>NC_091283.1:490863456-493315871 GCF_032444005.1 Ranitomeya imitator | reverse complement strand
TATATGGAGTAATAGGAGGAGATATAGGGAGGTTATATGGAGTAATAGGAGGAGATATAGGGAGGTTATATGGAGTAATAGGAGGAGATATAGGGAGGTTATATGGAGTAATAGGAGGAGATATAGGGAGGTTATATGGAGTAATAGGAGGAGATATAGGGAGGTTATATGAGTAATAGGAGGAGATATAGGGAGGTTATATGGAGTAATAGGAGGAGATATAGGGAGGTTATATGGAGTAATAGGAGGAGATATAGGGAGGTTATATGGAGTAATAGGAGGAGATATAGGGAGGTTATATGGAGTAATAGGAGGAGATATAGGGAGGTTATATGGAGTAATAGGAGGAGATATAGGGAGGTTATATGGAGTAATAGGAGGAGATATAGGGAGGTTATATGGAGTAATAGGAGGAGATATAGGGAGGTTATATGGAGTAATAGGAGGAGATATAGGGAGGTTATATGGAGTAATAGGAGGAGATATAGGGAGGTTATATGGAGTAATAGGAGGAGATATAGGGAGGTTATATGGAGTAATAGGAGGAGATATAGGGAGGTTATATGGAGTAATAGGAGGAGATATAGGGAGGTTATATGGAGTAATAGGAGGAGATATAGGGAGGTTATATGGAGTAATAGGAGGAGATATAGGGGAGGTTATATGGAGTAATAGGAGGAGATATAGGGAGGTTATATGGAGTAATAGGAGGAGATATAGGGAGGTTATATGGAGTAATAGGAGGAGATATAGGGAGGTTATATGGAGTAATAGGAGGAGATATAGGGGAGGTTATATGGAGTAATAGGAGGAGATATAGGGAGGTTATATGGAGTAATAGGAGGAGATATAGGGAGGTTATATGGAGTAATAGGAGGAGATATAGGGGAGGTTATATGGAGTAATAGGAGGAGATATAGGGGAGGTTATATGGAGTAATAGGAGGAGATATAGGGAGGTTATATGGAGTAATAGGAGGAGATATAGGGGAGGTTATATGGAGTAATAGGAGGAGATATAGGGAGGTTATATGGAGTAATAGGAGGAGATATAGGGAGGTTATATGGAGTAATAGGAGGAGATATAGGGGGGTTATATGGAGTAATAGGAGGAGATATAGGGAGGTTATATGGAGTAATAGGAGGAGATATAGGGAGGTTATATGGAGTAATAGGAGGAGATATAGGGAGGTTATATGGAGTAATATGAGGAGATATAGGGAGGTTATATGGAGTAATAGGAGGAGATATAGGGAGGTTATATGGAGTAATAGGAGGAGATATAGGGGAGGTTATATGGAGTAATAGGAGGAGATATAGGGAGGTTATATGGAGTAATAGGAGGAGATATAGGGAGGTTATATGGAGTAATAGGAGGAGATATAGGGGGGTTATATGGAGTAATAGGAGGAGATATAGGGAGGTTATATGGAGTAATAGGAGGAGATATAGGGAGGTTATATGGAGTAATAGGAGGAGATATAGGGGGGTTATATGGAGTAATAGCAGGAGATATAGGGAGGTTATATGGAGTAATAGGAGGAGATATAGGGAGGTTATATGGAGTAATAGGAGGAGATATAGGGAGGTTATATAGAGTAATAGGAGGAGATATAGGGAGGTTATATGGAGTAATAGGAGGAGATATATGGAGGTTATATGGAGTAATAGGAGGAGATATAGGGAGGTTATATGGAGTAATAGGAGGAGATATAGGGAGGTTATATGGAGTAATAGGAGGAGATATAGGGAGGTTATATGGAGTAATAGGAGGAGATATAGGGAGGTTATATGGAGTAATAGGAGGAGATATAAAGAGGTTATATGGAGTAATAGGGGGAGATATAGGGGAGGATATATGGAGTAATAAAAGGAGATATATGGAGGTTATATGGAGTAATAGGAGGAGATATAGGGGAGCTTATATGGAGTAATAGGAGGAGATATAGGGAGGTTATATGGAGTAATAGGAGGAGATATAGGGAGGTTATATGGAGTAATAGGAGGAGATATAGGGAGGTTATATGGAGTAATAGGAGATATAGGGGAGGATATATGGAGTAATAGGAGGAGATATAGGGAGGTTATATGGAGTAATAGGAGGAGATATAGGGAGGTTATATGGAGTAATAGGAGGAGATATAGGGAGGTTATATGGAGTAATAGGAGGAGATATAGGGAGGTTATATGGAGTAATAGGAGGAGATATAGGGAGGTTATATGGAGTAATAGGAGATATAGGGGAGGATATATGGAGTAATAGGAGGAGATATAGGGAGGTTATATGGAGTAATAGGAGGAGATATAGGGAGGTTATATGGAGTAATAGGAGGAGATATAGGGAGGTTATATGGAGTAATAGGAGGAGATATAGGGGAGGTTATATGGAGTAATAGGAGGAGATATAGGGAGGTTATATGGAGTAATAGGAGGAGATATAGGGGGGTTATATGGAGTAATAGGAGGAGATATAGGGAGGTTATATGGAGTAATAGGAGGAGATATAGGGAGGTTATATGGAGTAATAGGAGGAGATATAGGGAGGTTATATGGAGTAATAGGAGGAGATATAGGGGAGGTTATATGGAGTAATAGGAGGAGATATAGGGAGGTTATATGGAGTAATAGGAGGAGATATAGGGAGGTTATATGGAGTAATAGGAGGAGATATAGGGAGGTTATATGGAGTAATAGGAGGAGATATAGGGGGGTTATATGGAGTAATAGGAGGAGATATAGGGAGGTTATATGGAGTAATAGGAGGAGATATAGGGAGGTTATATGGAGTAACAGGAGGAGATATAGGGGGGTTATATGGAGTAATAGGAGGAGATATAGGGAGGTTATATGGAGTAATAGGAGGAGATATAGGGGGGTTATATGGAGTAATAGGAGGAGATATAGGGGGGTTATAAGAAGACATAGATTTTGGCTGGGATCACAAGAGCAGTTGGAATTTGTATTAGGAACAAAATATGGGATTCAGGGTAGGCTCTCACATGATGGATATCCGTGTTTCCCTATACACTATGTTGCACCCGTCACAGTGTAGATCATGTTACTGGAAAGACGTATGGCAGCATTGCTGTGCTGTTTGTTCAGGTAAAAGGTACACAGTTTTCCATAGAGTTAGTGGCGGCTCCAGCACAGATGTGAACTGACCTTTAGCTCTATGTAATACTCAGTAATTAAAAGTAACTATTTCACTGCCTTCTCACTGCAGTCAATACATTTGGCAGCCTAGTGCTGCTGGTGGGAACACCCTGGGGCAGCTGGCTGACATTGATAACATTGCAGGCAGTGCATTGTTTGTATCCTTTGGGATTGCTGATGTGGCGGAAGCAGGAAAGCGGAAGGTTGTGTTCACACTCTAGAATTTACTGGTAGAAAAATCTAAGTCTTTGAAGCAATTCCTTTATATATGGTTTCGCACAGTGATTCTTCAGCTTCAAAATGACTTCTTTAGGCAAATCTGATGGCCCAAACTCTGAGAACTGAAGTAACATTTATTTTTTGCATAGAAAAGTCGTTATAGTATTGCTCTCAAAATCATTTGGAAGCTTATTTTAAATAATCAGGTTAATAACGTTATTTTCACGTGACAGGTTCCCTGACCCGTCACCTGATCAAATGTTGACGGTTTTTCCTCTTACTTTATTCAATATTTTTTTGGGCCTTTTGATTTTTAAAATCCACCATAAGGTTCCAGAGTTTTTATGGCCCTTACAAGGGGGATGTGGCCTACAGGGTAATTATGCAGAGCAGCCTAAAGACACGCCCCAGAGGATCATGTAAGCCACGCCCTCTTATAAAGATCATAAAAATTAGTACTAAATATAAAGGCTCAGATCTCTGGAATCGTATGGCGTATTAAAAAAATGGCATACTCAGTGGAGCAGCAGAGATAAAATCTGAGCAAAAATTAAATTGCTGTCTTTTGATATGGTGACAGGTCCACCTTAAAGCTCATTGGATTTGAATTTTATAATTTTGTGTCATAAAAGGAATAAGCAACAATGTTTAACCTATTGGGGCCGATTCATTAATTCTGTCTTGTTCACTTTGTCAATCTGAACGTGCAGCAGATTTTTGCATTGGTCAGGCGGTATGATGGATTCGTTACATGACACTGCCTATTAGTCCCATTGCACTAGTAGTTAACAACAGTTTTAACACGCAGTGCCAAATTTGAGATAAGGCTACTTTCACACTAGCGTTGTTAGCTGCACGTCGCAATGCGTCGTTTAGGAGAAAAACCGCATCCTAACATTAGCGACACATTGCGACATATGGCCACACATCGCAACCGTCGCACGACGGTTGCGTCGTGTTTTGGCGGACCGTCGGCACAAAAAAGGTACATGTAACGTTTTTTGCGCGTCATGTCCGCCATTTTCGACTGCGCATGCGTGGCCAAAACTCCGCCCCCTCCTCCCCGGACCTTACAATGGGGCAGCGGAAGCGTCGTAAGACTGCTTCCGCTGCCCACGTCAGGCATTATTTTCACAACGCGCGTCGGTACGTTGGGCCGACGCATAGCGACGGCCCCGTGCCAAAGCTAGTGTGAAAGCAGCCTAACTCCCACTTTCCAAACAAGCCCCATTCCTTCCACTAGGTTGCGCCCTTTCATGGAGCCAAGTGCCTAAAACACATAAAACTCTTACAAAGCAGGACCCCAAATATGCAGCCTATGCTTCGGCTGAATATATATAAAGTTTTTTTCTTCCCAGGATGCTTCTTAGGCCTCTTTTCAGACATCAGTATCATTGGTACGTGTGGTGACAGTTTCCACATGTACCGGAGACACTGACA
The DNA here is from genome assembly GCF_032444005.1 of Ranitomeya imitator. Taxonomy (NCBI): domain Eukaryota; kingdom Metazoa; phylum Chordata; class Amphibia; order Anura; family Dendrobatidae; genus Ranitomeya; species Ranitomeya imitator. The sequence continues at coordinate 493,311,060 of NC_091283.1, read as the reverse complement.
CACGTAGACACATTCAAGTGAATGGGTCTGTGTAGATGTCAGTGTGTTTCCATGGACCGTGTGTCTGTAGGCAAAACATGCTTACATGTCCAGTGTTTTACAGCAACACGGGCCGCAAAACGTCCAGCACACGTGCACTCTGATGACACACGGATGACATCTGTGTGTCATCAGTACCACACGTGCCAGCACCTGGGAAGCAGCAGTAGAGTTAGCGCTGTTCCTCAGTGCCAGATGCTGAAGGCTGTTCTCATCATTCTCCCCTGCTCTGCCAGCAATAAGCGTGAGCAGGGGAGAATGATGAGAGTTATATTCAACTGATAACAGCGAGAGCAAGTGGTGGCTGATGGGACTATTACTCTCATAAGCCTACATCTGCTGCCGCTATTAACAGTGAGAGCAGGAGCAGCTGATGGGAGTATTCATCAACTGCCGCCTGCACTATACAGTAAATAAATAAAACTGGCCTGGGTTCCCCTGTATTTTTGATAATCAGCCAGGCAAAACTGACAGCTTCAGGCTGCAAACCTCCACTGTCAGCGTTAGCAAGGCTGGTTATTAAGAATAGAGAGGTCCCCATGCTGTTTTTTTTTCTAATTATTTCAATAATTTTAAAAATGGTGTGGGGTTCCCCCATTGTTGAAAACCAGTCAAGCTAAAGCAGACAGATGGGGCTAGTATTCTCAGGCTAGTAAGGGGACATGGATATTGGTACCCTCAAGCCTAAAAATATAGGCCCGCAGCCCCCAGCAAAGACACGTCTATTAGACACTCCAATTCTGGTGTTTTGCCCGGCCCTTCCCACTTGCCCTGTAGTGGTGGCAAGTGGAGTTCATATTTGAGGGGCTGACGTCACCTTTGTATTGTCCGGTAATAAAAAGGGAATAGAGTGCACCTCCATATTCAAAACCGGTTGTTACTTACCGGTAATAGGATTTTACAGAGTCCACGACAGCACCCTACGAGAGAGAGGATCCACTGTTATGGCTGGCAATCAGGCAACACAGCGTGCAGTAATCAGCGCACATGCAGAGATCTGGCAATAACCAAAAACAATAGGACGAGCTCTGAGACGTGGAATCTCTGTAGACTGCAGTACCTGATCTATCCTCACACAACTATAAGCAGCAGTGGATTGCGCCTATAACTACCTATGCAACTCAACACTGCCTGAGGAGCTGACTAGCCTGCAGATAGAAATACAAGCCTGACTTACCTCAGAGAAATACCCCAAAGGAATAGGCAGCCCCCCACATATAATGACTGTTAGCAAGATGAAAAGACAAACGTAGAAATGAAATAGATTCAGCAAAGTGAGGCCCGATATTCTAGACAGAGCGAGGATAGCAAAGAGAACTATGCAGTCTACAAAAAACCCTAAAACGAAAACCACGCAAAGGGGCAAAAAGACCCACCGTGCCGAACTAACAGCACGGCGGTGCACCCCTTTGCTTCTCAGAGCTTCCAGCAAAAGATAATAGCAAGCTGGACAGAAAAAACAGAAAACAAACTAGAAGCACTTATCTAGCAGAGCAGCAGGCCCAAGGAAAGATGCAGTAGCTCAGATCCAACACTGGAACATTGACAAGGAGCAAGGAAGACAGACTCAGGTGGAGCTAAATAGCAAGGCAGCCAACGAGCTCACCAAAACACCTGAGGGAGGAAGCCCAGAGACTGCAATACCACTTGTGACCACAGAAGTGAACTCAGCCACAGAATTCACAACAGTACCCCCCCCTTGAGGAGGGGTCACCGAACCCTCACCAGAACCCCCAGGCCGACCAGGATGAGCCACATGAAAGGCACGAACAAGATCTGGGGCATGGACATCAGAGGCAAAAACCCAGGAATTATCTTCCTGAGCATAACCCTTCCATTTGACCAGATACTGGAGTTTCCGTCTAGAGACACGAGAATCCAAAATCTTCTCCACAATATACTCCAATTCCCCCTCCACCAAAACAGGGGCAGGAGGCTCCACAGATGGAACCATAGGTGCCACGTATCTCCTCAACAACGACCTATGGAATACATTATGTATGGAAAAGGAGTCTGGGAGGGTCAGACGAAAAGACACCGGATTGAGAATCTCAGAAATCCTATACGGACCAATAAAACGAGGTTTAAATTTAGGAGAGGAAACCTTCATAGGAATATGACGAGAAGATAACCAAACCAGATCCCCAACACGAAGTCGGGGTCCCACACGGCGTCTGCGATTAGCGAAAAGCTGAGCCTTCTCCTGGGACAAGGTCAAATTGTCCACTACCTGAGTCCAGATCTGCTGCAACCTGTCCACCACAGAATCCACACCAGGACAGTCCGAAGACTCAACCTGTCCTGAAGAGAAACGAGGATGGAACCCAGAATTGCAGAAAAATGGAGAGACCAAGGTAGCCGAGCTGGCCCGATTATTAAGGGCGAACTCAGCCAACGGCAAAAATGACACCCAATCATCCTGGTCAGCGGAAACAAAACATCTCAGATATGTTTCCAAGGTCTGATTGGTTCGTTCGGTCTGGCCATTAGTCTGAGGATGGAAGGCCGAGGAAAAAGATAGGTCAATGCCCATCCTACCACAAAAGGCTCGCCAGAACCTCGAGACAAACTGGGAACCTCTGTCAGAAACAATATTCTCAGGAATGCCATGTAAACGAACCACATGCTGAAAGAACAAAGGCACCAAATCAGAGGAGGAAGGCAATTTAACCAAGGGCACCAGATGGACCATTTTAGAAAAGCGATCACAGACCACCCAAATGACCGACATTTTTTGAGAAACGGGAAGGTCAGAAATGAAATCCATCGAAATATGTGTCCAAGGCCTCTTCGGGACCGGCAAGGGCAAAAGCAACCCACTGGCACGTGAACAGCAGGGCTTAGCCCTAGCACAAATTCCACAGGACTGCACAAAAGCACGCACATCCCGTGACAGAGATGGCCACCAGAAGGATCTAGCAACCAACTCCCTGGTACCAAAGATTCCTGGATGACCGGCCAGCACCGAACAATGAAGTTCAGAGATAACTTTACTAGTCCACCTATCAGGGACGAACAGTTTCTCGGCCGGACAACGATCAGGTTTATTAGCCTGAAATTTCTGCAACACTCTCCGCAAATCAGGGGAGATGGCAGACACAATGACTCCTTCCTTGAGGATACTCGCCGGCTCAGATAACCCCGGAGAATCGGGCACAAAACTCCTAGACAGAGCATCCGCCTTCACATTTTTAGAGCCCGGAAGGTATGAAATCACAAAATCAAAACGAGCAAAAAATAACGACCAACGGGCCTGTCTAGGATTCAAGCGCTTGGCAGACTCAAGATAAGTAAGGTTCTTATGATCAGTCAAAACCACCACGCGATGCTTAGCACCCTCAAGCCAATGACGCTACTCCTCGAATGCCCACTTCATGGCCAGCAACTCTCGGTTGCCCACATCATAATTACGCTCAGCAGCAGAAAATTTCCTGGAAAAGAAAGCACATGGTTTGAACACTGAGCAACCAGAACCTCTCTGTGACAAAACCGCCCCTGCACCAATCTCAGAAGCATCAACCTCGACCTGGAACGGAAGAGAAACATCAGGTTGACACAACACAGGGGCACAGCAAAAACGACGCTTCAACTCCTGAAAAGCTTCCATGGCAGCAGAAGACCAATTAACCAAATCAGCACCCTTCTTGGTCAAATCGGTCAATGGTCTGGCAATGCTAGAAAAATTACAGATGAAGCGACGATAAAAATTAGCAAAGCCCAGGAATTTCTGCAGACTTTTCAGAGATGTCGGCTGAGTCCAATCCTGGATGGCCTGAACCTTAACCGGATCCATCTCGATAGTAGAAGGGGAAAAGATGAACCCCAAAAATGAAACTTTCTGCACACCGAAGAGACACTTTGATCCCTTCACGAACAAGGAATTAGCACGCAGTACCTGGAAAACCATTCTGACTTGCTTCACATGAGACTCCCAATCATCTGAGAAGATCAAAATGTCATCCAAGTAAACAATCAAGAATTTATCCAGATACTCACGGAAAATGTCATGCATAAAAGACTGAAAAACAGATGGAGCATTGGCAAGTCCGAACGGCATCACCAGATACTCAAAATGACCCTCGGGCGTATTAAATGCCGTTTTCCATTCATCTCCCTGCCTGATTCTCACCAGATTATACGCACCACGAAGATCAATCTTAGTAAACCAACTAGCCCCCTTAATCCGAGCAAACAAGTCAGATATCAATGGCAAGGGATACTGAAACTTAACAGTGATCTTATTAAGAAGGCGGTAATCAATACACGGTCTTAGCGAACCATCCTTCTTGGCTACAAAAAAGAACCCTGCTCCCAATGGTGACGACGATGGGCGAATATGTCCCTTCTCCAGGGACTCCTTCACATAACTGCGCATAGCGGTGTGTTCAGGTACGGACAAATTAAATAAACGACCCTTAGGGAATTTACTACCAGGAATCAAATCGATAGCACAATCACAATTCCTATGCGGAGGTAGGGCATCAGACTTGGACTCTTCAAATACATCCTGAAAGTCCGACAAGAACTCTGGGATGTCAGAAGGAATGGATGACGAAATAGACAAAAATGGAACATCACCATGTACTCCCTGACAACCCCAGCTGGTTACCGACATAGAGTTCCAATCCAATACTGGATTATGGGTTTGTAGCCATGGCAACCCCAACACGACCACATCATGCAAATTATGCAGTACCAGAAAGCGAATAACTTCCTGATGTGCAGGAGCCATGCACATGGTCAGCTGGGCCCAGTACTGAGGCTTATTTTTGGCCAAAGGTGTAGCATCAATTCCTCTCAACGGAATAGGACACCGCAAAGGCTCCAAGAAAAATCCACAACGTTTAGCATAATCCAAATCCATCAGATTCAGGGCAGCGCCTGAATCCACAAACGCCATGACAGAATATGATGACAAAGAGCACATTAAGGTAATGGACAAAAGGAATTTGGACTGTACAGTACCAATAACGGCAGAGCTATCGAACCGCCTAGTGCGTTTAGGACAATTAGAAATAGCATGAGTAGAATCACCACAATAGAAACACAGTCTGTTCAGACGTCTGTGTTCGTGCCGTTCTACTTTAGTCATAGTCCTGTCGCACTGCATAGACTCAGGCTTACTCTCAGACAATACCGCCAGATGGTGCACAGATTTACGCTCGCGCAAGCGACGACCGATCTGAATGGCCAAGGACATAGACTCATTCAAACCAGCAGGCATAGGAAATCCCACCATTACATCCTTAAGAGCTTCAGAGAGACCCTTTCTGAACAAAGCCGCTAGTGCAGATTCATTCCACAGAGTGAGTACTGACCATTTCCTAAATTTCTGACAATATACTTCTACATCATCCTGACCCTGGCATAAAGCCAGCAGATTTTTCTCAGCTTGATCCACTGAATTAGGCTCATCGTAAAGCAATCCCAGCGCCTGGAAAAATGCATCAACATTACTCAATGCAGAATCTCCTGGTGCAAGAGAAAACGCCCAGTCCTGTGGGTCGCCGCGCAAAAAAGAAATAATAATCAAAACCTGTTGAATAGGATTACCAGAAGAATGAGGTTTCAAGGCCAAAAATAGCTTACAATTATTTCTGAAGCTCAGGAACTTAGTTCTGTCACCAAAAAACAAATCAGGAATCGGAATTCTTGGTTCTAGCATCGATTTCTGATCAATAGTATCTTGAATCTTTTGTACATTTACAACGAGATTATCCATTGAGGAGCACAGAGCCTGAATATCCATGTCCACAGCTGTGTCCTGAAGCACTCTAATGTCTAGGGGAAAAAAAAGACTGAAGACAGAGCTAAGAAAAAAAAATGATGTCAGGATTTTTTTTTTCCCTCTATTGGAAATCATTGGAGTGGCTCCTTGTACTGTTATGGCTGGCAATCAGGCAACACAGCGTGCAGTAATCAGCGCACATGCAGAGATCTGGCAATAACCAAAAACAATAGGACGAGCTCTGAGACGTGGAATCTCTGTAGACTGCAGTACCTGATCTATCCTCACACAACTATAAGCAGCAGTGGATTGCGCCTATAACTACCTATGCAACTCGACACTGCCTGAGGAGCTGACTAGCCTGCAGATAGAAATACAAGCCTGACTTACCTCAGAGAAATACCCCAAAGGAATAGGCAGCCCCCCACATATAATGACTGTTAGCAAGATGAAAAGACAAACGTAGAAATGAAATAGATTCAGCAAAGTGAGGCCCGATATTCTAGACAGAGCGAGGATAGCAAAGAGAACTATGCAGTCTACAAAAAACCCTAAAACGAAAACCACGCAAAGGGGCAAAAAGACCCACCGTGCCGAACTAACAGCACGGCGGTGCACCCCTTTGCTTCTCAGAGCTTCCAGCAAAAGATAATAGCAAGCTGGACAGAAAAAACAGAAAACAAACTAGAAGCACTTATCTAGCAGAGCAGCAGGCCCAAGGAAAGATGCAGTAGCTCAGATCCAACACTGGAACATTGACAAGGAGCAAGGAAGACAGACTCAGGTGGAGCTAAATAGCAAGGCAGCCAACGAGCTCACCAAAACACCTGAGGGAGGAAGCCCAGAGACTGCAATACCACTTGTGACCACAGAAGTGAACTCAGCCACAGAATTCACAACAATCCACCCACCATCAGGACAGGAACCTACAGGTTAAAAAGGGGCGGTCCCCCTCGCCTCCTCAGTTTGTGTTTCAGAGTATAAGGGACACCGCCGTCGAATTAGTACATAATAATTTCCACTTAAACAATACTAAGTACCATCACCCCTGCAGAGTGAAATCTAAAAAGCACACCTTCCGATAGAGTGCAGGAATCCAGTGATTAAATACAGGAGGGAATGTGTGGGTGCTGTCGTGGACTCTGTAAAATTCTATTACCGGTAAGTAACAACCGGTTTTCCTATCGCCACGACAGCACCTTACGAGAGACTTTCAGAGACTCTTCACCTGGGAGGGACCACAGCACTAAGTACTGATCGCCCAAAGTCTAGGCTGGAATTAGATGATAGATCAAGACGGTAGTGCTTATAAAAGGTGGAAGGAGATTACCACGTTGCCGCTTTACAAATTATGTCAATGGAGACATCCGCTTTCTCCGCCCAGGATGAAGCTATAGCTCAAGTGGAGTGGGCTTTGATGCCTTTTGGTGGCGCTTCCCCCTTGGCAGAATAGGCAAGACATATCGCATTTCTGATCCATCTGGCGATAGAACATTCGAACCCCTCCTTTGAGTCTGGAAAGAAACAAACAGAGCCCTACTCTGCCTCCAGCTTTGTGTTTTATCTAGATAATCTAATGCCGCTCTTCTAACATCTAGAGTATCACACTTCTGCCGCTGTAACTGGATTATCGTAAAAGGATGGCAAATATATTTCCTGGCTTCTATGGAATCTAGAAGCTACCTTTGGTAAATATGCTGGGTCTGGTTTGAAAACAATTTTATCTTGAAAGACCACTAGATACGGAGGGTCCACTGATAACGCCTGGATATCACTTACCCGTCTAGCAGAAGTTAAGGCTAACAAAAGAGCTGTCTTTAGGGTCAGAACCTTAAAGGGGACCTGTCACCCCCAAAATCGAGGGTGAGCTAAGCCCACCGGCATCAGAGGCTTATCTAAAGCATCCTGTAATGCTGTAGATAAGCCACCGATGTATCCTAAAAGATAAGAAAAAGAGGTTAGATTATACTCACCTGGGCAGGAGGTCCGATCCGGTGGGCGTCGTGGTCCAGTCCGGGGCCTCCCATCTTCATAGGATGACGTCCTCTTCTGGTCTTCATGCTGCAGCTCTCGCGCAGGCGTACTTTGTCTGCACTGTTGAGGGCAGAGCAAAGTACTGCAGTGCGCAGGCGCCGGGAAAGGTCAGAGAGGCCAGAATGCTTTAGATAAGCCCTGATGCTGGTGGGCTTAGCTCACCCTTGATTTTGGGGATGACAGGTTCCCTTTAATTGAGGCAGAGCCTAACGGCTCCAAGGAAGGCTGTGTTAATGCATCTAACACTAAGTTCAAATCCCATGGCGGCAATCTAGCAATATGAACTGGGTTACTACTCTCAGTAGCTCTAATAAATCTAGAGACCCATTTATTTCCCGCCACGTTGCTGTTATATAAAGCTCCTAAAGCTGAGACCTGAACTCTAAGGGTATTCACTGCCAACCCCAATTCTCGGCCCTTCTGCAAGAATTCCAGAATTGCCTAAATCGGAACATGATCTGTTAGGGGATGTTGATGGAACGTTAGAAATTTTTTCCAGACTTTAGAGTAAATCTTAGTAATGACTTCTTTCTGGCTACCTAACAAGGTAGAAATCAAGGCCTCTGAAAATCCTCTCCGCCTTAGTAACTCCCTCTCAAAATTCCACGCCGTCAAATGGAGACCCTCCACATTGGGATGACGGAATGGACCTTGAGAAAGAAGCCCCGGGCTCAAGGGCAATACCCAAGGGTCGGTTACTGACATTGCTCTGAGTAGAGAAAACCATGGCCTCTTGGGCCAGAAGGGGGCGATTGGAACTACCCTCACCTTCTCCTCCCTGATCTTCCTGAGAACTAGAGGAATCAAGCACTTTGGGGGAAATGCATACGCTAGGGGAAAATCCCAACGAACTTGAAGAGAGTCTACTATGAATGGCCTGTCCACTACCTGAAGTGATGCAAACTTCCCGACCTGCCTGTTTCTCCTTGTGGCAAACAGATCTATAACCGGCAAACCCCACAAACTGACTATCTGTTTGAATATTTGTTGGTCTAGAGACCATTCCCCCTGGTGTAGGCAATGACGGCTGAGAAAATCTGCTTCCACATTGTGTTCCCCTCTTATGAGGAGTGCTGATAGAGAAAGGAAGTGAGTCTCGGCTAAGGTGAGTATGTCTGCAGTGATGGACATCAGAGATTGTGATCTTGTCCCCCCCTGATGGTTGAGGTAGGCTACCACTGTCATGTTGTCGGTCTGTACCCGTACATGTGAACTCAGCAGGGATGGTAGAAACTGAAGGAGTGTATATTTGACTGCTGTGAGTTCCTTTAAATTTGAAGAACCTTGGGTTTCTAGGACTGACCACCGCCCTTGTGCCAGAACGTTCCCCATGTGAGCTCTCCATCCTACTGGGCTGGCATTGGTCGTGAATGTGTTGCCCGGATTTATTCCCCACTGCACCCCTTTTGACAAATGGCAAATGTCCAGCCACCACTTCAGGTCGCAGAGAGTGGCGGCTGACAATCTGAATCTTCCACTTAGGTGACCTTGAAGTTTTCTGTCTGCCTCGAGGATCTCGAACTGTAACACACGAGTGTGAGATTGAGCCCACCGAACGGCCGGTATGCATGATGTCAATGACCCTAGTAAGTACATTGCCTCTCTAAAAGTTAGATTTGGATTTCTTCTTACTGCTATGATCTTGTGAATAATCCTTAGTTTTTTTGTCCTCCGGTAGGAAACATAATTGATCTTCTGAGTCTAGAAGAATGCCGAGGAAAATCTGGCGCGTTGAGGGTTCTAGCTTTTATTTCTTTAGATTGATCAACCAAGGTCCAGCAGGGATGATATTATACAGTTTAGGCAGGCTCTACATTGGATAACCGAATTTCCTATTATTAGAAAATCGTCCAAGTAGGGTATAACCAGGGTATCCCGTTCCCTGATATAGGCCATTACCCCTGCAATTATTTTAGTAAATACTCTTGGGGCCATAGACAGCCCAAATGGCATTGCCGTAAACTGAAAGTGTCTGACCTGATAGATTAGCCGCACAGCCACTCTGAGGTATTGCTGGTGATCCTTGTAAATAGGTAGATGGTAGTACGCATCCTTTAGATCCAGCACTGTCATGTAACACCTGGGAAATAGAAGTTTAGCTGCCGACCTGATGGACTCCATCTTAAAGGCATGATATTGTAGAAATTTATTCAATTTCCGCAAGTTTATGATGGTCCTAAAAGACCCATCAGGCTTGGAAATTAAAAATAAAGGAGAATAAAACCCCTCCCTTTCTTGATCCTTTGTTACTTCTACAATAATTTCCTTCTCCCTTAACTGCTGAATTTCCCTTTCTAGGGCCTGCTGTTGATCTGGAGAATTAAAAGTTGTTGATACATAGAAGTTCGGAGGTACATTCCGAAATTCCAATTTTAGCCCTGATGCAACTGTACCCAAGATCCAACTATTGGACGTTATCTTGGCCCATTGGTCAAAAAAATATTTTAATCTACCCCCTCACTGGGAGGTCTGGTTTATCGGTAGTTGCGTCTACGTCTTGATGATGAAGAGCCACTGAAGTATGCACCTTTCTTCTTTGGCTGCGGCGGTTCCCAATCCCGGTCTGAATAAGTCTTCCGGAAGGGCATACGTCTCCTGAAGGCATTTCTGAAAGTAGGATTAAACGCTTTAGAACATCCCTTCTTTCTATCCTCTGCCTTCGCAAGGATATCATCCAGCATGGGGCCAAATAAGTACTCACCCCTGCATGGAATTGTACACAATTTTGCCCTAGCTTGAGCATCAGCCTTCCAGGTCTTAAGCCAGAGTGCCCGCCAGGCAGCATTCGAGAGGCCTGCCGATCTGGCTGCTAGTTTTAAAGAGTCTACTGATGCATCTGCCAGATATGCTACACCTTCACAGATCTGAGATAGAGAATCAAGCAGTTTGTCTCTAGGGATCTTAGCTTCTAGCTGCTCCTCCAGTTCACCCACCCAGACCATAACAGACCTGGCAGTGCAGGTGCTAGCGATTGCAGGTTTAAAGGCTCCAGACGATGACTCCCAAACCTTCTTCAAGAACATGTCCGCCTTCTTGTCGGATGGATCTTTAAGAAGGCCTACATCTTCCAGGGGTAGAGTGGCTGACTTTGATGTGGAAGCCACAGCTGCGTCCACCTTAGGGACCTTTACCCATTCAGCTAGTACTTCGTCATCAAAGGGGTATCTCCTTTTTGAGGATGATGGCAAGAACCCCTTATCTTGTTTATCCCATTCACGTCTAATAAGATCTTTAACTGTCTCAACAACTGGAAATGATTTACGATTTTTCTGACACAGACCCGCAAACATGATGTCTTGTGTTGATCTGTTCCTTATTATCTGCAACCCCCATGGTCGTGTGAACTGTGTTAACTAATATGTCCATATTCTCTACAGGGAAGCATGGTCTACCCTCCTCATCTAAGGAGGATGGCGATGAGGATCCTGAACATTCATCCCGCTGATCTCCTAAAGATGGGCTGGAATCTGAAGTTAAGCCAACACTAGGTTTTCCATGCCGTCTGCTTTTAAGGGAGCATTTAATCCCATCCCTGATAACTGCTCCTATGTCAGATGTACGGAGGGGAGCCTCTTCTTCTAAAGTTTGGCATATACAAGTGTGACAAAGCTTTTTAACATAGCTGTCTGGCAAAGGTACGGTGCATAAAGCACACTGCTTGTGTTTAGTTTTGGTTGCTTTTTTGACCTACAACAAAGCACAAAAACATGACAATTCAGCTACTAGGTGCACATCACACACTCACCCAAAGCTGTTCAATGGAGTACCGGTTCCGGAGGAGGTGAATCACCACGTGACGCTGGGATACTCGAGTGCTGCCGCCCCCGTACCACACCGCTGCCGCTTCTCAAGCGGCTACTACCACTGCTTTTTATGTGCTGCTCGAGCACCTCCACCTGTAGGTGCTCTGCGTCCCCCACAGAGGACATCTTGCTGCACGCTTTCCGCAGCCCCGGCTCCCTCCTAAGAAGGCCAGCCATGCCTCCTCCCCTGCCTCCCCCGGAAGTACCTGTGATCCACTTCCGGGTCACGAGCGCTTTGCCTTCCGCTCCTGGATGAGACGCCTGGATCACCAGCGCTGTGCTTGCGCGACCCAGGGCGGCATTCCCCGTGCCCTGGATTGCGACATCCATGTGTCCAGCTGAGGAGGGGTCTGCGTGCAGGACACCTCCCGACGCTGCTTCCAGTGCCCCCGTCTCTGCCGTTCCCACAGACACCGCGCAGAGGCTGATGGACCTGGGTAAGATCTTAACCTATATTCACAAAAAATTGCTCCACAACATGTGAACTAAAGCCCCTTCCATATGAGGGGTATAGTACCATCACAATAAATCTATCTCACATTAGCGTGACCACAAATAATGGATCTCCACTACGGTACTAATATAAACCAATATTTTATTAAAGAAACTGTGTCATAAAAGATGTATACAACATCAGTACTACATGCAAATAAGGGTACGGAAATCCAAAACAAGGGACTATTATGCCTTAGGTACTTTTAAAAGGTAATTTGGCTGATTGATGATAAGCATAGGGTACAAAATATTCGCCACTGAACAATACTAGATCATATGTAATGGTACAGGTTCATACATCCAACTAGTGTGCACATAATGAGACCCAAAGCCATATTTGCACTCAATAAATGGATAAACAATTGTGCCCTACCTCTTTGTAACACCTATACATAAAGATAATTACGGTATATGTTCAGTGCGAAGCGGTTGATTATAATTTAATTACCTTGCATACAGCCAGATGAAAGTACCTCGGCGTCCCTCTGCCCCGACGCGCGTTTCGCAATGCTTCTTCGGGAGGAGTCAAATTACCTTTTAAAAGTACCTAAGGCATAATAGTCCCTTGTTTTGGATTTCCGTACCCTTATTAGCATGTAGTACTGATGTTGAATACATATTTTATGACACAGTTTCTTTAATAAAATATTGCTTTATATTAGTACCGTAGTGGAGATCCATTATTTGTGGTCACGCTAATATAAGATCTTAACCTGTCTGTTCCCATCTAGGACAGGAACCCAAACTGAGGAGGCGAGGGGGACCGCCCCTCTTTAACCTGTAGGTTCCTGTCCTGATGGTGGGCGGATCGCCTCTCTCGTAGGGTGCTGTCGTGGCGATAGGAAAACACAATATATATGGAGCAGGGTGCCACACCATGCTTGGGAGAATAGCATGAAAAGACGAGACACTGCCATAATGGGCAGTCAATATGAAAAGAAGAGGTGCGGGGCAGAGCCCACACGTATCGCTATACAAGAAATCTTCATCTGGGAAAGTATAATTTTATATTTTTATGTGTTTGGGGTTTTGTAAGTTCCAGTGTTCCAATAAAATCATACATTTTATACTATTTATATTACTGAATTAGGTGTGCACACCAATCTTGCTTCTTTTCTTTGTATTGTCCGGTGACATAAAGCCCTCCGGGTTAGTAATGGAATGGAGTATATAAGACACCTATCTTTTACTAAAATCCTATAGTTACAGTGTAAATAAACACACAGCAAGTATAAAGTATTTTATCTAATATATAAAGCTGAGTGTGTGTGTGTGTGTGTGTGTGTGTGTGTGTGTGTGTGTGTGTGTGTGTGTGTGTGTGTGTGTGTGTGTGTGTGTGTGTGTGTGTGTGTGTGTGTGTCTGGGATTGGCATCTGCACCATCGCAGCTGCAGCCACAAAATTTTGCACAGTCACACGTCTGGACCCTGAGAGCTATGTTGTGAGGCAAAATTTTAACCCCGCGCTTTCCAATTCACCAAACAGAGCAGAGGACAGATATAAAGTTGGGTCAAAACCCCTGTGGGAGCTGTAATGGCCAGAATTATGGTTGTCACCCAGCTTTTCCTAGAGACAGAGACAGATACCTATTTATGTCATTATATATTTCCCTATTTGGGATCTATAGATACAGTACAGACCAAAAGTTTGGACACACCTTCTCATTTAAAGATTTTTCTGTATTTTCCTGACTTTGAAAATTGTACATTCACACTGAAGGCATCAAAACTATGAATTAACACATGTGGAATTATATACGTAACAAAAAAGTGTGAAACAACTGAAAATATGCCTTATATTCTAGGTTCTTCAAAGTAGCCACCTTTTGCTTTGATGACTGCTTTGCCCACTCTTGGCATTCTCTTGATGAGCTTCTAGAGGTAGTCACCGGGAATGGTTTTCACTTCACAGGTGTGCCCTGTCAGGTTTAATAAGTGGGATTTCTTGCCTTATAAATGGGATTGGGACCATCAGTTGTGTTGTGCAGAAGTCTGGTGGATACACAGCTGATAGTCCTACTGAATAGACAGTTAGAATTTGTATTATGGCAAGAAAAAAGCAGCTAAGTAAAGAAAAATGAGTGGCCATCATTACTTTAAGAAATGAAGGTCAGTCAGTCCGAAAAATTGGGAAAACTTTGAATGTCCCCAAGTGCAGTGGCAAAAACTATCAAGAACTAGAAAGAAACTGGCTCACATGAGGACCGCCCCAGGAAAGGAAGACCAAGAGTCACCTCTGATTCTGAGGATAAGTTTATCCAAGTCACCAGCCTCAGAAATCGCAGGTTAACAGCAGCTCAGATTAGAGACCAGGTCAATGCCGCACAGAGTTCTAGCAGCAGACACCTCTCTACAACAACTGTTAAGAGGAGACTTTGTGCAGCAGGCCTTCATGGTAAAATAGCTGCTAGAAAACCACTGCTAAGGACAGGCAACAAGCAGAAGAGACTTGTTTGGGCTAAAGAACACAACTAATGGACATAAGACTGGTTTCACACTTGTGTTTCAAAACGCATGCGTTTAAAAAAAACGCATGGTGAAAAAACGCATGTAAACGCGTGCAAACACTGCGTTTTTTTGACGCATGCGTTTTTGCATGTGGTGAAAAAAACGCGGCGTTTTGATGTGTTTACATGCGTTTTTTCATGCGTTTGCGTTTTTTAAACGCATGCTCAGAAATGTGTGACAGCTGCCAATCATCAAAATAAAGTAAAAAACCCACTATAAACAGAAATAGTTAGGGTTAGGGGTAGGGTTAGGGGTAGGGATCATAACCCTAACCCTAAAGGGATCCTAACCCTACCCCTAACCCTAAGCCTAAAGGGATCCTAACCCTAAAGGGATTAGGGTTAGGGGTAGGGTTAGGATCCCTTTAGGGTTAGGAGTAGGGTTAGGGTTAGGATCCCTTTAGGGTTAGGGGTAGGGTTAGGATCCCTTTAGGGTTAGGGTTAGGATCCCTTTAGGGTTAGGGTTAGGATCCCTTTATCACCTTTATGGTGGGGGGTGTGTTGTGAATTCTGTGGCTGAATTCACTCCTGTGGTCACAAGTGGTACTGCAGCTTCTGAGCTTCCTCCCTCAGGTGTTCTGGTGAGCTCGTTAACTGCTTCATTACTTAACTCCGCCTGATGCTGCTATCCTTGCTCCTTGCCAATGTTTCAGTGTTGGATCTGAGCTTCTCCTGATTGTTCCTGTGACCTGCTGCTCTGTATAGCTAAGTGCTTTTTGCTTTTTTGTTGCTTTTTTTCTGTCCAGCTTGTCTTTTGTTTTGCTGGAAGCTCTGAGACGCAAAGGGTGTACCGCCGTGCCGTTAGTTCGGCACGGTGGGTTTTTTTTTGCCCCCTTTGCGTGGTTTTGCTCTAGGGTTTTTTGTAGACTGCAAAGTTCACTTTACTGTCCTCGCTCTGTCCTAGAATATCGGGCCCCACTTTGCTGAATCTATTTCATCCCTACGTTTTGTCTTTTCATCTTACTCACAGTCATTATATGTGGGGGGCTGCCTTTTCCTTTGGGGAATTTCTCTGGGGCAAGTCAGGCCTATTTTTCTATCTTCAGGCTAGCTAGTTTCTTAGGCTGTGCCGAGTTGCCTAGGTAGTTGTTAGGCGCAATCCACAACCGCTTTTAGTTGTGTTTAGGATAGGATCAGGTGTGCAGTCTACAGAGTTTCCACGTCTCAGAGCTCGTTCTTGTATTTTTGGGTATTTGTCAGATCACTGTGTGCGCTCTGATCGCTAAGCACACTGTGTTTCTGGATTGCCTTCATAACACCTGTCATTAGCAAACATAACAGTACAAGGAGCCTAACTAATGATTCTCAATAGAGGGAAAGAAAAAGTTCTGACATCATTTTTTTTTTTTTTTCTGCTCTGTGTTCACTTTTTTTTTTTCCCCTAGACATTTGGGTGATTCTGGACACAGGTGTGGACATGGATATTCAGGGTCTGTGCTCTTCAATGGATAATCTCGTTATAAATGTACAAAAAATTCAAGATACTATTGATCAGAAATCTATGTTAGAACCAAGAATTCCTATTCCTGATTTGTTTTTTGGAGATAGAACTAAGTTTCTAAGTTTCAAAAATAATTGTAAGCTATTTCTGGCCTTGAAACCTCATTCTTCTGGTAATCCTATTCAACAGGTTTTGATTATTATTTCTTTTTTGCGCGGCGACCCTCAAGACTGGGCATTTTCTCTTGCGCCAGGAGACCCTGCATTGAGTAGTGTCGATGCGTTTTTCCTGGCGCTCGGATTGCTGTACGATGAGCCTAATTCAGTGGATCAGGCTGAGAAAAATTTGCTGGCTTTGTGCCAGGGTCAGGATGATATAGAAGTATATTGTCAGAAATTTAGGAAATGGTCAGTACTCACTCAGTGGAATGAATCTGCGCTGGCAGCTTTGTTCAGAAAGGGTCTCTCTGAGGCTCTTAAGGATGTCATGGTGGGATTTCCTATGCCTGCTGGTTTGAATGAGTCTTTGTCTTTGGCCATTCAGATCGGTCGACGCTTGCGCGAGCGTAAATCTGTGCACCATTTGGCGGTACTGCCTGAGGTTAAACCTGAGCCTATGCAGTGCGATAGGACTATGACTAGAGTTGAACGGCAGGAATACAGACGTCTGAATGGTCTGTGTTTCTACTGTGGTGATTCCACTCATGCTATTTCTGATTGTCCTAAGCGCACTAAGCGGTCCGCTAGGTCTGCCGTCATTGGTACTGTACAGTCCAAATTCCTTCTGTCCATTACCTTGATATGCTCTTTGTCGTCGTTTTCTGTCATGGCGTTTGTGGATTCGGGCGCTGCCCTGAATCTGATGGATTTGGATTATGCTAAACGTTGTGGGTTTTTCTTGGAGCCTTTGCGGTGTCCTATTCCATTGAGAGGAATTGATGCTACACCTTTGGCCAAGAATAAACCTCAATACTGGGCCCAGCTGACCATGTGCATGGCTCCTGCACATCAGGAAGTTATTCGCTTTCTGGTGTTGCATAATCTGCATGATGTGGTGGTGTTGGGGTTGCCATGGCTACAAACCCATAATCCAGTATTGGATTGGAATTCCATGTCGGTATCCAGCTGGGGTTGTCAGGGGGTACATGGTGATGTTCCATTTTTGTCGATTTCGTCATCCACCCCTTCTGAGGTCCCAGAGTTCTTGTCTGATTATCAGGATGTATTTGAAGAGCCCAAGTCCGATGCTCTACCTCCGCATAGGGATTGTGATTGTGCTATCAATTTGATTCCTGGTAGTAAATTCCCTAAAGGTCGATTATTTAATTTATCCGTGCCCGAACACGCCGCTATGCGCAGTTATGTGAAGGAATCCCTGGAGAAGGGACATATTTGCCCATCGTCATCACCACTGGGAGCAGGGTTCTTCTTTGTAGCCAAGAAGGATGGTTCGCTGAGACCGTGTATTGATTACCGCCTTCTTAATAAGATCACTGTTAAATTTCAGTATCCCTTGCCATTGTTATCTGACTTGTTTGCTCGGATTAAGGGGGCTAGTTGGTTCACTAAGATAGATCTTCGTGGTGCGTATAATCTGGTGAGAATCAGGCAAGGAGATGAATGGAAAACTGCATTCAATACGCCCGAGGGTCATTTTGAGTATCTAGTGATGCCGTTCGGACTTGCCAATGCTCCATCTGTGTTTCAGTCTTTTATGCATGACATCTTCCGTGAGTATCTGGATAAATTCCTGATTGTTTACTTGGATGACATTTTGATCTTCTCAGATGATTGGGAGTCTCATGTGAAGCAGGTCAGAATGGTTTTTCAGGTCCTGCGTGCTAACTCTTTGTTTGTGAAGGGATCAAAGTGTCTCTTCGGTGTGCAGAAAGTTTCATTTTTGGGGTTCATCTTTACCCCTTCTACTATCGAGATGGATCCAGTTAAGGTCCAAGCCATCCAGGATTGGATTCAGCCGACATCTCTGAAAAGTCTGCAAAAGTTCCTGGGCTTTGCTAATTTTTATCGTCGCTTCATCTGTAATTTTTCTAGCATTGCCAAACCATTGACCGATTTGACCAAGAAGGGTGCTGATTTGGTTAATTGGTCTTCTGCTGCTGTGGAAGCTTTTCAGGAGTTGAAGCGTCGTTTTTGTTCTGCCCCTGTGTTGTGTCAGCCAGATGTTTCTCTTCCGTTCCAGGTCGAGGTTGATGCTTCTGAGATTGGAGCAGGGGCGGTTTTGTCACAGAGAGGTTCTGATTGCTCAGTGATGAAACCATGTGCTTTCTTTTCCAGGAAGTTTTCGCCCGCTGAGCGTAATTATGATGTGGGCAATCGAGAGTTGCTGGCCATGAAGTGGGCATTCGAGGAGTGGCGTCATTGGCTTGAAGGAGCTAAGCATCGCGTGGTGGTATTGACTGATCATAAGAACTTGACTTATCTCGAGTCTGCCAAGCGCTTGAATCCTAGACAGGCCCGTTGGTCGTTATTTTTTGCCCGCTTCGACTTTGTGATTTCGTACCTTCCGGGCTCTAAAAATGTGAAGGCGGATGCTCTGTCTAGGAGTTTTGTGGCCGACTCTCCGGGTTTATCTGAGCCAGCGGGTATCCTCAAGGAAGGAGTCATTGTGTCTGCCATCTCCCCTGATTTGCGGCGGGTGCTGAAAAAATTTCAGGCGAATAAACCTGATCGTTGTCCAGCAGAGAAACTGTTCGTCCCTGATAGGTGGACTAATAAACTTATCTCTGAACTTCATTGTTCGGTGTTGGCTGGTCATCCTGGAATCTTTGGTACCAGAGAGTTAGTGGCTAGATCCTTCTGGTGGCCATCTCTGTCACGGGATGTACGTACTTTTGTGCAGTCCTGTGGGATTTGTGCTAGGGCTAAGCCCTGCTGTTCTCGTGCCAGTGGGTTGCTTTTGCCCTTGCCGGTCCCAAAGAGGCCTTGGACACATATTTCGATGGATTTCATTTCTGACCTTCCCGTTTCTCAGAAGATGTCAGTCATTTGGGTGGTCTGTGATCGCTTTTCTAAAATGGTCCATCTGGTGCCCTTGGCTAAATTGCCTTCCTCCTCTGATTTGGTACCTTTGTTCTTTCAGCATGTGGTTCGGTTGCATGGCATTCCTGAGAATATTGTTTCTGACAGAGGTTCCCAGTTTGTTTCAAGGTTTTGGCGAGCCTTTTGTGGTAGGATGGGCATTGACCTATCCTTTTCCTCGGCTTTCCATCCTCAGACTAATGGCCAGACCGAACGAACCAATCAGACCTTGGAAACATATCTGAGATGTTTTGTTTCTGCAGACCAGGATGATTGGGTGTCCTTTTTGCCGTTGGCTGAGTTCGCCCTTAATAATCGGGCCAGCTCGGCTACCTTGGTTTCTCCATTTTTTTGCAATTCTGGGTTCCATCCTCGTTTCTCTTCAGGACAGGTTGAGTCTTCGGACTGTCCTGGTGTGGATTCTGTGGTGGATAGGTTGCAGCAGATCTGGACTCAGGTAGTGGACAATTTGATCTTGTCCCAGGAGAAAGCTCAACTTTTCGCTAATCGCAGACGCCGTGTGGGTCCCCGACTTCGTGTTGGGGATCTGGTTTGGTTATCTTCTCGTCATATTCCTATGAAGGTTTCCTCTCCTAAATTTAAACCTCGTTTTATTGGTCCGTATAGGATTTCTGAGGTTCTCAATCCTGTGTCTTTTCGTTTGACCCTCCCAGACTCCTTTTCCATACATAATGTATTCCATAGGTCGTTGTTGCGGAGATACGTGGCACCTATGGTTCCATCTGTTGAGCCTCCTGCCCCGGTTTTGGTGGAGGGGGAATTGGAGTATATTGTGGAGAAGATTTTGGATTCTCGTGTTTCTAGACGGAAACTCCAGTATCTGGTTAAATGGAAGGGTTATGCTCAGGAAGATAATTCCTGGGTTTTTGCCTCTGATGTTCATGCTTCCGATATTGTTCGTGCCTTTCATGCGGCTCATCCTGGTCGGCCTGGGGGCTCTGGTGAGGGTTCGGTGACCCCTCCTCAAGGGGGGGGTACTGTTGTGAATTCTGTGGCTGAATTCACTCCTGTGGTCACAAGTGGTACTGCAGCTTCTGAGCTTCCTCGCTCAGGTGTTCTGGTGAGCTCGTTAACTGCTTCATTACTTAACTCCGCCTGATGCTGCTATCCTTGCTCCTTGCCAATGTTTCAGTGTTGGATCTGAGCTTCTCCTGATTGTTCCTGTGACCTGCTGCTCTGTATAGCTAAGTGCTTTTTGCTTTTTTGTTGCTTTTTTTCTGTCCAGCTTGTCTTTTGTTTTGCTGGAAGCTCTGAGACGCAAAGGGTGTACCGCCGCACCGTTAGTTCGGCACGGTGGGGTTTTTTTTGCCCCCTTTGCGTGGTTTTGCTTTAGGGTTTTTTGTAGACTGCAAAGTTCGCTTTACTGTCCTCGCTCTGTCCTAGAATATCGGGCCCCACTTTGCTGAATCTATTTCATCCCTACGTTTTGTCTTTTCATCTTACTCACAGTCATTATATGTGGGGGGCTGCCTTTTCCTTTGGGGAATTTCTCTGGGGCAAGTCAGGCCTATTTTTCTATCTTCAGGCTAGCTAGTTTCTTAGGCTGTGCCGAGTTGCCTAGGTAGTTGTTAGGCGCAATCCACAGCCGCTTTTAGTTGTGTTTAGGATAGGATCAGGTGTGCAGTCTACAGAGTTTCCACGTCTCAGAGCTCGTTCTTGTATTTTTGGGTATTTGTCAGATCACTGTGTGCGCTATGATCGCTAAGCACACTGTGTTTCTGGATTGCCTTCATAACACCTGTCATTAGCAAACATAACAGTGGTGGCATATCTGTGTGTTTTCTGTTTTTTTAAAATTAAAAACGCATGCGTTTTTAACGCAAACAAACGCATGTGCTTAAAAACGCATGCGTTTACATAGACATCAATAGTTTTTTTTGCCGCGAAAAAACGCATTCGCTTTTTTGCGGCAAAAAAACGCCGCAAAAATTACTACATGTTGCATTTCTGCAACACAACGCATGCGTTTTTTCTCTGCATGCGTTGTGTTGCAGAAATGCAACATGTAGTAATTTTTGCGGCGTTTTTTTGCCGCAAAAAAGCGAATGCGTTTTTTCGCGGCAAAAAAAACTCTTCAAAAACGCTTCAAAACGCATGCAAAAAAACGCATGCGTTGCAAAACGCGTCAAAACGCATGCAAAAAAACGCATGCGTTTTTAATGTTAAATATAGGGGAAAAAACGCATGTGTTTTTTTGCGTTTTTTACTAAAAAAACGCAAAAAAAAAAATGCAAATGTGAAACCAGCCTTAGACCAGTGAAATCTGCGATTTGATCTGATGAGTCCAAATTTGAGATCTTTGGTTCCAATTACCGTGTCTTTATGCGACACAGAAAAGGTGAATGGATGGACTCTACCTGCCTGGTTCCCACCGTGAAGCATGGAGGAGGAGGTGTGATGGTGTGGGGGTGCTATGCTGGTGACACTGTTGGGGATTTATTCAAAATTGAAGGCATACTGAACCAGCATGGCTACCACAGCATCTTGCAGCGGCATGCCATTTCATCTGGTTTGCGTTTAGTTGGACCATAATTTATTTTTTAACAGGACAAAGACCTCAAACCCACCTCCAGGCTGTGTAAGGGCTATTTGATCAAGAAGGAGAGTGATGGGGAGCTACGCGAGATGACCTGGCCTCCACAGTCACCAGATCTGAGCCCAATCGAGAAGGTTTGGGGTGAGCTGGACTGCAGAGTGAAGGCAAAAGGGCCAACAAGTGCTAAGCATCTCTGGGAACTCCTTCAAGATTGTTGGAAGACCATTCCCAGTGACTACCTCTTGAAGCTCATCAAGAGAATTCCGAGAGTGTGCAAAGCAGTCATCAAAGCAAAAGGTGGCTACTTTGAAGAACCTAGAATATAAGACATGTTTTCAGTTGTTTCACACTTTTTGTTAAGTATATAATTCCACATGTGTTAATTCATAGTTTTGATGCCCTCAGTGTGAATGTACAATTTTCATAGTCATGAAAATACAGAAAAATCTTTAAATGAGAAGGTGTGTCCAAACTTTTGGTCTGTACTGTATATCTGGAGCAGAAAACAAAAAGGTTCATTTTGCTTGGAGGAACCGCTTTGTCATTGATTTCAAAAGACACCATGTAATGCTTCATTTCCCCTGTAGAGGCGCTGTGGAGGAATTGAACACCTGTTGTCTTATTTCTCTATCTAATTTATAAATCTGAATGTGTGCGTGTGTATGTGTGTATGTCTGGGATTGGCATCTGCACCGTCGCAGCTACAGCGACAAAATTTTACACAGTCACACGTCTGGACCCCGAGAGCGTCTTAGGCTATGTTGTGAGGCGAAATTTTAACCCCGCGCTTTCCAATTCACCAAACAATTTTGCCCCTACCTACATAATGGGGAAAAAGTGTAAGGAAAAGTGTTGGAGGCAAATTGACAGCTGCCAGATGTGAACAAGGGGGACTTAAAGAATGAGAGCAATGGCGCCAAAGAGTATATACCGTACAGTTGCTAAGGTGGGGCCCCGACATGGGATACTCACCACACACAGGGATATGAACACGCACACAAAATGCGCCACACACTACCACGTGCTTGAACACATATACCACCCTCAGCACGCATTTCACCACACATACAGCAACCTCGCCACATAAAAGTCGAATCACAAAAGTCACCACTGAAAACTCGCCACGCGTAAAATTCGCCACATGCAAAACTCGCCACATGCAAAACTAGGCTCACGTAAAACTCGCCACACGTGCTAAACTCACCTCATGGAAAACTCGCCACAGGCAAAACTTGCACACGCGGAACAATTACCACATGCACAAAAGTTGCAACACATGCAAAAGTTGTCTCACACAAAACTTGCACATAATCAAAACGCACCACACATAAAACTCGCCACGCGCAAAACTCGCCATGCGCAAAACTTGCTGCACACAACTTGCTACACTAACCTGTCACATGCAACTCGACACACAAAAAGTTGCTACACGCATGTCGCCACACAAAACTCATCTCACAAAAGTCGCTACATGCATGTCGCCACACGCAACTCAACACACATAACTTGACACATGAAACTCGCCCTAAAACACACACAAGTCTGGTATTATCCTTCAAAAATAAAAATCTGATGAATAAGCAGACAAACTACAAGAGCAACAAATGTACCATATAGGAAATACGGCAGCTGTCAGTCACATGACCTGTCTATTATGTGTATGTGTGAGCTAATATATACTGCCACGGGGAGGGCTTCCTGTTGGCTGGGGATTTATCAGGCTGCCAAATTAGCTTACAAATACTGAGGCAAAAATACTGATGAAATAACGTGTGAATGAGGTCTAATACAGGAGGAGATGACATACAGGTACATACTATATACAGGGGAGATGACACACAGGTATATACTATATGCAAGAGCAGATGACACACAGGTATATACTATATATAGGAGGAGATGACTTACAGGTATATACTATATACAGGAGTATAGCACAACAAAAAGGGAAACTCTAAATACAAAGATACCCAATCAAGAGTATCTTAAGGAAAATGTAAATGTATTAAACACTAAAATCTGATATATATAAAATATAGCAGAGTACAGCTAACCAAGCAGGACAGGAAGGTACACATCCATGACATGAATCATGATAATAGAGCGTACTATATGGCACTATTTGTAATACCAAATATGTAATGAGAATATAAGCTCACTATTAAAAGCCATATCAAATAATAAATCAGGCTATTAAGTACCATACATAGATATACAAAAAGGGAATAGTATATACCATTGCTATAGGCAGTCCATATATAACCTCCTATGGCCAAAGGGAGGTATTATTTAAAGTCTACATATAATCAAATGCAAAGTGCAGAGGAGTGCTGAGCAAGGAATATGCAAAGTGCAAGAAGGACGCTATTAAGCTAAAGTGCATATCCAGTGCAAAAAATTAGTTAATGGGCAGAATTACCTACATGTGGTGAGAGACCTGAGACCCCAGCCTGCCGCCTCAACGTGCGTTTCGCCAATCTTCGTCTTCGTCACGCCTCCTGACGAAGATCGGCGAAACGCGCGTGCTATAACTAACCACAGATATTTATTATGCCCAGGCAATGCCGGGCTCTTCAGCTAGTTTGAAATAAAACACAACACACTTTTCCATTTTTATCTAAAAATAACAAACACAGTTATACTCACCTAACGCCTAAGGGTATGTATCCACGGGACGGATTACATCCGGATTAGCTGCGGATTGAACGCTGCGTACATCCGCAGCGTCCAGATGTTACAGCATAGTGGAGGGGATTTTATGAAATCCCGTCTCCAGTATGCGTGCGATCACGCATCCGGCGGCCCTGCGTTTACGGACATGCGGCTAGAACGCAGCATGTCCGTTTACTTTGCGGCGACGCTCCGTCGCCGCAAGGTAAATCACAGGGCCCTATGTATGGGGTGCAGCGAATCCAGATGTGTGCAATGAACACATCTGGAATCACCGCATGTACAGAAGGGGCGGCGCTTTGGGCGGAGCGGGTTTTCCGCTCCATCCAAAGTGCCATCAATCCGGAACGTGGACACAGGGCCTAATTCCACTGAATCTCTTGTCTCCTGTAATAAAATAAAAATAAAAAAACAACAATATCCCTCTGACGTTTTATCACATGCTATAATCTATGTCTGGGGATTAATAGTTTTCAATCTGGTGAATGAGCGGCTGTGAGCACAGCATCATTCACCAGCAGTGACAACATTGAGGTTATCTCCGGTCACTGAGGCTGCGTTCCCAGCTGGGCTGAACTGCAGTGACCTCAGTACCGTGAGGAAAAGTCATTGAGTTCACTGCAGTTCAGCTCAGTGAGTTCACCGCAGAAATTCTCATGGTGATCAGCGGTGAACTCACAACCTTGCTACCTGTACCGCTGCTTCTGTTGAGCCAGTACGTGTGGTACTAATGCGGCACATGGGCAGCACACAGTTGCCAGACGAGTGCCGCAAATATTACACACACACACGGACAGCTCTGGTACCAGAAATATCAGAACGTGTGAAACCGGCCTTAGGTGTTTTAGTATACAGTAATAGATAACATTTTTGGTTTTAAATCTTCCAGACCATATGCTGGATCATACTGATCAACATTACACCCCCAATTATTTCACAATTCTGGGCAAATTAGCTACTTAAATAGCCTCCACTGTAGTGCAGTACCAGACACAACCTATTAAAGAATCATAGAATCATATAATCATAGAATGATAGAGTTGGAAGTGACCTCCTCGGTCATCTGGTCCAACCCCCTGCTCAATGCAGGATTCACTAAATCATGCCAGACAGATGTCTGTCCAGCCTCTGTTTGAAAACTTCCATGGAAGGAGAACTCGCCACCTCTCGTGGCAGCCTGTTCCACTCATTGATGACCATCACTGTCAAAAAGTTTTTTGTAATAACTAATCTGTGTCTCCTCCCATTCAGTTTCATCCCATTGCTTCTAGTCTTTCCTTGTGCAAATGAGAATAAAGATGAGCCTTCTACAATGTGACAGCCCTTGAGATATTTGTAGACAGCTATTAAGTCTCCTCTCAGTCTTCTTTTTTGCAAGCTAAACATTCCCAAATCCTGTAACTGTTCCTCATAGGACATGATTTGTAGACCGGTCACCATTCTGGTCATTCTTCTCTGAACTTGCTCCAGTTTGTTGATGTCTTTTTTTAAAATGTGGTGCCCAAAACTGGACACAGTATTCCAAGTGAGGTCTGACCAAAGAGGAGTAATGACTTCAATAATGACTTCACGTGATCTAGACTGTATGCTTCTGTTAATACATCCCAGAATTGCATTTGCCCTGTTTGCTGCTGCATCACACTGTTGACTCATGTACAGTTTATGATCTATTAGTATGCCCAAGTCTTTTTCACATGTGCTGTTGCTTAGCCCTATTCCTCCCATTCTGCAAATGCTTTTTTCATTTTTATTGCCCAGATGTAGTACTTTGCTTTTTTCCTTGTTAAAAAACATTCTGTTAGTTGCTGCCCACTTCTCCAGTTTTTTTTATATATTTTTGAATCATCTCTCTCTTCTCTAGTATTAGCTATCTCCACTAGCTTTGTGTCATCAGCAAATTTAATCAGTGTACCCTCAATTTATTCACCTAAATCATTGATAAAGATGTTGAACAATACAGGGCCCAGGACATAACCCTGTGGTACCCCACTTGAGACATTCTTCCAACTGGATGTGCAGCCATTTACGACCACTCTTTGGGTCCAATCACTAAGCCAGTTATGAATCCACCTAACAGTTGCCTTGTCCATTCCATACAGTAATTTTTCAATAAGGATGGTGTCAGATACTTTGTCAAATGCTTTGCTGAAGTCAAGATATACTATATCTACAACATTTCCCTGATCCACCCAGTCAGTGATTCTGTCATAGAAGGAAATTAAGTTAGTCTGACATGACGTATTAGTTATAAACCCATGCCGACTCTGGTTAATCACTTCATTCTTATCCAGCTACTTACATACATGTTGTTTAATAATTTGTTCAAAGATCTTTCCTGAAATGGAAGCCTATATTTCACTGGGTCCACCTTCTTCCCCTTTTTGAAGATAGGAACAACATTTGCTCTTCTCCAGTCTTCTGGGACTTCCCCTATTCTCCAGGAGTGGTGCTGTTTCTGTGGAAAGCAAAAAGTAATATTTCTGTTTCTACATCTCATACAGACCCCTTTAAAACATTACCTTTTAATAATTAATTTTTTGACAGTTTTAGTCTTTGCTCCCCAGATCACAGAACTGCAGATAATACTATAAAGCTATAAAAATAAAGAAAAAAATTTTTTTTTTACTCATTCTCACCAGGACCAGCCCTGAGTCTCTGCTGCTGTTATTTTCTATATCTATGACATCATTTTAACAGCGCCACAGCCAATCAGTGAGGCTGCAGTTAGTGTAAAAAACAGCCAAACAGCCAATGACACTGGGAGCAGCGGTGGAGATCGTGTGCTGGACCTGGTGAAGGTGAGCTAATTGAGCTTTTTTAAAGTCAATCTTTACTTTACTCACCCTCCCCAGATCCAGCACAAAATCTACACCTCTGCTCCCAGAGTTCAGACTGTGCTGAAGCCAATCAGTGAGCTCAAGTTGACTTCACAAGCCACTCAGAGCCCCTGAGCTCACTGATTGGCTGTGGTGCAGTTATAATGATGTCATAGCTGAAGACAATAACAGCGGCAGAGACTTAAGGCTGGACCTGGGGAGGAAGAGTGAAGCACGTTTATTTATTTTTTTTACACTAATCTCAGCCTGGGAATAAGGTATCCAAAACCAGAAAACCCCTTTGACATGGCACAAGGAATACGTTGTTATGTAGCTGTTAATATTAAGAGCTTTGATTAATATTAATAGATTTTGGCCTCCTATGCATATGAAGATGATGACATCCTTTAAGAAATATTGGTTGGCGGCACGTTCCTATTATTCTGTGTGATTGGCATGGAAGGAGCGCGACTCTACAGCATTTCTTTTAGGATGACGGCAGGGAGGAGCTGCACGAACTGAAGCAGCAGAAACAGCTTAGTCACGTAACAGCAGGAGGACCGAGTGTTATATCAGCAAATGACAGATGCCGCCATATTCAATAGCATCACATCAAGAGAAGCAGGAGGGGACGGTGAATATCGCCTTTCCACAATGTCAGCGCATTTTTTTTTAAATCACCCTTACCTTAACCCTTTCCTTTAGATACATACTGGGCCCTAATGTCCTAGGCAAAATGAGCAATATTGCTGTGCCTTCCAGGGTAATGAAAGAATCATGTCTGTTTTTGCATCTACTTCACAAGAAGCTCGTCCTTTGTTGATTTTGATTATTAAAGTATTTTTGCACCATTCTTATTCATGAAACCTAAGCCCATGTCAAATTTTTACAAAAAAATTATTTTGATAAACGACTTGGGTTTGGATATGATTGGGATATTTTATTATCAGTTTTATTTATTTTTATTCAGATTTTTTTAATTATACTTTTATTTATTCATTTATTATTTAAGAGGGATCCTCAAAAGTTTAGAGAAGCCTTTTTTTATGCTTTCATATTTTTTTCTACTTCTTTCTTTTATTATTACTTTATAGTCCGCTATTTTATTCTATTCTATACTTTTTTTTTTGCAATATTTTTTGGGGCTTCTATCAAACTAAAGAAGCCCTGTGGACACTTGTAGGCTCTGTTCACACTCGTGTCTGGATATTCAGCTTGTCCATTTGTTTTTAGGAACAGACCAATGGAATTAATGGCCTAGATGGCTAAATTACAAAACTAATGCAATGAATAAAAGAAACCCCATCGATTATTATTACCTGGGTTCCGTTGTGTATCTGTTTTCAGTATGGAAGAGAGTATGGTGTATTTCTTCCGTTTTAGAAAAATTACAGCAAATGGAAACCAGTCATACCCTTATAATAGTCAGTGGGGTCCATCTGCTCTCATTTTAGTTATGTTATGGATCCGTTTCAGATCTCAATTCCATTTATCTGGTCCCAAAAACGTACACACACGTAATGTAGCCAAACACCCAGGCTCGGACTGGCCCATAGTAGAGCAGGAGAATCCTCCGGTAGGCCCCTGTGAAGGACTGCGGTGTTATTATACTTGAATCACAATTTGCAGAGAAAGATATCATCTAGTCATTCATTAAACAAGCTAGTCTAATTAATATTACATAGAAGCAATAGGAAATTTGTGCTAGGGTCATGTTATTTTTGCATGTAGCTGAACAGTGGGCCGAAGAATCAATATTATAGGTGGGCCTTTGCCCACCCAGTCTAACACGGCATATATGTTAAGAGAAGACCAAAACATGGCATGATCAATGCCTTACAAGGGGCTTATTGTAGCCCCTCCAGCATAGTCATGTGACTCTACCCCTGGTGAAATTGTGATTGCTCCGCCAGTCTATACACAGCTGTCATATGAGCACTGTATGGGCTCATGCATATGACCGATTATCTTGGATGAGTGCTATCCATGGTTTTCATGGACAGCACTAGTACCCATGAAATTCTAAGGGGCTGTGCACATGTCCTATTTTTTCCACGAACTGAGTGGTTTGCGTAAAAAAAAGTCAGAGGAATATCCAATTTTGATCAGGGTAGCAGATCAAAATTGGCAATGCAAGTCTATGGGTCCATGGAAATAATCGGACCGCAATTGGATATCCGATTTTCATGGACTGACAGAATGAAAATGGAGGAGAACCTTTTTTGTTCCTCTCCACGTCTGAGAAGAATTGATGCCACTCTGATCAAAGTCGGATCAGGATATTCGGACTATTTTTCTCGGAAGTGGAGAATCGGTGGTGTGACCCTAGTCTATATATGAGAGATTGGGAAGTCAGGAACCATAAAATACTATAGTTTCTTTCTCTTCTAGGTATCTGACAGTCAGACACTCAGTCCGAGGCTGCATGATCTCCCGTGCAACAGTCCTACAACGCCCCAGAAACACTGTGCTGTAGAATAAAGGTCAGTTACTGCCAGCCGTAAGCGGGTGTATGGCCCGTTATTAAAGTGGTTGTGCCAAGAAAAACAACACTGAGACCCCCACCCATCAGAAAAATTAAAAGGGTCTGGGTTGGTTCCAGAAACAGCACCACCTTTGGCTGTATCTGGAATTGCAGCTCAGCCCCATGAACTAAAATATTTGAATACCAGACACAACCTTCCGGATAAGAGTTTCAGAAATCAGTGCAGACGCTTATTTCTAATATCAGACAACCCCATTATCTAGTTTATGCTGAAAGTTCCCCTGAACTGCAGTACATTGGATGGCTACGTCATTGCTAGACTTTCCTGAGCCCATGGCAAAGATTCCATTTGCTGCCCTAGCCTTGTATTCAAAAGCCTCACACAAGGCAGAGTGGCCTGTCGGAATTGCCTGGCACCATGCCCCCTGTACGGTTAGGATGCACAAAACTGGTGGCAGACAGGCTACCATTGAACTCTGCCACTCAATTTGGGCAATAAGCAGAGTCACTACGTATCCTCTAATATTTGGATGTTCCTAAGGAGTGGGTAGTGCACTGGGTACCTTTGATACTAACTTTATTAACCAGCACCCCAGGAATACCATTTTATAAGTGTACCTGTCACACATACGCCCTAAATTATGTTTTCTTTTATTAATAGTCAGACCTGTTTATTTTGACAATGACGTCTAATGTTCAGCTGTATATGATAGAAGGAAGCCATAACTCAGCTGTAAACCAGGCTTCGCTCAGGGTCAGGCAGCTGCTGGTAAAGCTGAAGGCAATATGGTCAAAATAAAGGAAGTTATTCCATCTTTACTGAACTTGTGTCCAAACCTTTAAAGACCTTAACAGCGTTTTCTAGTTTAGAAAACTCATCGTCGAATGCTGTATTAGTACAGACGTGTTCCCGATGCATTTTTGCCACATGGTAAAAACATGGCAATTTTACAGCTTTTTTTTTTTTTAATCATGGAGGAAAAAATTTGCATCAAAAATGTAATATGTGAACAAGGTCTTATGGTAGAGGCGCAATAGATCTGTCATTTCCATACATCATTTATTTCAATATGGGCTGTGTAATGCTTCATTTCTCCTGTGGTGGCGCTGCAGTCACTGCCAGGTTTCACCAGAGACTGCGGCTGATAACTGCAGACCCCATAAGCAGGTGAGTCAGAATATTTGCAGAGAATACGTGCAACAATAAAACAAAAAAACTAAAAAAAAAGTAGATTTTAGATAGTGGAGAATTCCATTATCTACTTAATTGCATTACAAGTAAGAAATCAGTCTGATATATACAAAGTCTCTGCTCATTTATTAATATTCTTTGCAGGAATATGTCAATAATTGAAACAAGCAAGACTACAATAATGAACCCCGACATGCTGGATGCGGAACCAGGCTGCAGAGCTGACATTCAACCTGAAGCTGGGACAATGAGACACTGGAAGATACTGGTTAGTAGACATCTAGACCGAGTTTTGTGGAATAGTGAATGGGTTAAATGGATTGAAGAAGGATAGAAAAAGTCTGCTTTTTTTCCCTCAAAACAGCGCCATTCTTGGGCTGTGCTAGGTATTACATTAGTGTGAGTAAGGGCAACGGCAGATGAGAATGAAAAATTCCAACATGTACATGATCATATACAGCTTCCTAGGTTTTGTAATAGAAAACAATGTGCAAAAGTCGGATGGTCCGTGTGGGATCCAATTTTTTTCAAGCCCCCATAGACTTGAATGTGTGAGTCTTATCTGAGACTCGGATGAAAGTACTGCATACTGCAAGTTCTTTCTCAGAAAAAAAAATTGTTCATCTGAACAGCCCTATTGAATAACATGGGTCAGTGTGCTATCTAATTAACAACTGGATATAACACGTCCGATTGATACGGTGGTCTGCATCAGCCCATAAGCTGAGATGCTTTTCTACACACAGCCCATGGACAAGAGTTGTACTAATTCTGGAAATAAAGCAGACCCTTTTTTACTCCTGGATATCCCATACTATACTGATTTACATATAATGAAAACCTGGAGCCTAGAGAAGATGTGGAAAGCTGCATGTATTAAAATGAGATTTATCTTACCTCATCTGTTCTGGTTTTCAGGCTCTGCTTTTACGGCCTTATCATGGTTGATAAGTTGTCCATGAGATTCATTGTATAGAAGGCTATAAAGTAGAGACATCTAGTATCCAACATGCAAAATATTATGGAAGACAAAATCATTATTATGAATCCCACTAAGTCTTGGTTCTGACTCCGTATAAAGAGGTTCTTGAATTCTATGATCATCTTCATTCATCTTGTTACTGTTGACTCCATAATTTCCATCCCCTTTCTGCTGAGCGCCTCCTCATCTCCATCTAGCTTTCTGCTGATTGCCCCCTTGTCTCCATCCCTCTTGTGGCTGGTGGTATCTTGCTCTCATCTTTGTTGCTGCAAATAGCTACTTGCTTTCATCACTCTCCTTATCTTTATCAATGCTGTGGCTGGTAAACCCCTAGTCTCAATCCTTCTTATTGTTGGCTCCTTGGTCTCCATCCTTTTTTTATTAGTGGACCTCTGGTTTCCATCCTCATTGTTGTGGCCTCTATACTTTCTCTTGCTGATGTCTATCGTCTCCATTTCTCTTTTGGTAGTAGGTACCTCACTAGTCTCCACCCTTGTGGCTGGTTGACCCCTGGACTTAATCTTTCTAGTTGTTGGGGTCTGCCTTGTCTCCATTCTTCTAGTTGCAAGTAGTCCCCTGGTCTGCAGCCTACTTGTTATTGGAGGCACCCTGGTCTTCTTCCTTCATTTTGGCTTCCTGGTCTCCTTCCTTCTAGTTCCTGGTGACTCCATTGTCTACATTCTTCTAGGTCCTTGTGGCCCCCTGGTCTCCATCCGATTTGTTGCTGGTGGCTCCCTTGTCTTCATCTTTCTTGGTTTATTCTAATAAATTGAACCTTCTTATAATCACTAATAAGATTAATTTCATTCTGGTCATTTGCGCTTGATACAGGAGTTAATGTTTCATTTGGTCAAGGGTTCCATTGTTTGATCTCCTTATATTCATGAGATGAAAATACTTGTGAGGTGATCTAGAAAATGATCCAGCTCTGTATTATAGGGCGTACAGAGAGTGGATGTGTGCACAGGTGATCAGAAACAATAGCCAGATCTATAATTCATGATCTGTTTCAGTAGAAAGAAATCCTAAATGTTAAAGGTTCAGCTCTGTTTCATTGCCAGGGCTATGAAGATGGAGTGTAAGTGTGTGGAGAAAGCCGGGATAAATACAGAGCCAGGAGGGCCATGTTCTAGGGGGCAATAGATGTTATTAGAGATCAAATGTGTTATGTAGAAGTAAAATCATCCTAAGAAATAGATTTTGAATGGATTTTAAATTATCTTAAGAATGTTGGATTTAAAAAAAAAAGGATTGAAGACCTGAAAGATAAAAAACAACTTATGACATCCCTGTGCACATAAAAGTATAGCAGACCGAAATGTTAAGGACAATGAAGACCTTGTGTTTAGGCCCCAACCATTTGTGGGATCATTATTGGTCAATGAGGCTGTAATTGCCGTACTAGATTCCTAGAGACCCTCAAAATTAAGTACTTCCACCCCAAAATACATTATGTTAAGAGAGCCTCAATTTTAAGTAGAAGGCATTGGGAACTAGAGCACAGAAGAGGAGGGGCGAAGAGGTGGAGGTTTGAGGGAGCTGTGTGTATGGGGAGATAAGGCAAATTTTTGGCAGAGGGAGGAGGCTTAGTGACTTTGGTGACTCAGGGTTTTGGAAGAAACAGTTGGTCCCAGGAGAGCAAGACCCGAAGCGGGACAGGACCCTGCAAAGACTGGTTATCCAGGTAAGTTCCAAATGGGGAGTCCTGGGATATCAAGAGATAAATAGCTATAAATGATTATTATGTCAGAAAAGTATAACTATATATGATGAATTATTGAATGGATGATCTGGTCTGTGGGGTTTGAGATTGGACGTGAACCATAAATTCAAAGAAACATTGAAATCTAAATAACCTTGACCAAATCTCTTAAAAAAATTGGTCATAGACTGCTGAGCTCTGGATCTGTGTATAATGTGCATATATTTAGTCAATATTTAAGAAAATCCCATCTGAGCAGTCCATGAACCTCACGATTTGGGAAAGCTACTTGGGAGAGTGGTTATACATTTACAATTAATTGCATCCATGCTTGTCCATTGGTATTCTTAGTAGATAAAAAAAAACCTGTCACATTCAGTATCAATGAAGAAGAACATTTATAGCATGTATGACAACACCAACCAATTGCATGAATTCCCATTGGTTGTAGTATTATTTAGTACTAGACATAAGACTATTGATAATGGTTTTCCCACCTAACCATTGATGACGAGTCAACTAGGGGGGCACCAATAGCTGGGACTTCTATATAATAATTCCTCAGGTTTGTGGCACCTTCTACATGCAACTAAGCACTGTGCCCAGATCTGAAGCAAGGCGCCATGGTCCCTTCATTTTAGGTGTTAGTATTAGGTCCAGCAGATGGACCTCCAATAATCAGACAATGATGTTGAGAAACCAGTAGATGACATTTTATGTAACATGATCACATGGTTATTAGGATAATGATGATTGTGTTAATTACATGTTGGACCATGTGTCATTGAGAATGTTTGCCGCTCTAATTTGAATAATGCACCCATCACACATAGGTCTCCTCTCTCCACCTAACGTTTCTCCTCCCATATCTGCTGACCTTGCTCACGGAACATAGATTCTGCTTAGTGACTTGATCAGAGATACTGTTGGTATGCAATGTCTGTGCCCGGGTGATAGCAGCAGATCTGGGCATGTTTATATGTCAGGGTTGAGGGGTTAGGGGCTATTATTCTAAAATACTACTCATGACTAGAGAATATACAGTACAGACCAAAAGTTTGGACACACTTTCTCATTTAAAGATTTTTCTGTATTTTCATGACTATGAAAATTGTACATTCACACTGAAGGCATCAAAACTATGAATCCATGTGGAGTTATATACTTAACAAAAAAGTGTGAAACAACTGAAATTATGTCTTATATTCTAGGTTCTTCAAAGTAGCCACCTTTTGCTTTGATGACTGCTTTTCACACACTTGGCATTCTCTTGATGAGCTTCAAGAGGTAGTCACCATTCCCGGTGACTTTCACTTCACAGGTGTGCCCTGTCAGGTTTAATATGTGGGATTTCTTGGCTTACAAATGGGGTTGGGACCATCAGTTGTGTTGTGCTGAAGTCTGGTGGATACACAGCTGATAGTCCTACTGAATAGACTGTTAGAATTTGTATTATGGCAAGAAAAAAGCAGCTAGGTAAAGAAAAACGAGTGGCCATCATTACTTTGAGAAATGAAGGTCAGTCAGTCCGAAAAATTGTGCAAACTTTGAAAGTGACCCCAAGTGCAGTGGCAAAAACCATCAAGCGCTACATAGAAACTGGCTCACATGAGGACCACCCCAGGAAAGGAAGACCAAGAGTCACATCTGCTTCTGAGGATAAATTTATCCGAGTCACCAGCCTCAGAAATCGCAGGTTAACAGCAGCTCAGATTAGAGACCAGGTCAATGCCACACAGAATTCTAGCAGTAGACACATCTCTACAACAACTGTTAAGAGGAGACTTTGTGCAGCAGGCTTTCATGGTAAAATAGCTGCTAGGAAACTACTGCTAAGGACAGACAGCAAGCAGAAGAAACGTGTTTGGGCTAAAGAACACAAGGAATGGACATTAGACCAGTTGAAATCTGTGCTTTGGTCTGATGAGTCCAAATTTGAGATCTTTGGTTCCAACCACCGTGTCTTTGTGCAACGCAGAAAAGGTGAACGGAAGGACTCTACATGCTTGGTTCCCACCGTGAAGCATGGAGGAGGAGGTGTAATGTTGTGGGGGTGCTTTGCTGGTGACACTGTTGGGGATTTATTCAAAATTGAAGGCATACTTAACCAGCATGGCTACCACAGCATCTTGCAGCGGCATGCTATTCCATCCGGTTTGCGTTTAGTTGGACCATCATTTATTTTTCAACAGGACAATGACCCCAAACACACCTCCAAGCTGTGTAAGGGCTATTTGACCAAGAAAGAGAGTGATGGGGTGCTAAGCCAGATGACCTGGCCTCCACAGTCACCAGAACTGAACCCAATCGAGATGGTTTGGGGTGAGCTGGACCGCAGAGTGAAGGCAAAAGGGCCAACAAGTGCTAAGCATCTCTGGGAACTCCTTCAAGATTGTTGGAAGACCATTCCCGGTGACTACCTCTTGAAGCTCATCAAGAGAATGCCAAGAGTGTGCAAAGCAGTCATCAAAGCAAAAGGTGGCTACTTTGAAGAACCTAGAATATAAGACATAATTTCAGTTTTTTCACACTTTGTTGTTAAGTGTATAATTCCACATGTGTTAATTCATAGTTTTGATGCCTTCAGTGTGAATGTACAATTTTCATAGTCATGAAAATACAGAAAAATCTTTAAATGACAAGGTATGTCCTAACTTTGGTCTGTACGGCAGATGAAAATTCTCCATCAATTATACAATCATATTTGCTGCAAATGGAATCAATACCTTGTAAACTACCTGGCCGTTACCTCTTGCCAAGCCAGCTGTTGGCTATCTACCAGGTGTCATTTTAACAAGTCCAGAAGGGACAACTCATGTTGTAGGGCTGCACTACTGGAAGGAAAGTCTTTGGCCAAGAGTAGATAAAAATGTTTTTATTACTACGACACATTTCAGTGGCACACTGGCATGTTTTTCTCAAGTGAAAAAAAAAAACAAAATGTCCAAAACACATTTTTTTCACTTGAGAAAGACACCAATAAAGTGTTAAAAAAAGTTTTATTTACCACAACATGTTTCATCTAGTATTGGCCAAAGAGCTTCCTTCCAGCAGTGCAGCCTTACAACGTGAATTGTCCCTTGTGGCCTAAAATCTCTTGGAGGATCTAGCTCCCTAGCTATGGGCCTGCAGCAGCTGACACTTCACATTTACTCATGAGCAATACACTAGTCTGTCTAGTGAAATGATTCTTAAGGATTGTTTCATGATCATGTTGACCCGTCTAATGAGACTGCTAAACAACCATGGATCAGCTTGCTTGTGGCCAACCATCAGTCATTCAATGGCCATGGATGGCCAATGTAAATGCCTTCTTTCATATTAGAGCAAGTTGAGCTAACCCGCGGGACAGCCACTATCTTATGTCTATGGGCATCTGCTGACTCTCTTGAAAAATGATGGCAGAGAAGAGGATCGGGCATGTTGATTTTCATAGTTCCATCTCTTGTTCTCAGGGGTGTGTAGCAGTCACATATTCCACTTTGCCCATTCAAAATACATGAACACGTCAGAACAGTGGGGGAAGGGGTTGGGAAGAATAGATGTTTGTCGAACAAGTATCCAGCCAGCAACTATTCAAAATGCATGGGCTGCTTTAGGGTCCTTATAGGGAGGTCAACACCAGGAAAATGCACCTTATAATGTACTTAAAGCTCCAACTTGATAATTAAATTATGTAAAATAGAACCAGGGGAATGTCCAAGTGGTTAATCCTTAGCAAGTCAAGTGGTCATAGTCAATTTCTAAGCATTTTTTTTATTGAGACAGTTATGTGTCAAGGTGCTGCAAATAGCCGCTAATAACCATAGTTGACTTGTTTCTGTCTCACAGTAAAACAAGGTCTGAATGGGTCCATAGAAGCAGATACTGAAGGGGTTTCCTATGACCTCATGGATTATTCTGAACCAAGATATTTCAGATGTTGAATTCAGATGGTGACGAAGGTAGAGGATGAGTAGAGGCAATGCTAGGGTTCATCTCGATGCCTCAGTTGGGTGTGGTGGGGATTCCTCTGCCATCCTTATCTTTGGTGTCACGTAGTAGGGAGTTCCCCATTACGAGATCGTCTTATCGGCTGTAACAGAGCGGTCTTGGAGAAAGACGTCCAGTAGTGGACGTGAAGAAAACATGAAAAAAAAAGTTATCTCCTTATGCTGCTGTACAAAAAAATATGTATGACATGAGGAATCCCTTACTAGAATATGGGAAAAACAACATGACCCAGTGTAGATGTGACAGGAGCCAGATGTATTCCAAGTGTTGGATATCGGTCGGATGTCTCTCACACATCCAAACCAGATCTCCACTTTGCACTGACAAGGGGCAGTACCGCGAAATACAGTGTCTGCAAATTGAGATTCTGGTTTGGCTATTATCCTAAGTCATGTGACAAGGCTCGTTAAAGGGTCGACATTGACTTGTAGTATTGCTACTTCCAATAGGTGGCACTAAAGTTCTAGTTGTCTTCCTCTCTAAAGAGACAATTTGCATAATTAGCATATTTCCCAGAGGAATATTGCGGCTTTAAGTCTCCTCATCTTGACATGCTTAGCAAGTCAATCTCCGCAAGGAGAATCGATACTTCTTGGATATAAGTGTTGGATCATTACATTCAGAATTTCAGATCAAAATTTAGTTGGACCTGTTCATATTTGCACACCAGTTCACATATATAATTAATCTACATATATAATTTGTAGAGAAATATGGTGCGCACTCAGCGTTGATGAGTGGGTGCACGTTGAACTTGGAGAACCAAGTAGTAGATTTGTAGAAAATGAACCGCACTCAAATGAAGGATTTCAGTCTGATGCTGGGTTATTTAACACAATAGTTCACCATAGTGTTGGATAAGGGGATAGAAAAGAGACAAGTAGTGTTAGGCCGGGGTCACACTTGCGAGTGTGATGCATAAAACTCAGGCGAGTCTTTCGTATCAATACCCGGCACTGTCGCGGGCACTCAGGACCAAGTATGCGGCTGCACAGAAATACATGCAGCCGCACACTCCGGTCCCGAGTGCCCGCGACAGTGCCGGGTATTGATGCGAGTTCTCGCCTCACACTCGCAAGTGTGACCCGGGCCTTGGCTATACTGTATAATTCAGCACTCACTCTTATACTGATCTTGAGTTACTACTTGAGTTAGGCTATGTGCACACATTCCGGATTTTTTGCATTTTTTGGCATTTTTTTCGGCAGTTTTCCACTAAAAAAACGCTTACATTAAGCATCCCATCAAGTTTA
This sequence comes from Ranitomeya imitator, assembly GCF_032444005.1. Classification (NCBI taxonomy): domain Eukaryota; kingdom Metazoa; phylum Chordata; class Amphibia; order Anura; family Dendrobatidae; genus Ranitomeya; species Ranitomeya imitator. The sequence continues at coordinate 493,272,327 of NC_091283.1, read as the reverse complement.
ATAAATTCTGCAATTTTTGTGCCCATGTTGCATTTTTTCCCCGCAAAAATAAAGCATCGCGGGGAAAAATGCAGAATGTTCATTAATTTTGTGGATTTTTTGCGTATTTGCCGCTATATTATTACATTGGGAACCTCCGGAAAAAAAATCAGAAAAAAAAAAATGCGCAAAAAACGGGATAAAAACGCAAGCGGATTTCCTGCGAAAGTAGTCCGGATTTGCTGAGGAAAATTCTGCAAACTTTCCTGGACGTGTGCACCAAGCCTTAGGCCGGTTTCACACGTCAGTGGCTCCGGTACGTGAGGTGACAGTTTCCTCACGTACCGGAGACACTGACTCACGTAGACACATTGAAATCAATGTGTCTCTGCATATGTCAGCGTGTTTTCACGGACCGTGTGTCCGTGTGCAAAACACGGAGACATGTCAGTGTTCGTGGGAGCGCATGGATTACACGGACCCATTAAAGTCAATGGGTCCGTGTAAAACATGTATCGCACACAGACGCTGTCCGTGTACAGTCCGTGTGCCGTGCAGGAGACAGCGCTACAGTAAGCGCTGTCACCCCCACGTGGTGCTGAAGCCGCCATTCATATCTTCTCTCCAGCAGCGTTCGCTGGAAAGAAGATATGAAAAATCCTTTTTTTTTTTTTTCGTGTTTTAAATAAAGATCCCTGTCCCCACCCCCCTCCCACCCCCTGTGCGCCCACCCGCTGTTAATAAAATACTCACCCGGCTCCCTCGCAGCGTCCTGTCCTCACCGCAGCTTCTCCTGTATGAGCGGTCACGTGGTGCCGCCCATTACAGTCATGAATATGCGGCTCCACCCCTATGGGTGAGCTATGCAGCTCTACTGCAGTGAATGTTGATGAGCTGCAACAAAACCTGTTTGCAGATGTGATGCTGATTCTGAAAGAAAAAAAGCTGATGACAAGTTTACTAATTACTTTCAATTACAACTAGCAGAATTGTGATTGATGCTCCGAAGTATAAAAATGTGATGCGACTCACGATCAGCACAAGATCAGAAATATACTGTATTTTAAAAGTTATGATCCTAATAATTATTCAGATTACTATATAACTATTATAACTATAAATTAATTTACAGGTTAATAGTGTTCTAAAGTTCTCCAGCCACAACACTGAAAACACGGCTGCCGGTAGGAAATTACCTTTATTAATTCCTCTCGGCATTCTCCTCTGGATTTCAGTCATAGGGGTGTGGCTTTAGTCAATGCTCAATACACAGTGAGCGGAAGCTGTAACCATGCCCTGGCCCTGACTGACAGCCGACTCTACAATGCATCAGTGCTGAGCTGGCTGTGAGACATTGCTGGGATGTGGTTACAGCTGCTGCTCACTATGTACTGAGCGGTGACTGAAGCTGCGCAGGCTGCACCTCTATGACTGAAAGCTGGAGACTGCTGGGAGCAATAAAGCTAATTTCCTCACAGTGTTTGGGCCTTCAGTGTGACGAATGCAGTGCTTTACTACGTTATTAACTCCATATCTGCAGGTTAATAGCAATTTATTAAACTTTAGGTCGTACTTTCCCTAAATATGTTTTCTGTCTCTGTCTACCATTATAGCCTATATGTTAATTCTATCCACACCATATCCCACAATGATAAGTTACAGAGGAGCGAGGACATAATAATAAGGACACCAAGGTTAGGCTGAAGTAAGACTCACAGCTAATTGAAAAATCAATGGTATATGGTAGATCCGACTTGTAAGATTGAGTAAAGGGTTAATTGAGTGATCAGGAAGAGATGTACACGGTATATTTTGCTAACACCATTGTCTTACCCAAATAGGTCCCAGGCCTTGTGTTATGGTCACCACTCATTGGATACTGGAGCGGGCAGGGAAATAACCAGTGGACAGAATGACGTCTAAAGGAGAGGTAAGAAAAGTCAGGTCTTCACTGTCCAAGTCAACAGAAATGAAGGACCCGACTCCTTATTGCATGTTCAGCTTGAATAGATCTCAAATAGTGGCTTTTTAATTAGCAACAAATTTGGTGATTTGGGCCTTTGTTTAAAATTGCCCTTGGTTGTTTAGCTAACTTTACAACAATGTGGCTTATTCAGATGTTTTAGACCGATTCCTCAAATTTGACTATTCAAAAGGTTCCAACATTTTTACATAACTGTACTCCATGTACTCCAGTTCCCCCGGAGTTTATATTATTATAAATATATATATATATATATATATATATATATATATATATATATATATATATATATATATATATATATATATATATATATATATATATATATTATTTTTTTCACACTCCAAAAATTTTTGTTCACATTTTGCAGAATACAGCACATCTTGCTCCAAAAAGGTGTAAAAACAGTTAAACATGAAAAAAGATTGCACACAATATTCATGAAGCACGTGCACTATTTTTTAAGATTTTCATGCAAAAAATGGCAACAAAAACCACAAAACAAAAAAAGTGACAAAAAATGCATGTAAAGAATCAGTGGCCAAAGGGTATTTCCCAAAAACATACTGTATATACAGTGCCTTGCGAAAGTATTCGGCCACCTGGAACTTTTCAACCTTTTCCCACATATCATGCTTCAAACATAAAGATACCAAATGTAAATTTTTGGTGAAGAATCAACAACAAGTGGAGCACAATTGTAAAGTTGAACGAAATGTATTGGTTATATTAAATTTTTGTGGAAAATCAAAACTGAAAAGTGGGGTGTTCAATATTATTCGGCCCCTTTACTTTCAGTGCAGCAAACTCACTCCAGAAGTTCATTGTGGATCTCTGAATGATCCAATGTTGTTGTAAATGCCTAATGATGATAAATATAATCCACCTGTGTGTAATCAAGTCTCCGTATAAATGCACCTGCTCTGTGATAGTCTCAGGGTTCTGTTTCAAGCACAGAGAGCATCTTGAAGACCAAGGAACACAACAGGCAGGTCCGTGTTACTGTTGTGGAGAAGTTTAAAGCTGGATTTGGATACAAAATGATTTCCAAAACTTTAAACATCCCAAGAAGCACTGTGCAAGCGATCATATTGAAATGGAAGGAGTATCATACCACTGCAAATCTACCAAGACCCGGTTTGTCCCTCTAAACTTTCATCTCAAACAAGGAGAAGACTGATCAGAGATGCAGCCAAGAGGCTCATGATCACTCTGGATGAACTACAGCTGAGGTGGGACAGTCTGTCCATAGGACAACAATCAGTCATACACTGCACAAATCTGGCCTTTATGGAAGAGTGGCAAATAGAAAGCCATTTCTCAAAGATATCCATAAAAGTGTTGTTTAAAGTGTGCAACAAGCCACCAGGGAGACACACCAAACATGTGGAAGAAGGTGATCTAGTCAGATGAAACCAAAATTGAACTTTTTGGCAACAATGGCAAACGATATGCTTGGCGTAAAGGCAACACAGCTCATCACCCTGAACACACCATCCCCACTGTCAAACATGGTGGTAGCAGCATCATGGTTTGGGCAAGCTTTTCTTCAGCGGGGACAGGGAAGATGGTTAAAATTGATGGGAAGATGGATGGAGCCAAATACAGGACTATTCTTGAAGAAAACCTGTTGGAGTCTGCAAAAGACCTGAGACTGGGATGGAGATTTGTCTTCCAACAAGACAATGATCCCAAACATAAAGCAAAATCTACAGTGGAATGGTTCACAAATAAACGTATCCAGGTGTTAGAATGGCCAAGTCAAAGTCCAGACCTCAATCCAATCGAGAATCTGTGGAAAGAGCTGAAAACTGCTGTTCACAAACGATCTCCATCAAACCTCACTGAGCTCGAGCTGTTTGCCAAGGAAGAATGGGCAAGAATGTCAGTCTCTCGATGTACAAAACTGATAGAGACATACCCCAAGTGACTTGCAGCTGTAATCGCAGCAAAAGGTGGCACAACAAAGTATTAAGTTAAAGGGGCTGAATAATATTGCACGCTCAGTTTTCAGTTTTTGAATTTCCACAAAAATTTAAAATAACCAATACATTTCGTTCAACTTCACAATTGTGTTCCACTTGTTGATTCTCCACCAAAAATTTTCATTTGGTATCTTTATGTTTGAAGCATGATATGTGGGAAAAGGTTAAAAAGTTCCAGAGGGCCGAATACTTTCGCAAGGCACTGTATATGCACCTGGAGTGTAGCCATAATCACACTATACACTCTTTGGACACACAGGAAGACATATTGCACATGGTGTGTTGTAGGAGGCTCTTACAGATTTTATGTCGGGGCCCAGGAATTTCAGGATAGATCTCTATGTATCATCTGTTGTCCAGTGTTGGCCAATGAGTTGACCCCTGGACCTGACCCAAGAACATGTCACATCTACACATAGTAAACGACAGGGGTAACTATAGTGAGTGCAGTTATGGTCGGGTCCTGGAGCCTAAGGAAGTCTTAAAAGGTCCCTGTGACTCATAAAAAGATGAATACTAGCGAAAACCCATGATAGTCGGGGGTCTTGTTGGAGATTTCACATTGCAGCTGATGAGCACCAATTATACCACTGTAGTCAGCCTTTACTAGATCTATAGAAACCACAGCCTCAGGCCTGTAACATGGGGGGGGGGGGGGGGTAAGAATTCTTCCAATACAGAATTATTGTTTGGGTTACACTTTTTTAATTATGTTGTTGTCTTTAAGTTCAACTATGATAAAGACTTGGAAGAAGCACTGGATACTGCAGGCTTCGATGATCCAGAGGAAACCTTAGGCAGTGGAGATCGTAAGTAACAAGCACATTTACAATTACATACAGACAGAAATCCAAATAAAATATACTGGTTTTTTGAAAAAAACTATTTAAAAGAGATTGTCCACCCTTGATTACAATTTTTTTTCTGGTGCCATTTCATATACTTTTCTAGTGTTTTGAGCTCTCTTTTTGTAACAGAGATCCAAAATCAATGCACATATGAAGCAGTAAATGATATTCTGGTTTCCAGCAGCCACCACTAGGGGGAGCACTGCATACTATTGTATTATAGAACTCTTTGTATTATCTTATGCAGTAGGCTCCTGAGCTCCCTCTAGTGGTGGCTGCTGCCAACCAGAACTGTACATGTTCCACGGCTGCTTATATAGTCTATAGTGCGCCAATGGATACCTGGTGGGTACGGAAATCAAGCCTTGTATGTTAGTAATGGGACACCCCAGCATCTAAAGGAAGCACTTGTGACAATGACACTTTAAACTTGTCTTGATTTTTGAGTCACTTTCCTAACATATATTTGTAGAGGTTTCCCATATCCTTCAAGAGATTTTCAACTTTAGACATTTTTAGCTTAATCACAGGAAATTATTCATTTCCGATAGGTGGCGGTTGGGTTAGTCTGACCCTAACTTATCGGAAAAAGTGGGAATCCCAGATTCTCAAGCAAGCTGCTTTGCAGATTCCATTACTCCCATAGACTTCAGTGGAGAAAGACTTCTTATATGGATGCTTGTTCTTGCCATCGATTAGAGGGGTAACATGCCTTCAATGTCTAAGAAGCATCAATCCTTTCAGTGCAGCATTGTAGGTGCTGTAAATTAACATCTGTATAGTCTTTGATGCATCTTTGCTTTTTTGGATTTTATGAATAAAAGTCCATAAAAGACCTAGCAAAGAGAAAAGGAAAAAAATTAGGGGAATCCATTTCATTTTTCGTCACCTCTCCTGACATGTCCATTTTAGTGAATAATTGTATTCCCAAGAAAATAAGTATCCTGGCGCATATTATCTTTGTTCCCTGTTATTCCTTCAAGAAATGTATGAAGAAATTGACAACTGGGTGTTACCAATCGCCTTGTCAAAGGGGTGTATCCCTGCCAAGTCTGATGTCTCAGCATTGATTGGACGGTGTGAGACTGTATGGACACGCCCCAGCTGGTAATACCCAGGTATAGTTGTCATAGTCATCAACAACACAACACAGAATTATAACAAAAGATGTTCTACAAATGATATTTGCTAAAATAGTCATGTCAGCAGAGCAGACTGTTCTTTTCATGCTGTATCTTTGGATGCTTGAAGAAACCAAGACAAATTTAGCATATCCATATGGATGTAAAAATGGCAGCACATAACGTTTTATCCCATAGGGCTCCTTCACACATCTGAAAAGGACCCATCAGTTTTTAATATCAAAATTATATTATTTCTGTACTGCAGTAAGACCATCAGTACAATACACTAGAAAGTAGATCAATGCAGAGGAGCCATATATTCTATGTTACCAATATTGGTAGAGCCAGACTCAAGAAGAACCCCAAAAATGGAAGTCTGCCACCTTGATTGACTTTGTTGTCAGGACTGTCTGAGGCCATAAGGGTATGATATTATAGAAGACGGTCAGTGGTTCTCAGGAACAGGAGATATTATAGCATAGTCTTTGCTTTGTGTAGGACAAAGTCAACAGGAGGAGAAGAAGAAGTCAAAACTTTACAAATTCATTAGGTGAGTTTGCATGACAATTTTAGGACTAACCATGACAAAATATTCCTCTAGTCACAAGCCACTCACCAATTCTTGGTGAATCATTGATACCAATGTCCCCTAAACTAGGATCCATGGTTGTCTACAATGGACGACTCCTACACCCCACTCCCAAGTAATGTCATAATTACCTGTGTAATTTTTACCATATTGGCCACCCATAGTGATCATGCCCAACAGAACTAAGATACTTCCCTCAATCCTAATCTGAGTAGAATGTATGTAATACAATCCAAAGAATCATATGCCTTAAAATGGTTTAAAAAAAAACAGATTGGGGGGTCCAAACGCAACAAAATGAGATATTACAATCCCCTGCTCTCCTCCTGCGAGTCTGTTTTTCAGACGGTCAATAGATTGGAGGATCCGAGGATCATATAATCTGGAAAGGAGGAGGCAGAAGGAAGACAGAGGGAAGGGAGGACGATACCGTGGGAGAAGAAGTAGGTGACTTCTATCATTTGGTCTTCTGTCCAGAGTTCAGGTTGAGTCACTTATTGCTTGGCAGTGAGCAGTGAGCCTCAGCTTTAATTAGCATAACATAAGCAGATAGCGCTTATTTTGAGTCACTACCACATCTCACACTGCTATCACAACTACCTTTAGGTTCCAATTTTAATAGGATTGTAGCTCATTGTTAGATGCTCCTAGGCCTTCAACCCATGGTTCTGCCTCTTATTAGTGTAAAATTACATTGGTAAATGGGTTATGTATGCACCAGTAAGAAGAATCCTAAATTGCAGCATATGTCCTATGAATATACAAGCCACTGACTTATTGAGAAGATCCTAGAAACATGACCTGGGCACACTATAGGCCCAGGGGCAGGATTCAAAATTAACGGTTTACAGAGTAGATGGGTAATCTTAGTGTACTTTAGGTAGCAATTGAGTTGCATAAAGCCTGGCAAAAAGCAAAGCCAATAAATACATTGAGTACCCCAATCTGGTACAAGTCGGAAGCCTTCACTAGGGCAAAGCCATGAAAGATGCTGCAGGAGCCACCACAACCAAATCTGGGCTGGAGAATAGGATCAATCATTTGGTGATGGCGGAACATTATCTCATATCTAGGACCATTCATGAAGCCACTAGATATGGAATACAGATCTGTTATTTATCAGATGCCTATTTCTATTGGTTATAAGTTGCTTAAAGCTGTCAACAAAACCAGACTCCAGTTTTTGGAGGAATCTGCTCGGATTCTGATCCTTTTCGAACACCAAACCCTCAATCTGACCAGACAAAGTGATGGATACTTCTGATATCCCCATTATCATGGACTTATTCCATGCTGACTCTATGAAGGAGATGTGTAGCTTCAAAACTTACTTCAATGTTTGTCAAGATGGAAGCAGCAGAAATTGCCATAAAAAAAATCTTCTATACTCACGTTTGGGTTGGTCACAGCTTGAATCGGTGGCCAATATAACAACTTGTTTTTGAGTTTCTCTTCCGATTATTACAATATTCCCACCCATACATTATTCACTTAGTTATCAGTCTGGATGAGGTGGAAGGTAAAAGTAGATTGAGGGTCTTGCTATATCGTGTACCTCTATCCTAAAGCCTCCTTGCGTCTCAGCGTATAACCTCCATATTCTACAGATTAGGGATTTGACACCCAGAAATGTCTACTGGCTCTTCGTGCCTCAGACTTCTTATTAGGAATACAGAGGTTTCCCACGTCCCATCAGATTCCCTATTATAGAGATCTTTGTCCCCAGAAGCGATGTAGGAGGCGAGTCCTCGGAGCTGTAAGGCTGTGTTCACACTGGTGGGATTCTGCAGTGAAATCTAACCATAGTCTGCATCCAATAAATATGCACAGGATTTCCACAGCCCGTGTAATGCAGAATTTATTCACTGATTTTGTGGCGCGGCTGCAGAATAAAAAAAATTCAGAAATAAGTTGCATGCTAATTTTAAGCGTTTTCTGCACAGAAATAAAAGAATTGGCCGCATTGAATGACGACGAGCCTAATACTCCTGTGGCTCAGAAAAAGTGAAAACTGCAAATCAGCAGCAGAAATCTGAGGATCAGCAGGGATTACGGATTTATCCCCCCACAACTCAGCCTCAGTGACCATTACAGAGCTCCTCCTAGGCTACTTTCACACTAGCATTAACTGCAATCCGTCACAATGCGTCGTTTTGCAGAAAAAACGCATCCTGCAAAAGTGCTTGCAGGATGCGTTTTTTACCCATAGACTTGTATTGACGACGCATTGCGACGGATTGCCACACGACGCATCCGTCGTACGACGGATGCGTCGTGCTTTGGCGGACCGTCGGGAGCAAAAAACTCTACATGTAACGTTTTTTGCTCCTGACGGACCGCTTTTTCCAACCGCGCATGCGCAGCCAGAACTCTGCCCCCACCTCCCCGCACCTCACAATGGGGCAGCGGATGTGCCGGATAAATGCATCCGCTGCCTCCGTTGTGCAGTGCGTTAAACGCTAGCATCGGAATCTCTGCCCGACGCATTGCGACGGGGAGATTCCGACGCTAGTGTGAAAGTAGCCTTATTAACGTCCATGTAAACTCGGGAACAGCGCCCCCTATAGGTCATTTCATTGAAAAGTGCTCAAGTTGTGTATATTGTTTATTGCTACAATGAGTATTAGGAAACTGAGGACTAGCAGAACAAATATGGCCTCGGTCCACCAGCTTATGAGATGTGGTGTGTATACAGCATATATACTACACATATATCCAGCACGTTCCCCCACTTATATGCTGTATACGTATACACATAGTCTGTTTATACAGAGCACATCATAATCCAATGGTTTTATGAGCCGCCTGCAGGTAACAGGACAAGTGGAATGGTCGCCCAGGGCCGAGCTCAGGTGACCCGATCACTTACCTATCCTTCTCCCAATCCATTTATCAGGGCTCCAAGGGTAATCAATATAATACGTCACAATGGCAGCTGCACGGACAGGTATGTTATATCAGGGGCAGACATGTAGCCTGTGAAGCTGCACAGTAAAAGAAGTTGCATATGGCCCCAACCAGTGCGCTGGGTAGCCTCTGCCCCCCAAGGGGAGAGATTAAAGTTCGCCCACTTGGACCCAACGCCATCCGTAAAACGGGGCTTTCAAACGTCTCATCTGAATGGAGCAGAGGTCGAGCATGTTCACCCCCCTCCATTCATTCTCAGTGGGACCACAAAACATCGCCACACTCCGACCATCCACACTTCTCACACATGGGGCCTATCTTCCAATGTAATATACAATCGTGATGCTGCTAACATAGGCAATGGCGCAGACAAATTGAACTCGGTGTAAGGATTCATCCTATGGCTGCTGCAAGGGTTAAATGCCCTTTAAGGTTTCTGCACCCATAAATTAAAATTGGTTTAGTGCATTTTTTTCTTTTTTTTTAGAAAAAAAAGCAGCATAAAAAAAATTCCCCCAAAACTCACCGTGGGAACATAGCCTTACTACTTATTTCGGCCTTCACTTGTTGGGAGCTATACTAACCTTATACAAGAAGCCGTGCACGGCCATTAGCAATAAGTCATTCCATTACACTGCGTTTCTAATAATCCATTTGAAAGCTGCTGAGACTTCAACCAGGGGGGCCCAAAAGGTCCTTCTGCCCCCACGTGGGGAGAGCAGAACTACAGTTATGAGGTCCGGGTACAGATTCTGTATTGGGGCCCAGGAGCTTCACATCTTAGCGTATTTCTATGGCGGATGGGTCTCCACTGTCATTCTGCCCCTCAGTGTGTTCCCGTATTACACAAGATGAAATTACACAAAGTGACAAGCTTGTGGATGCCTCAGACTTTAGTTTCTAGCCCAGTGTCTGTTCCATGCATGGTCATGGGTGGAGTTCAGGCATGTGGGCTCTGGTGTCATCAATTAATGCAGATTGCTGAAAATGCAATATTTGCTTAAGGCTGTGTTCACACATAGCGGCCAAAACTGCCTGCAGCTAAAAGCTTTCATTATTAGTGGCCACTTGGCTATTTCAGCTGTTAACAAGAAGCTGCATTTTTTTTTGCAAATGTTGGCCATCGCCATGTTTGCATGGTTCCTGGCTGCATGCAGATGCAATGTGTGACTGCAGCACTTAGGCCAGTGCTTCCATGAGTAATGACCGCCTGAGAAAACCCACTGTGATACGGGGGTGCGTTATATGTGTATATATAATCTAGCAACTGCAAAAAGAAAGCCTCAGCACATCGCATTCAAAATGTCGCTGTGGGATCTCAGATTTAGGCCTCGTGCAGATAACAATTTTTTTATTTTTTGCGTATGAGAAAAAAAGTATCATTTTTAATCAATGCGCTGTTTCTGATTTTCAGCCATCTTTGGTCCTTATGCCCATTTTTACAATTAGTGTAACATCATTTTTTTCTCATATCCAAAATAAAGAAACGGACACCCCCACTCGAGTGGTCTTTGTTGTCCTTTCTCATTCTCGAGTCCTCTACCAGGGCTCTGTGCAGGATCTTATCTGTTCCCAGCATTGCGCATTTCTGGACAGAGAGCTCAGATGTTGCTCCTGGGATCTGTTGTAGCCATTTTCCCAACTTAGGGGTCACTGCTCCAAGTGCTCCTATCACCACTGGAATCACTGTTGCCTTCACCTTCCACATCTTCTCCAGTTCTTCTTTGAGGCCCTGGTATTTCTCCAGCTTTTTCTGATGTTGCTGTCACTTGGCACTGCCACATCTATTATTATTGCTGTCTTCTGATCCTTGTCTACTATATCACTGTCTGGTTGGTTAGCCAACACCTGCTTATCCGTCTTGATCTTGAAGTCCCACAGGATTTTAGCCCTTTCATTCTCCACCACTTTTTCTGGGGTCTTCCACTTGGACTTAGGGGGACTTAGCTCATATGCTGTGCAGATCTTCCTATATACAATTCCCGCTACTTGGTTGTAGCGTTCGGTATATGTTGTTCCTGCTTGCATTTTGCAACCTGCCACTATGTGTTGGACGGTTTCTGATGTTTCTTCGCATAGTCTGTGGAGCATCCACCGGGGCCTAGGGATACTCGGTACCGGGCCGGTTCTTAAAGGGATGTGTCACGGTGGCAGTGACCCAGTCCGTGGCATTGGGCATCCAATAAAAGGGGTAGCAGTAAGTGGGAAATAAAGTTTGTAAAGTTTGTTTGTGACGCTACTTGTGGTATTGGTGTACAGGAGACCTGCAATCTGCTGTCCACCGGTTTCTGCCTTGCGGCATGAAGTAACCCCCACAATCTCGGTCTTCCGGCTACCGATATCTGCGCTTCAGCGTGGAGGAAGCTCAGTCGCAGCTTCCATCCAGCTCTTTACTTTCCTGCGCTCCACTTCCCCTTTCAGTCTCCTACTGACTGCTCTGTTCTCATTCCTTCAAGGAGCTGCAGCACTTCACGTGGCTGCACGGCCCCAGCTTTCTTCTCAGACTCCGTCTGCTTCCACTCTGCTCTGTCAGACTCCTCTCTCTGTCTCTCCCTCCGACAGAATGACTAACTCTTCCTCCAGACCAGAATATATATTATCTAGGGAAGCTCCCCTGAAACCAGGTTCAGAGCTCCCCCTTCTGGCCTGGAGTCCGAACAGTGTTGTATGTGCTGAATACCTGATAAAGGGATCGTTCCTCACTTCCAGGCATGACATCACTCTCCCTGTTAGGAAAGCAATGCCACTGTAACAACCGGTTACCTGGGGTGTTACATCTGCACCTTGTGTCTTGTCTTGTGTGGTAGATTCCTGCTTCAATGGATCTGGTACTTAGTGCTTGCTCTTGTGCCACTATGATTAGTGCCTCTGTGTTGTCTCGGAGTCCTTGCATGTTGCTGCTTTCCTTGTCTCCTCTTCATGGTCACCGTATCCCTGTGGGATGCCGAGGTACTTGTAGCATGTCTGTACATCTGCTATGTGCCCTGCTGGTAATTCCACTCCATCAGTCTTGACTACCTTGCCTCTCTTTATTACCAACTGGCTGCACTTCTCCAGTCCGAAGGACATCCTGATGTTTTGGCTGTAGATCTTTGTCAGGTGGATCAGTGAATTGATGTCTCGTTCATTTTTTGCATATAGCTTGATATCATCCATGTAGAGGAGGTGGCTGATGGTGCTTCCACTCTTGAACTGTAATTATCTGAGGGGATTCAAGCCTATGCAGAACAGCAATGGGGACAGTGCATCACCTTGGTATATGCCGCATTTGATGGTCACTTGCGCTAGTTGTCTTGAGTTGACTTCCAATGTTGTTCTCCATAGCCCCATTGAGTTTCTGAGGAAGGTTTTTAATTTCCTGTTGACACTGTAGAGAGCCAAGCATTCACAGATCCATATGTGTGACACTGAGTCATAAGCTTTCCTGTAGTCAATCCAGGCTGTGCTGAGATTGGTCTGTCTGGACCTTGAGTCTTGAGCGACTCCTCTATCTACTAGGAGCCGGTGCTTAGAGTCTCTGGTGTTGGCCCCAATGCCTTTCTGAGCTGGATTTATATACTGGTTCATATGTCTCTGTAGCTTGGTGGCTATGATGCCTGACAGGAGTTTCCATGTTGTTGTTATGCAGGTTATTGGGCGGTAGTTGTATGGAACTGTTCCTTTGTGAGGATCCTTCATGATCAGCACTGTTCTACCTTGTGTTAGCCAAGCTGGGTGGTGGCCTGCTTCTAGCAGTTGGTTCATTTGCTTTTTAATTTCTTTAGCCAGTAGGTGTGGATCATGTCTGGGCCACGTCCTGTCCAGTTCTTCATGTTCTTGACCGGCTGTTGGATGTCTGCTTCTGTAATTGTGACTGGTTCTTGCTCTAGGGGGTTGTTGTGTTTCTTTCTCAGATCTTGCAGCCATATTGCACTGGTGTTGTGTGTTTTTTTCCTTCTCTCATGTGTTCCTCTATTATTGTTCAGTCTCTGCTATTGGTGGAGTTGTTGCCTTTGTGCTGTTGCTCTGTAGTTGGAAGTACACCTTAGGCTACGTTCACATTAGCGTTGTGCGGGGCAGCGTTGGGCGCAGCCACGGCGACGCATGCGTCATGCGCCCCTATATTTAACATGGGGGGCGCATGGACATGCGTTGTCTTGCGTTTTGTGATGCATGCGCCATTTTGGCGCAACTGTCAGGGTGCAGAGGATGCTGCATGATGCAGTTTTTTCATTTTTGCAAAAATGAACGCATGCGTCACAAAAAGCTGCGTTGTGCATGCGTTTTTGCATGCGTTGTGTGTTGCGTCGCCGACGCTGCCCTGCACAATGCTAATGTGAACGTAGCCTTAGATGGTTCTTTGGAGAATAGGGCATTTATCTTCTTGGCCTCAGCTTCTCTAGTGTATCTCCCTAGTCTTCCAGCGAGTGCTGTAAGCCTTTGTTTAGCAGTCTCTAGGGCTTCAGTTGGGGTCAGGCCTTTGTGTTTGAGTTATGGTGGTGGTAGGTATTGATGCAAGTGCTCTATTGGCATCTTCTAGCATACTGTCTGGTGGTGTTTCTTTGCTAAGCCTTGGCAGTCGATCTTTAGTATTGATAGTATTTACTTTATCTAAGATCTTTTGTTTCAGATCAGCTGCAGGGCTCTGTAGGTGCAGGAGTGGATAAGGATTTTCAGGGGGTTACACATGTTGTTCTTCCAGGTCTTCATGTGGGGTGGATCTGCAGTGCAGTTGGTCCATCTCAAGTTGTGATAATAGCTATACCTATACAGACTTGTGATCAGCCCCATAGGGCACATACCCGTTATGGTCTATCAGTTAAAACACGCATAGAACATGGAAGTGAAAAACTGACGTCTGAATGAGGCTCTATGTTAGGGCTCCTTCAAAGTGGATTTGTTGTGCTAATCCCAAAATTTGGCTTGCAGGCTTCACTGTTGAACACTTCTTGTAAAATTTACACTGGGGCTCCGACAAATTTGACCACAACATAGGTTGGAGAGAACCAAAAATCTGTCTTTGGCAGTGTAATGAAGGTGAATCAGGGTACTTTGCAACCCCTTAGGTGACTGCGACTAGCAAGTTGCACACAGATGGAACTAGTTTAATTTTCTTGAAACTTGCCTGTACCCTAGGGGTTGCAATGTGATCCCATTTACCTGGATTATTATGCCATGTAGCAGCGGTACAGAACATTGTTTTGCTACCTAGCACCAGCCTTAAAACCACAGCAACCAAGGGTTAGCGTTACCTTATTGAATATGCAATGTAATTTATAGTGCAATATCTCTCATGCCAAAGGGCTCTATCCATCCACCCGTCCATCTATCCAACTATCTACCTGTCCATCTTTCCGTCTATCTACCCTCCCATCTATCTATTATCTATCTATCCCTCGTCTACCCATCCATCTATCTTCCTGTCCATCTATCCATCCATCTATATGTCCATCTACCTGTCCATCTTTCCATCTATCTACCCATCCATCTATCTATTATCTATCTATCCCTCCATCTACCAATCCATCTGCCCATCCATTTACCCCTCCATCTACCCCTGAATCTACCTGTCCATCTATCCACCCATCTATATGTCCATCTACCCGTCCATCTTTGCATCTATCTACCTGTCCATCTACCCATCCATCTGTGTGTCCATCTATCTATTATCTATCTATTCCTTTATCTCTCTATCTAGGCATTTAATGAAGGGTAAAGCAGTGAAACGCCACCACTTTATCACGCGTGTTTACAGTCAGCAGGGTGAATTGCTGAGTAATTTAGTGTAAACAGTGGCTGGATGAGTGACAGCATTACCCGGTATTGAGAAAACTCTGTGACGTGCGCCGATAGGTCAGGGTATGGAAGGAGAAGGGGTGTCACCGAATAAAAGACGCAAAGTGTCACCCTGTCTTCTTCGTCCCATCGCCCCTGAGGATGCAGAACAGGTGAGATTAGGATGTCAGTTAATTCTTGGCAATTGTTTCTCTGGTCTTAGCTCATAGGCTGCATTCTAATAATTATGGATAGGTTCACTATGCAATGTACCTGGGGTCAGCGAGGAAGAATCTGCTTCTATCTATCTAGAGATAGAAAAATAATAGCAGCACTTTTCGTGCAAAGCCCCCAAGGTAATTACCAAAATCTCTTACATGCAAAAACTCTAAAATATTGGGTCTGCACTCCAAAGCCAGATGATGAAGAATTGGACTTTAATCAGTCCAGGAGACATTTCTGGCTTTCTCAAGTGTCTGTCTATCTACAATTGTGTGTAATTGGAAACTTTTGGCTTGAGTTTATGCTGTCACTCATCCAGCCTAAGTCCTGTCAAATATAACGCTTTTTGGTTTTTTTTAAAGCGCGCCACAAGGTTTATTGCCATCCGGTTTATTTTAACCGAAAAAGTTTTATCTTTTTTTCAATACCCCAGATTTTGCATTACAAACTGCACCCATTATTAAATAGATCTTTTGAACTTGATGAGGCTGGTATGTTCATTCTGAAAATCCATATCACAATGGCTGTGTGATCTCTTTTGAAAGTTTTCCCACCTGATATCAGAATGAGTTCAGCTGCACCAATAAAATGCTAATCTAAACACTGGGATTATACAGTCATCTTGACGTAGATTCTCAAAGTAAGCACACCAGCATCATTAGGCTTATGAGATCTATTTAATAATGTATAGAGCTAGTGTTGAGAAATCTGAAGACAGATTTACTTAAAGGCTTTTCGATGACTTCTTCATAATTCCGTGCTTCCATCCATCTATTTCACAGTCGTCCTCTAGTCTGACAATTTTTTAAAGGTTTTCCAAGATTATTAGACACATCCAATCCCTTTAAGAAGCCTGAACATTTTTTTTTCTACAGTCATGCTAAAATACATAAGGAAGGAGTGTGTCATTTAAAGGGACAGTACACCTTAAGATTATCCATTCTCCTGTCCTGCTGATCAATTGATATACAGTTGATCCTCTGTACTGTATCGTGGATCACCAGTCACACGACTACTACAAGTCACTGTCAATGGCTCGGGCAATGGCCAAGTGGGAAAACCTCTGTGGGCAGATCTGTTTCTGCCTTTCAGGACTCATCAGCTCGCAGCAGAAACTTAGCGCCACGTATTTCGATTTCCTTAGAAGAACTTGTCAGTAAGGTAGTGAGAATTCTGCCAATCTTTTAACTACTTCTGCATTGTCTTCCTGTTGCCACAGTGGAACTACAAGTCTCATCATAGCTATAGTTAGAAGTAGTTCACGTTCAGACTTCTGCTTCCTCCTTAAAGAGAATTTCTCACTCAAGATATTTTTAACCTATCCACAAGAAAAATGTAAAGTTTTCTGTAAACCCGGCTGCTAGGATCCCAATAACCAGAAGAACAAGGGTCCTGTGTCCTCGTTTCCTTTACCACCAACCCATCCAAATCCATACTCATTGTGGTTGGGTGTTGAGAGGAAGGAGGACTCAAAACCCTGATTCTGTGGACAAGTAAGGGTCCTATTTGAGGGACCCCAAGGGTTCATACATTTATCCTGTTTCCATTCATGGGAAATCCCACGTCTATGGGAGTTTAGGACAGAGCCAAGGGTGCTGTACACATCAGGGTCACATTGATTGTTACCAGGGCCGGTTTTAGACAAAGTGGGGCCCTAGGCGAAAGTTTAAAGTGGGGCCCAAATGCTGACATATTGCCTTATCACACAGAAACATTTTGGTTGTATTTTGGTTGTATTTGCATTCGCTGAGTTCAGACTGTTAAATGAGAGTGATCGACAATATTGAAGTCGTTCAACGCTTGTTTCCCGGCCTCTTTACACCGCCTGAGGAAGAATAATGGGCACAGAACAATCTCTAGTAGATTAATCTGTCCACATACAGTGTCATGTTATCAGCAGCATATCTGCAGTTTTCATTGGGCGATGTGCTGCTGAGACCAATGATTTATGTTCTGGCATAAACAATCTAATCACTTGTTGAATAGGCAGCATTTTGCTCGTTTAGTATAATGTGCCCCATAGTCCTCCATATAGTACAATACACCCCATAGTCCTCCATATAGTACAATGCAACCGCCACAGGAGTATATTGCAGCCCCACAGAAGTAAAATAAAGGCCCCACAGGAGTATAATGCAGCCCTCACAGGAATATAATGCAGCCCTCACAGGAATATAATGCAGCCCCACAGGAGTATAATGCAGCTCCATCGAGTATAATGCAGCCCCATAGAATATATTGCAGACCCACAGGAGTATAATACAGTCCCATAGGAGTATAATGCAGCCCACACAGGGGTATAATGCAGCCCCATAGAGTATAATGCAGCCCCATAGGAGTTTAATGCAGCCCCATAGGAGTATAATGCAGCCCCATAGGTGTATAATGCAGTCCCACAGGTGTATAATACCGCCCCACAGGAGTATAATGCAACCCCATAGAATATAAAGCAGCCCCGCAGGAGTATAATGCAGTCCCTCACAGGAGTATAATGCAGCCTCATAGGAGTATAATGCAACCCCCCATAGAGTATAATGCAGTCCCATAGGAGTATAATGCACACCCCCCATAGACTATAATGCAGCCCCATAGGAGTATAATGCCCCATAGAGTATAATGCAGCTCCGCATAGAGTATAATGCAGCAGCCCTACAGGATTATAATGCAGCTCCCCTAAAGTATAATGCAGCCCACAGGAGTACAATGCAGCCCCACTGGAGTATAATGCAGATTTATAGAATATAATGCAGCCCTGCAGGAGTATAGTACAGCACCATAGGAGTATAATTCAGCCCCATAGAGGTATAATGCAGCTCCCCACAGAGTTTAATGCAGCCTCAGAGGAGTATAATGCACCCCCCTTAGAGTATAACGCAGCCCCATAGGAGTATAATGCAGCCCCCCATATAATATAATGCAGCCCCTCATAGATTATAATGCAGCCCCATACAAGTAAAATGCAGCTCCCTCATAGAGTATAATGCAGCCCCATATTACTCTAGTATTAAGGCCACCAAGTACTCTCTGATTTAAAAAATAAATAAATACATACTCACCTCTTCCCGTTCCCCGCTGCAGCGTGTTTCCTCACCTCAACAGCTCTACTGCCCGGCACAGCGTGTTGCGCAATGAAGTTATGTCATCGTGCCCGCTGGGGGATGATGGGAGAGGGAGCACCACGTGACAGTCTCACCTCCATCATTGCTTTCAACTGTATTGGCATCTAAGATACAGTTGTGCGATGCAGAGGGGGTGCTGGCACCGGACCCCATTGAATCATGGGCCCCATAACGACCACGTGGTCTGCTGCTATTAGCAGCACACCACTGGCTGGGGGCTCCTGGAGTAAAGGGGGCCCTAGGCAGATGCCTAGTCTGCCTGCCCCTAACGTCGACCCTGATTGTAACGTACCCAAGGGTTCTGCTCTCTAACATGTGCTTCTTCAGGGGGCTGTGACACTACTACTCCCAGCATTCTGTAGCAGCCATAGTAGATTTGAATACCACTTTGATTGTGCTCAATCATTTGATAGCAAAGTTATATAATCATATAACTGTGTCTTTTCTAGATTCCATCTCTGAAACTCCTGCCCCACTCTTCCCTCCTGCAGCTCCATCCTATATCCCACCCAGACGTGACGTTGACGAGGTGAGACCTTTCTAACCTGTTATAATTGATGCCTTTTACCATGTCCACTATTTAACAGAAATGTGTTTATTTCACCTCAACAAATGCAAAATGTGCTGTAATCCATTTCCCAGCATAATGCATTGCCCTGTATGGACATAGAATGACAACATTCTGATTACCTTCTGCCACCACTAGGGGGAGCTGAGGATGTGAGTTATAAAAATAAATCAATGATAACATAGTAAACTCTTCTACTCCCCCTAGTGGTGGCTGCATGCTGCCTGAATTTTATCTTTTACCTCAGCTAAATGACAAACTCAAGTCAGCTACATCCAGCAAACCCATATTAATTTTCTAATAATGACATTGTATATTTCTCAGTTGTATGCTTATTACCTTGCAGGGCTTTTCTATATTAATGTCATGATTCTCAAAGCCTCCCGTCACATTCATGAAGGGTGTGTGCAGGAATGGCAGCATGTGTTTACAGATAACATAGCTCCTTGCAGAGTCGTTAGTTGTTCTCAAGTCACGAGCCGGGCCAAGCTGCCTCCCGTCTGCGGGCACCAGCAGTATTTGAGTCTTGTTCTTCTTAGTAGAACTTTTTTAAAGTTA
The DNA here is from genome assembly GCF_032444005.1 of Ranitomeya imitator. Taxonomy (NCBI): domain Eukaryota; kingdom Metazoa; phylum Chordata; class Amphibia; order Anura; family Dendrobatidae; genus Ranitomeya; species Ranitomeya imitator. The sequence continues at coordinate 493,252,690 of NC_091283.1, read as the reverse complement.
AAATCCGTTTCTTTTGCCTGTTAGAAATGTACAGATGTAACAGAGTTGAGTTTGTCATTTGGAGCAAATCATGTGACTTTGTGTCATCCTCAGTGATTTTCCATAGGACTGCAGGTCGACCTAGAGTTATCTCTGAGAACAGAAGGAGCGGTTCAAGGTGGAAGCCTTGATCTGACTTCATCTACCATTGATATCCAGATTAAATTGGCTAGAGACCACCAGACCCCCTCAGAGACTAATTGGCGACCTCCGATGCTACATTCTGACTACATTGATATAAATGGCTTTTCTATGGGGGTCACTTTTAATGAAATGATCCTTATAAATGACTAACCCAGCACTGCTACATCTGACTTACATTTTGTGCTGAAGTAAGGCTAAAATATCATGTATTAAAGATTTTTGGATCTTTGGCCCTGCAGCTGTAAAGTTACTGTATTTAAGAGGAGCAGCAAACATTGTTCTGATGTTCTGATCTTGTGGCAGGCAGTGACCTGTGTAATTTGTAGGGGTATTCACTTACTAAGCCTAGCAAACACTGAAACATTCTTTCCTCCAAACTGTCACCACTGGAAGTAGATGAACCACAAAATTATTAGGTCCCCTAGGAAGAAAGTTAGAAAAACTATACATGGGGGTCTGTGTAAAAAATAGAGTCCGCACTACGTAGCATGACAAAAAGTTGAAAATATTTATTCCATGCCCAGTATACAGTGTGTCCGTAAAGTCATGGTGCACTTTTGAGCAGTCACTGGAAAGCAACAAAAGACAATAGAAATGTGAAAGCTGCTCCAAATAAAAGAAAAACTCTCCCAGTTTCATGCCTATTCAGTGCAGTTCGATGTGGGCTCCATTTGTTGCCCTACACACATCTAAACGATAGTGAAGTTCTTGCCACACACGGGTAAGGACGTCTGGTGTAACAGAGTGAATAACGTCTGTGATTCTTTGTTTTAAGTGATTAATGTCGTTGAGACGTTCAACGTACACATGTTGCTTCACATAACCACAAAAGTAAAAGTCTAAGGGCGTCAGATCCAGGGATCGTGGTGGCCATGGCTTGGCAGAACCCCTGCCTATCCACTACCTGGGGAATGTTCCATCCAGAAACTCACGAACAAGGGTGGCGTAGTGTGGAGGAGCGCGGTCCTGTTGAAAGATGACACCTTCTGGAAATTGTGACATTGCATACAATTCCAACATGTCAAGATACGTGTTTGCCGTCACAGACCGCTCCGTGAAAAAAATGGGCCTATCACGGGGTTTCTCCACCAAACTGCAGGTTTCCTTCAACTGCTTATCCCACTGATTAATGTTATTCCTATGTGGTGGCGCTTCGTTATAAACGCACCGATATTCACGTAGCATTTTGGTCACGGATTCCAATTTAGCGAGCCACAGAACACACTGAACTTTCCTCTGTACCATCCACATCTCCACTGGCATGGAAAACCGCACAGCTGGCATAAGCGTGTGGTTGCACGATGTCACAGACCTGGCAGTGTATTAATCAGAGTTCAGTTTATCAGGGGTTAATCTGACTGGGGGCTCAGCAACCGCTTAAATGTGTTTGTGTTGTTTGATTGGTTCCTGTTATCTCTCCTCATGAACAGGTCTGATATGATTGGGCCAGAGAAAAGGCGCCAAAATGTAAACTATAAATAGATCCTGTGACTGGTCAAAAGTGCACCATGACTTTACGGACACACTATATATAGTACAGTAGTGATTTGTATACTTTGGGCATGGAATAAATCTTTTCTTTTTTTTTTTGTCAAGCTACATAGCTCGGCCCCTATTTCTTCCATATTATCGTTATCCAAGATCTGGAGGATTGTACCCATACTCGAGATTGTCGCTGCTTTACTTTTATCTATCTATCTATCTATCTATCTATCTATCTATCTATCTATCTATCTATCTATCTATCTATCTATCTATCTATCTATCTACAGTATCTATCTATCTATCTATCTATCTATCTATTATCTATCTATCTTTCTATCTATGTATCTCTCATGTCTATCTATCTATCTATCTATCTATCTATCTATCTATCTATCTATCTATCTATCTATCTATCTATCTATCTATCTACCTCTGTCTATATATTTATCTCATATCTATCTATCTATCTATCTATCTATCTATCTATCTATCTATCTATCTATCTATCTATCTATCTATCTATCTATTATCTATCTATCTTTCTATCTATGTATCTCTCATGTCTATCTATCTGTCTATCTATCTATCTATCTATCTATCTATCTATCTATCTATCTATCTATCTATCTATCTATCTATCTATCTATTATCTATCAATGATTGATAATCAATCTATCTATCTATTTATCTATTTCATATCTATCTATCCATTTATCTATTTATCTATCTATCATCTATCTATCTATCCATCTATCTATTTATCTATTTGTCTAGATGTAAAAATAAAGTAAAGCAGCACCAAGCTCAAGAGTATGGGTGCGATCATCCAGATCCACCGCCTCCTGAATTATATATATATATATATCTATAATATAACGCTGGGAGCGTCACTCTGTCCGAAGCCTTTATAGACTGCGCAAGCGCCGGCGCAGTCTGGGCCTCACAGAGTAACGCTCCCAGGAGATCGCGGTATGCGTAAACACTGAACGTACACCGCGATCTCCACCGGAGAGTCAGGGACCGCCAGGAGGGTAAGTATATTCACCTGTCCCCCGTTCCAGCGCTGCGTGCGGCTCCGTCTCCCGGGTCCTCTGCTGTGACGTTCCCAGTTCAGAGGGCGCGATTACGCGCTTAATGCGCGCCGGCACCGCCCTCTGACTGAACAGTCACAGCCAGAGGAGCCAGAAGATGGCGGCGCGCAGCGCTGGAATGGGACAGACAGATGAGTATAGCAAGTGCTGGGGGCCTGAGCTAGCGGTGACTCCGGCACCTGACCCCCACAGCGCGCCGGTGTCCCCGCCTGCTCAGGCCCCCAGCACTCGGCGCCCAGCGACCATAGGTGAGTATGGTATTTTTTTTTTTTATATATATATGGCAGCAGCATACGGGGCATATATAATGGAGCATCTTATGGGGGGCATATAATACAATGGTGGCGCAGGATGGGAGCAGCACATGACAGAACGGGGGCGCAGGGTGGGAGCAGCACATGACAGAACGGGCGCAGGATGGCAGCAGCACATGACAGAACGGGCGCAGGATGGCAGCAGCACATGACAGAACGGGTGCAGGATGGTAGCAGCACATGACAGAACGGGGGCGCAGGATAGGAGCAGCACATGACAGAACGGGCGCAGGATGGCAGCAGCACATGACAGAACGGAGGGCGCAGGATGGCAGCAGCACATGACAGAACGGGTGCAGGATGGTAGCAGCACATGACAGAACGGGGCACAGGATAGGAGCAGCACATGACAGAACGGGCGCAGGATGGCAGCAGCACATGACAGAACCGGCGCAGGATGGTAGCAGCACATGACAGAACGGGGGCGCAGGATGGCAGCAGCACATGACAGAACGGGCGCAGGATGGTAGCAGCACATGACAGAACTGGAGCGCAGGATGGGAGCAGCACATGACAGAATGGGCGCAGGATGGTAGCAGCACATGACAGAACGGGGGCGCAGGATGGCAGCAGCACATGACAGAAAGGGGGCGCAAGATGGGAGCAGCACATGACAGAACAGGGGCGCAGGATGGGAGCAGCACATGACAGAACGGGGGCGCAGGATGGTAGCAGCACATGACAGAACGGGGGCGCAGGATGGCAGCAGCACATGACAGAATGGGGGCGCAAGATGGGAGCAGCACATGACAGAACAGGGGCGCAGGATGGGGGCAGCACATGACAGAACGGGGGTGCAGGATGGGAGCAGCACATGACAGAACGGGGGCGCAGGATGGCAGCAGCACATGACAGAACGGGGGCGCAGGATGGGAGCAGCACATGACAGAACGGGGGGCGCAGGATGGGAGCAGCACATGACAGAACAGGGGCGCAGGATGGGAGCAGCACATGACAGAACAGGGGCGCAGGATGGGAGCAGCACATGACAGAATGGGGGCGCAAGATGGGAGCAGCACATGACAGAACGGGGGCGCAGGATGGGAACAGCACATGACAGAACGGGCGCACGATGGCAGCAGCACATGACAAAACGGGCGCAGGATGGGAGCAGCACATGACAGAACGGGGGCGCAGGATGGCAGCAGCACATGACAGAACCGGCGCAGGATGGGAGCAGCACATGACAGAACGGGGGCGCAGGATGGGAGCAGTACCCTGACAGAACGGGGGCGCAGGATGGGAGCAGCACATGACAGAACGGGGGCGCAGGATGGCAGCAGCACATGACAGAACAGGGGCGCAGGATGGGAGCAGCACATGACAGAATGGGGGCACAGGATGGGAGCAGCACATGACAGGATGGGTGCAGCACATGTCACAATGGGGGCGCAGGATGGGAGCAGCACATGACAGAATGGGGGCGCAGGATGGGTGCAACACATGACAGAATGGGGGCGCAAGATGGGTGCATAACATGTCAGAATGGAGGCGCAGGATGGGTGCAGAACATGTCAGAATGGGGGCGCAGGATGGGAGCAGCACATGTCACAATGGGGGCGCAGGATGGAAGCAGCACATGACAGAATGGGGGCGCAGGATGGGTGCAACACATGACAGAATGGGGGCGCAAGATGGGTGCAACACATGGCAGGATGGGGGCGCAGGATGGGTGCAGCACATGACAGGATGGGGACGCAGGATGGAGCAGCACATGTCAGAATGGGGGTGCAGGATGGGAGCAGCACATGTCAGAATGGGGGTGCAGGATGGGTGCAGCACATGTCAGGATGGGGACGCAGGATGGAGCAGCTCATGACAGGATGGGGATGCAGGATGGAGCAGCACATACCAGGATGGAGACCATATACCAATATAGATGCTAGCCACCCGGGCGTAGAACGGGTTCAATAGCTAGTATATATATAATACTAGTGAGAGAGAGAAGAGAGCAGTGCCATCCTTCTGCTCTGGTCAAGTCTGGTATTGCAGTATTTACACAGCTCCAATATCTCACAAGCCATAGACATTATAGGGGGCGCTGTCTCTGGGAAACACTGACTGTTTCTTCTAATTACCCGTATCCCTTTAAAATACAGTACCTCCATTTGATGCACATCATGAATATTGGAGTTTTGATAAAAAGCAGCAGAGAAGCCATTTATTTTTTTCTTCTAAAATAATAAAATGTCCACTCAGTACTTGTCCTTGAGTCATTTTCCACTCTTTAGTTGTAAAATTCCACCAAGCTGAGGTTTTTTTTTTTACAGCTGTTTATTTTAACCATTTACATCTACCATTACATCTCCCATAGAGAAGGTCATTCGGCTTTCCCATATTCCTGAATGGCAATTTTGACAAGTTATGCAAGCAATCTTAAGGGAGCAGAGGATAGATATAAAGTTGGGTCACAACCCCTGTGGGAGCTGTAATGGCCAGAATTTTGGTTGTCACCCAGCTTTTCCTAGAGACAGATTGATAGGAATGGGATATACCTATTTATGTCATTATATATTTCCCTATTTGGGATCTATAGATATATCAGGAGCAGGAAACAAAAAGGTTAATTTTGCTTGGAGGAACCGCTTTCTCATTGATTTCAAAAGACACCATGTAATGCTTCATGTCCCCTGTAGAGGCGCTGTGGAGGAATTGAACACCTGTTGTCTTATTTCTTTATAGAATATATATGATTGCAGGGGGTCCTACAGTGTGACACCCTGCCAAAATGTGTTTTTTTTTTCAGAACTATACTAACAAATGGGCATTAATCCTTTTGATAAAATTTAGAAGAGTTAGAGTGACTGATCCGGCTCGTGTCCTCAAACCCACCCGCATTATCACACATGGCAGTGCAGAACAGACTGATTTTCAGGTTTAGCCAGAATTATCTGTGCTTTCTTACCCCCCTCCTACTTTTTCCAACACTACTTTGACTCTTGCGATAAAACAGTACTTCTCCTAGCAATGTCTTCCACAATTTCCGGGGGACACAAGTCCTTACCCATCTCTCCGTCCTGATACCTGAGGTTTTATGGGTAAGATATGCAGCGACAAGGTGGAGGGCGGGAGTGGAATGCTGAAGCGAGTGCGGCGTGTGCCGTAATGGCTTTATATAGACAAGTCATGTTGATATATACACAATGGCCGGGGATGTTTCTGGTAGTTATATATATTGTCTATATACAGATATAAAAGCTCGCTGTGTACTGTATGTACGCTAAACACAAGCTGAACTGCTTCTGATCGTTTAGATCTACTTGTAAATGAGATAATGTGCCGTAATTTCATGTAATACTGTATATTTTTATTTCTTTACATCAGATATAGCAGCGTAGAATTTACATTTTGCATGGTTTAGATAATCCATTAGCTTTGCCATCCGTCCTATGAAAAGCTACAAATAACCCCCGAAATCCAAAATTGTCCGTGACAAAGGACCAGCTCAACCCTGCTACATCTGGATGCAGCCACACGTCTTCAGTGTAACATGACACTATATCATTAGAGAAGGTTCACAACTTTCTCTCTTTCAGAGATGACCTGACAACGCACTAATTTTTCTTGTCACTTTTTGTAGGACTTATCTATGAGGTGATTATTTTTGTCTGTACCCATGGGGGGTAATTTCGTAGGTCAAATGCCTACATTAGTGAACGCCATTAAACTGATGGGTTAGCTTCTAATCAGTTCCACTATGGTGACCTCAATGTGTGTAGCTAATGATGAGTGTCCTTCACTTGGTCCCATGACTATCCCTTTTTCATTGTGGTTCTTTGCTATAGATTGTTCCAACTTTTTGACCTTCCCTTTCCACCAGACCTACGTGGAGTTACAGGAGTTGGTCATGGACCATACCAATGAACTGCATTGGGTGGAGGCAGCCCGTTGGCTAAAGACTGAAGAAGACTTCCAGGATGATCTAAAGTGTTGGGGAAAACCTCAGCTCTCCTACCTCACCTTCACAAGCCTCCTGGAGTTACGACAGGCTTTAAAAAATGGTAAGGGCTTCTACACTATGGAATATGTTGGATTACAATGGTTCTCTCTTATCTAACCGTTTATTTACCTTAGGAACAGTAATTCTTGACCTGGCCGAAAAGACTCTACCTGGAATATCTAGCCAAGTCATTGACCAACTTATTTATGAAGGACATGTTCGACCTGAGAACAGAGAAGAGGTCTTGAGGGCACTTCTACTGCGACACAGGTATTGCCCAGTTGTCTTATCATATTTCCTCTATGTATTATGTAGAGTCATGAACAAGTAGATACAGGTCTGTCTTAACTCAAACTCAGGGCTCAAAGTCACACTCCCATTTATGATAGCCAGTACAGCTGACTGCTGAGGGCAACTCAGTGTGTCACCAAACCACATGATCTCTTATAAAGCCGCCAAATATAGTTTTCATTATTTGTAAATTAAAGTTAATTCATAAATTCCCAAGAAATGTATACATGATAATAAAAGTCTTCATTTCTACAGCCACGCTGATGGAGAAAAATTAAAAGAGGACCCCGAGAGTGGACAACCTCTCCTACATCAGCTACAAATGAAACCTCTCTCAGAGAAGGCAAGAAATGGTTCCGTAAATCTGAACAGTAATGTAAAATCTGTAACAGCTTTCCAACCCACCTATCAGGTCCCAATCATAATACTGGTGTGTACCTATGTGGCAGAGAGGCCTTTAGATGGGAAGAGGTTGCAAGGGTCACAGAAAGTATATTGAGGGGAAACCCATCATCAGGCCCTTCTGTCTTGAGTGGCAAACTTGGCAATACAATGGGACCCCATCTCTGTCAGTTACACCACTGATGCCACCCCTTGATCAGCTTATGCAGTCTGGTTGTATAATAGTTCTTGTTTTTTATACTTTTAATGAGATGTATATTTCTTACAATGCACCCTCAAACCCAATAGGAACCTCTCACGGGAAATTTAACAGAGCGTGTACCAGAAAATGCTGAAGCCTCTGTGGTTTTGGTGGGTAAGTAAAACTGTCTAGGTGGGTTCTTCTATCATTGATTTTTGCTGAAGAAATTTGTTATCACATATATGGTTAATTCTTGGTTTTATGTCTCTTTTTCACCATCTTTCATTGACCACATTACCAATCCTTCTTTTAGGCTCCTATACCTCTACTCGTCTTATCATTCCTTTTTTGTAGACCCTTCCAATTTGCCATGCTTGCCATCCCATCTTCTCTCTCACCATGTTCCAACTCCACAGGTAGTGCACATTTCCTGGAGATCCCCACACTGTGTTTTGTTCGTCTGAAAGAAGCTGTTCTCCTTGAGTCAGTCATTGAGGTTGCTCTGCCTATCAGGTTCCTTTTCATTATCCTTGGACCTAGAGATACCTACAAGAGTTACCATGAAGTTGGAAGAGCTGTGTCCAGCATGATGGCTGAAAGAGTGAGTAACACTATAAATGGGATGCATATCTGGAAGTTGTCTCTATAAATTGGTATGGGCAATGCAGAATATGGGAATCTGAAAAAAAACCAATTGTTCTAATTGCAATCTTTGATTTCTTTTTCATTGCTGATCTTGGTTTCCTAAATATGCTTCCTCAGGTCTTCCGAACTGATATGTACTTGGCTGGTGGGCGCCAGGATATCTTGAAATCCCTGGATGACTTCTTAGATTGTTGTATAGTCCTGCCCCCCTGTGATGCTACCAATGAGCAGTTACTTAAGGACCTTCTACCAGTCCAACAGAACCTGCTGAGGAAGAGGTATCAAGAAATCAAAGTGGTTCCAGGTGGACACAAAGGTAAAGCTCACATGTTGCCAGCATGACATTATCACATATATATTATCACACTAATAACGGATGAATTAAATCAGTTCATCCACTTTTAATACGGCGGAAACCTTTTATTATTAATTTTTGGGTTTTTCCACTTTCCAATGGAGGACGTTTAAAGAGCAGCAATCATTTTAACTTTTCTTTAAAACAAACCAAGAAGACTCATGAAAATAAGCTGTATAATATATTTTAATAGGGAAATATGCTTCTTTCTCCTCCTGGACTGATCACCTGTCTCCAGTGGTACGGATTTTCTTATTACTCAGTTATGGTGCTCATAAAGTTCTATGGAGATCTTTAGCTGTCTACCAGGAGAACTTGCATCAGAATGCCTGCCTCTAGTTCCTCCCTCCATAGAAGTTTAAAAGCACCAACGGTCATCTCCAATTTCTGTCATTGGAAAATCTGTCTTCAATAAATACAGATTTTTCCCATGAATTGAGAGAAAAAGATCAATCCAGTTGGAGAATTTCTCTGATAAGATATATTACAAAGTTGCTTATCCTCCTGCGCACCATTGATTTAAGAAATAAATCTTAAAACAGTGGTCGCTCTATTAGTTGTCTGCTATTAATCTATCATTCTGTGTATTCCATAGATGAAAAGCTTAAAGCAGAACCACCTGAAGATCCTTTACGAAGAACCGGAAAGCCATTTGGGGGCCTTGTGCGTGACGTCAAACGGCGTTACCCAAAGTATCTCAGCGACATCCGAGATGCTCTTAGTCCACAGTGCTTGGCCGCTGTCATCTTCATCTACTTTGCTGCCCTCTCTCCGGCTATTACATTTGGTGGTCTGATGGGTGAGTACCTACCAACATTGGGAAATACTTATGATTATAAAGTCAACTAGATGGTGGCCCGATTCTAACGCATCGGGTATTCTAGAATATGCATGTCCACATAGTATATTGCCCAGCCACGTAGTATATTGCCCAGCCACGTAGTATATTGCCCAGCCACGTAGTATTTTGCCCAGTCACGTAGTATATTGCCCAGTGACGTAGTATATTGCCCAGCGACGTAGTATTCAGCACAGAGCTACGTAGTATATTGCCCAGTCACGTAGTATATTGCCCAGCCACGTAGTATATTGCCCAGTCACGTAGTATATTGCCCAGCCACGTAGTATATTGCCCAGTCACGTAGTATATTGCCCAGCCACGTAGTATATTGTCCAGTCACGGACAATATACTACTGCTAAGTCTTCTGGGTAAGTTCGCAATGCATCTCTGGAAACGGAAGATGGCAGCCGGCGTGAGCGGCTCAGTGGACAACGGAGGTTGAGTATAGCAGGTTGTTTGTTTTTTTATTATTTTTAACATTACATCTTTTTACTATTGATGCTGCCTATAGCAGCGGATACGGAGTGCGTTACCGGTGGCATAACGCGGTCCGTTACTGCTGGCATTAACCCTGTGTGAGTGATTACTGGAGGGGAGTATGGAGCGGGCACTGACTGCGGGGAGTATGGAGCAGGCGCCGGGGACACTGACTGCGGGGAGCGGTGAGTATGGAGCGGAGCGCCGGGGACACTGACTGCGGGGAGTATGGAGCGGAGCACCGGGGACACTGACTGCGGGGAGTATGGAGCAGAGCTCCGGGGACACTGACTGCGGGGAGCGGGGAGTATGGAGGGGAGCGCCGGGGACACTGACTGCAGGGAGTATGGAGTGGGCGGCGGGCACTGTGACTGTAAGGGAGGGACTAATCGGACTGTGCCCGTCGCTGATTGGTCGCGGCAGCCATGACAGGCAGCTGCCGAGACCAATCAGCGACGCGGGATTTCCGTTACGGAAGTTGAGGACAGAAAGACGGAAGTTCCCCTTAGACCAGGGGTCCCCAACCTATAGCTCGGGAGCCACATGTGGCTCGTTGTCCCATGAATTGAGGCTCGCGGCTGTCTGTCAGCTTGGTGCATTAGCTCCAGTTCTAGTAAACAGGTATGAAGAGCAAATCTGAAAATGATGAATTTTGTGAATAGCCCTGCACAGAAGAGCAGATCTGGACGCTCATATAATGATCTTAGGGGTTTTGAGATGATATAAGTATGGTACGCTGGAGACAAGATGATACCACCTGTCAGAGATGTGTGAAGCCGGATGTGACAGTGTCTTGGGAGTGCTTTATAGGAGAAAACTGAATGGGGGTATTGTGGGAACCCCTGGATCTTTGTATACTGCTTTGGCGTGATTTTTGTGGAAAAGCTTTGGTTACCATTATGCCTGTAATGGGGGCTTTGGTTGCCACTATTGTGAGGGGGGCGGGAGCTGAATGTGGCTCGCGACCCTTTCTCAAGGCTGGATGTGGCTCCCGACCCTCTCTCAGAGCTGAATGTGGCTCTCAAGGTCAGAAACGTTCGGGACCTCTGCCTTAGACAATTATATATATATATAGATTTGCTGCCTAACAGCTATACCGACCTTTGCTCTGATTTTAATCATTGTCCTTTTGATTCCTAAATACAAGATTTTGCAACTCTCTAAACTATCTTCATTATTCATTAATATTTTCTTACCATTTTGCCGCAGAATCTGTCACAGAGCTTAGAGCAGAGCTCAGTTAGATTTAACAGCACTCTCAGCTCTGCCTCCCTTCTGTTAGTCTTAGAGATATAAGTAGCGATGTAGAGGGGAGGCTTATTGTAGATCACTGTGAAGACAGGGAATGCATCAAGTTATTAAGTAAGAACAGCTCTGGTTAGCGCATAATCCATCATCAGCTATAGAAGGGGAAATCATCCCAGGAATGAAGCTGGACTGAGGAATCTAGTGAAGATCGCAGCATTCTGATCACCCAGATCCAGCCTATATTACTGGGAGACACTCCCACAACAAAAAAAAGTCTATAACTAAGATCTTAGCTGCAAACTACCTATAAGGGAGGGGGATCTGTAATTGAAAGAAGTAATGAAAATTACAGGCTGAAACATAATGCAACTTTTTTTTAGCTAAAAGTAGCCACGAACGTATGTAAAGGTCCTGATTACTATGTCAAAAAAACCGAAAGTCTTTACTTAAGTAAACTCATTATAAGGAATGTCACCAGGTTTTTTCTATCTCATCTGAAAACAATAAAATGTAGGGGCAGCTTATTGCGGTTTTGATAAAATCCCTGTTTTATCTGCTGGAAATCTACCAGTTCTCTGAATTCTGCTCTGTATAACCCCACTAGTCTTCTAGTGATGACCTGCTGCTAATAAAACAGAGATGTAATCAAAACTAAAGCAAGCATCCCAGTAAGTCACACATCACTAGATTCCGGGTCTGTCCCCACACTATGCTGCTGTAAAATTAGGTGGCAAAATCCTGTTGACAGATTCACTTTAAGAGGTTGTCCACCGCATATGACCTATTAGTTAAAAGGGTCCCCCAACAATAAGGTGATTACAGGTGCCCTGCTGGTGGAAACTCCAGCAATTAGCTGTAATCTCGAGAGGTGTGTGGCTTCAAGTGTTCGTGTACCCTGCAGAGCCTCTAGAGGAGAAATAAAGTATTACATACTTCCTATTGGAACCAAAGGGACATTCAGTGGTGTGAAAAAGTCCTTGCCCCCTTTGTGATTTTTTGTTCTTTTGCATATTTGTCACACTTAAATCTTTCAGATCACCAAACAATTTTAAATATTAGACAAAGATAACACAAGTAATCACGAAATGCAGTTTTTAAATGAAGGTCTTTATTATTAGGGGAAAAAGAAATCTAAATCTATGTGGAAAAGTGATTGCCCCGAAACCTAATAACTGGTTGGGTCACTCTTAGCTGCAACAACTGCAATGAGTATATGACAACTCTCTGTAGGAATTTTGGCCCAATCATCTTTGCAGAATTGTTGTAATTCAGCCACATTGGAGGGTTTCTGAGCATGAACGGCCTTTTTAAGGTCATGCCACAGCATCTCAATCGGATTAAGGTCAGGACTAGGCCACTCCAAAGTCTTAATTTTGCTTTTCTTTAGCGATTCAGAGATGGGCTTGCTGGTATGTTTTGAACAATTGTCCTGCTGCTTAACCCAAGTGCACTTCAGCTTGAGGTTGCAAACAGATAGCCATATATTCTCCTTCAGGATTTTTTGGTAGACAGCAGAATTCATGGCTTCATCTACCACAGCAAGTCTTCCAGGTCCTGAAGCAGCAAAACAATCCCAGACCATCACACTACCACCACCATATTTTACTGTTGATATGATGTTCCTGTTCTGAAATGCTGTGTTACTTCTACGACAGATTTAATGGGACATACACCTTCTAAAAAGTTCAACTTTTGTCATGTTAGTTCACTGAGTATTCTCCCAAAAGTCTTGGGTGTCATCAAGATGTATTGTGGCAAAACTGAGTCAAACTTTTATATTCTTATTGCTCAGCAGTGGTTTTCCTCTAAGAACTCTGCCTTGCAGGCCATTTTTTCCCAGACTCTTTCTTATGTTGGAGTCATGAACACTGACCTCAACTGAGGCTAGTGAGGCCAGCAGTTCTTTGGATGTTGTTGTGTTGTCCTTTGTGACCTTTTGGATGGGTCGTCGCTGTCCTCTTGGGGTAATTTTGGTCGGCCGGCCACCCATGGGAAGGTTCAACACTGTTCCATGTTTTCACCATTTGTGGATAATGACTCTCACTGTGGTTCGCTGGAGTCCCAATATTGAGAAATGGCTTCATAACCTTTTTCAGACTGATATATCTCGAGTACTTTGTTTCTCATTTGCTCCAGAATTTCTTTGGATCGTGGCATGATGTTTAGCTTTTCCGAACGTTTTGGTCTACTTCACTCAGTCAGGCATGTCCTATTTAAGTGATTTCTTGATTGGGAACAGGTGTGGTAGTAATCAGGCTTGTGTAAGGCTATGAAATTAGAACCCAATTACCCAAAGATGTGATAAACCACAGTAAATTTATGTTTTAAGGTGGGGGGGGGGGGCAATCACTTTTTAACAAAGGTTTGGATTTCTTTTTCCCTTAAAGGGAACTTGTCACCCCCCCAGGACGTTTTTAAGTAAAAGAGCCACCTTCTGCAGCACTAAAGCTGCATTCTGTGAAGGTGGCTCTTATGTTTCTGATCCCTAGTAACACTGCAATATTGACTTTTATAAATTACGCCCCATACCTGTATTGAGTCCCAGAGGTATGGTGTCTTCCCCCTGTTTCAGCCGCCTCCCAGCCTTCCATCATCCCCCTCCTTTGTCTGTGCTCCGCCTCCTGTGTTGCTGTTACATGCCCGGCGCCTGCACTGTCTAACAGTTCTCGGGCATGCGCAGTGCGCGCTGCCCAGGAACTGACATCAGGCTATCGAGCCTGTGTGTTGCGGAGGCCCCAGATCCTGCCGCGAGATTTTGGCACTATCTTCAATAGAGCTCGGTGACCCGCTCCACTGCACAGGCACCAGATCATACATCATAACACACTGCGGGGTGGGATCTGGGGTCTCCACAACACGCAGGCGTGATAGCCTGATGTCAGTTCCTGGGCAGCGCACACTGTGCATGCCCGAGAACTGTTGGCACAGCGCAAGCGCCAGGCATGTAACAGCAACACAGGAGTCGGCGCACAGACGCAAGAGGGGGATGTTGGACGGCTGAGAGGCAACTGCAACAGGGGGGAGACACCATACCTCTGGGACTCAATACAGGTATGGGGCGCAATTTATAAAAGTGAATATTTCAGTGTTACTAGGGATCAGAAACATAAGAGCCACCTTCACAGAAAGCAGCCTCAGTGCTGCTGAAGGTGGCTCTTTCGCTTAAAAACACCCTGGGGGGGAAAGGGGGGGTGTGACAAGTTCCCTTTAATAATACAGAACTTCATTTAACCCCTTCGCGACATGCGCCGTACTAGTACTGCGCTGCCGGCACTGCATTTGTGCCAGCAGCAGTACTAGTACGGCGCACCGATCACCGCGGTCTCGCGCTGAGCGCCGCGGTGATCGGGTGCGAGTGTCAGCTGTATATGACAGCTGACACCCCGCAGCAATGCCCACGATCGGCGGTAGCGCCGATCGCGGGCATTTAACCCCTCTGATGCCGCTGTCAGTAGTGACAGCGGCATAGAGGGGGATCGCACAGGGACGGGGGCTCCCTGCGCTCTCCCACCGGAGAAACGCGATGAGATCGCGTTGCTCCGGTGACCCGGAAGGAGTCCCCGGATCCAAGATGGCCGCCGGACTCCTTCCGGGTCATGAAATGACTTGGCTAGCCGGCGCCTGCTGAGAGTTGCTGAGAGCAGGCGCCGGAAAGCCACCTAAGCTTGTCTGTCAGATCGTTGATCTGACAGAGTGCTATGCACACTGTCAGATCAATGATCTGATCTAATACAGTGATGTCCCACCCTGGGACAATGGTAGAAAGTAAAAAAAAAAAAAAATAGAATGTATAAAAAAAATTAAAAAAAATCGCCAAATAAAGAAAAAATTTTTTTCCCAGTAAATCCATTTATTTATGTAAATTAAAAAAAAAACAATAAAAGTACACATATTTGGTATCGCCGCGTCCGTAACGACCCGCTCTATAAAACTATCCCACTAGTTAACCCCTTCAGTGAACACCGCAAAAAAAAAAAAAAAACAAGGCAAAAAACATTGCTTTATTATCATACAGGCGAACAAAAAGTGAAATAACACGCAATCAAAACGACGGATATAAATAACCATGGTACCGCTGAAAACGTCATCTTGTCCCGCAAAAAAAAAGCCACCATACAGCGTCAGCAGCAGAAAAATAAAAAAGTTATAGCTCTCAGAATAAAGCAATGCAAAAACAATTATTTTTTTATATAAAATAGTTTTTATTGTGTAAAAGCGCCAAAACATAAAAAAATGATATAAATGAGGTATCGCTGTAATCGTACTGACCTGAAGAATAAAGCTTCTTTATCAATTTTACCACACGTGGAATGGTATAAACGCCCCCCCTAAAAGAATTTCAGGAATTGCTGTTTTTTGTTCATTCCGCCTCATAAAAATCGGAATAAAAAGCGATCAAAAAATGTCATCTGCCCGAAAATGTTACCAATAAAAATGTCAACTCGTCCCGCAAAAAACAAGATCTCACATGACTCTGTGGGCCAAAATATGGATAAATTATAGCTCTCAAAATGTGGTGATGCAAAAACTATTTTTTGCAATAAAAAGCGTCTTTTAGTGTGTGACAGCTGCCAACCCTAAAAATCCGCCAAAAAACCGCTATAAAAGTAAATCAAACCCCCCTTCATCACCCCCTTAGTTAGGGAAAAATAATAAAATGTAAAAAATGTATTTATTTCCATTTTCCCATTAGGGTTAGGGCTAGGGTTAGGACTAGGGTTAGGGCTAGGGTTAGGGTTGGGGTTGGGGTTAGGGTTACCATTGGGATTAGGGTTAGGGGTGTGTTTGGATTAGGGTTTCAGTTAGAATTGGGGGGTTTCCACTGTTTAGACACATCAGGGGCTCTCCAAACGCGACATGGCGTCCGATCTCAATTCCAGCCAATTCTGCTTTGAAAAACTAAAACACTGCTCCTTCCCTTCCGAGTTCTCCTGTGCGCCCAAACAGTGGTTCCCCCCAACATATGGGGTATCAGCGTTCTCAGGACAAGTTGGACAACAACTTTTGGGGTCCAATTTGTCCTGTTACCCTTGGGAAAAAAAAAACCTGGGGGCTAAAATATCATTTTCGTGGAAAAAATATATATTTTTTATTTTCACGGCTCTGCGTTATAAACTGTAGTGAAACACTTGTTGGTTCAAAGTTCTCACAACACATCTAGATAAGTTCCTTGGGGGGTCTAGTTTCCAATATGGGGTCACTTGTGGGGGGTTTCTACTGTTTAGGTACATCAGTGGCTCTGCAAATCAACATGATGCCTGCAGACCAATCCATCTAAGTCTGCATTTCAAACGGCGCTCCTTCCCTTCCGAGCTCTGCCGTGCACCCAAACAGTGGTTCCCCCCAACATATGGGGTATCAGCATTCTCAGGACAAGTTTGACAACAACTTTTGGGGTCTAATTTGTCCTGTTACCCTTGGGAAAATAAAAACGTGGGGGCTAAAATATCATTTTCGTGGAAAAAAAAATATTTTTTATTTTCACGGCTCTGCGTTATAAACTGTAGTGAAACACTTGTTGGTTCAAAGCTCTCACAATACATCTAGGTAAGTTCCTTGGGGGGTCTAGTTTCCAATATGGGGTCACTTGTGGGGGGTTTCTACTGTTTAGGTACATCAGGGGCTCTGCAAATGCAACATGACACCTGCAGACCAATCCATCTAAGTCTGCATTTCAAACGGCGCTCCTTCCCTTCCGAGCTCTGCCATGCACTCAAACGGTGGTTCCCCCCAACATATGGGGTATCAGCGTACTCAGGACAAATTGGACAATAACTTTTGTGGTCCAATTTCTCCTGTTACCCTTGGCTAAAACATCATTTTGTGGAAAGAAAAAATGATTTTTTAATTTTCACACCGCTACATTCTAAACTTTAGTGAAACAATTGGGGGTTAAAAGTGCTCACCACACATCTAGATAAGTTGCTTAGGGGGTCTTCTTTCCACAATGGGGTCACTTGTGGGGGGTTTCCACTGTTAAGGCACGTCAGGGGCTCTCCAAATGCGACATGGGTTCCGATCTCAATTCCAGCCAATTTTGCATTGAAAAGTCAAATGGCGCTCCTTCCCTTCCGAGCTCTGCCATGCGCTCAAACAGTGGTTTATCCCCTTATATGAAGTATCGGCGTACTCAGGACAAATTGCACAACAACTTTTGGGGTCCAATTTATCCTGTTACCCTTGGGGAAAAAAAATTGGGGGCAAAAAGATCATTTTTTGTGAAAATTAATAAGAATTTTTTTTTACGGCTCTATATTACAAACTTCTGTGAAGCACGTGGAGGTTCAAAGTGCTCACCACACATCTAGATTAGTTCCTTAGAGGGTCTACTTTCCAAAATGGTGTCACTTGTGGGGGTTTCCACTGTTTAGGCACGTCAGGGGCTCTCCAATCGTGACATGGGCTCCGATCTCAATTCCAGCAAATCTTGCATTGGAAAGTCAAATGGCGCTCCTTCCCTTCCGAGCTCTGCCATGTGCCCAAACAGTGGTTTACCCCCACATATGGGGTATCGGAGTACTCAGGACAAATTGTACAACGACTTTTGTGGTCCAATTTCTCCTGTTACCCTTGGTAAAATGAAACAAATTGGACCTGAAGTAAAAATGTTGTGAAAAAAAAGTTAAATGTTAATTTTTTTTTAAACGTTCAAAAAATTCCTGTGAAGCACCTGAAGGGTTAATAAACTTTTTGAATGTGGTTTTGAGTACCTTGAGGGGTGCAGTTTTTAGAATGGTGTCACTTTTGGGCATTTTCTGTCATATAGACCCCTCAAAGTCACTTCAAGTGTGAGGTGGTCCGTAAAAAAAATGGTTTTGCAAATTTTGTTGCAAAAATGAGAAATCGCTGGTCAACTTTTAACCCTTATAACTCCCTAACAAAAAAAAATTATGTTTCCAAAATTGTGCTGATGTACAGCAGACATGTGGGAAATGTTGTTTATTAACTATATTGTGTGATATAACTCTCTAATTTAAGGGCATAAAAACTAAAAGTTTGAAAATTGCTAATATTTCATAATTTCTGACAAATTTTTGTTTTTTTCACAAATAAATGCAAGTCATATCGAAGAAGTTTTACCACTTTCATGAAGTACAATATGTCACGAGAAAACAATGTCAGAATCATCAAGATCCGTTGAAGCGTTTCAGAGTTATGACCTCATAAAGTGACAGTGGTCAGAATTGTAAAAATTGGCCCTGTCACTTAGGTGAAAACAGGCTTTGGGGTGAAGGGGTTAAAACTGCATTTTGTGCTTACTTATGTTATCTTTGTCTAATATTTACATTTGTTTGGTGATCTAAAACATTTAAAGGCACCGTCACACTCAGCGACGCTGCAGCGATATAGACAACAAGCCGATCGCTGGAGCGTCGCTGTTTAGGTCGCTGTAGAGACGTCAAACACAGTAACTCCAGAACGATGCAGGAGCGATCCAGTGACGTAACGGCGACTCATTTATCGTTCTCGCTGGTTGTTAGCTCCATGTAAAACATTGCTGGCATCGTTGCTTTTGATGTCAAACATGACGAATCACGCCGACCTGACGACGAAATAAAGTTCTGGACTTCTCCGACCAGCGATGTCACAGCGGGATCCAGATCGCTGCTGCGTGTCAAACACAACGAGATCGCTATCCAGGACGCTGCAACGTCACGGATCGTTGTCGTTCTCGTTGCAAAGTTGCTGAGTGTGACGGTACCTTAAGTGTGACAATCATGCAAAAAATAGGAAGTCAGGAAGGGGCAAACACTTTTTCACACAGCTGTAAATCATGAGCTTAGGTGCAACAATCTAATTACAATGCTGACTGAGGTAGTATAATGCAATTTTACTCTTATCTTCCTTGATGCAAATGAACTTTACTGAGTAAATCAACTTTTAATTATTTATTTATCTTTTTTTTACCTAAATGAGGCAGCAACTGCACATACAATGGGATGAATGTTGTTCCCAAACGCCAAAGACCTGCAAATATCTGTTGGGTAATATCGTTTTAAAGCTGTTCGCCTGCCGCACTGAAAGCCTGGCTACCGGGAGGAAATTAAGTTTTTTCCTCCCAGCTGCCTTTGCTCAGTTCATTGTAAGTGACAGCTGTAGCCACTCCCCGACACTGCCTGACAGCCGGTTCTACACTGGTCCACTGCTGTGCTGGCTGTCAGTCGGTATTGGGGCCTCTATGACTGAAAGCTGGATGCTGCCGGGAGGAAACAATTTCCTCCTGGTAGCCGGGCTTTCAGTGCGACTATTAACCTGTAGATTAACCTCATATCTGCAGGTTAATAGCATTTGGGGACATTGCAGGTTCCGCTTAAAGTTTACTTTCTTAATGATGAAAAATGAATGTGTTTAGTTTGTCGACTGTAAAGTTCCTGACAGATTCCCTATAACATCTAGAGATTTGTAGCATCTCTACAGCATAATAGTGTAGACTTGGATATTTCAGACAAAAAACAAATGGTAACATACATTTCACTTATGCCTTAGCTCAGAAGACCGATAACTGGATGGGGGTCCCCGAACTGATGGTCTCCACTGCCATCCAAGGTATTGTCTTCTGTCTCTTGGGAGCCCAACCTCTGCTCATTCTTGGATTTTCTGGACCTCTTCTGGTGTTTGAAGAAGCTTTTTATAAAGTAAGTTATGATTCACACCTTTGATAAATTTGTACCTTGTATGTACCGTCATGTCACCTGCCAAATTTACTTGTATTTGATGCTTTAAGAAGAAAGCTATACTGTCTTGTTTTTCAGTTCTGTAAAAGCCAAGAGATTGAATACATTGTGGCACGTGTGTGGATCGGATTCTGGTTGATTCTCCTTGTCATCATAATAGTGGCCATTGAAGGCAGCTTCCTGGTCCGCTTCATATCCCGATTCACACAGGAGATCTTTGCCTTTCTTATTTCACTTATCTTTATCTACGAGACATTTGCCAATTTGGCCAAGGTGAGCTTTAAAGTTTACAGAGCTAAACTGGTTTTGTACTATTTCAGACCCAAGAAACGTATTTTAAATGATTTGAAAGAATTAGATATTACCATGATCCTGATGAATTATTGATGAAGCACCAAATCCTAATTAAATTGGGAACTTGATGTCTATTTCCAATGCAAATTAAGAGGCCGGGAGGCAGCAGCTTTAACAGAAAGCTTCTCCACTCTTCCTTCTATAATGCTGATCAATGCGTACTAGGTTATGTTCCTCAGTCAGGCTAAGTTCCATCTAAAGTCCAAAGGGCAGAGGGAGTTCTCCAGAGAGAAGGACACTTTTTTAAGCTTGACAATTATTAGATGGGAGATTTTGTTTTCTAATAGGCTAGATGATAGTGACAACTCCTTTGTAAGAATATATTTTGCATTGATAATTTTAAATAATTTTATTTGTTTTCCAGATTTTCATAGCACATCCTCTCATGGCCCATTACAATGCATCGAGTGTCCATAATACAGAATTACCTCAGCCAAACACAGCTCTGCTATCGCTGGTGCTGATGTCTGGAGCTTTCTTCATCGCCTACTTCTTGCGTCAATTCAAAAACAGCAGCTTCTTTCCTGGAAAGGTAACGTTGTTGTGGTACTGTACAATTACAACATGCCCTAGAATGTAATTTTTAAATCATTGCGTGCTATATTTTGAAAATGAAATCAGTCCCAAGCTTAGAAGTCTCAAAGATAATAACCAAAATGGACCAACTGGTTGAGGCATATCAGTTATTCTGATGAAAGAGAACAGGACACTTATTCATCGTTAAGTGGAGTTACACAAGGGAGAATACGACAGGAGAAAGACTTGGATGTTTTGGTTCAATAAGCTGAGCAGCAGTACTCAATGTCAAGCAGCAGCCACAAAAGCAAATAATTTAATAGGGTGCATAGAAGGAGAGAGAAAAACCTGTGATCCTAGTGTTTTAAAAACCCTCTTTAAATCCTTGAATATAGGATTTAGTTTTGGGCTCTGCATTCTAATAAGAATAGTAGAAATCTAGAGTCCATTTAAAGCCAGGCCAAGCCAGGTCCATTCTTGGTCCGATTTATACGACTGTCTGACTGTGCCCTTATAATGAGAGGTTAAAACCATTGTACTTGTTTAGCTTAGAAAAAATATGCCTTTATGGTGATATAACTTAGATGTGTGGTCAATACAAAGAACTGGAATAACTTACCGTATATACTCGAGTATAAGCCGAGATTTTCAGCCCAAATTTTTGGGCTGAAAGTGCCCCCCTCGGCTTATACTCGAGTCACGGTAGCGGTGGGGTCGGCGGGTGAGGGGGTGAGGGCGCTGAGGCATACTTACCTAGTCCCAGCGATCCTCGCGCTGTCCCTGCCGTCCCACGGGCTTCTGTGCTGCAGTTCTTCCCCTCTTCAGCGGTCACGTGGGACCGCTCATTACAGAAATGAATAAGCGGCTCCACCTCCCATAGGGGCGGAGCCGCTTATTCATTCCTCTAATCAGCGGTGCCGGTGACCGCTGATAGAGAAAGAAGCTGCAGCGCCGAAGACAGGAGGGGACAGCGCGAGGATCGCCAGGACTAGGTGAGTATGTTATATTCACCTGTCCTCGTTCCAGCCGCCGGGCGCCGATCCATCTTCCCGGCCGGCGCCTCCATCTTCCCGGCGTCTCTGCTCTCTGACTGTTCAGGCAGAGGGCGCGATGACGCATATAGTGTGCGCGGCGCCCTCTGCCTGATCAGTCAGAGCAGAGACGCCGGGAAGATGGAGGCGCCGGAACGAGACGCCGGGAGCTGCAATCAAGGGAGGTGAGTATGTGTTTTTTTTTCTTTATTGCGGCAGCGGCGGCACAAATTTATGTGGAACATCTATGGGGCACAATGAACGGTGCAGAGCACCGTATATGGCACAGCACAGCTATGGGGCACAGTGAACGGTGCAGAGCACCGTATATGGCACAGCACAGCTATGGGGCACAGTGAACGGTGCAGAGCACCGTATATGGCACATCTATGGGGCACAGTGAACGGTGCAGAGCACCGTATATGGCACATCTATGGGGCACAGTGAACGGTGCAGAGCACCGTATATGGCACATCTATGGGGCACAGTGAACGGTGCAGAGCACCGTATATGGCACATCTATGGGGCACAGTGAACGGTGCAGAGCACCGTATATGGCACAGCACAGCTATGGGGCACAGTGAACGGTGCAGAGCACCGTATATGGCACATCTATGGGGCACAGTGAACGGTGCAGAGCACCGTATATGGCACATCTATGGGGCACAGTGAACGGTGCAGAGCACCGTATATGGCACATCTATGGGGCACAGTGAACGGTGCAGAGCACCGTATATGGCACAGCACAGCTATGGGGCACAGTGAACGGTGCAGAGCACCGTATATGGCACAGCACAGCTATGGGGCACAATGAACGGTGCAGAGCACCGTATATGGCACAGCACAGCTATGGGGCACAGTGAACGGTGCAGAGCACCGTATATGGCACAGCACAGCTATGGGGCACAGTGAACGGTGCAGAGCACCGTATATGGCACAGCACAGCTATGTATGGGGCACAGTGACCGGTGCAGAGCACCGTATATGGCACAGCACAGCTATGGGGCACAGTGAACGGTGCAGAGCACCGTATATGGCACAGCACAGCTATGGGGCACAGTGAACGGTGCAGAGCACCGTATATGGCACAGCACAGCTATGTATGGGGCACAGTGACCGGTGCAGAGCACCGTATATGGCACAGCACAGCTATGGGGCACAGTGAACGGTGCAGAGCACCGTATATGGCACAGCACAGCTATGTATGGGGCACAGTGAACGGTGCAGAGCACCGTATATGGCACAGCACAGCTATGGGGCACAGTGAACGGTGCAGAGCACCGTATATGGCACAGCTATGGGGCACAGTGAACGGTGCAGAGCACCGTATATGGCACATCTATGGGGCACAGTGAACGGTGCAGAGCACTATATGGTTCACACCTATGGGGAAATATGAACGGTGCAGAGCACTATATGGCACAGCTATGGGGAAATAATGATCTATTTTTATTTTTGAAATTCACCGGTAAATGCTGCATTTCCACCCTAGGCTTATACTCGAGTCAATAAGTTTTCCCAGTTTTTTGTGGCAAAATTAGGGGGGTCGGCTTATACTCGGGTCGGCTTATACTCGAGTATATACGGTATTCCTTTCATGGATTTTGGAAAAAAAATAGGGGGTATTCACTACATGTGGAGGAAAGGTGATTCTGGCATTTAAATAGGAAAGGGTTCTTTAAAGTTAGGGTAGCCAGACTGTGGAATGCCTGATCACCTGAAATGGCAGATACTGTATCAGGAATTTAAAAAAGGGTTGGATGCTTTTTTAATAACTAATGGTAATAAATAATCTAGCAACAAATAGATAATTGGTCAAAAAAAGCTTGAACTTTATGAACCTTTGTCTTTTTTTTCAATCTCTTTTGTATGATAACAAGTTTGTGGCCATAGCCATAAGAAGGCTGAACTTCACATGAGGGCAGAAATTAAAGGGAATAGGGTTGAGCGACCTTGACCTTTTTAGAGTCGAGCCGTGTTTCGCGAAACCCGACTATCTTAGAAGTCGAGTCGAGTGGAATCGGCCGATTATCGCGAAAAGTCGGGTATCGCCCGAAACACGAAACCCAATGCAAGTCAATGGGGGAGCATAGTCGGCAGTGAGTGGAGGCCAGGAAAACACCTACACTGCCCATTTTAATGGCAAAAACATCCATTCTTGTTAAAGAAGCTTGTCAATCGTAATTTACCTTATAATAATTGGAAGGCATTTGAAATTGGGGGTCATTTGGCTAAAGTTGTGGGGGGTAGGGCTGGTTCAAGTAATTAGTGGGCCCAGTAAATCTGGACCACGTCACGGCAGTGGAGCAGGGAGAGGTAAGTATTTCAACTTTGCAAGTGCTGTGATCCTGAGCAAGCAGGGGGGGCCCACTCGTTGGCATTGGCACTGGCACAGGGCCCCTCAAAGTACAGCGGTGTGTTTGCACGGCGGGGGCGCCTCCCACCGGCAGCAACACTTTTGCGTACTATGAGAGGCCCTGTGCCAGTGACGTCGCCAACTAGTATTCCTCCCCCCACCTGATGAAGGAACCTGCACTTTCATCTGCACCTTCCTCTTTGTCCCCGTGTAAGGTGGTATGGTATGCGTGAAGAGGAACCTGACTTTCAGCAGGGTCACAATCTTGCTGTGTAGCGTGCACGGGGAATTTTGCGTTATGGGTCAATGTACCAGCAGACTCATCTATCACTGGCTGGGCAATGGGCAGGATGAGGAGGAAACACAGATATAGGCCCAAAGAATAAAGTGGGCTAAATGCAGTTCAAAATTGGTAACACAGGACTAACCAGGGGGCATTGCAGTGGAGGACAACTGGAATGAGAGGCTGACACAGAGAGTAGGCCCAAATCAGTAAGTAGTCGACATGCAGTTCAAAATTGGCAACCGTAGTAAACAGGCGGCCCAGCTTTGTTCAGTTGAGGAGAACAGCAAGGAGTGGCAGACACCGATAGTAGGCCCCAACCCAACTAGTAGGCCAAATGCAGTCTAACATTAACAACTACTTAACAAGAGCCTGAAAATGGAATTTCAGGACAGGAAACCAGGAGAACAGCAAGGAGTGGCAGACACCGATAGTAGGCCCCAAACCAACTAGTACGCCAAATGCAGTTGTTCCATTTAACTACAATTTAATGAGAGCCTGAAGATAGAAGTTCAGGAAAGGCAACCTGGAGAACACCTTGGAGTGTAACACACCATCTCTCTACACCCCATACCCAATTTGTAGGCCTAATGCAGTGTAGTTTTCAACAACTACTAAACGAGAGTCGGAAGATCGAAGCAATGTGGACGAAACCTGGGGAACACCTTGGAGTGTAACACACCGTCTCTCTACACCCCATACCCAATTTGTAGGCCTAATGCAGTGTAGTTTTCAACAACTACTAAACGAGAGTCGGAAGACCGAAGCAATGTGGACGAAACCTGGGGAACACCTTGGAGTGTAACACACCGTCTCTCTACACCCCATACCCAATTTGTAGGCCTAATGCAGTGTAGTTTTCTACAACTACTAAACGAGAGTCGGAAGACCGAAGCAATGTGGACGAAACCTGGGGAACACCTTGGAGTGGAACACACCATCTCTCTACACCCCATACCCAATTTGTAGGCCTAATGCAGTGTAGTTTTCTACAACTACTAAACGAGAGCATGAAGATCGAAGCAATGGAGAGGAAACCTGGGGAACACCTTGGAGTGGAACACACCATCTCTCTACACCCCATACCCAATTTGTAGGCCTAATGCAGCGTAGTTTCCAACAACTACTAAACGAGAGCATAAAGATCGAAGCTCAGGAAAGGCAACCTGGAGAACACCTTGGAGTGGAACACACCATCTCTCTACACCCCATACCCAATTTGTAGGCCTAATGCAGCGTAGTTTCCAACAACTACTAAACGAGAGCATGAAGATCGAAGCAATGGAGAGGAAACCTGGGGAACACCTTGGAGTGGAACACACCATCTCTCTACACCCCATACCCAATTTGTAGGCCTAATGCAGCGTAGTTTCCAACAACTACTAAATGAGAGCATGAAGATCGAAGCAATGGCGATGAAACCTGGGGAACACCTTGGAGTGGAACACACCATCTCTCTACACCCCATACCCAATTTGTAGGCCTAATGCAGCGTAGTTTCCAACAACTACTAAACGAGAGCATGAAGATTGAAGCTCAGGAAAGGCAACCTGGAGAACACCTTGGAGTGGAACACACCATCTCTCTACACCCCATACCCAATTTGTAGGACTAATGCAGCGTAGTTTCTAACAACTACTAAACGAGAGCATGAAGATTGAAGCTCAGGAAAGGCTACCTGGAGAACACCTTGGAGTGGAACACACCATCTCTCTACACCCCATACCCAATTTGTAGGCCTAATGCAGCGTAGTTTCCAACAACTACTAAACGAGAGCATGAAGATTGAAGCAATGGAAAGGAAACCTGGGGAACACCTTGGAGTGTATCACACCATCTCTCTACACCCCATACCCAATTTGTAGGCCTAATGCAGCGTAGTTTCCAACAACTACTAAACGAGAGCATGAAGATTGAAGCAATGGAGAGGAAAACTGGGGAACACCTTGGAGTGTAACACACCATCTCTCTACACCCCATACCCAATTTGTAGGCCTAATGCAGCGTAGTTTCCAACAACTACTAAACGAGAGCATGAAGATTGAAGCAATGGAGAGGAAACCTGGGGAACACCTTGGGGAGGCAGACACCGTTAGTAGGCCCTACCAAAGTTGTACACCCAATGCAGTTTTAAAATTCCTAGAGGCTGAAAACAAGACTATTGACGCTCAGCTTTTTTCAAAGGAACACAGCTGAATTGAGTGGCGCAGACAGACACAGGTAGTAGGACTCAAACCAAAAATGTGGCTCACTGCAGCAGAAAAAAGTTACAGGGGTACACAAGCTGCAGTGCTCTGGGCAGTGGAGGACAATTTCAATAGTGAACCGCAGACAGACTTTGTACGCCTACTATTAAAAAAAGGATGCTCTATGCAATTATAAATAGGTTCCAGGGGTACACGGGCAGCAGTGGTGTGGTCAGTGGAGGCCTAGTGGAAGGAGTGACCGCAGACAGGCATCGAAGGCCTAAAATAATAACACATGGCTGTAGGCAATTTTAAATTGGTTCCAGGGGAACACGGGCAGCAGTGGCCTGGTCAGTGTAGTAGGAGTAGAAAGAACGGACCGCAGACAGGCATCGAAGGCCTAAAATAAAAAAATTGGGCTGGCTGTAGGCAATTTTAAATTGGTTCCAGGGGTACACGGGCAGCAGTGGTGTGGTCAGTGGAGGCATATTGTAAGGAGTGACCGCAGACAGGCATCGAAGGCCTAAAATAATAACACATGGCTGTAGGCAATTTTAAATTGGTTCCAGGGGTACACGGGCAGCAGTGGTGTGGTCAGTGGAGGCATAGTGGAAGGAGTGACCGCAGACAGGCTTCGAAGGCCTAACATAACAAAAATGTCAATACAATGGTATTGTCAGTGGCAGGCATTGAAGGATGTCAGCGCATAGACTAAACATTGGTGGAGCTGTGAGATAATTTTTCAAGTGGTAGAGCACTGTTTGAGCTGGGGGGGGGGGGAACTGTCTTGTGCCGGCGGTACAGGCCCAGGGCCCCTCATATTACAACGGTGTGTCTGACGGGTGCGCACCACCACCGCCAGAGACACTTTATTGTACTAGGAGGGACCCAGTGGCAGTGCCATCGACCAAAAGCGGGCACACCCACCTCTTCAGACAAACAGCACTCTCACGGGTGCTGGCACCAAGTGTCGATACCACGGCCCCGTGTGGGGAGTTTGGCCATTTAGTGAGGTGTAAACATGTCGTATGCTGGACAATCAGGTGCAGAAAATTACGAGATTGGAAAAGTCATTCAGAATAGTCCACAGGCAAGACCTTTTCATAGGAAAGCTAGGTGTCAGCCGGGCAAGGTGGGGCAAAAGATTTCGAAATCCAGTTGTGGTTCATTTTAATGAAGGCTAGATCATCTACATTTTGGGTAGCCAGACGAGTCCTTTTTTCTGTTAGTATGGAACCTGCAGCACTGAATACTCTTTCTGATAGGACACTAGCTGCCGGGCAAGCAAGCTCCTGCAATGCATATTCTGCCAATTCTGGCCAGGTGTCTAATTTTGATGCCCAGTAATCAAATGGGAATGACGGTTGAGGGAGAACATCGATAAGGGATGAAAAATAGTTTGTAACCATACTGGACAAATGTTGTCTCCTGTCACTTTGAATTGATGCTGCAGTACCTGTCCTGTCTGCGGTCATAGCAAAATCACTCCACAACCTGGTCAGAAAACCCCTCTGGCCAACGCCACTTCTGATTTCTGCCCCTCTAACTCCTCTGGTCTGCTGGCCCCTGCAGCTCGTGTGAGAACGATCACGGGCGCTGTGTGCAGGGAATGCCAGAAGCAAACGGTCAACAAGAGTTGATTGTTTGGATGCTAATATTAGTTCCAAGTTCTCATGTGGCATTATATTTTGCAATTTGCCTTTATAGCGAGGATCAAGGAGGCAGGCCAACCAGTAATCGTCATCGTTCATCATTTTAGTTATGCGTGTGTCCCTTTTGAGGATACGTAAGGCATAATCCGCCATGTGGGCCAAAGTTCCAGTTCTCAAATCTGCGGTTGTGCTTGGTTGAGGGGCAGTTTCAGGCAAATCCACGTCACTTGTGTCCCTCCAAAAACCAGAACCCGGCCTTGCCGCGCCAACAATTTCCAGTGGCCCCGGAAAAGCTTCCTCATTAAAAATATAATCATCCCCATCATCCTCCTCGTCCTCCTCTTCGCCCGCTAACTCGTCCTGTACACTGCCCTGGCCAGACAATGGCTGACTGTCATCAAGGCTTTCCTCTTCCTCAGCTGCAGACGCCTGATCCTTTATGTGCGTCAAACTTTGCATCAGCAGACGCATTAGGGGGATGCTCATGCTTATTATGGTGTTGTCTGCACTAACCAGCCGTGTGCATTCTTCAAAACACTGAAGGACTTGACACATGTCTTGAATCTTCGACCACTGCACACCTGACAACTCCATGTCTGCCATCCTACTGCCTTCCCGTGTATGTGTATCCTCCCACAAAAACATAACAGCCCGCCTCTGTTCGCACAGTCTCTGAAGCATGTGCAGTGTTGAGTTCCACTTTGTTGCAACGTCTATGATTAGGCGATGCTGGGGAAGGTTCAAAGAACGCTGATAGGTCTGCATACGGCTGGAGTGTACGGGCGAACGGCGGATATGTGAGCAAAGTCTACGCACTTTGAGGAGCAGGTCGGATAACCCCGGATAACTTTTCAGGAAGCACTGCACCACCAGGTTTAAGGTGTGAGCCAGGCAAGGAATGTGTTTCAGTTGGGAAAGGGAGATGGCAGCCATGAAATTCCTTCCGTTATCACTCACTACCTTGCCTGCCTCAAGATCTACAGTGCCCAGCCACGACTGCGTTTCTTTCTGCAAGAACTCGGACAGAACTTCCGCGGTGTGTCTGTTGTCGCCCAAACACTTCATAGCCAATACAGCCTGCTGACGTTTGCCAGTAGCTGCCCCATAATGGGAGACCTGGTGTGCAACAGTGGCAGCTGCGGATGGAATGGTTGTGCGACTGCGGTCTGTGGACGAGCTCTCGCTTCTGCAGGAGGACGAAGAGGAGGAGGAGGGGGTGCGAACGGCTACAGCCAACTGTTTCCTAGACCGTGGGCTAGGCAGAACTGTCCCAAACTTGCTGTCCCCTGTGGACCCTGCATCCACAACATTCACCCAGTGTGCCGTGATGGACACGTAACGTCCCTGGCCATGCCTACTGGTCCATGCATCTGTTGTCAGGTGCACCTTTGTGCTCACAGATTGCCTGAGTACATGGACGATGCGCTCTTTAACATGCTGGTGGAGGGCTGGGATGGCTTTTCTGGAAAAAAAGTGTCGACTGGGTAGCTCGTAGCGTGGTACAGCGTAGTCCATCAGGGCTTTGAAAGCTTCGCTTTCAACTAACCGGTAGGGCATCATCTCTAACGAGATTAGTCTAGCTATGTGGGCGTTCAAACCCTGTGTACGCGGATGCGAGGCTAAGTACTTCCTTTTTCTAACCATAGTCTCATGTAGGGTGAGCTGGACTGGAGAGCTGGAGATCGTGGAACTAGCGGGGGTGCCGGTGGACATGGCAGACTGAGAGACGGTGGGAGATGGTATTGTTGCCGCCGGTGCCCTAGATGCAGTGTTTCCTACAACGAAACTGGTGATTCCCTGACCCTGACTGCTTTGGCCTGGCAAAGAAACCTGCACAGATACTGCAGGTGGTGCGGAAAATGGTGGCCCTACACTGCCGGAAGGGATGTTGCGTTGCTGACTAGCTTCATTGGCCGAGGGTGCTACAACCTTAAGGGACGTTTGGTAGTTAGTCCAGGCTTGCAAATGCATGGTGGTTAAATGTCTATGCATGCAACTTGTATTGAGACTTTTCAGATTCTGTCCTCTGCTTAAGGTAGTTGAACATTTTTGACAGATGACTTTGCGCTGATCAATTGGATGTTGTTTAAAAAAATGCCAGACTGCACTCTTTCTAGCATCGGATACCTTTTCAGGCATTGCAGACTGAGCTTTAACCGGATGGCCACGCTGTCCTCCAACACGTTTTGGCTTTGCCACGCATTTTGGGCAAGATACGGGCCCGGCAGATGGAACCTGTTGCGATGTTGATGCCTGCTGCGGCCCCTCCTCCTCCGCTTCAGAACTGCTGCCGCCTGCACCCTGTTCCCCCAATGGCTGCCAATCGGGGTCAAGAACTGGGTCATCTATTACCTCTTCTTGTAGCTCGTGTGCAACTTCGTCTGTGTCACCGTGTCGGTCGGTGGTATAGCGTTCGTGATGGGGCAACATAGTCTCATCAGGGTCTGATTCTTGATCATTACCCTGCGAGGGCAATGTTGTGGTCTGAGTCAAAGGACCAGCATAGTAGTCTGGCTGTGGCTGTGCATCAGTGCACTCCATGTCAGATTCAACTTGTAATGGGCATGGACTGTTAACTGCTTCACTTTCTAAGCCAGGGACGGTATGTGTAAAGAGCTCCATGGAGTAACCCGTTGTGTCGCCTGCTGCATTCTTCTCTGTTGTTGTTTTTGCTGAAGAGGACAAGGAAGCGACTTGTCCCTGACCGTGAACATCCACTAACGACGCGTTGCTTTGACATTTACCAGTTTCACGAGAGGAGGCAAAAGAGCTAGAGGCTGAGTCAGCAAGATAAGCCAAAACTTGCTCTTGCTGCTCCGGCTTTAAAAGCGGTTTTCCTACTCCCAGAAAAGGGAGCGTTCGAGGCCTTGTGTAGCCAGACGACGAACCTGGCTCCACAGCTCCAGACTTAGGTGCAATATTTTTTTTCCCACGACCAGCTGATGCTCCACCACTACCACTACCCTCATTACCAGCTGACAATGAACGCCCCCGGCCACGACCTCTTCCACCAGACTTCCTCATTGTTTTAAAAACGTAACCAAACTAACGGTATTTGTTGCTGTCACACAACTTACACGGTGAGCTATAACTTCAGTATGATTTAGCTACCCCTTTACAGGTGAGTGAGACCACAACGAAAATCAGGCACAATGTTACACACTCTGTTGTTGGTGGCAACAAATGAGAGAGATGCCACACACGCAGGACTGTCACTGAAGCACAAATGTAAATATTAATCTCCCACTGATTTGATTTTTTTTTTTTTTTCAGGGAGACTTTAGGAAAAAAAAATAATAGAATAAAATGATTTTTTCAGGAAGAATTTAGAAACCAAATAAAATAAAATGATTTTTTCAGGGAGAATTTAGAAAAGAAATAAAACAAAAAAAGGCTTTCTATGGCCCACTGAGTGAGAGATGACGCACACAGGAGTCAGGAGTGGCACACAAGCCCAGAGGCCAATATTTATCTCCCACTGATTGATGTAGTGATTTTTTCAGGTAGATTTTGGAACCCAAATCAAGCTAAAAAAATAATAGGCTTTCTATGGCCCACAATTGGAGAGAGAGAGAGAGATGGCACACCCAGGAGTCAAGACTGGCACACAAGCAGAAAGGGCAATATTAATCTCCCACTGATTTGATTTTTTTTTTTTTTTCCAGGGAGACTTTAGAAAAAAAATAATAATAAAAAAAAATGATTTTTTCAGGAAGAATTTAGAAACCTAATAAAATAAAATGATTTTTTCAGGGAGAATTTATAAAACAAATAAAACAAAAAATAGGCTTTCTATGGCCCACTGAGTGAGAGATGACGCACACAGGAGTCAGGACTGGCACACAAGCCCAGAGGCCAATATTTATCTCCCACTGATTGATTTATTGATTTTTTCAGGTAGAATTTAGAACCCAAATCAACCAAAAAAATAAATAGGCTTTCTATGGCCCACTATTTGTGAGAGAGATGGCACGCTCAGGACTGGCACACAAGCCCAGAGGCCAATATTAATCTCCCACTTTTTTTTTTTTTCAGGGAAAATTTATAAACCCAATAAAAAAAATAATAAATAGGCTTTCTATGGCCCACTATCTGAGAGAGAGAGATGGCACGCTTAGGACTGGCACACAAGCCCAAAGGCCAATATTAATCTCCCTTTTTTTTTTCAGGGAGAATTTATAAAACAAAAAAAAAATAAATAAATAGGCTTTCTATGGCCCACTATTTGTGAGAGAGATGGCACGCTCAGGACTGGCACACAAGCCCAGAGGCCAATATTAATCTCCCACTTTTTTTTTTTTTCCAGGGAAAATTTATAAACCCAATAAAAAAAATAATAAATAGGCTTTCTATGGCCCACTATCTGAGAGAGAGAGATGGCACGCTTAGGACTGGCACACAAGCCCAAAGGCCAATATTAATCTCCCTTTTTTTTTTCAGGGAGAATTTATAAAACAAAAAAAAATAAAAATAAATAGGCTTTCTATGGCCCACTATTTGTGAGAGAGATGGCACGCTCAGGACTGGCACACAAGCCCAGAGGCCAATATTAATCTCCCACTTTTTTTTTTTTTTCCAGGGAAAATTTATAAACCCAATAAAAAAAATAATAAATAGGCTTTCTATGGCCCACTATCTGAGAGAGAAGATGGCACGCTTTGGACTGGCACACAAGCCCAAATGCCAATATTAATCTCCCTTTTTTTTTTCAGGGAGAATTTATAAAACCAAAAAAAATAAATAAATAGGCTTTCTATGGCCCACTATTTGTGAGAGAGATGGCACGCTCAGGACTGGCACACAAGCCCAGAGGCCAATATTAATCTCCCACTTTTTTTTTTTTTCCAGGGAAAATTTATAAACCCAATAAAAAAAATAATAAATAGGCTTTCTATGGCCCACTATCTGAGAGAGAGAGATGGCACGCTTAGGACTGGCACACAAGCCCAAAGGCCAATATTAATCTCCCTTTTTTTTTTCAGGGAGAATTTATAAAACCAAAAAAAATAAATAAATAGGCTTTCTATGGCCCACTATTTGTGAGAGAGATGGCACGCTCAGGACTGGCACACAAGCCCAGAGGCCAATATTAATCTCCCACTTTTTTTTTTTTTTCCAGGGAAAATTTATTAACCCAATAAAAAAAATAATAAATAGGCTTTCTATGGCCCACTATCTGAGAGAGAGAGATGGCACGCTTAGGACTGGCACACAAGCCCAAAGGCCAATATTAATCTCCCTTTTTTTTTTCAGGGAGAATTTATAAAACAAAAAAAAAAAAAAATAAATAGGCTTTCTATGGCCCACTATTTGTGAGAGAGATGGCACGCTCAGGACTGGCACACAAGCCCAGAGGCCAATATTAATCTCCCACTTTTTTTTTTTTTTCCAGGGAAAATTTATAAACCCAATAAAAAAAATAATAAATAGGCTTTCTATGGCCCACTATCTGAGAGAGAGAGATGGCACGCTTAGGACTGGCACACAAGCCCAAAGGCCAATATTAATCTCCCACTGATTGATTTATTGATTTTTTCAGGTAGAATTTAGAACCCAAATAAAGCAACAAAAAAAAAATAGGCTTTCTATGGCCCACTGAGTGAGTGATGATGCACACAGGAGTCAGGAGTGGCACACAAGCCCTGAGGCCAATATTTTTCTCCCACTGATTGATGTAGTGATTTTTTCAGGTAGATTTTAGAACTCAAATCAAGCAAAAAAAATAAATAGGCTTTCTATGGCCCACTGACTGAGAGGTGGCACACACAGTAGTCAAGAGTGGCACACAAGCCCTGAGGCCAATATTTTTCTCCCACTGATTGATGTAGTGATTTTTTCAGGTAGATTTTATAACCCAAATCAAGCAAAAAAATAAATAGGCTTTCTATGGCCCACTGAGTGAGAGATGGCACAGACAGGGATGGCACTCTAGCAGAAATGTCAATCTTAATCTCCCACAAAAAAAAAACAAACAAAAAAAAAAACAGGGAGTGTCCAACAATTACTATCTCCCTGCAGTAATCTCAGCCAGGTATGGCAGGCAGCAATAAGGAGTGGACTGATGCACAAATTAAATAAAAAGTGTGGACAAACAAAAAAGATAGCTGTGCAGAAAGGAAGGAACAAGAGGATTTGTGCTTTGAAAAAAGCAGTTGGTTTGCACAGCGGTGTACACACAGCAATGCAGCTATCAGGGAGCCTTCTAGGGCAGCCCAATGAGCTACAGCGCTGAGGGAAAAAAAAAATGTAGCTTCCACTGTCCCTGCACACCGAAGGTGGTGTTGGGCAGTGGAAATCGCTACAGCACTAGCGGTTTGGTGGTTAATGGACCCTGCCTAACGCTATCCCTGCTTCTGACGAAGCGGCAGCAACCTCTCCCTAAGCTCAGATCAGCAGCAGTAACATGGCGGTCGGCGGGAACGCCCCTTTATAGCCCCTGTGACGCCGCAGACAGCAAGCCAATCACTGCAATGCCCTTCTCTAAGATGGTGGGGACCAGGACCTATGTCATCACGCTGCCCACACTCTGCGTTTACCTTCATTGGCTGAGAAATGGCGCTTTTCGCGTCATTGAAACGCGACTTTGGCGCGAAAGTCGCGTACCGCATGGCCGACCCCGCACAGGGGTCGGATCGGGTTTCATGAAACCCGACTTTGCCAAAAGTCGGCGACTTTTGAAAATGAACGACCCGTTTCGCTCAACCCTAAAAGGGAAGCTTTTGGGTCGGATAACGCTATTAACCTCAGGGCTAATCTTCAGGTTACTAGAGTTGGGAAAGCACCTGGCCAGCACATCGAAAGTGCGGTACCCTGGAGAAAATGGATGTTATTCCTCCCATGAGCTGCTGGCTTTCAGTCATACAGGCATGCCAACACAGCTGCAGTCATCATTCACAGCACTGTGAGCACTGGCTATAAGAATCTCACAGCATTTGACTTACAGCCAGCTCTACAGCGTGTATGTGCAGAGTAAGCTGTCAGTCACAGTCCCACGGAGTGCTTACAGCCGCTTCTCACAGTGCTGTGAATGGTGACTGTAGCTGTGCTGGCACACCTGTATGACTGAAAGCCGGCAGCTGCTGGGAGGAATACCGTTCAATTTCTCCCGAGAGCTACACTTTCAGTACGGCTGTAGGGCACTTTGCTAATGCTATTAACCTGCAAATTAACTCCATATCTATAGGTTAATAGCGTTATTCGACGTTACAGGTTCCCTTTAAGTCTTCAACAGATTTTCGGTCTTGGTTTTCAAATTTTTGAAGTGGAGTTACTGGTTCCGTCTCTGTAAGCTTCACTATGACTGTAGAATTCCCTCTTCTATACGTGTCATAAACCCCTCATTTAAGATAACACTAGTGTCAGGCTAGACAACATCAAGTAATAAAATAATGCACCTTAACAATGTAATAAAAAATTATAGAAAAATGAAACATCAATGGATACTGATTGGGACAGATAGTTGTTTTTTTTTCATATACTAACGTGCTATGATGGCAAGACCAAGATAGATGTTGTGGGAATTCCACCCTTAACCCTCAATAATTGTTTTCCAGCTCCGTCGTATAATTGGAGATTTTGGCGTTCCCATTGCAATCCTTATTATGGTTTCGGCCGACTTTTTTATTGAGGATACGTACACAAAGGTCAGTATATTCCTACTAATATACCAGATTATATCTGTCATTTTCATATACACTAATTACATATGCCTCATCCATTTCCAGAAACTCGCACTCCCCAAAGGTATTAGCGTCTCCCTTCCCGCAAACCGGAGTTGGTTCATTTCACCCATGGGGCTAAACCCAGAAGTTAAGCCTTTCCCTGTCTGGATGATGTTTGCGTGTGGGGTCCCAGCAATATTGGTCTTCATCCTGATCTTTATGGAATCCCAGATTACTACGTAAGGATTCTCTATAATTAGTTGTGATATTGTCATTTCATTTTACTTATATTTCTACATAAATGGCTATGACAATCTTTTATGCACAATTTATAAATAAAAATTTGCATTTTTTCCCAACAGAAATGACACCAATCTTGTCTGGTATTGCAGTTCAGCCCTATTTACTTGAAGGGAGCTGAGCTGCACTACCAGACACAGCCCATTGCCAAAGTGGCGCTGTTTATGGTCTAAGAAATAACTCTACCCATGGATGAAATGTTATCATTATTTCTGCCCATGGATGAAATGTTATCATATATATATTCCCTGTGTTCAGATGCTGACTTTACTCTGTCCTTCAGGCTCATCGTCAGCAAACCAGAAAGAAAAGCTGTGAAAGGTTCTGGATTTCACTTGGACCTTCTGTTGATTGTGGGCATGGGGGGCATATGTGCCCTCTTTGGAATGCCCTGGCTCAGTGCAACCACAGTCCGTACAGTCAGCCATGCCAATGCTCTCACTGTCATGTCCAAGGGAGGAAAACCTCAAATAGAGCGCGTTATTGAGCAACGAGTCAGTGGTCTCTTGGTGGCTGTTCTCGTGGGTACGTATAAGACTGAATGATGTCTTTATGCCTCAATGGGGGAGATTTAGGAAACTGTCAAAACGAAAAACTATTTTTATTGTCAATAGCAACCAATCACAGTGCACCTTGCATTTCTCATGGTGCTTTTAAAAATGAAAGCTGTGCTGCTATTGGTTGCTATTGCATTGCTATGGGCTATTGGTTGCTATGGGCATCTTCCCCATATATTTAGTTATTTTACTCAGTGCTGAAATGGTACTGAAACTTAGGAAATAAGAATCAGAATATCTAGTACATCGCAAAGGTCCCAATGGAGAATCTGTAATGGGCCCCCACCTTACATGCGCCATTTACTATACCATTGGTTTATGACACTATTGGGCCCCATCAGGCACCAGGGCTGAGACCGCTGCATGGTAGATATCCCATGTGATATTAAAGGGGTTCTCCATGAATAGAAAAGAAAATACAGAAATAAAATAACATTATAAATTCCAAAATGCCTCTAAACTATGAACCAACCCATTGGGTGGGGGTGGGGGCGGAGGGAATGCCTCTCATGAAGGGGGAGGGAGCCATATCGGTGTCATTCCAACAATGTCATCACTTTGTCTCTCGGCAGTCACGTGACTAATATGTCAGACGGCCATATTTTCGGTTCGAGTGCCATCCAATAAAACGTCAGATTGCACTTGGACCAATGTTAGTTTATGGTGCCGCGCACATGTCCGATTCTTTTTTTTCTTCTCGGACTGAGTCTGTTCAAGAAAAAGTATGCATGATTAGCATCCGTAAATCGTATCGCACTGGGCCATGCAAGTCAGTGGGTCCACCAAAAAAATAGGACCACAGATCTGAGTGCGGTATGATTTTCTCAGACTGACAGAATGGAGAAGATGGAGACTTTGTTTTCGCATCTTCTCATCATCTGAGAGAACCGGGTCACACTCTGATCAAACTCTGATCTGTGTGTGATAAGATTTTCTCTGCTGGGAGAAAATACGGTCATGTGATTCTATAGAGTTTTTCAGCATTGGGAGTCAGAAAACCTTATGAACTTGCCATATGTGTCCTCGCCCTTGAGAGCTTGGTAACGAGGGGCTACTGAACACCACGGTGGGTTAGGTAACCATTCTGTCTTGCTCAGGGTATCTGGATACAGCAGTAGGATAGTCAGTTAAATGTTTTCCCTGATTAGGAAGGACCTAGCTAGAACTTTATTTCCAGGAGTCTAGGTTGGACAACCCCAGTAATGGTGACCACCATCTTCCTGCACCCACACATCAGATCATCATGGTCTTGAGTCACTAGCTACATATAGTGGAACTGATTGTTATGATGGACGCGGCAGGTACTGAATGAAGAGCTCATTAGATATATAGTCAGGTGAATGCTTCAGTTGTGGCATAGAAATATATGTAATGCTGCACGTATAAAGAAAACCTGTGTTAACCTTTTAATTACATGTCCGCAGTCCCATCCTCATAATGCCATAAATCACATCCTGCTTGTAGCTACAAAGTGTGACGTCCAGTCCTCATATTCCATTGCTACTGACAACAAACAAGATGAGCTGACATTGACCCTGGGGGTATTCAGCTATAGCGAATGTGCAGCGCCAGGGATGGGGGAGGATGTGGAAAAATGGGTCAGGCATTGAAAGGAAGGACGCAAGGAGTATGAGATACATAGAGGACACACATACTGTACAGGAAATGGAGGAGAGGTTTGAGGTCATGCAGTGTAACAAGTACGGTAATTATCTATGAAAGATGGCACTGACACTGCAGAAAAAAAAATCTGAAGTAATTTGATATTTTCAACACCCCAAGCCCGTATAGGACTGTAATATTCCATTATATGCTCCATCGCTATATGTGTACACGTATTGGGGGCTGGTCAAGGTTTGTGGGCTCATTCCCCTATATTTTTGAAAAGGAGAATTCTATAGAAATTGGGAACCTGCTGTACAGTGGGTACAGAAATTATTCATACCCCTAAATTTGTCACTCTTTGCTTCATTGCAGCCATTTGGTAAATTCAAAAAAAGTTCATTTTTTTCTCATTAATTAATTAACTCTGCACCCCATCTTGACTGAAAAAAACAGAAATGTAGAAATTTTTGTGAATTTAATTAAAAAAGAAAAACTGAAATATCACATGGTTATAAGTATTCAGACCCTTTGATCAGACATTCATATTTAAGTCACATGCTGTCCATTTCCTTGTGATCCTCCTTGAGATGGTTCTACTCTTTCATTGGAGTCCAGCTGTGTTTAATTAAACTTTTAGGACTTGATTTGGAAAGGCACACACCTATCTATATAAGACCTCACAGCTCACAGTGCATGTCAGACCAAATGAGAATCATGAGGTCAAAGGAACTGGCCAAGGAGCTCAGAGACAAAATTGTGGCAAGGTGCAGATCTGGCCAAGGTTACAACAGAATTTCTGCAGTACTCAAGGTTCCTAAGAGCACAGTGGCCTCCATAATCCTTAAATGGAAGAAGTTTAGGACCACCAGAAGTCTTCCTAGACCTGGCCATCCAGCCAAACTGGGCAATCATGGGAGAAGAGCCTTGGTGAGAGAGGTAAAGAAGAACCCCAAAGTTGCACAAAGTAAACTGTCACTGCAGCCCTCCACCAGTCAGGCCTTTATGGCAGAGTGGCCTGACGGAAGTGTCTCCTCAGTGCAATACATATGAAAGCCCTCATAGAGTTTGCTAAAAAACACATGAAGGACTCCCAGACTATGAGAAATAAGATTCTCTGGTCTTATGAGACAAAGATAGACCTTTTGATGATAATTCTAAGCGGTATTTGTGGAGAAAACCAGGCACTGCTCATCACCTGCCCAATACAATCCCAACAGTGAAACATGGTGGTGGCAGCATCATATTATGGGGGTGTTTTTCAGCTGCAGGGACAAGATGACTGGTTGTCATTGACAGAAACATGAATGTGGCCAAGCACAGAGATATCCTAGATCAAAACCTCTTCCAGAGTGCTCTGGACCTCAGGCTTGGCCAAAGGTGCACCTTCCAACAAGGCAATGACCCTAAGCACACAGCTAAAATAACAAAGGAGTGGCTTCAGAACAACTCGGTGAAAATTCTTGACTGGCCCAGCCAGAGCCCTGACCTAAACCCAATTGAACATCTCTGGAGAGACCTGAAAATGGCTGTCCACCAACGTTCACCATCCAACCTGACAGAACTGGAGAGGATCGGCAAAGAAGAATGGCAGAGGATCCCCAAATCCAGGTGAGAAAAACTTGTTGCATCATTCCCAAGAAGACTCATGGCTGTACTAGCTCAAAAGGGTGCTTCTACTCAATGCTGAGCAAAGGGTCAGAATACTTATGACCATGTGATATTTTAGTTTTTCTTTTTTTTATACAGATTATTTGCAAAACTTATTACATTTCTGTTTTTCTTACAGTCAAGATGGGGTGCAGAGTGAAAAAAATGAACGTTTTTGAATTTACCAAATGGCTGCAATGAAACAAAGAGTGAAAAATTTAAAGGGGTCTGAATACTTTCAGTACCCACTGTATATAAGAAAGTTCTATCCAATAGCACAATCCAATCACAGCACATTGTAAGGACTGGGTTCAGATTGCATAATGAAAACCTGTTCATTGCGGGCCACCAGGGGCCAGTCACCCTATTGCTCAAGCTTAAATCAGTTATAATCGGATTAATAAAAACATGTTATTTTCCAAAATGAATGCCACACCTTTTCATAGGTAATATGTGGTATTACAGCTTGGTCACATACACTTTACTGGAGCTGAGCTGCAGTATTGGACAAAACCTGTAGACAGGTGTGGTGCTGCTTCTAGTAGAATGGCCATGTTTTTTGGAATCTTATAAAACCCCTTTATTTTGGCCTTGATATGTATGATGGGCCTGGAGCACTAAAAATAAGGCGCATCAGAAGATGAGATCTCAAGTCTCTTTAGTTTCATGTATATTTCTATACTAGAATGGGAGATGGTTTAAGAGACCATCGTAATCCCATGTATGAATGTGATATCTGGTGAGGTGATGAGAGAATTTTCATCTATACGTATGTCTCTTTCCAGGTGTCTCCATATTGATGGAGCCAGTTCTGTCCCTCATCCCGCTGGCTGTTTTATTTGGCATTTTCCTGTACATGGGGGTCACCTCACTGAATGGAATACAGCTTTTTGACCGGATCCTACTCACCCTGAAGCCACCAAAATATCATCCTAAGGAACCCTATGTAACACGGGTGAGTAGTACCAGGAGAAAAACGTAATCTTCGAGATTTGAATAGTGGACGTCCTTGTGATTAATTGGAAGAGACTTGTGCTAAATTGGAGGTCCCTCTTACAGATTTTACATTGAGGTATAGGTGCTTCCTGTGATGCTTTTGGCTATGGCAGGTCTTAGTAAAAAAAAAAAAAAAGGTCATGGAAGCAGATGGAGGAAGTAGCAATGACATGGGAAAAGAAGCAAGTAAAATTAAAGAGGAATGGTCAATTGCAATAAATATGTTTGTTTTTTTCCCATGGTGTAAATGCTGCTGCTTCTTCTTCTGAACATGATATTTTTTATTCTCGCTCCTCCTTGTTCCTGAGATATCGCCCTGAATGTAAAGCTAGTCTTTTATCTAATGCATCTGATCCTCATCAAAAGTCCCAATAGATTTGAGGACCACACCTAGTTAGCTATCCTGAAGGATGACACCGGAGAGATCACACAGAATCCCACCGCTGCCACCACATGTGATGAACCCGGCCATCACCACCCCTTCCGACATTGCTATTTCGTCAGATGGATCACATATTGCGGTCTCCTCTTCAACGTGATGTTCTGAACCCCATTGAGACACAGATGGTCAGCTTGGTACAGCTTTACACAGACGCCTCCTGTCCATTCGGACCCAGGGAGGCACAGGGAGTGAGATAATATGGCCCACACAGTCACTGATGTGGCACCACACTCACAACCCTGACAGGCTGAGAGGCCCCTTTCACTAGCATCAGTGAAGCAGAGCGCTGCCAACCCAGTAGGACTGCCACAAGTTCTTCATTAGATATAAGCCCAGTCCTTTAATGCAGTTATATCGGGCCAGACACCAGCCCCGATAGCATGGAAAGTTAAGCCGAGAAATGGACGTGTGATTTGTGGATTGAGAT
Organism: Ranitomeya imitator; assembly: GCF_032444005.1. Lineage (NCBI taxonomy): Eukaryota > Metazoa > Chordata > Amphibia > Anura > Dendrobatidae > Ranitomeya > Ranitomeya imitator. The sequence goes on along the minus strand of NC_091283.1, from coordinate 493,210,548 downwards.
AAAAAAGTAGCCTAAGGTCAAATTATATATTTAATCGCCTTATGTGCACACTAGAAAATGCACGATACACACAATGGTTATACATATACAATGGTCAGAAATGCAAAAACAAGAGTGGAACGACAAAGCTATAAGCAGACGGATCATGTCAATTACCCGGTGATGTTCGATCATGTGTGCACTGGGCAGCAGGGCATAGGCTGCCAGCTGGCTCCTAGGTCCTTCAAAACACGTTACCCGACATGGCCCCCTTCCAGCCCTCTGGGCTGAACCTAAATCCCCTCCCCTTGCCTCTTCAGATAAAAACTCCAAATCCTAAGATGGGTCATAATTCCTTAATAGATGGTCCTAGGGAGGTAGTTTTGGCACCATTGGATGCGGCCGGGCCCCTGCTTTCAGTTAAGACCAAAAACACCTTTGCTATCTGGCTTCTACTAGCTGGTCTGTGTATCTCCATACCCCTGGGTGCTAGAATGGTCCGCGACCCAGGCGGGCATTCGCCATGTTCTGGGCATCTCAGAAATATACACGATGTATGGCTAGGATGTATAATATCTCCATAATTCCTTATGAAATTATGTTTCTGGAATGTTCTAGGAGGTGTCTGCAGCAAGACTCTATATTGCAAGCAAGCCTTTATCCTGCTTTGACCTTGTCAAGGTGTAACATCTGTCACTCAGAACCCAGGACCCCAGTGCTGCAGTGCTAACCACTGAGCCACTGTGCTGCCCTCATATTCAGTTCCCCTGCAGCGCCATCCCAGGGAAAATAAAGCATTACACAGTTCCCTTATAATTAATGGACCGCGGGTGTAAATCAGGTACATGCCATTGTATAGACATTGAAAATTATATGTTTTATTTTTCTTTGCAGGTTAAGACTTGGCGTATGCATGTATTCACCCTAGTGCAGTCGATCTGCCTGATTGCTTTGTTTGCTGTGATGTTCACTCCTGCCTCCCTGGCACTTCCCTTCGTCCTCATCCTCACTGTGCCTGTCCGCCTGTTCTTGTTGCCTCACATTTTCACAAGCCTGGAGCTCAAATGTGTAAGTATTCAAGAAAGCCATATAATGAGCAAACTGGATTAAAGATATCCGCCGATGTTACAAATGATTAGTGGGCTTCCACCTACTGCAGGTACATGGTGCCACCCTGAACAATACTTTCTACAGTGACCCTATGTAAACCAATATGATGGGGGGCCTCTAAGACAGCTAGACAAATGTGTGTTGCACAAAACTGCAAATAGATTGTAGCCCATTAAAACTCGTTTTTTTTGTTAGTACCATAATGTTGGAGCTCTTTCATACTGACAAAATATGGTCACCATATTGATCCTGCCTGGTGTCAGTGTAAGGAGATGGACATACTGCCCACGTTCCCCCTTGATGACACAAGTATTGTTATGGTGTATAATCTGAATTAGGTTTTTAGCTGGACTGTTAATTGTATATTTTTTGTATAGTTGCGGGACTTAAGGTACCTTCACACTCAGCGACGCTGCAGCGATACCGACAACGATGTCGATCGCTGCAGCGTCGCTGTTTGGTCGCTGGAGAGCTGTCACACAGACAGCTCTCCAGCGACCAACGATGCCGGTAACCAGGGTAAACATCGGGTTACTAAGCGCAGGGCCGCGCTTAGTAACCCGATGTTTACCCTGGTTACCAGCGTAAAAGTAAAAAAAAAAAAACACTACATACTTACCTTCCGCTGTCTGTTCCCGGCGCTGTGCTTTCCTGCACTGACTGTGAGCACAGCAGAGCAGAAGCACAGTGGGGGACAGACAGCGGAATGTAAGTATGTAGTGTTTGTTTTTTTTAACTTTTATGCTGGTAACCAGGGTAAACATCGGGTTACTAAGCGCAGCCCTGCGCTTAGTAACCCGATGTTTACCCTGGTTACCGGCATCGTTGGTCGCTGGAGAGCTGTCTGTGTGACAGCTCTCCAGCGACCAAACAGCGACGCTGCAGCGATCGTCACTGGATCTGGTACTGTGTGCAAGCGGGTGGGCTCAATCAGTGTCACTGGTGCATTGCCGCAGTGGCGGAGGTCGCCGCACGGCTCCGCTCCGTTAGGGCGGTAGGACCCACTACGAGTTTTGGCGTGACGTGGCCGTGGGCATCATACAGTCTGATCAGAATTTTACACTAAGAACCTCATGTTAGGTTATATAAATTTTTGCCTAGAGGCTTTAGATCAACGTATGATTTTTGGAGGTGCGGTCCGTTCTCTTTTTTTCAGCATAAACATACTTCTGACCACATTCCAACTAGACTTCTGTTCTCACTCAATTCACTTGTATTGGGCAAGGGCTGCTCATGTCTAGTCCGACTGTAACAAGGTGTATGCATATCGCACATGACCACCCACTCCTAGCACTGAAGAATCCTGACAGTGAGCATTGTGAGGATTCACAAGTCTGCAGTCACATAGACTTTCATTCCAAACCTGGACAACCCCTTTAACCCCTTAGCGACCGCCGATACGCCTTTTAACGGCGGCCGCTAAGGGTACTTAAACCACAGCGCCGTTAATTAACGGCGCTGTGGAAAAAGTCCATAGCGCCCCCCAGAGGCCGATTTTCTCCGGGGTCTCGGCTGCCGAGGGTAGCCGAGACCCCAGAGAACATGATTCGGGGGGGTTTTAACCCTCCCCGCATTTGCGATCGCCGGTAATTAACCGTTTACCGGCGATCGCAAAAAAAACAAAAACAAAAAAAAAAGCGATCTCTTTTTAATTTCTCTGTCCTCCGATGTGATCGCACATCGGAGGACAGAGAAAAGCGGTCCCAGGTGGCCCCCCAATACTCACCTAGCTCCCCCGATGCTCCTCGTGTCTCCCGGTGGGCGCCGCCATCTTCAAAATGGCGGGCGCATGCGCAGTGCGCCCGCCGGCCGGCACCGGGAGAATCTTTGGGGTCTCGGCTGCCGGGGGTAGCCGAGACCCCAAAGAGCATGATCGGGGTCGGTATTACCGACCCCTGTTTTGCGATCGCCGGTAATTAACTGTTTACCGGCAACCGCAAAAAAAAAAAAAAAAAAAAAGTAAAGTGTAATTCTCTGTCCTCTGATGTGATCGCACATCAGAGGACAGAGAAATAGGGGGATTCGGGGACCCTAGCATACTCACCTAGGTCCCTGGATCCTCTTGCTGCTCCTCCTGGCCGCCGGCAGAAGAACATGGCGGACGCATGCCCAGTGCGCCCGCCATCTGTCTCCATCTGCCGGCCGGCAGGAGAACAGCAGTTGGGGCTAAAATTAGGGTTAGGGGTAGGGTTAGGGTTAGGGGTAGGGTTAGGGGTAGGGTTAGGGGTAGGGTTAGGGTTAGGGTTAGGGGTAGGGTTAGGGGTAGGGCTAGGGTTAGGGCTAGGGGTAGGGGTAGGGTTAGGGCTAGGGTTAGGGCTAGGGTTAGGGCTAGGGTTAGGGCTAGGGGTAGGGTTAGGGCTAGGGTTAGGGCTAGGGTTAGGGCTAGGGTTGGGGCTAAATTTAGGGTTAGGGTTGGGGCTAAATTTAGGGTTAGGGTTGGGGCTAAATTTAGGGTTAGGCTTCTTTCACACTTACGTCGGTACGGGGCCGTCGCAATGCGTCGGCCCGACATACCGACGCACGTTGTGAAAATTGTGCACAACGTGGGCAGCAGCTGTAGTTTTTCAACGCATCCGCTGCCCAATGTATGTCCTGGGGCGGAGTTACGGCCACGCATGCGCGGTCAGAAATGGCGGATGCGACGTACAAAAAAACGTTTCATTGAACGTTTTTTTGTGCCGACGCTCCGCCAAAACACAACTGATCCAGTGCACGACGGACGCGACGTGTGGCCATCCGTCACGATCCGTCGGCAATACAAGTCTATGGGCAAAAAACGCATCCTGCGGGCACATTTGCAGGATCCGTTTCTTGTCCAAAACGACGGATTGCGACGGAATGCCAAACGACGCAAGTGTGAAAGTAGCCTTAGGGCTAGGGTTAGGGTTGGGGCTAAAGTTAGGGTTAGAGCTGGGATTAGGGTTAGGGTTTGGATTAGGGTTGGTATTAGGGTTAGGGTTGGCATTAGGGTTACGCTTGGGATTAGGGTTAGGTTTGGGATTAGGGTTAGGGTTGTGATTGGGGGTGTATTGGGATTAGGGTTAGGTTTGAGGTTAGGGTTGAGATTAGGATTATGGGTGTGTTGGATTTAGGGTTTTGATTAGGGTTATGGTTAGGGTTGACATTAGGGTTGTTTTGGGGTAAGGGTTGTGATTATGGTTAGGGTTAGTGATTAGGATTATGGATCAGGTTGGGATTTGGGTTAGGGGTGTGTTGGGGTTAGGGTTGGAGCTAGAATTGGGGGGTTTCCACTGTTTAGGTACATCAGGGGGTCTCCAAACACGACAGCCAATTTTGCGCTCAAAAAGTCAAATGGTGCTCCCTCCCTTCTGAGCTCTGCCGTGCACCCAAACAGTGGGTTACCCCCACATATGGGGCATCAGCGTACTCGGGATAAATTGGACAACAACTTCTGGGGTCCAATTTCTCTTGTTACCCTTGTGAAAATAAAAACTTGGGGGCTACAAAATCTTTTTTGTGAAAAAAAAAATATTTTTTATTTTCACGACTCTGCATTCTAAACTTCTGTGAAGCAATTGGGCATTCAAAGTTCTCACCACACATCTAGATAAGTTCCTTGGGGGTCTAGTTTCCAAAATGGGGTCACTTGTGGGGGGTTACTACAGTTTAGGTACATCAGGGGCTCTGCAATCGCAACATAATGCCCACAGACCATTCTATCAAAGTCTGCATTCCAAAAAGGCGCTCCTTCCCTTCTGAGCTCTGCCGTGCGCCCAAACAGTGGTTTACCCCCACATATGGGGCATCAGCGTACTCGGGATAAATTGGACAACAACTTCTGGGGTCCAATTTCTCTTGTTACCCTTGTGAAAATAAAAACTTGGGGGCTACAATATCTTTTTTGTGAAAAAAAAATATTTTTTATTTTCACGACTCTGCATTCTAAACTTCTGTGAAGCAATTGGGCATTCAAAGTTCTCACCACACATCTAGATAAGTTCCTTGGGGGGTCTAGTTTCCAAAATGGGGTCACTTGTGGGGGGTTACCACAGTTTAGGTACATCAGGGGCTCTGCAATCGCAACATAATGCCCACAGACCATTCTATCAAAGTCTGCATTCCAAAAAGGCGCTCCTTCCCTTCCGAGCTCTGCCGTGCGCCCAAACAGTGGTTTACCCCCACATATGGGGCATCAGCGTACTCGGGATAAATTGGACAACAACTTCTGGGGTCCAATTTCTCTTGTTACCCTTGTGAAAATAAAAACTTGGGGGCTACAATATCTTTTTTGTGAAAAAAAAAATATTTTTTATTTTCACGACTCTGCATTCTAAACTTCTGTGAAGCACTTGGGCATTCAAAGTTCTCACCACACATCTAGATAAGTTCCTTGGGGGGTCTAGTTTCCAAAATGGGGTCACTTGTGGAGGGTTTCTACTGGTTAGGTACATCAGGGGCTCTGCAAACGCAACATAATACCCGCAGACCATTCTATCAAAGTCTGCATTCCAAAACGGCGCTCCTTCCTTCCGAGCTCTGCCGTGCGCCCAAACAGTGGTTTACCCCCACATATAGGGTACCAGCATACTCAGGACAAATTGGACAACAACTTTTGGGGTCCAATTTCTCTTGTTACCCTAGTGAAACTAAAAACTTGGGGGCTAAAAAAATCTTTTTTTTGGAAAAAAAAAATATTTTTTATTTTCACGGCTCTGCATTATAAACTTCTGTGAAGCACTTGGGTATTCAAGGTTCTCACCACACATCTAGATAAGTTCCATGGGGGGTCTAGTTTCCAAAATGGGGTCACTTGTGGGGGATTTCTACTGTTTAGGCACATCAGGGGCTCTACAAACGCGACATGGCGTCCGATCTCAATTCCAGCCAATTCTACATTGAAAAAGTAAAACGGCACTTTCTCTTCTAAGCTCTGCGGTGCGCCCTAACAGTTGTTTACCCCCACATATTGGGTATCAGCGTACTCAGGAGAAATTGCACAACAACTTTTGTGGTCTAATTTCTCCTGTTACCCTTGTGAAAATAAAAATTTGTGGGCAAAAAGATCATTTTTGTAGAAAAAATGCGATTTTTTTTTTTCACGGCTCTACGTTATAAATTTCTGTGAAGCACATGGGGGTTCAAAGTGCTCGCCACACATCTAGATAAGTTCCTTAAGGGGTCTAGTTTTCAAAATGGTGTCACTTGTGGGGGGTTTCCACTGTTTAGGCACATCAGGGGCTCTCCAAACGCGACATGGCGTCCAATCTCAATTCCAGCCAATTCAACATTGAAAAAGTAAAACGGCGCTCCTTCACTTCCAAGCTCTGCGGTGCGCCCAAACAGTGGTTTACCCTCACATATGGGGTATCGACGTATTCAGGAGAAATCGCACAACAACTTTTGTGGTCTAATTTCTCCTGTTACCCTTGTGAAAATAAGAATTTGTGGGCGAAAAGATCATTTTTGTGTAAACAAAAGCGATTTTTTATTTTCACGGCTCTACGTTATATACTTCTGTGAAGCACTTGGGGGTTCAAAATGCTCACCACACATCTAGATAAGTTCCTTAAGGGGTCTAGTTTCCAAAATGGTGTCACTTGTGGGGAGTTTCCACTGTTTAGGCACATCAGGGGCTCTCTAAACGTGACATGGCGTCCGATCTCAATGCCAGCCAATTCTGCATTGAAAAAGTCAAACGGCGCTCCTTCACTTCTAAGTTCTGCGGTGCGCCCAAAAAGTGGTTTACCCCCACATATGGGGTATTGGCGTATTCAGGAGAAATTGCATAACAAAATTTATGGTTACGTTTCTGTTTTTACACTTGTGAAAATAAAAAAAATGGTTCTGAATTAAGATGTTTGCAAAAAAAAGTTATATGTTCATTTTTTCCTTCCACATTGTTTCAGTTCCTGTGAAGCACGTAAAGGGTTAATAAACTTCTTGAATGTGGTTTTGAGAACCTTGAGGGGTGTAGTTTTTAGAATGGTGTCACACTTCATTATTTTCTATCATATAGACCCCTCAAAATGACTTCAAATGTGATGTGGTCCCTAAAAAAAAATGGTGTTGTAAAAATGAGAAATTGCTGGTCAACTTTTAACCCTTATAACTCCCTAACAAAAAAAAATTTTGTTTCCAAAATTGTGCTGATGTAAAGTAGACATGTGGGAAATGTTATTTATTAACTATTTTTCGTGACATATCTCTCTGATTTAAGGGCATAAAAATACAAAGTTTGAAAATTGCTAAATTTTAAAAATTTTCGCCATATTTCCGTTTTTTTCATAAATAATCGCAAGTAATATCGAAGAAATGTTACCACTAACATGAAGTACAATAGGTCACGAAAAAACAATCTCAGAATCAGCGGGATCCGTTGAAGCGTTCCAGAGTTATAACCTCATAAAGTGACAGTGGTCAGAATTGTAAAAATTGGCCTGGTCATTAAGTACCAAATTGGCTCTGTCACTAAGGGGTTAATATACATTTTGGGGGTAGCAGACTCCCAAACAAAGAAATATATAAAATGAATTCTAGGATTCTGCAAAGTGGTCACAAAATCGGAAAAACATGGCTTCTTTTTTTTTTTTTTTTCGAAAACAGCTCCATACCTGCCTACAGGTTGTGCTTGGTATTGTAGTTCCATTAAAGTGAATGAGACGGAGTTGGGATACCAGTCACATCCCATAGAGTTCTTTTTTAAAGAAAGCAGGCATGGTTTTTCTACCCCTGCACAACTCCTTTAAGTAGTTGGTGTTGTTACCCAGCTCCACAGTAGGATCCCTATTAATTTATTAAATGTCTACCATCGATATTACTCTTTTCAGCTGGATTCAGATGACGCTTCTGTCAACCTGGAAGAAGAAGACGGTCAAGATGTCTATAATGAAGTCCAGATGCCTGTCTAACCGAGTGCTATGTCTTGAGCCAGAGTAATGCTGCCATCACCTATAGCCATTTTCTAAAAGACCATCCTTAGAGCCCACGGGATCATGTAACACAAGTATTGAGAACCTTGAGGAGTTCTCCGTCCATAGCTATGCAACTTTTTGACCGGGATTTTTTAAATATGTTTTATTATGCACTATTTTCATATGTGACTATGAAAAAAAAAAGGGGCAAAAGAACCTGTAATTTTAGATTTTTACAAATTATTGTTTTTATTTTCTTATTGAGAACTCTTTATTAATTTATATGGAAAACCTAGCCAAGTTCTTTCCGAAACATCGCCGCTCTATAGACTGCTTCTGGTATTTTACCCAAGCTCCATGTAAATAATTGGATGTGTTGCCATACCAGGCATGTCCTAAATACAAGAGTGGCGCTGTTTCTGAAAGAAAAGAGCTAGTTTTTTTATTATTTGCTTTTATTTTTTACTATTATTATTTTTTTTTAAATCCCTCTTAGAATCCTATTGCTTATTTTAATGCTGCTTTTCATTTAAAGGCACACTGGGCACAACGTATACATGGGGTTATGCCTAATGCGGAGCCTCAGAGGGTGAAGCATGACACAGGAAGGCGAAAACCCCCTTTAGCCATTATTACGCCTGGTATATATGTATCATTTGTCTCCAGTGCTCCTTTAAGGTTAATGTGCTTTGCTTTAAAAAAAAAAAAAAAAAATAAATAAATAATAATATACAAATCTGTAAATATGCTTAAAATATTATTTTTCAATATAATTATTAAAATATTCCCCTCAAGAACAAAATCCTGTTTAATTATGCACTGAAGATGCCGTAGTGTTTTAAAACTGATCATGATAAAATAGGACATTTTTATTTGGACGTAAGGAATGTGCCTTTTGAATAAACTGAAATGATTTTTTTTGTATTATTTTCATATCTATTTTTTCGTAAGAGAAATGTTTTTTTTGTGGCAGTTTGATGCTTTGCAGAACTGGATATTATAATATCTGAGAAAAAAAAAAGTAATTTTATACAAATAATAAAATATTTGACTTACACCTGTATGTTCTACTTCCATTTATTAAAAAAAAAAGATCTGGTAAACCAGGCAGGGCTGACAAAATGGGCACTCGCCTAGGGCTCTCATTTCTTTAGGGGGGTCTCAAGGAGAACACTTGAATTAACATTTAAAATCCTTCTAAGCTCTATGATTAACGGGAATCACTATACGCACATGAGGACAATTGCTGAGATTTGTTTGACGGACAATCCACTGACTGCTTTTGAGGATCTTTGTGACTACTGGAAATAAGAGTGACCACTGGAGACCATAAGGGTTCCTTAAGATGTCCGATTTTCTCACGTACGAGAAAAATGGACTTATTATTGTAAAACACTGATCAGAGTGTGGTCTGAGTATCATCAGTTTTTCTCCTTCGCCTCATTGGGGGACACAGACCGTGGGTGTATGCTGCTGCCAATAGGAGGCTGACACTAAGTGATACAAAAAAAGTTAGCTCCTCCCCTGCAGTATACACCCTCCTGCTGGCTCTCAGCTCCTCCCCTGCAGTATACACCCTCCTGCTGGCTCTCAGCTCCTCCCCTGCAGTATACACCCTCCTGCTGGCTCTCAGCTCCTCCCCTGCAGTATACACCCTCCTGCTGGCTCTCAGCTCCTCCCCTGCAGTATACACCCTCCTGCTGGCTCTCAGCTCCTCCCCTGCAGTATACACCCTCCTGCTGGCTCTCAGCTCCTCCCCTGCAGTATACACCCTCCTGCTGGCTCTCGGCTCCTCCCCTGCAGTATACACCCTCCTGCTGGCTCTCAGCTCCTTCCCTGCAGTATACACCCTCCTGCTGGCTCTCAGCTCCTCCCCTGCAGTATACACCCTCCTGCTGGCTCTCAGCTCCTTCCCTGCAGTATACACCCTCCTGCTGGCTCTCAGCTCCTCCCCTGCAGTATATACCCTCCTGCCGGCTCTCGGCTCCTCCCCTGCAGTATACACCCTCCTGCCGGCTCTCAGCTCCTCCCCTGCAGTATACACCCTCCTGCCGGCTCTCAGCTCCTCCCCTGCAGTATACACCCTCCTGCTGGCTCTCAGCTCCTCCCCTGCAGTATACACCCTCCTGCTGGCTCTCAGCTCCTCCCCTGCAGTATACATCCTCCTGCTGGCTCTCGGCTCCTCCCCTGCAGTATATACCCTCCTGCTGGCTCTCAGCTCCTTCCCTGCAGTATACACCCTCCTGCTGGCTCTCAGCTCCTCCCCTGCAGTATACACCCTCCTGCTGGCTCTCCGCTCCTCTCCTGCAGTATACACCCTCCTGCTGGCTCTCAGCTCCTCCCCCGCAGTATACACCCTCCTGCTGGCTCTCGGCTCCTCCCCTGCAGTATACACCCTCCTGCTGGCTCTCGGCTCCTCCCCTGCAGTATGCACCCTCCTGCTGGCTCTCAGCTCCTCCCCTGCAGTATACACCCTCCTGCTGGCTCTCAGCTCCTCCCCTGCAGTATACACCCTCCTGCTGGCTCTCCGCTCCTCCCCTGCAGTATACACCCTCCTGCTGGCTCTCCGCTCCTCCCCTGCAGTATACACCCTCCTGCTGGCTCTCAGCTCCTCCCCTGCAGTATACACCCTCCTGCTGGCTCTCCGCTCCTCCCCTGCAGTATGCACCCTCCTGCTGGCTCTCAGCTCCTCCCCTGCAGTATATACCCTCCTGCTGGCTCTCAGCTCCTCCCCTGCAGTATACACCCTCCTGCTGGCTCTCAGCTCCTCCCCTGCAGTATACACCCTCCTGCTGGCTCTCAGCTCCTCCCCTGCAGTATACACCCTCCTGCTGGCTCTCAGCTCCTCCCCTGCAGTATACACCCTCCTGCTGGCTCTCAGCTCCTCCCCTGCAGTATACACCCTCCTGCTGGCTCTCAGCTCCTCCCCTGCAGTATACACCCTCCTGCTGGCTCTCGGCTCCTCCCCTGCAGTATACACCCTCCTGCTGGCTCTCAGCTCCTCCCCTGCAGTATACACCCTCCTGCCGGCTCTCGGCTCCTCCCCTGCAGTATACACCCTCCTGCCGGCTCTCAGCTCCTCCCCTGCAGTATACACCCTCCTGCTGGCTCTCAGCTCCTCCCCTGCAGTATACACCCTCCTGCTGGCTCTCAGCTCCTCCCCTGCAGTATACATCCTCCTGCTGGCTCTCGGCTCCTCCCCTGCAGTATATACCCTCCTGCTGGCTCTCAGCTCCTTCCCTGCAGTATACACCCTCCTGCTGGCTCTCAGCTCCTCCCCTGCAGTATACACCCTCCTGCTGGCTCTCCGCTCCTCTCCTGCAGTATACACCCTCCTGCTGGCTCTCAGCTCCTCCCCTGCAGTATACACCCTCCTGCTGGCTCTCGGCTCCTCCCCCGCAGTATACACCCTCCTGCTGGCTCTCAGCTCCTCCCCCGCAGTATACACCCTCCTGCTGGCTCTCGGCTCCTCCCCTGCAGTATACACCCTCCTGCTGGCTCTCGGCTCCTCCCCTGCAGTATGCACCCTCCTGCTGGCTCTCAGCTCCTCCCCTGCAGTATACACCCTCCTGCTGGCTCTCCGCTCCTCCCCTGCAGTATACACCCTCCTGCTGGCTCTCCGCTCCTCCCCTGCAGTATACATCCTCCTGCTGGCTCTCAGCTCCTCCCCTGCAGTATACACCCTCCTGCTGGCTCTCAGCTCCTTCCCTGCAGTATACACCCTCCTGCTGGCTCTCAGCTCCTCCCCTGCAGTATACACCCTCCTGCTGGCTCTCAGCTCCTCCCCTGCAGTATACACCCTCCTGCTGGCTCTCAGCTCCTCCCCTGCAGTATACACCCTCCTGCTGGCTCTCCGCTCCTCCCCTGCAGTATGCACCCTCCTGCTGGCTCTCAGCTCCTCCCCTGCAGTATACACCCTCCTGCTGGCTCTCAGCTCCTCCCCTGCAGTATACACCCTCCTGCTGGCTCTCAGCTCCTCCCCTGCAGTATACACCCTCCTGCTGGCTCTCAGCTCCTCCCCTGCAGTATATACCCTCCTGCTGGCTCTCAGCTCCTCCCCTGCAGTATACACCCTCCTGCTGGCTCTAAGCTCCTCCCCTGCAGTATATACCCTCCTGCTGGCTCTCAGCTCCTCCCCTGCAGTATAAACCCTCCTGCTGGCTCTCAGCTCCTCCCCTGCAGTATACACCCTCCTGCTGGCTCTCAGCTCCTCCCCTGCAGTATACACCCTCCTGCTGGCTCTCAGCTCCTTCCCTGCAGTATACACCCTCCTGCTGGCTCTCGGCTCCTCCCCTGCAGTATACTCCCTCCTGCTGGCTCTCGGCTCCTCCCCTGCAGTATACAACCTCCTGCTGGCTCTCAGCTCCTCCCCTGCAGTATACACCCTCCTGCTGGCTCTCAGCTCCTCCCCTGCAGTATACACCCTCCTGCTGGCTCTCAGCTCCTCCCCTGCAGTATACACCCTCCTGCTGGCTCTCGGCTCCTCCCCTGCAGTATACAACCTCCTGCTGGCTCTCAGCTCCTCCCCTGCAGTATACACCCTCCTGCTGGCTCTCAGCTCCTCCCCTGCAGTATACACCCTCCTGCTGGCTCTCAGCTCCTCCCCTGCAGTATACACCCTCCTGCCGGCTCTCAGCTCCTCCCCTGCAGTATACACCCTCCTGCTGGCTCTCAGCTCCTCCCCTGCAGTATACACCCTCCTGCTGGCTCTCAGCTCCTCCCCTGCAGTATACACCCTCCTGCTGGCTCTCAGCTCCTCCCCTGCAGTATACACCCTCCTGCTGGCTCTCAGCTCCTCCCCTGCAGTATACACCCTCCTGCTGGCTCTCGGCTCCTCCCCTGCAGTATACACCCTCCTGCTGGCTCTCAGCTCCTCCCCTGCAGTATACACCCCCCTGCTGGCTCTCAGCTCCTCCCCTGCAGTATACACCCTCCTGCTGGCTCTCAGCTCCTCCCCTGCAGTATACACCTTCCTGCTGGCTCTCAGCTCCTCCCCTGCAGTATACACACTCCTGCTGGCTCTCGGCTCCTCCCCTGCAGTATACACCCTCCTGCTGGCTCTCGGCTCCTCCCCTGCAGTATACACCCTCCTGCTGGCTCTCGGCTCCTCCCCCTGCAGTATACACCCTCCTGCTGGCTCTCGGCTCCTCCCCTGCAGTATACACCCTCCTGCTGGCTCTCAGCTCCTCCCCTGCAGTATACACCCTCCTGCTGGCTCTCGGCTCCTCCCCTGCAGTATACACCCTCCTGCTGGCTCTCGGCTCCTCCCCTGCAGTATACGCCCTCCTGCTGGCTCTCGGCTCCTCCCCTGCAGTATACACCCTCCTGCTGGCTCTCAGCTCCTCCCCTGCAGTATACACCCTCCTGCTGGCTCTCGGCTCCTCCCCTGCAGTATACGCCCTCCTGCTGGCTCTCGGCTCCTCCCCTGCAGTATACACCCTCCTGCTGGCTCTCAGCTCCTCCCCTGCAGTATACACCCTCCTGCTGGCTCTCGGCTAACCAGTTCTTGCTTAGTGTCTGTAGGAGGCACACGGGTCTGTTTCAGACCCCAACGTTTTTATTTTATTGTTTACTTTTCTGTAAATTTTTATTTTTTAATTAACGGAGTGAAGGGGGCGACGGTTCCTTTCAAGGTTCCGATCTCCCCCGAACCATCAACAGGCGAGCACGGCGAGTATACCTCCCCGTACCCTCTCCTGCGACGTGGGAAGCCATGCCTGAGCTCACTTCAGGGGCGACGGTTCCTTTCATGGTCCCGATCTCCCCACACCAGCAGCAGGCGACCACATGGAGTGTCGCCTCCATGTATCCTCTCCTGGAGCCAGGCCTAATGCCGGACAACTGGCCCTGTCCACCCGGACTGAACTCCGTGGATGTACAGAGGCCCCTCTCTATGGCGTCCGAGCAGCCCCCACTGTCCCACCACTGTGAAAGCGGATGGCACAAGGAGGCGGACGGGTCCTCTCCACCTCCCTAACAAACGGATGATGGATTGAGGTATATCCCTGCACCGTCCACGCTGCACAGAACAGCGCTGAAACCCACATCCGCGGCGGCTCCATGCCGGGACGCGCATCAATGGTGAGTGGATCCATCTTCAGAGGGATATCCACATGCTGACAGGCAGCCTCAGCCACTTCCCTGTGGCCCACCTCTCTGAGGTAACGCTCTGGATGGCTGCAAAAATTTAGTCCCCGGCTTCGGCCGATTTGTAGGCCGCATCCTGGAAGTCTTGCCTGGAACGCCCCGCTGGTGTCGCCCGCTGGCTACAGAAATTTAGGCCCCGTCTTGGGCCTATTCAACATCGTGTCTGTGGCTCCGCCCCCCAAATTGGCGCTTCTCGCTCTCTGCGAGATTTTATCAACTCTGCAGCTCCCGGTGGCCATCTTGGTCCACCCGGCCAGCTCACACTGGGGTGACAGTATTTTTGCATTAAAGGGGCACATCGACTCTACATCAGTACCCGGGTAAGGAGGTACCTGGTCTTAAAGGCACACGACTAGTAGTCCCTGGTCTTAAAGGCACATGACCAGTATTTCCTGGTCTTAAAGGCATATGGCCAGTATTCCCGGTCTTAAAGGCGCATGACCAGTATTCCCTGGTCTTAAAGGCGCATGACCAGTATTCTCTGGTCTTAAAGGTGCATGACCAGTATTCCCTGGTCTCAAAGGCGCATGACCAGTATTCCCTGGTCTTAAAGGCGCATAACCAGTATTCTCTGGTCTTAAAGGCGCATGACCAGTATTCTCTGGTCTTAAAGGCGCATGACCAGTATTCTCTGGTCTTAACCCCTTACCGGCATCGAACGTACTATACCGTCCGATGCCGGCTCCCCTGCTTTGATGCAGGGCTCCGCGGTGAGCCTGCACCAAAGCCGGGACATGTCAGCTGTTTTGACGATGCTGAAGTTGGTTTCTTATTCGTTCAGTTTCTTATTCGGGCTGAAGTTGGTTTCTTATTCAGCAGTTTCTTATTCGGCTATTTTTTATTTTCTGTTTTTTTCAGGTTTTGGTATAAAAATAAACCATTCTGAGTATATAATAATATGCGGTCATGTGTCCTTTTGTGAATACACTTAAAAACATATACAAAATTTAGAAGGCTGGCACAAAAATGGGCATCAAAGTGGGCACTGAGGTATGGTATTGAAGGGGTTAAATGCCTTTGTGCCACTGATTTAACACCTGATTTACATATTTACTGATGCCCCACATGAAATGCATGTCACTCTAGCCTGGCACAAATGGGTTCTGGGCATCAAAACTGGCATCAAAGTGGGCAGAGAACCAATTTTCACACATGCGAATAAGTAACAGCTATTTTTAAGGGGTTAAATGCCTTTGTGCCACTAATCTAACACCTGATTAACATACCTAATGATGCCCCACATGAAATCCATGTCACTCCAGCCTGGCACAAATGGGTTCTGGGCATCAGAACTGGCATCAAAGGGGGCAAATTGCACATTTTCACAGATTTGAATAAGTAACAGCTATTTTTAAGGGGTTAAATAGCTTTGTGCCACTGATCTAACACCTGATTTACATACCTACTGATGCCCCACATGAAATGCATGTCACTCCAGCCTGGCACAAATGGGTTCTGGGCATCAGAACTGGCATCAAAGTGGGCAAATCACCCATTTTCACAGATTTGAATAAGTAACAGCTATTTTTAAGGGGTTAAATGCCTTTGTGCCACTGATATAACACCTGATTTACATACCTACTGATGCCCCACATGAAATCCATGTCACTCCAGCCTGGCACAAATGGGTTCTGGGCATCAAAACTGGCATCAAAGTACTCAAATCACCCATTTTCATAGATTTGAATAAGTAACAGCTATTTTTGAGGGGTTAAATGCCTTTGTGCCACTGATCTAACACCTGATTTACATACCTACTGATGCCCCACATGAAATCCATGTCACTGCAGCCTGGCACAAATGGGTTCTGGGCATCAAAACTGGCATCAAAGGGGGCAAATCGCCCATTTTCACAGATTTGAATAAGTAACAGCTATTTTTAAGGGGTTAAATAGCTTTGTGCCACTGATCTAACACCTGATTTACATACCTACTGATGCCCCACATGAAATGCATGTCACTCCAGCCTGGCACAAATGGGTTCTGGGCATCAGAACTGGCATCAAAGTGGGCAAATCACCCATTTTCACAGATTTGAATAAGTAACAGCTATTTTTAAGGGGTTAAATGCCTTTGTGCCACTAATCTAACACCTGATTTACATACCTACTGATGCCCCACATGAAATCCATGTCACTCCAGCCTGGCACAAATGGGTTCTGGGCATCAAAACTGGCATCAAAGTACTCAAATCACCCATTTTCATAGATTTGAATAAGTAACAGCTATTTTTGAGGGGTTAAATGCCTTTGTGCCACTGATATAACACCTGATTTACATACCTACTGATGCCCCACATGAAATCCATGTCACTGCAGCCTGGCACAAATGGGTTCTGGGCATCAAAACTGGCATCAAAGGGGGCAAATCGCCCATTTTCACAGATTTGAATAAGTAACAGCTATTTTTAAGGGGTTAAATAGCTTTGTGCCACTGATCTAACACCTGATTTACATACCTACTGATGCCCCACATGAAATCCATGTCACTCCAGCCTGGCATCATTAGGTATGTTAATCAGGTGTTAGATTAGTGGCACAAAGGCATTTAACCCCTTAAAAATAGCTGTTACTTATTCAAATCTGTGAAAATGGGTGATTTGTCCGCTTTGATGCCAGTTTTGATACCCAGAACCCATTTGTGCCAGGCTGGAGTGACATGAATTTCATGTGGGGCATCAGTAGGTATGTAAATCAGGTGTTAGATCAGTGGCACAAAGGCATTTAACCCCTCAAAAATAGCTGTTACTTATTCAAATCTGTGAAAATGGGCGATTTGACCATTTTGATGCCAGTTTTGATACCCAGAACCCATTTGTGCCAGGCTGGAGTGACATGGATTTCATGTGGGGCATCAGTAGGTATGTAAATCAGGTGTTAGATCAGTGGCACAAAGGCATTTAACCCCTCAAAAATAGCTGTTACTTATTCAAATCTGTGAAAATGGGCGATTTGACCATTTTGATGCCAGTTCTGATGCCCAGAATCCATTTGTGCCAGGCTGGAGTGACATGGATTTCATGTGGGGCATCAGTAGGTATGTAAATCAGGTGTTAGATCAGTGGCACAAAGGCATTTAACCCCTCAAAAATAGCTGTTACTTATTCAAATCTGTGAAAATGGGCGATTTGACCATTTTGATGCCAGTTCTGATGCCCAGAACCCATTTGTGCCAGGCTGGAGTGACATGGATTTCATGTGGGGCATCAGTAGGTATGTAAATCAGGTTTTAGATCAGTGGCACAAAGGCATTTAACCCCTCAAAAATAGCTGTTACTTATTCAAATCTGTGAAAATGGGTGATTTGTCCGCTTTGATGCCAGTTTTGATACCCAGAACCCATTTGTGCCAGGCTGGAGTGACATGAATTTCATGTGGGGCATCAGTAGGTATGTAAATCAGGTGTTAGATCAGTGGCACAAAGGCATTTAACCCCTCAAAAATAGCTGTTACTTATTCAAATCTGTGAAAATGGGCGATTTGACCATTTTGATGCCAGTTTTGATACCCAGAACCCATTTGTGCCAGGCTGGAGTGACATGGATTTCATGTGGGGCATCAGTAGGTATGTAAATCAGGTGTTAGATCAGTGGCACAAAGGCATTTAACCCCTCAAAAATAGCTGTTACTTATTCAAATCTGTGAAAATGGGCGATTTGACCATTTTGATGCCAGTTCTGATGCCCAGAATCCATTTGTGCCAGGCTGGAGTGACATGGATTTCATGTGGGGCATCAGTAGGTATGTAAATCAGGTGTTAGATCAGTGGCACAAAGGCATTTAACCCCTCAAAAATAGCTGTTACTTATTCAAATCTGTGAAAATGGGCGATTTGACCATTTTGATGCCAGTTCTGATGCCCAGAACCCATTTGTGCCAGGCTGGAGTGACATGGATTTCATGTGGGGCATCAGTAGGTATGTAAATCAGGTTTTAGATCAGTGGCACAAAGGCATTTAACCCCTCAAAAATAGCTGTTACTTATTCAAATCTGTGAAAATGGGCGATTTGCCCCCTTTGATGCCAGTTTTGATGCCCAGAACCCATTTGTGCCAGGCTGCAGTGACATGGATTTCATGTGGGGCATCAGTAGGTATGTAAATCAGGTGTTAGATTAGTGGCACAAAGGCATTTAACCCCTTAAAAATAGCTGTTACTTATTCAAATCTATGAAAATGGGTGATTTGAGTACTTTGATGCCAGTTTTGATGCCCAGAACCCATTTGTGCCAGGCTGGAGTGACATGGATTTCATGTGGGGCATCAGTAGGTATGTAAATCAGGTGTTAGATCAGTGGCACAAAGGCATTTAACCCCTCAAAAATAGCTGTTACTTATTCAAATCTGTGAAAATGGGCGATTTGACCATTTTGATGCCAGTTTTGATACCCAGAACCCATTTGTGCCAGGCTGGAGTGACATGGATTTCATGTGGGGCATCAGTAGGTATGTAAATCAGGTGTTAGATCAGTGGCACAAAGGCATTTAACCCCTCAAAAATAGCTGTTACTTATTCAAATCTGTGAAAATGGGCGATTTGACCATTTTGATGCCAGTTCTGATGCCCAGAATCCATTTGTGCCAGGCTGGAGTGACATGGATTTCATGTGGGGCATCAGTAGGTATGTAAATCAGGTGTTAGATCAGTGGCACAAAGGCATTTAACCCCTCAAAAATAGCTGTTACTTATTCAAATCTGTGAAAATGGGCGATTTGACCATTTTGATGCCAGTTCTGATGCCCAGAACCCATTTGTGCCAGGCTGGAGTGACATGGATTTCATGTGGGGCATCAGTAGGTATGTAAATCAGGTTTTAGATCAGTGGCACAAAGGCATTTAACCCCTCAAAAATAGCTGTTACTTATTCAAATCTGTGAAAATGGGCGATTTGCCCCCTTTGATGCCAGTTTTGATGCCCAGAACCCATTTGTGCCAGGCTGCAGTGACATGGATTTCATGTGGGGCATCAGTAGGTATGTAAATCAGGTGTTAGATCAGTGGCACAAAGGCATTTAACCCCTTAAAAATAGCTGTTACTTATTCAAATCTATGAAAATGGGTGATTTGAGTACTTTGATGCCAGTTTTGATGCCCAGAACCCATTTGTGCCAGGCTGGAGTGACATGGATTTCATGTGGGGCATCAGTAGGTATGTAAATCAGGTGTTAGATTAGTGGCACAAAGGCATTTAACCCCTTAAAAATAGCTGTTACTTATTCAAATCTGTGAAAATGTGCAATTTGCCCACTTTGATGCCAGTTCTGATGCCCAGAACCCATTTGTGCCAGGCTGGAGTGACATGGATTTCATGTGGGGCATCAGTAGGTATGTAAATCAGGTGTTATATCAGTGGCACAAAGGCATTTAACCCCTTAAAAATAGCTGTTACTTATTCAAATCTGTGAAAATGGGTGATTTGCCCACTTTGATGCCAGTTCTGATGCCCAGAACCCATTTGTGCCAGGCTGCAGTGACATGGATTTCATGTGGGGCATCAGTAGGTATGTAAATCAGGTGTTAGATCAGTGGCACAAAGGCATTTAACCCCTCAAAAATAGCTGTTACTTATTCAAATCTGTGAAAATGGGCGATTTGCCCCCTTTGATGCCAGTTTTGATGCCCAGAACCCATTTGTGCCAGGCTGCAGTGACATGGATTTCATGTGGGGCATCAGTAGGTATGTAAATCAGGTGTTAGATTAGTGGCACAAAGGCATTTAACCCCTTAAAAATAGCTGTTACTTATTCAAATCTATGAAAATGGGTGATTTGAGTACTTTGATGCCAGTTTTGATGCCCAGAACCCATTTGTGCCAGGCTGGAGTGACATGGATTTCATGTGGGGCATCAGTAGGTATGTAAATCAGGTGTTAGATTAGTGGCACAAAGGCATTTAACCCCTTAAAAATAGCTGTTACTTATTCAAATCTGTGAAAATGTGCAATTTGCCCACTTTGATGCCAGTTCTGATGCCCAGAACCCATTTGTGCCAGGCTGGAGTGACATGGATTTCATGTGGGGCATCAGTAGGTATGTAAATCAGGTGTTATATCAGTGGCACAAAGGCATTTAACCCCTTAAAAATAGCTGTTACTTATTCAAATCTGTGAAAATGGGTGATTTGCCCACTTTGATGCCAGTTCTGATGCACAGAACCCATTTGTGCCAGGCTGCAGTGACATGGATTTCATGTGGGGCATCAGTAGGTATGTAAATCAGGTGTTAGATCAGTGGCACAAAGGCATTTAACCCCTTAAAAATTGCTGTTACTTATTCAAATCTATGAAAATGGGTGATTTGAGTACTTTGATGCCAGTTTTCATGCCCAAACCCCATTTGTGCCAGGCTGGATTGACATGCATTTAATGAGGGGCATCAGTAGGTATGTAAATCAGGTGTTAAATCAGTGGCACAAAGGCATTTAACCCCTTAAAAATAGCTGTTACTTATTCAAATCTGTGAAAATGGGCGATTTGCCCCCTTTGATGCTCGTTTTGATGCCCAGAACCCATTTGTGCCAGGCTGAAGTGATTTGACTTTGATGTGGGGCATCACTAGGTATGTAAATCAGGTGTTATATCAGTGGCACAAAGGCATTTAACCCCTTAAAAATAGCTGTTACTTATTCAAATCTGTGACAATGGGTGATTTGCCCACTTTGATGCCAGTTCTGATGCCCAGAACCCATTTGTGCCAGGCTGGAGTGACATGGATTTCATGTGGGGCATCAGTAGGTATGTAAATCAGGTGTTAGATTAGTGGCACAAAGGCATTTAACCCCTCAAAAATAGCTGTTACTTATTCAAATCTGTGAAAATGTGCAATTTGCCCACTTTGATGCCAGTTCTGATGCCCAGAACCCATTTGTGCCAGGCTGGAGTGACATGGATTTCATGTGGGGCATCAGTAGGTATGTAAATCAGGTGTTAGATCAGTGGCACAAAGGCATTTAACCCCTTAAAAATAGCTGTTACTTATTCAAATCTGTGAAAATGTGCAATTTGCCCACTTTGATGCCAGTTCTGATGCCCAGAACCCATTTGTGCCAGGCTGGAGTGACATGGATTTCATGTGGGGCATCATTAGGTATGTTAATCAGGTGTTAGATTAGTGGCACAGAGGCATTTAACCCCTTAAAAATAGCTGTTACTTATTCGCATGTGTGAAAATTGGTTCTCTGCCCACTTTGATGCCAGTTTTGATGCCCAGAACCCATTTGTGCCAGGCTAGAGTGACATGCATTTCATGTGGGGCATCAGTAAATATGTAAATCAGGTGTTAAATCAGTGGCACAAAGGCATTTAACCCCTTCAATACCATACCTCAGTGCCCACTTTGATGCCCATTTTTGTGCCAGCCTTCTAAATTTTGTATCTGTTTTTAAGTGTATTCACAAAAGGACACATGACCGCATATTATTATATACTCAGAATGGTTTATTTTTATACCAAAACCTGAAAAAAAACAGAAAATAAAAAATAGCCGAATAAGAAACTGCTGACTAAGAAACCAACTTCAGCCCGAATAAGAAACTGAACGAATAAGAAACCAACTTCAGCATCGTGCTGTTTTGACCAGCTGACGTGTGCCCGTAATAGGCGCAGGCAGAATCGCGATCTGCCCGCACCTATTAACTAGTTAAATGCCGCTGTCAAACACAGACAGCGGCATCTAACTACCGCTTCCGGAGGCTATTGAAGCATGGCAAAAGTAAAAAAAAAAAAAATTTTAAAAAATGTGAAAAAAATAAAAAAAACATAAAAGTTTAAATCACCCCCCTTTCGCCCCAATCAAAATAAATCAATAAAAAAATCAAATCTACGCATATTTGGTATCGCCGCGCTCAGAATCGCCCGATCTATCAATTAAAAAAAAGTATTAACCTGATCGCTAAACAGCGTAGCGGGAAAAAATTCGAAACGCCAGAATTACGTTTTTTTTGGTCGCCGCGACATTGCATTAAAATGCAATAACGGGCGATCAAAAGAACGTATCTGCACCGAAATGCTATCATTAAAAACGTCATCTCGGCACGCAAAAAGTAAGCCCTCAACCGACCCCAGATCATGAAAAATGGAGACGCTACGAGTATCGGAAAATGGCGCAATTTTTTTTTTTTTTGGCAAAGTTTGGAATTTTTTTTCACCACTTAGATAAAAAATAACCTAGTCATGTTAGGTGTCTATGAACTCGTACTGACCTGGAGAATCATAATGGCTGGTCAGTTTTAGCATTTAGTGAACCTAGCAAAAAAGCCAAACAAAAAACCAATGTGGGATTGCACTTTTTTTGCAATTTCACCGCACTTGGAATTTTTTTCCCGTTTTCCAGTACACGACATGCTAAAACCAATGATGTCGTTCAAAAGTACAACTCGTCCCGCAAAAAATAAGCCCTCACATGGCCAAATTGACGGAAAAATAAAAAAGTTATGGCTCTGGGAAGGAGGGGAGCGAAAAACGAACACGGAAAAATGAAAAATCCCCCGGTCATGAAGGGGTTAAAGGTGCATGACCAGTATTCTCTGGTCTTAAAGGTGCATGACCAGGATTCTCTGGTCTTAAAGGTGCATGACCAGGATTCTCTGGTCTTAAAGGTGCATGACCAGGATTCTCTGGTCTTAAAGGTGCATGACCAGGATTCTCTGGTCTTAAAGGTGCATGACCAGTATTCCCTGGTCTTAAAGGTGCATGACCAGTATTCCCTGGTCTTAAAGGTGCATGACCAGTATTCCCTGGTCTTAAAGGTGCATGACCAGTATTCCCTGGTCTTAAAGGTGCATGACCAGTATTCCCTGGTCTTAAAGGTGCATGACCAGTATTCCCTGGTCTTAAAGGCGCATGACCAGTATTCTCTGGTCTTAAAGGTGCATGACCAGTATTCTCTGGTCTTAAAGGCGCATGACCAGTATTCCCCGATCTTAAAGGCGCATGACCAGTATTCCCCGGTCTTAAAGGCGCATGACCAGTATTCCCTGGTCTTAAAGGCGTATGACCAGTATTTCCTGGTCTTAAAGGTGCATGACCAGTATTCCCTGGTCTTAAAGGCGCTTGATTAATCCGAGGAGCCCTCCGCCGCCGACCCCAGCTTTATCCTCTAGTTCCCCTCAGTGGACTTCTTCACTGACCAATCCATGGTTCTCTGACCAAGAGATTGAATCCCTCTGTGTACCCTCTGTGTTTGGAGTGCTCGCAGGACCAATATACATGGTCCCTATCCTACATGGGAGCCGTCGGCTGGCAGGGGCCGCAAGTATTCTAGAAACGTGCAGGCGTCTAGAAACATACAGGCATCTAGAAAACGGAAGTTTTTCGTTTCCTGCTCCCTCACCAATGATTTGATGACAACAAGGCTCTGAATATGGATTGGATATTGCCTGAGCTTGCCAGAGCTTCAGAGACTAAACTCCCTCGAGAGCATTTGCCATTCAATTCGGATAAGCGATTCACTGGACAGAAGCCTCTACGTGGGATGCCATGCCTGGCCTGCTTTTTAAGGGAGACGGGTCCTTTAAAGGGCACCAATCTCCCCACACCATCAACAGACGAGCACACGGACTGTCGTCTCCATGTTTCCTCTTCTGCATCCAGGCCTAAGGCCAGACAACCTGTCCTGTCCACCCGGAGACCTGAACTCTGTGGACATATAGAGGCACCCTTTTTGGCGTACGAGCTCCCCCCTCTGCATCACCACTATTTAGCGGAAGATGCAAGAAGGCGGACAATTCCTCTCCACTTCCCTGTTAAGAGGTTGATGGATCGAGGGTTCCTAATTTTTATCTCTGCACCGTGAAAAGAGGAGATGGCAAGAGACTATGACCTGCTGGATGCAGCCGCACATTCTGCCATGGGGCAGATTAACCGGGTAGAATCTCCTGTGGTATACCTACCAGTATCCCTACCTAATAGGTCATCAATTAAAAATACCACGGACTGTCAGATAGCAGATCTGGTTCGTTCCGTCTTGCGGCTTCGGGTCCAGCGCTCTATCCTCCCTAGCGGCCGCATGGATTGCTAGAGCAATGGTCTCCTGGCTGGAGACCTTTAACTACCTTGATTCACACCAGCAACAACTGGCCAATCAAATCCTTTGAGCGGGAGTCTGACAAAGGATTGTATAAGGATTGTCCAGCACAGTCTAGATCTAAGGGATCTTGGTTCCAAACAGGGGAACGAAAAGTAAGATCGACCCTGGACCTCAAACTTCTAACAACCTTTGACATGGTCCTCCTTCTTTGGATGGAGTTCCTCCGCTCAGCCATTACTTCAACAGAAAAAGGTGCAGTTTCCGGCATCCATCGACATTCGGGTTGCTTGCCCTCTGCAAAAATTCCTTCGCCTTTCCATTCGTCAACAGCATTTTCAAGTCACAGCCTTGTCCTTCGGCCTTGCTTCCGCACCCAGAGTGTTCGCTCGGGTCATGGCGGATGTCATGTTTCTCTTGCACTCTAGAGGCGTGCTCGTCCTGCCCTGTTTGGTCTGTCTAGTCACCCTTCCAGGACTACGCTGAGTCGTCTATATCTCTTGCGATACCTTCTCTCCTGGGCTGGCAGCTACACTAAAGGTACCTTCACACATAACGATATTGTTAACGATATCGTTGCTTTTTGTGACGTAGCAACGATATCGTTAATGAAATCGTTATGTGTGACAGCGACCAACGATCAGGCCCCTGCTGGGAGATCGTTGGTCGCTGAATAAAGTCCAGAACTTTATTTAGTCGCTGGACTCCTGCTGACATCGCTGGATCGGCGTGTGTCACACCGATCCAGCGATGTCTTCACTGGTAACCAGGGTAAACATCGGGTAACTAAGCGCAGGGCCGCGCTTAGTAACCCGATGTTTACCCTGGTTACCATCCTAAAAGTAAAAAAAACAAACACTACATACTTACCTACAGCCGTCTGTCCTCCAGCGCTGTGCTCTGCACTCCTCCTGTACTGGCTGTGAGCGTCGGTCAGCCGGAAAGCAGAGCGGTGACGTCACCGCTCTGCTTTCCGACCGCTGTGCTCACAGCCAGTACAGGAGGAGTGCAGAGCACAGCGCTGGACGACAGACGGCTGTAGGTAAGTATGTAGTGTTTGGTTTCTTTTACTTTTAGGATGGTAACCAGGGTAAACATCGGGTTACTAAGCGCGGCCCTGCGCTTAGTTACCCGATGTTTACCCTGGTTACCGGCATCGTTGGTCGCTGGAGAGCTGTCTGTGTGACAGCTCTCCAGCGACCAAACAGCGACGCTGCAGCGATCCGGATCGTTGTCGGTATCGCTGCAGCGTCGCTTAATGTGAAGGGGCCTTTAGACAAGTTCTCCTCATTTCCAGCCCAGCAGATATCCTTTCTGAGGATGATCCTGCACACTTCTAGAAGGATGGTAATTCTTCCTCGAGACAAGGTCATGGCCCTTCAACAGGGAGCTCGCGCAAGGAGAGTTCTGAGGACTTGATTACTCACCCCCTCATTTCATTCGATTTACTAAGAGAGTTCTGAGGAAAAATGGTAACGACAATGGAAGCGGTTTCCTTAGCTCCGCTCGTTTTCAGCAAGTCAAACAGACTTTCAGACAATAGTCTCTGAGCTTCTTCATCCAGGGCCTTTCTCCCGGTTCAATGGTTATTAGTAACTACCAATGCCAGTCTTCTTCTCCCCATCATTGTTCTGGAGATCCGAACAGTAGTCTTACAGCAGGTCGACTGCCTTCTGGCAGGTCACCCTATCCGAATTCAATTGGATAATGCCACGGCGGTGCCTTATGTCAGTCATCTAGCAGGTACCCACAGTCAGGCGCCATGACCGAGGTACCTCACTTTCTCTGATGGGCCGAAGTCCATTATTCGGTGATCTCGGCAGTATATATCCCAGAAGTAGAACTCTGAACGGCAAACAAATTCAGCCGTCAGGGTTCCGCCTCAAGTCAGTGGGAACTTCACCCCGAAGTCTTCCATCAGATCTGTCCTTACTGGAGCTCTCCAGTTGTAGGTGGGATGACATCCAGACTGAAGGCCAATGTACTTGAGTTCGTGGTTCGGGCTCGAGATCCAAAAGCCATCGCTCTCCATGCTCTGGTTCTGCCGTGGTACAAGTTTCCATAACTCCCCTTCCACTGCTTCCGAAAGCCTTTCGGAAGCAGAAGGGGGCCCCAGTGATCCTCAGAGATCCGCACTGACCACGTCAGTTTTTTGTTTGCGGAGCTAGTATCTTCTCGCCTTATCGCAGCACAACTGCAAGTAGGGACTTTCTCACAGGGAGTTTTCACACGTAGTTCTTCCCTATCGCATACCGTTAGATCATTGGGACCTTATTATTCCTAGGAGCCTTACAGTAGGCTCCTTTTTCATCCGGGCAGACTTTACTATCAGGGAAAGTCGTCCCGTTCTCCTCTGCGATATTCTCACTCTGACGAGTCTTCGGAGCTAGCTTCTCTGCTCTTTCAGACTTTTTTCCCTTATTACCTTCGAGGCAAGGTTGTCCTCAGGCCATCTCCATCCCTTGTTACCAAGGTGGTACTGTATTACCACTGTTATGAGGGCATAGTTCTTCCCTCATCTCTTTTGGCTCCAGTCCACAAAATGGAATAAGATCCCCCATATTCTGGACGAAGTGAGTGCTCTGAGTAGGTATGTCTTGAGGACGGCGTCCTCTGAAGGTTGGACGTTTTATTTGGGCTTCCTGACGGTAGAGGAAGGCTTCCTGACATTTTCAGGAAGGGTTTAGCCGTTTCATCGACCATGATAACATGGTGAATTCTTTTCACCATCCAGGAGTCCTTCCGTGCTAGATGTCAGCCTATCTCCCTGTCTATCAAGGGTTCTAGGCACCAGGCGTCGGCAAGGCACGCCTGCAAGCTTGCGGATTCGTCCAGTCCGCATGCATTCTTGAAGCACTATAATTCCCACACTTCCACAGATGTGAGTCTGGGCAGGCGGACTCTGCAGGCCGCGGTGGCGCACTTGTAAGTAGCGGTTACACAGGGCCTGATCTATTGTTGTCCCCACCCAGGGACTGCTTTGGGACGTCCCACGGTCTGTGTCCCCCAATGAGGCGAAGGAGAAATAGGGATTTTTGTGTACTCACCGTAAAATCCTTTTCTCCGAGCCATTCATTGGGGGACACAGCTCCCACCCTGTTATTAGCTTATGCTTGTTTTTTATAATATGACATGCTATACGCTCATATATTGTTATTGATCTCCTACTGCTTTTGCACCGGACTGGTTAGCTGAGAGCCAGCAGGAGGGTGTATACTGCAGGGCAGGAGCTAACTTTTTTTGTATCACTTAGTGTCAGCCTCCTATTGGCAGCAGCACACACCCACGGTCTGTGTCCCCCAATGAATGGCTCGGAGAAAAGGATTTTACGGTGAGTACACAAAAATCCCTATTTCTCGGACATGGAGAAAAAAAAATTGTTCGGCTTCTTCTTTTTGACAATTTGTGAAAAATCGTAACTTACTTGGATTACATCCGAATACGGTCCGTTTTCTTTTCACGGATCCATAGACTTGCATTACCGAATCAAACTATGATATGTCTCCAAGCTTTTCCAGCGACAGCTCCGTCTGTGAAACATCACAGACATGTGAATGGCCCTATAGACTATCACAGGTACGAGGGCTATCTGTGGAAACCATGGCTAGCACTCGTACATGATAATTGGACATCTGATTGAGGCCTAACATGCAGCACCAAAGCTATAACACATGCCCTGGTGCCTGCTGCTGACTACGCCTCTGGGTGGTACAGTGACACTGATCCCTCTATTGGGTCCTCCCCACATTGAGCATGGTAACCGCATGCCACTATACAATCCATCCACACCGATGTCATCGATTCTGGTTTTACAGGATTTGATTTAGGCACGTTATTTTTCCGCATTACTTGTTCTGCTGGGCTTTTTTAAATGTTGTGATTCTTAAAGGGGTTGTCCAGGCAAATAATTATGACGACCTATTATTCGGATAGGCCTTCATCACTATCAGAGTGCTGGGGATCAAACACCTGGCAGAGTCCTTTCTGTATACAGAAGTTTTAGTATCACAATCCCATTTGTTTTGGCTCTGTATGTCTCTCAGTACCTGGTTTTCTGTAGTGTTATCCTGCTGCCCTCCAGAGGGCGCTGCACCGGCCCAGTAGTGCGTGCTCTTGTATGGGCTTTACTTTCCAAGCAGAGTGAGCAAAGACTTCAAGGGATGGCAAAAAATCAGCAGCAAATCAGCAACAAAAACGCACAAAATCCGCACAAAAAACACGACAAATCCGCACCAGCGTTTTATGCCTAGAGATGCAGAATCCGCACCACAAATTCCTACGCCTAATCCGAAACGTGTGCACATAGCTTATGGAGAACACCGAAAAGGGTGATATGTACCAGGACAACATTAACCATGCCAGTTACTAAAATATGATAACCTTTATTAAATACAAGTTAGCCTGACAAAGCATTCGGGTTTTGGTGGGTGAGACTACTCTCTACTTACATTTGCTACCTCTTATTCCCCTGTGGATTATACTAGTTTTTATTTATCGACCCTCTTGCACACAACAATAGGAGTTAATTAATACAGTCATGACCGAAAGTGTTGGCACCCTTGAAATTGCTCCAGAAAATTAAGTATTTCTCTCAGGAAATTAATGCAATTACAAATGTTTTGTTATGCAAATTGCCTCTTCTGAGAAAAAGAGGACTTAAACTCTATAGCGCCACCTGTTGGAAGTAGCGATCCTACAAGTCACAATCAACTCTTTAACGAGTCGTGCAATATGACTTAGGATAAAAGCCAAATCAATATCTCAATTCGCAGACATGGTGTTTCGGGCTGTTGGCCCTCGTCAGTGCGAAGCATGAGAACTGATTTGGCTAGGTGAGAGGCTCTGGACTGGGGTCTAAGGGGTATCGTTTCTCCTTATGGAGAGTGACATACCATCTCTGGCTTGTCAAGGTAAGGAGGCTTATTGTTTAATTCCATTGTGTGACAGAGGCAAATTGGACATAATTTTACACTAAACCCCCAAAATGAGCCAGACAAAATTGTTGGCACCCTCAACTTAATATTTGGTTGCACACCCTTTGGAATAAATAACTGCAATCAATCTCTTCCTATAACCATCAATAAGCTTCTTACACCTCTCTACTGGAATTTTGGACCACTCTCCTTTTGCAAACTGCTCCAGGTCCCTGATATTTGAAGGGTGCCTTCTCCCAACAGCAATTTTAAGATCTCTCCACAGGTGTTCAATGGGATTTAGATCTTGATTCATTGCTGGCCACTTCAGAACTCTTCAGCATTTTGTTTCCATCTATTTCTGGGTGCTTCTTGTATGTATGTATGTAAGTATGTTTGGGGTCATTCTCCTGCTGGAAGGCCCATGACCTAGGGCGCAAATGGAGCGCCCGCCAGGGCCTAGGGGTACTTGGTACCGGGGCCAGTCATCATTGGGTGGTCACGGTGGCAGTGACCCAGTCCGTGGCCCTAGGCGTCCAAATTAAAGGAAAGGTCTTTAAAGGGGTTTTTAGGAATAAGAATGTTCGTGACGCCACCTGTGGTATTCGGTCAGGGATGACCGACGCTGCTTAAATGGGTCCACTGGGGTGATGTTGTGGCAGCAGGGATGATATGGCTTCCCACAGGTGAAGCTGGGTCCCCAGGGCTCCCGATGTAGTAGATAAAGATGGTGTAGTAAGAAACAGAGGACACAAGGTTGCAGTCTCTTTACCTCTTTACTGATGTAAGGCAGCCACAGTCCAGGGTACGGATCACAGGCAGGGCTGCCACTAGAAATTTCGGGGCCCCATACTGGCAAAATTTTCGGGGCCCCCTTGAGACTCCGCCCAGGCTCCACCCCAGCCCCGCCTCCAGGCTCCACCCCAGCCCCGCCTCCAGGCTCCACCCCTCGAACTGTCCACAGTCCCACCTCTCTCTCTTGGAAAAACTCCACTTCTCACCTATCACACATTGACAGTTCCCATCACCAGATCACACATATAGCCGGCAGCTTTTGTTTTGGCCAAAATATTTTTTAAGCCGCCACCATAACAAGGTAGACACTTTTGGCCGGGCCCTACTCTGCTGTAACCTATTAAATATTTGTTAAAATATGCAATACAATTTAGGTATATTTTTATTTATTTTTCAATTTTTAAAAGGAAGGAAGGAACAAATACCACAACACCATGACCAGATGACATATTACCACCACAGTGATCGAATAATATCACATAAAAGGAACAAATACCACAACACCATGACCAGACCACATATTACCACCACAGGGATCGAATAATATCACATACAAGGAACAAATACCACAACACCATGTCCAGACCACATATTACCACCACATATTATTATTATTATTATTATTATACATTTTTATAGCGCCATTTATTCCATGGCGCTTTACATGTGAATACAGGGCAAATATAGACAAATACATTAAACATGAGCAGATAACAAGGCACACGAGTACATAAGGAGGGAGGACCCTGCCCGCGAGGGCTCACAGTCTGCAGGGGGTGGGTGAGGATACACTAGGAGAGGGAAGAGCTGGCTGTGCGGCTGTTCAGTAGGTTGAGGATCACTGCAGGCTGTAGGCTTGTCGGAAGAGATGAGTCTTCAGGTTCTTTTTGAAGGTTTCTATGGTAGGCGCAAGTCTGATGTGTTGGGGTAGAGAGTTCCAGAGTATGGGGGAAGCACGGGAGAAGTCTTGGATGCGGTTATGGGAAGAAGAGATGAGAGGGGAGTAGAGAAGGAGGTCTTGGGAGGATCGGAGGTCGCGTGTAGGTAGGTACCGGGAGACCATGTCACAGATGTATGGAGGAGACAGGTTGTGGATGGCTTTGTATGTCAGTGTGAGGGTTTTGAACTGGAGTCTCTGGGCGATAGGAAGCCAGTGAAGGGCTTGACACAGGGGAGAGGCTGGGGAATAGCGGGGGGACAGGTGGATTAGTCGGGCAGCAGAGTGTAGGATGGATTGGAGTGGTGCCAGAGTGCTAGAGGGGAGTCCAGAGAGTAGGAGGTTGCAGTAGTCGAGGCGGGAGATGATAAGGGCATGCACTAGCGTTTTTGCAGTGTTGCGGTCAAGGAAAGCACGGATCCGGGAAATATTTTTGAGTTTGAGACGACAGGAGGAGGCAAGGGCTTGGATATGTGGCTTGAAAGAGAGGGCAGAGTCGAGGATCACCCCGAGGCACCGGGCGTGTGGGACTGGGGATAGTGAGCAGCCATTGACATTGATGGATAGGTCTGGTGGAGGGGTAGAGTGAGATGGGGGAAAGATGATGAATTCTGTTTTGTCCATGTTCAGTTGTAGAAAGCGAGCAGAAAAGAAGGCTGAAATGGCAGACAGACAGTGCGGGATTTTGGTAAGCAAGGAGGAGAGGTCAGGTCCGGAGAGGTAGATCTGCGTGTCGTCAGCGTAGAGATGGTACTGCATACCGTGGGATTCTATGAGCTGTCCCAGGCCGAAAGTGTAGATGGAGAAGAGTAGGGGTCCTAGAACAGAGCCTTGAGGAACACCGACTGACAAGGGGCGAAGTGAGGAGGTGGTGTGGGGGAGGGAGACACTGAATGTTCGGTCTGTCAGATATGACGAGATCCAGGAAAGGGCCAAGTCTGTGATGCCAAGGGATGAGAGGATTTGTAGCAAAAGGGAGTGGTCTACAGTGTCAAAGGCAGAAGACAAGTCCAGGAGAAGGAGGACAGAGTAGTGTCGCTTGCTCCTGGCAGTTAGTAGGTCATTGGTGACTTTAGTTAGGGCAGTTTCAGTTGAGTGATGGAAACGGAAGCCTGATTGTAACCGATCAAAGAGGGAGCAGGAGGAGAAGTGGGAGGACAGTTCAAGATGGACGTGTTGCTCCAGCAATTTGGAGGCATAAGGGAGAAGCGATATTGGGCGATAGCTAGACACAGAGGATGGGTCGAGGGAGGGCTTTTTGAGGATGGGTGTGATCTTGGCATGCTTGAAGGATGAGGGAAAGACACCTGTTGTGAGTGAGAGGTTGAAGAGGTGCGTTAGGGTTGGGATGAAGACCGTGGAAAGGTTAGGGATGAGGTGGGATGGGAGCGGGTCAAGCGTGCAGGTGGTGAGGTGTGATCTTGACAGGAGGGTGGAGAGCTGATCTTCTGTCATGGTGGAGAAGCTGGTTTTGGAGGAGCAGGGGTGAGCAGCTAAGAGGGGCAGTGGGCGCTGTGGGCCAAAGCTTTCTCTGATCGTGTCGATCTTCTGTTTAAAGAAAGAGGCGAAGTCATCAGCAGAAATGAGGGGGGAGGGAGGAGGTGCGGGGAGACGGAGTAGAGAATTGAAAGTGTTGAAAAGCTGTTTAGGGTTGTGGGACAGGGAGGATATGAGAGATGAGAAGTAAGTTTGTTTTGCGGCAGTGAGCGCAGACTTGAAGCTGGCGAGGGACTGCTTGTATGCAGTGAAGTGGTCGGCAGAGTGGGATCGCTTCCATCTCCGCTCAGCAATCCTGGAAGCCCGTCTCAATTCTTTGGTCAGGCTGGTCAGCCAGGGCTGCCTGTTAATTGTACGAGTTTTACTATGCATGAGTGGGGTGGCCGAATCGAGTGTTGTTGTTATTGTGGTGTTATAAAAAGTGGCAGCAGCATCTGTGTCATGAAGGGAGGCTATGTCTGTGAGAGGGAGAAGGGACTCAGAGAGTGATTGTAAGTTGAGATGTTTGAGATTTCTGCGAGGGTGAGTGAGTTTGTGGAGTGGGGGTTGCACACTAGGAGAGGAGAGGGACGAGAATGTCAGTAGGTTGTGGTCAGACAGGGGGAGGGGTGTGTTAGTGAGGTTAGTAAGGGAGCAGAGGCGGGTGAAGATGAGGTCCAGCGTGTGGCCATCTTTGTGAGTGGCCTCAGAGGACCATTGAGTGAGGCCAAAGGAGGCAGTCAGTGATAAAAGTTTAGAGGTAGCTGAGGTGAAAGTGTCAATGGGGACATTGAAATCACCCATGATGATAGTGGGGATGTCAACAGAGAGGAAATGAAGTAGCCAGGTGGTGAAGTGGTCGAGAAAGGTGGAGATGGCTAGTTCTGGGGGGCGGTAGATGACAGCCAGCTGGAGGTTGGAGGGGGAATAGATGCGGACAGAGTGCACCTCAAACGAGGGAAGAGTAGCGGAGGGTGGTAGCGGGATTGGAGTGAAGGAGCAGGTGTCGGACAGGAGCAAGCCAACTCCTCCACCGCGTTTGTTGCTGGGGCGAGGGGTGTGAGAGAGGTGGAATCCGCCATAGGAGAGCGCAGCTGGAGAGGCCGAGTCAGAGGGGGTGAGCCAGGTTTCAGTGAGGCCGAGGAAGGAGAGTTTGTTGGTGATGAAGAGGTCATGGATAAATGGCAGTTTGTTGCAGATGGAGCGTGCGTTCCATAGTGCTCCAAGTAGGGGGAGCGGGGGAGTGGGGGCTGGATGAATGGGTATGAGGTTGTCGTGGTTGGGAAAACGTGCGGAGGATCGTGGCAGGGGGTTAGAAACGAGTGTGGGGATGAATTGGGGAGGGCCGGGATTTGGGGATATGTCACCAGCAATGAGGAGTAACAGACAGATCATTAGAAGGTGGGAGCAGGATAGGACATGATGCGGCCGTGTGTGTCTGGAGAAAAAGGATTGTATGTGGAGGAACAGTTCTGAGGAGAAGGTGAGATGGCTGGGGAGTATGGAGGAAGAAATGACTAGTTCCTTACTAGGAGGAGGGATTGCAGGAGATTGTAAGAAGGAAAGTAGTATGGGCGTGAAAGAGAAAAGAAACCGAAACATTGTAGTGGTTAGTAGTCTGTTACCTTCCAGTCAATTCCAGTCCAATTCAGTCTAATTCAGAATCATAATTAAAAAGATGTAATTTAAAAGATGGAAGTTAAAAGATGATTTGCAGCAGACTGAGTCTATAGCAGACTCCTGCATGTGAATATATCCCCAGTTAAGGGCAATCAGGTGTGAATGAGGGGGTGGCTGGGTATGGGAGACCAGATGTAGAGAGTTAAGCAAAGGTCATAAAGTGAGGGAGGGGTAAGACTGACCACTCAAAGAGATGCCAGGATCACACAATGAGAGACATGAAAACAGGTCGTGGAAACAAGCTCATAGGTGAGAAAGCATACTAAAAGGATTATATGTGCTGCACCAAGACACTCAGATCCAGGGGAAGCATAGAAAAGCCAGTGCAATATACAGAGACATTCAGAAGCCAGGGAGAGCTGGGTAAAGTCAGTGCATACCATGGAAAATCAATGCAGTATACAGAGATATTCTGGAGCCAGGGAGAGCTGGGTAAAGTCAGTGCATACCATGGAAAATCAATGCAGTATACAGAGATATTCTGGAGTCACATAGTGACTGAATACTACAATTCTGATCAGTAATTAAAAAAAAAGCACCATACTATCACCATAAGTGCCATTATACACAGGAGATCTGTAATTAGTAAGCAGTGTCTGTGTACAGATAATATAGTGATCACTAGTGAAATTATACACAGGAGCTCTGTATACAGTATACAGTGTATAGTGTCAGTGTATAGGTAACACACTGACTCACCAGTGACGTCTCTAGGTGAAGTCCTTCATCTTTCATCCAGCACAGACCGCCATCATTTCATCCAGCCAGGACTTCTCTCTGCAGGAAATAACACAGTTATCTCGAGCTCCGCTTGCAGAACACATTACTTAATTTTTCACAACTTCTACATTACACCACATGAAGAAGGCGACATAGTATCACTCTATACAGTAACAGGACCGCCCCCCATTTAAAACAGTATACTCAAAAAATAAAATAAATACATCACTGCAGTAATAATATCCCTAAATTAGCCCCTATGGTATTAATAATATCCCCCATCCTGGCCCTGTGTGTCTCATTCCTGGCGTCAGCCAGATGTTCTCCCATCCTGCCCTCATGAGTATCCATTCTGCCCCATATGATCTCCCCATCCTGCCCCATATGATCGCCCCATGTGATCTCTCCATCCGGTCCCATCTGTCTCCATCATATCCATCCTGCCCCATGATCCTGCACGCTCTGTCTCCAATTCTGCCCCCAGTGTCTCCAATCATGCCCCATGTCTCCATTCTGCCCCCTATGTCTCCAACCATGCCCCCATGTCTGCAATCCTGACACTTGTCTCCAATCATGCCCCCTGTGTCTCCATTCTGCCCCATCTGTCTCCAATCCTGCCCCATCTGTCTCCAGTCATGCCCCCATGTCTATCATCCTGCCCCGTGTCTCCAATCATGCCCCGTATCTTCATTCTGCCCCGTGTCTCGCATTCTGCCCCAATGTCCAGCATTCTGCCCCTGGGTCTCACAGTCTGCCCCTGTGTCCAGCATTCTGCCCCTGTCACTGTGTCCAGCATTCTGCCCCTGTCACTGTGTCCAGCATTCTGCCCCTGTCACTGTGTCCAGCATTCTGCCCCACTGTGTCCAGCATTTCTGCCCCTGTCACTGTCTCCAGCATTTTGCCCCTGTCACTGTCTCCAGCATTCTGCCCCACTGTCTCCAGCATTCTGCCCCACTGTCTCCAACATTCTGCCCCACTGTCTCCAACATTCTGCCCCACTGTCTCCAACATTCTGCCCCACTGTGTCCAGCATTCTGCCCCACTGTGTCCAGCATTCTGCCCCACTGTGTCCAGCATTCTGCCCCACTGTGTCCAGCATTTCTGCCCCACTGTGTCCAGCATTTCTGCCCCACTGTGTGTCCAGCATTCTGCCCCACTGTGTCCAGCATTTCTGCCCCTGTGTTTCCAGCATTCTGCCCCACTGTGTGTCCAGCATTTCTTCCCCTGTGTGTCCAGCATTCTGCCCCACTGTGTCCAGCATTTCTGCCCCTGTCACCGTCTCCAGCATTCTGCCCCTGTCACTGTCTCCAGCATTCTGCCCCACTGTCTCCAGCATTCTGCCCCACTGTCTCCAGCATTCTGCCCCACTGTCTCCAGCATTCTGCCCCACTGTCTCCAACATTCTGCCCCACTGTCTCCAACATTCTGCCCCACTGTCTCCAACATTCTGCCCCACTGTGTCCAGCATTCTGCCCCACTGTGTCCAGCATTTCTGCCCCACTGTGTCCAGCATTTCTGCCCCACTGTGTCCAGCATTTCTGCCCCACTGTGTCCAGCATTTCTGCCCCAATGTGTGTCCAGCATTCTGCCCCACTGTGTCCAGCATTTGTGCCCCTGTGTGTCCAGCATTCTGCCCCACTGTGTCCAGCATTTCTGCCCCTGTGTCCAGCATTCTGCCCCACTGTGTCCAGCATTTCTGCCCCACTGTGTCCAGCATTCTGCCCCACTGTGTGTCCAGCATTTCTGCCCCTGTGTGTCCAGCAATTCTGCCCCACTGTGTCCAGCATTCTGCCCCACTGTGTGTCCAGCATTCTGCCCCACTGTGTGTCCAGCATTCTGCCCCACTGTGTGTCCAGCATTCTGCCCCACTGTGTGTCCAGCATTCTGCCCCACTGTGTCCAGCATTCTGCCCCACTGTGTCCAGTATTCTTCTCCACTGTGTGTCCAGCATTCTGCCCCACTGTGTGTCCAGCATTCTGCCCCACTGTGTCCAGCATTCCTGCCCCACTGTGTGTCCAGCATTCTGCCCCACTGTGTCCAGCATTCTGCCCCACTGTGTCCAGCATTCTGCCCCACTGTGTCCAGCATTTCTGCCCCTGTGTGTCCAGCATTTCTGCCCCTGTGTGTCCAGCATTTCTGCCCCACTGTGTCCAGCATTCTGCCCCACTGTGTCCAGCATTTCTGCCCCACTGTGTCCAGCATTTCTGCCCCACTGTGTCCAGCATTTCTGCCCCTGTGTCCAGCATTCTGCCCCAGTGTCCAGCATTTCTGCCCCACTGTGTCCAGCATTCTGCCCCACTGTGTGTCCAGCGTTTCTGCCCCTGTGTGTCCAGCATTCTGCCCCACTGTGTCCAGCATTCTGCCCCACTGTGTGTCCAGCATTCTGCCCCACTGTGTGTCCAGCATTCTGCCCCACTGTGTGTCCAGCATTCTGCCCCACTGTGTGTCCAGCATTCTGCCCCACTGTGTGTCCAGCATTCTGCCCCACTGTGTCCAGCATTCTGCCCCACTGTGTCCAGTATTCTGCCCCACTGTGTGTCCAGCATTCTGCCCCACTGTGTGTCCAGCATTCTGCCCCACTGTGTGTCCAGCATTCTGCCCCACTGTGTCCAGCATTCTGCCCCACTGTGTCCAGCATTCTGCCCCACTGTGTCCAGCATTTCTGCCCCTGTGTGTCCAGCATTTCTGCCCCACTGTGTGTCCAGCATTCCTGCCCCACTGTGTTTCCAGCATTCTGCCCCACTGTGTGTCCAGCATTCTGCCCCACTGTGTCCAGCATTCTGCCCCACTGTGTCCAGCATTTCTGCCCCACTGTGTCCAGCATTTCTGCCCCACTGTGTCCAGCATTCCTGCCCCACTGTGTGTCCAGCATTCCTGCCCCACTGTGTGTCCAGCATTCTGCCCCACTGTGTCCAGCATTTCTGCCCCTGTGTGTCCAGCATTTCTGCCCCACTGTGTCCAGCATTTCTGCCCCACTGTGTCCAGCATTTCTGCCCCACTGTGTCCAGCATTCTGCCCCACTGTGTCCAGCATTCTGCCCCACTGTGTCCAGCATTCTGCCCCACTGTGTGTCCAGCATTCTGCCCCACTATGTGTCCAGCATTTCTGCCCCTGTGTGTCCAGCATTCTGCCCCACTGTGTCCAGCATTCTGCCCCACTGTGTGTCCAGCATTCTGCCCCACTGTGTGTCCAGCATTCTGCCCCACTGTGTGTCCAGCATTCTGCCCCACTGTGTCCAGCATTCTGCCCCACTGTGTCCAGTATTCTGCCCCACTGTGTGTCCAGCATTCTGCCCCACTGTGTGTCCAGCATTCTGCCCCACTGTGTGTCCAGCATTCTGCCCCACTGTGTCCAGCATTCTGCCCCACTGTGTCCAGCATTCTGCCCCACTGTGTCCAGCATTCTGCCCCACTGTGTCCAGCATTTCTGCCCCTGTGTGTCCAGCATTCCTGCCCCACTGTGTCCAGCATTCCTGCCCCACTGTGTGTCCAGCATTCTGCCCCACTGTGTCCAGCATTCTGCCCCACTGTGTCCAGCATTCTGCCCCACTGTGTCCAGCATTTCTGCCCCACTGTGTCCAGCATTTCTGCCCCTGTGTGTCCAGCATTCCTGCCCCACTGTGTGTCCAGCATTCCTGCCCCACTGTGTGTCCAGCATTCTGCCCCACTGTGTCCAGCATTCTGCCCCACTGTGTCCAGCATTTCTGCCCCTGTGTCCAGCATTTCTGCCCCACTGTGTCCAGCATTTCTGCCCCACTGTGTCCAGCATTTCTGCCCCACTGTGTCCAGCATTCTGCCCCACTGTGTCCAGCATTTCTGCCCCACTGTGTCCAGCATTCTGCCCCACTGTGTCCAGCATTCTGCCCCACTGTGTCCAGCATTTCTGCCCCACTGTGTCCAGCATTTCTGCCCCACTGTGTCCAGCATTCTGCCCCACTGTGTCCAGCATTTCTGCCCTACTGTGTCCAGTATTTCTGCCCCACTGTGTCCAGCATTTCTGCCTCACTGTGTCCAGCATTCTGCCCCTGTGTGTCCAGCATTCTGCCCCACTGTGTCCAGCATTTCTGCCCCACTGTGTCCAGCATTTCTGCCCCACTGTGTCCAGCATTTCTGCCCCTGTGTGTCCAGCATTCTGCCCCCCGGGCCCCCCTGGATGCCGCTCTCAGAAAAAAAAAAAACACGACTTCTTACCTGGCCATGCTCCAGCGCCGGGCGAAGATCCCCCCAGGCTCCACACAGACGCACTCGCCGGGCCCGGCGGCTGACAATGACGTCAGACGCCGGCGAGTGCGCACTGCGGCCGGGGCCCTATTCAGCTGCCAGCCTCAGACTGGCTGGCGGCTGTTAACTATTGACGTGCGGGCGCGGGCCCGCACGTCAATAGTGTGCCGCCCGCAGCGCCTGCAGGGGGGGCCCGGTGAGCAGATGAGATGGCGTATGGGGCCCCCTCTGCTCACCGGGCCCCATACGCCAGTCACGGCTGTCATGCCCTGATGGCGGCCCTGATCACAGGTGCTGGTGTGGTCCGGCCAGCTTGGAAGCGACTCAGGAATCCCCCTAGCCAGGTGGGGTTTGGAAGCCTTCCCTTCTGCGCTGTGTTGTAGTCCCTTGCTGCCTTAGGCTACTTTCACATTTCCGTCGGTGTGACAATCTGACTGCACTCTGATGTAATCTGAGCGCAGTCCAATAGTGACCGTGAGGACGGAAGACTGAGACAATCTGACTGCACTCTGATGAAATCTGAGCGCAGTCCTATAGTGACCGTGAGGACGGAAGACTGACAATCTGACTGCACTCTGATGAAATCTGAGCGCAGTCCTATAGTGACCGTGAGGACGGAAGACTGACAATCTGACTGCACTCTGATGAAATCTGAGCGCAGTCCTATAGTGACCGTGAGGACGGAAGAACCGGACAGAGAGTGGACCCTCTGGGTCACGGTACTGATACACCCAGGGGCGAGCGAACCCGAGAAGACAACCCCTATACAGGGATAGTTGGGGAGCAGGCCCGAGGGGAACAATACCGCAACAGCTGGCACCAAGAGGGATGGCTCTGGAAAGGACAGAAGGGAAGGACGGAAGTGGAGGAGAAATCCTGGGAATGAAAGTAAAAGGGAGAGGGGAGGAAGGGACGAACCAAGGGAGACAGGCTGGGAAAACGGAGGGAAGACAGGAGGAGAATGAGCCTGAGAAAACGGACCAGACTGGAGCAGAAAAGGATCTGAACCAGACAGGGCCAAACGAAGGTACAAACTGCACACAACAATCAGGCACCTCCATTATGGAGGCGAGGCCTGATATAGCCCAAAGAAGTACCTGATTGGAGGAGACAGGAGCAGGGAGGGTCCGAAATGGTTAACTGGAGGAAGAAGTGCACGCCTGCGTCCTAAGGCGCATGTGTGGAGCAGGTACAGGACGGGAGGGAAGAGGAGCGCGCACGCCACGCCGAAATCCCCAAGCAGCAGGAAGAGGACGCGGGGAACCGGCGCGACACTGAGAGCGGCGAGGAGAAATGGAGAGAGCGGGACTGATAGGAGAAGCGGCCGCAGCGTCAGAGGAGGCCGGTATGACAGTACTCCCCCTCCTAAGACTCCCCCCTCCGAGACTGGCTGTGAATCTTCTCAGAATCCGTGGAGCATTAACGTTCTCCCTAGGCTCCCACGACCTCTCCTCAGGACCAAACCCCTTCCAATCAATAAGATAGAAGACCCTTCCTCTAACCCTCTTCATGGCCAGAATATCCTTTACTTCAAAATCATTGTCAATGCTAAAGGGCTGAGGGGAGTCCATGGGTGCAGGAGAGAATCGATTAAGAATGAGAGGTTTCAAGAGCGAGACATGGAAGACGTTAGGGACTCGGAGAGAAGCCGGCAATCTCAATCTATAGGCCACGTTGTTAATACGTCCCAAAATCTCGAAGGGACCGATGTATCGAGGGCCCAACTTGTAGGAAGGAATCTTCAAGCGAATGTGTTTAGTCGAAAGCCAGACCTTGTCACCAGGATGATACGGTGGAAGATCCCTCCTCCTTTTGTCAGCGTGTCTCTTCATCTGGGATGCAGTCCGAACGAGAGCCTCCTTGGTCTCTCTCCAAATTTGGGAAAATTCAGAAGAAAAAGCGTCTGCTGCAGGCACTCCAGAAGGGGAAGACATAGGAAGAGGTATTCCCGGGTTCAGACCAGAAACCACAAAAAATGGAGATTTAGAAGTTGCCCCACTAGGATGATTATTATGGGCAAACTCAGCCCAAGGAAGAAGAGTTACCCAGTCATCATGATGAGCGTTGGTAAAATTGCGGAGGTAGGAGGTCAAGATTTGATTTATCCGTTCCACTTGCCCGTTGGTCTGAGGATGATAGGCGGAGGAGAAATCCAGCGAAATGCCCAAGAGCTTACAAAGTACTCTCCAGAACTTGGAGGCAAATTGGACCCCTCGATCCGACACAATTCGCTGAGGAAGTCCATGTAATCTGAAGATCTGATGGATGAAAATTCTTGCCAATTCTGGAGCCGAGGGTAATCCAGGCAATGGAACGAAATGGGCCATCTTGGAGAACCGATCCACCACCACCAGGATGGTTGTGCATCCAGAGGAACGAGGCAAATCTGTAACGAAATCCATAGCTATTTGTTGCCAAGGGGCCTCGGGAACGGGTAACGGATGCAGGAGACCAGAAGGTAGCTCTCTAGGTACTTTGTTTTTAGCACAAGTCATGCAGGAGGCCACAAAATCCGAAGTATCTTGTCGGAGACGGCCACCAATAGTACCGGGAGAGAAGAGCGAGAGTCTTCTTGGTGCCGACATGTCCAGCAACTTTGGAAGAATGTCCCCAATGCAATACCTCTGTTCTCTTGTCACACGAGACAAAAGTTCTGCCAGGGGGAACAGAGAGGAGGTTAGAGGGAGCCACCATGATGATTTTGGTAGGATCAATAATATGTGAAGGACCTTCTTCTGTCTTGGGAGATTGCAAGGAACGGGAAAGTGCATCCGCTTTAGAATTCTTATCTCCGGGTCGAAAATGAAGCTTAAAATCAAAACGAGAAAAGAACAAAGACCATCTGGCCTGTCTGGAATTAAGTCTTTGGGCGGATTGAATGTAAGCCAAGTTTTTGTGGTCTGTGAAAATTTTAAAGGGATGAATGGCCCCTTCCAAGAGATAACGCCACTCCTGTAGAGCCATCTTTATAGCTAGTAATTCTCGATCTCCAATTGAATAATTGCACTCCGCGGGCGAAAATGACTTCGAGAAGAACCCACAAGGAACCAGACGACCGGAGAGAGATCTTTGGGAGAGAGTTGCCCCAGCACCCGAAGAGGAGGCATCCACTTCAAGGATGAAAGGCCTGCTGGCCACAGGCCGATGCAGAACAGGAGCAGATGTGAAGGCCCTTTTTAGGGAGAGAAAGGCGTCTTCTGCCTCCGGAGGCCAAACATTGTGAACCGCTCCTTTCCGGGTAAGAGCGGCGAGAGGCTTGGTCACAGAAGAGAAATGCGGAATGAATTGTCTATAGTAGTTAGCGAAGCCCAAAAATCGTTGGATAGCCTTCACTCCAATAGGACGAGGCCACTTAAGTACAGCAGATAGTTTCTCGGGATCCATCTCCAACCCCATGTCAGAAATAATATATCCCAAGAAAGGCAAAGAAGTCTGTTCAAACAAACACTTCTCGATCTTTGCGTAGAGGCGATTCTCCCGAAGACGCTGTAGAACCAGACGAACACTTCTTCTGTGAGAGGACAAGTCGGGTGAAAAAATAAGGATGTCGTCAAGATACACCACCACACAAGAATACAGTAGATCACGGAAGATCTCATTCACAAATTCCTGGAAGACCGCTGGAGCGTTACAGAGACCAAAGGGCATGACCAGGTATTCATAGTGTATAAAGGCACAGATGATTGGCCTCGGG
Source organism: Ranitomeya imitator (assembly GCF_032444005.1). Classification (NCBI taxonomy): domain Eukaryota; kingdom Metazoa; phylum Chordata; class Amphibia; order Anura; family Dendrobatidae; genus Ranitomeya; species Ranitomeya imitator. The sequence continues at coordinate 493,167,984 of NC_091283.1, read as the reverse complement.
GAGACCAAAACATCCAACACCGCGGAGACACCATCACGTGTTTCTCAACGCAGTGATTCCAGAACACTGCCCCCATCCCTTATGGGAAATATGCAGATGCAGGTAAAGAAGCTGCGGAGACACCATCACGTGTTTCTCGACGCAAGCAGTGAATAGCCAGGCCTTTCCCCGGGAAGGAACAACCACGGAAAGGGCAGCATCCTATTAAGGAAAGCCACCTATGCCAAGCATGGTATCCATCCACAGACAGCTGTTTCGGGGTTTTTGCCCCTCATCAGTGTGGAGTAGGAATCTGGCTATTAGGAGCAGTGCCTAGTAAAAAGGCTATAAAGGCACAGATGATTGGCCTCGGGGAGACCAAAACATCCAACACCGCAGAGACACCATCACGTGTTTCTCAACGCAGTGATTCCTGAACACTGCCCCCATCCCTTATGGGAAATATGCAGATGCAGGTAAAGAAGCTGCGGAGACACCATCACGTGTTTCTCGACGCAAGCAGTGAATAGCCAGGCCTTTCCCCGGGAAGGAACAACCACGGGAAGGGCTGCATCCTATGAAGGAAAGCCACCTATGCCAAGCATGGTATCCATCCACAGACAGCTGTTTCGGGGTTTTTGCCCCTCATCAGTGTGGAGTAGGAATCTGGCTATTAGGAGCAGTGCCTAGTAAAAAGGCTATAAAGGCACAGATGATTGGCCTCGGGGAGACCAAAACATCCAACACCGCGGAGACACCATCACGTGTTTCTCAACGCAGTGATTCCAGAACACTGCCCCCATCCCTTATGGGATTTCTTACACTATGTTCACACTGAATTTTTGCGTAGTTTTTTGGAGTGGATCTGTTTCAAAATCCTCTTCAATAAAGGCTGGAAAACTCATCCTATTCATTTGTATGGGAAATCCATTCTGCTGTTCACATGAGATTTTTAAGCATTTTTTTTTTCCTGAAGAGGTTTTGAAAACTGCATGCGACTTCTTTTCAGGTGAACCCGACGAGTTTTTCAAGCAGAAGACGCTGCATGAATCTCTGCACTTTTTTTTTCCTAAAGCGTCTTTTGTATCGTATTTTTTGGTCGTTTTTTGAGCGTTTCTCCTATTTTTTTTCTGGTTTTCCATTTTGTTTTTAGGGTTTTCCCATGTTTTGCGTGGTCTTTTTTCTCTGTTGTTTTTTAGTCTTTTTATTTTTCATTCTGTGGAATGAGGAAGAAACTCTTCCAACGTCTTCAAAACCTTTTCAGGAAAAGGTCATTTCCTCCCAAAACTCCCAAAAAAAGAAGCGTTTCCTGAAGTGCTTACTGTTTGAAAACTTTTGTTTATCTATCTCAAAAATTCCATGAGAACATAACCTTCAGGCGTGCAAGGCCTGGACCAACACCATGGTGAAGAGCATGCCCAATAATGCTAACTGGAAATCTGCTGATCACTCGGGTTCTCCTCCCAGAAGGAGCAACTATAGTATATATAAACAAAGTCTACACGCCCCTGTTAAGATGCCATTTTTTTGTTTTTTATCATGTAAAAAAAATGATACCAAGAAGAACCATTTAAGATTTTTTTTCCACCTTTAATGTGGATGTTTTGGTCTCCCCGAGGCCAATCATCTGTGCCTTTATAGCCTTTTTACTAGGCACTGCTCCTAATAGCCAGATTCCTACTCCACACTGATGAGGGGCAAAAACCCCGAAACAGCTGTCTGTGGATGGATACCATGCTTGGCATAGGTGGCTTTCCTTCATAGGATGCTGCCCTTCCCGTGGTTGTTCCTTCCCGGGGAAAGGCCTGGCTATTCACTGCTTGCGTCGAGAAACACGTGATGGTGTCTCCGCAGCTTCTTTACCTGCATCTGCATATTTCCCATAAGGGATGGGGGCAGTGTTCTGGAATCACTGCGTTGAGAAACACGTGATGGTGTCTCCGCGGTGTTGGATGTTTTGGTCTCCCCGAGGCCAATCATCTGTGCCTTTATAGCCTTTTTACTAGGCACTGCTCCTAATAGCCAGATTCCTACTCCACACTGATGAGGGGCAAAAACCCCGAAACAGCTGTCTGTGGATGGATACCATGCTTGGCATAGGTGGCTTTCCTTCATAGGATGCTGCCCTTCCCGTGGTTGTTCCTTCCCGGGGAAAGGCCTGGCTATTCACTGCTTGCGTCGAGAAACACGTGATGGTGTCTCCGCAGCTTCTTTACCTGCATCTGCATATTTCCCATAAGGGATGGGAGCAGTGTTCTGGAATCACTGCGTTGAGAAACACGTGATGGTGTCTCCGCGGTGTTGGATGTTTTGGTCTCCCCGAGGCCAATCATCTGTGCCTTTATAGCCTTTTTACTAGGCACTGCTCCTAATAGCCAGATTCCTACTCCACACTGATGAGGGGCAAAAACCCCGAAACAGCTGTCTGTGGATGGATACCATGCTTGGCATAGGTGGCTTTCCTTCATAGGATGCTGCCCTTCCCGTGGTTGTTCCTTCCCGGGGAAAGGCCTGGCTATTCACTGCTTGCGTCGAGAAACACGTGATGGTGTCTCCGCAGCTTCTTTACCTGCATCTGCATATTTCCCATAAGGGATGGGGGCAGTGTTCTGGAATCACTGCGTTGAGAAACACGTGATGGTGTCTCCGCGGTGTTGGATGTTTTGGTCTCCCCGAGGCCAATCATCTGTGCCTTTATAGCCTTTTTACTAGGCACTGCTCCTAATAGCCAGATTCCTACTCCACACTGATGAGGGGCAAAAACCCCGAAACAGCTGTCTGTGGATGGATACCATGCTTGACATAGGTGGCTTTCCTTCATAGGATGCTGCCCTTCCCGTGGTTGTTCCTTCCCGGGGAAAGGCCTGGCTATTCACTGCTTGCGTCGAGAAACACGTGATGGTGTCTCCGCAGCTTCTTTACCTGCATCTGCATATTTCCCATAAGGGATGGGGGCAGTGTTCTGGAATCACTGCGTTGAGAAACACGTGATGGTGTCTCCGCGGTGTTGGATGTTTTGGTCTCCCCGAGGCCAATCATCTGTGCCTTTATAGCCTTTTTACTAGGCACTGCTCCTAATAGCCAGATTCCTACTCCACACTGATGAGGGGCAAAAACCCCGAAACAGCTGTCTGTGGATGGATACCATGCTTGGCATAGGTGGCTTTCCTTCATAGGATGCTGCCCTTCCCGTGGTTGTTCCTTCCCGGGGAAAGGCCTGGCTATTCACTGCTTGCGTCGAGAAACACGTGATGGTGTCTCCGCAGCTTCTTTACCTGCAGGTATTCATAGTGGCCATCCCGGGTGTTGAAGGCAGTCTTCCACTCGTCTCCAGCGCGAATTCGGATCAAATTATAGGCTCCGCGTAAATCTAGTTTGGAGAAAATTCGGGCTCCTCTCAGTCGGTCGAAGAGTTCAGGAATCAGCGGTAGGGGATACCTATTCTTGACTGTGATGGCATTCAGACCTCGGTAGTCTATACATGGCCGAAGGGATCCATCTTTCTTCCGAACAAAGAAAAAACCGGCTCCAGCTGGAGAAGAGGACTTCCGGATGAAACCCTTGGCTAAATTCTCTCGGATGTATTCTGACATGGCTAAGGTCTCTGCCGGAGATAACGGATAGGTTCTTCCCTTGGGAAGAGTAGATCCAGGAATTAACTTGATAGGGCAGTCATAGGCTCGGTGTGGAGGAAGAGACTCCGCCTCCTTTTTATCAAAGACATCGGCAAACGAGAGATAGGCAGAGGAAAGACTAGGAAGATTGACGGGTGCTTGGGGAAGACCTGGACAGGAGACGGACAGCAGACAACGTTCATGACAACCATGACCCCAGCGGAGTATCTCTCCAGAGCGCCAATCAAGAACTGGTTCGTGCGACCTGAGCCAGGGTAGACCCAAGAGCAGAGCATGAGAAAGATTAGGCAGAACATAAAATGCTATCCTCTCCTGGTGTAGAGCTCCAATCTGCATGTCCAACTCGAGAGTGACCATCTTGATGGAAACAGGTAGGGGTCTGCCATCCACTGCGGAAATCAAACGCGGAGTCTCAAGAGTAACCACAGGTATCCGAAATTTGTTCACCTCCTCCTGCCGAATGAAATTACCAGCGGCACCCGAGTCCACATACGCCTCCACAGACCTACGCTCAAGACCTACAGAAATCAAAGCTGAAATAGTTAGGGGTAGAGAGGAATTTGAATCACCTAGGAAGGCCTCTCTTACCTGGCCTAGGTGGAGGAGTTTCCCGGCCTCTCTGGACAGGAACGCAGGAAATGATTTAGCCCTCTGCAATAAAGACACAAGCCCTGCGCCAACCTCTCCCTGCGACGCTGCTCCGACAACCTAACTCGATCCACCTGCATAGGTTCAGGAGCGGAAGAAGCAGAGGACTTGACCGAGGAGGAACCAGGCACCCAATTAGTCCTAAAGGATCTCCTCTCCCTGACTAATTCTCGAGAGCGCTCCTGGAAACGTAAATCAATACGTGTGGCCAGGGATATAAGGTCCTCCAGGATAGTAGGGGTATCCCGACCTGCGAGCTCATCCTTAATCTTGGACGAGAGCCCTCTCCAAAAAGCCCCTACCAGTGCCTCGTTATTCCACCCAAGCTCAGAAGAAAGTGTCCGGAAGCGGATGGCGTATTGTCCAACAGTAAGGTTCCCCTGTTGAAGATTAAAGAGGAATTCAGTGGTAGATGCCACCCGACCTGGCTCATCAAAGACCTTACGAAATGTGTCCAGAAAAATCTGTATGCTGGCAACTACCGGGTCATCCCGCTCCCATAAGGGGTTAACCCAGGACAGAGCTTCTCCCTCGAGATGGGACACAATAAAGGCCACCTTAGCACGATCAGAGGGATATTGCTGGGGTAGGAGCTCGAAGTGTAGACGGCACTGGTTCAAAAAACCCCGGCAAATTTGGGATCGCCGCTGTATCGAGGGGGCTTTCCCAAACGAGGAGGAGGAAGGGGTACAGGATCTCGATGAGAGGCAGAAGCAGCGGCGGCAGACTGAAGAGAGTGAAGGCGGTCGTCGACCGATGCCATGTGAGTAAGAATATGGGACTGGGTATCTCGCTGCTGTGCGAGCTCCTGCTGGAGTCCCACCAGCAGAGGGGCGTTACCAGGATCCGAAGTCTGTAGGGCGGTTAAACGAGAGTCCATAAACTTCATAACAGACATAATACGGGTCTGATTCTCCCGTACTCCTTCTGGGTTGCTGCGGAGGCACCAGCGGGGTCCATGGCCTGATTGTACTGTGACAATCTGACTGCACTCTGATGTAATCTGAGCGCAGTCCAATAGTGACCGTGAGGACGGAAGACTGAGACAATCTGACTGCACTCTGATGAAGTCTGAGCGCAGTCCTATAGTGACCGTGAGGACGGAAGACTGACAATCTGACTGCACTCTGATGAAATCTGAGCGCAGTCCTATAGTGACCGTTAGGACGGAAGACTGACAATCTGACTGCACTCTGATGAAATCTGAGCGCAGTCCTATAGTGACCGTGAGGACGGAAGAACCGGACAGAGAGTGGACCCTCTGGGTCACGGTACTGATACACCCAGGGGCGAGCGAACCCGAGAAGACAACACCTATACAGGGATAGTTGGGGAGCAGGCCCGAGGGGAACAATACCGCAACAGCTGGCACCAAGAGGGACGGCTCTGGAAAGGACAGAAGGGAAGGACGGAAGTGGAGGAGAAATCCTGGGAATGAAAGTAAAAGGGAGAGGGGAGGAAGGGACGAACCAAGGGAGACAGCCTGGGAAAACGGAGGGAAGACAGGAGGAGAATGAGCCTGAGCAAACGGACCAGACTGGAGCAGAAAAGGATCTGAACCAGACAGGGCCAAACGAAGGTACAAACTGCACACAACAATCAGGCACCTCCATTATGGAGGCGAGGCCTGATATAGCCCAAAGAAGTACCTGATTGGAGGAGACAGGAGCAGGGAGGGTCCGAAATGGTTAACTGGAGGAAGAAGTGCACGCCCGCGTCCTAAGGCGCATGTGTGGAGCAGGTACAGGACGGGAGGGAAGAGGAGCGCGCACCCCACGCCGAAATCCCCGAGCAGCAGGAAGAGGACGCGGGGAACCGGCGCGACACTGAGAGCGGCGAGGAGAAATGGAGAGAGCGGGACTGATAGGAGAAGCGGCTGCAGCGTCAGAGGAGGCCGGTATGACAGTCGGTAGTCGCCCGTCACAAAGCGTCGGCGCGATGTACCAACGGAAGTGTGTGCGTTCACATTTCCGTCTGCTGTCCCGGGCAGGAAAGAGACAGTGAGTGAAATTTCCTGCCGGGCATGCACAGACGGAAAAACAGGATGCAACACACAGAAATACGTTCCCTTGAATGTTTTTTCCAGGCGACGGGCTGCCAATATCCGAAGCAACCAGTGCACGACGGACGCAATGTGTGGCCATACGTTGCGATCCGTCTGCAATACAAGTCTATGGGAAAAAAGCGCATCCTGCGGGCAAATTTGCAGGATGCGTTTTTTTCCCCAAAACGACGCATTGTGACAGGTGTTATGACCTGGTGGTAAGGACAATAATGGACCTGGTGGTTAAGAGCACACGGAATGACCTGATAGTTACTAATAATATAGGACGAGCTCTGAGACGTGGGAACTCTGCTGACCGCGATCCCTAATCCTATCACACACACTAGAAATAGCCGTGGATTGCTCCTAACGCTCCCTATTCAACTCGACACAGCCTAAGAAACTAGCTAGCCCTAGAGATAGAAAAATAAAGCCTACCTTGCCTCAGAGAAATTCCCCAAAGGAAAAGGCAGCCCCCCACATATAATGACTGTGAGTTAAGATGAAAATTACAAACACAGAGATGAAATAGATTTAGCAAAGTGAGGCCCGACTTACTGAACAGACAGAGGATAGGAAAGGTAATTTTGCGGTCAGCACAAAAAACTACAAAAAGACCACGCAGAGGGCGCAAAAAGACCCTCCGCACCGACTCACGGTGCGGAGGCGCTCCCTCTGCGTCCCAGAGCTTCCAGCAAGCAAGACAAAAATCAAAATAGCAAGCTGGACAGAAAAATAGCAAACCAGAGAAAAACAAGCAGGAACTTAGCTTCTGCTGGGAAGACAGGTCACAAGAACGATCCAGGAGAGAACTAGACCAATACTGGAACATTGACAGGTGGCATGGAGCAATGATCTAAGTGGAGTTAAATAGAGCAGCCAGCTAACGAATTAACCTCGTCACCTGTGGAAGGAAACTCAGAAGCCGCAGCTCCACTCACAACCACCAGAGGAAGCCCATGGACAGAACCAGCCGAAGTACCATTCATGACCACAGGAGGGAGCTTGACAACAGAATTCACAACAGACAGGTACAAAATAATGTAAGTGTGAAAGTAGCCTTAGGCCTCTCACAAGGTCCTCACGTTCTTTCAGTTTCCCTTGTTGGTAGGACACTACCCGCATGGCAGGAAACTCGAGCCTTTTTACAGGTATCTCTCAGATGACTCCGGGCTGCACCTGTTACTGTGCTTTCGAGTGTTAATGGTGGACAGGCGACCTGTAATCTCCTGTCCACCGGTTTCTGCCGTGGGGCATAGAGTTACCCCCACAACCTCGGTCTTCCTGTACAGGAATTCTGCGCTTCAGCGTGGAGGAAGCTCAGTCTCAGCTTCCCTCCAGCTCTTTACTTCTCCTGTGCTTTTCTTCCCCTTTCAGTCTCCTACAGACTGCTCTTTTCTCTTTCCTTCCAGGTCTGCAGGGCCCCAGCTTTCCTCTCTCAGACTCTCTCTGTCTGCTTCCTCTCTCCTCTCACAAAGTGACTAAGTCCTCAACCCAGTTCAGAATATATATATATCTAGGGAAGCTCCCCTGAAACTGGGTTCAGAGCTCCCCCTTCTGGCCTGGAGTCAGAACAGTGTTGTATGTGCTGGTTACCTGTTAAAGGGATCCTTCCTCGCTTCCAAGCATGGCATCACCTTCCCCGTGACGAAGGCAATACCACTGTAATAACCAGTTATCTGGGGTGTTACACAAACTCAGCTTTCTGACACTGGGCACTGCATATCCTTTGGTAATCTTCAGATTTCATGATGCCTTGCACACAGTCAAGGTACCCAGTGCCAGAGGCAGCAAAACAACCCCAAAACATCTTTGAACCACCAACATATTTGACTGTAGGTGCTGTGTTCTTTTCTTTGTAGTCCTCATTCTGTTTTTGGTAAACAGTAGAATGATGTGCTTCGCCATAAAGCTCTTTATTGGTCTCATCTGTTTACAAGATGCTTTCCCAAAAGGAATTTTGCTTACTCACGTAAATTTTGACAAGCTGCAGGCTAGCGTTTTTATATCTCTATGTTTCTCAACACATTCCAGATTTACAACTGGAATATTTCATTAAGTGATATCTAGGATGTGGGATTTTAGTGTTCCCTTTATTTTTTTTGAGCAGTGTATATTTAGGTGTGATTTTCATATTGCCCACATCTGTTATTCGCCACTGGTGAGGTTGAATGAGCATCACATGCTTGAAACAAAGTTGTTTACCCGCAATTTTAGAACGGTGGCAAGAATTTTATTCCACCCATTTTGGGGGGTTTATGTGAAATTATGCTCAATTTGCTTTTTTGTGTGTGTGTTGTTCCATAACACACAAAGAAAATAAATGTATATAACAAAATGTGTGTAATTGGGAGATTGTAATTGTGTGTAATTATAGTGCTTTGGCACAAAGCACTATATTGTTATTCCACAGTAGTTAACTTCCTCTTATTATTATTCAGTCCGCAATTAATGCGGCCCGAACCGCTGCACTCAGACTCCAGTGAGGTGTCATTTCGAAGCCAGCATTCCTGAGAGGTGTGCTAAGTATTTTTCGTGCCGATCGGATTTGTACTTTTGGCGCAATTTGCGTTTGAAAATTTTGTCTCAATGTATTTCAATAGGGAAAAAATGTTCCCATAAGGTTATAATGGCTGATTTCTGAGGCAATTTCAAAATAACTGCCAACTGCCACCTGGCTGATTACCTCATTGATATGCGCAGTCAGACCCAGTTACTATGCCAATGCCTACGAACTCTACATGACCCCACTAGGACACAGATTTTGGCAGATAATATCAGCTCTTAAAGTGACCCACCCACCAAATTGGCACCTGAGGTGCCCAGCCCACCAAATCGGACCCTGAGTGGCCCCGCCCACCAAATTGGACCCCGAGTGGCCCTGCCCACCAAATCGGACCCAGAGTGACCCCGCCCACCAAATCTGACCCAGAGTGACCCCGCCCACCAAATCGGACCCAGAGTGACCCCGCCCACCAAATCGGTCCCTGAGGTACCCCGCCCACCAAATCGGACGCAGAGTGACCCCGCCCACCAAATCGGTCCCTGAGGTGCCCCGCCCACCAAATCGGACCCCGAGTGGCCCCACCCACCAAATCAGACCCCGAGTGACCCCGCCCACCAAATCGGACCCAGAGTGACCCCGCCCACCAAATCGGACCCAGAGTGACCCTGCCCACCAAATCGGTCCCTGAGGTGCCCCGCCCACCAAATCGGACCCAGTGTGGCCCCGCCCACCAAATGGGTCCCTGAAGTGCCCCGCCCACCAAATCGGACCCAGAGTGACCCCGCCCACCAAATCGGACCCAGAGTGACCCTGCCCACTAAATCAGAGGCCGAGGGCCCCGCCCACCAAATTGCAGGCCGCGGGGCCCCGCCCACCAAATCAGAGGCCGAGGGGCCCCGCCCACCAAATCGGATGCCGAGGGGCCCCGCCCACCAAATCAGAGGCCGAGGGGCCCTGCCCACCAAATCAGAGGCCGAGGGGCCCTGCCCACCAAATCAGAGGCCGAGGGGCACCGCCCACCAAATCAGACCTCGAGTGGCCCCGCCCACCAAACCGGACCCCGAGTGGCCCCACCCACCAAATCGGACCCGAGTGGCCCCACCCACCAAATTGGACCCAGAGTGGCACCGCCCACCAAATCAGTTCCTGAGGTGCCCCGCCCACCAAATCCAAAGCACTATCTGTAGTTCCTTCAGGAAATACCCATCTAGTTGTAATTGTAACTTTTTGGGAGAAATACTTCATTTTCTGGAACAATTTCAAGGGTGCCAACACTTGCTATAACTGTATTTATATGTTTATTAGTGTTGATTGAATAGCTTCAGATAAGTGCTTATCCGAATAGCTATAGCGCTTACTGTATAGCTGTCTCGGTAATCTGGATACTTGGAGCACTTCCGATAATCAGCTGTCCGGCACCGCAGCTGCATGTGTCGCGGCTGTTTCACAGTCGCAACACATGCATGGAGAGCCTATGTATTGTAACTGTCACATAGCCGCAATACATGCAGCTGCAGCTTGGAACAGCTGATTATTGGGAGCGCTCCAGGTATCCGGGTTCCCTCTGCAGCTATTCAGTAAGCGCTACAGATTGCCGAATAAGGAGGGAGCTGACGATGTTCGTTCATCTCTACTCCTGAGTACAGGCACCAAGAAGGGGGAGCTAAAAATTGGAGAAGGGAGGGTTCAATAATGACACATGGGCGATTAATTTACAGTATGATATTCATATAGTGTGTAGAAATTGCACAGATGTTTAGGATGGAGAGATTTAAAGGCAGCTTGCTATCCTCCTGAAACGTGCAGCTATAACAGGACACCAAGCTCAGCAGGGTGCCCCAGCCTTCTCAGCTTCAGAGAAGAAATTCACAAACACACTAGTTAGCAGTGTCCAAGCTTCCGCAGGAAGACCTCCTATGGATATCATGCTAACTGCTTTGTTGAGTCAGCTAAGATTTCGTAAGGAGAATATGCACTTATTGTACGTCCTAGCCACACTTCAGTTACATTTTCGAGATTTCTGGAATGGACCAAACGCCTTCCAAGGTCTTAGGGTACCGTCACACTATAACATTTCGATCGCTATGACGGTACGATTCGTGACATTCCAGCGATATCGTTACGATATCGCTGTGTCTGACACGCAGCAGCGATCAGGGATCCTGCTGAGAATCGTACGTCGTAGCAGATCGTATGGAACTTTCTTTCATCGCTGGATCTCCCGCTGTCATCGCTAGATCGGTGTGTGTGACACCGATCTAGCGATCTAGCGATGCGATCCAGCGATGCGTTCGCTTGTAACCAGGGTAAACATCGGGTAACTAAGCGCAGGACCGCGCTTAGTTACCCGATGTTTACCCTGGTTACAAGCGTTAAACTAAAAAAAAAAAAACAGCACATACTTACATCTGGTGTCCGTCAGGTCCCTTGCCGTCTCTGCTTCCCGCACTGTGACTGCCGGCCGTAAAGTGAAAGCAGAGCACAGCGGCTGTGCTTTCACTTTCACTTTACGGCCGGCAGTCACAGTGCGGGAAGCAGACTGCAAGGGACCTGACGGACACCAGAATGTAAGTATGTGCTGTTTGTTTTTTTTTAGTTTAACGCTTGTAACCAGGGTAAACATCGGGTAACTAAGCGCGGTCCTGCGCTTAGTTACCCGATGTTTACCCTGGTTACCCAGGGACCTCGGCATCGTTGGTCGCTGGAGAGCTGTCTGTGTGACAGCTCCCCAGCGACCACACTACGATTTACCTACGATCACGGCCAGGTCATATCGCTGGTCGTGATCGTAGGTAAATCGTATAGTGTGACGGTACCCTTAATCTGTTGTAGCACCCCAGCGTGCGGTGAGACGTAGAATGGCTAGTAGGAGCCAGGTAGCAACTCTGTTTGGTCTCCAAATGTAATGAGAGACCGGTTGGACCTGATGTCACCAGAAACACTGCCCTATGACCTTAGGAAGTTATGATCTTTCATAGGTTTTGGGAAATGTAGCTACAAACCTCCAGGGGAGGGGGATAAGAATGCTCCCGGGTACAGAAAAGGGTGTGACCTACCAAGGGGATAAAGGCTTGTGTAAGGCCATGTGGTCTCTCTCTGATATGCTTGCTATTCACTTCGAAAGTGAGGTCCACGCCGATTAATGTGCTGTGAATGAACTAAGAATCAGCTTGCTTCCCATGCGCCCATCGCACATATGGTTGAACATCAAACTGGTAATTGACATGATCCATCTGTTCATAACTTTTGTGTTTCATCCGTATTTGCATATCTGACCATTGTATATGTATAACCTTTGTGTATATAGTGTATTGCCTAGTGATCCCGTAAGGCGATTAAATATGTAATTTAACCTTAGTTTGCTATTTCATCTCGATCCACAAATTCACACGTTCATATTTTCGACAACTTTCCATGCTACCAGGCCTGGTTTCTGGCCTGATATAATCCTGTTAATGGATCGGGGTTAAATCTAATGAGGAACTGGTGGCAGTCCTATCAGGCTGACCGGGTGCTGTTTCACTGGTGCTAGTGAACGAGGTCTCTAAGCCTGTCAGAGTTGTGGACGAGTGTGGTGCCACATCTGTGACTGCGTGGGCCACATCCTCTCACTCACTGTGCATCCCTGAGCCAGTTTGAACAGGGATTCTGTGGAAAACTGTACCAAGCTGACCTTACATGTCCCCAGGGAGTGTGGAATGTTATGTTGGTGAAAGTAAGGAGACCGCACTGTGTGATCATTCTGACGTAAAAGTGACGTCAGGCGGGGTGGCGAGGTGCGGGTTTATTACATTTAGTATAATGTTGTACTCTATCAAGGTATCAGATTGTTATTGTCAGATTTTATAGCACCTGAGACATAACAATGCAAATATACCCACCATGCAGATACTGGGAACCAATATTACATATTCCCCTCCATCTGACTGCAGAACAGGAAAAAGTAACACAAAAAATGATATATTTATCAGAAGGGCAAAATAACTCTTTGCTTCCTAGACTTCCTAGCGGAGTGACTGCAGACTTTCATCACACGCCTGGACAAGCTATGTAAGTGCATGTGACGAGACTCATCCTCTCTGTCCCACGCCATAATCCATGTCTGGGGGAGAAATAGTTTTCAGCATAATTAACCAGCGGTGACATCATCGCGACCGGGCTGAACTGCGGTAACGTCAATGACCATGGAAAACAGCCCGGCCTCGATGATGTCATCGCTGGTCAATGACGCTGCGCTCGCAGCAGCTCATTCACCGGAGGTTCTCAGCCTGGACGGTCGCATCTTGGCACCGCCCAGGTTGAAAACTATTTCTCCCCCGCACATGAATTATGTTGTGGGACAGAATGATGGTTAGGTGAAGGATATTGTTGTTTTTTTATTTTAGTTTTATTACAGGAGATCGAGGGCTTTGGTGGAATTAGGTGTGAGTATAGCTGTGTTTATTATTTTTAAATAAAAAAGGAACAGCGTGTTTTGTTTTATTTCTAATAAAAGGCTTTATTCTGGCGGTGTCTTTATTTACCATGTAACTATAGGATTAGTAATGGATAGGTGTCTTATAGATGCCTCTCCATTACATACCGTGGGCTTGATGTCACCTGACAAAAAAACAGTTTTTCCCCCAGACATGGATTACGGCGTGGGACAGAACGACAGGGCAAGTGGGAAGAGTCGGGCAAAGCGCCAGAATTAGTGCATCTAATTGATGCGCCTTTTCTGGGCAGCTGCGGACTGCTATTTTTAGGCTGGGGGGGGGGGCAATATATATGGCAACTTACTAGCCTGAGAATACCAGCCCCCAACTATCTGTTTTAGCAAGGCTGGTTGTCAAAAATGGGGGGGATCCCATGCCTTTTTTAAATTTATTTAAATAATTTAAAAAAATACGGCGAGGGGACCACTCTATTTTTGATAACCAGCCTTGCTGAAGCTGACAGCTGAGGGTTGCAGCCCCCAGCTGTGACTTTTGCTTGGCTGGTTATCAAATATACAGGGGAACCGCGCCTTTTTGTTTTAAATATATATACTCACAGCGCGGACGCCGGCTGATGAATACTCTCATCAGTTGCTCCTGCTCTCGCTGTTAGCAGCAGCAGGCATTGGCTGATAGGAGCAGTAGTCCCATCAGCCGACACCAGTGACCGGAGCTAAGCTTTATACCTCCAATCACAGCTGCGCTGAAGCTGTCTTTTGACAGCGTGGGAACTTTTTTCAACTGTTTGGCCGAACCTGAGCATCCAGGTGTCTGCCCATCTCTACTCCTAAGCCATCTATATGGGCATGTAGGTCATAGGAAGCTGAATAAAATGATACCTTGATATCTGCACTCCGATGTCTAATGCCAGTGAAATCCACATTTTTCTTAATATGTAAATGAGCTGTTAAGATCTATGGGCTTGATGCAGATCTACATGAGACTCCGCCTCTAGATCATGTTTTAAATTAAAGGAGGTGTTAACAATGAAAGATATGTAGATCAGGAGTTCAGACTGTCAGTTATTACATATTTCACGTTGGTAATGATCCTTTCATCTTCAATAAGCTCTGGGGGCCAATGGGATCTATGTCCCACCCATAGATCTTCACAGCTCATTACTTATTAAGAAAAACATGGATTTCTCTGCAATAAAACATAAGATTGCAGATATCAATGTATCCTATTATTCAGCTTCCTATGACCTTCATGACCATATAGACAGCTTAGGAGGGTTAATCCTGCTGAGAGATTCCCTTTAAAGGGAACCTGCCTGGACAAGTTTATTGTTGGAGCCATTGTTATGGCTGGATTAGTCCTGGTACAGTAATGCAAGGCTACATACAAATGAGCTTGGAAGTGAATTGGGGGCACGTGTTGATGCCCTTCCAGTATATCACACCTCCACTGCATTTCCAGGACCCTATGTAACCAGGCCAGTTATATCATCCTGACAGATTTCCTTGAAATGCTAAATGTAGACACCAATTATCCTCACTGATATGTTTCGCCAGTTGGCACCACCCTCAGGGCATCTCAGGCTAATGGCATGGGGGCTGAACTCAGTACTTCTACTGGTGTTTTCATACATGGCACAGGAGCCTTTGGGCTACTTAGTCATCAGTGCCTCGCTGCCACCCTCCCACATCCAGAATCCCACCCCTGCACAGCACCACCCTTGTACAAAAGGCTGAGATACAGCAGTGGGCACTACCACATGACCAACACTGGTGCCATGTTGTGCGGCACTGATGGGACCATCAATGCTAAACTCCCTTATAGCCATTGCAGAATGAAAGGGTTAACCATTGTAGCTTTGTGCACCAATTCCTCCACATTTCCTGATATCTGCTTGCTGTCAGCGAACGGAAACGGTACAGTTTATATCTAAACGCTCCACAACATCATGAGGCCATATGGTGACGAGGTTGTCAGTTGTCACAGCAAGTCTTATCCATTACTATTGGCATTGAGAATCATCCTGGGAATGCCAGGGGGCACTCACCACCCATAGGATAATACCAGCTGAAGGCATTGGGTGGGCACATTGGCAGCACTGTACCAGGGCACAATGGACACAGAAGGGGCATTTGCCGTGAGAAGCTGCTGACTGGTCCTACTAAAACAGCAGGGGTGAATATGTAGGTGCCCCTTATGGGGTAAGCATGGTAATAGGGGCATGGTGGCAGAATTGTGTCTTTGTGCGGTCCGGACCCCTAAAAATCTAATATATAAAGCTGAATGTGTGTGTGTGTATGTGTCCGGGATTATCATCTGAACCGTCGCAGCTACAGCCACACAATTTTGTACAGTCACACGTCTGGACCCCAAAAGCGTCATAGGCTATGTTGTGAGGTGAAATTTTAACCCCGCGCGTTCCAATTCACCAAACAATTTTGCCCCTATCTACATAATGGGGAAAAAGTGAAAGGAAAAGTGTTGGAGGCAAATTGACAGCTACCAGATGTGAACAAGGGGGACTTAAAGAGTGAGAGCGATGGCGCCAAAGAGTATATACCGTACAGTTGCTAACGTGGGGCCCCGACATGGGATACTCACCACACACGGGGATATGAACACACACACAAAATGCGCCACACACGTGCTTGAACACATATACCACCCTCAGCACACATTTCACCACACATACACCAACCTCGCCACATAAAATTCGAAACACAAAAGTCGCCGCTCAAAACTCGCCACGCGCAAAACTCGCCACATGTGCAAAACTCACCTCATGGAAAACTCGCCACACGCAAAACTTGCACACGTGAAAAAATTGCCACATGCACAAAAGTTGCAACACATGCAAAAGTTGCCTCACACAAAACTTGTACATATAACGCACCACACATAAAACTCGCCACGCGCAAAACTCGCCATGCGCAAAATTTGCTACACTAACCTGTCACATGCAACTCAACACACAAAAAGTTGCTACACGCATGTCGCCACACAAAACTCATCTCACAAAAGTCGCTACATGCATGTCGCCACATGCAACTCAACACACACAACTTGACACATGAAACTCACCCTAAAACACACACAAGTCTGGTATTATCCTTCAAAAATAAAAATCTGATTAATAAGCAGACAAACTACAAGAGCAACAAATGTACCATATAGGAAATACGGCAGCTGTCAGTCACATGACCTGTCTATTATGTGTATGCGTGAGCTAATATATACTGCCAGGGGGGAGGGCTTCCTGTTGGCTGGAGATTTATCAGGCTGCCAATTTAGCTTACAAATACTGAGGTAAAAATACTAACCAAATAACGTGTGAACGCGGTCTAAAGGCCCCTTCACATTAACCCCTTCATGACCCAGCCTATTTTGACCTTAAAGACCTTGCCGTTTTTTGCAATTCTGACCAGTGTCCCTTTATGAGGTAATAACTCAGGAACGCTTCAACGGATCCTAGCGGTTCTGAGATTGTTTTTTCGTGACATATTGGGCTTCATGTTAGTGGTAAATTTAGGTCAATAAATTCTGCGTTTATTTGTGAAAAAAACGGAAATATGGCGAAAATTTTGAAAATTTTGCAATTTTCACATTTTGAATTTTTATTCTGTTAAACCAGAGAGATATGTGACACAAAATAGTTAATAAATAACATTTCCCACATGTTTACTTTACATCAGCACAATTTTGGAAACAAAATTTTTTTTTGTTAGGAAGTTATAAGGGTTAAAATTTGACCAGCGATTTGTCATTTTTACAACGAAATTTACAAAACCATTTTTTTTAGGGACCACCTCACATTTGAAGTCAGTTTGAGGGGTCTATATGGCTGAAAATACCCAAAAGTGACACCATTCTAAAAACTGCACCCCTCAAGGTACTCAAAACCACATTCAAGAAGTTTATTAACCCTTCAGGTGCTTCACAGCAACAGAAGCAACATGGAAGGAAAAAATGAACATTTAACTTTTTAGTCACAAAAATTATCTTTTAGCAACAATTTTTTTATTTTCCCAATGGTAAAAGGAGAAACTGAACCACGAAAGTTGTTGTCCAATTTGTCCTGAGTACGCTGATACCTCATATGTGGGGGTAAACCACTGTTTGGGCGCACGGCAGGGCTTGGAAGGGAAGGAGCGCCATTTGACTTTTTGAATCAAAAATTGGCTCCACTCTTTAGCGGACACCATGTCACGTTTGGAAAGCCCCCGTGTGCCTAAAAATTGGAGCTCCCCCACAAGTGACCCCATTTTGGAAACTAGACATCCCAAGGAACTTATCTAGATGCATAGTGAGCACTTTGAACCCCCAGGTGCTTCACAAATTGATCCGTAAAAATGAAAAAGTACTTTTTTTTCACAAAAAAATTCTTTTAGCCTCAATTTTTTCATTTTCACATGGGCAACAGGATAAAATGGATCCTAAAATGTGTTGGGCAATTTCTCCTGAGTACACCAATACCTCACATGTGGGGGTAAACCACTGTTTGGGCACATGGTAAGGCTCGGAAGGGAAGGAGCGCCATTTGACTTTTTGAATGAAAAATTATTTCCATCGTTAGCGGACACCATGTCGCGTTTGGATAGCTCCTGTGTGCCTAAACATTGGCGCTCCCCCACAAGTGACCCCATTTTGGAAACTAGACCCCCCAAGGAACTTATTTAGATGCCTAGTGAGCACTTTAAACCCTCAGGTGCTTCACAAATTGATCTGTAAAAATGAAAAAGTACTTTTTTTTCACAAAAAAATTATTTTCGCCTCAATTTTTTCATTTTCACATGGGCAGTAGGATAAAATGGATCATAAAATTTGTTGGGCAATTTCTCCCGAGTACGCCGATACCTCATATGTGGGGGTAAACCACTGTTTGGGCACTCGGCAGGGCTCGGAAGGGAAGGCGCGCCATTTGACTTTTTGAATGGAAAATTAGCTCCAATTGTTAGCGGACACCATGTCGCGTTTGGAGAGCCCCTGTGTGCCTAAACATTGGAGCTCCCCCACAAGTGACCCCATTTTGGAAACTAGACCCCCCAAGGAACTTATCTAGATGCATATTGAGCACTTTAAACCCCCAGGTGCTTCACAGAAGTTTATAACGCAGAGCCATGAAAATAAAAAATAATTTTTCTTTCCTCAAAAATGATTTTTTAGCCTGGAATTTCCTATTTTGCCAAGGATAATAGGAGAAATTGGACCCCAAATATTGTTGTCCAGTTTGTCCTGAGTATGCTGATACCCCATATGTGGGGGTAAACCACTGTTTGGGCGCACGGCAGGGCTCGGAAGGGATGGCACGCCATTTGGCTTTTTAAATGGAAAATTAGCTCCAATCATTAGCGGACACCATGTCACGTTTGGAGAGCCCGTGTGCCTAAACATTGGAGATCCCCCAGAAATGACACCATTTTGGAAACTAGACCCCCAAAGGAACTAATCTAGATGTGTGGTGAGGACTTTGAACCCCCAAGTGCTTCACAGAAGTTTATAACGCAGAGCCATGAAAATAAAAAAAAAAAATTATTTTCTCAAAAATGATCTTTTAGCCTGCAATTTTTTATTTTCCCAAGGGTAACAGGAGAAATTTGACCCCAAAAGTTGTTGTCCAGTTTCTCCTGAGTACGCTGATACCCCATATGTGGGGGTAAATCACTGTTTGGGCACATGCCGGGGCTCGGAAGTGAAGTAGTGACGTTTTGAAATGCAGACTTTGATGGAATGCTCTGTGGGCGTCACGTTGCGTTTGCAGAGCCCCTGATGTGGCTTAACAGTAGAAACCCCCCACAAGTGACCCCATTTTGGAAACTAGACCCCGAAAGGAACTTATCTAGATGTGTGGTGAGCACTTTGAACCCCCAAGTGCTTCATAGAAGTTTATAATGCAGAGCCGTGAAAATAATAAATACGTTTTCTTTCCTCAAAAATAATTATTTAGCCCAGAATTTTTTATTTTCCCAAGGGTTACAGAAGAAATTGGACCCCAAAAGTTGTTGTCCAGTTTCTCCTGAGTACGCTGATACCCCATATGAGGGGGTAAACCACTGTTTGGGCACATGCCGAGGCTCGGAAGTGAAGTAGTGACGTTTTGAAATGCAGACTTTGATGGAATGCTCTGTGGGCGTCACGTTGCGTTTGCAGAGCCCCTGATGTGGCTTAACAGTAGAAACCCCCCACAAGTGACCCCATTTTGGAAACTAGACCCCGAAAGGAACTTATCTAGATGTGTGGTGAGCACTTTGAACCCCCAAGCGCTTCATAGAAGTTTATAATGCAGAGCCGTGAAAATAATAAATACGTTTTCTTTCCTCAAAAATAATTATTTAGCCCAGAATTTTTTATTTTCCCAAGGGTTACAGGAGAAATTGGACCCCAAAAGTTGTTGTCCAGTTTCTCCTGAATACGCTGATACCCCATGAGTGGGGGTAAACCACTGTTTGGGCACACGTCGGGGCTCAGAAGGGAAGTAGTGACTTTTGAAATGCAGACTTTGATGGAATGGTCTACGGGTGTCACGTTGCGTTTGCAGAGCCCCTGGTGTGCCTAAACAGTAGAAACCCCCCACAAGTGACCCCATTTTAGAAACTAGACCCCCCAAGGAACTTATCTAGATATGTGGTGAGCACTTTGAACCCCCAAGTGCTTCACAGACGTTTACAACGCAGAGCCGTGAAAATAAAAAATCATTTTTCTTTCTTCAAAAATTATGTTTTAGCAAGCATTTTGTTTAGATTCACAAGGGTAACAGGAGAAATTGGACCCCAGTAATTGTTGCGCAGTTTGTCCTGAGTATGCTGGTACCCCATATGTGGGGGTAAACCACTGTTTGGGCACACGTCAGGGCTCGGAAGTGAGGGAGCACCATTTGACTTTTTGAATACGAGATTGGCTGGAATCAATGGTGGCGCCATGTTGCGTTTGGAGACCCCTGATGTGCCTAAACAGTGGTAACCCCTCAATTCTACCTCCAACACTAACCCCAACACACCCCTAACCCTAATCCCAACTGTAGCCATAACCCTAATCACACCCCTAACCACAACCCTAACCCCAACACACCCCTAACCCTAACCACAACCCTAATTCCAACCCTAACCCTAAGGCTATGTGCCCACGTTGCGGATTCGTGTGAGATATTTCCGCACCATTTTTGAAAAATCCGCGGGTAAAAGGCACTGCGTTTTACCTGCGGATTTTCCGCGGATTTCCAGTGTTTTTTGTGCGGATTTCACCTGCGGATTCCTATTGAGGAACAGGTGTAAAACGCTGCGGAATCCGCACAAAGAATTGACATGCTGCGGAAAATACAACGCAGTGTTTCCGCGCGGTATTTTCCGCACCATGGGCACAGCGGATTTGGTTTTTCATATGTTTACATGGTACTGTAAACCTGATGGAACACTGCTGCGAATCCGCAGCCAAATCCGCACCGTGTGCACATAGCCTAATTCTAAAGGTATGTGCACACGCTGCGGAAAACGCTGCGGATCCGCAGCAGTTTCCCATGAGTTTACAGTTCAATGTAAACCTATGGGAAACAAAAATCGCTGTACACATGCTGCGGAAAAACTGCACGGAAACGCAGCGGTTTACATTCCGCAGCATGTCACTTCTTTTGTGCGGATTCCGCAGCGGTTTTACAACTGCTCCAATAGAAAATCGCAGTTGTAAAACCGCAGTGAAATGCGCAGAAAAAAACGCGGTAAATCCGCCATAAATCTGCAGCGGTTTAGCACTGCGGATTTATCAAATCCGCAGCGGAAAAATCCGCAGAGGACCAGAATACGTGTGCACATACCGAAACCCTAACCCTAACCCTACCCCTAACCCTAGCCCTAACCCTACCCCTAGCCCTAACCCTACCCTAACATTAGTGGAAAAAAAAAAATTTCTTTTTTTTATTGTCCCTACCTATGGGGGTGACAAAGGGGGGGGGGTCATTTATTATTTTTTTTATTTTGATCACTGAGATAGATTATATCTCAGTGATCAAAATGCACTTTGGAACGAATCTGCCG
Source organism: Ranitomeya imitator (assembly GCF_032444005.1). NCBI lineage: Eukaryota > Metazoa > Chordata > Amphibia > Anura > Dendrobatidae > Ranitomeya > Ranitomeya imitator. The sequence goes on along the minus strand of NC_091283.1, from coordinate 493,146,715 downwards.
GCCGGCAGATTCGGCGGGCGCACTGCACATGCGCCCGCCATTTTGGAAGATGGCGGCGCCCAGGGAGAAGACGGACGGGACCCCGGCTGGATCGGTAAGTATGATGGGGTGGGGGGGGGGACCACGGGGGGGGGGGATCGGAGCACGGGGGGGGGATCGGAGCACGGGGGGGGGGAATCGGAGCGCGGGAGGAGTGGAACGGAGCACGGGGGGGCTGGAATGGAGCACGGGGGGGGGGTGGAACGGAGCACGGGGGGTGGATCGGAGTGCAGGGGGGGTGATTGGAGCACGGGGGGGTGATTGGAGCACGGGGGGAGCGGACAAGAGCACGGGGGGGAGCGGAGCACTGGACGGAGGGGAGCCGGAGCAGTGTACCGGCCAGATCGGGGGGCTGCGAGGGCGATCGGTGGGGTGGGGGCACATTAGTATTTCCAGCCATGGCCGATGATATTTCAGCATCGGCCATGGCTGGATTGTAATATTTCACCCGTTATAATAAGTGAAATATTACAAATCGCTCTGATTGGCAGTTTCACTTTCAACAGCCAATCAGAGCGATCGTAGCCACGAGGGGGTGAAGCCACCCCCCCTGGGCTAAACTACCACTCCCCCTGTCCCTGCAGATCGGGTGAAATGGGAGTTAACCCTTTCACCCGGCCTGCAGGGACGCGATCTTTCCATGACGCCGCATAGGCGTCATGGGTCGTATTGGCACCGACTTTCATGACGCCTACGTGGCGTCATGGGTCGGGAAGGGGTTAAGCGACGCTGCAGCGATACCGACAACGATCCGGATCGCTGCAGCGTCGCTGTTTGGTCGCTGGAGAGCTGTCACACAGACCGCTCTCCAGCGACCAACGATGCCGGTAACCAGGGTAAACATCGGGTAACTAAGCGCAGGGCCGCGCTTAGTAACCCGATGTTTACCCTGGTTACCATCCTAAAAGTAAAAAAAACAAACAGTACATACTTACCTACCGCTGTCTGTCCTCCAGCGCTGTGCTCTGCACTCCTCCTGCACTGGCTGTGAGCACAGCGACCGGAAAGCAGAGCGGTGACGTCACCGCTCTGCTTTCCGGCTGACCGACGCTCACAGCCAGTGCAGGAGGAGTGCAGAGCACAGCGCTGGAGGACAGACAGCGGTAGGTAAGTATGTACTGTTTGTTTTTTTTACTTTTAGGATGGTAACAAGGGTAAACATCGGGTTACTAAGCGCGGCCCTGCGCTTAGTTACCCGATGTTTACCCTGGTTACCAGTGAAGACATCGCTGGATCGGTGTCACACACGCCGATCCAGCGATGTCCACGGGAGATCCAGCGACGAAATAAAGTTCTGGACTTTCTTCAGCGACCAACGATCTCCCAGCAGGGGCCTGATCGTTGGTCGCTGTCACACATAACGATTTTATTAACGATATCGTTGCTACGTCACAAAAAGCAACGATATCGTTAACAATATCGTTATGTGTGAAGGTACCTTAATACAGGAGGAGATGACATACAGATATATACTATATACAGGGGAGATGACACACAGATATATACTATATACAGGAGAGATGACACACAGGTATATACTATATACAGGAGGAGATGACACACAGGTATATACTATATACAGGAGGAGATGACACAGGTATATACTATATACAGGAGGAGATGACATACAGGTATATACTATATACAGGAGATGATGCACTGGTATATACTATATAAAGGGGAGATGACATACAGGTACATACTATATACAGGTTAGATGACACAGGTATATAGTATATACAGGGGAGATGACACACAGATATATATATATACAGGGGAGATGACACACAGGTGTATACTATATACAGGAGATGACACACAGGTATATACTATATACAGGAGGAGATGACACACAGGTATATACTATATACAGGGGAGATGACACACACATATATACTATATACAGGGGAGATGACACACAGGTATATACTGTATACAGGAGGAGATTATATACAGGTACATACTGATGACACACAGGTATATACTATGTACAGAAGCAGATGACACACTGGTATATACTATATACAGGGGAGATGACATACAGGTACATACTATATACAGGGGAGATGACACACAGGTATATAGTATATACAGGGGAGATGACACACAGGTATATACTATATACAGGGGAGATGACACACAGGTATATACTATATACAGGAGATGACACAGGCATATACTATATACAGGAGGAGATGACACAGGTATATACTATATACAGGAGATGACATGACATACAGGTACATACTGATGACACACAGGTATGTACTATATACAGGAGAGATGACACACGGGTATATACTATATACAGGGGAGATGACACACAGATATATACTATATACAGGAGAGATGACACAAAGGTATATACTATATACAGGAGGAGATGACACAGGTATACTATATACAGGAGGAGATGATACACAGGTATATACTATATACAGGAGGAGATGACATACAGGTATATACTATATACAGGAGATGGCGCACTGGTATATACTATATACAGGAGATGACACACACATATATACTATATACAGGGGAGATGACACACAGGTATATACTGTATACAGGAGGAGATGACATACAGGTACATACTGATGACACAGGTATATACTATGTGCAGGAGCAGATGACACAGGTATATACTATATACAGGAGGAGATGACACACTGGTATATTCTATATACAGGGGAGATGACATACAGGTACATACTATATACAGGGGAGATGACACACAGGTATATAGTATATACAGGGGAGATGACACAGATATATATACAGGGGAGATGACACACAGGTGTATACTATATACAGGAGATGACACACAGGTATATACTATATACAGGAGGAGATGACACACACATATATACTATATACAGGGGAGATGACACACAGGTATATACTGTATACAGGAGGAGATGACATACAGGTACATACTGATGACACACAGGTATATAATATGTACAGGAGCAGATGACACACAGGTATATACTATATACAGGAGGAGATGACACACTGGTATATACTATATACAGGGGAGATGACATACAGGTACATACTATATACAGGGGAGATGACACAGGTATATAGTATATACAGGGGAGATGACACACAGGTATATACTATATACAGGGGAGATGACACACAGGTATATACTATATACAGGAGGAAATGACACACTGGTATATACTATATACAGGAGGAGATGACACAGGTATATACTATATACAGGAGATGACATGACATAAAGGTACATACTGATGACACACAGGTATGTACTATATACAGGAGAGATGACACACAGGTATATACTATATGCAGGGGAGATTACACACAGATATATACTATATACAGGAGAGATGACACAAAGGTATATACTATATACAGGAGAGATGACACACAGGTATATACTATATACAGGAGATGACACACTGGTATATACTATATACAGGAGGAGATGACACAGGTATATACTATATACAGGAGATGACACACAGGTATATACTATATACAGGAGATGACATACAGGTATATACTATATACAGGGGAGATGACACACACATATATACTATATACAGGGGAGACGACACACAGGTATATACTGTATACAGGAGATGACACATGTACATACTGATGACACAGGTATATACTATATACAGGAGGAGATGACACACAGGTATATACTATATACAGGAGGAGATGATACACAGGTATATACTATATACAGGAGGAGATGACATACAGGTATATACTATATACAGGAGATGGCGCACTGGTATATACTATATACAGGAGATGACACACACATATATACTATATACAGGGGAGATGACACACAGGTATATACTGTATACAGGAGGAGATGACATACAGGTACATACTGATGACACAGGTATATACTATGTGCAGGAGCAGATGACACAGGTATATACTATATACAGGAGGAGATGACACACTGGTATATTCTATATACAGGGGAGATGACATACAGGTACATACTATATACAGGGGAGATGACACACAGGTATATAGTATATACAGGGGAGATGACACAGATATATATACAGGGGAGATGACACACAGGTGTATACTATATACAGGAGATGACACACAGGTATATACTATATACAGGAGGAGATGACACACACATATATACTATATACAGGGGAGATGACACACAGGTATATACTGTATACAGGAGGAGATGACATACAGGTACATACTGATGACACACAGGTATATAATATGTACAGGAGCAGATGACACACAGGTATATACTATATACAGGAGGAGATGACACACTGGTATATACTATATACAGGGGAGATGACATACAGGTACATACTATATACAGGGGAGATGACACAGGTATATAGTATATACAGGGGAGATGACACACAGGTATATACTATATACAGGGGAGATGACACACAGGTATATACTATATACAGGAGGAAATGACACACTGGTATATACTATATACAGGAGGAGATGACACAGGTATATACTATATACAGGAGATGACATGACATAAAGGTACATACTGATGACACACAGGTATGTACTATATACAGGAGAGATGACACACAGGTATATACTATATGCAGGGGAGATTACACACAGATATATACTATATACAGGAGAGATGACACAAAGGTATATACTATATACAGGAGAGATGACACACAGGTATATACTATATACAGGAGATGACACACTGGTATATACTATATACAGGAGGAGATGACACAGGTATATACTATATACAGGAGATGACACACAGGTATATACTATATACAGGAGATGACATACAGGTATATACTATATACAGGGGAGATGACACACACATATATACTATATACAGGGGAGACGACACACAGGTATATACTGTATACAGGAGATGACACATGTACATACTGATGACACAGGTATATACTATATACAGGAGGAGATGACACACAGGTATATACTATATACAGGGGAGATGACACACACATATATACTATATACAGGGGAGATGACAGGCATATACTGTATACAGGAAGAGATGACATACAGGTACATACTGATGACACACAGGTATATACTGTGTACAGGAGCAGATGACACACAGGTATATACTATATACAGGGGAGATGACATACAGGTACATACTATATACAGGGGAGATGACACAGGTATATAGTATATACAGGGGAGATGACACACAGGTATATACTATATACAGTGGAGATGACACACAGGTATATACTATATACAGGAGATGACATACAGGTACATACTGATGACACACAGGTATATACTATATACAGGAGAGATGACGCACAGTTATATACTATATACAGGAGGAAATGACACTGGTATATACTATATACAGGAGGAGATGACACACAGGTATATACTATATACAGGAGGAGATGACACACAGGTATATACTATATACAGGAGATGACATACAGGTATATACTATATACAGGGGAGATGACACAGGTATATACTGTATACAGGAGGAGATGACATACAGGTACATACTGATGACACACAGGTATATACTATATACTGGAGAGATGAAACACAGGTAAATACTATATACAGGAGATGACACACTGGTATATACTATATACAGGGGAGATGACATACAGGTACATACTATATACAGGGGAGATGACACACAGGTATATAGTATATACAGGGGAGATGACACACAGGTATATACTATATACAGGGGAGATGACACACAGGTATATACTATATACAGGAGATGACACAGGCATATACTATATACAGGAGGAGATGACACAGGCATATACTATATACAGGAGATGACATGACATACAGGTACATACTGATGACACACAGGTATGTACTATATACAGGAGAGATGACACACGGGTATATACTATATACAGGGGAGATGACACACAGATATATACTATATACAGGAGAGATGACACAAAGGTATATACTATATACAGGAGGAGATGACACACGTATATACTATATACAGGAGAAGATGACACACAGGTATATACTATATACAGGAGGAGATGACATACAGGTATATACTATATACAGGAGATGGCGCACTGGTATATACTATATACAGGAGATGACACACACATATACTATATACAGGGGAGATGACACACAGGTATATACTGTATACAGGAGGAGATGACATACAGGTACATACTGATGACACAGGTATATACTATGTGCAGGAGCAGATGACACACAGGTATATACTATATACAGGAGGAGATGACACACTGGTATGTTCTATATACAGGGGAGATGACATACAGGTACATACTATATACAGGGGAGATGACACACAGGTATATAGTATATACAGGGGAGATGACACAGATATATATACAGGGGAGATGACACACAGGTGTATACTATATACAGGAGATGACACACAGGTATATACTATATACAGGAGGAGATGACACACAGGTATATACTATATACAGGGGAGATGACACACACATATACTATATACAGGGGAGATGACACACAGGTATATACTGTATACAGGAGGAGATGACATACAGGTACATACTGATGACACAGGTATATACTATGTACAGGAGAGATGACACACAGGTATATACTATATGCAGGGGAGATTACACACAGATATATACTATATACAGGAGAGATGACACAAAGGTATATACTATATACAGGAGGAGATGACACACGTATATACTATATACAGGAGGAGAAGACACACAGGTATATACTATATACAGGAGGAGATGACATACAGGTATATACTATATACAGGGGAGATGACACAAGTATATACTGTATACAGGAGGAGATGACATACAGGTACATACTGATGACACACAGGTATATACTATATACAGGAGATGACACACTGGTATATACTATATACAGGAGGAGATGACACAGGTATATACTATATACAGGAGATGACACACAGGTATATACTATATACAGGAGATGACATACATGTATATACTATATACAGGGGAGATGACACACACATATATACTATATACAGGGGAGACGACACACAGGTATATACTGTATACAGGAGGAGATGACACACAGGTATATACTATATACAGGGGAGATGACACACACATATATATGCTATATACAGGGGAGATGACAGGCATATACTGTATACAGGAAGAGATGACATACAGGTACATACTGATGACACACAGGTATATACTGTGTACAGGAGCAGATGACACAGGTATATACTATATACAGGAGATGACACAGGTATATACTATATACAGGGGAGATGACATACAGGTACATACTATATACAGGGGAGATGACACACAGGTATATAGTATATACAGGGGAGATGACACAGGTATATACTATATACAGGAGATGACATACAGGTACATACTGATGACACACAGGTATATACTATATACAGGAGAGATGACGCACAGTTATATACTATATACAGGAGGAAATGACACACTGGTATATACTATATACAGGAGGAGATGACACACAGGTATATACTATATACAGGAGGAGATGACACACAGGTATATACTATATACAGGAGATGACATACAGGTATATACTATATACAGGGGAGATGACACACAGGTATATACTGTATACAGGAGGAGATGACATACAGGTACATACTGATGACACACAGGTATATACTATATACTGGAGAGATGAAACACAGGTAAATACTATATACAGGAGATGACACACTGGTATATATTATATACAGGAGGAGATGACACACAGGTATATACTATATACAGGAGCAGATGACACACAGGTATATACTATATGCAGGAGATGACATACAGGTATATACTATATACAGGGGAGATGACACACACATATATACTATATACAGGGGAGATGACACACAGGTATATACTGTATACAGGAGGAGATGACATACAGGTATATACTATATACAGGAGGAGATGACACACGTATATACTATATACAGGAGGAGATGACATACAGGTATATACTATATACAGGAGGAGATGACATACAGGTATATACTATATACAGGAGGAGATGACATACAGGTATATACTATATAAAAGAGATGACACAGGTATATAGAGGAGATGACATACAGCAGGTATATACTATAGAGGGGAGATGACATACAGGTATATACTATATAAAAGAGATGACACAGGTATATAGAGGAGATGACATACAGCAGGTATATACTATAGAGGTGAGATGACATACAGGTATATACAGGAGATGACATACAGGTATATACTATATATAGTAGGAGATGAGATACAGGTATATAGTATATACAGAAGAGATGACATACAGGTATATACAATATACAGGAGGAGATGACATACAGCAGGTATATTCTATTTACAGGGGAGATGACATACAGGTATATTCTATAAACAGGAGATGACATACAGGTGTATACTATATATAAGGGAGATGACAAACATGTATATACTGAGGTGAAAATGAGTGTTGTGAGGTGAAAATGAGGGGTGTGAGGTGAAAATGAAAAGGTGTGAGTGCAAAATGAGAGGAGTGAGGGAAAATAGTGGCGTGATCGGAAAATGACAGATGTGAGGTCGAAATGACAAGTGTTAGGCGGGAATGAGAGGAGTGAGGGGGAAAATAAGAGGAGTGAGGTGAGTAACTAACCACAGATATTTACTATGCCCAGGCAACGCCGGGCTCTTCAGCTAGTAATAAGGCTAGGTTCAGATTGCGTTAGGGCAATCCGTTTAGCGCTAGCGGATTGCGGTATGGCACTGTTGCCTCTGTACTGGTAGTAATTACCATAGTCACTGTGAGGCGGGGGTTATTTGGGCATTGTGACTGGCACAGAGAGGGAGCACAGGGTGGTACTTATATTGTGGCATGGATGCCTGCTGGCCTACCATGTGCATAAATATAAGGGCACTGTGGTGGCACACATGAGGGGAAGCATATTGGGTACCCAGAAGTGGGGGCACAATGCTTGAGGCTGGCACTGGTATCTGACACAACACTGTTATGGGGCCTTAGACTGCAGGTAAAGCACAGGCCTAGTGGGGCGCCGCATCCCCCCCGGCTCATCAGCAGGGCTGCAGCGCCCCCTCTGTCATCGGCTCCTCCCGTCACCGCCTCTCTGACGCTGCCAGCAGTAAAGGTGGAGCCGAGACCGAGGAGAAGGAAGAAGCCGGGAGGCGGCGGCTGACAGTGCCGGTCATAACATAATAAACAGTCGTGCCCGCTCTCTGCACGGTCTACTCCTGGGCATGGAGCCGGGTGTGCCCAGAGATCTTCGGGTGCTGGAGGTAGTGCCCGGCTGCATGCCCAGAGATCTCCGGTTGCTGGAGGTAGTGTCCGGCTGCATGCCCAGCCAGAGATCTCTGGGGTGTTGGAGGTAGTGCCCGGCTGCATGCCCAGCCAGAGATCTCCGGGGTGCTGGAGGTAGTGCCCGGCTCCGTGCCCAGAGATCTCCGGGTGCTGGAGGTGGTGCCCGGCTGCATGCCCAGCCAGAGATCTCCGGGGTGTTGGAGGTAGTGCCCGGCTGCATGCCCAGCCAGAGATATCCGGGGTGCTGGAGGTAGTGCCCGGCTCCGTGCCCAGAGATCTCCGGGTGCTGGAGGTAGTGCCCGGCTCCGTGCCCAGAGATCTCCGGGGTGCTGGAGGTGGTGCCCGGCTGCATGCCCAGAGATCTCCGGGATGCTGGAGATGGTGCCCGGCTGCATGCCCAGAGATCTCCGGGGTGCTGGAGGTAGTGCCCGGCTCCGTACCCAGAGATCTCCGGGGTGCTGGAGGTGGTGCCCGGCTGCATGCCCAGAGATCTCCGGGGTGCTGGAGGTAGTGCCCGGCTCCGTGCCCAGAGATCTCCGGGGTGCTGGAGGTGGTGCCCGGCTGCATGCCCAGAGATCTCCGGGATGCTGGAGATGGTGCCCGGCTGCATGCCCAGAGATCTCCGGGGTGCTGGAGGTGGTGCCCGGCTGCATGCCCAGAGATCTCCGGGGTGCTGGAGGTAGTGCCCGGCTCCGTGCCCAGAGATCTCCGGGGTGCTGGAGGTGGTGCCCGGCTGCATGCCCAGAGATCTCCGGGATGCTGGAGATGGTGCCCGGCTGCATGCCCAGAGATCTCCGGGGTGCTGGAGGTAGTGCCCGGCTCCGTACCCAGAGATCTCCGGGGTGCTGGAGGTGGTGCCCGGCTGCATGCCCAGAGATCTCCGGGGTGCTGGAGGTAGTGCCCGGCTCCGTACCCAGAGATCTCCGGGGTGCTGGAGGTGGTGCCCGGCTGCATGCCCAGAGATCTCCGGGGTGCCCAGTGATCCGGGCTCTCCCCGTCCATGGCGGCCTCTGCCTGGATGGATGGCTGTGAGGCAGGCGGGCGGTGAGGGGAGGGAGGGAGCTGGGCAGCAGCTGGAGCCTGTGACGGGGCGAGGACGGAGGGCGCCCGGCTGATTGGAAGGCAGCGCAGGCACTGAGAGCGGTGGAGGCGGGGGAAGTGCGAGCTCTCTGCGGGGACGGAGACGAGTCCACGCCCGGGGCCAGCGCTGCGGATCTGGCCGTCATTCAAACGTTTGTCGTCGGTAGAGGAGCCGCGGAGCGCTGACAGGTGAGGACCGGGCACCCTCCCGGAGCCTGCGGGGCCCCCCTGCCGGGCAGTGTGCGGGAGACGCGGCTGCGGCGGGAGGAGGAGGCGGCTCCTCGCGCTCTGTCTGCCCGATCCTGCTGCAGCGACGCTGGGCGGGGAGAAGGAGCAGGCGGCGCCCCCTCCCCCGGAGCTCTCGCCATTACCCAGGGGCTGCTGCAGCTGCTTTGTCTCCGAGACTCGGACGCTGAGCTCCGGCTGCGCCTTTTGTCCTTGAAGGAAGCAGGGGAGCGGGTGAGTGCGGGATTCTCCGCGGGCTCTGGGGCACGGGGATCGGGCACCACCGGACGGAGGCGCCGCCGGGCACCGCGTGCTCCGGGGCTTCCACACATGGCAGGGTGGGGTGTCCGCCGCCGGGATCCGGGGAGATGTGATCACCGGGGGTCACCTCCAGGGACCGGGCGTAGCCGCCTCACTGCACCCGGCTCTCGCGCACCTTTCCCGGGCACACATGCCGCGTGGTCCCGGTCAGCGACCATACGATGAATTTCGGGATCTCCTGGATCTGGCGATTTAGTTCTTTCACCGATCTGGAGATATTTTTATTTTTTTTTATTTTCGATCGGTGGAGATTTTATTATAATGGACGATTCTCGGGTCCGGGCAGGGGGAGCTCCAGCCTCCGGGATCGGCGCTGCCGGCAGCGGGGTCCGCAGAGCTCGGCTCCCCTCCTCCCGCAGCTGCTGCCCCGGGAGCCTCTTGTTTTTCTCGGGCAGGCTGCTAGTTCCGCGCTGGGTCTGGTGAGGTCGCTCTCCGCAGTCTCCGGCGGCTCCTCCTCCTCCCTGCGGCCGGAAGGTGAGGCAGAGCAGCCTGGTGAGAGCGAGGAGGTCGGGGAGCGGATCCTCACAGCGGGCGGGAGGGAGGAAGCGGCGCCACGCGGTCAGCAGCCCGGTGCAGGAGAGACGTGAGGGGCGCCCGGTGCAGGAGAGCGGGGAGACGTGAGGGGCGTCCGGTGCAGGAGAGCGGGGAGACGTGAGGGGCGTCCGGTGCAGGAGAGCGGGGAGACGTGAGGGGCGTCCGGTGCAGGAGAGCAGCGAGAGGTGAGGGGGCGCCCGGTGCAGGAGAGCGGGGAGACGTGAGGGGGCGCCCGGTGCAGGAGAGCGGGGAGACGTGAGGGGCGTCCGGTGCAGGAGAGCGGGGAGACGTGAGGGGCGTCCGGTGCAGGAGAGCAGCGAGAGGTGAGGGGGCGCCCGGTGCAGGAGAGCGGGGAGACGTGAGGGGGCGCCCGGTGCAGGAGAGCGGGGAGACGTGAGGGGCGTCCGGTGCAGGAGAGCAGCGAGAGGTGAGGGGCGCCCGGTGCAGGAGAGCGGGGAGACGTGAGGGGGCGCCCGGTGCAGGAGAGCGGGGAGACGTGAGGGGGCGCCCGGTGCAGGAGAGCGGGGAGACGTGAGGGGCGTCCGGTGCAGGAGAGCGGGGAGACGTGAGGGGCGTCCGGTGCAGGAGAGCAGCGAGAGGTGAGGGGGCGCCCGGTGCAGGAGAGCGGGGAGACGTGAGGGGGCGCCCGGTGCAGGAGAGCGGGGAGACGTGAGGGGCGTCCGGTGCAGGAGAGCAGCGAGAGGTGAGGGGGCGCCCGGTGCAGGAGAGCGGGGAGACGTGAGGGGGCGCCCGGTGCAGGAGAGCGGGGAGACGTGAGGGGGCGCCCGGTGCAGGAGAGCGGGGAGACGTGAGGGGCGTCCGGTGCAGGAGAGCGGGGAGACGTGAGGGGCGTCCGGTGCGGGGAGACGTGAGGGGCGTCCGGTGCAGGAGAGCAGCGAGAGGTGAGGGGGCGCCCGGTGCAGGAGAGCGGGGAGACGTGAGGGGGCGCCCGGTGCAGGAGAGCGGGGAGACGTGAGGGGCGTCCGGTGCAGGAGAGCGGGGAGACGTGAGGGGCGTCCGGTGCGGGGAGACGTGAGGGGCGTCCGGTGCAGGAGAGCAGCGAGAGGTGAGGGGGCGCCCGGTGCAGGAGAGCGGGGAGACGTGAGGGGGCGCCCGGTGCAGGAGAGCGGGGAGACGTGAGGGGGCGCCCGGTGCAGGAGAGCGGGGAGACGTGAGGGGCGCCCGGTGCAGGAGAGCGGGGAGACGTGAGGGGCGTCCGGTGCGGGGAGACGTGAGGGGCGTCCGGTGCAGGAGAGCAGCGAGAGGTGAGGGGGCGCCCGGTGCAGGAGAGCGGGGAGACGTGAGGGGGCGCCCGGTGCAGGAGAGCGGGGAGACGTGAGGGGCGTCCGGTGCAGGAGAGCGGGGAGACGTGAGGGGCGTCCGGTGCAGGAGAGCGGGGAGACGTGAGGGGGCGCCCGGTGCAGGAGAGCGGGGAGACGTGAGGGGCGTCCGGTGCAGGAGAGCGGGGAGACGTGAGGGGCGTCCGGTGCAGGAGAGCAGCGAGAGGTGAGGGGGCGCCCGGTGCAGGAGAGCGGGGAGACGTGAGGGGGCGCCCGGTGCAGGAGAGCGGGGAGACGTGAGGGGCGTCCGGTGCAGGAGAGCAGCGAGAGGTGAGGGGGCGCCCGGTGCAGGAGAGCGGGGAGACGTGAGGGGGCGCCCGGTGCAGGAGAGCGGGGAGACGTGAGGGGCGTCCGGTGCAGGAGAGCGGGGAGACGTGAGGGGCGTCCGGTGCGGGGAGACGTGAGGGGCGTCCGGTGCAGGAGAGCAGCGAGAGGTGAGGGGGCGCCCGGTGCAGGAGAGCGGGGAGACGTGAGGGGGCGCCCGGTGCAGGAGAGCGGGGAGACGTGAGGGGCGTCCGGTGCAGGAGAGCGGGGAGACGTGAGGGGCGTCCGGTGCGGGGAGACGTGAGGGGCGTCCGGTGCAGGAGAGCAGCGAGAGGTGAGGGGGCGCCCGGTGCAGGAGAGCGGGGAGACGTGAGGGGGCGCCCGGTGCAGGAGAGCGGGGAGACGTGAGGGGGCGCCCGGTGCAGGAGAGCGGGGAGACGTGAGGGGCGCCCGGTGCAGGAGAGCGGGGAGACGTGAGGGGCGTCCGGTGCGGGGAGACGTGAGGGGCGTCCGGTGCAGGAGAGCAGCGAGAGGTGAGGGGGCGCCCGGTGCAGGAGAGCGGGGAGACGTGAGGGGGCGCCCGGTGCAGGAGAGCGGGGAGACGTGAGGGGCGTCCGGTGCAGGAGAGCGGGGAGACGTGAGGGGCGTCCGGTGCAGGAGAGCGGGGAGACGTGAGGGGCGTCCGGTGCAGGAGAGCGGGGAGACGTGAGGGGGCGCCCGGTGCAGGAGAGCGGGGAGACGTGAGGGGGCGCCCGGTGCAGGAGAGCGGGGAGACGTGAGGGGCGTCCGGTGCAGGAGAGCGGGGAGACGTGAGGGGCGTCCGGTGCAGGAGAGCGGGGAGACGTGAGGGGCGTCCGGTGCGGGGAGACGTGAGGGGCGTCCGGTGCAGGAGAGCAGCGAGAGGTGAGGGGGCGCCCGGTGCAGGAGAGCGGGGAGACGTGAGGGGGCGCCCGGTGCAGGAGAGCGGGGAGACGTGAGGGGGCGCCCGGTGCAGGAGAGCGGGGAGACGTGAGGGGCGTCCGGTGCAGGAGAGCGGGGAGACGTGAGGGGCGTCCGGTGCGGGGAGACGTGAGGGGCGTCCGGTGCAGGAGAGCAGCGAGAGGTGAGGGGGCGCCCGGTGCAGGAGAGCGGGGAGACGTGAGGGGGCGCCCGGTGCAGGAGAGCGGGGAGACGTGAGGGGGCGCCCGGTGCAGGAGAGCGGGGAGACGTGAGGGGGCGCCCGGTGCAGGAGAGCGGGGAGACGTGAGGGGGCGCCCGGTGCAGGAGAGCGGGGAGACGTGAGGGGGCGCCCGGTGCAGGAGAGCGGGGAGACGTGAGGGGGCGCCCGGTGCAGGAGAGCGGGGAGACGTGAGGGGGCGCCCGGTGCAGGAGAGCGGGGAGACGTGAGGGGGCGCCCGGTGCAGGAGAGCGGGGAGACGTGAGGGGGCGCCCGGTGCAGGAGAGCGGGGAGACGTGAGGGGGCGCCCGGTGCAGGAGAGCGGGGAGACGTGAGGGGGCGCCCGGTGCAGGAGAGCGGGGAGACGTGAGGGGGCGCCCGGTGCAGGAGAGCGGGGAGACGTGAGGGGGCGCCCGGTGCAGGAGAGCGGGGAGACGTGAGGGGCGTCCGGTGCAGGAGAGCGGGGAGACGTGAGGGGCGTCCGGTGCGGGGAGACGTGAGGGGCGTCCGGTGCAGGAGAGCAGCGAGAGGTGAGGGGGCGCCCGGTGCAGGAGAGCGGGGAGACGTGAGGGGGCGCCCGGTGCAGGAGAGCGGGGAGACGTGAGGGGGCGCCCGGTGCAGGAGAGCGGGGAGACGTGAGGGGGCGCCCGGTGCAGGAGAGCGGGGAGACGTGAGGGGGCGCCCGGTGCAGGAGAGCGGGGAGACGTGAGGGGGCGCCCGGTGCAGGAGAGCGGGGAGACGTGAGGGGGCGCCCGGTGCAGGAGAGCGGGGAGACGTGAGGGGGCGCCCGGTGCAGGAGAGCGGGGAGACGTGAGGGGGCGCCCGGTGCAGGAGAGCGGGGAGACGTGAGGGGGCGCCCGGTGCAGGAGAGCGGGGAGACGTGAGGGGGCGCCCGGTGCAGGAGAGCGGGGAGACGTGAGGGGGCGCCCGGTGCAGGAGAGCGGGGAGACGTGAGGGGGCGCCCGGTGCAGGAGAGCGGGGAGACGTGAGGGGGCGCCCGGTGCAGGGGCCGGAGGAGACACGTGGTAGTGCGGGGAGCGTGCTCACATCGTGGGCAGCAGAGTCCGGGGTGCGGGATCTCGCGGGAGACATTGTTCCCGGGGACACGCCGCGGGTTTCGGGCTGAGTTTATTAGTTTTCGGTGATCGCAGCCGGGCTGTGGATGGGTCCGCACCGGGAGAGGTCCGGCAGACGACGGGGTGAGCACGCTCCATGCTGCGTCGTGTACCAGGAGAACCGAAACCGCGGGATCAGGACTGATCGGGTCACCGGGTGGAGGAGACGGGGACACGGAGAACAGAGGGCGGTGAGACTTCACGGACGATCCCCGGTCAGGAGACTGGAGGTCCGCCCCGCGCTGTGTATTCCGGATCCCGTCTCCTCCCGGTGCTGGGCGGGTACCAAGGGGAGAGCGGCGGGGGCCCTGCAGGGGGCGCTCTGACCTCAGCATGCCCTTGTGCAGGAGGGGGGTCCCCGGGAACATGCAGCTGCTAGTGCGACCTCACTGCCCCATTGTGCGGGATCAGGAGTACTGGAGCGGGGGGCACATACTTATCACTGTGCGTTATACTGGAGCGGGGGGCACATATTCTTATGGCTGTGGGTTATACTGGAGCAGGGGGGGGGCACATATTCTTATCGCTGTATTATACTGGAGCAGGGGGGCACATATTCTTATCGCTGTGCGTTATACTGGAGCGGGGGGGGGGCACATATTCTTATCGCTGTGCGTTATACTGGAGCAGGGGGGGCACATATTCTTATCGCTATGCGTTATACTGGAGCAGGGGGGGCACATATTCTTATCGCTGTGCGTTATACTGGAGCAGGGGGGCACATATTCTTATCGCTGTGCGTTATACTGGAGCAGGGGGGGCACATATTCTTATCGCTGTGCGTTGTACTGGAGCAGGGGGGCATATATTCTTATCGCTGTGCGTTATACTGGAGCAGGGGGGCACATACTCTTATCACTGTATTATACTGGAGCAGGGGGGCACATATTCTTATCGCTGTGCGTTATACTGGAGCAGGGGGGGCACATATTCTTATCGCTGTGCGTTGTACTGGAGCAGGGGGGCACATATTCTTATCGCTGTGCGTTATTCTGGAGCAGGGGGGGCACATATTCTTATCGCTGTGCGTTATACTGGAGCGGGGGGGCACATATTCTTATCGCTGTGCGTTATACTGGAGCGGGGGGGCACATATTCTTATCGCTGTGCGTTATACTGGAGCGGGGGGGCACATATTCTTATCGCTGTGCGTTGTACTGGAGCAGGGGGGCACATATTCTTATCGCTGTGCGTTGTACTGGAGCAGGGGGGCACATATTCTTATCGCTGTGCGTTATACTGGAGCGGGGGGGCACATATTCTTATCGCTGTGCGTTATACTGGAGCGGGGGGGCACATATTCTTATCGCTGTGCGTTATACTGGAGCGGGGGGGGCACATATTCTTATCGCTGTGCGTTGTACTGGAGCAGGGGGGCACATATTCTTATCGCTGTGCGTTATTCTGGAGCAGGGGGGGCACATATTCTTATCGCTGTGCGCTGTACTGGAGCAGGGGGACACATATTCTTATCGCTGTGTGTTGTACGGGGGCCGCATACTTATCGCTGTGCGTTGTACTTATGCAATATGTATACTTATCGTTGTACGGGGGCACATATTCTTATCGCTGTGCGTTATACTGGAGCAGGGGGGGCACATATTCTTATCGCTGTGCGTTATACTGGAGCAGGGGGGGCACATATTCTTATCGCTGTGCGTTATACTGGAGCAGGGGGGCACATACTCTTATCACTGTATTATACTGGAGCAGGGGGCACATATTCTTATCGCTGTGCGTTATACTGGAGCAGGGGGGGGCACATATTCTTATCGCTGTGCGTTGTACTGGAGCAGGGGGGCACATATTCTTATCGCTGTGCGTTATACTGGAGCAGGGGGGCACATACTCTTATCACTGTATTATACTGGAGCAGGGGGGCACATATTCTTATCGCTGTGCGTTATACTGGAGCAGGGGGGGCACATATTCTTATCGCTGTGCGTTGTACTGGAGCAGGGGGGCACATATTCTTATCGCTGTGCGTTATACTGGAGCAGGGGGGGGCACATATTCTTATCGCTGTGCGTTGTACTGGAGCAGGGGGGGCACATATTCTTATCGCTGTATTATACTGAAGCAGGGGGGGCACATATTCTTATCGCTGTGCGTTATACTGGAGCAGGGGGGGCACATATTCTTATCGCTGTGCGTTGTACTGGAGCAGGGGGGCACATATTCTTATCGCTGTGCGTTATACTGGAGCAGGGGGGGCACATATTCTTATCGCTGTGCGTTGTACTGGAGCAGGGGGCACATACTCTTATCACTGTATTATACTGGAGCAGGGGGGGCACATATTCTTATCGCTGTGCGTTGTACTGGAGCAGGGGGCACATACTCTTATCACTGTATTATACTGGAGCAGGGGGGGCACATATTCTTATCGCTGTGCGTTGTACTGGAGCAGGGGGGGCACATATTCTTATCGCTGTGCGTTGTACTGGAGCAGGGGGCACATACTCTTATCACTGTATTATACTGGAGCAGGGGGGCACATATTCTTATCGCTGTGCGTTATACTGGAGCAGGGGGGCACATACTCTTATCACTGTATTATACTGGAGCAGGGGGGGCACATATTCTTATCGCTGTGCGTTATACTGGAGCAGGGGGGCACATACTCTTATCACTGTATTATACTGGAGCAGGGGGGGCACATATTCTTATCGCTGTGCGTTATACTGGAGCAGGGGTGCACATACTCTTATCACTGTATTATACTGGAGCAGGGGGGCACATATTCTTATCGCTGTGCGTTATACTGGAGCGGGGGGGGGCACATATTCTTATCGCTGTGCGTTGTACTGGAGCAGGGGGGCACATATTCTTATCGCTGTGCGTTATTCTGGAGCAGGGGGGGCACATATTCTTATCGCTGTGCGTTATACTGGAGCGGGGGGGCACATATTCTTATCGCTGTGCGTTATACTGGAGCGGGGGGGGCACATATTCTTATCGCTGTGCGTTATACTGGAGCGGGGGGGGGCACATATTCTTATCGCTGTGCGTTATACTGGAGCAGGGGGGGCACATACTCTTATCACTATTATACTGGAGCAGGGGGGCACATACTCTTATCACTATTATACTGGAGCAGGGGGGCACATATTCTTATCACTGTATTATACTGGAGCAGGGGGGCACATATTATCGCTGTGCGTTGTACTGGAGCAGGGGGGCACATATTCTTATCGCTGTGCGTTATACTGGAGCAGGGGGGCACATATTCTTATCGCTGTGCGTTATACTGGAGCAGGGGGGGCACATATTCTTATCGCTGTGCGTTGTACTGGAGCAGGGGGGGCACATATTCTTATCGCTGTGCGTTGTACTGGAGCAGGGGGGCACATATTCTTATCGCTGTGCGTTGTACTGGAGCAGGGGGGCACATATTCTTATCGCTGTGCGTTGTACTGGAGCAGGGGGGCACATATTCTTATCGCTGTGCGTTATTCTGGAGCAGGGGGGGCACATATTCTTATCGCTGTGCGCTGTACTGGAGCAGGGGGACACATATTCTTATCGCTGTGTGTTGTATGGGGGCCGCATACTTATCGCTGTGCGTTGTACTTATGCAATATGTATACTTATCGTTGTACGGGGGCGCAAACTTATCGCTGTACGTTGTACGGGGTCGCATACTTATCGCTGTGCGTTGTACGGGGGGGGGGGGGGGAGGGGCACATACTTATCGCTGTGCGTTGTACTTATGCAATACGCATACTCCCTGGCAGAAGCCGACAAGTAGACCTACAAGTATATGGAGCGAGGCCGCTGGACGGCTGCGCCCTCGTGTATGGAGAGAGTGTGACTGCAGATTTTTGAGTCACCCTCCAGCGCACACCCGGGAGTATGCATATCGCATAAATCACCTCTCTGCTCCAAAATTGGTGACTCCGCCAAGCGCGTATTCTGAATAAAGAGTGACTGTAGACTTTTCACTTTAGGCTAGACAACCCCTTCACATACAATCTACGTTTCATGTTAAAAACAGAAAACTGACAACAAATTCCTAAGAGAGTAAAGCAAGTGTGAACAGTGCACTTCTGACTGCATTCAGCAGCCTGTGTCAGCACTGCGATGTATGCAGACATTCAGTATGTGAAGTTTGTGGCATTACTGCTATGTAGCACATATAACATGGAGGTACTTGGTGCACAACTACACAATACATATGAGCCCACCAGACATGACAAGGCGACCCCTCTCTGGTAGGACCCTAAACCTAATATTTATCAGACATGCCTATCCTGGAATAAGTCTATTAATTTCAAGGGCAGTAGGATCTTGCATGTTTGGTAAATATTAGGGTTAAGGTCTAGTGATGAGCGAATATACTCGTTACTCGAGATTTCTCGAGCATGCTCGGGGGTCCTCCCGAGTATTTTTAGTGCTCAGAGTTTTAGTTTTTATTGTCGCAGTTGAATGATTTACATCTGTTAGCCAGCATAAGTACATGTGGGGGTTGCCTGGTTGTTAGGGAATCCCCACATGTACTTATGCTGGCTAACAGATGTAAATCATTCAGCTGCAGCAAGAAAAACTAAATCTCCGAGCACTAAAAAATACTCGGAGGACCCCGGAGCGTGCTCGGGAAATCTCGAGTAACGAGTATATTCGCTCATCACTATTAAGGTCCCATCGGACTATAGTATGCCTTTGCCGTGGTTGGTGGGCTCACATAAATTTTCCAATTTATGCGCCAAGCACCTTCATTCTGTAACTACATTGCACATAGTAGTAATGCCGTCCATATGTCATACATTCAGTGTTTGCGTACATTAGCACACGGTTCTGCTGTACCCTTTTATGTTAGTGGGCATTTGTCATGCGTGCCTCGCTCACGTCCTTTCTACTGTTCTCAGACCATTTGCTGTGCTAGCTTGCTGGAGATCTCCTACATATTGCATATCAGCCTTGACTGCTCTATGAATGGTCTCTAAAAATATTCCTACTCCATGTTAAACAAGACTTCACATGGGAATAGGGGGCTTCACTTAGATACTGCAAGGCGTGCCATATGCCTATATCTCCCCTGTAACTTGCCATTTGTCCTCTTACAGAGTCTCCTTGACTGGTGCGAAGGATCTGCCCAATAGAGGATGAACGGAGCAGCTGGTGGAGAAAAACTAATAGCCAACATGACAGCCCCAAGTGATCAAGGTAAGGAGAGTTATCCTTGTCCTTGACCCTCTGCTGGTCATCCTATCCAACCTTATTTCATGTATGATATATTATCTCCTGACAGAAAACTGGTCCCAGGAGGACATGCTTACTCTCCTCGAGACCAT
This sequence comes from Ranitomeya imitator, assembly GCF_032444005.1. NCBI lineage: Eukaryota > Metazoa > Chordata > Amphibia > Anura > Dendrobatidae > Ranitomeya > Ranitomeya imitator. The sequence continues at coordinate 493,126,014 of NC_091283.1, read as the reverse complement.
GAAGTCCATCCTGCCCACCCAGGACAATACAAAGTTCAAAACTGCGGAGTCTCACATGGATTGGAACAAGCTGGCCTTTAAGAATTATACAGGGACCATGTGTCATCAAAAGTGGCTGGAGATCTCTAATGAGGTGAATTGTGATACTGGCTCATGTTCTTCATGATTTACATAGGCTGCATAATGCATTTTTATTATAGAGTCCACCAGTATCCAAGGCAAGGATAGTAGTCTCCTCATATTTGGAGACGTTTAGAACCAGAAAGCAGTTATGGTGCTAGATGCCACTTGAAGGACAACAAAGTGGTTAATCCAGAGCCTTCATTATCTAACAGAGGGCACATTGCCCCTTCTCATGACCTCCTATGATACAAGTGTGGTGAGGTCGACAAATAGTTTGACATAATGGCAGATTCAAGATTTTGGAGTGATATTTTTTGTACTGATATAAGCAATCTAATAACAGATGTGACGGCGAATTCTGTATCCCTTTAGGTTAGGAAGTTCCGAACTCTATCAGAAGTCATTCAAGATGCAGAGGAACATGTGAAGCACCCATACAAAGGAAAAAAACTGAAGGTCAGTAGTGATGTCGGCCATGAAACTCGGGACTGATTGTGATTTGCCCAAATTCATGGCCCATGACTTATAAGGCAGCCATATTAATTAGCTTGCATCTTTTTATACTACTTATCAGAAACATCCTGAATTCCCCAAGAAGCCGCTCACACCCTATTTCCGCTTCTTCATGGAGAAGAGGGCCAAATACGCCAAGCTACATCCAGAGATGAGCAACCTAGACCTAACCAAAATCCTGTCCAAAAAGTATAAAGAATTACCAGAGAAAAAGAAGGTAGTGTATGAGACATTGAGTTTTCTAGGTGGTGGCGTTGAATATAAAAAGCGGACACTTTTCAGGGAGCCTAAATGAGCAGTGTTGGATATAGTACTGGTGGTTTAATCCAATATGTCCAATTTGTTTTTTTTTCTAGATGAAGTATGTTCAGGATTTCCAAAGAGAGAAGCTAGAATTTGAGAGGAACCTTGCAAAATTCAGGTCGGTCACCTGGACTTATTTTCTAAAAGTTAAGGCATCACTATCAGGTGTCTAACCCTCAGTTTTGCTCACAGAGAGGAACATCCAGACCTCATGCAGACTACCAAGAAATCTGACGTCCCTGAAAAACCCAAGACCCCTCAACAACTGTGGTACAATCACGAGAGGAAAGTCTACCTGAAAATTAAGCCTGATGTAAGTGCAGGAGCCTCCATACTTGGTCACAGGTCTGGATGGAGTTTGCCAGAGAATCACAATGCTATTGTCATTTCAGGCCAGTACCAAGGATGTGAAGGACTCCCTGTCAAAGCAGTGGTCTCAACTATCAGATAAGAAACGTCTCAAATGGATCCACAAAGCACTGGAACATCGCAAGCAATACGAGGTGCGGATCTCATACTCCCAGCATGCAGTTTGGCCGGTTTGGCTAATTTACAATGTTAAAATGATTATTAGGGTTAATCATCTTGGATATGCCATACAAATCTCTTGGGTGCAGGTGCCAGATGAGTGTCAGCGTAGTGGTGGTCCACTTATGCATTGCGCTCTAAGCTTATTCTATTGATGTGATTGGGACTGAGCTGTGATATCACTCACAACCTGTTAACGGTTTGACATTGCTTTTAGAAGCAAGCAGCCTTGTTTTTTTTCTAATTCTATGATAAACTTGTATTTTTATGACATTAACAATCCTCTAACCTTGTATCTATACCCTATCAGAACATAATGCGAGAATACATCCAGAAACACCCAGAAATGAACCTCACTGAGGAGGGCATCACCCGCTCCACACTTACCAAGGCCGAACGCCAGCTTAAAGACAAGTTTGACGGCCGACCAACGAAACCACCTCCGTAAGTTGTTCTCCGCATCATTAGACTTTCTGAGCCTCGCGTTACTCTTTCTAAATATGTTGACCGGTTGTATGAAATCAGAGAAACATGCCTGCTTCTGGAAATTGTGCCACGTTGTCCACAGGCCCGAGTCTGGTAGTGGGGCTGATCTGCACTATTTAGCACATTGTGTTTACAAGATTAACGCTGTTCCTGGGAGAAGCTCACACTTCTGTAGATACGGCGGTTAAGACCACCTAACGTAATGGTGTTTGTACCCTCAGAAACAGCTACTCCATGTACTGTGCAGAACTAATGGCCAATATGAAGGATGTCCCCAGCACGGAGCGTATGGTCCTTTGCAGTCAACGGTGGAAACTACTCTCTCAGAAGGAAAAAGATGCTTACCACAAGAAGTGTGAACAGGTATTTGGTGTATACGGTGTGTAGTGTCCATAGATCCATCATTTAAGGGCCACATTTCCAAAAACAGTAGGAACTGCAATCAACAGCTATTATAACGGAGGAGATCAATTTACTTTCTGTGATCACAGCTTTCCTAAATATATATATTTTTTTTTTTGTAGAAAAAGAAAGAATATGAAGTGGAGTTGATGCGTTTCCTTGAGGTGAGTCTTGTCTTATCGATGGTGGACATAGAAGGAAGGACGCTCTCCTGGAGCAAGGCACTGATCTCTCATTCATTTTACTTGTCTAGAGCCTCCCTGAAGAGGAACAGAAGAGGGTCCTCACAGAAGAAAAGATGGTAGGCATTAGCAAGAAAAGCAATCCAGCATCGAAGGTGACTACTCAGGATGCTAACAAGGTTGGCTGGCGTTTACTTAACAATTTTTTTTTTTTTAATTATTTTTATTTACTACTTGTAATCGTGTCCACTACATAATCTTTTCACTTTGGTTTATTTATGTATTAAATTACTTGTTTCCTTGACAGACAAAGAGCAAACCTAAGAAGAAGGCTGCAGATGAGCGGGGGAAACTCCCAGAAACACCGAAAACCTCTGAAGAAATCTGGCAACAGAGCGTGATTGGGGACTACCTTGCCAGGTTTAAGGTAAGGACAGTTGGTGAAAGTGGTGAAGCACAGTGACCCTTATGGAAGGTGTGTTCTCATCATAAGATCTTTACGTTTAATTTTAGAATGACCGAGCCAAAGCCTTAAAGTGCATGGAGTCCACTTGGTTGAATATGGAGAAGAAGGAAAAAATAATGTGGATAAAAAAAGCAGCAGAGGACCAGAAACGATATGAGGTAACTAAAAAAAATTGAGGTTCTAGAGGTTAAAGGTGGTGTCTAGTATAATATATTATTGGACGTCTGCATTTCCTTTAATAGTTCAGAGCGGCAGTATCGGGCACAACCTTTGGACATTGGTGGTGCCTTGTTATTATAATTAGATAGGTGGCCACGTCTGTATTATTTATTAACACTTTGTTTTCCCTCTCAGAGAGAACTAAGTGACATGAGATCTGCTCCAGCCACTGCAGCTCCTGCGAAGAAAATTAAGTTTCAGGGAGAACCCAAAAAAGCTCCAATGTAAGTGTATAAGCCAGAGACTGAAGACTTCTGGTCTCCTTTATTTTACGTCATCTCTTCTGTGCCATCTGTTGTAGACAGTATATTCTCATATGAGGTTGTTCATTGCATGGATAGGACCATGAGAGGCACCTACAGTTTAGCACCAATGTAATGACAAGTAACAGGGTCAGGAAATTTACTTTTGTTTTTTCTTATTCCAGGAATGGTTATCAGAAGTTCTCACAAGAGCTTCTCTCAAATGGCGAGCTAAATCATCTCCCACTGAAAGAGCGCATGGTAGAAATTGGCAGCCGCTGGCAACGGATTTCCCCCAGTCAGAAGGAGTTTTACAAGAAGCTGGCAGAAGATCAGCAGAGAGTGTACCGTGTGCAACTTGATACATGGATGAAGGTACGTACAAGGCTTGTCCATGTTGACTGCCTTTAGGGTAGAACCTAATCATGAAATTCCATAGAAATACATTCGGAGAACCATGGTCCAACGACTACATCAATATTACTTGTCCATCGAATGGGAGCCCTGTGAACCACCTCTACCTGCAGGCGCTTTGTCTTATCTCTATGCTCTGCACATCATCCTTGTGGCATAACATAACCATGACGTCGCATTGGGCATGCCGCATGTAGAAGTCAATTCACAGGACTTCCTTCTGGAGGCCATGTAATACCAGTGTGGTCAATGGGCTAATGTTTTGCTAATCAAATCCCTCATGCCTAGTTAAAGTATTGGCCTCTAAATAGAGGTAGGTTAGGGCTGCCTTATGCATGTCTTCCTGGTTGATTGTGAAGTGCTAATTCTTTTTTTTTTTTTTCCATTTCAACGTTTAGGGTTTATCATCTCAGGACCGGGCAGCTTACAGAGAGCAGACATCTAATGTAAGTTTTATTTTGTGCACTAGTTTGGATCTATTTATCTATTTTTCTATGTGAACAGTTGGATCATAATTCATCAATTCATTCATTTTTGTCTTATAGAAGCGCAAGAGTACAACAAAGCTCAAATCGCCAAGTCCCAAATCCAAACCGTCCGCTCAAAGCAGATCAGTAAGTGATCAATGTGATGTATATGGAGATGGGGTGGATTTTTAATATCTCTAGTAATTATGCTCTTCAACTAGATCTAGAAGTCCAGGAACTGCTATAGAATATATGAGCCTTGCATTTTCTAGTTCCAGGCTGTTAGATTGAAGTAGTTATCTGAAGATGGGCAATGGCCTACCTGAGGCCTACATGACTTAAGCCCAGAGACCATTCTACAAGTCTAGGGCAATGTGAGAAGTTTGTATGTGACTACTATAACTTAAACTGAGCTACTCTTCCTTTCTTCTTGGAGGATGATGATGACGATGATGACGACGACGATGATGATGACGAAGAAGATGACGACGACGATGATGACGACGACGACGATGATGACGACGAAGATGAGGACAAAGAGGATTCTTCTGATGATGGAGACTCTTCAGATTCCAGCAGTGAAGAAGACAGTGAAGATGGTGAAGAGGTGGGTCCAACTATAAATTGTTAGACTTTGAACTGTCCACAGCCAGCCCATTTCTTTATATGACAATCCTGTTGATCTCCTGCAGAATGAAGATGATGACGACGAGGAAGATGACGATGATAACGAATCGGGATCCAGTTCTTCATCATCTTCTTCGGGAGACTCTTCAGATTCTGACTCTAACTGATGGAGAACTGATAGCTGTGAAGAGGGGAGTGTAAAGAAGACAGAGCTGACGTATTTGAATGGGATGGTCCAGCAGGATAAAATATCTTTAGTTGTGTTTGCAATGAATATTTGCTAGTTATGAAAGATGCACTGATCTCAAGATGACGGAGCCAGACCCAGCAAAACCACTTTCAGTTTGTGGAAAAGCCTTTACTATGATGGACATGTCATCAATGTTGTGTGTGAAGAGGGCTGGCCGACTACTTCAATAGCTAATCCAGCCCCCTCTCTGTTACTGGAAATGCATAGACAAAGAAGGGACTGGTCTTCTGAAATGAAGGTGTCAGCCAGCCCCTTTCACATGTAGCTCTGTGGACATGTCCACACTGGCAAAATTCTCGTGTCAAGCTCTGGAAATCAGCGCTATTATCTTCAGATCTGGACACCATTCAAGTACTTTAAGTAGTATCTAAAGAATTTTTATTTCTGTTAGACAATCCTCTAAAGACACCTATCCCCTATAATCGAGTCAAACCTGAAACTCTCCACTTTACAAGGAAGCGGACTCTACGGAAATACAAAGTGAAGGCAGCCATTTCAGGCTTTGAAGGACTCTTCATGAAGCCCCCTCGATGAGCTGCATTGTGTGTCCAAAATGGCTGCCTTCTCTGTGCATGGGGTAAAAACTTCTTCAGGGCTTCAATAGCCTCATAGGGCAAGAGACTTGTCACCATTTATAGGTTATGCTGTACAGTCGGTATTAGCACCGTGAACCTTTACACCCACTTTTTGACCTGGAATGATATGCAGAGCTTTTCAATTGTTTCTTTCCTGGCCCTTTTTATTTGTATTTTTTTTTTTTTTTAAATATCTTTTGGTTTACTTCCATATTATGTCTGCCCACTTGCTTTTCTACTGTACCCTGCCTGTCACTTACTTGACCCTATCACGTATACTTGGTTGTGTCGGTTGTAGTTTATCCTCCCTCCTCTTGTGTATTTTTAACTTGCATCACTTGTGGGTTTTTGTTTGTTTGTTTTTTTCTTTTCTGTGCCCATAAAACGGTAAGACATTCTAGTGAAGACCATTTGCAAAGTGGCTTTATTTTCAATCCTAGTGCATTGGAAAACAATGGCAGTGAAGGTGGACATGTCCATTAAAGGGAACCTGTCACCCCGTTTTTTCAGTAGGAGATAAAAATACCGTTAAATAGGGCCTGAGCTGTGCTTTACAATAGGGTATTTTTTGTCCCCTGATTCCCTACCTATGCTGCCGAAATACCTTACAAAAGTGTCCTTTTTCGCCTGTCAATCAGGCTGGTCAGGTCAGATGGGCGTGGTCACAGCGCTGTTTTTCCCCACATCTTGCTTAAGTTCACGTTGGTGGCGTAGTGCTTCTCGCATGCGCAAGTGCCGATTGCACTGCGCAGCTGTCGAAAAAGCGCGCTCGCCGCTATTCAGCGTTTCTCGGTGGGCGCGGCCATCTTCCTGAGGCCGCGCGTGCGCAGATGGAGTCTCCTGCTTCCCGGGGCTTCAGGAAAATGGCCGCGGGATGCTGTGCGTGCGCAGATGGACATCGCTGCGGCCATTTTCCTGAAGCCATCTGCGCACGTGCGGCATCCCGCGGCCATTTTCCTGAAGCCCCGGGAAGCAGGGAGACTCCATCTGCGCACGCGCGGCCTCAGGAAGATGGCCGCGCCCACCGAGAAACCGCTGAATAGCGGCGAGCGCGCTCTTTTTCGACAGCTGCGCAGTGCAATCGGCACTTGCGCATGCGAGAAGCACTACGCCACCAACGTGAACTTAAGCAAGATGTGGGGGAAAAACAGCGCTGTGACCACGCCCATCTGACCTGACCAGCCTGATTGACAGGCGAAAAAGGACACTTTTGTAAGGTATTTCGGCAGCATAGGTAGGGAATCAGGGGACAAAAAATACCCTATTGTAAAGCACAGCTCAGGCCCTATTTAACGGTATTTTTTATCTCCTACTGAAAAAACGGGGTGACAGGTTCCCTTTAAGTAATGTAAATTTTACTGAAGGCAGTGCATTCTTCGAAGTGAGGATTGTACCACCCAAATGCTACCATCAGTTGTGTTTTTTTTGGTTGTTTTTTTTATTTGCTTCTACTTAGACTTTCTTCTTCACTCGGACACCATGTTAGAATTTAAGGTTGTGTTTTCATAGCACTCATTTCGACACGATAATTATCTTCTAGGTGCTGGGTCTATGCTAAAAACGCGAGTTGCCAAGAATGCATGGGTGGCTGTATCTATTCACTTCTATGAGTGGTCCAAAAAATGGCCACGCATTTTTGGAACTTGTGTAGATGAGAATTGAGAGAGCCATGCAGCCATTTTTTAAAATTCTCATTACTGGGTCTGGTTTTCGTAAGTGGGAGCTGTCTCTTATCAGTGTTGGCAATAACACTTAATAACCCTCCAGAGAATGGCGGTACAGCAGGAAAGCAAGAGGTTTTCATATGTCAAATACATGTTGCATATGTGTGAGGTAAAGTGCCCCTATTGTTTACAGGAAATACAGCCATTTTGTTCCTCATTTCATTGAGGTGTCCTGAGAACAAAATGGCCGCCTCTGTTAATGATAACCAAGGCACAATCCAACTAAGAGTAGTAAATATAACAGTTTTTTTTTTTTTCAACATATTATATCCAGCTTGTTTTAGTGTGTTATTGAATTCGCATTTCCCCTTGTAATTTTTTTTGTTTCTCGAAACTTTTTTTTTTCCTGTTGTTTGATGGGAGGGGGGATTTAAATGTAGATTCTTACTGTGCTGGTTGAATGCATGGTGAGAGGAAAAACACTTAGTGCATTTTTAGCACTATAAAACAAAATAGGATGTCGGGGGTGCGTTACGAGGGGGGGAAAAAACAGAAAGACACTTTTTTTTTTCCCCCCTGTATGGACGATATTTAAAACACATGCTTTTTTGTAGGTTAAATTGAAAATTTAAAAAAAATGTGTTTTTGTAACAGATTCATTGGTTTAGTGTAGACAGTTTAAAACAAATTATGTGTAGTCTCATTATTTTTGTTTTGTACAAAAAGCAGAATGGGGGTGGGGTTGGGGGGGAGTTTTCTGTTAAGTACTCTGGGAAAAATAAAAATAAAATGTAGGGATTGATGTTTTTGACTGTTTTTTTGTGTGTGTGTTTTTGTTTCCTGTCCCTGTTGGAATCCCCTGGGTTGTATGTGATTATGCAGTTCAGATTCTTTGAAATCAATGATGAGCTGCAATACTATACACAACCTGTAATCCAGTGTGGCGCTGGTTTTGAAAAAAGCAGCCCTGTTTTCTATTTTTCCCACATTGAAAAAATAGCATTAAAGGGCTCCCCCCCTCAAAACAACATTAATCACTTATCATAAATTCATTAGCTATCCTGTGAATAAGTGGGGGTCTGACCAGTGATCGTGAGAACAAGGGTCTCTTGTGAATGTGCGATTACCAGAAAAACGGTGAATGATCATGGGCCTGATCCTATCACAGATCAGAGGATTCCACTCCTAAATCCCTCCGACTCTTACCCAAAAGATGTCAGTGGAGAGAAGGATCAGGTAAGCTGAATTCCCACACATGACTGTTTTATTCCATGGCGGCATTGGAGTAGTGTAGCAGCAGCAGCAGCTTCCTCTATTACCACTAAAATACACGGACCCTCGGCCAAACTGAGCATCCATGGATATGGGAGATTGTGACGAAAGGCTTTACACCAACATGTCTGATACTGTGTGGGCATATTTATGGGTGCGCTTAAATGGGAGAGCCACCCAAATGTTTTACTTATAGGTCTTGGTGAGATGACCTATTAGGCCACGTTCACATGTTCAGTATGTGTAAGCCAAAATCATGAGTGGAACAATCAGAGGAAAAGTATAATGGAAACTGTCACCATTTCTGTATTTATCACCCACTCCTGGTTTTGGCTTACACTCATTGACTGTGTGAATGTGGCCTTACTGGAAATCTCTGATGCCAAAATATAAATTGGGAACCATTTAATTCCAAGGTGTTTTGCTTAGAATTTGGTGGTTTCCAGTATCTGAAATCTCAAAGCCATTGTTCCTGGTCATGTGGCAAGACTACAACCCCCATCATACCATTGCAGTTATCACGGCATTATGTTTGTTGTAGTTTTTCTACAGCTGGAGATCCATAAATTGGAAAACACAGTTCCTTTGTAGCGCTGAGGTCTTGGGTTCAAATCCCCCTATATAATAATAATTATAGCTGCAAGGGTCTGTGTTCTCCCCGTGTTTGCTAGGTTTCCTCCCACTCCATTGTTATAATCATAGGGAATCTAGATTGTGAGCGCCAATGGGGACAGTGATGATGTCTGAAGCATTGTGGAATTAATGGCGCTATATAAGTGGTGGTCTATGCCTGGTCTCTGTGTGTGTACATGTATGTAACTCGTCGACAACTAGAACTATTTAACAGAGGTATCCACAATAATTATTTGAAAAAATCCACTTAAAGAAGCACTCCTCCCATTCAAGTGTTTTTTCCCTCTAATGTATTATTATACAGCATTGTTTACTTAAAATTGCTCATTTGCGCTTCTAGTTCTCTTCTAGTTCTCTTTTCTCTGCTCTATGTAGAAACAGGAAGTCTCTAGTCCCTGCATGTATCATTCCCCTCTTCAACTCCTTCCCCTGTCAGGGACTTATGACTCGTACAAGAAAAACTGACCTGTTTCTATATAGAGCTTAGAGGGATTTAATCACGTGATGTAATGGAAAAGAGAAGAATTAGCTGGGTAGAAGGTAAAAAGGAGCAATTGTAAGTACACAGTGCTATATAATATGATTGTGATATAGTAAGATGATAAACATTTTGATAAAAGGAGTGCTTCTGTAAGGTCTAGGCATATAAAAGGGGTAACAAAGACCACAATAACTGCTCCTGATCATTGAAAATGCAGTGCCAAGTCAGAAAAACTCTGAAATTATGGAAATCATGGGACAGATATGTTAAGGCCCCGTCACACATAGCGACGCTGCAGCGATACCGACAACGATCCGGATCGCTGCAGCGTCGCTGTTTGGTCGCTGGAGAGCTGTCACACAGACCGCTCTCCAGCGACCAACGATCCCGAGGTCCCCGGTAACCAGGGTAAACATCGGGTAACTAAGCGCAGGGCCGCGCTTAGTAACCCGATGTTTACCCTGGTTACCATCGTTAAAGTAAAAAAAAACAAACGCTACATACTTACCTATCGCTGTCTGTCCTCGGCGCTCTGCTTCTCTGGTCTGGCTGTGAGCACAGCGGCCGGAAAGCAGAGCGGTGATGTCACCGCTCTGCTTTCCGGCTGACCGGCGCTCACAGCCAGACCAGAGAAGCAAAGCGCCGAGGACAGACAGCGATAGGTAAGTATGTAGCGTTTGTTTTTTTACTTTTAGGATGGTAACCAGGGTAAACATCGGGTTACTAAGCGCCGCCCTGCGCTTAGTTACCCGATGTTTACCCTGGTTACCAGCGAAGACATCGCTGAATCGGCGTCACACACGCCGATTCAGCGATGTCAGCGGGACCTCAACGATCAAAAAATGGCCCAGGCCATTCCGACACGACCAGCGATCTCACAGCAGGGGCCTGATCGCTGGTACGTGTCACACATAGCGAGATCGCTACTGAGATCGCTGTTGCGTCACAAAACTTGTGACTCAGCAGCGATCTCGCTATGTGTGACGTGGCCTTTACTGATGGGAAAACATTCAAAGCATCTCAATTTATTCAGTAAAGAGTAGGGGTGCCACGTCCAGAAAGCCCTGGCATGCAACTGCTGAGGTAATCAATGGTTATCTGAGGAATGTTCTGCCACAGTGAATGCACTTGGGTACATAAATCAGCAAGATCTGCTGCTGGCAGCTCCCTCTGCGATTGTCGACCAATGATGTCCCCAATGGGAAACAAGTCTGGAGAGATTGTAGTGTGACACTGGAGAAATGGTCGTACCATTGGTTCTACTACCAAATGACTGTAACACTGAGCTGTTGGTGTACCTGGAATGAAGACTAGAGGGTCCAGCTACTGTACATTATGCCACCCCACAGCATAATCCCGGGCATAGGACTGGTGTGATATCCCCAGTTGAAGGCATTGACCATGTGGTCTAGATGGAGACTGGATTGTACCATGGATGTTTATCCTTTTAAGAAATGAGTTCCACTTTTGTCTTAACTGGGGATTGGTTAGGAGACCATGAGGGCAACGCCATGAAGATTCCTTCATGAGAGAAAATCAAACTAGTCCTCCCAAGATTTTGGTGTGAGCTGTACGGTATCCGAACGCTCTAGACTCTCAGGATATTGTTATCCTGTACGGTATCCGGACCCTCTAGTCTTCATTCCAGGTATAATAACAGTTTGGTGTTCCATTGATTTGGTCATGGAACAAGTGGTACAGCTATACCGCAGAAGTGTCCCAGGAGTCATTTTTCAACACAACAATGCCCGGCCACACGTTACTACTGTGGGCAGCCTGCGTGGACTCCATGTACTACTGTGCCCTGCAATGTCTCTGGACTTCTCTCTCCCATCAAGCACATCTGGGATGTCCTCAGCAATTGCACAGGCGCCTACCAACAGTGGATCTTGATGATTTGTCCAAGTGCATTCAGTGTGGCAGAGCGTTCCTCAGACAGCGATTAATAACTCCACTAATAGCAGCCAAGCCGTGTAAGTGGGGGTTTTCTAGAATGGCGCTTATACTTGATACTGAATAAATTGAGAGGTTGTTTCCATTTTTTCATTGTTTTCTTATCACTAACATGTCTATCCATCCTCAGGGATGGAATTGGATGAAAGATTTTGACAATTTCTTTTTAATCTGTATTTTAGATTGGTACTCCTTCAGTTATGAAACATTAAAGGACATGTCCTTATTTTAGCGTCCTCCTGTAAACATGTACATTAGAGAGGGCAGGGCTTTACCAGAAGCTAATGATGCCCTTTGTTAGTGCTGCACAAAAAAAAGGGAAAATGTAAATTCTGGAAACCGCAGTTTAGATTCTGTGAGGTCTCAGTATGGCGCAGGCCCAAGCACAGGTATCTGCCCTCACGGACCTGCTCTAGATCTCCCATGTAGGGAATGAGCTTGAGCGCCACCTGTTCCCGTATTTTGATATAGCAGATACTGACGCGCAATGAATGGTACAGCGCATTTCCCTACATTTGGCGTTCAGTCATCCAAAAATTCTGATAGTCTGACAGAGCACCAATGGGGAGATTTGACTTTATTAGGTTCCCAAACCATATAGCTGATGTATTTAGATCCTGTCTGTAACTCATAGGGGATGTTTAGGATATTATATATAGCGTAAAATGGAAAGGTTAACGTTATCTGAGCACGTAGCACACTCCCCAGCAGTTTCCATAGACAACAGCGCCACTCTTGTGCATAGGCTTTGTGTGGCATTGCAGGTCTTAAATGTCTGGTGTAAAGTGTGACTATTCCCGGCGTATGACTTGTGTAGGTTTTGAGACACTACAGAATTCTGGGAGATTTCAGTTCTGAGACCTGCAGGAATGTGAATACAGCGCTCCAGTCCGATACCCGCTGTAATATATGGTCCGTACAATATGGGTAATGTGCTGTCGCTACATAAAGGGGTTTTCCCATCGGATGATCCATTGTCAGGATAGATCGATAAGGGTCTGGCACCCCCACAAAGCAGCAAGGCGGCAGATGGGAGAAAACACTGCCCGCCAGAGCATGAATCAGCTTATCTATGCGGGAAATGCCAGGTGTCAGACCCCCGCTAATCCATCAAAGGGATAGGTCATCAATATGTTCTGACATTAAGGGTCCTGGCACAATGAGAGTAATCTGTGGCCCGGACCCTGAGCCCTGCAGACCTCCTACCTGTGCCATCCCCCGCGCCTCTTCTGATTAGTAAGTCACCATAACAATGACATTGCTGCGGCCTACTAACTAGAAGGGGCACCGGGGATGTCAAAGGTAGGAGGAGGCCTGCAGGGCTCTTGTTCCGGGCCACAGATTACCCCATTGTCCCTGGCCCAGAGCCCTGCAGACCTCCTCCTACCTGTGTCATCCCCGATGCCTCTTCTGATTAGTAAGTCACCATAACATAATGACATTGCTGCGGCCTACTAACTAGAAGGGGCACCGGGGATGTCAAAGGTAGAAGGAGGCCTGCAGGGCTCTGGGTCCGGGCCACAGATTACCCCAATGTCCCTGGCCCAGAGTCCTGCAGACCTCCTACCTGTGCCATCCCCGGTGCCTCTTCTGATTAGTAAGTCACCATAACAATGACATTGCTGCGGCCTACTAACTAGAAGAGGCACCGGGATGTCACAGGTAGGAAGAGGGCTCTGGGTCCGGGCCACAGATTAACCCCATTGTCCCTGACCCAGAGCCCTGCAGACCTCCTACCTGTGCCATCCCCGGTGCCTCTTCTGATTAGTAAGTCACCATAACATAATGACAGTGCTGCGGCCTACTAACTAGAAGAGGCCCTGGGGATGTCACAGGCAGGAGGAGGCCTGCAGGGCTCTTGGTCCAGGCCACAGATTACCCCATTGTCCCTGGCCCAGAGTCCTGCAGACCTCTTCCTACCTGTGCCATCCCCGCTGCCTCTTCTGATTAGTAAGTCACCATAACATAATGACAGTGCTGCGGCCTACTAACTCGAAGAGGCACTGGGATGTCACAGGTAGGAAGAGGGCTCTGGGTCCGGGCCACAGATTAACCCCATTGTCCCTGACCCAGAGCCCTGCAGCCCTCCTACCTGTGCCATCCCCGATGCCTCTTCTGATTAGTAAGTCACCATAACAATGACAGTGCTGCGGCCTACTAAACAGCAGGAGCACCGGGATGTCACAGGTAGGAGGAGGGCTCTGGGTCCGGGCCACAGATTAACCCCATTGTCCCTGACCCAGAGCCCTGCAGACCTCCTACCTGTGCCATCCCCGGTGCCTCTTCTGATTAGTAAGTCACCATAACATAATGACAGTGCTGCGGCCTACTAACTAGAAGAGGCCTGCAGGGCTCTTGGTCCGGGCCACAGATTACCTCATTGTCCCTGGCCCAGAGCCCTGCAGACCTCCTCCTACCTGTGTCATCCCCGATGCCTCTTCTGATTAGTAAGTCACCATAACATAATGACAGTGCTGCGGCCTACTAACTAGAAGAGGCACCGGGGATGTCACAGGCAGGAGGAGGCCCGCAGGGCTCTGGGTCCGGGCCACAGATTACCCCATTGCCCCTGGCCCAGAGTCCTGCAGACCTCTTCCTACCTGTGCCATCTCTGGTGCCTCTTCTGATTAGTAAGTCACCATAACATAATGACAGTGCTGCGGCCTACTAACTAGAAGAGGCACCGGGGATGTCACAGGCAGGAGGAGGCCTGCAGGGCTCTTGGTCCGAGCCACAGATTACCCCATTGTCCCTGGCCCAGAGTCCTGTAGACCTCCTCCTACCTGTGTCATCCCCGATGCCTCTTCTGATTAGTAAGTCACCATAACATAATGACAGTGCTGCGGCCTACTAACTAGAAGAGGCACCGGGGATGTCACAGGTAGGAGGAGGCCCGCAGGGCTCTGGGTCCGGGCCACAGATTACCCCATTGTCCCTGGCCCAGAGTCCTGCAGACCTCCTCCTACCTGTGCCATCCCCGGTGCCTCTTCTGATTAGTAAGTCACCATAACATGACAGTGCTGCGGCCTACTAACTAGAAGAGGCACCGGGGATATCACAGGCAGGAGGAGGCCCGCAGGGCTCTTGGTCCGAGCCACAGATTACCCCATTGTTCCAGGACCAGAGTCCTGCTCATCTTCCGGTTTCCTAGCTATGTGTAACATTTCAGGGACACAGGACCCCAACTAGTGAGACCCCAGTGATCAGATTCTTGAATTGCTGGATAATTGGGATTCGGAGAACATCCCTTTAAGGTCACATTCACACATCCCTTTTATTGGTGAATAAAAGACAAATTACTGCTATCAGTCCCATTACATGCTTATATGGAAAACCGTATCCCAGGAATGAATCGCCTATTAGTAATAGTGTGGGGAGGTTCTGGGAAAGCGGTGACCACCTCTGATACTGCTCACACTCATGGTCACCCACCTTTCCCAGAAACACAGCAGAGACAACGGTCAGAACTGACACATCTGCTCGTGGGCTTTTATTGACTGGGGGGTTAGACATTTAAATGGGAAATGGGAACAAAGTGAGGGAACAACTAGACAATATATAAGTGGGACCACTGGGCAGACATTTAAAGGGGAGATCATGAACACGCTGCACTCACACGAGCCAGCGCCGCACTGCCTGAGCGTTACTGCCCAGTTCCCATGACAACAAGCTCTCACCACGCCCCCCTCTGGCTCCTACTGGCTGCAGCCTAACCAGCCCCGCCGTGTGATTGGTTGGCTCACTTTCTCCCTAGTGCTGCAATTTCCTCCCGTAGTGGATGGATCGCCGAGCATGGCTGTTGATGCCGTATTTACGGACACGCCCAGATGGGCGTGGCTTCTGGCTCGATCTTCTCAGCCGGTGATTGAGTCCGCCTGGCAAGGTAAAATGGCGGTTGGTGCTATTAGGTGCTGAGGAGACCGGACAGAAGCGGCAGACGGGGGTAATGCGGGGTAAGAATAATGAAGTGTGTGCCGGCGGCGCGCCCTATACATGGACGTCAGCTGCTCGTGTGCACATGTGCCCCGCAGCCTGGTGTGTGTGTGAGCAGTGAGTGCTGTGCTGCCCAGCAGTGTGTATTGTGCAATGCCCTGCTGTGGAGCTGCTTCTCTGTACACTGGCAGCACTGGGGCATGGGGGGCAGCGCAGCATGGCATCCAGCCAGCAGCCATAGGCCTGAGTCATTTACACAGGCAGCAGGTGAACTGCAATGCCCAGCACCTGATGGTGAATGCTTGCTGGGATCGGTAGTCCCCAGACAGGCAATGATTTTCTCCCTTTATGTGATTGGTTGGTATCGCCATCTGAGTCACATGATGCGATCTCAGTTTTCAGGCTCCGATCCGACATTGGGCAAACGCAACTCTTAGTAGTTAAAGTCCAGATGTATTCCTAATGGCGCCAGCCCTGCTGTGCCAAACACGCTGCCCTTCATGATGGTGTCTGCACCGCTTTATATTGGACACCTCTCCTATACGAAGCCCCCTTGTGTGGTTATTTATCAGCTTTTATACATTTTGTGTCTTCTCTGTGCTACAGATCGGGGGCAGCGGCTGCCCGTCTTCTGCCCGGCCGGGCATCATCATCCGCCAAATACTGGACGCAAATGAGAATGGAAGACATGTCTCTGTCTGGCCTGGATAACAGTAAACTGGAGGTGAGGAGGGCGCAGATCAGGGGGAGGCTCGGCAAGCTCTGGTGTTACTTATGCCCAAAAATTGTCCTTCATGTCCTGTTAATTTTTTAGACTGACAACAGGACCTTATGGGTGACTTATGCCACTGCTTGCCAATACAGTGCCACGTGTCTGATCCTTTTGTGGGGGGTGTAAGTCATCAGGATATACCTCATACAGAAGACTCAGTAGGTAGACAGAGCCTAGCACCCATGAGTACTTGGGGAGCTAGGAAAAAACATGAAAACTACATTATATATACTGTAATAGAGAACCCGCACATGATTGCCTTACAGGCTTCTTAGAAAGCAGTGTGACGCCCCCTATGCTTGTCACTCATCTTTCCCAGACACAACTAAGAAGTGAAGAACCATTCTAACAATGAGCGAGAATTTAGTTCTCGTCACATGTGCAATCTCTTCTTTTTTGGGGGGCGTAAACGTTATACAGATGGGGCACAGTGGCATCCATCACACATGGTTTTCTAGATACCTTTTAGAAGACCTCATGCATAGTCCAGCACCTTACTCCATCTTTTTTTTTTTTCTCCTTTTAGCTGTGTATTGACCTATACTGACCAAGTGTCAACCCATGGAGTCTTGTAGCTGTCTGTGTAGACGCTAGTTATACATAACATTTATGCTGTGAATGTTGCCATAGGGCTACTAATCGCAGCACTCCATCAATTGGGGGAAAAAAATCAAGATGTTCCAGAGGTTGTCCAGGATTAGAAATACAGATCAGCATTATATTTTCCTACCAGAAGTGGCGCCATTCTTATCAGTAGGCTGCATCTAGGATTGCAGCTTAGTGCCATTCCTTTTAATGAGGATGAGCTGCAATACCAGACACAGTCCATCAACAAGATTAGAAATGTTTCTGGCACTCAAGGCTTGAATCATGGCAGCGTGCCTTTAACCCCTTAATGTAAATCGTCTGCTATATCTGTTATGATTGGGTGCTTTTTCCCGCATCCTAAGGGATATATCAATCATTGTAAGTATTGCCCACTGTTCTCATGAGATCGCAGCTGATGCCTGACTGTAATACACGGACAGGCTCCGGCCGCCACTGCTGGAGATATTGCTAATGCCGACAGTTTAACCCGTAAAAAGCCACGATGAATAGCAGCAAACACATCTAGACTTCAATCATATGTGTTTAAACACACACGTGAAAAAACTGTGCCGGTGTCATCAGTGTTTGGTCAGTGTGTCCCTTTTTACCATCAGTGTTTGGCTAGTGTGTCCATTTTTGTCATCCATGATTTTCATGGATGGATAAATCAATTAATAAATTACAAAGCTTCTCCTATACATTCGAATTTTGAATACAGACATCACATGGATGTCATCCATGTGCTCTACGTATTTTTCACTGACCCATAGACTCGTTTTGGCCCTTTCCATTTGTGATACTGGAAAAAACACAGACATGTGAAAAGCACCATAGATTATAATAGGTACGTGTTGTATCCGTGATAAAACGGATATAACACGCATGTCTGAATGAGACCTCAAGCTGTTTGACAGAGGGAGGACGCTCCCTCCGACAGCCCTTCTGCGATGTGATCACAAAGTGCCAATGGATTACCATGGCAACCATGAGCCTAACAACAGTCCTGCAGTGTATAATGCAGTATATTCCAAAGCGTTATACAAGTGCTTAAACAATGGCTGCTTCCTATTGGGACAAAAAATGAAAGTAAGATAAAATATAAAGTTTCTTAAAAAAAATATAATTGTTTTACATTGCTTTTCCTAAAAGATATTTATACAAGTTTGACACTTTGCCTTCCTCACAACTCAGAGATCAAAGATAAGTGATCACTTCTGCGCTAAAAAAAAAAAAAAATGGTAGATTTGCCTCTACCACACCCCCACCCCCTCAAAAAAATAATAATAAAAAAATTAGTAATTCTATACACTCTAAGGCCACGTTCGTATGGTCAATCTCTGGTCAGTATCTTACCTCAGTATTTGTAAGGCCACAGTCACACGTAAGCCAAAGCCAGGAGTAGAACAATCAGAGGAAAAGTATAATAGAAACACATCACCGCTTCTGTATTTATCACCCACTCCTGGTTTTGGCTTACACATACTGAGGTAAAAACTGACCAAATACTGAACGTGTGATCATGGCCTTACAAATACTGAGGTAAAATGCTGACCAAATGCTGAACGTGTGACCGTGGCCTTACAAATACTGAGGTAAAATGCTGACCAAATGCTGAACGTGTGACCGTGGCCTTACAAATACTGAGGTAAAATGCTGAATGTGTGACCTTGGCCTTACAAATACTGGGGTAAAATGCTGACCAAATGCTGAACGTGTGACCGTGGCCTTACAAATACTGAGGTAAAATGCTGAACGTGTGACTGTGGCCTTACAAATACTGAGGTAAAATGCTGAACGTGTGACCGTGTCCTTACAAATACTGAGGTAAAATGCTGAACGTGTGACCGTGGCCTTACAAATACTGGGGTAAAATGCTGACCAAATGCTGAACGTGTGACCGTGGCCTTACAAATACTGAGGTAAAATGCTGAATGTATGACTGTGGCCTTACAAATACTGGGGTAAAATGCTGACCAAATGCTGAACGTGTGACTGTGGCCTTACAAATACTGAGGTAAAATGCTGACCAAATACTGAACGTGTGACTGTGGCCTTACAAATACTGAGGTAAAATGCTGAACATGTGACTGTGGCCTTACAAATACTGAGATAAAATGCTGACCAAATGCTGAACGTGTGACTGTGGCCTTACAAATACTGAGGTAAAATGCTGACCAAATGCTGAACTTGTGACCGTGGCCTTACAAATACTGAGTTAAAATGCTGAACGTGTGACTGTGGCCTTACAAATACTCAGGTAAAATGCTGAACGTGTGACCGTGTCCTTACAAATACTGAGGTAAAATGCTGACCAAATGCTGAACTTGGGACCGTGGCCTTACAAATACTGAGTTAAAATGCTGAACGTATGACTATGGCCTTACAAATACTGAG
Organism: Ranitomeya imitator; assembly: GCF_032444005.1. Lineage (NCBI taxonomy): Eukaryota > Metazoa > Chordata > Amphibia > Anura > Dendrobatidae > Ranitomeya > Ranitomeya imitator. The sequence goes on along the minus strand of NC_091283.1, from coordinate 493,106,527 downwards.
GTAAAATGCTGACCAAATGCTGAACTTGTGACCGTGGCCTTACAAACACTGAGTTAAAATGCTGAATGTATGACTGTGGCCTTACAAATACTGAGGTAAAATGCTGACCAAATGCTGAATGTGTGACTGTGGCCTTACAAATACTGAGGTAAAATGCTGACCAAATGCTGAACTTGTGACCGTGGCCTTACAAATACTGAGTTAAAATGCTGAACGTATGACTGTGGCCTTACAAATACTGAGGTAAAATGCTGACCAAATGCTGAACTTGTGACCGTGGCCTTACAAATACTGAGTTAAAATGCTGAACGTATGACTGTGGCCTTACAAATACTGAGGTAAAATGCTGACCAAATGCTGAACGTATGACTGTGGCCTTACAAATACTGAGGTAAAATGCTGACCAAATGCTGAACTTGTGACCATGGCCTTACAAATACTGAGATAAAATGCTGAACGTGTGACTGTGGCCTTACAAATACTGAGGTAAAATGCTGACCAAATGCTGAACATGTGACTGTGGCCTTACAAATACTGAGATAAAATGCTGAATGTGTGACTGTGGCCTTACAAATACTGAGGTAAAATGCTGACCAAATGCTGAACGTGTGACTGTGGCCTTACAAATACTGAGGTAAAATGCTGACCAAATGCTGAACGTGTGACTGTGGCCTTACAAATACTGAGGTAAAATGCTGAACATGTGACTGTGGCCTTACAAATACTGAGATAAAATGCTGAATGTATGACTGTGGCCTTACAAATACTGAGGTAAAATGCTGACCAAATGCTGAACTTGTGACCGTGGCCTTACAAATACTGAGGTAAAATGCTGAACGTGTGACTGTGGCCTTACAAATACTGAGGTAAAATGCTGAACGTGTGACTGTGGCCTTACAAATACTGAGGTAAAATGCTGACCAAATGCTGAACTTGTGACCGTGGCCTTACAAATACTGAGTTAAAATGCTGAACGTGTGACTGTGGCCTTACAAATACTGAGGTAAAATGCTGAACGTGTGACTGTGGCCTTACAAATACTGAGGTAAAATGCTGAACGTGTGACTTTGGCCTTACAAATACTGAGTAAAAATGCTGAACGTATGACTGTGGCCTTACAAATACTGAGGTAAAATGCTGAACGTATGACTGTGGCCTTACAAATACTGAGGTAAAATGCTGACCAAATGCTGAACTTGTGACCGTGGCCTGTTGTGAATTCAGCTTTTGGGCTCCCTCCGGTGGTTGTAGAGGGTAATGCAGTTGTGTCTGGACTGCAGGAGTGGACAGGTGTATCTACTAATTGCAGGACGGACTGGGGTATATAGCTTTGCTGGATCCTTTAGTCAGTGCCAGTTGTCCATTGTTCTTGAAGGATTCACTTCCCTGCTGGTCTCTCCAGTTTGCTGTGTTTTTCTACAAAGATAAGTCCTGGCTTTGTTTTTGCTGTCCACCTGCTGTGGACCTTATAGTTCTGTGCATTTTCATGTTTTTGTTTTGTCCAGCTTAGTCTGTGAAGGATTTTTTGCAACCTAGCTATTTCTCTGGAGATGCAGATATACCCCCCATGTCTTTAGTCAGATGTGGTGATCCGTATTTTCTGCGGTGGATATTTTCTAGTGTTTTAATACTGACCGCATAGTACTCTGTTCTATTCTTTCTTTTTAGCTAGTATGGCCTCCTATGCTAAATTCTGATTTCATTTCTACGTATGTTATTTCCCTCTCCTCTCACAGTCAATATTTGTGGGGGGATATCTATCCTTTGGGGATTTTCTCTGAGGCAAGATAGGTTTCCTGTTTCTGTCTTTAGGGGTAGTTAGATCTTAGGCTGTGCCGAGGGGTCTAGGGAGTGTTAGGTGCCCCCCACGGCTGCTTTTAGTTGCGCTGCTAGGTTCAGGGTTAGCGGTCAGTACAGGGACCACCTTCTCCAGAGTACTTCTCATGCTGCTCCAAGGCCACCAGATCATAACAGTGGCCTTACAAATACTGAGTTAAAATGCTGAACATGTGACCGTGGCCTTACAAATACTGAGATAAAATGCTGACCAAATGCTGAACGTGTGACTGTGGCCTTACAAATACTGAGTTAAAATGCTGAACGTGTGACTGTGGCCTTACAAATACTGAGGTAAAATGCTGAACGTGCGACTGTGGCCTTACAAATACTGAGGTAAAATGCTGACCAAATGCTGAACGTGTGACTGTGGCCTTACAAATACTGAGGTAAAATGCTGAACGTGTGACTGTGGCCTTACAAATACTGAGTTAAAATGCTGAACGTGTGACTGTGGCCTTACAAATACTGAGGTAAAATGCTGAACGTGCGACTGTGGCCTTACAAATACTGAGGTAAAATGCTGACCAAATGCTGAACGTGTGACTGTGGCCTTACAAATACTGAGGTAAAATGCTGAACGTGTGACTGTGGCCTTACAAATACTGAGATAAAATGCTGAATGTGTGACTGTGGCCTTACAAATACTGAGGTAAAATGCTGACCAAATGCTGAACGTGTGACTGTGGCCTTACAAATACTGAGGTAAAATGCTGACCAAATGCTGAACGTATGACTGTGGCCTTACAAATACTGAGGTAAAATGCTGACCAAATGCTGAACTTGTGACCGTGGCCTTACAAATACTGAGACAAAATGCTGAACGTGTGACTGTGGCCTTACAAATACTGAGGTAAAATGCTGACCAAATGCTGAACATGTGACTGTGGCCTTACAAATACTGAGATAAAATGCTGAATGTGTGACTGTGGCCTTACAAATACTGAGGTAAAATGCTGACCAAATGCTGAACGTGTGACTGTGGCCTTACAAATACTGAGGTAAAATGCTGAATGTATGACTGTGGCCTTACAAATACTGAGGTAAAATGCTGAATGTATGACTGTGGCCTTACAAATACTGAGGTAAAATGCTGAACATGTGACTGTGGCCTTACAAATACTGAGATAAAATGCTGAATGTATGACTGTGGCCTTACAAATACTGAGGTAAAATGCTGACCAAATGCTGAACTTGTGACCGTGGCCTTACAAATACTGAGGTAAAATGCTGAACGTGTGACTGTGGCCTTACAAATACTGAGGTAAAATGCTGAACGTGTGACTGTGGCCTTACAAATACTGAGGTAAAATGCTGACCAAATGCTGAACTTGTGACCGTGGCCTTACAAATACTGAGTTAAAATGCTGAACGTGTGACTGTGGCCTTACAAATACTGAGGTAAAATGCTGAACGTGTGACTGTGGCCTTACAAATACTGAGGTAAAATGCTGACCAAATGCTGAACGTGTGACTTTGGCCTTACAAATACTGAGTAAAAATGCTGAACGTATGACTGTGGCCTTACAAATACTGAGGTAAAATGCTGAACGTATGACTGTGGCCTTACAAATACTGAGGTAAAATGCTGACCAAATACTGAACTTGTGCACGTGGCCTAAAATTGCACCAAAAAACATTACAACTCCTATTGTTAAAAAGAAAAAAAAAAAAAATCCTCAATTATCTACATCAGTTATCGCAGCTGTTAGACCGCCACAAAGCGCGGGGATTTCCCATGTATATCAGGCAACCTCTGCATGTTTTGTGGCTAACGTGTCCACAGGGGCTCAAGCACGTCGCTCGAGCACCCGCGATACTCTGTGCAAACTCACATTACCAGCACCTGTGCTTATCACTAGTCGCTACCCATAAAATAAAGCTGCCTTTATATTTTTGCTAGTAGAGAAAAATTACCGCACACTCAATACTGGAATAGTGCTTGAAAAAGGTATATGCCAATTTTATTCAAAGAAATAATACAAAAATTGATGGTTACCACATAGGTAGAGGTAGACAATGAACCCGACGTTTCGACCCTCCCGGGTCTTATTCATGGGGTTACTGGGAAGGCAAAGAAACTGTATAAATAACAGTGTCATATACATGGAGAACGGCATAGCAGTACACGTGAAGTATATATACAAAATAAACTAACCACAGATAAAAAAGAAGGGGGGGGTAAAGGGGGAGAGACTATATACACAGCAAAATACAAAACAACAAGGTCATATGAAGAGGAACGGCGAGAGAACAACAGTATAAGTACATAGGATCATGGTAACAGTCCATATAAGTATTACCTCTAGTCCTTTGATATGAGCGCATAAAGGTGGCGGTAGTGTGGGAAAAGCAAGAGCTCCCTTACGTACAAGACATGACCTGTCACAGTAACAAGATTATAGGTTATACTCTATACAGGAACAAAATGACTACCTACGCACTCCAAGAGATGAAGGTAGATACCAGACACGTGTTGGACGGATGATATATTATGTGAGTCAGAACAGGTGGTGAGTGGTGGTAATTGGTCTCATAGTATGAAATGGTAGATAATGTACAGTCTATTAGTAGATGCAGGTAAAGGGGAGGCGCAGGTATCCTATACAATGTCAAAGTGGTGACTACATCCATACATAATGATAAATATGTCTGTGTGGACCTTAAACTCTCGATAAGTATATCACTAGAACAATATAGCTACCTGTCAGTATAACCAGTAGGGGCTGCTGTCCCGGGTAAAGAAGGAATGAGCACACGACTGGCCGTAATATGTCCAAAGGGCCTGTAGGTATAGGGTACAGGAGAGAGGGTGCCACAAGTTGTCAAAACAGGAACTGGCAGGCAGAGGGAAAGGGGGGAGTAGTACCGCACTAATACCTGTGTAGAGCCCTGTGTGGGGTGTCAGCGGCGCATCCCGCGCCTAGCTATGCGGTCCTGGAAGGATGCTGCAGGAGTGAGAGTGGATGAGCGAGCCGTCCTGAAGTAGCGCCGGACCGGAAGTCCCGGACCGGAAGTGACGCGGTACGAACCCGCGCATGCGCAGATGGCTACCAGCGCTTGTGTGGGCAAGCACCTGCCCGAGAAAGGGAGTGGATAAGCGCTGATAGTAGCGCTGAAAGGGGCTAAGGGGGTGGCAGCTAAGAGAGCGGTAAAGTGGGACTACTAAAGATGAGAAGGCAGGGTCGGAGGACTCGGGGAATAGTAATATAGCCAGGGAGAAGACCCTAATGGAAGCGCAAAGATGGCCAAATAGGAGAACGGAATGAGAGAGGGAAATGTAAGAATATGTAGAATGCAGGATGTACACATATGGCTCAATAAAGAAAAAGCTGGAAAAAATAAACAAAAGGCAGAAAATAATAAATGTAAAAAAATGAAAAAATATACAATAAAGTAGAAAAATGAAAAGAATAAATGAAGAAAATGTGAAAAAAATGCAAAATGAAAAAAATGAATGAAATTAATGAAAAAGATGAAAAATTAAAAAAATATTAAAAAAATGAAAAAACGGAAATGATATTCTGGAAAAGGAAAATGAAATAAATAATGGAAAATAAAAATAAAGATAAAAAAGGAAAAATAGAAGTTAAAATTAAAAAAAAAAAATAGTAAAAAATAAAAAAGTAAAAAATAAAAAAAATAATGATAAAATAAAAAATCGTAATGAGGCCGGACGACTCACCTAATAAGAGGTAGACTCAACGTGTCTGGAAAGTAAAAAGGTAAAATGATTAGTGAGGCATTATAGTAACCAATCAATATCCCTGTTGAGACCCTTGGGACTGAGGGTCTCAAGTTTGTGTATCCAGTAGGTCTCACGCATCTTAAGTTGCCTAATGTGGTTACCCCCTCTCCTAGGCCGGGGGACCTGTTCAATGACCTGATACTTAAGTTGCGCCACCGTATGTCTGTATTTGATGAAGTGCTCAGGGATTGGTAGCCATGTTTTACTGCAGTGAATGGTAGACTTGTGGCTGGCTATACGATCCTTCACATGCTGGGTTGTTTCTCCCACATATAGAAGGCCACATGGGCACTTAATGACGTAGACGACAAAGTTAGAGTTACAAGTATAGTGGCCACGAATCGGATAGGTTTTACCTGTCCTGGGGTGTGTTACACTGTCTGACTTAATCACATTCGAGCATGAGGCACAGTTAAGGCATGGAAATGTCCCTGAGCGGACCAATTTGTCTCTGATGTTGGGGCCCCCAACATCAGAGACAAATTGGTCCGGGCCGACATAGGTAGTCTACGCCCCACCACGACTCAGACTACATTGACTCCACACCGCTCAGGGACATTTCCAGACAGTGTAACACACCCCAGGACAGGTAAAACCTATCCGATTCGTGGCCACTATACTTGTAACTCTAACTTTTTTATTTTTTACTATTTTTTTTTTTAATTTTAACTTCTATTTTTCCTTTTTTATCTTTATTTTTATTTTCCATTATTTATTTCATTTTCCTTTTCCAGAATATCATTTCCGTTTTTTCATTTTTTTAATATTTTTTTAATTTTTCATCTTTTTCATTAATTTCATTCATTTTTTTCATTTTGCATTTTTTTCACATTTTCTTCATTTATTCTTTTCATTTTTCTACTTTATTGTATATTTTTTCATTTTTTTACATTTATTATTTTCTGCCTTTTGTTTATTTTATTTTTTCCAGCTTTTTCTTTATTGAGCCATATGTGTACATCCTGCATTCTACATATTCTTAGGGTATGTTCACACGTTCAGGATTTCCATCCTTTTTTTTTTCAGGACAGTTTTTTAAAAAAACTGCAGCTCTTGGCAGAAAACGCAGGTCCTTTTTTTGTCCTTTTTTGATGCGTTTTTTGATGCGTTTTTTGATGCGTTTTTTTATCCTTTTTTTACTGTGTGTTTCCTAGGAAGCTTTTTAGGGCTAAAATGGCTGAAAATACCCTAACCCTACCCCTAACCCTACCCCTAACCCTACCCCTAACCCTACCCCTAACCCTACCCCTAACCCTACCCCTAACCCTACCCCTAACCCTAACCCTACCCCTAACCCTACCCCTAACCCTACCCCTAACCCTAACCCTATTCTAACCTTAGTGAAAAAAAAAAAAAAAAAAATTCTTAATTTTTTTATTGTCCCTACCAATGGGGGTGACAAAGTGGGGGGGGTGTCATTTACTATTTTTTTATTTTGATCACTGAGATAGGTTATATCTCAGTGATCAAAATGCACTTTGGAGCGAATCTGCCGGCCGGCAGATTCGGCGGGCGCACTGCGCATGCGCCCGCCATTTTGCAAGATGGCGGCGCCCAGGGAGAAGACGGCCGGACGGACACCGGGACGCCGGGTAAGTATAAGGGGGGGAGATTAGGGCACGGGGGGGGCATCGGAGCACTGGGGGGGGGCATCGGAGCACGGGGGGGGGCATCGGAGCACGGGGGGGCAGCCACACTCCGCCCACGCACTTCCGCCCGCTCCCCCGCACTTCCTGCTGCAGCGGTTCTGCACATCAAATCGCAGTAAAACCCGCAGATATATTTTTGATCTGCGGGTTTTACTGCGATTTTGACCTCACAATGGAGGTCTATGGGTGCAGAACCGCTGCGGTTCAGGAAGAAGAATTGACATGCTCCTTCTTTTTTCCGGGAGCTATTCAGCTCGGCTTTTTTTTTACAATTTCCGGACCATGTGCACAGTGTGTCCTGTTTTCCATAGGGTACAGTGTACTGTACCCTGCATGGAAAACAGCTGCGGAACCGCAGCGGCAAAACCGCCGCGGTTCCGCGGTAATAAACGCACTGTGTGAACATGGCCTTACATTTCCCTCTCTCATTTTTCGTTCTCCTATTTGGCCATCTTTGCGCTTCCATTAGGGTCTTCTCCCTGGCTATATTACTATTCCCCGAGTCCTCCGACCCTGCCTTCTCATCTTTAGTAGTCCCACTTTACCGCTCTCTTAGCTGCCACCCCCTTAGCCCCTTTCAGCGCTACTATCAGCGCTTATCCACTCCCTTTCTCGGGCAGGTGCTTGCCCACACAAGCGCTGGTAGCCATCTGCGCATGCGCGGGTTCGTACCGCGTCACTTCCGGTCCGGGACTTCCGGTCCGGCGCTACTTCAGGACGGCTCGCTCATCCACTCTCACTCCTGCAGCATCCTTCCAGGACCGCATAGCTAGGCGCGGGATGCGCCGCTGACACCCCACACAGGGCTCTACACAGGTATTAGTGCGGTACTACTCCCCCCTTTCCCTCTGCCTGCCAGTTCCTGTTTTGACAACTTGTGGCACCCTCTCTCCTGTACCCTATACCTACAGGCCCTTTGGACATATTACGGCCAGTCGTGTGCTCATTCCTTCTTTACCCGGGACAGCAGCCCCTACTGGTTATACTGACAGGTAGCTATATTGTTCTAGTGATATACTTATCGAGAGTTTAAGGTCCACACAGACATATTTATCATTATGTATGGATGTAGTCACCACTTTGACATTGTATAGGATACCTGCGCCTCCCCTTTACCTGCATCTACTAATAGACTGTACATTATCTACCATTTCATACTATGAGGCCAATTACCACCACTCACCACCTGTTCTGACTCACATAATATATCATCCGTCCAACACGTGTCTGGTATCTACCTTCATCTCTTGGAGTGCGTAGGTAGTCATTTTGTTCCTGTATAGAGTATAACCTATAATCTTGTTACTGTGACAGGTCATGTCTTGTACGTAAGGGAGCTCTTGCTTTTCCCACACTACCGCCACCTTTATGCGCTCATATCAAAGGACTAGAGGTAATACTTATATGGACTGTTACCATGATCCTATGTACTTATACTGTTGTTCTCTCGCCGTTCCTCTTCATATGACCTTGTTGTTTTGTATTTTGCTGTGTATATAGTCTCTCCCCCTTCCCCCCCCCCCCCCCCTTTCTTTTTTATCTGTGGTTAGTTTATTTTGTATATATACTTCACGTGTACTGCTATGCCATTCTCCATGTATATGACACTGTTATTTATACAGTTTCTTTGCCTTCCCAGTAACCCCATGAATAAGACCCAGGAGGGTCGAAACGTCGGGTTCATTGTCTACCTCTACCTATGTGGCAACCATCAATTTTTGTATTATTTCTTTGAATAAAATTGGCATATACCTTTTTCAAGCACTATTCCAGTATTGAGTGTGCGGTAATTTTTCTCTACTATTGATTAGACCACATGGTCGGTTTACCAGCACCTCACCTGTCCCTGACCTGAGTGCACACCATTTTCCCTATTTTATATTTTTGCTACATTGATCACTGTGGGAATTGCTGCTTGTTGGTTTGGCTTTTGGGAATTTTTTCCCCAGCACAATCAACACTGATGACGTCTCCGGTCATAAATGGTCTCCGAGGAGCTGTGAAAAACACTGATAAAAGCTTAGCTTGACAAGTTCCCATCAGATCTTCTTAGTGAGCTGACTGACAGATTCTCAGTTAACTCATCCTGAAGCCAGCAATACAGTGCAACACAAAGGATATAGAATGTTTTATGACAAATGATTACATTTCATTAAAGTAAGAAATAAATGTTCCCAACTGTGTTCTTCTGGGTGACACCCGTCCGTGCTCTCTCCTAGGCTCTTGCTCACGACATATACACGGATCTGGTGGAGGATACGTGTCTGGGGCTGAGTTTTGAGGTCCACAGAGCTGTAAAGTGTGGATACTTCTTACTGGATGAAACAGACCCTGAAAGTATGAAGGATTTTGGTAGGTAGCAATCTGCTATGTGTGTATATCATGTCTCGTGCGCGCCGCCACAAACCGGAAGAAGGATTGACTTTAAAGGGAACCGGTCGGATATTTTTAGATTTAGTCCCCGAACTGGAAAGTACAACTTTGTTTCCTGTATGACGGAAGGAGCGCTGTCATCAGGGAAATGCTGTGGTATGACATCACTATAGATCTGCCAGGGGTCTGACCTCCACCATTTTTTATCTCTGCAGAACCCCCCCATTTACCATGAACACAGTGGGAGACTGAAGGCATTGCAGTACTGATTCATTGTTCTTCTTTCTCACCCAGAGGGTGAATCCCCACAATCGTAAAGGGATGGTGTCTTCTAGCGATATGCCATCCCTTTAAGGCTGGGTTCACACTTTGCGGTTTTTACCGCGGAACCGCCACGATTTTGATGCTGCGGGTCCGCAGCAGTTTCCATAGCGTTTCCATTTACATGTAAACCCTATGGAAACCGCTGTGCACATGCTGCGGGAAAAACCGCGCAGAAACTCAGCGGTTTAAAACCCGCAGCATGTCACTTCTTTGTGCAGAATCGCAGCGATTCTGCACCCATAGGAATGCATTGAACCGCTTACTTCCCGCATGGGGCTGTGCCCACGTTGCGGGAAGTAAGCGGCTAATGTGCGGTTCCTACCCGGGGTGGAGGAGAGGAGACTCTCCTCCAGGCCCCGGGAACCATATTTGGGGTAAAAAAAAGAATAAAAATAAAAAAATCATGTTATACTCACCTCTCAGCGCTGCACGCGGCCGTCCGGTCAGAGTTGCTGTGCGACCAGGACCTGCGGTGACGTCGCGGTCACATGACCGTGACGTCACGAAGGGTCCTTCTCGCACAGCATCTTTGGAACCGGATCGCCGGGTGCAGCGTCGAGGAGATCCGGACATCAGAGGGTGAGTATAACCAATTTTTATTATTTTTAACATTACTATTGATGCTGCATATGCAGCATCAATAGTATAGGCGGAAACCGCGGAACAAACCGCAATAAATCTGCAGGGAGAACCGCAGTGGTTTTGCCCTGCAGATTTATCAAATCCGCTGCGGGAGAACCCGCAGAGGGACGCCGCAAAGTGTGAACATGGCCTAAGGGACATCTGTGTAATGTGCTCCCCAATCTCAGTGGGAGTTGGGATGTAGATACAGTGTGTGCTATATAGGACAAATCAGGAGGTCAGTGACCGCTGATATCTTACCTGAAATTGTCATTTAACCCCTTCGGGACCTTTTTTTTTTTTCTTTAGTTTCCCCCCTTTCTCTAAGAGCCATATTATTATATTATATTATATTTCTCCTCGGAGCTGCCGACTTTCACTCATGCAGACCTACTCGGAGCGATTGCAGTCACTGCCCTCGGAATGGACAGCGGCAGCTGTAAGTATACCTTGACAATGACTGACAGCCGGTTCTGCACTGTCAGTCATTGTCAGACTATACTTACACCCGCTGCTCTCTATGCTGTGAGCAGTGACTGCGATCACTCTAAGCATGACTGAAAGCCAGCTGATCCTTGGAGAATAATGTTACATTTTCTCCTGGGTGCCACCTTTTCATACTGAGGCCGGATACCACCATAAGCTTATTAACCTGCAGACCTGGGGATAATTGGACCAGACAGGTAAAAGAACATGAGAATAACCCTTTCGTAAACACCATTGATGCTTTTTATACAGCGTGATTGACTCCTTTTTCCTGGCTCCTGCTTCCGATATACTGGCCTCTGCCTTCATTGTTGTTTTTCTATTCGCCACGACAGCACCCACTAGAGAGAGGGGATCCGCCCCTAGGAACAGGAAACCTACAGAGAGATAAAAGGGGCGGCCCCCCCTCGCTCCTCAGTTGGTTTCCTGTTCCTAGAAGGGAACCCACAGAGAAAAACTCTATGGCTAAGAAGAGGAAGACCTGCCTGGGCTACCGCCTGTATCGACTCTGCTGAGCGACAGGGGTCCCAGAGCAGGTAGACAGTGTCGGGGGAATGTTCCTGCGGGCTCCCCCCTCATCTGGTGCGGCTAACAGGGAAGCCTGAAGGTACCAACGGTCTCCCTGCTGGGACACCGTTGGGTAAGTGCTAATGAAAGGCACGGCGCAGTGTGGATACCTGTGGTAGTGCCCTCCTGAGTGGAGCTGAGCAGCGGTGTGGTGTCCTTGGGCGGAATCTTCCCTCCGTTCCCTCCAGAGGTAAGAGGCGACATGGTGGGAAGCAGCGCTGAGAGCGCTTCCGGTTTGCAGAGACGCGGGCGCATGCGCAGTAGCGTCGGCGTCCCATGGAAGGAAGCTTGAACTTCCGGGGTCGCGGTGTCAGAGTACCATTTCCGGGGGAACCGCCATATTGGATTCCCCCATGCGATCCCAGCGTCTGGATGCCGGACTTGTGAGTAAAAAAAAAAGAAAAAAAACAGGATGGGGATGTATGCAGGAGTGGCTACACTATAAAAGTCAGGATGAAAGTGCAGTCAGTGTGCATTATGTCATCCCAAGAGGAGGTCCGTGTGCACTCCATGGAAGAGCCACTAGTACCTAGTAGCGAAACCAGGAAAAACAGCAGTGGACACTTTAAGTTAAGTGACTCCACTGATAAATCGGGAAGAAAATCATCCCGTTCCACATCCCAAACTAAGACAACCCCGCAGCCGGTAAAATTAATACGCTGGGTGAGTGTAAGCATACTTCACTGAAGTATATATTGATTCCTTTGCTTGTATTATTTTAGGCAAAAAGGACGGGAAAGAGTAAGCACAAACAATGTGCTATATGTACCGAACCCCTGCCTGACTCCTATACTAAGAGTCTATGTCAGGCATGTATAGATAACACCTTACGGCAGGAGGAATCGGTGAAAATGAACGAGATACGGCTCATAATTAGGGAAGAACTTCAGTCGTTAGGAGGCGGTTCTTCCTCGATTAATACCGAGAAAAAGAAAAGAAGAGTATCCTCACCTAGAGCTGACACGTCAGCAGAGAGTGGGGAGGTCGACTCTGAGGTCTCTCAACTGTCTGATTCTTCAGGGGAAGAAGACTTTGTTTGCTTTCCAACTGAAGGCATAAACAACTTGGTTAAATCGGTGAGAAATACGATGGGGGTATCGGAGTCAAAAGAACCCCAAACACCACAGGAAATCATGTTTGCTGGTCTTTCCCAACGGAAAGGCCACGTGTTTCCAATAAACCAGGCCATAAAGGACCTCGTTAAGAAGGAATGGGGTAAAGGTCAAAAAGGTTTTGTACCAATACCCTGTAAGAGGCGCTACCCATTTGATGACGAAGATTTAAGTACATGGACCAAAATACCAAAGGTCGATGCTGCAGTTGCATCTACATCTCGCCGGTTCTCCTTGCCCGTGGAAGATGCAGGTTCCTTAACAGATCCCATGGACCGAAAATCAGATGCGCTCCTTAAAAAATCGTGGGAGGCCTGTGTCACGGCATTCAAACCGGCAATTGCAGCCACATGTACTGGCAGATCAATGTTAGTCTGGCTGGATCAGCTGGAGCAAAATATTAAAAATGGTGTATCCAGGGAGAAGTTACGAGCGTCTATCCCTTTGATCAAGGGTGCGGCTGCCTTTATATCAGATGCCTCTATTGACTCCCTACGACTGGCGGCCAGAACAGCTAATATCTCCAACACGGCTAGGCGGGCTTTATGGCTAAAAAACTGGAAAGGAGATGCCCAATCTAGATCCAAATTATGTGCCATACCCTGTCAGGGTGAGTACCTGTTTGGAACAGTCCTTGACGATATACTCAAGAAGGCAGGTGAAAGGAAAAAAGGATTCCCTAATCCCTTTGTTCCATCTTACAGAAGGGCCTTCAGGAAGCCACCATTCGGAAAGAAGGGAGGCTTCAGAGACAGATGGAACAATAAGGATTTTAAACAAAAAGGAAACCTGTTTAATAAACGTCCATTCAAGCCAGCCGACAAATTCCAGTAATTATATTCCTCCAGTGGGTGGAAGATTAAAACAGTTTAGGCAACAATGGGAAGAGATAACAATAAATACTTGGGCCATTAAATTAATATCTTCAGGCCTCACATTAGACTTTATTAGAACTCCACCGGACTCTTTCCTCCTTACCACCTTAAGATCCAGGCCTCAGCAAGAGGCACTTGAAACAGAGGTTAAAACCCTCCTACGCAAACAAGTCCTAGTGGAAGTCCCATCTTCCCAGAGGGGGAGGGGATTTTATTCTCCCTTGTTTCTGATTAATAAGCCGGATGGCTCTTTCAGAACCATAATTAATTTAAGAAAGCTGAACTCCTTTATAAGGCCTAAAACATTCAAAATGGAATCCATTCGTTCAGCCATAAAGAATTTATTTCCAAACTGTTACATGGTAGTATTGGATCTTAAGGATGCTTACTATCATATTCCTATACATCATTTATTCCAGCAGTTCCTTCGGGTAGCAGTCTGTATAGAGGGACAAATTCGTCATCTACAATATAAGGCGATGCCCTTCGGATTATCCATGGCCCCAAGGGTTTTCACAAAATTGCTATTGGAAGTTATGTCTTTCCTAAGAGTAAAAGATACTTTAGTCATTCCATATCTAGATGACCTATTGATTGTGGGTAAAGACCCCCTACAGTGTGAGCAGAGGTTACGGGAAGTAGTGGTTTCCTTACAATCCCTGGGGTGGCTGGTTAATTGGGAAAAATCTAGACTTCAGCCGGTTAAGTGTCAGAAATTCCTAGGGCTCCTTCTAGATTCAGCTGACCAGATTTGTAAGCTGCCTGAGGATAAGAAAATCTCAATAGTTGATAAGGTATCTTTAGCAATAGAAAATCGTAGTATGTCACTCAGACAGAGCATGTCATTACTAGGTTCTCTGACATCGTGTATCCCTGCGGTCCAGTGGGCACAGGCTCATACTAGGCCTCTACAAAAATTTATATTAGAGGAGGACATTAAGAATAGAGGCTGTCTGGATAGAACAGTTTATCTAACAACGGAAGTATTACACTCCCTTAGGTGGTGGTTAAATCAGAAAAACCTTTCAAAAGGGGTTCTCTGGATAATTTCCCCCTCTAGTATAGTGACCACAGATGCTGGTCCTAAAGGCTGGGGGGCACATTTTAAGGATCAGTGGGTTCAGGATCTTTGGTCTAGTTCGGAACTGGATAGTTCTTCAAATGTCAAAGAGTTGAGGGCGATATATTATTCCCTACTTCACTTTCTTCCTCAGCTCAGCGGCTCTCACACAAGAGTGTTCTCCGACAACACCACGGCAGTAGCTTACTTAAACCATCAAGGAGGTACGCGGTCGGACAGACTCAGGCAGCTGGCATCAGACATCATGGAATTAGCCGAAGGTCATCTGCTATCACTATCAGCAGTTCACATCAGGGGCACAGACAACTTTCATGCCGATTTTCTGAGCCGTCACACCCTTCATCAAGGGGAATGGATGCTAAACAGAAAAATTTTCAAAATGATAACAGCGCAATGGGGTATTCCTCAAATAGACTTGTTTGCCACAAGAGCCAACCGACAGGTCAGGATGTTTGCCTCTCTAAACAGAGAGGACAAGCCGGACATACTCGATGCCCTCCAAGTGCCCTGGACTTTCGACCTGGCATATGCTTTTCCTCCATGGAATCTACTACCTTTGGTAATAAGAAAAATAAGAGAAGAAGGAGCAAGAATTCTATTAATAGCCCCGTTCTGGCCCAAAAGGCCATGGTTCTCATGGCTGAGGGCGATGTCAGTGTCGGACCCGTGGATTCTGCCTCAATCCAAGGACCTGCTCTCTCAGGGTCCGTTCCTTCATCCTCAGGCAAAGGGCATGAATTTAACTGCATGGAGTTTGAAAGGCAGTTACTAAATCTCAGGGGGTTTTCTAGTGGGTTAATAGATACTCTGATGAAAAGTAGGAAACCCTCAACTACCAGGATTTATGTCAGAATTTGGAGGAAATTCCTTCAATTCCATACTACACAACTTTCCGCTGATATTCCTATATTTCCAATATTGGAATTTCTACAAAAAGGTCTGGAATTAGGACTCTCTGTAAGCACTCTGAAAGTGCAGGTGTCAGCCTTAGGAGCTCTTTTTAATTTTGATGTAGCAGGAAATAAATGGATATCCCGGTTTATATCAGCCTGTGAGAGATCGAGACCAATTAGCATACCTCGGGTTCCTCAGTGGGATCTATCAATAGTCCTAAATGCATTGACTCAATCACCTTTTGAGCCTCTCCATGCAGCTTCACTAAAAAATATTTCTTTAAAAACGGTATTATTAGTGGCATTAGTTTCTGCCAGAAGAGTAAGTGATCTTCATGCTTTATCTATAGATCCTCCCTTTTTTGTGGTAACATCAGATAGGATACTTTTAAAAACAGATCCTTGTTATCTCCCTAAGGTGGCTTCTACCTTTCATAGATCCCAGGAGATCCAGTTACCTACCTTTTATGAGAACCACTCAACTCCAGAAGAAGAAAGACTTCACACCCTAGACGTAAAAAGGACTGTCTTAGCCTATTTAGAGAGAACTAGGGACTGGAGGAAGAGTAGGGCTCTCTTTGTGTCTTTTCAGGGTAAAACCAAGGGTGCCGGAGTCACAAAGAACACATTATCTCGCTGGATCAGAGAGGCAATAATCTTGGCGTATAAGGCTGGAGGGAAAGATCCTCCAATCCATGTGGGAGCACACTCTACAAGAGCCTTGTCGACTTCCTGGGCAGAAAGGGCGAATGTGCCAATAGACCTTATATGTAAGGCTGCAACTTGGTCTTCACCGAATACCTTCTATAAGCATTATAGATTAGATCTATCCTCTGCTTCTGATCTAACTTTTGGTGTATCGGTCCTTGACTCAGTAAACCCACCCAGTCTATAGTCTCTGCAATTCTCTCTAGTGGGTGCTGTCGTGGCGAATAGAAAATACCGGATTACGTACCGGTAATGCTCTTTTATAGAGCCCACGACAGCACCCGTTCACATCCCTCCCTTTTCTGTATATAGTTGCACATGGTGCTTGTTTGGTGAGGTGTAAATATTAGAAAATATAGTATGAGGTTGTAAATATGTATATATATGGATATACCCGAACCTGTTAACTAAAACCTGGCGGCGGTTCCTCCTATTCTCTGTAAAACAACTGAGGAGCGAGGGGGGGCCGCCCCTTTTATCTCTCTGTAGGTTTCCTGTTCCTAGGGGCGGATCCCCTCTCTCTAGTGGGTGCTGTCGTGGGCTCTATAAAAGAGCATTACCGGTACGTAATCCGGTATTTCAGCTGCTTTTTTTTTCTTCCTTTTTTGCAGAAATCATAGACCAACCGGGTGTGGACATCTTTGGCCAGGTGTATAATCAGTGGAAAAGCAAAGAGTGTGTGTGCCCCAACTGTAATCGCAGTATAGCAGCCTCCCGCTTTGCACCCCACCTTGAGAAATGTTTAGGCATGGGCCGGAACAGCAGCCGCATTGCTAATCGAAGGTGGGTACAACGGGGGTCCTGTAATTATTAGTACTAATCATGCCCAAACATGAGAAAGGAAAGCTGAATTTCAAGTATGTTGTTAATCAGTCACAAACTTGTGTGTACCCCTCACACCCAGTTCTAAAAGGACAGAATAAAAAAGGTAATGTTGCCTGGGTTGTCCAAGGATAGAAAAACAAGGCTGCCTTTTTTCAGAAACAGTCCCACACCTGACTATAGATTGTGTCTAGTATTGCAGCTTGGCTCCATTCACTTCAAATGGGCTCAGTTGTAGTACCAGAAACAGCCTATAGTAAGGAGTGTTGCTGTTACTGAAAGAAATCAACCTTTTTGTAATCTGGGATAGCTCCCTTTTTAAAGGGGTTGTCAACTACTCAAGACAATTTCTTCTGAATCCCCATGTTTGCCAACATTAAAAAAAAAAAAAAAAAAAATACCTGTACTCACCTCTAGCGCTGTTCCATCGGTGTTGACACTGGTTCTCCGGGGCTCATTACATTGTCACGCAATCCCTGGAGCCAATAAGTGGCCACTTCACTCTCTCTGCCTTTAGACAAATCACATACATTCGTAGGAAGTGAGAACTGCGGCTGCTCTCTCACTTTACTTTCTCCAGATATGTGTTTCTCTCAGTCAGAGAAACCAGCGATGATTGGCCGCATGGATCATGTGACCTAACAATGTCACGTGATCCCCAGGAGAGTCAGTGCCGACACTGCTGGAATGGCACCGGCATAAGATTATAAGTGTTATTTTCCAGGGGGGGACACATGGAATGAGAAGGGGTTGTCCAAGTAGTGGACAACATCTTTAGGCCTCCTTCACACGTTAGTATCCCCGGTACCTGTGGTGATAGTTTTCACATGTACCGGGGACACCTGGCCACATAGACCCATTCAAATGTATGAGTCTGCCCACATATTGGTGTGTTTCCACAGACACTGTAAGCAAAATACGTTTACATGTCTGTTTGTAGCCTGCAGCATGGTCCGCAAGATGTCCTTCATACGTGCACACTGATGACACAAAAATAATATTCGTTTGTTGTCAGTGTGACATGTACCGGCACCTGAGAAAAGCAGTACAGTTGGCGCGGCGCCAACAGAGTTCTTTGAAAAATGACTATTAAACCATATTGAAGCCGACAAGTTATCTCTGATTTATGCTATTGAAAGAGCGCACCGCGTTCCTGCGTATCCTCTCCCCCCTGGGCGTCCTCCCAGACAAGTGCTAGTCAAGGTCTTGCACTACCGTGACAGAGACACCATTCTCAGACATGACAGAGAGAACCTGGATTTGTAGATAAATGGCTCCAGGATCTCCATGTTTCTGGACTTCTCTATAGAGGTGCAGAAGCAGAGAGCCAAATTTGTCCATATCAAGAAGAGGCTGAGGGAGATCGGCGTCACCTACTCGATGATGTACCCGGCCAAATTGAGAGTGGTCGCTGAAGGGAAAGTGCACATCTTCACGGAGGATAAAGAGGCACTCGGATGGCTGGACAGCAACGAGCAACATTTGCGTCAAGTGAAATTAAAGGACTCAGTGGGATGATAGATCGGTTCTTTCTTATCCTTGTTTTTCTCTTTTGCTGCCTCTTTTTTGGAGGGATCCATTGGCTTCTTTTTCCCCCCCTAGGTTTTTTGTGTTCTTATGAGGCGGGGATGGGCCCTTGTTGGATCTCGAGTTGAAATTTAAATAGGCTGCAATCCACAAGTCATGTGAGAGTCCCAATAGTTTGGGACTAGCGGCGGGACTGTTGGACGGGGTTTCTCTGTTGTGGGGGAAGGGGGGGGAATATTTGTATAATGGACATCACCATGGTTACTTTGGTTGTGGCTTTGGCCGCAAATGGATGAAAGAATGTGGGATAATATGTACTGAGGAGGGACAATGGCGGGAAGAATGAAAATTGTGAGTTGGAATGTCAGGGGTTTGGCGTCTGGTGTGAAGCGGCAAGCTGTGTTTAAATTTTTGAATGATGCCAAGCAGTCAGTGATCTGTCTGCAGGAGACTCATATGGTGAAGGAGAGAACGCATTTTCTGGCTAAGAGATGGGTTCAGGTTGGGTACCATGCCACATATGCAGCATCCTCATTTGTGCAGGGGTACATTTTGTTCATCACAAAGTGGTTATAGATCAGTCGGGTAGATTCGTATGTTTGCTTTATAAACTGTACGGATGTCTGATGTGGCTGGTTTCAATTTATATTCCACCACCATATTGTGGAAAGGTTATCCACAGAGTTCTGGAAATACTGGAGGTGACACCGGGGATACAGTTTTTGATAATAGGGGACTTAAACAACATTCCGGACGCACACTGGGATAGGGGGAGACGAGAGCCGCTGAAGTCAGGTGGTAATTGCACACCATTTGGTGCCGTCATGAGGGAAACTGCTCTGCATAATTTATGGAGGATTTCTCATCTTGGGGTGTACAAGTATTCCTGTTTTTCGTCCTCTTTCGATTCTTTGTCAAAAATAGATCTGGCCTTGGGCAATTCACAGATGTTGGGCCTTGATGGGGAGGTAACGTATATGGCTAGAACAATATCTGATCATTTCCCCATGAGTGTGATACTTGAGGGTGTGGGATCCTTGCCTGCTAGGGGGTGCATGTGGAGGCTAAATCCGTTCTGGCTACACCTTATTGACTTAGATGGACACATGGGGGGGAAATTAAGGAATATTTTAAAATTAATGCTGGGTCGGCTTCAGTATTGACGGTATGGGAGGCCATGAAGGCCTATTTCAGAGGGCTCTATATTGGGATATCCCGAGTCAAGGCAGAAATGGTCAGGAAGGATCAGATGTTGATAAAAGAGTTGGAGCAGGCACTAATTAACGATCAATCCCCAGAGGCGCAGGGAAGGTTAAAGGTGGCGCAGAATAGAGTATGTCAGATTGAAATGAAAACAGCGGAACGTAAAAGAATCAAACTGCTAAATACTGTATATACTCGAGTATAAGCCGACCCCCCCCCCCCCCTAATTTTGCCACAAAAAACTGGGAAAACTTAATGACTCGAGTATAAGCCTAGGGTGGGAAATGCAGCAGCTACCGGTAAATGTAAAAAGTAAAAATAGATACCAATAAAAGTAAAATTAATTGAGACATCAGTAGGTTGTGTTTTTGAATATCCATATTGAATCAGGAGCCCCATATAATGCTCCATAAAGTTTATGATGGGCCCCATAAGATGCTCCATATTAAAATATGCCCCATATAATCCTGCATAAAGGTTAATAATGGCCCTATAAGATGCTCCATAAAGATATTTGCCCCATATAGTGCTGCACAAACCTTGATTTTGGCCCTATAAGATGCTCCATACAGACACTTGCCCCATATACCGTAATGCTCCACAAACGTTAATTATGGCCCCATACAGACACTTGCCCCATATGGTGCTGCACAAACGTTATGGCCCCATGGATGCTCCATACAAACACTTGCCCCATATAGTGCTGCACAAACGTTATGGCCCCATATAGTGCTGCACAAACGTTATGGCCCCATAGATGCTCCATACAGACACTTGCCCCATTTGCTGTTGCGATAAAAAAAATAAATCACATACTCAACTCTCCGTCGCTCAGGCCCCTGGCACTTGTAATATTCACCTGACTTCGTTCCGGCGCCGCTCCATCTTCAGCGTCTTCTGCACTGACGTTCAGGCAGAGGGCGCGCACTAACCACGTCACCGCAGCCTCTGACCTGAGCGTCACTGCTGAAGACAGAGCGGCGCCCGGAACGGCGAGCAGGTGAATATCGCGCAGCGATCCCCTCCCCGTTATACTGACCTGCTCCTGGCGCTGTGCAGTCCCTGCTTCCCCGACGCCGCAGCTTCACCCTGTACTGAGCGGTCACCGTTACCGCTCATTACAGTAATGAATATGCGGCTCCACCTCTATGGGAGCCACATATTCATTACTGTAATGAGCAGTACCATGTGATCGCTCAATACAGGAAGAAACTGCTGGCGCTGGGGAAGCCAGGGACCGCGCCAGGAGTAGGTGAGTATAATTAGACAGCCCCCGCTCCCCCTCCCCTGCCGACCCCTGAGTATGACTCGAGTATAAGCCGAGAGGGGGACTTTCAGCCCAAAAAAGTGGGCTGAAAATCTCGGCTTATACTCGAGTATATAAGGTGCTTTGAAGAGGGGGACAGGGCGGGACATCTCCTTTCCAGAATAGTGTTGGCGCAGAGAGATTCCACACATATAGTCGCTTGGAAGGGATGGGAGGGAGCACACTGGTTGCAAAGCAATTTTGGAGGCGATGACTGAGTATTACTCAGATCTTTATAAATCACGGGTACAGCCAACGACGGAGGAGGTGGATGGTTTCTTGACAGAGGTACAGTTTCCCAGACTCTTGGCTGATAGGGGACTTCTCGAGGAGCCGTTTAGTTTGGAGTAGCTTGGTGCCACATTGGTCTCTATGCCCAATGATAAAGCCCCGGGGGTAGATGGGATCCCGGGGGAGGTGTATAAAAAAAAATATATAAAGAGCTACTGCTTCCTGCCTTATTGGAGGTGTATGAGGCTGGTCTGGTGGAAGGGGAGCTGCCGAGGTCCATGCGGGAGGCAATAATTGTTGTTCTGCCAAAACAGGGTAAAGATTCGAGGGATCCAGCTTCTTATCGCCCAATCTCATTATTAACGATGGATATCAAAATCTTGGCCAAGATATTGGCTAACCGTCTTAACAAGGTGATAACGACATTAATACACCAGGACCAGTCCGGATTTATGCCCAATGGTTCCACAGCGTGTAATCTTCGACGACTGTTTCTCAATATGCAGGTAAAGGCGGATATGTGTTGGAGGGTTGTGGTGTCTTCAAATGCTGCTAAGACGTTTGATAGTGTGGAGTGGCAGTATTTGTGGGCAGTCATGAAGGCTATGGGTTTTGGTGAGAGGTTCATACGGTTGGTGCAGCTGATGTATGCGTCTCCAAGAGCCAGGATACGGGTAAATGGAGTCTTGTCGGGGGATTTCCCTTTATATAGGGGAACGCTGCAGGGGTGCCCTTTGTCTCCTCTGCTGTCTGCAATTGCTATAGAGCGCCTGGCGGTGGCAATACGGAGGGACAGGGACATAAAGGGGTTTCGGTATGGAAACTATGAAGAAAAAATAGCCCTGTACGCTGACGACGTATTATTGTTCCTGGAAGATGCACAGGAGTCTCTGGGGACCGCTATGAACAGTATATCTAAATTTGGGTCTCTTTCCGGAATATCTATTAATTGGGAGAAGTCTGTGTTGTTGCCTGTGGACGCGGCGGCTCCTCTGACTCTTGACCCTGGGGTTCCCTTAAGAGTAGTACATGAGTTTAAGTATCTGGGCATCGTGGTTTCGGACAAAATAGAGGATTATTTGCGGCTCAATTTGACTCCTTTGCTTGGGAGGTTCCAGCAGAAGATTGGGGCTTGGAAGAAGCTATTTCTGTCGGTCGCAGGCAGAGCCAATTTGATCAAAATGATACTTATGCCTCAGCTCCTCTACATGTTGCATAATGCTCCAGTGTGGCTACCTCAGAGTCAATTTTATAGGATCAACACGCTATTTAGGGATTTAATCTGGAAAGGTGGACGGGCGTACATTAAATTGGAACACCTGCAAAGGGCAAAGGATGAGGGAGTTCTGGCGGTCCCCAATCCATGGATTTACTATATAGCATCTCAATGCCAGCACATGGTACTGTAGGTTGGGGAGAGCCAGAATAAAGCTCTTCACCAGGAATAATCATTGAACACGCGGTGGGGAAGGGCCCATTGTTGGCCAGTCTTGAAGCGGGTAGATTCAGAATGAACCCCCAAAAATTCCCAACTATAGCCATGATGGGGAAAGTATGGCAGAAATTAAGCATTGGAGGGGAGTAACGGATTTTACGAGATATACGCCAATTTGGTTTAAACCTAGTTTGGCAGAGCTTAAGAGATTGCGGGGGTTCGGTCAGTGGAGGCGCATTGGCATTTGGTTTGTGTCTCAGTTGCTTGATGGGGGATGTCATTAAAACATTCGAGACACTTAGGACTGAGTTTCCTTTAACCCAGAAGTCATTCTTTCAGTACCTGCAGTTGAGACACGCCCTAAACTGTCAAAATGAGGTGTCGAGCGTGAATTTGCAGTCAAATAGCCTGTTGAATCTTATTGGGCCTCGGAGGAGTACGAGGGGGTTCATTACCTTGATGTACAGGGGTCTGATGGATACCTTTTTATTGAAGCATCCGTTAAGGATTAAGGAGAAATGGGCGGCGGATGTGGGCCCCTTGTCGGAGTCCCAGTGGGAGTCCATGCTTCAATATATCCCCAGGGTTTCCCTGAGTGAGGCTAAAAGGGTGTGTGTACAGGACCCCGGCATGGATGAGGATGCAGGACTGAGAGGTGACTCAGTGTCCCAGGTGTGGTGAGGAAAGCGCTGATCTGCTACATATGATGTGGTCGTGTGCTCGCCTCCAACCCTTTGGGTGAAGGTGCTTGATCCAGGAGGTGACTGGAGTAGATGTGGTGCGTAACCCGCTGACTTGCCTTTTGGGCTGTATGGAGGATATTGCTACGGATGAATGTGGAAGGCTCACTATCGCAAGATTGTTGTATGCTGCGAGAAAGCTTATTGCAATGCATTGGTTGGATGAAAAACCGCCAGGGAAAAAGGAATATATCAACCAGATACATTTTATTGTTCTTATGGAAAGAAACATATACAGTAAGAGAGGTCAGAATACAAAATTTGAAAATGTGTGGGATGGATGGATTACCCAGGTGTAGCGTCTGCTGAGTTACTGCAAAGTAGAATGGGTGTTGTTTAGTTGATTTTGGGGGGACTCCTACATGTACAGGTGTGTTTTTGTAAAGCTTGTTATCTTTTCTCAAGAGGTGATGTTGTTAGATGGTGGTATTGGATAATGGGCAAGAGATTGGGGAGAGGGGGGGTTGGTTTGGGGGAAAGGGTGTTTAGTAAAATGAAAATGTATTATCAGGTTATGTATCTAACGTACGGTATTTGTCTGGAAATTGTATCGGACTGTGTTATTGGCGTTTCATATGCTTTAATTAAAAAGTACATGATTTAAATAAATAAATAAATAATAAAAAAAAGCAGTACAGTTAGCGCTGTTTCCATGCGCCGGGTGCGGAATGCAGCTCTCATTTTTGCCTAGTCTCCCTGCGATCAGCAAGACCGGCGATGCTTATGAGACCTGTAGTCAGCACAGCCGTCTGTGTTTTCGTGCGTATAAAATAATTAAATAATTAAAAAAAATAAAATTAAAAATGACATGGGGTACCCCTTAAGTTTCCTAAGCAGCTGAGGGAAAGCCGACAGCTGAGGGCTGCTGTTAATATTCTGGGAAGGGGCCAATAGCGATTAAGCTTCACAAGCTATTAAAATCAGCTCACAGCTGTTTGCTTAGCCTTTATTGATTATTATAAAAAAAATGATGTGGGGGTCCCCGCTATATTTACTAACCAGCAAAGGCTAAACAGGCAGGCAGCAGTGGACTGATGCTAATAGGCTGTGACGGGGACATAGATATTGAGCCCCCTCCCAGACTAAGAACATTAGTCCCAAGCTGCCCCAGAAATAGCGCATCCATGAGATTCACTAATTCTTGTGCTTAGCCTCCGCACTTCCCACTTGCCCTGGTGTGATGGTAAGTGGGGTGATAGTTTGATGTCGGCTGTTTTGTTTTGTGACGTCAAGCCCAGGGGTTAGTATTGGAGAGATGTTTATCAGACACCCCCATTACTATCCCTATAGTCAAATTTTGTACAGACATGGAGTAAAATTCTTTAATTGAAATAAACACTCCCCGACCCTCCCTCTTTCACCCATTTATTAAACCAAAAATAAAACATTAAAGTTACTCACCTTTCTGTTGATAATCCATAATGCTCATGTCCCACGATGATCCCCAACTCTGCTACATCCGGATGGTGTAGTGAGCAGTGACATCAGTGAGCGGAACCCTTCACATCAGGTATCGTATTACAGCATCACAGTGCCATTATAGCCATGTCTTTTAGTTTATAGGGATTAAACCTGCTGACAGGTTCTCTTTAAATTTGACAACACGGTTAGTATTGGGGATGTCTGAAAGATGCCTCTCCATTACTAACCCCTGGGCTTGGTGTCAGCAGACATAAAACAGCTGACTTCTACCCCAAAACTAATACCTCACTTTCCAACGCACAGGGTCAAGTGGGAAGATCCGACCAACACACCAGAATTGGCACATCTAATGGATATGCCATTACTAGGGTGGCTAAGGACTGATGATCATAGTCTGGGAGGGAGCCAATATCCATCACCCCATCGTAGCCTATTAATACTCCCCCCGCAGCTGTCTGTTTAGCCTTTGCTGGTTAGTGAATATAGTGGAGACCCCACGTCATTTTTGTAGTAACCAGAATATTAGCACCAGCCTTCGGCTTTAGTTCAGCTGGTAAGGAAAATTGCGGGGGACCCTACACCGTTTTTTTTTAATTTAATTTTTTACTAGCGATACAGACTGCAGTGCTGACTACAGGTCTCATCAGCGTTGCCTGATCTCGCTGATCAAAGGGAGACCAGGCGACAATGACGAGAGCTGCAATCAGCACCTGGCAGCAGCAAACTGTACTGCTTTTCCCAGGCGCCGGTACATCTCACGCTGATGCGGCACATGGATGCCACATGTATATAATACACGGATAGCATTGGCACTGGTTTTTCCAGTATACAGAAATATCAGGACATGTGAAGGGGGCCTTAAGAAAGCTAGGTGACCATCAATATGGCCTCTTTTATAGTTTTCCAGGTGGATTGTCACTCTGCTGTCAGTGATTTCAGAATTAGCATGTCATCCTGAGCCCTGGCTGAGGTCAGTGGCAGGAGCTTGTACCCCTATGTCAGCTCCCCAGTAGACGAATGTAGGTAGATTATATATTTGTTACGGATTTCCAGGATTGCAAGCAGCAACAATATGAATAAATCTGAGAGTGACCAGGAAGACAACGATGATGTCAATGATAATGACTGGTCATACGGAGCAGAGAAGAAAGGTGCGTTTAGTCAGTCCGGAGGTAACTAGCTGCTGTGGTTTTTTTTTACTATTACTGCATATCTAGATCCCATTTGTTGGCCTAAACTAAACAGTTTTTCCCTTTTTTTTCCTCCCTTTGTGCCCCCTCCACCACACTTTGTTCTCTACGTGGCTGTCATGCTCTCCCCGGCTTTTTCCTGCCTGATACACCTATACACATGGCGATTCACCCATTCACTGTCATGTCCTCCCCTCCTGCTATATGCCGGATCTGTCTTTTATATCCGTGCTCGCCTGTATTTGTGTAGCTAAAAAGAGAAAATCAGAAAAGGTAAGACCTCATCCTCGTCTATATATGAAAAATATAAGCAATAGTCACCCCGTGTGGAAGTAAAGCAATATTTACAGTGACCTTGCAGACAAGCCCGAGGGGGCGGAGCATAACTCGGGATCACCAATCCTGATCCCTGAGTCATGCTCCGCTCCCTAGGGACCTGTACCACGCATTTACTATTCCTTTAAGTTTTTCCAGATGTTCTAGAGCCAAACTAAAATAATTAGGTGGGATTATTTGCAGGGGTGTCTACATTCAAGCTAAATTAGGAAACTGGCCCTGTCCTGTAATATTGTAGAATCACAAAATAAGTATTACTTACCTATTGAGGCCCCTCTGGTCTTTGCTCACGAGGCTGCAGTACTGACGTCCGATCTACAACACATAACTGCTGCAGCCAGTCCCTCATCGGTAATATCCAATGATCAGGGAATTTTTTGTTTTTGTGCTTTTGTTTTTTCCTCCCATTCTTTCAAGAGCCACAACTGCAATGCAAAAATGCAATATTGCTAATTTTGGGGGCGGTTTAAGAGGGAAGGAAGTTACGCCGAACATTGTGCCTGACCAGATTTTTTTTCCAGGATGGTATGATTACAGTGATGCCAATCTTGTCCAACATTTGTGATTTTTGGAGGTGAAACAAAAACTTGGAACATTCTAAAAAAAAAAAAAAAAAAAAAATTCAGCCTTTTCTGATGCCTGTAACTTTTATCTTTCTATTCATAGTACCGCAAGAGGGCTTGTTTTTAGCATGCTGAGCTGATGGTTTTTATTAATACCATTTGGGGGTTATATTCGACATCTTGATTGCATTTTATTGGGTGCAAAGAAAAGAAACAAAACGTCATTCTGGCGTTTCGGAGAAAAAAAAATAATATATAATAATAATCTTAATAATAATCTTTATTTTTATATAGCGCTAACATATTCCGCAGCGCTTTACATTTTGCACACAGTATCATCACTGTCCCCGATGGGGCTCACAATCTAAATTCCCTATCGGTATGTGTGTATGTATGTATGTGTGTATGTATATATGTGTGTGTATATATATATATGTATGTATATATATGTATATATATATATGTGTATATGTATGTATATGTATGTATATGTATATGTGTATGTATATGTATGTATATATATGTGTATGTATATGTATGTATATATATGTGTATATATATATGTATATATATATATGTATGTATGTATGTATGTATGTATGTATGTATATGTATGTATGTATATATGTATGTATGTGTATGTATGTATGTATGTGTATGTATGTATATGTATGTATATGTGTATATGTATGTATGTATATATATATGTATGTATATATATGTATATGTATATATATGTATATATATAAATTTTTTTTTTTTTTTTCTTTAAAATGTTTAACTGGGGTTAGTGTCCGTCTCTCTCCAACCCCCCCCCTCGCTTGCTTCTATGCATTCCTTGCAGTAGAATCGCGTATGCCAGTGCATGCGCAATACAGCTTTTCTGCTTTGCCCACTGCTGGGCAAAGCATACTGCGCACGCACGAGATGCCTTTGGAATGCGCATAGCGAAAGCTACGCAATCGCCGAAATTAACCGCAAGAAATGCATAATAGAAGCAAGCGGAGGGGGGGGGGGGTTTATGAGAGAGACGGACAGCCCCGCCCATCGGCCCGGACCGACCATATTAACATACAGCGCAGGAGGAATAAAAAAGGTATTTGTGGATCATACGCTTAGGAAGCCTTTGCAGGTGTTTTTTTTTATTTATTTATTCTAGTTTACTGAGATAATGACTTTTGGGTTTTCATTGGCTGTAAGCCATAATCATCAACATTAACAGAAATAAACACTTGAAATAGGTCACTCTGTTTGTGATGACTCTATAATACACTGCTAAAAAAAATAAAAGGAACACTTAAACACAATATAACTCCAAGTAAATCAAATGTCTGTGAAATCAAACTGTCCACTTAGGAAGCAACACTGTTTGACAATCAATTTCACATGCTGTTGTGCAAATGGAATAGACAACAGATGGAAATTATTGGCAATTATCAAGACACACTCAATAAAGGAGTGGTTCTGCAGGTGGGGACCACAGACCACATCTCAGTGCCAATGCTTTCTGGCTGATGTTTTGGTCACTTTTGAATGTTGGCTGTGCTTTCACACTCGTGGTAGCATGAGACGGACTTTACAATACACACAAGTGGCTCGGGTAGTGCAGCTCATCCAGGATGGCACATCAATTAGATCTGTGGCAAGGTTTGCTGTGTATGTCAGCCTAGTGTCCAGAGGCTGGAGGCGCTACCGGGAGACAGGCCAGTACACCAGGAGACATGGAGGGGGCTGTAGTAGGGCAACAACCCAGCAGCAGGACCGCAACCTCAGCCTTTGTTCAAGGAGGAACACTGCCAGAGCCCTGCAAAATGACCTCCAGCAGGCCACAAATGTGCATGTGTCTGCACAAACGGTTAGAAACCGACTCCATGAGGATGGTCTGAGTGCCTGACGTTCAGAGATGGGGGGTTGTGTTCACAGCCCAACACCATGCAGGACGCTTGGCATTTACCACAGAACACCAGGATTGGCAAATTCACCCCTGGCGCCCTGTGCTCTTCACAGATGAAAGCAGGTTCACACTGAGCACATATGACAGACGTGACAGTCTGGAGACGCCGTGGAGAGCAATCTGCTGCCTGCAACATCCTTCAGCATGACCGGTTTGGTAGTGGGTCAGTAATGGTGTGGGGTGCCATTTCTTTGGAGGGCCGCACAGCCCTCCATGTGCTCGCCAGAGGTAGCGTGACTGCCATTAGGTACCGAGATGAGATCCTCAGACCCCTTGTGAGACCATATGCTGGTGCGGTTGGCCCTGGGTTCCTCCTAATACAGGACAATGCCAGACCTCATGTGGCTAGAGTGTCAGCAGTTCCTGCAAGATTAAGGTATTGAAGCTATGGACTGGCCCGCCCGTTCCTCAGACCTGAATCCGATTGAACACATCTGGGACA
Source organism: Ranitomeya imitator (assembly GCF_032444005.1). NCBI lineage: Eukaryota > Metazoa > Chordata > Amphibia > Anura > Dendrobatidae > Ranitomeya > Ranitomeya imitator. The sequence goes on along the minus strand of NC_091283.1, from coordinate 493,077,083 downwards.
TCATGTCTCGCACCATCCACCAACGTCACGTTGCACCACAGACTGTCCAGGACTTGGCGGATACTTTAGTCCAGGTCTGGGAGGAGATCCCCCCAGGAGACCATCCGCCGCCTCATCAGGAGCATGCACAGGCCTTGTAGGGAGGTCATACAGGCACGTGGAGGCCACACACACTACTGAGCATCATTTCCTTGTCTTGAGGCATTTCCACTGAAGTTGGATCAGCCTGTAACTTCATTTTCCACTTTTACTTTGAGCATCATTCCAACTCAAGACCTCCATGGGATATTAGTTATGATTTACATTGATCATTTTTAGGTTTTATTGTTCTCAACACATTCCACTATGTAATGAATAAAGATTTGCAACTGGAATATTTAATTCAGTGATATCTAGGATGTGGGATTTTAGTGTTCCCTTAATTTTTTTGAGCAGTGTATGAGTTTGACTTTTTGTATTGAAGAACTGAAATAAATTAACTTTTTGATGATGATATAATTTTGTGAGAAGCACTTGTATGTAGCACAGCCGGCATCTGCCTGTCTCCAGGTTCAACTCCTGAGACTGCTACATAAACTCCTTATTGATGTATAATGAAAATGGAGGTAATTAAGAAGTTACTCTGTAATGGACCCCGAAGATTATTGATTGGTTGATGTGGTCATGTGTTGTAGATTAAATAACTTCTGCAGCCTGACCATACATCTCAGCTCAGAAGCAACACTGAATGGAGTTCAAAAGGCAACAAATGCCTTTTGTCTAATTTGGCGCTACCTAAACCCAATTTTATCTGAAGTCTAACAGCGCTTTTAAAGTAAAAATGCACATTACCACTGATGTGAAAGTTGCATCTGATGTTTTACTACCAGAAATCTCCAAGCAGTGCCAAAGGGCTAGGAGTGCGCTATAGAGCCCTCATTCTGCAGGTAGTGGTCAAAAACAAGACTTGACAAGTGTGAACTTCACATTTATCTATGACCAAAGATTATTTTGAGCAGATTTTTGCTGTAAGGAACATTCTATCTGAAATAATGAAACACTGGGTTAAAAAGAAATCCCAACTCCCCACCCCCCTTGAAACAGCACCCTTCTTGTTCAATGGCTGGTATTGCAGCTCGCGCCATTCAATTGAAGACATAGGCCATCTCTTCTTGGAAAAGCTCGATAACGGGCGATATGGCCACTAGCATGGGACAATTAGTCAGTCCTCAATGACAAAGCCGCCCTCTTATTCAGAAAAGCCCTACTAACTCCGCTAGTGAACCCCATTTAGTAACGTCTCCTCCGCCATTAAATATTTCGCTACTGATAGTACTATCTGCTGTTGATTTGCTCACAAGCTATTAATAAAGTCAAAATTTCATTAATCTTCCAGAATCCAAACTCTCCTCGAAGATCGAAATCTATAAAACACAAAAACGGTAAGTTGTACATACGGAGCAAGCAACAGCACTTCTCCTGCCCCCATTAATTCTACTTAATAGGGGAGGGGGTTTCCTGCCGGCAGCACTGAGGGGTTGTGTAATAAAGGCTGTTTTCCAATTTGTCCTTATGTCTTTCGCTTCCTTTAGGAGACCTCTCCGTAAGCACAGACCCCTTTAAGGTACATTTCTAGCTTTCCTTCATGTTCTCGTATCTTCATCAGTGTCCATTTACCATATGTACCAGAACACGTGAATCCCTGCTGACTGATCATTTAGCAATTTGTTCTCTGGTGGTATACTTGAAAAAGTATTCATACCCCCAGGGCTGTGGAGTCGGTAAGCCAAACCTCCGACCCCTACTCCAACTCAGACTCCTCAATTCCCATGACTCCGACCTCCTCATTCATGGCTCATGATTAAGTTTAAGTGATACATTTACTGTAGTAAAATGGTAACATCCTTTTTTTTTTCAAATCTTTATTATGATACAATAATCAAGCCATTTAGATAGAACATAAAATATATTTATTCGAATACAACTTTAGAAGAAAAATACCTTTGCATATTTTCCTCTTTAGGACAGGCAAAACAACAAGTTCTTCCACTCCTTTATAAAAATGCCAGGAGTTAAATCCTCAGCTTGTAACTTTTTAGTCACTGTAAATGGGTGATGAAGCCATTCCTTCAATTCTGCCACCTGTTTCCACTGACCTTCATGTAGTGTTACCTGAGGCTTGGCCATATCTACAAGGAAGGGTTTCATTACAAGCAATCGCTCAATCATTAAATAGGTGCTGCCCCACTGATTGGCTTGATCCACAATTGCCCCTTTTCCAGCACGTCTCTTCAATATGGAATCAATTTTAGGGGTTCTGGCAGAGTTCCAGCATGTCCCTCTTGCAGACTATCTCTTATTGCCAGCGGCAGCTTGTGCACAACACAGCGCATGTGATGAATAGGAAAGAGGTGTGAAGCAGCTTCAACAAGATCATCTAATTGTAAAGAATCATTTTGCTTTTCTTCTGTAGTAATATCTGTGCTGAATCACATTCCAGAACACACACATATATATGTCCTCATCGATCCTGTTACTATATTTCCGAATTTGAGATGTTAGAAAACATTTATTCCCCTTATATTCTACGTATAGTTTATATAAGTCATCATAGCAGCTAATTTCTCCAAACATGAGCTAAAAGGAAAAACAAACTAAACCATCAAGCATACAGAGACAACATCTCTGGACTATTGATTTATGCACAGTTTATTGAAAGTTTAGATATGCGTTAAGAATTACTTACCGTATATACTCAAGTATAAGCTGACCCGAGTATAAGCCGAGACCCCTAATTTTGCCACAAAAAACTGGGAAAACTTAATGACTCGAGTATAAGCCTAGGGTGGAAAATGCAGCAGCTACTAGTAAATGTCAAAAATAAAAATAGATACCAATAAAAGCAAAATTAATTGAGACATCAGTAGGTTAAGTGTTTTTTGAATATCCATATTGAATCAGGAGCCCCATATAATGCTCCATACAGTTCATGATGGGCCCCATAAGATGCTCCATATTAAAATATGCCCCATATAATGCTGCTCAAATGTTGATTATGACCCCATAAGATGCTCTATAGAGTCATTTGCCCCATATAACGCTGCACATGGCCCCATAAGATGCTCCATAGAGATATTTGCCCCCATATAACGCTGCACATGGCCCCATAAGATGCTCCATAGAGATATTTGCCCCCATATAACGCTGCACATGGCCCCATAAGATGCTCCATAGAGATATTTGCCCCATATAATGCTGCACAAATGCTGATTATGGCCCCATAAGATGCTCCATAGAGATATTTGCCCCGTATAACGCTGCACATGGCCCCCATAAGATGCTCCATAGAGATATTTGCCCCCATACAATGCTGCACATGGCCCCATAAAGCTACTTTCACACTTGTTGTGTGACGTACGTCGCAATGCGAAGTTTTGGGGGAAAAACGCATCCTGCAAAGTTGCCCGCAGGATGCTTTTTTTCTCCATAGACTTGCATTAGCGACGCATTGCGACGTATGGCCACACGTCGCATCCGTCGTGCGACGGATGCGTCGTGTTTTGGCAGACCGTTGGCGCAAAAAAAGTTACATGTAACTTTTTTGTGCGTCGCGTCCGCCATTTTCGCCCGCCCATGCGTGGCCGAAACTCCGCCCCCTCCTCCCCGAACATTACAATGGGGCAGCGGATGCGTTGAAAAACTGCATCCGCTGCCCCCGTTGTTCATTTATTTCACAACGTGCGTCGGTACGACTGCCCGACGCATAGCGACGGGCCCATACTGACGCAAGTGTGAAAGTAGCCTAAGATGCTCCATAGAGATATTTGCCCCATATGCTGTTGCTGCGATTTAAAAAGAAAAAAAATGACAATTTTCTCGGTCTCCCATGACAGCACTACGGAGAGAGGGGATCCGCCCTTCAGGGACAGGAAACCTACAGATAAAAGGGCGGTACCTCTCCCTCGCATCAGTTGGTTTCCTGTCCCTGAACAGGGAACCTCTTTCCGGTGGTACCTGTTATGAAGACCGATGGACCGGGACCGGGCGGTCGAGTTCCGGCAGCGAGGAGGCTCCTGCCGCGGCTTGTCCGGCTCCCGAAGCCGCCACCGCTGGAACCGAGGGGTTCTTCAGGGTGAGCGGAGGGAGAACGCCGCCGATTCTGAAGAGAGGAAGGGGCGCTTGATCACCCGGAGCTCCTGTGCCGATAAGCGCACGCTCCGGGTGTACTAAGATGGCCGCCGCTCCGGAAATGCGGCAGGACTTCCGGGTCATCACCGCGCGCATGCGCGGTAGCTTCTCTTCTCCCTGGACGTGACGCAGGACCGGAAGTGCGGGGGAACGCCGAGCGAGGCAGCAGAGGTGGCGCCAAATACAAATAGGGAGATGGTGCACACACAGTTGTCGCACCATCTCCCTGTAAATCATGGAGGACAGCGATCCACAGGAGCTTCAGCCGAGGCAGCAGCACCATAAGAAGACGGACCCTAAGAGCGCCAGGAGTAGGTCCAGCAGCCGCTCTACACAGCGCAGCAGGTCTGCTGCGAAGACTAAATCACCTCCTCGGGAACCTTCTATTCCGGACCCAAGGCCCCCTCCAGAACCGGTACCTGCCTGCACGTCCGAATGGTGAGTGATCTTCGTGAATGTATATATTATAATAGGGCTCCCTCTTCTCCCTTAATAGGGAAAGAAGAAGTTGGAGAAAAGGAAAAACAAATCCTGCCCCATCTGTGACAAAGCTTTACCAGTAGCCTGGGACAAAAAGCTTTGTAAATCATGCATCCAGCGCGTGCTATGTGAGGAGACTCCCGACTTTGCATCCGAGTTAAAAAATATTATTAGATCTGAGGTTCAGAATGCTGTATCTTCCTCCAAAAAAGGGAAAGATAAAGTAAAGGAATCAGTACAATCTCACTCTGTCCGATCCTCGTCTGAAGACGCAGATTCGGACGATTCTGACTCCTCCCTATCCTCCTCCGAGGAAGATTCAGGCCGACATTGTTTTCCACTCGAGGAAGTGGATGCCTTAGTGAGAGCCGTTAGGGCTGCCATGGGGGTGGAGGAGCCTAAATCTGACAAAACGGCCCAAGACGTAATGTTTGGTGGCTTGGGACAAAAAAAACGGAAAACCTTTCCTCTAAATCCCAATGTCCAATCCCTAATTAAAAAAGAATGGGAGAAACCAGATAGGGGAAACTCTTCAGTGCCCTCGCTTAAAAGGAAGTATCCCTTCGAAGATGACGCATCCACTTCCTGGGATAAGGCGCCAAAGTTGGATGTAGCTGTGGCAAAAGCCTCAAAAAAATTTGCGCTCCCGTTCGAGGACATGGGTACCCTCAGGGACCCCTTAGATAAGAAAGCAGACACATTCCTTAAAGGGGCATGGGAATCGGCTGGCGGTAGCTTGAGGCCTTCTGTTGCGGCTACCTGCACCTCCAGATCTCTGATGGTGTGGGTTGATCAATTAGAAAGTCAAATTAGAGACGGGCTACCCAGGAATAAATTACTGGATTCTATCCCTGCAATTAGAGCAGCAGCAGCATTCCTGGCGGACTCCTCAGCAGACTCCGTACGGTTAACATCTAAGGCCGCTGCTCTCTCCAACGCAGCCAGAAGAACATTATGGCTCAAAAGCTGGCCTGGAGATCTCCAGACAAAGCTAAAACTATGTTCTATTCCATGCGAAGGAAATTTTCTGTTTGGAGAAACCCTGGATGACATCCTCCAAAAAGCAGGAGACAAAAAGAAGGGGTTTCCAAATTTGGGCCCAGCCCCATTCAGGCAGTCCTTTCGGAATCGGAGATTTTTCCGCCGCAGACCCCCCAGGGAGCAGAATAAATGGGAAGAAGGCAGGAGAAGGGATAGAGGTTACCTCTTTGGCAATACCTCTCGCGACAAAAAACCCTCCAAATGACATTGTGCCTACGGTGGGGGGAAGACTCACATCATTCCTTCCCGCCTGGAAGAAAATATCCAACAACACCTGGATTCTAAACATAATACAGTACGGTCTAAAAATAGATTTTATTTCTTTTCCTCCCCGAAAGTATATAGAAACGAAAATAAGATCCTCGGTGGCAGAACAAGCAGCTTTAGAGAGAGAAATTATTTCCCTACTGCAAAAATCCGTAATTCAAGAAATCCCCCCTCAGGAAGTAGGAGAAGGGTTTTTCTCCCCTCTTTTTTTAGTTCCAAAACCCGATGGGTCCTTTCGGACCATTATAAATCTAAAAAACCTGAACAAATACGTAAAAAATTACAAATTCAAAATGGAAACAATAAAGTCCACCATAAAAATCCTGTTTCCAAATTGCTATATGGTCGTGATAGACCTAACCGATGCATATTATCATGTGCCCATCCACAATCAATCTCAAAAATTCCTAAGGTTGGCAGTTTCCATAAAAGGACAATTAAGATTTTTCCAGTACAGAGCTCTTCCGTTCGGGATCTCTATAGCTCCCCGAATATTCACAAAAGTAATAGCAGAAATGATGGCCCACATAAGGGAACAAAATATATTAATAGTCCCTTACCTAGACGACTTTCTCATTGTAAGCAACTCGGCCCAAAGTTGCAAAGAACAGAGGGACCGGGTAATGACTATTTTGACGGACTTGGGGTGGCTCATAAACTTAAAAAAATCAAAGTTGGAACCCTGTCAAGTACAGGAGTTCCTAGGTCTGACATTAGACTCCCGAGTCCAAGAATGTCGGCTTCCAAACCCCAAAAAAGACAGCATATTAGCTATGATAACGCAAACTTTTCACAATCCTTCCATGACTCTAAGGAGAGCAATGTCGCTACTAGGCTCTCTGTCCTCATGCCTACCAGCGATACCCTTCGCACAGTTCCACACAAGAGAACTTCAGTGGCACGTACTCGAATGGCAGTCAATACTAAAGGACAACTTGGAAGGTCAAATCACCCTGAATTCTTCAGTTATTTATTCCCTTCGTTGGTGGGGGGAAACCCAAAACTTATCAAAGGGAGTTCTTTGGGTGACACAAATATCCCGGGTGATAACAACCGATGCGAGTCCCACAGGGTGGGGGGCTCACATGGGGGACAGAGTTGCTCAGGGAACCTGGTCAGTCCAGGAACTATCAGCATCCTCAAACCAAAAAGAACTTTGGGCAGTACTTCGAGCTCTTCTTTCTTTTCTGACCTATATTCGGGGACATCATGTCCGAATCTTTTCGGACAACAAAGTGACTGTAGCGTATATAAACCACCAGGGAGGAACAAGGTCTCGGGCACTCATGAGTTCTGCAGCCAAAATTTTCAACCTAGCGGAAGAAAATCTACTATCCCTCTCTGCGCTACACATTCAGGGTTCAAACAACGAGAGAGCAGATTACCTGAGTCGGTCTCAGTTAAAACAAGGCGAATGGTCTCTAAACCAATCCATCTACGATCAGATCACAAAAATGTGGGGAGCACCGACAATAGATCTATTCGCCAATCACAAAAACAAAAAAGTGAACAAATTCTGCTCACTGAACCCGGTAGGGAATCCACAGGCTCTAGATGCCTTTATGATTCCGTGGACCCAAAAATTAACGTATGCCTTTCCTCCAACTATTCTGATCCCGGCAGTCATTCGGAAAGTCAGAGAGGACAAAACGAAAATGATCCTCATAGCCCCGTTCTGGCCAAAAAGGACATGGTTCTCCTGGCTGAGGATGCGTTCGGTCTCGGACCCATGGGTCCTGCCGAATATACCAGACCTTCTACATCAAGGGCCGATCTTCCACCCACAGGAATCGAACTTACATTTGACAGCCTGGTTTTTGAACGGGGACTATTAAAAGAAAGGGGTTTCTCAGATAACTTAGTCACCACGTTGTTAAAAAGTAGAAAACCCATCACTACTAGAATATATGGGAAAACATGGAAAAAATTTCTGTCCGTCTCCAAAGTAAAAGTCCAAGATGGGCCCTCAATTCCTAAAATATTGGAGTTCCTACAAAAACGTCTGGAACAGGGGTTGTCGGTTAGTACTCTTAAAGTACAAATAGCAGCTCTAGGAGCACTCTACAACCATAATATTGCGGCCAACCCATGGATAATTAGATTTGTTAAGGCGGTGACAAGATCAAAGCCATTAGTCGCTCAGAAAGTGCCCTCATGGGACTTAAATTTAGTCCTTTTGGCGTTAACGGGTCCTCCATTCGAACCCATAGAGACGATTCCCATAAAAACTCTATCACTTAAGACCATTCTCTTGGTAGCGTTAACATCCGCACGCAGAATAAGTGACATTCAAGCTTTATCCTCTAATCCACCCTTCACTAAAATATTAGATGATAGAGTCACTCTTAGACCTGACCCGGCCTATTTGCCAAAAGTGGCATCAAAATTCCATAGGTCACAAGAAGTCTCCCTGCCATCCTTTTGTCCAAACCCAAAAAATGAGAAAGAGCAGAACTTCCATAATCTAGACGTCAGAAGATGCCTAATCCAATATTTAGATTCCACCAGAGAGTATAGGAAGGAAGGCTCTCTGTTTGTCTGTTTCCAGGGTCCCAGAAAAGGATTTCGGGCATCCAAGGGTACTTTGGCGAGGTGGATAAAGGAGGCGATAGTCTTGGCATATTCATCCTCGGGAATGAGATCCCAGATGGTATAAGAGCGCATTCCACAAGAGCAGTAGCTACCTCATGGGCTGAGAGGTCAGAGGTATCAATAGAGCAAATCTGTAAAGCGGCCACCTGGTCATCACCATCGACCTTTTTTAGACACTATAGATTAAATCTAGCCTCTGTGTCTGACTTAACCTTCGGACGAAGGGTTCTCGAGGCGGTGGTCCCTCCCTAAGCTTAGTCTCTGCAATTCTCTCCGTAGTGCTGTCATGGGAGACCGAGAAAGTCGTAGTTACTCACCGATAACGGTGTTTCTCGGAGCCCATGACAGCACTCGCTTATTCCCTCCCATCACGTGTGCGGTGAGCACCTTTAATTACATATAATTTATATAGTGTATATAGTATGAGTATAGGCACGGGGTTCCTCTTTTAAGAAATGTTGTAATATGATTTTTTCTCTGTTGTAAACTAACCTGGAGGTCCTCCGATGCTCTGTAAACCAACTGATGCGAGGGAGAGGTACCGCCCTTTTATCTGTAGGTTTCCTGTCCCTGAAGGGCGGATCCCCTCTCTCCGTAGTGCTGTCATGGGCTCCGAGAAACACCGTTATCGGTGAGTAACTACGACTTTTAGGGGCAATTTCAGCCTAAAAAAAATGGGCTGAAATTCTCGGCTTATACTCGAGTATATACGGTACCTTCTTTAATCCTGCTTTCCTGTTCACTCCAGAAATTCTGAGATGAATATCGGCTTTCCTTCCCTGTGTGTTTATTTTATCCCCTTATCTGTAGAGGAGGAGCTTCACTACTTATCTCAGCTAAAAGTTTAGACTTTAGATCAGGAGTAGGACAGACATTTATAGGACATTTCAAAACGTTCCCAAAGTCTTATGAAAAAAAATATTCCCCACAAACTGCATTGAACTACTATACCCAATTTATTATATATTTTAGGAGTCGGTCCATTTTATACCGACTCCACCAAAATGGGCTTCGACCCCACAGCCCTGCATACCCCGTGAACTTTTCTACATTTTGTTCATGTTAACCCACAAACTTAAATGGATTTTATATACCAACACAAAGTAGCAAGCACTTGTGAAGTGTAAAGGAAATTAAATCTATTGTATTAGTTATTTTAACAATATAACTCTGAAAATTGTGACGTCCATACGCTCTCTATCCACTGTCACCGAGCCGGAGCTAGTTGGTAAAAGAAAAATAAGAATAAATTCCAGCTTCTAGATGTGCAAAGTTGGTAGAGACATACCCCAAACAATTTGCAGCAGAAGGTGGTCCTACAAAGTATTGACTTGGGGAAGTGTGGAAGGGTGGACTAAATACAAATGCACGTCTTAATTTTCAGATGCTATTTGTTGATATATCACATAAAATAAATTTAAGATAGTGAGTGTAACGTGAAAAAATGTGGAAAAGTTCACGGAGTATGAATACTTCTTAAAGGCACTGTACATTAGGGTTTGCTTCCTTTTTTGCATCACACCCACCAACACCACCACCACCACCAATCAGTAGCACCTAAGGCCATGTTCACACTTTGCGGATTTTACCGCGGAACCGCGACGATTTTGCCGCTGCGGATCTGCTGCAGTTTCCATTGCGTTTACAGTAACATGTAAACCCTATGGAAACCGCAAACCGCTGTGCACATGCTGCGGGAAAAACCGCGCGGGAACGCAGCGGTTTACAACCCGCAGCATGTCACTTCTTTGTGCAGAATCGCAGCGATTCTGCACCCATAGGAATGCATTGATCCGCTTACTTCCCGCATGGGGCTGTGCCCACCATGCGGGAAGTAAGCGGATAATGTGCGGATGGTACCCGGGGTGGAGGAGAGGAGACTCTCCTCCAGGCCCCGGGAACCATATTTGTGTAAAAAAAAAAGAAAATAAAAAATGATATACTCAGCGCTGCACGCGGCCGTCCGGTCTCAGGTTGCTATGCGAGCAGGACCTGCGGTGACGTCGCGGTCACATGGCGGTGACGTCGCGGTCACATGGCGGTGACGTCACGAAGGTTCTTCTCGCACAGCATCTTTGGAACCGGACCGCCGGGACGTCAGAGGGTGAGTATATCATTATTTTTATTATTTTTAACATTACTATTGATGCTGCATATGCAGCATCAATAGTAAAACAAGTGCAGGATTAAACCCGCAGCGGAACCCACAACGCAAACCGCGATAAATCTGCTGGGATAACCGCAGCGGGTTTGCCCTGCAGATTTATCAAATCCGCTGCGGGAAAACCCGCGGGAGAACCCGCAGCCCCCTTCCTACGTGTGAACATAGCCTTACTGCTGTGGCCAATATAGCACCATCCATGTGTAGGTGGCCATGACTGGTACTAAAGCTTAGCCCTATTCAAGTGAGCTGGGGCAGTGTGGTAATACCAGACACAGCCACAAGAGTGGTGACAAACCTTAGTGTAAAATGCGTGATAACTTGGATCAGTATATTACATTCAGCTTCTGAGTTAATGGAGCTCTTTAGCTTTGTGTCCCATTAAGAGGAAAATTATTTTAATTTACTTTATTGATGTTCCCTTTTATTAAACTTTTTTTTTTTTTTTTTTTAAAGCAAAATTTGAGTTGCAGAATAATGTGCAATGTCGTGTTTTTGGTCTTGATCGTACCCTCTGTTCTCTCCACAGCAGTACAGTAGCAGTTCAGGGATTAGTTACGAAAATCTGGGTCCAGAAGAATTACATACACTTTTAACTACGGTAAGTGTATCAGCCTCAAAGTTCGCCAACATTAAGAGGTGATTGGCTGCTCAACTGTTTCTAGAACTTCCATGGAAGTGAATGGAGGGTGCCAGGGTCATACAGTCACCAGGTGGATGAGCCCCACATCCATCAGACATATATAACATTGTGCACTGAGAAGAGGCATCTGATGTGACCATTTAACGGGGGCTTCTGGCTGTGTTTATTGCGTTGTGTGCAGGGCCTCCTCTCTAGAGAACAGTTTCCCTCTCATCTGCTCTCTCCTAATTCCCGAAGGGGTAGTGACTTTTCTAGGGTAGGTTCACATACAGATAACCAGTGACAAAAACAACATCCGAGTTTTCTGGATGGCGTTCATATTTTTTATTTTTTTTTTGTTATACGCTTGTATGAAATCTGTCTTAGGGAGGCAGTGTAACCGCAGTAAGGCTGGTTTCACATTTGCGTTTTTGCGGTAAAAAACGCATGGTGAAAAACGCATGTAAACGCGTGCAAACGCTGCGTTTTTTTTTGACGCATGCGTTTTTGCATGTGGTGAAAAAAACGCTGCGTTTTGACGCCTTTACATGCGTTTTTTCATGCGTTTGCGTTTTTTAAACGCATGCTGAGAAATGTGTGACAGCTGCCAATCATCAAAATAAAGTAAAAAACCCACTATAAACAGAAATAGTTAGGGTTAGGGGTAGGGTTAGGATCCCTTAGGGTTAGGATCCCTTTATCACCTTTATGTTGGGGGGTGGCATATCAGTGTGTTTTCTGTATTTTTTTAATATAAAAACGCATGCGTTTTTAACGCAAAAAAACGCATGCACAAAAAACGCATGCACAAAAAACGCATGCGTCCCCATTGACTCCAATGTATTTTTTGACCCCAAAAAAACGCATGAAAACGCATGCGTTTTTTTTTTGTCCAAAAAACGCCTCTCAAAAATACTACAAGTTGCATTTCTGAAAATGAACGCATGCAGTAAAAAAACGCATGCATTGCAAAACGCGACCAAACGCGTACAAACAAAAACGCATGCGTTTTCAATGTTAAATATAGGGGAAAAAAACGCATGCGTTTTTTTGAAAAAAAAACACGCTGCAGACAAAAACACAAGTGTTCAGTTTTCTTCCAAGGCAGGAAGACTTCCCTCTGTCACCCTGCGGCTGGATAGGACTTGCTAGTAAATCCCCCCCAGACGTCTTGTTACTGCTGGTTGAAGCAGAAGCTTTGTAAACTCTTGGATGCCAAACCTGATGCCACCTCTTATAGCTTGGGGTGTGGCGCTGCAAGCACCATCATGCCCAGCTCTTGTGGTTTTTATGTTCTTGAAGAACTAGTATTTAGTCACAAAAGTGCCGCACATTTGTGGGTATATAATATATATATTATGATGCTTTCTTCTCATTTCCAGCAATGTGGAGTAATATCTGAGCATACCAAGAAGATGTGCACCAGGTCTCTACGCTGCCCCCAACACACTGACGACCAGCGGAGGTCAGTCAGGGTTTACCTCCTTGGATCCTCAGCGTAAGTGATTCCTGTGTAATATACTGCTCAGCATTGTACATAATCCCAGCTTTACTGTTAAAAAGATATTTCCATTCAGGTCCCAGGACCTGGATTTCCCCGAGACTTACACTGAATAGAGATGATTTTCTAGACTTTTTCTTTCTTGGACCGTACAGTTGATGTTTAACGGGGGTTTCTGTGATGGCCAATCTTTCGGCTAGGATATTTGTATGAGAAACTTCAGTTTCTTCCTCCATGGCAGCTGGTCTGCACTTCTTTACCTGACACCCTCATCGTCCATACCTGCTCAGTAGGCACATCATGACCTGGGGTGAAGCCTACTGACCAGCCTATAGATGACATGTGGCGTAGTGAGCACCAGAGGTGCCCGGGATGCCAGGCACAGAAGTGAAGGCCGATCCAGGGCAGGGTGAATCGAACTGCTCATCTAATACCTATGTATGAGCAGTAAAGTGGGATTAAGGTATGGGAGGATCAGCAACACTTGCCGGAGCCCCACAGCCCCAGCACTGCAGTATATGGCGCTGCAATATCCATACAGACGTGACGGTCTTGTAATACCGCTCTGTCCTGCTCCCGTGAATAGGTTAAGCTGCGGTACCACGCAAAGGCACTAATGGTGAGGGGCTTGCATTGCTCAGGCCAGTGACGGTGATCGTGGGGCTTTCACTGATTTATACATAATGGCCTGTCCTTTGGGTTTTAGGAAAAATCGTAATTTTTTTCATAAATATATAGGTTTGGCATAGTTCTTTTCATGTATACAAACATGTCATGCATATACCCTTAATGTTATATAAAGATACAATTGTACTCACATCCTACTCCCATAACAGCTCTCTCCCGGAGCCTGATGGCAGCACGGATAACGACAGCTTTGACGTTGTGGAAGGACAAGCGTTAATGAGTCGACTGCCGTGGGATGGCTCATCTGATATCTCTCCATCTGATTCTGCCTCTTCCAAAGCCAGTAAGATGATTTATCCAAGGGCTACGGGACATGCGGTAGCACATATGAGCTTGAAGGGAATTTATCTTGTTCAAAAATTATTTATCTGCAGATATGGTATTAATCTGAAGGTAAATAGCGTTAAAATGCTGCCTGGCTGCTTCACTGAAATCACGGCCACCGGGATAAAGTAAAGGTGTGCACTAAGTGTGTAGTCCTTGCTTAGTATACTGTGAGCAGTGGATGTAATCACTCCCAGATACTTTGATAGCCTGCGCCGCAGTATAGAGATAATGGTGCAAATAGTGTCTTCATAGAGGAAGAGGACTTGAACTCTAGTGTCACCTATTGGAGGTAGCAATCCTAAAAGTCAATATCAACTCTTCAAAGAGCCTTGGCACAAGATTTAGCATAAGAAGCCAAACCATAAATTCCATTTGCAGTCACGTGTTTCAGGGCGTTTGCTCCTCTTCAGTGCAAAGCTGGAGATCTGATTTGGCTTGTTAGAGGGTCAATATTGACTTTTAGGATTGCCACATCCAATAGGTGGCGCTAGAGTTAGAGATCTTCTTCTCTGAAGAAGGCTATTTGCATATTTAATTTGTAGAGGAGAATTGCATGGCATGTAAGTCTTCTTATGTTTGCTTGGCACTCCCCACAAGGACAAACTTTCCCCCTTTAACCTCTGGTTAGAGACCCCTCAACTAGCAAAATCAGATCTGCTGCTTTTGAGGAGGGGCATACGCCCTGAAATGTGGGTCTGCAAATGGAGTTTCTGGATTGGCTTCTTACCCCAAGTCATGTGGCCAGGCTTGTTGAAGGGTCGATATTGACTTTTAGGATTGCTACATCCAATAGATGTCTATAAAGTTCAAGTCCTCTTCCTCTCTGAAGAGGCTGTTTGCATTTTTAAATTCATGGAGGCGTATTGCATGGTTTATAAATCTTCTTACGCCGGCCTGACACTATTAAAGAAAAAAAAGCTTCCCCCTAGAACCTAGATAAAAGTGGAGATTGAGTCTTTACTAGCTTATCTATGTATCTATACGACAAATATAAAAGTAATGTTAGAAACTGGAGTTTTGTGAAAACTTGACATGATTGTAGATACAGAATAGGAATGCCACAATTGGGGAAGATCTGCCAGACTTGGTATAAAGAAAAAGTGGAGCAATTGCTCATAGAAACCTATCCGATTCCATCTATTTTGGAGGTGCTTTTTGCTGAAATGCATGTATGTTTGGCTGCCAATAAGTTTTGTAATTGGGATTTGTTAAAAATTTTCAACTCTTTGTCGTGTTTAGTCTGCATGCATTCCCATACATCACAAGCTGCTCAGGCCTGTTCAGTAGGATATCTGTCTGATGAGCCCTCTGACTGCTCGCTCTGTAGCCCCATTCTGTTTCCCATAACTACCAGCCAATATCTTTACAATCAAAAGGAGTAAATGTAAATCTAAAAGGATGTTTGCTTTATTGAGCATTCAGGAGAGTAGAATGGTGAGTCATCGCAAAGTCTGATAAGTTTTGCAGGAATGGGATTGAGCAGCCTGGAATGTTTCAGAACACATGCAGGCTACAGAAAACAAAAAGTGAACCATTTTTATTACATCCTTATTTTATTACCTTTTTTTGTACGTATCTTGGCAAAAACTGCCCTAAATATATCTATAACCTTTTTTTGGCACCAGTTCTGCCTAATATGATGGCAGGGGCAATCCAAAATAATTACTCTTTTGTTGTCCATGAGCTTTTTTTCTCTTTTTTTTTTCTCTTTCCTTCTTCCTCATATACAGGTGCTTCTCACAAAATTAGAATATCATCTAAAAGCTAATTTATTTCAGTTCTTCAATACAAAAAGTGACACTCATATATAATATAGTCATTACAAACAGAGTGATCTATTATTTCTGTTAATGTTGATGATTATGGCTTACAGCCAATGAAAACCCAAAAGTCATTATCTCAGTAAATTAGAATACTTTATAACACCAACTTGGAAAATGATTTTAAAATCCAAAATGTTGGTCGACTGAAATGTATGTTCAGTAAATGCACTCAATACTTGGTCGGGGCTCCTTCTGCATCAATTACTGCATCAATGTGGCATGGCATGGAGGCGATCAGTCTGTGGCACTGCTGAGGTGTTATGGAAGCCCAGGTTGCTTTGATAGCCGCCTTCAGCTCGTCTGCATTGTTGGGTCTGGTGTCTCATCTTCCTCTTGACAATACTCCATAGATTCTCTATGGGGTTAAGGTCAGGCGGGTTTGCTGCCAATCAAGCAGTGATGCTGTTATTTTTAAACCAGGTATTGGTACTTTTGGCAGTGTGGACAGGTGCCAAGTCCTGCTGGAGAATGAAATTTCCATCTGCAAAAAGCTTGTCTGCAGAGGGAAGCATGAAGTGCTCTGAAATGTCCTGGTAGACGGCTGTGCTGACTTTGGTCTTGATAAAACAGAGTGGACCTACACCAGCAGATGACATGGCTCCCCAAACCATCACTGATTGTGGAAACTTCATACTAGACCTCAAGCAGCTTGGATTGTGGCCTCTCCACTCTTCCTCTAGACTCTGGGCCCTTGATTTCCAAATGAAATGTAAAATTTACTTTCATCTGAAAACACCTTGGACCACGGAGCAACAGTCCAGTTCTTTTTCTCTTTGGCCCAGGTAAGACGCTTCTGGCGTTTTCTATTGGTCATGAGTGGCTTTACACAAGGAATGCGACATTTGTAGCCCATGTCCTGAATACGTCTGTGTGTGGTGACTCTTGTAGCAATGACTCCAGCAGCAGTTCACCCCTTGTGAATCCCCCCAATTTTTGAATGGCCTTTTCTTCACAATCCTTTCAAGGCTGCGCTTATCCTGGTTGCTTTTGCACCTTTTTCTACCACACTTTTTCCTACCACTCAACTTTCCATTAATATGCTTGGCTAAAGCACTCTGTGCACAGCAGCTTCTTTAGCAATGACCTTTTGTGGCTTACCCTCCTTGTGGAGTGTGTCAATGGCTGCCTTCTGGACATCCAGTCAGCAGTCTTCCCCATGATTGTGGAGCCTACTGGCACAGACTAAGGCTAGTTTCACACTTGCGTTTGGCAGGGCTGCGGATGGCAGCCTTCTTCCTCCGTTAAGCCCTGTCCACTGCCGCACTTCTTCCTTCAGCTCTGCCTACGTCTGTATGCGTCCTGCATACCCAATCTTTAACATTGGGTATGCAGGCCATGTGGATATATGCAGATACCGTTGCATGTGTCATTTTGACGCTGCGCCGACCGCAACAAAATGCAACATGTTGCGTTCAACGCAGTTGAGCGCAGCGTCAAAATGACACATGCGGAGGCATCCGCATGGCCTGCGTAGGTATCTGCACACATCTGCATGGCCTGCGTACCCAATGTTGAAGATAAAGTACGCAGGACGACGTAGGCGGAGCTGAAGGAAGAGGTGCACCAGTGGGCGGGGCTTAACGGAGGAAGAAGGCTGCCATAGGCGGCCCTGCCGAATGCTAGTGTGAAACCAGCCTTAGAATAATTAACAAAAAGCACCGACAAAGGCTTCCTAAGCATTTAAAAATGTCTCTAATTTATTGCGATAATGACCTTTGGGTTTTCTTTGGCTGTAAGCCATAATCATCAACATTAACAGAAATAAACACTTCAAATACATCACTCTGTTTGTAATGAATCTGAGTGTCACTTTTTGTATTGAAGAACTGAAATAAATCCACTTTTTGAAGATATTCTAATTTTGTGAGAAGCACCTGTATTACATTGCAGCCGAATTAATGTGAGAGGAGCCAAGTTGTAATACTAGGCACAGCCTATGGATATATGTGATTTCCCCCTCATATTACGGACTCGTGTTTTGTTTTTTTTTCAATTTGTATAAACTGCAATTCAAAGCGGTTTTACAGAATTAGAAACACATGGCTGCTTTCTTCCAGAGATGACCCCACATTGCAACGAAGCCTTGGTTAATCTGTGGGGCTGAAGTGTAATACCACACATGACCTGTTGACAGTGCGGTGCTGTTATTTTTGGTAGAACGAGGCCTTTAGTTTTGTGACCACAGATACTATAGAGAGATATCGGCAGATTCTGACTTGTGCTTGTTGTCTGACACTTAGGTACAAATAACTCCGATACGCGGAAACCCAAGAAGAAAAAGCCAAGCCACATCAACATGAGTAGTGCAGGCGGAGGCAGCAAAAAGAAGAAACCCAAAGCCCCCGCACCGCTAACGCCGGGAATGTACAGTGAACTCAACTGAGCGCATGAGACGTAGCGGTGAGATGGATCCAATGGCTGTACGAACGCCTGTCTACACGGGCTGTTACCTCTGCCTGCTTAGCCCTTTGGCTGCAAATGGTTAATACCAGGCTCATGCCTCCCCCCTCCCTGTGATTAACCCTCTACTGTGAAAAATACAAAACATGTCCTATATCAGAGGAAATGGCCATGCCTTATGTAAGGCAGTGTCCTCCTGTCCATCATTCCTGGCGTCTGCGCGCTGCCACGTTCTGTATGCTGCATCTGTGCTGCCTGGCTGCCCGTGGTGTCATGTGTGGTCCTTACAACTGTATCGGGAGGAGTTTGTGGGGGGAGGGGACTTCCAAAACCAATGGGAGGTTTAAAAATGGAGTCGAAAACTGAGACTAAAATTTGAGCTAGAGACGGAGCGTTAGACCCCCTGCTGCTGATTTGAATGGAGACCTGGGGTCTTTCCGTGGATAACTGGACTCTATGTAACACAACGGGACTCCAGCTCGCCCGTGCTAAAAACTCCCATCTCTGGAACTTTCTGGAATGTGAGGCCGTAAACTTGAAGATTTTCAGAAAAAAAAAAATTGAAAAAAAAAAAAAGAGAAAACCATGTTTGACCTCATCACTTCTGAGACATTGAAGTGCTTTAGGTGTTTGGGTGTGGGCCCCAACGCAACCCAAGGGGCAACAAGTGTTTCTGCTTCTGGCAGATGAAGGGTGGAAGGATATCTTGCACGTATTAAAAATTCACACTAAGTATTTCCTTGCAATGTATACATATATTGTGGAAGCATCCGTCACATTGATGTGTTGATTCGAGAGCGTCGGGTGAGGGCACAGGGACGTGGGGATGGCAGCAGCTTGGTTATTGCACTTGTATTCAGTGTTCTGGCAGCTGTTAGAAGGGCAGCGCAGGAAGCCCCTATAACTGGCACTCTGCTTGTCAGTGATCATGGGTAACTGGTGCCCATCAGTGATCATAGGTGCAGGTGATGGTGTAAAGGTGAGAAGTCATTACTATGGTGAAACTATAACCCCCATCGTGACCTAAGGGCCGCAGATCATCTGCTGGTACAGAATAGAGGGGTAGAAGATAATAATCTGAGTGCCATCTGCTGTGATCAGATCGTAAACCGAAGCGTAAGTGTTCACTGTCTCTATAGCGCCACCACAGGGAAAACGAAGCATTGCACGTTACCATTCAATCCATTGGCTTTTTTGTGTAATGCAGGACAGCTCTCGTCATAACTTAGCTCCACCTTGGCCCTGAGACCAAGTCCGCGGTAGTCCTGGGTCCTGCCGAGAGTTCACCATACTACTTAGAAGATGAGCTCCTCTGGGGGTTCTGCCCTCCTCTCGTGACTTGGCAGGCTCCTAAGTGTAGGCATACGGTGGGAGTGGATTGGTTGCTATGGGAACTACTCCATATTTCCCTTGCAGCAATCCTGTCCCTGGCATGTTATGCCTCAGCAGGGCATCGCGTGGCATTTTAAAGTGCACCTGCTGAGAGTGGTATAGTATAATCAGGATCATCGCCGGCTGCATGGGACAGATGAGGACGGCACCGCTGAGCACAAAACAGTCTCATTCAGCTGGGCTATAGAAGGTTCCCATGCCACTTTGACACAAACTGCACCCGTCATGAGACAAGATTGTTATTTGTACTATGTGCCAAAAAACGTGGAAACAGACTGTCTGCAGCTCATTCATACAGTCGCCTAAATATGCCCACAGGTTCTGGTGCTTTGATCTTCAAAGAAAGGTTTAACATGGTCATGGTGTGTCTGATATCGAGCACCGTATTCCCTGCAGAGAGGTAAATGATGAAATTCTGTTTCCCCTGAGCCACCACTAAAGGGAGTATTGCACATGACATGTGTGATAAAACCCATAATGAGCTCCCTCTAGTGGTGGCTGCAGCCAGGAATAATTTTCTCATATAACACTGCAGAGATTATATATTACAAAATTAAGACGGGCGTATAGCAGGGCTGGATCTAGAAACGTGAGAATGTAGGAACATATAAAAAAAAAATTATATTTTTTTCCACTAGATTTTAATTTTTTTTAATTTGCCCAGAAGGTTCTGAAACTATTTGAGACCTTTTAAAAAAATATATAAAATTTTTTTTTCAATGTCTGTGAAGCCGTTTAACAACACTACTTGAGGAGCCGAGCATACAGGATGCCAATGTGACGCGTTCATGATCAGTAATTCTGTGATATGAGGATGACATGGGCGGGGGATTATACATGTATTCACATATTAGTATGCTCAGTAAGAATCCACATCAAGCTTGTATCTGCCATTATACCTTCATGTGGAGCATTTATCTACATAAGCAATGGAGTCACTGATCCTGAGCACTACAGTTGGCGTTATGCTCCAGAGCTGTATTCACAATTCTGCTGGTTGATTTTGGAACCAGTTGACTAGTAACCTCTTGGTTGAGGTCTATAGTATAATTTTCTGGTCTGCACTATATTCTTGTTTTTTATTTGTTTGGTTTTCTCCCTTATGTAAGATTACTATATAGTCCTTCATGTAAATGCGAGACCAGTATGGATTCTGGGAGATTATGACTCTTACTGTTTGTGGATTAATAGGTAAAGGAGTTTTACTGCTCAGCCCGAAGAGCTTGACTAGTTTTGTCTGCCCCGTAGACATTGAGCAGCAGGATCCATGCGTGCTCTCCACTCCATTCCAAGGTTAAATGGAGGGGGGCTCTGTACCCGATTGGTGGGGCCACTTATCCGATCCTTTTTGGGATAATGTTTAATACATCTCACGTGTTACGGATAGAAATAGGGCCTTGATCTACCCTAGACCCCCCTCATTTCAAAACTGGTGTCATGTACACCCCTTTGGGATTGCATAACGCATGTTAACCCAGACTTACAAGGGTCCTGACATCTGCCTGGTGCTGATGCTGGCCCTGAATGTACACACAATATCCTTTTTTTTTTTTTTTTACTTCCTGACAACCAATCAGTCCTTAGATTTTCTGTTCCTAGCTATTTGGCAAATGAAAGCAGAGTGCCGCCCCCTAGCTGCGTGCAACAAGAACTACAGTATTTGTAGCATAGACAGTTCTCACTATATGTATATAGAGTTCGACCTATGGCTGGAATCAATGCATATCGCGCCCCCATTGCCTGGCATTAGACACGGACATGCACGATGCCCCGCACTGGCCACTGGTGTGTCTCCTGTGGGACTGACAGCTGGTTCTAGTCAATAGGACACATTTGCGGGTCATGATATAAGTGGTTATCAGACTGTATGATAGAATCCATGTACTGTATATAGGGGGATCCATTACCTACCCTGGAGGAATAGGATGTTGCATATATGACTGT
The DNA here is from genome assembly GCF_032444005.1 of Ranitomeya imitator. Taxonomy (NCBI): domain Eukaryota; kingdom Metazoa; phylum Chordata; class Amphibia; order Anura; family Dendrobatidae; genus Ranitomeya; species Ranitomeya imitator. The sequence continues at coordinate 493,055,679 of NC_091283.1, read as the reverse complement.
AAATTGTATGTGTAATAAAAAAAAAAAAGTGTGACATGTCTGGTAGTATTACTCTCATCATTGTGCTGGGAAGCCACTACGTTTGTTTCTAGTTCTCCAAACCCGTTGGTGTCTTTGCTTCTGTTGACTTACAACACGTCTCCTCCAGAATGCCAGATTCCACCTATGTCTGATCTCGGAGCAATCCCTGCTGCTTTACTAGCTGTGGGGATCTGGAGTCTGGAAAGTGCCTTTCCACAAAATTCCCAGAATGCAATGCAGGAGACCACGGACATGGCTGTCTGCACGTCATAGATATAAGCAGTGGTACGGCTGGATACGTGCTTGTCCCGCAGTACAAACAAGGACTATCGTTTGTGGAGATTGAGTGTTCAAGACACGAGAAAGCATATGCAAATCAAGCTGGAAGTGCACAGGGGGTGTGTCAAAACACTTGGATTACCCTGCCCATGTGCACTTCCATCCTGATTTGCATATGGTTTTTACACTAGATTTCTCACAAATGTAAGAGAAGGTCAATAGCACTTATAAAGCCACAAAACTACTTCTATATGCAAAAACATCCATTTAAGCACCGATGAGCAGGATCCGGAATATAGAGCTACAGATCATAGACTACTAGACATAATGTAAGGGGGCTGCCGGTATATACATGTATCCATACACAGGGGCTGGCTGGCAAATTTTGGCCTGGGGGGCAAGCACACAGCAGTGGCCCATGAGAAGCGGCCCATCCTTAAAAGGGGTTGTTGGATCTTAAGCTACATGTCTACAGTCACTATGTGTGAATTTTCATATCGTGAGCGCTGTGAAGATTCTCTGGTGCCAGTGCCGGGGAACAGGTGGTCTTGTGACAGCAAGCATGCGATCTATATATTCCCAGCCACCTTCCGACTAGACTGTTTATTGCCTTGTTCAATAGTTACATTAGGCCATGCAAGTCTAGTCAGCATGTGACCGCATGTATGCAAATCACAAACTTGCAGCCACACACCCGCCGAATAACCACAGCACTGCGAGCAATGTGAGAAGCACAAGTCTGCAGCCACATAGAATGACAGAGTGAATGCACCAATGACTGACACACGCACAATGTGCAATGTATAATGACAAACACAGCCCCACTGTATAATGACACACACACAGCCCCACTGTATAATGACACACACACAGCCCCACTGTATGACACACACACACAGCCCCACTGTATAATGACACACATACGCACAGCCTCACTGTATGACACACACGCACAGCCTCACGTATAATGACACACACACACAGCCCCACTGTATGACACGCACAGCCCCACTGTATAATGACACACACACGCACAGCCTCACTGTATAATGACACACAAAGCCCCACTGTATGACACACACAGCTCACACACACATCACGCACGCGCAGCATCACACACAGGCATCTCACACACGCAGCATCACACACACCAGATACCTCTCACACACTCCTCTGTGGTGAGGGGCGGCTGATATCCATGTGCAGCTCTTCGGTTGCTCCTGCTCACAGCTCTGCCCTGTCCCGACACCTCTCCGGTCTTTCCTTCTCTGCTAGGATAGCAGATAAGAGCCAGGAGGAACTGGGACTTCTCTCTCCCTGGGAGCTCCACGTGCACACAGGCCGGTATGCTGACCTTTCATCTTGATTGCTGCTGGCTGCGCTGTCTCCCTCAGAGTGGCAGTGCCGCACAGGAGCCTGCTCATCACATACTGCTGCAGCCTGCATGTCGGGACGGCTGTGGGGATGACACAACCACGCACTACAGGTGCGCTATGTATTATAATCACTGCCAGTCCTCCAGCGGCCCTGTACAGCTGCTTAGTCACCGGCCCGGGGGGCATATGCATTCCTGCCACCCGGCCCAGTCCGCCCCTGTCCATACACCTCCAGTCACCTGCCTGAGGCCAAATACCCTGCTTTATTGGGGTGCGATAGTGATATGTCCACTGCACACTGGTTACACTGCTGATCACGGGCTCACACTTATCTGGATTTATCATTGGGTCTAATTGCCTATATATATGCATGTAGAAAAGCTGCAGAGACACCATCACGTGTTTCTCAACGCAAGCAATAAATAGCCAGGTCTTTCACCGGGAAGGAACAACCACGGGAAGGGCAGCATCCCAAAAGGGAAAACCATCTATGCCAAAACATGGTATCCATCCACAGACAGCTGTTTCGGGGTATTTGCTCCTCATCAGTGTGGAGTAGGAAACTGGCTATTAGGAGCAGTGCCTAGCAAAAGGACTATATACATAAGGATGAATGACCTCGGGGAGATCAAAACATCCAACACTGCGGAGACACCATCACGTGTTTCTCAACGCAGTGATCCAGAACACTGCCCCCATCCCTTATGGGAAATATGCAAATGCATGTAGAAAAGCCACGGAGACACCATCATGTGTTTCTCAACGCAAGCAATAAATAGCCAGGTCTTTCACCGGGAAGGAACAACCACGGGAAGGGCAGCATCCCAAAAGGGAAAACCACCTATGCCAAAACATGGTTTCCATCCACAGACGGCTGTTTTGGGGTATTTGCCCCTCATCAGTAGGAAACTGGCTATTGGGGGAAGTATTCTGGATCACTGCGTTGAGAAACACGTGATGGTATCTCCGCGGTGTTGGATGTTTTGATCTCCCTGAGGTCATTTATCCTTATGTTTATAATTGCCTATATATGTCCTGTCGCCCAGTTCTGCCCCGTCCTTACATCACCAAGTAGCCTGATGAACCCAATATAAGTCTAGCTCACTGTCATAGACGTCCTTTGGTGTGTGCAGCTCAGGAAACGCGTCGGCACGTAGGACAATCACATAAACAGGAGAAAATCCTGCTCCCCGGACTTGGGAACAAACTTTTTTTCTTTATTCGCCAAAAGTGTTCAGTAGAGGGTAAAACAGAATCAGCCATTTAAGTTACATGATATGCGACCAACGCAATTCTGGTGAAAACAGCAGTGAGCTGATTAACTAGCATAACAACGGTGACATGGAATACATACAAAATGAATCCAATCCAAAACCTTGGCCGGGTGGTGACTAATAATGATTGATTTTGCATCGAGTGTCATTATTAGGCCGGCGTCACACTGGCGTTTTAAACGGCCGAGTGCAATGCGATAAAAAAATCGCATTGCACTCGGACAATGTAATAACGTGTGTGTGTTTTATTAACCATTTCGTACTATTGGATTAATAATGGATAGGTGTCATAATTGACACCTCTCCATTATTAATCTGGCTTAATGTCACCTTACAATGGCAAGGTGACATTAACCCTTCATTATCCCATATCCCACCGCAACAGGGGAGTGGGAAGAGAGAGGATAAGTGCCAGAATAGGCGCATCTTCCAGATGTGCCTTTTCTGGGGTGGCTGGGGGCAGATGTTTTTAGCCGGTGGCAATAACCATGGTCCCTCTCCAGGCTATTAATATCTGCCCTCAGTCACTGGCTTTCCCACTCTGGCGGAGAAAATTGCGCTGGAGCCCACGCCAATTTTTTCCGCAATTTCTTTCATCCTTTAATAGCTAGAGCCCCCAAATTTTACACCAAGACACTTCTTACATTACTAAAGAGGAATATGTAATAAAAGAAGAGATATGAGATGGTTTACCGTATGTAAACCATGTCTCATATCCTGTCGGGTTTGTGAAGGAGATAGGAAAAGCCGGCAATTGAATTACCGGCTTTTAAGCTATCTTGCGCTGTATGAAATATTCATATAGGTGTCTCACTGATATATATATATACCCCTATACTATGTGTAGACATTTATTCTACCTATTCTGTCAGTGTGATTTTACTGTACACCGCACTGAATTGCCGGCTTTTCTATAGAACACCGCTGCATAATTCTCGCAAGTCACACTGTTGGTCCATGTGTAATCCGTATTTTTCTCGCCCCCATAGACTTTCATTGGCGTAATTTTTGCGCAATACGGTGACAAACGCAGCATGCTGCGATTTTCTATGGCTCTAGACCGTATAATACGGATCAGTAAAATACGGCTGATAGGAGCTGGGCCATAGAGAATAATTGTACCGTGTGCAATCCGTATTTTCTGCACCTCTCATACGTCCGTAAAACTCGCTAGTGTGACGCCGGCCTCATATGGCACCTCGCCCCTTCTGATCTTTGCACTGTGCCTCAAGAGTAGTATTCCCCCACATGTGGGGGTATCGTATACTCAGGAGAAATTGCACAACAAATTTTAGGGTCCATTTTTTCCTGCTACCCTTGTGAAAATAAATTTGGAGCTAAAGAAAAATGTTTAAATGTTCATCTATCCTTCCACATTGGTTTAGTTCCTGTGAAGCACTGGAAAGGTCAATAAACTTCTTGAATGTAGTTTTCAGTACTGTGAGGGGTGCAGTTTTTAGAATGATGTCACTTTTGGGTATTTTCTGTCATGTAGGCCCCTCAAAGTTACTTCAAATGTGATGTGGTCCCTAAAAAAATGGTTTTCTAAATTTTGTTGGAAAAATGAGAAATTGCGGGCCAACTGTTAACCTGTCTAAAAAAAAAAAAAAAAAAAAAAAGGTTAAAAAATTGTGCAGATGTAATGTAGACATGTTGGGGATGTTAACCCCTTTCCAACATGTGCCGTAACAATACGCAGATGTTGGACTTCTCGTTTGGTGTGGGCTCCGGCGCCGATACGGCACCTTTCAGGGCACATGACAGCTGATCTATACAACTGACATGTGCCTGCAACAGTCGGGTGGACTCACAATCCACCTGTTGCTGTTAACTAGTTAAATGCCGCTGTCAATCTCTGACAGTGGCATTTAACTCGCACATACAGGAAGCCCCCGTCACATGATCATGGGTCACCGATGGGTCTGCGGCAGACCTCTGTGGTTGTCATTGCCAGATTGCTATAAGCTATCTGATCATTGACTGTGTGAAGAAGAGGTGATTGAAGTACTGCAGCCTCTAGTCTCCCATGGGGACTACTGAAGGATGCAAAAAGTAAAAAAAAAGTTGCAAGATTGTTGCAATATAGCAGAGCTCAGAGAGAAGCAAAAAATGTGTTTGCAAGATGACAAATTTCATTTCTCCTGATCTGTGTTGGTTACTTTGCTTAGGCTATGTGCACACGATGCGGATTTGCTGCGGATCCGCACTCTGATGTACAGTACAATGTTATTCAATGGGGAAAAAAAAAGCTGTGCGGAAAAATCAGTGTGGATTTAAAAGAAGTGCATGTCACTTCTTTTGTGCGGTTCTGCACCCCTCCATGTTAAAAATCTGAAGTGGCAAAAACCGCAGAAAATCCGCAGCAATTCTGCATAAAAACCACGGCTGCGGATTCTGCCAGGAGATGCGGATTTTGTGCAGAAAATTCTGCACCTCTTTTCCTACGTGTGCACATAGCCTTACACTGGTAACTCCCCTTCATGTAAAATAAGCTCTGGGGGCAGAGTTATCTTCCAGGCACCATTTACCCTAAAGCCTGGAAGAAGTCATTTATATAAAATGATAACAGATGATTTCTCAGCAACAACATCGCTGATATGAGACACAGGGAGGACTGTTGTCAGCAGTCTATGACCTGTATGGCCAGATTAATAGTTTACATAGGTCAAATGTGGTGACAGATTCCCCTTAATGTTATTTATTAACTATTTTGTGTCATTTCTGATTTAAAAGATAAAGCCCTGTGCACTACTACTAGTGGTGCCCAGGTAGGTTCCCACACCATGTGATACTAAAAGAAAGAACCTGGCACTCAACTTAATGCTTGTGAGATTTTAATCGTAGTAGCCAAAAAACGTTTCAGTCCTATATCTGGACCTTCATCAGTTACGTACTATGATGAAAAAAGTGAATGCCTGTAGTGTCATATAAGGCACAGCATGGTCTGGTATTTGCGCAGATAGGTTTAGGCACACAGGCTGGACTTATTCACGCTGATAGATGCTGTGCTTGTGTCCAGACATGGTATCCCCGCTTGTCCCATGCTGTGCCTTATATGACACTACAGTCATTCACTTTTTTCATCATAGTACGTAACTGATGAAGGTCCAGATATAGGACCGAAAATCTCACTAGCATTAAGTTGAGTGCCAGGTTCTTTCTTTTAGTGTTTCTGATTTAAAGGCATAAGAATTAAAGGGAACCTATCTGCAGGATTGTGCACAGTAACCTACACAAAGTGTCAGGTCGGCGCTGTTATACCGATTACAATGATACCTGGGATGTTGAAGTCTGTCTTATGATTGGTCTTTAATCTTTATTTTCAGCTTGTAGTTAATGAGATGCTCGTTGCTCTGATTATACCGTATTTTTCGCTTTGTAAGACGCTCCGGATTATAAGACGCACCCCAAATTTTGAGGAGAAAAATAGGAAAAAACTATTTTTTAATAAATTGGTGGGGCGTCTTATAATCCATGCGTCTTATTACTTACCAGGGGTTGTGGTTGTGGTGGATCAGGGTCCCAGGCTCGTTGCCGGAGGCATGAGTGGAGCATTGCTGCAGGCTGGGATGAGGGGGTCTGCAGGGGGCTCCTGTGCTGCAGGGGGGCTCCTGTGCTGCAGCCTGGGATGAGGGGTCTGCAGGGGGCTCCTTTGCTGCAGGCTGGGATGAGGGGTCTGCAGGGGGCTCCTTTGCTGCAGGCTGGGATGAGGGGTCTGCAGGGGGCTCCTGTGCTGTAGGGCTGTCTCCGGTGCTGCGGGGGGCTCTGGCGACATTTTGTGAAAGACCAGAGCCCCCCGGCAGTTCTTCCATGCGTTCCAGTATGACTAATTCCGGGAAAATGGCCGCCGGAATCTCGAGAGATGAGATCTCAGCGCTGAAATCTCATCTCCCGAGATTCCGGCGGCCATTTTCCCGGAGTCAGTCATACTGGAACTAACTCCGGGAAAATGGCCGCCGGAATCTCGAGAGATGAGATCTCAGCGCTGAAATCTCATCTCCCGAGATTCCGGCGGCCATTTTCCCGGAATTAGTCATACTGGAACGCATGGAAGAACTGCCGGGGGGCTCTGGTCTTTCACAATATGTCGCCAGAGCCCCCCGCAGCACCGGAGCCTTCAGCATCACCCGGGGCAGCAGCGGACAACCCCGGCAGTGGCGGCGGACGACAGCGGCGGCAGGCGGTAGCGGCGGCGGACACCCCCTCCTCCCAGCCTGTAATGGTAAGCGGTATATCCGCTTTGTTAGACGCACCCACATTTCCCCCCCAAATTTGGGGGAAATAAAGTGCGTCTTACAAAGCGGAAAATACGGTATATCCATAATGCAGACTGCTGACAGGTCACGGACCCCTCACTGACCTGCCCCCTAGTTTGCATAATGAATATTATATATATTGAGAAAAAAAAAAATCACCTGCAGCATGATCGCATGTGTAATGTGTATTAAATTGTTTTATTTGATGATATAAGTAAATTCATTAAAAATAAGAAAGCCCCCTGCAAGATAGCTGCTACTGGCTCTATCGGCAATCCATTAGCAGTACATTAGGAGGCGCAGTCTTTTTCAGATACCTGTCCTACAATGCTAATGGAGCCTGTGCAGTAGGACGCTCCGCTGCGGTGACCCGGAGACAGCGTGGGGTACAGGTATCTCCAGGTCACAGCAGCCAAGCCTCCTACTGCACACACGCACAGGCTCTGACCTATTCATATTCTAGGACTGGTTTTTGTCAGTGTAAAAATGTAAATTTAGTGATGAACACCCTATTCCAGGGGAAGCCTTTTAAAAGTAAACACAAATTACACATTAGATCTGGAAAAAAAGATTGAAGTGGAAAAACTGTAGTGATATATTGTGTCATTTACTATCAACAGTGAAAGAAAATCAGAATTCTCAACAGAGGGACGGATTCTAAATCACCCCGAAAATCAAAGATGGATACCACAAGCATATCATATGAGTGACTTTCGTCATGGCAATTAATATTCTGTGTGTGTGCCCACATAGACTCCCATCAATGTTTGGGTATGGCCCACATTACACGGCAGAAGGCGTCCTGGGGAATCTCCTCGCCGACCACAATCAGGGCATCCGTGAGCTCCTGGACAGGCTTTGTCCTCATTGGATGCACTGATCCATAATGCCGCAGAGGTTCTCAATGAGATTCAGGTCTGGAGAACCCGAAGACCAGTTAATTGCATCAACGCCTGCGTCATCCTACACATACTGACAGCATGAGGAGGCATCCAGGGCACCATGCACCAGCTGACAATGGCTCTGAGGATTTCATCCTGTCACATAACGGTAGTCACGGCACCATTAGCAATGACATGAAGGTCTCACAGACCATCACTGGCCCACCAACCAACCTGTCATGCTGGATAATGGTGCAGGCAGCATAATGATCACAAGTATTCAGTCTCTAAGTCCATCACATGCTCGGTGAGAACCTTCTTCCATCTATGAAAAGAACGGTGTGCCAATCAAGCGGCATGGTGCTGGCTTGTGAGCATAGTTCCCAAAGCAGGATGTCAGGCCCTCATGCCACCATCATGGAGTCCATTTTAGGCAGTTTGGTCAGACGTATGAGCATCAATAACCCTATGGAGGTCATTTTGTAAGACCCTTGCAGTGTTCCCCCTCCCCCCCCTTTTCCTTTCACATAGGATCAGATACCGGTCCTGCCGATGGGTTGAGGCTCTTTTATGGCCCTGTCCGACTCTCCTCTGTAACGGTCCACGTCCTGGTACCTGTTCTATGCTCCTGAGGCATTGCTGGGAGACACAGCCCACCTTACGGTGATGCCATGACTGAACAGGCTGCAGGCACTAATCTCATGTTATAAGGTGAGACAATGACCCTAGCAAAATGGGGACAAAGCTGAAGAACCATTGAGGAAGATAGAAATGGTCTGCGGCTACCAACTGCATTCTCTTTTTGGGGGTTGTCTTGCTGAGGTCTGCACCAATGCAGATACAGGTTTTATTTTAATCCACATTTTTCACAGATAGAATGCATATTCATTGTAGTCTATGGTGCTGTTCACATGTCCAAGTGACGGGTCAAAATCACCCATACAAGTCTATGGGTCCATGCAAATCACAGACTGCACATGGATGCTGTTTGTTTATAACATTGTAATGGGTCAGAGATTTGCTCATTTTGGAGCACATGAGAAAAAATCTGATAAAAAAATGATGCAATAACCAAACCCTATGTCTGAATAAGGCCTAAAAGGTGTCCCGACCATGAAGCATTACACGGCACCTACTGGTGCCAATGGGCACTTATGTGTTTAACATCTCTGCTCCTCAACAGATTGGTAAGAGAGGTCAGATGGGAGCGGATGCCCAAGCAGGACAACCCTGTTACTTTTACACTCTCCTACCGATAAATAATAGGCTCTCACCCCTCAATTCCAGTTCATGAAGAAGCAAAATTATTTTATTCAATCATATATTAACCCTGTGGCTTTATATTTAAAATCAGATGGAAACCATCAACCCGGCCCTGTGTCCTTCCCTCAGCAGAATCATCCTTTAGTGGTGGGAGCAGGTAGGGGGGCGATACAACCTTCTCGTCTAACATCTTATCTTGTGGAAACATCTACAGGTCTCGGCATTTTCACTCCAACAATACGGCACAGATAAATAATTACAAGTTCGGATTGTAAGACACTTCACTGACAGACTCTGGCCTGTGATACCGAGATCACAAGGCTTTACTTAAAGGACAACCCCACAACCCTGAAGAGTCCATGGCACGTCACTCATTGATTTAAGAGGACTTATCCTCCCACAGAAGTCTTCTCAATGAGATGAGGTGCAGATATTGCTAAAATAAAAACTGTATGGGTCCTAAAATAAAAAAAAAAAAAAAAAATAGTGCATCACAACATGCACAAAATTCCCAAAATCTGTGGTTTGCTCAACTCTAACATGCGTCATCCCAAATTTCATACAAGGGGTGGAAAATAAGTTAAGATCCTGTGTGAGGGGCGCACATCATGGTCTGCGTAACGTGGCACATCGTAATAGACTAAGTATTGCTTCATGATCAGGGTTCCTCCTTTACCGGTGCCATACTTCCAGAAGAGTATGTCGCCCTCTTTTCTGGAGGTGGCATCATGTCTAAGAGACACTGCCTGCTAGATAGAAGACCTTTTCTTTCTCTGTAGCACAGTGGTGACATCAATGCCTGCATTGCGTCTTAACGATTGTGGGCTGATGCTGTATGGCATTATATGGAGCTGGTAACAAGGCCTTTAGGGACAGATCGGGGCATCGTGACAATAGGCATATCTGATACCGCACAATTTTATACCACCTAAAATCATACTCATACCGCCGGATTACATCTGATTGCAGTACTGGCAAACCGATACAGAATACATATCAGAGGCTTTCTTGCTTCATTCTACACAAAACGTCCAATGTTCCTGTACCCATATTGCCCAGTCCCTTTCTTATCGTCCATACATGCCAAAGACCAAAAAGCTGAAGAATACAGTGACCCCCACCAAAGAGACAGTGGCAGGAGCAGTGAAAAACTGACGGTAATTTATCCGGAAATACCAGATCAGTGCCAACATGACCACAAAGACTGGTATCATCAGGTTCCCAATGGGTGGTGAGAGACCAGCGTGCTCCTGGGAAGTCCCTCCTGACTCAGGTCCTACAGGGGAGGAGGAGGCGGTGGCCTGAGAGCGGTGGCAGTGGATGACACAGTTGTCTGTGATATGGAGGGAGCGCAAGGTCTGGGTGGAGTCGTGAAGAAGCTGTCCCTGGAAGATGAGCTTCATCTGTGGCTCCTGACCGGGAAAGTATTTACTGGGCAAAAAAAAAAAAAAAAGAAGGACAAGTAATTAGGAAAAAACATGGAATCATCACGGGCAATTAATAATCTTATACAATACAACATGTTCACTGCGCTCTATAACCCGCACATTGTCAGATTGTCAGGCTTAGGGTGACAGATTGAATAGATTGCCATGCTGTAGACACAGGAAAAATTGAGGTATTGATCCCCTATCAGTCAAAACAGATCGTAACTTGGTAGATACAGCAGTGTCCACCCCCTTCACTAAAATTAGTAGAAATCCCAGTCTCTGGTCTCCACATTGCCAGTCATCAGAGACCACCATCACTTTCCTAATTGTCACAGTAATTCCATCTCTACTGAAAACGTGCATAAAGTGCAATGATGGGACCATAAGAGAGAGTAGCTTCATATATTCCCCTGCAGTCACAGCAGAACTCCTTACTCCAAGTCTAGCTTTCCTATAAATGCAGCAGCGCCTCCGATCACCTGCCCACGTCTGCCTAAGAAGATTCATCTAGCCTAGGCCAATCCTTACCCTAGTAGTCACACCAAGAAATCTTGCACTAGGGCTGTATTAACAGATTATGTGAGCCACTCTAAGGGTCTGTGCACACGTTGCGGATTTGCAGCAGTTTTCCATGCATTGTACAGTACCATGTAAACCTATGGAAAACCAAATCCGCTGTGCCCATGTCAATTCTTTGTGCGGGTTCCGCAGCGTTTTACACCTGCTCCTCAATAGGAATCTGCAGGTGTAAAACCGCAGGTGAAATCCGCACAAAAAAAACACAGGTAATCCAGGTAAAACGCAGTGTATTTTACCTGCGGAATTTTCAAAAACGTTGCGAAAAAATCCTCACATGAATCCGGAACGTGGGCACATAGTCAAAAACATTGTTTGCGTGAAAAAGACACCAGGAAACCCTCACTTTGAGTGGTGTTTTCAGAGGAGTTTTTCCATTCTCCTGAAGGGATTTTTTTCTTGAATTTTTTTTGCAGCCTTTTGATTAGAAAATGCCTAGTTTGGAACAGATTTCATATTAATCTGCTTTAAAAAAAAAAGTGAGATATGTTTTTCCCCCCCAACCTCAAGTTTTGGAACAACTCTTCTGGTTTAAAAAAAAAAAAAAAAAAAGCTTGAAAAACTTGCCACTAATTTGTATGGGAAATCCACCTTACTGTTCATTCATATGAGGAGTTTAAGTTTTTTTTTTTTTTACACAAGAAAAGTAAAAAAAAAAAACCTCCTCACATGAACAGCGAAGCGGATTTCCCATACAAATAAGTGGCAAGTTTTTCAAGCCTTTTTTTTTTTACATAGTTTTGGAGGAGGATTTCGGAGGGGTCCTGCTGCTACACATTTCCTGAAAAGACTTGGTGAGAACAGTCTGAAAGCAAATTCACACTTCAACTTTTCTATATGTGTGGACAGTTTATCGACACGGTATTTATAAGGCTTTTTTTTTTTTTTATTTAATATATGAATTAGTCCTGTCTGAACACCCCACAATGCACAATTTAGGGTATTTTCACACAGTTTTTTTTGACGTGCATAAAACAGACACTGAGTACTAAACATGTGCCTTCACATTGAAATGAATAGGAAGCCAATATTAAGCAGACTGGGGCCTTATTTGACAAACCTCGTGACAAGACTCTCCACGTTAAAATCCCCCTTACTACTGGGAAGCTACCTACAAGTGTCCTCTTGCTAGCTTTCTGTATGCAGCTATAAAGACCAAGGTGGCTCTGTGCTGGCTCTGGAGACAGGACACTTAGGCTACTAAGGCTTGTCCCATTCTGGAGTAGCCATGCCCTCAATCTGGTGATGCCTCCATGCTATTACACAACACTGCAGAGCAGGGCAGACACCTCACCTCCCCATCTGGAGGCTTTCTATAATATCTGGTCTGTCTACATTCCTCTAGGACAACATTACAGATCTATACAGTAAAAAAAAAATTTTTACTGTGGACTCAGGACACTCACAGACCAGGCCACGTACACTGGTGTCTCGTACAACCCACCCATAATTTGAAAAGGTGGCTCATTGTCATCGTCTCACTGACCATAATAGAGAACATAAAAGTGACCGCACACATTTAAGAAAGAACAAGAAATAGCATCTGTCCAAGATATACTGCAGATCTCCATCAGTCGCAGAACTACATCATCATGATCAATAGCTAGAGATGTGCTTTCCGAACAAGAACTGGCCTGCTCACCTTTTCAATGTCCCAATGGTGTCATCGGGCCTCACCAAAGCTAGTTCTTCGGTCTCATTCAGGAATTTGAGCCGAACGGTGATAATTCCTTCTTCTGGCTGGCTCTGCTCCTGGACCGTGCCAGCTGTCTTCCGCCATTCATGGTCTCTGCCTATACTTCGCCGCCTGACACCATTTTCCTGCTCTTTACCATCATCTTCTTCGGGACCTTTACGGCTTGTGACTTCCTGAGCAGCAGCATCTCCTGATTCCAGCACTTCCTCCTCTTCGCTCACAGGGGGCGCTGGCTGGCTGCGCTTAGGCACTCCTTGGATATCCAGCATCTGATCAAGGGTGGCATTCTCGCTGTCTGTATCTTGCTCACCTCCTTGGCCTTGTTCCCCTTCTTCTGGTTTCTCTACTTGAGGCTCCACAGGGCTTGGTGGTTCAGGACTCGGGGGCACTGGGTTACTGAGCCCTAGGAGAGGTTCTCTACGTCCAGAGGGTATCAGGCTACCTAGCAGGGGATCGTTGCCTTCGGCTACATATGTGGACAGCCATGCCAGGATTAGTGCCAAAAGTAAAATAAAAATTCCCACTACAACAGTCACCTCATCGCCGAGCCCCTCTATCATGGTGGGCGGGGGCGAATCCATGCCCTTGTCCTATGGGAAGAAGAGAAAACTGTATTAAATCAAAACACTTCATTTAACCTTCATGAGGCACCACAAGCTCCACACTACCCTAAAATCATGGAAATTTCTTCTTGCTGCCTGGGACATACTGCCAATTCCAATGGCTTCTGATGACTTCCACGAGAAGGAAAATGTGAGTCCTTGATGAGTCGTGACACCGATGAGGACGCACCCCACACATATCGCCACCCACATTACATACTGGCAAACACAACCCTGTGCTATATTAGAATGAATTTACCCAGCAGTAGCGTACCTCGGCAATGGGTCCACGAGTCTGGATACCTACAACGATCCTTGGGTCTATGTCAGCACAAACACTTACAGGGGTTATCCACTTTAGACAATCACTTCATTAGAAAGGGTCCTTCTAAATAACCAAATCACAAAATGCCCCCAACATTCAGCTATAATGTGACCAGAAGAGTTAAATTTCCCTGCAGCACCCACACAGGCGAAATGAAGCATTACACAGTGACTAGTCCGATTCAAGAGTCGTTGTAATGCAGGAGAGAGTAGGTCCTCCAGAACAAGAGGCGCTCTGGAGGAGAAGGGTCTTCTATTCAGGACCTCCTCTATTACTCAAATACATTTATCGCCTACTCACAGAACAGGGGGTTAAAGAAGCACTCCTCCCATCAAAGATTCTATTCTCTTAGTATATGGCACTTGTCATATTATATGGCACTGTGTACTTACAATTACTCATTTACCTTTCTACCCAACTAATTCATCTCTTTTCTCTGCTCTATGTAGAAATAAAAAGTCTCTTGTCCCTGAATTTATCATTCCCCTCAACAACTCCTCCCCATCTGGGACTTTTGCAGTGACTTCTGACTTATACAAGGAAAATTGACCTCCTGTTTCTACATAAAGCTTAGAAGGATTCAGCTAGTCAGCTTTTAATCACATGATGTCATAGACCTAATCGAAAACAGGGTAGAAAGGCAAAATGAGCAATTGTTATTACACAGTGCTATAAATATATTAAAAGGATAACAATTTTGATGGGAGGAGGAATGCTTCATTAAATGTAGAACTGATGACGGTACAACTGCTTGGGACCTCCACTGACACTGAGAATAGGGGCCCCAAAAGTCTCCTGTGTGAATGGAGCTCACAGTAGTGTGTACAAGAGTGACCACTACTACAACCCCTGGCAAAAATTATGGAATCACTGGCCTTGGAGGATGTTCATTCAGTTGTTTAATTTTGTTAAAAAATAAATAAATAAAAGCAGATCACAGACAAGGCACAAAACTAAAGTAATTTCAAATGGCAACTTTCTGGCTTTAAGAAACACTAAAGGTACTGTCACACTAGACGATATCGCTAGCGATCCGTGACGTTGCAGCGTCCTCGCTAGTGATATCGTCCAGTGTGACAGGCAGCAGCGATCAGGCCCCTGCTGTGCTGTCGCTGGTCGGGGAAGAAAGTCCAGAACTTTATTTCGTCGCTGGACTCCCCGCAGACATCGCTGAATCGGTGTGTGTGACACCGATTCAGCGATGTCTTCACTGGTAACCAGGGTAAACATCGGGTAACTAAGCGCAGGGTCGCACTTAGTAACCCGATGTTTACCCTGGTTACCATCGTAAAAAAACAAACAGTACATACTTACATTCAGCTGTCTGTCCCTTGCCGTCTGTTTGCTGCACTGACTGCTGGCCGCAAAGTGAAAGTGAAAGCACAGCACAGCGGTGAGTCACACAGCGGTGACTCACCGCTGTGGCTGTGCTCTGCTTTCACTTTGCGGCCAGCAGTCAGTGCAGCAAACAGACGGCAAGGGACAGACAGCTGAATGTAAGTATGTACTGTTTGTTTTTTTACGATGGTAACCAGGGTAAACATCGGGTTACTAAGCGCGGCCCTGCGCTTAGTTACCCGATGTTTACCCTGGTTACCGGGGACCTCGGGATCGTTGGTCGCTGGAGAGCGGTCTGTGTGACAGCTCTCCAGCGACCAAACAGCGACGCTGCAGCGATCCGGATCGTTGTCAGTATCGCTGCAGCGTCGCTAAGTGTGACGGTACCTTAAGGCTATGTGCAGACGTTCCAAATTTTTCACGTTTTATTCATGTTTTTTCGGCGGTTTTCCGCTGCAAAAACGTTTACATTAAGCATCCCATCAATTTTAATAAATTCCGCAATTTATGTGCCCATGTTTCCTTTGTTTTAATTGACATCTCTCGTGTTGGAGCCATGATTCATGTCAGTCCACTTGGTGAAACAGCTCTCCAAGGTGTGATCACTCCTTTTTAGGGTATGTGCACATGTTGCGGAATGGTGTGCCGATATTTCCGCACTGTTTTTGGTAAATCTGCAGGTAAACCGAACTGCGGATTTACCGCAGAATTAACGCAGATTTATTGCGGTTTTGCCGCGGTTTTTGTGCCGATTTCACCTGCGGTTTTACACCTGCAGATTTCTATTGTGGAGCAGGTGTAAACCGCTGCGGAATCCGCACAAAGAATTGACATGCTGCTGAATAAACAACGCTACGTTTCTGCACGTTTTTTTTTCCTGCAACATGTACACTGCGGATTTTGTTTTCTATACGTTTACATGGTACTGTACAACCCATGGAAACAGATCCGCAGCGTCAAATCCGCAATGTGTGAACATAGCCTTAGATGCAGACTAGCGAGCAGATGTAATTTGATGCAGGAGTTTTGGGTATGAAAATTTACAGGGCGATTTCATAATTTTTCCCCTATGCTTGGTTAAGAAAAGTAACCATTACTGACTACCACATTTTTGTTCTTGATTTCTTTTACTGTTTCTTAAAGCCAGAAAGTTGCCATTTGAAATGACTTTACTTTTGTGCCGTGTCTGTGATCTGCTTTTTTTCTACAAAATTAAACAACTGAATGAACATCCTCCAAGGCCGGTGATTCCATAATTTTTGCCAGGGGTTGTATAATCACTTCTATAGGTCTGACATATAGTTGTCCGGTCAGTCCCATAGAAGTGAATGCAGTGGCGGTCACTCGTCAGTATTACTGCTGTATTCACATAGGGGATTCTGGGACCCCCAAGCGATCATGCATTGTAACTAGGCAAATATCCCTGGAACCATATGGTGGATTAAAAAAAATCATATGAAAAAAGAAGGATTACTTGGGAGTCGGGGGAATAACAGAGTAAAAAAACTGACCACTTTTCCCTGGTTATTGTACCAGCAAGGGCATACAGTAAATAATAAGTTATCCAAATATTTATTAATAATTAACTTGTGTACAGCAGAGAATACCTTAAAACATAACTTTTAATCAAACCATATAAACCCCACAACCGGGTATTAGATTAATAAGGTAAAACCAGATTTAAAAAAAAAACAATCAGGTATCAGATTAGTGATGTCAAGACCAAATCAAACCCCCAATCGGGTATCTGATTATTAAAAGCAGATAAATACATATAACATATGGTTTCTAAAATACACAAACATGACATATAGCGTGCTCACGACGTAACCAGTGCAAGATAAACTGGAAGGATCTCACCCTTGTTTTCAGAGATCTGTTGATGGAAGCACTGCATAGAAGCAATGGGAGAGGGGCGAACGTATGGACCCCTAATCCCCCCTGATGTGTCCCATGTAAAGACTGCTGCCCTAATAAGGGCAGTACCCAAGTGATACCTAGTATTGTCAACCTCCCCACACACAGCCTATCCTACGATGACCTCTTCAGGGGAATATCGGAGGTTTGGGGGTAACTATGCAGTGGGTAACAAAAAAAATATAACAACTGCTAGAAGATGAAGGTTAAATACCAAAAGCAGCCATAAAGCACGATGAAAACAAGATGTAATATGAAAAGCGCTGCTGGAAAGCGCAGAGATCCAAAGGGCAAGGAATACCTACATCAAGCAAGTAATGATGCCAATGGCGTGTATTGATAAGAGAGCATAATAATAACCTGGGTCAGCAATAAGTGCATGTATCCGACAGGGCAGAAAACGCCCAGCACGTGCTGCCACAAGCGTGTGGCTTCCTCCACCTTACCCATAACCTTCATCTTATAGCAGTTGGTATAGCCTTATTAATATTTTGATTATTTCATTGCATAGAGCATATTTATTGTGAGGGGTTTATATCCACTTTTTTGGGGGTCTAATTGACCTGGGTCCTGTATATGATTTACAAAGATGGCATTATTCATCTATTTGCCTGGCAGGGTTGGTCATGCCTTGTGTCATGTTTTTGACTTTTTAATTGCTTTTATTTATTGTTTTTGTGTAGTTGTTACTTAATAAAAGATTTTCTATTTGATCATGTCTGGTGATCCCTATTTATATAGCTTGCTGTAGGTGATCCCAGGATTATCCTACAGTGGTGCCCTCCTCCGTCTTTTCTCTTTAGATTATAGATTTATATGATGATTTCACTCCATTACACCCCTGCAGGACGCCCAGCTAACGTGACGTGAGGAGATCCTGGTGATCAGCTGATCGTAAGCGCTGCATCCATCCGTCCCACCCAAACATCAGCTACCCCTATACCAGTGTCCTGGAAAATCACAGCCTTGCCCACCACAATAATCAGGGGTCTCCAGGGGATGCTGGGAGTTGTAGTTTCACAGTACTGTATTACCATAAAATCTACGACATATGGGGGAAGCATTGGGGCGATTTATGTGACTGGCTGATCAGCAATACGATTAGGCTACAGTTTGGGGGAAATAATTCCCAGAAACCCATTTCTATTGGTCACTCCCGCAGCAGCCCTGCTCATCTGTCCACCATGCGCCCCCTATATCGCCCCCAGTGTACTCTCCACACTATGTGCCCCCTATATCGCCCCCAGTGTACTCTCTGCACTATGTGCCCCCTATATCGGCCCCCAGTGTACTCTCCGCACTGTGTGCCCCCTATATCGCCCCCAGTGTACTCTCCGCACTGTGTACCCCTATATCGCCCCCAGTGTACTCTCCGCACTGTGTGCCCCCTATATCGCCCCCAGTGTACTCTCCGCACTGTGTGCCCCCTATATCGCCCCCAGTGTACTCTCCGCACTGTGTGCCCCCCTATATCGGCCCCCAGTGTACTCTCCGCACTGTGTGCCCCCTATATCGCCCCCAGTGTACTCTCCGCACTGTGTGCCCCCTATATCGCCCCCAGTGTACTCTCCGCACTGTGTGCCCCCCTATACCGCCCCCAGTGTACTCTCCGCACTGTGTGCCCCCTATATCACCCCCAGTGTACTCTCCGCACTGTGTGCCCCCCTATACCGCCCCCCAGTGTACTCTCCGCACTGTGTACCCCTATATCGCCCCCAGTGTACTCTCCGCACTGTGTGCCCCCTATATCGCCCCCAGTGTACTCTCCGCACTGTGTACCCCTATATCGCCCCCAGTGTACTCTCCGCACTGTGTGCCCCCTATATCGCCCCCAGTGTACTCTCCGCACTGTGTGCCCCCCTATACCGCCCCCCAGTGTACTCTCCGCACTGTGTGCCCCCTATATCGCCCCCAGTGTACTCTCCGCACTGTGTGCCCCTATATCGGCCCCCCAGTGTACTCTCCGCACTGTGTGTCCCCTATATCGCCCCCCCCAGTGTACTCTCCGCACTGTGTGCCCCCTATATCGCCCCCAGTGTACTCTCCGCACTGTGTGCCCCCCTATACCGCCCCCCAGTGTACTCTCCGCACTGTGTGCCCCTATATCGGCCCCCCAGTGTACTCTCCGCACTGTATGTCCCCTATATCGCCCCCCCAGTGTACTCTCCGCACTGTGTGCCCCCTATATCGCCCCCAGTGTACTCTCCGCACTGTGTGCCCCCCTATACCGCCCCCCAGTGTACTCTCCGCACTGTGTGTCCCCTATATCGCCCCCCCAGTGTACTCTCCGCACTGTGTGCCCCCTATATCGCCCCCAGTGTACTCTCCGCACTGTGTGCCCCCCTATACCGCCCCCCAGTGTACTCTCCGCACTGTGTGCCCCCCTATACCGCCCCCCAGTGTACTCTCCGCACTGTGTGCCCTCTATATCGGCCCCCGTGTACTCTCTGCTGGAGTCTGTACACAGCTGTCCCCGCAGAGCAGGCACCCAGCGTCATGTTTACTGTCACATAAGAGGGCATGTCCCGACAGCGCAGCAATGTCGACACCCGCGAGCAGCTGATCACAACATGACGTCAGCGAGAGGGGCAAGAAATGACGTCACTCACCGCCGGCCACCGCTGGGGTCCTGACAGTCCTCCCAATCCAGACCACCCGACTCAGGAAGGCGTGGCGTCACCAAGACTGCGACCGAGGAGGTTGGCTAGCGTGACGTCATCCAAGCGAGACGGAAGTGTCACGCCGCTCTGGGTCATGTGACTCTTATGGGCGGGGCTTGCCAATCATCGCCTGAGCCTCAGCCGTTAGGGCGTTATGTTATGGCGGAGGAATGATGGACGCGGATCTGCTACTGGCGCTGCAGCTGCAGAGGGAGTACGACCGGGAGGAGACCGGGCAGCGCCCCAAGGCAGCCGGCAGTCATGGCCCCGCCGCGCACCCCCCGCTCATGGCCGTGGTGGACCCGTCCTGGGAGCTGCTGGACCCCAGCCCCAATGTCCATGAGCTCTTCCTGCAGTTTAATGAGATGTTCTTCTGGGGGAAGCTGGCGGGGGTGGAGGTGAAGTGGAGCCACAGGATGACGCTGTAAGGAGCGGTGACACTACAAGTCCCAGCATGCAGACTGTAGACTGGACCCTTCCACCCAGTGTGATCTGTATTCTCTGTCTTTCAGATGCGCGGGGGTCTGTTCTTATGAAGGGCGCGGGGGCCTGTGCTCCATACGGCTCAGCAAACCGCTGCTGGTGCTGAGGCCCCGGAAGGATCTGGTGGAGGCAGGTATCAGTGGTGCTGAGATCTGCGGGGTCATATACATGTGTACGTGTCGTGACGCCACTGACTGACGCTTCCGCCATGGCTGACCGGCATCAGACAGTCCATCACATAAGGGTGGAGTCCCAGGATGGAAGGGGGGCCGCACACACTGGAGCCCGAGGTGTGGGGCGCCATCATCACACCGAAATACACATCTGCATAGGAAAACCGGATCCAGCAGTGGGTGCGGCCAATCTGACAACCATGCTGACATACATGTGACTTCTGAATTGTGTTACTGTATATACTACATATACCCTCGTCACTACACGTATACCATCATTGCTACACATGTACCCTCGTCACTACACGTATTCCATCATTGCTACACATGTACCCTCGTCACTACGCGTATACCGTCATTGCTACACATACACCCTCGTCACTACGCGTATACCGTCATTGCTACACATGTACCCTCGTCACTACACGTATACCGTCATTGCTACACATGTACCCTCGTCACTACACGTATTCCATCATTGCTACACATACACCCTCGTCACTACGCGTATACCATCATTGCTACACATGTACCCTCGTCACTACACGTATACCGTCATTGCTACACATGTACCCTCGTCACTACACGTATACCGTCATTGCTACACATGTACCCTCGTCACTACGCGTATACCGTCATTGCTACACATGTACCCTCGTCACTACGCGTATACCGTCATTGCTACACATGTACCCTCGTCACTACGCGTATACCGTCATTGCTACACATGTACCCTCGTCACTACGCGTATACCGTCATTGCTACACATGTACCCTCGTCACTACGCGTATACCGTCATTGCTACACATGTACCCTCGTCACTACGCGTATACCGTCATTGCTACACATGTACCCTCGTCACTACGCGTATACCGTCATTGCTACACATGTACCCTCGTCACTACACATTAGACTACACATACAGTTAAGTCCATATATATTTGGACAGAGACAACATTTTTCTAATTTTGGTTATAGACATTACCACAATGAAT
Source organism: Ranitomeya imitator (assembly GCF_032444005.1). Taxonomy (NCBI): domain Eukaryota; kingdom Metazoa; phylum Chordata; class Amphibia; order Anura; family Dendrobatidae; genus Ranitomeya; species Ranitomeya imitator. Next base: position 493,034,134 of record NC_091283.1, on the reverse strand, counting down.
TTTAAACCAATTCAGATGCAGTTGAAGTTCAGACTTTCAGCTTTCATTTGAGGGTATCCACATTAAAACTGGATGAAGGGTTTAGGAGTTTCAGCAAGATCATTGTAAATGTGCGCAGAATCAATGGCGCCTGTAATACCCCCACATCAGCATTGCTTACCCATAGTAAAACAGTCCGGACACGTGCCACGCCAACACCGACACAAGTTTTGCCTTTATTTTTTCACCGCACCTTGAAAAAAGAAAGGCGAAATGCGCGTCAGTGTTGGCGTGGCACGTGTCCGGACTGTTTTACTATGGGTAAGCAATGCTGATGTGGGGGTATTACAGGCGCCATTGATTTTGCGTGCATTTACAATGATCTTTGGAGTACATTGGCCTTTAACATTTACCCCCCCCCCCCCAATATACATATTTATGCACTAAGCACTTTATTGGTCGCATAGTATAACATAGGAATGTCTGGACATTGGCAGCCATTAGTGATGAGCGAATATACTCTTTACTCGAGATTTCTCAAGTATTTCTCGAGTATTTTTTCTAGTGCTCGGAGTTTTAGTTTTTAGCACCGCAGATAGATATATATATATATATATATATATATATATATATATATATATATATATAATCATCGTTGCCACACATATACCATTGTCACTACACATTAGACTACATATATACCATTGTTGCCACACATATACCATTGTCACTACACATTAGACTACATATATACCATTGTTGCCACACATATACCATTGTCACTACACATTAGACTACATATATACCATTGTTGCCACACATATACCATTGTCGCTACACATTAGACTACACATATACCATTGTTGACACGCATATATCATCATTCCAGGATCCAAGCTCCATTATTGCACTATGTAGATTATACCGATAACATGAATGTGCTGGTCACAGTTTGATCAAATCGTGTGCGCCCATCTGCCAGCAGCAAAGCGACCTCTTCAGAGGGAAATGTAAACTGTCACGTGTCCAGGGCCTAAGGTGCACATCTGTAGGGCCAGTAGGATCCAGCCTGGGGCAGAGGGGAGGAGTGCTCAGCCAGTTTGGATGTAGTCTTTTTTTCCCCCAATATACACTTCAAAAAATGAGACTGACCTGCACCTCAGTGACTATTTTGGAGGAGGGAGGTCACAGGATAAAGCCTTTTATAATTGTATTTTTTCTCTCTGTGTCCACCATAGACGCTTCTCCATGAGATGATTCACGCTCTTCTTTTTGTCACCGACAACAATAAAGATCATGATGGTCACGGGCCCGAGTTCCACAAACACATGAATCGTATAAATGGTCTCACTGGTGCTAAGATATCGGTAAGTATGGCAAAATGCCCGCCTCAGGTGGACTACCAAATGAGCACACCACTATGTAAGTGCAGGGTGTACACAAGGAATTGGGGAGTTATTGCCTCATCCCTTTACTCTTCTGTCTTATGAGGTGACACCACCATGATGGTACATTTTACCACTTTATTGCTCAAGACCAGCGTAGACTGCTAACAATATGGTGTGTGTTCAGAATGGCGGCATTATATGTGTAAGGTGTCATTACTTTTTCACTTTCCGATAGGGGCAGTGACGCTGTTTATGAAACGTGTGTCACATATGTACGTTCATTTTTGGGGATGTTTTCCTTGTTTTGTGTGATCAGGTCTTTCACAGTTTCCACGATGAGGTAGAAGAATACAGAAAACATTGGTGGCTGTGCAATGGACCTTGCCAGAAAAGGCCTCCATATTATGGCTATGTGAAGCGCGCAATGAACAGAGCTCCATCCAAGCTCGATCCATGGTGGGCCGACCATCAGAGAACTTGTGGAGGGACGTATTTAAAAGTGAAGGAGCCCGAGAAAAAAACTGGTAAAGACAAGAAGGCAGGCTCCTCTGAAGTGCAGCCCAGTAATATCCCAGAAGTGAAAGGTACTGCAGGATTTGCATGAAATCACATGGGAACTTTCTTCCTATCACCTTGTTCATTTTATTCCTGAATACTTTCCTTCCTTCCATGACCTCTTCCCTGCAGTAGCTGAAGTTTGCACACTGCATGTGACATGCTTGCTGCTGCACAGGGACAATCTGCAGCCTATCCTGGGCCTTAGACTTGCATCCATGGTTCTCCAACATCCTGCTCACCTATTCAAATGGTTAATAGAACTATAATTTTGGATGTGATATGGCCGCACTTCTCTATGAGATACCGTGGCAAACCCTCATGGGACTTGATAGGAATCGACCACGCTATGATGGTGTATCTGGAAGGATTGGACTTTGGTCTATATGTCTGAAGAATGTGCACCTCTGATCTAGACAATCTGACTCGAGTGCCACATGCTGTCCTTGATACCAATCTGTGCGGCCCCCAGCCATCTCTTGAATTCTCGGTATTGAATAACTCCCATATACTATGGAGATGGTTGCATTGATTCCATAATCATCTTGACTGATTTTTCCAATAGTGCTAAGTAAGGGGGGCATGGGACACTTTGTCTACAATAGTGAAAGTTCCAGAAATGAACCCCCCCCCACTTTTTAGATTGTCATTCATATATTGTATTGATATATCCCTCGGACCTTTAGAAGTGGTACAGTTACAAAATTTGGCACTTTCACCATTTGGGCAAATCTGGTCTAGATCTTTACGATACTTGTCATTAATATATTTCTTATCTTTGCCCATGTGACATAATGATATGTTTTGTTTTGCAGGAAAACCAGGTGGAAGTGATATACGGTCATTTTTCCCTTTTAGTGGCACTGGTTACAAGCTCGGAGAGTCCAGCAGTCAAGGATCAGTCATGGTTAAGGTCCATAGCGTTCCTCCCTTCTCCAGTAAAGCCTTATCAAACTCTCCTGTAAAGCCAGTTCAGAACACCAGTGCCTTGTCCTCCATTACCAACAAAAGCATCCACCCCAGGCCCACCCTGCCGAAAGTGTCCGTGGCAAACACCAAAGTGTTCAAAAATATCAACGGATCCCCGATGAGACTCCCTATAAAAGACAGGAACAATTGCAAATCGTCTGGGTCACAGCTGGGGACTCTCAATGGCTTAGCCCAGAAGAGGCTTTCATTTGCAGTGCCCACCTCATCTCAGGGTGCACCCTCTACCTCACAGGGGTCAAGCCACGATAAAAGTCAAAACCAACCTCCAAAAAGACCTCGCCTGGACCCTGTATCCTCAAAGAGCAGTTTCCCTGGAGACCACTCTTTTAGGGAAGCACCAGTCATAGTCTTAGATGGGGCCTCATCCTCTAACCCCACATCCAACAATCAGAGCGAGACAGTGAACTGCCCGGTGTGTGGAGCAAAAGTCTTAGCATCCAAGATCAATGAACATCTGGACACCTGCTTAAGTGGCTAATACCGAGGAGCGTTGACCACGTCCTGTGTTTGCTTTCTCATTCCTTGGGGATGCTTAAGCCATTTTTACACCACTGTTGTTTGATGTTCTCCATACCTTGGGCCACTGGGCAAGCAGTGGAAAGATTTTAAGGGACGTGTTATTTTACAACATCTCTGATGCTTTTACATTATTATTGTGACATTACAGGCAAAAAAAGCAATTTTTCCAATTGCTAATGCTATTATCTAAGCAATTTTTTTAATTCTTTGTATTCTGTTGCTATTTTTCTATTTAGGCAAGATGGGTGACCACCAATATGGCTTATATAAAAGCTTCCCTGAAGGACATTGGTCAGCCAGATAAGTGACGTAGCAAGACTAGCCATACTAGATGCCAGCCCCGGTAGCATGCATGAGAACATGAAGCTTTGATCAGTCCTATGCTGTTTGATCAGTTGCTGCCAGGTCATCACTGGGCATTAAAAAGTAAAGTGTCTCTGGTTTTTACCCCTCAATCTTCTCGTTACCCATTGACCAGTGGCTCTAGTGATGAACCATGTCTGAACTGAATCCAGCCATTGTGCTGTACAGTGGGTGGGTAGCGGGCAGAGTGTTGAAAATCGGAGACACGGTCTTGGTTGGGGCTCGCCCACCTGACACTTTACATCTAATTTGCATACAGCAAGCAACGGGTTCACTTGATTTTCTCATTAATTTACTACCAGCATGAATGGCAATATAGAGGTTCAAACTCATATCTACATCATCTGCTTTGCGGGCAGTAAGAAGGGTTGGCGTGCTTCCTTGAGCAGGACTGATACACACGGCTGCTTTCTTCCAACAACAGCACCACACATGTCCTCAGGTTGTGTCTGGTATTGCAACTCAAATTCATTTAGGGTAATGGGTGTGAGCTGCAATACCAGACACAATCTGTGGACAGGTGTGGCGCTGTTTTGGTAGGAATGATCTATGATTTTCTACCCCTATTGTCAGATTAGGTAATGACTTACCCATTACTGTCTAGTTATAGGCTTTCCATTATGGGCTGCCCTATTAGTTGTCAGACAGGACAAATTATAGACACATATTTACAGATTTATTTTTTTAGGGATAACTGATCAAATTGTGTCTGCCTTTTACCAATTTTTATCTTTGTGCAATATTGTATCTTCACACTGGGGATTCTGCCTCTGTTGACATTTACTTGAAATGGCGCCATTCTTATCCATAGGTGATATCTGGTATTGCAGTCCGATCCCTGTCAGTGAACACTTCATTACCAGGCACCATCTGTGGATAAGAGTGGCGCTGTACATCTGTCCCCTCTACATCCAGCCTTCCTTGGAAAAGCTGGCTCAGTGAATAAGGATTTTACCAGCGTTTACCTTGCTTCGGGACAATGTTCACTTTTATCTTTTCTATGTTAAGTTATAAATAAAATAAAGTTTGTTTAAATGTTAAATGAAAAGTTTTATAAAGTTTTAAACAATATATGGAACAAGACTTTCTAAAGTATGTGTCCTCCTTGTACTATAGGGACTTCTGTCATTGTCTTGTGTGGATGGAAAGGATTTATGAGATTAAGCCGGTGCTGGTTGGCCGCCAAGTGGCTCCTCTCTGCAGTACATTGGTACACACGCTGCCGAGTGGCGCCTCTCAGCGGTACATTGCTATATGTGGTGCCTCTACTGTACATTTCTACATGCGCTGCCAAGTGGCGCCTCTCTGCGGTACATTGGTACGCGTGGCGCCTCTCTGCGGTACATTGGTACACGTGGCGCCTCTCTGCGGTACATTGGTACAGGTGGCGCCTCTCTGCGGTACATTGCTATATGTGGTGCCTCTACTGTACATTTCTACATGCGCTGCCAAGTGGCGCCTCTCTGCGGTACATTGGTACGCGTGGCGCCTCTCTGCGGTACATTGGTACAGGTGGCGCCTCTCTGCGGTACATTGGTACAGGTGGCGCCTCTCTGCGGTACATTGGTACAGGTGGCGCCTCTGCGGTACATTGGTACAGGTGGCGCCTCTCTGCGGTACATTGCTACGCACGCCACCGAGAGGCGCATTTCTGCGGTACATTGCTAAGCCGATCCCTGCAGCTGCAAACGGCCGATGCCAATGATCATCAGATGTTCTTTCCATAGAAGTTTATTGTGACACTATCACACGACATCGGTGTTTCTCTTGATCTACACTCTGGTTACAAAAGCTACAAATCACTATTCCTAAATTCGCCTTTTTTTTTTCCCCTCTGGCCGCTGTCACATTCTGTTTGTTTTTTTGCTACATGGGCTTCATCCAACTATGTGGCCGGGCTGTCTGTAAGATAAGTACTGTACTGCTAGACAGCGTGTGTTCTGATAAATGCAGACATTTTCCATGATCCATCTGGAGTCTTGGACAAACCCAGCTTAATGAATCCAGGAGCCAAAGTGCTCATCACTACTCTGCCAGGGCGGGCAAGTGGGCATCCACTCTTATGAAGTAGTATAGGCTGAAGCTGACGAGAAGCCGCTCATTGGTTGTAGCCTGCATGTGACGGCTCCGACATTGCTGCTTTCATTTAATCCGGTAATTAAGCTGGGGTTGTCCAGTGGTGGACTGTCTGTCTAAATGAGTTGCCCACCTACTGAAAAGAGGTGAAAGAAAAAACTAAATTTGTGCTCACCAGTGTCGCTTTGACCCCCAGTATCAACATTCAGCAGGGGCAATGAGTTGAAGATCAGCTGCAGCATTCATGTTCCATTCAGAAGGAAAATATTTGGACCCTGCAGTTGATCTAGGGCTACATCACTCACACGGGGGGCACCACTGCTGAGTACGGAGAAGAGGCATCGGTCTGGAAAGCAAATATTGTTTGTTGGAGTTTTGGGATTTTTAAAAATCTCCTTGGGCCCATTATTGAAGGGTTGTCCAGCAGTAGACAATCCTCTTTGAGGTCAAATGTAAAAAATAATTTAAAATGCTTATTTTCTTCCAAGGTTCAACAGGGCCGTATTGCAGCAGTTAACTCCTAGACTCCAGTGTAAAGCATGGGGGAGACAGCCTGAATATCAAAATAACCAAGAGGAAGAATTCCGCTAACTGAAGCGAAGCTAAACAAGAGCCAACTGTGATAAAATAAGTAGATATGCAATGCCAAAACCCAAGTGGCAATTTCTAAAACCACGACCTATAGGAGATAATCCATGTGCTCCCTTCACCCTACACTCCTGTTGGGGTGGGAGACGAGAGACCATGACCTACAGTTACTGGACTCTTACCCTGACTACAATACCTTTTTTTTTTTTCTTTAGCGCCCCCTTGTGGACAGTTTAACGTGAAGCGGAAACTAATTGACAATTTAGTGAATGACGCCCTCTGGAACAAGCAGGAGGTAGGCAGTCAGTGTAGCCGGCAGCCTTAGGTCTGCAACCGCTTTGTAGCATTGCCCTTTATATATGTTCCTCACAGCGCAGCGGGCGAGATGTTGGAGGCGACGAGGTTGATTTGTAACTTGCAGGACGGACTCGTAAAACGTGCGATGCATCTGAAAGCAAAGAAGAAGACATAACGGCTGAGACACAAGACACTCATTGCGTGGCCATCATTTTTAGATCCATAAGTGGGCCAAAGGATTCTTCTGTTTGGCTTTTTCTGGTAGCCATGTGATTAGCCACCATGTTTTAACGACAGGCAGTCCGACCCCTTATTGTGGACACTGACCAAGAATCCTAACGATTTACCATAAATGTTTGTGCAGAGAAAACTCCATAAAGATTTATGTCCTGAAAGTGTTTGGTGCCACGGCCTGAATGGGGTAGAGATTAGAAAAATAGAACATGCGTCTTCCTTACCTCCCATATTTTAGTGGGCACAGATCGGACCCAGAAATCCCCTGGTGGAATTCGGTCATAGGCGTTGAGAAGGATCTCGAAAGCCAGAGGTGAAGAGGCACAGAATCGCCACATCTGCGGGCACAGAATAGATATAAGACTCACAAGATATGATTTTCTTATTAGGTCTGTTCAAAGGGTTATTGTGAGCGGGGCCGATCCCTGGGACCCCCAATAACTGTATAATGCCATATCAGAATGGACCAGTGTCCACCATGCTTGCCACCCTCCATTGTCTATGGGACTGCGTGAGACAACCAAGCGTTTACCCTGAGCGCACCACACTACATACACAGAGCAGAGCTGAGATTGTCCTTTCACCATGGACATTACAATGTATAGGACTGAACATCAATCATCAACGTTAATATATCGTCAATATATCAACCTTGGAATGGCGCCTTTCCTTACCTTGATATCGGGGCGCTTGGCACCGTGATTAAGGAGTGTCTGTACTACTTGCTGGGGCTGGCACTCGTAATCCAAACACACCTGCAACGTACAGTCCAGAGGCGTGAAACCTGCACAGTTGGCCGCATTAACAGATGCCCCATTGTCCAGAAGCAACTGCACCATTCCAAGATGGCAATTGGCACTGGCATTGTGGAGGGGTCCATGGCCCTTCTTCCCTGGCATCCTGGGATCCACTCCGGCTTTCAGGAGCATTTCTACCAACCTCAAATACCTAGCATGGTCTTTGGGGTATTCACAGGCGGCGCATGCTGAATTCAGAGGTGTCTCACCCTGACGATTACGGGCACATGGGTCTGCACCAAGGCTTAGGTATAATGCCACATGTTCCTCCAGACCTCGAGAAGAAGCCACATGTAGTGGGGTGGCACGGGTATAATGGCATGGAAGATTGATGAGGGCGCCATAGTCCAAAAGTAGCTTTGCACACCTGAGAAAAAAAGCGAGTAAAACGGGTGTAATAGTCATGTGTAAATTCTGTGTCTATTAATACAATATGTGATGCATGGCGTCCAGGGAACAAGACCGCCATACTTCTATGCCTGATAGAACATGGCGTGGTATGACATTGGCATATGGAGGCCCAGCAGAGACAATCACTATGGATGCCATATTACTTGAAGGTTGGGTTGAGCTGCATTACAGCCAAGTGCATGGCACTAATAGGAGCCAGGAAATATGTGTTTATGTCATGTATGTGTTTATGTCATTTATGTCCATGGATCGGGCTCTTGGAACACGCTTTATGGGAGCTTTGGGGAATAGTCAGCGAGCACCTAGGAGATACATCTGTAGTTTGCGGGTTGTAAATCTAGGCGGATGGAGAGGAAATAGAAAGCTAATTCGAAGGCGTTGGGCGCCAACACAAAAAGGGCCCCATGCACTATGTGCCACTTCTAATATTGGAGTCTTTTTATGTGGCAAAAGGGCCTTCAGGCATCAGGGCCTGGATTAAACTACTACCCCCAAACTCCCTATACAGTGGATATAAAAAGTCTATACCCCCTATAAAAATGCCAGGGTTTTGTCATTTTTCTAATCTGTACAATTCAATTGAAAAACAAACTGAAATTGTTTCGGATTTAAAAAAATAAAAAGAAAGAACAAAAATAATGTGGTTATGTAAATAAATGCACCCTCAGGCCCGCCTTGCTCCTACACTGAGTGCAATTCGAGAAAAAAAATCGCATTTCCCTCTGATCAATGTATGCGATTCAGTGAGGCAGTGTTCATCTGCGAGTTTCTCCTCAGCGGTAATCCGGTTAAGGAAAAAAACTGCAGCATGCTGGGTAGGGCCGCGGGTATCGGAGAAGATTCACCAATGTAAGTCAGTGGGTGCGAGAATAAAAAACTACACATCTCAGAGGAACCACGAAATGTCATGAGCCAAGTACAGTAAATTCTCAACCCGAACCGTCAGAATAGGGTGTGATTTTATTGTCTTATTACCGGGTTAGTAGTGGGGGTTGTCTGATAGACCCCTCTCCATTACTAACACCAGGGCTTGATGGCAGCTGTGATTTTTGACAATTCACATCTGTCATTAATCCAAACTACCATTACCCCGATTCCTACCGCTCCAGAGCACTCATGAAGAGGTGGGCAAAAGCACCAGAATTGGAGCATCTAAGGCTGGTATTTTAGGCTGGGAAGGGGCCAATAACCATGGACCTTCAGCCTGACAATACAAGCCCAAAGCTGTCTGCTTTACCATTGCTGGTTATAGAAAATAGGGGGCACCCCATATTGTTAGTCTTAATTATTAGGTTAGTCAAAGCTAAACATCATTTTGTGCCACATGAAAGACGCTAAAGGGGGCAAGTTAATTATATGTAGGAGGCTTGTGACATATATCTACAAGACATCTAGCTATTCTATATTGATCTATTATATGTATCTATTTATTATCTATCTGTTATACTATATATATATATATATATATATATATATACATACAGTGGGGCAAAAAAGTATTTAGTCAGTCAGCAATAGTGCAAGTTCCACCACTTAAAAAGATGAGAGGCGTCTGTAATTTACATCATAGGTAGACCTCAACTATGGGAGACAAACTGAGAAAAAAAAATCCAGAAAATCACATTGTCTGTTTTTTTAACATTTTATTTGCATATTATGGTGGAAAATAAGTATTTGGTCAGAAACAAACAATCAAGATTTCTGGCTCTCACAGACCTGTAACTTCTTCTTTAAGAGTCTCCTCTTTCCTCCACTCATTACCTGTAGTAATGGCACCTGTTTAAACTTGTTATCAGTATAAAAAGACACCTGTGCACACCCTCAAACAGTCTGACTCCAAACTCCACTATGGTGAAGACCAAAGAGCTGTCAAAGGACACCAGAAACAAAATTGTAGTCCTGCACCAGGCTGGGAAGACTGAATCTGCAATAGCCAACCAGCTTGGAGTGAAGAAATCAACAGTGGGAGCAATAATTAGAAAATGGAAGACATACAAGACCACTGATAATCTCCCTCGATCTGGGGCTCCACGCAAAATCCCACCCCGTGGGGTCAGAATGATCACAAGAACGGTGAGCAAAAATTCCAGGACCACACGGGGGGACCTAGTGAATGAACTGCAGAGAGCTGGGACCAATGTAACAAGGCCTACCATAAGTAACACACTACGCCACCATGGACTCAGATCCTGCAGTGCCAGACGTGTCCCACTGCTTAAGCCAGTACATGTCCGAGCCCGTCTGAAGTTTGCTAGAGAGCATTTGGATGATCCAGAGGAGTTTTGGGAGAATGTCCTATGGTCTGATGAAGCCAAACTGGAACTGTTTGGTAGAAACACAACTTGTCGTGTTTGGAGGAAAAAGAATACTGAGTTGCATCCATCAAACACCATACCTACTGTAAAGCATGGTGGTGGAAACATCATGCTTTGGGGCTGTTTCTCTGTAAAGGGGCCAGGACGACTGATCCGGGTACATGAAAGAATGAATGGGGCCATGTATCGTGAGATTTTGAGTGCAAACCTCCTTCCATCAGCAAGGGCATTGAAGATGAAACGTGGCTGGGTCTTTTAACATGACAATGATCCAAAGCACACCGCCAGGGCAACGAAGGAGTGGCTTCGTAAGAAGCATTTCAAGGTCCTGGAGTGGCCTAGCCAGTCTCCAGATCTCAACCCTATAGAAAACCTTTGGAGGGAGTTGAAAGTCCGTGTTGCCAAGCGAAAAGCCAAAAACATCACTGCTCTAGAGGAGATCTGCCTGGAGGAATGGGCCAACATACCAACAACAGTGTGTGGCAACCTTGTGAAGACTTACAGAAAACGTTTGACCTCTGTCATTGCCAACAAAGGATATATTACAAAGTATTGAGATGAAATTTTGTTTCTGACCAAATACTTATTTTCCACCATAATATGCAAATCAAATGTTAAAAAAAACAGACAATGTGATTTTCTGGATTTTTTTTTCTCAGTTTGTCTCCCATAGTTGAGGTCTACCTATGATGTAAATTACAGACGCCTCTCATCTTTTTAAGTGGTGGAACTTGCACTATTGCTGACTGACTAAATACTTTTTTGCCCCACTGTATGTATATATATATAATATTTCTATCATCTATATCTTTACATAAGATTGCTTTATTAATTAATTTATTTATTAAAATGATACCTTGGTTGATGAATTCCGTCTTGTGGTTGTTGTGTAATCAGGCCTCCCTGGAGCATGAGCATATCAATCAGTCAAAACTGAAAATAAAGATTAAAAAACAACCACAAGACGGATTTGATAACGCCAGGTATCATTTTAATCAGTATAACAGCGCCGACCTGACACTGTCTGTAGGTTACTGTGCACAATCCTACTGACAGGTTCACTTTAATGTTGCTGTAGGACTCTTGGCAGCCTCTCAGACTAATTTTACTCTCTTTTCATTAGTTTTGAGGGACGTCCAGTTCTAGATAATGTCACTGTTGTGCCAAAGTTAAGACACGTCTTGATAACCATCTTCGCAATGTTCCATGGTATATCTAATCCCTTGGAATTTTTTTTGTACCCTTATCCTGAATAACTTTCAACAATGTGATAACCTTTGCTGTTTTGTAAGCTGTTTATGAACCAAGGTTTTTGTTGTAAAATGCAACTAAGAAAATATTAATAAAATCCTACTAGGATAGCAAAACTTTATATGGGGTTAATCAGAAGCACTGTTTATGAAGACAGCTCTGGACTGATGACTGTTTATCCTGAGTGTAAATGTGATTCGATAATTTTGAACACATCCCCAATTATAAGAGGGTGTTCACACTTAAGCAACCACATTGTATAGTGTTGTTATTTTTATTTTCCTCCTCTAAATGATTTTATTTTATGTCAATCGATTCATACAGATTACCGGTGACATTAAAGGTGGAAAAAAAAATCTTAAATGGTTCTTCTTGGTATCATTTTTTTACATGATAAAAAAAACAAAAAAAATTGCATCTTAACAGGGGCGTGTAGACTTTGTTTATATACACTATAGGTGCTCCTTCTGTGAGGAGAACCCGAGTGATCAGCAGATTTCCAGTTAGCATTATTGGGCATGCTCTTCACCATGGTGTTGGTCCAGGCCTTGCACGCCTGAAGGTTATGTTCTCATGGAATTTTTGAGATGGATAAACAAAAGCACTTCAGGAAACGCTTCTTTTTTTGGGAGTTTTGGGAGGTAATGACCTTTTCCTGAAAAGGTTTTGAAGACATTGGAAGAGTTTCTTCCTCATTCCACAGAATGAAAAATAAAAAGACTAAAAAACAACAGTGAAAAAGACCACGAAAAACAAGGGAAAACCCTAAAAACAAAATGGAAAACCAGAAAAAAAATAGGAAAAACACTCAAAAAACGACCACAAAATACGACACAAAAGACGCTTTAGGAAAAAAAAAGTGCAGAGATTCATGCAGCGTCTTTTGCTTGAAAAACTCGTTGGGTTCACCTGAAAAGAAGTCGCATGCAGTTTTCAAAACCTCTTCAGGAAAAAAATGCTTAAAAATCTCATGTGAACAGCAGAATGGATTTCCCATACAAATGAATAGGATGAGTTTTCCAGCCTTTATTGAAGAGGATTTTGAAACAGATCCAATCCAAAAAACTACTCAAAAATTCAGTGTGAACATAGTGTAAGAAATGCTATAAGGAAAATTAAATGGGTTGTCCACTACTAGGACAACCCATTTTCGATATAAAGATTTGCTTCCATTAAAATATAAACACCTATACTCACCTCCCGAGCCAGGGAAGTTTCAGGGGTGTCGGCACTTGCGTTCCCAGGACTCACATGAGGTTGTTGCGTCATGAGAGCCCTATTGTACCGTCACACATAACGATATAGTTAACGATATCGTTGCTTTTTGTGACGTAGCAACGATATCGTTAACAAAATCGTTATGCGTGACAGCGACCAACGATCAGGCCCCTGCTGGGAGATCGTTGGTCGCTGGGGAATGATCAGGACTTTATTTCGTCGCTGGATCACCCACTGACATCGCTGAATCGGCGTGTGTGACGCCGATTCAGCGATGTCTTCACTGGTAACCAGGGTAAACATCGGGTTACTAAGCGCAGGGCCGTGCTTAGTAACCCGATGTTTACCCTGGTTACCATTGTAAAAGTAAAAAAAAAAACAATACATACTTACATTCCTATCACGTCCTTCAGCGTCAGCTTCCCTGCGCCTCCCAGTGTCAGCGCCGGACGGCCGTAAAGCAGAGCACAGCGGTGACGTCACCGCTCTGCTTTCCGGCCAGCGCTTACACAGTGCAGGGAAGCTGACGCTGGGGGACGCGACAGGAATGTAAGTATGTAGTGTTTTTTTTTTTACTTTTACAATGGTAACCAGGGTAAACATTACTAAGCACGGCCCTGCGCTTAGTAACCCGATGTTTACCCTGGTTACCGGCATCGTTGGTCGCTGGAGAGCGGTCTGTGTGACAGCTCTCCAGCGACCACACAACGACGAAACAGCGATGCTACAGCGATCGGCATCGTTGCCTATATCGCTGCAGCGTTGCTTAATGTGACGGTACCTTAAGCCCAATCAGCGTTATCATCAATGTCCCCAACTTCAAACGTAAAAGTTGTCAAGAGGAAGTGAGCAGCCAGAGACAGTTCTGACTTCCTGTTGATGACCCCAGACCTGACTGGGTGCAGGGCTCAGGTAACCTAACAACCTCACATGAGCCCTGAAAATGCAAGTGCCAACACCACTGGAACGACGCCGGTACAGGAGGTGAGTATAGGTGTTTTTATTTTAATGGAGCAAACATTCAGATCGAGAAGGACATGTTCTTGTAGTGGTTGATAGTAGTGGACAGCCCCTTTAAAAAAAGAAGGGCTAATCCATAAGAGTCATAAATTGTGGTGAAATTAGTCTCACTGCCATTGTTTTTTATTAGTTGGGGCATGACCATGAACGTTGGTTATTCACGAGAAGAGTAGACCTTCTCGAGGTCAAGGTTGTCATTAATAAGGTCCATCATATACTATGCAGCATTGACTACAGTGCCCCCATAATCTAATGATGGTCGTCTCGGATGTTCCAGTGATCACCGGACAATTTATGGTCTATCATCACAATTATCAAGCATACTCATACATTTTCCAGGTACCTACTCCAGTGATTCTTTGGTGGTACAGATGTGGAGGGGCGCTTCTCCATCTTTAGTCAGAAGATTGGGATCTGCTCCACGGCTCAGTAACATTTGAGTACACTCAGTATGGTGATTCTCGCAGGAGTCATGTAGGGCACCACGTTCACCCGCTAGAGTGTTGGGGTTTGCTCCGCGGCATATCAAATGTCGCACACAGTCAGAATATCCCCGACCAGCAGTGATGCGCAGTGGACTGGTGTGCGACTTCTTAGGTGTCAGTGAGAAGAGGCCTGGGAAGAAAGCAAATATTAATACTATACATATATCTATATCTGCGCTGGGGACATCATAATGCGCAAGCCTAAACGTACAAAAATTTGTACTGTCTTGAGGTAGATATGTGAGGAGAGGGAGTAACATATCTACCTCAAGACAGTACAAAATTTTTTTCCCCATCAACGGACAAACAGTGGAGGAATCCAGACCAATAGATGACCACTAGTTATTTTCCGGTAATCATTTTTTTCTTTTTCTCTCAGTTTATATGTGCATTTGAATACTGTAGTATTGCACAATTGGGTTATTATCTACTTTAACCAGAATAGACATTTGTATAGTTTTTGTACGTTTAGGCTTGCGCATTATGATGTCCCCAGCGCAGATATAGATATATGTATAAGATTTACTTGTGTTTTTTTCACAACATTGGACATTTCAGGTAGTGGTGTCCATATATCCGCAGCAGGAGTGACATCATCATTTATATATATTGTATGCAGCGCCCCTAGCCGCTTTGTGCATTTAAATATTAATACTACATGGAGGAAATATGATCCATCGTGTCAGCCTGCTAGACAAATGGGCATATAACGCCCACACCACCCAAGGTTTCTACTTCACTGTATGCGTCATAATATCCTAAGGGTACCGCCAGATGGCGCAGCGGCCACAGAACTAAAGCTCCGCCCACTCCTGATGGACCGATGGCTGCAAAATTGTGAAACAAAATCATGAGGCAATTGGCAATAGCAATAGGAGGAGTTTTGGCTCTGAAATAATTGGCATCGCTTCTAAAAAGATTGTGACCTGTTCATATCTGGGTTTGCTGGTGAATTCTGGCAAAGTGAACTCAGAGAAGCTATACCACACACAACCTGCAGTCAACCATGGCGCTGTCGTGGGAACAAGGCAGCCAAATTTCTTTGACACTGGACAACCTAGGTAAGGTACGGCTCAGAGGGAACCCACTGTTACCCTGGGAAAACTTAAAGGGACACTGTCACCTGGATTTGGAGGGAACAATCTTCAGCCATGGAGGCGAGGTTTTTGGGTTTTTGATTCACCCTTTCCTTACCCGCTGGCTGCATGCTGGCTGCAATATTGGGTTGAAGTTCATTCTCTATCCTTCATAGTTCACGCCTGGGCAAGGCAATCTTACCTTGTGCAGGCATGTACTACGGAGGACAGAGAATGAACTTCAATCCAATATTGCAGCCAGCATGCAGCCAGCGGGTAAGGAAAGGGTGAATCAAAAACCCAAAAACCTCGCCTCCATGGCTGAAGATTGTTCCCTCCAAATTC
The DNA here is from genome assembly GCF_032444005.1 of Ranitomeya imitator. Taxonomy (NCBI): domain Eukaryota; kingdom Metazoa; phylum Chordata; class Amphibia; order Anura; family Dendrobatidae; genus Ranitomeya; species Ranitomeya imitator. The sequence goes on along the minus strand of NC_091283.1, from coordinate 493,018,227 downwards.
AGGTGACAGTGTCCCTTTAACTAATAGATGAAATAACAAGACTAGTCTGGAAAACACTTGCCTCCTCATATAACCAACCTCTTTGTAATGAGTCCAGGTATGGGGGGCTTCTTCTTACCTCTTCTGGCAGACTGATATAGGGGTTATTTGGTGGGTGAAGTTACCCATTAGCTGGCCTGGCAGGGATCCTATGACAGTACATGAAAACCCACACACACCTCATTGATCTGCGACAGAAGGTCTCATTTCACAACTATTGCCTCATACGTAATGTTTTCTCCATATGTTTTATTACTGGAGTCATATATTGGGGTAGAAGTAATAGGAGCATGACTACATGTTTTACTTGACATTTTTTTTTATTTTGAGATTTCCCATAGTTGTGATGATTGTGGTAGAAGATCGAGTAATGGAGAATTATCATTATGTCTATGGGGACACATATAGATCTGCTGGCTCCATATACTGCTTATCAGCTATTTTTGCATGAAAAATGCTGCTATTATGTATCTTTCTATTATCTATCCATTATTTATCTATTATCCATCTACCTATCTATTATCTATCTACCTACCTATCTATCATCTATTAGCTATCTATCTATCTATCTCTATATATCTATTATCTATCTATTTCTATCATCTATTATCTACCTATTATCTATCATCTATCTACCTATCATCTATTAGCTATCTATCTCTATCTATCATCTATCTATCATCTATTATCTACGTGGTATCTATTATCTATCTACCTATCTATTTATCTATTATCTATCTAGCTACCTATCTATCTAATATCTATTTATCTATTATCTATCTAGCTACCTATCTATCTAATATCTATTTGTCTACCTATCATCTATCTATTTTCTGTCTATCATTCTAAGTATCTATCAACAGTATCTATTTTTTGTTCATTCTTTTTCACTCATGTCACTTATGTCCCATTCACACATCCACGTTTATATCCATTTTTTTTTGCAGATAGATCTCACACTAGTTTTACTTGTTTGTTTCACATGACAAATGAATGGCTCAGTAGAGAAATAGTACAGCACATAGATGGTATCTGTGCTACATCAGTGTGGTATCTATTTTTCACAGGCTAATGCTAGAAAGAAACTTGAAAAATCTCAGTTGTTAAAAACGGACCCACAGACTAATAATGGATGAGAATTGAGTCAAGCACACTGATAACAATTGTTCTGTTTTTTTCATAAATCAAAATATACCTCTTATGTCAATTCGGACTTAAAGGGAATCTGTCAGTAGGATCAGCTCCACTAACCATCTATATGGGCATGTTGGGCATTGGAAGCTGAATAAACTGATACCTTGATATCTCCGATCTAATGTCTTATTCCAGAGAAGTCCTTGTTTTTCTTATATGTAAATGTTCAGGACTATGGGTCAGACACTGATCTGCTTGAGACTCCAGAGATTATTTTTAATAAAATTGTGCGTTACCAGTGTGAGACATGTAAAGACTGACAGCGATAATCATATTCAAAACTGATCGGGCAGCATGGTGGCGCAGTGGTTAGCACTGCAGCCTTGCAGCGCTGGGGTCCTGGGTTCTAATCCCACCCAGGACAACATCTGCAAAGAGTTTGTATGTTCTCTCTGTGTTCGCGTGGGTTTCCTCCCACATTCCAAAGACATACTGATAGGGAATCTAGATTGTGAGCCCCATCGGGGACAGTGATGATAATGTGTGTAAACTGTAAAACGCTGCAGAATATGTTAGCGCTATATAAAAATAAAGATTATTATCTTTATCTATTCACATCTACAGCTGTAGCTGCTCTCCTCAGTGTTACTTGGCAATAAATCAGTGTTACTTGGAGTCCGACACAGGTTTGCAGCCCAGGTGACAACACCACGAGAGGAGAGCTACAACTGCAGATGTGTTTTTGAATGAGACAAAGTTCAGCTCTGCTGCACTGCACTGTGTTATTTATAGTCACACACAGCTCTGCAGGAGATTAGTAGAGACTGTGAGTCATTACATGTCTCACACTGGTAACTCCCACTTTCACTTAAAAAAAATATCTGTAGGCACAGAGATTTGAGTCTTACCCATATATCTTACCAGCATATTTATATATTAAGAAAAATGTGGATTTCTCTGGAATAAGAGATCAGATCGCAGGTATCATTTTATTCAGTTTCCTATGACCTACATGCCCATATAGACGGCTTAGGAGGTTTGATCGTAATTACAGATTCCCTTTAAAGGGGCATTCTCTAGTTATGCCTTGAGCAACACACAGCTCTGCTGTGTCCTCACTTCCTGGTCACTGGGGAGTGGGGTCAGGCACTCCTCCTTGAGTGACAGTTCTCTTCAGTAGGTTCCCCTGCTGCTTTGATACTGTTGAGGTACCTTCACACATAACGATATCGTTAAGGATATCGTTGCAACGTCACGCTTTTTGTGACGTAGCAACGATCCCGCTAACGATCTCGTTATGTGTGACAGCGACCAACGATCAGGCCCCTGCTGGGAGATCATTGGTCGCTGGGGAATGATCAGGACCTTTTTTTGGTCGCTGATCACCCGCTGTCATCGCTGGATCGGCGTGTGTGATGCCGATCCATCGATGTGTTGTGGAGCAGTGCCTAGTAGAAAGTCTATAAAGGCACGGATGATTGACCTCGTGGAGACCAAAACATCCAACACCGCGGAGACACCATCACGTGTTTCTCAACGCAGTGATCCAGAACACGTGATGGTGTCTCCGCGGTGTTGGATGAGGGGCACTGATGCGGGGAAAAAACCCCGAAACAGCTGTCTGTGGATGGATACCATGCTTGTGCTTGGCATAGGTGGTTTTCCTTTATTGGATGTTTTCCTTTATAGGATGCTGCCCTTCCCTTGGATGTTCCTTCCCGGGGAAAGGCCTGGCTATTCACTGCCTGCGTTGATGGTGATGGTGATGGTGTCTCTGCAGCTCCTCTACATGCATTTGCATATTTGGGGGCAGTGTTCTGGATCACTGCGTTGAGAAACACGTGATGGTGTCTCCGCGGTGTTGGATGTTTTGGTCTCCACGAGGTCAATCATCCGTGCCTTTATATCACAAAGGCTAGACAGAGACTGCTGTTTATACACTACCCAAAAAAATAAAGTGAACACTAAAATACCACATCCTAGATATCACTGGATTAAATATTCCAGTTACAAATCTTAAGTACATAGTGGAATTCGCTGATAACAATAAAACATAAAAATGATCAATGTAAATCAAAATTAATATCCCATGGAGGTCTGGAGTTGGAATGATACTCAAAATCAAAGTGGAAAATCAAATTCCAGGCTGATGCAACTTCAGTAGAAATGCCTCAAGACAAGGAAATGATGCTCAGTAATGTGTGTGGCCTCCACAAGCCTGTATTGCCTTCCTAAAATACCTGGGCATGCTCCTGATAAGACAGAGGACGTTTTCCCGAGGTATTGCCTGTCATACCTGGATTAAAGCATCAGTCAACTCCTGGACAGTTTGTGTTACAATGTGGCATTGGAGGATGGAACGTGACATGATGTCCCAGATGTGCTCAATTGGGTTCAGGTCTGGGGAACAGGCAGACAAGTCCATAGCTTCAATGCTTTCATCATGCAGGAACTGCTGATGCACTGCAGCCACATGAAGCCTAGCATTGTTATGCATCAGAAGGAACCCAGGGCACCTGCATATGGTCTCACAAAGGGTCTGAGGATCTCATTCCGGTACCTAATGGCGGTCATGCTACCTCTGGCGAGAACATGGAGGGCTGTGCTGCCGTACAAAGAAATGTCTCCCACATCATTACTGAGCCACTGCCAAACCGGTTATGCTGGAGGATGTTGCAGGCAGCAAAAAGTTCTCCATGGCCTCTCCAGACTCTGTCACATGTGCTCAGTATGAACTTGCTCCCAACCGAAGAGCACAGGTCGCTAATGTTGAATCTGCCAATTTTGTTGTTCCCTGGCAAATGCCAATCACCCTGCATAGTGTTGAGCTCTGAGCACAACACCCACTTGTGGACATCGGGCCCTTATACCACCCTCATGGAGTTCTGTTTCTGACAGTTTGAGCAGACACATGAATGTTAGTGACCTGCTAGAGGTCATTTTGCAGGGTTTCGGCTGCTACTACAGTTCCTCCTTGAATAAAGGAGGAGGTAGCGATCCTGCTGCTGGGTTATTGCCCTCCTACGGCCCCCTCCACGTGTTCTGGTGTACTAGCCTGTCGCCTGGTATCTGCTCCATGCTCTGGACACTGTGCTGAAAGACTCAGCTATCCTTCTTGTCACAGGTCGCACTGATGTGCCATCCTGGATGAGCTACACTACCTGAGCAACTCCTGTGGGCTGCACTGTAGACACATCATGCTGCTGTACCTCTAGGGGTGAGAGCAAAGACAAAATGCAAAAGTTATCAAAACAACAGCCAAAAAGTATGAGAACAGACAAATGGTCTGTGTTCCCCCCTGCAGAACCATTTCTTTAAAGGAGTTGTCTTGCTAATTGCCAATAATTTCTACCTGTTGTCTGTTCGATTTGCACAACAGAGGGAGAAATTGATTCACAATCAGTGTTGCTTCATAACTGGACAAGTTGATGTCACAGAAGTGTGATTAACTTGGAGTTACATGGTGTTGTTTAAGTGTTCCCTTTATTTTTTTTGAGCAGTGTACATAGGATACACTGAGACTGTTTACATCACAAAGCTGAGACTGCTGTACCCATCACACTGGATACAATTAGGCTGTGTGCCCACGTTGCGTTTTTTATGTGTTTCTGCTGTGTTTTTTGCTGCAGCAGAAACGCTTAAAAACCACATTCCTATGCAATCCTATGGGATTCCGCAGTTGCTGTTCCCATGCTGCGGATTTTCCCACTGCAGAATCGCATGGCGGTAAAATCCGGAGCTTGTTCATTATTTCTGTGGAATCGCGGCGATTCCGCAGCCATAGGATTGCATTGAAAAGCTCACTTTACGCATGTGGCTATGCCCTCCAGGCATAAAGTGAGCGCTTCATGTGCGGATGGTACCCTCTCTGGAGGAGAGGAGACTCTCCTCCAGCCGCTGGGAAAACATATTTCCGTGAAAAAAAAAGAATTAAAATTAAAAATAGGGATATATATATATATATTTTTTTTTTACTCAAAGTTTTATTTAGGATCACATGACAATTAACTTGTTACATTCTTATATTTCAATACAGAGTTTTCACCCCAAAACAGACCCCCCATTCCCAACTTAATCCACCCCCTCCCAAACAGACAGCCCACGTCTTTTAATAACTTAACCATCAGGATTATAGAGTTACTATCATCTCATGTAGATCTGCATGCCTCATAATATACACCCTTCTTTTATAGTGAACCTATCCCATGGCGAGCCACGAATACCACAATTTGTCGAAGGTTTCCCTTTTTTCTTATAAATCCCTTTTTCTAATATCAGGCCCTGTTTTACATACTGAAGGAATTCCTTTCTTGTAGGCGGCTCATCCTTAATCCAAATTCGCGCTATTACCTTTCGAGCCATATACAGTAATCTGGCAAAGTCTGTCTTCAGATTGTTATCCACTCCAATCTCATCCACGCATCCCAACAAGCACACTATCGGGTCTCTTGGCACCATACATTTGTACGCACCTTCCACTCGACTCAAAACCACCAACCAAAAAGCAGCCAGTCTCGGACATGTCCACATCATATGAAATATGTCAGCATCTGCGGACCTACACCTTGGGCATTCAGAGTCATCACGCAAACCTGCCTTGAACAATACTTCCAGAGATTTATAAACTCTGTGTATCACATAGAGTTGTGAAAGCCTATACGGTTCGCTCAGTGACAGCCTTGGTACCCATTCCAGCACCGATTCCCATTCTCCATTGGGCCCACATCTCTCTCCCACCTAGCTCTTGCCGTGATCGGATACCCCAGAAGGTAAGTATGCAGCAAGTCTTTATAAAGAGTAGAAATAACCCCCTAGTAGTCCCCTCACTACACACATATTCCAACACTATATCCCTTTGAATACTGGCATTTCCGTCCCTATTCTGAGCTCCAAATGCGTGCCTCATCCGCAAATACTGATATTTCCCCTTAGGTCCGAGACCAAACTCTGCCTGCAATCTAGAAAAGGATTTCAACTCCCCCTGCTCAATTATCTGATACACATATTGAATTCCCACTGTCTGCCATTCTGGTAATACCCCCAGTGCCACAAATTCCGGTAAGTTATTATTATGCCATATCGGGGAGAACCTGGTCAGACCCTTAACCCCACGTATGTGTTTCAGTCTACCCCACAACTTACATATCAAAAATATAGTGGGATACGACTTCCCCAGGGCCCCCAGAGACCCATCCTCTAGACACTGCACTACCGGGCTTTCTGTTTGTCACTTTTTCTATCAATTGCTGTACCGCGCTGGACGATCACTCATACGCCCAGCCCTTCAAGTGCCGACTCTGGGCTGCCAGAAAATATACTTCAGGGTTAGGCAATGCCAAGCCCCCCTCATCCTTGGGCCGCTGAAGCGTCTTAAGCCTGATCCAGGGCGTTAATCTGCCTAAATTTTCCCCGCGGTATCCAAACTGGCGCGTTATGAAGAACATACAGTGGGGAAAAAAAGTATTTAGTCAGTCAGCAATAGTGCAAGTTCCACCACTTAAAAAGATGAGAGGCGTCTGTAATTTACATCATAGGTAGACCTCAACTATGGGAGACAAACTGAGAAAAAAAAATCCAGAAAATCACATTGTCTGTTTTTTTAACATTTTATTTGCATATTATGGTGGAAAATAAGTATTTGGTCAGAAACAAAATTTCATCTCAATACTTTGTAAAAATATCCTTTGTTGGCAATGACAGAGGTCAAACGTTTTCTGTAAATCTTCACAAGGTTGCCACACACTGTTGTTGGTATGTTGGCCCATTCCTCCATGCAGATCTCCTCTAGAGCAGTGATGTTTTTGGCTTTTCGCTTGGCAACACGGACTTTCAACTCCCTCCAAAGGTTTTCTATAGGGTTGAGATCTGGAGACTGGCTAGGCCACTCCAGGACCTTGAAATGCTTCTTACGAAGCCACTCCTTCGTTGCCCTGGCGGGGTGCTTTGGATCATTGTCATGTTGAAAGACCCATCCACGTTTCATCTTCAATGCCCTTGCTGACGGAAGGAGGTTTACACTCAAAATCTCACGATACATGGCCCCATTCATTCTTTCATGTACCCGGATCAGTCGTCCTGGCCCCTTTGCAGAGAAACAGCCCCAAAGCATGATGTTTCCACCACCATGCTTTACAGTAGGTATGGTGTTTGATGGATGCAACTCAGTATTCTTTTTCCTCCAAACACGACAAGTTGTGTTTCTACCAAACAGTTCCAGTTTGGTTTCATCAGACCATAGGACATTCTCCCTAAACTCCTCTGGATCATCCAAATGCTCTCTAGCAAACTTCAGACGGGCCCGGACATGTACTGGCTTAAGCAGTGGGACACGTCTGGCACTGCAGGATCTGAGTCCATGGTGGCGTAGTGTGTTACTTATGGTAGGCCTTGTTACATTGGTCCCAGCTCTCTGCAGTTCATTCACTAGGTCCCCCCGCGTGGTTCTGGGATTTTTGCTCACCGTTCTTGTGATCATTCTGACCCCACGGGGAGGGATTTTGCGTGGAGCCCCAGATCGAGGGAGATTATCAGTGGTCTTGTATGTCTTCCTTTTTCTAATTATTGCTCCCACTGTTGATTTCTTCACTCCAAGCTGGTTGGCTATTGCAGATTCAGTCTTCCCAGCCTGGTGCAGGGCTACAATTTTGTTTCAGGTGTCCTTTGACAGCTCTTTGGTCTTCACCATAGTGGAGTTTGGAGTCAGACTGTTTGAGGGTGTGCACAGGTGTCTTTTTATACTGATAACAAGTTTAAACAGGTGCCATTACTACAGGTAATGAGTGGAGGAAAGAGGAGACTCTTAAAGAAGAAGTTACAGGTCTGTGAGAGCCAGAAATCTTGATTGTTTGTTTCTGACCAAATACTTATTTTCCACCATAATATGCAAAAAAAATGATAAAAAAACAGACAATGTGATTTTCTGGATTTTTTTTTCTCAGTTTGTCTCCCATAGTTGAGGTCTACCTATGATGTAAATTACAGACACCTCTCATCTTTTTAAGTGGTGGAACTTGCACTATTGCTGACTGACTAAATACTTTTTTGCCCCACTGTATAGGATTTTCGGCATCAGAATCATTTTGATGAGACTTACTCCAATTTATCATCAGCCCCGACAATGCCCCAAATCTTTCAATAAGCCCAATAGCACCCCTCAAGGAAGCGACCGGGTCTGCCAGAAACAGTAGGATGTCGTCCGCGTAGAGCGCCACCTTTTCTTCCATCATCTCATATTTAAACCCTGACACCTCGTCCGACTGTCGAAGCTTAGCAGCCGATGGTTCCACAGCCAGGGCAAACAAAAGAGGAGAGAGTGGACACCCCTGTCTCGTTCCTCTCGCTAAATGTATAGTCCTTGATAACTCCCCATTCACCCTGACTCTAGCCACCGGCCGCGAGTACAGCAGCCGAATCTAGGACACAAACTGCGAGCCAAACCCCATACACTGCAATACCTGCCAAAGATATCCCCATTCCACACTGTCAAATGCTTTAAGGGCATCTAAGAATGCAATGACTCTCTGGCCACAGTTGTCGGACTTAAGCTGCAGATTCATAAACAATCTCCGTAGATTGACCACCGTGGATCTATCAGGCATAAAGCCAGATTGGCCTGGGTGTACCAGGCCGGAGATGACACTCATCAACCTAGTCGCCAACACCTTGGCCAGAAGCTTGACATCAACAGGGAGTAAGGAGATCGGCCGGTATGATTCCTTAGGAATTACCGTTATTATGGCTTCTCTCATGGATGCTGGCAGATACCCTCTACTTTTAGCCTCATCTAGGACCACCTTTAATCTGGGGATTAGCATCTCCCTCATATTTTTGTAGATCTCAGCGGGAAACCCATCCACTCCAGGTGCCTTCCCATTAGCCATAGACTGTAATACCCGACCCAGTTCCTCCTCCGTGATGGGAGCCTCCAAACTCTCTCTATCCACGTCACTCAACCTCAAAAGCACCAGTCCTTCAAGAAATGCCACTGTGTCTCCCGCTAACTCATCTACCCTAGAGGAATATAGGTCAGCGTAAAAGTCTGCAAAGACCCACAAAATCTCTGAATTTTTGGAGACAATCCTACCATTCCCAGAAGTCAGAGAGTGAACAAACGAAGTATTCCTCTGAGCAGAAGCCACCAGCGACAGCATGTGTCCGACAGTCTCACCCTCCTGATAATATGCCAGCTTCTGAAAATCCCGCTTCCTTTCTGCCTTTCCCAGCAAAGGTTTTTCCAGGTGACTCTGAGCTGCCTTTAATCTGTTCTCAGCTTCAGGGGTACCCATCATAACCATCTCATCTTCCGCTGCCCTTAGCCCATCAGCCGCCGCCTTCTCTGCCTCTCTCGTCTGCCGCTTACATCTACTAATATCTCTAAATAGTAGTCCTCTTAAGTACGCCTTCATAGCTTCCCATATGGTAAGAACATCTGCACTCCCATCATTCAACACAAAAAATTCCGCCAACTTCTGTTTTATCTTATCTAAATCTATACTGTGCAGCCAGTTAGGGTGAAACTTCCACTCTCTCCTGCCCACAGCCCGCGTCCCCACCAGTCAAAACTCCACCTCAATTGGACTATGGTCCGAGAGAGCCCTGAGTAAATATCGAACATCCACCACCATAGTGTCCAACAGACGATTGCCTAGTGCTAGATCAATTCTGGATAGAGTACTATGAGCCGGTGTGTAACATGAATACCCCCTTTCCCCAACATGCCTAACTCTCCATAGGTCAGTCATACCCACTTCGCGAATATAAGTCCCAAACGTAGTAATATGTCCCACTGTCCTATTCTGGGAATTTTTATTTTTATCCCAAAAGTCATCACATATGTTATTAAGATCCCCTATGATTAGAAAAGGTATTGGACCCCGGCGTTCCACCCATTCCAACACCTCCCTAATTTTCTTACTTGAGTGCGGGGGCGGAATGTACATTGCCGCTATACACATCAATACTCCATTTATTTTACATTGCACCATCACATACTGACCATCCACTTCCACCTGAACCGTCACCTCTTCATATTGCACTCCCACGGGTACCAAGACCGACACACCCCTAGAGTACGCAGAGAAGGTAGAGTGGTATGCCTTCTGTATCCAGCATCTCTTTAATACATCCACCTTTTCACGCACCAAATGCGTTTCCAGCATATCATTGAGGCTCTTTGCTCTCGAACATACTGTAGACTCACCGCTCGCCGGGTCCCATCCGCAAGGCCTCTCACGTTCTAACTCAATATTTTCGTGTGGCCCCCCAATTATGTGGCTCATCATCCTTCATAGCAACCTCCTATCCAAATATGAGCTGTCTAATCCCTCCCACCCACCCCATCAACCTCAAACTTACCCCCCTAACCCATCCAATACCACACATTCTACCTCTTATCAAGAGTGGGGCTCCAGCGCCCATTGCGAACACTCTCCCTTGCCTTACCCTCTCATCTCTCCTCCCGCTGCCATGACAAACAGAATTTCCCACAATTTTTGTTTTCAGAACAATCCAACTTATAAACACATGTAGAGAAACTTCAAACCAAACTTGCAGTACCCCGCAGAACCCTCCTCCTCCATATTTATTAACCGTTGCTGCCCCCTTCAGCCGAACACTCAGTATGGCCTGGTACAATCCTCAACAATTGCTCAACCATCTAGCAAATATGCTATTAAGCGCAGATCCCTTCTCCAGCGACAGAGAAATAACTTCCATCTGGATCCCCACAAAATGTCAATCGCCTTTTCCCTTAAAGGTACCGTCACACTAAGCGACGCTGCAGCGATACCGACAACGATGTTGATCGCTGCGTCGCTGTTTGGTCGCTGGAGAGCTGTCACACAGACAGCTCTCCAGCGACCAACGATCCTGAAGTCCCCGGGTAACCAGGGTAAACATCGGGTTACTAAGCGTAGGGCCGCGCTTTGTAACCCGATGTTTACCCTGGTTACCAGTGACGACATCGCTGAATCGGCGTCACACACGCTGATTCAGCGATGTCAGCAGGAGTCCAGCGACGAAATAAAGTGCTGGACTTTCCCCAGCGACCAACGATCTCCCAGCAGTGGCCTGATCTTTGGTCGCTGTCACACATAACAATTTAGTTAACGATATCGTTGCTACGTCACAAAAAGCAACGATATCATTAACGATATCGTTCAGTGTGACGGTACCTTAAGTCTTTTAGCGTTAGTATCAATCCACTGGGTAGCGTCCTCTGGTGTCAGGAAAAAGTGGGTCTTATCAAAAGCGACCACTCTCAGCTTTGCAGGGAACAACAGAGTATTGCACTCCCAGTTCCCTCAGTCGTGTCTTGACCCCAGTGAACTTCATCCATTGTTTCTGAACTGCAGCAGAATAATCCGGGTAGATGGCAATCTTTTGACCTCCAGCCGTCAGATCCTCCATTTCTCTAGCCTTTCTGAGGATAATGTCTCTGTCCCTGTAGTTCAGTATTTTGGCAAGCATGGTACGGGGATTCGCTCCTGGGCAGGGGGCTGCGGAGGGACCCTATGAGCTCTTTCAACAGCAAAAACTTTTGTCAGCACTGTGCCAATTTTCTCCAGCAACCAGCTTTCAACAAACTCTGTGGGGTTTCTCCCCTCAGTCTTTTCAGGCAGCCCCACTATACGTATATTATTCCTTCCAGATCTATTTTTCAGATCCTCATTTTTGGCAGCGAGCTCTGATATTGCTTGGGCGAACTTTTTCTCAGCTTTTCGCAGTTTAACTATGTTGTCTTCTGCCATATTCACCCTCTCCTCCACCACTCCCATACGTCTGTCCATCTTTTGCAGGGCTGCATTAATTTGTGCTGTGTCCCCTATTATCTCCTGCATTTGCAGGTCCAGGGAATTCAGGGATTGCTGGCATGAGGAGATCTCTCAGGGTCAGCTCCTCTTCCTCCATCAAACCTTCAGGTCCCCCTTTTGCCCCCGACATGCTGCCTCTCTGCTTCCCCCTCTGTACCTCATGCTTTGCAGCCAGGACTGTATCCTCTTCCTCCTTATGAGCTCCAGCTCCTTGCTCTGCCTCCTCCGCAGCCTCCACTCTGGCATACTGCTGGAGCTTCATCGCCACTTCCATACGTCTCTGGCATGCAGCATTTTCTTTATCAGCTTGCTCCCTGGCCTCGGCGCCATCTTGGCTGGCTCCTGCATCGCCAGCTTCCGCATCCTTCTGCCGTCGCCTGGTCATCTCCTCCACCGTCAGATCCACCGCTCTGCACCGCGCAGCTCCCCTGACCCTCAGCCAGCCAGTAAGCAGCAGAAAAGCCCGGCCCGCGGTGTCTGCACAGGATAATCACTTTTTAGCAGCGGGAGCGCTCTTCTATGCGACCGTTCACATGGCCAGCTAGGACACGCCCCCAAAAATAGGGATATACTTATCTTATGACGGCCCCCTGAGTCCTCCCACCTCTCAGCGGTGCACGTGGTGGCTTCTGTTCCGAGGGATGCATTGCGCGAAGGACCTGGGATGACGTCACAGTCACACGACTGTCATGTCACAAAGGTCCTCCATGCAAAGCATCCCTGGGAACGGAACGTACCGGGAGCGCTGTTGAGATCGGGGGCCGTCAGACGATGAGAATAACCATATTTTTTATTTTTTTATTATTTTTAACATTCTTTTACTATTGCATGGGCAGCATCAATACTAAAAAGTTGGTCACACTTGTCAAGCACTATGCTTGACAAGTGTGACCAACCTGTCAATCACTTTTCCAAGTGATGCTTCAAATCGCTTGTAAAGTGCAAGCATTCTGCAAGCTAAAAACGTTTGCAAAACGCTTGTGTTTTGCGGGGAAAAAGCATGCAAATTCTGCATGCGTTTTACCAGCGGCTTGAGAGTTTTGGAAATGCTGCGGACATTTCCGCAGCATTTCTGCAATGTGGGCACATAGCCTTAGATTGCTTTATTCATCACAAAGGAGACAGCGACTGTTGTATATGCAGCACATAGGAGACACTGACACTGCTGACTATACATCACATAGGAGATACAGACTGCTGTATACACCACAAAGGAGGCATATTATTATGGGTTAAACAAGGGTGTGTACACCTTCAGTATTTGCAGCACATTTTTCTGCTACTAAAACTATAGTGTTGACAGGAAAAAGGCTGCGTAAAATATGCACGTTTATTATGAGTTTTTTGTACTTGCATTGTTTTCCCCCAATCATTTGAATGGGTGAAAAACACAGCAAATCGCTTAAAGAATTGACACTGCAGATTGGAAAAAGAAAACTTCGAAGGTTCATATCTGCAAGGAAAAATAAGGAGCATGTGCACTAGAGTTGGTACTGTAAAAAGCTATGGGGCGGTTCCATGTCAAAAATGCACATGTGAACATGTGAACAAGCCCTAAGAGGGAAGAATTATGCGGTGACGCCGAACTTTGCATTTCAAAAAACAAACACTTCATACTTACATTCCGGTGTCTGTCCTCCGGCGCTGTGCTTCTCTGCACTGTGAGCGCCGGCCAGCCGGAAAGCAGATTACAGCGGTGACGTTACCGCTGTGCTTTTCGGCTGGCGCTCACAGTCAGTGCAGAGAAGCACAGCGCCGGGGGACAGACACCGGAATGTAAGTATGTAGTTTTTTTTTTTTTACGTTTACGCTGGTAACCAGGGTAAACATCGGGTTACTAAGCGCGGCCCTGCGCTTAGTAACCCGATGTTTACCCGGGGACCGGCATCGTTGGTCGCTGGAGAGCTGCCTGTGTGACAGCTCTCCAGCGACCACACAGCGACGCTGCAGCGATCGGGATCGTTGTCTAGATCGTTGCAGCGTCGCTAAATGTGACAGTACCTTTAGCCACCAAATTCATATATACTCACAAGCGCCCTGAACCAATAAGAGTTCCAAAAAGTTATTTTAGAACATGTAAAGTATTAGAAGCGAAGGTTTTGGTGGTGGGTGGGAGTATATAAATAAGAACAATAACATTTATTTTAAACAATTATGTGTATAATTTGCAGAGCGGATTATCAGAGAAAAAAAATGATCAAAATTCACACTGGATGTGCCAGACAAAAGCAGATACAAGTTTAAAATAAACTTCATTATTCTCATTTATATTCCTCCAAGCCCCCAACACTTTTACTTACACTATTACATGTTCCAAAATAACTTTTTGGAACTATGATTAAGGGTAGGGTGATTTTGCCTAAAAATAAAATCTTGATTTTTCTTTTTTAAAATTAAAGACATTTTGATTTTTTTTTAATTTTATTTTTGCTTGCACGGAATGCCTTAATGCAGACTGATCATCAGAGCGGTCCCTCACATGTAGAGTGAAACGACGCATAATGACCGTCATCGGCTTTATTCACATTTCAGGATTTGTATGCCAAAACCATGTTTCTCACTGAACTGTAAGAACTTGAATGAATGAAATGGGATTTATAGAAAAGTCACATGAAAACCAGAACCAAAACAAAGTAAATCAGGACTGAGGATTCAGAGCGGTGGGGGAACACCATCATGGAGTGTGGATGACTGGATGAAGATGATATTCAGTGGATATTGGCCAAGCAGATGATGCTGGAACTTGTCTGGTGCGGTTCTAACGAAACATGTAAAGATCGCTTCCCGAAGACAATAATCACATTTCCTTATCATTAGCCCCTTCATGATTTATCCATTAGTCATGGAACAAGATGAGCGCAGACCATACTTGGCAGATGCCAGCAGCGCTTGGAGCTCGCTCTGATCGCTGCTGTTTAACCACTTAAAGACCACTGTCAATCTCTGTCAGCAGCATGTAAGTGGTGCAATCCTTGTAGGGTGTTCTTTAGGGCAGAGGGTGCCGTGTCAGAAAGTGGATTCAGCTACAGGATCTGTTCAACCCCAGTGCCGAGCTTGCTCAGGAATTGCAGCAGGTAGGTGTCATGGCATCTACACGCTCAGTGAGGCAAAGCTTGTGGCATGCCTGTACAGGGAAATCTTAGACACGGCTCACATTACTTTCTTAGATGAGAGGTTTGGCGATGACGAAGCCATATTTTAGGATGACAATGCATTTTACGACTAAGTAAAGAATATTACAGTTGGCCTTCAGAAAACATATCACCTCAATGATAAGATTAGCCATCAGTCCAAACCTCAATCTGATTGAAAATTTATGTTGGACAATAAATAATTGGATTATGACGAGGCTCAGTCCGGCAAAGAGGATCTATTTCCGCTCTTCAAGAAAGTTGGACCCTCCCTGATGGACAATAATAGTGAAGGCCATACCTTTTATGAATTCTTCTGTCATAAAAACACAGGAATTAATAAATAATAGTACCTGGAATTTTTTTTCCCCCACCAATTCCATATTTCTTTCCCAGTAACTAATCATTTCCCGTGATTTGATAGAAGCTTCATGAGTAGTGATGAGCGAATATACTCGTTACTCGAGATTTCTCGAGCACGCTCGGGGGTCCTCCGAGTATTTTTAGTGCTCGGAGATTTAGTTTACATCGCCTCAGCTGAATGATTTACATCTGTTAGCCAGCATAAGTACATGTGGGGGTTGCCTGGTTGCTAGGGAATCCCCACATGTAATCAAGCTGGCTAAGAGATGCAAATCATCCAGCTGCGGTGAAGAAAACTAAGTCTCCAAGCACTAAAAAATACTCTGAGGAACCCCGAGCGTGCTCGGGAAATCTCGAGTAACGAGTATATTCGCTCATCACTACTCATTAGCGGTTACCATTGCCTCAGGTCATATCTGTGTATCTCTCCTATCACTATTGTTGCCCCCTCCGCTCAGTGGCTGAATACTTTCCAGTGTCCTTGCAGCTGGCATTTCTTTCTCCACATGGTGACATCTGCTCAGCAAATTTAACCCTTCCTTACAGTGAACTGCACACCCCACTCTCTCACCCATTTCTGGGGACCATTGGAGCTCCTCACTGACGGTCTCCACCAACACTTCTGCTGATCCATCTTCCTTGAATATCCCTTTAATCTTCTCCACGTCTCCTGTGTACAGGGCGTTATGAATGGCAATGTCCCGGCAATATTGGAGCCTTCGGTTGGCAGTAGGGAATGAAGGCCGGCTGTCAGACAGGAACCTGCGGGTGAGACACTGACTCCGCACCGCCCTTCTCCGCTCTTCATCCTCAAGCTGTTCTCTCTGCTGCTGCAGGGATCGCAGGGTGGCAGCCGAGTAGGGGAAGGTCTCTTTGGCCATTTTATTTGGGTTTTAGCATTCCCTTCCAGTCCTGGAACCCAAAGCCTCATTGAGTCCGCGAGAGAGGAGAGCGGTCCTATTTATAACCCCTGCTCCACATGGTAAACATATTTTTGCAGTGTCACCTTCCTGAATATAATTATGGGTGTCAGTTGTCCCCATCGGGTCCCTTCCTCCCTGTACATTTATATGCAAGAACAGTAGCCGCACATATATAATAGATAGGTTGTTCAATATTCCTATGGTCCTTTTATAACAGCCTGAGAATAAGGAAATCATGAGTGGGAGACCCCCCTTCTATTTAGATAACCTTATTACACATGAAAGATGCTAACCCCACAGTGTAAAGCACAAAATGACTGCTCAAACCAAGCACATGTGATCTTGGGGTACCTGCCTATCTCTGCCCTTCTGTCGCTATTATAATGCCAGAGCTGTCAATCAAGGATGAGTTGGGCAGACACAGATGCAAAAGAAAGCAGGTGGAAAGGTGCACTGAACTGTTTGGCCACACTAAGGGTGCACCGAGCTCCTGTGCTTTGTTTGACCAGTCATTTTGTGCTGGCAGACTCTTTGCACATCACACCCAATCCATACAGACACAATGACAGTGAAGAGGGGGGTTTTCGCAGTTGGTGGGGTTCAGAGGTCGCACCACCATCTACTATAAACTATATATCACTGTTCCTTGGTACGGCCGGTTACATCTGCCACCAATATAGTGATGAGATCGATAGGAGACACAGGCTGCGGTACCGAGGAACAGCAAGTGTCCAATACATAAATTGTTTGGTTTCTTTACGTTTTGAGACTACCATGGACCCATTTTTTTTTTTTTTTTACACAGTGAAATAAAGGTTTCTTGCTTTTATGGCCAGTAAATAAAAAAAATCTTGTTCTAACTATAATCTAATACAAAACAGGATCATAAATTCTAGAAATAATATAACCAAATACAACCATGTTGTAGTCATAGCCATGTTCCCACAGGCAGGGTAGTACAAGGAGGCTTTATACATACACTGTGTGCACAATTATTAGATACTGTACTTTTGATTATTCATTTTTTTATTGAACTACAGTGCTGACAGCCAAATAAGGTGTTATCTGAGCTTGCTCTGTTGCTAACCAAGTGTTTTCGGCATGCTCGAATACTAGGTTCGAATGTCCGCGGCTGCATGTCTCGTGGCTGTTCAACAGCTGCAACACGTGAATGGATTACCTGTTTGTCAGAGAATCCCTGCAAGTGTTGCAGCTGTTGAACAGTCTCGAGACAGAGGTGCAGGGACTCAACATATTTCGAGCACGCGGAAGACACTCGGTTAGCACACAAGCATGCTCAGATAACACCTTATCCCAGCATGTTCACTAATCACTAGTAACCAATCCTAAATATTTAAAAATGTAACTAAAAAAAATAAAAAATTGCTCATCGCACGTGCAATCCAATCTGGGTGCTCGCATCATCCTTGAACACATATATTGAATCCAAGTTAATCTATGCAGCAGAGCAGGGGCACCAGTTTTGCATTGATTCCTAGGGTGCCAACCTCTGCGGTTCAGCAGAGCAGGGGCACCTGTCTTGCATTGATTCCTAGGGTGCCAACCTCTGCGGTCCAGCAGAGCAGGGGTACCGGTCTTGCATTGATTCCTAGGGTGCCAACCTCTGCGGTTCAGCAGAGCAGGGGCACCTGTCTTGCATTGATTCCTATGGTGCCAACCTCTGCGGTCCAGCAGAGCAGGGGTACCGGTCTGGCATTGATTCCTAGGGTGCCAACCTCTGCGGTCCAGCAGAGCAGGGGTACCTGTCTTGCATGGATTCCTAGGGTGCCAACCTCTGCGGTCCAGCAGAGTCACATTTAGAGATTTGCAGGTGCTTACATCAAAATTAATATATCTTTCTTGTCTCCTCTGGGAACGCTCCATTAATTGCATCGAGAATTCTTTGAATATGCAATATAGGATGACTTTGGTATCTGCTTGTATTTGTTATGATTAATGTTTTTGGGATTTTTATGGAAATTGTAAAAGGGGGTTGCAAAACCATGGGCAACATGAATCAGGGTCTGGCTGCATAATTGTATCCAGGTATGTTTTTCTCCAAAAAATGGTTCAAAGATATAATTTGAAGATCTGGCCAGGGACCAAAGAGAGACAAGACTAGTCCATCACAACCTCTGGTCAGCTTCTCCATGAACAGCTCCAGATGACTGACAGGTGTCTCCCAATGTACACATATAGGCGAGATCTATCAAGCAACTAGAACGGTTGAGGGAGAAGCCGACTGGGGACGGTGCTGAATTAGTCTGGTCTTTGGCTGGATGATTACATTAGATCTTCTCTAAAACACCACATCATTTTGGAGAAACATGTACATGGATATAATCGTGCAGCCAGCACATGGTTTAGGCAGCATGAATCACCCAACAGGTTTTCTTTAATGGTGGTGAAGAAAATCTGAATCTACAGACTCCTACCATGTAAATCTGGGAATACAGAAGAAGGACATGCAAACAGGTGAGAGAAGGAAGTGTCTGGATATACTTGAATAGAGGAGAGGAGTACAAGACTCGGGCTGCTGCGTCACTTCCTTAGCACATAATTTGGCCAATTCATGCATGCCCAGATGCCAACAACAAGGCGATCTCCGGTTTGCTGGGAACCCATCTAGTGGGAACACCTTTCTTAGGCTAAAGCCTGAATTTATGGGTAGGTAGGAGGCAAAACCTCTCCATTTTTTCTTGTTATCTACAGCAGTAATGCTATTCATATATTTCAGATTTACATGCTTTAGCACTACAGAGTGCAACTTTATTTTTTTGTCTGGTATATAAAAATTAGAAACTGTCCTCAAAATGTGAAAAGGTATGGATACTTTGGTTTGAATCCTCCGTGACTCAGGTTAGTCCTCAGGAGATGAGGAGTATTCTCTCATGATAAAGTATGTGATATTTGGTGCCGGACATGAGGGTCTTATGGTTTTGGTTAAGACAGTACACCCATCGTATGTTAAGGGCAGGGTTTGTTCTAGTGTTCTCTGATGTAATCTTGTCATGTTGTATAATCTTCAATAAAACAAATAAAAAAACCAAAAACATGAGCTTGTTATCCAAGGTCGAGTTGTGCTTAACCTGTAGTATATTTTATTGAATTTATTTATTTGCAAGGCCCAGCAACCATTGGATGAAAAGTTCCTGGTCACTGATGTAATACTAGCGTCATCTTATCTTGAAGTAGTTAGTCCGGAAGGTCACAAAGCAGTGAGTCTAGGTCATCTGGGGAAGAAAAAAATAAAAGATATAAACAGCACAGTTACCTCTGTGATGCAATGATGTGCATAATGTTGCCTAACTAAATAGAGTTATGGATAATACAGGTCAAAGACAGGGGGTACTGGATCACTATTTTCTGTGTATACAGTGCCACCGGTTATGGCAGTTCATCCCCACCCCAGTGTGTGGTGTGACAGGCAAGGCCACCCACAGCCTATGGGCAAGCAACACCTTCAAGATCAGCAAATGTTAAAGGAAAACCCATTATTTCACTCACCTAAATCCCAGTCCGGCTGTGGGGTGTCTGGCTGCTCTGTGCTGTATGACTGGCGAGAAACTGCTGCTGTTTGGGCATTTATTGACTGTGTAGTGTATGACGTGTGAGAAGCTGCGGGGTGATGACTTCGGGAGGACGGGTGACACAGTGTTGGCTGAGCGGTCCTGGCATGTGATGTGCTGGATAAAGGAGGGGGTGATGTCTGTGGGGCACTCAGCGGTTCTGTGCTGGACGAGAGATCAAGTGGTGATCGGGCCTGGTTACGGTTCAGATCCATGTCATCATGTGGCACAGGCACCTGGATAGAGACAGGGTAGTAATGTTTTATTCCAATAACAATTACATTTTATTTACAGCTTTGCATTGTACTGTCCCCTCATCAATGCAGTGTGTCCTTACACACAGAGACTAAGTGAGATGCATATCACTGTTGGAATAACATGCGGACCATCACACAACTCTTAAGCTTTACCTTGGGTTTCAAGCCTTCATCCACGGGGGGATAGATTTTTACCAAGTTGCTTGGTGTCACATTAAGATAATGATTACGGTGAGATGGTGAGAACACTCCGACCTGCAAAAGCAAAACAAATGAATAGGATGAGTCTATCACTAGTAAGTAGGTATTCCAGTGTCAGCAAATAAGCCTCGGACATTTACAGGACATGGCGCTCATAACGCTGTGCCCCTAAGCGAGCAGCACGTGGCCAGAGCAATGAAGGTTCCCATTCAATGACCGCAAGCAGAGAGCTCCATGAGAGATTGGTATCTAAGTATATTGGAATATTTTTTTGCAGAATGAATAAGCTTACAGGGCTATTCTGATCGTCTATCTTCATGAGTGCACCACTCCTTTGCCTCCCAGCTTCCGGCTTTGCCGAAATCAGACGGTCATCAGAGCCTAATGTCCAATTTAAAGGGAACCTGTCAGCAGGATTGTGCACAGTAACCTACAGACAGTGTCAGGTCGGCGCCGTTATACCGTATAAAATGATACCTTGGTTGATGAAATATGTCTTGTGGTTGTTTCTTAATCTTTATTTTTAGTTTTGTGTTATGATATGCTTGTGCCCAGGGGCAGCCTGTGGCGGGTCTTCATGTGGTGCTCTGATTAGGTATTCATAATGGAGACTGCTGACAGGTCACTGACCCGCCCCCTAGTTTGCATAATGAATACCATCACATACTGAAGGAAAAAAAAAAACGCTTCTGCAGGAAGGTACCAGCCGTGGCACATGCGCTGCAGCATAATCGCATGGTTACTGTGCACTTAATAATCCCTTTTGCAGATTTACTTGAGCGAGAAAAATAAAAAAAAAGTAATTTTGAAAATGGCTCGCGGGGTGCCTGCGCAGTAGCAGCTACTGGTTTGTATAGAGATCCGATAGCCGCCATCTTGCTGAAGAAAAAAAAAAAAAAAAAAAGTCCTCCTCCATGATGGCCCTGCCCGCGCCTGTGCAGTACCAGCTCTCAGAGATCGCCAAGAGCTGCTGTTGCGCATGCGTGGGCGGCGCCAGCTTGGTGGCGGACAATTTTTTTTCTTCTCCAGCAAGTTAGCGCTACCGGCGCCTGTGCAACAGCAGCTATCGGATCTCTATAAAAACCAATAGCTGCTACTGCGCAGGCACCCCGGGCGCCATTTTCAAAATTATGCTGCAGTGCAGGTGCCACGGCTGGCACCTGCCTGCAGAAGCATTTTTTGTCTCTTTCTTCATTATGTTAGGTATTCATTCTGCAAACTAGGGGGCAGGTCACTGAGCACCACGGACACCAATCCCACCTTAGGGCACGAGAATTTCATTAACACAAAACTGAAAATTAAGATTTAAGAAACAACCACAAGACAAATTTCATCAACCCAAGTATCATTTTATTCAGTATAATGGCGCCGAACTGATACTGTGTGTAGGTTACTGTGCACAATCCTGCTGACAGGTTCCCATTAAAGACAACAAAATATGGGGACAGCTATTCTTGTATTTGGCTAATGGGGTTCAGAGGTATACAGATCACGTAGCGTATGCCTGAATACAGCCCTTCCCCATCTCTATACCTGCAGTGCTCAACTACCATCCAGAAGAATGCAATGAATCGGAGGGAGCGCACAATCAGATACACGGACTCACACGCTATGGACCCAGTGTGCTCTCTGACAGCTTGTTTCAGTGAATCGGCATCATTTTTTTATGCCATTATAGCTAATAGAAGAGCAGGCCTGTGCCCGTAGTATGCTGCCCTTACAAAGAGCATCAGTCTAATAACATATGAAGGTGAAATGTTCTGCTAAAAGAAATTTATATATTGTAGATTATTTTTCCTGCCAATACCCGGCCATTGCATCTGTATTATCCAGGATATGTTTAAAATATGATATACTAAAGTTACTTTTCATATAAAAGGCACAGTAATCTCAAACCCCAAGATGGATAAACATTCTGGTTATTTTTATGTTAAGACAATATAACCTGCATGTATTAAATCATAAGCAACTCTGTATGGGCAGCACTGTGAACAACGTACAAGAGGAGGGGTCCCGCTGCAAACATTATGGTTTGGGATTTTGTGACTAAGGCCAGACGAGCCGCGTGACCACAATTACCTGCTGTAACAAGAGGACGCTACCAATCTTCAGCTCACTCTCTCGCTCCTCTAGTAGCACATGATGGACAGTGCCCTGGATATCTCCTGGAGAAGACAAGGTACACTACTTGTACTCATTGGAAAATGACCAGAAAAAAAAAATAGGAGAAAGCTAAAAACGGAAGCAGCAGCCAGAGTTATAGGGGAGAACATAGTAAGGCCAAGGTCATATCCGTTTATCACTGCCCAAGTACAGGAGGGGACTTCAAGGCTGACCACAAGTCTCATAACCCAAACTCAACAACCTCATATACACCCATCAAGCTATTAAGTTTAGATAAGGATAACCACGGTCAGTCCAGAAATACAAGTCCATTCTTGGACAACGGTTTTATTTCTGAATTTGGCCAAAGTCACTATAGTAAAATGGCAAGGGTAGCGCTCACAGTACCTGTAGGGTCTCTGAACACTGCACTAGCATCTCCATTGGCCAAAGTCAACGTCTTAAGGGCCACCGCCATTCTTGGAACTTTGTTCCTTGGAAGTTGCTTTAGAGCCGCCTGTGAACAGAAAGGGGGGTGATCAGTAATATCAGGAAGCCACATATGATTATTTAACCCCCTCATGTGCTCAGTAAGGAAGATCTTTGGTTACCTTGCGGAGCACCATGACCACACTGTACGTTCGGAGGAAACAGGCAGGGTCGTTTTCATCTAATGAGAGCTCAGCTTTCATAGTGGCCCAGGGACCCCTGATAAACTGCTCTTCTACAGGCTGCTGTGAGGATCCCCCTTCCTGTAGATAGAAGAAATCATGAATCTATGTATGGTGGTTGAACTAATGCGAGTACAGAACTGTACACAGACAGGAAAGAGTAAATACCTACTTTACTATGTAACTTGGCACGTGCCCCATGGCTCGGGGTGTGAGGAGTGGACACTAGGATTTCATCCAGCCCTCTTCCACTGCCCTGGGAACAGATGTCAAATCTAAAGTTTATTCAAGGACAAAAGTACTCAACAAGTCGTATGGCAGAAGGTTTTATGAGGTTATGGTCCTGGCACCATTACTACCAGCAGCCGGCAAGAGAGATCGCTGGCACTATATACCCAGCTCATTACTTTACAGCCATTGCCTGATTGCAGAGTGAATACCAGTGGCATCTGTATGACAAGTAGGGAAATATTTATTTGGGGTGTCATACCACAGTATTGCCCAAAGTGGGTGCCGCAGAACCTTAGGGGTCCTACATGGGGCTTCTGCAGTCCTGCAGGTGGCTTCCCAATAATGGTGGTAGGTTTTAGGTTTTTACATTTACAGAGAATATGGTACAGCAAACTGGCATGTTATGGGGCCAAAAAGGGTAGAGCAATAGGCAGCCAAGGAGACAAGTTGGAGGCCAATCATACTGTGACACTATAAAAACTGTGTCGCCACTTGGGGTAATAATCTGACACTTATTAAAACCTCAACTTTTGGCAGAAGAGAAAGGAAACTTGTGACATAGACCCTTCAATTCAAGTGTATCTGGACAACTAACTGGCCATCAGCTTGGCAAGTTGGGCAAAACAAATGCGTTTGTGGAAGTTACAAAAAAGAAAAAAAAAAGGGCTACCATGTGCATGGTAACTACACAAAACATTAGAGGAGATCATCTTTGTAAGAATGTATATTCAGCATCACACAGCACAATCCAAGGCCATGTGAAATATGTGAATATAACTTTCAGGCACTGAAGGGACAGGCAGAACTGACACACTGTCATCCTGCAAAGGGGTGCGAGGCATGACAAAGGATCCATCTATGGTGCCCCGTCAATCTGTAGGTCATGTTCTGCCACTGCACTATATACAGTATCACAAAGTACAAGAAAAGGTTTGGGATGTGTCCAGCACAAGAGCGCCTCTGCAGCAGGAAATATTCTCTTAGGTAAAAAAAGACACATGTGCTCCAGTATTCACGTCAAACCTTCTAATATACGTTTACAATCTTCCCTCCAGAATAAGGTTAACAACAATTACAAAAATGTCAACGTGTTTCAAGATTACAAATGGTGTTGTGTAAAATAGGGATTTTTGTGTACTCACCGTAAAATCCTTTTCTCCGAGCCATTCATTGGGGGACCCAGACCGTGGGTGTATGCTGATGCCACTAGGAGGCTGACACTAAGTGATACAAAGAAAGTTAGCTCCTCCCCTGCAGTATACACCCTCCTGCTGGCTCTCAGCTAACCAGTTCGGTGCAAAAGCAGTAGGAGATCAATAACAACATATGAGAGTATAGTATGTCAAATTATATATGAGAGTATAGCATGTCAAATTATAAAAACAAGCACAAGCTAATAACAGGGTGGGAGCTGTGTCCCCCAATGAATGGCTCGGAGAAAAGG
Organism: Ranitomeya imitator; assembly: GCF_032444005.1. Lineage (NCBI taxonomy): Eukaryota > Metazoa > Chordata > Amphibia > Anura > Dendrobatidae > Ranitomeya > Ranitomeya imitator. The sequence goes on along the minus strand of NC_091283.1, from coordinate 492,993,350 downwards.
ATTTTACGGTGAGTACACAAAAATCCCTTTTTCTCCTTCGCCTCATTGGGGGACACAGACCGTGGGACGTCCCAAAGCAGTCCCTGGGCGGGGACAACATCAGATCAGGCCCTGTGTAACGCTACTTACAAGTGCGCCACCGCGGCCTGCAGAGTTCACCTGCCCAGACTAACGTCTGCGGAAGTCTGGGAATTATAGTGCTTAAAGGATGCATGCGGACTGGGCGAACCCGCAAAGCTGACAGACATGCATTGCTAACGCCTGGTGTCTAGAACCCAACAAACTTCGATTGATCGAGGGAGTGAAAATAGTCTGATGTCTAACACGGAAGGACTTCTGAATGTGTACAGAATCCACCAGGCTAACATGGCCGAAGAAACGGCTAAGCCCTTCCTGAAAAACGCCAGGAAGCCCAAATGAGGTGTCCATCCTCTCGAAGGACACCGTCCTCGACACGTACCTACTCAGGGCACTCACATTGTCCAGGGTATGGGGAACCCATTCCATTTTGTGGACTGGAGCCGAAAGAGAAGAACGATGCCCTCGTAACAGTGGAAGTACGATACCACCTTGGTAACAAGGGACAGGGACGGCCTGAGGACAACCTTGCCTTGATGGTAATAAAAAAAAAAGGGTCTAAAGGAACAGAGCGGCCAGCTTCGAAGACTCATCTGAATTGACTTGGACAGTGCGGATCTCCCAGGATCACTAGGGCTTTCCAGCTTCCTAAAGACCCTCAGAACTAGTGGAAGAGGCGTGATGGAGCTGGTATCACAGAAGAACCAAAGCATGCACTGCGATGGCTTTTGGATCTCAAGGCCGAACCATGAACTCGAATACATTGGCGTTCAGTCTGGACACCATCCGATCTACATCTGGAGTGCTCCAGTGAAGGCAGATATGTTGGAAGACCTCCGGATGAAGTTCCCACTCGAGGCGAGACCCTGGCGGCTGAGAAAAAAAACTGCCGCCCAGACTTCTACTCCTGGGATGAGTACTGCCGAGATCACCGAATTATAGATCTCGGCCCATCAGAGAGTGTGAGGTACGTAGGTCAAGGTGTCTGACCGCGGGTATCTGCTAGAGGATAGACGTATTGCACAGCCGTGATAATATCCAACTGAATTTGGATGGGGAGACCTGCCAGAGGGTATGGAGCCTGCTGTAGGAGCAGAGGTACCATTGGGATCCCCAGAAAAAACTGATCGGGAGACTGGATTCTCGAGATAACCAGAGGCCTTGAGCAGTGTGGTGACGCTCCGTAGTCACTAGCAACCATTGAACCGGGAGAAAGGATCTCCCCTGGATGGGAAAGACGCTCAAAGATTACCCTCTGGAAACCTGTCTGACCTGCAGAAAAAACAAACGGAGCGAAGAGAACTGCCTCCATTGCTATTATTCTACCCAAGGATCCTCATAGCAAATCGGATGGAAATGAGGGCAGGTACGGACCGGGGCTGAAATTCGGCCCCATCTTGAAAAGAGATAGCCAACGACCAGACAGGCCGTTCTGACATTTGCCAGAATTGCCAGATGGCCATTCCGGCCCAGAATGAGGGGATAAGTGACCAAGTGCGGGGGCTCCCTGTTGAAGGACCACAGCCTTGTCTCAAGGGAGGATTCCAACCCTCTGGAGGTGTCCAGGATCATCCTTAAAAGGCTATCTGCTGGGCTGGAAATGAGGAAGACCTGTCCAAGTCTATCCGCCAGCCCAGGTGAGGAGGGGTATCGTAAGGTATATATAGACGGGCTCAGCGTAATCCTGGAAGAACGGCTGGAAGTCAACCAGATAGGGGAGGACGGCCACGCACCCAGAGTGCCAGAGGGACATGACAGCCGCCATGATAATGGCGTACACTCTGGGAGAGGTAGCAACGCCAAAGGGCAAGGTCGTGACTTGTGAAGGTAAGCATCCTGAATGTCGATGGATGCCAGAAAAACTCCACCTTTTCCCATTGAAGTGATGGCCGAGTGGAGGAACTCCATCCAAAGAAGGAGGACCTTTTCAAGCTTGTTAGAAGTCCGGGATCGGTCTTACTTTTCGGTCCCCTTTTTGGAAACAAGATCCCTTAGATCTAGACTGTCCTGAACAACCCCTCCACTGTTGGTTGGATCTATAGGACACCTGCTATCCTTTGTTCCTACGTGGGGGAACACCCCCAACTACTCACCGAATAAGCGATCACTCTGTGATGTGGGAGTGCTGTCAGAGGTTTTTTGAAGGCAGAGTATGCTTCCGTTCTCTGATCCATAAAGCCCTTCTGAATGAAATGGCATTCCCTGCAGACAGCGCCGCGCAACTAGCCGCATTCAAAGAGGCATGCACCACAAAGTCTCCCGCTCAAGAGATTTGATTGGCCAGCTGTACTTTCTCCGGAAAGAGAGAGAGAACTGTTCTGAATCAAACAAATGAAGACCAACACTGGAACCATCAGTAACAAAAGCTACATAGACCAAACACCCTGTGGCGAGGTGTATAGCACATTTACATAGGACACTCCTATGTGTTGCGGACACTACTCCAATTTTTTTTTTTTTGTTATAGTCAAAGTCGCTAAGGTTTCCGGCCAGTAGACCATTGGTCTGGCAACCCGTGCGGGGCTAAGGAAAGGTAAAGTGCTGAACTCGAAGCCGCAAGATGGAACGAGTCGTTGTCTGACAGTCCATGGTATTTTTAAAAGATGATCCATCGGGCAGGGATACTGGTAGATATACCACAGGAGTTAAGCTGCCGGATAGCAAAGTGCGCGGCTGCATCCGCCAGGTGAGGAAAAAAAACCATCTCTTGAGTTGCTGCAGTCATTGAACGTGCAGAGATAAAAAGGATGAACTCTCAATCAACCATCCTCTTAACAGGGAGGTGGAGAGGAATCGTCCGCCTCCTCACATCATCCGTTAAATAGTAGCAATGCAGAGGGGAACTGCTCAGACGTCAAAAAGAGGGCATCTGTATATCCACGGAGTTCAAGTCCCCGGGTGGGTCGGAGTGGCATTAGGCCCAGCTGTAGAAGAGTATACGTGGAGGAGACACTCCATGTGCTCATTTGATGATGGTGTGAGATCGGTGTCCTTTGAAGGACCCGTCGCCCTTAAAAACAATTAAACCAGGCATGGCATCTGGTGTCGCTGTGTTTGCATATTGCTGAAAAGAAGGATAACGTGCTTGAAGAGGCTTCTGTTTCTAGAGCAAGACCATTTGAGATTGCTCATGGTAGAGCAGAAACCCTGGACTCCCATGCTGTATAAACACCAGTGTTTTCCACTGCGCTACCATGGTGCTCGCCAGTGAATCGCTTATCTGGACGCTCGCTGTCCAGGAAAAAGGCAAATGCACCACTAGGGAGTTTATCCCCGTTTGGAGAAACCCTGCGTGATCTAGAGCAGAACCGTAGTCCTTGTCAATCGGCAGAGATTGGTTGATGGACAAAATAGACAAATCCAGCTTGTGCTGAGGCTTTGGAGAGTCCAGATCCAAGGTCACCTCCGATTCAGATGCGGAGTCTAGTTCTCAGCAAAACAATGGCGAGGGAGATCAAGAAATGAAGCTCCCGTTTTCTAGATGCCTGTACGTTTCTAGAATACTTGTGGCCCTTGCTAGCCGACGGCCCCCGTGTAGAAGAGGATATTGGTCCTGCGAGCACTCCGAACCACAGCGGGTTCACATAGGGATACAATCTCTTGGTCAGAGAAGCCATGGATTGCGGTAGTGATGAAGGCCACTCAGGGGAACTAGGTACTCTGGGGAAAAAACTGGGATCGGCAGCGGCAGAAGGCTCCTGCGTTCATTTGAACTAGGTACTCTGGGAAAGGTGACCGGCTTCGGGCTGGTTATGTGCCTTTCAGAGTATGCTGGTCATGTACATTTAAGACCAGTGAATGCTGGTCATGTACCTTTAAGACCAGAGAATACTCGACATGTGCCTTCCTTCAAGACCAGGGAATGCTGGTCTAGTGCCTTTAAGACCAGGAAATGTAGGTCATGTACCTATAAGACCAGGGATTGCTGGTCGGGAGCCTTTAAGACTAGCTTTAGGATCAGGGAATACTGGACATAGGGGAATAGTGGATCTAGCGATTAAGCTGGTTGTGTGCCTTTAAGACCAGCTTTAGAACCAGGGAAATAGTTTTCCAATCCATTATCCCCCTCTGCATGCTGCCGGAGGAGGTGTGTGGGGAAAGGAGAGCGAGAGGAGAGATGGAGCAGCGTCTCCCTACCCGGTTCCTGAGTCCCCCGTCAGCGTTGGATTAGTCACTCCAGCGCTGAACACCGCAGGGTCCGATGTCCCCTCTGTGTCCGGAAGCGGCAGGAGGATGAATATGGCCGCCGAGAATATGCTGTGTTCTCGTCCTGAACGAGAAGCGCCTGAATAAGGGGGCGGAGCCATAATACGCGGCCTCGCATGGTGGAGGCTCCGGGTTGCAGCCTACACGAACTCGAGGGCTAAATTTTTGGTGCCAGCCGGCGCCGAGCGGGGAAAAAGGGGGAAACAATCCATCGCTGCAAAAAAACGAAAGGGGGAAAACCACCGGTTGCGCAGAGCCCTCCAGCCGCTCGAGTCCCGGCACTTACCTAGGAATCTGCCGCAAGGTAGAGTATGCAGCTCTGATCAGCAGAGCAATAAGAAGAGATCCTCTGATGTCGCTGCTGTTTGGACGGTGCAGAGATAAAGAGAAAACCTCAATCCATCGTCCCTTTAGCAGGGAGGTGGAGAGGAACCGTCCGCCTCCTTGTACCATACGCTTTCAACAGTGGTGGTGCAGAGGGGGCTGCTCGGTCGCCACGCTGAAGAGTGCCGCTGAACATCCGAGGGTAAGACCTGGTGGGCAGGGCAAAGTGTCCGGCAATAAGGCCTGGCTGCAGAAGAGGATACGTGGAGGCGCCCCTAGAATCAGCTCAGGCAGTGGCATCCCACGTCGCAGGAGAGGATACGGAGAGGTGACACTCTCCGTGCTCGCCTGTTGATGGTTCGGGGAGATCGGAGCCTTGAAAGGATCCGTCGCCCCTTCGTCCGTTGTAAAAGGTAAAAAGATAAAAAATAAAATAAAAGAGTTTTGGGTCTGAATAGCAGACCCGTCCGTGTGCCTCCTACGTACACTAAGCAAGAACTGGTTAGCTGAGAGCCAGCAGGAGGATGTATACTACAGGGGAGGAGAGAAGTTTCTTTGTATCACAGTGTCAGCCTCCTAGTGGCAGCAGCATACACCCACGGTCTGTGACCCCCAATGAGGCGAAGGAGAAACGTGTTGACGTTTCCTTAACTCCTTAAGCCCCGAGGGTGGTTTGCACGTTAATGACCGGGCCAATTTTTAGAATTCTGACCACTGTCCCTTTATGAGGTTATAACTCTGGAACGCTTCAACGGATCCCGGTGATTCTGACATTGTTTTCTCGAGACATATTGTACTTCATGATAGTGGTAAAATTTCTTTGATATTATCTGCGTTTGTGAAAAAAACGGAAATTTGGCAAAAATTTTGAAAATTTCGCAATTTTCCAACTTTGAATTTTTATGCCCTTAAATCACAGAGATATGTCACACAAAATTCCTAATACGTAACATTTCCCACATGTCTACTTTACATCAGCACAATTTTGGAAACAATTTTTTTTTTGGTTAGGGAGTTAAGGGTTAAAAGTTGACCAGCAATTTCTCATTATTACAACACCATTTTTTTTAGGGACATCACATTTGAAGTCATTTTGAGGGGTCTATATGATAGAAAATACCCAAGTGTGACACCATTCTAAAAACTGCACCCCTCAAGGTGCTCAAAACCACATTCAAGAAGTTTATTAACCCTTCTGGTGTTTCACAGGAATTTTTGGAATGTTTAAAATAAAATGAACATTTAATTTTTTTTCACAAAAAATTTACTTCAGCTCCAATTTGTTTTAATTTTACCAAGGGTAACAGGAGAAAATGGACCCCAGAAGTTGTTCTACAATTTGCCCTGAGTACCCAGATACCCCATATGTGGGGGTAAACCACAGTTTGGGTGCATGGCAGAGCTCGGAAGGGAAGGAGCGCCGTTTGACTTTTCAATGCAAAATTGCTTGGAATTAAGATGGGACGCCATGTTGCATTTGGAAAGCCCCTGCTGTGCCTAAACATTGAAACCCCCCACAAGTGACACCATTTTGGAAAGTAGACCCCCTAAGGATCTTATCGAGGTGTGTTATGAGAGCTTTGAACCCCCAAGTGTTTCACAACAGTTTATGACGCAGAGCCGTGAAAATACAAGTTCTTTTATTTTTCCCACAAAAATTATATTTTAGCCCCCAGTTTTGTATTTTCCCAAGGGTAACAGGAGAAATTGGACCCCAAAAGTTGTTGTCCAATTTGTCCTGAGTACGCTGATACCCCATATGTGGGGGGGGAACCACCGTTTGGGCACATGGCAGAGCTCGGAAGGGAAGGAGCGAATTTTGGAATGCAGACTTAGATGGATTGGTCTGCAGGCGTCACGCTGCATTTGCAGAGCCCCTGATGTACCTAAACAGTAGAAACCCCCCACAAGTGACCCCATATTGGAATCTAGACCGCCCAAGGAACTTATCTAGATGTGTTGTGAGAACTTTGAACCCCCAAGTATTTCATTACAGACTATAACCCAGAGCCGTGAAAATAAAAAATCATTATTTTCCTACAAAAATGTTTTTTTAGCCCCCCAAATTTTTATTTTCCTAAGGGTAAAAAGAGAAATTGTACCCCAGAAGTTGTTGTCCGATTTGTCCTGAGTACGCTGATACCCCATATGTTGGGGTAAACCCCTGTTTGGGCGCACGGGAGAGCTCGGAAGGGAAGGAGCACCGTTTTACTTTTTCAACGCAGAATTGGCTGGAATTGAGATCGGATGCCATGTCGCGTTTGGAGAGCCCCTGATGTGTCTAAACAGTGGAAACCCCCCAATTATAACAAACCCTAATCCAAACACACCACTAACCCTGACACACCCCTAACCCTAATCCCAACCGTAAATGTAATCCAAACCCTAACCCTAATGGGAAAATGGAAATAAATACCTTTTTTTTTTTCACTAAGGGGGTGATGAAGGGGGGGGGGGGTTTGATTTACTTTTATAGCGGGTTTTTTAGCGGATTTTTGTGACTGGCAGCCATCACACACTAAAAGACGCTTTTTATTGCAAAAAATATTTTTTTGCGTTACCACATTTTGAGAGCTATAATTTTTTCATATTTTGGTCCACAGAGTCATGTGAGGTCTTGTTTTTGCGGGAAGAGTTGACGTTTTTATTAGTAACATTTTCGGGCACGTGACATTTTTTGATCGCTTTTTATTCTGATTTTTGTGAGGCAGTATGACCAAAAACCAGCTATTCATGAATTTCTGTTAGGGGGAGGAGGCGTTTGTACCGTTCCGCGTTTGGTAAAATGGATAAAGCAGTTTTATTCTTTGGGTCAGTACGATTACAGCGATACCTCATTTATATCATTTTTTATGTTTTGGCGCTTTTATACGATAAAAACTATTTTATAGAAAAAATAATTATTTTTGCATTGTTTTATTCTGAGGACTATAACTTTATTTTTTTGCTGATGACGTATGGCAGCTCGTTTTTTGCGGGTCAAGATGACGTTTTCAGCAGTACCATGGATATTTATTTCCTTCTTTTGATCGCGTGCAGTTCCACTTTTTGTTCGGCGGTATGATAAAGCATTGTTTTTTGCCTCTCTTTTTTTTTTTTTTTTTACGGTGTTCACTGAAGGGGTTAACTAGTGGGACAGTTTTATAGGTCGGGTTGTTACGGACGCGGCGATACTAAATATGTGTTCTTTTATTGTTTTTTTTATTTAGATAAAGAAATGTATTTATGGCATCATGTTATAAGGCCAGATTGCTGATCTGACTCTTTGCAGAGCACTGTGTCAGATCAGCGATCTGACATGCAGGGCTGCAGGCTTAGGCCTCTTTCACACATCCGTATTTTCAGATCCGTAGCAATCCGTCGTTTTGGGCAAAAAACAGATCCTGCAAATGTGCTCGCAGGATGCGTTTTTTTTTGCTCACAGACTTGTATTAGCAACGGATTGCCACACGTCACGTCCCTCGTGCGACGGATCCGTTGTGTTTTGGCGGACCGTCGTCACAAAAAAAGTTCAAGTGAACGTTTTTTTTTGTCGGTCGCGTCCGCCATTTTCTACCGCGCATGCGCGGCCGAAACTTCGTCCCCTCCTCCCCGGACTTCAGAACGGGCAGCGGATGCGTCAAAAAACTGCATCCGCTGCCCACGTCGTGCAAAAATTTCACAACATGCGTCGGTAAGCCACCTCCCTGCAAGACCCGGATGGAGCCCCGCGGCCATTTTGGATCCGGGGCCTGCAGGGAGGAGACGCTCGGTACAAAGTGAGCACATCGCCTTGTACTGAGGGTCTCAGGGAAGCCTGCAGGGAGCCCCCTCCCTGCTGTGCGATGCTTCCCTATGCCCCCAGAACGCTGCTATCATGTTTGATCGCAGTGTGCCGGGGGTTAAAGTTTTATGGGAAGGCTGGAGGATGTTTTTTTTTTCCAGTTACCCATGACAGCATCAATGAGAGAGGTGTTCCACCCTTCAAGGACAGGAAACCTCAAAATTAAAAGGGCAGCTCCTCTCTCCGCATCAGTAGTTTCCTGTCCTTGACAGGGGAACTTTCATCTGCAAGACGGCAGCAGAAGAAGAAGCAAGTCCCAGACCTGGGACGGTCCATTGCGGCAGGGCATAGTCTCTGCTTCGGAAGGCACCGGAGTTACAGGAAAAGCCACGGGGGGGGGGGGGGGGGGGGGGGGCGTGGGGCACCAGTGCAGCAATGGATGCACAGCAGCAGCAACAGAGCCTGCAGCCACAGCAGCAGCATTTGGAGCCAGGGCAGCTGAAGCAACCCCAAGGCCAGATTCGACCGCACCAGGGTAGGAGTTCCAGATGATGGGCAGGCAGGTGCAAAGACTCTAGGACAAGTCGGCACAGCTCTACCAGAATGGAAGATTCCATGGTCCCTAAAGGAGACCTTTTGGATGACATCCTGCCTCCTGTTCCGGTACCCTTCAATTTCCTCAGAGTGGTAAGTGAGCTACGACAATGCCATTGTAATAAATGCAGATCTCCCTTCTTGTCCTTCAGGCACTCCTTTCAGTGTAAGAGATACGGCCAAAAGAGAACATCCACAGAACAGAGGAGGTGGGAGGAAGGGCAAGGGGTTCCTGTTCGGTAATTCTACCTAAAGTGGTAGAAAGCCCTTACAAAATGACTCCCTACCCCAGGTGGCAGGAAGGCTCTCTATATTCCTTCCAGCCAGGGAGAAAATATCATCCAGCCCTTGGATTCTCAACTTGGTTAGGGCAGGGTTTAAGTTGGAGTTCGGAGACTTCTGCCAAACAAGTTCATCGTGATGGTCCCATGAGCGTCCAGCTCTGAAGAAATAGCACTAGAATCAGCGGTTCTGAGCCTCTTAGGGAAAAACGTTTCGCAACATGTTCCAGCAGGAGAAGAAGGGAAAGGCTTCTATTCTCTCCTGTTTCTAATAAAGAAGCCGGATGGCTCATACAAAACTATTTTCAAACTGAAGGGCCTGAACAAGTTCCTGAACATTCCAAAATTCAAGATGGAATCGATAAAATCAGCAATGCAGCTGCTCTTTCCTGGTTGCTTTATGGTCGTCCTAGACCTGAAGGACACATATTACCATGTGCCAATACATGTTCTGGAAGTATCTCAAAGTTGCAGTGCCAGTAGGGGGCACCACAAGGTACCTCCAGTACAAGGCCCTCCCCTTTGGCCTGGCAGTGGTCCCTCGTGTATTCACGAAGTTAAAGGGAACCTGTCACGTGAATTTGGCGGGACTGGTTTTGGGTCATATGGGCGGAGTTTTCGGGTGTTTGATTCACCCTTTCCTTACCCGCTGGCTGCATGCTGGCTGCAATATTGGATTGAAGTTCATTCTCTGTCCTCCATAGTACACGCCTGTGCAAGGCAAGATTGCCTTGTGCAGGCGTGTACTATGGAGGACAGAGAATGAACTTCAATCCAATATTGCAGCATGCAGCCAGCGGGTAAGGAAAGGGTGAATCAAACACCCGAAAACTCCGCCCATATGACCCAAAACCAGTCCCGCCAAATTCAGGTGACAGAGTCCCTTTAATAGCAGAGGTTAGGGAAAGAAACAGACTGGTCATCGCATACTTGGACGACTTCCTGATAGTAGGCCCTTCTTTCGCTCTTTGCCGCAGTCAAGTGAGACATAGCAACCATCTTACAAAGCTTAGGGTGGTGTTTGAACCCTGAAAAAAATTTAAGTTGGACCCACAAAGGACACAAGTCTTTCTAGGACTCTTACTCTACTTGTGCCAGTAAGTGTCTCCTACCGGATCGAAAAAAGGAAAAATTGCTCAGTCTATCTCCAGGGTCAATACAAGATCTGGTGATGTCCCTCAGGAGTACAATGTCCCTCCTGGGCTCCCTGTCCTCATGTATCCCAGCAGTGAAGTGGGCTCAAATCCACTCAAGGGAGTTGTAGTAGTTCATGTTGGAAAGCCAACATTCCTTGCAGGGGTATATGGAAGGTACAATAATACGGCCTCGAAAGGTTATACATTCGCTGCACTGGTGGTTTGAGATAGAGTGCCTTTGGGACAGGGTCCCGAGTTTTCCTCATGTCACCAGACTAGTTACCACAGACGCCAGTTTACGGTAGGACCTGGAAGAAATTATGAGAGTGTACTCTGGAAGGAAAGGTGCCCCTAAAAGAGATTCTAGAGTTCCTTCAGAAGGGGCAGGAACAGGTCCTGGCGGTTAGTTCCTCGAAAGTTCAGGCATCGGCCTTAGGGGGATCTGTATAATTACAATCTTGCGGTTAATCAGTGGGTGGTCAGGTTTATTAAGGCATGTGCTAGAACCAGACCAGTTGCGATGGCCAGGGTCCCTCCATGGGACTTGAACTTGGTCCTGAATGGTTTGACAGAACCTCCCTTTGAGGCGTTAGCTACACTGTGTGCAGAATTATTAGGCAAGTATTTTGATCACATGACACTTTTTATACATGTTGTCCTACTCCAAGCTGTTCAGGCTTGAGAGCCAACTACCAATTAAGTAAATTAGGTGATGTGCATCTCTGTAATGAGGGGTGTTGTCTAATGACATCAAAACCCTATATAAAAGGTGTGCTTAATTATTATTATTCCTTTGGCAAAATGGGTCAGAAGAGAGATTTGACAGGCTCTGAAGTGTCCAAAATTGTGAGATGTCTTGCAGAGGGATACAGAAGTCTTGAAATTGCCAAACTTTTGAAGCGTGATCACCGAACAGTCAAGCGTTTCATGGCAAATAGCCAACGGGTTGCAAGAAGCGTGTTGTGCAAAAAAGGCGCAAAATAACTGCCCATGAATTGAGGAAAATCAAGCGTGAAGCTGCCAAGATGCCATTTGCCATCAGTTTTGCCATATTTCAGAGCTGCAATGTTACTGGAGTAACAAAGCACAAGGTGTGAGCTACTCAGGAACATGGCCAAGGTAAGGAAGGCTGAAAAATGACCACCTTTGAACAAAAAACATAAGATTAACGTCAAGACTGGGCCAAGAAATATCTTAAAACTGACTTTTCAAAGGTTTTATGGACTGATGAAATGAGAGTGATTCTTGATGGGCCGGAGGCTGGATCAGTAAAGGGCAGAGAGCTCCACTCCGACTCAGACGCCAGCAAGGTGGAGGTGGGGTACTGGTATGGGCTGGTATCATCAAAGATAAACTTGTGGGACCTTTTCGGGTTAAGGATGGAGTGAAGCTCAAGTCCCAGACCTACTGCCACTTTCTGGAAGGCAACGTCTTCAAGCAGTAGTACAGGAAGAAGTTGGTATCGTTCAAGAAAAAACATGATTTTCATGCAGGACAATGCTCCATCACATGCCTCCAACTACTCCACAGCGTGGCTGGCCAGTAAAAATCTCGAAGAAAAAATAATGACATGGCGCCCTTGTTCACCTGATCTGAACCCCATAGAGAACCTGTGATCCCTCATAAAATGTGAGATCTACAGGGAGGGAAAACAGTACACCTCTCGGAACAGTGTCTGGGAGGCTGTGGTGGCTGCTGCACACAATGTTGATCGTAAACAGATCAAGCAACTGACAATCTATGGATGGAAGGCTGTTGAGTGTCATCATAAAGAAAGGTGGCTATATTGGTCACTAATTTTTTGGGGTTTGGTTTTTGCATGTCAGAAATGTTTATTTCTAAATTTGTGCAGTTATATTGGTTTACCTGGTGAAAATAAACAAGTGAGATGGGAATATATTTGGTTTTATTAAGTTACCTATTAATTCTGCACAGTAATAGATACCTGCACAAACAGATATCCCCTTAAGATAGCCAAATCTTAAAAAACCTACTGTAACTTCCAAAAATATTAAGCTTTGATATTTATGAGTCTTTTGGGTTGATTGAGAACATAGTTGTTGATCAACAATAAAAATAATCCTCTAAAATACAACTTGCCTAATAATTCTGCACACGGTGTTAAGGGTCCATAAAGTTAATGACATTAAAGCATCTCAGCAGCCCTAACATAGGCACGGAGAGTAAGCGATATACAGGCCCCATCAGCAGACCCCACTTTACCATGGTAATGGACAATAGAGTAGTCTTAAAACCTGACCATGCCTATCTACCTAAAGTAGTATCTAAGTTCCATAATTCACAGAAGATCTCTCTACCTTACCATTGTCCTAACCCAAAAAATGATAGGGAGAAGAAGTTCCACACCCTAGATGTCAGGAGATGCAATCTTCACTATTTGTTAGCAACAAAACCTTGTAGGAAGGATAGGGCTCTGTTCATCTCCTTTCAGGGTTCTAGGAAAGGAATGGGAGTCTCGAAGCATACCCTATCCAGGCGCAGGAAGACCGGTCTCTGACGACCTGAGGGCCCACCCTACAAGAGTGATGGCAACGTCTTGGGCTGAAAGAGCAGACGTGTCCATAGAACAGATCTGTAAGGCAGCTTATGTGGTCATCACCTTCCACCTTTTATAGCCACAATAGACTGGATCTTTCTGCCTCTTCTGATCTCACATTTGGGTAGAGGGTGCTACAGGCTGTGGTCTCTCTCTAATATAGAGTAATTCTCTAATTGGTGCGGTCATGGGTGACTGGAAAACACGTATATTACCTACCGGTAGTGTGTTTTTACGGAACCCATGACAGCACCCTTATATTCTCCTCCCGTTACTAAGCTATCACCTTCTGGTTGGTGGGTTACTGTATATACTATACCACTTAGGGTGTGGTAAAGGATAGTTTCTTGAAATGTATATAGACGTGTCTACAGGAGGTACTCTCATGCTCTGTAATACACTGATGCGGAGAGATGAGCCACCCTTTTTATTTTGAAGGTTTCCTGTCCTTGCTGGGCGGATCCCCTCTCTCGGTGATGTCATGGGTTTCGTAAAAACACATTTCCGGTAAGTAATATGTGTTTTTTTCATTATATAGAGTATATCACATCTGATTGGGGGGTCCATTTTGAAGGGCTTGTCTTACAAACTGTCACGCACGCGCCCAGACGGGTTGGCGCGGGCATACGGGGGTGTGGCCCCACTGGACCACAGACCAAACTTCCCTGGAAGGGGCGTAACTAAGTAGCTTCCTAGGTGTTCGCTAGAGCCTCTGATGGTGAGGTCAGACTTGTGCAATAGGAAGCTACCAGATGCCACTCCAGGGTGATGTCTGGCTGTGGCTGCTGATCCCACTAAGGAACGGAGCGGGCACGGCTGGCACTCTGGCTGACAGGCGGGCACGGCTGGGACACAGGCAGGCACACGGGTACAACAGAGACACTGGCGGGCAGGCGGACACGGCTGGCTCTCTGGTAGGCAGGCGGGTACGGCTGGAACATAGGAAGAACCGGTAGGGACCGGTCTGCAGGCAGGTATGTGAAACAGTTGGGAACCTGTTCAGACAGGAGGACTAAGTAACAAGTAGAGAAAGACCGCAAGAGCGGATGCAGAGCGAAAGCACAAGAGCTAGAACCAAGAACAGAAACGCAGGAGGCTGAGTACGAGTAGAAGGTGGAACTAAGAGAAGAGAAGGAGAAGGCAGAGCCAAGAGCGGAGAGGCTGGAGGCGGAGCCAAGGGCGGAGAGGCTAGAGGCGGAGCCAAGGGCGGAGAGGCTAGAGGCGTTGCCAAGGGCGGAGAGGCTAGAGGCGGAGCCAAGGGCGGAGAGGCTAGAGGCGGAGCCAAGGGCGGAGAGGCTGGAGGCGGAGAGGCTGGAGGCGGAGCCAAGGGCGGAGAGGCTGGAGGCGGAGAGGCTGGAGGCGGAGCCAAGGGCGGAGAGGCTGGAGGCGGAGCCAAGGGCGGAGAGGCTGGAGGCGGAGCCAAGGGCGGAGAGGCTGGAGGCGGGGCAGAGAGGCTGGAGGCGGGGCAGAGAGGCTGGAGGCGGGGCAGAGAGGCTGGAGGCGGGGCAGAGAGGCTGGAGGCGGGGCAGAGAGGCTGGAGGCGGGGCAGAGAGGCTGGAGGCGGGGCAGAGAGGCTGGAGGCGGGGCAGAGAGGCTGGAGGCGGGGCAGAGAGGCTGGAGCCAAGGGCAGAGAGGCTGGAGCCAAGGGCAGAGAGGCTGGAGCCAAGGGCAGAGAGGCTGGAGGCGGGGCAGAGAGGCTGGAGGCGGGGCAGAGAGGCTGGAGGCGGAGCCAAGGGCAGAGAGGCTGGAGGCGGGGCAGAGAGGCTGGAGGCGGGGCAGAGAGGCTGGAGGCGGGGCAGAGAGGCTGGAGGCGGGGCAGAGAGGCTGGAGGCGGGGCAGAGAGGCTGGAGGCGGGGCAGAGAGGCTGGAGGCGGGGCAGAGAGGCTGGAGGCGGGGCAGAGAGGCTGGAGGCGGGGCAGAGAGGCTGGAGGCGGGGCAGAGAGGCGGAGCCAAGGGCAGAGAGGCGGAGCCAAGGGCAGAGAGGCGGAGCCAAGGGCAGAGAGGCAGAGCCAAGAGCAGAGAGGCTGGAGGCGGAGCCAAGAGCAGAGAGGCTGGAGGCGGAGCCAAGAGCAGAGAGGCTGGAGGCGGAGCCAAGAGCAGAGAGGCTGGAGGCGGAGCCAAGAGCAGAGAGGCTGGAGGCGGAGCCAAGAGCAGAGAGGCTGGAGGCGGAGCCAAGAGCAGAGAGGCTGGAGGCGGAGCCAAGAGCAGAGACGCTGGAGGTAACGCCAAGAGCGGAGACGCTGGAGGCGGAGCCAAGAGCAGAGACGGAGCCAAGTGTAGAAACACAGGAGGCGGAGCCAGATAGAACCGCAAAGAGCGGAGCCACAGAGCAAAGCCAGAGAGTGCGAAGCAAGGTCTGAGTGCAGAGCCGCAAGAGTGCGGAGTGTAAGCAGACTGAGAACACAAGGAAAGACAAAGCAGGGAAGGAAGCCACAGACAAGGAGACCGAGAAAAGACACAGGGACCAGGATATTCTGCCTCCTGGAGGGCGGACTACAAGATCAAGGCAATAGCACAGAGAAAAGCTCAGAGGGAGTAACTCAGAGCAAGGCCAGGCAAACTCAGCAGCTAAACACTAACTGAGCTAACACATTGCACAGGCACAGACCACAGGGTGGAGCTGCACTATATACAGGAGGCCTCTTGGTAATTGGTCAGTAACAGACCAGACAGATGCACCTGATTCCTATAAGAACCAGAGAGTTCAGGCGCCGGCCCCCTATACACATAGCCATGAGGCATGCACAGAGCAGAGACACAGAACATGGAGCTGGCATGAAACAGAAACCACATCATGGCCTGGAGCAGTGGGTAAGATTGTGTGAGAGATGTGAGGCCATGCTGTGATGCCAGCAGAGTTGTTACACAAACATTTATCACCCATCCACAGGATCAATGATAAATGTATGATTGCCTAGAGCAGGGGGTCAAAAGTCCCATGTAAACCTGAACCAACTTTGCTCCATTCACGATCTATAAGTGTGGTGGTCGCACATGCTTACTACCTCTACATTCTGTTCTTGAGATTGATGGGAATCTCAGCACCCAAACTCTCAGTAACCATACATTTATTCAGTGGACAGCTGAGATGTTTAAAGGACAAACCTTTTAAAAGTTGCATTCATTTAGCCCCGACTCACACATATCGTATATACTCGTGTAGAAGCCGAGTTTTTCAGCACTTTTTTGTGTGCTGAAAACCCCCCCTCGGCTTATACACGAGTGACGGTGCCAGAAAGCCGGCGGGGAAAGGGAAACGGCAGGTTACAGAGGCCGCAGCTGCAGGCTGTGGCTAAAGCCTGTGCCGCTGCTGTAATAGCGCACAGTGCCAGCAGCAGCCGCCTTCCAGCACACATCATACTCTCTTACCGGCGCGCTCTCGGTGCTGGCACAGCATCTCGTCCCGGCTGCATGCAGCTCTTCCAGCCGAGCAGTCACGTGGCACTGCTCATTAAGGTAATAAATATGCAGGCCTCTCCACTCCAATAGGCGTGGCGCGCATATTCATTACCTTAATGAGCAGGGTCACGTGACCGCTCAGCAGGAAGAGCTGCTGGAAGCCGGAACAAGATGCAGTGCGACCGAGGGAGCGCAAGCAAGTAAATAAGATTTTTTTTTTTTTTTACAGGAATCATACATAGGGATAAGGGGATGAGGAGCCATGCACACAATGACAGGGACGGGGGGAGCCATGCACACAATGACAGGGACGGGGGGAGCCATGCACACAATGACAGGGACAAGGGGAGCCATGCACACAATGACAGGGACGGGGGGAGCCATGCACACAATGACAGGGACGGGGGGGAGCCATGCACACAATGACAGGGAGAGCCATGCACACAATGACAGGGAGAGCCATGCACACAATGACAGGGACAAGGGGAGCCATGCACACAATGACAGGGACGGGGGGAGCCATGCACACAATGACAGGAACGGGGGGAGCCATGCACACAATGACAGGGACAAGGGGAGCCATGCACACAATGACAGGGACAAGGGGAGCCATGCACACAATGACAGGGACAAGGGGAGCCATGCACACAATGACAGGGACGGGGGGAGCCATGCACACAATGACAGGGACAAGGGGAGCCATGCACACAATGACAGGGACGGGGGGAGCCATGCACACAATGACAGGGACGGGGGGAGCCATGCACACAATGACAGGGACGGGGGGAGCCATGCACACAATGACAGGGACAAGGGGAGCCATGCACACAATGACAGGGAGAGCCATGCACACAATGACAGGGACAAGGGGAGCCATGCACACAATGACAGGGACAAGGGGAGCCATGCACACAATGACAGGGACAAGGGGAGCCATGCACACAATGACAGGGACAAGGGGAGCCATGCACACAATGATAGGGACGGGGGAGCCATGTACACCAGGACAGGGATGAGGGGACAATGCATACATGGCTTATACTTGAGTCAATAAGCTTACCCAGTTTTCGTGGCAAATGTAGGTGCCTCGGCTTATACTCAGGTCGGCTTATACTCGAGTATATATGGTAATTAAAACTTACTCTCTAACTAGATAGACAGGTCACCTGCTGTGGAAGGAGTCCTGCTGGCCCCGGAAATCTCCTCTCTTTGGATGGAGGGGTCTCCCATGGCAAATTCTGTGGGGTTTTACTCGCTGCTGTCATCAGCTGTATAAGATGATTGGTCACCACTGGGGTCTGTAGAGTGTTAGGTGGGTGTGGGCGGGGTGATGAGAGAGGAGTTCTGGGTGGTAATGGGTGGGAGTTGGCTGGTCCATTTTGCCGTACGTTTGCCGAGGTGGATGCACTGGGTGACGAAATATACCGTGGATGGGCAGAATCTGAGGGGTTAGTGAAGGATCCACCTCTCACTGGGGTCACAGGCTGTGCTTCCACACCAGGCCTTATACATGGCCTCTTAGCAGTGGGTCCTGGAGACTGACATGGTCCATTTCCTCCACCACTTAGATGATGACTGTGATTTATAGGATGGTTAGTATTGATATGTGGATACCGTGTCTGTGCAGTGGTATCACTCAGAGAACGCCTGTGACCCATATCTTGATTATTCCGAGACGGCCGCAATTGGAATGAAGACCTACTTGTGTCTTTTTCGATGTTTTGTGAGATCTGGTTGGCTGTGTTGAGGAGCAGAGGAGGTACTGGAGCCTGACATTGATTAGACTCCTCGGCCTCCAGCTCACTACATAGAGACAATAGTTCCTCATCATCCACGTCCTGGACAGATGTTGGTGCACCTAGTGTTTCCAGAAACTTCAAGCTACGTCCCACAATGGCTGCTTGGCACACTGGAGAAGGTTTTGTAAAATTTGACTCCGTTCCTGTGTCTCCAGTAGTGGTTTTAGGGATAGGCCGGAGGTATACTGATGAAGGCTTGTGGTTAACATGACTGGACTCTGCACCCTCTACTACAGACAGGAAATCCTACAAAAGAAAACGGATTATATAAATTACACTTATAATAGAGAAGATGTGGCATGAGTCACATAGCCGACGGCAGTTGTATTAGGCTGCCGTCACACTGGCAGTATTTGGTCAGTATTTTACATCAATATTTGTAAGCCAAAACCAGGAGTGGGTGATAAATGTAGAAGTGGTGCATACGTTTCTATTATACTTTTCCTCTAATTGTTCCACTCCTGGTTTTGGCTTACAAATACTGATGTAAAATACTGACCAAATACTGCTAGTGTGATGGCAGCCTTAAGCCTATATAGCAAAAACTTGATATTCCTAAGGGCTCCTTCTCAGTTGCGAGAAATACGTCCGAGTCTCGCAGGTTAAAACCCTCCTCTGGCGCCAGCACTCCGGAGCGGAGCGTGCAGCTCCATGTATTGCTATGCGACTGCACGCTCCGCTCTGGAGTGCCGGTGCCAGAGGAGGGTTTTAACCTGCGAGACTCGGCCGTATTTTTCGCAACTGAGAAGGAGCCCTAACAGTGGGAAGCCCGTCATATATTTATACTATATCCTCTGGCCAAGCCATACAAGAAACCAGCTTTAGGGTATGTGCAGTGTGTCTTTTTCAGGTGAAAATTGCCTTTGAAAATTCTCAAAATAAGCATTTCTTCATTAGAAAAATGACTTGCTGTGCACATGTTCAAACTTTTGAACGTCTTTTAATCACTTCAGGTTTCTAAAATCACCAGTTAAAAGAAGAGAAGTGTCCATTTTTCAGGTGTTTTTCACTAAGAAGAGCTGTGCTTTACAACATGAGGCAATGGGAAAGCTCAAAAGACACCCCAGCTTCTTTAGGTCATGGCTGTTTTTTTTGCTTAAAGGGAACCTGTCACCCCCAAAATGGATGTTGAGCTAAGCCCACCGGCATCAGGGGCTTATCTACAGCATTATGGAATGCTGTAGCTAAGCCCCCGATGTATCCTGACAGATGAGAAAAAGGTTAGATTATACTCACCTGGGTGGGCGGGCGTTCCGATGGGTGTCGCAGTACGGGGCCTCCCATCTTCATAGGATGACGTCCTCTTCTTGTATTCAGGCTGCGGCTCCTGTTAAGGGCAAAGTACTGCAGTGCGCAGGCGCTGGGCCTCTCTGACTTTTCCCGGCGCCTGCACACTGCAGTACTTTGCTCTGCCCTCAACAGGACAGACAAGTACGCCTGCACCGGAGCCGCAGCGTGAAGACAAGAAGAGGACGTCATCCTATGAAGACGGGAGGCCCCGGACCGGACCGAGACGCCTATCCAATCGGACCACCCGTGTGAGTATAATCTAACCTCTTTTTCTCATCTTTCAGGATACATCGGGGGCTTATCTACAGCATTACCGAATGGGATAAGCCCCTGATGCCGGTGGGCTTAGCTCAACTTCTATTTTGAGGGTGACAGGTTCCCTTTAAAAAAAATGACTGTTTCTTCATTATTCAACGAAGTGACAAAAAACGACCAGAAAATGACAGTAATGAAGAGGTCACAAAAACGATGAGAAAAACCTACAAAATACTGCTGGCAGGTAAAATCTTGGGAAATATGCTCAGGAAATTACACACAAAAAAGTAAACAAAAGACTCTTTGGGGGGAATATATCTATGTACAGACATACACGAGACAAGTGAACTTGGAAAAAAAAAAAATAAGAAGAAAACTTCTTTAACGCCATTGTCCTTATAAGGCCGGAGTCACACTACAGCGAGATACGGCCGAGTCTCTCTGGTCAAAAGCAAGCTCTGGCACCGGCATTCCGGAGTGGAGCGTGTGGTTCCATGTATGGCTATGCGGCCGCACGCTCCGCTCTGGAGTGCTGGTGCCAGAGCTTGGTTTTAACCTGTGAGACTCGGCCGTATCTCACTGTGTGTGATCCCGGCCTAAAGCTACATGTAGAACCAGACTGCACATGGGCTGTGTAAAAATAAAGGGGACACTAAAATCCAACATCCTAGATATCACTGAATTAAATATTCCAGTTGTAAATCTTTATCCATTACATAGTGGAATGTGTTGAGAACAATAAAACATAAAAATGATCAATGTAAATCACAACTAATATCCCACGGGGGTCTGGAGTTGGAATGATCCTCAAAATCAAAGTGGAAGATGAAGTTACAGGCTGATCCAACTTCAGTGGAAATGCCTCAAGACAAGGAAATGATGCTCAGTAGTGTGTGTGGCCTTCACATGCCTGTATGACCTCCCTACAATGCCTGGGCATGCTCCTGATGAGGCGGGGGATGGCTTGCTGAGGCATCTCCTCCCAGACCTGGACTAAAGCATCCGCCACTTCCTGTGGTGCAACGTGACATTGGTGGATGGTGCGAGACATGATGTCCTGGCCAGTCCATAGCTTCAATGCCTTCATCTTGCAGGAACTGCTGACACTCCAGCCACATGAGGTCTGGCATTGTCCTGCATTAGGAGGAACCCAGGGCCAACTGCACCAGCATATGGTCTCACAAGGGGTCTGAGGATCTCATCTCAGTACCTAAAGGCAGTCAGGCAACCTCTGACGAGCACATGGAGGGCTGACTTGCCACCTCACACCATTACTGACCCACTGCCAAACCGGTCATGCTGAAGGATGTTGCAGGCAGATCGCTCTCCATGGCATCTCCAGACTCTGTCACGTCTGTCACATGTGCTCAGGGTGAACCTGCTTTCATCTGTGAAGAGCACAGGGCGCCAGGGGTGAATTTGCCAATCCTGGTGTTCTGTGGCAAATGCCAAGCATCCTACATGGTGTTAGGCTGTGAGCACAACCCCCATCTGTGGACATCGGGCACTCAGACCATCCTCATGGAGTCAGTTTCTACCTGTTTGTACAGACATGCACATTTGTTGAAAAGTAGACGTGTGCACAGCCGTAAAGAGGTGCCAGAGTAGGTTCCCACACCGTAGTATATAGCAAACTCTCGGCACTCAACTTAACGTAAGACAGGTGATTTAATGGTGTACACAAAATAACAGAAGTTTCGGTTCTATATCTGGACCTTCATCAGTCACAGTTGATAAATGTGAGCGAGCGAGTGGACCCACAGAATGGCTGATTGTGGAATGAAATCACACTTATGTGTGAGCGCTGCCTGTATGTGGGCAGTATAGCCCCAAATCAAGCGTCCCTGTTATTTTGTGGACACCATTAAATCATGTGGTCTGTGGTCCCCACCTACAGAACCACTGCTTTATTGAGCGAGTCTTGATAATTGCCATCTTTTGTCTATTCCATTTGCACAAAAGCATGTGAAATTGATTGTCAAACAGTGTTGCTTCCTAAGTGGACAGTTTGATTTCACAGAAGTCTGATTTACGTGGAGTTATATTCTGTTTAAGGCTACGTTCACATTAGCGTTGTGTGGCGCAGCGTCGGGCGCAGCCGCGGCGACGCATGCGTCATACGCCCCTATATTTAACCCCTGGACGAAGCATTTCAGTGCAAAACGCGCGTCGGGTGTGGTGGACGCCTGGAGACTCCCTCTGCTACTTTTGGTAATTGTTGTGTGAATGCCTTATTCATATGTTAATGTGACTGATTAGACCCCTTGTAGCTGGCCTGAGGAATGAATATCCCTCCCCTACATAGGTAAACAATGACTACAAACATGCTGGCTCAGCATCTATAGGGGTGTATTGTATTATGTCTAAACAATGACTGTGTATTACCCTGCTTATTCACAGAGATATCTGTGACTGAATATTTATAGATTGTCTCCAGGTGTATCCACTGTCTTTTTCCTGTTTGTTTTGTGGACCTCACCCTTGAGCTATATTGGTTTTAATATTATGATTTGTTAATAAAATATCTTTTCAATTGAATTTTTTGCTCTGCTGTGGAGCCTTTCTTTATTGGTGTATATATTCCATAAATGGTTTCCATTAGGATATATGCTTAGGTGTATTCTTCCTAAGTGGACAGTTTGATTTCACAGAAGTCTGATTTACTTGGAGTTATATTCTGTTTAAGGCTACGTTCACATTAGCGTTGTGCGGCGCAGCGTCGGGCGCAGCCGCGGCGACGCATGCGTCATACGCCCCTATATTTAACATGGGGGGCGCATTGACATGCGTTGCCTTGCGTTCTGTGACGCATGCGTCATTTTGGCGCAACTGTCAGGGCGCAGAGGACGCTGCATGATGCAGTTTTTTGTGCACCAAAAATCATGCAAAAAAAATGAACACATGCGCCACAAAACGCTGCGTTGTGCATGCGTTTTGCATGTGTTGCGTCGCCGAGCCGCACAACGCAAATGTGAACGTAGCCCTAGGGTATGTGTCCACGTTCAGGATTGCATCAGGATTTGGTCAGGATTTTCCATCAGTTTTTGTAAGCCAAAACCAGGAGTGGATGATAAATACAGAAGTGGTGCATATGTTTCTATTATACTTTTCCACTAATTGTTCCACTCCTGGTTTTGGCTTACAAATACTGATGAAAAATCCTGACCAAATCCTGATGCAATCCTGTACGTGGACACATACCCTTAATGTTCCCTTTATTTTTTGGAGCAGTGTACATGGGAAATAGAAGCTTTTTTTTTTATTATTGAAATGTCAATGGAAAAAAATATGCATCTTATATGGATGTAACAAACATATTGGACAGACACGCGGGGAGGGAGGGCAGGGACCCGCGAGCAGACATCCACTGCATTATATGGATGGAAAATCATCAGTTTTCACTGGATTAAAAAAAGATGATGTTTTATATGATTGTCTGAATTCAGACCAATACCCTATATGAAAATGGAGAAAGGCAGACAAAACAATAAGGAATATTCACCATTACCTCATCATCAAAATCTTCAGATCCAGAGCAGAAGAGGTTCTGGAAACTTAAAGCCTGAAAGTACAAAGCATGTAATGAATGTAAGACATGGAGGGTCAGTGGTTAATCTCCATCTTTCAAACTGATGTGAAACCACAACTCCCAGCATTCTGTAAAAGCTGCAGATATATTACCGTCAGTAAACATTTCAGTGAGCTCTATTCAGTCAGAGACCCTCTGGCATTTTTTCCTTGAACACCAGCTGTGAGGTTGTTGTGCGGAATCTTTGTGTGCGCATTAATCCATATGGATGGTGCACAAGACAAACCAACACAAGGGGGACTCCCTCTATAAAGCCACAAAATATGGTGCACGTCATATCTGCGCAATGATCTGTATAAAGATAGCAGGCCTTACAGGAAGGGGCACGACAGTGTAAGTTATAGCACAAATTGAGGTCAGCTTCCAGCTGGTGTACATAGCATGGCCTGCCACACTGACAAAGATAGAGGCGAGCTTGGCACTTCTTACAGCAAAGCACAATTGTAACACACCAGTGGCTGTAGACAGAAAAACATGGCTACCATGGAAGTCAATTGTTTGTTTTGGAAATAAATAATAGATTTGGGCAATACCACGTATGCAATAAAATGCATTTTAGAATTAAAATAAAAATCTGATTTTGCATTTTTTGTGATTGAGACTTTATTTTGTATTACTTTTTCACTCCTCACCTTACAGTGACATAAATAACTGGCAGATCTGATCTGGATCTGTTAGGACCCAGAGGATTGATGGTCAAACGAGCTCGGATAAGGTGTAATCTGAGCATGCTCGGGCGCCGAGTGACTTCGTGTGTGCTTGAATATGTTCCAGTCTCCCCTGCTGACAGCCACGAGACATGCAGGTGTGGGGACTCGAACATATTATTCGAGCACGCCAAAGTCACTGGGTGAGCATGCGCAGATAACACCTTATCCCAGCACGTTCACTCATCACTACCCGGTGAGCATGCGATTACCAGTGCAGATGCTACTGAGCGCTATGTAGCTGGCAAACCAGGAGACAGAAGTGGTAATAAACCTCTGCCGCCTTCTCCCCAAGGTCTGTGCATGTGTCTGACAGCCGAGGACCGGCTCCTGATATGTTGCAGTAGCGTTATCCTTGAACAGTAAGTTTACAATGGCGCAGGGTTAACATACTGGAAATTGACAGCAGTTCATCATTATTGTGTTAAAGGGGCGCTGTTGCTGAAAATAAAAATGGCTACATTGCAGACAAATATCATGCAAAACAGTCATACAACACATTACTGTGAATTCTCAAGACAAGTGAATCCCGTGCAATGTACATTTGGAAACATTTGCGCCCCCATGTCACAGGTTGTAATGCGACATCACAGGAAATGATCAGACATGAACATCTAATGTCAAGCAAAGTCGCCATGAGGCCCTCACCAAAGTCTCAGGTGGCTCCACAGGTCCATCTACTCAGGTCAAGTGAGGAGACCGGTGGTATGTGTGCACTGAGGTGTGTGGGCAGACATTACTGTTCAGGCCCCAGGGGCTGCACTTGTGGTTCCTCGCCTAAGGGGGCAACTATATCAAAACTAATGGAAAAAAATTCAACCAATCAGGTGGCTGCTTCCATCGTCAAAACTGCCCCTGAACTATGAAATCTGCATCCTGATTGGTTCCTCTAAGCCACTTCGCCATCTATCACTTGCAGTACTTTTGCCAAGGCTTATGGACATCTCTATGGCAGTTGCTGCGCAGGAGACGGCAGCCTGTACACGCTGGGACCTTACACAACATTTATAGTAACATACAGTGGGAAACATTGTGACCTGTGCTGCAGACAGTAACTAAAGAAAGAAAATTCACCATATGTCATAAGTATAAGCTCCCGCGGCATCAGCCAAACAGTAAACGACCGCTCCAGCGTTTGCAACATCCCCAAGAGACGGCTTCCGTAGGACACTTCCGGTGTGTGGAACGCAGACTTCCGGTAATTGGAATGCAAAACTTTTTCTCTGTGAGATTGACGTTTCAGTACCGCCCCCATTTCCTTATAAAGTCATAGCTCTGCCCCCTGGTGGTGGACAGTGGCAGCTGCGTCAGAAGACTTTCCTGACTGTAGTTTAGGCAGAACATGTATGGATTTACTGGTAAAAGGGGTCAGTGCAATTCTGGGGTGTAGGAGAAGGCATGGGAGAGCAGCGGGTCCCAGGTGAATGTGATGTAAATCTCCTGTGAAGTATTTCATAGCAGCAAGGAACATGGTGACTCTTAGGCCGGGTTCACATTTGTGTCTGTGTGCGCAGCGTACGATCCGCATGCGTCATGTGTACATAGCTTTAACATTGTGTACGCAGGGACATGTTTTTGCATGGATTCGCTTGCGGATGCGTACACATGCGTCGTTGCAGGGTCCAGCAAACGCAACATGTTGCATTTTTTGAGGCGTCAAATATTTCGTATGTGTACGCATGCGGATGATTGCATCAAAAAACGCATTAGTGTCTATGGTAACGCATTGGTACCCAAGGACATGCATACAAATGTGTTCGATACGCATGCGTACTTTAGACTGCACATGTCCAGAAAAGGATGTTACCAACTCCACCATGCGCATAAAAAACGCAAACTCATGGCAAAACGCATTTAAACGCATGCACACGCAGCGGTTTTGTTTGCATCATGGGCAAGCTGATGCACAGGCATAAAGGGAACCTGTCATCCACCAAAATGGAAGTTGAGCTAAGCGCATCATCATCAGGGGCTTATCTACAACATTCTGGAATGCTGTAGATAAGCCCCCGATGTAACCTGAAAGATGAGAAAAAGAGGTTATATTATACTCACCTGGGCGGTCCGGTCCGATGGGCGTCACGGTCCGGGGCCTCCCATCTTCTTACAATGACGTCCTCTTCTTGTCTTCACGCTGCGGCTCCTGCGCAGGCGTACTGATTTGCCCTGTTGAGGGCAGAGCAAAGAACTGCAGTGCGCAGGCACCAGGAAAGGTCAGAGGGGCCCAGCGCCTGCGCACTGCACTACTTTGCTCTGCCCTCAACAGGACAGACAAAGTACACCTGCGCCGGAGCGTGAAGACAAGAAGAGGACGTCATCGTAAGAAGATGGGAGGCCCCGAACCGGACCGCGACACATATCGGACCGGACCGCCCCCTCCCCCCCAGGTGAGTATAATCTAACCTCTTTTCCTCATCTTTCAGAATACATCGGGGGCTTATCTACAGAATTGCAGAATGCTGTAGATAAGCCCCTGATGCCGGTGGGCTTAGCTCATCTTCTTCCATTTTGGGCGTGACAGGTTCCCTATAAGCATAGCCTTAGGCCACGTTCTCACGTTCAGTATTTGGTCAGTATTTAACCTCAGTATGTGTAAGGCTGGAGTCACACTAGCGAGTTTTACGGACGTATGAGCGCATAAAATACGTCCGTAAAACACGCCTAACAAACGTCCCAACTATTCACTTCAGTGAGTGGATTGAGCGTAGAATAAAATATTACAACAACCTTTGTGATTTTTTCATTAAAATACTTTTTAATAATGTGTTTGTGTATTTTTTAACCCTTTACTAGTCTTGGATTAATAATGGATAGGTGTCATAATTGACGCCTCTCCATTATTAATCTGGCTTAATGTCACCTTGCAATAGCAAGGTGGCATTAACCCTTCATTACCCCATATCCCACCGCTACACAGGAATGGGAAGAGAGTGGCCAAGTGCCAGAATAGGCGCATCTTCCAGATGTGCCTTTTCTGGGGTGGCTGGGGGCAGATGTTTTTAGCCAGGGGGGGCCAATAACCATGGACCCTCTCCAGGCTATTAATATCTGCCCTCAGTCACTGACTTTACTACTCTGGCGGAGAAAATTGCGCGGGAGCCCATGCCAATTTTTTCCGCTATTTAACCCTTTAATTTAATAGCTAGAACGGCCAAATTTTGCATAGACACACTACTCACATTAGTAGTGTGGAATATGCAAAAAAAAGGTGATATGACATGGTTTACTGTATGTAAATCAGGTCTCATATCATGTCGGGTTTAGGAAGGAGAAATGAAAAGCCGGCAATTGAATTACCGGCTTTAAAGCTATCTAGCGCTGTATGAAGTAATAATATATATACATATATGTGTCTACTGACATATATATATATATATATATATATATATAGACAGTATATATGTTTTTGTTTTTACACATGGGTCCCTTGTATAGCCGTATGTCGGTTTTGCAAGCCTGCGAGAAAAACACGCAGTACGGATGCCATACGGATTACATACGGAGGATGCCATGCGCAAAAAACGGTGACACACCCTGCCTAGGGAGGAGCTACGGACCACTATTTTGGGGACTTTTCAGCGTATTACGGCCGTAATATACGGACCGTATTGTCTTACGCTGAGTGTGACTCCAGCCTAAGCTAAAACCAGGAGTGGAACAATCAGAGGAAAAGTATAATAGAAACCTGTCACCACTTCTGCATTTATCACCCACTCCTAGTTTTGGCTTACACATACTGAGGTAAAAACTGACCAAATACTGAACGTGTGACCGTGGCCTTACAATTACTAATGCAGGAAAACTACGGAGGAGCCAAGTTCTGGGAGACTAGGATATGCTGTCAGTGTGGTCAAAGACCTAATGATTCATTTCATTAAACTAGTTTTCCTGTAGTTAAAGCAGATCTGTTATGGGGATTCGTAGCGGTGCAGTCATTGGGGTTAAAGCACGATCACCAGCTACTTCCCCCCAATTTCCAAGAGGCTACGATAAATTGGGGAATCGTACGATCTCCCAGATTATATCCTTAACCTCAGGACGTGGAGAGAGGTGAAAACTGCGGCTGAACAGGGAGCACTACTATTTTATGGGGCCACAAATGTGGGACATTAGTGTGTGGGGGCATGAATGTGGGACATTACTGTGTGCGGGGGCACAAATGTGGGGCATTACTGTGTGTGGGGCCATAAGTGTGGGACATTACTGTGTGTGGGGGCACAAATGTGGGACATTACTGTGTGTGGGGGCACGAACGTGGGACATTACTGTATGCGGGGGCACGAATGTGGGACATTACTGTGTGTGGGGGCACAAATGTGGGACATTACTGTGTGTGGGGGCACAAATGTGGGATATTACTGTGTGTGGGGGGCTCAAATGTGGGACATTACTGTGTGTAGGGGCTCAAATGTGGGACTACTGTGTATAGGGGCACAAATGTGGGATATTACTGTGTGTAGGGGCACAAATGTGGGATATTACTGTGTGTGGAGGGGCTGAAATGTGGGAAATTACTGTGTGTGGGGCCACAAATGTGGTACATTACTGTGTGTGGGGCCACAAATGTGGGACATTACTGTGCGTGGGGCCACAAATGTGGGCCATGACTGTGCGTGGGGCCACAAATGTGGGCCATGACTGTGTGTGGGGGCACAAATGTGGGACATTACTGTGTGTGGGGGCACAAATGTGGGATATTACTGTGTGTGGGGGCACAAATGTGGGACATTACTGTGTGTGTGGGGGGCCTCATATGTGGGACATTACTGTGTGTGGGGCCACAAATGTGGTACATTACTGTGTTTGGGGCCACAAATGTGGGACATTACTGTGTGTGGGGGCACAAATGTGGGACATTACTGTGTGTGGGGCACAAATGTGGGACAATACTGTGTGTGGGGCCACAAATGTGGGACATTACTGTGTGTGGGGCCATAAGTGTGGGACATTAATGTGTGGGGGGGCACAAATGTGGGTCATTACTGTGTGTGGGGCCACAAATGTGGGACATTACTGTGTGTGGGGACACAAATGTGGGACATTACTGTGTGTGGGGCACAAATGTGGGACATTACTGTGTGCGGGGGCACAAATGTGGGACATTACTGTGTGTGGGGCCATAAGTGTGGAACATTACTCTGTGTGTGGGGCACAAATGTGGGACATTACTGTGTGTGGGGCCACAAATGTGGGACATTACTGTGTGTGGGGACACAAATGTGGGACATTACTGTGTGTGGGGCACAAATGTGGGACATTACTGTGTGCGGAGGCACAAATGTGGGACATTACTGTGTGTGGGGCCATAAGTGTGGAACATTACTCTGTGTGTGGGGCACAAATGTGGGACATTACTGTGTGTGGGACACAAATGTGGGACAATACTGTGTGTGGGGCCACAAATGTGGGACATTACTGTGTGTGGGTCCATAAGTGTGGGACATTACTGTGTGTGTGTGTGTGTGGGGGGGGGGGGGTTACAAATGTGGGAGATTACTGTGTGTGGGGCCACAAATGTGGGACATCACTGTGTGGGGCCACAAATGTGGGACATCACTGTGTGTGAGGTCACAAATGTGGGACATTACTGTGTGTGGTGGCACAACTGTGGGACATTACTGTGTGGGGGGCACAACTGTGGGACATTACTGTGTGTGGACATTATTATTTTTTGTGTCTGTTGGCGCATAAAGCATATTTAATGTTGTGGGTGGGCAGTAAGGGGGCAAAGTTACTATTTGGGGATACAGTCGGGCACGATTATTGTGTAGACGCACTATTGTGTAGAGACAAGAAGCTCCTGGGCCCCGACACAAAATCTTTTACAGCCCCAACCTACCAGGTGCCATTTATATCACTGGTGCTTTCCTATCTGGCACCATGGCCTGCCCCTCCTGTGGCTATTCTCCTAAACCACATGAACTTTTATTAGGCCATGTTCACACATTCAGTATTAGGTGAGTATTTTACCTCAGTATCTGTAAGCCAAAACCAGGAGTGGGTGATAAATACAGAAGCTGTGACGTGTGTCTATTATACTTTTCCTCTGATTGTTCCACTCCTGGTTTTGGCTTACACATACTGAGGTAAAATACTGACCATTTACTGACCGTGTGAACGTGACCTTATACACGTAACAATTCTAGAGTCTGCCTGTGATTTCTGGGATCAAAGCTGGGGGATTCTTATTTCTATTTGGCATAAGAGGGTTTTGTAGGAGTAAGGCCGGCGTCACACTAGCGAGTTTTACGGACGTATGAGAGGCGCAGAAAATACGCATTGCACACGGACCAATTATTTTCTATGGGGCAGCTCCTATCTGCCGTATTTTACGCATCGGTATTATACGGTATTGTACCGTAGAAAATCGCAGCATGCTGCGTTTGTCAGCGTATTGCGCAAAAAATACGCCAATGAAAGTCCATGGGGCGAGAAAAATACGGATTACACTCGGACCAACAGTGTGACTTGCGAGAAATACGCAGCAATGTTCTATAGAAAAGCCGGCAATTCAGCGCGGTGTACAGTAAAATCACACTGACAGGTTTTATTAGAATAGATAGAATAAATGTCTACACATAGTATAGGGATATATACTGTATATATATCTACTATATATTTGTCTAAGGGTCACTTCCGTCTGTCTGTCTTTCTTTCTGTCTGTCACGGATATTCATTGGTCGCGGCCTCTGTCTGTCATTGAAATCCAAGTCGCTCATTGGTCGTGGCAAACCGCCTACGACCAATCAGCTACGGGCGCAGTCCTGCGGCAACATGGCCGCTCCTTCCTCCCCGCAGTCAGTGAGCCGCTCCATACTCCCCTCCAGTCAGCGCTCACACAGGGTTAATGGCAGCGCTAATGGACCGCGTTATGCCGCGGTGTAACGCACTACATTAACGCTGCTATTAACCCTGTGTGACCAACTTTTTTACTTTAAAAAGATCTAATGTTAAAAATAATAAAAAAAAATTAAAAATCAGAATATACTCACCTTCCGGCGCCTTTCCCACTCCTCGCGACGCTCCGGTGACCGGTCCATGCATTGCGATCTCGCGAGATGATGACGTAGCGGTCTCGCGAGACCGCTACGTCATCATCTCGCAAGACCGCAATGCACTCTTGAGACCTGAGCGCGCGAGGAGCGTCGGTAAACGCTTCCTGGATCCAGGGGCCAACGGAAGGTGAGTACGGTATATAACTATTTTTTATTTTAATTCTTTTTTTTTTTTAACAGGGATATGATGCCCACATTGCTATATACTACGTGGGCTGTGCAATATACTACGCGCGCTGGGCAATATACTATGCGGGCTGGGCACAATATACTACGCTGGCTGGGCAATATACTACGCGGGCTGGGCAATATACTACGCGGGCTGTGCAATATACTACGCGGGCTGTGCAATATACTACACGGGCTGTGCAATATACTACGCGGGCTGGGCAGTATACTACGTGACTGGGCAATATACTATGTGGCTGGGCAATATAGTACGTGACTGGGCAATATAGTACGTGACTGGGCAATATACTATGTGGCTGGGCAATATAGTACGTGACTGGGCAATATACTAAGTGACTGGGCAATATACTATGTGGCTGGGCAATATAGTACGTGACTAGGCAATATACTACATGACTGGGCAATATACTATGTGGCTGGGCAATATACTACGTGGCTGGGCAATATACTACGTGGCTGGGCAATATACTACGTGGGCTATGCAATATACTACGTGGACATGCATATTCTAGAATACCCAATGCGTTAGAATCGGGCCGCCATCTAGTATATATATATAAAAATATATGTCAGTGAGACACACACACATATATATATATATATATATATATATATATATTACATACAGCGCTAGATAGCAGAAAAGCCGGTAATTCAATTGCCAGCTTTTGCTATCTCCTTCCCAAATCCAACAGGATATGAGACATGGTTACATACAGTAATCCATTTCATATCCCTTATTTTTTAACATATTCCTCACTAATAATGTTCCAAGTGTCTGTGTGCAATATTTGGGGGCTCTAGCTGTTAAAATAAAGGGTTAAATCACGGGAAAAATTGGCGTGGGCTCCCGCGCAATTTTCTCTGCCAGAGTGGAAAAGCCAGTGACTGAGGGTAGATATTAATAGCCTAGAGAGGGACCATGGTTATTGCCCCCCCGGGCTAAAAACATCTGCCCCCAGCCACCCCAGAAAAGGCACATCTGTAAGATGCGCCTATTCTGGCACTTACAACCCAGCATAGCCAGCCACTAGACTCTAAAACTTAACATTTAATATGTATACCTCTAAAATTATGTGTACTTTAAAAACAATTTGGTGCTCATGTTTAAACGTGCACTAGACAAGAAAAATGGCATGATCTCACCCAATTGCTGTCTCTCTTCTTGTTGTAGATTCTTGTGCTTATTGAGAGCACGGCATGGGATGGAGACCAATAGACCTTTTCCAATGGGGGGGAGAAGAAAAGAAAAAAAAAAAAAAAAAAAAAAAAAAAATATAGGTAGGTGGGGGGGAAGGGTTTAAAGCTATCTTCCCTGTCGTGCCCCGTGTATAAGACTCCCGCCCTAACAAGGGCAGTCCCCAAGTTTGAGCCTACTTAATGAAGCCCTTTGGTTAGTATAACCACCCTGGATGATATGTCCTCTTTCTCTTCCCAACGCGGTTCCCTCCCCGTTACGGGGGTTCATCAGGGGAATAAAATGTCCAGGTTAAATGTCCAGGTTAATGGAGGTATTCTGCAGTGGCAGACATAACCTCATTCAGCGGCGTCCTCCATGTGAGGATAAGGCAGTCCCTCGAGTCTAGTGGCTGGCTATGCTGGGTTGTTAGTTAAAAGTGGTCAGACGTGATTAGGAACGATACGTTCTGGTTTCTTTCTTTTTTTTCCTGCTGAATTCATATTCTGGCACTTAGCCTCTCTCTTCCCACTCCCATGTAGCAGTGGGATATGGGGTAATAAAGTGTTAATGTCACCTTGCTATTTTAAGGTGACATTAAGCCAGATTAATAATGGAGAGGTTTCAATAAGACACCTCTCCATTATTAATCCAATAGTAGTAAATGGTTAATAAAACACACACACATTAGGAAAAAAGTATTTTATTGAAATAAAGACACAGGGTGTTGTAATAGTTTATTATACTCTCAATCCAATTGAAGACCCTTGTCACCTGAAACAAAGTTAAAATAAAAAAAATCAACAATATCTCATGCCTTCCGTCGTTCAGTCTTGTCCCACGCTGTAAATCCATCTGAAAGGGTTAAATAATTTTACAAGCAGGAGCCTGCTAATGCAGCCGCCCCTGGCTGTAAAAACCCGGGGAATGAAGGGGAACGTAGCTACCTAGAATTGCGGTGCTGCGCCCCCTGCTGGCATAACCTCAGATGAACTCGAGCGTGGGAATTTTTCTGAATATTTTCTCACGCTCGAGTTCATCTGAGGTTATGCCAGCAGGGGGCGCAGCACTGATTATACTGATTATATGCCGCAAATGTGCATTTCAAATGTTGAAATCAATGGGCAGAACTTGACATAAAGTGCAGGTGCAAGTCTAAACATACGTTTTAGAAATAATCCTTCAAGGGAATCTGTCAAAAGGTTATTGCTACTCCATCTGAGAGTAGCATGATGTAGGGGCAGAGGCCCTGATTACAGCGATGTGTCATTTACTCGGCTGCTTGCTGTAAATGAATTTTACCTTTACTGAAGGCTTCAGCATCCACAGTCCAGGGCACCAGATCACAGGGCAGGGAGAGTCCGGCCGGTCTGACGGCAAATCCAGAGTCCCCTTATCCAGGTGGACATCAGTAGCCTTCCTCTAGCGCCTGGGTGTTGTAGTACCTTACTGCTGAGCATCTAGTAAGGTTCTCACAACTACTGTAGATGTTCTAGATGTTATGTCTATCTCTGTCCCTCAGATGGATAGGACAAACCGGTATGACTGGTGGCTTGAGGCTTTTTACAGGGACCCGAGGGGTGCCACCATGTCTCCTGGGTGTGGGGCGGATCAGTAACTTGCAATTAGCTGTCCTACTGGTCTCTGGAGCAAGGCATAAAGGACTGTTGCTCCCTCGGTGTTCCGGCTACCGGATCCTGCACCTCAGAAGGAGGCAGCCTTTGCAGGGCAGAACTCCTTCTGGTTTCCTCTCCTTTTGCTATGACTTCTCCTCACACTTTACAATACAATTCGCTGTTCGTGTCTCTTTTTTGGGAACTGCCGCACGTGGGGCAGGCGCAGCTCCGTGGCGTTCTGTCTAGTCCTCTGACAGGATCCCAACCTTGTCAAAGACCAACTACCTGAGCGGAGCTCAGATAGCAACTGCCTGAGCGAAGCTCAGCTAGCTTCTGACTAACTTCCTATCCAGACCACCAGTTTTACCTAATTGTGAAGAGTGCCCTAATAAATAGGAGCATAGCTCCCCCTGGTGGACTGGAGTATGATATGTGTTGTATGTTGGTGTTAACTGGTAAAGTGATCTCCTTTAGGCTATGTGCACACATTCAGGATTTCTTGCAGAAATTTCCTGAGCAAAACAGGACATTATCTGCAAGACATCTGCATGCGTTTTTTTTGCGTTTTTTTTTTTTTTTGCGGATTTTTCCGCAGATTTCCCAATGCAATGATATCGTTGGAAATCCGCAAAAAATCCGCAAAATTAATGAACATGCTGCATTTTTTACCGCGATGCGTTTTTTTTTCGCAGAAAAAAATGCATCATGTGCACAAAAATTGCGGAATTCATTCTAAATAATGGGATGCATAATGTATGCTTTTTTTGCGGTTTTATAGCGTTTTTATAGTGAAAAAAAAGCACAAAAAATCAGCAACGTGTGCACACAGCCTTATTGCCTCCAAACATAACATCACTCCCCCCTAGAGGAGAACGACATTACTGCAACGACCAGGACCCTGGGGTGCTGCAACACAACGTTATGTATCTGCGCACCCTGAGTCTGGATTTCACTGTCACTAGAGAATTAAGCAAATAAATCAAAGAATATGATCCACCCCTGGTAGTAAATCGATGACAATTACTGATGCAAGGGATAGAAAATACAAATATATAAATGGGTGGGGAAAAAAACAATAATAAATGAAAATAATCAAAATAACTACCAAATATTCCAACAAGGCAGAAGATAGTACATACACCGTGAATGTGATCATTCCATATAATGTACACACTAGGTAGTGTTACTGCATGTTACATAGTATAGATCCATCATGGTATAGGGTCTTCAACGAATCGGTGGAAGGAAACCAAAATTATTAGCATAAGTTCCTTATAGACCGCAGAGCTCCTAGTGGAGAGGAAGGAATGTACTGTAAGCAAAGTGGACACCAAAAATACAAGGAGGCAGCAGTAATTGTCTCTGGTGTCCAGCCGGTAGAAAAGTAGTGAAATACCAGAATTGCAGAGGTAGAGGGTATGGAGCGAAGAACGTGCTGTGGGTCTCCAGGATAAATATGTGGTGGTGCCGTGGCACAGGTGTGGGAGCGTTACGCTCTGTGAGTGGGCAGCTATGGGTAGCATGGAGCGCAAAGAGCAGAGAGGGAGTAGAGAAAGGCTGGGCATTCGATCCAAACATCATGAATGGCAAACGTTGTGAAGTCATCTGAGAAATGAAAACATGGTAGTGTGGGCGCAGCATACAGGGGCAGGGTAGAGCAATCAGCGTCACATCGGGCATGTAGGGTGCAGGAAGGGCTCCAATTGTATTCTAGTTGTTGGATAGGAGGAAATGTGCATCATTTGGAGCCAGAATTATTATACAAAGGTAGTGTAATATGGAAAATAGCAGTGGTCCCAAAAGAAGAGAGGAATAGGGAAGAAAAGAAGGGAGAAAGGGGGAAAAGGAAGAATAGAAGCGGTGAGTAGAGGGGAGAGACATAAAGATAGAATATAGGCAGACAGGAATGGAGCATATTACCTGACTTCTGCCTTCCATAATGAATTCAGAGGTTCTGAAAAATAAAGACATAAATATTGTACACCATCTGTATTTATTTTATTTATTTATTATTATTTATTTATATAGCACCATTAATTCGATGGTGCTGTACATGAGAAGGGGTTACATACAGGGTTAAAGATATCATTTACAGTAAATAGGTTTACAGTGACAGACTGGTACAGAGGGGAGAGGACCCTGTCCTTGCGGACTTACATTCTATGGGATAGTGGGGAAGAGACAGAAGGTTGGGGAGAGGCGGCATCTCTGGCCGTGGTGAGGCGGCGGCTCTGGCCGTGGTGAGGCGGCGGCTCTGGCCGTGGTGAGGCGGCGGCTCTGGCCGTGGTGAGGCGGCAGCTCTGGCGGCAGTGAGGCGATGGCTTTGGCGGCGGTGGTGAGGCGGCGGCTCTGGCGACGGTGGCTTGGTTATTGTAGGCTGTAGGCTTTCCTGAAGAGATGGGTTTTCAGGTTCCGTCTGAAGGATCCGAGGGTGGTGGATAATCAGACGTGTCGAGGCATGGAATTCCAGAGATGGGGGATATTCGGGAGAAATCTTGGAGGCGGTTGTGTGAGGAACGAATAAGTGTGGAGGAGAGTAGGAGGTCTTGGGAGGATCAAAGATTACCTGAGGGAAGATATTGGGAGATTAGTTCAGAGATATAGGGAGGGGACAGGTTGTGGATGGCTTTGTAGATCAGTGTTAGTAGTTTCAACTGGAACCGTTGGGGAATTGGGAGCCAGTGGAGGGATTTGCAGAGGGGAGAAGCAGGGGAGTAGCGAGGAGAGAGGTGGATTAGCCGAGCAGCAGAGTTGAGGACAGACTGGAGTGGTGCAAGAGAGTTAGCGGGGAGGCCACAGAGGAGGGTGTTGCAGTAATCGAGGCGGGAGATGATGAGAGCATGCACAAGAGTTTTGGTAGATTGTGGGCTGAGGAAGGAACGGATTCTGGCAATATTTTGGAGGCAACAGGAGGTGGCAAGAGCTTGGACGTGAGGTTTGAAGGACAGGGCAGAGTCGAGAGTTACCCCGAGGCAGCGGATTTCAGGTGCGGGAGAGAGCGTGATGCCGTTTACCATAATAGATAGATCAGGTAGGGAGGATACACCAGATGGGGGAAAGATGATGAATTCGGTTTTGTCTACATTGAGTTTAAGGAAGCGAGAGGTGAAGAAGGAGGATATGGCTGACAGACACTTCGGGATTCTGGTCAGAAGAGAGGTGACATCTGGGCCAGAGAGGTAGATCTGAGTGTCGTCTGCATACAGGTGGTACTGGAAGCCATGGGACTTTATGAGTTGTCCTAGCCCAAGGGTACAGATGGAAAAAAGTAGGGGCCCTAGGACAGAGCCTTGAGGGACTCCAACAGAGAGAGGGCGGGATGAGGAGGTAGTGTAT
Source organism: Ranitomeya imitator (assembly GCF_032444005.1). Taxonomy (NCBI): domain Eukaryota; kingdom Metazoa; phylum Chordata; class Amphibia; order Anura; family Dendrobatidae; genus Ranitomeya; species Ranitomeya imitator. The sequence continues at coordinate 492,955,999 of NC_091283.1, read as the reverse complement.
GAGGCAATCCAGGATAGGGCAAGGTCTTTGATGCCAAGGGAAGAGAGAATCTGTAGCAGTAGGCAGTGATTGACAGGTCAAGAAGGAGGAGGATGGAGAACTGTCTGCTAGCTTTGGCTGTGACTAAGTCATTAGTAATTTTTGTCAGGGCAGTTTCGTTGGAGTGGTGGGGGCGGAAGCCAGATTGGAGGTTGTCAAGAAGAGAGTTAAGGTACCTTCACACTGAGCAACTTTAGAACGATAACGATAGCGATCCGTGACGTTGCAGCGTCCTGGATAGCGATATCATTGTGTTTGACACGCAGCAGCGATCAGGATCCTGCTGTGACATCGCTGGTCGGAGCTAGAAGGCCAGAACTTTATTTCGTAGCTGGATCTCCCGCTGACATCGCTGAATCAGCGTGTGTCACGCCGATCCAGCGATGTGTTCACTTCTAACCAGGGTAAACATCGAGTTACTAAGCGCAGGGCCGCGCTTAGTAACCCGATATTTACCCTGGTTACCATTGTAACTGTGCCAGCGCCAGCTGGCCGTAAAGCAGAGCACAGCGGTGACGTCACCGCTCTGCTTTACGGCCGGCGCTTACACAGTGCAGGGAAGCTGACGCCGGGGGACGCGACAGACACCGGAATGTAAGTATGTAGTGTTTTTTTTTTTTTACATTTACAATGGTAACCAGGGCAAACATCGGGTTACTAAGCGCGGCCCTGCGCTTAGTAACCCGATGTTTACCCTGGTTACCCGGGGACTTCGGCATCGTTGGTCGCTGGAGAGCCGTCTGTGTGACAGCTCTCCAGCGACCACACAACGACTAAACAGCGACGCTGCAGCGATCGGCATCGTTGTCTATATCGCTGCAGCGTCGCTTAATGTGACGGTACCTTTAGATGAGAGGTGGGAGGAAAGTTGAGCATGGACATGCTGCTCAAGGAGTTTTGAAGCAAATGGGAGCAGTGATATGGAGCGATAGCTGGGCATAGCAGTTGGGTAAAGGTTAGTTTTTTTGAGGATGGGTGTGATGGTGGCATGTTTGAAAGCAGAGGAGAAGGTACCGGAAGAGAGCGATAGGTTGAAGAAATGGGTTAGAGAATTCTGTAGAGAATTACATTGAATAAAATATTGACAATATATTCAAGGATGTTTTTATACCATTGGGTCAGAACCTCCTGGTGTATTACATTATGTATTAACCCCTTTACCCCCAAGGGTGGTTTGCACGTTAATGACCGGGCCAATTTTTACAATTCTGACCACTGTCCCTTTATGAGGTTATAACTCTGGAACGCGTCAATGGATCCTGATAATTCTGACTTTGTTTTCTCGTGACATATTGTACTTCATGATAGTGGTAAAACTTCTTTGATATTACCTGCGTTTATTTGTGAAAAAAATGGAAATTTGGCGGAAATTTTGAAAATTTCACAATTTTCCAAATTTGAATTTTTAAAGGGAACCTGTCACCTGAATTTGGCGGGACCAGTTTTTGGTCATATGGGCGGAGTTTTCGGGTGTTTGATTCACCCTTTCCTTACCCGCTGGTTGCATGCTTGAAGTTCATTCTATGTCCTCTGTAGTACACGCCTGCGCAAGGCAATCTTAAAGGGATCATGATGTAAAGTCTATAGAGATATTTTTTTTGGATTTTCTGTATTTTTATATAATACACTTGAGAATAGAAAGACTTTTACTTTAAAGGGAACCTGTCACGTGAATTTGGCGGGACCAGTTTTTGGTGATATGGGCGGAGTTTTCAGGTGTTTGATTCACCCTTTCCTTACCCGCTGGCTGCATGCTGGCCGCAATATTGGATTGGTGTTCATTCTATGTCCTCCGTAGTACACGCCTGCGCAAGGCAAGATTGGCAAGGCAAGGTCCCGCTGTGGTCTGGTCCGATAGGCGTCGCGGTCCGGTCTGTGGCCTCCCATCTTCTTACAATGACGTCCTCTTCTTGTCTTCACGCTCCGGCGCAGGCATACTTTGTCTGCAAAGTACTGCAGTGCGCAGGCGCTGGGCCTCTCTGACCTTTCCCGACGCATGCGCACTGCAGTACTTTGCTCTGCCCTCAACAGGGCAGACAAAGTACGCCTGCGCCGGAGCGTGAAGACAAGAAAAGGACGTTATCCTATGAAGATGGGAGGCCCTGGACCGCGACACCCATCGGACCGGACCGCAGCGGGACCGCCAATGGGTGAGTATAATCTAACCTCTTTTTCTCATCTTTCAGGATACATCGGGGGCTTATCTACAGCATTACAGAATGCTGTAGATAACCGCCTGATGCCGGTGGGCTTCGCTCACCTTCCATTTTGGGGTGACAGGTTCCCTTTAAATAAAATGTTCCTGTGCTGAGATAATCTTATATATGTGCCCCTGCTGTGTACTGTGTAATGGCCGTGTCTGAACATGGTCTGATCATACCACAGCTCCTGGGCAGGGGAGGAAGCAAAAGAGTATACAGACAGGTCAGCATGGAAGAATTAGCTGCAATCTCATGCTGTCCTATCTGCACACACTCTTGCTTTTAACACATCTAATTGTGGAACTTCTTCTTACTTCAAGATCTATTGATTAAAATGTACTTTGTTTGTGGGACAACTGCTTTAATTAAGAGTTTGCAGAGTGGAAGCCAAGGTTTTGTAGATATGATCACTGACTTGTGGCGGGAAATTGTGTCCCTCACTGGGTGTATGGTCACGCCTAGGTACACCAGGCCGAAATTTGATAAGGTAATGACTGTTGGAATTGCATGTGAAATAGCCGCTGCCTGTGTGAGGAAGAGTGACAGGGTCTTCATTAATGATGTAGCAAGAAAAGGAAAATCCACCTACCAAAAAAATTCCAAATTTATTATTTATTGTGAATAAAACATGAAGTCCAGAGGATGAATTCACATGATAATGAGTAACAGGTTCTTCATTAATGATGTTAGAGCAACAATGGTAATATGGATATCGAAATGTGCCATTGTTAGGTTTGTGAAAGTGTCGTTTAGGAACCTGCTTCATACGTCCCCTATCTGCTATACCCATCTGCTCTCAGGTTTTCAGGCCCATCATTACTGGATTTTGGAAGCGCTCGATGATAGGATATGACCTATGTAAGTGGCCTGTAATTCCGGACCTGGAAGGGCCAAAGCATCACGTTGTGTCACACACAGTTTGTGGCTTTACAAACGGACATCTACGTTGTCTCCATGTTCTACACTGGATTTATCGCATTCTACATAATAAAAACTACAATCATATGAACTGAATATTGGAGTGTTCTGGCTTTTGGGTGGTTTTAAAAATCACAGCATGGGAAATGTTTTTGTTTTTTTACAAAAAAGGTATTGTTTCCTATTGTCAGTCATTTGAAGACAGTGTAGACCACGTGGTGGTCATCCAGAAAAAAATCCTGACCCTCCACTGTCTCTACCTAATAACCTCCAGAAACAGTAGTATTAGCCACTCATCTCCTAGAATCCACATTGACGGGTCTCTAACTTCAGATTGGGATACCGGCCCTGGACATATATCACATATACAGAAACATTGCTTTTCGCAGTCTTGCCCTGACTTTCCTAGGACAATCTACTTATTTTTCCATCACTGCAAATCTGGAATGCTTTTTTTTTTCCTAGAATTCGTAGTGCAGGCTCCATGGATTAGTAGGATTAGTGGTAGCATTAACCTGCCTGTATGGTTACAGTGTGTGAGGATAATCTCTTTGTGGGACAGTTATAATACGACTCATGAACAGATGTAAAGTACATAGGAAACAATGGCGGCCCTTATTATAGAATGTCTCAGGTTCTCCCTCTCTGTAGGTTCTCCTCTTACATGGTGTTTGCTTGCTGTCTTCATACAAGGTCAATTAAACTATTGGCAATATAGACCAGTTTCAGACAACCAGATTACAGCAGCATTGTAGCAAATTATCAGACAGATAAGTAGGTAGTATTCACATTTGACCCAGAAATCCAAGTGAAATCCAGTGCCATGCATGTCAATGGGGTTCCTTTACCCTGTTTACGTGCAACAAACGTTTTCTAGGTGGACTTTTGGCGCCACCATTAAAAAAAATCCACAACGGAAATAATTTACAGGGTAGACCCATTGAATGAGCATAGCCTATAATCATGCAGATCGGCAACAGAATTGCAGCAGAAATACAAGGGTCAGCCTCAGATTCCTGCTGCGGAAATACACATCTGATGTAAGAACATCACCTATAGGCTCCCATACACATTAAAATCAGCCAAACCCATTAACAAAGGTGGGATCAGCCAACAATCTAACATGTAATGGGGGCTTTCCAATTCTGCCTCGAGAGTTGGCCTAATCCTTTTGTTCTTCACGAGATAAGCCGCTGCCAGATGAGACTCTTAAGGTACCGTCACATTTAGTGACGCTGCAGCGATATAGACAACGAGCCGATCGCTGCAGCGTCGCTGTTTAGGTCGCTAGGAGACGTCAAACACCGGCAACAGCAGAACGATGCAGGAGCGATCCAGTGACGTACTTATCGTTCTCGCTGGTTGTTAGCTCCATATAAAACATTGCAGGCATCGTTGCTTTTGCTGTGAAACATGACGAATCACGCCGACCTGACGACCAAATAAAGTTCTGGACTTCTAGCTCCGACCAGCGATGTCACAGCGGGATCCTGATCGCTGCTGCGTGTCAAATACAACGATATCGCTATCCAGGACGCTGCAACGTCACGGATCGTTCTCGTTCTCGTTGGAAAGTTGCTCAGGGTGAGGGTACCTTTAGAAAAAACATGAGTGCTCGGCAGCGGGAGTCAGAAGAGATAGCTAAGATGTATGACGGTGTCCAATTTTCAGCCTCAGGATATCAGCAATGAGCGTTTCTTTTCATTGCCTTTAAACGATGATCCTACAAATTATGAAGATTTGTCACTTACGTAAGAAAAAATGTATAATTGGTGGAAAAAGATTGAACTTTATGGACCTAGGCCTTTTCAACCCAAACTGTGTTAGGGTATGTGTCCACGTTCAGGCTTGCTTCAGGCTTTGGCCAGGATTTTATGCAGGTAAAATCCTGACCAAAACTGCACGTGAGGTCACTGGCAGGTCACCTGCGGTGTTCTTGCGTGTTTTGCTCATTGTAGCAACATGCTGCGTTCTGAAAAAACGCGCCGCCTGTGCGTTTTCGCGGCGAAAACGCATGCGTTTTTTCCTGCATAGTGGAGACAGGATTTCATTAAATCCCCTCCACTATGCTGTAACATCTGGATGCTGCATTTTTGACGCTGCGGAAAAACGCAGCGTCAAAAACGCAGCGTTTCCTGAACGTGGAAACATACCTTAACGTTCCTGAACTTTTCAGTCTGCAATAAAAGATTTTCCAAACCTAGAAAGTGATGGCATATTTTTTGATATTTAACATATGAAAAGTACTGTTGCCATTGCAGGGACCCCACAATTCTTTGGAATTTTGATCAAAAACAGTGGCACTCAGTTCTGGTCATGCGCCAATAATAATAATCATTATAATAATAATAATAATAATAATAATAATGACAAACAGTGGCACTCAGTTCTGGTCATGTGCCAATAATAATAATGATATTCAGTAAGCTTGTGTGGAATAATGGTAAAGTGAGTGTCACTTTCTGTGTGGCAGGAGATTGGGCACAAGGGGTCTTCATCCTTCATATAGATCTGGAGGATGCCTACTATATGGTACTGTCTTGGCACACTCACACTGGCAATGCAGGTGTGTCTAAACAGAACTGATGCATGTTGGACACTGCTGTATACAATAGTTTGTGCAACAAGGACTCTTGAAAAGGTTCAAGAGTACAAATTTCTGAAATTGCACCTAAACTTTTACTAACACACTTTAAATGGATTGTCTAATGAAGTGAACTCATGTCCAGACGCCCCACTAGGGTATATAGTTGCCAAACATGGGTCGGGACCCTCTCTCATGTTTTCCGTGGATGGACGTTCAAGTGAATGAAGTGGGAGGTGGCGGTCAGCGTTGGGATTCCTTGGATCCACCATATGAAATGATCCTCCATCTATGCAGAACATAGGTTGGGTTAGCACTGCAGTACTACAGTCAGTAAGGTTTCATAAGTGACCTATGAAAGAGAATTTACTAAGTGACAGGCTTCAGGTTCCTGGTGGAGAAAAACAGAACATTTAGAGCAGGTTTATTTTGCTAAAAAGAATATTACCTTTTTGTGGCAGGAGCAGCGGCAGAAAGTGGCGTAAATTATGGAACAAATCTACCCCAGACCATGGCTGTTGTAGATTGACACAGGCAAGGGATTGGGGGAGGGAAAGTCAGCTCACCAAGTACAGATGCACCTTATTTCTGTAGGAATCACTGCACGGAGCTGCCCTGGTCCAGGTCGCATCCCAATGCAGAAAAGGAAGACGTTTTCTCCAGCGACGACAAGAAAGGAAATAAGATTCCAGCTTTATTAAACCAACATTACTAACAAACCACATAGTGTCCACTGGCTAAACCAACGCGTTTCGGCTTAGTCATGATCTCATAGGTTGACAGTGTCCAGAGGTCTATACTTGTTAACAAATTTGTTGCATTCTACTCTGCAGTGTTCTGAGCAAATTTAATCTGATCGATGGGGGTGTCGGATGTCAGACCCCCACTAATCTCATCTTGAAGACCTATTCTATGGATAATCAATAGCTTAATCTTGGACATACTCTAGTAAATCCCCCCATAAGACCCTATTAACAAATGATTGTCTCCAAAGTTACCGTAGTTCCAAACGGAACTGCCTTTAGCAGTATCATTAGGGTCCTATATTGTTACAGTCTTGGTCCACTGAGGGGTCCACTAGCAACCTGGTGGGCCAGTACGACCATAGTCACCATGTATGTGCAAGGCTCTCTGCACTAAACTTGAGGTAACATGGGAGGGGGTCATTTACAGAAAAGTAGATGTAGATAGATACAGTATGTTGTCAGCCGGTGTCCAGACCGTTTGGATCATGATTCTTTTGTGATGCAGAAGGCAATCAGGACTGCAGACCTTTCTCCTGCCAGGGATCTCTGCAGGTTGTATGGTATTCAGGAGTCTGACATAAGATGCAATCATGTATAAGCCCTCAGGCCTGGCTAAGCCCCCCTTCAGATGCAGTATATGCCAGTGTGAGAGCCTGTCCCTGTGCTGTGAGTCAGACACCGCAGTGAGTCACCGCCAAACTGCCGAGCGTCAAGACCTCTGCTTAGGACATGAGGAGAATGTGTAATGCTGCACTGTCGATACATATTGTTATTACCACCATCATTCACATCTCTCAATAGGGATCATGAGTGATAGTGATCCCTATGAAGTAGCTCATCCCAGGGGATGTGTGCTAGGCCAAAGCCAAAACTGGAGCTATAGGGTCCAGCAGAAGAAATGCCCCCTATATGAAGCTAAAATGCCATTATTGGTTGCCAGGGTCTATCACTTGGGGGCGCTTGTATGTCATCAAACACGTCCATTGGTGGTCTACAATTCACGTGGCGAAGGATGTAGATCCAAACTGATTGCAAGTGCCAAAATGTTGGGTAGGTCTGGTGCATAAGAGATGAAGCAGAGCATCTCGTTAGCCCGGGGCAAATGTCCTGTGTGCCCCTTCCCCCCAGCTACGACTCAATGCAGTTCAAAGGGGGAATCAAAGAAGAACTGCTCTGCCAACTCTGGAGGACCACCGAAATGGTGGTATCGGTCAGCAGGAGAGACCACTTATTTTTCTAGCTTTGCTTTGCTTTCATACTGCAATATAGTATTATATTAATGGACGCAGCTGACTCCATGGACGGACACATCATTGGTGCAACTACAGGGGCTCAAGAGGTAAAGGGGCCATTTACACCTCCAAAATAGGTGGCATTGTGCATTATGATGAAATATCAGACCTAAAGGTGCCATATACTGTTCTGTCACAAGAGACAGGCGATATTATCTTGGTGTCATGATGAGATGCCCTAAAGTGTCAGCGTCACCAGTAGCACATATGACAGCCCATAAAACAACGCCCTGTGTCATGCTAACACATTGTACCCGGCTATGATCTGCAGCATTACTACATCCCATGGAATATGGTGGAAAGAAAAATATGATTTCAAGCAGGCAGCGACTCTTCTAAAACCAGATCTCCCCTTCTGAGGCTTAGCCCTCCGCTCTCCTCCTTTCTCACATTCCCTCCTTTTCCAGCAGGACTGGGCGTTTCATGAGAGAGAGAGAGAGAAAAATACTGTTCTGGTTACCATGGAAACCAGCTCTCGGACTCAGCAAGTTCCCAGAACCTTCTGCGGTGGGATAGACAAGAGTGTGAGTGAAAATAGTATAAATGGAAAGGGAAAAAAAATCTATAGAAAACAACAGCCGCACGGCCTTCTGGGAGGAAATCTGCAGAAAGCGATAGCTTTCGACAAAGAGGATTTTCTATATATACTGTATATCACATTGTAATATATATATACATATATATATATATATACATACAGAAACATACACATAGAGCAGTCATAACATTAAAACCACCGACGGGTGTGGTGGGTAACATCTTACTTTGACGATGGCACGTGACAACGCGCCTGGTGAACAGTCAGTTCTTGAAGTTGACTTGATAAGGACGAAATTGTGATGGCTGGATGAGTGGGTAAGAGCATCTCCGAAATAACAAGTCTTCAGCAGTGTTCATTGTACATAGTAGTTAGTAAAAAACAAAACCTAGGATAAAAACAGAATGAGCAAATACCCTGCTGTGAGTAAATAGTAATAGTACCTATAAATAACATAGGGTACTTTGTTGACAATATTTTGATCAAAAAGTGCAAAAGTCATCCCACCGCGACAAGGCGCACCCAATCGGGATGGTCCTATCTCTAGTATTTCAACCCTCTATGTGCCAGCAGGCCTCAAGAGACAGGGCAAGTGCAGGACTTAGGCCTGACTGTTTTGAACCTGGCCTTAGAAAGCTATATAAGATAGATACACAGCCCAAAAATGGGGGAGCCACACCGCTGTATGTACAGAGTACGAGGACATAAAGCAAAGCCAGACAAATGAGCTGGCACCCTGCTGACATAAGTGTAATGTGTAGGTGCACATTCACACTGTGGCCATTAACAGACAAAACCTAGAATAACAACAATGAGCAAATACCCTGCAGTAAGTAAGCAGTTACTGCCTGCGATCATATCGTTCTCCCAAAGACAAGCAGCCAGCAGAGAGGTCTATTAACGGCGTACTCATAGAGAACACAGCAGCGTTCATCCAAACAAGCCCCTGCATACGGGGAAATGCCTGAGGTGGCTAACGACTGAACGATTCTGCTGATAGCCATCTAATGAGTGTGGCTGGCTTTAATATGATAAGTACCACTTACCTAACCATTGTTTGAGATCAAGTTCAAGTCCACTCATTTTTTGTGTGATGCCACCCTCCAGCACCATAGACAGCCGTATACTCCACCTACTCTCTGTCCTTTTTCTGCTTAACTACTTAAGCCCGACAGCTGACACATGCTGCCCTATCATGGTACGGTCTCAGCCAGGTATGCTTGACCCTGAAACGAGGTGGCATTTCAGAGAGAAACACTCTAAGGGTATGTTCACACGTTCCTGATTTCCATCCTTTTTTTTTCAGGACTGTTTTTTAAAAAACTGCAGCTCTTGGCAGAAAACGCAGGTCCTTTTTTTTGGTCCTTTTTTTGTCCTTTTTTGATCCTTTTTTTGATCCTTTTTTTGATTCTTTTTTTGATCCTTTTTTTGATCCTTTTTTTGATCCTTTTTTTTATGCAGTTTTCTATGCAGTTAAAATGGCTGAAAATACCCTAACCCTACCCCTAACCGTACCCCTAACCCTACCCCTACCCCTAACCCTACCCCTAACCCTACCCCTACCCCTACCCCTAACCCTACCCCTACCCCTACCCCTAACCCTACCCCTAACCCCACCCCTAACCCTAACCCTACCCCTAACCCTACCCCTACCCCTAACCCTACCCCTAACCCTACCCCTAACCATATTCTAACCTTAGTGGAAAAAAAAAAATTCTTAATTTTTTTTTATTGTCCCTACCTATGGGGGTGACAAAGGGGGGGGGGAGGGTCATTTACTATTTTTTTTTATTTTGATCACTGAGATAGGTTATATCTCAGTGATCAAAATGCACTTTGGAACGAATCTGCCGGCCGGCAGATTCGGCGGGCGCACTGCGTATGCGCCCGCCATTTTGCAAGATGGCGGCGCCCAGGGAGAAGACGGCCGGACGGACACCGGGACGCCGGGTAAGTACAAGGGGGGGAGATTAGGGCACGGGGGGGGGGCATCGGAGCACTGGGGGGGGCATCGGAGCACGGGGCGGTGGGATTGGAGCACGGGGGGGCAGCCACACTCCGCCCACGCACTTCCGCCCGCTTCCCCGCACTTCCTGCTGCAGCGGTTCGGCACCACAAACCGCAGTAAAACCCGCAGATATTTTTTTCATCTGCGGGTTTTACTGCGGGTTTGACCTCACAATGGAGGTCAATGGGTGCAGAACCGCTGCGGCTCCGAAAAAAGAAGTGACATGGTACTTCTTTTTTACCGCGGCTATTCAGCGCGGCTTTTTTTCCCGATTCCCGCATCATGTGCACAGTGGTTCTTGTTTTCCATAGGGTACAGTACACTGTACCCTGCATGGAAAACAGCTGCGGAACCGCAGCGGCAAAAACGCTGCGGTTCCGCAGAAAAAAACGCACTGTGTGAACATGGCCTAAAAGCCGCCAGGGACTGAATCGCATGGGAGACTAGTCAGGCAACGGGTACCCAGAGGATTCCCCCCATCCGCTGCCAGTGACTGACATGCTTCTCCCTATATACACACAGGGAGGAACCTGTCCTTCAAGGTCTCTGGGCAAGAAGGTGCCACAGGGGACCCAACTGTCCAACTAGTCTACAGTGTGGTTTTGTCCCCGTACCGAGATCGGACCGCAATGCTCGGACTGGCCAGCAACTCTCCTGACCTGAGCATGACAGTTTTATATATTTCTATGCAGTTGTCACGCAAGGGTCAGGCTACTTCTACCACTGCGGTCCGATCTAAGTCCCATGTATATGGCCGTCTGACTGCGGACTTTTTGATATACAGTGAGTACGGAAAGTATTCATACCCCTTTAATTTTTTCACTCTTTGTTTTATTGCAGCCATTTGGTAAATTCAAAAAAGTTCATTTCTTTCTTATTAATGTACACTCTGCACCCCATCTTGACTGAAAAAAATACAGAAAGGTAGAATTCTTTTGCAAATTTAATAAAAATAAAAAACTGAAATATCACATGGTCATAAGTATTCACACCCTTTGCTCAGACACTCATATTTAGGTCACTTGCTGTCCATTTCTTTGTGATCCTCCTTGAGATTGTTCTACTCCTTCATTGGAGTACATCAGTGCTTAATTAAACTTTTAGGACTTGATTTGGAAAGGCACTCACCTGTCTATATGGATCGCCCCCAGACACAGGGCCACGAGTTGTCGGTACCGGGCCTCTCTGGTTCGGTTCTGAGGCTGTCACGGTGGCTAGACCCGGTCCGTGACCCTGCTAAGGGGCGTCCAATAAAGGTTTTGGTACAGTCTGTCAATGGTTCGTGACGCCACCTGTGGTGTTCGTCACAGATATAATGATGGCGTGCACTCAGTCAGAATTTGCGAGGTGCTGGTGTAATGGATCAGAAGACCCTGGGTACTAGTAAATATGTCACGCTGCTGTCCATAGCAAGGCGCGGGAGCGCCGCTTATATCCACTACACTACAGGCTACAACATATCTTTCGGGCCAGCACCCTTGAGGGCTCATAATTAATATCTCAGCTATAGCCGTAATCTTGGCACTGAGGGATATCTACCCTCTCCACTTCACTTCTTCTTGTGGATAAGCGATTCAATGAATAAGGCTCTGGTTGAGCCGAAACGTTTGCTTTATATATCGCTTCCAGCACTATATTTCTGTTTCGCTCCCTTATCCAAATTTATTTTGTGACTAATAAATATTTAAACGTAAATCACACGTTGTCATTAGAGTGTGCGGTGTATACATATTTACCTGTGGTGTTCGGTCAGGGTGACCAACGCTGCTGTGGGGTCCACTGGGGTGATGGAATGGCAGCTGGATGGTATAACTTCCCACAGGTGAAGTGTGTCCCCAGGGCTTCCCAGTAAGGCGGATGGTGATGGTGTAAGGCGCAATCAATAACGAGGACACAAGGTTGCAGTCTCTTTACCTTTTACTGAAGGCTTCAATACACTCAGTCCAGAGCACGTTCAACCGAGCTATCAGAGACCGGCTGGTCCGATGGGCACATCCAGAGTTTCCCTCGCAGATGGAAATCGTTGCCTACCAATAGCGCCTGTGTGTTGTAGTCCTACCCTGCTGAGCATTCGGAATAGTCCTCACAACTGCTGTGCTCGTTCGTTCGTTCTCCACAGCTCTCTCTCTCTCTCTCTCTCGTTCTTTGGTTCCAGATGTTGCTAGTTTCTAATGTCCCCCAGATATGTTATGGCTAGGACGCCACCCGTTTGACGGGAAGGCTTGGAGGTCTTCCGGGACCCTAGAGATGCCCCTCTCCCAATGTTGCCCCCTATGTCTTCGTAGGTGTAGAAGGTAGACAGCCAACCTATAATCAATTGTCCAGCGGAATTTGAAGTAAGGCCTGAAGTCAGTTACTCCTACGGTGATCCAGCCACCGACTACGCGCCTCAGTAGGATGTTACCTTCCTCTCTTGGCACGACTCCTACTGGTTCTCCTTTGTGCTGATCTCGTTTACACTGTTCCACAATATTCTTCCCTTCGTGTCTCTCTCTTAGGATACCGCCGCAAGGTGTGCAGGCGCGGTTCCGTTACGTTCTGTTCGCTAGGCACCTGCCAGGTTCCCACGCCTGACAGGGACCCCCCTGCGCCTTCTCCCTGCAACACCCCCTGCCACGGGATGTTGCCTGGTTCCAACCCAGTCAGCTTCTGACTAACTTCCTCCCCAGCCCCTAGTTTTACCAGTGTGAGGAGTGGCCCAATAAATAAAGCCTTTTTCTCCCCCTACTGGCCGGAGTGTGAAGTGTAATGTGTTCTGGTGATACCTGGTCAGGATAACTCTTTAGTGCCATCGGACATACCGCTACTCGCCTTGGGGCCATACTGCAACGACCAGGTCTCTGGGGCGCTGCATATATAAGACCTCACAGCTCACAGTGTATGTCAGACCAAATGAGAATCATGAGGTCAAAGGAACTGGCCAAGGAGCTCAGAGACAGATTTGTGGCAAGGCGCAGAACTATCCAAGGTTCCAACAGAATTTCTGCAGTACTTAAAGGGACACTGTCACCTGAATTTGGAGGGAACAATCTTCAGCCATAGAGGCGGGGTTTTTGGATGTTTGATTCACCCTTTCCTTACCCGCTGGCTGCATGCTGGCTGCAATATTGGATTGAAGTTCATTCTCTGTCCTCCATAGAACATGCCTGCGCAAGGAGATGGGAGAAAGTTCCACAAAGTCAACTATCACTGCAGCCCTCCACCAGTCGGGTCTTTATGGGAGAGTGGCCCAACGGAAGCCTCTCCTCAGTGCAAGACATATGAAAGCCCGCACAGAGTTTGCTAAAAAATACATGAAGGATTCCCAGACTATGAGAAATAAGATTCTTTGGTCTGATGAGACAAAGATAGATCTTATTGGTGATAATTCTAAGCGGTATGTGTGGAGAAAACCAGGAACTGCTCATCACCTGCCCAATACAATCCCAACAGTGAAACATGGTGGTGGCAGCATCATGCTATGGGGGTGTTTTTCAGCTGCAAGGACAGGACGACTGGTTGTCACTGAAGGAAACATGAATGTGGCCAGAAATATCCTGGATGAAAACCTCTTCCAGAGTGCTCTGCACCTCAGACTTGGCCGGAGGTTCACCTTCCAACAAGACAATGACCCTAAGCACACAGCTAAAATACCAAAGGAGTGGCTTCAGAACAACTCTGTGACCATTCTTGACTGGCCCAGGCAGAGCCTAGACCTAAACCCAATTGAGCATCTCTGGAGAGACCTGAAAATGGCTGTCCAACAACGTTCACCATCCAACCTGATGGAACTGGAGAGGATCTGCAAGGAAGAATGGCAGAAGATCCCCAAATCCAGGTGTGAAAAACTTGTTGCATCATTCCCAAGGAGACTCAAGGCTGTGCTAGCTCAAAAGGTGCTTCTACTTAATACTGAGCACAGGGTCTGAATACTTATGACCATGTGATATTTCAGTTTTTCTTTTGTAATAAATTTGTAAAAATTTCTACATTTCTGTTTTTTTTTTCAGTCAAGGTGGGGTGCAGAGTGTACATTAATGAGAAAAAAAATGAACTTTTTGAATTTACCAAATGGCTGCAATGAAACAGAGTGAAAAATTTAAAGGGGTCTGAATACTTTTCCTGCCCACTGGGGTTTTCATCAAACTGATTCTTTACCCTTTAACGTCTATGGACTGTCTGCTATGTATTTTTGGGGAGCTTTTTGGTACATATTTATGGCCCAACTGGCTGGACACAAACTGTCAAATAAAAGCAGTAAAAATTGTTACACTCATAGCATGCACAGTAGGTGCTGTAAGTCTGCACAGCGTCAAAGGACATTTATGAATGATCTGCAGTACTTGGTCGTCCCACAAAAGCAGCGCCCAAAATCAGTATCTTAGACAGTCAATGCACAGAAAACTTTTAAATGTTGAGGGTGTAAGAAGAAGGATTGATACCCTGTTCTGCCACCTCAATCACCATCATTAGCGCCTCCCCCTATGGTGATTGACAGAGCCTCCTTTAGGCTGGTTTCACACTTGCGTGCAGCTGGTCTGCGTATGGCTGCGTACATCCTACACGCAAGTGTGAAGCTGGCCTTAGAATCCTGCATATCATGTCAGTCCAGGGCCGAGTTCTCACCAGTCTCCTGTGTGCACCAGCCGCTTGCTGCACACAGGATCACTATACTGATGCCGTAGAAGAGGGAGATGAGCAGGCGCACTTCAGCGTACTCACACTCATCTCCCTCTCGTGTGTAGCAGTCACTCGCTGCCCACAGAATCGCACAGCAGCGGGAGGACGCTGCATGCAGGAGATGAGAGTGTGCATGCACTGACAGTGTGCGCCTGCTCATCCCCCATTCTATCAGCATCGGCTGCCAGCTGGTTTGTGATCCTGTGTGTAGCAAGCTACTCGGCCCCTGCACACTGACACTGTGCGTTTCTGGTCCCATAAGTGTGTAGAGCGCTGAGGGTTTAGATCAGGCAGTGCTCCAGAGAGAGTAAGGGGAGGGGTAGAGGATGGTAACTGATGGGGTCGAATGGTGCCCTGAGCACTTTGCCACGCCAAGAGGACCCCCTCATTTACATATGTAATAAAACAGTTTTTATACAAAATTAAGTTACTAAAATCTTCAGTACCAGTATGATTTTATAGGGGCTACGTCTCCTAAATTAATGACTAAATAGTTCAAAATAACTTTTTTTTGGGGGGGGGGGGTGGGGGGATGACAAGATCAGGTGGGCACATGCGCCATGGCGTCGGTGCAGTAGGTCAGTGCAGCAGGCAGATCAGGTATGCGGGAAGCAGACAGGTAGCAGAGGTCCTGGAGACCGCGGACAGGTAGCAGAGGTCCTGGAGACCGCGGACAGGTAGCAGAGGTCCTGGAGACCGCAGACAGGTAGCAGAGATCCTGGAGACCGCAGACAGGTAGCAGAGGTCCTGGAGACCGCAGACAGGTAGCAGAGGTCCTGGAGACCGCAGACAGGTAGCAGAGGTCCTGAAGACCGCAGACAGGTAGCAGAGGTCCTGGAGACCGTGGACAGGTAGCAGAGGTCCTGGAGACCGCGGACAGGTAGCAGAGGTCCTGGAGACCGCAGACAGGTAGCAGAGATCCTGGAGACCGCAGACAGGTAGCAGAGGTCCTGGAGACCGCAGACAGGTGGCAGAGGTCCTGGAGACCGCAGACAGGTAGCAGAGGTCCTGGAGACCGCAGACAGGTAGCAGAGGTCCTGCAGACCGCAGACAGGTAGCAGAGGGCCTGGAGACCGCAGACAGGTAGCAGAGGTCCTGGAGACCGCAGACAGGTAGCAGAGGTCCTGGAGACCGCGGACAGGTAGCAGAGGTCCTGGAGACCGGAGACAGGTAGCAGAGGTCCTGGAGACCGCAGACAGGTAGCAGAGGTCCTGGAGACCGCAGACAGGTAGCAGAGGTCCTGGAGACCGCAGACAGGTAGCAGAGGTCCTGGAGAGCGCAGACAGGTAGCAGAGGTCCTGGAGACCGCAGACAGGTAGCAGAGGTCCTGGAGACCGCAGACAGGTAGCAGAGGTCCTGGAGACCGCAGACAGGTAGCAGAGGTCCTGGAGACCGCAGACAGGTATTGAGCAAGTCTGTGTCTTGGCGAGCCTTATATAGGGATACGTAAATGAACACATGGGAGACGCTGGGCCACTTGTTAAGCCCGATCCAGAGCACAGGAAAGATTAGCGGACCGGGGTGAAGGGAGCAGAGCACGGACCCAGTACAGGGGGTCACAAGGGAATAGATGGCACATTAGCAGCTGTACAGTGGCGCTTGGCCATGTATGCCCACCATAAGCAGCTGCAGGGAGACGGACTCCTGTAATGGCACAGAGCCAGGTAAGCATTGAGTCTCATATAGATAGCAGCCTGTCGCCCGGTCATGCCACAGACCAGGACTATAGAGGGGATCTGAGAGAAATAATAATGATGATTATGGAATTACTATTTATGCAATTTCCTCTAAGAAGCTATATTGCAAAACTGACACAAACACATAGAAACTGCAGACAAAGCGCTGGTAACTGCGGGGTACTAGGGGCGCCCATATAACGCGCGTCTGCATTACGACGTGCGGGCAGCAGCTCTTTCCTGTAGCGGCCCCTTTAAAGGGATGCAGGCTCTTTATTCAGCAGACCACGCCCCTTTATTTGCAAGTCACTCCCGTTCTCTGATAGAATCTATTTTTAGGACCATCGGAGTCACGTGATCTGGGTGACGTCACTGAATGTTGTTGTTGGTGGAGAGACTGCAAGAAGGGAAAGGAGAGAGACAGCCGGAGAGAGACGGCAAGTAAGTGAGGGTCAGCGAGGATGAGGATGGACGGAGGGGCAGTCTGAGAGTGAGGAGGGGCTGCCAGATACGTGACTATGGACACTCCCTCTAAGGAGACCGCCGAGGAGACAGGAGGACAAGCCGCGCTGTCTGAGTGATACCGGAGCCGCGAGAGACGTCCCATGTGTGAGACAGGCTCCGAGAGGCAGCAGGTTAGTGACACCTGTCAGTATTAGGAGACAGGCTGCAGTAGCTCTGTGAGGGGATGTGTGGCTCAGGGGAAGCCTGGACCGGAGGGGGCTGGGAAGTTACCACTGGTTTAGGCTCAGCTCCTCACTGCTGCCAGGACCTGGATTGGTGAATGATGCCGTCTGCCATACATCAGCCACAGAGAGCAGTGGTCCAGGAGCTGGCCGGTGGGGGAGGGTGGGGAGGACACCTCATGGGGGTCGTCCCCCTGCGCTATCTTACAATGGTGGGGCCCCCTGTGCTATACCAGAATGGGGGGTCCCATGCGCTATCTTACAATGGTGGGGCCCCCTGTGCTGTATTAGAATGGTGGGGTCTCCTGTGCTATCTTAGAATGGGGGGGTCCTCTGCGCTATCTTATAATGGGGGGTTCCCTGTGCTATATTAGAATTGGGGGGATATCTCCTTGCACTATATTAGAATTAGGGGTCCCGTGCACTATCTTTGTGGGCGCTCATCAAGCAAATTAATGAGAGCAGATATGAGCAGGGCCTGGAGGATGAGGATGAGGATAGGCTTATAAATCTAAATAGTAGTTATTTTTGTGTTCATGCCAATGATATTTTTATCATCTTTTCTGCTGTTTGTAGATGGAAACCATCAGCAAGTTGATGTCAATGCACCGAATATTGTTTGTGTTTTCCTTATTAATTAACACGTTAAGTGTAATGAATGGCCTTTGCGTCTCATTGACTCATTAAAGGGAACCTGTCATCAGCATGTGTTAACATATGGAGATGGTGGTACGGCCGTATAGGAGCTTGTTACTCAATTAAGTAGATCCCTTTCTGTAAAGATCCAGCGGGCCAGTCATGAGAAATCTAGTGTAGTAGTCACATGCAAATCAGGTTGAACGTGCACTGGGGGCGTCAGTTCACATGGATGAAGCCGTGCAAATACATTGACACGACCCCGCTGCACTTCCAGCCTGATTTGCATTTGCCTTTGTATGTCAGATTTCTCTTGGCTCATACCTCAAATCTCTACAAACAAGGCAGCATGTTTATTAGGTGACATAGACCTATACAGCCATGCCACTACTTCCCATTAAAGCAGTGATGTCAAACTCAAGCACAGAGGGCCAAAAAGAAAAACTTGGACACAGTCGTGGGCCAACCAGTATATAGTATAATGGGCCCTACATAGTCCTCTGTACAGAATAATGGGCCCTACATATCCTTCCTTACAGAATAATGGGCCCCACATAGTCCTCACAGAATAAGGGCCCCACATAGTCCTCCTTACAGAATAATGGCCCCCACATAGTCCTCCTTGCAGAATAATGGGCCCCACATAGTCCTCCTTACAGAATAATAGGCCCCACATAGTCCTCCTTACAGAATAAGGGGCCCCACTTAGTCCTCCTTACAGAATAATGGTCCCCACATAGTCCTCCTTACAGAATAATGGTCCCCACATAGTCCTCCTTACAGAATAATGGTCCCCACATAGTCCTCCTTACAGAATAATGGGCCCCACATAGTCCTCCTTACAGAATAATAGGCCCCACATATCTTTCCTTACAGAATAATGGGACCCACATAGTCCTCCTCACAGAATAATGGGCCCCACATAGTCCTCACTACAGAATAATAGGCCCCACATAGTCCTCCTTACAGAATAATAGGCCCCACATAGTCCTCCTTAAAGAATAAGGGGCCCCACTTAGTCCTTCTTACAGAATAATGGGCCCCACATAGTTCTCCTTACAGAATAATGGGCCCCACATAGTCCTCCTTACAGAATAATAGGCCCCACATATCTTTCCTTACAGAATAATTGGACCAACATAGTCCTCCTCACAGAATAAGGGGCCCCACATAGTCCTCCTTACAGAATTATAGGCCCCACATAGTCCTCCTCACAGAATAAGGGGCCCCACATATTCCTCACAGAATAATGGGCCCCACATAGTCCTCATCACAGAATAGTGGGCCCCACATAGTCCTCCTTACAGAATAAGGGGCCCCACTGTTGTGAATTCAGCTTTTTGGCTCCCTCCGGTGGTTGTAGAGGGTAATGCAGTTGTGCCTGGACTGCAGGAGTGGACAGGTGTATCTACTAATTGCAAAACTGACTGGGGTATATAGCTTTGCAGGATCCTTTAGTCAGTGCCAGTTGTCCATTGTTCTTGAAGGATTCACTTCCCTGCTGGTCTCTCCAGTTTGCTGTGCTTTTCTACAAAGATAAGTCCTGGTTTGGTTTTTGCTGTCCACCTGCAGTGGACTTTATAGTTCTGTGCATTTTCATGTTTTTGTTTTGTCCAGCTTAGTCTGTGAAGGATTTTTTGCAGCCTAGATATTTCTCTGGAGATGCAGATATACCCCCCATGTCTTTAGTCAGATGTGGTGATCCGTATTTTCTGCGGTGGATATTTTCTAGTGTTTTAATACTGACCGCATAGTACTCTGTTCTATTCTTTCTTTTTAGCTAGTATGGCCTCCTATACTAAAATCTGATTTCATATCTGCGTATGTTATTTCCCTCTCCTCTCACAGTCAATATTTGTGGGGGGCTATCTATCCTTTGGGGATTTTCTCTGAGGCAAGATAGGTTTCCTGTTTCTGTCTTTAGGGGTAGTTAGATCTTAGGCTGTGCCGAGGGGTCTAGAGAGTGTTAGGTACCCCCCACGGCTACTTCTAGTTGCGCTGCTAGGTTCAGGGTTTGCGGTCAGTACAGGGACCACCTTCTCCAGAGTCCGTCTCATGCTGCTCCTAGGCCACCAGATCATAACACCCCACTTAGTCCTCCTTAAAGAATAAGGGGCCCCACATAGTCCTCCTTACAGAATAATGGGCCCCACATATCTTTCCTTACAAAATAATGGGACCCACATAGTCTTCCTCACAGAATAAGGGGCCCCACATAGTCCTCCTTACAGAATAATGGGCCCCACATAGTCCTCCTCACAGAATAATAGGCCCCACATATCTTTCCTTACAGAATAATGGGACCCACATAGTCCTTCTTACAGAATAATGGGCCCCACATAGTCCTCACAGAATAAAGGGCCCCACATAGTCCTCCATACAGTAGAATAGGCCCCACATAGTCCTTCAAACAATATAATGGCCCAACATAGTCCTCGCATAAATGCCTTAAGTGTGAAATTCCCTTTAAGGCTACGTTTGCACATTCAGCATTTGGTCAGTATTTTACATCAGTATTTGTAGACCAAAACCAGGAGTGGGTGATAAATCCAGAAGTGGTGCATATGTTTCTATTATACTTTCCCTCTGATTGTTCCACTCCTGGTTTTGGCTTACAGATACTGATGTAAAATACTGACCAAATACTGCTAGTGTGAACGTGGCCTAACAGGCTATATTGTAGATTTATATTGCTGCTGATTTGCCACAAATATCACTTGTTGCAGTGCAAAGGGGAAAATCTGATGTGAATATCTACAGTCTCAATATTCGCAGTGCCAGTCAATTTATGCTGCAGCTTTTCTGCGTGTGGATGAGATTTTCTGAGCCACAGAGCTGCTCCTGTAATGTGCAGCAGATCTGACCCATGTGAACATGGCCCAATAAGGTCTGCAGTCAGCAGTACTGTTAGGGGTGGTAAGGATGAGAGAAATCTGCGCTCATTGAGAACAGCTTACACCTTTGCATTCTCAGTGCATATGTAAAATCCTCCATCAACCACTGACCTGCTTATTGATGGTTTCCAGGATGTTTTTTAATATGTTGCAATCCTGTAAGTATTGTAATGCTCGTCTATGGTGTCACCATGTCTGATTTTGACAATGGTTGCTACAAGTACATCTCACAAAATTAAAATATCATCAAAAGTTAATTTATTATTTATTTATATAGCACCATTAATTCCTTGGTGCTGTACATGAGAAAGGGGTTATGTACAGGGTTATAGATATCGTGTACAGTAAACAAATTTACAGTGACAGACTGGTACAGAGGGGCAAGGACCCTGTCCTTGCGGACTTACATTCTACGGGGATAATGGGGAATAGACAGAAGGTCGGGGTGCGGCAGCTCTGGTGGTGGTGAGGCGGCAGCTCTGGTGGTGGTGAGGCGGCAGCTCTGGTGGTGGTGAGGCGGCAATTCTGGTGGTGGTGAGGCGGCAGCTCAGGTGGTGGTGAGTAGAGGAATGGCTAGCTCACGACTAGGATTGGGATGTAAGGTGCTAGTGAATGGGAAACTTGATCCCATCAACACGTACAAGTCTATAATCGCAGCACTCTTAGTGACAATTTTTGCTTCAAGTGAAAAGTCTTTATTATAGGTGAGGAGCGACAAGTACAACTTGTCGCTCCTCACCTATAATAAAGACTTTTCACTTGAAGCAAAAATTGTCACTAAGGGTACCGTCACACTATACGATTTACCTACGATCACGACCAGCGATATGACCTGGCCGTGATCGTAGGTAAATCGTAGTGTGGTCGCTGGGGAGCTGTCACACAGACAGCTCTCCAGCGACCAACGATGCCGAGGTCCCTGGGTAACCAGGGTAAACATCGGGTAACTAAGCGCAGGGCCGCGCTTAGTAACCCGATGTTTACCCTGGTTACAAGCGTGAAACTAAAAAAAAAAAAACAGCACATACTTACATTCTGGTGTCCGTCAGGTCCCTTGCCGTCTGCTTCCCGCACTCAGACTGCCGTCCGTAAAGTGAAAGTGAAAGCACAGCCGCTGTGCTCTGCTTTCACTTTACGGCCGGCAGTCACAGTGCGGGAAGCAGACGGCAAGGGACCTGACGGACACCAGAATGTAAGTATGTGCTGTTTTTTTTTAGTTTTACGCTTGTAACCAGGGTAAACATCGGGTTACTAAGCGCGGCCCTGCGCTTAGTTACCCGATGTTTACCCTGGTTACAAGCGAACACATCGCTGGATCGCATCGCTAGATCGGTGTCACACACACCGATCTAGCGATGCCAGCGGGAGATCCAGCGACGAAAGAAAGTTCTAAACGATCTGCTACGACGTACGATTCTCAGCAGGATCCCTGATCGCTGCTGCGTGTCAGACACAGCGATATCGTAACGATATCGCTGGAACGTCACGAATCGTACCGTCGTAGCGATCGAAATGGTATAGTGTGACGGTACCCTAAGAGTGCTGTGATTATAGACTTGTACAGGTGGTGGTGAGGCAGCAGAATGGTTATTGCAGGCTGTAGGCTTTCCTGAAGAGATGGGTTTTCAGGTTCCGTCTGAAGGATCCGAGGGTAGTGGATAGTCGGACGTGTTGAGGCGTGGAATTCCAGAGGATGGGGGATATTCGAGAGAAATCTTGGCGGTGGTTGTGTGAGGAACGAATAAGGGGGAGGAGAGTAGGAGGTCTTGTGAGGATCGAAGATTACCTGAGGGAAGATATTGGGAGATTAGTTCAGAGATATATGGAGGGGACAGGTTGTGGATGGCTTTGTAGATCAGTGTTAGTAGTTTGAACTGGATTCGTTGGGGAATTGGGAGCCAGTGGAGGGATTTGCAGAGGGGAGAAGCAGGGGAGTAGCGAGGAGAGAGGTGGATTAGTCGGGCAGCAGAGTTGAGGACAGAATGGAGCAGTGCAAGGGAGTTAGCGGGGAGGCCACAGAGGACGGTGTTGCAGTAATCAAGGCGGGAGATGATGAGGGCGTGCACAAGAGTTTTGGTAGATTGTGGGCTGAGGAAGGGACAGATTCTGGCAATATTTTTGAGTTGGAGGCAACAGGAGGTGGCAAGAGTTTGGACGTGCGGTTTGAAGGACAGGGCAGAGTCGAGAGTTACCCCGAGGCAGCGGATTTCAGGTGCGGGAGAGAGCGTGATGCCGTTTACCATAATAGATAGATCAGGTATGGGGGATACGCGAGATGGGGGAAAGATGATGAGTTTAGTTTTGTCTACATTGAGTTTTAGGAAGCGAGAGTTGAAGAAGAAGGATATGGCTGATAGACACTCCGGGATTCTGGACAGAAGAGAGGTGACATCTGGGCCAGAGAGGTAGATCTGAGTGTCGTCCGCATACAGATGGTACTGGAAGCCATGGGACTTTATGAGTTGTCCTAGGCCAAGGGTAGAGATGGAAAAAAGTAGGGGCCCTAGGACAGAGCCTTGAGGGACTCCAACAGAGAGAGGGCGGGGTGAGGAGATAGTGTGGGAGTTGGAGACGCTAAATGTACGGTCGGAAAGGTATGAGGCAATCCAGGACAGGGAAAGGTCTTTGATGCCAAGGGAAGAAAGAATCTATGGCAGTAGGCAGTGGTCGACTGTGTCGAAGGCAGAGGACTAGTGATGAGCGAATATACTCGTTACTCGAGATTTCTCGAGCACGCTCGGGGGTCCTCTGAGTATTTTTTAGTGCTCAGAGATTTAGTTTTTCCTGCTGCAGCTGAATGATTTACATCTGTTAGCCAGCATAAGTACATGTGGGAATTCCCTAGCAACAGGCAACCCCCACATGTACTTATGCTGGCTAACAGATGTAAATCATTCAGCTGCAGCAAGAAAAACAATCTCCGAGCACTAAAAAATATTCGGAGGACCCCCGAGCGTGCTCGGGAAATCTCAAGTAATGAGTATATTCACTCATCACTACAGAGGACAGGTTGAGAAGGAGGAGGATGGAGAAGCGTCTGTTAGCTTTGGCTGTGAGTAAGTCATTAGCAATTTATTTCAGTTCTTCAATACAAACAGTGAAACTCGTATATTATATAGAGTCATTACAGAGTGATCTATTGCCAAAAGTACCAATACCAGGTTTAAAAAAAACAGCATCACTGCTTGATTGGCCAGCAAACTCGCCTGACCTTAACCCCATAGAGAATCTATGGGGTATGATCAAGAGGAAGATAACAGACACCATACCCAACAATGCAGACGAGCTGGAGGCTCCTATCAAAGCAACCTGGGCTTCCATAACACCTCAGCAGTGCCACAGGCTGATCGCCTCCATGCCACGCCGCATTGATGCAGTAATTGATGCAAAAGGAGCCCTGACCAATTGAGTGCATTTACTGAACATACATTTCAGTAGGAGAACATTTCGGATTTTAAGATCATTTTTCAAGCTGGTGTTATAAAGTATTCTAATTTACTGAGATAATGACTTTTGGGTTTTCATTGGCTGTAAGCCATAATCATCAACTCTGTAATGATTCTATATAATATGAGTTTAACTTTTTGTATTGAAGAACTGAAATAAATTCACTTTTTGATGATATTCTAATTTTGTGAGATGCACCTGTACTTCACTTACTTCTCCCCGTTTGAGGCATGAGGTCTCGTAGTGCCTCAATGTTACCCCATTACTGTGTCCTCAGACTATTCGGAACGTCACGGACGCTGATGACTCTGATCAAACAAATCTGTAACGTACTCATTTATTTTCAGGCATAGATTAAATGATGTCCCTTAAAGCTTAAATATAGCAAGTACTTGTGTTACTTTTTAAGTCTGCTTTTACTCTCTGTAGTGTAGAAAACATTTCATGTTTCTCTATGAGAGCTGTCAGTAAGCTGCTGTTGACGGATCTGTTATTCTCCTTTCTCCATAGCAGTCTGCTATCACAATGGTGTATTAGGATCTGTTGGCATACACTACTGTCAGGGCTTCCATCACTGCTGGACGTGCGAAAGATCCTTTTTAATGGATAAGAACTATTCCCACTCTTTTCTAGCCTGTCGATCTTTTTTTTTTTCCTTCTTACACTGGTAGCATTATCCCCCTGCATCGTATTCACCGAGTAATCAATAGTGAGTGCCAGAAAGGAGTACTGGCATTATATGTAGAATAAATTGATTAAAACTTCATTTTTAATAACATATTAAAACACAAAAGAATCACTGATATGCAAACAAATAAACATTAAACAAAAGGTCAACAAATGACTGCTTATCTGTTATTCGGAGGGGAGTGTAGAATAACCCTATAAACACTGTTGTCTCCCTACCTTGCTGCGGAGGTTGGCACCCTAAAAACCTGCGCTGATGACACAGATATAAAGAAAAAAGTGGTAAGTCATAACGAAATATGGATATTGCACAGATTCCTCAGTTAATAACATAGTCGGTCACTTCCTACATCCACGTTCATCAGTAGTTTTCAATGGATATAGCGCCTCAATGGAGGTTACTGCCCCAAGCCACACAATATGGAGATCAGAAATGGGGAAATGACAACCTTCCCTATACCACTAATAATTCAACTAAACCCTAAAATGTACCCTAAATAACCTTAATAGGGTCATTCTACACTCCCCTCCAAATAACAGATAAGCAGTCATTTGTTGGCCTCTTGTTTAATGTTCATTTGGTTGAATATTGGTGATTTTTTTCGTGTGTTTTAATATATTATTAAAAAGTGAAGTTTTAATCAAGTTACTCCTATATATTGTGCTTTAGTCATGCCCCCTTCATTCAAAAAGAGGGTGAACCTGACTGAGACTGGCCTAGAAATGGCAAACGTACATATTGTGCCACATTGCAAACAGATTTAAGCCAAAACAGTGGAGAAAACTTCTGGATAAATCAGACCTTCGTGTTTAAATGATATTGAGTATAGAAATATTTTTGTATAGATCCAGAGGCTGAAATTCTGCTCATTCTGACAACATGGTTTGTTACACTGTATCATTCTAGTAGTGAGCTGTGAAACTGCTGTAGAGATGGAGTTTCCATAGCTCTATATTAGGTGTAAAGGTGCGTATACAGTCTGCTCAGGTGTTCTGGAGATGTATGTACAGTGTTCTCAGGTATTCTGGAGTTGTATGTACGTGTTCTCAGGTATTCTGGAGTTGTATGTAAGGTGATCTCGGGTGTTCTGGAGATGTATGTACAGTGTTCTCAGGTATTCTGGAGATATATGTACAGTGTTCTCAGGTATTCTGGAGATGTATGTACAGTGTTCTCAGGTATTCTGGAGATGTATGTACAGTGTTCTCAGGTATTCTGGAGTTGTATGTACAGTGTTCTCAGGTATTCTGGAGATGTATGTACAGTGTTCTCAGGTATTCTGGAGATGTATGTACAGTGTTCTCAGGTATTCTGGAGTTGTATGTACGTGTTCTCAGGTATTGTGGAGTTGTATGTAAGGTGATCTCGGGTGTTCTGGAGATGTATGTACAGTGTTCTCAGGTATTCTGGAGATATATGTACAGTGTTCTCAGGTATTCTGGAGATGTATGTACAGTGTTCTCAGGTATTCTGGAGATGTATGTACAGTGTTCTCAGGTATTCTGGAGTTGTATGTACAGTGTTCTCAGGTATTCTGGAGATGTATGTACAGTGTTCTCAGGTATTCTGGAGATGTATGTACAGTGTTCTCAGGTATTCTGGAGTTGTATGTACGTGTTCTCAGGTATTGTGGAGTTGTATGTAAGGTGATCTCGGGTGTTCTGGAGATGTATGTACAGTGTTCTCAGGTATTCTGGAGATGTATGTACAGTGTTCTCAGGTGTTACGTGTTACGGAACCACTCAGCACCCAGAATATGTTGTGCAGTTACAGTGGGGCAAAAAAGTATTTAGTCAGTCAGCAATAGTGCAAGTTCCACCACTTAAAAAGATGAGAGGCGTCTGTAAATTACATCATAGGTAGACCTCAACTATGGGAGACAAACTGAGAAAAAAAAATCCAGAAAATCACATTGTCTGTTTTTTTTTATCATTTTATTTGCATATTATGGTGGAAAATAAGTATTTGGTCAGAAACAAACAATCAAGATTTCTGGCTCTCACAGACCTGTAACTTCTTCTTTAAGAGTCTCCTCTTTCCTCCACTCATTACCTGTAGTAATGGCACCTGTTTAAACTTGTTATCAGTATTAAAAGACACCTGTGCACACCCTCAAACAGTCTGACTCCAAACTCCACTATGGTGAAGACCAAAGAGCTGTCAAAGGACACCAGAAACAAAATTGTAGCCCTGCACCAGGCTGGGAAGACTGAATCTGCAATAGCCAACCAGCTTGGAGTGAAGAAATCAACAGTGGGAGCAATAATTAGAAAATGGAAGACATACAAGACCACTGATAATCTCCCTCGATCTGGGGCTCCACGCAAAATCCCACCCCGTGGGGTCAGAATGATCACAAGAACGGTGAGCAAAAATCCCAGAACCACGCGGGGGGACCTAGTGAATGAACTGCAGAGAGCTGGGTCCAATGTAACAAGGCCTACCATAAGTAACACACTACGCCACCATGGACTCAGATCCTGCAGTGCCAGACGTGTCCCACTGCTTAAGCCAGTACATGTCCGGGCCCATCTGAAGTTTGCTAGAGAGCATTTGGATGATCCAGAGGAGTTTTGGGAGAATGTCCTATGGTCTGATGAAACCAAACTGGAACTGTTTGGCAGAAACACAACTTGTCGTGTTTGGAGGAAAAAGAATACTGAGTTGCATCCATCAAACACCATACCTACTGTAAAGCATGGTGGTGGAAACATCATGCTTTGGGGCTGTTTCCCTGCAAAGGGGCCAGGACGACTGATCCGGGTACATGAAAGAATGAATGGGGCCATGTATTGTGAGATTTTGAGTGCAAACCTCCTTCCATCAGCAAGGGCATTGAAGATGAAACGTGGCTGAGTCTTTCAACATGACAATGATCCAAAGCACACCGCCAGGGCAACGAAGGAGTGGCTTCGTAACAAGCATTTCAAGGTCCTGGAGTGGCCAAGCCAGTCTCCAGATCTCAAACCTATAGAAAACCTTTGGAGGGAGTTGAAAGTCCGTGTTGCCAAGCGAAAAGCCAAAAACATCACTGCTCTAGAGGAGATCTGCATGGAGGAATGGGCCAACATACCAACAACAGTGTGTGGCAACCTTGTGAAGACTTACAGAAAACGTTTGGCCTCTGTCATTGCCAACAAAGGATATATTACAAAGTATTGAGATGAAATTTTGTTTCTGACCAAATACTTATTTTCCACCATAATATGCAAATAAATTGTTAAAAAAACAGACAATGTGATTTTCTGCATTTTTTTTTCTCAGTTTGCCTCCCATAGTTGAGGTCTACCTATGATGTAAATTACAGACGCCTCTCATCTTTTTAAGTGGTGGAACTTGCACTATTGCTGACTGACTAAATACTTTTTTGCCCCACTGTATATGTATGTATAATAGGTTCCATGTGCCCCTGGGCAGAGGGGACACGATATTCCCCTTTTGTCTGCCCCCCACCTTTGTAATTCCCACAGTAAATATTGGCAGGCTCCGGCCGCCTGCGGCTATTGTAATGTATGTCTGGCCTGCCGCTTTTCTATTGGCCTACCCTCTGTATCTGTGTGATATATTTTGTGTCCTGTAGGTAAAGTGTTGTCAGACTGGAAATATGTGGAGAAGCAGTGATCTTTTATATGCGCCCATGTAACCAAGCAATTCCAGCCAGCGTCCTTCATTCAGACTCCAGCTAAAGCAGAGTGGACCTCCTGAAACACGGGGTGGTACTGAAAGAGGTACCCCAGCTTGGTAGATCCCATTACACTGGTGGCAGACAGCGGGATATGATACCCCTTCTACAGGAGTAAAGGAATGAATGGAAAACAACTACCAGAAGTTAAAGAGGACTACATTAAAAAATCTGGTGGAAGCCCGACGGTTGATCGCCAGCAACAAAACAAAAGCGGATTTGATAGCAACCATCATGGAACACGACAGTGCAGCGCCCCCCAATGTGAACGTGGAGGAGACTGAATTCCAGAGGGAGGTAAAGAACAGACTGGCGTTCTATGGCCCAAACCCTGCAGTAGAGATCATACGAGAGGTGATGGCTGATGTGCGTACTGATCTGAAGGAAAAGATGGCCGAGCGGACCAGGATAGAGCTAGCCAAGATGGAGATGGCAGAGCGGTCAAAGTGGAGCTGGCCAAGATGGAGATGGCAGAGCGGAGAGAGGAGAGTCAGCGAGCAGGGGGAGCTCTGGCCTTCGACCAGGTACCTTCAACAGTAAGCAACAAAAAGATCCAGTATAATGCCTTCCACAGTTGGGGGAGGCAGAGGAAGACATTGATGGCTTTCTGCAGGACTTTGAGCAACAGTGTGCCCTTCATCAAGTGAAGGCGGAGGAACGGGTTCAGATTCTGGCCAGCAAGCTGACAGGCCGGGCAGCGGACGCCTATCGCACGGTACCTGATGAGGACTGTATGGATTTTGAGCGGATCAAAGAAGTGATCTTGGCCCGGTATGCGCTGACTCCAGAGACATACCGCCAAAAGTTCCAAGGACTTATTAAACATGTAACCGATACCCACGCTGAATGGGCCTGTAAATTACGGCAGTCACTGCTACAGTGGGTACAAGGGAGCCAAGCAACCACTAAGGAGGACGTCCTCCAGCTCTTCTTGTTAGAAAGATTCTTTAATGGACTAACCCCCGAGACACAGGAATGGCTTCGGGACAAGCAGCCAACGACTCTTGAGGAAGCCGCTCATCTGGCTGATGAACATCATGATGCCAGGAGGCCTCAGTTGTCCGGATCAAAGATGGTCACTAGAGTCCGCCCATGGACCTGG
Source organism: Ranitomeya imitator (assembly GCF_032444005.1). Classification (NCBI taxonomy): domain Eukaryota; kingdom Metazoa; phylum Chordata; class Amphibia; order Anura; family Dendrobatidae; genus Ranitomeya; species Ranitomeya imitator. The sequence goes on along the minus strand of NC_091283.1, from coordinate 492,926,203 downwards.
AGGGCCCCAAACCACCGAAGATTGTAGGGGGACCAGCTAGAAACCCGGCCTACCATAGTCCCCCTGGGGCGCGATGCCACACCTGCCGTCAGCTGGGCCACCTGCAAAGACAATGTCCCAACCGGACTCAGCATACCCAGTGGCCAAAGGCGGGAACTGCTACCTTCAGCCGGGCTGCTGTACACTGCTACCAAGGCGAAGCTGACCCGGCATTGGGGGTTACGACTAACCAAGGGGTGGAAGAGATGGAGGAAGTACTTCATGAAGTAGAATCCGTGCAGGCAGCCCGGGCAGATAATCAACAACAGCATCGACAGGTCGTGTGGGTTAATGGGAAACGTAAGCAGGGACTAAGAGATTCCGGGGCAACTTTGACCCTTGTGAAACCTCATCTCGTCCGGGACCAAGAGAAGACGGACCGGACAGTGGCAGTCAGTGTAGCAGGGGGAGCTATACATCGACTGCCCACTGCCAGGATTCACCTGAACTGGGGAGTTGGGGACGGCCTTGTTGAGGTCGGCTTGATGGAGGATTTGCTTGCAGACGTTAAATGACTTGGGGCCCATGTTGTCTGCCTTCTAGGTTGCCCCTCTGGCTGAGACATATCCTGTGACCACCCGGAGACAAGCTCGAGCTACGGAGGCGGAATCACACTCAGAGGAGGCCCAGGTAAGACATCTCAGCCCTACAGGTATTCCCATAGCCAGACACATTTCTTGGGCCACCCCAGATGAATTTAAGAGGGAGTTACTTGAGGATCCTTCATTGGAGGGATATCGTGGGAAGGCACAGGAGGGGAGACGGGTATTGGAAGGGGAACAGTTTGTATGGAAGCAGGGACTCTTCTACCGGATCACAGAGCAGCACCACACAGGAACGAGCCCCACTATAATACGACAGCTGGTAGTTCCCAAGAAGTATAGGCAGGAATTACTGCGAAACTCTCATGACATACCCTTGGCCGGGCACTTCGGCGTCAGTCGCACCAGGCATCGTCTGACACAAAACTTCTTTTGGCCGGGGGTAACCTATGATGTTCATCAGTACTGCCAGACCTGTGACAGTTGCCAGCGCATTGGCAAGAGGGGAGATTGATGCAAGGCCAAATTACGCCCCCTCCCCATTGTGGAGGAACCATTTAGCCGAGTAGCGGTCGATCTGATAGGGCCGTTAGCCAAAACCAGTCTGTCAGGGAAAAGGTATATATTGACAGTGGTAGATTATGCCACACGGTATCCAGAGGCGGTTGCGTTACCTAACATACTGGCAGAGACGGTAGCGGCCGCCCTGCTCCAGGTTTTCTCACGGGTTGGATTTCCCCGGGAGATTATTCCAGTTTCGAGTTATGCCATTCGGGATGAAGAATGCCCCGGCGACCTTCCAGAGGCTGGCTGACCGGCTTCTGGATGGTCTCCAGGACTATGCTTGTGACTACCTGGGCGACATCGCCATCTACAGCGCGACATGGGAAGAGCATCTAAATCACCTAGAGACAGTATTGGACAGGATCCACAAGGCCGGAATCACCCTGAACCCAAACAAGTGTCACGTGGGCAAAGCAGAGGTTCAGTATTTAGGGCATTGGTGGGAAACAGCGACCAGAACCAGCCAAGATTGAGGCTATAGCCAAATGGCCCACCCCACGCACTAAAACCCAGGTCATGGCGTTTCTAGGGACAGCGGGGTATTACAGGAAATTCGTTCCCAATTACAGCAGCATAGCCAAGCCCCTCACTGATCTGACCCGTAAGAACCAACCCCGCCAGGTAACCTGGACCCCAGAGCGTGAGGAAGCCTTCCGCCAACTAAAGGACGCCCTCACCAATACCCCTGTATTGACCGCACCCGATCCAACTAAACGTTTCCTTGTTCACACAGACGCTTCTATGTTTGGATTGGGGGCAGTACTGAGCCAAGTCGGGCCGGACGGCCAAGAACACCCAGTAGCTTACCTGAGTCGGAAACTACTGCCCCTCGAAGTAAGCTATGCGGCCATCGGGAAGGAGTGCCTGGCGGTAGTATGGGCACTCAAAAAGTTGCAACCATATTTGTATGGACGACAGTTTTCCCTTCTAACGGAGACCATAATCCCCTAGTCTGGCTTAATTGGGTCTCCGGAGACAACGCCAGATTGCTGCGGTGGAGTTTAGCCCTACAACCTCTGGACTTCACCATCCACTACAGACCCGGCAAACAAAACGGTAACGCCGATGGACTAAGTCGACAAACGGAACTTGTACCAACCCCATAAACTTTGGTCATCCCCAAACCGATCCGTTAAGGATCAGACTGTGTATGCCGATCGCGTCGCTGAAAAGGGGAGCCATGTTACGGAACCACTCAGCACCCAGAATATGTTGTGCAGTTATATGTATGGATAATAGGTTCCATGTGAGATGCATGTCTCTAATGCATCAGCCCACAGGCTGCGCCCCTGGGCAGAGGGGACACGATATTCCCCTTTTGTTCGCCCCCCCCCACCTTTGTAATTCCCACAGTAAATATCGGCAGGCTTCGGCCACCTGCGGCTATTGTAATGTATGTCTGGCCTGCCGCTTTTCTATTGGCCTGCCCTGTGTATCTGTGTGATATATTCTGTGTCCTGTGAGTAAAGTGTTGTCAGACTGGAAATACGTGGAGAAGCAGTGATCTTTTATATGCGCCCATGTAACCAAGCAATTCCAGCCAGCGTCCTTCATTCAGACTCCAGCCAAAGCAGAGTGGACCTCCTGAAACACGGGGTGGTACTGAAAGAGGTTCCCCAGCTTGGTAGACCCCGTTACATCAGGTATTCTGGAGATATATGTACAGTGTTCTCAGGTATTCTGAAGTTGTATGTACGTGTTCTCAGGTATTCTGGAGTTGTATGTAAGGTGATCTCAGGTGTTCTAGAGATATATGTACAGTGTTCTCAGGTATTCTGGAGATGTATGTACAGTGTTCTCAGGTATTCTGGAGTTGTATGTAAGGTGATCTCATGTGTTCTGGAGATTTATTTACAGTGTTCTCAGGTATTCTGGAGACATACAGTGTTCTCAGATATTCTGGAGATGTATTGTATTAATTATTGTATTGTTAACGTCGTTACTTATGACTGTTGTTTTTGAAACTGTTTATTGTAAAGCGCTGCGGAATATGTTGGCACTATATAAACAAAGATTATTATTATTATGTATGTACAGTGTTCTCAGGTATTCTGAATATGTATGTATGGTGTTCTCAGATATTCTGGAAGGGTATACATGCCGTGCTCAGGTATTCTGGAGTTGTATGTATGTGTTCTCAGGTATTCTGGAGATGTAGGTACGGTGATCTGAGGTGTTCTGGAGATGTATGTACAGTTTTCTCACGTATTCTGGAGATGTATGTAGAGTGTTCTCAGGTATTCAGGAGATGTATGTACAGTCTTCTCAGGTATTCTGGAGATGTATGTATGGTGTTCTCAGATATTCTGGAGATGTATGTACAGTGTTCTCAGGTATTCAGGAGATGTATGTACAGTGTTCTCAGGTATTCTGGAGATGTATGTACAGTGTTTTCAGGTATTCTGGAGATGTATGTATGTACAGTGTTCTCAGGTATTCTGGAGATGTATGTACAGTGTTCTCAGGTATTCTGGAGATGTATGTACAGTTTTCTCACGTATTCTGGAGCTGTAAGTATGGTGTTCTGGAGGTATATGTATGGTGTTGGCAGGTGTCTGGAGTTATAGATATGGTGTTCTTGGGTATTCTGGAGCTGTATACTTGGTGTTCTCAGGTATCCTGGAGCTCTATGTATGATATGCTCAGGTATTCTGGAGCAGTATGCTTGGTATTCTAAGGTTTTTTGAGGTGTTCGCATGGTTTTCTCAGGTATTGTGGAAGTTTATGTGGTATATTCAGGTGTTCTAGAGTTACAGGCATGGTGGTCTGGACGTGTATGTATGGTGTTCTGGAGGTGTATGCACAGTGATTTCAGGTATTCTGGAGGTGTATGTATGGTGTTCTTAGGTTTTCTGGAATTATATATGGCATTTTCAGGTATTCTGGAGTTATATTTACTGTGTTCTCAGGCATTCTGGACTTGTATTGGGGTGTTCTGGAGGTGTAAGTATGGTGTTCTCAGGTATTCTGGAGCTGTATGGTAGTCAGGTGTTCTAGACCTGTAAGATATTATCAGCTATTCTGGAGCTGTATGGCAGTCAGGTGATCTAGACATGTAAGCTGTTATCAGCTATTCTGGAGCTGTATGGCAGTCAGGTGATCTAGACATGTAAGCTGTTATCAGCTATTCTGGAGCTGTATGGCAGTCAGGTGTTCTAGACCTGTAAGCTGTTATCAGGTATTCTGGAGCTGTATGGCAGTCAGGTGTAAGATGTTATCAGGTATTCTGGAGCTGTATGGCAGTCAGGTGTTCTAGACCTGTAAGATATTATCAGCTATTCTGGAGCTGTATGGCAGTCAGGTGTTCTAGACCTGTAAGCTGTTATCAGGTATTCTGGGGCTGTATGGCAGTCAGGTGTTCTAGACCTGTAAGATATTATCAGGTATTCTGGAGCTGTATGGCAGTCAGGTGTTCTAGACCTGTAAGCTGTTATCAGGTATTCTGGGGCTGTATGGCAGTCAGGTGTTCTAGACCTGTAAGCTGTTATCAGGTATTCTGGAGCTGTATGGCAGTCGGTGTAAGATGTTATCAGGTATTCTGGAGCTGTATGGCAGTCAGGTGTTCTAGACCTGTAAGCGGTTATCAGGTATTCTGGAGCTGTATGGCAGTCAGGTGTTCTAGACCTGTAAGCTGTTATCAGGTATTCTGGAGCTGTATGGCAGTCAGGTGTAAGATGTTATCAGGTATTCTGGAGCTGTATGGCAGTCAGGTGTTCTAGACCTGTAAGATATTACTAGCTATTCTGGAGCTGTATGGCAGTCAGGTGTTCTAGACCTGTAAGCTGTTATCAGGTATTCTGGAGCTGTATGGCAGTCAGGTGTTCTAGACCTGTAAGTTGTTCTCAGGTATTCTGGAGCTGTATGGCAGTCAGGTGTTCTAGACCTGTAAGCTGTTATCAGCTATTCTGGAGCTGTATGGCAGTCAGGTGTTCTAGACCTGTAAGTTGTTATCAGGTATTCTGGAGCTGTATGGCAGTCAGGTGTTCTAGACCTGTAAGCTGTTATCAGGTATTCTGGAGCTGTATGGCAGTCAGGTGTAAGCTGTTATCAGGTATTCTGGAGCTGTATGGCAGTCAGGTGTAAGCTGTTATCAGGTATTCTGGAGCTGTATGGCAGTCAGGTGTTCTAGACCTGTAAGATATTACTAGCTATTCTGGAGCTGTATGGTAGTCAGGTGTTCTAGACCTGTTAGATGTTATCTGGTATTCTGGAGCTGTATGGCAGTCAGGTGTAAGCTGTTATCAGGTATTCTGGAGCTGTATGGCAGTCAGGTGTAAGCTGTTATCAGGTATTCTGGAGCTGTATGGCAGTCAGGTGTTCTAGACCTGTAAGCGGTTATCAGGTATTCTGGAGCTGTATGGCAGTCAGGTGTTCTAGACCTGTAAGCTGTTATCAGGTATTCTGGAGCTGTATGGCAGTCAGGTGTAAGATGTTATCAGGTATTCTGGAGCTGTATGGCAGTCAGGTGTTCTAGACCTGTAAGATATTACTAGCTATTCTGGAGCTGTATGGTAGTCAGGTGTTCTAGACCTGTTAGATGTTATCTGGTATTCTGGAGCTGTATGGCAGTCAGGTGTTCTAGACCTGTAAGATATTACTAGCTATTCTGGAGCTGTATGGCAGTCAGGTGTTCTAGACCTGTAAGTGGTTATCTGGTATTCTGGAGCTGTATGGCAGTCAGGTGTTCTAGACCTGTAAGCGGTTATCAGGTATTCTAGAGCTGTATGGCAGTCAGGTGTTCTAGACCTGCAAGTGGTTATCTGGTATTCTGGAGCTGTATGGCAGTCAGGTGTTCTAGACCTGTAATATTATCAGGTATTCTGGAGCTGTATGGCAGTCAGGTGTTCTAGACCTGTAAGCTGTTATCAGGTATTCTGGAGCTGTATGGCAGTCAGGTGTTCTAGACCTGTAAGCTGTTATCAGGTATTCTGGAGCTGTATGGCAGTCAGGTGTTCTAGACCTGTAAGCTGTTATCAGGTATTCTGGAGCTGTATGGCAGTCAGGTGTAAGATGTTATCAGGTATTCTGGAGCTGTATGGCAGTCAGGTGTTCTAGACCTGTAAGATATTACTAGCTATTCTGGAGCTGTATGGTAGTCAGGTGTTCTAGACCTGTTAGATGTTATCTGGTATTCTGGAGCTGTATGGCAGTCAGGTGTTCTAGACCTGTAAGATATTACTAGCTATTCTGGAGCTGTATGGCAGTCAGGTGTCCTAGACCTGTAAGTGGTTATCTGGTATTCTGGAGCTGTATGGCAGTCAGGTGTTCTAGACCTGTAAGCGGTTATCAGGTATTCTAGAGCTGTATGGCAGTCAGGTGTTCTAGACCTGCAAGTGGTTATCTGGTATTCTGGAGCTGTATGGCAGTCAGGTGTTCTAGACCTGTAATATTATCAGGTATTCTGGAGCTGTATGGCAGTCAGGTGTTCTAGACCTGTAAGCTGTTATCAGGTATTCTGGAGCTGTATGGCAGTCAGGTGTTCTAGACCTGTAAGCTGTTATCAGGTATTCTGGAGCTGTATGGCAGTCAGGTGTAAGATGTTATCAGGTATTCTGGAGCTGTATGGCAGTCAGGTGTTCTAGACCTGTAAGATATTACTAGCTATTCTGGAGCTGTATGGCAGTCAGGTGTTCTAGACCTGTAAGTGGTTATCTGGTATTCTGGAGCTGTATGGCAGTCAGGTGTTCTAGACCTGTAAGCGGTTATCAGGTATTCTAGAGCTGTATGGCAGTCAGGTGTTCTAGACCTGCAAGTGGTTATCTGGTATTCTGGAGCTGTATGGCAGTCAGGTGTTCTAGACCTGTAATATTATCAGGTATTCTGGAGCTGTATGGCAGTCAGGTGTTCTAGACCTGTAAGCTGTTATCAGGTATTCTGGAGCTGTATGGCAGTCAGGTGTTCTAGACCTGTAAGCTGTTATCAGGTATTCTGGAGCTGTATGGCAGTCAAGTGTTCTAGACCTGTAAGTTGTTATCAGGTATTCTGGAGCTGTATGGCAGTCAGGTGTTCTAGACCTGTAAGATATTATCAGGTATTCTGGAGCTGTATGGCAGTCAGGTGTTCTAGACCTGTAAGCTGTTATCTAGTATTCTGGAGCTGTATGGCAGTCAAGTGTTCTAGACCTGTAAGCTGTTATCAGGTATTCTGGAGCTGTATGGTAGTCAGGTGTTCTAGACCTGTAAGCTGTTATCAGGTATTCTGGAGCTGTATGGTAGTCAGGTGTTCTAGACCTGTAAGCTGTTATCAGGTATTCTGGAGCTGTATGGCAGTCAGGTGATCTAGACCTGTAAGATGTTATCTGGTATTCTGGAACTGTATGGCAGTCAGGTGTTCTAGACCTGTAAGCTGTTATCTAGTATTCTGGAACTGTATGGTAGTCAGGTGTTCTAGACCTGTAAGCTGTTATCAGGTATTCTGGAGCTGTATGGTAGTCAGGTGTTCTAGACCTGTAAGCTGTTATCAGGTATTCTGGAGCTGTATGGCAGTCAGGTGATCTAGACCTGTAAGCTGTTATCAGGTATTCTGGAGCTGTATGGCAGTCAGGTGTTCTAGACCTGTAAGCTGTTATCTAGTATTCTGGAGCTGTATGGTAGTCAGGTGTTCTAGACCTGTAAGCTGTTATCAGGTATTCTGGAGCTGTATGGTAGTCAGGTGTTCTAGACCTGTAAGCTGTTATCATGTATTCTGGAACTGTATGGCAGTCAGGTGTTCTAGACCTGTAAGCTGTTATCTAGTATTCTGGAGCTGTATGGTAGTCAGGTGTTCTAGACCTGTAAGCTGTTATCAGGTATTCTGGAGCTGTATGGCAGTCAGGTGTTCTAGACCTGTAAGTTGTTATCTGGTATTCTGGAACTGTATGGTAGTCAGGTGATCTAGACCTGTAAGATGTTATCTGGTATTCTGGAGCTGTATGGCAGTCAGGTGATCTAGACCTGTAAGCTGTTATCTAGTATTCTGGAGCTGTATGGCAGTCAGGTGTTCTAGACCTGTAAGCTGTTATCAGGTATTCTGGAGCTGTATGGTAGTCAGGTGTTCTAGACCTGTAAGCTGTTATCAGGTATTCTGGAGTTGTATGGTAGTCAGGTGTTCTAGACCTGTAAGCTGTTATCATGTATTCTGGAGCTGTATGGCAGTCAGGTGATCTAGACCTGTAAGATGTTATCTGGTATTCTGGAACTGTATGGCAGTCAGGTGTTCTAGACCTGTAAGCTGTTATCTAGTATTCTGGAGCTGTATGGTAGTCAGGTGTTCTAGACCTGTAAGCTGTTATCGGGTATTCTGGAGCTGTATGGCAGTCAGGTGTTCTAGACCTGAGGTAAAATGCTGACTAAATACTGAATGTGTGACCGTGGCCTTGTTGGTTCTGACATTGGTGGGGGTCTTTGGGTTGGATCCCCTACTGCAGTATGGAAGTTCCTGTCCTATGATATTACAGAATGTATCATGGTGACCAGCTAATGTAAAGGGAACCTGTCAGGTCCTTTACAACCCCCAAACTATCACATGTTGTTACATGTCATGCAGTTTAATAAAGTCTTTAATGTCCCAAACAAATATTTGTTTCTCTTCTAAAACAACGTACAATGTACCCGCTCAGTTTATGGTAAAAGGTAGGACTAGCCCAGGAGAGGGTCACTGCACCCAGGCTTGTCCACGCCAGGTGCTGTAATCATGGGTGACATTAATGTCATCCTCACTGCAACGTTTTACCTTCCTGAGCAAGCAGTTTCATAGATGGATATTGTCATGTAAAAACAAGCACTTTTGTAATTTACCGCTTATTAAAATCTGCAACTTTTCATTAAATGCTTACAGATTTCTATTATTTACAGCTCGTTGCGTTGGGGACCGACCACCGCTGCAGTCTATCATGTAAGCACTACTCTGAAGTTGACGTAGATTAGGAGGTAATAGTGAGGTCCAGCTTCAAAATAGTGCTTACAAGCTCAATAGAAACAAGCTTGTAGTCACTGAGCATGTTCTGCTGTTTAGCAGCAGTGATCGGTCACAAGAAAAGTGTTTATATCTCACTAAGGCCGGGATCACACATGCGAAAAACACGTCCGTGTCTCGCATGTGAAATCCAAGCTCTGGCGCCGGCACTGTGGAGCGGAGCGTGCAGCTCCATGTGTTGCTATGCGGCCGCACGCTCCGCTCTGGAGTGCCGGCGCCAGAGGAGGGATTTCATATGCGAGACACGGACGTGTTTCTCGCATGTGTGATCCCGGCCTAACAGTCAGTCTCAGTAAGGAGAAACGATACTACTTGGATAACTAACAGTTGAAAAATGTAATAGTAGCCAACTGCAGAATTGCTTGTATTTACAAGAGTATCCCTTTGAAAGTTGTTTAGCGCATAAGTAAGCATGAATAGCTTTATGAAAATGCAGGAACAGGTCATCTAACGTAATGTGCAGGTTTTGAAGTTTTAGGGAGCTGACATGTTCCCTTACATGTATATTAGCTTGGATGACTTTTCCCTAATACAATGCTACTCTTGTACTACCTCTTGGACTGGAGTTGGTGGGTGGGGAGCAGCCCCCATTAGCCTAAAGGGAATCTGTCACCAGATTTTTGATACCTAATCTGTAGAGGCAGAGATCCTGATTCCAGCAATGTGTCACTTACTGAGCTACTTGCTGTAGTTATATTTTCATTGTTAAAATCAGCAGTTGATTATCACTAGAGGACTAGTAAACCTGTTTCCAGATAATCCAGCCAAGCCTACACCATTGATTGACAGCTTTCTGCCTATGCACAGTATACACAGAAAACTGCTAATCAGTGGTGTGGGCTCAGCAGAGAACTTGCAGATCTGTAGCAGAGAAAAACGTAATTTATTGCTGGAATCAGGGTCTTTGCACCTACATCATGCTGCTCTGAGATGAGGAGAGCAAAAACCTGCTGACAGATTCCGTGTAAGCTGGTGGCAGGCCGCACACATAAGATAACTGTTGTGTGAACACGCGCTAGACTGACAGCTGTGTCTCCTGCCTTCCTCTTACACGTACACCAGCTCGGCGGAGCATTAGCGATTTTAATGGTAGCAGAGGTAAAAGACACTGTCAGACACTCCTGGCAGCAGCCTATCTTCCCTGAAAACAAAAGGATTGGATGTTTACATTTTAAGTGCTCGAAGCTCGTCCCTCTATATGACCTGTCACACCAGTTGGTCGACCTAATCTATTGAAATTGTTGGTTTGTTGGAACTTTGTCTAATGTGCATAAAGGCTTTTAGTTTTAATAGGGCAGTTAATAAATTGTTTGAAAATTGTGTATTTATATGCAACTAGATGGTGGCCCGATTCTAACGCATCGGTTATTCTAGAATATGTATGTCCATGTAGTATATTGCCCAGTCACGTAGTATATTGCCCAGTCACGTAGTATATTGCCCAGTCACGTAGTATATTGCCCAGTCACGTAGTATATTGCCCAGCCACGTAGTATATTGCCCAGTCACGTACTATATTGCACAGTCACGTAGTATATTGCCCAGTCATGTAGTATATTGCCCAGTCACGTAGTATATTGCCCAGCCACGTAGTATATTGCCCAGTCACGTAGTATATTGCCCAGTCACGTAGTATATTGCCCAGTCACGTAGTATATTGCCCAGCCACGTAGTATATTGCCCAGTCACGTAGTATATTGCCCAGCCACGTAGTATATTGCCCAGTCACGTAGTATATTGCCCAGTCACGTAGTATATTGCCCAGCCACGTAGTATATTGCCCAGTCACGTAGTATATTGCCCAGTCACGTAGTATATTGCACAGTCACGTAGTATATTGCCCAGTCACGTAGTATATTACCCAGCCACGTAGTATATTGCCCAGCCACGTAGTATATTGCCCAGCCACGTAGTATATTGCCCAGCCACGTAGTATATTGCCCAGTCACGTAGTATATTGCCCAGCCACGTAGTATATTGCCCAGTCACGTAGTATATTGCCCAGTCACGTAGTATATTGCCCAGTCACGTAGTATATTGCCCAGCCACGTAGTATATTGCCCAGTCACGTAGTATATTGCCCAGTCACGTAGTATATTGCCCAGTCACGTAGTATATTGCCCAGTCACGTAGTATATTGCCCAGTCACGTAGTATATTGCCCAGTCACGTAGTATATTGCCCAGCCACGTAGTATATTGCCCAGCCACGTAGTATATTGCCCAGTCACGTAGTATATTGCCCAGCCACGTAGTATATTGCCCAGCCACGTAGTATATTGCCCAGTCACGTAGTATATTGCCCAGTCACGTAGTATATTGCCCAGCCACGTAGTATATTGCCCAGTCACGTAGTATATTGCCCAGTCACGTAGTATATTGCCCAGTCACGTAGTATATTGCCCAGCCACGTAGTATATTGCCCAGTCACGTAGTATATTGCCCAGCCACGTAGTATATTGCCCAGTCACGTAGTATATTGCCCAGTCACGTAGTATATTGCCCAGTCACGTAGTATATTGCCCAGCCACGTAGTATATTGCCCAGCCACGTAGTATATTACCCAGCCCACGTAGTATATTTTTAACATTAGATCTTTTTACCATTGATGCTGCATAGACCGCATCAATAGTAAAAAGTTGGTCACACGGTTAATAGCTGCGTTAATGGAGTGTGTTACACCGCAGCATAACGCGGTCGGTTGACGCTGCCATTAACCCTGTGTGAGCGCTGACTGGAGGGGAGTACAGAGCGGGCACTGACTGCGGGGAGGAAGGAGTGGCCTTGTTGTCGCCGTACTGCGCCCGTCGCTGATTGGTCGTGGCAATGGTCGTGGGCGTTTTGCCACGACCAATCAGCGACTTGGATTTCCATGACATACAGAGGTCGCGACCAGTGAATATCCGTGACAGAAAGACAGACAGAAAGACTGAAGTGACCCTTAGGCAATTATACAGAGACTAGATGGTGGCCCGATTCTAACGCATTGGATATTCTAGAATATGCATGTCCACGTAATATATTGCCCAGCCACGTAGTATTTTGCCCAGTCACGTAGTATAATGCTCCATGCAGTTATGGCCCCATAGATGCCCCATATAATGCTCCATGCAGGCTGGGGCAAATTAAATCGCGAACAATCGTCTGGCCTCGACCAATCATCAAGGCGGGATTTCCGAGACAGACAGACAATTAGACCCTTAGACAACACAATGGCGGCACTTGACAGCAGTGGAGGACAATGATGATTCCAGAATTCGCGGCAGACTGTGCCCGTCGCTGATTGGTCGAGGCCTGGCGGCCTTGACCAATCAGCGACGGGGGATTTCCAGGACAGACATACAATTAAACCCTTAGACAATTTATATATATATATATATGATATAGATTTGATTAGTTTAATGTCACCAATGCATCTCAATTAAACATGAAGTCACTTTGCATAGTCTTAAATAATCCAGCAACATTCTTTTGACTTTATTTTCGTGTACAGTTCCTACACAGACCCATGTATCTCCAAGGTTACAGGCTACAAACAAGTCTGATCCTTGACCCATTAAAGAGCTTTGCCATACTAAAGAAGATAAAAGTCAAATCAGAGTCTCAATCTGCAGACACTGTTTCGGGGTTATGCCCCTCATCAGTACAAAGCATGAGATCTGATTCAGCTGTATGAGAGGTCTCTTTTGGGGTCTAAGGGTTAATGTTTCTCCTTTTGGAGAGTGACAAGTCAGGCCTGGCATGTCAGAGTGAGGAGACTTATATGGCATGCATTCTCCTCAAGTCCTCTTCCTCTCCGTAGAGTCAATTTGCATATTTAGTTCCCCAGAGGATCATACATGGCATATAAGTCTCCTCACTCTGACATGTCAAGCTTCGCTCGACCCTCTCCACAAGGAGAAACGTTACTCCTTAGATCAAAACTCAGAGGAATGCTTTAAAAATCGACTATTTGCTGTCCCACGGGCTGCCAGCAGGTGGTAGTAGAGAGCCAAACACCTTTTATATGGCGGCCCCTTGATGCGGTAATATCACACCATTTTGTTCTTTAGCTATAATCAGGAAACAAGACATTCATAGACACAGACGTACAATTTAGGATTAAATGATCCTGCCTGGTTTACACTGTCATACACTAGTGTGCTCCGCTATATCAGAAACCATTGTGAGGCTTTATTAAGCCTCATCTGCAATGTGTAAGCCTAGCCATGCCTGTGAGATAGCTGTCGGCTTATAGCCTTTCCTCTTGGCACGCTTGGCTCAGCTGAACCTGCTGACTGGTAACTAATATACGAGCAGAGTTACGGAGACTGAGGGGGTCTAAAAATCCACTTAATTTCTCATCAAGTTCTCCGCCTAGACCAAGATAGCCTGATTCCAGCGATGTGTCACTTGTTAGTCTGCATGCTGACATGCTGATACAATCACTGTTTTATCTGCTGCAGATCTAGCAGTGCTCTGACTGCTGAGCTCTGTATAACCCCGCCCACATCACTGAATGGCAGCTTTCTCTTTACACTGTGCATAGGCAGAAAGCTGCTAATCAGTGCTGGGATTGGAGTTACACAAGACTTCTAGTCCAGCAGTGATAATCTCATAAACTGATCTTATTGAAAGAGCAGCACGCAGCCTAACAAATGACAAATCGCTGCAATCAGGGTCTCTCTCCCTATATCATGCTGCTCTCAGATGCATACCAAAAAGCTGCTGACAGATTCCCTTACGATATACACCTGGACTGGGACATAACATATAAAATAAATGATAGGACGTAGGATTCACAAATGTAGCAGTTATTACACTGATTCTGTAATCAGAGTTTTGGAAAGACACCAATATCTCACCCCGATATCAACATGTCTAGGGTGAACTGGAGCCTTTCGGAATTAATGCTTGAACATAAGTCGTATGTTATCCCTCTGCTGCTCCCCTCAGGGATTGGCTATAATCTGCTGGAAAATTGGCCTCAGCTGTTTAGTTCCCCTGCAGCGCCACCTTAGGAGAAATGAAGACTTGCAGTGACTATTGAATTCCATTAGTTGTTCATGTATTCCGAGTAAAAAGCACTCTTTTAGCTATAGCTAATTGTTGGTGATACCCAACACTGCATTTTAACTCAAAATTCTGTTAGCAGGTTTTTGCTATGTAATATGAGAACAGCATGAGGTAGGGACTGAGACACTGATTTCAGGGATGTGTCACTTATTAGGCTGTGTGCTGTTTCCCCACAATGAGTTTTTTACCACTGGGAGATTATCAGTACCTGGACTAGGTCTGCTAGACCAACCCCACCCCCAGCAGTAATTAGCAGCTTACTGTACACAGAAAGCTTTGATGTGTGCGGGGTTAGCTTTCTGAGCTCTGCTACATGCTGCATCTAAAAACGTTCATTATGTCAAAACTGCTGCACCCAGTAAACTAAGTGATACATCACTGGAATCAGGGACTCTTTTCCTACATCTTGCTGCTCTTAGATGAGGTAGCAAAATCCTTGTGACAGATTCCCTTTAAAGAGTGATTCCCATCTTCATAGATGGATATTATCAGTGCTTGTCAATACAAACAAGTTTATAATATACTGCTTATTCAACTGATCAGCCATTCTTGAGATATTAACATTTTTCTCTTGTTTACAGCTTGTTGCCTTGGAGACCGACCACTGCTGCTAAACAGCAGACCATGCGCAGGGCTTACATGTTGGTCTATATTAAGCTTCTAAGTACTGATTTGAAGTGGGTCAAGATGGCTGGAATGCGCTATTACTTTTTTGATCCCAGCCAAGTTTAGTGCAGTGCTTATAAGTTAGACAGCAGCGGTGGTCGGTCTCCAAGGCGACAAACTGTAAACAAAGGAAAAATGCTAATACCTCAAGAACAGCTGGAAATTTTCACAAGAAGTAAAGTGCAAAAGTGCTTGTTGTTTCATCCACTATCCAATAATATCCATCTATGAAGACAAATACAAGCTAGACAATCCCCTTAACCCCTTTCTGACATCGGACGTACTATCCCGTCCATGTGGGGTGGGCCCCTATGGAGCGCCGCCGATCGCGGCCGGGTGTCAGCTGCCTATCGCAGCTGACATCCGGCACTATGTGCCAGGAGCGGTCACGGACCGCCCTCGGCACATTAACCCCCGGCACACTGCGATCAAAGATGATCGCGATGTGCCGGCGGTACAGGGAAGCTTCCCGCAGGGAGGGGGCTCCCTGCGGGCTTCCCTGAGCCCCCCGCAGCAACGCGATGTGATCGCGTTGCTGCGAGGGTCTCACCTCCCTCCCTGCTCCCTCCAGCCCCGGATCCAAGATGGCCGCGGATCCGGGTCCTGCAGGGAGGGAGGTGGCTTCACAGAGCCATATTTTTTGCAATAAAAAGCGTCTTTCAGTGTGTGACGGCTGCCAATCATAAAAATCCGCTAAAAAACCCGCTATAAAAGTAAATCAAACCCCCCTTCATCACCCCCTTAGTTAGGGAAAAAATAAAAAAATGTATTTATTTCCATTTTCCCATTAGGGCTAGGGTTAGGGCTAGGGTTAGGGTTAGGGCTAGGGTTAGGGCTAGGGTTAGGGCTAGGGTTAGGGCTAGGGTTAGGGCTAGGGTTAGGGCTAGGGTTAGGGCTAGGGTTAGGGCTAGGGTTAGGATTAGGGTTAGGGCTAGGGTTAGGGCTAGGGCTACAGTTTGGGTTGGGGCTAAAGTTACAGTTAGGGTTTAGATTACATTTACGGTTGGGAATAGGGTTGGGATTAGGGTTAGGTGTGTGTCAGGGTTAGAGGTGTGGTTAGGGTTACTGTTGGGATTAGGGTTAGGGATGTGTTTGGATTAGGGTTTCAGTTATAATTGTGGGGTTTCCACTGTTTAGGCACATCAGGGGCTCTCCAAACGTGACATGGCGTCCGATCTCAATTCCAGCCAATTCTGCGTTGAAAAAGTAAAACAGTGCTTCTTCCCTTCCAAGCTCTCCCGTGTGCCCAAACAGGGGTTTACCCCAACATATGGGGTATCAGCGTACTCAGGACAAATAGGACAACAACTTTTGGGGTCCAATTTCTCCTGTTACCCTTGGGAAAATACAAAACTCGGGGCTAAAACATATTTTTTTGTGGGAAAAAAAAAGATTTTTTATTTTCACGGCTCTGCGTTATAAACTGTAGTGAAACACTTGGGGGTTCAAAGTTCTCACAACACAACTAGATTAGTTCCCTGGGGGGTCTAGTTTCCAATATGGGGTCACTTGTGGGGGATTTCTACTGTTTAGGTACATTAGGGGTTCTGCAAACGCAATGTGACGTCTGCAGACCATTCCATCTAAGTCTGCATTCCAAATGGCGCTCCTTCCCTTCCGAGCTCTGCCATGCGCTCAAACGGTGGTTTCCCCCAACATACGGGGTATCAGCGTACTCAGGACAAATTGGACAACAACTTTTGGGGTCGAATTTCTCCTCTTACCCTCGGGAAAATACAAAACTGGGGGCTAAAAAATAATTTTGGGGGGAAAGATTTTTGTTTTTAATTTTGACGGCTCTGCGTTACAAACTGTAGTGAAACACTTGGGGGTTCAAAGCTATCACAACACATCTAGATGAGTTCCTTAGGGGGTCTAGTTTCCAAAATGGTGTCACTTGTGGGAGGTTTCTACTGTTTAGGTACATTAGGGGCTCTGCAAATGCAATGTGACACCTGCAGACCATTCCATCTAAGTCCTCATTCCAAATGGAGCTCCTTCCCTTCCGAGCCCTCCCATGCGCCCAAACAGTGGTTCCCCCCCCACATATGGGGTATCAGCGCACTCAGGACAAATTGGACAACAAATTGTGGGGTCGAATTTCTCCTGTTACCCTCGGGAAAATACAAAACTGGGGGCTAAAAAATAATTTTTGTGGGAAAAAATTTTTGTTTTATTTTTACGGCTCTCCATTATAAACTTCTGTGAAGCCCTTGGTGGGTCAAAGCGCTCAGCACACATCTAGATAAGTTCCTAAGGGGGTCTACTTTCCAAAATGGTGTCACTTGTGGGGGGTTTCTACTGTTTAGGTACATTAGGGGCTCTGCAAACGCAATGTGACACCTGCAGACCATTCCATCTAAGTCTGCATTCAAATGGCATTCCTTCCCTTCTGAGCCCTCCCATGTGCCCAAACAGTGGTTCCCCCCCACATATGGTGTATCATCGCACTCAGGACAAATTGGACAACAAATTTTGGGGTCCAATTTCTCCTGTTACCCTCAGGAAAATACAAAACTGGGGGCTAAAAAAATAATTTTTGTGGGAAAAAAATTTTGTTTTATTTTTACGGCTCTGCATTATAAACTTCTGTGAAGCACTTGGTGGGTCAAAGTGCTCACCACACCTCTAGATAAGTTCCTTAGGGGGTCTACTTTCCAAAATGGTGTCACTTGTGGGGGGTTTCAATGTTTAGCCACATCAGGGGCTCTCCAAACGAAACATGGCGTCCCATCTCAATTCCAGTCAATTTTGCATTGAAAAGTCAAATGGCACTCCTTCGCTTCCGAGCTCTGCCATGCGCCCAAACAGTGGTTTACCCCCACATGTGGGGTATTGGCATACTCAGGACAAATTGTACAACAATGTTTGGGGTCCATTTTCTCCTGTTACCCTTGGTAAAATAAAACAAATTGGAGCTGAATTAAATTTTTTGTGAAAAAAAGTTAAATGTTCATTTTTATTTAAACATTCAAAAAATTCCTGTGAAGCACCAGAAGGGTTAATAAACTTCTTGAATATGGTTTTGAGCACCTTGAGGGGTGTAGTTTTTAGAATGGTGTCACACTTGGGTATTTTCTATCATATAGACCCCTCAAAATGACTTCAAATGAGATGTGGTCCCTAAAATAAAATGGTGTTGTAGAAATGAGAAATTGCTGGTCAACTTTTAACCCTTATAACTCCCTAACAAAAAAAAATTTTGGTTCCAAAATTGTGCTGATGTAAATAAGACGTGGGAAATGTTACTTATTAAGTATTTTGTGTGACATATCTTTGTGATTTAATTGCATAAAAATTCAAAGTTGGAAAATTGCGAAATTTTCATAATTTTCGCCAAATTTCCGTTTTTTTCACAAATAAACGCAGGTACTATCAAAGAATTTTTACCATTGTCATGAAGTACAATATGTCACGAGAAAACAATGTCAGAATCACCAGGATCCATTGAAGCGTTTCAGAGTTATAACCTCATAAAGGGACAGTGGTCAGAATTGTAAAAATTGGCCCGGTCATTAACGTGCAAACCACCCTTGGGGGTAAAGGGGTTAATATTGTTCCTACACTTCCCTGGTTCTCTGTGATTGTGTGTAGGTGTATAACACAGCCATGGTACCCATGCCATGATGTGGGCAGCATCCCAAATCAGCCTGGGATCCAGGTACTGATGTGCTGTGGATGGGGAAAGAAATGTGGCATCTACAGTGAGGACAGAAACTAGACCCCTTTACATTTCTCTCTCTTTGTTATATTGCAGCCATTTGGCAAATTCAAAAAAGTTCATTTTTTTCTCATTAATGTACACTCTGCACCCCATCTTGACTGAAAAAAAACAGAAATGTAGAAATTTTTGCAAAATTATTAATAAAGAAAAACTGAAATATCACATGGTCATAAGTATTCAGACACTTTTCTCAGTATTGAGTAGAAGCACCTTTTGAGCTAGTACAGCCATGAGTCTTCTTGGGAATGATGCAACAAGTTTTTCACACCTGGATTTGGGGATCCTCTGACATTCTTCCATGCAGATCCTCTCCAGTTCTGTCAGGTTGGATGGTGATCGTTGGTGGACAGCCATTATCAGGTCTCTCCAGAGATGCTCAGTTGGGTTTAGGTCAGGGCTTCGGCTGGGCCAGTCAAGAATGGTCACAGAGTAAGGCTACTTTCACACTGGCGTTTTTTGCAATACGTCGCAATGCGTCGTTTATGGCAAAAAATGCATCCTGCAAAGTTGTTTGCAGGATGCGTTTTTGCCCCATAGATTAACATTAGCGACGCATTGCCACACGTCGCAACCGTCATGCGACGGTTGCGCCGTGTTGTGGCGGACCGCCGGGAGCAAAAAACATTAAATGTAACGTTTTCTGCTGCCGACGGACCGCTTTTTCCGACCGCGCATGCGCGGCCGGAACTCCGGCCCCACCTCACAATGGGGCAGAGGATGCGCCAGAGAAATGCATCCGCTGCACCCGTTGTGCGGCGCATCAAACGCTAGCGTCGGAATCTCGGCCCGACGCATTGCGACGGGAAGACTCCGACGCTAGTGTGAAAGTAGCCTTATTCTGAAGCCACTCCTTTGTTATTTTAGGTATGTGCTTAGGGTCATTGTCTTGTTGGAAGGTGAACCTTCCGCCAAGTCTGAAGTCCAGAGCACTCTGGAAGAGGTTTTCATCCAAGATATCTCTGTACTTGGCCGCATTCATGTTTCCTTCAATGACAACCAGTTGTCCTGTCCATGCAGCTGAAAACCACCCCCATAGCATGATGCTGCCACCACCATGTTTCACTGTTGGGATTGTATTGGGCAGGTGATGAGCAGTGCCTTTTTTTCTCCACACATACGACTTAGAATTATCACCAAAAATATCTAACTTCGTTTCATCAGACCAGAGAATCTTATATCTCATAGTCTGGGAGTCCTTCATGTGTTTTTTTAGCAAACTCTATGTGGGCTTTCATATATTTTGCACTGAGGAGAGGCTTCCGCCGGGCCACTCTGCCATAAAGGCCTGACTGGTGGAGGGCTGCAGTGATAGTTGACTTTGTGGAACTTTCTCCCATCTCCCTACTGCATCTCTGGAGCTCAACCACAGTGATCTTGGGGTTCTTCCTTACCTCTCTCACCAAGGCTCTTTTCCCATGATTTCTCAGTTTGGTTGGACGGCCAGGTCTATGGAGACTTCTGGTGGTCCCAAACTAATTCCATTTAAGGATTATGGAGGCCACTGTGCTCTTAGGAACCTTGAGTACTGTGGAAATTCATATGTAACCTTGGCCAGATCTGTGCCTTGTCACAATTCTGTCTCTGAGCTCCTTGGCCAGTTCCTTTGACCTCATGATTCTCCTTTGGTCTGACAAGTAAGCTGTGAGGTCTTATATAGACAGGTGTGTGCCTTTCCAAATCAAGCCCTATCAGTTTTAATTAAACACTGATGGACTCCAATGAAGAAGTAGTTCCATCTCAAGGAGGATCACAAGGAAATGGACAGTATGTGACTTAAATAAGAGTGTGTGAGCAAAGGGTCTGAATACTTATGACCATGTGATATTTCAGTTTTTCTTTTTTAATAAATATGCAAAAATGTCTACATTTATGGGAGGTTTTTCAGTCAAGATGGGGTACAGAGTGTACATTAATGAGAAAAAAAATAACTTTTTTGAATTTACAAAATGGCTGCAATGAAACAAAGAGTGAAAAATTTAAAGGTCTGGATACTTTCCGTACCCACTGTATGTAATAATCTTTTTCCATTTACATAAAACCATGAACTTTTTAAATGCCAAGAGATCCGGCGCTCGCTAGAGATAGTGGCTTACATGAGTGAGTGTACATCTATTTATATGCCCCACTGACGTGTATACAGCCATGCTGCAGTGACTGGCGCTAATTTATCATTCCTCCCTATATTTCTTCTTCTTATCCCCTTATCCTTCTTTTCTATCATTGCATTTCACCATGTCTGTCTAGGCAGAGGCTCACTGCAGTTCCTTCTCTCCCCTGCACTGTCATTTCTCCTTTCTGTCTGCTGGTGATACAGGTCCATTCATGATTTGCTCTTTCTCTATATTCCATTCATACTTCACTCTCCCATCCTCCTTCTCGCCCTCCCTTCTCTGCGTCTCCATTCATACCGCGATCTCCCTCCCACACTCTCTGCGTTTTCTGAATGTTAATGACTGTGCTGGTGCTGAGGGTCACAGACGCATGGAGACGTGATCTCCAAGCAATATGGGGGTGCAGACAGCATTAGCCCTCTGCTGCTAGATGAATGCGCAATGATTGCAGTGGGACAGTCATTGTACTTCACTTTATGTCTTCTGTTATGCTTTACTGAGGATTAATGTCTATAATATATACCACTGTCTGCATGCTGGAGATCCAACAATTTCTCCTTATATCTCCTACTCTTACTCTATATTACCCATTTCTATATCTTCCCTATTACTCCATATAACCTCCCTATATCTCCTCCTATTACTCCATATAACCTCCCCTATATCTCCTCCTATTACTCCATATAACCTCCCTATATCTCCTCCTATTACTCCATATAACCTCCTATATCTCCTCCTATTACTCCATATAACCTCCCTATATCTCCTCCTATTACTCCATATAACCTCCCTATATCTCCTCCTATTACTCCATATAACCTCCCCTATATCTCCTCCTATTACTCCATATAACCTCCCTATATCTCCTCCTATTACTCCATATAACCTCCCTATATCTCCTCCTATTACTCCATATAACCTCCCTATATCTCCTCCTATTACTCCATATAACCTCCCCTATATCTCCTCCTATTACTCCATATAACCTCCCTATATCTCCTCCTATTACTCCATATAACCTCCCTATATCTCATCCTATTACTCCATATAACCTCCCTATATCTCCTCCTATTACTCCATATAACCTCCCTATATCTCCTCCTATTACTCCATATAACCTCCTATATCTCCTCCTATTACTCCATATAACCTCCCTATATCTCCTCCTATTACTCCATATAACCTCCCTATATCTCCTCCTATTACTCCATATAACCTCCCTTATATCTCCTCCTATTACTCCATATAACCTCCCTATATCTCCTCCTATTACTCCATATAACCTCCCTATATCTCCTCCTATTCCTCCATATAACCTCCCTATATCTCCTCCTATTACTCCATATAACCTCCTATATCTCCTCCTATTACTCCATATAACCTCCCTATATCTCCTCCTATTACTCCATATAACCTCCCTATATCTCCTCCTATTCCTCCATATAACCTCCCTATATCTCCTCCTATTACTCCATATAACCTCCCTATATCTCCTCCTATTACTCCATATAACCTCCCTATATCTCCTCCTATTACTCCATATAACCTCCCCTATATCTCCTCCTATTACTCCATATAACCCCCCTATATCTCCTTCTATTACTCCATATAACCTCCTATATCTCCTCCTATTACTCCATATAACCTCCCTATATCTCCTCCTATTACTCCATATAACCTCCCTATATCTCCTCCTATTACTCCATATAACCTCCCTATATCTCCTCCTATTACTCCATATAACCTCCCCTATATCTCCTCCTATTACTCCATATAACCCCCCTATATCTCCTTCTATTACTCCATATAACCTCCTATATCTCCTCCTATTACTCCATATAACCTCCCTATATCTCCTCCTATTACTCCATATAACCTCCTATATCTCCTCCTATTACTCCATATAACCTCCCTATATCTCCTCCTATTACTCCATATAACCTCCCTATATCTCCTCCTATTACTCCATATAACCCCCTATATCTCCTCCTATTACTCCATATAACCTCCTATATCTCCTCCTATTACTCCATATAACCCCCTATATCTCCTCCTATTACTCCATATAACCTCCTATATCTCCTCCTATTACTCCATATAACCTCCTATATCTCCTCCTATTACTCCATATAACCTCCCTATATCTCCACCTATTACTCCATATAACCTCCCTATATCTCCTCCTATTACTCCATATAACCCCCCTATATCTCCTCCTATTACTCCATATAACCTCCCTATATCTCCTCCTATTACTCCATATAACCTCCCTATATCTCCTCCTATTACTCCATATAACCTCCCCTATATCTCCTCCTATTACTCCATATAACCTCCCTATATCTCCTCCTATTACTCCATATAACCTCCCTATATCTCCTCCTATTACTCCATATAACCTCCTATATCTCCTCCTATTACTCCATATAACCTCCCTATATCTCCTCCTATTACTCCATATAACCTCCCTATATCTCCTCCTATTACTCCATATAACCCCCTATATCTCCTCCTATTACTCCATATAACCTCCTATATCTCCTCCTATTACTCCATATAACCTCCCTATATCTCCTCCTATTACTCCATATAACCTCCCCTATATCTCCTCCTATTACTCCATATAACCTCCCTATATCTCCTCCTATTACTCCATATAACCTCCCTATATCTCCTCCTATTACTCCATATAACCTCCCTATATCTCCTCCTATTACTCCATATAACCTCCCTATATCTCCTCCTATTACTCCATATAACCTCCCCTATATCTCCTCCTATTACTCCATATAACCTCCCTATATCTCCTCCTATTACTCCATATAACCTCCCTATATCTCCTCCTATTACTCCATATAACCTCCCTATATCTCCTCCTATTACTCCATATAACCCCCCTATATCTCCTCCTATTACTCCATATAACCTCCCTATATCTCCTCCTATTACTCCATATAACCTCCCTATATCTCCTCCTATTACTCCATATAACCTCCCTATATCTCCTCCTATTACTCCATATAACCTCCTATATCTCCTCCTATTACTCCATATAACCTCCCCTATATCTCCTCCTATTACTCCATATATCCTCCCTATACCTCCTCCTATTACTCCATATAACCTCCCTATATCTCCTCCTATTACTCCATATAACCTTCCTATATCTCCTCCTATTACTCCATATAACCTCCCCTATACCTCCTCCTATTACTCCATATAACCTCCCTATATCTCCTCCTATTACTCCATATATCCTCCCTATATCTCCTCCTATTACTCCATATAACCTCCCTAGATCTCCTCCTATTACTCCATATAACCTCCCTATATCTCCTCCTATTACGCCATATAACCTCCCTATATCTCCTCCTATTACTCCATATAACCTCCCCTATATCTCCTCCTATTACTCCATATAACCTCCTCTATATCTCCTCCTATTACTCCATATAACCTCCCCTATATCTCCTCCTATTACTCCATATAACATCCCCTATATCTCCTCCTATTACTCCATATAACCTCCCTATATCTCCTCCTATTACTCCATATAACCTCCCTGTATCTCCTCCTATTACTCCATATAACCTCCCTGTATCTCCTCCTATTACTCCATATTACCTCCTATATCTCCTCCTATTACTCCATATAACCTCCTCTATATCTCCTCCTATTACTCCATATATCCTCCTTATATCTCCTCCTATTACTCCATATAACCTCCTCTATATATCCTCCCATTACCCCATATAACCTCCCTATATCTCCTCCCATTACTCCATATAACCTCCCTATATCTCCTCCTATTACTCCATATAACCTCCCTATATCTCCCCCTATTAATCCATATAACCTCCCTATATCTCCCCCTATTAATCCATATAACCTCCCTATATCTCCTCCTATTACTCCATATAACCTCCCTATATCTCCTCCTATTACTCCATATAACCTCCCTATATCTCCTCCTATTACTCCATATAACCTCCCTATATCTCCTCCTATTACTCCATATAACCTCCCCTATATCTCCTCCTATTACTCCATATAACGTCCCCTATATCTCCTCCTATTACTCCATATAACCTCCCTATATCTCCTCCTATTACTCCATATAACCTCCCCTATATCTCCTCCTATTACTCCATATAACCTCCCCTATATCTCCTCCTATTACTCCATATAACCTCCCCTATATCTCCTCCTATTACTCCATATAACGTCCCCTATATCTCCTCCTATTACTCCATATAACCTCCCTATATCTCCTCCTATTACTCCATATAACCTCCCCTATATCTCCTCCTATTACTCCATATAACCTCCCCTATATCTCCTCCTATTACTCCATATAACCTCCCCTATATCTCCTCCTATTACTCCATATAACCTCCCTATATCTCCTCCTATTACTCCATATAACCTCCCCTATATCTCCTCCTATTACTCCATATATCCTCCCTATTTCTCCTATTACTCCATATAACCTCCCCTATATCTCCTCCTATTACTCCATATATCCTCCCTATTTCTCCTCCTATTACTCCATATAACCTCCCCTATATCTCCTCCTATTACTCCATATAACCTCCCTATATCTCCTCCTATTACTCCATATAACCTCCTATATCTCCTCCTATTACTCCATATAACCTCCCTATATCTCCACCTATTACTCCATATAACCTCCCTATATCTCCTCCTATTACTCCATATAACCTCCTCTATATATCCTCCCATTACCCCATATAACCTCCCTATATCTCCTCCCATTACTCCATATAACCTCCCTATATCTCCTCCTATTACTCCATATAACCTCCCTATATCTCCCCCTATTAATCCATATAACCTCCCTATATCTCCCCCTATTAATCCATATAACCTCCCTATATCTCCTCCTATTACTCCATATAACCTCCCTATATCTCCTCCTATTACTCCATATAACCTCCCTATATCTCCTCCTATTACTCCATATAACCTCCCTATATCTCCTCCTATTACTCCATATAACCTCCCCTATATCTCCTCCTATTACTCCATATAACGTCCCCTATATCTCCTCCTATTACTCCATATAACCTCCCTATATCTCCTCCTATTACTCCATATAACCTCCCCTATATCTCCTCCTATTACTCCATATAACCTCCCCTATATCTCCTCCTATTACTCCATATAACCTCCCCTATATCTCCTCCTATTACTCCATATAACGTCCCCTATATCTCCTCCTATTACTCCATATAACCTCCCTATATCTCCTCCTATTACTCCATATAACCTCCCCTATATCTCCTCCTATTACTCCATATAACCTCCCCTATATCTCCTCCTATTACTCCATATAACCTCCCCTATATCTCCTCCTATTACTCCATATAACCTCCCTATATCTCCTCCTATTACTCCATATAACCTCCCCTATATCTCCTCCTATTACTCCATATATCCTCCCTATTTCTCCTATTACTCCATATAACCTCCCCTATATCTCCTCCTATTACTCCATATATCCTCCCTATTTCTCCTCCTATTACTCCATATAACCTCCCCTATATCTCCTCCTATTACTCCATATAACCTCCCTATATCTCCTCCTATTACTCCATATAACCTCCTATATCTCCTCCTATTACTCCATATAACCTCCCTATATCTCCACCTATTACTCCATATAACCTCCCTATATCTCCTCCTATTACTCCATATAACCCCCCTATATCTCCTCCTATTACTCCATATAACCTCCCTATATCTCCTCCTATTACTCCATATAACCTCCCTATATCTCCTCCTATTACTCCATATAACCTCCCCTATATCTCCTCCTATTACTCCATATAACCTCCCTATATCTCCTCCTATTACTCCATATAACCTCCCTATATCTCCTCCTATTACTCCATATAACCTCCCCTATATCTCCTCCTATTACTCCATATAACCTCCCTATATCTCCTCCTATTACTCCATATAACCTCCTATATCTCCTCCTATTACTCCATATAACCTCCCTATATCTCCTCCTATTACTCCATATAACCTCCCTATATCTCCTCCTATTACTCCATATAACCCCCTATATCTCCTCCTATTACTCCATATAACCTCCTATATCTCCTCCTATTACTCCATATAACCTCCCTATATCTCCTCCTATTACTCCATATAACCTCCCTATATCTCCTCCTATTACTCCATATAACCTCCCTATATCTCCTCCTATTACTCCATATAACCCCCCTATATCTCCTCCTATTACTCCATATAACCTCCCTATATCTCCTCCTATTACTCCATATAACCTCCCTATATCTCCTCCTATTACTCCATATAACCTCCCCTATATCTCCTCCTATTACTCCATATAACCTCCCTATATCTCCTCCTATTACTCCATATAACCTCCCTATATCTCCTCCTATTACTCCATATAACCTCCCTATATCTCCTCCTATTACTCCATATAACCCCCCTATATCTCCTCCTATTACTCCATATAACCTCCCTATATCTCCTCCTATTACTCCATATAACCTCCCTATATCTCCTCCTATTACTCCATATAACCTCCCTATATCTCCTCCTATTACTCCATATAACCTCCTATATCTCCTCCTATTACTCCATATAACCTCCCCTATATCTCCTCCTATTACTCCATATATCCTCCCTATACCTCCTCCTATTACTCCATATAACCTCCCTATATCTCCTCCTATTACTCCATATAACCTTCCTATATCTCCTCCTATTACTCCATATAACCTCCCCTATACCTCCTCCTATTACTCCATATAACCTCCCTATATCTCCTCCTATTACTCCATATATCCTCCCTATATCTCCTCCTATTACTCCATATAACCTCCCTAGATCTCCTCCTATTACTCCATATAACCTCCCTATATCTCCTCCTATTACGCCATATAACCTCCCTATATCTCCTCCTATTACTCCATATAACCTCCCCTATATCTCCTCCTATTACTCCATATAACCTCCTCTATATCTCCTCCTATTACTCCATATAACCTCCCCTATATCTCCTCCTATTACTCCATATAACATCCCCTATATCTCCTCCTATTACTCCATATAACCTCCCTATATCTCCTCCTATTACTCCATATAACCTCCCTGTATCTCCTCCTATTACTCCATATAACCTCCCTGTATCTCCTCCTATTACTCCATATTACCTCCTATATCTCCTCCTATTACTCCATATAACCTCCTCTATATCTCCTCCTATTACTCCATATATCCTCCTTATATCTCCTCCTATTACTCCATATAACCTCCTCTATATATCCTCCCATTACCCCATATAACCTCCCCTATATCTCCTCCCATTACCCCATATAACCTCCCTATATCTCCTCCCATTACTCCATATAACCTCCCTATATCTCCTCCTATTACTCCATATAACCTCCCTATATCTCCCCCTATTAATCCATATAACCTCCCTATATCTCCCCCTATTAATCCATATAACCTCCCTATATCTCCTCCTATTACTCCATATAACCTCCCTATATCTCCTCCTATTACTCCATATAACCTCCCTATATCTCCTCCTATTACTCCATATAACCTCCCTATATCTCCTCCTATTACTCCATATAACCTCCCCTATATCTCCTCCTATTACTCCATATAACCTCCCTATATCTCCTCCTATTACTCCATATAACCTCCCCTATATCTCCTCCTATTACTCCATATAACCTCCCCTATATCTCCTCCTATTACTCCATATAACCTCCCCTATATCTCCTCCTATTACTCCATATAACGTCCCCTATATCTCCTCCTATTACTCCATATAACCTCCCTATATCTCCTCCTATTACTCCATATAACCTCCCCTATATCTCCTCCTATTACTCCATATAACCTCCCCTATATCTCCTCCTATTACTCCATATAACCTCCCCTATATCTCCTCCTATTACTCCATATAACCTCCCTATATCTCCTCCTATTACTCCATATAACCTCCCCTATATCTCCTCCTATTACTCCATATATCCTCCCTATTTCTCCTATTACTCCATATAACCTCCCCTATATCTCCTCCTATTACTCCATATATCCTCCCTATTTCTCCTCCTATTACTCCATATAACCTCCCCTATATCTCCTCCTATTACTCCATATAACCTCCCCTATATCTCCTCCTATTACTCAATATAACCTCCCCTATATCTCCTCCTATTACTCCATATAACCTCCCCTATATCTCCTCCTATTACTCCATATAACCTCCCTATATCTCCTCCTATTACTCCATATAACCTCCCCTATATCTCCTCCTATTACTCAATATAACCTTCCTATATCTCCTATTTCCACATGCTAACTTCAATTGAGTCAGTCAAATCTATTGCAAAAACTCAAGTATAAAAAGTTGCTGATTTTCTGAGTGTTTGCGTTTTTGCGGGTTTCCTAAGGTGTTTCCCACGCTGCCATCTGTGTGACAGTGTGGGAAACACTGGCACGGTGATTATTTTCGGTGACCCACGGTAACGCTACCACCCTTAAGACCGTCGGTCAGAGCGCTGCTGGGTTATATTGTCAAATGCCTAATCACTGATACCCCTATCTCCTAGTAAAAATAAAAAATAATAAAGTACCATATACTCACCTGTCCACCGTAGTCCAGATAACCCCGAGTGTCCCTCGGCGGTCTCATGTGTAGAACAACCACAATACACTGTACAATACACTGTACACGGTAATTGCTCCCACAGTGTATCACTGAGATGCTGTGTGAAAGTTTGCCAGAGTTCATCAGCTGATCAGCTCCGGTGCTCTCCGGGGTGTCTTATAGACGGTTCTCCATTACTAACCTTGGGTCTTGATGTTATCTGACAGTACAAAGGTGACATCAACCCCCAAACCATCACCTCACTTGCCATCGCTCCAGGGCAAGTAGAAAGAGCGAGACTAAGCGCCAGATTTGGTTCATCTTATAGATGCGCCTTTTCTGGGGCAGCTGAGAGCTGATGTTTTTAGTCTGGGAGGGGGTCAATATCCATTGCCCCTTCCTAGGCTATTAATATCAGCACACAGCTGTCTGCCTAGTGTTTGCTGGTTAGATTTTATAGGGGAACCATATATCAATTTTTTATGGGGTCCACCTGTAAACTAGCCAGTAAAGGCTAAGCAAACAGCTGTGAGCTGATACTCAGGGCTGCCACTAGGAATTTTGGGGCCCCCTTGAGACTCCGCCCAGGCTCCACCCCAGCCATGCCTCCACCCCTCGAACCTTCCACAGTCCCACGACCCACTCATAAAAAAACTCCACATCTGCACCACGTCCCTCACCAATCACACATTAACAGTTCTAACCACCAGATCACACATAGCCAGCAGCTTTTGTTTTTGCCAAAAGATTTTTTTAAGCTACCACCACAACAAGGTAGACTCTTTTGGCCGGGCCCTATTCTAACCTATTAAACATTTGTTAAAATATGCAATACAATTTAAGTATATTTTTATTTATTTTTTAATTTTTAAAATGACCAATAATATCACATATAAGTAACAAATACCATCGCCCCATGACCAGATCACATATTACCACCACAGTGACCGGAAAATATAACATACTAAAGACAAATACCATTGCACCATGATCAGATCATATATTACCACCACAGTGACTGGATACTATCACATACAAAGGACAAATACCTCCATACCATGACCAGACCACATATTACCACCACATAGTGACCAAATAACAGCTCATACAAGGAACAAATACCGCCACACCATGGCCAGACAACATATTACCACCACATAGTGACTGCATACTACAATACTGATCCTTAATAAAAAAAAAAAACCACAATACTAATATCACCATAAGTGCCATTATACACAGGAGATCTGTACTTAGTATGCAGTGTCCAGGTACAGGTAATACATTGATTACCGGTGACATTATACACAGGATATCTGTATACAGTATCTTTGTACAGGTTATAAAGTGATCAATGACATTATACACAGTAGCTGTGTATATAGTGTCAGTGTAAAGGTAATACAGTGATCACTGGTGACATTGTACACAGGACCTCTGTATATAGTATACAGTATATAGTTTCAGTGTACAGGTAACACACTGACTCACCAGTGACGTCTCTAGGTGAAGTCCTTCATCTTCACTTGTCATCTTCATCCAGCACAGACTGCCATCACTTCCAGCCAGGGCTCGTCTCTGCAGAAAATAACACAGTTATCTAGCGCACCGCTTGCAGAACATATTACTTAATTTTTTCCCAACTTCTACACTACACCAGATGAAGAAAAAAATGACAGTGTCGCTCTGCACAGTAACAAGACGGCACCCCCCCCATTTAATATATAATAATAATCTTTTATTTTTATATAGCGCTAACATATTCCGCAGCGCTTTACAGTTTGCACACATTGTCATCGCTGTCCCCGACGGGGCTCACAATCTAAATTCCCTATCAGTATGTCTTTGAAATGTGGGAGGAAACCGGAGTACCCGGAGGAAACCCATGCAAACACGGAGAGAACATACAAACTCTTTGCAGATGTTGTCCTTGGTGGGGTTTGAACCCAGGACTCCAGCGCTGCAAGGCTGCAGTGCTAACCACTGCACCACCGTGCTGTCCATATCAGTATCCTCAAAAACAGTATCCTCAAAAAATAAAATAAATACATTACTGCAGTAGTAAGATTCCTTAATTAGCCCCTATGTTAATAATATCCCCCATCCTGGCCCCCCCCCCCCCCCGTGTGTCTCATTCCTGGCTCCAGCCATATGTTCTCCCACTCTGCCCTCATGAGTATCCATTCTGCCCCCCATGTGATGTCCCATGATCCTGCCCCATCTGTCCCATGTTCCTGCCCCATCTGTCCCATGATCCTGCCCCATCTGTCCAATGATTCTGCCCAATAATCCTGCCCCATCTGTCTCCATCATATCCATCCTGCCCCATGATTGATCCTGCACCATGTATCTTCATCCTGCCCCAGCTGTCTGCATCCTGACCCATCTGTCTCCATCCTGCCCCATATTCTTGCCCCAGCTTTGTTATTATTATTTATATAGCATCATTAATTCCATGGTGCTGTACATGAGAAAAGGGGTTACTTACAGGGTTGTACTGTAGATAACGTTTACAGTGAACAAATTTACAATGACAGACCGGTACAGACGAGAGAGGACCCTGTCCTTGCGGACTTACATTCTACTGGATAATGGGGAAGAAACAGAAGGTCGGGGGTGCGGCAGCTCTGGTGGTGGTGACGCGGCAGCTCGGGTGGTTGGTGACGTGGCAGCTCTGGTGGTGGTGACGCGGCAGCTCGGGTTGTGGTGACGGGGCAACTCGGGTGGTTGGTGAGGCGGCAACTCGGGTGGTTGGTAAGGCGACAACTCGGGTGGTTGGTGAGGCGGCAGCTCGGGTGGTTGGTGAGGCAGAATGGTTATTGCAGGCTGTAGGATTTCCTGAAGAGAAAGGTGTTCAGGTTCTGTCTGAAGGATCCGAGGGTGGTGGATAATCGGACATGTTGAGGCGTGGAATTCCAGAGGATGGGGGATATTCGGGAGAAATCTTGGAGGCGGTTGTGTGAGGAACGAATAAGTGTGGAGGAGAGTAGAAGGTCTTGGGAGGAACGAAGATTACGTGAGGGAAGATAGTGGGAGATTAGTTCAGAGATATAGGGAGGCGACAGGTTGTGGATGGCTTTGTAGATCAGGGTTAGTAGTTTGATCTGGATTCATTGGAGAATTGGGAGCCAGTGGAGGGATTTGCGGAGGGGAGAAGCAGGGGAGTAGCGAGGAGAGAGGTGGATTAGCCGGGCAGCAGAGTTGAGGACCGACTGGAGTGGTGCAAGAGAGTTAGTGGGGAGGCCACAGAGGAGGATGTTGCAGTAATCGAGGCGGGAGATGATGAGGGCATGCACAAGAGTTTTAGTAGATTGTAGGCTGAGGAAGGGACTGATTCTGGCAATATTTTTGAGTGGAAGGCAACAGGAGGTGGCAAGAGTTTGGACGTTACCCCAAGGCAGCAGATTTCAGGTGCAGGAGAGAGCGTGATGCTGTTTACCGTAATAGATAGATCAGGTAGGGAGGCTACGCCAGATGGGGAAAACATGATGAGTTCGGTTTTGTCTACATTGAGTTTTAGGAAGCGAGAGTTGAAGGAGGATATGGCTGATAGACACTCCGGGATTCTGGACAGCAGAGAGGTGACATCTGAGCCAGAGAGGTAGATCTGAGTGTCGTCCGCATACAGGTGGTACTGGAAGCCATGGGACTTTATGAGTTTTCCTAGGCCAATGGTATAGATGGAAAAAAGTAGGGGCCCTAGGACAGAGCTTTGAGGGACTCCAACAGAGAGAGGGCGGGATGAGGAGGTGGTGTGGGAGTGGGAAACGCTAAATGTGCGGTCGGAAAGGTATGAGGCAATCCAGGACAGGGCAAGGTCTTTGATGCCAAGGGAAGAAAGAATCTGTAGCAGTAGGCATCTGTCTCCATCCTGCTCCCGTGTCTCCATCCTGCCCCCCGTGTCTCCATCCTACCCCCCATTTCAAAAACCTGACCGGCACATCCAAACATAGACTCAGTGTGAACAGGTGCTGAACCTAGAGTCGCCAACTCGTATATAGTTAAGTAAATAAGGCAGCACACTGCAGCGCTAGAACATACAAACTTGAAAAACGAAATTTGAACTGCATTACTGCACTAGAAATATGAAAAATGAGAGCTTTTAGCGCATAAAAATGGCCAATTTTATGTGTACCTGGTAGCCCCGTTACGGCATCTCTCTTATACCAGGTCCTAAACTTGCCTTACCTCGCTGAGAATAAACGTCTCCATCTGAATGGGTACATGTGAAAACCTCTTACTAGACTAAAATTCTCTCTCTCTGTGGAGGGGTATTGAACCTGCTGTAATTAAAACACCTGAAGCTAGGAGGCGGAGTGCACGATCAGAAGGCTAAAGAATACATTTCAAAAACCTGACCGACACATCCAAACATAGACTCAGTGTGAACAGGTGCTGAACCTAGAGTCGCCAACTCGTATATAGTTAAGTAAATAAGGCAGCACACTGCAGCGCTAGAACATACAAACTTGAAAAACGAAATTTGAACTGCATTACTGCACTAGAAATATGAAAAATGAGAGCTTTTAGCGCATAAAAATGGCCAATTTTATGTGTACCTGGTAGCCCCGTTACGGCATCTCTTATACCAGGTCCTAAACTTGCCTTACCTCGCTGAGAATAAACGTCTCCATGTGAATGGGTACATGTGAAAACCTCTTACTAGACTAAAATTCTCTCTCTCTGTGGAGGGGTATTGGACCTGCTGTAATTAAAACACCTGAAGCTAGGAGGCGGAGTGCACGATCAGAAGGCTAAAGAATCAGAAACAGAGAGAGAGATCTCGGCAGGCGCACTGCACATGAGTCCCGCCATTTTCTTCTCGGAAGAAGACGCCGCCAACCGGGGGAATCACGGGGAGATGCAGGAGGTTCCAGGGACATCAGAGGTATCAGGGGGGGACCCCATTTTTCTCTACTCTGATGTGCGATCACATCGGAGGAGAGAGAAATTAAATGGGAAATTGGCCGTTAAAAGGTGTATCAGCGGTTGTTAAGGGGTTAAAATAAATTCTTTAAGAGTTGCTTTTTGGTTACAGCCTATGTAGATTCGTTCTGTTAACCCCTTTCTGACATGTGACGTACTTTCCTGTCGAGGAGGGGTGGGCCTGTATGCCCACCGACGGGATAGTACGTCATAGCGATCGGGGGGAGTGCGGCCGATCGCGGCCGGCTGTCAGCTGACTATCGCAGCTGACATCCGGCACTATGGGCACTTTAACCACCGGCACACTGCGATCAAACATGATCGCAGTGTTCCGTTGTTCTAGGGAAGCATCGCGCAGGGAGGAGGCTCCCTGCGGGCTTCCCTGAGACCCCCGGAGCAACGTGATGTGATCGCATTGCTCCGAGGGTTTCTTACCTCCTCTTCCCTGCAGCAGGCCCGGATCCAAAATGGCCGCGGGGCTGCATCCGGGTCCTGCAGGGAGGTGGCTTACCAAGCGCCTGCTCAGAACAAGCGCTGGTAAGCCTGCAGGAGTGCACGTCAGATCGCTGATCTGACGCAGTGCACAGCAAAGTGTCAGATCAGCAATCTTAAACTATAACATGATCCCCCCCCGGGACAATGTTATAGTATAAAAAAAATATTCACATGTGTAAAAAAAAAAAAAATCCTTAGAAAAAAAAATATATTGTTCCCATAAATACATTTCTTTATCTAAACTAAAAAAACAATAAAAGTACACATATTTAGTATCGCCGCGTCCGTAACGACCTGACCTATAAAACTGTCCCACTAGCTAACCCCTTCAATGAACACCATAAAAAAAAGAGGCAAAAAACAATGCTTTATTATCATACCGCCAAACAAAAAGTGGAATAACACGTGATCAAAAAGACGGCTATAAATAACCATGGTACCGCTGAAAACGTCATCTTGTCCCGCAAAAAACGAGCCACCATACAGCATCATCAGCAAAAAAATAAAAAAGTTATAGTCCTCAGAATAAAGCGATGCAAAATAATTATTTTTTATATAAAATAACTTTTATCATATAAAAGCGCCAAAACATAAAAAAATGATATAAATGAGGTATCGCTGTAATCGTACTGACCCGAAGAATAAAACTGCTTTATCCATTTTACCAAACGCTGAACGGTATAAGCGACCACCCCAAAAGAAATTCATGAATAGCTGGTTTTTGGTCATTCTTCCTCACAAAAATCTGAATAAAAAGCAATCAAAAAATGTCACGTGGCCGAAAATGTTACCAATAAAAACGTCAACTCGTTCTGCAAAAAACAAGACCTCACATGACTCTGTGGACCAAAATCTGGAAAAATTATAGCTCTCAAAATGTGTAACGCAAAAAATATTTTTTGCAATAAAAAGTGTCTTTTAGTGTGTGACGGCTGCCAATCATAAAAATCCGCTAAAAACCCACTATAAAAGTAAATCAAACCCCCCTTCATCACCCCCGAGCACTCACCATCCACTAAAATCCACTTCTTTATTTTGACATGTAGTCAAAAGGCAGGAAAAGTCAGGGAAAATACGTGATTCCACAAGACGACGGCCGTTTCGCGCTGCCGCGTTTCCACAGGTCTTGTGTCAGGGTTAGGGGTGTGGTTAGGGTTACTGTTGGGATTAGGGTTAGGGGTGTGTTTGGATTAGGGTTTCAGTTATAATTGGGGCGTTTCCACTGTTTAGGCACATCATGGGCTCTCCAAATGCGACATGGCGTCCGATCTCAACTCCAGCCAATTCTGCGTTGAAAAAGTAAAACAGTGCTCCTTCCCTTCCGAGCTCTCCCATGCGCCCAAACAGGGGTTTACCCCAACATATGGGGTATCAGCGTACTCAGAACACATTGGACAACAACTTTTGGGGTCCAATTTCTCCTGTTACCCTTGGGAAAATACAAAACTGGGGGCTAAAAAATAATTTTTGTGGAAAAAAAAAAAGATTTTTTATTTTCACGGCTCTGCGTTATAAACTGTAGTGAAACACTTGGGGGTTCAAAGCTCTCACAACACATCTAGATGAGTTCCTTAGGGGGTTTACTTTCCAAAATGGTGTCACTTGTGGGGGGTTTCAATGTTTAGGCACATCAGTGGCTCTCCAAACGCAACATGGCGTCCCATCTCAATTCCTGTCAATTTTGCATTGAAAAGTCAAATGGCACTCCTTCCCTTCCGAGCTCTCCCATGCGCCTAAACAGTGGTTTACCCCCACATATGGGTTATCAGCGTACTCAGGAGAAATCGCACAACAACTTTTGGGGTCCATTTTCTCCTGTTACCCTTGGTAAAATAAAACAAATTGGAGCTGAAGTAATTTTTTTGTGAAAAAAAGTTAAATGTTCATTTTTATTTAAACATTCCAAAAATTCCTGTGAAACACCTGAAGGTTTAATAAACTTATTGATTGTGGTTTTGAGCACCTTGAGGGGTGCAGTTTTTAGAATGGTGTCACACTTGGGTATTTTCTATCATATAGACCCCTCAAAATGACTTCAAATGAGATGTGGTCCCTAAAAAAAAAAATGGTGTTGTAAAAATGAGAAATTGCTTGTCAATTTTAACCCTTATAACCCCCTAACAAAAAAAAATGTTGGTTCCAAAATTGTGCTGATGTAAAGTAGACATGTGGGAAATATTACTTATTAAGTATTTTGTGTGACATATCTCTGTGATTTAAGGGCATAAAATTTCAAATTTGGAAAAACTGCAAAATATTCTAAATTTTTGCCAAATTTCCATTTTTTTCACAAATAAATGCAGGTAATATCAAATAAATTTTTATCACTGTCATGAAGTACAATATGTCTCGAGAAAACAATGTCAGAATCACCGGGATCCGTTGAAGCGTTCCAGAGTTATAACCTCATAAAGAGACAGTGGTCAGAATTGAAAAAATTGGCCTGGTCATTGATGTGCAAACCACCCTTGGGGTAAAGGGGTTAATGCTCCTACATAGGCTGGTGACAATGTGTTTGTGTGTGTGTTTGTATTTACTTACCAGTTTAGTTATGAGGGTGTCATGCTGACACCTTTTCATTACTAAGGGTACCGTCACACTATACGATTTACCTACGATCACGACCAGCGATATGACCTGGCCGTGATCGTAGGTAAATCGTAGTGTGGTCGCTGGGGAGCTGTCACACAGACAGCTCTCCAGCGACCAACGATGCCGAGGTCCCTGGGTAACCAGGGTAAACATCGGGTTACTAAGCGCAGGACCGCGCTTAGTAACCCGATGTTTACCCTGGTTACCAGCGTAAAAAAAAAAAAACAAACAGCACATACTTACATTCTGGTGTCCGTCAGGTCCCTTGCCGTCTCTGCTTCCCGCACTCAGTGACTGCCGGCCGTAAAGTGAAAGTGAAAGCACACGTCACCGCTGTGCTCTGCTTTCACTTTACGGCCGGCAGTCACAGTGCGGGAAGCAGACGGCAAGGGACCTGACGGACACCAGAATGTAAGCATGTGCTGTTTGTTTTTTTTTAGTTTTACGCTTGTAACCAGGGTAAACATCGGGTTACTAAGCGCGGCCCTGCGCTTAGGAACACGATGTTTACCCTGGTTACAAGCGAACGCATCGCTAGATCGCATCGCTAGAGCGGTGTCACACACACCGATCTAGCGATGACAGCGGGAGATCCAGCGACGAAAGAAAGTTCCAAACGATCTGCTACGACGTACGATTCTCAGCAGGATCCCTGATAGCTGCTGCGTGTCAGACACAGCGATATCGCAACGATATCGCTGGAACGTCACGAATTGTACCGTCGTAGCGATCGAAATGGCAGTGTGTGACGGTACCCTAAGTCTAGGGCCTAGGCCTAGGTGTCAGTGACAGCTGCTGACACCAAGCCCTAATCCCATTACTCTGATGCTACTGCATCAGAATGAAAAAGGTGGTGTTGAACCAAGACATTACATCACAAAACTTTTTTTTTTAGTATCTGTATTTAGCTCAAAAAAGCCTTCATTGCTGTACAAAAATGCATGCAAAAAGGCACCAAACAACGTGGCAAAACGCGCGTTTTTCCTCGCAGCGTTTTTGCTGCCAAGAGAAGCAGAAATCTTGCAGAAATTTCTGCAAGCAAATACTCAATGTGCACACATAGCCTTATTCGGTTTTCCTTTGTGTTTTTTTTCTTAGCCCTATACTTCTTGTTAATGATGTAGACTTTCACCCCAAGGGGTATAATTACTGCTGCTTGTTCCTTACATGATTTGCTTATAAATCAGAGATATTTTCTTTAACTTTTCTCCATGTAGATATAGACAGATAAATCGTGGTTAGTATTACTTGCACATTCACAATGTTGTATTAATTACAGGGCAGCAGAAGCCGAGGGATGTGCCCAGTGGACTAATTCCTTGAGCCACGTCATCTTTGCTTCCTCCTAAAAGAAGTCCTGGGCATTGGAGACCCGGGTAGGGGTCCGTGATCCCTCTAAATGTCTGTCCAACCAGTGGACATCGGCATGAACCTTCCAACCCAGTCTGGTAAGTGTGGGCTAATTACTAGTTTGTGATGGGAAATTCTTATTAGATGCATACATTTCTCATATTTCTATAACCTTTTCCCATAATTGCTTGTTGATTAGTGTTGTGGTTCTCAGTTGGGTCCCTCATTAATGGATAAAGGTGTCACATGGCTCTTTGTGATCAGTTGTGCACAGTAACTTTTGATGCCCATTGATTTCTGAAATCTCCTGCAATGCTGGCAGAACTACATGATAATTAGAACATAAATAATTAAATGCCAAAACAATTACGGTATTAAATATGAAGATTTTAAATCATTTTTGAAGATAATATTGCCAATTTCAGTCTCCATAGTTTACAAAAGGAAGGGGCCACAGAACCTATCTAGAACACCCAACACTATCTGTGGTGCTTGGAGATATGAGTTGAGTGAAAACTGTAATACTTCTATTCTCCTGTGGGGGTGCTGCAGGAAATTTACACTTGATGTCCGCTTCCCTTGTAGATTACATCTGATCTCTGGTGGTCCCAGGAGTTTAGACTCCTTCTAATCCACTTATGATCACACACCAGTCCAACAAAAGACTTTGATAACCCTTGTGAAAGCCTATATCCTCTTAAATCCTGAAAACTGACTTGTTTTTTTATTTAGCCCTCACCTAATTTAATATTTCAAGTAGTTTGGGAAGCTGTGATCGGGGGTGATGTTTGTTATTGTTTTTAGCAAAATGTGTGTGGTCCTCAGCTCTACTCTCTGGGAGTCTTCTTCAGGACCACCCCCCCAGTTGGATAGAAAGACTAGATTGATAAGAAGAGACCATTCTAGGAAGGATGCAGGAACAAAAGAGAAATATTTCCAGATTTAGTAGGATAGTGGTGCTCACACAAGGTAAGAAAAAATATTCATAGTTATGTAAAGCCGAGGTCCACAACCTGTGGCTCAAGAACCACCTGTGGCCCAAAATGTGTGGCTGTAGCGGCCTTCTAGCTTGGTGCATTAGCACCTGGTCCAGCAACCAGTTATGAAGAGAAGGTCTCCAGATGGCGACTTTTATGAGTAGTCCTGCTCAGAATTGCAGATCTAGATGTGCATATACTGGTGGGGGAGGGGAGAAAATAATATACTACGTGACTGGGCAATATACTACGTGGTTGGGCAATATACTACGTGACTGGGCAATATACTACGTGACTGGGCAATATACTACGTGGTTGGGCAATATACTACGTGACTGGGCAATATACTACGTGACTGGGCA
The DNA here is from genome assembly GCF_032444005.1 of Ranitomeya imitator. Classification (NCBI taxonomy): domain Eukaryota; kingdom Metazoa; phylum Chordata; class Amphibia; order Anura; family Dendrobatidae; genus Ranitomeya; species Ranitomeya imitator. The sequence continues at coordinate 492,886,184 of NC_091283.1, read as the reverse complement.
ATATACTACGTGGTTGGGCAATATACTACGTCACTGGGCAATATACTACGTGACTGGGCAATATACTACGTGGTGGGGCAATATACTACGTGACTGGGCAATATACTACGTGGTTGGGCAATATACTACATGGGCTGTGTAATATACTACGTGGACATACATGTTCTAGAATACCCGATGCGGTAGAATCGGGCCACCATCTAGTAGTAAGATAATACAGCTGATGCTGTTAGAGGGGGGCTTGAAGCTGGATGCCATAGAGTCCTTGATATGAGAGCACCAAATGAGGAACCCTGGATAAAGGTGGACTGCCTCATTGGAAGGTGTGCTTTATATGGGGAAGCTTTGGCTGTCATCATACCGCTAATGGGGGGCTCTGAGTATGACTACTATATGGGGGTGGGCATGGATGTGGATTGCACCCATCTCTCAGGCTTTCTAGGTAAGAAAGGTTGGGGGTCCGCTGATGTTAAGTGACAGGTCCTCTTTAAATCTTTGTATTGATTGTTCATCTATTAGGGGTTCGATTGATAGTCATTTAAAGGGGTGAGGTGGTGGAAAAGAAGGATTGCTGCTAGAAGATCAGAAGACTTGACAATGTAATTAAAAAATGGCTGACTATGGCTGTAATTTAAAGAAGCACTCCCAAAACAAACGTATCAGTGAAATCTTTCTAATTAGATCTGTAATGTGGTGTAACTGTGGTAAATACGTAGCGATCTCCATCTTGTCTTTCTGCTCCTCTTTTGGGTCACGTGACTTCACATCTGACTACCCGGATCACACTGGGGTTTATGCGTGGCCCGGAAGTCACTGTCACAATGTAAGCCTATGGACGCCCATTCTAAGGCTCCATAGGTTTACTGTAGAAGAAGTAGCACCGCCCGACATTGCAGCCCCTGTGTGACCCAGGAGAGGACCCAAGGAAGATGGAGATCCCTACATATGTTAATACAATTACACTACATTGCACACATAGTAGGAAGGTTTAGGGGGTAACATTTTGTCAGGAGCACTACTTTAATGTGATTGGTCACAGAAGGAACAACAGCTGTGGAGCATAAACTGCTGCTTCATCTAATGAAGTACTCTTCGGCCGAAGCATAATGCAGGCTGGTCCAGGGACAAGGACAGAACATTAGGGCTTCCAAATTCACCCTTCAATGTCACATTTATATATACCCATTCTATCTTTATATATACTATTTATATGTGTACATATCCGATTTCATCACTCCACAAACAGAAGCCAGTCCATGGTGCTGCAGGGAAACCTCCATAGTGTTGCTTGTGTGTTTCTTCATGAGTCTGTGCTCCTTACAGAGTATTGCACGTTGCTGCCATTCACAGACCTGGCCTTGTTATTACAGGTTATACCTGCTGTTATTTACATCTCTGCTCATCATCCATTCTACTGCACCTCGCAGTTCTGTAGTTCTCCACTAGAGGCCGATGTTGAACATATACTGAGCAGTGATTTGTAGATGTGAGCTCAGTATTGGGCCATGGTCAAACGTTCAGTATTGGGTCAGTGTTTTACATCAGTATTTGTAAGGCCACGGTCACACATTCAATATTTAGTCAGTATTTTACATCAGTATTTGTAAGCCAAAACCAGGAGTGGAACAATCAGAGGAAAATTCTGAACATGTGAACGTGGTGGCCTTAGGCTGGTGCAGTGCAGAGAACCGTATGTTTCTTCATCCGAGAGAATTGGGATGATTGTGCAAATGACCCTCTGAACAGATTATGATCAGAGTGTGATCCAATTCTCTCGGATGAGGGGAAGATGGAGAGAAAAATGTCTCCATCTTCTCCATTCTATCAGTGCATTGAAATTAGACTGCACTCAGATGTCATCCGAGTGCAGTCCAATGACTTCTACGGACTTATTGACTTGCATGTCCACGTGCAATCCGAATATCAGATCAAACCCAGGCATGCAGTGATTTTTTGCCTCTGACCACTTCGGTCCCAGGAATAAATTGTACATGTTTCCCATTGATCCGTTGTTTTGCTTAATTGCACTTGGACCCAAAATATGGCCCTCTGCACCTGTCCTTATGTAGGCCTATTACTCTGTATTATGTAATGGGTCTACCAGTGGATAGTGGGGGCCTCTCTGCGACTTCATGCCCCCTTATAGGGATACTAAGACAACCCTTTTAAAGGCACATGTTCATCTTTTGTTTATCGACTTAGACGGTTGGTCAGATAGCAACTCCACTCAAGATCTTGAAAAATCAAGTCAGTTAACCCCTTCCCGACCCATGACGCCACGTAGGCGTCATGAAAGTCGGTGCCATTCCGACCCATGACGCCTATGCGGCGTCATGGAAAGATCGCGTCCCTGCAGGCCGGGTGAAAGGGTTAACTCCCATTTCACCCGATCTGCAGGGACAGGGGGAGTGGTAGTTTAGCCCAGGGGGGGTGGCTTCACCCCCTCGTGGCTACGATCGCTCTGATTGGCTGTTGAAAGTGAAACTGCCAATCAGAGCGATTTGTAATATTTCACCTATTATAACGGGTGAAATATTACAATCCAGCCATGGCCGATGCTGAAATATCATCGGCCATGGCTGGAAATACTAATGTGCCCCCACCCCACCCCACCGATCGCCCCCGCAGCCCCCCGATCTGGCCGGTACACTGCTCCGGCTCCCCTCCGTCCAGTGCTCCGCTCCCCCCCGTGCTCTTGTCCGCTCCCCCCGTGCTCCAATCACCCCCCCGTGCTCCAATCACCCCCCCTGCACTCCGATCCACCCCCCCGTGCTCCATTCCAGCCCCCCCGTGCTCCATTCCAGCCCCCCCGTGCTCCGTTCCACCCCTCCCGCGCTCCGATTCCCCCCCCCCCCCGTGCTCCGATCCCCCCCCCCCCCCCGTGCTCCGATCCCCCCCCCCGTGGTCCCCCCCACCCCATCATTCTTACCGATCCAGCCGGGGTCCCGTCCGTCTTCTCCCTGGGCGCCGCCATCTTCCAAAATGGCGGGCGCATGTGCAGTGCGCCCGCCGAATCTGCCGTCCGGCAGATTCGTTCCAAAGTGCATTTTGATCACTGAGATATAATCTATCTCAGTGATCAAAATAAAAAAAATAATAAATGACCCCCCCCCCCTTTGTCACCCCCATAGGTAGGGACAATAAAAAAATAAAGAAATTTTTTTTTTCCACTAATGTTAGAATAGGGTTAGGGTTAGGGGTAGGGTTAGGGGTAGGGTTAGGGTTAGGGGTAGGGTTAGGGTTAGGGTTAGGGGTAGGGTTAGGGGTAGGGTTAGGGCTAGGGTTAGGGGTAGGGTTAGGGTTTCGGTATGTGCACACGTATTCTGGTCCTCTGCGGATTTTTCCGCTGCGGATTTGATAAATCCGCAGTGCTAAACCGCTGCGGATTTATGGCGGATTTACCGCGTTTTTTTCTGCGCATTTCACTGCGGTTTTACAACTGCGATTTTCTATTGGAGCAGTTGTAAAACCGCTGCGGAATCCGCACAAAAGAAGTGACATGCTGCGGAATGTAAACCGCTGCGTTTCCGTGCAGTTTTTCCGCAGCATGTGTACAGCGATTTTTGTTTCCCATAGGTTTACATTGAACTGTAAACTCATGGGAAACTGCTGCGGATCCGCAGCGTTTTCCGCAGCGTGTGTACATACCTTTAGAATTAGGCTATGTGCACACGGTGCGGATTTGGCTGCGGATTCGCAGCAGTGTTCCATCAGGTTTACAGTACCATGTAAACATATGAAAAACCAAATCCGCTGTGCCCATGGTGCGGAAAATACAGCGCGGAAACGCTGCGTTGTATTTTCCGCAGCATGTCAATTCTTTGTGCGGATTCCGCAGCTTTTTACACCTGTTCCTCAATAGGAATCCGCAGGTGAAATCCGCACAAAAAAACACTGGAAATCCGCGGAAAATCCGCAGGTAAAACGCAGTGCCTTTTACCCGCGGATTTTTCAAAAATGGTGCGGAAATATCTCACACGAATCCGCAACGTGGGCACATAGCCTTAGGGTTAGGGTTGGAATTAGGGTTGTGGTTAGGGTTAGGGGTGTGTAGGGGTTAGGGTTGTGGTTAGGGTTGTGATTAGGGTTATGGCTACAGTTGGGATTAGAGTTAGGGGTGTGTTGGGGTTAGTGTTGGAGGTAGAATTGAGGGGTTTCCACTGTTTAGGCACATCAGGGGTCTCCAAACGCAACATGGCGCCACCATTGATTCCAGCCAATCTCGTATTCAAAAAGTCAAATGGTGCTCCCTCACTTCCGAGCCCCGACGTGTGCCCAAACAGTGGTTTACCCCCACATATGGGGTACCAGCATACTCAGGACAAACTGCGCAACAATTACTGGGGTCCAATTTCTCCTGTTACCCTTGTGAATCTAAAAAAATGCTTGCTAAAACATCATTTTTGAGGAAAGAAAAATGATTTTTTATTTTCACGGCTCTGCGTTGTAAACGTCTGTGAAGCACTTGGGGGTTCAAAGTGCTCACCACATATCTAGATAAGTTCCTTGGGGGGTCTAGTTTCTAAAATGGGGTCACTTGTGGGGGTTTCTACTGTTTAGGCACACCAGGGGCTCTGCAAACGCAACGTGACGCCCGCAGACCATTCCATCAAAGTCTGCATTTCAAAAGTCACTACTTCCCTTCTGAGCCCCGACGTGTGCCCAAACAGTGGTTTACCCCCACTCATGGGGTATCAGCGTATTCAGGAGAAACTGGACAACAACTTTTGGGGTCCAATTTCTCCTGTAACCCTTGGGAAAATAAAAAATTCTGGGCTAAATAATTATTTTTGAGGAAAGAAAACGTATTTATTATTTTCACGGCTCTGCATTATAAACTTCTATGAAGCGCTTGGGGGTTCAAAGTGCTCACCACACATCTAGATAAGTTCCTTTCGGGGTCTAGTTTCCAAAATGGGGTCACTTGTGGGGGGTTTCTACTGTTAAGCCACATCAGGGGCTCTGCAAACGCAACGTGACGCCCACAGAGCATTCCATCAAAGTCTGCATTTCAAAACGTCACTACTTCACTTCCGAGCCTCGGCATGTGCCCAAACAGTGGTTTACCCCCACATATGGGGTATCAGCGTACTCAGGAGAAACTGGACAACAACTTTTGGGGTCCAATTTCTTCTGTAACCCTTGGGAAAATAAAAAATTCTGGGCTAAATAATTATTTTTGAGGAAAGAAAACGTATTTATTATTTTCACGGCTCTGCATTATAAACTTCTATGAAGCACTTGGGGGTTCAAAGTGCTCACCACACATCTAGATAAGTTCCTTTGGGGGTCTAGTTTCCAAAATGGGGTCACTTGTGGGGGGTTTCTACTGTTAAGCCACATCAGGGGCTCTGCAAACGCAACGTGACGCCCACAGAGCATTCCATCAAAGTCTGCATTTCAAAACGTCACTACTTCACTTCCGAGCCCCGGCATGTGCCCAAACAGTGATTTACCCCCACATATGGGGTACCAGCATACTCAGGACAAACTGCGCAACAATTACTGGGGTCCAATTTCTCCTGTTACCCTTGTGAATCTAAAAAAATGCTTGCTAAAACATCATTTTTGAGGAAAGAAAAATGATTTTTTATTTTCACGGCTCTGCGTTGTAAACTTCTGTGAAGCACCTGGGGGTTTAAAGTGCTCAATATGCATCTAGATAAGTTCCTTGGGGGGTCTAGTTTCCAAAATGGGGTCACTTGTGGGGGAGCTCCAATGTTTAGGCACACAGGGGCTCTCCAAACGCGACATGGTGTCCGCTAACAATTGGAGCTAATTTTCCATTCAAAAAGTCAAATGGCGCGCCTTCCCTTCCGAGCCCTGCCGAGTGCCCAAACAGTGGTTTACCCCCACATATGAGGTATCGGCGTACTCGGGAGAAATTGCCCAACAAATTTTATGATCCATTTTATCCTACTGCCCATGTGAAAATGAAAAAATTGAGGCAAAAATAGTTTTTTTGTGAAAAAAAAGTACTTTTTCATTTTTACAGATCAATTTGTGATGCACCTGAGGGTTTAAAGTGCTCACTAGGCATCTAAATAAGTTCCTTGGGGGGTCTAGTTTCCAAAATGGGGTCACTTGTGGGGGAGCGCCAATGTTTAGGCACACAGGAGCTATCCAAACGCGACATGGTGTCCGCTAACGATGGAAATAATTTTTCGTTCAAAAAGTCAAATGGCGCTCCTTCCCTTCCGAGCCTTTCCATGTGCCCAAACAGTGGTTTACCCCCACATGTGAGGTATTGGTGTACTCAGGAGAAATTGCCCAACACATTTTAGGATCCATTTTATCCTGTTGCCCATGTGAAAATGAAAAAATTGAGGCTAAAAGAATTTTTTTGTGAAAAAAAAGTACTTTTTCATTTTTACGGATCAATTTGTGAAGCACCTGGGGGTTCAAAGTGCTCACTATGCATCTAGATAAGTTCCTTGGGATGTCTAGTTTCCAAAATGGGGTCACTTGTGGGGGAGCTCCAATTTTTAGGCACACGGGGGCTTTCCAAACGTGACATGGTGTCCGCTAAAGAGTGGAGCCAATTTTTGATTCAAAAAGTCAAATGGCGCTCTTTCCCTTCCAAGCCCTGCCGTGCGCCCAAACAGTGGTTTACCCCAACATATGAGGTATCAGCGTACTCAGGACAAATTGGACAACAACTTTCGTGGTTCAGTTTCTCCTTTTACCATTGGGAAAATAAAAAAATTGTTGCTAAAAGATAATTTTTGTGACTAAAAAGTTAAATGTTCATTTTTTCCTTCCATGTTGCTTCTGCTGCTGTGAAGCACCTGAAGGGTTAATAAACTTCTTGAATGTGGTTTTGAGTACCTTGAGGGGTGCAGTTTTTAGAATGGTGTCACTTTTGGGTATTTTCAGCCATATAGACCCCTCAAACTGACTTCAAATGTGAGGTGGTCCCTAAAAAAAATGGTTTTGTAAATTTCGTTGTAAAAATGACAAATCGCTGGTGAAATTTTAACCCTTATAACTTCCTAACAAAAAAAAATTTTGTTTCCAAAATTGTGCTGATGTAAAGTAAACATGTGGGAAATGTTATTTATTAACTATTTTGTGTCACATATCTCTCTGGTTTAACAGAATAAAAATTCAAAATGTGAAAATTGCAAAATTTTCAAAATTTTCGCCAAATTTCCGTTTTTATCACAAATAAACGCAGAATTTATTGACCTAAATTTACCACTAACATGAAGCCCAATATGTCACGAAAAAACAGTCTCAGAACCGCTAGGATCCGTTGAAGCGTTCCTGAGTTATTACCTCATAAAGGGACACTGGTCAGAATTGCAAAAAACGGCAAGGTCTTTAAGGTCAAAATAGGCTGGGTCATGAAGGGGTTAATCAGTAGGAATGAACAGCCCTTGTCTTAAAGGGGAAAATCTAATAACATGTTTAAAGCATTGTTGTTCAAGTCAAAATGGAAAACAATGCTAAATTGTTTTGTATTTTGCTGCCAATTCTACCAATACAGAATAAGAGTTAAACAAAAAAGAAAAAAACCTACTGACTTGTAGTCTCCTGCCGGCCTCTGTATCCCCAGCCTCCAGTGATAGCCTGTCGTTACATGTGACTGGTTCAGCCAATCACAGGCTTCAGTGGTCACATGTGACAACACATCATCTCTTGAGCATAGCCACAGAAGTGAGGGTAGCTGACTATAGTGTGGCAGGTGAAGATTTTCCTGCAGTTTCCTATGGATTTGCTGCAGAAACTCACTGTATAACTTGTCTTGTGTGACAGTAATGTAAATATATGCAATTAGAGAAGCAGGTCTGCTTCGCTCCATTCAGGGAAATCAGGCTGAGCTGTACTACCATCAACAACCTGTGGATGACCGTGGCGCTGTTCATGGGGAAATATGTTTCCTAATCTCCAACCAATCTCTATAGATGACCCTTTTGCAATGTATAGTACACCTTGCAGGGACTGATCTATTTCTTACCACAGACTCCTTCATAAGAGATTATACACTGCTCAAAAAAATAAAGGGGACACTAAAATCCCACATCCTAGATATCACTGAATTAAATATTCCAGTTGTAAATCTTTATTCATTACATAGTGGAATGTGTTGAGAACAATAAAACCTAAAAATGATCAACGTAAATCACAACTAATATCCCACGGAGGTCTGGAGTTGGAATGATGCTCAAAATCAAAGTGGAAAATGAAGTTACAGGCTGATCCAACTTCAGTGGAAATGCCTCAAGACAAGGAAATGATGCTCAGTAGTGTGTGTGGCCTCCACGTGCCTGCATGACCTCCCTACAAGGCCTGGGCATGCTCCTGATGAGGCGGATGGTCTCCTGAGGGATCTCCTCCCAGACCTGCACTAAAGCATCTGCCAACTCCTGGACAGTCTGTGGTGCAACGTGGCGTTGGTGGATGGTGCGAGACATGATGTCCCAGATGTGTTCAATCGGATTCAGGTCTGGGGAACGGGCAGGCCAGTCCACGGCTTCAATGCCTTCATCTTGCAGGAACTGCTGACACAGTCCAGCCACATGAGGTCTGTCATTGTCCTGCATTAGGAGGAACCCAGGGCCAACCGCACCAGCATATGGTCTCACAAGGGGTCTGAGGATCTCATCTCAGTACCTAATGGCAGTCAGGCTACCTCTGACGAGCACATGGAGGGCTGTGCGGCCCTGTAAAGACTTGCCACCCAACACCATTACTGACCCACTGCCAAGCCGATCATGCTGAAGGATGTTGCAGCCGGAAGATCGCTCTCCACGGCGTCTCCAGACTCTGTCACGTCTGTTACATGTGCTCAGGGTGAACCTGCTTTCATCTGTGAAGAACACAGGGCGCCAGTGGCGAATTTGCCAATCCTGGCATTCTGTGGCAAATGCCAAGCATCCTGCACGGTGTTGGGCTGTGACCACAACCCCCATCTGTGGATGTTGGGCACTCAGACCATCCTCATGGAGTCAGTTTCTAACCGTTTGTGCAGACACATGCACATTTGTGGCCTGCTGGAAGTCATTTTGCAGTGCTCTGGCAGTGCTCCTCCAGTTCCTCCTTGCACAGAGGCTGAGGTAGCAGTCCTGCTGCTGGGTTGTTGCCCTCTTACGGCCCCCTCCACGTCTCTTGGTGTACTGGCCTGTGTTCTGGTAGCGCTTCGAGCCTCTGGACACTACGCTGACAGACACAGCATACCTTCTTGCCACAGGTCACATTGATGTGCCATCCTGGATGAGCTGCACTACCTGAGCCACTTGTGTGGGTTGTAGTGTCCATCTCATGCTTCCACGAGTGTGAAAGCACAACCAATATTCAAAAGTGACCAAAATGTCAGCCAGAAAGCATTGGTATTGAGATGTGGTCTGTGGTCCCCACCTGCAGAACCACCCCTTTATTGAGTGTGTCTTTGTCTGTAATTGCCAATAATTTCCATCTGTTGTCTATTCCATTTGCACAACAGCATGTGAAATTGATTGTCAAACAGTGTTGCTTCCTAAGTGGACAGTTTGATTTCACAGTTGATTTACTTGGAGTTATATTCTGTTCTTTAAGTGTTCCTTTATTTTTTTGAGCAGTGTGTAAGAACCCCATAATAAAAATAATCAAACCATTTAATCACCTTCTGTGTCCAGTGTACTGACACTGACCTCTGACTGACATGACAGTGCTATATGACATTTAATGCTGACCTCCAGCCGCATACTTTCTCTATCAGTGGACGATAATATTACTTTATTTTTAGGACTGCCCTTGGGTTGTGTATTGTCTTCACAATCTTTGAGGATTTTCTAGAAAATGGAGGTTAAGGCCATTTTCAGATTTTGTGTCAGACAGCGGAATGCTGGCAGCCCCCCTGCCTCGCGGTTTGGTGGCTTTTCCCTCATTCACTTTAGTGGGCAAAATACAACAAAGGAAAAGCTGCAAACAAAGGGATTTGTGGGCCATCGTGAGCGAAGGAACCAACTGATGCCATTAACAGTAATTATCCGGAGAGAGTACCCCCATTAGAAAGTGCCAGACAAAAAGTGTCCCCATTAGCAATGCCAGACAGAGAGTGCGCACTCTACCAGGGCCAGAGTGCGCACTCTACCAGGGCCAGACAGACAGAGGGTGTACACTCTACCAGGGCCAGACAGACAGAGAGTGCGCACTCTATGGGGCCAGACAGAGAGTGCGCAATCTACCAGGGCCAGACAGGGAGTGCGCACTCTCCCAGGGCCAGACAGGGAGTGCGCACTCTACCAGGGCCAGACAGAGAGTGCGCACTCTACCAGGGCCAGACAGGGAGTGCGCACTCTACCAGGGCCAGACAGAGAGTGCGCACTCTACCAGGGCCAGACAGACTGCGCACTCTACCAGGGCCAGACAGACTGCGCACTCTACCAGGGCCAGACAGACTGCGCACTCTACCAGGGCCAGACAGAGAGTGCACACTCTACCAGGGCCAGACAGAGAGTGCGCACTTTACCAGGGCCAGACAGAGAGTGCGCAATTTACCAGGGCCAGACAGACAGAGAGTGCACACTCTACCAGGGTCAGACAGAGAGTGCGCACTCTACCAGGGCCAGACATACAGAGATTGCGCAGTCTACCAGGGCCAGACAGAGAGTGCACACTCTACCAGGGCCAGACAGAGAGTGCGCACTCTACCAGGGCCAGACAGAGAGTGCGCACTCTACCAGGGCCAGACAGAGAGTGCGCACTCTACCAGAGCCAGACAGAGAGTGCGCACTCTACCAGGGCCAGACAGAGAGTGCGCACTCTACCAGGGCCAGACAGAGAGTGCGCACTCTACCAGGGCCAGACAGAGAGTGCGCACTCTACCAGGGCCAGACAGAGAGTGCGCACTCTACCAGGGCCAGACAGACAGACTGCGCACTCTACCAGGGCCAGACAGAGAGTGCACAATCTACCAGGGCCAGACAGACAGAGTGCACACTCTCTAGTTCTAAACACAGTGCTCCCAGTAACACTGCCAGTCAAAGAATGCTTCTATTAACAGTGTCAGACACAGAATGCCCTTATTAGCAATGGCAGACAGAGAGTGCGCACTATACGAGGGCCAGACAGAGAGTGCGCAATCTACCAGGGCCAGACAGACAGAGGGTGTGCACTCTACCAGGGCCAGACAGACAGTGCACACTCTACCAGGGCCAGACAGACAGAGGGTGTGCACTCTACCAGGGCCAGACAGAGGGTGTGCACTCTACCAGGGCCAGACAGAGTGCGCACTCTACCAGGGCCAGACAGACAGAGAGTGCGCACTCTACCAGGGCCAGACAGACAGAGAGTGCGCACTCTACCAGGGCCAGACAGACAGAGAGTGCGCACTCTACCAGGGACAGACAGACAGAGAGTGCGCACTCTACCAGGGCCAGAGAGTGCGCAATCTACCAGGGCCAGACAGACAGAGGGTGTGCACTCTGCCAGGGCCAGACAGACAGAGGGTGTGCACTCTACCAGGGCCAGACAGAGAGTGCGCACTCTACCAGGGCCAGACAGAGGGTGTGCACTCTACCAGGGCCAGACAGACAGAGAGTGCGCACTCTACCAGGGCCAGACAGAGGGTGTGCACTCTACCAGGGCCAGACAGAGAGTGCGCGCTCTACCAGGGCCAGAGAGTGCGCAATCTACCAGGGACAGACAGACAGAGAGTGCGCAATCTACCAGGGACAGACAGACAGAGAGTGCGCAATCTACCAGGGACAGACAGACAGAGAGTGCGCACTCTACCAGGGCCAGACAGAGAGTGCGCACTCTACCAGGGCCAGACAGAGAGTGCGCACTCTACCAGGGCCAGACAGAGAGTGCGCACTCTACCAGGGCCAGACAGAGTGCGCACTCTACCAGGGCCAGACAGAGTGCGCACTCTACCAGGGCCAGACAGAGACTGCGCACTCTACCAAGGCCAGACAGACAGTGTGCGCACTCTACCAGGGCCAGACAGAGTGCGCACTCTACCAGGGCCAGACAGACAGAGGGTGTGCACTCTACCAGGGCCAGACAGACAGTGTGCGCACTCTACCAGGGCCAGATAGACAGAGTGTGCGCACTCTACCAGGGCCAGATAGACAGAGTGTGCGCACTCTACCAGGGCCAGACAGACTGCGCACTCTACCAGGGCCAGACAGACTGCGCACTCTACCAGGGCCAGACAGAGAGTGCACACTCTACCAGGGCCAGACAGAGGGTGTGCACTCTACCAGGGCCAGAGACTGCGCACTCTACCAGGGCCAGAGAGTGCGCAATCTACCAGGGCCAGACAGAGTGCGCACTCTACCATGGCTAGACAGACAGAGAGTGCGCACTATACCAGAGCCAGACAGAGAGTGCGCACTCTACCAGGGCCAGACAGAGAGTGCGCACTCTACCAGGGCCAGACAGAGTGCGCACTCTACCAGGGCCAGACAGAGAGTGCGCACTCTACCAGGGCCAGACAGAGAGTGCGCACTCTACCAGGGCCAGACAGACAGAGAGTGCGCACTCTACCAGGGCCAGACAGACAGAGAGTGCGCACTCTACCAAGGCCAGACAGAGAGTGCACACTCTACCAGGGCCAGACAGAGGGTGTGCACTCTACCAGGGCCAGACAGACAGAGAGTGCGCACTCTACCAGGGCCAGACAGAGAGTGCGCACTCTACAAGGGCCAGACAGAGGGTGCGCACTCTACCAGGGCCAGACAGACAGAGAGTGCGCACTCTACCAGGGCCAGACAGAGAGTGCGCACTCTACCAGGGCCAGACAGAGAGTGCGCACTCTACCAGGGCCAGACAGAGAGTGCGCACTCTACCAGGGCCAGACAGAGTGCGCACTCTACCAGGGCCACAGAGACTGCGCACTCTACCAAGGCCAGACAGTGTGTGAACTCTACCAGGGCCAGACAGAGAGTGTGCACTCTACCAGGGCCAGACAGAGTGCGCACTCTACCAGGGCCAGACAGACAGTGTGCGCACTCTACCAGGGCCAGATAGACAGAGTGTGCGCACTCTACCAGGGCCAGATAGACCGAGTGTGCGCACTCTACCAGGGCCAGACAGACAGAGAGTGCGCACTCTACCAAGGCCAGACAGACAGAGAGTGCGCACTCTACCAGGGCCAGAGAGTGCGAACTCTACCAGGGCCAGAGAGCGCGCAATCTACCAGGGCCAGACAGACAGAGGGTGTGCACTCTACCAGGGCCAGACAGACAGAGGGTGTGCACTCTACCAGGGCCAGACAGAGAGTGCGCACTCTACCAGGGCCAGACAGACAGTGCGCACTCTACCAGGGCCAGAGAGTGCGCAATCTACCAGGGCCAGACAGACAGAGGGTGTGCACTCTACCAGGGCCAGACAGACAGAGGGTGTGCACTCTACCAGGGCCAGACAGACAGAGGGTGTGCACTCTACCAGGGCCAGACAGAGAGTACGCACTCTACCAGGGCCAGACAGAGAGTGCGCACTCTACCAGGGCCAGACAGAGAGTGCGCACTCTACCAGGGCCAGACAGAGTGCGCACTCTACCAGGGCCAGACAGAGAATGCGCACTCTATCAGGGCCAGACAGAGAATGCGCACTCTACCAGGGCCAGACAGACAGAGAGTGCGCACTCTACCAGGGTCAGGCAGAGAGTGCGCACTCTACCAGGGTCAGGCAGAGAGTGCGCACTCTACCAGGGTCAGGCAGAGAGTGCGCACTCTACCAGGGTCAGGCAGACAGAGGGTGTGCACTCTACCAGTGCCAGACAGAGAGTGCGCACTCTACCAGGGCCAGACAGAGAGTGCGCACTCTACCAGGGCCAGACAGAGAGTGCGCACTCTACCAGGGCCAGAGAGTGCGCAATCTACCAGGGCCAGACAGACAGAGGGTGTGCACTCTACCAGGGCCAGACAGAGAGTGTGCACTCTACCAGGGCCAGACAGACAGAGAGTGTGCACTCTACCAGGGCCAGACAGACAGAGGGTGTGCACTCTACCAGGGCCAGACAGAGAGTGCGCACTCTACCAGGGCCAGACAGACAGAGTGCGCACTCTACCAGGGTCAGGCAGAGAGTGTGCACTCTACCAGGGTCAGGCAGAGAGTGCGCACTCTGCCAGGGCTAGACAGACAGAGAGTGCGCACTCTGCCAGGGCTAGACAGACAGAGAGTGCGCACTCTACCAGGGCCAGACAGAGAGTGCGCACTCTACCAGGGCCAGACAGAGAGTGCGCACTCTACCAGGGCCAGACAGAGAGTGCGCACTCTACCAGGGCCAGACAGACAGAGACTGCACACTCTACCAGGGCCAGACAGACAGAGACTGCGCACTCTACCAGGGCCAGACAGAGAGTGCGCATTCTACCAGGGCCAGACAGAGACTGTGCACTCTACCAGGGCCAGACAGACAGACACTGCTCACTCTACCAGGGCCAGACAGAGACTGTGCACTCTACCAGGGCCAGACAGAGACTGTGCACTCTACCAGGGCCAGACAGACAGAGAGTGCGCACTCTACCAGGGCCAGACAGAGAGTGTGCACTCTACGGGGCCAGACAGAGAGTGTGCACTCTACCAGGGCCAGACACAGAGAGTGCGCACTCTACCAGGGCCAGACACAGAGAGTGCGCACTCTACCAGTGCCAGACAGAGTGCGCACTCTACCAGTGCCAGACAGAGACAGAGAGTGCGCACTCTACCAGTGCCAGACAGAGAGTGCGCACTCTACCAGTGCCAGACAGAGAGTGCGCACTCTACCAGTGCCAGACAGAGAGTGCGCACTCTACCAGTGCCAGACAGAGAGTGCGCACTCTACCAGTGCCAGACAGAGAGTGCGCACTCTACCAGTGCCAGACAGAGAGTGCGCACTCTACCAGTGCCAGACAGAGAGTGCGCACTCTACCAGTGCCAGACAGAGAGTGCGCACTCTACCAGTGCCAGACAGAGAGTGCGCACTCTACCAGTGCCAGACAGAGAGTGCGCACTCTACCAGGGCCAGACAGAGAGTGCGCACTCTACCAGGGCCAGACAGAGAGTGCGCACTCTACCAGGGCCAGACAGAGAGTGCGCACTCTACCAGGGCCAGACAGAGTGAGACTGCGCACTCTACCAGGGTCAAGCAGAGAGTGCGCACTCTACCAGGGTCAGGCAGAGAGTGCGCAATCTGCCAGGGCTAGACAGACAGAGAGTGCGCACTCTGCCAGGGCTAGACAGACAGAGAGTGCGCACCCTACCAGGGCCAGACAGAGACTGCGCACTCTACCAGGGCCAGACAGACAGACTGCGCACTCTACCAGGGCCAGACAGAGACTGCGCACTCTACCAGGGCCAGACAGACAGACTGCGCACTCTACCAGGGCCAGACAGAGACTGCGCACTCTACCAGGGCCAGACAGACAGAGACTGCGCACTCTACCAGGGCCAGACAGACAGAGGGTGCGCACTCTACCAGGGCCAGACAGAGTGCGCACTCTACCAGGGCCAGACAGACAGACACTGCTCACTCTACCAGGGCCAGACAGAGACTGTGCACTCTACCAGGGCCAGACAGAGACTGTGCACTCTACCAGGGCCAGACAGACAGAGAGTGCGCACTCTACCAGGGCCAGACAGAGAGTGCGCACTCTACCAGGGCCAGACAGAGAGTGCGCACTCTACCAGGGCCAGACAGAGAGTGCGCACTCTACCAGGGCCAGACACAGAGAGTGCGCACTCTACCAGGGCCAGACACAGAGAGTGCGCACTCTACCAGGGCCAGACACAGAGAGTGCGCACTCTACCAGGGCCAGACACAGAGAGTGCGCACTCTACCAGGGCCAGACAGAGAGTGCGCACTCTACCAGGGCCAGACAGAGAGTGCGCACTCTACCAGGGCCAGACAGAGAGTGCGCACTCTACCAGGGCCAGACAGACTGCGCACTCTACCAGGGCCAGACAGAGAGTGCGCACTCTACCAGGGCCAGACAGAGAGTGCGCACTCTACCAGGGCCAGACAGAGAGTGCGCACTCTACCAGGGCCAGACAGCGAGTGCGCACTCTACCAGGGCCAGACAGAGAGTGCGCACTCTACCAGGGCCAGACAGAGAGTGCGCACTCTACCAGGGCCAGACAGAGAGTGCGCACTCTACCAGGGCCAGACAGAGAGTGCGCACTCTACCAGGGCCAGACAGAGTGAGACTGCGCACTCTACCAGGGTCAAGCAGAGAGTGCGCACTCTACCAGGGTCAGGCAGAGAGTGCGCAATCTGCCAGGGCTAGACAGACAGAGAGTGCGCACTCTGCCAGGGCTAGACAGACAGAGAGTGCGCACTCTGCCAGGGCTAGACAGACAGAGAGTGCGCACTGTACCAGGGCCAGACAGAGAGTGCGCACTCTACCAGGGCCAGACAGACAGAGACTGCGCACTCTACCAGGGTCAGACAGAGCGTGCACAATCTACCAGGGCCAGACAGAGAGTGCGCACTCTACCAGGGCCAGACAGAGAGTGCGCACTCTACCAGGGCCAGACAGACAGAGACTGCGCACTCTACCAGGGTCAGACAGAGAGTGCACAATCTACTAGGGCCAGACAGAGAGTGCGCACTCTACCAGGGCCAGACAGAGAGTGCGCACTCTACCAGGGCCAGACAGACAGAGACTGCGCACTCTACCAGGGTCAGACAGAGCGTGCGCAATCTACCAGGGCCAGACAGAGAGTGCGCACTCTACCAGGGCCAGACAGAGAGTGCGCACTCTACCAGGGCCAGACAGACAGAGACTGTGCACTCTATCAGGGTCAGACAGAGAGTGCGCACTCTACCAGGGCCAGACAGAGAGTGCGCACTCTACCAGGGCCAGACAGACAGAGACTGCGCACTCTACCAGGGTCAGACAGACAGAGACTGCGCACTCTACCAGGGTCAGACAGAGAGTGCACAATCTACCAGGGCAAGACAGACAGAGTGCACACTCTCTAGTTCTTAACACAGTGCTCCCAGTAACACTGCCAGTCAAAGTATGCTTCTATTAACAGTGTCAGACACAGAATGCCCTTATTAGCAATGGCAAACAGAGAGTGCCCCTTTACCTGTGCTATCTCGAGAGTTCTACCATTAATAACACTGCCAGTCAGTGTGCAGCTATTATCAATGGCAGCCAGAAAATGCCCCTATTAACAGTGTCAGTCAGATAATTCACCCATTACTAGTGGTCCCAGAGAATGTTTCCATAAACAGTGTCACTCAGAGATTGCCCACATAACCAGTGCCCGATAAAGAGTACTCCTCCAAACAATGCAAGCCGAAGAATGCCTCCATTAACATTGCCAATAATCAAGAGCCCAAGTTACCGGTTGCAGCCAGAGAATGCCTCAATCAATAATGCCCTTCTGAGACAGCGCCTACTAACGCTGACTTCCAGAGACCCTCATAAACAGTGAAGACAGGGAGTGCCCCCATTGATGAAGGTTCATCCAAGGGTTTGATATCTGGAAAAACTTCCATGGGGTTGTGGGCACTGGGCGATGTCACCCGTCTATATGGCACCACCTAGAATATCTCCCGGACAAAAAAACTTCATTGGGAAATTTGCCTTCATGGCATTGATGTGCACATGGAATGCCACCGTCCTATGGGTGTGCTTCCTTATTACTTCTGATCACCCTGCTCCTGGAGTTGGGGCAGGTCAGGCTTTGGTGTAATGGCATGCTTGTAGCGTTAGGTCCCGGCTATATATACTTGCACCGGGTCTAATAATAACACACGTCTTGCTATTTATGTGGGGAATTCAGAGTGACATCTTAATGACACTGTGCAGATCAGTGCACTGTGTTTTCTACCTATCTACCAGTCTGGATTTCTGCAGGCATATAAATAGACATTGTTTTGTAGCTTTATTAGATGTTTATGTCATTGTTTGGATCATATTTTGTTACTTCCCTCCTTAAAGGGGTTTTGTACTATTAGAAAAAGTGGACCCCAAATGTTTCCAGTAAAATAACAAAATCAGGTGGCACTCGCCTTCCTTGGGTCCAGCACTCCACTGCTTCTCCGATCTCATTGTTTTGGCTGCATTTGTGATGTCATGGTCACATCAGCAGCTCACATCACCACTGCAGCCCATTATTGAGCTCAGCGGCTCGAGCCGTCCACTCTGCTGAGCCACTGACCTCAGTGATTAGCTGCAGCGGTAATGTGAGCTGTCAATGTACCATCACCGCTGAAGCCAAAACACTGAGACAAGATCAGGGGTTGAGAGCCCGCGCTGAATCTTTTGGTGCTTGAATAAACTTTTGGGATCCACTTCTCTAAAAGTGTAAAACCCCTTTAAGTTGAAAATCCAGTTTAAAGATATTTCTTACCATAAGAATTACTGGCAAATTGAACAGATTTGCTATCAATGGGGGTCTCCAGTGCTGGTTAAAAATGCTGTCCACTACTTGGAAAACCCTTTCTGGATCCCTATGTTTGCCCTAAATAAAGGTAATAACACCTATACTCACCTCTGATGCCAATGCCGTACCGGCAGTGATGTCACTGGCTCTCCCAGGGATCACGTGACATTGATATGTCACATGATCCCTGCGGCCAATCAGCGTTGGCTTTATTCTCCTCTCCTACAAATTAATCTATATATCTAGAGGAAGTGAGAGAGCAGCCGAAGCCCCCACTTCCTCCGGATGTCTTGATTCGACAGTAGGAGAGGACAGTAAAGCCAGCGCTGATTGGCCGCAGGGATGACGTGACATAACAATGTCACAGGATTCCTGGGAAAGCCAGTGTAGACGCTGCTGGAATGGCACCCACACCAGAGGTGAGTATAGGTGTTATTATCTTACTGGGGGAAAACATGGATTCAGAATGGATTGTCCAAATGGCGGACAACTCCTTTAAGAGGTATTAGTCACAACAAGGGTCCCTTTGCTTAAGGGAAACACTTTCCCGTTTGCCATGTTAGAACATACCAATATGGCATGATTTCGCATCGAGTCTGTGAAGCAAGAAGTTGTTCCTTTGTGAGTCTGACTGCTGGGATCCCTACTAATGTCTGTGGCAAATGGCCACTAATGACTGTGACAATTGGCCACTAATGACTGTCAGCTACTAATGTCTGTGACGGTCAGCCACTAATATCTGTGAGAATCGGCCACTAATGTCTGTGACAATCGGTCACTAATGTCTGTGACAATCAGCCACTAATGACTGTGACAGTCGGCCACTAATGTCTGTGACAATCGGCCACTAATGTCTGTCAGCTACTAATGTCTGTGACAATCGGCCACCAATGTCTGTGACAATCGGCCACCAATGTCTGTGACAATCAGCCACTAGTGTCTGTGACAATCAGCCACTAATGTCTGTGACAATCAGCCACTAATGACTGTGACAGTCGGCCACTAATGTCTGTGACAATCGGCCACTAATGTCTGTCAGCTACTAATGTCTGTGACAACCGGCCACCAATGTCTGTGACAATCGGCCACTAATGTCTTTGTCAATCGGCCACTAATGTTTGTCAGCCACTAATGTCTGTCAGCTACTAACGTCTGTGGCAATTGGCCACTAATGTCTGTCACCTACTAATGTCTGTGGCAGTCGGCCACCAATGTTTGTCACAGACATTAGTGGCCGATTGTCACAGACAATTGTGACAATCGGCCACTAATGTCTGTGACAATCGGCCACTAATGTCTATCAGCCACTAATGTCTGTCAGCTACTAATGTCTGTGGCAGTCGGCCACTAATGTCTGTCAGCTACTAATGTCTGTGACAATCGGCCACTAATGTCTGTCAGCTACTAATGTCTGTGGCAGTCGGCCACTAATGTCTGTCAGCTACTAATGTCTGTGACAATCGGCAACTAATGACTGTGACGCTAAAGGTTGGCCGTTTTATGAAATCGGTGTAGTGTTCATATTCTTGTGTTTCTATAGGACATTGTATCCACCATTAGTCCAGGTTATACCTTCTACTATAAATCCTCTGGGACGCTGATTGGCCCCTCTATATATCCTAAGCACGTGATTTAAGCAGCGGTACACTAATGAAGGTCGCAGTTATATGACCGAAATGTTTCTTATTGTACTGAAGTTTGGACCACATTAAAATAGTTCTTCTTTACTTCCGCTTGTGTGCCAAATTGTCATTCAATTTATTGTAAAGGTCTGGGACCCTACTTGAGCACCAGCAAACACTACAGGTTGTGCCACGTTATATTCCTAATTATTGAGCCACTAATGTCTGTGACAATCATCCGCTAATGTCTGTGACTGTGAAACTCCAACATATGTGGCTATGCTGCAGTTTCCCACACTGGGTGGGTGGTGGTGCCATTTTGGATAGGCATCAGTCGTTGGGATCCACCTTGACATGTATGTGATATGTCAGCGGTGCGCATGGTGGGACTGCTGACAGTTAACCTAGTTCATGTCACCTCATTTTCTTGTTCATATACTGGAACTAGGATCTAACAAAATCTTGAAGCCTCAGGGCCCCAATGCAACTTAGAAGGGCCCCCTACCCACCATATGCCATTTATAACACTGGTGTGTGCTTATATGGCAGAGGGGTCTTTGAGGTGGATCTCCTACCTTGGCAACTCCACACCATAATAAGTGGAATAAAAACCCTCTCCTGATAGACACAAGGGAATGTCGCTGAATGACGGGTCGTTCACAATCGACCAGTTCTTCGTTTACCCCGATATACAGGCCATGCTCCTCTTACTATATACAACTGGTGATATGCTGTCATGTCCTGCCAGTGGAGCTGTCAGCACCATGTCTCCTCTTATCCACTGCAGGCTGTACCCTTAGAGACCACTTGTAGTCGTCATCCCCCGCTCACTGCATGCCTCAATACACCCTCCACCTGCTAAACCGCAGTGAGGGTCCGAGCTCATAAACCCCCATCAGTATCATCTTCTGACATGTCTCTATTGTTGCCCCACTGTCACCCACATCTTGACAGCAGGCCCCCCTATCCAGGTGAACGTGTCATGTAGTGCTCAGCCCTGTGGCTGTGGTCTGTCCGAGAACCCGAGGGTCAGGACAGAGTGGTCTTCCTCCCCCTCCCAGATGTGATGAGCCTTCCAGTGTTTCTCTCCGCCTGGTGCGCACTGGGCATACATCTTGTTGCAGGCGGGTCTTGCCATGGAGGGTTGTGTGCATGGTGGGCTCTATTGTTCCCGTGTTGATAGTTGGGTCCCCGTCCTTCACGACCACAGACAGAACGATCCCTGTTAATGGTTGGATCATTGTGTCTGTGGCTGCGGCCCCCCACCTGCCCTGCTCTCCTCATCCCCTGCGCACTCTCCCTCCGCAGTGCTTCCCCACATCTTCTCCCACCAGGCTCCTCATTGTTCTTCCTCCATCAGTTGTGACTTTGTTAGGTTCTGTTGTATTCTTGCACTTTCTGCTGGTTCTGATCCGTCTGTCTACTGTAACACTTGGGCCCTGTTATTCGGGAGCAGTGGTCCCCCCCACTAGCGCTCTCCTTTCTCCCTCTGCCTCCTTCCCTCTCTCCTGTCTATTTATATCTGACTCCTCCTATACTGTGCTATTTCAGTCGCTCTGCTGCAGAGCCTTCCACTTGCAGCCCAGCGTTCACTAGGCAGGAGGGGGAGGGCAGGGTACAGGCCTAACTAAACCTCCCAGCACCTCTGGCACTGGCACCCATTGACCCGCCACCAGCGCCACCTCCTTCCCTTTGGATATGGATTATCTGTCCTCCGTGGGTACACTGCGCCTTTTTTAAAGAAGATCCCGAAGCGGCGGAGTTGTTGGGAGTTAGGGTGTGCTTTTGGGCAGAGGGGAGGGAGGTCGGCTGGTTGTAGGGAGCTGGCAGCAGAGGGGGGTCCGGGAATGTTGCTGGTTCCCAGAGTCCTGGCGCTGCCTGACATGCTGCAGACTATTTATGAGACAGAGCCTTGTGTGTCCTCTGCAGATGGTGTTAAGGGGCGAGAGCCAGCGTTGGAGCTCCTCAGCCGGGCACAGGGGCACGCGATGCCCGCTGCAGGTGAGAAGCCTTTCCTTACTCCATTCATAGGGCAACCCATGCCTGTCATCCATTCACATCCATCCCCGCACATCCTCAGTGCCGAATCTACAGCCTGGACCAAACTCTCACATAGTTTCTGAAGAGAGTACGCTCAATTCCATAGGGTGACACAGTGGGTTCTCGTGTTACTTCCCTCACTTTAGGAAGATGCCCTAAATACGTCGCAACGTTACATCCCGATCACTAGTGGTGACCATGTACCTTCATCATCACCCGCCGTCCCGCTGATCTCCTGTTCCACCCATCTCCTCACCGTATCGCCCGCTATATGCCACCTGTACATGGTGGCTGGTGCAGACATCATACTCTATTCTTACTGTCACTGCCTCTCCCTACTGCTCTGTACTGTATCCTCCCTAGACAGCAGCCTTCGCACAGAAGCCATCCCCTGCAATGCTACCTGTGTATACAGATCGCCTCACCTAATGCACAGGTATCCGGCAATCGCACATGGACCGCTAACCTCCTAATACACAACAAGCAGACATATACCTGTCCTAATACACAGGGATCAGTGCATGCACAGCTCAGGAGGTATAGAGCACTAAGCTCCTAATACAGAGGACGCCATTCCATATATTACTGCTAATATATCACAATACATAGGTATCAGGTCTTACACCTCGGATATATTGTCCGCATCCTACTGCTTGTATACAGGTAGTCATATTCCTATATCCGCTTCCTAATAAAGAGTTATCATGCCACATACCCATATATTGCTCCTGATGTACAGGTATCATATGCCCATATCCTCCACGTCTCAGATCACATACCTACATATGCAACTAATACAACGGTATCATCACATACATCCATATCTTTCTAAACCTCCATCTCCTTCTAATACAGGGATCATAGCGTATACCAATCTATTTCTCTTGGTGTGCAGGTAGCGGATCATATTCCCATTTACTCCATCTAATAAAATGTATCAATATCGTCATAATACAAAGGTTTCATGGCATATACCCTTATCTATCTCACACACAGATCTCTGCCCATTTACCTCCTAATACAGAGATCATAACATCTAGCCATAGATTTCTTCTGATGTGCAGTTAGTAGATCATACGCCCATGTCCTCAACCTAACAAATAAGTATCTGATCTTATGCCAATATCCTTCAACTAGTACAAATGTATGAGATCATATGCCAATTTCATATACCTAATATACAGGAATAAGATCAAACACAATATCATCCTCTATATATATATCAGGAAATAGAACTCGTGCTCCTCCTAATACACAGGTATCAGATATACCTATTAGTATCACATCATGTAGCTATAACCCCCACTTATCATGGCATATACTCCTCCTAATACACAGGTATCAGATATACCTATTAGTATCACATCATGTAGCTATAACCCCCACTTATCATGGCATATACTCCTCCTAATACACAGGTATCAGATAAACCTATTAGTATCACATCATGTAGCTATATCTCCACCTATCATGGCATATACTCCTCCTAATACACAGGTATCAGATAAACCTATTAGTATCACATCATGTAGCTATATCCCCCACTTATCATGGCATATACTCCTCCTAATACACAGGTATCAGATAAACCTATTAGTATCACATCATGTAGCTATATCCCCCACTTATCATGGCATATACTCCTCCTAATACACAGGTATCAGATAAACCTATTAGTATCACATCATGTAGCTATATCCCCCACTTATCATGGCATATACTCCTCCTAATACACAGGTATCAGATAAACCTATTAGTATCAGATCATGTAGTTATATCCCCCACTTATAATGGCATATACTCCTCCTAATACACAGGTATCAGATAAACCTATTAGTATCACATCATGTAGTTATATCCCCCACCTATCATGGCATATACTCCTCCTAATACACAGGTATCAGATATACCTATTAGTATCACATCATGTAGCTATATCCCCCACTTATAATGGCATATACTCCTCCTAATACACAGGTATCAGGTAAACCTATTAGTATCACATCATGTAGCTATATCCCCACCTATCATGGCATATACTCCTCCTAATACACAGGTATCAGGTAAATATGTCTTTAGTCTCCTTATGACACAGAAGTATCAGGTCATACACGGTGTTAGATTTGATAGGATGTTGATTAGGAGGTGGATGGAGGTAGCGGAATATGTTTTGATTCATCTGTATTGCGAGGACATTGGTATAACATACACCAATATTTCCCTAATACCGTACATATATATCAGAAAATACACCTCCATTCGCCTCCTAATGCACAGTGATATGCCCAAGTCATCTGCCAAATACATAGGCACCGTGACATAGTATATACCAGTATCTGTATCCTTCTTCGAATCCACAGACATCAGGATATTTATTGTACCGCCATTCTCCTGATAATACAAGGCACATAACTCCTTATACACAGGTACTCTCCAGTAACCATACCCTCCAGGCATGATCTCCACTGTAGATTCTTCTTATAGCTTACTTCCTAATTAACTTTTTCTTCTTCCAATATAGAGTGTCAGGACACCATTGCTTCCTTATCTTTATAACATTACTTCTCCTCCTAATACGCAGGCATCAGGGGGAAAATATAGTATACATATAGAAGTGTCATAATATGCAAGGCTCGCCCCCCCAATACACATGTATCAGGCATCGTGTGGGTTTCTGTACTGCACTAATACAACGGCATGGTGAAATAAATGATACGTTTTCACCTAATACACAGGTATGAAGGCATACATGAGCTGGATGGATGTATTTCCGTGTCTGCTATATGTATATCTGTATGTGTGCATATGCTTTATGTCAGGATTTGTATCAATGTATACGTAATTCATGTATGGATGTGTGTATTGTGTATGGTTATATTTATATAAGTGTGTATGTAATACAGCACATCTATGTTGTATGTATATATACATTATATATATATATATATATATTTGTACAAAGCTGATCTCTATGTACTGTATATATATATATATATATATAATGTAAAATTAATAAATAATGCAAATGTGTGTGTGTGTATATATATATATATATATATATATATATATATATATATATATATATATATATATATATATATATATATATATATATATATATATATATATATATATATATATTTATATATATATATATATATATATAGCAATAAAAAAAATGGAACAGCACAAAATCCAATACTTATCTTCGGGTGCAAGGCCCAAAACAACTTGTCCACTGGTTATTCTTGGTCAATATACTTCACAAAAACAGGCAGCACTCCATATTCTTAGAAAAATGTGCAGGGTTTTATTATACCCACATCACCGTGCTCATTTGAGCCGAAACGTTGCACGGTGATGTGGGTATAATAAAACCCTGCACATTTTTCTAAGAATATGGAGTGCTGCCTGTCTTTGTGAAGTATATATATATATATATATATATATATATATATATATATATATATATATATATATATATATATATATATATATATATATATATATATATATACACATACATACACTACATGCAGGATTTATGTGTACTTTACATGTGCATATATATGTAAATGTATGTGTGTGTTCTTTATATATTGCATGTCTTATATATATATATATATATATTATATAACCATCTAGTTTTTACTTTTATGTTGTGTACTGATATATATTTGTATGTATTCTGCATGTTTATATGTTTGTGTAGTACATTTATGTATGTATGTATGTATGTATTAATGTATGAGTGCTGTCTGTATCTGTGTATTCCACATGTGCGTTTGTATTGTACAGATGTATATATGTTTTGTATGCATTTGTATTGATGTAATGGGTAAATACATTGGTGTGTATGTTTATTTTCTGTGCACTGTATGTATCCATCACTTTATGTGTGTGCATTGTGTATCTATGCGTGCTGTATCTATGTATCTGCACTCTGTGTGTTCATCACCTGTGTTTTCACACGTCCACAGTGCATAAATATCACACGTGTGCAGAATAACACACGTGTGCAGGACATTGTGTGATGTGTGGTGATCTATATATAATTCCAGCTGTGTATTTTTAGCTGCACTGATGTCTGTAGACGGGAGGAATGCTGCACACATACTGCACCCCTCTAATCCCCCTCCCCATGCCAGTATGTGTGCCCAGATGAAATATGAATCCGCCATTCTCCAAATAGGTTAAAAGTGGATTAATACTGTATTGGCTACACAGGAAATCTATAGTGTCTACTAGCATTCAAGAAATGTGTGCGGCAATGAGACATGGATGTTTTATTACTAAGGGTTTGCTATACAGTAAGTGAGCAAGTCTAAATAATATATTGTATATATTCAGTACTGTGCAAACGTTTTGGGCAGGTGTGGGAAAAATACGGCAATGAATGCTTTACAAAATAGTAGTGTTAGTTTATGATTACAATTAACAAAATGCAAAGTGAATGTAAATCAAATCAATCATTACTGTGATAACCCTTTGCCTTCAAAACTCACAAACTGTGTGCAAGTGTAACTCACCAGGCAGGTTGTTCCAAACATCTTGGAGAACTAACCACAGATCTGTTATGGATGTAGCCTTGTGGAAATCCTTTTGTCTCAGACAGAATTAATGATATTGATATCAGGGCTCTGTGGGGACCATATCATCACTTCCAGGAATCCTTGTTCTTCCTTACTCTGGAGATATTTCCTACTGACATTGGCTGTATGTTTGGGGTTCTTATCCTGCTACAGAATAAATTTGTAGCCAATCAGACGCCTCCCTGATGATATTACATGATGGATACATATCTGTCAGTGTTTCTCAGCCTTGAAGACATCATTAATCTTGACCAAATTCCCAACTCCATTGGCTAATATGCAGCCCAAAATTTGTAAGAAACCTTCTTATGCTTCATTGATGCCTGCAGATGAGGAATATTGTAGCTTTTGGCCTCCTAGACTCATTGGTCCAGAGCACCTGCTGCCATTTTTCTGCACCCCAATTCCTATGTTTTTGTTCATAGTTTAGTCACTTGGCCTTCTTTCTATGTCAAAGGAATGTTTTTTTGACTGTAATTCTTCTGTGAAGATCACTTCTGGCCAGACTACTACGAACCGTAAATGGGTGTAGCTGGGTCCCCCTGGTTGTTTCCAGTTTTGAGCTGATGGCACTGCTGGACATCTTCCACTTTAGAAGGGAAGTAACCATGATGTGTCTTTCATCTGCTACACTAAGTTTTCTTAACCATCCCATGCTTCTAAGGCCATCAACATTGCCAATTTCTTGGTATCCTCAATGCTGAGAAGTAAAGACAGATACTTATCCATTATGCAATACCATTTGATTGGTTCCAGATTTATTATGCAAAAGGATAATGACCCCAAACATGCAGCCAATATCATTAAGATCTATGTTAATTGTAAAAAATAAGAAGAAGTCCTGGAAGTAATTTTATGGCCCCCACAGTGCACGGACCTCAACATCATTGTCTGTGTGGTATTACATGAAGGGAAAGAAGGATTTCTGTAAGTCTATACCACAGATCTGTGGTTGGTTCACCAAGATGTTAGGAACAACCTTCATGCAAGATCTTTCAAAATCTGTGTGCAAGTACCTAGAAGAATTTTATACTTTGTTGTTTTGAAGGTAAAGACTGATCACACCAAATAGTGATTTGATTTAGATTTCTCTTTAGTTCATTCAGTTTACATTTTGTTAATTGATCAAAATAAACTATTACAACTTCTATTTTTGAAAGCATTCTTACTTTGTAGCATTTTTTCTGCTTTTATATGTGTCAATACTTACATGTTAAAGAAATCTGTCACCACCCGGAACGTATATGACTTATTAACATGGGCATACAGGTAATAAAATTGTTATACTAGTCCTACCTGTATGCCTCATATTAGTGGTCTTGCTGTGGAAAAATCTTTGTGTTATTTCCATGTGCTAATGATTTCTTCCTTGCTCCGTGGTGTGCGGTGCATGGAAGAATTCCCTGCCTCCTGTCTTCATTGTAATACTACCCCCTCCCTTCAGCATCAGTTATGGTCCCGTAATCCCGCGCCTGTGCCCTGCACTCCCTCCACAACACACACCTTTTCCTCCATTTTATTGGAACTGCATTCCTTCTGTGCAGGTGACTTTTGCTCCAGTGACCTCCCATGTGCGCGCCCCACTTCTTCCCTACATAGTCCTTGCTATGTACACATGGTTCCTAGCGATGACTATGCAGGGAGGAAGGGCAGAGAGCACCTTGTCATCGCGGACACTGTAGGCCACACTGATTCGCCTGCACAGAAGATCCCTGAATGCAGCGCCCATAGAATGGGGGAAAATGTGCATATTGTGGAGGGAGTCCAGGGTGCAGGCATGGGATCCTGGGGCAATAACTGACATCCATGGGAGGGGGTAGTATTGTAATGAGGAGAGGAGGCAGGGATTTCTTCCAGGCACTGCACGCCCCCGAGCCTGGAAGAAATCATTAACATAAATAAAGAGTATAACATTTCTCAGCAAGACCGTTAATATGAGGCATACAGGTAGGACTAGTGTAACATTTCTATTACATGTATGCCCATATTAATAGGTCATATACATCCCGGGGGGGTGACAGATTTCCTTTAATTTGCAACTGTATCTGCTTAGCAAATCTGCATCTATATCAGACAAACACGTAGATATATGTATACTTGCATGTATATTAGACATATATTCTGTATATAGGTGCATTTGTATGTATATTCATTCCACCCAATTTTTAAGATAAGATGGGGCCACATACTGCAGCATATTTTATTTCATGCTAAGGGTGCTTTCACATTGCACTTAGTATATGCTCAATGGCCCCTTGGGGGCATACATCCGAACCCCTCGTGCAAAATGAGATTTTAGACGTATACGTCAATGGGGCCATAGACTATAATGTTGCCCCCACACACAGTATAATGCCCCCCATCTCTCGCAAGTAGTTTAATGCACTCATAATCCTCCACATAGTATGCTGCCCACACAGTCCCCGTCAGACACAATATGATGCTGCCAGAGCCCCCATACCCACAGTATGATGTCCTCACAGCTCCCCCACACACACAGCACGATACCTCCACACAAGAATCCCACTTACCCATATATGTATAAATTTTTATATTTATATATAGTACCTATTTTTTTACGTCTTTTCATGAGACAACACTGAATTAATACAATGTAAAGTGGTCAATGTACAGCTTGCAGTGTCAATTTGGCATGCATCTAAATAACTCACCACACAGCCATTAATGACTAAACCGCTGGCAACAAAAGTGAGTACACCCCTAGGTAAAAATTGCCAGATTGTGCCCAAATTGTCAATATTGTGTATGGCCACCATTATTTTCAAGCCCTGCCATAACTCTCTTGGGCATGGAGGTCACTAGAGCTTCACGGATTCCTCTTCCACGACAACATCACGGAGAAAGACCTTGCGCTCCTGCACCTTCCATTTGAGGATACCCACAGATGCTGAATAGAATTAGAATTTGGAGACATGCTTGCCCAGTCCAGCATCTTTACCCTCAGTTTCTTTAGCAAGGCAGTCGTCTTCTTGGAGGTGTGTTTGTGGTAGTTATCATGTTGGAATACTGCCCTACGGCCCAGTTTCCGAAGGGAGGGGATCATGCTCTGCTTCAGTATGTCGCAGTACATGTTGGGATTCATGGTTCCCTCAATGAACTGTAGCTCCCCACAGCAGGCAGCACTTATGCAGCCCCAAACCATGACACTTCCACCACCATGCTTGACTGTAGGCAAGACACTTTGTCTGTGCACTCCTCACCTGGTTGCCGCCACAAACGCTTGACACCATCTGAACCAAATAAGTTTATCTTGGTCTCATCAGACCACAGGACATGGTGTCAATAACTCATGTCCTTAGTCTACTTGTCTTTAGCAAACTGTTTGCAGGCTTTCTTGCGCATCATCATTTAGAAGATACTTCCTTCTGGGATGACAGCCATGCAAACCAATTTGATGCATTGTGCGGCATATGGTCTGAGCAGTGACAGACTGACCCCTCCACCCCTATAACCTCTGTAGCAATGATGGCAGCACTCATACGTCTATTGTGAACAGACAACCTCTGGATATGACGCTGCGCATGTGCACTCAACTTCTTTGGTCGACCATGGCGAGGCCTATCCTGAGTGTAACCTGTTTTGTTAAACCGTTGTACGGTCTTGGCCACGGTGCTGCTTCTCAGTGTCGGGATGTTGGCAATCTTCTTATAGCCTCGGCCATTTTTAAGTAGAGCAACAATTCTATTTTTCAGATCATCAGTTCTTTGCCATGAGGAGCCATGGTGAACTTCCAGTGACCAGTATGAGAGAGTGTGGGAGCGATAACGCCAAATATTTACCACCCTGCTCCCCAGTCACACCTGATACCTTGTAACATCGAGTCACATGACATCGGGGAGCGAAAATGGCTGATTTTCACAAGTTGGCCATTTTCACTTAGGGATGTACTCCCTTTTGTTGCCAGCGGTTTAGACATTAATGGCTGTGTGCGGAGTTATTTAGAGGGCACCAAATCTACACTGTTATACAAGCTGTACACTGACTACTCAACATTGTATCAAAGTGTCATATCATCAGTTCTGTCTCATGAAAAGACATTAAAATATTCACAAAAATGTGAGGGGTGTACTCACTTTTGTGATATCCTGTATATATACAGTATATGTACCTGTGTATCTCCATAGCTGTTATCCTTCCAGCCGTGCTCCCCAGTTCCCGCGCATTCACACTTTCCACCATCTCGCTCGCTCTTCATGCAGCTGTTTTTTCTGTCTATATTTAGCTCTGTTTTTCAGAGTGATCACAATGAAAGTGGTAAAAGGTGATTAGCCTGCACCCTACAGGCTTTCTACCTCCTTGTGTCTCCTCCTTTTTTCTTCATCCTGACATCCCCAATCCATCTCCATAACTGTCTCTTCAGTAAGTTCTATATCTCAGCCGACACTTATTATGCCATTATAGTCATATCCTTACTGTCAGGTTTTCTCATGCTTTCATATCTTTGGTAGCTAATGTATCGTTTGTAAGAACATTATGAAATTTCGTGACCCTATTTCACAGTTTATATAGTGCTCAGCATAAATGAGTACACCCCAACAGATTTAAAACAAGATTTATTATTTTTTGTACACAAGAAAAAAAGTAATTTTCCTAACAGATTATTTGAAGACCATGTTGCAAAATAGGACACCCCAATGAACGTTTTAATGGCAAAGCTAAAGTTTAGACTGCAAAATTCTAATTAACAAGAATTCAACCACAGGTAAGTCTAATTGTTAATGAAAAATGTGTCCAGCAGACAGATGACAAAAAAAGCATTGCTTAACAAAGAAAACCCCTTCCATTTCATGCTGTCAGCAATGGCACCACATGGAAGAGAAATGTCACAAGACCTGAGAATGAATTTTTTTTTCTTTACACAAGAAAGGTGAAGGCTACAATAAGCTTTCTTTATCAGTCAGAATACTGTGGCAAAAGTGGTACAAAAATGTAACAAATATGGAATTAACCATCTCATAGAGGCGTCCAGGTTGACCTGGAAGTTTACACTTAAACAAATAAATAAGGCAGCACTCTGTAGCGCCACTGCTTGCAAACATGAAATATGAAAATTGAATTGCATTACTGGTAACGAGAAATGCCTTATCGTGGCTACCAGGTACACATGAATTGGCCAATTTATGCGCTAAGCTTTCTCAATTTTTCATATTTCTAGTGCAGTAATGCAATTCATTGTTCATATTTCATGTTTGCAAGCTGTGGCGCTACAGTGTGCTGCCTTATTTATTTGATTGTATAGGAGTTGGTGACTCTAGGTTAGCACCTGTTCACACCTAGTCTATGTTTGGATGTGACGGTCAGTATTTTTGAAATTTACGCTTAAACAAAAGCGTGTTCCTGTGAGAAGGATTGAAGAAAATCAACATGAAAGTTTACTGCAGTTAGCTAAAAAGTAGAAAGCCATACCAAGGTGAGTGTTTCCCTTGACACAATCCTGCGTTTACTGCAGAGGAATGGCAGGCATGAGTATTGTCCACAAAGGAAGCTTCACCTAAATCCCATGCACAAAAAAAAATCTCACCTAAAATTTGCCAACCCCATGGTGAAAAATACAGTGTCATGTAAAAGTTTGAGCACCCCCTGGTCAAAATGACTGTTATTAGCGGTTGCAAATTGCCCTTTCCTCAGTTCAAAATGTCTTTAAGAAATGGCACTTAACAGGAATAGTGGAGGTCAAGATAACGTCTGGAAGACCAAGCAAAATTTCAGTGAGAGCTGCTTGTATAATTGCTAGAGAGGCAAATCAGAATCTGCTCTTGACTGCAAAAGACCTTAAGAAAGATGTGTTGTGGTATATTGTTCTACTGTTCAGAGACACCTGCATAAATTTGGCCTTCAGGTTGTGTTGCAGCCAATATGTATAATAAAGAAAACTTGGCGCTCAATTTCTAGAATATTTTTGGATTTTTTTTAATGCAGCCAGAAAATAATATAGACATTTTGGCCTCACTGGCCTTCATCCGTAACGGATTGCAGTCTAATGGTTAATCGCGTTCAGTGCGATAATAGGAGTGACACCATAGGCACTTTAAATGTCTGGACATGCACTAGGCGCTGGGTGTGCAGCCTGTATAAGATAGTACCTGGGTGAGTGGGAGTGCCAGCGGTGGATACCGCGTCACTGATGACTGCACGCTGGCACCCCCACCCACCCACCTACAGTGAAACATGGTGGTGGCAGTGTCCTTATATGGCTTAGTGCCCTTTGTAGATGTGTAATTTTCCAACATGGCAATGATCCAAAACACACATGTATTGCTGAAGAAGAACATGATGAAAGTGACTCAGTGGCCAACTATGTCTCCTGATCTAAACCCAACTGAACACCTATGGGGAATTCTGAAGAGACAAATTGAGCTTCACTCTCTCCATCCAGAATCCAGGCTCTAAAACAGGTTGTTCTTGACGAATGAAAAAAGACAGATGTTGCAACATATCACCAACTGGTTCATCCCATTCCTAGAAGACTTGGGTGCTGCCCTTAAAAATCATGGAGGGCATACAAAATACAAGATGTAGTTGTTTTTGTTTTTTTTATATTATTAATCTTACTTTCACAATGTGAATTAAAAAATGTTCTATGAAACTCAGTCTTGCCAAACTTTTGGAAACTGTTCTTGTGTTTGTTCAGTGGGATATTGATTAAATTCTTACTTTTCAAAGGGGTGTACTTTATGCTGAGCACTGTATATTGCATACTTAACTGGTTCTGATCCCATGATATTTACTCCAGAGCTGTATTTACAATTCCACTGTTATTATAAACAGTCATACTTACACATCCTTAACCCTTCACCACTGGCGATTTTCCATTTTTCGATCTTGTTTTTTTTCCTCCCCTTCATAGCAGTGTTTAAGCACTGCTATGTATAGCAAAATCACGATTTCCTATAAACTTCTGGCCTTGGGCCGGTGTTCACAGGCGTCTCGTGATGACAGGTACGGGGTCTTCAGCAGATTCCAGGCTGTCATGACAACCTATCTGCACCCTGCAATCACATGACGGGCATGCTGATGGGCGGGATCAATGACGAACTTCTCGTCTGTGAGTGTTAAATGCCACTGTCAGTGATTGATAGAGGCATTTAACTGGTTAACAGTCGCGGATGGATCTCAAATCCACCTTCGGCTGTAGAGGCACTTGATGGCTGACTAAATCAGCCATCAAGTGCGGGAAAGATGTGGTCTCAGCATGTGAGCCCACATCAAAGGCCATGGCCGAAGACGTAAATATTGGTCATGAATGGGGTTAAAGGGAATCTGTCACCAGCTTTTTGCTACCCCATCTGAGAGCAGCATGATGTAGGGGCAGATATCCCAATTCCAGCGGTGTGTCACTTACTGGGCTACTTGCTGCTTTGAATAAAATCACTGTTTTATCTGCTGCAGATCTAGCAGTCCTCTGAATGCTGAGCTCTGTATAGCCCCGCCCCTACCACTGATTGGCAGCTTTCTTCCCATGCATAATGTACACAGAACGCTGCCAATCAGTGGTGGGGGCTGTACAAAGCTCATGAATATCGAGAACTACTTGGCAGCAGGTTTATTAGTCATTTAATGATAATCTCCTGCTGATCAAATAGTTATTTTATTAAAACAAGAGCAAGTAGCCCAGTTAGTGACACTTCACTCTCAGATTAGGTGGCAAAAAGCTGGTGACAGATTCCCGTAAAGGAGTTTTTTGACTTTGTTGACTTATCTTCAGGTCAAATATCAGATCATTGGGGTCTGACACCGGGCCCCCCACCCGTTCAATTAGCCATTAGCTTGGCCACATGTAATCAGTGTATACAGCACTGTGTAGTGGCCATTGCTGAGAATAATTGCATGGCAATGGTCACTACACTGTGAAGGCGCCTTGTTTTTCCGCTCTGTCCACTTTTTACATTCTTTAGGAGTTCAAAACATCTGATCTTTGGAGTGTCGGGTGTCGCATCCCAATAATCTGATATTGATGACCAAGCTCGTCAATATCATAAGGCTCGACATCCCACTTACCAGCTTCCCTGATCTCCTATGATGCAGGGGGCATTTGCTTAATTAGACTATTGCACAGCATGTGATGTAAAGTGCAGTTTCCATAAAGCAGAATAAGCTTCATTAGTAAGTAGTAATGCTAAAAGTCAATATCATACCCTTTGAAGGGCCTTGCCATATAACTTATGTTAAGAAGCTGAACTAGTTCTCCTGCATGGCACTGATGAGGGGCAAACACCCCAAAACAACAGTATGCAAATGGAGTTTCTAGTTTGGCTTCTTACCCTAAGCCATATGGAAAAGCTTGTAAAACAATCGATATTGATTTTTAGGATTGCTGCTTTCAGTAGGTGGCACGAGACCTCCTGGCCGCTTCCTCTCTGTAGAGGCTTTGCACCCCAAAATTAAAAATGCAATTGGCTCTTCAAAGCCAAGGGATAAGATTTCTACAAATTTTCTTCAATTGTGGGGTCTGCACCTGTCAGACTGTATGTGATACTCTGTGGATATGCCATTATTGCGGCTATGTCTTTAAAGCTGTCTTCCCATCACATGCATTTACAGTATGAGTGTGTGATCCATGGGGGTTGCTGAGATCCCCATTGATCTTGAAAATGGAGTTTTCGTGTCTCCCTTTCCATCAGGCGGAGGCCACAGACGCGTAGTCTGATTCCAGTATTTCTTTAAGAGATACGTAGCAGAGTTGCTTCCATATATTACATTTATACCTTTGCACTGGCAAATCAGTGTGGTCCCACTGGTCAGACCCCCACATATTTGTGGAATATACAATTAATATGAAATATTTATGGTTATTGGCAATTGTATCTTGCTATATGGCCAAATAGGATGTAATAGTGTCCATATAGACAGTACATGTACCGTCTTCTATTCCTGCTCAAGTTACATCAAATTTTATCACATTATAGACTTATAATAAATGGCGTCATTTCCATAGTATCATTAAGAAAGCAAGTAATTGCCTTTAACTCATTCCATACGAGTAGGCAAAGCTGAAATACTAATTTCTTCATGCTCACCTTCTGGCCATCGGTTCAAACATAGGCCTCATTCAGCCTCACAGATAAACTACCAGTCAAAGATCAGCTTTCATTTCCTTATCCACCCTGCTAGAAAAAAAGCTGTGCTGTGATTGGTTGCAATGGGACAGTTTTAATAAGTTTCACATATTGTGTTATAACTGATCTGTCTTAGTCCAATCAATTTCCCAGTACCTAATGCTACATAGAGGGGTGTGTAGAGGGTATTTGATAGGGCAAATGTGGCTAATATCCTAACTAAAATACAGATTTGTCCGATGATGTCATCAGTTTAGAACCTCAGCAGATTCCGGTGACATAATCTTTGGCTGGTCTAACTCAATAGTCCCTATCATGTTCTCTTATGGATTCAAGACTGTACACAAAACACATTTACAAAAGTTCCATTGATCCACTAATGTATATCCGGTCCTTGAGTATGACACCCTTGCCAAGCAATACGCCGATATACCTATTCTGAAGTTAGAGGTGGTCTGTTGGTGCAAAACATGGGGGATGGGAGTTATAACTGGACCGTATCATTTTCCTCATGCTAATGACCCCTCCTCCACTTCCGGTCACCCAACCTTCCAACCATCAACCTTCCACCGCTATACATTTAAGAGTAGTCTCCATCCGCAAAATTGCCTATTTAATACTGTTTTTTTTTGTTGTTCTGCTTAGTGACGTATCTGGTAGATTACATTTTATGAGCAGCCACTAAAGGGTTGCATGAGATTAGAAAAACATGGCTGCTCTGTACCAGAAACAGCATCACTTTTGCCCTTTGGTTGTGTTTGGTAATACTGTTTGACCTTGTTAACTTGAATAGGGCTGGACTGTTTTTCTCATTAGACTTTAACTTGCTTCTAGGTCATAGTGCTCCTTCGTGGCATCTTCTCTGACTAACTACCATTCATCTCTTCCAAACAGTGGAGGTCACCCCTCTCCTCTCTGCAGCAGTACCCTCTCCAAACAGCCTCCCCCCAAGTCCCGGGGAGTTGAGGCAAGAGCCACGGGCAGCGAGTGGTCCCGGAGTGCCCATGGACACCTTGAGTCGGGAGCAGCAACTTCAGCAACAACTTCTTCTGCTGAAACAACAACAGCAGCTCCAGAAACAACTTCTTTTTGCCGAATTCCAGAAGCAACATGAAAACCTGACAAGACAGCATGAGGTCCAGATCCAAAAACACCTCAAGGTGGGACATTTTGCTCTGGAGGTCGCTATTGACCTCATCATGTGTCGAACATTTTACCTCACTCATCTCATTAACATTGGTTTTGCTGATTTCTCCAGCCACTGCTCTAGTGAATGCTACCATTGATGCCTTCGACCAGCCACAAACAATAACCTTTTTCATCGTCCTTTAAATGTTTTTGCTGTTCTTCCTCGGCTCTTTTCTTGTTGCCATAGTGGTTCTTCCTTTTATTCATTCCTTATTTCTTTCACCACAAAGACATAATCTGTCCCACTAGCAGCACATGACGTCTGTTCTCTTCATTTCAGAGTCATCTACTGCTCATTAAACCGCATGCAGAGTTCTCCTGTAATCCTCATCTACAATGGGGGTGTGTAAGAAATTTAAAGGACTTGGCTGGAACGTGAACTTCAAGTATTCTACCTTTTTATAAAAGTCCTTGTGTCGATTTAAAGGGATTCTTCAGTTTACAGAATTCCAACTTGTTAGAAACGTTCCCTAACAATAAACCAATCATAAACTGTCCTCCTGCTGTACCCCCAGAGGTTAGAAGTAGTCTGAGGAGAAACTAAGTGCCACCACAGGAAAAATTAAGCATTACACAGTGCCTGGTAAAAAGGTATTTTTTGGTGCAGATGCCAACACTTGAGGTAATCTTGTTAATATATGTGGACTGTTATCAAGAATTCCTATTCCTAAGTCTACCATACCCTTAATATGGCCATACACATTATAGAAATGTCACTCGAACAGCTTTAACTGGATCAACCAACTAGCTATGTATAGAGGTTTCCTGACTTTCTCCCGACCATAGATGGAAAAGGACAGAAAGATTGGGCATTCAAGCATTCAATATACCCAATCCTTTCTTCTCAAAGGAGATAAGCCACTGAATGAGTTGTCAGGCGCCACCTTATTCTGCTCTTTCTATTGAGAACACATTTGTCAAACATGAATGTATATGAGAGATAGGAAGAAATAGCTGTTGGCTGAGTGAGTACTCACTTGACTGACAAGTATTAATGTTGTAAGACCACCACATTTTCCCATGGTAAGGTCAACGTGATTCTTACTGTTCCTGTTGTCCACATACAGCAACAGCAGGAGATCCTAGCGGCCAAGAGACAGCAAGAGTTAGAGCAACAGAGGAAACGAGAAAGGCAAAGACAGGAGGAAGCTGAGAAACAGAGGCTGGAACAGCAACTCCTAATATTGAGGAACAAGGAGAAAAGCAAAGAAAGTAAGAGCAACGTGATGTCCAGAGGTGGAAGGGAGTGTGGCAGTGATGTACAGACTGTTCATGTTGTGGTGGCCATAAACTGGTTATGTTCTTCCAAGGTGCCATAGCCAGCACAGAGGTTAAGTTGAAGCTTCAGGAATTTCTGCTCAGCAAATCTAAGGAGGTACCAGGGAGTGCGAATCATTCCATCTTACAGCACCCCAAATGTTGGTGAGTCTAGAAATTTTCAGTATCTGCTTTTTTCTATAAACTGTTTGTATTTGTTCAGGAGTGAAGCAAACCCTTGTCAAATTTCCAAATTGGAACCCTTCACACCCTCGCCCTATCTCAGGCCCATCTTGTTTGTAGACAGAAAGAACGGGCTGACCATCAGGCAAGTTGCCTGTTGTATTGTACTTTTTCGATGTAGTATTGCAAAGTACAGAAACAAATGAAGGAGTTTAACAAGGTTGACTTGATCTCATCTCCACAAACCTCATGGTGACCTAGGTCCCGACTGTTTGTTAAAAAAAAGTTTACAAAATGCACCTGCCATCTTGGTATCTCACCACTTCAGTTCTTTTTTTTTTTTCAGGGGAACTCACCATACCTCACTGGACCACAGTTCACCGCCTCAGGCTGGGTCACCAGCTACACCTCCTTCTTACAAAATGCCTCTACTAGGAACCTGCGATGGTCGAGATGACTTTCCCCTTCGCAAAACTGGTAATTTGTTTCATTCATGACACTTCCATTTTTTATCAAATTTTTTTTTATTGAATTTTAATAGTATTAAGGCTGGTTTCACATTTGCGTTTTTTTTTTTTTGCGTTTTAGCGCAAAAAAAAACACAAAAAAAAGCATGCGTTTTTTTCCCCTATACTTAACATTAAAAACGCATGCGTTTTGACGACGCGTGGGTCGTTTCTATGCATGCGTTTTGTTGCAGAAATGCAACATGTAGTAATTTCTAGCGGCGTTTTTTTGCCGCAAAAAAAACCGTATTGATGTCTATGTAAACGCATGCGTTTTTAAGCACATGCGTTTGCATGCGTTTTAATAGAAAAACACAAGAATACACACTGATAAGCCACCCCCCAACCCTAACCCTAATGGATCCTAACCCTAACCCTAAGGGTTAGGATCCCTAGGGTTAGGGTTAGGATCCCTAGGGTTAGGGTTAGGATCCCTAGGGTTAGGGTTAGGTTCCCTAGGGTTAGGGTTAGGTTTGGGGTTAGGATCCCTAGGGTTAGGGTTAGGTTTGGGGTTAGGGTTAGGATCCCTAGGGTTAGGGTTAGGATCCCTAGGGTTAGGGTTAGGTTTGGGGTTAGGGTTAGGATCCCTAGGGTTAGGGTTAGGATCCCTAAGGTTAGGGTTAGGATCCCTAGGGTTAGGTTTGGGGTTAGGGTTAGGATCCCTAGGGTTAGGGTTAGTTTTGGGGATAGGGTTAGGATCCCTAGGGTTAGGATCCCTAGGGTTAGGTTTGGGGTTAGGGTTAGGATCCCTAGGGTTAGGGTTAGGATCCCTAGGGTTATGGTTAGGATCCCTAGGGTTACTAGGGATCCTAACCCTAACCCTAGCTATTTCTGTTTATAGTGGGTTTTCTAATTGATTTTGATGATTGGCAGCTGTCACACACTTCTCATAATGCGTTTCAAAAACGCAAACGCAGGAAAAAACGCATATAAACGCGTCAAGACGCCACGTTTCTTTTAAAACATGCAAAAACGCTTGTGTCTAAAAAAAACCGCAGCGTTTAAACGCGTTTTTTCACCAAATGCGTTTGCTTTAAAAACGCTGCGTTTTTAAACGCAAATGTGAAACCAGCCTAAGAAAACAATAGAACAACTCAACCCCAACAGCCCATCCCATTCACCACTTCTGAGAAAACAACCTCAGAAACATGGAAATTACTACTACTACTACTGATATAAGGGCATGGCAGATCACTTCTGTCATGTTGTGTTAACATCACTTCATTGTGCCAGAGATAGCCACTATTTTAAGTATTAAAAAAGGGACCTTAATAAAACAGTATACGATCTCTAACTAGATGGAAGCAACGACTCATCGAGCCATTGAGCCCATAAAACCTCATATTTACCAATTGCTTGTTTCTTACGATAAATACCTTTCTCCAGTGAAATAAGCCAATTGACCTTGTTAATAAATTCTTTTTTGATAGGGGGAATGTCCCGTATCCAATGTTGTGCGATAAGCTTTCGAGCAATATATACAGTGGGGGAAATACATATTTGATCCTTGTTGATTTTGTAAGTTTGCCCACTGACAAACACATTGAGAGATAGAATATCAAAAATAAAATCCAGAAAATCACATTGTATAAATTATATAAAGTTATTTGCATTTTGCAGTGAGATATAAGTATTTGATCCCCTACCTAAGGATAGGTCATGAGTGTAAAAGCCGTGGATAACCTCTTTAAGGACTAGAAGAACACAGTATATGGCAGGGAACAGTCTGCTTATAGACCATATTACCAATACTATGAGGGGAGCAGGGTTTGCAGTTACACCCCATGCCATATAATGTGTTGAATGTTTTCTAAATTCTTGTTTTCCCCATATAGCCTCTGAACCAAACTTGAAAGTTCGTTCACGGTTAAAGCAGAAGGTTGCAGAACGGCGCAGTAGTCCTCTTCTCCGTAGGAAGGATGGAACCGTCATCAGTGCTTTTAAAAAGAGAGCAATTGAGATTCAGGGTATCCATCGAATTTCCTTA
Organism: Ranitomeya imitator; assembly: GCF_032444005.1. Classification (NCBI taxonomy): domain Eukaryota; kingdom Metazoa; phylum Chordata; class Amphibia; order Anura; family Dendrobatidae; genus Ranitomeya; species Ranitomeya imitator. The sequence goes on along the minus strand of NC_091283.1, from coordinate 492,845,423 downwards.
ATTTCACATTCAAATTTCCCCACCATCTTGTATTATACCCCCTCTCTTCACTCATGGGTAAGCAACAGGCCCACGGACTCATCAATGATCTATTTTTTTACCCTTCCAGTTTCCTCTGTATGTAGTAGTGCCCCCGGGTCAGGACCCAGCTCTCCAAACAGTTCCAATAGTGCCATCTCTGAGAATGGATTGACGGGGAGTGTGCCCAATATTCCTAGTGAGGTAAGTGCCTTTGGTCTGGAAGATCTAAAAAGGTCTTCAATATTGAATTAGTGGGTGTTTAATTCCCAGCTCCCCTGCCAATTATCTGCATAGAGGGGCTGCAGCAGTCCATTTTTCATTGTGGATGCATCGGGTGCCACAGCTCAGCCCCAATCAATCAAATGGATGCAGTAATATGGGATATGACTGATCACTGTGTTATATTTCATGCTCATTTCCAGATGCTTCCCCAGCAGAGAGTTCTCACACTGGATGGAACGGGAGTCCCTTTAGGGTTATATACATCCCCTTCACTACCTAATATCTGCCTGCAGGGAAGCGCCAGCAACCTCAGTGTGAGTACCTCTGTCAAAGTTGGGACATTTATGACCTTGAGATAAGCTAAAAGAGGAGACTGCAAGAGAAGCATTGTATTGGAAGATGATATGTTTGTATTACCTCTAGAATTTTTTTTTAGGGCCAGTTCACCCCTCAGGAGGGAGCAGAGCGCCAAAGCCTACGGCCAGGTGGAGCTTTCCTCACCGCCAACTCACTCTCTACGCTGGATGGTGGGGAGATAAGTTTAGGGGCTCCTTCCCTTTTGCAACATGTACTACTACTGGAGCAAGCCAGGCAGCAGAGCGCCCTGATAACAGGTTATTATCTCTTTTGGTGCTTATCCTGACTTTTCCTTAATTTTTCCCCATTTATTGCTGACTTCTCTTAGAGATGATTTTTCCTGGGTTGCGTACTTGATTGATTTTTGGTTTTCAATATACTTTTTCCTTCTGCTTTAGTCCCACTACATGGTCAGTCGCCCCTCGTCGGTGGAGAACGTGTGTCCACTTCCCTTCGCACAGTCACAAAAGGCCAACGACATCGTCCCCTCAGCCGCACACAGTCCTCGCCGCTACCACAAAGCCCACAGGCCCTCCAACAACTGGTCCTTCAACACCAGCATTATCTTGACCAACAACAGATTAGTAAAGTAAGTAGTGATGTTGAGAGATGGGTCTTAAGGTCAAATCCTAGATGGTTCTCATGTTGCTAAATGTCTTATCTGGTAGACAGTGGAAGGAATACGTCAACCTCCGACCCATCCTGAAGAAACAGAGGAGGAACTGACAGAACAAGATGGGGGCGAGAGGTGCCGTGCCATCTTCACATTGGATGGAGAAACCGAGAGCGAGGAAACACAAGAAGAAGAAGAAGGAGCAGAGGATGAGGAGGATGACAGTGAAGATGGATCGACGAACGGTGCAGAACATGCATTTAAAAAGGTAAGAGTATACAGTACTTTAAAATGGTAGAAGTGTGGGACTAGACATCTAAAAGTGTCCACTTCTTATGTTGTGAAAACTACACTCAGAGCAATTCTTTGGCCAATGCAAAAATGTTGGTGTTATCCGGAAACTCCAGTAGAACAATGCAACACACATAGAAAAAAGACACTGGATAACACTAGGAGGAAAAAGCACAGAAGGGTTTTATCCAAGGGAGATGGAAGCGTTTAAGGTTATACTAACCATATTTAGTTGTGTATACCCAACTTTTCAATCACTCAGCTGATACAGGTCCAACAGGTCATCAGACAGTGAAAACACAGATAAGGAGGATTTGGGGATAATCTATCCTGCTGGTATCCCATATAATAAGTCCAAATCCAGACCAACAGTACACGCGTTTTTTCTTAATTTAGTCAACTCATTTCGAAACACTACAGGCTTCTTTATCCGGACAATAAAAGATGCTTTTCAGGTCCTGAATCAGGTGACAGTCAGGACTATAATATATTTCTTAGAGATAAGTGGGGATTATCTTAGCGGGCATGTTGATGGATGAAAACGGGATCCTAGCTGTAGGCCAAATGACCATTCTGCTGACAGCTGCTGTGTGTGTATGATCCATACAGAGGAGCCCGGACTCTGGGTCTGATACTAGTGATGAGACAGAGGAATGGAGATCTGCAGGGCAGGAGGAGGAATGCTCTGCGGGAGGCGATGTTTGCAGTATGTAAGCCTTGTGTTTTGATGTCAGAGCACACAGTCCATTGATGAGGAGAGCCGAGTATGACTCATTCATTAATGACTCACCCACCTCCCTCTTTCCTGTGACTCAGACGCTTCTAACCCCCCATCCTTTGACCTGCTGGGAAAGGCATAGGGGGCTGCAGTTACCCAGAGGGAAGGGGAGTTATTTAGATGGAGGGTGAGGCCAGATTTTTTTGTGAATGAAAAATGCTGCATTGACATAATAATATGCATCACCATCTGTAACCACACAATGTAGAGAGACCAGCTGAGCTCTGCTACACACCTCACATTCCCCCAGACCTGTTACCCCAATGTCCTACTACTTCCAGGAAGCTGAAATATGGAGAGATGTTTGGGCAGGTCCTCATCCTTGAGAGCTGGTGGTCAGGAAGCTAAAATATGACAATCTGATTAGAAGTGTCCTTAGATTGCAGCGCTAAGGGGGCCGCACACCGTCCATCTCTCCCGACTCCTCATACGCATGTACGCTCTGCAGAGCATGTATGTGATTTGGCCAGGAACAGCGGAGTAAAGGCGTTTCCAAACTCTTTCCTGACATATTATATAAGCTAAGAAGAGATCAGGTATTTCACGCCAATCATTTTTGTTTTCAATGGAAGTGTCTTATGGCGGCTTTTCCTGTCTCCACATTAAAAACATATGAACGTTGTGTATGGGGGAGCCGGGAGACATAGCTGAAGGGCGAATGAATGTTGTGTATGGCTAATGTAATCTGTATGGCCAGCTTAAGCGAATGCCAGTTACCTTTGTAAATGGCTTATCTCCTGAAGAAGTGCCCCATCCATCTCTTCCACAACTTCCTCTGTTGGGGGGCAGTCAGGAGACCCCTACACACAACAGCAAGTCTGCCTCTCCTGCAGAACTTAGAGGGTTGGGGTGATTTTCTTGTGTATGAGGGCCTCTAAAGTCACTGGTTGTCAGGTAGATGAGATATAAGCTTCTTTCAGAGTAAGGACCTTGCCGAAAGCTTCTGAGACATGGCAGGGTCCTCACACTAAAGAGCTTGCTATTACCAGCAATCCAACAGCGGTCAGGTAGCTGTGATTTGAAGTGCTTTTTGCAGGGTCTTCACATTGGAAACCTGTAGTCATTGGGGGCCAGAAAGCTGAGCTATATGGAGTCTTTACAATGGAGAGCTAGTGGCTGCTAGTCCATTTCTGTCACTAGTGGTGAAACAGCTGAGACATGAGAATCGTTTGGGAAGATCCTTGTAGCGTAAACCTTGTGGTTTACTGGAATTAGGAAGACGAGATTTGGGGAGTAGTTTGTCAGGGATCATAGTTTTTGGTCATCAGTAATTCTCTTTCACTAGTTGTTTGTCAGACATGGAGAACAAAGTTCTTGTTCTGAAAGGCTTGTGGTCCATGGGGCTTAGGAAGCTGAGATTTGGTGAGTCATATAGACTTTGCCGTGGAGAAATACTGGTCAGCATTCATCTTCTTTCAGTGATTTTTAAGATTTAGTTCTAAGAGTGCTTAATAACCCTGCTGTTTTCACTTGGTTCTCATTTAGTATGATGTCATGTTTCTAAACCTCGGCTGAAGATACCAGTGAGGTAGAAAAACTCTGATGAACACCGGTATGAAGACCATGTCACACAACTCCCAGTACCTCAGCTTCCTCAAATCAGTTTCCCTCTGTCCCAAGGGCGGTGATATCTACATTGTTAGGTTATGGTTACAGTGAAGTCCAGTGATGCCAGAAGTGTTCCCCACGAGGTCGCTTGTAATATACATTTACCTAGGGGGGGGTATTAGCTGTGTTTGTTTTGAACATTGGCAGATTTTACTTAATTCTTATGACTCGCTTCCTATTGTGTCATACGCTGCGATTATTATTCTGAAATCTGCAGTACCTTATGACATGGGTTTTCACATTTGGTATATTGGATAAAATGGTGTTTGTTTTTGAGGTGCTGCCTCCCCCACTGGTTACTATGTAACTGCAGCAGTGGAGGACCTCTGCTGGTCTATATGGGTACTGCTTTCTGAATTTTGGAGCACATACTGTATGTGCTTGACCGTCGTGTGTCTTTTGAGATTAGCTTTGATTTTCGCTCTAATATCCCTTGGAGATCTAGAAAACTTTCAATGTTCTGTCTGGGATTCGCCTATTGAAATGTAGCCACATTTTAGCCGCAGTGTGCCCATCTGGCCCATTGTGCGGCCAATAGGTTGCTATGACATGTAGCATTGGACTATGGTGCCTACAGCATGTGATTGGGCAACAAAAAATGTGGTTTTGCTCAGTCCATAGATTCAGAGTAGGTCCTATGGGTGCCTCCTGCTCCGAAGATCTCGGTTTCAAACCCAAACTTTAAAAAAACGGAATCCCCAGCAAGAAAACGTAATCGTTGGGAACAGAATGAGTGTAGGGGTCTCCAGACAAAGCCGAGAGGTCTATTTTGGGGAAGAGATTGACTTTTATTATTGTTCTGCATTTTCGAACTCTTTGGACAGGTACGAGACTGTATGTGGCGTTCTACGATCCAATGGCGGAGCAGGAAGGCTGCTGTGTATTGGGAATTTATCCTACTGCTTTAGATTTCATTTTTGATATTGTGATGTGTTATTAACCATTTCAGTATTGGATCCACCCTCCATATGTCACTGATCTCAGGCTGTTGTTACGCCTCTTTCAGATGTTTCCGGACACCCTTCCTCTGTATCAAGGTTCCCTGCCTCACTCAGCTTTAAGTCGCACACAGTCTTCTCCTGCCGCTCCGCTCACCACCCTCAGCTCTGAGCCGCGGCGCAGAGTTCTCAGCAGCACAGGTATGTCCGTCCGCACACACATAACATTAGAGGGCTCCCCTTAGACCCCGGAAAGGGCAACTTGTAGCTTAAGATAATAACATTAAAGTCTGATTACAGGATATGAATGTCATCCTTTCAGTATCTCTCTCTGTTAGCCATTAAAGAAAACTGCAGCGTACAGTGTCTCGTGCTCTGAAAGACCCTGCATCTATTAATTACACAAGTTCCTTTAATTAAAGGGTTACTCCCAAAATCACAAATTATCCCCTATCTATGAGGATAGGGGATATCTTGCTGTTCACTTGGGGCCCCAAGGAATTTGATTGAGAAAACAATGAGATTGGGGCTCAGGAACCCAGAGAACATGGCTCTGCAGCCCCATCTTGAATGGAATGGAGGTCCATATACTCGATGTCCACTTCATTCATTGTCTATTGGACAGCCAGTGAAAGCTGATGCAATGCTCCCATTGACAATGAATGGATTGGAGGACAAACATGCATACCCCTCCTCCCTTCAAAACAGGGCTGCAAAGCCCTATTCCGTTCCTGGGGTTCCAGAGACCAAATTTCAGGATCACTGGAGGTCCTAGCTGTTGGAACCCTAGCGACTTGTGATTTTGGGAAGAACACTTTAAAAGTAATCTGTCAACAACAGGTTTTAGCTATCTATTTTGAGAACAACATAATGTAGAGACATACTCTTGCCAATCAGTGTTGTTGGTTATACAGAGCTTAGTATTCGGAGAACTGGTAGATCCGCAGCAGATAAAATAGTGATTTTATGAAAATTTCAGTAATCTGAACAGTAAGTTACACAGCCTTGGAGTTAGGGTCTCTACCCCTATAACAGACTGCTAGGAGCATCATGTAATACTAAATTTCTCCTGTAGTGGCCACTGCAGGAGAAATGTGCAATCCATCCACTGCTTGACCAGGCGATCACTACTGATCCCGGGAGGCTTTGGCTGCTGAGTCTTCTGTATTTATGATGCTGCCTTTTAACAGTACCGTAATTCTTTTTGCACAATAGGGTGATAGTTCTTAATGCTAGATGACATGTAGCCTTCATAGCTCTTGTGCCTTATACCCTTGCTCATCACAGTAGTCTTACCATTCTCCAGAGACCAGTGACATCTTGAAGGCATGGAGAAGATAACCGCTTATTACTTGAAGGAAATGACTAATTCTAATGAATAGTAGAATTCATTCCTGACTAATTATTAAGCTTCATTATTGTGGATAGTGTAGAGGGCTGATAAAATAGCACTTTTTCTACCCTGTCATCTATCTCATCACTGTTCCACCCCAATAAATCTGAATTATAAGCAACTAACTAGTATAATTTTATGAAACCGAAAAGTTCTGGTAATTCCACTTCCGTACTGGATTTACCACAGGAGAGGTCACATAACCAGTGATTTATCTGAAGGGGGCTGGCTCATTTCAGTAGCGAAGCCATTCCTTGTCTATGGGTTAGCCAAGAGAAGGGGGCTCGGCTTACCTATTTAAAATAGATTTTTCTCCAATTTCAGAAGTAGTCATATCTAGCACAGATAGAACAGGATCACTTCATAATTAAGAAGATTTTTCCACTGCTAGCCAGTAAAGAGATTTTTCACGTTGGTATGGCAGTGGTTATATGGGACCACTCCTACATATAGAATCCACTGCTCTTCCTAAACCTTCATGTGAGACACGTGAGAGGGTTGTCCACATCTTGCATTGGCTTTTCATTAGCATGACCCAAAACAATCTCATCTCTGGGGTTGGGGTGGCCATCAGTCAGCTGTAATGTGCAAGGGAACCTGGTGGTAAGTGCGAATTGACCATGTAGTGGCACCACAAGCAGGGCTGTGGAGTCGGAGCCCATTTTGGTGGAGTCAGAGTCTGTGTCATGGAAATTGGGGAGTCGGAGGTTTGGCTTACCGACACCACAGTCCTGGCAGGGCTGTGGAGTCGGAGCCCATTTTGGTGGAGTCAGAGTCTGTGTCATGGAAACTGACGAGTCGGAGGTTTGACTTACCGACTCCACAGCCCTGAACAAGGGCAATGAAGCATTACTCAGTGCCCGGTGAAGTCAGTGGCCTTTCCATGTAATTCATGGAGATTTTGGGTCCTTTACAAAGAGGAGAGACTTGGTAGCTGCTATTTCCTCCTGATAATTGCTAAGAACGAACGAGGACCCCCCTTTATATATAACTTTATCCAAATATGATATGTAAAAGTTGGTACAGGTTTGTTTTCCTCTCCAGGTCTAGTCTACGACACTCTGATGCTGAAACACCAGTGCACTTGTGGAGACACCAATAACCACCCAGAACATGCCGGGAGAATACAGAGTATCTGGTCCCGTCTACAGGAGACTGGTCTACTAAACAAGTGCCAGGTGATTTATGTGGCTGGGAGAACCATAAGTGGATGGCGGGTAATAATCACACAATGGGGTGGCATGGGACGGCTCACAGATTGATCTATGGAGCTCAGAGTGCGCATATGGTGAGACATGTCTGCACTAGAAGTGTGTAAATATGGTTGACACTGAGCATATGGAAATATATTTTAGTGGCAATCATTGGGGTTCTATAGACTAAGAGTGACATGATGTCCCTCTCACAGCGCGTGCGGGGCAGGAAGGCCACGCTGGACGAGATTCAGACGGTACATGCAGAGCATCATACCCTCCTGTACGGGACAAGCCCACAAAGCCGCCACAAACTGGAGAGCAAGAACCTGCTGGGTGAGGGGCTGAAGACATAGCTACTGGCTGGGAACCAAGATGGAGTAGTAACATTTAGAGCTGGGTACAGAAGTAACCTTTTGGGGAGGGCAAACAAATAACAAAAATAAGGGGTTGGGGGTGGGGGATAATAATCCTGCATTGTAAAATTTGGGACAAGGGACTTAGATGGACGTTACCCGAGAGCACCAAAAGTGTATCTCCTCTACATGGAACTTTCTATAAAACATAGTTATGGTGGGTCACACTTCTTGTCCTCAATATCACCAACTTTCTTTTTCAATCATCCAATAGGACCACTCTCCCAGAAGATGTATGCAGTGCTCCCTTGTGGTGGCATCGGGGTAAGTTCTGGTACATTCTCATTTTTTTGCCATTTAGTAGAATTGCAATCACTATAGCAGTGAACACCCATCTACCATATACTGATTTCCCTTTTATGGACCCTACTCCAGTGTCCTCCACTTTATTCATTATTTCAGGTGGATAGTGACACAGTATGGAACGAGCTCCATTCTCCACCGGCGGTAAGAACGGCTGTAGGATCTTTACTTGAGCTGACATTTAAAGTTGCTTCTGGAGAATTGAAGGCAAGTCACAAATGCACCATATTAAACTATAGGGGGCACTATGCTGTTTTATCCACCACTGATTTACATTCTTTGTAATGTCATAGAATGGATTTGCTGTAATCCGTCCACCAGGACATCATGCAGAAGAGTCCGTTGCTATGTAAGTATCATTAGAATGGTCCACATAATGGTTCAGCTAGCAACATTGGGCCCCAAACTCATTCTTTTCATGACCTGAAATGGGAACTGTACTTTGAACAAACTTTGCATAAGTCAATATTTTAGGCAACTATGCAACATATCAGATCAGAGAAATCTGCTTCCTCCTCTACGTATGAGCCACTTCTCCCCCTCCTTCCGAATTCATCATTCATTCTAAAATAAACAGCTCAGACAAGATGGATTGCCAACACAGTGAGGTGTCAGGTTACACTTTCTATGCAAATGAGATGGGGAAGGAGTGAGCAACAGAGTGCAGAAACAGGCAGAGGGAGACACAGAAAGATCGTGCTAAGCTTTCTAACAAGTCTATAACTTCAGTGCTGGATTGGCATGCAGACATTACCCATACCGCTGCTTATTTCTGTATGCTAAGTAATGGAATGGAGAGCAGGAATTCCTCTCATGGGCTGTGTATGGGAGAGATCCTAGTTCTCAATTTCCTCCCACCATGTCGGAGTCAATTACACATTAGATTATAGATGTTGCAGGGGGAAACTCTTGAACATTCATGATACAAGTCATATAATGGCCAGAAATAGTGTTATTCCTCATATACACATACATCACAGCTTATTCTGAAAAGTTACTTTTGAAGATACGGTTACCCTTTAAAGTGTCCCTAACCTTCACACTGGCACTGTAGGAAAACCGTAAGTTGATCATAGACTGCTTTTCAAGTCTCTAATATGGCTCACTGACATTACACCCCTGTGTTTGTGATCCAGGGGATTCTGTTTTTTTAACTCCGTAGCCATTGCTGCCAAACTTCTCCGTCAAAAGATGAGCGTGGGTCGGATCCTAATAGTCGACTGGGTGAGTTGCCAAAATTACAAAAATATAACCGGCCGTTATTTATAAAATAAGTGACTCTGATTTAACTCTGCTAATCCTGTTTATAGGATATTCACCATGGCAATGGAACCCAACAAGCCTTTTACAGTGACCCCAATGTCCTGTATGTGTCCCTCCACCGTTATGATGATGGGAACTTTTTCCCTGGTAGTGGCTCTCCAGAGGAGGTGAGTCCCATTGACTTGGAGGGGCTCCAGACCATGATTCATGGTACCAAATGTGTATACATACTATATGTCTGTATTTAACAGGTTGGTGCCGGTTGTGGAGTTGGATTTAATGTGAACATTGCATGGACAGGAGGAGTGGAGCCGCCTGTAGGGGATGCGGAGTACCTGGCTGCTTTTAGGTAATGTGTTAAACCCTATATTTTTTCATATTTTCCTGGCTGACCAATCATGGTAACATTCTCTAGATCAAAGTCTTTTTATCTATAAGGTTTATATTTCTTGAGGACAGGTGTTTCCAGGCCTTCATTATGGTCATTCGTGAGCAGACCTGCCACCTCTTCTACCTACCTCTTTTAAGTTGTGCTCCATTAGGGAATTGTCAAGACCACTAAAGCAGAGGAACCAATGAGGGAGAATAACAAGTGGAACTTTTATCTCTGATTTTGTAAATTGACCTATCGGTAGTATGTAACATGTCTGGCTTGTCTTCCCAGGTTGGTGGTCATGCCTATAGCCCAAGAGTTCGCACCAGACCTTGTCCTAGTCTCAGCTGGGTTTGATGCAGTGGAGGGGCACCAAAGTCCACTTGGAGGCTACTCTGTTACAGCAAAATGTAAGCATGAATGTAAAAAACTGTAAAATCCACTAATATGAGTTTCTAAGCCAGGAGTTATGATGAAGAACCAGGATTGTACGAGAACGTCAAGAAAAAATACCAATATAATTTGGTAAATTTGATTTCATGTGTGCTTTGTCTTGAAATAGCCCATAATTTTTGGCTTGTGTGCTGTCGGGAAGATCACGACAGATCACCACAGATTTATGATCTATGTCCTTCTGATCTCAGTAATAGACAACATGATCTGATCCAATGGTTTTCTTAGCAAATGATTAGTCACATGTGACAATGGTGACCTTAGATGAAGACCATATTGTGTGGCAACTATATACACTGTGAAAATGAATTATTTCTATCTATAGCTGTATTTTTGGTGGTTGCACCATGGTGCCACTAGTTCACCATGGTCTGAATAAATGTTGTAATTGCTGCCTCTACAACATGTCCAGCTATGGCATTGGTGACCTACTCAACCTATGACCAATGCAAAACCAGATTAATCTAATCCATTTTTCAGATATAATCCTACTTACAGTTTATTTCATTAGTTATGTTAATTGCTGACCAAAAATGGAGATCAGAGACTTGTTGCACAGTAGTAAGCAGCGTTATTGAGTTTTATAGGGTCCTCTAAATTATGTCAATGCCTCTATTTTGTCTGTGTGTCACTTAGGTTTTGGACACCTCACCACACAGTTGATGACTCTAGCAGGAGGTAGGGTTGTCATGGCATTAGAAGGAGGACATGACTTAACTGCTATCTGTGATGCCTCTGAGGCTTGTGTGTCATCCCTTGTAGGAATGGAGGTGAGATCGGGATGGTGGAAGGTCATGAGATGTGGTGATAGGAGCCTTATTCATGCTAACTGGAATGTTCTTACTCCATAGCCGGAACCATTTGATAACAGCGTTCTGCAGCAGAGACCCAGTGCCAATGCAGTGACCACTCTAGAAAGAGTCATTACTATCCAGAGTAAGTGCCAGCTGTCAGTCACTAGTAGGACCGCCCACTGGACTCCTATATATATACAAACGCCAGGGATTTCAATGAATAAAATGCAAGTCATACTGAATCTTTTCCTGCAAACGCATATATCATTCTGCTCAGCTTCTCCTTCTCTACATCATAGTGTGCACAGATCATACTGTATGTACAACGGGAGAGGTTTCCCTTAAGGACTGTAAGCTTTTCGTTTTCCTCTTTCCTTTTTCCTACCCTTTTTACAAGAGCTTTTTTACGAGGTTTTTATATTTCCACTGACATATCTATATGAGAGCTTGATTTTTGCTGAACGAGTTATAGTTTTGAATGATACCACACATTTCAAGATATAAATGTACTAAAAAGAAAAAAAATCCAAATGGGGTGGAATTGATTGTTTTTTGTTTTAGGCTAAGTTCCCACAATGAGTATTTGGTGAGTTTTTGATGTACATGTCCTGCAGCATTTCTGCACCTATTCACTAAATTGCGTTTTATGGCTTTTCTGGCATGGCGGGCTGAAGTTTTTAATGCTATCAATTTAGGGTTCATATGACCTTTACATTTTTACTCCATTTTTTGGTTAGGAGGTGATATGACCAAAAAACAGTTCATATATATATATATATATATATATATATATATATACAGTGGGGCAAAAAAGTATTTAGTCAGTCAGCAATAGTGCAAGTTCCACCACTTAAAAAGATGAGAGGCGTCTGTAATTTACATCATAGGTAGACCTCAACTATGGGAGACAAACTGAGAAAAATAAATTCAGAAAATCACATTGTCTGTTTTTTTAACAATTTATTTGCATATTATGGTGGAAAATAAGTATTTGGTCAGAAACAAACAATCAAGATTTCTGGCTCTCACAGACCTGTAACTTCTTCTTTAAGAGTCTCCTCTTTCCTCCACTCATTACCTGTAGTAATGGCACCTGTTTAAACTTGTTATCAGTATAAAAAGACACCTGTGCACACCCTCAAACAGTCTGACTCCAAACTCCACTATGGTGAAGACCAAAGAGCTGTCAAAGGACACCAGAAACAAAATTGTAGCCCTGCGCCAGGCTGGGAAGACTGAATCCGCAATAGCCAACCAGCTTGGAGTGAAGAAATCAACAGTGGGAGCAATAATTAGAAAATGGAAGACATACAAGACCACTGATAATCTCCCTCGATCTGGGGCTCCACGCAAAATCCCACCCCGTGGGGTCAGAATGATCACAAGAAAGGTGAGCAAAAATCCCAGAACCACGCGGGGGGACCTAGTGAATGAACTGCAGAGAGCTGGGACCAATGTAACAAGGCCTACCATAAGTAACACACTACGCCACCATGGACTCAGATCCTGCAGTGCCAGACGTGTCCCACTGCTTAAGCCAGTACATGTCCGGGCCCGTCTGAAGTTTGCTAGAGAGCATTTGGATGATCCAGAGGAGTTTTGGGAGAATGTCCTATGGTCTGATGAAACCAAACTGGAACTGTTTGGTAGAAACACAACTTGTCGTGTTTGGAGGAAAAAGAATACTGAGTTGCATCCATCAAACACCATACCTACTGTAAAGCATGGTGGTGGAAACATCAAGCTTTGGGGCTGTTTCTCTGCAAAGGGGCCAGGACGACTGATCCGGGTACATGAAAGAATGAATGGGGCCATGTATCGTGAGATTTTGAGTGCAAACCTCCTTCCATCAGCAAGAGCATTGAAGATGAAACGTGGCTGGGTCTTTCAACATGACAATGATCCAAAGCACACCGCCAGGGCAACGAAGGAGTGGCTTCGTAAGAAGCATTTCAAGGTCCTGGAGTGGCCTAGCCAGTCTCCAGATCTCAACCCTATAGAAAACCTTTGGAGGGAGTTGAAAGTCCGTGTTGCCAAGCGAAAAGCCAAAAACATCACTGCTCTAGAGGAGATCTGCATGGAGGAATGGGCCAACATACCAACAACAGTGTGTGGCAACCTTGTGAAGACTTACAGAAAACGTTTGACCTCTGTCATTGCCAACAAAGGATATATTACAAAGTATTGAGATGAAATTTTGTTTCTGACCAAATACTTATTTTCCACCATAATATGCAAATAAATTGTTAAAAAAACAGACAATGTGATTTTCTGGATTTTTTTTTCTCAGTTTGTCTCCCATAGTTGAGGTCTACCTATGATGTAAATTACAGATGTCTCTCATCTTTTTAAGTGGTGGAACTTGCACTATTGCTGACTGACTAAATACTTTTTTGCCCCACTGTATTCATATGAAGCCTAGAAAAAGGCTGGGCTTCATAGAAATAATAACTTAGCAGAAACGTTGTCTTTGGTAGGTCCCCACTAGCCATGTCAACCCATCGCTATTCCTCAATTAAGTAATGGTGGAGGGCATCATTTGGAAGTGACTACCATTTCCTAACCTCCAATGTAGGTTCCGACTGTATAATGCAGCTGGCACCCATGCAGTTTTCAGCAGGCTCAGTGTCTGAGCCCGCTCCAAATAGCGATGCCACACTTCTGCTGGACATGTATAACGTAGCAGTTAATAAGCATTGTTTTGCATTAACAATAATAATCTTTATTTATATAGCGCCAACATATTCCGCAGCGCTATACAGTTTAACAGTTTCAAACACAACAGTCATAAGTAACAACGTTAACAATACAATAATTAAAGCAATTAGGTGGGGGAGATACAAAGCACAGGTGTGTATTTACAATGATGTATTTACAATGATGGTCCAGCCATCTTCAGAGGGTGGGGGATAGATGGAGATAGTGAATGGGCTACACACACACAAACATAAAATGACTTTGATTAGTGAACATGGTAGGCCGCTCTGAACAAATGTGTTTTGAGCGAGCGCCTAAAACTGTGCAAATTATGGATGGTCCTAATATCTTGGGGTAGAGCATTCCAGAGGATTGGCGCAACACGGGAGAAGTCTTGGAGTCGGGAGTGGGAGGTACGGATCAGTGCAGAGGTTAGTCTAAAGTCATTTGCAGAGCGCAGAGGTCGGTTAGGCCAATAGACAGAAATGAGGGAGGAGATGTAAGGGGGTGCCGCACTGTGGAGAGCTTTGTGGGTGAGAACAAGTACTTTCAATTGTATCCTGTAATGAATGGGCAGCCAGTGTAACGACTGGCGAAGAGTGGACGCGTCCAAGTAATGATCAGCTAGATAAATGACCCTGGCTGCCGCATTAAGGATGGACTGAAGAGGGGAAAGTCGAGTGAGGGGGAGGCCAATTAATAGAGCGTTACAGTAGTCCAGGCGGAAGTGGATCAGGGCGACAGTGAGGGTTTTTGTTGTTTCCATGTTGAGAAAAGGGCGGATTCTAGAGATGTTCTTTAGGTGTAAGCGGCACGAGCGGGCAAGAGATTGTATATGCGAGGTTAAGGAGAGATTGGAGTCAAACATAACACCCAGACAGCGCGCCTGCTGCTGGGGTGTTATTATGGTACCACCCACGGAGAGGGAAATGTCAGATTTAGGGAGGTTAGTAGATGGTGGGAGCAGAAGAAGTTCAGTTTTGGAAAGGTTGAGCTTCAGATAGAGGGCGGACATGCTGTCGGATACTGCGGACAGACAGTCACTGGTGTTCTGTAGTACAGCGGGGGTAAGGTCAGGGGATGACGTGTATAGTTGTGTGTCATCAGTATAAAGATGGTACGGAAAGCCAAATCTGCTGATGGCCTGTCAAATTGGGGCTGTGTAGAGGGAGAAGAGAAGGGGGCCAAGGACTGAGCCCTGAGGTACCCCGACAGTGAGAGGAAGAGGAGATGAAGTGGAGCCAGAGAACAGAACACTGAAGGAGCGGTCAGAAAGATAGAAATAGAACCAGGAGTGAGCACCAGGAGAGAAAACGTAACGGTGACCACTCTCTGCTCATTCTTCTCCTCCTTAATGCCAAGTGACTGGAGCCTAGAGAGTAGGAGAGGGTGGTCAACAGTGTTGAAAGCTGCAGAAAGGTCGAGAAGAATGAGCAGAGAGTGGTCACCGTTACATTTTGCTGTCAGAAGGTCTTTGGTCACTTTGATGAGTGCAGTTTCTGTCAAATGTAAGGGGAGGAAACTGGACTCTGAAGGGTCTAGGAGGGAGTGAGTGGAGTGGTAACGGATAAGGTGGGAGTATATCAGGCGCTCCAAGAGTTTTGAGATGAAGGGGAGATTGGAGACTAGTCTGTAGTTGTTTGTGCAGGATGG
This sequence comes from Ranitomeya imitator, assembly GCF_032444005.1. Lineage (NCBI taxonomy): Eukaryota > Metazoa > Chordata > Amphibia > Anura > Dendrobatidae > Ranitomeya > Ranitomeya imitator. Next base: position 492,830,057 of record NC_091283.1, on the reverse strand, counting down.
GTCGAGAGGGGGTTTCTTTAGTAATGGAGTAATGATAGAGTGTTTGAAGGAGGAGGGGAAAATGCCAGAGGAGAGGGAGAGATTAAAGATTGTAGTTAGGTGAGTTGTGACGACTGGAGAGAGAGACTGGAGGAGGTGTGAGTGAATGAGGTTGGGGGTGCATGTAGTCGGACGAGAAGAGGAGATGAGCCTGGAGACTTCTTCTTCTGTGATGGGATCGAATGTGGAGAGTGAGCCAGGGGAAATGCAGGGACGGATGGGAGTCACTGAACTTGGTGATTGGGAGTGGATTTCCTGACGGATATTGTCTATTTTCTCTATAAAGTGGGAGGCCAGGTCATCAGCACAAATGTCTGTGATAGGGGCTTGTGCTTTTGGCCTGAGGAGGGAGTGAAAGGTGTCAAAATGTTTCTTGGGGTTGTTGGATAGTGAGGAGATCAGGGTGGTGAAGTAGGTCTGTTTGGCATGGTGAAGGGCAGAGTTATAGGTCCTTAACATAAATTTGAAGTGCATGAAGTCTTCTGGTGTGCGTGTTTTCCTCCATAAGCGTTCAGCACACCTAGAGCATCGCTGGAGAAATTGGGTTTGCGATGTGAGCCAGGGCTGTTTCACTCTGTGTTTGGAGGTTCTGAGGGTGAGGGGCGCTACTTGGTCAAGGGTGCTTCTAAGAATGTCAACGAAGTGATGTACAGCCAGATCAGGACAGGAAAAAGAAGAGATTGGGGACAATGATGAGTGTAGGGAGTCTGAAAGTGTATGAGGGTTAATGGCATGTAGATTTCTGAATGTATGGTAGGTAGGAGTGTGCTGGGGTGGGCGAGGATTTGTGAGTGTGAAGGAGAGAATGTTGTGGTCAGAGAGGGGAAGCGGTGAGTTATCTAGGTAGGAGATTGAGCAGAGGCGGGCGAAGACCAGGTCCAGGGTGTTACCGTCTTTGTGTGTTTCAGAGGTTGAGAGCTGTGAGAGGCCTAGAGAAGTGGTTAGTGATAGAAGCTGGGATGCAGATGTGGAAGTGGGGCTGTAAGTGGGGATGTTGAAGTCTCCCGGGATTAGGGTTGGTAGTTCTGAGGACATGAAGTGCGGCAGCCAGGCAGAGAAATGGTCCAGGAAGTGGGTGGGTGAGCCTGGGGGCCGGTATATGACCACTACTCTGAGGGACAGGGGATGAAAGAGCCTGATGGTGTGGACCTCAAAAGAAGGGAATGAGAGTGATGGAACTGGGGAGATGGCCTGGAAGGTGCATTGTGGGGAGAGAAGTATGCCAACTCCACCACCATGTCTGTTTTTGGGTCTCGGGGAATGTGAGAATTGTAAGCCACCATGGGAAATGGCAACAGGAGAGACTGTGTCAGAATCCTGAATGCAGGTTTCCGTGAGGGCCAACAGATTCAGAGAGTTTTTCAGAAAGTAATTGTGTAGGAAAGGAAGCTTGTTGCATACAGACCGTGGATTTCAAAGGGCACAATTAAAAGAAGGAGATGAAGAAGTGCAATTAATATTAGTAAGATTATTAAGGTTTCGATGTGAGGTAGTGTAGCGGTTGGTGGATGGTGGACCAGGGTTGGGGGAGATGTCCCCTGAAATCAGTAGGAGTAGGAAGATAAAAAGCAAGTAGTTTTTGGAATTGTATGAAGTTTTTATTCGGACTCCCATGACAGCACACGAGAGAGGGGATCCGCCCTTAAGGAACAGGAAACCTACAGATACAAAAGGGCGGCACCTCTCCCCATGCATCAGTTGGTTTCCTGTTCCTGAAGGGACTGGATGCCTATAGATACTACAGGAGTCCAGGCCGGCCGGACCGATTCTGGTGGCGAGAGGGTCTCCCACTTCGGCCGGTGCGGGTACCTGAAGTAGTCACGGTGGCCCTGGCAGGGCGGCACGGCGGTGACTAGGCAGCGAGGAGCGGTCGCCAGGGGGTGTCCGGTCTCCGGGGCCAGCGTCTGGTAAGTCGCCCTTCCCGTGGGCTGTGGGTCTCTCTGGAGCAGGGGGGAGCGCGGCGGCATCTGGGGGGCGCCGATCGGATCGTAGCTGGCCGGCCTCGGCGTTCCACGAGAGCTGCAGCGCTGACAGGAAGCGCTGTAAGCTGTGGTGACGTCGGGGGGCGGAGCCAGCGACGTCTTCCGGATCGGTGAGCTCCTGCGCATGCGCGGGGGCTCCAAGATGGCGGCGCCCACCGGAGATCATGCCGCAATCCCTCCGGAGCGATGATTGATTCCCCACAGCTGCGGGGGGGCGGGAAAATTAAACAAGCAAGCTGGGCAAGGTGCGCTGACCGAAGGAGGGGCCTTATAAGGCGGCTCCAGCAGCATGTTCCCGGGTTCTGGCTCCAATTTACTGAAAATGGATTCAGATCAGGATCAGCAGGTTGTGCTGCTGGAACAAGCATCCCAGAAACCCAAGGAGAAGGAACATGAAAAAAGGAGCGATGGTTCGGGCCGCAGAAGCTCCTCCAGACAGGGGTCTGGAGGGTCAGTCAAAAAGGATCCCCCTCGTGCTTCGGTATTTCTGGGTGTGAGCAGCCACTGGTAAGTGATCTTCGAGAAAGTTCACTTAGTGACTAGTCTCCCCTCATGTGTTTTATGCAGGGAAGGAAAAACGTCAGTAAGGCGAAGCATAGGGAATGTGCCATCTGCGGGGTTCCCTTGCCTGACTCACACCCTAAAAAACTATGTGACCCCTGTATCCAGCAGACGGTGAGGTTCTGGAAGGAGGGGAGGGGGTATAGCATGTAGATTTTACACTCTAGTCTACCTTACTTATCCCCGTAGGTAGCCGAAGAATCCTCCTCTATTACGGCCAGTCTCAAGGAGATGATTAGAATGGAGGTTAAAGAGTCCTTTAAAAACCTTTCACAGTCAGGAGGTTCTAGGCAGAGAACTGAGTGGGCATCTGATTCGTCTGTGGAAAAGGACAAGTCCGAAGAATCAGACAATTCAGCAGCATCATCCTCCTCTTCGGAAGAAGACGCTGCTCGGTTTTGCCTACCCCTAGAAAGGATAGACAAATTGGTAAAGGCGGTCAGAGGCACAATGGGTATATCGGAACCCAAGCCTCAACTATCCAAAGAACAAATGATGTTCAGTGGATTGGAGCAAAAGAAGCGCAGAGTGTTTCCTTTAAATGAGAAAATACAAGATCTTATTAATAGGGAATGGAGGAAACCTGAGAGAAAAGGCTCCTTACCACCTGCGCAAAAACGCCGATACCCTTTTGATGACCCAGCAGTAGGTAACTGGGAGAAAGCACCCAAGCTGGATGCAGCAATTGCCAAGGTAGCTAAACGATCTCTCCCATTTGAAGATATGGGAACACTTAAAGACCCCCTGGATAGGAAAGTGGATACCTTCCTGAAGGGAACCTGGGAGATGGCAGCTGGCTCCTTAAGACCTGCGGTAGCTTCAACCTGCACGGCAAGGTCAATGATGGTCTGGCTGGACCAGTTGGAGACCCAATTAAAACAAGGGGCCTCTAGAGAGTCCATTCTCTCAGCATTACCTGTAATCCAGGAGGGGGCGGCTTTTTTATCAGACGCCTCAATTGACTCCGTAAAGTTGGCAGCTAGAGCAGCAGGACTTTCTAATGCTGCAAGGAGAGCCCTATGGCTGAAATGCTGGCCGGGGGATATGCAGGCAAAAGCGAAGCTCTGCGCTATCCCTTGTAAAGGCGAATATTTATTTGGGCCTACCCTGGATGAACTCCTGGAGAAAGCAGGAGATGATAAGAAAAAGTTTCCCAACCTGTTCAATCCATACCGTCGTCCCTTCAACAAAAGAAGGTTCAACCGGGGAGGAAAGCGAGCCTTTTCACCAGGGAGAGATCGTCCCAGATGGGAGGATAGGCGAAAGCGAGGTACAGGTCTCATGTTTCGCCGTAACCAGACGGAAAATAAAAAACAAGACCAATGACTGGCAATTCCAGTGGGAGGGAGACTATTGCATTTCTCGGCAGAGTGGTCGAAAATCACAAACAGCGTTTGGATAAAAGACACTGTTTCCCATGGTCTCAAGCTGGAATTTGTTCATATTCCACAGGACAAATTTAGGTTAACACCCTGGCGCTCATCTCCCACTGAACAATTCGCCCTAGAAGAGGAAGTGAGGACTCTTTGTTCCAAAAATGTTTTGGTAGAAGTGCCGTATTCTCAGGCAGGGGAAGGGTTTTACTCTCCCCTGTTCCTAATCCAGAAGCCTGATAAATCTTACAGGACCATTATAAATCTTAAGGGTCTCAATAAGTTTTTGGTGAAACATACTTTCAAAATGGAGTCCATCAATTCGGCAATAAAAATGCTTTTCAACAACTGTTTCATGGTAGTAGTGGATTTGAAAGATGCCTACTATCATGTACCCATTCATGCTGATTTCCAACGATACCTGAGGGTAGCGATACTAATGGGGGGTAGGATTCGACATTTTCAATTCAGAGCGCTCCCCTTTGGGATCACCTCGGCACCTAGGGTGTTTACTAAAATAATTGCGGAAGTTATGGCGCATTTAAGAGAGTCAAATATCCTTATAGTCCCCTACTTAGACGATTTCCTCATTGTAGGTAACTCGGTAGATCATTGTCTGTCACAATGGGAGATTGCTAAAACCAAACTAGAACGGTTGGGTTGGATCATAAACTTTGAAAAATCTAAATTACAGCCCCTAAATGTTCAAAAATTCCTGGGGTTAATGTTGAATTCAGTGACACAGCAGTGTCTCCTCCCTATAGAGAAAATGGACCAAATTCAGAGTTTTGTATTAAGAGCAATCAATACACCTTCCATGACACTTAGGCAAGCAATGTCTCTACTTGGGTCACTCACATCTTGCATCCCAGCAGTTAAGTGGGCTCAGTTCCACACCAGGTCCCTACAAAATGAAGTCCTGTTCCATGACAGAGCCTTAGGAGGCGCATTGAATGGAAAATTGACATTGAGGCCGATAACATTGAATTCCCTTAGATGGTGGCTAGATAAACAAAATTTATCAGCAGGGGTTCCCTGGATGATAGATGTCACCCACGTGATAACCACGGATGCCAGCTCTTCAGGGTGGGGAGCCTATATGGGGGACATGGTGGTCCAGGGACAGTGGGAACCCTTCACAACATTTTCATCAAATCAAAGAGAATTGTTGGCGGTTGAACTGGCTGTTAAAAAATTCCTCGTATATCTGCAGGGCCAGCACGTCAGAATTCTGTCGGACAACAGAGTGGCGGTCGCTTACATAAACCGGCAAGGGGGAACTCGTTCCGAAACTTTAATGCGGATCACGGATCGGTTGTTCCAGGTGGCAGAGCTCAATTTTCTATCTTTGACAGCTCTTCACATCAAAGGAAAAGAAAATGTGGCAGCAGATTTCCTCAGCCGAAATGTGTTAAAACAGGGAGAGTGGTCTCTCAACGAGGACATTTTCAACCTTGTCGTCCGCAGATGGGGTCAACCAGTGGTGGATCTATTCGCCACCAGAAACAACAGAAAAGTAAAACTTTTTTGCTCCCTAAATCCCAGGGAGAATCCCCTGGCGGTAGACGCGTTTCTCATAAAATGGGATTTTCCACTAGCCTATGCTTTCCCACCACTGAACCTGATACCTCTAGTGGTGAGGAAAATCAGGGAGGATCGAGCGAAAGTCATCCTTATCGCCCCCTTTTGGCCCAGAAGAACCTGGTTTGCCTGGCTCAAGACAATGTCTGTAGCGGTCCCCTGGGTACTGCCAGAGATCCCGAACTTGCTTTCGCAGGGACCGATCTCCCATCCACAAGTGACGGGGCTCCATTTGACGGCATGGTGTTTGAACGGTCACTATTAGTGGGAAAAGGCTTCTCTCCAAACTTGGTGGAGACGCTCCTAAAGAGTAGAAAGCAAATAACTACGAAAATCTACTCTAGGACTTGGAGAAAGTTCTTGTCTTGTTCAAAGTTTAATATCCAAGACGGGGTGCCAGTACAACAAATCCTAGAGTTCCTACAGAAGGGGTTCGAGTTGAAACTCTCTCCTAGTACCCTTAGGGTACAGGTCTCAGCTTTAGGTGCCCTGTTTTCCTGTAATATAGCGAATAACTACTGGATAGCGAGGTTTATGAAGGCAGTTAGTAGATCTACACCACTGCATAAAGACAGAACAGTTCCATGGGATTTAAATTTAGTTCTGTCCTCTCTAACTAAACCCCCCTTTGAACCTCTGCAGGAGGCCTCGATCAAAATGTTGACACTTAAGACAGCCTTCCTGATCGCCATAACCTCAGCTCGCAGGATAGGGGATATACAGGCACTTTCCAGAGCTCCTCCATACACTGAAATCTTGTCAGACAGAGTAGTCCTTAGACCAGACCCAGCATATCTGCCAAAGGTGGCGACACGGTTCCATAGATCACAGGAGATAGTTTTACCATCCTTTATTCCTAATCCCTCTAATCCTAAAGAGCAGGAGCTTCATACGTTAGACGTCAGGAGATCTCTTCTTCAGTATATTTCAGCTACTGATAATTGGAAGAAGGATGGGGCACTGCTTCTTTCCTTCCAAGGTCCAAAGAAAGGATTTAGAGTATCGAAATATTTACTGGCTAAATGGATTAGGGAAACTATCTCTCTAGCTTATACAGCAGGTGGGGGGCCAGCTCCGCAGAACCTAAAGGCACATTCCACCCGGGCCATGGCGTCATCCTGGGCAGAAAGATCTGGAGTGTCAGTGGAGCAGATATGTAAGGCGGCCACATGGTCATCCCCTTCCACTTTCTTTAAACACTATCGGTTGGATTTGGGGTCCTCCTCTGATCTTTCCTTTGGGTTAAGGGTGCTACAATCTATAGTCCCTCCCTAAGGTAGCTTACATCTCTGTAAATCTCTCGTGTGCTGTCATGGGAGTCCGAATAAAGCATTAAGCTACTTACTGGTAGCGGCATTTTTCGGAGGCCCATGACAGCACCCTTAGTTCCCTCCCTATTCACGTGGGGGTAGCACTTCCTGATATGTATATAGCGTAATATGTAAATCTCACGTATGGTGTCTTATTACAATAATGGGTTATTTTGTTTCAAATGTATATAATGTATATATTGTATATTTGTGTACCACTAACCGCGGCAGTCCTCTCAGGCTCTGAAATACAACTGATGCATGGGGAGAGGTGCCGCCCTTTTGTATCTGTAGGTTTCCTGTTCCTTAAGGGCGGATCCCCTCTCTCGTGTGCTGTCATGGGCCTCCGAAAAATGCCGCTACCAGTAAGTAGCTTAATGCTTTTTGTGCAGAGTGTTTGGGCAAGATAGACTGAGGTTTTTCAGGAAGGTGAGAAGTGCATGGGAGCTGTACATGGGAGAGGGAAGGAGAGAGGAACTGATGTATATGAGTCGTGATGGAGGGGGGATTGCGCCGTGAAAGTGGATTGCAAGGAAAAACAGGAGGATAGGAATAAAGCACATGGATAGACGGGAGTGCAGAGTGTTGGTTACCTGACTCCTGCCCTGACTAACTGCCATGGAATAACTGCTGTATTACGACGGATCTTAGCTTCGTGACACTTTGCTTCTGGGACGCTTGCGTGCACCCCCACATGCGTGCACCCCTAAGGATGTTTCTAAATTTATAGTCCAGACTGCTGCGGACTTACTATGGAAAGATAAGAGTGAATCTCCTTAGTAACTCCTTCATGCAAATTTACGTACATAAATGGTATAAGTTGGAAGTAATTCCACATTCTAACGTACATACAGGTCAAAGGGTTTGAAGGGCGCCTAATTTTAAAAGTTTCACTTGGAGGGCAGCTTTGATAAAAACTGCACACATTATTATATAGATATCTTAGACCCGATGCAGCTGGAGTACGATGAAAATCAATCTCTTAATGGCTGTATATTCCTGATATTATGATAAGGATATTAAGAGTCCAGCTGTAGAAAGGAAATAGCACGAGTCCAAGTGCATACATTCTCTGCTCACACAGGGTGAACATCTGCCATAGCTTATACTGAGCAGGGTGAGATTTCAGCAGCAGGGAGGAGGTACACTGTCAGTCAGGCCAGGTGGACGATGACTGATCTGAAACTTTCAGGGAGGAATACTGTACACTGTCATTTTGATGTGGATTTTATTAGGTCTAAGAATTCTATGACATAATGTATACAGTTTGCATTATATAATCTTTTAATGTCTATTCTTTTTTCTTAAAGAGGGGAATTGTAACCATATGATACTCTGTTTTTAATGGCTTTGATAATGGTTGATAAATAATGTGTTAATTCTATAGTTTGGGCCATTACGATTGCGGCTATAGTAGTTATGTATAGTTTATTTTATTGTCTTTTTATATTATACAATATTTTGTACATCAAAGTTTTTTTCTCTGGAACCCTATGGCGGATTTAAAAATAAAAAATAAAAAAAATAAACTACTCAGGGAAGCAGTGTGAGTAAAATATGAGCAGAATCTGGCCACCTTTGACCTGGTGACAGATTCTCTTTTATAGCCTAATCCATCATTAAACCGTTGGAATGATATATTAAGGGGCGAATTGCAGGGGAAAAAACATATATATTTGTATTTTCAATAGGCAAGCACTGGAGCTCCTTAAAAAACATTGCTCTAAGCCACTCCTTCCTGGAAGCACAACGAGGTGAGGTGGAAGATGCAGAAACCGTTAGCGCATTGGCATCATTATCCGTAGATACAGAGCAAAGTAATACAGACTGTGTCTCCAGGTAAAAACCACAGTGTCATTTATTATGCAAACATATTTATTAATGAGTTATTCGGTCTCTGAAGAAAAGTCTGCAGTCATTCTGTGTGACTGCAGACTGTCAGAGTATGGCAGATTGTAATGCACCCACTGTCAGGATTACCTTTTATACCCTTTGCAGGTGGGCAGTCATGTGACTTTGTACATGCAATGTACATACTTGTGGTCACGTGCCGACTAGTCTCCCCCAGGTCTTCTCAATAGAAGACAATTGAGAAAAGCGCAGGGGTACCCGCCAAGGGGCTGTGACAGTATACGCATTTCACACTGCCACAATCTGGCAATATGCAGTGACATTGAGTGACTACTCACTTTTCTACCGAGACTAGACAATTCCTTTAAGGGTCAGATGTTAAAAGGGTTGTACAGAAATAGAAATTGGCACCACAGCGTTAGCCTGTGTATAGGTAAATTGTCTCTTCCGAGAGGAAGAGGACTAGAACTCTAGTGTGGCATGTCAGTCTCACAAGGAGAAACGTTACCCCTTGGATCCCTGTGTCAGGGTGTGACATTGTTTTTTTACGTAAAGCGTCCACGTTTTTCTAATTCTGTACAACGACTTTAAGAAGTAATGTTATTAATCAGTGAATGTCTACAGCTTGGCAAGTACTAATTCAGCCTCTGTGTCCTTTCAGACCATTGGAAGAGCCCATGGAGGATGAACCAACGGCCTGATTCCCCCTTCCTGGGGAGTCCACACACCACAATCCTTTTTTTATTTTCCTTTCTTAGTTTTTGTTATGGTGATCGGTTTATTTTTTCTATTAAAACCAAGAAACTGAAAAAAAAAAAAATTAACAAGAAAGAAAAAAAAACAAAAACACAAGAAAACTCAATGGGTCAAATGTCATGTGTCCCAGCGGGCAAGACTAGCGCACCCACCCTCCCTGTCCTCGGGGACCCTCACTTTAGCTTACACGCCATGCTGAGTCTGGTCTCCCGTTAACACTACATGCTACTGCCTAATGTCTCATTGATCTGTGCCTCGTACACCACAATTCACGCATAGGGTCCTTTTAATTGTGCCACAAATATCCGAGTGTACCATCCATGCAGCCATCTTGTGATCCATCTATCAATGGACTAGGAGCTAAGGAAGTAACACAAAGAATATTGTTCACCTCACTGAATGGTTAAATGGTTACTTCCAATAGGGTCAGGCAACATATGCACTTTATTGATCCATAGTTAAATTTATTGTGATTTGTATATCTCCCGTCCTCCCAAAAATACTGTTTTTCCTAGACCTCTATTTGTAATAGTACCATTATTCTTTGTATTATTTTTTTTTTATTAGCACAAGTTTAAAGTCGGCTCAGGTTTTTTTTTGGGGTATTGCTGCTTAAACACAGGTATTTCTAATCTTTAATATAAAGGTATACATTTATTAGAAACTACATAAGTCTGGAGGCCTTTTAGGCTTCATGTAGACAAACAGGCCAGAGAGAACCCTGCCTTGTTGCCAATAGCAACCAATCATATCTTATCTTTTATTTTCTAACCTGTACTGGGAAAATGTAAGCTGGATTCTGATTGGTTGCTATAGGAAACATCTCCTCTGCACTAGGTTACCTTAATAAGGCCCATTTTGTACATGCAGACCAGGTTTTAGCCATCGCCATGCTCTGTATAAATCATGTACTAATAACACTAGTGTATTATGAAGTGGACAAATCAGTTAAGATGGATATTAAATGGGCTCTGTTCTCATTAGTGTCATGGCTTCCATTGGTAGGAGTCATGAGAGGTAAAACAGATGTTTTCGATAGGTACCAACTACTTTTGATGGTTCCTATCAATGGGGTCATTCAGGGTTTCAGAATCCGTAAAAAACGGTAATGTTGGCTATGTTATCAAATAAACCATAACCCCTGATGGAAACCCAAAGGCAGAGGTGTAAATGGCCCTTTTGGCCTTAATATGGTATTGGGTTCTCCTTCATCAGGCAAAGAAAAAAGAAAGAAACAAACAAACCTGAAGGACCCATTGAAAGGCAATAGGTCCCATCATGATTTGTTGGGATCCACAACAAAATAGATTTGACAGAACTGTCATGGTTCCTACAAGATCAGGAGCAGCACTATTGTGAACAGAGCCGATAAGGAGTGCTTTTTTTCTGTGTGTGTGTGGGGCTTGGGACTGAGAAGAGGCTATCACGTTCATTTCTGACTACTCACCTGTGTTTGTGGACAATATCCTTTTAAACGTCTTCTTAAAACGGTTCTCCCACAATATAACATGTCATAAAAGTCTAATCTGGTGGGCTCCAGCATCTGGAAGCCCCACTTATTTGGGGGATGAGCCATTCGTGATCACCAATGGGAGTCCAATCAGATTGTTTTTGGGATTGGATAAAACTCCATTACGGGATAACGTCTTAAGGTGCCCTGCAGCTTAAATTGAGATGCTATGTTGCAAAATGTCTGCCACCACTGATTGTATGTGCCAAACCTGATTGGCATATGGCCGACCTATACTGTATATCTTAATGCAAATCTGTGGACAAGAATTAAAGGGTTACTCCCATCTTAGAAAGTTAGCACCAAACAAAAGATAGATGATAATCTTTTGGACACCAGGGTTTCGTTTTCCATTGCCAAGACCTCTACCGTTCCAAAATATGAGGCTCTGAAGTTCCCAGTTTGAATCAAGCAATTGGCGCCCATGCGCACCACTGCTCCAGTTGTCTATGGAGCAACCAAAGGTAGACGAGTAAAGCCAGGTTCACATAGCTTTGTTCCTAAGGTCAGTGGCTTTGTCAGGGCTTACATTTATAATAATAATAATAATCTTTATTTTTATATAGCGCTAACATATTCCGCAGCGCTTTACAGTTTTGCATACATTATGATCACTGTCCCCGATGGGGCTCACAATCTAGATTCCCTATCAGTATGTCTTTGGAATGTGGGAGGAAACCGGAGAACCCGGAGGAAACCCACGCAAACACGGAGAGAACATACAAACTCTTTGCAGATGTTGTCCTGGGTGGGATTAGAACCCAGGACTCCAGCGCTGCAAGGCTGCAGTGCTAACCACTGCGCCACCGTGCACATTTGAACCTCTCTCAAAACAGGATTGTGGAGCATGTGTAGATGAGGCCATTGACTGTAATGATGCACATTGAGTCACGGTGTGCTCATTTTCGGCCACATCTGCCTATTGGAGGAGGCCACCAAAATGTAGTTGACCACATCTTGTTGCCCACCGCAACTAGGTGTATACCACCGAAAATGATGCATGACAAAGCACACTGTCACTCGGTCTGCATCATTATAGTCAATGGTCCCCTCGGCCATTTTAAATCCCATTTTGAGGTGGTTTGAACGTACCATGGGAGACAACGCTATGGAAACCCAGCCTAAGGCTGCCGTCACACTAGCAGTATTTGGTCAGTATTTTACATCAGTATGTGTAAGCCAAAACCAGGAGTGGGTGATCAATACAGAAGTGGTACATATGTTTCTATTATACTTTTCCTCTAATTGTTCCACTCACAATACTGATGTAAAACACTGACCAAATACTGCTAGTGTGACGGCAGCCTTAGGCATTTGGCACTTCATCAGAGCCTGATTCTTGTGATCAGTGGGAACCCTAACAAGTTATCACCTAAGCATAAGTGATAACTTCCTAAGATGGGAATAATCCTTTAAAATCTTCATCCCTTTATGACTGCTTTGGATAACACCTTCCAAAGCTGAATGTGAGGGTGCGATTTTTGAGCCCTAATATTAGCTGGATGATATCCATTGTTCTCAGTTAGTGCTGGCATTACACCGGAGCAGGATGCTATACTTCTGCTCATTTCTTGGAAGGGGTCATCAAAAAATAACCCAATGGGGCAAGCTATTTAATGGTGTCCGTAGAACCACTTTAACTCCTCTGTAATGATAAAACTGCCCATTTGACGCCCTACAGGGCATCAGAACAATGCCAAGTGCCCCTCTACATGTATGTGTGTGTGTATATGGGCATTTTACCCTTTGCCATGTATCTGTGCCGGGGTAGACAACGTAACAGTGTAGGTGCGTTTGCGCTAATGTGAACATATACACACAGCTCATACCGCTAGATCGGAGAGGCTTCTCCTGCCAAGGACCAAATTGAAAAAAATTGCGTCTATTGAAGGTTTGTAAGCATTTGAGTTATTTATTGCTTTTCTCTGTAGTTTCACAACCCCCCTCCCCCACATTCATATATTATGTTAATAATGAAACTTTTTGACTGCTATGCAAGTCAGCCCCCTATAACAACGACGTAGCCTTCAGGTATAGAGACACGAGAAGACTTTGCGGATGCCAGGCTCTGATTACAATTTTTGGGTTTGTATTTAAAGGCTTCACACTACACAATTGTATGGGTAACCTAGGTTTACTTTTTAATATGTTGAGATCTATTTTTCGGATGGAAATACTATTGTTTCAGTAATTGTGTAGAGCGCTAGGGCTGCCATTTTGCCGAGAGGGCCAACATTGAATTCAATCTCCACTGCATTAACTATATACACACTATTATTACTTTATTTCTTTTTTTCCATCAGTGTTGCCTAGCACCACCTTATTTCCTGTCTCGGTGACCACTTTCTAGGCGCAACTAGTAGCAGGATTCTCTGTACTGGTGCATATGAGAGGATGGCACAAGAAATTGTATGGTCAGACAAAAAAAATGGTAAAATAAATAGTAAAAAAGATTGTAGTTTATGTACGACCTGTGTGTCGAGAGACAGGACAGCCCCTATCGATATACTTAAAGATGGGGTGTCCCCATAAGTGGACCTCTATTAGACTGAGAAGCCCCTGCAAAGAGCTTCTTCTGATCTGGAAGATGTAACACAGCCATGTAATACACGGTTCCTTAGACCTTGTATGGTTGCCCTCATTGCCTTGTGTTAGTCAGCTGGTGGGTCACTGGGCCACAAACCATCAAGGCATGAAATAAAATGTAATTATAACAGTAGCAACACATACTGTACAAAAATGTAATACTTTGTATAAATGTTGCGTTGTAACTGCTGCTAATTCTGTAACATTTCTGTACACTGGCCTCCCACCCCCCACCCCCGTTTAGTAATTTATTAGAGGCTCTTTATCATGAGCGCTGTTTTTGACTTCGCATTGCACAAACCAGGCAGCAGGATATTTTGTAATATGACCTTGAACATCCCCAAATGTGAAGCTCCACTTGTTCTTATATACCGTATTATATACCATTAATGACGTGCATTTTGTCTGTGGTGCAGCAGGGACTCAATGATTTATATGGAAGTCATGTGCCACTAAGTGCCACAAATGTCTATCCCTCCCCTTTTTAAATTTATTTTATGGACACTTTAATAAATCTGTGCACATTTTATACTTACAAGATAGTGAGTGATAGTCTACCCACTTAATCCCCCCCAGCTGCCACTAATGGGGATTGTATGTTACACAGTGTACGTCCTTTGGCCTACTGACCGAGGTGCTACACCTTCATGGCCCGAGCAGTGGGGCCAGTTACTAAATGGCGACAGGATTTCATATATCCCTCAACGGAAGGGGAGTGTGGATGGTTCAGTGGTGCAATTGCACCCACCGCATTTTCTTTTTAGGGCACAGGAAATATTAGTGTAGGTGTCAGGTGAATACTGGCTCTACATAGTAGTTTAGGCTGTGTTCTGTTCTGGTTGGGACTAAATCAAGCACTATATTTCCTAGTTGGCTCAATCTGAGACCTCTTCCATGAAGCTGTCATCCATCATATAGAAACATTTTGTGCCTCTTGTATAAAACAGACAAAATCTGTTGGTATAGCGCATTGACAACTAATTCCAGCTCGTTTTTGTTTGTTTTTTTACAGTGCAGATTACCAAATTAAATTAATGATTTGATTGTTTCCTTTAGGCACCATCATTAATATTTAAGAGGGTAATTCAGGATTAGAAAATCGTGGCTGCTTTCTTTCAGAAACAGCGCCACCCCTGACCATGGACTGTGTCTGGAATTGTAACTAAACCCCACTGAAGTAAAGATTAGCTTCAATACTAAACAGAACCTATGGTCTTTCTGAAAGAAAGCAGCCATGTTTTTTTTTATACTGAACATCCCCTTTAAGGCCCTGTTCTGATCCATGTACAATCGAATGAATGCACCATTTATAGATTCTCAACATATTAAATAAGAGATTGGGTCATGGACATTGTTTACAGCGTACTTGTTCTTACTGAGGCCAGAACTTTTTGAAATGGAGGGTGGGGGGATGGGATCAGGTGCGGGTGGATGTACCTATTAAAAAAAAATGATGTCTTAAGGCTTTGACTCTTCTCACCATCACACGCAGTGGACTTGTGCAACTGTCTCGTAATTTGTCGTGTAAATAAATATATATATTTTTTTCTAAATTAATTAAAAAAAAACTCACATGTTGTTCGGCAGTATTACGTGCAGAGTTGGGGGCTCTGGGTGGACTCCATGAAAGACTGGTCCACTGTGAACTCCCCTTTTTGTGTGTCTCTATGTCTCCCTCACATGCTGTGGGTATGAATTTTCATCTGAGTATTTTGTAATATGTCCTGTTTGTCCTTGTATAAATAAAAATGTGCTCAGACTTGCAGGAAACTCTGTGGGTGTCTGATTTGATGTGAGGTATAAAAAAATGACTGAACTTATTTATTTAAAAGGTTATTCCTATGTTCACAAATGGGTATTGTCGGATAGAGCTTGTAAGCACAAGTAATTTTGCACTTTACTGCTTAATATCTCAAGAAGGGCTGAAAGTTTTATTAACACTTTCATTTTGTTTACAGCTCGTTGCTTTGGAGAACGACCATCTCTACTAGACAACAAAACATGTGCCGTGCTTACAAGCTCTTTTTGATTGAGCTTGAAAGCACGGTTTTGAAGCTGAGGGGATGTCTGGGTCTGGAGAGCACTGTAAGCCCCCAATTCTGGCCAAGCTAGACTGCAGTGGTGGTCGGTGTCGTAGGCAATGAGCTGTAAAGAAAAGTGTTAATACTTGTAGAACAGCTGCAGATTTTAACAAGCAGGTGAAGAGTTAAGAGAGCAGAGAATTTGCTGAATTTCTTTTGGAGGGTTACCACCAGTAACGTGGAAGCTCCCTATATTTCCGTTAACAGATGACAGACCTGAGTGGGGACTTGCTTTTTTTTTGTGGATTGAGTTGAAGCTTTTATTGGGAACATTTTACATGAAGTTTGGGATCACATTTATCCTGTGCTCTACGCTGAGCGCTTACATTGGGGTTTCCATCTAAATCTCCGAGTGACGTGATTCAGCTGAATGCCCCGAGGGATCCATTCATTATAATGAGGCAGCAGAGTTACTCTGAACTCTGGTCTCTGTTTAGCGGTGTTAAGTGTGAGAAACATGCAAAAGAATAAGAAATCAGGAAGGGGCAAACACTTGTTCACACAACTGTGTGCGATTTGCATACTTGGAATCACATGCCGACTAGCCTCACCTGGCTTCTCTAAAAGAGAATTGCGAGAAGCGCAGCAGTCTAGTGGGCACTTGACCACAAGTGTGCAAATTGCATATAGTCACATGACCACCAACTCACTTTGGAAACACCTGGGAATCGTCCGTGTGCACATTGCAGACTGTTATGATTCAGCTGTCTTCAGTTAGTGTTACTGCAGACTTTTCTGTTGTGACCAATCTCTGTAATATCTCATCCCTTATGAAATCATAAACATATGGAGATACCATGTAGATTCATTTGTCACCTGTACCACTGCTGACTAGAGATAGGATGATCAATTGGTGGGACTCATCAGCTGGATGGGTGACTCGCCAATCTCTTATCTTACGTCATCTGTGCGTCACATTGCAATAATGACAACGCTCCGGGGATCCTGAAAGGTAAAGGTACCGTCACACATAGCGACGCTGCAGCGATACCGACAACGATCCGGATCGCTGCAGCGTCGCTGTTTGGACGCTGGAGAGCTGTCACACAGACAGCTCTCCAGCGACCAACGATCCCGAGGTCCCCGGTAACCAGGGTAAACATCGGGTAACTAAGCGCAGGGCCGCGCTTAGTAGCCCGATGTTTACCCTGGTTACCATCCTAAAAAGTAAAAAAACAAACGCTACATACTTACCTTCTGCTGTCTGTCCTCGGCGCTCCGCTTCTCTGGTCTGGCTGTGAGCGCCGGGCAGCCAGAAAGCAGAGCGGTGACGTCACCGCTCTGCTTTCCGGCTGACCGACGCTCACAGCCAGAGCAGGAGGACAGACGGCTGTAGGTAAGTATGTAGTGTTTGTTTTTTTACTTTTAGGATGGTAACCAGGGTAAACATCGGGTTACTAAGCGCGGCCCTGCGCTTAGTTACCCGATGTTTACCCTGGTTACCAGCAAAGACATCGCTGAATCGGTGTCACACACACCGATTCAGCGATGTCTGCGGGGAGTCCAGCGACGAAATAAAGTTCTGGACTTTATTCCCCGACCAGCGATCTCCCAGCAGGGGCCTGATCGCTGCTGCCTGTCACACTGGACGATATCGCTAGCGAGGACGCTGCAACGTCACGGATCGCTAGCGATATCGTCTAGTGTGACAGTACCTTAAGAGGTTCACAAGCCTCCCGTCCAGCAGCCAGGTACCATTCTCCTTGATGAAAGGTGTGTCATCACAGTCTGAAACTGTCAGCACTGGTTGGACGGTGTCAGGCTGTCAATGGACAGACACCTACCACTGAGATCTAGTCGTTACTGCATTCACAATTTTCTGAGGAATAACAGCTCAACACAATGATAAGAAAAGCTGCTCCAAAATTGTTCTATTAGCGAAAATTCAATTATTTTCTAAACCAGACATTTCCAGATCTCAGACAGACCCTCTTCAAAGGGGTATTACTTTTTCAGAATTTTTTTTTTTTAATTTTCTAATATGCTTTCAGTAACAATTCCTCATCTATTTCAAGATCTCTGCTTGCATTCATTCAGTAGGAACCATCATTATTTACTTCCAGTGGATAACAACCTGTCCTAGGGTACCGTCACACTATACGATTTACCTACGATCACAACCAGCGATATGACCTGGCCGTGATCGTAGGTAAATCGTAGTGTGGTCGCTGGGGAGCTGTCACACAGACAGCTCTCCAGCGACCAACGATGCCGAGGTCCCCGGGTAACCAGGGTAAACATCGGGTAACTAAGCGCAGGGCCGCGCTTAGTAACCCGATGTTTACCCTGGTTACCAGCGTATAAAAAAAAAAAACAGCACATACTTACATTCTGGTGTCCGTCAGGTCCCTTGCCGTCTCTGCTTCCCGCACTCAGTGACTGCCGGCCGTAAAGTGAAAGTGAAAGCACACGTCACCGCTGTGCTCTGCTTTCACTTTACGGCCGGCAGTCACAGTGCGGGAAGCAGACGGCAAGGGACCTGACGGACACCAGAATGTAAGTATGTGCTGTTTGTTTTTTTTTAGTTTTACGCTTGTAACCAGGGTAAACATCGGGTTACTAAGCGCGGCCCTGCGCTTAGTTACCCGATGTTTACCCTGGTTACAAGCTAACGCATCACTAGATCGGTGTCACACACACCGATCTAGCGATGACAGCGGGAGATCCAGCGACGAAAGAAAGTTCTAAACGATCTGCTACGACGTACGATTCTCAGCAGGATCCCTGATCGCTGCTGCATGTCAGACACAGCGATATCGTAACGATATCGCTGGAACGTCACGAATCGTACCGTCGTAGCGATCGAAATGGCAGTGTGTGACGGTACCCCTAGTCTTGTTAAGAAAAAAATGGACCTCAGTTTGTTGTAAAAAAAAAAAAAATCCTATTAGCCCTTAGAAAAATTAAAAACTTGCGACTAAAACAACATTTTAGTGGTAAAAATGTAATTTATTCTTTCTTCACCGCTCAGTGGTATAAAATTCTGTGAGGCACATGTGTCAATATGATCACTACACCCCTAGATGAGTTCATTAGGGAGTTTAGTTTGTAAAATGAGTTCACATATAGGAGGTTTCTGTTGTTCTGGCACCTCAGGCTTTCTGCCAATAACATGGCACCCTCAAACCATTCCAGCAAAATCTGAACTCCAATATGGCGCCTCTTCCCTTCTGAGCTTTACACTGTGCCTCAAAAGTAGTATTTCCCCCACATGTGGGATATCGGCATACTCAAGAGAAATTACAAACTATGGTGCAATTTCTCCTGTTACCCTTATGAAAATGCCAAATTTGGGGCTAAAATATTTTCGTGACGAAAATGTGATTTTATTATTTTCATGGCTCAACTTTATAAACTTCTGTCAAGTACCTGGGTTCAAGGTGCTCACCACGCATCAAAATACATTCCTTGAGGGGTCTAGTTTACAAAATGGGGTCACTTGTGGGGGGTTTCCACTGTCTAGGCACATCAGGGGCTCTCTAAATGGGACATGACGTCCGCTAATTATTCCAGCAAATTTTACTTTCAAAAACTCAAATGGCGCTCCTTCCCTTCCGAGCCCTGTCGTGCACCCAAACAGTGGTTTTTCTTCCACATATGGGGTATCTGCATACTCAGGAGAAATTACATAAATTGTATGGTACAATTTCTCCTGATACCCTTATGAAAATGAAATATTTTGTGCTAAAAGCATGCGGAAAATTAGATTTTTTTTATTTTTACGGCTCAACATTATAAACTTCTGTGAAGCACTTGAGGGTTCAATGTGCTCACCACACGTCTAGATCAGTTCCTTGAGGGGTCTAGTTTCCAAAATGGTGTTATTTGTGGGGGATTTTCATTGTTTAGGCACATCAGGGGCTCTCCAAACATGGCAACCGCCAATTGTTCCAGCAAATTTTGCTTTCAAAAAGTCAAATGGTGCTCCTGGTTTTATTCCTCATATGGGGTATCGGCATGCTCAGGAGTAATTAGTGAACACATTTTGGGGTCCATTTTTTCCCATTACCCTTGTGAAAATGAAAAAAAATTGGACCTGAAGTCAATTTTTTTGTGAAAAAAAGTTACCGTATATACTCGAGTATAAGCCGACCCAAGTATAAGCCGACCCCCCTAATTTTGCCACAAAAAACTGGGAAAACTTATTGACTTGAGTATAAGCCTAGGGTGGAAAATGCAGCAGCTACCGGTGAATTTCAAAAATAAAAATAGATGCTCCATACCGTTCATTATGGCCCCATACATGCTCCATATAAAGCTGTGCCACATATAATGCTCTGCACCATTCAGTATGGCCCCATAGATGCTCCACATAAAGCTGTGCCATATATAATGCTCTGCACCGTTCATTATGGCCCCATAGATGCTCCACATAAAGCTGTGCCATATAGAATGCTCTGCATCGTTCAGTATGGCCCTATAGATGCTTCACATAAAGCTGCCCCATATATAATGCTCTGCACCGTTCAGTATGGCCCCATAGATGCTCCATATAAAGCTGTGCCATATATAATGCTCTGCACCGTTCAGTATGGCCCCATAGATGCTTCACATAAAGCTGCCCCATATATAATGCTCTGCACCGTTCAGTATGGCCCCATAGATGCTCCACATAAAGCTGTGCCCCATATATAATGCTCTGCACCATTCAGTATGGCCCCATAGATGCTCTATAGAAAGCTGTGCCATATATAATGCTCTGCACCATTCAGTATGGCCCCATAGATGCTCCATAGAAAGCTGTGCCATATACAATGCTCTGCGCCGTTGATTATTGCCCCATAGATGCTCCACATAAATCTGTGCAATATATAATGCTGCTCCAATAAAAAAAAAACGACATACCTCTCTTGCTTGCAGCTCCTCAGCGTCCCGTTTCGGCGTCTCTCCGCACTGACTGTTCAGGCAGAGGGCGGCGCGCACACTATACGTCATCGCGCCCTCTGACCTGAACAGTCACTGCAAGAGGACGCGAAGACGGAGCGGCACCCGGCGGGTGGAACGCGGACAGGTAACTATGAGATACCTGCTCCCGGCGTCCCTGGCTCCTTCCCCCGGACAGCTGGTCTCCGGGTGCCGCAGCCTCTTCCTCTGTCAGCGGTCACTGTTACCGCTCATTAGAGAAATGAATATGCGGCTCCACCCCTATGGGAGTGGAGTCCATATTCACAACTTTAATGAGCGGTACCATGTGACCGCTGAACAGGGGAAGAGCTGCGGCACCGAAGACCGTGGGATGGGCAGGGGGAGCGCCGGGACTAGGTGAGTATGCAACATGCTCTCTCCCCCTCACCCGCCGACCCCACCGTTGACTGTGACTCGAGTATAAGCCGAGAGGGGCACTTTCAGCCCAAAAATTTGGGCTGAAAAGTCTCGGCTTATACTCAAGTATATACGGTAAATGTTTGTTTTTTTTCCAAAAAATTCCTGTGAAGCAGCTAAAGGGTTAATAAACTTCTTGAATGTGGTTTTGATCACCTTGAGCGGTACAGTTTTTAGAATGATGTCACGTTTGGGTATCTATCATATAGAAGTGACTTCCAATGTGGTGTGGTCCCTAAAAAAATGGTTTTGTAAATGTTGCTGGAAAAATGAAAAATCGCTGGTCAACTTGTAACATTATAACTTCCTAACAAAAAAGATTTTGGTTACAAAATTGTGCTGATGTAAAGTACACATGTGTGACATGTGAACTCTGTTGTCAAGCTCCCTCCTGTGGTCATGAATGGTACTTCGGCTAGTTCTGTCCATGAACTTCCTTTGGTGGCGGTGAGTGGTGCTGCTGCTTCTGAGTTTCCTTTCACAGGTGACGAGGCTAATTCGTTGGCTGGCTGCTCTATTTAACTCCACTTAGTTCATTGCTCCATGCCACCTGTCAATGTTTCAGTATTGGTCTAGTCCGCTCCAGGATCTTGCTGGTGACCTGTCTACTCTATCAGAAGCTAAGTTCCTGCTTGAATTTTACTGTTTGCTGTTTTCCTGTCCAGCTTGCTATTTGATTTTTGTCCTGCTTGCTGGAAGCTCTGGGACGCCGAGGGGGCGCCTTCGCCCCGTGAGTCGGTGCGGAGGTCTTGTACCCTCGGCGTGGTTTTTTGTAGGGTTTTGTGTTGACCGCAAAGTTACCTTTCCTATCCTCTCTCTGTTCAGTAAGTCGGGCCTCTCTTTGCTAAATCTATTTCATCTCTGTGTTTGTGATTTTCATCTTGTTTCACAGTCAATATATGTGGGGGGCTGCCTTTTCCTTTGGGGAATTTTCTCTGAGGCAAGGTAGGCTTTGTTTTCCTCCTTTAGGGCTAGCTAGTTCTTAGGCTGTGCTGAGTTGCATAGGGAGCGTTAGGCGCAATCCACAGCTATTTCTAGTGTGTGCGATAGGATTAGGGATTGCGGTCAGCAGAGTTTCCACTTCCCAGAGCTTGTCCTGTATTTTTGTCACTATCAGGTTTTTTCTGTGTGCTCTTAACCACCAGGTCCATTGTTGTCCTAACCACCAGGTCATAACAGTGAACTTTACATCAGTCTCAGAATCACCTGGATCAGTTGAAGCGTTCCAGAGTTATTACCTCATAAGGTGGCAGTGGTCAAAATTTTAAAAATTGGCCGGTCATTAACGTGCAAACCATCTTTGGGGGTAAAAGGGTTAAGGAATATTTCTCTTAAAATTGTTCCACAATGTTTACATGCAGTTGTCCAAATATTTGCAAACCTCTGACCATCTTTGCCTCTGAGAGACTCTGCCTCTCTAACAGGCACGTTTTATACAGTCATATGACTTAGTTAAAAAGTGACCCTACAGGCGTTTTTCACTAGTGCCAATTACTTTTCCAACCGTTTGTTAACCCTGTCTTAACTTTTTTTGAGTTGTGTTGCAGTCATCAATTTCTAAATGAATTAGAAAAAAATGAAATGGAAAAATGTCTAACGTTCAACCCATGTTAAGTGTTCTATGTTCGATTGTTAAAGAAAAATAATTATAAGAGATTTCCAAATCCTAACTTTTTGCCAATTGGGGCTATTTATACAGTCATGGCCGAAAGTGTTGGTACCCTTTAAATTGTTTCAGAAAATTAAGTATTTTTCCCCAAAAATTATTGCAATTTCACATGTTTTGTTATACACATGTTAATTTCCTTTGGACATAATTTCGCAAAAAACCCAAAAGATGGGCTGGACAAAATTGTTGGGTTGGCACCTTTCCAATATTGTGGGTAAATAACTTTGTTTCAGGCATGTGATGCTTGTTGAAACTCACATGTGGCAAGTAACAGTACAATATGGAAATCGCACCTAAAACCAGATGAAAAAAGTTGACTCAATCTTTGCTTTGTGTGTCTGTGTCTGCCACACTAAGCATGTAGAACAGAAAGAGGAAAAGAGAACTGTCCGAGGACTTGAGAACCAAAATTGTACCAACAATCTCAAGGTTACTAGTCCATCTCCAGAGATCTTGATGTTCCTTTGTCTATGGTGTGCTACATTCTCACGAAGTTTACAACCCATAGCACTACAGCTAATCTCCCTGGATATGGATGCCAGAGAAAAATTGATGAAAGGTTGCAACACCAGGTAATCCGGATGGTGGATAAGCAGCCCCAATCAAGTTCCAAAGCAATTCACGCTGTCCTGCAGGCTCGGCGGGCATCAGTGTCAGCACAAAATATCTGTTGACATTTGAAAGAAATGAAATGTTATGGCAGGGCTGTGAAGTCGGTAAACCAAACCACTGACTCCGACTCCTCAATTTCCCTGACTTCCGACTCCATGACTGACTTGATAGCAGTACCTCACTACTGAGCATGTACATAAAGTGCAGCACAGATTCATCTCATCTGAAAGCCTAGATCCTCAGTTCAGAAATAGAACAGATATTTATAGGACTTTACAGAACTTTCCCAAATTATGAAAACTTTTACAGCACATCCTGCTCTGAACTACTGAACCCAATTTATTATATATTTTAGGAGTCAGAGTCGGTCCATTTTATACCAACTCCAACTGTGACTTCACCAAATTTGGACACGACCTCAACAGCCCCGGGCAGGAGAACCAGTAGGACCCCACTGCTCACAAAGACATATAAAAAAGCTAGTATCCAACAAAAAATATGTTAGGCCGCACCCAATACTAACATTGTTTCCATGGACATCGGGGCGCTCGTCCACACCAGGGGGTCCATCCCAGTAGAGGAATCCACAGCGAAAATACAAAGAAGGACAGCGCCACACCAGGAAGTGACAAGCAGTAACACTCTTTATTCTGCCTCCTGCGGCGACGTTTCCGCAGAATATAAAAAAGCTAGTCTGCAGTTTGCCAAAATCCTTCTGGGAAAGCATCTTGTGGACAGATGAGACCAAGATAGAACTTTTTTGGTAAAGCACATCATTCTACTGTTTTCCGAAAACAGAATGACACCTACAAAGAAAAAAACACGGTAGCTATAATCAAATATGGTGTAGGTTCAAGGATGTTTTTGGGCTGTTTTGCTGCCTCTGGCGCTGGATGCCTTGACAGTGTGCAGGGCATCATGAAATCTGAAGCTCACCAAATGATTTTAATCGTAATGTAGCGTGTAGTGCCCAGTGTCAGAAAGCTGGGTTTGTGTTCTAGGTCACTGGACTTCCAGCAGGACAATGACCCCAAACATATTTAAAGAAGCACCCACAAATGGAAACAAAGCGCTGGAGAATTCTGAAGTGGTCAGCAGTGAGTCTGGATCTAATTCCCATTGAACACCTGTGGAGAGATCTTAAAATTGCTGTTGGGAGAAGGCACGCTTCAAATATCAGGGACCTGGAGCAATTTGCAACAGAAAAATTCCAGTTGAGAGGTGAAAAGAAGCTTGTTGGTTATAGGAAACGATTAATTGCAGTTATTTATTCCAAAGCATGTGCAACCTAATATTGAGTTGAGGTTGCTAACCATTTTGTCAGGCTCATTTTTGAGGTTTTGTGTGAAATTATGTCCAATTTTCTTTTTCTCTGTTTATTTTGTGTTGTCCCAATACACACAAAGGAAATAAACGTGTATAACAAAACGTGTGTAATTACAAGAATTTTCTTGGAGAAATAATAATAATAATAATTTTTATTTATATAGCGCCAACATATTCCGCAGCGCTTTACAAATTATAGAGGGGACTTGTACAGACAATAGACATTACAGCATAACAGAAATACAGTTCAAAACAGATACCAGGAGGAATGAGGGCCCTGCTCGCAAGCTTACAAACTATGAGGAAAAGGGGAGACACGAGAGGTGGATGGTAACAATTGCTATAGTTATTCGGACCGGCCATAGTGTAAGGCTCGGGTGTTCATGTAAAGCTGCATGAACCAGTTAACTGCCTAAGTATGTAGCAGTACAGACACAGTGGGCTATTAACTGCATTAAGTGAATGAGAACATGATGCGAGGAACCTGAGTGTTTTTTTTTTTTTTTTTTATAAATAGGCCACACAGGGATAGTTAGGTTAATGCATTGAGGCGGTAGGCCAGTCTGAACAAATGAGTTTTTAGGGTACGCTTAAAACTGTGGGGATTGGGGATTAATCGTATTAACCTAGGTAGTGCATTCCAAAGAATCGGCGCAGCACGTGTAAAGTCTTGGAGACAGGAGTGGGAGGTTCTGATTATTGAGGATGCTAACCTGAGGTCATTAGCGGAGCGGAGGGCACGGGTAGGGTGGTAGACTGATACCAGGGAGGAGATGTAGGGTGGTGCTGAGCCATGGAGTGCTTTGTGGATGAGGGTAGTAGTTTTGTACTGGATTCTGGAGTGGATGGGTAGCCAGTGTAATGACTGGCACAAGGTAGAGGCATCGGTGTAACGGTTGGTGAGGAATATGATCCTGGCTGCAGCATTCAGGACAGATTGGAGCGGGGAAAGTTTGGTAAGAGGGAGGCCGATTAGTAGAGAGTTACAATAGTCCAGACGAGAATGAATAAGTGAAACAGTAAGAGTTTTTGCAGAGTCGAAAGTAAGAAAAGGGCGAATTCTAGAAATGTTTTTGAGATGCAGGTAAGAAGAGCGAGCCAGTGATCGGATGTGGGGGGTGAATGAAAGGTCAGAATCAAGGATGACCCCAAGGCAGCGGGCATGTTGCTTTGGAGTAATGGTGGAACCGCACACGGAGATGGCAATGTCAGGCAAAGGTAGGTTAGTAGAGGGAGAGAACACGAGGAGTTCAGTTTTTGACAGGTTAAGTTTCAGATAGAGGGAGGACATGATGTTAGAGACAGCGGTAAGACAATCACTGGTGTTTTCTAAAAAACAATAGAGAAATACTTCATTTTCTCGATCAATTTCAAGGGCACCAACACTTTCGGCCGTGACTGTATATACATATACAGTGTGTTCCAAATTATTATGCAAATTGGATTTTAGTGTCATAAAGTATTTTGTTTTTCAAATAAACTCGTGGATGGTATTGTGTCTCAGGGCTCAATGGATCACTGAAATCGATCTTAAACACGTGATAATTAGTTTTCCAGGTGATTCTAATTAAAGGAAAACTGCTTAAAAATGATGTGCCTCATTATTAAGCAGGCCACATGATTCAAGCAATATGGGAAATAAAAAGGATCTATCTGCTGCCGAAAAGCATCAAATAGTGCAATGCCTTGGACAAGGTATGAAAACATATTTCACAAAAACTTAAGAGTGATCATCATACTGTGAAGAGATTTGTGACTGAAACAGAGCACAGACAGAGTTCATGCAGATAAAGGCATAAGGAGGAAGGTTTATCCAGACAAATTCATTGGATTAAGAGAACAGCTGCCAAAATACCATTACAAAGCAGCAAACAGATATTTGAAGCTGCTGGTGCCTCTGGAGTCCCTCGAACATCAAGGTGTAGGAACCTTCAAAGGCTTGCTTTGGTTCATAAACCTACTATTCAGTCACCACTAAACAGTGTTCACAAGCAGAAACGGATGCAGTGGGCCCAGACATACATGAAGACTAAGTTTCAAATAGTCTTGTTTACTGATGAGTGTCGAGCAACCCTGGATGGTCCAGATGGATGGAGTAGTGGATGGTTGGTGAATGGCCACTATGTCCTAACAAGGCTGCGATGTCAGCAAGGAGGTGGAGGAGTCATGTTTTGGGCCGGAATCATGGGGAAAACAGTCTGATAGAGAGCCCTTTAAGGTTCCTGAAGGTGTGAAAATGACCTCTGCAAAGTATATAGAGTTTCTCACTGACAACTTTCTTCCATGGTATAAAAAGCAGAAACGTGCCTTCAGGAGCAAAATCATCTTCATGCATGACAATGCACCATCTCAAGCTGCAAAGAATACCTCTGAGCCATTGGCTGCTATGGGCATAAAAGGAGATAAACTCTTGGTGTGGCCACCATCTTCTCCTGACCTCAACCCTATAGAGAACCTCTGGAGTATCATCAAGCAAAAGATCTATGAGGGTGGGAGGCAGTTCACATCAAAACAGCAGCTCTGGGAGGCTATTCTGACTTCATCCAAATAAATAAAAGCAGAAACTCCAAAAACTCACAAGTTCATTGGATGCAAAAATTGTGAAGGTGATAGATATCAAAGAAGGATTCCTATGTTAACATGTAACTTGGCCTGTTGGGATGTTTTGGAGTTAAATAGCTTTTTCGTTCAGTGAATGTGACCATCTAATGCTGCAAATTCCACAAACGAGCATTTTCAGTTCTTTATTCCCTTCCTGACATGCGCCATACTAGTACTGCTCTGCGAGAACCACGTTCCCGCAAACTGCAGTACCAGTACGGCGCTGCTATTTCCGGTCACTGCACAGCATCGCGCGGTGACCAGGTAAGGATGGCTGCCGTTTCTCATAGCAGACCATCCTGGCATGTAACCATGTGGGGCTGATACACCCTCCCCCCCCCCCCCCCACACCGCGTCTGCTAGCGCTGTGATTGGCTGGTGAACTCTCACCAGCCAATCACAGCAAAGCTGACAAAGTTGTATAAAAAAAAAAAGCATGTGACAGGCTGTGATTGGTGCTACGTCACACAGCACCAATCACAGCCGTCACAGTAGGTGGGGTGATCACCACATCACCTCACCTGATTAACCCTTATGGCGCTGATTGGCTGAACAATAGCTTCTAGCCAGTTAGCGTCAAAGGGGTTAATTTAAAATAGCGATTACTGCCCTGCACGCTATCTTTACCTCAGATTTGGCGTGCAGAGCGATGGTCTAAGCCCCTATGTGTCACATGAGCAAAGGAATCCATTGGTGGCCAGTGCGATCGTCCCTGCAATCTCCTGCCCTCCTGTGCTGTGTGCGGATCTCCTGTGATCTGCTTTCTGCTGCCATCTGCGTGACTCCTGTGATCACAGCAGCAGCACCTCCCCCACCCCTTTCCCATCCCCATCCCTGTTTCAATGCCCCCTCCCCCTCACTCCAATTGATTATTTTTGCGCACTTTTTTGCGCTTTTTTTTACTGTGCGCGGCATTCCACGTAGAGCATTCATGCTCTTCCTGTGCCCGCAGCGCTTTGATCAATATTGCTGCTGATCAGAGACTGCGCCACAGGACTTTTTCTTTTTTTAGCTAGTTAGCGATTTTTTTTTTTTTTTTTTAGAAAAAAATAATAATCATAGTATAGTGTAGTTTTAGACGTAGCAAAGTAGTGTAGCCGGCGTCAAGTGTTTGGTGACGAGTACAATTGAATTTTTAGAGCACTTTTTGCGCTTTTTTCCTGTGCGCGGCGTCCTGCGCAGAGCATTCGTGCTCTTTCTGTGTCCGCAGTGCTTTGATCAGTATCGCTGCTCATCAGAGACTGCGCCACAGGAATTTTTATTTTTTTAGCTAGTGTAGCGGACTTTGCAGTCTAAGCGACGTCCAAGTTTTTTTTAGAAAAAAATAATAGTAGTTAGTACAGCATAGTTTTAGACATAGCAAGGTGGCGTAGCCAGCATCACATCGTTAGTGACGACCGATCTTTTAGAGAAAAAAAAAAAATTGTACAGCGTAGTTTTAGTGGTAGCGTGTTAGTACAGCCGGCGTCACAGCGTTAGTGACGACCGATCTTGTTTTAGGAGAAAAAAAAGTACAGAGTAGTTTTATAGGTAGGGAGTTAGCTTTTTTTTTTCTTGCATAAAAAGTGCATTAGGGGAGCGTACGTCACATTGTTGGTGACGTCCGTTTTTCTTTTGTAAAAAAGAATTTGCGTCAGATAAATTTATAGGGAGGGCATTAGTGTAGTGAACATGGTTTTTTTTAACCCCTTTACCCCCAAGGGTGGTTTGCACGTTATGGACCGGGCCAATTTTTACAATTCTGACCACTGTCCCTTTATGAGGTTATAACTCTGGAACGCTTCAACGGAAATTTCTTTGATATTACCTGCGTTTATTTGTGAAAAAAACGGAAATTTGGCGAAAATTTTGAAAATTTCGCAATTTTCCAACTTTGAATTTTTATGCAATTAAATCACAGAGATATGTCACACAAAATACTTAATAAGTAACATTTCCCACATGTCTACTTTACATCAGCACAATTTTGGAACCAAAATTTTTTTTTGTTAGGGAGTTATAAGGGTTAAAAGTTGACCAGCAATTTCTCATTTTTACAACACCATTTTATTTTAGGGACCACATCTCATTTGAAGTCATTGTGAGGGGTCTATATGATAGAAAATACCCAAGTGTGACACCATTCTAAAAACTGCACCCCTCAAGGTTCTCAAAACCACATTCAAGAAGTTTATAAACCTTTCAGGTGTTTCACAGGAATTTTTGGAATGTTTAAATAAAAATGAACATTTAACTTTTTTTCACAAAAAATTTACTTCAGCTCCAATTTGTTTTATTTTACCAAGTGTTACAGGAGAAAATAGACCCCAAACGTTGTTGTACAATTTGTCCTGAGTACGCCAATACCCCATATGTGGGGGTTAACCACAGTTTGGGCGCATGGCAGAGCTCGGAAGGGAAGAAGCGCCGTTTGACGTTTCAATGCAAAATTGACAGGAATTGAGATGGGACGCCATGTTGCGTTTGGAGAGCCACTGATGTGCCTAAACATTGAAACCCCCACAAGTGACACCATTTTGAAAAGTAGACCCCCTAAGGAACTTATCTAGATGTGTGGTGAGCACTTTGACCCACCAAGAGCTTCACAGAAGTTTATAATGCAGAGCCAAAAAATAAAACAAAAATTTTTTCCCACAAAAATTATTTTTTAGCCTTCAGTTTTGTATTTTCTCGAGGGTAAAAGGAGAAATTTAACCCCAAAAGTTGTTGTCCAATTTGTCCTGAGTGCGTTGACACCCCATATGTGGGGGGGGAACCACCGTTTGGGCGCATGGGAGGGCTCGGAAGGGAAGGAGCGCCATTTGGAATGCAGACTTAGATGGAATGGTCTGCAAGCGTCACATTGCGTTTGCAGAGCCCCTAATATACCTAAACAGTAGAAACCCCCCACAAGTGACCCCATATTGGAAACTAGACCCCCCCCACAAACTTATCTAGATGTGTTGTGAGAACTTTGAGCCCCCAAGTGTTTCACTACAGTTTATAATGCAGAGCCGTGAAAATAAAAAATCTTTTTTTTCCCCACAAAAATTATATTTTAGCCCCCAGTTTTGTATTTTCCCAAGGGTAACAGGAGAAATTGGACCCCAAAAGTTGTTGTCCAATTTGTCCTGAGTACGCTGATACCCAATATGTTGGGGTAAACTCCTGTTTGGGCACACGGGAGAGCTCGGAAGGGAAGGAGCACTGTTTTACTTTTTCAACGCAGAATTGGCTGGAATTGAGATCGGACGCCATGTCGCGTTTGGAGAGCCCCTGATGTGTCTAAACAGTGGAAACCCCCCAAATATAACTGAAACCCTAATCCAAACACACCCCTAACCCTAATCCCAACGATAACCCTAACCACACCTCTAACCCAGACACACCCCTAATCCTAATCCCAACCCTATTCCCAACCGCAAATGTAATCCTAACTTTAGCCCCAACCCTAACTGTAGCCTTAACCCTAGCCCTAACCCTAGCCCCAACCCTAACCCTAACCCTAGCCCTAACTCTAGCCCTAACCCTAGCCCTAACCCTAGCCCTAACACTAATGGGAAAATGGAAATAAATACATTTTTTTAATTTTTCCCTAACTAAGGGGGTGATGAAGGGGGGTTTGATTTACTTTTATAGCATTTTTTTTAGCGGATTTTTATGATTGGCAGCCGTCACACACTGAAAGACGCTTTTTATTGCAAAAAATATTTTTTGCGTTACCACATTTTGAGAGCTATAATTATTCCATATTTGAGTCCACAGAGTCATCTGAGGTCTTGTTTTTTGCGGGACGAGTTGACGTTTTTATTGGTAACATTTTTGGACACGTGACATTTTTTGATCGCTTTTTATTCTGATTTTTGTGAGGCAGAATGACCAAAAACCAGCTATTCATGAATTTCTTTTGGGGGAGGCGTTTATACCATTCCGTGTTTGGTAAAATTGATAAAGCAGTTTTATTCTTCGGGTCAGTACGATTACAGCGACACCTCATTTATATTTTTTTATGTTTTGGCGCTTTTATACGATAAAAACTATTTTATAGAAAAAAATAATTATTTTTGCATCGCTTTATTCTGAGGACAATAACTTTTATTTTTTTGCTGATGTTGCTGTATCGCGGCTCGTTTTTTGCGGGACAAGATGATGCATTCAGCGGTGCCATAATTATTTATATCCGTCTTTTTGATCGCGTGTTATTCCACTTTTTGTTCGGCGGTATGATAATAAAGCGTTTTTTGCCTTTTTTGTTTTTCTTACGGTGTTTACTGAAGGGGTTAACTAGTGTGACAGCTTTATAGGTCGGGTCGTTACGGACGCGGCGATACTAAATATGTGTACTTTTATTGTTTGTTTTTGTTATTTAGATAAAGAAATGTATTTATGGGAATAATATTTTTTTTTTTTTCATTATTTAGGTTTTTTTTTTTTTTACTTTTTTTAAACACTTGGAAATTTTTTTTTTTTACTTTTTTACTTTGTCCCGGGGGGGACAATACAGATCGGTGATCTGACAGTTTGCACAGCACTCTGTCAGATCAACGATCTGACTTACAGCACTGCAGGCTTACCAAGCGCCTGCTCTGAGCAGGCACTTGGTAAGACACCTCCCTCCCTGCAGGACCCGGATGCCGCGGCCATTTTGGATCGGGGCCTTGCTGCAGGGAGGAAGGTAGGAGACCCTCGCAGCAACGCGATCACATCGCGTTGCTGCGGGGGTCTCAGGGAAGCCCGCAGGGAGCCTCCTCCCTGCGCGATGCTTCCCTGCACCGCCGGCACATCGCGATCATGTTTGATTGCGGTGTGCCGGGGGTTAATGTGCCGGGGGCGGTCCGTGACTGCTCCTGGCACATAGTGCCGGATGTCAGCTGCGATAAGCAGCTGACACCCGGCCGCGATCGGCCGCGCTCCCCCCGTGAGCGCGGCCGATCGCGCTGGACGTACTATTCCGTCCTTGGGAAGTAGGGCCCACCCCACATGGACGGAATAGTACGTCCAATGGCAGAAAGGGGTTAATGCAAACTTTTTTTTTTTTTAATCTGATTTTTCTTTCCATTTTTTCTTCTACATTTTACCTCTCTACTTTTTTTTTCTCTCTGTTTTGTTATAATGACGAGTACCCTATACACAAGCCCCACACATTACACATGTAAAAGCACCACTTACATACACATCCCCGGGGTTTGGGGGAAAAAAATAAATGGCCCATTAGTCAACAAGGCGCTATTCACCGGAGGAGGCTTACGCCATACTTGCGTCCGACACGGATACAGCCAGTGAGGAAGATCCCACATTCCTCTAGTCCTCCTCCTCGTCATCTTCCTCATCTGGTGAGGAAGGACCCCCAACAAGGCACCCTTGGACCCAGGCAACTCCTGCAGCAATCGATCTCGTATGGATTGCACCTCCCGAAAATTTTCAGCCCGTCATTCCGGATTTCAGCAGCAGCCCAGGAATCCAGTTTGACACCACTGGTCTCACTGAAATTGACTTCTTCAAACTCTTTTTCAGAGATGAAATAATAAATCTTATGGTGGCCCAGACAAACCTGTATGCCCAGCAATTTTTCACCCAAAATCCCACGTCCTCATACGCCAGATGGACCCCCGTAAATGCAGCAGAGATGATGACATTTTGGGGAATTGTGCTGCATATGGGCATAATAAAAAAAAAAAAAAAACAGATTCGTCAGTACTGGAGTACTGAAATTGTGTGGGAATTGCTGCACCCACTGCTGGATAAGGGTTATCACCTCTACATTGATAATTTTTACACCAGCATCCCATTCTTCAAGACCCTCTCTGCCAGAGGTACAGTTCCATGTGGCACCGTGCGAAAAAAATCAGCGAGGCCTCCCTAAGCTGCTAATTGGGCAAATGCTGAGAAAAGGGGAAAGCAGAGCCCAATGCAGCAACAACATGCTGGTGGTCAAGTATAAGGACAAAAGGGATGTCCTTATCCTGACCACCATACACCGTAACAACAGCACCCTTGTCACTGTTCGTGGGACCACAACACAAGTCAGAAAGCCAGATTGTATCTTGGATTACAATCGGTACATGGGGGTTGTGGATCTTTCAGATCAGGTCCTCCAACCATACAGTGCCATGCGAAAAGCCAAAGTATGGTACAAAAAAATTGTCCGTGCACATTGTACAGATGGCACTGTACAATGCTTTTGTGCTGTCCCGATCTGCAGGCAATACGGGGACCTTCCTTCAGTTTCAGGAGGAAGTCATCAAGGCCCCAATGTTTTGCACTCGGGGAGGTGAGGGCCCCAGTACTTCTGAATCTGATAGTGCCCGTATTGTCCCAGGTCAACATTTCCCAGGACAGGTTCCCCAAGCAGCGAGGACAGGCCGATCACAAAAATGGTGCAGAGTATGCTCCAAGAAGGGAATCCGAAAGGACACAACTTACCATTGTGAAACCTGCCCTGAGAAACCTGGCCTTTGCATTAAGGATTGCTTCAAAGCGTACCACACGTTCACAAATTAATAAAATAAGTTTATACCCTTTTGATACAACACATCTATAATCTGATGTACCGAGCACATCTTACACATACCGCCACATTATAAATTCATGCACTAAAACCAAAAGCATTATAGTTATTACTATAAAACTATGCCTCTAAATAAATTCCTTCAGAGGTGTAAGTTTCCAAAATGGGGTCAATTGTGGAGGATTTCCACTGTTTAGGCACATCAGGGGCTCTGCAAATGCAACATGACGCCCGCACACCATTCCATCAAAGTCTGCAATCCAAAATGCCACTCCTTCAATTCTTAGCCCTGCCGTGCGCCCAAACAGTGGTTTTACCCCACATATGGGGTATCGGCATATTCAGGAGAAAATGTGCAACAACTATAGTGGTCTATTTTCTCCCTTTACCTTTCTGAAAATAAAAACAATTGGGGCTAAGAGATCATTTTTGTGGAAAAAATGATTTTTTTTCATGGCTCTATGTTATAAACTTCTGTGAGGCACTTGGAGGTTTACGGTGCTCACCACATATCTAAATAAATTCCTTGGGAGGTCTAGTTTCCAAAATGGGGTCACTTTTGGGAGATTTCCACTGTTTAGGCACATCAGGGGCTCTGCAAATGCAACATGATTCCCGCAGACCATTCCATCAAAGTCTGCAATCCAAAATGCCACTCCTTCCATTCTGAGCCCTGCCGTGCGCACAAACAGTGGTTTTACCCCACATATGGGGTATCGGCGTACTCAGGAGAAAATGTGCAACAACTTTAGTGGTCTATTTTCTCCCGTTACCTTTGTGAAAATAAAAAATTGGGGCTAAAAGTTCATTTTTGTGGAAAAAATGTGATTTTTTTTATTTTCATGACTCAACGTTATAATTTTCTGTGAGGCACTTGGAGGTTTACAGTGCTCACCACATATCTAAATAATTTCCTTCAGAGGTCTAGTTTCCAAAATGGGGTCATTTTTGGGAGATTTCCACTGTTTAGGCACATCAGGGGCTCTGCAAAAGCAACATGACGTCCGCAGACCATTCTGTCAAAGTCTGCAATCCAAAACGCCACTCATTCCATTCTGAGCCCTGCCATGGGCACAAACAGTCTTTTTCTCCCACATATTGGGTATCAGCGTACTCAGGAGAAAATGTGCAACAACTTTAGTGGTCTATTTTCTCCCGTTACCTTTTTGAAAATAAAAAAATTGGGGATAAAATATCATTTTTGTAGAAATTTTTTTTTTTTTTCACGGCTCTACGTTATAAACTTCTGTGAAGCACCTGGGGGTTGAAAATTCTCACCACACAGCTACATAAGTTCGTTAAAAGGGTCTAGTTTCCAAAATGGGGTCACTTGTGGGGATTTTCCAATGTTTAGGCACATCAGGGGCTCTACAAACGCGACATAGTGTCCACTCTCAATTCCAGCCAATTTTGCGTTCAAAAAGTCAAAAGGTGCTCCTAGCCTTCCGAGCCCTACTGTACGCCCAAACAGTGGTTTCCCCCCACATCTGGGGTATCGGCATATTCAGGAGAAATTGTTCAACAATTTTAGTGGACCATTTTCTCCTTTCACACTTGTGAAAATAAAAAAATCATTGCTAAAAGATAATTTTCGTGGAAAAATTTGATTTTGTTTTCACTGCTCTACGTTATAAACTTCTGTGAAGCACCTGGCGATTCAAAGTGCTCACTACACAGCTACATAAGTTCGTTAAAGGGTCTACTTTCCAAAATGGGGTCACTTGTGGAGGTTTTCCAATCTTTAGGCACATCAGGGGCTCTTCAAACGCGACATGCCGTCCACTCTCAATTCCAGCCAATTTTGCGTTCAAAACATCAAAAGGTGCTCCTTCCCTTCCGGGCCCTGCTGTATGCCCAAACAGTGGTTTTCCCCCACATATGGGGTATTGGCGTATTCAGGAGAAATTGCTCAACAATTTTAGTGGACCATTTTCTTGTTTTACACTTGTGAAAATAAAAAAATTGTTGCCGAATGATCATTTTTGTGACTAAAAAGTTAAATGTTCATTTTTTCCTTACACATTGCTTCAGCTCCTGTGAAGCACCTGATGGGTTAATAAACTTCTTGAATGTGGTTTTGAGTACCTTGAGGGGTGCAGTATTTGGAATGGTGTCACTTTTGGGTATTTTCTGTAATATAAATTTTATTGAAAAAAATGAAAAATCGCAGGTCAACTTTTAATCCCTATAACATCCTGACAAAAAAAAAATTTTGGTTCCAAAATTGTGCTGATGTGTAGTACACATGTGGGAAATGTTAATTATTAACTAATTTTTGTGACATATCTCTGATTTAAGGACATAAAAATTCAAATTTTCGCCAAATTTCCGTTTTTTTCACAAATAACCATAAGTCATATCAAAGAAATTTTACCACTATCATAAAGTACAATATTTCTCGAGAAAACAGTCTCAGAATCACTAGGATCCGCTGAACCGTTTCAGAGTTATGACCTCATAAAATGACAGTGGTCAGAATTGAAAAAAATGGCCTGGTCAGGAAGTTGAAAACAGGTTTCGGGGTGAAGAGGTTAAAACATATCACATGTTTAGAAATTCTACTGTGCATAATAATTTGGAACAGTGCATTTTGAGTTTTTATTCTTTTTGGAGATTATACGGTTATCATTGGGAGGTTTCTTCAATAAAACTCGATGTATACTCTAACGGGTGATGACTTTTATTAGACTGACCACCATTTGCACCGACCATTTAGGAAAATCCGAGAAAAATATGATTTGCATAATAATTTGGAACATGGTGTGTATGTGTATATATATATATATATATAAATATATATATGCGCAGTATATACAGCTCTGCTATATATAATTAAGAGACCACTGCAAAATTTTCAGTTTGTCTGATTTTTCTCTTTATAGATATATTTTTGAGTAAAATTTGTTCTTTTATTCTATAAACTACTGATAACGACTCCGAAGTTCCAAGCAATACATTTTGCATTTAATGTTTGAAAATGAGAAATGGTCAAAATAACAAAAAAAAAAAATTGCATTGCTTGCCGACCTCAAATAATGCAAAGAAAAAAACAAGTTCA
The DNA here is from genome assembly GCF_032444005.1 of Ranitomeya imitator. NCBI lineage: Eukaryota > Metazoa > Chordata > Amphibia > Anura > Dendrobatidae > Ranitomeya > Ranitomeya imitator. The sequence continues at coordinate 492,793,352 of NC_091283.1, read as the reverse complement.
TAATCATTTAGAAACAACAATACTAATGTTTTAACTCAGGAAGAGTTCAGAAATCAATATTTTGTGGAATAACCATGATTTTTAATCACAGCTTTCATGCGTCTTGGCATGCTTTCCACCAGTCTTTCACACTGCTTCTGGGTGACCTTATGCCACTCCTGGTACAAATATTTAAGCAGTTCTTCTCTGTTTGATGGCTTGTGCCTATCCATCTTCCTTTTGATTACATTCCAGAGGTTTTCAATGGGGTTTAGGTCCAGAGATTGGGCTGCTCATGACAGTGATTTGATGTGGTGGTCCTTCATCCACACTTTGATTGACCTAGCTGTGTGAAATATATCTCAAGGCACGGTGCACATAGCAATTGTACATGGGAGGAGAGAAATATATATATATATATATATATATATATATATATATATATATATATATATATATATATATATATATATATAACCACCAATGTGCACCAATGGAAGGTGTACCAATGGAAGGTGTATCGGACAAATCGGGAAAACATAGAAAAAAAACGAAACAAAGTCCAAAAATGCAGTATAAATTATAATATTTATTAAAATATATATAATATAGTGTAACAGTGGGAAAAAATACCATAAAAAGCACAACACCAGGGACATGTAAATGGCAGCACTAAAAATAAGTTAAATATATAACCAGTGTAAGAACAACATATATGTGCATACCTGTGTCAATAAGCCATAAAATATATAGCAAGCAGATTTACCAAATGAATATTATAAAGTGCATGTGCAAATTTAATTAATTGGTGGCAAAAAGTAGACCGAATAGAGACGCTGATAATAAATATTGGTGCAATCTATTGGCGCTAAATCCGGCCGGTATATAGTATAATAGTCATAGTGACCAGTGAGCTATAAAGCACCCAGCGGGCAAGCAAACAAAAAAAAAAAAATTGCCCAAAAAAACAAAATAAAAATCGGAGTAGAGGTCAAAAAGAAGCCACCTGGTATTACCTGCTGAATGGGATGAACGTCCCTGGGATGTGCCGAACCCCGATGCGCGTTTCGGCGTCTGCCTTCGTCAGAGGGTGGCTACATCCAAGGGAAGCTAGGTATTTATGTAATGGGCAGCCAATGAGAGGGGGAGCGGGTGTGGAGCGACGTGCGCCGACATAGGAGGTCATCAGAAGGCGCCGACCCACAAACCCATGCAGCCCCGGCGCCGCAATCAGCTGACGCGACACAGGGGAACATGGGAGAGGGGTGGAGCCAACCAGGACGCAATGACAGCGTGCGTTCCACCCGGACCACTGTCATTGGATAAAAGAGACCATGTGATGCCGCAGGTCCTGGAAGGGTAAAAGTAAATCTAGACTGAGTGTTGAAACTAATAGGAAAAATGAGACCATGTGATGTGGCAGGTCCTGAAAGGGAAAAGGTGAACATAACTGAGTACTGGGATGACAAATAAATGTAAATCTAGTGATAATAATCGTCAGTGAATCTAAGACTAGTGCTAATAATCAATACAGGGGGAAATAAATATACAGAACAAAAGTTGGCAAAAACAGATGAAGTGTGAAATAAATAATAGAGAAAAAATAGAAATAAGATTAATATGTATAAATGCAATAAATAAAAATAATAATAAATATAAAAATAATAATAATAAATTTGAAAAAAAAATAAATAAATAATGTGTGTGTGTGTGTGTGTGTGTGTGTGTGTGTGTGTGTGTGTGTGTGTGTGTGTGTGTGTGTGTGTGTGTGTGTGTGTGTGTGTGTGAAAAAAGGGGGGAAAATATATCGTGTAAAAGGAAGGGCTGGTGGAATAAGATTGGCTATGATGAAAATACGGGGACCAAAAAAGTGCCTAAATCATAAGAATAATAATGTGTAAACACACTAACACACAATAAGGTATAAATATAGTGATGGAGGTAATTGCCCTGTAAAGCTTGGCATTCAAGTGACAAGTTATGCACATAAATAAGAAGTGTATATGATAAGATAATATACATAGCATAAAAGATAATAAATAATAATAATGAAATAATAAACAAAATATATAACAAAAGTAATGAAAAAATAAATAAATAAAAAATAAATAAAAATAATAACAATAATATAATAATAATAACAACAAAATGAGCATATATACACAAAATAAAAATTAGTGCAAAAAATGTGCACACAAATAACAAAAAATCAACCTGTGCATATTACATAATAAAGATATATTCCAAATAAGAATGAACAACGGTATAATAAAAGATAGTAACAATTTTGTTAATACACTCCACAGCTCGACTTCTTCGATTATGACCCGCATCAGTGAAGATGGTAATACGGCACGGAAACAAAAGTCCAGGAATGCCGAAGAAAAAAATCCACGAACACAACAGACTCCGATGGTGAGAATGGGAAAATTAAGGTAACTAAAATAAAGAAAAGACACAGTGAATACCATATTATACAGTTAGGTCCATATATATTTGGACAGAGACAACATTTTTCTAATTTTGGTTATAGACATTACCACAATGAATTTTAAACAAAACAATTCCAATGCAGTTGAAGTTCAGACTTTCAGCTTTCATTTGAGGGTATCCACATTAAAATTGGATGAAGGGTTTAGGAGTTTCAGCTCCTTAGCATGTGCCACCCTGTTTTTAAAAGGACCAAAAGTAATTGGACAGATTCAATAATTTTTAAATAAAATGTTTATTTTTAGTACTTGGTTGAAAACCCTTTGTTGGCAATGACTGCCTGAAGTCTTGAGCTCATGGACATCACCAGACGCTGTGTTTCCTCCTTTTTGATGCTCTGCCAGGCCTACACTACAGTGGTTTTCAGCTGCTGTTTGTTTTTGGGCCTTCCTGTCTGAAGTTTAGTCTTTAACAAGTGAAATGCATGCTCAATTGGGTTGAGATCAGATGACTGACTTGGCCATTCAAGAATATTGCACTTCTTTGCTTTAATAAACTCCTGGGTTGCTTTGGCTTTATGTTTTGGGTCATTGTCCATCTGTAGTATGAAACAACGACCAATTAGTTTTGCTGCATTTGGCTGGATCTGAGCACACAGTATATCTCTGAATACCTCAGAATTCATTTGGCTGCTTGTGGCCTGTGTCACATCATTAATAAACACTAGTGACCCAGTGGCACTGGCAGCCATGCATGCCCAAGCCATCACACTGCCTCTGCCGTGTTTTACAGTTGATGTGGTATGCTTTGGATCATGAGCTGTACCACGCCTTCGCCATACTTTTCTCTTTCCATCTTTCTGGTAGAAGTTGATCTTGGTTTCATCTGTCCAAAAAATGTTCTTCCAGAACAGTGCTAGCTTTTTTAGATGTTTTTTAGCAGAGTCCAGTCTAGCCTTTTTATTCTTGATGCTTATGAGTGGCTTGCACCATGCAGTGAACCCTCTGTATTTACTTTCATGCAGTCTTCTCTTTATGGTAGATTTGGATATTGATAAGCCGACCTCCTGGAGAGTGTTGTTCACTTGGTTGGCTGTTGTGAAGGGATTTCTCTTCACCATGGAGATAATTCTGCGATCATCCACCACTGTTGTCTTCCGTGGGCGCCCAGGTCTTTTTGCATTTATGAGTTCACCAGTGCTTTCTTTCTTTCTCGGGATGTACCAAACTGTAGATTTTGCCACTCCTAATATTGTAGCAATTTCTCGGATGGGTTTTTTCTGTTTTCGCAGCTTAAGGATGGCTTGTTTCACCTGCATGGAGAGCTCCTTTGACCGCATGTTTACTTCACAGCAAAACCTTCCAAATGCAAGCACCACACCTCAAATCAACTCCAGGCCTTTTATCTGCTTAATTGAGAATGACATAGCGAAGGGATTGCCCACACCTGTCCATGAAATAACCTTGGAGTCAATTGTCCAATTACTTTAGGTCCCTTTAAAAACAGGGTGGCACATGTTAATTAGCTGAAATTCCTAAACCCTTCATCCAATTTTAATATGGATACCCTCAAATGAAAGCTGAAAGTCTGAACTTCAACTGCATCTGAATAGTTTTGTTTAAAATTCATTGTGGTAATGTCTATAACCAAAATTAGAAAAATGTTGTCTCTGTCCAAATATATATGGACCTAACTGTATATAAATAATTGCACCGAATTAAAATAGGACCAAAAAAGGGACCAAATGAGCACAAATACTAATGCTCATAATTAAAAGGAAATAATACATGACCATATTTATTAAACATATAAGGAAAATCGTATATATAATACTAATTAAAATCATGATTATAACTTGGATGATCAGGTGGGGAAAAGGGAATTATAGAAAAGGGGCAAAGCTAATGTTTTCATTTAAACCTAGAGGATGCATAGTGTTGAGTGTCCATATCCATCTAGTCTCAGTTTGTGCTAACCTCTGACTTATATTGCCTCCACGTATAGAAGGTGCTATTTTATCAATGCCTCTTATCCTCAATAAGGAAGGATCACAATTATGGAATTGCTTAAAATGTTTCGGAATAGTCTTTAAGGTAGAGGTATCATCCACATTCAATGCAGCCTTTATGCCGTTGACGTGTTCTCGTACTCGTATTTTAAATTGACGAGAAGTAAGGCCTATATAAATTTTTTGGCATGGACATGTGGTGTAATAGATCATGGCCTTGGTTTCACAATTAATGAAATGATTGATGTTGAAGCATTTCAATCCAGTGGAGTCAGTAAATGTATTCGTTTTCTCAATATTAGAACATGCCGCACAGTGTCCACATTGAAAAGAACCCTTCTTTTGTTTCATCTGTGAGAGGAAGGTTTTAGATTCACCCTGATAGTGACTGTTCACCAATGTATCACGAATGTTTCTAGGACGGCGAAATGTAATACTTGGTTCCTTTGAAAGGTACTTCGATAGTGTGCCGTCTGCTAATAATATGGGCCAAGCTTGTTGTAAAATATTCCGCATCTTCTGATTATCAGTATGGTATTGAGTGATAAAACGTACTTGTCTTGAGATTGGAGGTTTTGTGGATGAATAGAGTAATTCATTCCTAGGGGAATGCTTAGCTCTATTGTACGCTCTCTTTATGCATCGGCGGCCGTAGCCTCGATCCATAAACCTAGTTTTAAGTTCCTCAGCACGTGACTCAAAATCTTCATTGGTGGAACACAAACGTCTAAGGCGTAAAAATTGGCCGACTGGAATAGAACGCATTAAAGGTATTGGATGGGCAGATGATGCATGGAGTAATGCATTAGTGGATGCTTGCTTCCTATAGATATCAGACTGGAGAATATTGGTATTGTCACGTTTGATAAGTACATCTAAAAACTCAATGGTGTTGGTATCATAATGATACGTGAGATGAATGTTATGATCGTTAAAGAAGTTGTCCACTACTATAAAGTTGTTTTTTTTTCATAAATCTTGCTATTATGTGCCACTGAAAACATCTACTGTGTTTATTTTAGCAATATTACCTGTTATCATGCTGTAGCAGCACATCTTCAGTGCTGGATTCAGCTCTCATGGGGTTAATCGACAACTTCCTTATTGTGCCCTAATACTACAAGTTCCATGATGCTTTGCACTGCCACTAAGCCCGAACCTAGCACACCCACTCCAAAAACACACCCAAACCCCTCCCTCCTCTCCCTCCTCTCTCTTCAAAAAGATTTGTGGTGTCATTTCTGTCCAACTCCTCTTTTACATTTGTCCAACCCACACTCCATTACACACAGATAGATAGATAGATGGATATTAGATAGATAAATAGATAGATATTAGATAGATAGATAGATAGATAGATAATAGATAGATATTAGATAGATAGATAGATAGATATTAGATAGATAGATAGATAGATATTAGATAGATAGATAGATAGATAGATAGATAGATAGATAGATAGATAGATATTAGATAGATATTAGATAGATAGATATATAGATAGATAGATGATAGATATTGGATAGATAGATAGATAGATAGATAGATAGATAGATAGATGATAGATAGATAGATAGATATGGGATGATAGATATTGGATAGATAGATAGATAGATAGATAGATAGATATGGGATGATAGATATTGGATAGATAGATAGATAGATAGATAGATAGATAGATGTGGGATAGATGGATACATACAGATATATCTATATATCTATTTCCATAGATATGTCCATATCCATGTTTCTAAACCCCTTCACCCCCTGGAGCCTTTTTTTGTTTTCTTTTATCGCTCCCCTTCTTTCCAGAGCCATAATGTTTCCGTCAATATGGCCATGTGAGGGCTTATCTTTTGCGGGACAAGTTCTACTTTTGAACGACACCATTGGTTTTACCATATCGTGTAGTAGAAAATGTGAAAAAAATTCAAAGTGCGATGAAATTGCAAAAAAAGTGCAATCCCACACTTGTTTTTTGCCTTTTTGCTAGGTTCACTAAATGCTAAGACTGTGTGCACACATTGCGGATTTGATTGCAGATCCGCAGCGTTTTTTGCAGTACGGAATTGCATTAAATCCGCAGTGTAGTGCACAACCAATGTAAGTCTATGGGAGCCGCAGACTTGTTGTGCACATGCTGCGGAAAAGGCCGCACCGAAACGCAGCTTTTTTTTTTCTCCGCAGCATGTCATTTCTTTTGTGCCGAACTGCAGCGTTTCTGCACCCTTGCGCCGGGATCACACTACAGCGAGATACGGCCGAGTCTCGCAGGTTAAAACCAAGCTCTGGCACCGGCACTCTGGAGCGGAGCGTGCGGCCGCATATCAATAATAATAATAATAATAATTTTTATTTATATAGCGCCAACATATTCCGCAGCGCTTTACAAATTATAGAGGGTTCTTGTACAGACAATAGACATTACAGCATAACAGAAATACAGTTCAAAACAGATACCAGGAGGAATGAGGGCCCTGCTCGCAAGCTTACAAACTATGAGGAAAAGGGGAGACACGAGAGGTGGATGGTAACAATTGCTTTAGTTATTCGGACCGGCCATAGTGTAAGGCTCAGGTGTTCATGTAAAGCTGCATGAACCAGTTAACTGCCTAAGTATGTAGCAGTACAGACACAGAGGGCTATTAACTGCATAAAGTGAATGAGAATATGATGCGAGGAACCTGATTGTTTTTTTTTTTTATTTTTATAAATAGGCCACACAGGGATCGTTAGGTTAATGCATTGAGGCGGTAGGCCAGTCTGAACAAATGAGTTTTTAGGGTACGCTTAAAACTGTGGGGATTGGGGATTAATCGTATTAACCTAGGTAGTGCATTCCAAAGAATCGGCGCAGCACGTGTAAAGTCTTGGAGACGGGAGTGGGAGGTTCTGATTATTGAGGATGCTAACCTCAGGTCATTAGCGGAGCCGAGGGCACGGGTAGGGTGGTAGACTGAGACCAGAGAGGAGATGTAGGGTGGTGCAGAGCCATGGAGTGCTTTGTGGGTGAGGGTAGTAGTTTTGTACTGGATTCTGGAGTGGATGGGTAACCAGTGTAATGACTGGCACAAGGTAGAGGCATCGGTGTAACGGTTGGTGAGGAATATGATCCTGGCAGCAGCATTCAGGACATGGAGCCGCACGCTCCGCTCGAGTGCCGGTGCCAGAACTTGTATTTAACCTGCGAGACTCGGCCGTATCTCGCTGTAGTGTGACTCCGGCCTTAGACTTTCATTGAGATATAACAAATATCTGCAGTTTTGCTGCGGATGTGGGTCCGAGAAACGCTGCAGTTCAGGAGGAGGGAAGTGTGTGGGCGGTGACCAGGGCCGGACTGACCATCGGGCACTTCTGGCAAATGCTAGAAAGGCCGGTGCCAGTAGTGGGCCGCTGCACTCTTTCCCCCCTACTCCCAACAGTGCCGCCGCCGCATTCAACTATACCGGCGTCTATGCAATGATGGAGGAGAGAGCGTCCGCTGACGCTCCCTCTCCCATCATTCCCCGCTCTGCCTCTGACACTGCGGGTGCGCGATGACGTCATATCATCGCACACCTGCTGTGTCCCGGACAGACTGCAGACGCCGAGACAGGAGCAGCGCAGGCAAGAGGAAAGGTGAGGAGAGTGTGGAGCCATTATCGGGGGGATGAGATGTGGGTTGTGCTGTATATACCACTGTGTGGGCTGTGCTGTGTATATACCACTGTGTGGGCTGTGCTGTGTATGTACCACTGTGCGGGCTGTGCTGTGTATGTACCACTGTGTGGGCTGTGCTGTGTATGTACCACTGTGTGGGCTGTGCTGTGTATATACCACTGTGTGGGCTGTGCTGTGTATATACAACTGGGTGGGCTGTGCTGTGTATGTACCACTGTGTGGGCTGTGCTGTGTATGTACCACTGTGTGGGCTGTGCTGTGTATGTACCACTGTGTGGGCTGTGCTGTGTATGTACCACTGTGTGGGCTGTGCTGTGTATGTACCACTGTGTGGGCTGTGCTGTGTATATACCACTGTGTGGGCTGTGCTGTGTATATACCACTGTGTGGACTGTGCTGTGTATACTACTCCGCGGGCTGTGCTGTATATACTACTACGCGTGTTGTGCTGTATATACTACGACCCGGGCTGTGCTGTATACTACTACAAGGGCTGTGCTGTATACTACTACGCGGGCTGTGCTATATTATGTGGGCTGTGCTATATACTATGCAAGTTGTGCTATATTATATGCGGGCTTTGATATATACTATGGGAGGTATATTATATTCTATGGGGGAGGCCGTGTTATATACTATGTGGCTGTGTTATATACTATTGCGGGGGTATATTCTACTCTATGGGGGAGGCTGTCTGATATACTATGGGGGGCTGCATTATATTCTATGGGGGCTACATTATACTCTGGGGTGGCTGCATTATACTCAGCAAATTTAGATGTAAGGCTACTTTCACACTTGCGTCGGTACGGGGCCGTCGCAAACCTTCGGCCAGACGTACCGACGGACGTTATGCTAACTTTAGCACAACGTGGGCAGCGGATGCAGTTTTACAACTCATCCGCTGCCCATTGTGATGAGCGTGGAGTTCTAGCCACGCATGCGCGGTCGGAAATGGCAGACACGTCGCAGAAAAAAAGTTACATTAAACTTTTTTTTGTGCGTTGTGTCCGCCAAAACACGACGGATACGTTGCTAATACAAGTCTATGGGTACAAAACGCATCCTGCGAGCACATTTGCCGGATCCGTTTTTTTTCGCCGGATCTTTTTTTTTCTGCCGGATCTTTTTTTTCCCGCCGTATCCTTTTTTTTACCACCTGATCCGTTTTTTTCTCATAGAGTTGTATTAGCGCCGGAGTGCGTCTGATGGCCACACGTTTCATCCGTTTTTTGCTAGATCAGTCGCTGTGCATTTTTTCAACGTACCGAAAAACCGTTCCTCTGTATGTGTTTTCCGTCCAGTGGAAACAGCTTTTTTGACGGATCCTGCAAAAACGGATTAAACGTGTGGCCACCAGGCGCAATCCGGCGCTAATACAACTCTAATACAACTCTATGAGAAAAAACAGATCTGGCGGAAAAAAAACCATCAGGTGGAATAAAATGGATCCGGCGGAAAAAAACGGATCCGGTTGAAAAAAATGGATCTGGCGGAAAAAACGATCCGATGCAAATAAACAGATCCGGCAAATGTGCTCGCAGGATGCGTTTTACCCATACGTCACGACGGATCGTGACGGATGGCCAGACATCGCCTCCGTCGTGCTACGGATCCGTCGTGTTTTGGCGGACCGTTGGCACAAAAAAAGGTTCAATTGAAAAAATTTTTGGCCGGCTCGCCCGCCATTTTCTACCGCGCATTTGCGGCAGAAACTCCGCCCCCTCCTCCCCGCACTTCAGAATGGGCAGCAAATGCGTTGAAAAACTGCATCCGCTGCCCACGTCATGCACAAATTTCACAACGTGCGTCGGTACGTCGGCCCGACGCATAGCGATGGACCCGTACTGACGCAAGAGTGAAAGAGGCCTTAATGAGCGATGAATTTAAAAAGAAAAATAAAAAAGCGGAAAAAAATGGCGTGGGCTCCCGCGCAATTTTCTGCGCCAGAGGGGGAAAGCCGACGGCCGGGGCCAATATCTGTAGCCTGCTATGAATATCAGCCTGCAGCTGTCTGCGTAGCCTTTACTGGCTATTAAAAGAGGGGGACCCCCCCCCCAAAAAAAAATGACGTGGGGTCCCCCTATACTTTATAGCCAGAAAGGCTACGCAGACAGCTGCAGGCTGATATTCATAGCCTAGAGAGGGGCCATGGATATTGCCCCCCCCCCCCGGCTACAAATACCAGTCCGCAGCCGCCCCAGAAATGGCGCATCTGTAAGATGCGCCAATTCCGGCACTTAGCCCCTCTCTTCCCACTCCCGAGTAGCGGTGGGATATGGGGTAATGAAGGGTTAATGTCACCTTGCTATTGTTAGGTGACATTAAGCCGGGTTAATAACGGAGAGGCGTCAATAAGACGCCTATCCATTATTAATCCAATAGTAAGAAAGGGTTAATAAAACACACACATTTGGAAAAAAGTATTTTAATATTCTTCATTTAACCATACTTACCATACTTCAGCGCCTGCAAAAAAAAGTAAAATAATAAACCGTATACTACCTTTACGCCGTAGTCCAATTAATAACGAGTGTCCCACGACGATCTCCCCTATAGAACAGTGACATCGGGTGATGTCACTGCTCTATAGGACCCTCAGTGACACACTGACAGGAGACAATGGCTCCTGCAGTGCATCACTGAGGTTACTCTAGTTCACTGGTCTCACTTTATGGCAATTGCTGCGTGGGAAAATGTCTCACCCAGCAATGCCAATAGTGAGACTAGGGACTATTGTCTCACAGGGGCGTAGGAATACCTTGTGAGGAATACATGATGGAAGGATACCTTCTATCATTGTGTTCCTGGTGCCCCTGGTGAGTGGTCGCATCAACTGATGCTCCTGCTCTCCACGGGAGATCGTCGTGGGACACTCGTTTTAATTGGATTTCTGCGGACAGGAAGTATATTGTTTGTTTATTATTTTAATATTTTTTTACAGGTGACAATGGCTTCGGGGAACAAAGTGACAAGTGATGGTGAGTATGTACTCTATGTTATATGTACTGTATGTCTGTAGTATGTATGTATGTACTGTATGTCACATGTCGTTGCATGGTGCATGTCGTCGCATGGTGCATGTCGTCGCATGGTGCACGTAACATGTCGTCGCATGGTGCATGTCGTCGCATGGTACATGTCGCATGCCGTCGCATGGTGCATGTCGTCGCATGGTGCATGTCGTCGCATGGTGCATGTAGCATGTCGTAGCATGGTGCATGTCGTCGCATGGTACATGTCGCATGTCGTCGCATGGTGCATGTCGTCGCATGGTGCATGTCGTCGCATGGTGCATGTAGCATGTCGCATGGTGCATGTTGCATGCCGTCGCATGGTGCATGTAGCATGTCGCATGGTGCATGTTGCATGCCGTTGCATGGTGCATGTAGCATGTCGCATGTCACATGCCGTCGCATGGTGCATGTTGTCGCATGGCGCATGTCGTCGCATGGTGCATGTCGCATGGTGCATGTCGCCGCATGGTACATGTCGCATGCCGTCGCATGGTGCATGTCGCATGCCGTCGCATGGTGCATGTAGCATGTCGCATGCCGTCGCATGGTGCATGTTGTCGCATGTCGTCGCATGGTGCATGTCGCATGCCGTCGCATGGTGCATGTCGCATGTTGTCGCATGGTGCATGCAGCATGTCGTCGCATGGTGCATGTAGCATGTCGTCGCATGGTGCATGTAGCATGTCGCATGGTGCATGTTGTCGCATGGCGCATGTCGTCGCATGGTGCATGCCGTCGCATGGTACATGTCGCATGCCGTCGCATGGTGCATGTCGCATGCCGTCGCATGGTGCATGTCGCATGCAGTCGCATGTTGTCGCATGTCGTCGCATGGTGCATGCAGCATATCGTCGCATGGTGCATGTCGTCGCATGGTGCATGTCGTCGCATGGTGCATGTCGTCGCATGGTGCATGTCGTCACATGGTGCATGTCGTCGCATGGTGCATGTCGTCGCATGGTGCATGTTGCATGTCGTCGCATGGTGCATGTTGCATGCCGTCGCATGTCGCATGGTGCATGCAGCATGTCGTCGCATGGTGCATGTCGTCGAATGTCGCATGGTGCATGTTGTCGCATGGTGCATGTCGCCGCATGGTGCATGTCACGTCGTCGCATGTTGCATGTTGTCGCATGGTGTGTTGTATGTATGTATGTACTGTGTATGTTTGTTTTTTTTACATTCAACACATTAGCCGGATGATGGGACTACTACTGTCCCATCATTGGCTAATGTGTCACTTACTGTCAGTGTAGCAGGCAGAGCCCTTGTAGTCCCATCGGACGATGCCTGCACACACACACACAGCGCCGGCGCGCGCGCGCACACACACACAGAGCGCCGGCACACGCACACACAGTGCCGGCACACACACACAGCGCTGGCACGCGCGCACACACACACACATCGCCGACACACACACATCGCCGACACACACACACATCGCCGACACACACACATGCCGGCGGGCAGAGCTCCGCACAAGCCGGCGGGCAGAGCCCCGCACACGCCGGCGGGAAGAGCCCGCACAAGCCGGCGGGCAGAGCCCCGCACACGCCGGCGGGAAGAGCCCCGCACAAGCCGGCGGGCAGAGCCCCGCACACGCCGGTGAGCAGAGCCCCGCACAAGCCGGCGGGAAGAGCCCCGCACACGCCGGCAGGCAGAGCCCCGCACACGCCGGTCCACAAAAACACCGGCGCCGGCAGGCAGACCCCGGCGACCGCTGCACAGCCCCGTCCTCAGATCCCAGCAGTGAGCATACACTGTCAGCCCCGCCCGCCCCCAGCACAGCCCTGCAGGCAGCCCCCAGCACCGCCCACAGCCCAGTCACTCTTGCTGAGTGACTGCCTACTGTGGGGGCTGGTCACGCCTGCTGCTGATGTCACGTCAATTTTCAGAGCCTGGAAATTGATGTGACGTCGGCGGAAATGAGCGGCGGCTGCAGTCTGGGGGTCATGTGACCCGGACACAGCAGCAGGAATAGCGCCGCTCACAGGCGAAAACGTCAACAGAAGGTAATGGCACAATTCATTAGGGGCCCCGGGGGGGTACATTGGGAGGTTAATTGAAAGTAGTGGACAACCCCTTTAACATTGAGTTGTGCCATAAATTCATGAAGCGACTCAACCGAGCCTTGCCAAATGAAAAAAATGTCATCGATGTACCGTGTCCAAAATGGAACACGGTACATCGAATGACAATTGTCAGATAGGAAGAGGTCCCTCTCCCACAGCCCCAGGAACAGATTGGCGTATGCAGGTGCATATGATGCGCCCATTGCTGTAACCTGGAGCTGCAGGAAGAAGGACCCCTTAAAAATAAAAATAACTGTGTTAAACTAAACTCCAGAATCTCAGTAATAAAATCAGACATAGCAGGTGAATTGTTTGACATGGATAGAAAGTATTTAGTTGCCTGTATACCATCAAGATGTTTTATATTGGTGTAAAGCGACTCTACGTCGCACGTGACTAATATAGAGTCATCATCAATATGAAGGCCATCGATTTTACTCAGAAAATCGCTTGTATCACGCGTGTAGGAAGGGAGACATTCCACCAATGGTTGTAGTTTGGAGTCAATAAATATACCTACCTTCTCAAGATAATTAGAATTGCCGGAAACAATAGGCCTACCTGGGGGAGATTCAGCATTTTTGTGTATCTTCGGTAGAAGATAAAAGGTATGTATGCATGGTTCTTTGATTGTTAGGGCCAAGCTTAATTCTCTTGATATAGTACCAGCATCATTGGCCCTGTTTAAAATGGTGATGAGTTTGGATGAAAATGCAGATAAAGGGTTGTATGTGAGTTTTTTATAGCACGTCTTATTCTTTAGATGTCTAAATGCTTCAGCTTCATACATATTTGTGGGCCATATCACGATGTTGCCACTTTTATCTGCAGATTTGATAGCTACATCAGGCAAATTTTTTAATTTCTCAAGACTTTTTCTTTCTTCAGAATTCAAATTACCTTTAGTTATATACCGGAGTATCTTTTTAAATTCCTTACTTACAATTTTAACAAACAAGTCAATGTTAGGGCAGGACGCAAAAGGAGGGAATCTCTTAGAACGAGGTGCAATGCAAGGAGGGATCTTACCTCCTTCTGGTGCAGAATTTTCCTGAGCTAGTTCATTTAGTATTTGTAATGCCTCCTGCTCCGCATCTGTTGGAAATAGATCATACAAAGTGTCATCATGAAAATATTTTTTGAACATTAAGGACCTTGCAAAAAGATGCAAGTCCTTAATGGCCAAAAATGGATCAAAAGAAGAATATGGATAGAACGAAATGCCCTTGTGTAGGACCTCGAGATCTGTTTGAGAAAGAAGGTGAGTACTTAAATTAATTACCTTCAAGCGGTTGTCATCAGAAGAGTGATTGGTATTGCGATTATAAGGTGCATTACGTAAATTCCGTTTGCGTTTGAATGCATCTTTATATGAAGTAGAGGAAGAGGCCGAGGCATCAGAATATTCACTGAGAGATGGAGTGGAGGAAACAGATGGGGTACGGGTACGTATTGGATCAAGGGTCGGAGATCTTTTCCATCTATAGATTTTGTTCATTTGTAGATCCTTCATGTCTCTTGTTAATTTAGTAGCTTGATTAGCTTGGATATCCTTTACCCAGACATCTAATTCCTTTTCAACGGACACGTTGATGGATTGGTAGTCCTCAATAGAAAGTTGGGTCTTAGCCAGGGTATACGTAGAATCAAGTTGTAGATCAATATTGGCAATGTTTTTAGTATTAAGGTTAATTAATAGTTCGATAAATTTCTTGGATGTTTGATTACATACATCCTCCCAGCATTTTATGAACTCTTCGTCATCAATGGGGAATGAGGGTATAACCCTCACTCGCAGACCTCTAGGAATCAAATCTTTTGAGATATAGTTCTGGAGAAAAGCTTTATTCCACCATAAGCGTGTGCGTTTATGCAATAAGGTTTTAATGGTGGAATTGAAATCAGTTAACCCCTGACCACCTGAGCCATTGGCATTAGACCCACCGCTACCAAACAGTTAATTGACTTGACCAAGCCAGGACTGTTCCTTGGCTTTTAGATCCATAGCCATAGAGCAAGAACCTGTGCAAAACACAGTATAAACAGTTAAATATATCTCAAGGCACGGTGCACATAGCAATTGTACATGGGAGGAGAGAATATATATACATATATATATATACATATATATATATATCTATAACCACCAATGTGCACCAATGGAAGGTGTATCGGACAAATCGGGAAAACATAGAAAAAACGAAGAAAAAAACGAAACAAAGTCCAAAAATGCAGTATAAATTATAATATTTATTAAAATATGTATAATATAGTGTAACAGTGGGAAAAAATACCATAAAAAGCACAACACCAGGGACATGTAAATGGCAGCACTAAAAATAAGTTAAATATATAACCAGTGTAAGAACAACATATATGTGCATACCTGTGTCAATAAGCCATAGAATATATAGCAAGCAGATTTACCAAATGAATATTATAAAGTGCATGTGCAAATTTGTTTTCACTGCTCTACGTTATAAACTTCTGTGAAGCACCTGGCGATTCAAAGTGCTCACTACACAGCTACATAAGTTCGTTAAAGGGTCTACTTTCCAAAATGGGGTCACTTGTGGAGGTTTTCCAATCTTTAGGCACATCAGGGGCTCTTCAAACGCGACATGCCGTCCACTCTCAATTCCAGCCAATTTTGCATTCAAAACGTCAAAAGGTGCTCCTTCCCTTCCGGGCCCTGCTGTACGCCCAAACAGTGGTTTTCCCCCACATATGGGGTATTGGCGTATTCAGGAGAAATTGCTCCATAATTTTAGTGGACCATTTTATCCTTTTACACATGTGAAAATAAAAAAATTGTTGCCGAATGATCATTTTTTGTGACTAAAAAGTTAAATGTTCATTTTTTCCTTACACATTGCTTCAGCTCCTGTGAAGCACCTGAAGGGTTAATAAACTTCTTGAATGTGGTTTTGAGTACCTTGAGGGGTGCAGTATTTGGAATGGTGTCACTTTTGGGTATTTTCTGTCATATAGACCCCTCAAAGTGACTTCAATTGTGAGGTGGTCCCTAAAAAAAAATGGTTTCCTAAATTTTATTGAAAAAAATGAAAAATCGCAGGTCAACTTTTAACCCCTATAACTTCCTGACAAAAAAAAAATGTGGTTCCAAAATTGTGCTGATGTGTAGTACACATGTAGGAAATGTTAATTATGAACTAATTTTTGTGACATATCTCTGATTTAAGGACATAAAAATTCAAAGTTCAAAAATTGCTAAATTTTCAAAATTTTAGCCAAATTTCCGTTTTTTTTCACAAATAACCATAAGTCATATCAAAGAAATTTTACCACTATCATAAAGTACAATATTTCTCGAGAAAACAGTCTCAGAATCACTAGGATCCGCTGAACCGTTTCAGAGTTATGACCTCATAAAATGACAGTGGTCAGAATTGAAAAAAATGGCCTGGTCAGGAAGTTGAAAACAGGTTTCGGGGTGAAGAGGTTAAAACATATCACATGTTTAGAAATTCTACTGTGCATAATAATTTGGAACAGTGCATTTTGAGTTTTTATTCTTTTTGGAGATTATACTGTTATCATTGGGAGGTTTCTTCAATAAAACTCGATGTATACTCTAACGGGTGATGACTTTTATTAGACTGACTGTCATTTGCACCGACCATTTAGGAAAATCCGAGAAAAATATGATTTGCATAATAATTTGGAACATGGTGTGTATGTATATATATATATATATATATATATATATATATATATATATATATATATATGCGCAGTATATACAGCTCTGCTATATATAATTAAGAGACCACTGCAAAATTTTCAGTTTGTCTGATTTTTCTCTTTATAGATATATATTTGAGTAAAATTTGTTCTTTTATTCTATAAACTACTGATAACGACTCCGAAGTTCCAAGCAATACATTTTGCATTTAATGTTTGAAAATGAGAAATGGTCAAAATAACAAAAAAAAAATTGCATTGCTTGCAGACCTCAAATAATGCAAAGAAAAAAACAAGTTCATAATCATTTAGAAACAACAATACTAATGTTTTAACTCAGGAAGAGTTCAGAAATCAATATTTTGTGGAATAACCATGATTTTTAATCACAGCTTTCATGTGTCTTTGCATGCTTTCCACCAGTCTTTCACACTGATTTTGGGTGACCTTATGCCACTCCTGGTACAAATATTTAAGCAGTTCTTCTCTGTTTGATGGCTTGTGCCTATCCATCTTCCTTTTGATTACATTCCAGAGGTTTTCAATGGGGTTTAGGTCCAGAGATTGGGCTGGTCATGACAGTGATTTGATGTGGTGGTCCTTCATCCACACTTTGATTGACCTAGCTGTGTGGCATGGCGCATTGTCCTGGTGGAAAAACCAGTCCTCAGAGTTGAGGAACATTGTCTGAGCAGAAGGAATCAACTGTTTTTCCAGGATAACCTTGTATGCGGCTTGATTAATACATCCTTCGCAAAGATTAACCTGCCCAATTCCAGCCTTGCTGAAGCAGCCCCAGATCATCACCGATCCTCCACCAAATTTCACAGTGGGTGCAAGACACTGTGGCTTGTACGCCTCTCCAGGTCTCCGTCTAACCATTAGACAATCAGGTTTTGGGCAAAACAGAAAATTAGACTCATTAGAAGATTACCATACTTCAGTCCTCTATGGTCCAATCCTTATGGTCTTTAGCAAACTTCAGCCTGGCTCTCCTTTGCTTCTCATTCATGAAAGGCTTTCTTCTAGCTTTACATGACTTGAGTCCTGCCCTCTTGGAGCCTGTTACGAACTGTTCTTGCCAAGCACTTCACCCCAGCTGCCATTCCTTTTGTAGGTCACTTGATGTCATCCTGCGGCTGCGGAATGACATTCGAATAAGATGACGATCATCCCGGTCAGTGGAGAGTTGTTTTCGCCCTCTTCCGGTCTGTAGCTTTGTTGTCCCCAATGTCTGCTGCTTTACCTTGTTGTAATGGACTGCCGTCTTAGAAATTTTAAGCATGGAGGCAACATGATGCTCACTGTGTCCCTCTGCTAGTAAAGCCAGAATTGAGCCCTTCTTTTCCTCACTCAAGACTTTTCTTTTCAACTCCTTTGGCATGGTTAAAAGTAATTTTTTCATTCTTATTACTTTTGGGATATTACAAGCACTTGTTTTGCCATCCAGCTTGTCCTATTGCAAGAGGATTGTTAACACCACAGTAGTGTTTTTTATACTTTCCTTCGTTAAATAAAATTTGGTTCAGGTGATCACCTAATCAGAAGCACATTAAGTAGAATGAGGTGTACTCTGGTTGGATTTCAACTGACACTGGAATGGAATGGCTGTCAGACATGTAGAGAAGCTGATTTTTATAAAACTGTGCAGTGGTCTCTTTACTTTTGCTAGAGCTGTGTGTATATATATACATATATATATATATATACTAGCTATTGAACCCGTTCTACGCCCGGGTGGCGAGCATTTATATTGGTATATGGTCTCCATCCTGGTATGTGCTGCTCCATCCTGCGTCCCCATCCTGGTATGTGCTGCTCCATCCTGCGTCCCCATCCTGTCATGTGCTGCTCCATCCTGCGTCCCCATCCTGTCATGTGCTGCACCCATCCTGCGTCCCCATCCTGTCATGAGCTGCTCCATCCTGCGTCCCCATCCTGTCATGTGCTGCTCCATCCTGCGTCCCCATCCTGTCATGTGCTGCTCCATCCTGCGCCCCATCCTGTCATGTGCTGCACCCATCCTGCGCCCCCATTCTGTCATGTGCTGCTCCCATCCTGCGCCCCCATTCTGACATGTGCTGCTCCCATCCTGCGTCCCCATCCTGTCATGTGCTGCTCCATCCTGCGCCCCCATTCTCATATGTGCTGCTTCCATCCTGCACCCCCGTTCTGTCATGTGCGGATCCTGTGCACACGCTACCTGATTCCTTTCCGCCTCCATTTTCTTGGTCCTCCTGCTGCCGGAATCGGCGCCTGCGCAGTCCGCGCTTTCCGGCGCCATTTTCTTGAAGACACACTGCAGTGTGTCTTCAAGAAAATGGCGCCGAAACGTGCGGACTGCGCTGGCACCGATTCCGGCAGGACCAAGAAAATGGCGGCAGAAAGGAATCAGGTGGCGTATGTAACAAATTGCTGTGGCATGAAGTGCCACAGCTTCATTAGGGCGCAATCATGTCCACGGTGTCCCCATGTCCGGGTTACGGATCATAAATGTCCCCCTGCTCCTTGCAGTCCGCGCTTTCCGGCGCCATTTTTTTTTCCTGACACTGGCTATAATGTAACGCTAGGAGCGTCGCGCCTGCGCAGTCTATAAAGGCTTCGGACAGAGTAACGCTCCCAGCGTTATATGATATATATGTATATGTATATATAATACGCACAGCGGGTGAAATAAGTATTCAACACACCAAACATTTTCTAAGTACCGTATATACTCGAGTATAAGCCGAGATTTTCAGCCCCAAAAAATGGGCTGAAAGTGCCCCTCTCGGATTATACTCGAGTCATCGAAGGCGGGGGGGGGGGTCGGCGGGTGAGGGGGAGCGACACCTGTCAAATATTCACCTGCTCTCAGCGCTCCTGACGCGGTCTCTGCATGTCCCACGGTCTTCGGGCGCCTGCAGCTTCTTCCCCTGTTCAGCGGTCACTGGTACCACTCATTAAAGTTATGAATATGGACTCCACTACCATAGGGGTGGAGACGCATATTCATTACTGTAATGAGCGGTACCATGTGACCGCTCACTATAGGAAGAAGCTGCAGTTCCCGAAGACGGTGGGACATGCAGGGACCGCGCCAGGAACAGGTATGTCATATTCACCTTTCCGCGTTCCATCGCCGCCTCGTCTTCCCGTCCTCTTGCTGTGACTGTTCAGGTCAGAGGGCGCGATGACGTATTAGTGTGCGCGCCGCCCTCTGCCTGAACAGTCAGTGCGGAGAGACGGGACGCTGAGGAGCAGCGACGAGAGGGGAGTATGTCATTTTTTATTTTTTTTTAGTGCAGCAGCATTGCACATTGCACATGTGGCACAATGCATGGCAAGAACTGCATGGAGCGTCTATTGGGCCATAACTGCATGGAGCATTATATGGGGCCATAACTGCATGGAACATTATATGGGGCATCTATGGGGCCATAACTGCATGGAGCATTATATGGGGCCATAACTGCATGGAGCATTATATGGGGCCATAACTGCATGGAGCATTATATGGGGCATCTATGGGACCATAACTGCATGGAGCATTATATGGAGCCATAACTGCATGGAGCATTATATGGGGCATCTATGGGGCCATAACTGCATGGAGCATTATATGGGGCATCTATGGGGCCATAACGGCATGGAGCATTACAGGTCCTTCTCAAAAAATTAGCATATAGTGTTAAATTTCATTATTTACCATAATGTAATGATTACAATTAAACTTTCATATATTATAGATTCATTATCCACCAACTGAAATTTGTCAGGTCTTTTATTGTTTTAATACTGATGATTTTGGCATACAACTCCTGATAACCCAAAAAACCTGTCTCAATAAATTAGCATATTTCACCCATCCAATCAAATAAAAGTGTTTTTTAATAACAAACAAAAAAACCAACAAATAATAATGTTCAGTTATGCACTCAATACTTGGTCGGGAATCCTTTGGCAGAAATGACTGCTTCAATGCGGCGTGGCATGGAGGCAATCAGCCTGTGACACTGCTGAGATGTTATGGAGGCCCAGGATGCTTCAATAGCGGCCTTAAGCTCATCCAGAGTGTTGGGTCTTGCGTCTCTCAACTTTCTCTTCACAATTTCCCACAGATTCTCTATGGGGTTCAGGTCAGGAGAGTTGGCAGGCCAATTGAGCACAGTAATACCATGGTCAGTAAACCATTTACCAGTGGTTTTGGCACTGTGAGCAGGTGCCAGGTCGTGCTGAAAAATGAAATCTTCATCTCCATAAAGCATTTCAGCCGATGGAAGCATGAAGTGCTCCAAAATCTCCTGATAGCTAGCTGCATTGACCCTGCCCTTGATGAAACACAGTGGACCAACACCAGCAGCTGACATGGCACTCCACACCATCACTGACTGTGGGTACTTGACACTGGACTTCAGGCATTTTGGCATTTCCTTCTCCCCAGTCTTCCTCCAGACTCTGGCACCTTGATTTCCGAATGTGTTAAAAATCATTATTGAGCAAAAATATCTAATCAAGACTTAACCAGGTGCGTTATTCTTAAAAGAAAAATGTCATGATTTTCTGACGAAAGTATAGTGGTTTATTGAGTTATCCACCATCGCAGCAAAAACATAAAAGGTAGATGAAACAATTACAAACAGAGTGTCCATGTGTAGATATCAGCGCTTCTCCTGTTACTCATCTTTCCAGGGTCCTGAATGGTAGAAGTCATCTGTCTGTGTGAAAGTCTGAAGTCATCATGGCATGGAGTAGCTAACAGCTGTTGTTCCTCGTGTCTTGTCCCATGTCCATGGAGAATGATGGTGAAGGAAGGGAGGTGACCGTCCCACGTGACAAAAAGCCCCCCACCCTCCTTAGAGATGTTATTTATATGGTTTCTACAGATCACGTGTCTTCTGTATATGGAGTTAACTTATACTCTGAGCTACATACACAGAAATAGCTTTTGATAGTGTCAGCAAGAAACCATGTGCTCGATACAGAATAAAAATAAGAATAATTAATATTTAACAATTCCCCCTTTTGAGGGTGACAGACATTGATTGGAACCCTCAAATTAAAATATTAATAAAATCTTCTTTCTTCTTTGGCAAAATGATGTAATAAATAATATCAATAATAATATTGTTATATGTTCTCAATGATATGTAAATTCATGTTATGGTAGGCCGTGACTAATATTCATATAAAATATATAATTATACTTCCCTATATCTACTTGAAGCATCTCAGGTGTGATGTCATCTGATGTCATCTGGTCTTCATCTTGGTTCTTCTTCTTGGTTCTCTCAAACAATCTTTAATATGTCTTTTGTAATAGATGATAGCATGTAGATATGTAGAGACCGTGTGTCATGTGTCAATCAAAGTCCATAAATTCAAATGTTGATAAAGAAACAAAGTTCATAGATGAAATGAAGCTTTAATATCTGTACAGTGTCACCTTTAGAAACCTGGACTTACATTGGCTCGCCTTGGAAATCATCTGGAATCCTCATATCGTCCGCACTGGTCTTGGGACAGGTGTGACGTCTTTGGTCGGCACAGCAAGGGTTACATTGACTCTTCCTTGCTAAACATAGCACCATAACCAGTCCTTAGTACACAGGACATATGTCAGGGTTGTAGCGTCCTGACAATTACCTGAGTGTTCACCAGCTTTCATGGAAGTCTTATAGGTGATAGGAAACCACTGGAACGTAATAACACAGTTCATCTTTGATACTGTACTCAGTTGTCAGTGATGGATGCTGTAGTTGTTGTCAGTGGTGACATGTATTGTATTTGACACAGTCTATTACTCAGAAATCATAGCATTGTTACCTTGTGGAACTTCTGGATAACGGCTTTTCTTCTTGCAACTTTTAAGAATCAATTGAATTTAGAAAAATGTAAAGTCTTTATTAACGTATCTCCGGTATCTTGATTGAAGTCTTCATTCCCTATTCTATACCAAATCTGGTTCTTTTCCTTAACTTATAACATCACAGCGTACCATAGCAATCAATAATATCCATATAATTATTAAATTATATTAATATGAAATTTATATTTAGAAAATAAAATAATAATAATAATAATAATAAATGATATATTATTTACCATATTCTTCATGTGATTGGACATTTTTATGTCATAGGTGTAATTTCTTTTTGAACCCATAGATGTCAGTATGTCTTTTATGTAACAAGTGCTGATATTTAGTATTAAAACTTTATTAATTTATGTTCAGTAGACCAATAATATGTAAGTATGTATAGGCATGAACCAAAATAAGTATATATATATATGAATGAATGAATGAGTGAAAGAATTGTTGTATTTAACTTAGAATTGAAACATTTCTTATATAATAATAATAATAAATAATAATCTTTATTTTTATATAGCGCTAACATATTCCGCAGCGCTTTACATTTTGCACACATTATCATCACTGTCCCAGATGGGGCTCACAATCTAGATTCCCTATCAGTATGTCTTTGGAATGAAACCATATGATCACTATATTTGATAAAGCAATATGCTTGTAGACATTACTCTATTAAATATTGATTTTTCCTTGATGAAAAATAAAAATGAAAAATAAAAATTGAAGAAAAAATTAAAAATTAAAAATTAAAATAAGGCCTTCATTTGTTGATGAAAAAAATGCTGAGATTATGTTTCAGTAACACACTCCCTTAATACTTCCTCATGTAGATGTTGTCATAACCTTGGAACACCAAAATATTGAAATGATGCAACTTTGCATATAATACCCTTCATAAGAGAAAAAAAATGACTTTTATAATATTTATTGTTATTGTACCCAATAATACCTTATTAATATTTCTTCTTTATTAAAATGTGTGAAGAAGAGGTAATTGATGAAATGTGATGATGTGATCAGGATCAAAAACACATTTCCCCCTTAATATCAAAAAATATTATTTTATGAAAAAATTAATTTGTAAAAACCCAAGTGAAAAATCATTATTTTTAGAACTGTCATATCAGCTTGTGCCATATATTTGTTTGAAGATGTGTACTTATCTATGTAACTATAAAAAAAAAACACTGAATATCATAAAATTATAATTTGGAAAAATTATTCTAAATGTAGGTTTTCTAGAAAAATCATATTGATGTATTATTGTACTTATTAAATAATAATCACCAAAGAAATATATGTTGCATAATAATATTTAAATATATCTTAATATTCTAATAATTTAACTGAATCCTATTATTATTATTTTTTTTTTAAACACACAGTTGTTGGTTTTTTTTCTGACATACCATAAATCATGAGGCCTCAGTCAAACTGTGCATACACATTCCACATTCCACATACCACGCTCTGGTCACTCTTACATCACATCTCATGTCAAATTCACTCAGCAGCTGCTCATATGTTCTCTCACCTGTCACATGTGACTCACATAGACGTTCACAATACATTTCACATACAAAGAATAAAAAACATGTATATTAACCCAAAATATTGTATCCTAATTATCAATCAATGCGCATTGTAATCTATTAAATTTAGTATTCTAATATTCCTTTGAATATTCCCCAAATATTATTTAACAGTATCAGTATGTTTTAACCTATAGAAAGGACTCCTCCATTTACAAGAAACCCGAGTTGAATGTTTCACAGCTAATCCTGAAACAAGCCTGTAACTGAATCCGGTTGAATGCAAGTAAAGGCTGAGGAAAATTCCTAAAGTTAAAAATCAAGGCTATATGATATTCCTTAACTCACAGCTGTCACGTCATGCACCATGCAGTGGGAGGAAAAAAAAACACGTTTTAGATTATTACAGAAAGAAAATTTACATGTAGTACACACATTTTTAGGTTGTTAGATATATTATTTATTTTTAAGTGTTAAATATATAAAAATCATGCAGTTAATATAACTTCCTGTGTGAATAAGACATAAATTCATGAAACAGGTATTTTTTGTTCAATCCTCGCTTTGAAAGTAAAATTCTAAAGGAAAATAAAAGATAAAGGTTATTTTCATATTTATTTCAAAACAAAATAATTTAGATATCTTATACATATGTATATACTTAATAAATGTATTTAATTGTAATTCTAAATATTTTTTACTGGAGTAAATTTTAATTATTTCACTATACATATAAAAATGCAGTTAATATAATCTCTACTTATACAAATATGCTACAGTATTTACTGTATATTATATTAATATATGTAACTGCAGAATTATATTGAAATAGAATAATTACATTAATAAATAATACATTGTATAACTCATCATATAATATAATTAATTTTTAGCCAATTCCTATCCCAAAATTTGGCTGTTTGTCGATAATCTGCTGAAATGCTAAATTTAGTAAGGTCAGTTTTAACCCTATGGACTCTTTGAAGAGCTGCTGTGATAATGGAGTGTTCAGCTGAGCTCCCCCTGGGATACTCACCTGCTTCCGTCTGTCAGTTTCCGCCATCTTTAGAGACAGATCTGACCCTTCAGATTTTAAATCTTTCAGAGAAATTTCTTTAATAGACTCCTGAATCTTTTCATACGGTTTGTAACAAATATGTAATTTCCTTCGTACTTCATAGATTTGATTTTGGATCAGATTTGAAGATTTTGATTTTGGCTTTTGATAAGATTGAATTCTTACTGGTTTCAAAAACTTAGTAAAATGTGTTTTCCTTTCAAGATTCTCGTGTTTTCTAGAAAAATCAAGGGATTGGGCGCATTCGTATAAAGAATTTTTCTGTGTAGCAATTATACGAGATACAGGATTTAAGAATTTAAATTTGTTTACAAAACAATTTATCATGGATTGTTGATTCAAATTCGTACAGACCAATTTATAAATCCTTTCAAAAATGGCCATAAAAGTAAACGTACATTCTTCCCGGCCAATCTTCAATTTTAGAAGAATATCAAGATCTGGATAATTTTCTTTCAATCCACAGAAAATCAAAATTCTTAATCTTTCTACATCAGTCATCTTTTCGTGGAACTCATCAGTCTGCATTTTTAATGAATATCTTCTCATAAAATTTCCCGGAATCCAAATTTTAAACAAATTATTTCTCTGCACATTAGTCAAATCAAACTTATCAGCAAAACTTTCAAATATCTCTGAATTTCTGCACACATGGATTTTGTCATCATATGCAGGAATGGTTTTGCATAATTTTAGCAGAATTTTCCTAGATTTAAGTTGGAGTTAGGCCTCTGAGTCGTCTATTTTTAGTGGCCCTTGTACATCTGTCCCTCGTAGATCATCTTTGTCAATTGTCATGTCTCCTTCACTTCCTCCATCTTGTTTTTCATCTTGTGTCACAAAGTCAATGTCACTTTGGGTGGTCATCGTCATTACAGATACGTGTGTAACATCTTTCTCACTCTTCTCATTACAGTCAATCTTGGGAACATCATTCGTTTCCTTAGAAATTCTTTCTACACTGTCTTTTTTGGACTTCTCTGTCACAAACTCGTTAAATACATAAACCATATGTAAGATATTTTTCAATTGCTCTTTTTCTTTTTTCCTAAACATTAGCTTAGAATCTAAATTCAAATTCGCGGTTCTGCATTCTGAAAATAAATTAGACCAAAATATTTCTAAGCTAGATCCGTACAAACTTACAAATTCTATCTGACTTGATTTAGCATATGAATTTATCAAATCCATTTGTCTTACCTTGAAATCTCAGCTTGTAGTTCCTTTGCTGTACAACGCTGGGCTCCGGACTTCAGCACGGCTATTTTTAGCACGTCTGTTCTTCAGCACTACCAGTGCTTGCTGTCAATCCGTACAACACCTGTTAGTCTCCGTCATTCGTAGGTTCTTGTGAGATCTTTGTGACTTGAAATTTTGAAGTGGAATTCCTGAATACTTGCACAATCTAGCGGAACTCTTCTGTCTTCCCCCGTGTGCAAGAAGAAGGAAATTCACGCAAAAATAGCACAAAAAATCAAAACTGGCTGGCTAGGCCAAATGTTAAAAATCATTATTGAGCAAAAATATCTAATCAAGACTTAACCAGGTGCGTTATTCTTAAAAGAAAAATGTCATGATTTTCTGACGAAAGTATAGTGGTTTATTGAGTTATCCACCATCGCAGCAAAAACATAAAAGGTAGATGAAACAATTACAAACAGAGTGTCCATGTGTAGATATCAGCGCTTCTCCTGTTACTCATCTTTCCAGGGTCCTGAATGGTAGAAGTCATCTGTCTGTGTGAAAGTCTGAAGTCATCATGGCATGGAGTAGCTAACAGCTGTTGTTCCTCGTGTCTTGTCCCATGTCCATGGAGAATGATGGTGAAGGAAGGGAGGTGACCGTCCCACGTGACAAAAAGCCCCCCACCCTCCTTAGAGATGTTATTTATATGGTTTCTACAGATCACGTGTCTTCTGTATATGGAGTTAACTTATACTCTGAGCTACATACACAGAAATAGCTTTTGATAGTGTCAGCAAGAAACCATGTGCTCGATACAGAATAAAAATAAGAATAATTAATATTTAACAGAATGACATGCAAAATTTGCTTTCATCAGAAAAAAGTACTTGGGACCACTTAACAACAGTCCAGTGCTGCTTCTCTGTAGCTCAAAAGTGGCTTTACCTGGGGAATGCGGCACCTGTAGCCCATTTCCTGCACACGCCTGTGCACGGTGGCTCTGGATGTTTCCACAACAGACTCAGTCCACTGCTTCCTCAGGTTCCCCAAGGTCTGGAATCGGTCCTTCTCCACAATCTTCCTCAGGGTCCGGTCTCCTCTTCTCGTTGTACAGCGTTTTCTGCCACATTGTTTCCTTCCAACAGACTTACCATTGAGGTGCCTTGATACAGCACTCTGGGAACAGCCTATTTGTTGAGAAATTTCTTTCTGGGTCTTACCCTCTTGCTTGAGGGTGTCAATGATGGCCTTCTTGACATCTGTCAGGTCGCTAGTCTTACCCATGATGGGGGTTTTGAGTAATGAACCAGGCAGGGAGTTTATAAAAGCGTCAGGTATCTTTTGCATGTGTTTAGAGTTAATTAGTTGATTCAGAAGATCAGGGTAATAGGTCGTTTAGAGAACCTTTTCTTGATATGCTAATTTATTGAGACAGGTTTTTTGGGTTATCAGGAGTTGTATGCCAAAATCATCAGTATTAAAACAATAAAAGACCTGACAAGTTTCAGTTGGTGGATAATGAATCTATAATATATGAAAGTTTAATTGTAATCATTACATTATGGTAAATAATGAAATTTAACACTATATGCTAATTTTTTGAGAAGGACCTGTATATGGGGTATCTATGGGGTCATAAAGAACTGCATGGAGCATTATATGGGGAATATTTTGTATGGAGCATCTTATGGGGCCATAAAGAACTGCATGGAGCATTATATGGGGCTCTTGATTCAATATGGATATTCAAAAACACAACCTACTGATGCCTCAATTAATTTTACTTTTATTGGTATCTACCGTATTTTTCGGACTATAAGACGCACCCCAAATTTGGGGTGAAAATTGCAGAAAAAAAGATTTTTTATAAGATGGGGGTCCGTCTTATTGTCCGAATGTACAGTATCTTACCTGAGGGCTGGCGGTGGCAGAGCAGGGTCACAGGAGGCATGGTGTCGGCAGAGGTGGGGTGATGCGGTGTGGCGTGCACCTGAGAAGGGTCCCTTCCTGCTTAGGTGGGCGATGCCACGGCCTGGTGTCCATGGGAGGGTTGCAGCAGTGATTACCGGCAGAGGTGCTGGGATGAGGAGGTGCTGGGATGAGGAGATGCTGGGATGAGGAGGCGCAGTGAGAGGTATGGCGTGAGAGGGGTCCCTTTCCCCGGTGAGGTGATGCAGCAGCCCGGTAAGCAGCAGAGCCGGGTGAATCCTGTTATCGGTGGGGGCGGCCATCTTCCTGAAGCCGCGCGTGCGCAGATGAAGCGCTCTGCTTCCCGGGGCTTCAGGAAAATGGCCGCGGGAGGCCGCGCGTGCGCAGATGGAGATTGCGGCGGCCATTTTTCATATTTCTAGTGCAGTAATGCAGTTCAAATTTCGTGTTTCAAGTTTGCATGTTTCAGCGCTGCAGTGTGCTGCCTTATTTACTTAACTATATAAGAGTTGGCGACTCTAGGTTCAGCACCTGTTCACACTTAGTCTATGTTTGGATGTGCCGGTCAGGTTTTTGAAATGTATTCTTTAGCCTTCTGATCGTGCACTCCGCCTCCTAGCCACAGGTGTTTTAATTACAGCAGGTCCAATACCCCTCCACAGAGAGAGAGAATTTTAATCTAGGAAGAGGTTTCACATGTACCCATTCAGATGGAGACATTTATTCTCAGCGAGGTAAGGCAAGTGTAGGACCTGGTATAAGAGAGATGCCGTAAAGGGGCTACCAGGTACACATAAAATTGGCCATTTTTATGCGCTAAACGCTCTCATTTTTCATATTTCTAGTGCAGTAATGCAGTTCAAATTTCGTGTTTCAAGTTTGCATGTTTCAGCGCTGCAGTGTGCTGCCTTATTTACTTAACTCACCGGAGAAAGGGACCCCGCTTACTGCGCCTCCTCATCCCCGCACCTCTGCCGCCATGGTAAGCCTGCATTGCGACTATTAGACGCACCCCCAATTTCCCCCCCTTTTTTGGGGGGGAAAAAGTGCGTCTTGTAGTCCGAAAAATACGGTATTTTTATTTTTAACATTTACCTGTAGCTGCTGCATTTTCCACCCTAGGATTATACTAAGTCAATTAGTTTTCCCAGTTTTTTGTTGCAAAATTAGGGGGTCGGCTTATACTTGGGTCGGCTTATACTCGAGTATATATGGTAAATATCTTTCTAAAGGTGCCATTTATGTGAAATTTTCACCAGATGTCAGCAACAACCCATCCAATCTACACAGGCAAGGAAATCAAACCATAGGTGTACATAAGGGATGGGGGCAGTGTTCTGGAATGACTGTGTTGAGAAACACGTGATGGTGTCTCCGCAGTGTTGGATGTTTTGGTCTCCCCGAGGCCAATCATCTGTGCCTTTATAGCCTTTTTACTAGGCACTGCTCCTAATAGCCAGATTCCTACTCCACACTGATGAGGGGCAAAACCCCGAAACAGCTGTCTGTGGATGGATACCATGCTTGGCATAGGTGGTTTTCCTTCATAGGATGCTGCCCTTCCCGTGGTTGTTCCTTCCCGGGGAAAGGCCTGGCTATTCACTGCTTGCGTCGAGAAACACGTGATGGTGTCTCCGCAGCTTCTTTACATGCATCTGCATATTTCCCATAAGGGATGGGGGCAGTGTTCTGGAATCACTGCGTTGAGAAACACGTGATGGTGTCTCCGCAGTGTTGGATGTTTTGGTCTCCCCGAGGCCAATCATCTGTGCCTTTATAGCCTTTTTACTAGGCACTGCTCCTAATAGCCAGATTCCTACTCCACACTGATGAGGGGCAAAACCCCGAAACAGCTGTCTGTGGATGGATACCATGCTTGGCATAGGTGGTTTTCCTTCATAGGATGCTGCCCTTCCCGTAGTTGTTCCTTCCCGGGGAAAGGCCTGGCTATTCACTGCTTGCGTCGAGAAACACGTGATGGTGTCTCCGCAGCTTCTTTACATGCATGTACATAAGTTAAGTTATACTTAACAATGAGAAATGACATAAGGGAAAAGTATTGAACACATGAAGAAAGAGAGGTGCAACAAGCCATGGAAACTCATGACACCAGCTGAAATCTATCAGTAATTAGAAGGCAATCCTGACACTTAGTTAAAAATAATATCAGCTGGTTCAACTTTTGGCATTTAAAAAGGTGACTCATCACCAAGGTGCCACATAAGAAACATCTCATGATTGGTAAAACCAGTGAGCTGTATCAAGACTTTTGTAACCTTATTGTTGCAAAGCATACTGATGGCATTAGTTACAGAAAAATTTCTAAACTACTGAAGGTTACAGTGAGCACTGTTGGGGCCATAGTCTGGAAATGGAAAGAACATTATTTCACTATAAAACGACTATGACCAGTGCTTCCCGCTAGATTTCAGACAGAGGAGTGAAAAGAATTATCAGAAGAGTTGTCCAAAAGCCACTTGTAGAGAGCTACAGAAAGACCTGGAATCTGCAGGTACAATTGTTTCAAAGAAAACTATAAGTAAAGCACCCAACCTCCATGGCCTGTATGCATGCTCACCATGCAAGACTCCATTGCTGAACAAAAATCATGTTCAAATGCGTTTAATGTTTTCTCAAAATGTAGACAAACCTGTGAAATACTGGGAGAATAATGTCTGGTCAGATTAGACCAAAACTGAACTCTTTGGATGCCACATTACACCATGTTTGGAAGCTAAAGGACACTACATATCACCCCAAAAACACCATACTAACAGTGAAGTTTGGAGGTGGGAACATCACGAGGTGGATCTGTGTTTCAGCATACGGCTCTGGCAAACTTTGTCAAAGGATAAATGTATTGAGACATTCCTGATAAAAATATGATGTAATCTACCAGGATGATGAAGATGAAACAAAACAATGATCCCAAACACACAGTCAAGGAAATTCTCAATTGGTTTCAGAGAAAGAAATAAAGCTGCTAGAATGGTCCAGCCAATCACCTGACCTCAATCCAATAGAAAATTTATAAAGCTCAGAGTTCATAGAAGGATTTGAAAAGAGTGTGGAAAATTGGGTCAAAATCACACCTGAGCAATGCATGCGACTAGTTTCTCAGTAGGTGTCTTGAAGCTGTCATCACCAACAAAGGCTTTTATATGAAGTATTAAATACATTTCAGTAAGCGTATTCAATATTTTCTCCTTGTGTTATTTCTCATTATTATACATAACTTAATTTATAGACATCTCTGGTTTGATTTCTTTGCCTGTGTGGAGTGGATGGGTTGTTACCGATATCTGGTGAGAATTTCATGTCAATAGAACCTTTAGAAAAATATTTACTTAGAAAATTGGTAACGTGTTCAATACTTATTTCACCCGTTGCAGGTATGTATGTATGTATATATAACTTTTTTTTCTGTCATCAGTGTCCTATTGTTCCTACTTCTCACTAACAATGATCAGAAAGCTGAAATATGTGGAGTTAGTTGGTGGGGCTGTACACTTTATAAAAAGAAAATAGCTTCTGAATACAATATTCACTCCATATTACATTAGCAGGTTTATACTGCAAGGTCCCTCCATATCTCAGCTTCCTAGTCCTCGGTGGCTTTTACTTTGGAGCACACATACCTCTAGTCTTTGGAGTTTTACTGAGGAGCACATTCATAAAACTGTCAGAGTCAGGTATAGGATAGCATAGGATTGAAACATCCTTTATTTTGTTAAAGTAGAATATAAACACAACATAAATTCTTAAAAATAAATAAAAAAGCACAAATTAAAGAAATGTAACTATACATAAATGTGAACAGAGAGCTGGTTGCCTTAATCTCTTTTCTGCATAGTCCCTGGGTTCAAGCATCTTACAATATAGGGGGCTAAGATAATGACTATAAGGGGGCAGGTACAATGGCGCATAAAGTTCAGCAGGTAATAGAGTAGAGGGGGTGATACTGGAAGTAGGAGCGCATGCTGGAGCTTCAGAAAAATAAAAGACAGAACCATGGAAATTCCCCTTTCACGCCAGCCTGGAGTGTCTGCGTGTAGTCTATGGAAGAATGGGAAGTGCAGGGCAAATCCCAGTCCTAAAGTGTTTCCTGCGCTCCTGGTCACTGATGAAAAGGGTCTGGTCTCTGGCCGTATCCATTCTGTCTTTGCACACCATTTATTGGCTCGATGGATGGACCTAACACCAGCCATTGGAGACAAAAAGGTATTTAATGGAAGTTTAAGAAGAGCTATTCATTGCTGTACATATCTGTGATACTGCGAATCATGCTCCTTAAGGATATTACCATACATCCATTTGTTTAATGATGTCCCAATGTAAACTAACCACGGGGCCATCAGCTTCAGATCTACTGGATGTCACAGTCATACTCACCATGACAGGTCCACACCAAATGCACTTATTCCACAGTATACAAGAAGAGCCCCAAGAAGCAGAAACAGCGAAGACCATAGGAAAAAACCTAAATTACGGTCATGGGGAGCCGTGCGCGGCAAGACGTATCCCAAAAACACACCTAGGAGAGACCGGTGAAAGAAATGTCCATTCATTATCTTTCCACCATCGTTGTACCACAGGAAGAGGGGCTGAAAAGTAAAGGGTACGCACAAGCGAAAAGAGCAGGGACGATGTGCTTCTACCTTCTGTAACAGCAAGACGGGCGAGGAGCAGACCAAGAATGAATGATGGGATGTTACTTACCAGTGAGGATCCCAGCGACAACCTGGTGTGGGAAGTGTGCCAGAATAAGGAGTCTGGAGACAGCAATCCCCGCCATCAGTAACAGGTACAATATGAGAGGAACAGTCCGGAGCACGCCACTGAGTAAGAGAATTCTACGTTAACATTTGTGTCAATGGTATTTATGTGACTGAGGTCTAAATTAGAGGCCACCGCTATTTATCTTTACCCCCAAACATCAAGCGCTCGGCCAAACATGCTTGTGTTCTCAATAGTGAAAGGGAAGAAAGCTACTGTCAGGCATCTCTCACTGAGTATAAAAGGATCAGGCATGTTGAAATACATTAGGTCTGAGCTGTCTTTCTCCCAGCATCTGCCTTTGGGAGAGAGTAGGGACACCACTATCCACATTAGCCACTTAGATAATCTTCCCAAAATTGTCAGGATTGGTCAAGATTTATACTGGCTTGTGAAAGTATTCACCCCGTTGACATTCTTCGTGTTTTGCTACCTCACAACCTGAAATGTAAGTGTTTTTTTAAGGGGTGGAATCAGTTCATGTAAAGAACATGCCTACCACAGCGAACATTTGGTTTTCTTTTTTTTTAAGCAAACAACACAAAGGACAGAATTACTTAAACCTTCAGTGTTCATAACTATTCACCCCCCTAATGTCCTCTTTTTGAGGCAATTACAACTGCAAACTGCTTTGGATAATTCTCCATGAGCTTTCCTCAAGGCAAAACCGCTCCAGCTCCTTCAAGTTAGATCCTCCTCACATGTCCATTTTTATATGTCAATATGCGGTCCATTTGTTACAGACATACGCACACCCATTGTATTCAATGGTGGTGCGCACATGGTCCATGTTAAAAACTCGAAGACATGGCTGCAGAAACTGTCAAACTGGGCATGATCAGCAAGTTTGCTAGGTCTGGTGACCCGGATGTCCTCATGATGACAACGGGTCACCAAGGCAAAGATCGGGACCCCGCGTCAAGCAGCGGGGTCTCTGATCCAAAGGCAGTGGGGATGTCAGCCCTCTGACTGCTCCCGGAATGCCGTGATTGCGTTCGATTGCAGCACTTAGGGGGTTAAAGTGCCAGGAGCTGTAACAGTCAGAATCAGCTGACACCTGGCGGCAACTGCCCGCGCACCCCCCAGTGTGCGCAGGCGATCGCGATGATCTAATAATCCATCCCTTGTCAAACCGGCCCAGGGCAGATAGACAGATTATTACGACTAATGTCGGAAAGGGGTTAAAAAAAAAAAAGCAAATGTTTTGGTTGCCACTGTATGCCTCTATTTTTCTCACATCACTAACTTAGACTAGTTAGTGCTGATGCATCACACACAAATCTACAACCAGTTCTTAAATATTTTTGTAATTAATGTAAAAAAAAAAGGGAAAAAGTCAAGAGGGTGAATACTTTCACAAGTCACTATATCCACATAGGCATTGTTGTTCTTGTGAACAATGGGACTCTACAAAGATCCAGGGAGCAGAATAAATCCTGCCCATAAGTCCTCACGTAAATGAGGACCAGAAGGGGTATACATGAATAAAAATTCCACACAAAGCCTTGGCTTGTGTTTAGAGTTCTTTAACAAAATACAAGAACATTTCTATATGGAAGAGAATAAATATACCAAGTCCTCACACGTGACATTAGGCTGTGTTCACATGCTGTGGCAGTCAGATGCAAATGAGACTATGCCTCAACATGGAGGGAGAGTTTGTCAAATATTTTGCTCAAGAGGTTCTCTGGGCAATAAAGAATTGTAATAAATAATAAACTCTATTACTGTAAATAAATTGGTAAATACTTTTAATTTTCCTGATAGGTGGTAATGATAAGTTTCTGTCAAAATGGTTGCAGTCATATTTGTGAACACAAATGTGGCCTCTTTCACATTTGGCTGCCAGAACGTGCGACCTTACCCATAGATTAGATGACATTTTAGGCCAGGGGTGGGGAATCTTTTTTCTGTGAAGGGCCATTTGGATATTTATGCCATACAAACTCTTCCCACAAAGTACATCCTGACTCTGGCACTGGTGTCAGGATGTAATCTTTCATTGCATGCCCTTCAATGTTCAGTAGTGAACACTGTGTGTGTGTGCTAACAGAGCAAGAAAAAATTAGTGAGCTTGTGGCAATCAAAATACAGCTCCTTGCCCAAGAATGCGGTCCCTGAGAATCTGGGTCATCGAGGGCAGTAAATGGCCCTGGAGCCTGAGGTTCCTCACCCCTGTTCTAGGCTAATCTAAAGAAGAAAGCAATAGCTCCTTGTCCCATACCTCTTGAACCGACCAGTGCAGAACATTACTATGGGCCACAGGGCAGCTCCAGTGATCATACAGTGTCCTGAAGGACTTCCTGAGAACGGTATGTAGGGTTAGTGTTATACATTACATATATACAGTCAATATCATCAACAAAAAACATTTATATTGTGCTTTTCTCCTAATGGACTCAAATAATATCGGGTATGTAATATGTGGAAAAACGATGCCTAACTTATCTGCACCGACCTGGGCCAGTCTCACAAGTGGAGGGGAACTGCGTTAGGTTATAGATTTCGTGTAGACCCGTTTCATAGACCCACCAGAATGGCCGCTCACCAAACAGAAACCTGTGGATGGAGAATAAGAAGAGTGACGTATAATATTATGAGTGTAATAGAGCACATTGGGCCTGATCCATCAGTTTATGTGCAGTACGACATCTATTCTGCCATCAAACATGTAGCAGGGAAAAAGCCCACACTTATGTCACAATCCAGACCCTGGAGAAGTTGGCCTTCACACAACTGAACCATGCGTCTGATCCAGACTATAGTCTGATCCAGGCACCTTTCAAATTACATCTTTCAAAGTACAGATATCGAAATACATTACTTTGAATTAGACTCAAATTGGACTAGAATTGACTGTAAGGTAATGGGATAGAAAACCACTACAATGTTTCTGTTTCTTTTCACTTTCACCCCCATACTACTTTCTTTCTTATTATCTTCTGTAATCTCTCCACCTAGTAAGGAAGTAGTCATTGCTCCCTCCATCCTCCCCAGCTATCTCTCCTCCTCAGAACTGTTCCTCCACACACAATACTTTTTCTGCAGACACACACGGCCACATCATGTCCTATCCTGCTCCCACCTTTAAACGCTGTCTGCTACTCCTCATTGCTGGCGACGTATCCCCAAATCCTGGCCCTCCTCAACACATCCCCACACTCATTTCTAACACCCTGCCACGATCCTCTACACGTTTTCGCAACCATGATAACCTCATACCCATTCATCCAGCCCCCACTCCCCCGGTCCCCCACCTGGAGCACTATGGAACGAACGCTCTGTCTGCAACAAACTGTCGTATATCCATGACCTCTTTATCACCAACAAACTCTCCTTCCTTGGCATCACTGAAACACATATCTTCTCCATCTACACCTTCGGCCTGGGACAGCTCATAGAATCCCACGGTTTGCAATATCATCGCTATGCCGAGGACACGCAGATCTACCTATCTGGGCCTGACATCACCTCATTACTGACCAAAATCCCACAATGTCTGTCCGCTATTTCATCTATCTTTTCTGCTCGCTTTCTAAAACTGAACGTGGACAAAACAGAATTCATCTTTCCTCGATCTCACTCTACTCCTCCACCGGACCTAACCGTCAATGTCAATGGCTGCTCACTTTCCCCAGTCCCGTATGCTCAGTGCCTGAAGGTGATCCTCGACTTTGGCCTCCCTTTCAAGCCACATATTCAAGCCCTTGCCTCCTCCTGCCGACTCCAACTCAAAAATATTTCCCGGATCTGTACATTCCCTGACCAGGAAACTACAAAAACGCTTGTGCACGCTCTCATTATCTCCGGCCTCAACTATTGTAACTCCCTACTCTCTGGCCTTCCCTCTAGCACTCTTGCACCACTCCAATCTATCCTAAACGCTAATCCTACAAACACAACGGATGTAATGCCATAGTAGAAGATTAAAATGTCATTTTATTACATATATACATACAATACATAAATAAAAAGGGGGGAACAACACAAAATAGCCGCCAAACACAGTGTATTGCACTCCAAAGTGCTATAAGTACCGGAGTTATGTATAATCAAAACTTATTTAGCCCTTTCCAAAAATCACAGTATATAGCTCCAAGGCTGGGTATATCAAAAATAAATACTGCACATTAATAAAGAAAATAATAATAATAATAATAATAATAATAATAATTTTTATTTATATAGCGCCAACATATTCCGCAGCGCTTTACAAATTATAGAGGGGACTTGTACACCCAGACTATTTATTGTGGGTACTTGTTTAAAATTGGATTTCTTATATATGGAAACTTTTCCTTGTCACTTGGCACTTTACTGTCTGCTTTTTGAACTGTGCATTTCTATATTACTGAGCTCAATTATTAGAAATTATGGGACATTTTTCTATTGATAATCACTGATTATATGGCTACATAATTTATATTTTTATTAGATTATTGTGCAGTATTCTTGTCTTATATGATTGCGGGGTAGCTTTGTGCTTTGCCTTTTTTGGTCTGGGTGCACTATTTTCTTTATTAATGTGCAGTATTTATTTTTGATATACCCAGCCTTGGAGCTATATACTGTGATTTTTGGAGAGGGCTAAATAAGTTTTGATTATACATAACTCCAGTACTTTATAGCACTTTGGAGTGCAATACACTGTGTTTGGCGGCTATTTTGTGTTGTTCCCCACTTTTTATTTATCCTTCCTCCGGCTGAGTAGGTACAATTGTAACTATTCCGTTTTAAAATTGCAATAACTTTTTTTTCGAAAAGCCGTAGAGGGCTGAAATTTCGTGACATCTCTGCAGTTTTGGTCAAGAATATATTGGCCAAATTTCAATAAAATATATGTATGAAGTATGAAGGTACAATTGTACCTCTGCAGCCTGTTAACGTTGTAAAATTATGCAGCCTTACGAAGGTTAAGTATTGTACGTATATGTAATAAAATGACATTTTAATCTTCTACTATAGCATTACTTCCGTTGTGTTTGTAGGATTAGTATACAGTAATTGGAAGTGCCTCTATTAGGCCAGAATATTTTGGTTAGTCTATCCTAAACGCTGTTGCTCGATTAATCCACCTGAATCCCCGTTATTCCCCAGCTTCGCCCCTATGCCAAGCCCTTCACTGGCTTCCTATCATCCAGGGACTCCGGTTCAAAACCCTAACTATGACATACAAAGCCATCCACAACCTGTATCCTCCATACATCTGTGACATGGTCTCCCGGTACTTACCTACAAGCAACCTTCGATCCTCTCAGGATCTCCTTCTCT
Source organism: Ranitomeya imitator (assembly GCF_032444005.1). Lineage (NCBI taxonomy): Eukaryota > Metazoa > Chordata > Amphibia > Anura > Dendrobatidae > Ranitomeya > Ranitomeya imitator. The sequence goes on along the minus strand of NC_091283.1, from coordinate 492,754,853 downwards.
ACTCCCCTCTTATCTCCTCTTCCTACAACTGCATCCAAGACTTCTCCCATGCTTTCCCCAAACTCTGGAACTCTCTACCCCAACACATCAGACTTTCACCTACCACGGAAACCTTCAAAAGGAACCTGAAGACCCACCTCTTCCGAGAAACCTACAACCTGTAGTGATCCTCAGTCTACTGAACCGCCGCACGACCAGCTCTACCATTTCTTAGTGTATCCTCACCCATCCCCTGTAGACTGTGAGCCCTCACGGGCAGGGTCCTCTCTCCTTCTGTACTTGTGTGTGCCTTGTATTGCTCATGTTTATTGTACTTGTCTATGTATGCCCCTTTTTCATACAGTACAGACCAAAAGTTTGGACACACCTTCTCATTTAAAGATTTTTCTGTATTTTCATGACTATGAAAATTGTACATTCACACTGAAGGCATCAAAACTATGAATTAACACATGTGGAATTATATACTTAAGAAAAAAGTGTGAAACAACTGAAAATATGTCTTATATTCTAGGTTCTTCAAAGTAGCCACCTTTTGCTTTGATGCCAGTCCACAAAGTGGGTGTAGAGATCCATGATACAATGTTTGAAGGCGTCACACATTTATTGTGCTTTAGAAATAAAGACTAACACTTTACCTTATGATACAACTAAATTTTAATGCTTTATTGCAGCTACTATTATTTTATAAGCCCCTTGGTAATAATCTTCTACAATAACCTCTGCTACATCCATACAATTATCTCCAGGAACAAAGCTGAGTGAACAGGATCAATATCTGGTCACTCGGTTGGACGAAAAACAAAAGATTTTTGGTGGAACAGAAGCCGGACAGATGATTGTGCCCTGCACCCTGAACCGAACCCCCTACATAAGACCTAAACCTCTCGGGAGTCCATACACTCAAAAATAAAAAAAATCTACAAACATGGGTGCCACTGCCATACATAAGCCTGCAGATATTATTTATAGCTTTAGACAAGACAATAACTTTACTGGGGCATAACCAGACAATTCACTTAATAAACGCCTGTCACTTTAAATCAGGAAAATTATATGATGTCCTAATAGAGGTGAGTGAGAACATTAAATGGACCTAACTAATGGGCTACCAAACTGGCAATTGTGGGGCTCGTGCAATATTCTAATAGCAGGCTTCAGGCTTTCTGTATAGTACTTGCTAAATGTAACCTCCATTAGGACAGTGTGTACATATGCTAATTTAACGAGGGTGTCCAAATTCCTGTGACCACAAGCTGACACTGCAGTGCAGACAAGTCGCATCATGCTGGAGGAAAGAGGTGGAGGAGATGGGGACAGCTGCAGATACTAACTGCGCATGCGCCAGATTCCCAGCCCCGCAGTGTGAATACATCAGAACACACTGTGGGGCGGGATCACTAGATCAGCTGATGGGACTTGCAGGGCAGCGCGCACGGCGCATGACAGAAAAATAAGCGAGTACAGTGCAGGTGCCGGGTACGTGCATGCAAACCGAGGAGGCGGCACCCGGCGCACTGAGGGGCTGACTAATGGCTGGGAGGCGGTTGAGTCTGGGGGAAAAGACGTGCTCCCCGGACAGAATACAGGTATGGCGCCAAAATTATAAAACTTAATATTGCAGTGTTAGTAGGGAGCAAAAAAAAAGGAGCCACCTTCACAGAATGCAGCCTTAGTGCTGCAGAAAGTGGCTCTTTTACTTAAAAATTCTGGGGGGGTGGGGAGGGGTGACAGGTTTCCTTTAACTATGGACATTATAATTTATTGGCATCCATGTAGTAAATGGATGGACCAAGTCTGGCAACTCATAAGCCGTTGCTCATCAGTATTTCTCCACCTTCAGAAGGGGGTTTCACTCAGACCTCTACTGGGACATGTAAATACCTTAACAGTATATATTGAACTCAATAGTCAAGATAGGACAACCTGCGCTCAGCGAGGTCTGTGACCCTAGTGAACAGTCACCATAACTTACCACTTAAAGACAAGATTCAGCCACTCGCCGATGACGCCCAGCCACAGCACAGTTACACCTAGTTGGTGTTGCAGTGCGTATGCCAGAGGAAAGTAGAGAAGAAATATGCAGCCGGGATCCCCAAGGTAGGTAACCCACAGCCAGAAATCTTCAGAGCCATGGAGGTGTTCCTGCAGGTACGCTGCCAACGCCACACCGGCCCGGTGTGCTTCATCCATCTACAATACAGTAGAGATAACTACATAATCTGTAGGAAATCCATAGGACACAGCAGCTGGATTACTAGGAGAGCAATGAAGACCTATGACAGGCAAAGATCTCTTTCCTTTAAGGAATTTTACAGACAACCTATTAAAACTTAAACTATAGTCTAAAGGCCTTCCTACACGATAGTATGTCGGCTGATCTGGAGGTATCAATGGGTTCGGCCAACTGTTCAACGTATAACGGGAGATAAGGGTCTGCCATATCTGATTTTGGACTGCAGATCCTTTTTTTCTCTAAGACATAAGCTACTAACAGAGGAGTGTCTCTCATAGAGAACACAGGAGTGTTCGATATTCGGCAGAGTAAATACTCCTGTGTACAGGAGAATCGGGCAAGATGGCTGCCAGGAGATCCATTATTCAAAGTGACAGCTATCTAGTGTGTATGGGTAGCTTTAAAGTGTAGCAGTTCTTCCAGAAAATTTTCACATATATAGATATTTGATCAGGTGCTGAGATCCCACTGGTTGCTAAAACGAAGGAGCATTAATGCTATATTGTGCAATAGAAAGTCTGTGAAGCCTGTCTACAGTGTTAGCGAAGAGTAAAGCTCGACCAAGCATTTCCACTTCATTGTTTATTCGATTAGTGGGATCTCAACACCTGGACGACCACCAATCTCAACTTCTGACATTTCTTTGTAACAGGTCAAAAGCTTTTAAAAAACCCAAACATCCATAAAGTCTTCTTGTATTGTATATATTGAGCACGTGAGAGTAGCCAGACACATTAGGTGAACGTCGACTGAACTAAGGATCTAGCTTAGCTGACATTCACCGACGACTTCAGTATGGTGACCAAACTGAGGATCCAATGGAATTGTTCAGCCTCTTATCTTCCGCTCTCTTGGAGATTTTTTGAGAACACATTCCTCAAAGTTTCTTAAATTTGCTTGTACTAGTGATTCATACAGAGGTTGCAGTCACAACTGCGCCCTGCAGCCAAGAGGAGACTATAAGACTGTTGATAGGAGTACAGAAGTACGCTGCAGATGGGAGGTAGGCTACCTGAGTAAGCAATTTTTACTACCTAGATGTCTCTAAAAGACATACAAATCCTCTGGCGCACTATCGCCTGATTGTTGTCCATGCTTACACCTTATTGAGGACATTAGTTATATAGCTGAAACGCTCGCTTGCCTCTCACCCGCCACCACGGTTTTTGGGCTTTGCCAGGCCACTTTCCTAGTCTTTGTTGACTTGGTGGTCATAACAAACTGCCAGATTCCGGACCAATGGGTAGAAAGACATTAAGGCAATTTGGGGTATAGGCTGTGGTCACTAGTTACTCGCACTAAGGAGAATAACTAGGCTATACCCTCCAGCAGTCACTGAGCTATACAATTTTAGACGCTGCTCAAAAAAAGTAGGACAAAAGCTGTGGTGCTCCTCAGTTGACAACCAGCACAAAGGTCCCCCAGCTTCCAGTGGCTCCACTACAACTGCTCCCTTTCACTGGAGATATACTGAAGTGACCTTGCTGCTTTCAACCAGGAGCTGAAGTGAGAAGGATCTTAAGAGGGCACTTGGCTGAGTATAATGCCCACCCTCCCCTTCATAGCCCATGTTACTGACAATCTTCACATAGCCTCATCCCTTGGTTTCTTCAGGGGGAAAGAAAATCCAATCTCCAAATTCTATTCTAGCAGCTCTTCTAGCTGTCAGTGTCTTCAAAAGCTCTCTTGCCTTCGTTTCTCATTGCTAGATCTTCCACTAGACACTCAGCACAGTCTGCAAGCTTGTACCCCACAGATTTCGTTGTCAAATTCAGGCCAGATGTGCAGAGGGATATTTAATGCTCCTCAAAGCCCTATCACTGCTATGTGTTGCTGATGCTAACTTCAAAGCTCTCAATTCACAAGTTCCTTTCCACCAATCAGCACCACCCATGCATGGTGGCACTTCACTCCAATGACTTATAGGCCCCCTCAAACTTTGCACTTTGTGACAAGTTCCCCTCTACATTACAGCTCTGGCGGCCTTCACCTCCTCTTTGCAATGGTGGATGTTCATACATTATTTGGTTGGGCCAAGCTCTTAGTAGTCCCCTTTTTCAGTTGTCCCCTCCTGTAGTGATGAGCCGCCACCTATGTGCACCTGCGGTCACATTGCACTCCACTTTACTCACCTCCTTAGGTGGAGTGAAATCCTACAATAGCCATATTTGTCTTATTGGCGCAGCATGTTACGCTCTTGTAAAAGTGGAAAAACTACAAAACTACCCTGGTGTAGTACTGAAGGGGAAGTCATTTCTCACGTCTAGTCTCAGATGGGCTGTGGCTCCGTTAACATCATGTCAGACTCTTAAAGGGACACTGTCACCTGAATTTGGAGGGAACAATCTTCAGCCATGGAGGCGGGGTTTTTGATTCACCCTTTCCTTACCTGCTGGCTGCAATATTGGATTGAAGTTCATTCTCTGTCCTCCATAGTACACCCCTGCGCAAGGCAAGATTGCCTTGTGCAGGCATGTACTACGGAGGACAGAGAATGAACTTCAATCCAATATTGCAGCCAGCATGCAGCCAGCGGGTAAGGAAAGGGTGAATCAAAAACCCCAAAACCCCACCTCCATGGCTGAAGATTGTTCCCTCCAAATTCAGGTGACAGAGCCCCTTTAACCCCTTCCCGACCTTTGACGCATACGCTGCGTCATGAAAGTCGGTGCCATTCCGACCCATGACGCAGCATATGCGTCATGGAAAGATCGCGTCCCTGCAGATCGGGTGAAAGGGTTAACTCCCATTTCACCCGGCCTGCAGGGACAGGGGGAGTGGTAGTTTAGCCCAGGGGGGGTGGCTTCACCCCCTCGTGGCTACGATCGCTCTGATTGGCTGTTGAAAGTGAAACTGCCAATCAGAGCGATTTGTAATATTTCACCTAAAAAAATGGTGAAATATTACAATCCAGCCATGGCCGATGCTGCAATATCATCGGCCATGGCTGGACACACTAATGTGCACCCACCCCACTCCTCCGATCGCCCCCCCAGCCCCCCGATCTGTGGTCTGCTCCCCTCGGTCCTGTGCTCCGCTCCCCCGTCCTCCTGCCCGCTCCCCCTGTGCTCCAATCACACCCCCCGTGCTCCAATCAAACCCCCCCGCACTCCGATCCCCCCCCCCACACAACGATCCTCCCCCGCACAGCGATTCCCCCCCCCCGTGCTCCGATCCACCCGGCCGCACAGCGATCCCCCACTCCGTGCTCCAATCCACCCCCCTGTGTTCCGATCCACCCCCCCGTGCTCCGACGCCCCCCCCGTGCCCTGATCTCCCCCCCCTTATACTTACCTGGCCTCCCGGGGACCGTCATCTTCCAAAATGGCGGGCGCATGTGCAGTGCGCCCGCCGAATCTGCCGGCCGGCAGATTCGTTCCAGAGTGAATTTTGATCACTGAGATATAACCTATCTCAGTGATCAAAAAAAAAAAAAAAGTAAATGACCCCCCCCCTTTGTCACCCCCATAGGTAGGGACAATAAAAAAAATATTTTTTTTTTTTCCACTAAGGTTGGGGTAAGAACTAGGGTTAGGGGTAGGGTTAGGGTTTCGGTATGTGCACACGTATTCTGGTCCTCTGCGGATTTTTCCGCTGCAGATTTGATAAATCCGCAGTGCTAAACCGCTGCGGATTTATGGCGGATTTACCATGTTTTTTCTGCGCATTTCAATGCGTTTTTACAACAGCGATTTTCTATTTGAGCAGTTGTAAAGCCGCTGCGGAATCCGCCGAAAGAAGTGACATGCTGCGGAATGTAAACCGCTGCGTTTCCGTGCAGTTTTTCCGCAGCATGTGTACAGCGATTTTTGTTTCCCATAGGTTTGCATTGAACTGTAAACTCATGGGAAACTGCTGACGATCCGTAGCGTTTTCCGCAGCGTGTGCACATACCTTTAGAATTAGGCTATGTGCACACGGTGCGGATTGGCCGCTGCGGATCCGCAGCAGTGTTCCATCAGGTTTACAGTACCATGTAAACATATGGAAAGCCAAATCCGCTGTGCCCATGGTGCGGAAAATACCGCGCGGGAACGCTGCGTTGTATTTTCCGCAGCATGTCAATTCTTTGTGCGGATTCCGCAGCGTTTTACACCTGTTCCTCAATAGGAATCCGCAGGTGAAATCCGGACAAAAAACACTGGAAATCCGCGGTAAATCCGCAGGTAAAACGCAGTGCCTTTTACCCGCGGATTTTTCAAAAATGGTGCTGAAAAATCTCATACGAATCCGCAACGTTGGCACATAGCCTTAGGGCTAGGGTTGGGTTGGAATTAGGGTTGTGGTTAGGGGTGTGTTGGGGTTACGGGTGTGTTGGGGTTAGGGTTGTGATTAGGGTTACGGCTACAGTTGGGATAAGGGTTAGGGGTGTGTTGGAGTTAGAATTGAGGGGTTTCCACTGTTTAGGCACATCACGGGGTCTCCAAACGCAACATGGCGCCACCATTGATTCCAGCCAATCTTGTATTCAAAAAGTCAAATGGTGCTCCCTCACTTCCGAGCCCCGACGTGCACCCAAACAGTGGTTTACCCCCACATATGGGGTACCAGCATACTCAGGACAAACTGCGCAACAATTACTGGGGTCCAATTTCTCCTGTTACCCTTGTGAAAATAAAGAAATGCTTGCTAAAACATCATTTTTGAGGAAAGAAAAATTATTTTTTATTTTCACGGCTCTGCGTTGTAAACGTCTGTGAAGCACTTGGGGGTTCAAAGTGCTCACCACATATCTAGATAAGTTCCTTGGGGGGTCTAGTTTCTAAAATGGGGTCACTTGTGGGGGGTTTCTACTGTTTAGGCACACCAGGGGCTCTGCAAACGCAATGTGACGCCCGCAGACCATTCCATCAAAGTCTGCATTTCAAAAGTCACTACTTCCCTTCTGAGCCCCGACGTGTGCCCAAACAGTGGTTTACCCCCACACATGGGGTATCAGCGTACTCAGGAGAAACTAGACAACAACTTTTGGTTTTCCAATTTCTCCTGTAACCCTTGGGAAAATAAAAAATTCTGGGCTAAATAATTATTTTTGAGGAAAGAAAACGTATTTATTATTTTCACGGCTCTGCATTATAAACTTCTATGAAGCACTTGGGGGTTCAAAGTGCTCACCACACATCTAGATAAGTTCCTTTCGGGGTCTAGTTTCCAAAATGGGGTCACTTGTGGGGGGTTTCTACTGTTTAGGCACATCAGGGGCTCTGCAAACGCAACGTGACGCCCGCAGAGCATTCCATCAAAGTCTGCATTTCAAAACGTCACTACTTCAATTCCGAGCCCCGGCATGTGCCCAAACAGTAGTTTACCCCCACATATGGGGTATCAGCGTACTCAGGAGAAACTGGACAACAACTTTTGGGGTCAAATTTCTCCTGTTACCCTTGGGAAAATAAAAAATTGCAGGCTAAAATATCATTTTTGAGAAAATAATTTTTTTTTTTATTTTCATGGCTCTGCGTTATAAACTTCTGTGAAGCACTTGGGGGTTCAAAGTCCTCACCACACATCTAGATTAGTTCCTTTGGGGGTCTAGTTTCCAAAATGGGGTCATTTCTGGGGGATTTCCAGTGTTTAGGCACACAGGGGCTCTCCAAACGTGACATGGTGTCCGCTAATGATTGGAGCTAATTTTCCATTTAAAAAGCCAAATGGTGTGCCATCCCTTCCGAGCCCTGCCGTGCGCCCAAACAGTGGTTTACCCCCACATATGGGGTATCAGCGTACTCAGGACAAACTGGACAACAATATTTGGGGTCCAATTTCTCCTATTATCCTTGGCAAAATAGGAAATTCCAGGCTAAAAAATCATTTTTGAGGAAAGAAAAATTATTTTTTATTTTCATGGCTCTGCGTTATAAACTTCTGTGAAGCACCTGGGGGTTTAAAGTGCTCAATATGCATCTAGATAAGTTCCGTGGGGGGTCTAGTTTCCAAAATGGGGTCACTTGTGGGGGAGCTCCAATGCATAGGCACACAGGGGCTCTCCAAATGCGACATGGTGTCCGCTAACAATTGGAGCTAATTTTCCATTCAAAAAGTCAAATGGCGCTCCTTCCTTTCCGAGCCTTACCATGTGCCCAAACAGTGGTTTACCCCCACATATGAGGTATCGGCGTACTCAGGAGAAATTGCCCAACACATTTTAGGATCCATTTTATCCTGTTGCCCATGTGAAAATGAAAAAATTGAGGCTAAAAGAATTTTTTTGTGAAAAAAAAGTACTTTTTCATTTTTACGGATCAATTTGTGAAGCACCTGGGGGTTCAAAGTGCTCACTATGCATCTAGATAAGTTCCTTGGGGTGTCTAGTTTCCAAAATGGGGTCACTTGTGGGGGAGCTCCAATTTTTAGGCACACGGGGGCTCTCCAAACGTGACATGGTGTCCGCTAAAGAGTGGAGCCAATTTTTGATTCAAAAAGTCAAATGGCGCTCCTTCCCTTCCAAGCCCTGCCGTGCGCCCAAACAGTGGTTTACCCCCACATATGAGGTATCAGCGTACTCAGGACAAATTGGACAACAACTTTCGTGGTTCAGTTTCTCCTTTTACCATTGGGAAAATAAAAAAAATTGTTGCTAAAAGATAATTTTTGTGACTAAAAAGTTAAATGTTCATTTTTTCCTTCCATGTTGCTTCTGCTGCTGTGAAGCACCTGAAGGGTTAATAAACTTCTTGAATGTGGTTTTGAGTACCTTGAGGGGTGAAGTTTTTAGAATGGTGTCACTTTTGGGTATTTTCAGCCATATAGACCCCTAAAACTGACTTCAAATGTAAGGTGGTCCCTAAAAAAAATGGTTTTGTAAATTTCGTTGTAAAAATGACAAATCGCTGGTCAAATTTTAACCCTTATAACTTCCTAACAAAAAAAAAATTTGTTTCCAAAATTGTGCTGATGTAAAGTAAACATATGGGAAATGTTATTTATTAACTATTTTGTGTCACATATCTCTCTGGTTTAACAGAATAAAAATTCAAAATGTGAAAATTGCGAAATTTTCAAAATTTTCGCCAAATTTCCGTTTTTATCACAAATAAACGCAGAATTTATTGACCTAAATTTACCACTAACATGAAGCCCAATATGTCACGAAAAAACAATCTCAGAACCGCTAGGATCCGTTGAAGCGTTCCTGAGTTATTACCTCATAAAGGGACACTGGTCAGAATTGCAAAAAACGGCAAGGTCTTTAAGGTCAAAATAGGCTGGGTCATGAAGGGGTTAACAGTGAATACCACCTTTGACATCTGCACCCTCTACAGCACCAAATTTCATTGGGTCACCATAAACCCATCTACCCTACGTGCACAAGTCCCAGAGTGTCCTACAGCCCACCCAAACCCCTGAGCTGCACCATTCCCAGGCAAACGCTTCTTCTCTGTGGCTGTTGGCAACTTCTCTGAGGTTCACCACTCGAAGATCTTGTTCTGACCAGATCCCTTCATGCTCAGCAATCCGTGATAAAAAGAGCAAGTCACAATAGTTCTTCTCTCGATCAGATTCTTCAACCTTTCCTTACCCTACCCTTCCCATGGGTGGTCCAGAACCTAGTACCCCCTCAGAGTGAGGTCTAAGTAATCTCTAAGATTTTTCTCCTCATTGAGTTCGAGGAGGTATTCTTTTTTGGAAGCTGGTCTTTCTGGTGGCAATCACCTCCATTTATAGTGTTCAAACTTGCATCTTGGTCACTTGGTTCCCTACAATACGGCTGTTCTCCGCTTGGTTCTTTCATTATTGTTCAAGGTGGTTCCTCCTTCCAGCCATGAGGATATCAGGTTCCCCACCTTCTATCACCAGTCCACCCTAGGAACCGTTCCCTTGTCTGGGCTGTGAGTCCACCGTCCTTCACTCTGGAGGGCGGCCTCCCTTCTTGTGCATACAGACGGCTCAAAACAATATGGCCTAAGTGATCATTACCAGAGGAATGCAACCGGCCAGTGATGGGTCATAGTGCACCCCCGTCCTGACTGGTGGGCACCTCCTGGGCCGGGCGTCCTCCCCTTCTTCCCAGGGAGCCTCCACCCGCTCCTCACTAATCCCTATGTCAGCCTTCACCTCACACATTTACCAGGAGCATTCCATAATATAATCCTCTGTGTACACAACCAAAGACCACCGTCACACACTGACTATCCTGAGGGAAGCACATGCAACTTCATAGCAGTAGAGCTTTAAGTTCCAGCACACCCTGCCAGAGAATGGAGGCACATGCTGGTACTTGTAGTACCACAACTGCTGCCCCTGCAGCCCCTGTGTAGCCGAGAAGCACTGGGGACTATCCTGTATAAGGATTTACGTTATTACGACCCCCACTCCTCAGTCGCCGGCCTTCCCTCTCTGCGCAGTTGCGTCAACTAAAACGGCCCCTGAACCACGTGACTGCACATTGGCCCCGCCCACCTACCGCTATCACCCCCAGCCGCGGGGTAACACAGGCAGTCTGTGAGCAGTTTGAATGAGTTCCTCGCTCTCCTCCCTGGATATTGACACGTCACTGGCCCCGCCTCGCCTCTCCGTTTACGTCACAGGGCAGACCACTTTGGCCCCGCCGACCAAGAAGTAAAGTTAAACACGCCCATTAGGCGGGACCTACCTATCAGATGACTTGGAGGCTGGAGGGCGGAGCTTAGTGCCATGGCACCTCGCCTCACCTCAGCTGTCTGCTAAAGGAAGCGGACAATGACAAGAGCGTTATTAACTGCTTCACGGCCGGGGAGGTTACCACCAGATTATGTCCCACCCAACGCATTACCTCTCCGGTACCGGGGAGTTTATTTGTGGGGGTCCGTGGCAGGGTCTTGTGGCCCTTTGGAAGCGGCGTGCCCAGTGCTGCGCAGCCTAAACAAGTGTGAAGGCAACCCCCGCCAGCTGCAGGCTATAGGAAGCCTGGCAGTATTGTGCAATAACACCTGAACGGCAGATAATGCGTTATACGGTGTCCGGTCATCTGGTTGTGGCATGCAGGACATAGTTCTCTAGAGAAAACATGATCTTCAGAACGGTTTTCTACCCTGGCTAGTAGGACGCCTCTATTAAAGGGGATGTTCCTCTGGTTCACCTGATGAGATGGATTCACTAAGTCTTAGGTCGGGATAAGCAGTATGGAGCTTTGGAGCTGGGCAACCCGGGTGGCACTTGGATCGGCAGAGCTGGAATACTGGTGCTGGGCGACACATGAAGCCAAATTGTCATGTCCGCTGACCTGTTGCTCCACTATTCCCTTGTCTGCTGAGCTATTGCCTTTTCTTCCCTGTCCAAATGCTGAATGTTCCAGTTGTATTTGTTCCCCCTTATTGGTTTTCGCCTGTCCAGGTGTTTTCCTGTTTTTGGTCTGCCCCATCATATTCTGGGTCAGATTTTATATGGTCACCCGTCACTGCACTTCCTTGCTGGCTATACCTCTAAATAGACTTAGATTTAGGCCTCTTTAACACTTCCGTCTTTTCTCTCCTGTCGAAATCCGTCGAGTTTTGAAAAAACAGGATACTGCAAATTTTTCTGCAGGATCCTGCATTTTCCCATAGACTTGTATTAGCGACGGATTGTGACGGATGGCCATCCGTTTCATCCGTCGTGCACTGGATCCATCGGGAAATGGCGGTCTGTCGTGCAGAGAAAACGTTCAGAGGAATGTTTTTTCTGCACGTTGGAAAATCGCTCAGCGATGGGTCCTGCGATGTCCGTCGTCGGCTATAATGGAAGCCTATGGACGCAGGGTACGTCGCTGACCGTCAAACACACGAATCCAGCGACGTGTCCCGTTTTTCCACTCTGGGCATGCCCAGAATGATTCCAGGAAAAAGTCTCTCTCTCGTCCCAGAATCCTCGTTCTACACTATAAAAATTCAGGTAGCGCATCCGCTGAAATACTGGAAACGTTGCGTACGTTTTTCACTATTTTCTAAACGTACGTCGCTATGTCTCAGTGACGCATTAAGACGGGACACTGCCGACAAGTGTGAGAGAGGCCTTAAGGTACCTTCACACTCAGCAACTTTACAACGAGAACGTCAACGATCCGTGATGTTGCAGCGTCCTGGATAGCGATCTCGTTGTGTTTGACATGCAGCAGCGATCTGGATCCCACTGTGATATCGCTGGTCGGAGCTATAAGTCCAGAACTTTATTTGAACGTCAGGTCGGCGTGTATCGTCGTTTTTGACAGCAAAAGCAACGATGCCAGCAATGTTTTACATGGAGCTAACAACCAGCTACAACGATAAGTGAGTCACCGTTACGTCACAGGATCGCTCCTGCATTGTTCTGGAGCTGCTGTGTTTGACGTCTCTACAGAAACCTAAACAGCGACGCTGCAGCGATCGGCTCGTTGTCTATATCGCTGCAGCGTCGCTGAGTGTGACGGTACCTTTAGGAGTTCTAGCCCTACAGCTAAGGGTTTTACCTTGCATGGTAAACACCAGTTGAGTTAGTTGAATTCCTGCAGTGAGTCTGTTTGTTTTCCTTCCCATTTCCTCTTCCTTCAACCTTTTGAACAACTTAACAACGATATCGCTAGCTATCCGTGACGTTGCAGCGTCCTGGATAGTGATATCGTTGTGTTTGACACGCAGCAGCGATCTGGATCCTGCTGTGACATCGTTGGTCGGAGCAGAAAGGCCAAAACTTTATTTCGTCGCTGGATCTCCCGCAGACATCGCTGAATTGGCATGTGTGACGCCGATTCAGCGATGTCTTCACTGGTAACCAGGGTAAACATCGGGTTACTAAGCGCAGGGCCGCGCTTAGTAACCCGATATTTACCCTGGTTACCAGAGTAAATATAAAAAAACCCAAACACTACATACTTACAAGCAGAGCACAGCGGTGACGTCACCGCTGTGCTTTACGGCCGGCGCTTACACGGTGCAGGGAAGCAGAACGCCGGGGGACGCGACAGACACCGGAATGTAAGTATGTAGTGTTTGTTTTCTTTTTACATTTACACTGGTAACCAGGGTAAACATCAGGTTAGTAAGCGCGGCCCTACGCTTAGTAACCCGATGTTTACCCTGGTTACCCAGGGACTTCGGCATCGTTGGTCGCTGAAGAGCCGTCTGTGTGACAGCTCTCCAGCGACCACACAGCGATCGGCATCGTTGTCTAGATCGCTGCAGCGTCGCTAAATGTGACGGTACCTTTAGCTTTCCCAGTCAACCTTTTACACCATGTTCCAAATTATTATGCAAATGTTATTTTTCTCAGATTTTCCTAAATAGTCGGTGCAAATGACAGTCAGTCTAATAAAAGTCATCACCCGTTATACATCGAATCTCCAAAATGAAGAAAAACTCAAAATGCTCTGATCCAAATTATTAGGCACAGTAGAATTTCTAAACATTTGATATGTTTTAAAGAACTGAAAATGCTCATTTGTGGAATTTGCAGCATTAGGAGGTCACATTCACTGAACAAAAAAGCTATTTAACTCCAAAACATCCTAACAGGCCAAGTTACATGTTAACATAGGAACCGTTCTTTGATATCTATCACCTTTACAATTCTTGCATCCATTTAACTTGTGAGTGTTTGGAGAGTTTCTGCTTCTATTTCTTTGCATGAAGTCAGAATAGCCTCCCAGAGCTGCTGTTTTGATGTGAACTGCCTCCCACCCTCATAGATCTTTTGCTTGATGATACACCAAAGGTTCTCTATAGGGTTGAGGTCAGGGGAAGATGGTGGCCACACCATGAGTTTATCTCCTTTTATGCCCATAGCAGCCAATGACACAGAGGTATTATTTGCAGCATGAGATGGTGCATTGTCATGCATAAAGATGATTTTGCTCCTAAAGACACGTTTCTGCATTTTATACCATGGAAGAAAGTTGTCAGTCAGAAACTCTATATACTGTACTTTGCAGAGGTCATTTTCACACCTTCAGGAACCTTAAACATGACTCCACCTCCTTGCTGATGTCGCAGCCTTATTGGGACATGGTGGCCATCCAACCATCCACTACTCCATCCATCTGGACCATCCAGGGTTGCTCGACACTCATCAGTAAACAAGATTGTTTGAAAATTAGTCTTCATGTATGTATGGGCCCACTGCAACCGTTTCTGCTTGTGAACACTGTTTAGGGGTGGCCAAATGGTAGGTTTATGAACCAAAGCAAGGCTTTGAAGGATCCTACACCTTGAGGTTCAAGAGACTCCAGAGGCACCAGCAGCTTCAAATATCTGCTGGTTTACAATGGCTTTTTAGCAGTTGCTCTCTTAATCCCTTGAACTTGCCCGGCAGAAACCTTCCTCATTATGCCTTTATCAGCACAAACACGTCTGTGCTCAGATTCAGCCACAAATCTCTTAACAGTACGATGATCACGCTTAAGTTTTTGGGAAATATCTAATGTTTTCATCCCTTGACCAAGGTATTGCATTATTTGATGCTTTCGGCAGCAGAGAGATCCTTTTTCTTTCCCATGTTACTAGAAACCTTTGGCCTGCTTAATAATGTGGAACATCATTTTTAAGTAGTTTTCCTTTAATTAGAATCACCTGGAAAACTAATTATCACGTGTTTAAGATTGATTTCAGTGATCCATTGAGCCCTGAGACACAATACCATCCATGAGTTTATTTGAAAAACAAAACAATTAAATCTTTATGACACTTAAATCCAGTTTCCATAATAATTTGGAACAATAGCTAATGAAAATATCGGTTACATTTGAAGCAAATTTGCAGAAAAAATAAAAACTAGTGATTCACCAATATATTTATGGACTCAATATGGACAATCGTTGCTATAGCAAACAAAAACAGAGGCTGAACACCTCACGATAAGGCCGGCTTCACACTTGCGAGTTTTACGGACGTAAGAGCGCAGAAACTACGTCCGTAAAACTCGCAAAAAATACGGCACAATTATTCTCTATGCCCCTGCTCCTATCTGCCGTATTTTACTGATCAGTATTATACGGCTTTCTACGGCCGTACAAAATCGCAGCATGCTGCGTTTGTCACCGTACTGCGCAAGAAATACGCCAATGAAAGTCTATGGAAGCGTGAAAAATACTGATTACACACGGACAAGCAGTGTGACTTGCGAGAAATACGCAGCGCTGTTAGAGAGAAAAGCCGGTAATTCAGTGCGGTGTACAGTAAAATCACACTGACAGCTTACAGTAGAATAGGTAGAATAAATGTGTACACATAGAATAGGTATATATATGTATATATCTGCAGATCTGTAACGTCCAACGATGTAAATCCTTCTGAAGGGGTTAAAACCTTTTGCAGCAAGGAGCTTTGCTAATGCAATGCTACTCCTCGCTGCAAAACCCCGGGGAATGAGTCTAAATATAGATCAATGAGCTATATTTAGCTTCATTTGCGGTGAGGCGCCCTCTGCTGGATGTTCATAGATCGTGGGAACTTTCCTAGAAAGCTCCCAGGCTTTCTAGGAAAGTTCCCACGATCTATGAACATATATTAATATATATACATATATGTGTCTCACTGACATATATATATATATATATAGCCAATACAAAAGGAACAGCCAGACAGCACCACTGCCAGGAAGAACAAAGTGGG
Source organism: Ranitomeya imitator (assembly GCF_032444005.1). Classification (NCBI taxonomy): domain Eukaryota; kingdom Metazoa; phylum Chordata; class Amphibia; order Anura; family Dendrobatidae; genus Ranitomeya; species Ranitomeya imitator. The sequence continues at coordinate 492,739,079 of NC_091283.1, read as the reverse complement.
AACCGCTCACCTGTGTGAAGCCAGGATATCTGATCTTGGGTGCGTAGCTCCGCTGGAGAAAAGTCCATATGAAATAATGAATATATAAGAAAATAGAGCGCACTCGCCGATCATCCAGTGCAGGAATCTTTATTCAAACATCGTGCTGTACATCTTCACGACCGGGGGTGCTGTACAGAGAGTGCGGCAAAGCGGGACGATGGCCGTTTCATGCCTGGCTGGCGCTTCAACGGGTCAGTGAAGGTGCCATCAGAGACGCCGGGAGAAATAGGGAAAGGTGAGACAAAAAGCTCCTCCCCCCCACTCACTTCCCCCCGTCGTCCACTGATTACTCCCCACTGCGTGACGAGACTAACACACAGTGATAAATATTTAAAAGACATTTAAAAAACACCAAATCTATGACAGAAGATCAGGGCTATTAAGGAAAAAATGACATTAACATATACATCATCAAAATAACAATGTGCTGTAATCTGACTAAAATTAGAGTCTAGACGATTATACAGGTGCATGAGATATATTTATTGCACCTCACGGAGGAAGACGGCTAGCAATCTCAAGAGGCCACTAAAGAAAAATGGACATATCCACCCTGTCGTTAAAGCTTAAAGGGCCCATCGCGTCTGTCCGCATATTCCATCTTGCCTCTTTCCTTAGCAATATGTTATGCAAATCACCCCCTCTACTCACCTTTATATCCCACAAAATTGCTGGATGAGGCCAGAAAAAAGTTAAGCACTAATAAGGTGATAACTAACAGTCCAATAGGAAAACGATTCAATTTTTGTTTTCAGTTCAGCCCGGTTGATGGTGTCATACGGAATGCCATAAGAAGAAATTGGCACATTCTCGAGAAGGATAGAGATCTCGTAGATATAGTTAAAAGAGGCCCACTTATATCCAATAAACGTAGTACTAATTTGAGGGACGTTTTGGTACGTAACAGATTATCCAGCGATAGGAATAACTGGTTGAGTTCCAGTGCGCCCAAGGGTAATTTTCGTTGTGGACATTGCCCTTGTTGTAAACATCATGCTACGGGACGAAGCTTAAGTATTGGTTCTATTAAACATGTTGTAAACATGCTTATTACTTGCAAAACGAAGTACGTTGTTTACGTAATATTTTGTCCTTGTGGACGGTTTTACATCGGCAAAACCATACGATGTTTATATATGCGTTTTCGGGAGCATTGCAATACAATCACCACGGGTAAAGGAGTACCGCGTTCACACAAAATTGCTGGATGAGGCCAGAAAAAAGTTAAGCACTAATAAGGTGATAACTAACAGTCCAATAGGAAAACGATTCAATTTTTGTTTTCAGTTCAGCCCGGTTGATGGTGTCATACGGAATGCCATAAGAAGAAATTGGCACATTCTCGAGAAGGATAGAGATCTCGTAGATATAGTTAAAAGAGGCCCACTTATATCCAATAAACGTAGCACTAATCTGAGGGACGTTTTGGTACGTAACAGATTATCCAGCGATAGGAATAACTGGTTGAGTTCCAGTGCGCCCAAGGGTAATTTTCGTTGTGGACATTGCCCTTGTTGTAAACATCGTGCTACGGGACGAAGCTTAAGTATTGGTCCTATTAAACATGTTGTAAACATGCTTATTACTTGCAAAACGAAGTATGTTGTTTACGTAATATTTTGTCCTTGTGGACGGTTTTACATCGGCAAAACCATACGATGTTTATATATGCGTTTTCGGGAGCATTGCAATACAATCGCCACGGGTAAAGGAGTACCGCGTTTAATCAACCATGTTCGCGAGACGCATAGCGGGGACCCTAGCGTGTTGACATTCGCAGGCATAGAAAAAGTCACCCTCCCTGGTAGAGGGGGTGATTTGCATAACATATTGCTAAGGAAAGAGGCAAGATGGATTATGCGGACAGACGCGATGGGCCCTTTAGGCTTTAACGACAGGGTGGATATGTCCATTTTTCTTTAGTGGCCTCTTGAGATTGCTAGCCGTCTTCCTCCGTGAGGTGCAATAAATATATCTCATGCACCTGTATAATCGTCTAGACTCTAATTTTAGTCAGATTACAGCACATTGTTATTTTGATGATGTATATGTTAATGTCATTTTTTCCTTAATAGCCCTGATCTTCTGTCATAGATTTGGTGTTTTTTAAATGTCTTTTAAATATTTATCACTGTGTGTTAGAGTCTCGTCACGCAGTGGGGAGTAATCAGTGGACGACGGGGGGAAGTGAGTGGGGGGGAGGAGCTTTTTGTCTCACCTTTCCCTATTTCTCCCGGCGTCTCTGATGGCACCTTCACTGACCCGTTGAAGCGCCAGCCAGGCGTGAAACGGCCGTCGTCCCGCTTTGCCGCACTCTCTGTACAGCACCCCCGGTCGTGAAGATGTACAGCACGATGTTTGAATAAAGATTCCTGCACTGGATGATCGGCGAGTGCGCTCTATTTTCTTATATATTCATTATTTCATATGGACTTTTCTCCAGCGGAGCTACGCACCCAAGATCAGATATCCTGGCTTCACACAGGTGAGCGGTTCCCACTTTGTTCTTCCTGGCAGTGGTGCTGTCTGGCTGTTCCTTTTGTATTGGCTATATATATATATATGTCAGTGAGACACATATATGTATATATATTAATATATGTTCATAGATCGTGGGAACTTTCCTAGAAAGCCTGGGAGCTTTCTAGGAAAGTTCCCACGATCTATGAACATCCAGCAGAGGGCGCCTCACCGCAAATGAAGCTAAATATAGCTCATTGATCTATATTTAGACTCATTCCCCGGGGTTTTGCAGCGAGGAGTAGCATTGCATTAGCAAAGCTCCTTGCTGCAAAAAGTTTTAACCCCTTCAGAAGGATTTACATCGTTGGACGTTACAGATCTGCGGAGGGTAAGTATATTGTTGGTTTATTATGTTTTTTCTTTCACAGAACGAGGGTCTTCAGTAACTGGATTGGGCGTAGAATAAAATACTCCAACAACCATTGTTTTTATTTCATTAAAATAATTTTAAATAATGTGTTTGTGTTTTATTTAACCCTTTACTACAATTGGATTAATAATGGATAGGTGTCATAATTGACGCCTCTCCATTATTAATTAGGCTTAATGTCACCTTACAATAGCAAGGTGGCATTAACCCTTCATTACCCCATATCCCACCGCTACACGGGAATGGGAAGAGAGTGGCCAAGTGCCAGAATAGGCGCATCTTCCAGATGTGCCTTTTCTGGGGTGGCTGGGGGCAGATATTTTTAGCCAGGGGGGGGCCAATAACCATGGACCCTCTCCAGGCTATTAATATCTGCCCTCAGTCACTGGCTTTACTACTCTGGCGGAGAAAATTGCGCGGGAGCCCACGCCAATTTTTTCCGCCATTTAACCCTTTATTTTAAGAGCTAGAACGGCCAAATTTTGCAGATACACACTACTGACATTAGTAGTGTGGAATCTGCAAAAAAAATGGAGAGAAGACATGGTTTACTGTATGTAAACCATGTCTCAAATCATGTCGGGTTTTAGGAAGGAGAAAGAAAAAGCGGTAATTGAAGTACCGACTTTCAAGCTGTATAGCGCTGGAAAAAATATTAATATATATACATATATGTGTCTAATGACATATATATATATATATAGACAGTATATATATATTTTTTTTTCTTTTTGGGACACATGGATCATTTCTATAGCGGTATGTTGGTTTTGCAAGCCTGCGAGAAAACCACGCAGTACGGATGCCATACGGATTACATACGGAGGATGCCATGCACAAAAAACGCTGACACACCCTGCCTACGGAGGAGCTACGGACCACTATTTTCGGGACATTTCAGCGTATTACGGCCGTAATATACGGACCGTATTTTCATACGCTGAGTGTGAAACCGGCCTAAGAAGCAGTCCAAGGTATATATAGAAATAAATTTATTGAAAAATACATTGTGCAAGAGGTGTAACAACAACTATGAAAACACAAAAGGAAGGGATTAAAAAAACGCTCGTAGTGGTGGCCCAGAGTATCTGCCCGACCGCCCCAACGCGTGTTTCGATTGGTCCCTTCGTAATAAATAACATTACCCACATGTCTGCTTTACATTACCACAATTTTTGAAACATAAGTTTTTTTGTTAGGAAGTTATAAGGGTTAAAAATTGACCAGCGATTTCTCATTTTTACAACAAAATTAGCAAAATCATATTTTTTAGGGACCACCTCACACTTGAAGTGACTTTGAGGGGTCTATATGACAGAAAATGTCAAAAAGTGACACCATTCTAAAAACTGCACCTCTCAATGTACTCAAAATCACATTCAAAAAGTTTATTAACCCTTCAGGTGCTTCACAGGAATTTTTAGAATGTTTAAAAAAAATTGCATATGCAAATTGCCTCTTCTGAGAAAAAGAGGACTTAAACTCTATAGCGCCACCTGTTGGAAGTAGCGATCCTACAAGTCACAATCAACCCTTTAACGAGTCGTGCAATATGACTTAGGATAAAAGCCAAATCAATATCTCAATTCGCAGACACAGTGTTTCGGGCTGTTGGCCCTCGTCAGTGCGAAGCATGAGAACTGATTTGGCTAGGTGAGACGCTCTGGACTGGGGTCTAAGGGGTATCGTTTCTCCTTATGGAGAGTGACATACCATCTCTGGCTTGTCAAGGTAAGGAGGCTTATTCGCCATACAATACTCCTCTGGGAAATATAATATGCAAATTGCCTCTTCTGAGAAATAGAGGACTTAAATTCTATAGCGCCACCTGTTGGAAGTAGCGATCCTACAAGTCACAATCAACCCTTTAACGAGTCGTGCAATATGACTTAGGATAAAAGCCAAATCAATATCTCAATTCGCAGACACGGTGTTTCGGGCTGTTGGCCCTCGTCAGTGCGAAGCATGAGAACTGATTTGGCTAGGTGAGAGGCTCTGGACTGGGGTCTAAGGGGTATAGTTTATCCTTATGGAGAGTGACATACCATCTCTGGCTTGTCAAAAAAAATGAACATTTAACTTTTTTCCCCAAAGTTTTACTTCAGATCCAATTTGTTTTATTTTCCCAAGGGTAACAGGAGAAATTGGACCACAAAAGTTGTTGTACAATTTGTCCTGAGTACGCCGATACCCCATATGTTGGGGTAAACCATTGTTTGGGCACATGGCAGAGCTCGGGAATGATAGACCGCTATTTGACTTTTCAATGCAAAATTTGCTGGAATTGAGATCGGACACCATGTCGCGTTTGGAGAGCCCCTGATGTGCCTAAACAGTGGAAATACCCCACAAGTGACACCATTTTGGAAAGTAGACCTCCTAGGGAACTAATCTAGATGTGTGGTGAGCACTTTGAACCCCCAAGTACGTCACAGAAGTTTATAATGTAGAGCAGTAAAAAAAAATCTTTTTTTCATAAAAATGATCTTTTCGCCCCAATTTTTTATTTTCCCAAGGGTATCAGGACAAATTGGACCCCAAAAGTTATTGATCAATTTGTCCTGAGTACGCTGATACCCCATATATGGGGTAAACCAATGTTTGAGCGCATGGCAGAGCTCGGAAAGGAAGGAGTGCCATTTGACTTTTCAATGCAAAATTGGCTGGAATAGAGATCGAAACCCATGTCGCGTTTGGAGAGCCCCTGATGTGCCTATACAGTGGAAACCCCCCACAAGTGAGCCCATTTTGGAAAGAAGACCCCCTAAGGAACTTATGTAGATGTGTGGTGAGCATGTTTAACCCCCAATTGTTTCACTAAAGTTTAGAATGTAGAGCCGTGAAAATTAGAAAATAATTTTTTTCTTTCCACAAAATGATCTTTTAGTCCGCAATTTTTTTTCTCCCAAGGGTAACAGGAGAAATTGGACAGCAAAAGTTGTTGTCCAATTTGTCCTGAGTACGCTGATACCCCATATGTGGGGGGGAACCACTGTTTGGGCACATGGCAGAGATCGGAAGGGAAGGAGCGCCGTTTGGAATGCAGACTTAGGCCGGCTTCACACTCAGCGTATGAAAATACGGTCCGTATATTACGGCCGTAATACGCTGAAATGTCCCGAAAATAGTGGTCCGTAGCTCCTCCGTAGGCAGGGTGTGTCAGCGTTTTTTGCGCATGGCATCCTCCGTATGTAATCCATATGGCATCCGTACTGCGTGGTTTTCTCGCAGGCTTGCAAAACCAACATACCGCTATAGAAGTGATCCATGTGTCCCAAAAAGAAAAAAAAATATATATATACTGTCTATATATGTATATATATATATATATATATATATGTCAGTAGACACATATATGTATATATATTAATATTTTTTCCAGCGCTATACAGCTTGAAAGCCGGTAATTCAATTACCGGCTTTTTCCTTCTCTTTCCTAAAACCCGACATGATTTGAGACATGGTTTACATACAGTAAACCATGTCTTCTCTCCATTTTTTTTGCAGATTCCACACTACTAATGTCAGTAGAGTGTATCTGCAAAATTTGGCCGTTCTAGCTCTTAAAATAAAGGGTTAAATGGCGGAAAAAATTGGCGTGGGCTCCCGCGCAATTTTCTCCGCCAGAGTAGTAAAGCCAGTGACTGAGGGCAGATATTAATAGCCTGGAGAGGGTCCACGGTTATTGGCCCCCCCCTGGCTAAAAACATCTGCCCCCAGCCACCCCAGAAAAGGCACATCTGGAAGATGCGCCTATTCTGGCACTTGGCCACTCTCTTCCCATTCCCGTGTAGCGGTGGGATATGGGGTAATGAAGGGTTAATGCCACCTTGCTATTGTAAGGTGACATTAAGCCTAATTAATAATGGAGAGGCGTCAATTATGACACCTATCCATTATTAATCCAATTGTAGTAAAGGGTTAAATAAAACACAAACACATTATTTAAAATTATTTTAATGAAATAAAAACAATGGTTGTTTGAGTATTTTATTCTACGCCCAATCCAGTCACTGAAGACCCTCGTTCTGTGAAAGAAATAACATAATAAACCAACAATATACTTACCCTCCGCAGATCTGTAACGTCCAACGATGTAAATCCTTCTGAAGGGGTTAAAACATTTTGCAGCAAGGAGCTTTGCTAATGCAATGCTACTCCTCGCTGCAAAACCCCGGGGAATGAGTCTAAATATAGATCAATGAGCTATATTTAGCTTCATTTGCGGTGAGGCGCCCTCTGCTGGATGTTCATAGATCGTGGGAAATTACGTAGAAAGCCTGGGAGCTTTCTAGGTAATTTCCCACGATCTATGAACATCCAGCAGAGGGCGCCTCACCGCAAATGAAGCTAAATATAGCTCATTGATCTATATTTAGACTCATTCCCCGGGGTTTTGCAGCGAGGAGTAGCATTGCATTAGCAAAGCTCCTTGCTGCAAAATGTTTTAACCCCTTCAGAAGGATTTACATCGTTGGACGTTACAGATCTGCGGAGGGTAAGTATATTGTTGGTTTATTATGTTATTTCTTTCACAGAACGAGGGTCTTCAGTAACTGGATTGGGCGTAGAATAAAATACTCCAACAACCATTGTTTTTATTTCATTAAAATAATTTTAAATAATGTGTTTGTGTTTTATTTAACCCTTTACTACAATTGGATTAATAATGGATAGGTGTCATAATTGACGCCTCTCCATTATTAATTAGGCTTAATGTCACCTTACAATAGCAAGGTGGCATTAACCCTTCATTACCCCATATCCCACCGCTACACGGGAATGGGAAGAGAGTGGCCAAGTGCCAGAATAGGCGCATCTTCCAGATGTGCCTTTTCTGGGGTGGCTGGGGGCAGATATTTTTAGCCAGGGGGGGGCCAATAACCATGGACCCTCTCCAGGCTATTAATATCTGCCCTCAGTCACTGGCTTTACTACTCTGGCGGAGAAAATTGCGCGGGAGCCCACGCCAATTTTTTCCGCCATTTAACCCTTTATTTTAAGAGCTAGAACGGCCAAATTTTGCAGATATACTCTACTGACATTAGTAGTGTGGAATCTGCAAAAAAAATGGAGAGAAGACATGGTTTACTGTATGTAAACCATGTCTCAAATCATGTCGGGTTTTAGGAAGGAGAAGGAAAAAGCCGGTAATTGAATTACCGGCTTTCAAGCTGTATAGCGCTGGAAAAAATATTAATATATATACATATATGTGTCTCACTGACATATATATATATATATATATACCTATTCTATGTGTACACATTTATTCTACCTATTCTACTGTAAGCTGTCAGTGTGATTTTACTGTAAACCGCACTGAATTGCCGGCTTTTCTCTCTAACAGCGCTGCGTATTTCTCGCAAGTCACACTGCTTGTCCGTGTGTAATCCGTATTTTTCACGCTTCCATAGACTTTCATTGGCGTATTTCTTGCGCAGTAAGGTGACAAACGCAGCATGCTGCGATTTTGTACGGCCGTAGAAAGCCGTATAATACTGATCAGTAAAATACGGCAGATAGGAGCAGAGGCATAGAGAATAATTGTGCCGTATTTTTTGCGAGTTTTACGGACGTAGTTTCTGCACTCTTACGTCCGTAAAACTCGCAAGTGTGAAGCCGGCCTTAGATGGATTGGTCTGCAGGCGTCACGTTGCATTTGCAGAGCCCCTGATGTACCTAAACAGTAGAAACCCCCAACAAGTTACCCCATATTGGAAATTAGACCCTGCAAGGAACTTATCTAGATGTATTGTGAGAACTTTGAACCCCCAAGTGTTTCAATACAGTTTGTAACGCAGAGCTGTGAAAATAAAAAAAATCCTTTTTTTTCCACAAAAATTATTTTTTAGCCCCTGGTTTTGTATTTTCCCAAGGGTAACAAGAGAAATTGGACCCCAAAATTTGTTGTCCAATTTGTCCTGAGTACGCTGATACTCCATATGTGGGGGTAAATCCCTGTTTGGGCACACAGGAGAGCTCGGAAGGGAAGGAGCACTGTTTTTGTTCAATTCAGAATTGGCTGGAATTGAGATTGGACGCCATGTCGCGTTTGGAGAGCTGTTATGATAGGCAATTCAGTAACACAATGTACATAGCGATCAGAGCACATACAGTGATCTGACAATAACCCAAAATAATAGAACGAGCTCTGAGACGTGGAAACTCTGTAGACCGCAATTCCTGATCCTCTCCAAACACAACTAGAGGCAGCTGTGGATTGCGCCTAACGCTCCCTATGCAACTCGGCACAGCCTGAGAAACTAACTAGCCTGAAGATAGAAAAATAAGCCTACCTTGCCTCAGAGAAATACCCCAAAGGAAAAGGCAGCCCCCCACATATAATGACTGTGAGTAAGATGAAAAGACAAACGTAGGGATGAAATAGATTCAGCAAAGTGAGGCCCGATATTCTAGACAGAACGAGGATAGGAAAGATAACTTTGCGGTCTACACAAAACCCTAAAGAAAACCACGCAAAGGGGGCAAAAAGACCCTCCGTACCGAACTAACGGCACGGAGGTACACCCTTTGCGTCCCAGAGCTTCCAGCAAAACAAATAGACAAGCTGGACAGAAAAAATAGCAACAAATAGCAAAGAAGCACTTAGCTATGCAGAGCAGCAGGCCACAGGAATGATCCAGAGAAACACAAGTCCAACACTGGAACATTGACAGGAAGCATGGATCAAAGCATCAGGTGGAGTTAAGTAGAGAAGCAGCTAACGACCTCACCAGATCACCTGAGGGAGGAAACTCAGAAGCTGCAGTACCACTTTCCTCCACAAACGGAAGCTCCCAGAGAGAATCAGCCGAAGTACCACTTGTGACCACAGGAGTGAACTCTGCCACAGAATTCACAACAGTACCCCCCCTTGAGGAGGGGTCACCGAACCCTCACCAGAGCCCCCAGGCCGACCAGGATGAGCCACATGAAAGGCACGAACAAGATCGGGAGCATGGACATCAGAGGCAAAAACCCAGGAATTATCTTCCTGAGCATAACCCTTCCATTTAACCAGATACTGGAGTTTCCGTCTTGAAACACGAGAATCCAAAATCTTCTCCACAATATACTCCAATTCCCCCTCCACCAAAACCGGGGCAGGAGGCTCAACAGATGGGACCATAGGTGCCACGTATCTCCGCAACAATGACCTATGGAATACGTTATGTATGGAAAAAGAATCTGGAAGGGTCAGACGAAAAGACACAGGATTAAGAACCTCAGAAATCCTATACGGACCAATAAAACGAGGTTTAAACTTAGGAGAGGAAACCTTCATAGGAATATGACGAGAAGATAACCAAACCAGATCCCCAACACGAAGTCGGGGATCCACACGGCGTCTGCGATTAGCGAAAAGTTGAGCCTTCTCCTGGGACAAGGTCAAATTGTCCACTACCTGAGTCCAAATCTGCTGCAACCTGTCCACCACAGTATCCACACCAGGACAGTCCGAAGACTCAACCTGTCCTGAAGAGAAACGAGGATGGAACCCAGAATTGCAGAAAAACGGCGAAACCAAGGTAGCCGAGCTGGCCCGATTATTAAGGGCGAACTCAGCCAAAGGCAAAAAGGACACCCAGTCATCCTGATCAGCAGAAACAAAGCATCTCAGATATGTTTCCAAGGTCTGATTGGTTCGTTCGGTCTGGCCATTAGTCTGAGGATGGAAAGCCGAGGAAAAAGACAAGTCAATGCCCATCCTACCACAAAAGGCTCGCCAAAACCTCGAAACAAACTGGGAACCTCTGTCAGAAACAATATTCTCTGGAATGCCATGCAAACGAACCACATGCTGGAAGAACAAAGGCACCAAATCAGAAGAGGAAGGCAATTTAGACAAGGGTACCAGATGGACCATCTTAGAAAAGCGATCACAGACCACCCAAATGACTGACATCTTTTGAGAAACGGGAAGGTCAGAAATAAAATCCATAGAGATATGTGTCCAAGGCCTTTTCGGGACCGGCAAGGGCAAAAGCAACCCACTGGCACGAGAACAGCAGGGCTTAGCCCGAGCACAAATCCCACAGGACTGCACAAAAGTACGCACATCCCGCGACAGAGAGGGCCACCAAAAGGATCTAGCCACTAACTCTCTGGTACCAAAGATTCCAGGATGACCAGCCAACACCGAACAATGAAGTTCAGAGATAACTCTATTCGTCCACCTATCAGGGACAAACAGTTTCTCCGCTGGGCAACGATCAGGTTTATTAGCCTGAAATTTTTGCAGCACCCGCCGCAAATCAGGGGAGATGGCAGACACAATTACTCCTTCCTTGAGGATACCCGCCGGCTCAGATAAACCCGGAGAGTCGGGCACAAAACTCCTAGACAGAGCATCCGCCTTCACATTTTTAGAGCCCGGAAGGTACGAAATCACAAAGTCAAAACGGGCAAAAAACAACGACCAACGAGCTTGTCTAGGATTCAAGCGCTTGGCAGACTCGAGATAAGTCAAGTTCTTATGATCAGTCAATACCACCACGCGATGCTTAGCTCCTTCAAGCCAATGACGCCACTCCTCGAATGCCCACTTCATGGCCAGCAACTCTCGGTTGCCCACATCATAATTTCGCTCAGCAGGCGAAAACTTCCTGGAAAAGAAAGCGCATGGTTTCATCACTGAGCAACCAGAACCTCTCTGTGACAAAACAGCCCCTGCTCCAATCTCAGAAGCATCAACCTCGACCTGGAACGGAAGAGAAACATCTGGTTGACACAACACAGGGGCAGAAGAAAAACGACGCTTCAACTCTTGAAAAGCTTCCACAGCAGCAGAAGACCAATTGACCAAATCAGCACCCTTCTTGGTCAAATCGGTCAATGGTTTGGCAACACTAGAAAAATTGCAGATGAAGCGACGATAAAAATTAGCAAAGCCCAGGAACTTTTGCAGACTTTTCAGAGATGTCGGCTGAGTCCAATCATGGATGGCTTGGACCTTAACCGGATCCATTTCGATAGTAGAAGGGGAAAAGATGAACCCCAAAAATGAAACCTTCTGCACACCAAAGAGACACTTTGATCCCTTCACAAACAAAGAATTAGCACGCAGGACCTGAAAAACCGTTCTGACCTGCTTCACATGAGACTCCCAATCATCCGAGAAGATCAAAATGTCATCCAAGTACACAATCAGGAATTTATCCAGGTACTCACGGAAGATGTCATGCATAAAGGATTGAAACACTGATGGAGCATTGGCAAGTCCGAACGGCATCACTAGATACTCAAAATGACCCTCGGGCGTATTAAATGCAGTTTTCCATTCATCGCCTTGCCTGATTCTCACCAGATTATACGCACCACGAAGATCTATCTTAGTGAACCAACTAGCCCCCTTAATCCGAGCAAACAAATCAGATAACAATGGCAAGGGGTACTGAAATTTAACAGTGATCTTATTAAGAAGGCGGTAATCTATACACGGTCTCAGCGAACCATCCTTCTTGGCCACAAAAAAGAACCCTGCTCCCAATGGCGACGACGACGGGCGAATATGCCCCTTCTCCAGGGATTCCTTCACATAACTGCGCATAGCGGTGTGCTCAGGCACGGATAAATTAAACAGTCGACCTTTTGGGAATTTACTACCAGGAATCAAATTGATAGCACAATCACAATCCCTATGCGGAGGCAGGGCATCGGACTTGGGCTCATCAAATACATCCCGGTAATCAGACAAGAACTCTGGAACCTCAGAAGGGGTGGATGACGAAATTGACAGAAATGGAACATCACCATGTACCCCCTGACAACCCCAGCTGGACACCAACATGGAATTCCAATCCAATACTGGATTATGGGCTTGTAGCCATGGCAACCCCAACACGACCACATCATGCAGATTATGCAACACCAGAAAGCGAATAACCTCCTGATGTGCAGGAGCCATGCACATGGTCAGCTGGGTCCAGTATTGAGGCTTATTCTTGGCCAAAGGTGTAGCATCAATTCCTCTCAATGGAATAGGACACTGCAAGGGCTCCAATAAAAACCCACAACGTTTAGCATAATCCAAGTCCATCAAATTCAGGGCAGCGCCTGAATCCACAAACGCCATGACAGAATACGACAAGGAGCATATCCAGGTAACGGACAGAAGAAATTTTGACTGTACAGTACCAATGGCGGCAGACCTAGCGAACCGCTTAGTGCGCTTAGGACAATCAGAGATAGTATGAGTGGAATCACCACAGTAGAAACACAGCCCATTCAAACGTCTGTGTTCTTGCCGTTCAACTCTGGTCATAGTCCTATCGCACTGCATAGGCTCAGGTTTAATCTCAGGTAATACCGCCAAATGGTACACAGATTTACGCTCACGCAAGCGTCGACCGATCTGAATGGCCAAAGACATAGACTCATTAAAACCAGCGGGCATAGGAAATCCCACCATGACATCCTTAATGGCTTCAGAGAGACCCTTTCTGAAAATGGCTGCAAGCGCAGATTCATTCCATTGAGTGAGCACGGACCATTTTCTAAATTTCTGGCAATATAGCTCTATCTCATCCTGAGCCTGACAAAGAGCCAGCAAATTTTTTTCTGCCTGATCTACTGAATTAGGCTCATCGTACAGCAATCCAAGCGCCAGGAAAAACGCATCGATATCACTCAATGCAGGATCTCCTGACGCAAGAGAAAATGCCCAGTCCTGAGGGTCGCCACGCAAAAAAGAAATGACGATCCTAACCTGTTGCGCTGGGTCACCAGAGGAGCGAGGTTTCAAAGCCAGAAACAGTTTACAATTATTCTTGAAACTCAGAAATTTAGTTCTATCTCCAAAAAACAAATCTGGAATAGGAATTCTCGGTTCTAACAAAGAATTCTGAACCCCAAAATTTTGAATATCTCGAACTCTTGCCGTGAGCTGATCTACACATGAAGACAGACCTTTAATGTCCATTGTAACACCTGTGTCCTGAACCACCCAAATGTCTAGGGGAAAAAAAAGACAAATCACAGTGCAAAGGAAAAAAAATGGTCTCAGAACTTCTTTTTTCCCTCTATTGAGAATCATTAGTACTTTTGGCTTCCTGTACTGTTATGATAGGCAATTCATTAACACAATGTACATAGCGATCAGAGCACATACAGTGATCTGACAATAACCCAAAATAATAGAACGAGCTCTGAGACGTGGAATCTCTGTAGACCGCAATTCCTGATCCTCTCCAAACACAACTAGAGGCAGCTGTGGATTGCGCCTAACGCTCCCTATGCAACTCGGCACAGCCTGAGAAACTAACTAGCCTGAAGATAGAAAAATAAGCCTACCTTGCCTCAGAGAAATACCCCAAAGGAAAAGGCAGCCCCCCACATATAATGACTGTGAGTAAGATGAAAAGACAAACGTAGGGATGAAATAGATTCAGCAAAGTGAGGCCCGATATTCTAGACAGAACGAGGATAGGAAAGATAACTTTGCGGTCTACACAAAACCCTAAAGAAAACCACGCAAAGGGGGCAAAAAGACCCTTCGTACCGAACTAACGGCACGGAGGTACACCCTTTGCGTCCCACAGCTTCCAGCAAAACAAATAGACAAGCTGGACAGAAAAAATAGCAACAAATAGCAAAGAAGCACTTAGCTATGCAGAGCAGCAGGCCACAGGAATGATCCAGAGAAACAAAAGTCCAACACTGGAACATTGACAGGAAGCATGGATCAAAGCATCAGGTGGAGTTAAGTAGAGAAGCAGCTAACGACCTCACCAGATCACCTGAGGGAGGAAACTCAGAAGCTGCAGTACCACTTTCCTCCACAAACGGAAGCTCCCAGAGAGAATCAGCCGAAGTACCACTTGTGACCACAGGAGTGAACTCTGCCACAGAATTCACAACAGAGAGCCCCTGATGTACCTAAACAGTGGAAACCCCACAATTCTAACTGAAACCCTAACCTAAACACACCCCTAACCCTAATCCCAACCATAACCCTAACCACACCCCTAACCCTAATCCCAACCTTAATCCCAACCGTAAATGTAATCCAAACCCTAACTTTAGCCCCAACCCTAACTTTAGCCCCAACCCTAACCCTAACTTTCGCCCCAACCCTGACCCCAACCCTAATGGGAAAATGGAAATAAATACATTTTTTTTAAATTTCATTATTTTTCCCTAACTAAGGGGGTGATGAATGGGGGTTTGTTTACTTTTATAGTGTTTTTTTGGCAGATTTTTATGATTGGCAGCCGTCACACACTAAAAGACGCTTTTTATTGCAAAAAATAGTTTTTTCATCACCATTTTTTGAGAGCTATAATTTATCCATATTTTGGCCCACAGAGTCATGTGAGGTCTTGTTTTTTGCGGGACGAGTTGACGTTTTTATTGGTACCATTTTCGGGCACATGACATTTTTTGATCGCTTTTTATTCCGATTTTTGGGAGGCAGAATGGATAAAAACCAGCAATTCCTGAATTTCTTTTAAGGGGGCGGCTTTTGTTTTGCGGGACACGATGAAGTTTTCAGTGGTACCATGTTTATTTATATCCGTCTTTTTGATCGCATGTTATTCCACTTTTTGTTCGTCGGTATGATAATAAAGTGTTGTTTTTTGCCTAGTTTTTTTTTCTTTTTTTGCGGTGTTCACTGAAGGGGTTAACTAGTGGGATAGCGGGTCGTTACGGACGTGACGATACCAAATATGTGTACTTTTATTATTGTTTTTTTTTGTTCACCTAAATAAATGGATTGGGAATTTTTTTTTTCTTTATTTGAGGATTTTTTTAAATCATTCTATTTTTATTTTTTTTTACTTTCTAACATTGTCCCAGGGTGGGATCACTATATTAGATCAGATCACTGATCTGACACTTTGCATAGCACTGATAGGCAGTGCAGGATGTTTTCCGGCGCCTGTTCTGAGCAGGCGCCAGCTAGCCACCTCACTTCAGGACCCGGAAGGAGCCCCTCGGCCATCTTGGATCCCGGGTACTCCTTCCAGAACACCGGATCGCATCGCGTTGTTCTGGTGGGAGAGCGCAGGGAGCCCCGTTCCTGCGCAATGCCCCTCTATGTCGCTGTCACTACTGACAGCGGCATCAGAGGGGTTAAATGCCCACGAACAGCGCTAGCACCAATCGTGGGCATTGCTGCGGGGTGTCAGCTGTCATATACAGCTGACACCCGCACGCGATCGCCGCGGCGCTCAGTGTGAGATCGCGCGATCAGTTCCCGCAGAGCAGTGCTAGTACGGCGCATGTTATGAAGGGGTTAATGAACAGTTGTTATGCCTTTTGTCCTCATTACTTCCCCAAGCAAGATTGTGCTAATATCACCTGCCTATACTTTTCCCTCTCCCTGCCCTGCATGGAGTATACCTCTGTTATCGTCCATAACCAGAAGGAAAAATTGGTAGCACTCAAAAGCGATCAAAAAATGTCACGTGCCTGAAAATGGTACCAATAAAAACGTCAACTCGTCCCGCAAAAAACAAGACCTCACATGACTTTGTGGACCAAAATATGGAAAAATCATAGCTCTCAAAATGTTGAGACAAAACTATTTTTTGCAATAAAAAGCGTCTTTTAGTGTGTGACGGCTGCCATTCATAGAAATCCGCTACAAAACCCACTATAAAAGTATATCAAACCTGTTATGACCTGGTGGTCAGGACAATAATGAACCTGGTGGTTAAGAGCACACGGAATGACCTGATAGTTACTGATAATATAGGACGAGCTCTGAGACGTGGGAACTCTGCTGACCGCAATCCCTAATCCTATCACACACACTAGAAATAGCCGTGGATTGCTCCTAACGCTCCCTATGCAACTCGACACAGCCTAAGGAACTAGCTAGCCCTAAAGATAGAAAAATAAAGCCTACCTTGCCTCAGAGAAATTCCCCAAAGGAAAAGGCAGCCCCCCACATATAATGACTGTGAGTAAAGATGAAAATTACAAACACAGAGATGAAATAGATTTAGCAAAGTGAGGCCCGACTTACTGAACAGACAGAGGATAGGAAAGGTAGCTTTGCGGTCAGCACAAAAAACTACAAAAAGACCACGCAGAGGGCGCAAAAAGACCCTCCGCACCGACTCACGGTGCGGAGGCGCTCCCTCTGCGTCCCAGAGCTTCCAGCAAGCAAGACAACAATCAAAATAGCAAGCTGGACAGAAAAATAGCAAACCAGAGAAAAACAAGCAGGAACTTAGCTTCTGCTGGGAAGACAGGTCACAAGAACGATCCAGGAGTGAACTAGACCAATACTGGAACATTGACAGGTGGCATGGAGCAATGATCTAGGTGGAGTTAAATAGAGCAGCCAGCTAACGAATTAACCTCGTCACCTGTGGAAGGAACCTCAGAAGCCGCAGCTCCACTCACCACCACCAGAGGAAGCCCATGGACAGAACCAGCCGAAGTACCATTGATGACCACAGGAGGGAGCTTAACAACAGAATTCACAACAGTGCCCCCCCCCCTTGAGGAGGGGTCACCGAACCCTCACCAGAGCCCCCAGGCCGACCAGGACGAGCCAAATGAAAGGCACGAATCAGATCGGCAGCATGAACATCGGAGGCAAAGACCCAGGAATTATCTTCCTGACCATAACCCTTCCATTTGACCAGGTACTGGAGTTTCCGTCTCGAAATACGAGAATCCAAAATCTTCTCCACCACATACTCCAACTCGCCCTCAACCAACACCGGGGCAGGAGGATCAACGGATGGAACCACAGGCGCCACGTGTCTCCGCAACAATGACCTATGGAATACATTATGGATGGAAAAAGAAGCTGGAAGGGTCAAACGAAACGACACAGGATTGAGAACCTCAGAAATCTTATACGGACCAATGAAACGAGGCTTAAACTTAGGAGAGGAAACCTTCATAGGAACATAACGAGACGACAACCAAACCAAATCCCCAACACGAAGTCGGGGACCCACACAGCTCCGGCGGTTAGCGAAACGTTGAGCCTTCTCCTGGGACAATGTCAAATTGTCCACCACATGAGTCCAAATCTGCTGCAACCTATCCACCACAGTATCTACACCAGGACAGTCCGAAGACTCAACCTGCCCTGAAGAGAAACGAGGATGGAAACCAGAATTGCAGAAAAACGGCGAAACCAAAGTAGCCGAGCTGGCCCGATTATTAACCCCTTTACCCCCAAGGGTGGTTTGCACGTTAATGACCGGGCCAATTTTTACAATTCTGACCACTGTCCCTTTGTGAGGTTATAACTCTGGAACGCTTCAACGGATCCCAGTGATTCTGACACTGTTTTCTCGTGACATATTGTACTTCATGACAATGGTAAAAATTCTTTGATAGTACCTGCGTTTATTTGTGAAAAAAAACGGAAATTCGGCGAAAATTATGAAAATTTCGCAATTTTCCAACTTTGAATTTTTATGCAATTAAATCACAGAGATATGTCACACAAAATACTTAATAAGTAACATTTCCCACATGTCTACTTTACATCAGCACAATTTTGGAACCAAAATTTTTTTTTGTTAGGGAGTTATAAGGGTTAAAAGTTGACCAGCAATTTCTCATTTCTACAACACCATTTTTTTTTAGGGACCACATCTCATTTGAAGTCATTTTGAGGGGTCTATATGATAGAAAATAC
Source organism: Ranitomeya imitator (assembly GCF_032444005.1). Lineage (NCBI taxonomy): Eukaryota > Metazoa > Chordata > Amphibia > Anura > Dendrobatidae > Ranitomeya > Ranitomeya imitator. The sequence continues at coordinate 492,720,528 of NC_091283.1, read as the reverse complement.
CCAAGTGTGACACCATTCTAAAAACTACACCCCTCAAGGTGCTCAAAACCATATTCAAGAAGTTTATTAACCCTTCTGGTGCTTCACAGGAATTTTTTGAATGTTTAAATAAAAATGAACATTTAACTTTTTTTCACAAAAAATTTAATTCAGCTCCAATTTGTTTAATTTTACCAAGGGTAACAGGAGAAAATAGACCCCAAACATTGTTGTACAATTTGTCCTGAGCACGACAATACCCCACATGTGGGGGTAAACCACTGTTTGGGCGCATGGCAGAGCTCGGAAGCGAAGGAGCGCCATTTGACTTTTCAATGCAAAATTGACTGGAATTGAGATGGGACGCCATGTTTCGTTTGGAGAGCCCCTGATGTGCCTAAACATTGAAACCCCCCACAAGTGACACCATTTTGGAAAGTAGACCCCTTAAGGAACTTATCTAGATGTGTGGTGAGCACTTTGACCCACCAAGTGCTTCACAGAAGTTTATAATGTAGAACCGTAAAAATAAAAAATCATATTTTTTCACAAAAATTAACTTTCCGCCCCCAATTTTTTATTTTCCCAAGGGTAAGAGAAGAAATTGGACCCCAAAAGTTGTTGTACAATTTGTCCTGAGTACGCTGATACCCCATATGTGGGGGTAAACCACTGTTTGTGCGGATGGGAGAGCTCGGAAGGAAAGGAGCGCTGTTTGACTTTTCAATGCAAAATTGACAGGAATTGAGATGGGACGCCATGTTGCGTTTGGAGAGCCACTGATGTGCCTAAACATTGAAACCCCCCACAAGTGACACCATTTTGGAAAGTAGACCCCCTAAGGAACTTATCTAGAGGTGTGGTGAGCACTTTGACCCACCAAGTGCTTCACAGAAGTTTATAATGTAGAACCTTAAAAATAAAAAATCATATTTTTTCGCAAAAATTAACTTTCGGCCCCCAATTTTTTATTTTCCCAAGGGTAAGAGAAGAAATTGGACCCCAAAAGTTGTTGTACAATTTGTCCTGAGTACGCTGATACCCCATATGTGGGGGTAAACCACTGTTTGGGCGGATGGGAGAGCTCGGAAGGGAAGGAGCGCTGTTTTACTTTTCAATGCAAAATTGACAGGAATTGAGATGGGATGCCATGTTGCGTTTGGAGAGCCACTGATGTGCCTAAACATTGAAACCCCCCACAAGTGACACCATTTTGGAAAGTAGACCCCCTAAGGAACTAATCTAGAGGTGTGGTGTGCACTTTGACCCACCAAGTGCTTCACAGAAGTTTATAATGCAGAGCCGTAAAAATAAAACAAAAAATTTTTCCCACAAAAATTATTTTTTTAGCCCCCAGGTTTGCATTTTCCTGAGGGTAACAGGAGAAAGTGGACCCCAAAATGTGTTGCCCAATTTGTCCTGAGTGCGATGATACACCATATGTGGGGGGAACCACTGTTTGGGCGCATGGGAGGGTTCGGAAGGGAAGGAGTGCCATTTGAATGCAGACTTAGATGGAATGGTCTGCAGGTGTCACATTGCGTTTGCAGAGCCCCTAATGTACCTAAACAGTAGAAACCCCCCACAAGTGACACCATTTTGGAAAGTAGACCCCCTAAGGAACTTATCTACATGTGTGGTGAGCACTTTGACCCACCAAGGGCTTCACAGAAGTTTACAATGGAGAGCCGTAAAAATAAAACAAAAATTTTTTTCCCACAAAAATTATTTTTTAGTCCCCAGTTTTGTATTTTCCCGAGGGTAACAGGAGAAATTGGACCCCAAAATTTGTTGTCCAATTTGTTCTGAGTGCGCTGATACCCCATATGTGGGGGGGAACCACTGGGCGCATGGGAGGGCTCGGAAGGGAAGGAGCTCCATTTGGAATGCAGGCTTAGATGGAATGGTCTGCAGGTGTCACATTGCATTTGCAGAGCCCCTAATGTACCGAAACAGTAGAAACCCCCCACAAGTGACACTATTTTGGAAACTAGACCCCCTAAGGAACTCATCTAGATGTGTTGTGAGAGCTTTGAACCCCGAAGTGTTTCACTACAGTTTGTAACGCAGAGCCGTGAAAATTGAAAAAAAAAATCTTTCCCCCAAAAATTATTTTTTAGCCCCCAGTTTTGTATTTTCCCGAGGGTAAGGGGAGAAATTTGACCCCAAAAGTTGTTGTCTAATTTGTCCTGAGTACGCTGATACCCCATATGTTGGGGGGAACCACCGTTTGGGCGCATGGGAGGGCTCGGAAGGGAAGGAGTGCCATTTGGAATGCAGACTTAGATGGAATGGTCTGCAGGCGTCACATTGCGTTTGCAGAACCCCTAATGTACTTAAACAGTAGAAATCCCCCACAAGTGACCCCATATTGGAAACTAGACCCCCATGGAACTTATCTAGATGTGTTGTGAGAACTTTGAACCCTCAAGTGTTTCACTACAGTTTATAACGCAGAGCCGTGAAAATAAAAAATCTTTTTTTTTTCCCACAAAAATTATTTTTTAGCCCCCAGTTTTGTATTTTCCGAAGGGTAACAGGAGAAATTGGACCCCAAAAGTTGTTGTCCAATTTGTCCTGAGTACGCTGATATCCTATATGTTGAGGTAGACCCCTGTTTGGGCACACGGGAGAGCTCGGAAGGGAAGAAGCACTGTTTTACTTTTTCAACGCAGAATTGGCTGGAATTGAGATCGGACGCCATGTCGCGTTTGGAGAGCCCCTGATGTGCCTAAACAGTGGAAACCCCCCCAATTATAACAAACCCTAATCCAAACACACCCCTAACCCTAATCCCAACAGTAACCCTAACCACACCTCTAACCCTGACACACACCTAACCCTAATCCCAACCCTATTCCCTACTGTAAATGTAATCTAAACCCTAACCGTAACTTTAGCCCCAACCCTAACTGTAGCCTTAACCCTAGCCCTAACCATAGCCCTAACCCTAACTTTAGCCCCAACCCTAACTGTAGCCTTAACCCTAGCCCTAACCATAGCCCTAGCCCTAGCCCTAACCCTAGCCCTAACCCTAGCCCTAACCCTAGCCCTAGCCCAAACCCTAACCCTAGCCCTAGCCCTAACCCTAGCCCTAATGGAAAAATGGAAATAAATACATTTTTTTAATTTTTCCCTAACTAAGGGGGTGATGAAGGGGGGTTTGATTTACTTTTATAGCGGGTTATTTAGCGGATTTTTATGATTGGCAGCCGTCACACACTGAAAGACGCTTTTTATTGCAAAAAATATTTTTTGCGTTACCACATTTTGAGAGCTATAATTTTTCCATATTTTGGTTCACAGAGTCATGTGAGGTCTTGTTTTTTGCGGGACGAGTTGACGTTTTTATTGGTAACATTTTCGGGCACGTTACATTTTTTGATCGCTTTTTATTCCGATTTTTGCGAGGCAGAATGACCAAAAACCAGCTATTCATGAATTTCTTTTGGGGGAGGCGTTTATACCGTTCCGCGTTTGGTAAAATTGATAAATCAGTTTTATTCTTTGGGTCAGTACGATTACAGCGACACCTCATTTATATCATTTTTTTATGTTTTGGCGCTTTTATACGATAAAAACTATTTTATAGAAAAAATAATTATTTTTGCATCGCTTTATTCTCAGGACTATAACTTTTTTTTTTTTTTCCTGATGATGCTGTATGGTGGCTCGTTTTTTGCGGGACAAGATGACGCTTTCATCGGTATCATGGTTATTTATATCTGTCTTTTTGATCGCGTGCTATTCCACTTTTTGTTTGGCGGTATGATAATAAAGCGTTGTTTTTTGCCTCTTTTTTTTTTTTTCTTACGGTGTTTACTGAAAGGGTTAACTAGTGGGCCAGTTTTATAGGTCGGGCCGTTACAGACGCGGCGATACTAAATATGTGTACTTTTATTGTTTTTTTTTATTTAGATAAAGAAATGTATTTAGGGGAATAATATTTTTTTTTTTTTCATTATTTAGGAATATTTTTTTTTTTTTTTTTTTTACACATTTTGAAATTTTTTTTTTTACTTTTTTACATTGTCCCAGGGGGAGACATCACAGATCAGTGATCTGACAGTGTGCACAGCACTCTGTCAGATCACTGATCTGACATGCAGCGCTGCAGCCTTCACAGTGCCTGCTATGAGCAGGCTCTGTGAAGCCACCTCCCTCCCTTCAGGACCCGGATCCACGGCCATCTTGGATCCGGGGCTGGAGGAAGCAGGGAGGGAGATGAGACCCTCGCAGCAACGCGATCACATCGCGTTGCTGCGGGGGGCTCAGGGAAGCCCGCAGGGAGCCCCGTCCCTGCGGGAAGTTTCCCTATACCACCGGCACATCGCGATCATCTTTGATCGCGGTGTGCCAGGGGTTAATGTGCCGGGGGCAGTCCGTGACCGCTCCTGGCACATAGTCCCGGATGTCAGCTGCGATAAACAGCTGACACCCGGCCGCGATCGGCGGCGCTCCCCCCGTGAGCGCCGCCGATCGCGCTGGACGTACTATCCCGTCCATGGTCATGGGGGCCCACCCCACCTCGACGGGATAGTACGTCCCATGTCAGAAAGGGGTTAAGGGCGAACTCAGCCAAAGGCAAAAAGGACACCCAATCATCCTGATCAGCAGAAACAAAGCATCTCAGATATGTTTCCAAAGTCTGATTAGTTCGTTCAGTTTGGCCATTTGTCTGAGGATGGAAAGCCGAGGAAAAAAGACAAATCAATGCCCATCCTAGCACAAAAGGCTCGCCAAAACCTCGAAACAAACTAGGAACCTCTGTCAGAAACGATGTTCTCCGGAATGCCATGTAAACGAACCACATGCTGGAAAAACAATGGCACCAAATCAGAGGAGGAAGGAAATTTAGACAAGGGTACCAAATGGACCATCTTAGAGAAACGATCACAAATCACCCAAATGACCGACATCTTTTGAGAGACAGGGAGATCCGAAATAAAATCCATAGAGATATGCGTCCAGGGCCTCTTCGGGACCGGCAAGGGCAAAAGCAACCCACTGGCATGAGAACAGCAGGGCTTAGCCCGAGCACAAGTCCCATAGGACTGCACAAAAGAAGGCACATCCCGCGACAAAGACGGCCACCAAAAGGATCTAGCCACCAAATCTCTGGTACCAAAGATTCCCGGATGACCAGCCAACACCGAACAATGAACCTCAGAGATAACTCTACTAGTCCATTTATCAGGGACAAACAGTTTCTCTGCTGGGCAACGGTCAGGTCTATCAGCCTGAAATTTTTGCAGCACCCGCCGCAAATCAGGGGAGATGGCAGACAAAATTACCCCCTCTTTGAGAATACCCGCCGGCTCAGGAACACCCGGAGAGTCGGGCACAAAACTCCTTGACAGGGCATCAGCCTTCACATTCTTAGAGCCTGGAAGGTACGAAACCACAAAATCAAAACGGGAGAAAAATAGCGGCCAACGAGCCTGTCTAGGATTCAACCGTTTGGCAGACTCGAGATAAGTCAAATTCTTGTGATCCGTCAAGACCACCACGCGATGCTTGGCTCCTTCAAGCCAATGACGCCACTCCTCGAATGCCCACTTCATGGCCAACAACTCTCTATTGCCAACATCATAATTGCGCTCAGCAGGCGAAAACTTTCTAGAAAAGAAGGCACATGGTTTCATCACCGAGCCATCAGAACTTCTTTGCGACAAAACAGCCCCTGCTCCAATCTTAGAAGCATCAACCTCGACTTGAAACGGAAGCGAAACATCTGGGCACAGGGGCAGAAGAAAAATGACGCTTCAACTCCTGAAAAGCTTCCACAGCCGCAGAAGACCAATTGACCACATCAGCACCCTTCTTGGTCAAATCAGTCAACGGTTTAGCAACACTAGAAAAATTACTGATGAAGCGACGATAAAAATTAGCAAAGCCCAGGAACTTTTGCAGACTCTTCACAGATGTCGGCTGAGTCCAATCATAAATGGCCTGGACTTTAACAGGGTCCATCTCGATAGAAGGGGAAAAAATGAAACCCAAAAATGAAACCTTCTGAACTCCAAAGAGACACTTTGACCCCTTCACAAACAAAGAATTCGCACGAAGGACCTGGAACACCATTCTGACCTGCTTCACGTGAGACTCCCAATCATCCGAGAAGACCAAAATATCATCCAAATATACAATCAGGAATTTATCCAGGTACTCTCGGAAGATGTCATGCATAAAGGACTGAAACACTGATGGAGCACTGGAAAGCCCGAATGGCATAACCAGGTACTCAAAATGGCCCTCGGGCGTATTAAATGCTGTTTTCCATTCATCGCCCTGTTTAATACGCACAAGATTATACGCACCACGAAGATCTATCTTGGTGAACCAACTAGCCCCCTTAATCCGAGCAAATAAATCAGATAGCAGCGGCAAAGGGTACTGAAATTTGACTGTGATCTTATTAAGAAGGCGGTAATCAATACAAGGTCTCAAAGAACCATCCTTCTTGGCCATAAAAAAGGACCGTGCTCCCAATGGTGACGACGACGGGCGAATATGACCCTTCTCCAAGAATTCCTTTACATAACTCCGCATAGCGGCGTGCTCTGGCACAGATAAATTGAACAGTCGGCCCTTAGGAAACTTACTACCAGGAATCAAATTGATAGCACAATCGCAATCCCTATGAGGAGGTAGGGCACTGGATTTGGGCTCATCAAATACATCTCGGTAATCCGAAAAAAGCTCTGATACTTCAGAAGGGGTGGATGACGAAATAGACAAAAATGGTACATCACCATGTACTCCCTGACAACCCCAGCTGGACACAGACATAGATTTCCAATCCAATACTGGATTAGGGACCTGTAGCCATGGCAACCCCAAAACGACCATATCATGCAGATTATGCAACACCAAAAAGCGAATATCCTCCTGATGTGCAGGAGCCATGCACATGGTCAATTGGGTCCAGTACTGAGGCTTATTCTTTGCCAAAGGCGTAGCATCAATTCCTCTCAATGGAATAGGATACTGCAAGGGCTCCAAGAAAAAACCACAGCGCCTAGCATACTCCAAGTCCATCAAATTCAGGGCAGCGCCTGAATCCACAAATGCCATAACAGAATATGATGACAAAGAGCAGATCAGAGTAACGGACAAAAGAAATTTCGACTGTACCGTACCAATGGTGGCAGACCTAGCGAAACGCTTAGTGCGCTTAGGACAATCGGAGATAGCATGAGTGGAATCACCACAGTAAAAACACAGCCCATTCCGATGTCTGTGTTCTTGCCGTTCAGCTCTGGCCAAAGTCCTATCACATTGCATAGGCTCTGGTCTATGCTCAGATAATACCGACAAATGGTGCACAGCTTTACGCTCACGTAAGCGTCGATCGATCTGAATGGCCAAAGACATAGACTCATTCAGACCAGCAGGCATGGGAAATCCCACCATGACATCCTTAAGGGCTTCAGAGAGACCCTTTCTGAAAATTGCTGCCAGGGCACATTAATTCCACTGAGTGAGTACAGACCACTTCCTAAACTTCTGACAATATATCTCTACCTCATCCTGACCCTGACACAGAGCCAGCAAGACCTTCTCTGCCTGATCCACTGAATTAGGTTCATCATAAAGCAATCCAAGCGCCAGAAAAAACGCATCAACATCACGCAATGCCGGATCTCCTGGCGCAAGGTAAAATGCCCAGTCTTGAGGGTCGCCATGTAACAAAGAAATAATGATTTTCACTTGTTGAACAGGGTCACCTGAGGAGCGAGGTTTCAAAGCAAGAAACAATTTACAATTATTTTTGAAATTCAGAAACTTAGATCTATCCCCAAAAAACAAATCAGGAATAGGAATCCTAGGCTCTAACATTGGATTCTGAACCACAAAATCTTGAATGTTTTGTACCCTTGCAGTGAGATTATCCATACAAGAGGACAGACCTTGAATGTCCATATCTACACCTGTATCCTGAACCACCCAGAGGTAAAGGGGAAAAGAGAGACAAAACACACTGCAAAGAAAAAAAAATGGTCTCAGAACTTCTCTTATCCCTCTATTGAGATGCATTAGTACTTTGGGCCACCTGTACTGTTATGACCTGGTGGTCAGGACAATAATGAACCTGGTGGTTAAGAGCACACGGAATGACCTGATAGTTACTGATAATATAGGACGAGCTCTGAGACGTGGGAACTCTGCTGACCGCAATCCCTAATCCTATCACACACACTAGAAATAGCCGTGGATTGCTCCTAACGCTCCCTATGCAACTCGACACAGCCTAAGGAACTAGCTAGCCCTAAAGATAGAAAAATAAAGCCTACCTTGCCTCAGAGAAATTCCCCAAAGGAAAAGGCAGCCCCCCACATATAATGACTGTGAGTAAAGATGAAAATTACAAACACAGAGATGAAATAGATTTAGCAAAGTGAGGCCCGACTTACTGAACAGACAGAGGATAGGAAAGGTAGCTTTGCGGTCAGCACAAAAAACTACAAAAAGACCACGCAGAGGGCGCAAAAAGACCCTCCGCACCGACTCACGGTGCGGAGGCGCTCCCTCTGCGTCCCAGAGCTTCCAGCAAGCAAGACAACAATCAAAATAGCAAGCTGGACAGAAAAATAGCAAACCAGAGAAAAACAAGCAGGAACTTAGCTTCTGCTGGGAAGACAGGTCACAAGAACGATCCAGGAGTGAACTAGACCAATACTGGAACATTGACAGGTGGCATAGAGCAATGATCTAGGTGGAGTTAAATAGAGCAGCCAGCTAACGAATTAACCTCATCACCTGTGGAAGGAACCTCAGAAGCTGCAGCCCCACTCACCACCACCAGAGGAAGCCCATGGACAGAACCAGCCGAAGTACCATTCATGACCACAGGAGGGAGCTTGACAACAGAATTCACAACACAAACCCCCCTTCATCACCCCCTTAGTTAAGGAAAAGTAATAAAATTTTAAAAAATGTATTTATTTATATTTTCCCGTTAGGGTTGGGGCTTAGGTTAGGGTTAGGGTTGGGGCTAAAGTGAGGGTTAGGGTTGGGGCTAAAGTTAGGGTTACAGTTGGGGCTAAAGTTAGGGTTACAGTTGGGGCTAAAGTTAGGGTTGGGGCTAAAGGTAGGGTTAGGGCTACAGTTAGGGTTGGGGCTACAGTTAGGGTTGGGGCTAAAGATAGGGTTGGGGCTAAAATTAGGGTTTGGATTACATTTACGGTTGGGATTAGGGTTGGGATTAGGGTTAGGGGTGTGTTTGGGTTAGGGTTTCAGTTAGAATTGGGGTTTTTCCACTGTTTAGGCACATGAGGGGCTCTCCAAACGCGACATGGCTTCCGATTTCAATTGCAGCCAATTCTGCGTTGAAAAAGTAAAGCAGTACTCCTTCCCTTCCGAGCTCTCCCGTGCACCCAAACGGGTTTACCCAAACATATGGGATATCAGCGTACTCAGGACAAATTGGACAACATCTTTTGGGGTCCATTTTCTCCTGTTACCCTTGGAAAAATGCAAAACTGGGGGTCTAAAAAATAATTTGTGTGGAAAAAAAATGATTTTTTATTTTCATGGCTCTGCGTTATAAACTAGTGAAACACTTGGGGGTTCAAAGTTCTCACAATACATCTAGATAAGATCCTTGGGGGGTCTAAATTCCAATATGGGGTCACCTGTGGGGGGTTTCTACTGTTTAGGTACATCAGGGGCTCTGCAAATGCAACGTGACGCCCGCAGACCAATCCATCTAAGTCTGCATTCCAAACGGTGCTCCTTCCCTTCCGAGCTCTGCCATGCGCCCAAACGGTGGTTCCCCCCCACATATGGAGTATCAGCGTACTGAAGACAAATTGGAAAACAACTTTTGGGGTCCAATTTCTCCTGTTACTCTTGGGAAAAAAACAAATCTGGGGGCTAAAAAATAATTTTTGTGGAAAAAAAAACTTTTTTTATTTTCACGGCTCTGCATTATAAACTCCAGTGAAACACTTGGAGGTTCAAAGTTTTCACAACACATCTAGATAAGTTTCTTTTAGGGTCTCCTTTCCAAAATGGTGTCACTTGTGGGAGGTTTCAATGTTTAGGCACATCAGGGGCTCTCCAAACGCGACATGGGTTCTGATCTCAATTCCAGCCAATTTTGCATTGAAAAGTCAAACAGTGCTCCTTTCCTTCCGAGATCTGCCACGCGCCCAAGCAGTGGTTTACCCCCACATATGGGGTATCAGCGTACTCATGACAAATTGGAAAACAACTTTTGTGGTCCAATTTCTCCTGTTACCCTTGGGAAAAAAAAACAAAACTGCGGGCTAAAAAACAATTTTTGTGGACAAAAAACTTTATTTTCACGGCTCTGCGTTATAAACTCTAGTGAAACACTTGGAGGTTCAAAGTTTTCACAACACATCTAGATAAGTTCCTTAGGGGGTCTCCTTTCCAAAATGGTGTCACTTGTGGGAGGTTTCAATGTTTAGGCCCATCAGGGGCTCTCCAAATGCGACATGGTGTCCTATCTCAATTCCAGTCAATTTTGCATTGAAAAGTCAAATGGCGCTCCTTCCCTTCCGAGCTCTGCCATGCGCCCAAACAGTGGCTTACCCCCACATATGGGGTATCACCGTACTCAGGACAAATTTTAGAACAACTTTTGGGGCCCAATTTCTTCTGTTACCCTTGGGAAAATAAAAAATTGGGGGCGAAAAGATCATTTCTGTGAAAAAATATGATTTTTTATTTTTATGGCTCTACATTATAAACTTCTGTAAAGCACTTGGTGGGTCAAAGTGCTCACCACACATCTAAATAAGTACCTTAGGTGTTCTACTTTCCAAAATGGTGTCATTTGGGGGTGGATTCAATGTTTAGGCACATCAGGGGCTCTCCAAACGCGACATGGCGTCCTATCTCAATTCCAGTCAATTTTCCATTGAAAAGTCAAACGGCGCTCCTTCCCTTTCGAGCTCTGCCATGCGCCCAAACAGTGGTTTACCCCCACATATTTGGTATCAGCGTACTCAGGACAAATTTTTACAACAACTTTTGGGGTCTTATTTCTGCTATTACCCTTGGTAAAATAAAACAAATTGGAGCTGAAGTACATTTTTTGTGAAAAAAAGTTAAATGTTCATTTTTTTTTAAACATTCCAAAAATTCCTGTGAAACACCTGAAGGGTTAATAAACTTATTGAATGTGGTTTTGAGCACCTTGAGGTGTGCAGTTTTTAGAATGGTGTCACACTTGGGTATTTTCTATCATATAGAACCCTCAGAGTGACTTCAAATGTGATGTGGTCCCTAAAAAAAATGGTGTTGTAAAAATGAGAAATTGCTGGTCAACTTTTAACCTTTATAACTCCCTAACAAAAAAGAATTTTGGTTCCAAAATTGTGCTTATGTAGAGTAGACATGTGAGAAATGTTACTTATTAAGTATTTTAGAAACCCAGAAGAAAACACACGGAGTACACGTCCCAACTAGGAAATATAAAAATATACATTTTATTTCACAATATTAAAAACACAAGTAATCACTAAATACAGAACATACAGATAAGGGAGACTTGGGATAGCACTGAAAAAGTTACAGCTACGGTGAACCCCAGAGATCCGCATAAACCATTTTATAATAAAGATGCCATCACGTGCAAATACTTAGGGCAAAAAGACGCCACCACCTCCAGAAATCTGCAGGTACATCTCTAAGTTTCCCTCAGTGGGGTGCCGATAGTCCAAGAAACAACGGCCTATATCATAGCAAAAGCTGGTTTAGTGGCTCTTACCCATATGATGTAAACTGCGATCTCCAGGGGTCACCGCCGCAGCCCCAACGCACGTTTCGCGTTGGCTTCGTCAGGGGGCAGCCAGAATCACTGGGATCCGTTGAAGTGTTCCAGAGTTATAACCTCATAAAGTGACAGTGGTCTGAATTGTAATAATTGGCCCGGTCATTAACGTGCAAACCACCCTTGGGGGTTAAAACAGTGTTTTCTTTATTCAGTCACAGTAAAAACTCTTCATGGCCCGGGAGTGTGAGGGCAGGAGTGTGCAGGTGCTGACGACAGCCGCTTCGCGCTGGTATAGCGCTTCTACATCACCCGTAGAGGCGCTATACCAGCGCGAAATGGCTGTCGTCAGCACCTGCACACTCCTGCCCTCACACTCCCGGGCCAAGAAGAGTTTTTACTGTGACTGAATAAAGGAAACACTGTTTCAAATGATCGGTGAGTGCTACCTATTTTTCCTTCTAGTTATGGACGCTATTCACGTGTTTTTTCTGAGGAGCACCCGAGATCTGAAGGCACAGCCTTAAACTACACATTGCATTAAAGGTGCTTAGATTCAGTAAAATTGGCGGTGCTGTCTACTTTTTACTCTTTTGATTATACTCCTGTTATAGTAAAGTTAACTTTAACCCTTGCTCTGCCTCCTGTCTGTTACTACACCCCGCAACCTGCTCATATTTGGCGTAGTCGGCAGGATGCAGTCCAACAGCATGGAAGAGGCAGACTAAGCAGTAGGGGGAGGGCCAAGGTCCAGCATATCCCTGGGGGCAATGTTAAGCAACCTTCCGAAGTTTACTGGAAACAACACCATGTTATGGACTTGGACTGAGCAAATCCGGGGAATGATGATGCACCCCATGTCTCCTGCATTAGAGGTGGAGGTTGCTATGATGGCTTTAGATGGAGAGGCGAGGGATTCTGTCGTTACTCCCCCTTCGAGAACGGGACACTTTTAATAAGGTATTACATATATTGGAAGAGACACACGGAGAACCCATGGACGTAGGGGAATTACGCATGCGTTTATTTTGCCGGGTGCAAAGGGAGGGGGAGACGGTGACCCAGTACCTGAACACGCTACAGGAGATCCACACTGCCATTACTAGGAAAGACAGCATGGGCATAGGGCCTACGGACATAGCGCTGCGAGATCAGTTGGTGACAGGCTTACGAGACGTACTGCTGAAATAGGCTTTGGGCGAGCGCTTGCGGGTGAATCCATGCTTGACCTTTTCTGAAGTGGGAAGTGAAGCGTGCACGCACGAGCAGGAGCTGGGGTTGACAGTACCAGCAGGGAAGGTGGGGAGGTATCTGTGATAACAGCCACTGAACCAAGATGGATGGAAGAGTTGCGGAAAGAACTCCAGAGAACACGAGAAGAATTGGCTGATTCCCATCCAACCCGCCTGGGGGTTGAACTGTATTTGAACCTTGTCGTGAAGTTAGAACGTATCTCAGAGAAGAACTCCCTATATGCTACAACTGTGGTGAACTGGGACATTTGGCTCGGGGTTGTAAACGACGAAGCTGACCCCTGCAGCGCCGTCCGCTAAACTAGGAGGCTCCGAGGTTGGGGGACGCTGCCCGAAGCTTGAACAGTCAAGAAGGAGAATCAGAAGTCCCACAAGTCTAGTTTCCATGTGCCCTCTCGTCTGGACCAAAATGGATGGTCGGGCCGTCCGATGTCTGGTTGACACTGGCTCACAGGTAACCACGATGCATGAAACGTACTTCCAACGTCATTTCCCTGAAGCGATGCTGCCTGAATGGGGCCCAGTGATAAAGTTGATGGCTGTCAATCACCTACCCATCCCAGTCTGGATGGTCTGGTGGTCTGGATGCAAATCACAATCTGTGGTAAAGATCTGGGCCGAAAGGGAGTGGTGCTAACTGCCGGAGACGCCGGTAACGGACATGCTGGCACTTTAGGGATGAATATATTGAAGGAATTTGAAAGCATTATCATCAATGAGTCCCCAGATATGTTCCTAGAAAAGTGGAGTCGGAACACTTTCCAAAGGAGAGTGTTCCAACAGCTCATCCGTACGGCCCAAGCTCAAGAAACCTCTTGTGCTCACTCTGCTTGTCCAAGCTTGTACCCCTCTGGAAGGAGTTGAGGTCCAGATAGAGCCAGCTTGTATGGAGCAATTACCTCCAGGGCTCCTCATTGCATGGACGTTAGCTACTATGCACAACGGAGTGATCCCAGTGCGATGTGTAAATCTGAGAGAAGACAATCTCACGCTCTCACCCCGGAGTGAAGTTGCGCAAATTCTGGGCATGCCCGAGGATCTGATACCACCACAAGCCGTACAGTTGACAGTGAAACGGGGAGATCCTTGGACCGTGACCATAGACACATCTTTGGAACCAGAGCCTCAGGACCTGCGAGAGGGATGCCGTATTCTGGAATAAATGCGGGCTGAATTAACAGAACTCACACCACAGCAGGTCCAACATGTATAAGCTCTATTAGCACGATACCAAGATGTGTTTGCATGTCATGAGGATGACTTTGGCTGCACTATGGCAATCACCCATGAGATACTGACCGGTAATACCGCACCCATCAGAGAAAGATACCGTCAAATCCCACCACAAATGTACCAGGAGGTGACGGGAATGCTAACACAAATGCTACAAAATGGTGTCATTCGAGAGAGCCAGAGCCCATGGGCTGCTCCCATCGTGCTGGTGCAAAAGAAAGATGGAACTTTACGTTTCTGTGTGGACTACCGCAAACTGAATGCCTGCACTGTGCGAGACTCATATCCCTTACCCAGGATTGAAGAATCATTGTCTGCGCTGGGTAGCACAAAATACTTCTCATCATTAGATCTAGCCAGTGGCTATTGGCAAGTACCTATGTCAGAGCACGACCGAGCAAAGATGGCCTTCATACTCCCTATGGGCTTGTACGAATTCATCCAGATGCCGTTTGGTCTGGCTAATGCTCCTGGTACATCCAACAACTCATGGAGAGGTGCCTTGGCGATTTGAACTTTGAGACGCTCTGAGAGACCCACAGCTGGGATACCCCTCAACAGTTATAATCAGGATCAATTAATTTGGCAACAAGTCGTTCAAGGACTATTAGAATGTCAACGCAAACTACAGGAACTCTCGCCTGTGGAATGGCGAGCAAAAGGAGAGGGGGAAGTAAGAAGAGAGACCGGACGTACCTTTTTCATGCTGGGGCCGGAACTGTCGGGACTGTCACCTTTCTTATCCGGGGGAAAGCTTAGAGATCCGAACCGACCTTTGCACACTACAGCAAGGGGGCGTAGCTAGGATAAAAAGGGCAGAGCACGCGAAATGGCAGGCAGACTTGGCGGGAACACGCAGCGCGCAGCAGGGGAAGTTTGGTGCTATGTCCTCTGAGCACTGTGACAGCACAGGTCCGCGCTACATTTTCCCAGATGCCACCTGCAAAGACTGTGACCGTAGAGCTGTATTTCGCGTGTTGGCCCCTTCAGCTCAGGGTACTCAATGCCACGGGTCAGTGAATAACGCGTGCGTGCCGCCTAAGAGATACCAGATGACTTACCAAGAACTTTACCCTTACCCGCATACTACTGTGGGAGACTGCCCTTCGCTCCGCGACCCAGGACCCTGCGCAAGACGTCAGGGACTCTTCATCACTGCCAGGAACCGGATCGTCAATGCCTGCAAGTCTACACCAGACCCCTCACGTGCTGACCGTGTCGGCACCAAAGACTCTGCACGCAGGAAGCCGTCGGACTGATAAGTTTATTCTTAATGAACAGTTGTTATACCTTTTGCCCTCATTACTTCCTCCAGCACGATTGTGCTAATATTACCTGCCTATACTTTTCCCTCTCCCTGCGTGGAGTATACCCGTTATAGTAAAGTTAACTTTAACCCATGCTCTGTCTCTGTCTGTTACTGCATCCCGCCACCTGCTCATACGTACACAGGCACCCAGGGCGCACCCATGGAGACGGACATGTGACGCATCTTTCCAGACCGCAGCATGTCAATTTATGTAGCGGAGACGCTAAGTCTCCACTGCACAAATTACCTATGGACTTTCATTACATGCGGTAAAAACACATTATCTTCCATGGTATTAAGTGCGGGAACGCAGCTTACTACGCATGTGTACTAATTTAAATAATGGTGAACCTTGTGACACAGCCAGAAGTACATGACATAGGAAGTGGAGGAAAGCACAGAGAAAGGTCCCCTCCTTTTTTAATAAATGATTTTTTAAAAATAGCATGGGGTCCCCCTTTGTTTGTTAACTAGCCAGAGTAAAGCAGAGTACTGGGACTGGTATTTCAGGCTGCTAAAGATCCAATATCCATGAACCTTACCAGCCTGATAATACAAGGCCGCAGCGGTCTGCTTACCTTGGATGGTTAGCAAAAATAGTGAGATCCCCTCCAAAAAAAAACATGGGGTCCCCCTATTTTTGTTAACCAGCCAAGGAAAAAGCAGACAGCTGCGGCTGTGGTATTCTCAGGTTGGTGAGGCCCATGGATTTTGACCCTCACCAGCCTAAAAATAGCAGCCCATAGCCGCCTCACAATTGGCATATCCAAAGATGCATTAGTTGTGGCACTTTATCCGGCTTTTCCCACTTGCTCTGTAGTGGCGGCAAGTGGGGTTCATATTTGTGGAGTTGATGTCACCTTTGTATTGTCAGATGACATCAAGTCCACGGCTTAGTAATGGACAAGCGTCTATAACCTATCCATTACTAATCCTATAGTTGTATGGTAAATAAAGACACAGCCAGAATAGTCTTTTAATTGAAATAATGACACAGACTCCTTTAATAAATCTTAATTAAAGCATACTTACTGCATCGCCTATTCCACTGACGCCCTTGTCTCCTGGAAGAGAATTAAAATAAAAAAGCAACAATATCCTTACCTGTCAGCCAAGAAGATATGCATACTGTCCCACGACGAGTCCAGCTCTGCTACATCTGGATGCCCTTGGCTGAACGGTGGCATTATGCCACCATTCAGCCTGACATCCAGAACACAGCGGAGCTTGAAGCTGATTACCGCCGGTTACGTACACTGCTGTTCTCGCAATCAGCTGATCATGAGAACTTGGCTAAAGACCGGAGATAACCCCGTCCCCAGCGGACACGTGCACGCCAGTTCTCGCGATCAGCTGATTGCGAGAACTGCAGTGTAGGTGTGCTTCTGGCTAAAACAAGGTACAACATTAAATTAGTACACATGCGTCCTACACTGCGTTTCCGCACTTAATATGCATGTGACTAAGAAGATTAGCCATATTACTTACCGGTAATGCTCTTTTAATGAGTCCACGACTGCACCCACTGGAGAGATAGGGATTCGCTCCAAGGAACAGGAAACCTACAGAAGAATAAAAGGGGCCAGTATTAGGCAAATATTTATAATATATTTTTTAAACTTATTTACTCTATAAAGGAAGTAATTCAATTTAGAATGTATTATTTATCTAGGGAGGGATGTGACTGGGTGCTGTCGTGGACTCTTTAAAAGAGCATTACCGGTAAGTAATTCGGCTATTTACCCTTCGCCATGACAGCACCCACTGGAGAGATTCCCAGAGACCAACACCTGGGGGGGGGGGTGGAACCATCGTGCTGAGGATAGTCCTGCCAAAGTGTAGGTCAGAAGTTGATGAAATATCTAGCCTATAGTGGTTATAGAAGGTAGAGGGAGCCAACCACGTTGCCGCCTTACATATGTCCTCAACTGGAACGTTTCCCCTTTCGGCCCAGGAAGAAGCCATAGCTCTGGTGGAGTGTGCTTTTATGCCATCCGGAGGCTCCTTATTTTTTTTTCCTAGCGGTGTACTGCGCATGCGCGAAACCGCGCTTTCCCCCACCGCTATGCTGTATGCCCCGGAAGTGCTAGGATCACTTCCGGGTGGTAAAGGAGATTTTTTGCCGGTCTGCGCATGCGCGGCCACGTCTCACCTCGTTCCCTGCTTCTGCTTCTGTGCGGCGGACCCCCGGACCTTCACATGTTGTCTGACATCCCGGAGCTCTCCTTAGCCCGACCTTACCGTAGCACTCGTCAGTGAGACCAGGTGGCCTCTTCCGGATCCAGTCCTCACTGTGGCGGTCAGACGAGGGAGGAGCCATCTAACGGAAACTCCCCCGACGCTACATCTGGACCACATCCCCTGCCGTTCCCGCACAGACCGCACAGGTGGATGCTCCTGGCCCAGGAATGGTCTTCTGTGAATCCGGAGAATCCAGAGATCCTGTCCCCTGGGAACAGGAAACCTAAACTGAGGAGGAGAGGCGAACCGCCCCTTTTATTCTTCTGTAGGTTTCCTGTTCCTTGGGGCGGATCCCTATCTCTCCAGTGGGTGCTGTCGTGGTGAAGGGTAAAAATGCAGTTTTGCTGCATCCAATTAAAGTGTATGGGTAATTTACGCAGTGGAGAATGAGCGTCTCCGCTACATAAATTGACATGCTGCAGTCTGAAAAGACTCGCCGCATGTGCGTTTCTGCAGGTAAGCCGGAGGTGTCCGTGCACACATAGTGATCATGGAATTTCCTGAAATCCCATCCACTATGCTGTAACAGATGGCCGCTGTGGGTTGGACGCTGCGGATGTACGCAGCGTCCAATCCACAGTGTTTACTGACCATAGGAACATACTCTAAAGAAAGGAGGAAGCAGAGCCCCAAAATGGAGCCAGGACAGATAATAACACCACCCCTTTCTGTACCTCCACCAAAAGAGTCCCTAAAAAAAAGAGAGCGGATACTTGGCATGAAATGTTTCGATAAGCATATTACCCATGTCCACTTTCCTCAAAAAAGGAGTGAGCTATACTTTACATAATATATAAACATACTGATCCCATAGCAGATAAGTTACGTATAGATCAAGAAGTGTAATGTAAATAAAGATAAAAAATTGATTTTATTTAAACAATATTAAAATGTACACAAACAATTCTTAAAAAAACAGGGTGCCTCAAACCGTAGAACACGTATACATAAGGAGGTCTAGCTGGAGCAGTGTGCATAGATACACAGGAACAAATTTCAGAGCAACCGGGAATGAAGTGGACACACCTGTGGGAAAAGATTTCTCTGGACCTGGACACAGTATGACAGACTTAAAAGTCTTAATACTAAAAGATATTTTTAAGGACCACACGGAAAGAAAAATTTGGGAATACAAACTAATGAAGATGTTTAATTTGTTGACACTAGGACTCAATTTAACACCTGGATTTATGAGTCACTACATGGATAAAATTCACACCTCCACCAGATGGACTCCAGATAACTAAGAACATTATTCCCACTGCCTCTCCATTTATAAGAAAATGCCTAATTTGATTACCTTGGCTTATCTATGGACTCATCACACTTCCCACCCCCTAACAAATGTCCTCCTGTAGTATTCTTTAAATGTTGTGCTTGTTTCTTATTAATCTATTGGTAATCTTGCCTGAAGAAGGAGCCACTGTGCTCTGAAAGCTTGCAAACTTATTATTTTCTGGTTAGCCAATAAAGGTATCACTCCTAGAATACTTCTGTCATCATTGGGCAGAAAAATTTTCAGAGCAACCAAATATATCCTGTATCAAACTGTGGACATCAATATACACAGATTTACAGGTATGGTATGCTAACTATATAGATGATAGGGAAGGCACAACAAAGAAATTTATAAATACATTAATACAGCTCTGCTTATCAATACATAATGCATACGGAAATACATTAGCAATAGCGTGACCTGCAGTTTAAAAATACACAGGCAGCTAATAAACTACTATAGAGCCATATGATGGCAGACGCCAATGCTGCATATATGCCTGTAATAGAAATAATTTTATAACGTTGTGTAGAACCAAAACCCTTGTGCCTAATACATGTTACCTGGGTCTGCGCTGTCTCCACACAGATGCCCAACAACTCTCGACCCCGACGCGCGGTTCGCTGAGTGCTTCTTCTGGTGTATATTGATGTCCACAGTTTGATACAGGATATATTTGGTTGCTCTGTGTTGTTTGTGTGTATTTTAATATTGTTTAAATAAAATACATTTTTTATCTTTATTTACATTACACTTCTTGATTTATATGTAACTTATATGCTCTGGGATCAGTATTGTAACGCTCGCGCCGAGACTGGTTGGCACGGGCACCTGGGGGTGTGGCCCCACTGGACCACAGACCGAACTTCCCTGGAAGGGGCGTAACTAAGTAGCTTCCTAGGTGTTCGCTGGAGCCTCTGATGGTGAGGTCAGACTTGTGCAATAGGAAGCTACCAGGTACCACTCCAGGGTGGAGTCGGACTGTGGATGCTGATCCCACCGGGGACAAGACACGGGCAGGCAGGCACGGCTGTGACACTGGCTGACAGACGGGTATGGCAGAGGCCCTGACGGGCGGACTGGCTTGACGGAGATACAGGCAGGCCGACGGGCGCGGCTGGCACTCAGGCAGACAGGCGGGCACGGCTGGCACTGGCAGACAGGACTGATACTCTGGTAGGAACTGGTATTCAGATGGATGTGTGTAAACAGGTAAGAACCTGTTCAGACTGGAGAATATAAAGGAACAGGTAGAGACCTGTATGGAAAGTTGCAGAATTAAGATAGAGCAAGAGTGGAAGAAAAGCTGAATCGCAGGAGGCGGAGTACGAGTAGAAGGTGGAGCTATGAGCAGAGAAGGAGAAGGCAGAGCAGAGAGTAGAGAAGGAGAAGGCAGAGCCAAGAGCGGAGACGCTGGAGGCGGAGCCAAGAGCGGAGACGCTGGAGGCAGAGCCAAGAGCGGGGGCGCTAAAGGCGGAGCCAAGAGCGGGGGCGCTGGAGGCGGAGCCAAGAGTGGGGGCGCTGGAGGCGGAGCCAAGAGCGGGGGGCGCTGGAGGCGGAGCCAAGAGCTAAAGACGTAGAACCGCAAGGAGCGGTGCCAGGTGGAACCGCAAGGAGCGGAGCCGTAGAGCAAAGCCACAGAGAGTGGAGCAAGGTCAGAGAGCAGAGCTGAGAGAAAAGCTGAGAGACACAGAGCCACAGGTTGTGGTAGAACTGAGCAGAGAGAAGCAGAGCCACAGACAGTGGCGAACAGAGCAGAAAGATAAGGCAGAGGTACACACAGCTGAGTGGGAAATGACTAATGACAAAGAAGGAGCAGGGACGGACATAGACCAGAGTACAGACAGGAACGGACACGGATACACAAACAGAACACAGATGAAGGCCTGCAATAGTGCAGCCTTCAGAGACAGGAAACACACGACCTGGCAGCTCAGTAGCAAATGCTAACTGAGGGGAATAGTTTGCTCAGGCATCCTCCAATGGGTGAGGATGCCTTAAGTATCAGAGGCCTCAAGGCTATTGGCCAGAAGCACCTTAGGGAGGTGCACACAGTCTCAATAAGAATCCGGAGTGGCTGGCGCCGCCCCCCTATGCACACAGCCAGGAAGTGTACACAGAGCAGGCCGCCATGAAGCACATGGCATGGAACCAGCAGCAGACAGATCTCACAGCATGGCACTGGGTGAGTGAGTAGATGTAACAGGCAGGTGGGGAATGGAAGGCCATGCAGTGATGCCGGCAGGGTTGTTACAGTACCCCCTCCTTTACGCCCCCTCTTCTTCAAACCCGCTAAAATGATCCATAGAAAAAGAAAGAAACCACTCACAGTCCAAGTCATAACATCTTCAAAGTAGGATAAGGCAAACGGGTCACCAGGAATCTCAGAAGACAAAGTTTCTTTGTGCCCAACAGGGTTAGCTTCATCAGAAATCACAGATAGCAAAGTCTCTTTGTACCCAATAGGGTTAGCCTCCTCAATGGACTGGACCATTTCCTCTGGGTAGACAAGAAGCAGGGACTTGGATGCTACTGGTTTGATATCTTCACCAGCCGGCCACATTGAAGCCGAAGGAACACTCACAGGATACACCTTCTGCCCGATATCCAAAGACGAACTTTCAGGTAGCTGAAATGTTCCAGAGTATTGAACACAGGAAAAATCACTGGAGCAGAGGGTGGAGAATAATAACTCCACCGGATCAGGAAAAAACTGAGAGGAGAAAACTTCTGTTTTGGAATCTTCACCAACCGGCCATATGGACGATGAAGGCACCCACATAGAAACCATTTTCTGCCGATTATCCAGAAAAAAAACGTCCAAGAGGCGGAGGTATTTCCACGAACAGGTTACAGGTATAGTCATTAGAGTAGTGAGGAGAGATTGTCACCGCTTTCTCATCTTTGGTAACATCAGCACTCCTTGACTCGATGACTAACGGGTTCCTGGTATAGTCACTGGAGACGTGTGGAGAGATAATCACCGCTTCCCCATCTTGGGTGACATCAACACACCTTGACTCGACGACTAACAGGTTACTGGTATAGTCACAAGAGACGTGTGGAGAAATAGTCACTGCTTCCTCATCTTGGGTGACATCAACACACCTTGAGTCGACGACTAGCAGACCAGCTGAAGAAGAAGACAACACAGTTGACTGTCCTTGATGCATGGGAACCAGACACCTCTCATGACTGGGTAAATTCAAACGAAATATTTTGCAGGAACTCTTGACCAGAGCGGGTGGTAGAGTTCCAGGCTCAGAATGACCCATGGGCATAACAGACAGCATACGGTAGATAAACGTCTTCGTGTATAAGGCTCCAACTTGGAGCTGTATTTGTCCTTGCAGGACTAGACTGCTCTTGAGTAGGGCTTGACCAACTTCAGACAGCGCCATTACCGGGTTCTGGAGCTGTATGACAGAGACCACACACCGACTCCGAATGGTTGGCGACTTTACCACACCAAAGCTCCCGGAAAACAGAGACACAGTCTTTGATTTTAATGGAGAGGAGGTACTCTCACCTAGGGCAGCCTCTCCTGCTGGCCCAGGGTTTTGGAGTTTTAGATCTACAGGGCAGAGACCGTCTGGATGTTCCTTGCAACCGCAGCGATACCGCGTTCCCTTCTTGTGGCTGGATTTGGGCTGCTGCTTTGCCAGCCCACTTTTATCAGCCTTCTGAGGTTTTGCTTGGGTAGCTGCTGGGACAGGTAGAGGAACAGGTGGGTCTTGGACGGACTTGGTCTGACGTGACGATTTCTTTGGGGGATTAACTCGTCTAGACCGCCTCTGGGATCTGGTGAAGGAAGACTTTGCAGGAGGAGCAGGTTTAGGCGCTTTGAAGGCTTTAACAAAGGCTTCCAGGAAAGCCCCAAGGTCTGAGAGGATTGGATCCCTTGCTTCCCAGAGAGGGTTCATCCAATTCAATGCATCTCCTGCTAGATAGGACAAGATAAATCCTACCTTGAACTCATCAGAAGAAAATTCGGAAGGATTAGCTTCGATATACATCAGACTACGCTCCAGGAACTCCATGCACTCCTCTGGATCCCCATAGTATCTAGGCGGAAGGAGTTTTTCTCTACTGGCAATGTAATCATACAACTCTCTAGAGATTATGAGTGGACCACCAGGAGTAGGTGTAGGCAGATCTTTCAACTGAGTATAAAAACCTTCTGGGGGCCAATACAGGCTAGAAGAGAGTTCATTTTGCCCCGAGAGCAACGGCTCATGGGACTCAGCGGGGACCATGGCCTGAGCAATCTGTAAAGCTCGCGCCGAGACTGGTTGGCGCGGGCACCTGGGGGTGTGGCCCCACTGGACCACAGACCGAACTTCCCTGGAAGGGGCGTAACTAAGTAGCTTCCTAGGTGTTCGCTGGAGCCTCTGATGGTGAGGTCAGACTTGTGCAATAGGAAGCTACCAGGTACCACTCCAGGGTGGAGTCGGACTGTGGATGCTGATCCCACCGGGGACAAGACATGGGCAGGCAGGCACAGCTGTGACACTGGCTGACAGACGGGTATGGCAGAGGCCCTGACGGGCGGACTGGCTTGACGGAGATACAGGCAGGCAGACGGGCGCGGCTGGCACTCAGGCGGGCACTGGCAGACAGGACTGATACTCTGGTAGGAACTGGTATTCAGATGGATGTGTGGAAACAGGTAAGAACCTGTTCAGACTGGAGAATATAAAGGAACAGGTAGAGACCTGTAGGGAAAGTTGCAGAATTAAGATAGAGCAAGAGTGGAAGAAAAGCTGAATCGCAGGAGGCGGAGTACGAGTAGAAGGTGGAGCTATGAGCAGAGGAGAAGGCAGAGCAGAGAGTAGAGAAGGAGAAGGCAGAGCCAAGGACGGAGCCGCTGGAGGCGGAGCCAAGAGCGGAGACGCTGGAGGCGGAGCCAAGAGCGGGGGCGCTGGAGGCGGAGCCAAGAGCGGGGGCGCTGGAGGCGGAGCCAAGAGCGGGGGCGCTGGAGGCGGAGCCCAGAGCGGGGACGCTGGAGGCGGAGCCCAGAGCGGGGACGCTGGAGGCGGAGCCAAGAGCGAAGACGCTAGAGGCGGAGCCAAGAGCGAAGACGCTGGAGGCGGAGCCAAAAGCTAAAGACGTAGAACCGCAAGGAGCGGTGCCAGGTGGAACCGCAAGGAGCGGAGCCGTAGAGCAAAGCCACAGAGAGCGGAGCAAGGTCAGAAAGCAGAGCTGAGAGAAAAGCTGAGAGACACAGAGCCACAGGTTGTGGTAGAACTGAGCAGAGAGAAGCAGAGCCACAGACAGTGGCGAACAGAGCAGAAAGATAAGGCAGAGGTACACACAGCTGAGTGGGAAATGACTAATGACAAAGAAGGAGCAGGGACGGACATAGACCAGAGTACAGACAGGAACGGACACGGATACACAAACAGAACACAGATGAAGGCCTGCAATAGTGCAGCCCTCAGAGACAGGAAACTCACGACCTGGCAGCTCAGTAGCAAATGCTAACTGAGGGGAATAGTTTGCTCAGGCATCCTCCAATGGGTGAGGATGCCTTAAGTATCAGAGGCCTCAAGGCTATTGGCCAGAAGCACCTTAGGGAGGTGCACACAGTCTCAATAAGAATCCGGAGTGGCTGGCGCCGCCCCCCTATGCACACAGCCAGGAAGTGTACACAGAGCAGGCCGCCATGAAGCACATGGCATGGAATCAGCAGCAGACAGATCTCACAGCATGGCACTGGGTGAGTGAGTAGATGTAACAGGCAGGTGGGGAATGGAAGGCCATGCAGTGATGCCGGCAGGGTTGTTACAAGTATGTTTATATGAAACTAGATGGTGGCCCGATTCTAACGCATCGGGTATTCTAGAATATGCATGTCCACGTAGTATATTGCCCAGTGACGTAGTATATTGCCCAGCCACGTAGTATATTGCCCAACCACGTAGTATATTGCCCAGCCACGTAGTATATTGCCCAGCCACGTAGTATATTGCCCAGTCACGTAGTATATTGCCCAGTCACGTAGTGTATTGCCCAGTCACGTAGTTTATTGCCCAGCCATGTAGTATATTGCCCAGTCACGTAGTATATTGCTCAGCCACGTAGTATATTGCCCAGCGATGTAGTATATTGCCCAGTCGCGTAGTATATTGCCCAGCCACGTAGTATATTGCCCAGTCACGTAGTATATTGCCCAGTTACGTAGTATAGTGCCCAGCCACGTAGTATATTGCCTAGTCACGTAGTATATTGCCCAGTCACGTAGTATATTGCCCAGTCACGTAGTATATTGCCCAGTCACGTAGTATATTGCCCAGCGATGTAGTATATTGCCCAGCCACGTAGTATATTGCCCAGTCACGTAGTATATTGCCCAGCCACGTAGTATATTGCCCAGCGATGTAGTATATTGCCCAGTCACGTAGTATGTTGCCCAGCCACGTAGTATATTGCCCAGTCACATAGTATATTGCCCGGTTACGTAGTATATTGCCCAGCCACGTTGTATATTGCCTAGTCATGTAGTATATTGCCCAGTCACGTAGTATATTGCCCAGCCACGTAGTATATTGCCCAGTGACGTAGTATATTGCCCAGTTATGTAGTATATTGCCTAGTCACGTAGTATGTTGCCCAGTCACATAGTATATTGCCAAGCAAAGTAGTATATTGCCCAGTGACGTAGTATATTGGCCAGCCACGTAGTATATAGCAGAGCCACATAGTACGATATATTGCCCAGTCACGTAGTATATTGCCCAGCGACATAGTATATAGCAGAGCCCCATAGTATATTGCCCAGGCACGTAGTATATTGCCCAGCACAGAGCCACGTAGTATAGAGACTTAAACAAAAATAAACATATACTCACCTTCCGAAGGCCCATTGGAAGTCCTGCTATACTCACCATCCGCCGCCTTTGCCGCTCCTCGCCACGCTCCCGGGACCGCTCCATTGCAAGTGGCAGCTTCCGGTGGTCCCAGGGCTGGTGTGAGCAGGACCTATGATGACGTCGCAGTCACATGACCGTGACGTCACGGCAGGTCCTTGTCGCACACCAGACCTAGGAGCGGAAGCTGCCGCTTGCAATGGAGCGGTCGCAGGAGCGTGGCGAGGAGCGGGAAAGGCGGCGGAGGGTGAGTATAGCAGGTTTTTTTTTATTATTATTTTTAACATGACATATTTTTACTATTGATGCTGCATAAGCAGCATCAATAGTAAATAGTTGGGGACACACAGGGTTAATAGCAGCGGTAACGGAGTGCATTACACCACGGGCCGTTACCGCTACTATTACCCCTGTGTGAGCAGTGAGTGGAGGGGATTATGGAGCGGGCGCCGGGCAGTGAGTGCAGGGGAGTAGGGAGGGACTAATCGGACTGTGCCCGTCGCTGATTGGTCCCGGCAGCCATGACAGGCAGCTGCCGAGACCAATCAGCGAATGAATAACCGTGACAGAAGGACAGACAGACGAAGTACCCCTTAGACAATTATGTATATAGATGTTTCGAGCAAAGTTGGCGCATTAATTTTTGCTCTCCTGTTAGGTGAGTAGCAGCCTGTTTACACTGCCCAATTATTGGGAAAAGAACTATCCGATGGATGCTCGAATCGAGCAACATAAATGCACCATTAATTAAAGAGTGTTTTGAAGAAGCAAAATAGAAATTGTTTAAAAGATCTGATCCTATAGATTGTCATAAATGTGACCACTGTTCATTGTAAGCATTTCTTCTGTGAAGCTAAATCTATAGGTCCTATATATCATTATAAAGAAATTAACTACTTGTTGTTAGGATTTTGTGGATTATGCTAAAAAAGGAAAAACTATACACCTGCTACTTACCTGATATCATTTTTGCAATAAAAGGCTGCGATTTTGCATTTTAAAAGGAACCAGTCACCAGATTTGTCATATATCAACTAAAACTTTCTCCTTTCGGCTTCTGTGCTGCATTCCATAATTGGTTATATATCCCCCTTACTCTCCTCATGTATAGCCCCAAAAACCTTTTGAAGTTCTTCCGTGCTGTATGTTAATTTTGACGGTTCGGTCCGATGGGTGTCAATTCTGTGCTTTCTATCCCTCCTCTAGGCACTGTCCACCTGCCTTGATTGACATGGATGACGCCTCCTGCTTTATCCACATTGCCGGGCGAAATCTAGTGTCTGCGCAGAGAAATTGCAGCTCAACCCTGCACACTATGCTTTGCCCTACTGACGGCAGAGCCGAAAACACAAGTGCGCTGAAGAGCAGAGGAAAGAGGGCACAAAATGGACACTGACCGAACCAGCAGAATTAGTATACAGCACGGGAGAACTTCAAAATGTGTTTTGGGGGTTTACAGTGGGAGTCAGGAGGTTATATACCCATTTATAAAATGCAGCACAGGCACTGAATAAAGTGATAATTTTAATTGATATATGACCAAACTGGTGACAGGTTCCATTTAATGCAAATTATATAGTATGTGTGACGACACAGCATTTAATCTTAATTATCCTGACATCTATTTTCAGTAATCCAAGAGGCATAGACTGTTCTCTTTATGTTAACACTTCTTGGATGTTGAATAGATATATGTAAATTGATGAATGGTTATTTACTCCTAAGGTAAAAACGCATCCTGCAAAGTTTCCCGCAGGATGCGTTTTTTCTCCATAGACTTTCATTAGCGACGCATTGCGACGTATCGCCACACGTCGCATCCGCCGTGCGACGGATGCGTCGTGTTTTGGCGGACCGTCGGCACAAAAAAAGTTACATGTAACTTTTTTTGTGTGTCGAGTCCACCTTTTCCGACCGCGCATGCGCGGCCGGAACTCTACCCCCTCCTCCCCGGACCTTACAATGGGGCAGAGGATGCATTGTAAAACTGCATCCACTGCCCCCGTTGTTCATTTTTTTTGCAGTTTGCGTCGGTACGTCGGGCCGCCGCATGGCGACGGCCCCGTACCGACGGTAGTGTGAAAGTAGCCTAATATTAGCTCCTACAGTTTATTGCACTGTTATCTTTGCAAAATAGGGATGCCGGGTCACTGAACAATGATGTTTGCTGAATGATGTTTGCTGATATGTCGATTACACATTATACCAGGCCATGCAGTTTGTTGACTTGCAAACATTGAACGATAAACTAAAAATAAACAATGCGGGGTAATCTCATCACCCCTTCACTTGTGGATCATGGCTTGGAGGACAATAGTTGTGAACTATAAAAAGGGGATATGTCTTTATAATAGGACATCCAAGTCATCAAAAAGATCCAGAGATTGTGTACAAAACCACAGCTAGGAACACTCTACAGTACAGCAGCTAAGACATCATGATGAATGACACAGATTTGACATTCTACAGGATGCCAGATTAGCATACCACAGCCCCGGCTGAAATACAGATCTGCTTCTTTGACCATCACTGAAACCATGGATACGTTTGGGGTAGTCAGGAATTGGACCCACCGGTCACCTGTACCCCATGGATACGTTTGGGAAAGCCAGGATTAGAACCCATTGGTCACCTGGCTTCATGGAGATGTTCGGAGAAGCCAAGTTTTGACCCTGCAGTCACCTGGCCTTGTACCTCAATAGACTGTCAGCTTCCTAAGCTTGTTGTTACCTCCTTGCTGTGTATGCCACAGGTGGGGGTAGTTGGTCCTGGAAGCTCTGAAGTCATAGCTGCTCTTATCGCGGTGATTCAGCGGAAGGGTGAAACTCTGTAATTTTGAACCATTTTGCTTAGACTGTTCTATGTGTTATTTGCCTGTTTGCCTGAGTAGTATTATGCCCACAGTAAAAGGAGAGCTGGAGTTCTGTGGGATGAGCCCTGGTCCACGCTGTTTCGGCTGGTGGATTAGAGCACCTGCGGACCACCCATGTCTTCACAATGTGTATGTTGATTTAGTTCAGTGGCAGCGGCATAATGACCGAGGTCACAGCAGTGACTGTGCCCAGCTGGTCAGGGGCTCGCCAATGGCAGCAGAAACTCCAGATGGATGTGTGTCCTCGGATGCGTGCGACAATACACGCTGCCGGCCAATCAGAGGCCAGCAGCTGACATTGACATGCACATGATGGGCCGCATGACAGTGACGTCATATGCTCCTGTGACAAACCAGTAATTAAAAAATCTCAAAAAGTAGAAACACGTGAGGTATAATAAAGTTGACCAAGAATAAAGGTATCAGCAAGAGGTGAAAAAAGAATCAAAATCATGTGTATATAGGATAAATCATGACCCATTGGTGAAATTATGAATATAAAAAGAAGAAACAAACCGAATACAAGAGTCTTTGATAAACATAAAGTGAAATTTTAATAGTTACATGGTGGTAGGATTAACTGTGGAGACTATAGAGTGGACCCACTGGACCGTGACAACGAACCTCCCACGTGCAAGCTGACCAAGTGCACCACCCCCTATACAGGGAGCGTTAGGGGCAGGCCCGAGGGAGACTATCGCCACGGCAGCTGGTAAAGAAGGACGGGCAAGAAGGCAACTAATAGGGTACAGTAAGGACTAACGAGGAGACAGAAACAAGGAGAGCGTGGGAATACGGACTGGATGGAGGAGACGAACAGGAAGACTAACCACGGAAGCATGGACCGGAGGGAGGACACGGGCAGACAGGCTGGAGACTGGAACTCGGACTAGGAGGAAGACGGAGGCAGGCAGGCAAGGACACTGGAACATGGACTGGAAGGAAGACACCGAAGGGCTGGCACTAGGAGGGAGCAAAGGAGAAGACCAGGATTTAGCTACAGCAACGGAAGTGAGCGGTGAGCAAACAGGCAGGAAGGAACACAGGAGGGACGTGGAGCCAGATTCACTTGTAGATAGCAAATGACAATCAGGCACAGCCGATGGGAAGAGGCGGCCTGATAAAGAGAGTGAGGGCATACCTTCCAGGTCAGAGTCCACAGGGCAGCGCAGAAGACACGGCCAGGATTCAAAGAGAGACGTGTGAGCGTGCGCCGTGGAACCCAGAGCGCGCGCACACCCGATGAGGAGCAGGAGCCGAGCGCACAAGGAGAGAAGACCAGACGCGCCGGGATGCTGCAGCGAGGTGAGTATGAGACACATGCAGCAAGGCAGGCGGGAGCATAACACATGGCAAAAACATTTTGGATAAGGATGGGAAAAATAACCAGAAAGTGGACGTAAAATCCAGGAACAGTTATATACATTTTAAATCACAGAGCACAATACCTGTAGTTGTATACTATATAATAATAATAATAATAATAATTTTATTTATATAGCGCCAACATATTCCGCAGCGCTTTACAAATTATAGAGGGGACTTGTACAGACAATAGACATTACAGCATAACAGAAATACAGTTCAAAACAGATACCAGGAGGAGTGAGGGCCCTGCTCGCAAGCTTACAAACTATGAGGAAAAGGGGAGACACGAGAGGTGGATGGTAACAATTGCTTTAGTTATTCGGACCAGCTATAGTGTAAGGCTCAGGTGTTCATGTAAAGCTGCATGAACCAGTTACCTGCCTAAGTATGTAGCAGTACAGACACAGAGGGCTAATACTGCATAAAGTGTATGAGAACATGATGCGAGGAACCTTTTTTTTTTTTTTTTTTTTTATTATAAATAGGCCACACAGGGATCGTTAGGTTAATGCATTGAGGCGGTAGGCCAGTCTGAACAAATTAGTTTTTAGGGCACGCTTAAAACTGTGGGGATTGGGGATTAATCGTATTAACCTAGGTAGTGCATTCCAAAGAATCGGCGCAGCACGTGTAAAGTCTTGGAGACGGGAGTGGGAGGTTCTGATTATTGAGGATGCTAACCTGAGGTCATTAGCGGAGCGGAGGGCACGGGTAGGGTGGTAGACTGATACCAGGGAGGAGATGTAGGGTGGTGCTGAGCCATGGAGTGCTTTGTGGATGAGGGTAGTAGTTTTGTACTGGATTCTGGAGTGGATGGGTAGCCAGTGTAATGACTGGCACAGGGTAGAGGCATCGGTGTAACGGTTGGTGAGGAATATGATCCTGGCTGCAGCATTCAGGACAGATTGGAGCGGGGAGAGTTTTGCAAGAGGGAGACCGATTAGTAGAGAGTTACAATAGTCCAGACGAGAATGAATAAGTGAAACAGTCAGAGTTTTTGCAGAGTCGAAATTAAGAAAAGGGCGAATTCTAGAAATGTTTTTGAGATGCAGGTAAGAAGAGCGAGCCAGTGATCGGATGTAGGGGGTGAATGAAAGGTCAGAATCAAGGATGACCCCAAGGCAGCGGGCATGTTGCTTTGGAGTAATGGTGGAACCGCACACGGAGATGGCAATGTCAGGCAAAGGTAGGTTAGTAGAGGGAGAGAACACGAGGAGTTCAGTTTTTGACAGGTTTAGTTTCAGATAGAGGGAGGACATGATGTTAGAGACAGCGGTAAGACAATCACTGGTGTTTTCTAAAAAGGTCGGTGTGATATCGGGAGCAGAAGTGTATAATTGGGTGTCGTCAGCATAGAGATGGTACTGGAAACCAAATCTACTGATTGTTTGTCCAATAGGGGCAGTATACAACGAGAAGAGTAGGGGGCCTAGGACTGATCCTTGAGGAACCCCAACAGTAAGGGGAAGGTGAGAGGAGGAGGAACCAGCAAAACATACAGTGAAGGATCGGTCAGAGAGATAGGAGGAGAACCAGGAGAGAACGGTGTCCTTGAGGCCGATGGAGCGGAGCATAGTGAGGAGGAGCTGATGATCCACAGTGTCAAATGCTGCAGAGAGATCCAAGAGAATTAGCATGGAGTAGTGACCATTAGATTTAGCTGTTAGTAGGTCATTAGAGACTTTAATGAGGGCAGTTTCAGTAGAGTGTAAAGAGCGGAAGCCAGATTGAAGAGGGTCGAGAAGAGAGTTATCTGAGAGATAGCGGGTAAGACGGGAGTGGACCAGGCGTTCGAGGAGTTTAGAGATGAAGGGAAGATTAGAGACAGGTCTATAATTAGCGGCACAGTTTTGATCGAGGGATGGTTTTTTAAGTAATGGATGTATGATGGCATGCTTAAATGAGGAGGGAAAAATACCGGAAGTGAGGGAAAGGTTGAATATTTTTGTTAGGTGAGAGGTGATAGCCGGGGAAAGGGACTGGAGGAGATGTGACGGAATGGGGTCACTGGTGCAAGTGGTCGGGCGCGAAGATGCAAGGAGCCTGCTTACTTCTTCTTCTGTAACTGCTTCAAAGTCAGAGAGTGAACTAGATGCAGTGGGGGAGGGAGGACAGTGCATGGTATGAAGAGATTGGGAGATGATTTCCTGTCGAATGTGGTCAATTTTTTCTTTGAAGTAATTGGCCAGATCGTCAGCACGGAGATCCGTGGTTGGGGCCTGCTCTCTTGGGTTGAGTAGGGACTGGAACGTGTCAAAGAGACGTTTAGGGTTATTGGACAGGGAGGTGATGAGGGTGTTGAAGTAGGTTTGTTTGGAGAGGTGAAGGGCAGAATTGTATGTCTTTAGCATGAACTTATAATGTATGAAATCTTCGGGTAGATTAGATTTTCTCCACAGACGTTCTGCGCACCTGGAGCACCGCTGCAGGAAACGTGTTTGCAGCGTGTGCCACGGTTGTTGCCGTCTGTGCCGAGTTGTTTTATGTATAGGAGGAGCAGCTTCATCCAGAGCACTTTGCAGGGTTTCATTGTAATGCTTCAATGCAGAATCAGGACATAAGATGGAGGAAATAGGGGCCAATGAGGACTGCAAGTTCATCATAAGTTTCTGGGTGTTAATGGCCTGTATGTTTCTATAGGTGTGGAAAGTGGGGGTGACCTGAGCGGGATGGCAGTTCTTGATAGAGAATGAAAGAAGGTTGTGGTCAGAGAGCGGGAGAGGGGAGTTTGTGAAGTCATCCACTGAGCAAAGTCGGGAGAAGACCAAGTCAAGGGAGTTTCCATCTTCATGTGTTGGAGAGTTAGTATGCTGCGAGAGGCCAAAAGAGGAGGATAGAGATAAAAGGTGAGAAGCAGATGGGGAGAGGGGAGAGGCAATGGGGATGTTGAAATCACCCATGATAAGGGTAGGGGTGTCACAGGAGAGAAAGTGTGGAAGCCAGGTGGCAAAGTGATCCAGGAACTGATGAGAGGGGCCGGGAGGACGATACACCACCGCCACTCGCATGGAGAAGGGGACGTAGAGTCTGACCACATGGACCTCAAAGGAAGGGAAGACAAGTGAGGGTACTTGGGGGATAACTTGGAAAGTACATTTGGGTGAAAGGAGCAGACCAACGCCTCCACCTGCTCTGTTGTCTGATCTTGGGGTATGAGAAAAGTGCAGTCCACCATATGAAAGAGCAGCAGCAGCGGTGGTGTCTGACTGCTGGATCCAGGTTTCAGTAAGAGCCAGGAGATTAAGAGAATTAGAAAGGAAGAAGTCATGAATGAAGGAGAGTTTATTACACACAGAGCGAGAATTCCAAAGGGCACAATTGAAAGAGACAGCAGGCATGCAGGGAATATTAATAAGGTTAGAGGGGTTTCTGGGTGTAGCAATTGGGAGGTTTGACTGGCTATAACATGGGGGGCCGGGGTTTGGAGATATAAAGAGCAAAGTGCATAAACATAGAATAGATTGGGTGCCTGGATAGAAAATTTCTGAACAAGTTGTGACAAATTGCATATATTAAAGTACAGGTAATGAGAAGATGAATGTCCCAAAACAGAGTGCATTATGCACAAGGTATATATATCCTATGTAAAGTGCATTGCATATATATCTATGGGCCAATTAATACAAAAGATGACCAAGTGGTATGCCTGAGTCCCATATAGGTAAGCATCCAATGTAAAGTGCATGTGCATAAGCAAATATATCTTTATAGGCTAGTTGGTACCAAAGATAACCAAGTGGTATGCACAAGCCCCATATAAGGAAATATCCTATGAAAGATGCATATAAATATGCATATACTGTACACTGCACAAAAAAATAAAGGGAACACTTAAATAACAGACTATAACTTCAAGTAAATCAAACTTCTGTGAAATCAAACTGTCCACTTAGGAAGCAACACTGTTTGACAATCAATTTCACATGCTGTTGTGCAAAAGGAATAGACAACAGATGGGAAGTATTGGTAATTATCAAGACACCCTCAATAAAGGGGTGGTTCTGCAGGTGGGGACCAGAGACCACATCTCAGTACCAATGCTTTCTGGCTGATGTTTTGGTTACTTTTGAATGTTGGTTGTGCTTTCACACTCGTGGTGGCATGAGACGGACTCTATAACCCACACAAGTGGCTCAGGTAGTGCAGGTCATTCAGGATGGCACATCAATGCGAGCTGTGACAAGAAGGTTCGCTGTGTCTGTCAGCGTAGTGTCCAGAGGCTGGAGGCGCTACCAGGAGACAGGCCAGTACACCAGCAGACGTGGAGGAGGCTGTACGGGGGCAACAAACCAGGAGCAGGACCGCTACCTCAGCCTTTATGCAAGGAGGAACAGGAGGAGCACTGCCAGAGCCCTGCAAAATGACCTCCAGCAGGCCACAAATGTGCATGTGTCTGCGCAAACGGTTAGAAACCGACTCCATGAGGATGGTCTTTGTGCCCGACGTCCACAGATGGGGCTTGTGCTCACAGCCCAACACCGTGCAGGATGCTTGGCATTTGCCACAGAACACCAGGATTGGCAAATTCGCCACTGGCGCCCTGTGCTCTTCACAGATGAAAGCAGGTTCACACTGAGCACATGTGACAGATGTGACAGAGTCTGGAGACGCAGTGGAGAACGATCTGCTGCCTGCAACATCCTTCAGCATGACCGGTTTGGCAGTGGGTCAGTAATGGTGTGGGGTGGCATTTCTTTGGAGGGACGTACAACCCTCCATGTGCTCAACAGAGGTAGCCTGACTGCCATTATGTACCGAGATGAGATCCTCAGACCCCTTGTGAGACCATATGCTGGTGCGGTTGGCCCTGGGTTCCTCCTAATGCAGGACAATGCTAGACCTCATGTGGCTGGAGTGTGTCAGCAGCTCCTGCAAGATGAAGGCATTGAAGTTATGGACTGGCCCACCAGTTCCCCAGACCTGAATCCGATTGAACACATCTGGGACATCATGTCTCGCACCATCCACCAATGTCACGTTGCACCACAGACTGTCCAGGAGTTGGCGGATGCTTTAGTCCAGGTCTTGGAGGAGATTCCTCAGGAGACCATCTGCCGCCTCATCAAGAACAGCAGTGTATGAAATACTTATTTTCCCCACTCTATAAGAAAAACGTCAATTTCTCTACTGTAGAATAAAACATTGTATCGCAGATATCAAGGTATTATGTTATTCAGCTTCCTATGACCTCCAAGCCCATATAGACGGCTTCAGAGTTTACCCCATTGTGATTCCCTTTTAGGCTAGGTTCACATTGCGTCAAGTACATGGCGTTAAACGGATCCGTTAAACGCATGTACAGAAAAGGAGCCAAATTTGTGTAAAAATCGTCATCACGGTAACGCTTGCGTTAACGCATGTGATCGCGTTTTTCTCATTTGGATGTCCGTTAGCGAAGTATCCGTTTGTCTGCGTTTGTCACTGTCAATAAAGTTGTTCTTTTTTTTTTTTCTTTTGTCAGCGTCGGGTGTGGGTGCATACACATTCTCCATTTTGAAAGCATTGAGTGAACTTTTGCTAGCAAGATGTTTGTGTCTGAGCTCGTTAGATTTTGCTTGATGCGGTTGCGACTTCGGCAGAGAAAGCGTAGTTCGCAAAGGAGATATTGGATCCACGAAGTGAATTTCTTGCGGAATACATATGGTGCCTTTCACACCCTGTATGTTCAGCTAGTGGGATAGTCCTCCTTTAATGGCCGAAATCAGATTTCCTGTCACATGACCACATGGACCACCCTCAAACGCTAATAAAACGTGTGGTTCTATTTGGAAATTTTTCATGATTTGCGTCTGGCTGCGTTTTCCATAGCCTTCTATGGCAGAATGAATGCTTCCGTTAGTATTGCGTTAGCTTGGCTGGACCCGAAAACGCTGCAAGCCGCGTTCCAAGGTCCGTCAGAAAAAAAACGTTTTGTGACAAACACATGCCAATTTTGGCGTGCGTCACGATGCGTCAGACAATGCAAGTCTATGGGCGCGTTAGTATGTGCGTTATATTGCGTTTTCAGTACTTAAAAACGTGTCCGTTAGACGGACTCACCTAGCGCAATGTGAACCTAGCCTTAGCTGCACTGGGTTTGTCTTGTGACATACAGGAGTCTGGAAGGAAGTAGCCAGCGTGGACTCAAAACTACCTGAATACTCAGGTTGTGTAAAATCTTGAGCTGGTCTAAAAAATCCTAGAGAAGTGACATCAGAGGTAAGTTCTGTGTTGCCTGTGTTTAATAGCTTCAGTTCTCTGTGAAAGTCAATGCATAGCAAGAAAATTAGCTAGTTTACCTATTGAAATTAGTAATTAATTAGCCATCCGTTTCACCTACAGCTATCTTCCAGCAGGATATAAGGCTAATGCAAAGACAAAGGAATCCGGCACTCCAAATATACAAAGAATGGTGATTTATTTGTAGTGCAATACAAATATGTAAAATTTCAGTCTTAAACTCCAGACCTTCATCAAACAGGATGCTGTAATAGAAGGGGTGAATAAGTTAACCCCATCATGACCCAGCCTATTTTGACCTTAAAGACCTGGCCATTTTTTGCAATTCTGACCAGTGTCCCTTTATGAGGTAATAACTCAAGAACGCTTCAACGGATCCTAGCAATTCTGAGATTGTTTTTTCGTGACATATTGAGCTTCATGTTAGTGGTAAATTTAGGTCGATAATTTTTGCGTTTATTTGTGAAAAAAATGGAAATTTGGCGAATTGTTAGAAAATTTTGCAATTTTAAAATTTTGAATTTTTATTCTGTTAAACCAGAGAGTTATGTCACACAAAATAGTTAATAAATAACATTTCCCACATGTCTACTTTACATCAGCATACTGTAATTTTGGAAACAAATTTTTTTTTTGCTAGGAAGTTATAAGGGTTAAAATTTGACCAGCGATTTCTCGTTTTTACAACAAAATTTACAAAACCATTTTTTTAGGGGCCACCTCACATTTGAAGTCAGTTTGAGGGGTCTATATGGCTGAAAATACCCAAAAGTGACACTATTCTAAAAACTGCACCCCTCAAGATGCTCAAAACCACATTGAAGAAGTTTATTAAGCCTTAAGGTGTTTCAGAGCAGCAGAATCAACATGGATGGAAAAAATGAACATTTAACTTTTTAGTCACAAAAATGAACTTTAGCCAACAATTTTTTTATTTTCCCAAGGGTAAAAGGAGAAACTGGACCCAGGAAGTTGTTGTACAATTTGTCCTGAGTATGCCGATACCCCATATGTGGGGGGGAATCACTGTTTGGGCGCACGACAGGAAGGGAAGGAGAGCCATTTGACTTTTTGAATGAAAAATTGGCTCCAATCTTTAGCGGACACCATGTCGCGTTTGGAGAGCCCCTGTGTGCCTAAAGATTGGAGCTCCCCCACAATTGACCCCATTTTGGAAACTAGACCCCCCCGAAGGAACTTATCTAGATGCATAGTGAGCACTTTCAACCCCCAGGTGCTTCACAAATTGATCCGTAAAAATGAAAAAGTACTTTTTTCACACAAAAAATATTTTAGCCTCAATTTTTTCATTTTGACATGGATAACAGGATAAAATGGATCCTAAAATTTGTTTGACGATTTCTCCTGAGTACACAGATACCTCACATGTGGGAGTAAACCACTGTTTGGGCACACGGCAAGGCTCGGGAGGGAAGGAGCGCCATTTGACTTTTTGAATGAAAAATTAGCTCCAATCGTTAGCGGTCCCCATGTCGCATTTGGAGAGCCCCTGTGTGCCTAAACATTTGAACCCCCCACAAGTGACACCATTTTGGAAACTAGAAGCCCCAAGGAACTCATCTAGATTTGTGGTGAGCACTTTGAACCCCCAAGTGCTTCACAGAAGTTTATAACGCAGTGCCATGAAAATAAAAAAATAATTTTTCTTTCCTCAAAAATTATTTTTTAGCCCGCAATTTTTTATTTTCACAAGAGTAACAGGAGAAATTGGACCCCAAAAGTTGTTGTCCAGTTTGTCCTGAGAACGCTGATACCCCATATGTGGGGGTAAACCACTGTTTGGGTGCATGGCAGAGCTCAGAAGGGAAGTAATGACGTTTTGAAATGCAGACTTTGATGAAATGGTCTGTGGGTGTCATGTTACGTTTGCAGAGCCCGATGTGCCTAAACAGTAGAAACCCCCCACAAGTGACCCCATTTTGGAAACTAGACCCCCCAAGGAACTCATCTAGATGTGTGTTGAACTTGAACCCCCAAGTGCTTCACAGAAGTGTATGACGCAGAGGCGTGAAAATAAAAAATCATTTTTTTCCTCAAAAATGATTTTTTAGCCCGCAATTTTATTTTCACAAGGGTAACAGGAGAAACTGAACCCCAATAGTTGTTGTCCAGTTTGTCCTGAGTACGCTGATACAGTATATGTGGGCATAAACCACTGTTTGGGCACACGTCGGTGCTCGGAAAAGAAGTAGTGACGTTTTGAAATGCAGACTTTGATGGAATGGTCTGTGGGTGTCACATTGCGTTTGCAGAGCCCCTTATGTACCTGAACAGTAGAAACCCACCACAAGTGACCCGATTTTGGAAACTAGACCCCCCAAGGAGCTTATCTAGATGTGTGGTGAGCACTTTGAACCCCCAAGTGCTTCACAGAATTTTATTACGCAGAGCCGTGAAAATAAAAAATCATTTTTTTCCCACAAAAATAATTTTTTAGTCCCCATTTTTTTATTTTTCCAAGGGTAACAGGAGAAATTAAACCCCCAAAATTGTTGTACAACTTTTCCTTACGCTTATGTCCCATATGTTTGGGTAAACCACTGTTTGGGCGCACGTCAGGGCTCGGAAGGGAGGGAGCACCATTTGACTTTTTGAATGCAAGATGGGCTGGAATCAATGGTGGCGCCATGTCGTGATTGGAGACCCCCTGATGTGCCTACACAGTGGAAAACCCTAAATTCTAAGTCCAACACTAACCCCAACATACCCCAAACCCTAACTCTAACCATAACGGTAATCACAAACCTAACCCCAACACACCCCTAACCAAAACCCTAACCCCAACACACCCCTAACCCTAATCCCAACCCTAACCACAAACCTAACCCCAACACACAACCAACCCTAATCCCAACCATAACCCTAACCACAAGCCTAACCTCAACACACCCCTAACCCTAATCTTAACCCTAACTCCAACCCTAATTCCAACCTTAACTCTAGTTCCAGCCCTAACCCTAAGGCTATGTGCCCACATTGTGGATTCGTGTGCGGATTTTTCCGCACCATTTTTGAAAAATCCGCAGGTAAAACGCACTGCGTTTTTCCTCGCGGATTTACAGTGTTTTTTGTGCGGATTTCACCCGCAGATTCCTATTGAGGAACAGGTGTAAAACGATGCGGATTCCACACAAAGAATTGACATGCTGTGGAAAATACAATGCAGCATTTCCGCACGGTATTTTCTGCACCATGGGCACAGCGGATTTGGTTTTCCATAGGTTTACATGGTACTGTAAATGTGATGGAAAACTGCCACGAATCTGCAGCGGCCAATTCATAGCCTAATTCTAACCCTAATTGCAACCCTATCCCTAATTCTAACCCTAATTGCAACCCTAACCCTAGTGGAAAAATAAAAATATATTTTATTTATTCCATTTTTTCCCTACCTATGGGGGTGATAAGGGGGGGCTTTATTTACTATTTTTTTTATTTTGATCACTGTAATATAACCTATCCCAGTGATCAAAACCTGGAATTAATCTGCCAGCCAGCAGATTCAGCGGGCATACTGCGCATGCGCTCGCCATTTTGGAAGATGGCGGTGCCCATCGCTGGAGACGGATGGACACCGGGACTTGGTAAGTATGGGGGGGGGGTGGGATTGGACAGCGGGGGGGCGAGAGGAGACCGGGGGCCGGCGGAGGGGAGGGCAGCGGCGCACAGAACGGAGGGGAGGAAAGACTGACAGCGGCGGCAGATCGCCGCTGTCAGACCGTGGAGGGGGCAGATCGCGGTCTCCAGCCATGGCCGATGATATTACAGCATCGGCCATGGCTGGATTGTAATATTTCACCAAGTTTCATAGGTGAAATATTACAGATTGCTCGGATTGGCTGTTTCACTTTCAACAGCCAATCAGAGCGATTGTAGCAGGTCGGGTGAAATTTTAGTTAACCCTTTCACCCGATCTGCAGGAACGCGATCCTGCCATGACACCACATAGGCTTCACAGGTCAGATTGGCACCGACTTTTATGACGTCTACGTGGCGTCACAGGTCGAGAAGGGGTTAAAGAAAAGCACTATGCAGAGAATGGGTAGTTGCCCTGATGACTGGCAGGATGTTACTTTTTGTTGAATTGTTGCAGGGAGATGTACCAACCAAAAATTTTATCATTTCAGTTTTTATTTTATCATGCTTACCATACTGATTAATATTATATTTTCAGAGATTGGACTTTTCTGGACATGGAGATCCCAATTTTTATTTTTCCTTAATATTTGAACTTAGAAAAGGAGGGTGGTTGAAAACTTTATACTTTTTAAATAAACATTTTACTTCATTTTCCTTTTTTTAGTCCCCATGAAGGACTTAAGCTGCGATCTCTTAGTTTATTTACTGCAATACATCGTTAGAAGTTATGCCGAGTTTTATGGGAGTACATGGGCGGCAGCAATGACAGGGGCCTTCAGTAGACCCTCGGCTGTCACAACACTCCATTGGCACCAGACCATGTCACAGCTTGGGGACGATGGGTGCCAGAATGGTCATGTCATGCGATTATTCCACTTAAATGCTACTGTCATGGCACCCACCATGTATGAGCCCGCTCCATACACCAACACCTGACATAGGACATACATGTAAGGCGAGCGTCACACTCAGCGTAGTGAAATACGGTCCGTTTTTTACGGCCGTAATACGCAGAAAAAATCCAAAAACAGTGTTCCGTGTGTAATCCGTTGGCAAGGTGTGGTCACGTATTTTGCGCATGTAATGTTGCGTATGTAATCCATATGACATCCTTAATGCGTTTTTTCCACGCAACCTGACAAAATGGACATTTAACGGTTTTGGAGCATTGAACAATAAAATACACTGGCGCTAAAACTCTATGTGTAGGCTCCACAAGTGCCGCTTGTATCCCAATCGGATAATGTGCCCAATCCGACAGAAAGAACCAAAAAGAACCAATATACAACAGTGGGAATACCGCGCTACAAGTGGCTAAAGCTGATGGACGTGCAGGATACTGCTATATCATATAGGAACTGCTAAAGTTCCTGCGCGGCAGTTGCTATTGACTATACAGGTGACTGCTTAGGCTCTATACTTGTATGTATTAGATCGCACCCATTAATAGCAACTGCTAATGATCTATACCTTACTTGGTGTAGCCGTGTAGATGTCGATGCACTGGTGAGCTGTTAGCTTCAGACCCAGATGCCGAACCTGCGCTCCACCGGAGAGAAGTCACGTCCTTGTAGAAGGTGAATGTGCAGGTGTCAGCAACAGCCGTTAGTGGTGGCTGTGAGTATAGCAGGCGAAGACTGCTTGGATAGCGTGTAGAGCCAGAGTGCGTGACACTTCATAACGCGTAGGTTAGGATTGACCCTACTGAGTCTCACTAGGCCAAGTGACGTCACTCACTGCTCGGCGGTGTCGGCCATCTTCCGCGTGTATCCAGGGACGCCTCCGGCCATGACGTCTCTGGCTCTACACGCTATCCAAGCAGTCTTCGCCTGCTATACACTCCTGGATCGTTCTTGTGACCTGTCTTCCCATCAGAAGCTAAGTTCCTGTTTTTCTTTGGTTTGCTATTTTTCTGTCCCGCTTGCTATTTTTATTATTGTCTTGCTTGCTGGAAGCTCTGGGACGCAGAGGGAGCGCCTCCGCACCGTGAGTCGGTGCGGAGGGTCTTTTTGCGCCCTCTGCGTGGTCTTTTTGTAGGTTTTTTGTGCTGACCGCAAAGCAACCTTTCCTATCCTCAGTCTGTTCAGTAAGTCGGGCCTCACTTTGCTAAATCTATTTCATCTCTGTGTTTGTATTTTCATCTTTACTCACAGTCATTATATGTGGGGGGCTGCCTTTTCCTTTGGGGAATTTCTCTGAGGCAAGGTAGGCTTTATTTTTCTATCTTCAGGGCTAGCTAGTTCCTTAGGCTGTGCCGAGTTGCATAGGGAGCGTTAGGCGCAATCCACGGCTATTTCTAGTGTGTGTTATAGGATTAGGGATTGCGGTCAGCAGAGTTCCCACGTCCCAGAGCTCGTCCTTAATTATCAGTGACTATCAGGTCATTCTGTGTGCTCTTAACCACCAGGTCCATTATAGTCCTGACCACTAGGTCATAACAGTACAGGTGGCCCAAAGTACTAATGCATCTCAATAGAGGGATAAGAGAAGTTCTGAGACCATTTTTTTTCTTTGCAGTGTGTTTTGTCTCTCTTTTCCCCTTTACCTCTGGGTGGTTCTGGACACAGGTGTAAACATGGACATTCAAGGTATATCCTCTTGGATGGATAATCTCACTACAAGGGTACAAAACATTCAAGATTTTGTGGTTCAGAATCCGATGTCAGAGCCTAGGATTCCTATTCCTGATTTGTTTTTTGGAGATAGATCTAAGTTCTTGAATTTCAAAAATAATTGTAAATTGTTTCTTGCCTTGAAGCCTCGCTCCTCAGGTGACCCTGTTCAACAAGTAAAGATCATTATTTCTTTGTTACGTGGTGACCCTCAAGACTGGGCATTTTCCCTTGCGCCAGGAGATCCGGCATTGCGTGATGTTGATGCGTTTTTTCCTGGCGCTTGGATTGCTTTATGACGAACCTAAGTCAGTGGATCAGGCAGAGAAAATCTTGCTGGCTCTGTGTCAGGGTCAGGATGAAGCGGAGATATATTGTCAGAAGTTTAGAAAGTGGTCTGTGCTCACTCAGTGGAATGAATGTGCCCTGGCAGCAATCTTCAGAAAGGGTCTCTCTGAAGCCCTTAAGGATGTCATGGTGGGATTTCCCATGCCTGCTGGTCTGAATGAGTCTATGTCTTTGGCCATTCAGATCGATCGACGCTTGCGTGAGCGTAAAGCTGTGCACCATTTGGCGGTACTATCTGAGCATGGGCCTGAGCCTATGCAATGTGATAGGACTTTGACCAGAGCTGAACGGCAAGAACACAGACGTCGGAATGGGCTATGTTTTTACTGTGGTGATTCCACTCATGCGATCTCCGATTGTCTTAAGCGCACTAATCGGTTCGCTAGGTCTGCCACCATTGGTACTGTACAGTCTAAATTTCTATTGTCCGTTACTCTGATTTGCTCTTTGTCATCCTATTCTGTTATGGCATTTGTGGATTCAGGCGCTGCCCTGAATTTGATGGACTTGGAGTATGCTAGGCGCTGTGGTTTTTTCTTGGAACCCTTGCAATATCCTATTCCATTGAGAGG
This sequence comes from Ranitomeya imitator, assembly GCF_032444005.1. Classification (NCBI taxonomy): domain Eukaryota; kingdom Metazoa; phylum Chordata; class Amphibia; order Anura; family Dendrobatidae; genus Ranitomeya; species Ranitomeya imitator. The sequence goes on along the minus strand of NC_091283.1, from coordinate 492,676,968 downwards.
ACTTGATGCTACGCCTTTGGCCAAGAATAAGCCTCAGTACTGGACCCAATTGACCATGTGCATGGCTCCTGCACATCAGGAGGATATCCGCTTTCTGGTGTTGCATAATCTGCATGATGTGGTCGTTTTGGGGTTGCCATGGCTACAGGTTCATAATCCAGTATTGGACTGGAAATCTATGTCTGTGTCCAGCTGGGGTTGCCAGGGGGTACATGGTGATGTTCCATTTTTGTCTATTCCGTCTTCCACTCCTTCTGAAGTTCCAGAGTTTTTGTTGGATTATCGGGATGCATTTGATGAGCCCAAATCCAGTGCCCTACCTCCTCATAGGGATTGCGATTGCGCAATTAATTTGATTCCTGGTAGTAAGTTTCCTAAGGGCCGATTGTTCAATTTATCTGTGCCAGAACACGCCACTATGCGGAGTTATATAAAGGAATCCTTGGAGAAAGGCCATATTCGCCCGTCGTCATCACCATTAGGAGCAGGGTTCTTTTTTGTGGCCAAGAAGGATGGTTCTTTGAGACCTTGTATTGATTACCGCCTTCTTAATAAAATTACAGTCAAATTTCAGTATCCTTTGCCGTTGCTGTCAGATTTGTTTGCTCGTATTAAAGGGGCTAGCTGGTTCACCAAGATAGATCTTCGAGGGGCGTATAATCTTGTGCATATTAAACAAGGCGATGAATGGAAAACAGCATTTAATACGCCCGAGGGCCATTTTGAGTACCTGGTTATGCCATTCGGGCTTTCCAATGCTCCATCGGTATTTCAGTCCTTTATGCATGACATCTTCCGAGAGTACCTGGATAAATTCCTGATTGTGTATTTGGATGATATTTTGGTCTTTTCGGATGATTGGGAGTCTCATGTGAAGGTCAGAATGGTGTTCAAGGTCCTTCGTGCGAATTCCTTGTTTGTGAAGGGGTCAAAGTGTCTCTTTGGAGTTCAGAAGGTTTCATTTTTGGGGTTCATTTTTTCCCCTTCTATCGAGATGGACCCTGTTAAAGTCCAGGCCATTTATGATTGGACTCAGCCGACATCTGTGAAGAGCTTGCAAAAGTTCCTGGGCTTTGCTAATTTTTATCGGCGCTTCATCGCTAATTTTTCTAGTGTTGCTAAACCGTTGACTGATTTGACCAAGAAGGGTGCTGATGTGGTCAATTGGTCTTCTGCAGCTGTGGAGGCTTTTCAGGAGTTGAAGCGTCATTTTTCTTCTGCCCCTGTGTTGTGCCAGCCAGATGTTTCGCTCCCATATCAGGTTGAGGTTGATGCTTCTGAGATTGGAGCAGGGGCTGTTTTGTCGCAAAGAAGTTCTGATGGCTCGGTGATGAAGCCATGTGCTTTCTTTTCTAGAAAGTTTTCGCCTGCTGAGCGTAATTATGATGTTGGTAATCGAGAGTTGTTGGCCATGAAGTGGGCATTCGAGGAGTGGCGTCATTGGCTTGAAGGAGCCAAGCATCGCGTGGTGGTCTTGACAGATCACAAGAATTTGACTTATCTTGAGTCTGCCAAACGGTTGAATCCGAGACAGGCTCGATGGTCGTTATTTTTCTCCCGTTTTGATTTTGTGGTTTCGTACCTTCCGGGCTCTAACAATGTGAAGGCTGATGCCCCGTCAAGGAGTTTTGTGCCTGACTCTCCGGGTGTTCCTGAGCCGGCGGGTATTCTCAAAGAGGGGGTAATTTTGTCTGCCATCTCCCCTGATTTGCGGCGGGTGCTGCAAAAATTTCAGGCTGATAGACCTGACTGTTGCCCAGCGGAGAAACTGTTTGTCCCTGATAGATGGACTAGTAGAGTTATCTCTGAGATTCATTGTTCAGTGTTGGCTGGGCATCCTGGAATCTTTGGTACCAGAGATTTGGTGGCCAGATCCTTTTGGTGGCCATCTTTGTCACGGGATGTGCGTTCTTTTGTGCAGTCCTGTGGGACTTGTGCTCGGGCTAAGCCCTGCTGTTCTCGTGCCAGTGGGTTGCTTTTGCCCTTGCCGGTCCCGAAGAGGCCCTGGACGCATATTTCTATGGATTTTATTTCGGATCTCCCCGTCTCTCAAAAGATGTCGGTCATTTGGATGGTTTGTGATCGCTTTTCTAAGATGGTCCATTTGGTACCTTTGTCTAAATTGCCTTCCTCCTCTGATTTGGTGCCCTTATTTTTCCAGCATGTGGTTCGTTTACATGGTATCCCTGAGAACATAGTTTCTGACAGAGGTTCCCAGTTTGTTTCGAGGTTTTGGCGATCCTTTTGTGCTAGGATGGGCATTGATTTGTCTTTTTCCTCGGCTTTCCATCCTCAGACAAATGGCCAAACCGAACGAACTAATTAAACTTTGGAAACATATCTGAGATGCTTTGTTTCTGCTGATCAGGATGATTGGGTGTCCTTTTTGCCGTTGGCTGAGTTCGCCCTTAATAATCGGGCCAGCTCGGCTACTTTGGTTTCGCCGTTTTTCTGCAATTCTGGTTTCCATCCTCGTTTCTCTTCAGGGCAGGTTGAGTCTTCGGACTGTCCTGGTGTAGATACTGTGGTGGATAGGTTGCAGCAGATTTGGACTCATGTGGTGGACAATTTGACATTGTCCCAGGAGAAGGCTCAACGTTTCGCTAACCGCCGGCGCTGTGTGGGTCCCCGACTTCGTGTTGGTGATTTGGTTTGGTTGTCGTCTCGTTATGTTCCTATGAAGGTTTCCTCTCCTAAGTTTAAGCCTCGTTTCATTGGTCCGTATAAGATTTCTGAGGTTATCAATCCTGTGTCATTTCGTTTGGCCCTTCCTGCTTCTTTTGCCATCCATAATGTGTTCCATAGGTCGTTATTGCGGAGATACGTGGTGCCTGTGGTTCCATCCGTTGATCCTCCTGCCCCGGTGTTGGTTGAGGGGGAGTTGGAGTATGTGGTGGAGAAGATTTTGGATTCTCGTATTTCGAGACGGAAACTCCAGTACCTGGTCAAGTGGAAGGGTTATGGTCAGGAAGATAATTCCTGGGTTTTTGCCTCTGATGTTCATGCTGCCGATCTGGTTCATGCCTTTCATTTGGCTCATCCTGGTCGGCCTGGGGGCTCTGGTGAGGGTTCGGTGACCCCTCCTCAAGGGGGGGGTACTGTTGTGAATTCTGTTGTCGGGCTCCCTCCTGTTGTCATGAATGGTACTTCGGCTGGTTCTGTCCATGGACTTCCTCTGGGTGTTTCTGAGTTTCCTTCCACAGGTGACGAGGCTAAGTTGTTAGTGGGCTGCTCTATTTAACTCCACTTAGATCTTTGCTCCATGCCACCTGTCAATGTTCCAGTATTGGTCTAGTTCACTCCTGGATCGTTCTTGTGACCTGTCTTCCCATCAGAAGCTAAGTTCCTGTTTGTTTTTCTTTGGTTTGCTATTTTTCTGTCCAGCTTGCTATTTTTATTATTGTCTTGCTTGCTGAAAGCTCTGGGACGCAGAGGGAGCGCCTCCGCACCGTGAGTCGGTGCGGAGTGTCTTTTTGCGCCCTCTGCGTGGTCTTATTGTAGGTTTTTGTGCTGACCGCAAAGCAACCTTTCCTATCCTCAGTCTGTTCAGTAAGTCGGGCCTCGCTTTGCTAAATCTATTTAATCTCTGTGTTTGTATTTTCATCTTTACTCACAGTCATTATATGTGGGGGGCTGCCTTTTCCTTTGGGGAATTTCTCTGAGGCAAGGTAGGCTTTATTTTTCTATCTTCAGGGCTAGCTAGTTCCTTAGGCTGTGCCGAGTTGCATAGGGAGCGTTAGGCGCAATCCACGGCTATTTCTAGTGTGTGTTATAGGATTAGGGATTGCGGTCAGCAGAGTTCCCACGTCCCAGAGCTCGTCCTTAATTATCAGTGACTATCAGGTCATTCTGTGTGCTCTTAACCACCAGGTCCATTATAGTCCTGACCACCAGGTCATAACACTTATGTACACTAGGCAAATCTTGATTAATTTCAATGATATTCCTGTGTTTTTTATTAAACATACTTGCGCTTTCTCATGTTTTATCAACACTATTGTTACATAATTACCGTATATTCTCGAGTATAAGCCGAGATATTCAGCCCAAATTTTTGGGCTGAAAGTGCCCCTCTCGGCTTATACTCGAGTCATGGTGGGCGGCAGGGTCGGCGGGTGAGGGGGAGAGGGCGCTGAGGCATACTTACCTGCTTCCGGGGCTCCTGGCGCTGTCCCTGCAGTCCCACGGTCTCCGGGTGCCGCAGCTCTTCTCCTGTTCAGCGGTCACGTGGGACCGCTCATTAGATAAATGAATATGGACTCCACTCCCATAGGGGTGGAGCCGCATATTCATTTCTCTAATGAGCGGTAACGGTAACCGCTGATAGAGGAAGAGGCTGCGGCACCCGGAGACCAGCTGTCCGGGAGGAGCGGGACGCCAAGAGCAGGTAAGTATTTCATATTCACCTGTCCGTGTTCCACACGCTGGGCGCCGCTCCATCTTCCCGGCGTCTCTGCACACTGACTGTGCAGGTCAGAGGGCGCGATGACGCATATAGTGTGCGCGCCGCCCTCTGCCTGATCAGTCAGTGCAGAGAGACGCCGAGACGGGATGCTGAGGAGCTGCAAGAGAGGTGTGTATGGCATTTTTTTGTATTATTGCAGCAGCAGCACCAATGGCACAGCTTTATATGGTACATCTATGGGGCAATAATGAAAGGTGCAGAGCACTATATGGCACAGCTATGGGGCAATAATTAACGGTGCAGAGCACTATATGGCACAGCTATGGGGCAATAATGAACGGTGCAGAGCACTATATGGCACAGCTATGGGGCAATAATGAACGGTGCAGAGCACTATATGGCACAGCTTTCTATGGTACATCTATGGGGCAATAATGAACGGTGCAGAGCACTATATGGCACAGCTATGGGGCCATAATGAACGGTATGGAGCATCTATTTTTATTTTTGAAATTCACCGGTAGCTGCTGGATTTTCAACCCTAGGCTTATACTCGAGTCAATAAGTTTTCCCAGTTTTTTGTGGCAAAATTAAGGGGGTCGGCTTATACTCAAGTATATACGGTAATATGATTTTTGGTGTCCTTTCAGGTTCCTGTCAACTGGATTGTCTTATGCGGGACTACACCTGGAGTTTCTCATTGGTCGCTCCACAATTTCTGGCATTGTGCGCTCAACATGTAGTGAAATATGGTCGAGACTACATGAACTTGTCATGCCTGAGCCAAAAATGGCAGATTGGCTCAAAATAGCCCGTGGGTTCAATGACACTTGTGACTTCCCACACTGCATTGGAGCCCTGGATGGGAAACATATCAGGGTGCGTAAGCCGCCGAACTCTGGCTCCCAATTCTACAATTATAAGCAGTGTTTCTCTGTAGTTTTTAGCTGTAGTTGACAGTAACTACAGGTTTATAATTGTAGACATTGGGGCCTATGGGCGAACAGGAGACTCAAGGGTCTTCAATTCGTCCATTATGGGTCGGCGGCTACGTGAAAACCAGTTAGACCTCTCACCACCACAACTCCCAGGCTCCAATGCTGAAGCAGTGCCATATGTTCTTGTGGGAGATGAGGCCTTCCAATTGACAAGGAATGTCATGAGGCCTTATCCCAGGCGCAACCTGGATCACCGGCGGCGTGTTTTTAATTTGAGGCTTTCCAGGGCGCGTAGACTGGTTGAGTGTGCCTTTGGGATTCTGTGTGCAAAATGGCATCTCCTCCTGTCTGCCATTCAGCTGAGTGAGGCTACCATTAATGAAGTAATTAAAGTGTGTGTTGTTTTGCACAATTTTACTAGACTTCATGATTGTCCGTCATCTGTTATTGGTGAAGAAATGTTCCCCAATGTGAGTAGGCCTACACCACATATCCCTCCTCCGTGCCGTCCCATTTCTGGAATAAATTATTTTCAAAATATATTATCACCATAAAATATTTTTTGCCTAGAGAAACTGTATTCTGTGTGTTGTATTTACTTACCGTATATACTCGAGTATAAGCCGAGATTTTCAGCCCATTTTTTTGGGCTGAAAGTCCCCCTCTCAGATTATACTTGAGTCATACCCTGGGGTCGGCGAGGGAGCGGGGGCTGTGTAATTATACTCACCTACTCCTGGCGCGGTCCCGGCACGTCCCTGCGTCTTCCAGCGCTGCAGCTTCTTCCTGTACTGAGCGGTCACATGGTACTGCTCATTACAGTAATGAACATGCGGCTCCACCTCCCATAGAGGTGGAGCCGCATATTCATTACTGTAATGAGCGGTAACTGTGACCGCTCAATACAGGAAGATGCAGCGCTGGAAGAAGCAGGGACTGCACAGCGCCAGCAGTAGGTGAGTATACGGGGACGGGAGCGCAGCGCTGCGCGATATTTACCGCTCCTCGTTCCGGTGCGGCTCCGTCTTCATCGTCCTCTGGCTGTAACGCTCAGGTCAGAGGGCGCGGTGACGTAGTCAGTGCGCGCCTTCTGCTGAACGTCAGTGCTGAAGACGGAGCCGCACGAGGAGCAGGTAAATATTGAAAGTGTCGGGGGTCCTGAGCGAAGAGAGGTATGTGATTTTTTTTTTTCGCAGCAAAAGCATATGGGGCAAGTGTCTGTACGGAGCATCTTATGGAGCCATAACGTTTGTGCAGCACTATAATGGGGCAAGTGACTGTACGGAGCATCTTATGGGGCCATAACACTTGTGCAGCACTATAATGGGGCAAGTGACTGTACGGAGCATCTTATGGGGCCATAACACTTGTGCAGCACTATAATGGGGCAAGTGACTGTATGGAGCATCTTATGGGGCCAAAACGCTTGTGCAGCATTATATGGAGCATCTTATGGGGCCATAACGCTTGTGCAGCATTATATGGGGCAAGCGACCGTATGGAGCATCTTATGGGGCCATAACACTTGTGCAGCACTATAATGGGGCAAGTGACTGTATGGAGCATCTTATGGGGCCAAAACGCTTGTGCAGCATTATATGGAGCATCTTATGGGGCCATAACGCTTGTGCAGCATTATATGAGACAAGTGACTGTATGGAGCATCTTATGGGGCCCTTATTACTCTTTATGCAGGATTATATGGGGCATATTTTAATATGGAGCATCTAATGGGGCCCATCAAACTTTATTGAGCATTATATGGGGCTCCTGATTCAATATGGATATTCAATAACACATAACCTACTGATGTCTCAATTAATTTTACTTTTATTGGTATCTATTTTTACTTTTGAAATTTACCGGTAGCTGCTGCATTTTCCACCCTAGGCTTATACTCGAGTCATTGTTTTCCCAGTTTTTTGTGGCAAAATTAGGGGGGTCGGCTTATACTCGAGTATATACGGGTAATTACCAGATGTTTAAGAAAAGAGCATATGTCTGTGATGTAAAAATGATTGACACCCAAACGTCAATTGGCTTTTGACAACATTTTTTACTTAGTGCAAAAGCCTTTTGTTCTTAACTTTAAACCATATTTGTTTCATATGTTTTTTTCTTTTTGTTTTGTTTTTCTGAAAACCACAACAGAACAAAGTTCAATTACAGCACAAATGTAAACAAAACATGGTTATGCTGCAAAAAAATAAACAAAAACTTGTGCTTACAGATTTCTGTAAGTTGGTGGAGGTGATGGCAGCTCAGGGTCCTACTCAGGTGGCCTTTGTTGGGCCAATTGTCCTTCACCCTGTGTGGATGCTGTGTGTTGCATTTCCAAATACAGGCCTTGGTAATATTGGCCAGTTGTGCATTGGCCATAAGGGAATTGTCTCTGCCCCTCATGCTGCTGAACATATTGGCTGGATTCATAGCCACCCCCAATATGGCCATGCCGTCCAAACCTAGGTTGGGACCAGCCTACAGCACTGGCTCTGGAAAAGTGGCCACATTGGGAAGGTTGGTTGTAGGCTGCCATATGGTACGGTGCTGGCCTTGGTTGATTTTGGGTGGGGAGGGGTTGAGGTGTAGGCACACGTGGAGGAGGTGCTTCAAATCCTGATTGATCATGCACCTGTTGAGGTCGTGGAAGACGCAAGAGGTTATGTGGTGAAAGCTGCCTTCTTTCAATAAATTAAAAAACCTCATAGGGGTCATTTGGGGGAGGTGCATAAATCAATAGGATTTGAATACACCCTCTCACACGTAGCCTCACCTCACGGGGAAGAGGACGAAGGTACCGGGCAAGGCTGCGAGCAAAGGCCTCCTCTCCATCATCCGTGGCTGCCCTAGTCAAATAATTGAGGACCCCAGCGTCCACATCCCTCCAACTGGCTTGCAGCTCTCTCCTTCTGCAGCCTCTGCGTAAAGCCCCAGCTGCCTGTGGGGAGGACACCAGTGGGACAGTAGGGCTGTTGTTGTGCCCATGCTCTTCCTGGCTTCCAGGATCAGGTGCTGCTGAGGGTGGTGGTGCTGCATCTTCGACACTTGCTGCTATCTCTTGTGATGCAGAAGCCGATGGACCTGGAAGGATGGAGGTAGAAGAGGCCAAAGATGGGCCTGCCACCTCTTCTTCAACACTAACGAGATCAATCACAGCCTCCGAATCCGACCCGGTCTCCCTCTCAGTGAGGTTGGACTGTGTTCTGTTATTAAACAATAAAGCAAAACAAAAAATATTAATAGTTGAGTCATTTGATAACATAAGTTTATTATACATCTGTGACCTCGTCTCCCAGTAATTACCTACACACAACCTCCGATCCTCACAGGATCTTCTTCTCTACTCCCCTATTATCTCCTCTTCCCACAATCGTATACAAGATTTATCTCGTGTCTGACAACCTACTCTGGAACTCTCTACTACAACACATCAGACTCTCGCATACCATTGAAACCTTCAAAAAGAGCCTGAAGACCTACCTCTTCCGACAAGCATATAACCTGCAGTAACCACTGATCAACCAAACCACTGCACGACCAGCTCTACCCTCGCCTACAGTATTCTCACCCATCCCTTGTAGATTGTGATGCTTCGCGGGCAGGGTCCTATCTACTCCTGTACCAGTTATGACTTGTATTATTTAATATTATTGTACTTATTTTTATTATGTATACCCCTTCCTTAAAGCGCCATGGAATAAATGGCACTATAACAATCAAAAATAATAATAACAATAAGACTATTAATAATAATTGTGTTGTGATGTTTTTACTTACGGTCTTAGATCCATATTGGGATCCAAAAAGGAAAGTTGATCGTAGTATATGTACTTTTGCTTTTTTGGTGGAGCTGCTGACCCACTTCTTGCCCGCTGCTGCCTTTCCCGGCGATATTGGTCTCTGATGCTGCGCCATCGTGTTATAACATCCTCCACTGCAATGACATGGTCAAAAATATATTCTATAAGCTAATTCTGCACATTGCTTAAAACAGTTGGCATTGATTGATCATAGTTTAACGATGCAAAAAAAATGCCTTCTTAAATGAATTTCCTAAAGTTTAAATTGCTTAAATGTATATATATATATATATATATATATATATATATATATATATATATATATATATATATATAAATATATATATATACACAATAAAATGAAACAACACAAGGACAGGGTCCACTCCCCTCTGTACCAGTCTGGCGTTAATAAAAATAGTACCCAACGCAACATCTATATTATGTATGTACGTAAACACTTTCTCATGTTCAGCATCTTTGTTTTTGTCAAAAAAATATAAAAAAAATACCAGACTAAGCCCCCAAAAAATATGCATGAAATCATGTAGGTCAAGCATTTTTCAAGGTTAATGTCGCAACATGAGTGTACTTACAAAGTTGTGTCTGCTCCGCACGTGTGCGTTGGTCAAAATCTGGGAATAGGAGCCCACAGATGGTCCTCCAAGCTGCCTCTTTCCTGGCCCGGTTGGAGTAGTTTGGATCCCGCTGGTCCCAGATTTCTGGCCTTTCCTGGACCAGGATGAGGAGCATATCCACGTTAATGGATGCCATGCTGCTTGCAACTCCGTGGAGGCAAGCGCCAGACTTCCGGGATGTGTGTCTGGCTTTTTCAGCTAATTAGCATGTCTGTGCTTCCTGACTGAGGGCTTGGCACATTTCCTTGCACCTGGAGATGTCTGGCGTATTTCTCGCAAGTCACACTGCTGGTCCGTGTGTAATCCGTATTTTTCTCGCCCCCATAGACTTTCATTGGCGTATTTTTTGCGCAATACGCTGACAAACGCAGCATGCTGCGATTTTCTACGGCCGTACAAGACCGTATAATACGGATCCGTAAAATACAGCAGATAGGAGCTGGGCCATAGAAAATAATTGTACCGTATGCAATCCGTATTTTCTGCGCCTCTCATACGTCCGTAAAACTCGCTAGTGTGACGCCGGCCTATGGCTGAGTTCAGGTGGCCATAATGAAAGTCGGGCCAGCAACGACATGACTAGCTGTGTGTGCTAGTCCAGTGCAGCCTTTTTTTTGCTTGCATTATACTGATCAGTAAAATAGACCAAAGTTGTGCATTTTTTTTTACATTTAGACCATCAATCTGTGTGGAAAATCAACCACATGCACACTGGCTATAGTGGATTCGTGGCACCCACGTACAGCGGACAGACCGTCTGTAGACTTGACTGAATGAATGCTAATAGAGGTTAACAGAATTGGAGTGTCCATAATGAGGCTGAAGTTGGTTTCTTATTCGTTCAGTTTCTTATTCGGAGCTGAAGTTGGTTTCTTATTCGTCAGTTTCTTATTCAGCAATTTTTTCTTTTCTGTTTTTTATAGGTTTAACAACAAAAAATAATCATCACAATAATAAAAGACAATGCAGCGAGGAGCCCTGATGTGAATACGCTTAAAACGGCTACAAAAACAATAAAACTGGCACAAAAATGGGCATCAAAGTGGGCACCAAAAAGCGCTGAATAAAGGGTTAAATGCCTTTGGGCCGCTGATCTCACACTGCAGACATATAGAACAGGGCGCCCCAAATCAAAACCTGTTATTTCCAGCCTGGCCCAAATGGGTTCTGGGCATCAGAACTGGCATCAAAGAGGGCAGACAGTGAATTTTGGTCATTTGAATAAGTAACTGATGTTTTTAAGGGGTTAAATGCCTTTGGGCCACTGATCTGACACTTAAAATACACAGAAAGTGATGCCCTGCATCAAACCCAGGTCCCTTCAGCCTGGCCCAAATGGGTTCTGGGCACCAGAACTGGCATCAAAGTGGGCAAGCAGCCCATTTTCACAGATTTGAATAAGAAACTGATGTTTTTAACCCCTTAGCGACCGCCGATACGCCTTTTAACGGCGGCCGCTAAGGGTACTTAAACCACAGCGCCGTTAATTAACGGCGCTGTGGAAAAAGTGAATAGCGCCCCCCAGAGTCGGATTTTCTCCGGGGTCTCGTTTTTAACCCACCCCGCATTTGCGATCGCCGGTAATTAACCGTTTACCGGCGATCGCAAAAAAAAACAAAAACGAGATCTCTTTTTAATTTCTCTGTCCTCCGATGTGATCGCACATCGGAGGACAGAGAAAAGGGGTCCCAGGTAGCCCCCCAATACTCACCTATCTCCCCCGATGCTCCTCATGTCTCCCGGTGGACGCCGCCATCTTCAAAATGGCGGGCGCATGCGCAGTTTTACTGACCCGTTTTGCGATCGCCGGTAATTAACTGTTTACCGGCGACCGCAAAAAAAAAAAAAAGTAAAGTGTAATTCTCTGTCCTCTGATGTGATCGCACATCAGAGGACAGAGAAATAGGGGGATTCGGGGACCCTACAATACTCACCTGTGTCCCTGGATCCTCTTGCTGCTCCTCCTGGCCGCCGGCAGAAGAAAATGGCGGGCGCATGCGCAGTGCGCCCGCCATCTGTCTCCATCTGCCGGCTGGCAGGAGAACAGCAGTTGGGGCTAAAATTAGGGTTAGGGGTAGGGTTAGGGCTAGGGTTGGGGCTAAATTTAGGGTTAGGGTTGGGGCTAAATTTAGGGTTAGGGTTGGGGCTAAATTTAGGGTTAGGCTTCTTTCACACTTACGTCGGTACGGGGCCGTCGCAATGTGTCGGCCCGACATACCGACGCACGTTGTGAAAATTGTGCACAACGTGGGCAGCAGCTGTAGTTTTTCAACGCATCCGCTGCTTAATCTATGTCCTGGGGAGGAGGGGGCGTAGTTACGGCCACGCATGCGCGGTCAGAAATGGCGGATGCGACGTACAAAAAAACGTTTCATTGAACGTTTTTTTGTGCCGACGGTCCGCCAAAACACAACTGATCCAGTGCACGACGGACGCGACGTGTGGCCATCCGTCACGATCCGTCGGCAATACAAGTCTATGGGCAAAAAACGCATCCTGCGGGCACATTTGCAGGATCCGTTTCTTGTCCAAAACTACGGATTGCGACGGAATGCCAAACGACGCAAGTGTGAAAGTAGCCTTAGGGCTAGGGTTAGGGTTGGGGCTAAAGTTAGGGCTAGGGTTGGGGCTAAAGTTAGGGTTAGAGCTGGGATTAGGGTTTGGATTAGGGTTGGTATTAGGGTTAGGGTTGGCATTAGGGTTACGCTTGGGATTAGGGTTAGGTTTGGGATTAGGGTTAAGGTTAGGGTTGTGATTAGGGGTGTATTGGGATTAGGGTTAGGTTTGAGGTTAGGGTTGAGATTAGGATTAGGGGTGTGTTGGATTTAGGGTTTTGATTAGGGTTGACATTAGGGTTGTTTTGGGGGTAAGGGTTGTGATTATGGTTAGGGTTAGTGATTAGGATTATGGATCAGGTTGGGATTAGGGTTAGGGGTGTGTTGGGGTTAGGGTTGGAGCTAGAATTGGGGGGTTTCCACTGTTTAGGTACATCAGGGGGTCTCCAAACACGACAGCCAATTTTGCGCTCAAAAAGTCAAATGGTGCTCCCTCCCTTCTGAGCTCTGCCGTGCGCCCAAACAGTGGGTTATCCCCACATATGGGGCATCAGCGTACTCGGGATAAATTGGACAAAAACTTCTGGGGTCCAATTTCTCGTTCCCCTTGTGAAAATAAAAACTTGGGGGCTACAATATCTTTTTTGTGAAAAATTTTTTTATTTTTACGACTCTGCATTCTAAACTTCTGTGAAGCACTTGGGCATTCAAAGTTCTCACCACACATCTAGATAAGTTCCTTGGGGGGTCTAGTTTCCAAAATGGGGTCACTTGTGGGGGGTTACTACAGTTTAGGTACATCAGGGGCTCTGCAATCGCAACATAATGCCCACAGACCATTCTATCAAAGTCTGCATTCCAAAAAGGCGCTCCTTCCCTTCCGAGCTCTGCCGTGCGCCCAAACAGTGGTTTACCCCCACATATGGCGCATCAGCGTACTCGGGATAAATTGGACAACAACTATTGCAGTCCAATTTCTCCTGTTACCCTTGTGAAAATAAAAACATGGGGGCTACAATATCTTTTTTGTGGAAAAAAAAATATTTTTTATTTTCACGACTCTGCATTCTAAACTTCTGTGAAGCACTTGGGCATTCAAAGTTATCACCACACATCTAGATAAGTTCCTTGGGGGGTCTAGTTTCCAAAATGGGGTCACTTGTGGAGGGTTTCTACTGGTTAGGTACATCAGGGGCTCTGCAAACGCAACATAATACCCACAGACCATTCTATCAAAGTCTGCATTCCAAAACGGCGCTCCTTCCTTCCGAGCTCTGCCGTGCGCCCAAACAGTGGTTTACCCCCACATATGGGGTACCAGCATACTCAGGACAAATTGGACAACAACTTTTGGGGTCCAATTTCTCTTGTTACCCTTGTGAAAATAAAAACTTGGGGGCTAAGGGTATGTTCACACGTTCAGGATTTCCATCCTTTTTTTTTCAGGACAGTTTTTTTTAAAAAACTGCAGCTCTTGGCAGAAAACGCAGGTCCTTTTTTTGTCCTTTTTTGATGCGTTTTTTGATGCGTTTTTTTATCCTTTTTTTATGCAGTTTTCTATGCAGAGACTGTGTGTTTCCTAGGAAGCTTTTTAGGGCTAAAATGGCTGAAAATACCCTAACCCTACCCCTAACCCTACCCCTAACCCTACCCCTATTCTAACCTTAGTAAAAAAAAAAAAAAAAAAATCTTAATTTTTTTATTGTCCCTACCAATGGGGGTGACAAAGTGGGGGGGGTGTCATTTACTATTTTTTTATTTTGATCAATGAGATAGGTTATATCTCAGTGATCAAAATGCACTTTGGAGCGAATCTGCCGGCCGGCAGATTCGGCGGGCGCACTGCGCATGCGCCCGCCATTTTGCAAGATGGCGGCGCCCAGGGAGAAGACGGCCGGACGGACACCGGGACGCCGGGTAAGTATAAGGGGGGGAGATTAGGGCACGGGGGGGGGGCATCGGAGCACTGGGGGGGGCATCGGAGCACGGGGGGGGGGGGCATCGGAGCACGGGGGGGCGGGATCGGAGCACGGGGGGGCAGCCACACTCCGCCCACGCACTTCCGCCCGCTCCCCCGCACTTCCTGCTGCAGCGGTTCTGCACATCAAATCGCAGTAAAACCCGCAGATATATTTTTGATCTGCGGGTTTTACTGCGATTTTGACCTCACAATGGAGGTCTATGGGTGCAGAACCGCTGCGGTTCAGGAAAAAGAAGTGACATGCTCCTTCTTTTTTGCCGCAGCTATTCTGCGCGGCTTTTTAAACGAAATTACGGACCATGTGCACAGCAGTGACTGTTTTCCATAGGGTTACATTGTTATGTACCCTGCATGGAAAACTGCTGCGGAACCGCAGCGGCAATACCGCTGCGGTTCCGCAGTAAAAAACGCACTGTGTGAACATGGCCTTAAAAATCTTTTTTTGTGGAAAAAAAAAATATTTTTTATTTTCACGGCTCTGCATTATAAACTTCTGTGAAGCACTTGGGCATTCAAGGTTCTCACCACACATCTAGATAAGTTCCATGGGGGGTCTAGTTTCCAAAATGGGGTCACTTGTGGGGGATTTCTACTGTTTAGGCACATCAGGGGCTCTCCAAACGCGACATGGCGTCCGATCTCAATTCCAGCCAATTCTACATTGAAAAAGTAAAACAGCACTCTTTCTCTTCCAAGCTCTGCGGTGCGCCCAAACAGTGGTTTACCCCCACATATTGGGTATCGACGTACTCAGGAGAAATTGCACAACAACTTTAGTGGTCTAATTTCTCCTGTTACCCTTGTGAAAATAAAAATTTGTGGGCAAAAAGATCATTTTTGTAGAAAAAATGCAATTTTTTTTTTCACGGCTCTACGTTATAAACTTCTGTGAAGCACATGGGGGTTCAAAGTGCTCGCCACACATCTAGATAAGTTCCTTAAGGGGTTTAGTTTCCAAAATGGTGTCACTTGTGGGGGGTTTCCACTGTTTAGGCACATCAGGGGCTCTCCAAACGCGACATGGCGTCCAATCTCAATTCCAGCCAATTCTACATTGAAAAAGTAAAACGGCACTCCTTCTCTTCCAAGCTCTGCGGTGCGCCCTAACAGTGGTTTACCCCCACATATTGGGTATCAGCGTACTCAGGAGAAATTGCACAACAACTTTTGTGGTCTAATTTCTCCTGTTACCCTTGTGAAAATAAAAATTTGTGGGCAAAAAGATCATTTTTGTAGAAAAAATGCGATTTTTTTTTCACGGCTCTACATTATAAACTTCTGTGAAGCACATGGGGGTTCAAAGTGCTTACCACACATCTAGATATGTTCCTTAAGGGGTCTAGTTTCCAAAATGGGGTCACTTGTGGGGGGTTTCCACTGTTTAGGCACATCAGAGGCTCTCCAAACGCGACATGGCGTCCAATCTCAATTCCAGCCAATTCTACATTGAAAAAGTAAAACGGCGCTCCTTCACTTCCAAGCTCTGCGGTGCGCCCAAACAGTGGTTTACCCTCACATATGGGCTATCGACGTATTCAGGAGAAATCGCACAACAACTTTTGTGGTCTAATTTCTCCTGTTACCCTTGTGAAAATAAGAATTTGTGGGCGAAAAGATCATTTTTGTGTAAACAAATGCGATTTTTTATTTTCACGGCTCTCCTTTATAAACTTCTGTGAAGCACTTGGGGGTTCAAAGTGCTCACCACACATCTAGATAAGTTCCTTAAGGGGTCTAGTTTCCAAAATGGTGTCACTTGTGGGGAGTTTCCACTGTTTAGGCACATCAGGGGCTCTCTAAACGTGACTTGGCGTCCGATCTCAATTCCAGCCAATTCTGCATTGAAAAAGTCAAACGGTGCTCCTTCACTTCTAAGTTCTGCGGTGCGCCCAAAAAGTGGTTTACCCCCACATATGGGGTATTGGCGTATTCAGGAGAAATTGCATAACAAAATTTATGGTTACATTTCTGTTTTTACACTTGTGAAAATAAAAAAAATGGTTCTGAATTAAGATGTTTGCAAAAAAAAGTTAAATGTTCATTTTTTCCTTCCACATTGTTTCAGTTCCTGTGAAGCACGTAAAGGGTTAATAAACTTCTTGAATGTGGTTTTGAGAACCTTGAGGGGTGTAGTTTTTAGAATGGTGTCACACTTCATTATTTTCTATCATATAGACCCCTCAAAATGACTTCAAATGTGATGTGGTCCCTAAAAAAAAATGGTGTTGTAAAAATGAGAAATTGCTGGTCAACTTTTAACCCTTATAACTTCCTAACAAAAAAAAATTTTGTTTCCAAAATTGTGCTGATGTAAAGTAGACATGTGGGAAATGTTATTTATTAACTATTTTTCATGACATATCTCTCTGATTTAAGGGCATAAAAATACAAAATTTGAAAATTGCAAAATTTTAAAAATTTTCGCCATATTTCCGTTTTTTTTCATAAATAATCGCAAGTAATATCGAAGAAATGTTACCACTAACATGAAGTACAATATGTCACGAAAAAACAATCTCAGAATCAGCGGGATCCGTTGAAGCGTTCCAGAGTTATAACCTCATAAAGTGACAGTGGTCAGAATTGCAAAAATTGGCCTGGTCATTAAGTACCAAATTGGCTCTGTCACTAAGGGGTTAAGGGGTAAATGCCTTTGGGCCACTAATCTCACACTTAAAATACACAGAAAGTGATGCCCTGCATCAAACCCAGGTCCCTTCAGCCTGGCCCAAATGGGTTCTGGGCACCAGAACTGGCATCAAAGTAGGCAAACAGCCCATTTTCACAGATTTGAATAAGTTACTGATGTTTTTAAGAGGTTAAATGCCTTTGGGCCACTGATACAACACTTAAAATACACAGAAAGTGATGCCCTGCATGAAACCCAGGTCTCTTCAGCCTGGCCCAAATGGGTTTTGGGCACCAGAACTGGCATCAAAGTGGGCAAACGGCCCATTTTCACAGATTTGAATAAGTAACTGATGTTTTTAAGGGGTTAAATGCCATTGGGCCACTGATACCACAGTGCATACATATAGAACAGGGAGCCCCACATCAAAAACAGTTCTCTTCAGCCTGACCCAAATAGGTTCTGGGCATCAGAACTGGCATCAAAGTGGGCAAACAGCCCATTTTCACAGATTTGAATAAGTAACTGATGTTTTAAGGGGTAAATACCTTTGGGCCACTGATCTGACACTTAAAATACACAGATATTGATACCCTGCATCAAACCCAGGTCCCTTCAGCCTGGCCTAAATGGGTTCTGGGCACCAGAACTGGGATCAAAGTGGGCAAAGAGCCCATTTTCACAGATTTGAATAAGTAACTTATGTTTTAAGGGGTTAAATGCCTTTGGGCCACTGATACCACAGTGCATACATATAAAACAGGGAGCCCCACATCAAAAACAGGCCTCTTCAGCCTGGCCCAAATGGGTTCTGGGCATCAGAACTAGCATCAAAGTTGGCAAATGGCCCTTTTTCACAGATTTGAATAACTAACTGATGTTTTGAAGGGGTTAAATGCCTTTGAGCCACTGATACCACAGTGCATATGTCAGGAAATAGGAAGAAGTCCTGATTACTTCAATTACACATACAGCGCTCTGAACTGCAATTTCCTTTGCCTGCCAGCACAAGGCTGGAATTGTAAGCCACTCTTTCTCCCTCCTCCCACTATACAGCAGTAATGTAAGACGAGCCTGCCAGCTTCATTGAAGAATTTATATGGCCCTGTGCTGCTGTCACGATAATGCCAAAAAATGTTATATTGTAAATGTAGTTTCAGAAGGACATGGTGAACTACACACACACACTCACAATTCAGCTGCGACCCCTTGCTCTGCCGCCTGCCCCCCCCTGTTATGATCTGGTGGCCTAGGAGCAGCATGAGACGGACTCTGGAGAAGGTGGTCCCTGTACTGACCGCAAACCATGAACCTAGCAGCGCAACTAGAAGTAGCCGTGGGGGGTACCTAACACTCCCTAGACCCCTCGGCACAGCCTAAGATCTAACTACCCTTAAAGACAGAAACAGGAAACCTATCTTGCCTCAGAGAAAATCCCCAAAGGATAGATAGCCCCCCACAAATATTGACTGTGAGAGGAGAGGGAAATAACATACGCAGATATGAAATCAGATTTTGGCATAGGAGGCCATGCTAGCTAAAAAGAAAGAATAGAACAGAGTACTATGCGGTCAGTATAAAAACACTAGAAAATATCCACCGCAGAAAATACGGATCACCACATCTGACTAAAGACATGGGGGGTATATCTGCATCTCCAGAGAAATAGCCAGGCTGCAAAAAATCCTTCACAGACTAAGCTGGACAAGACAAAAACATGAAAATGCACAGAACTTTAAGGTCCACAGCAGGTGGACAGCAAAAACAAAGCCAGGACTTATCTTTGTAGAAAAGCACAGCAAACTGGAGAGACCAGCAGGGAAGTGAATCCTTCCAGAACAATGGACAACTGGCACTGACTAAAGGATTCTGCAAAGCTATATACCCCAGTCAGCCTTGCAATTAGTAGAAACACCTGTCCACTCCTGCAGTCCAGGCACAACTGCATTACCCTCTACAACCACCGGAGGGAGCCCAAAAGCTGAATTCACAACACCCCCCTCCCTCAGCTTCACTCCTACCCAAAACAAAGCCTATGATAGAGACTGGGCAACCTGATACTAATGGTGGGCAGGGTGTGGCTTTAAACTGCAGGTGACCAATCCTGCAAAGCCACCCGTTGTCCCTCCCCTCTCACTCAGGAATGCCTTTGTCTGAGACCTTGGAATAATGTAAAGAACTATCCGATCAGTGCATATCATTAACCAGCCCTTTAGTGATGTCACAAGCTCAGAAGTATAAGTCACTATACCCTTAGACCAGCCTTCAGTCTTGGCCCAAGAAGCGATCTAACACAGCTTGGCAAAGCTGTTCCATGCATCTGGATGTATTTATCCTCCTAAGCCACAGGCCAGCCAAGATGATACCATGACATAACCTGTAAGTTCTCTTTTCTCTTACTCACAATATGACATTTTTTGGCAGTATCGTGACAGCAGCACAGGGCCATATAAATTCTTCAATGAAGCTGGCAGGCTCGTCTTACATTACGGCTGTATAGTGGGAGGAGGGAGAAAGAGTGGCTTACAATTCCAGCCTTGTGCTGGCAGGCAGAGGAAATTGCAGCTCTGAGCGCTGTATGTGTAATTGAAGTAATCAGGACTTCTTCCTATTTCCTGACATATGCACTGTGGTATCAGTGGCTCAAAGGCATTTAACCCCTTCAAAACATCAGTTAGTTATTCAAATCTGTGAAAAAGGGCCGTTTGCCCACTTTGATGCTAGATCTGGTGCCCAGAACCCATGTGGGCCAGGCTAAAGGGACGTGGGTTTGATGCAGGGCATCACTGTCTGTGAATTTTAAGTGTCAGATCAGTGGCCCAAAGGCATTTAACCCCTTGAAAATGGGCTGTTTGCCCAGTTTGATGCCAATTCTGGTGCCCAGAATGCATTTGGGCCAAGCTGGAAGAACCTTGGTTTGATGCAGGGCATCACTTTCTGTGTATTTTAAGTGTCGTATCAGTGGCCCAAAGGCATTTAACCCCTTAAAAACATCAGTTACTTATTCAAATCTGTGAAAAAGGGCTGTTAGCCCACTTTGATGCCAGTGCTGATGCCCAGAACCCATTTGGGTCAGGCTGAAGAGAACTGTTTTTGATGTGAGGCTCCCTGTTCTATATGTATGCACTGTGGTATCTGTGGACCAAAGGCATTTAACCCCTTAAAAACATCAGTTACTTATTCAAATCTGTGAAAATGGGCTGTTTGCCCACTTTGATGTCAGTTCTGGTGCTCAGAACCCATTTGGGCGAGGCAGGATGGACCTGGGTTTGGTGCAGGGCATCACTGTCTGTGAATTTTAAGTGTCATATCAGTGGCCCAAATGCATTTAACCCCTTAAAAACATCAGTTATTTATTCAAATCTGTGAAAATGGGCTGTTTGCCCACTTTGATGCCAGTTCTGGTGCCCAGAACCCATTTAGGCCAGGCTGGAGGGACCTGGGTTTGGTGCAGGGCATCACTGTCTGTGAATTTTAAGTGTCATATCAGTGGCCCAAATGCATTTAACCCCTTAAAAACATCAGTTACTTATTCAAATCTGTGAAAATGGGCTGTTTGCCCACTTTGATGCCAGTTCTCGTGCCCAGAACCCAGTTGGGCTAGGGTGATGGGACCTGGGTTTGATGCAGGGCATCACTTTCTGTGTATTTTAAGTGTCAGATCAGTGGCCCAAAGGCATTTAACCCTTTAAAAACATCAATTACTTATTCAGATGTGTGAAAATGGGCTGTTTGCACACTTTGATTCCAGTTCTGATGCCCAGAACCTATTTGGGCCAGGCTGGAGGGACCTGGGTTTGATGCAGAGCATCAATATCTGTGTATTTTAAGTGTCAGATCAGTGGCCCAAAGGCATTTAACCCCTTAAAAACATCAGTTACTTATTCAAATATGCAAAAATGGGCTGTTTGCCCAGTTTGATACCAATTCTGGTGCCCAGAACGCATTTGGGCCAGGCTGGAAGAACCTTGGTTTGATGCAGGGCAACACTTTCTGTGTATTTTAAGTGTCGTGTCAGTTGCCCAATGGCATTTAACCCTTTAAAAACATCAGTTACTTATTCAAATCTGTGAAAATGGGCTGTTTGCCCACTTTGATGCCAGTTCTGGTGCCCAGAACCCAATTGAGCCAGGCTGATGGGACCTGTGTTTGATGCAGGGCATCACTTTCTGTGTATTTCAAGTGTCAGATCAGTGGCCCAAAGGCATTTAACCCTTTAAAAACATCAGTTACTTATTCAAATCCGTGAAAATGGGATGTTTGCACACTTTCATGCCAGTTCTGATTCCCAGAACCCATTTGGGCCAGGCTGAAGAGACCTGTTTTTGATGTGGGGCTCCTTGTTCTATATGTGTGCACTGTGGTATCAGTGGCCCAAAGGCATTTAACCCCTTAAAAAGATCAGTTATTTATTCAAATCTGTGAAAATGGGCTGTTTGCCCACTTTGATGCCAGTTCTGGTGCCCAGAACCCATTTGGGCCAGGCTGAAGGGACCTGGGTTTGCTGCACAGCATCACTGTCTGTGAATTTTAAGTGTCATATCAGTGGCCCAAATGCATTTAACCCCTTAAAAACGTCACTTATTCAAATCTGTGAAAATTGGCTGTTTGCCCTCTTTGATGCCAGTTCTGGTGCCCAGAACCCATTTGGGCCAGGCTAGAGGGACCTGGTTTGATGCAGGGCATCACTTTCTGTGTATTTTAAGTGTCAGATCAGTGGCCCAAATGCATTTAACCCTTTAAAAACATCAGTTACTTATTCAAATCTGTGAAAATTGGCTGTTTGCCCACTTTGATGCCAGTTCTGATGCCCAGAACCCATTTGGGCCAGGCTGGAAATAACTGGTTTGGATGTGGGGCGCCCTATTCTATATGTCTGCAGTGTGAGATCAGTGGCCCAAAGGCATTTAACCCTTTATTCAGCGCTCTTTGGTGCCCACTTTGATGCCCATTTTTGTGCCAGTTTTATTGTTTTTGTAGCCGTCTTTAAGCGTATTCACATCAGGGCTCCTCACTGCATTGTCTTTTATTATTGTGATGATTATTTTTTGTTGTTAAACCTATAAAAAACAGAAAAGTAAAAAATGCCGAATAAGAAACTGACGAATAAGAAACCAACTTCAGCTCCGAAAAAGAAACTGAACGAATAAGAAACCAACTTCAGCCTCGTGTGTCCATACACATAAGGGCAGGTGTAGAAAACTGTACTTTCTGTGCTCAGATGTGGAGAATTAAAAAAAGGTTTCTCTATTCAGCCTGTCCGTGAAAACTGACATCTGAGTGCGGTCCGATCTGACCCATAGACATGAATGGGTGACTGCCATTATCGGAGGCATACCGTGCATGCTGCGATTTATTTCCTCGGTCCGTGGAAAAGATCGGACATGTGCACAGCCCCATTGAATAACATTGGTCAGAGTGCGACCTGATGCTTTGATCGCACTCGGATCCAAACTACGGTCGTAGAGCCTGAACGGTGAATAATGAGCAGTTGTCGGCCGTGACATAAAGTTTCACTATTTCACAAACGATCTTCCTGTGAAATAAGGTTCAGTCAGCCACCAACCTAATGGCCGCCGTTATGTGCAGCGTCCAGACTCAGATCCTGCAGAAATACAGAAAAATTACCAGTAAAACCGAGGGAAAAAGACAAGCAGCCACTAATAGTTGGGCAAAGTGGTCTTCACGCCTGGTGGTCCCACAACGTAACGCTGTATCGCAGCCCACCTCTTGTCAGGGCAGTTACGTGGCCCCGCCGCTCTACAGACACACTATGGCCTCTTTCACACTTCAGTCTTTTGGCGTCAGTCTAAAACCGCCATTTTCCTCAAATAACGGATCCGTCATTTTTTTTGACGGATCCGTTATTTTCCCATAGACTTGCATTAGTGACGGATTATGACGGATGGTCGTCCGTTCCATCCGCCATGCGACGGATCCGTCGAAATTTGGCGGACGTTTTCTGAAAATAGACGGACATTGGAACGTTTTTTGTCAACGCCGAAATGGCGGATCGCGACGGATCCGTCGCGTCCGCCATTCCATAGAATGGGCGCCTATGGGCGACGGATCCGCCGCAACCGTTTTTTCGGCGGATCCGTCGCCCCAATCCGTTTTTTCAATTGCGCATGCTCCAAAAAGTAGATACTTCTCCCAGACAACCCCCAAGTAACGGATCCGTCAAAAAAACGGATCCGTTAGAACCGTTTTCGCAACAATTGTGACGGATCCGTCAATCCGTCACTATGTCGGTAGTGACTGACGCCAAAAGACTGAAGTGTGAAAGAGGCCTATGTGGTAATATGGCTGCTAATTAGCTTTTACTATGACCATATGCTGCCCTCCCAAGAAACCTGCGGAGCCAGACCCTTCACACAGTACAACCATTAGCCATGCACAGCGGCCCGTCGTCCCAATTCCCTCACATCCCGCAGGACTGTTCATTTACGGTTGTTCACGTGCAATAAAGTTTATTGAAGCATTGCCCTCTTTCAGAATGGCGACGGCAACCGCCCGCACGGAAGTGGGAGTCGATTACTAAAGAAGTCGACGTCCTGGGACCACCTCACCCAACAGCTAGTCCCGGCGTCAAGATGGCGGCGAGCTAATGGAAAGCAGTGCCACTTCCAACATGGCGGCGGTCACTTCCAGCAAGAGGGGCGTGGTTATCGCGTCATCAAGGTAATTACCCAGCGGCCTCTACGGCTCACGTTGGCTGGTAAGGTTGCGCGCTGAGGTCGCTGCGGTTAAGCACGTCACGCACAGGCCGGCTGGAGGAAGATGGCGGCTCCGGGGGAATATTTCAGCGTTGGCTCCCAGGTTTCATGCCGGACGTGCCAGGAGACGCGGCTGCAGGGAGAGGTGGTGGCGTTCGACTACCAGAGCAAGATGCTGGCGCTAAGTATCCTTTCAGTGACGGAGGGGCCGGGGGCGGAGAGGGAGAGCCGGAGGCTGGGGGAGGGGGCGCAGTAAGGTGCTGCCTGTGGGGGAGCTGACAGCGTGCAGCCAGCAGGTGGAGGCACCGGGCAGGGAGCGGGCGCTGCATCCATGCTGGAGGTGCCCTGCGGGTACGGCCCTGTACTAGGGGGCATTTCCGTGTGTTCTGTCAGTCCTGTGCCTGGCAGGTGGGGCACTGCCCACTCTTGTGTTATCAGCACTGCAGGGCACAGTGTGGTGGCTGCTGGGTCTCCATGGCCGGGTACAGCGGATTATTA
This sequence comes from Ranitomeya imitator, assembly GCF_032444005.1. Classification (NCBI taxonomy): domain Eukaryota; kingdom Metazoa; phylum Chordata; class Amphibia; order Anura; family Dendrobatidae; genus Ranitomeya; species Ranitomeya imitator. The sequence continues at coordinate 492,652,808 of NC_091283.1, read as the reverse complement.
GAATTCATGACTCTGATGCAACATTGTATCCGGTGTGTGCAGATTGTTACATAGCGCCATCAGCATCGCTGTGCCCAGTGGGGACACAATCTACACCCAAGAAATCGCAGGGGGAACGTGCAAACTCCTTGCAGATGTCTTTGGTGGGATTTGAGCTGGGACCCCCAGGACTGTAACAGTGCCGACCAGTCAGGACTGACTTCCATCAGTGCTTCCCCTGCGTGCAGAGAACACCCCCAAACTAATGGGAACTTGTCAGACCCATGATGCCAGGAGTGCGCTGAGTTTCTCATAGTTGTAAATTTGCAGTTTTAATACCTGACTTAGAATCTAATTATTATTTTTTTTATTTCAATCTGTCTGCAACAAAGACAAGCAGCCCTGTAGGCTGTACACGTGTAATCCATGAAAAACCCATCCCCCCCCCCCCCCGAAACACATTAAACTACTTAAAATGATATATAGGAATCTTATCCCCTGTAAAAATCTTAGCAGCAGCTTGTACACTTTAGCGGCTGAGAGAACCAGTTTCGGTGCACCATTGGTTGTGACAAGGACTCGCTGCACCATTATGCTGTTCAGTTTGCATTCTGAGCACTTTATCTGATTGATAGGACAGTCTAGTGAGCAGAAGCCTCAGACAGGAGCCAGGTATGAGGACAATGCCTGCAGGAACGGTGTGATCACGGCTTGAGATCAGGTAGCACTGGCTGTGGAAAATGAGCACCGGATCAGAGAGAGTGCTCAGACTGCAAATTGAGGTGGTCGTAACTGAGCTATTGGCCACGGCAAGGGTGCACTAAGGGTATGTGCACACATTCCGGATTCCATGACCTGTATTTTATCTTGGGGTTTTCTGTGGATTTTGTGCGGGTTTTGCCTGCGTCTTTACACCTGCGGATTCCTATAAAGGAACAGGTGTAAAACACTGCGGAATCTGCACAAAGAATTGACATGCTGCAGGGAAATAAACCACTGCGTTTCCATGTGGAATTTTCCACAGCATGTGCACTGCGGATTTGGTTTTCCATAGGTTTACATCAGTGTTTCCCAAACTTCAGTCCTCACAGACCCCACGGGTCATGTTTTCAGGATTTCCTTAGTATTGTGCAAGTAGTGGACGTATCAAGGTATCAGGAATTGTCTCACCTGTGCAACGCTATGGAAATCCTGAAAACATTACCCGTGGGGTCCGTGAGGACTGGAGTTTGGGAAATACTGGTTTACATAGTACTATACACCGCATGGAAAACTGCTGCGAATCCGAGGGCCAATTCCGCAACGTGTGCACGTACCTTAAAGCTCCCTCATCTGCAGATTAATCACTGTAGTTTTCTCATCTATTTAAAATGTCATTCCGGTATGATCTTTATAGGGGCTAAGTCCCCTATATAGCTGTTTTAATGTGTTGTTTTTTTCTCTGTCGCCCATGACGGCACCACGGAGAGAGGGGATCCGTCCACCAAGGACAGGAAACCTACGAATAAAAAGGCGGTACCACTCTCCTGCATCAGTTGGTTTCCTGTCCTTGATGGGAGACCTACGGACTTACCAGATCGACGTTGGAATTCCGGGGCCAACCAGTCCGACTCAGGCAGCTGGGGTCCCTCTGCCTCGGCTGGGGTGGTGACCCGAAGCGCCACTGCTGGGGGCTAGTGGGCCTCTAGGGTGTGCGGGGGAGGTGACAAGGAGTTCGCGGTCACCTCCCCAGGTAAGATGCAGCGGCAACATCCAGGGAGGTCCCTCTGTGGTTGCGGGAGGCGCGGCCCTCCCCAAGAAGCGTCAGTCTGCACACTGCACCGCCATCGGGCGTGCAGAGCCGCGCGTTAGGGACTGCATAGGACCGGGGGCGCCGGTCAGCAGCGCCATATCTGCACTCCGGGCGCCATCTTGAAAGTTCGGCGCATGCCCGGGATTGCGCTGGTCTCGCGAGGCGGCAGGAGCTTCCGCGCAGGCGCCGGCGGTGTCTGCCGCTCGGGCGCCGTAGAAGCTCGTCTGCGTAGGCGTCGGCGCTCCTCGCCGTCGGCTGGGAGCTACTGCGCAGGCGCAGAGAAAAAAAAAAAAAGGCCTCCCCGCAACATTGCGAGAATCAACTGGCAATAGTGATACATTCCTTAAAGGAATTGGGTTGGCTAATAAACATAGAAAAATCCAGACTAATGCCTTCTCAGGTCCAGGAGTACCTAGGTCTCACTCTAGACTCCAAAAAAATGGAATGTCGGCTCCCGGGGAACAAAATACAGAAACTAAAAAGTTTAGTATCAAGAGTTCAATCTCTCCCCTCCATAACACTCCGTCAGGGTATGTCCCTCTTAGGCTCCATGACCTCTTGCATCCCCGCGGTCCAGTGGGCCCAGTTACATTCAAGAGATCTCCAATGGCAGATATTGTCGGAGCAAATCCATCTAGGAGGGCATTTAGACGGGCGGTTAACTCTATCTCCTCCCACCAATCACTCTCTGACATGGTGGACATCGCAGGAAAATCTTTCCCAAGGAGTCCCATGGGTAATTCAGATCTCGAAGGTCCTGACTACAGACGCAAGCCCCTCAGGGTGGGGGGCTCATCTGGGCGATCTAGTAGCCCAGGGCATCTGGTCTCCGACACTAGCAAACAAATCCTCCAATATGAAGGAACTTCTTGCGGTCAAATTTGCCCTTCAGGAATTCTTGGGGGTCCTTCACTCTCACCACGTAAGAGTGATGTCGGACAATCGGGTGGTGGTATCTTACCTAAATCATCAGGGGGGCACCCGTTCCAAAAATCTAATGGAAGTGACCAAGTCAATCCTACAAATAGCCGAGAGCAACCTCCTATCCCTAACAAGCCTGCACATAAAGGGAGTAGACAATTACAAAGCAGACTTTCTCAGTCGGTCCAGCCTAAAACAGGGAAAATGGGAACTAAATCAGGCGATATTTACCCAGATCACAGAAAAATGGGGTGTTCCCAAAATAGATCTCTCTGCGAGCCATCTAAACAAAAAAGTAGTCTCCTTTTGCTCCCTATCTCCCCTGGGGAACCAGGTAGTAGTGGACGCGTTTCTGATGTCTTGGGGTCACCATCTAGTCTATGCCTTCCCTCCTCTTATCCTGATTCCAGCAGTGCTGCGGAAGATTCGGGAGGACGTGGCGCTGGTCATTTTAATTGCCCCGTTCTGGCCGAAGAGACCTTGGTTCTCATGGATGAGGAAGATGTCAATATCCGACCCTTGGGTATTACCAGACCTCCAGGATCTATTGTCACAGGGCCCAGTCTGTCATCCGCAGGTCAAGAACTTGCACTTGACAGCTTGGCTCTTGAAAGGAAACTACTAGGAAGCAGAGGGTTCTCTCCGGGGTTAATCTCAACTTTGTTACAAAGTAGGAAGCCGGTTACAACGAAACAGTACGGCAAGATATGGAAAAAGTTTCTGTCATCATCAGGTGCGAAAATAGGGAAAGAAATTCCCCTTACTTCCATATTAGAGTTCCTACAAAACGGGTTGCAGAGGGGTTTAGCCACTAGTACCTTAAAGGGACACTGTCACCTGGATTTGGAGGGAACAATCTTCAGCCATGGAGGCGGGGTTTTGGGGTTTTTGATTCACCCTTTCCTTACCCACTGGCTGCATGCTGGCTGCAATATTGGATTGAAGTTCATTCTCTGTCTTAAATAGTACATGCCTGCGCAAGGCAAGATTGCCTTGTGCAGGCATGTACTACGGAGGACAGAGAATGAACTTCAATCCGATATTGCAGCCAGCATGCAGCCAGTGGGTAAGGAAAGGGTGAATCAAAAACCCCAAAACCCCGCCTCCATGGCTGAAGATTGTTCCCTCCAAATCCAGGTGACAGTGTCCCTTTAAGAGTTCACGTGGCAGCAATGGGAGCCCTATTTAATTTTGATTTTGCTTCAAACAGGTGGGTCTCTAGATTCATAAGAGCAGCAGGAAGATCAAGGCCTCTTCGGGTAAAAGTTGTTCCTCAATGGGACTTAAACTTGGTCCTTAAAGCCCTGACTAGACCACCATTTGAACCATTACACGAAACTTCAATAAAAAACCTATCTCTCAAAACCGCCCTGTTAGTCGCCCTCACTTCTGCCCGTAGGGTTAGCGACTTACAGGCTCTTTCAGCTAACCCTCCTTACACACAATTTCTAGAGGATGGGGTCATTTTAAAAATAGACCCAGCATATCTCCCGAAAGTGGCTTCAAAGTTTCACAGGTCTCAAGAGATATCTCTCCCCTCCTTCTGTCCCAACCCTAAAAATAAGGAGGAACAAACATTACATACACTAGATGTAAGAAGATGTCTCTTACATTACCTAGAAGTCACTAGAGAGAGTAGGGAGGATCCCTCTCTGTTTGTGTGTTTCCAGGGTCCCCGGAAGGGGAAAAAGCATCTAAAGCCACCATAGCAAGATGGATCACGGACGCCATCAGTCTTTCATACTCGGCAAGTGGAATGTCCGTTCCCGGGGAGGTTAAGGCTCACTCGACAAGGGCAGTGGCAACTTCCTGGGCGGAGAAGGCCGGAGCTTCCATTGACCAGATATGTAGAGCTGCTACCTGGTCCTCACCATCCACATTCTATAGGCACTATAGATTGGACCTAATCTCCTCTTCAGACCTTGCCTTCGGTACAAGGGTTCTGGAAGCGGTGGTCCCTCCCTGAATGTACTATCTATGCAATTCTCTCCGTGGTGCCGTCATGGGCGACAGAGAAAAATATAGTTCTTACCGATAACGGTATTTCTCTGAGCCCATGACGGCACCCGTACATTCCCTCCCTTCACTTGTGGGTGCACACATCAAAATAGTGCCATAGTCTATTCATAGTCTTTAAAGTCACGTGGTATCTCGTTATACTAAACAGTTAAAATTAACAAATGTTTTTAGTAGTCTCCCATCGTTCTCTATGTAAAACAACTGATGCAGGAGAGTGGTACCGCCTTTTTATTCGTAGGTTTCCTGTCCTTGGTGGGCGGATCCCCTCTCTCCGTGGTGCTGTCATGGGCTCAGAGAAATACCGTTATCGGTAAGAACTATATTTTTTATTTGGCAGGTGGTGACAAACTCACTTTAACTTGGCTATCAAAGTATGTAAGGGCAGACCGGCAGTACTACACACATTGGCAGGTAATGAAAACACACCTACAGAAATAACATGGGTCCCACACACTTGATGCACAGTTGGGAAAAGATATTGGACTATACCCATGTATGTACCAGGACAGTGACGTTCTATACGAAAGTATATATAAAAACTCAATATTTTATTTCAAAAAATCTTAAGTGTCAATATAATACAAGACATTAGTATATGTAGAAAAGGGGAGACCCTAGTACAAAAACATCCAAGTCACAGGCACATAAGTGTATGTATCACCATGGTATATATGTATGAGCATCCAAGTTGGCACACAATGGTAAAATATATTGCTAACTCCTATATGGACAAGTGTCCTCCATGCAAAAAATAATAAGCAGGGAAACCAATATATAAGGCATATCAGATGCAGGATTTCTTACCCATGGTGAGGTGACCAGTGCCGGTGACTCTGGAGAACCCCCTGACGCGCGTTTCGCGTTGCTTTTTCGAAGAGGGAATGAGCACATTGGCAGGTGTGGTGCTGTTTCTGGAAGAACACTGATAAGTAGTGATGAGTGATTGTACTCGTTGCTCGGGTTTTCCTGAGCACGCTCTGGTGACCTCCGAGTATTTTTTAGTGTTCGGAGATTGTTTTCATCACCTCAGCTGAAAGATTTACAGCTACTAGCCAGCCTAAGCATATGTGGGGGTTGCTAGGGAATCAACACATGTATTCAAGCTGTTTATCAGCTGTAAATCATCCAGCTGAGGTGATGAAAACTTAATCTCCGAACACTAACAAATACCCGGAGGTCACCCCAACAACGATCACACTCGCTCATCACTACTGATAAGCTTTTCAAAGACTAACCCTTCTAATTAGGATATTAAAAAGTCATATCTATAAACCTGTTAGGTGCTTAAAGTGTAATCGCTGGGAGTCTACACCCTCACAGGTCATTAGTGGTTATGCAGAGACCCCTTTGTCGGGGAGTTAGGATAGAGCAGTCATAAACGGACTCTGCCGCCCATTTCCAAGCTGCCCTAGATGAATTGCTGCTCAGGGCTATTACACAGGGCCTCCGGGACAGCTGGTGACTACTTTTGATCTGATGCATTGGTCCAGATACATGTTGGGCCCTGTGGGCCAAATATCATGCCGATTCAGTTTTGGGGAAAGTTGTGATTGCTTTAAAGTAGTGTTTCCCAAGCTCCAGTCCTTACAGCCCCCCACAGATTCTGTTTTCAGGATTTCCATAGTGTTACACAGGTGAGTGAATTCCTGATGCCTTGATGATGCTTCCATCACCCCTGCAATAATAGGGGAATCCTGAGAACATGACCTATTGGGACTGTGAGGAGTGGAGTTTGGGGAACTTGGCTTTAGAGCCTCCTGTGGGTGAATGAAGCTGCTCCTTGCCCTTCACATTTGTTAATTTCCAGACTGATCTTGTTTAGTATGTGTCGTACCTTCCTTAACCACCGCATCTGCAGAGTGCCCCTCGACAAGTGGAAAACCCAACCATGCTGACATCCTCCTGCTCAACCTGCAGTATGTATCTGATGTAGAGGTGCTGAATGATCGCACACAGACCCCTCCGCCTCTAGCCTCCCTCAACATTGGCAAGGTAAGTGGTCTTCTACTTGTTTCTACTGCTTGCTCATCTAAAAGCCTCAGGGGCCGATATATCAAATTGTTTAGGCCAGAAAACTGGCAACAATACTTTGTATAGTTGCATCTCCAACAAAATGGCTGAACCTGTGGAGGAGCTGGGGCGGGACAGGGCGTGGCTGTGTCTGGCTATCAAATCCTTGGGGGATGGGATTGGCACTTATTGCGCCAAAAAATGTTACTCCTGTCCCTGACTAAAGTAACATTTTTGGTGATGTGCATTTTGCTTATAAGTCGTGGTGCATCTCATGTTTTACATAACTGGAAAAATATGTCGTGACCTGAATAATCCCTAATCCTTCTACACCTGTTTGGGCTTCAGCTGACGTCTGCTAGCATAGAAGCAGTGGGTGTATTGAACTGGGGCTGTGCGTAATCATTTTACAACCATAAAAAGGCTGAGAAAGTGATGGCAAAATTGCTGACGGAGCCACTTCACGGAAGCCTCCTGCTGGTGTTTTTCCTGAAGTTGTATCACCTTGGGATAATTCTACAAGTGCTGCGGCATATAAAGGACGTCTTATGCACTCGCCCTATTATGCATGATCCGTCCAGCCATATTGTAGCTTAACGGAGTTAAACTTTTCCAGTTACCTGAAAAAAGATATCAGCTGCACTTGACTAATGTGTGTAGAACCGCTATAACATAAGTAAACCTACTTGTTGATTGTTTCAATGTAACAATTGAAGACTATAAAAATATTACAAACGTCTTAGTGAAGCTCATTACATATTGTGCTTGTACCCTTACCCTACGCCTACAGTATATGTTGGGAGCTTTTCCCAACACATACTATAGCGTTACCATAGACTGCCACCAAACACAGGCCAAAAAGTGTTTTTTAGCTTCTGTCTAACAGGCATGTGCTGGAAAGAGTGTAGGAATGCACAGCAGACTGTTCTCGTGTGTAGAAGCAATCCCTTACCAAGTGGTATGTTTCTTTACAATAGGTCCTATGGTGGATTAGCCACTGTCTGAGAATATGTGCCCAACAATGGCCACAGACATAATGTGTACCTAGTCTAACTCAATCAGTGGATAGCCAGCCATTTAGCATTTGTCAGGTGTTTGTACAATAGAGATGTAGGTTTTTTGCCTTTCACCTTTCCTTGTAGAGGGCTCAGTCATTTACATTGAATGCCTTTTTATTGTTCAGGGGTGCAGATTCTGGGCTCTGCCCCTGACTTTATGATAAAGTATTTACTTTGGACTTCGAGGTACCCAGACACATTAGGCTAAAGGCCCCTTCACATTAAGCGACGCTGCAGCGATACCGACAACGATCCGGATCGCTGCAGCGTCGCTGTTTGGTCGCTGGAGAGCTGTCACACAGACCGCTCTCCAGCGACCAACGATGCCGGCCCTGCGCTTAGTTACCCGATGTTTACCCTGGTTACCAGTGAAGACATCGCTGGATCGGTGTCACACACGCCGATCCAGCGATGTCTCCAGGGAGTCCAGCGACGAAATAAAGTTCTGGACTTTATTCAGCGACCAACGATCTCCCAGCAGGGGCCTGATCGTTGGTCGCTGTCACACATAACGATTTCATTAACGATATCGTTGCTACGTCACAAATAGCAACGATATCGTTAACAATATCGTTATGTGTGAAGGTACCTTAAAGGTACCGTTACACTAAACGATTTACCAACGATCACGACCAGCGATACGACCTGGCCGTGATCGTTGGTAAGTCGTTGTGTGGTCGCTGGAGAGCTGTCACACAGACAGCTCTCCAGCGACCAACGATGCCGAAGTCCCTGGGTAACCAGGGTAAACATCGGGCCGCGCTTAGTAACCCGATGTTTACCCTGGTTACCATTGTAAATGTAAAAAAAAAAACCACAACATACTCACATTCCGGTGTCTGTGACGTCCCTCGCCATCAGCTTCCCGCACTGACTGTGAGCGCCGGCCGTAAAGTACAGCGGTGACATCACCGCTGTGCTTTACGGCCGGCGTTCACAGTCAGTGTTGGAAGCTGACGGCGAGTGATGTGACAGACACCGGAATGTGAGTATGTTGTGTTTGTTTTTTTTTTTTATACTTTTTCAATGGTAACCAGGGTAAATATCGGGTTACTAAGCGCGGCCCTGCGCTTAGTAACCCAATGTTTACCCTGGTTACAAGTGAACACATCGCTGGATCGGCATCACACGCCGATCTGGCGATGACAGCGGGTGATCCAGCGACGAAATAAAGTTCTGGCCTTCTAGCTCCGACCAGCGATGTCACAGCAGGATCCTGATCGCTGCTGCGTGTCAAACACAACGAGATCGCTATCCAGGACGCTGCAACGTCATGGATCGCTATTGTTATCGTTCAGAAGTTGCTCAGTGTGAAGGTACCTTAACCCCTTAGCGACCGCCGATACGCCTTTTAACGGCGGCCGCTAAGGGTACTTAAAGCACAGCTGTGGAAAAAGTGAATAGCGCCCCCCAGAGTTGGATTTTCTCCGGGGTCTCGGCTGCCAGGGGGGTAGCCGAGACCCCAGAGAACATGATTCGGGGGTTTTTGTACCGACCCCGCATTTACGATCGCCGGTAATTAACTGTTTACCGGCGATCGCAAAAAAAAAAACAAAAAAAAAACGCGATCTCTTTTTAATTTCTCTGTCCTCCGATGTGATCGCACATCAGAGGACAGAGAAAAGGGGTCCCAGATAGGTGAGTATCGGGGGGCTATCACCCCCGGTGCTCCTCGTGGCTCCCGGTGGGCGCCGCCATCTTCAAAATGGCGGGCGCATGTGCAGTGCGCCCGCCGGCCAGCACCGGGAGAATCTTTGGGTTCTCGGCTGCCGGGGGTAGCCGAGACCCCAAAGAACATGATCGGGGTCGGTTTTACCGACCCCTGTTCTGCGATCGCCGGTAATTAACTGTTTACCGCCCAAACAGTGGTTTACCCCCACATATGGGGTATTGGCGTATTCAGGAGAAATTGCATAACAAAATTTATGGTTACATTTCTGTTTTTATACTTGTGAAAATAAAAAAAATGGTTCTGAATTAAAATGTTTGCAAAAAAAAGTTAAATGTTCATTTTTTCCTTCCACATTGTTTCAGTTCCTGTGAAGCACGTAAAGGGTTAATAAGCTTCTTTAATGTGGTTTTGAGAACCTTGAGGGGTGTAGTCTTTAGAATGGTGTCACACTTCATTATTTTCTATCATATAGACCCCTCAAAATGACTTCAAATGTGATGTGGTCCCTAATAAAAAAAAGGTGTTGTAAAAATGAGAAATTGCTGGTCAACTTTTAACCCTTATAACTCCCTAACAAAAAAAAATTTTGTTTCCAAAATTGTGCTGATGCAAAGTAGACATGTGGGAAATGTTATTTATTAACTATTTTTTTTGTGACATATCTCTCTGATTTAAGGGCATAAAAATACAAAGTTTGAAAATTGCAAAATTTTTAAAATTTTCGCCATATTTCCGTTTTTTTCATAAATAATTGCAAGTAATATCGAAGAAATGTTACCACTAACATGAAGTACAATATGTCACGAAAAAACAATCTCAGAATCAGCAGGATCCGTTGAAGCGTTCCAGAGTTATAACCTCATAAAGTGACAGTGGTCAGAATTGCAAAAATTGGCCTGGTCATTAAGTACCAAATTGGCTCTGTCACTAAGGGGTTAAGGGTGACTTCAGCCACATGTCGCACATCTCCCTGAGAAAGCTGCCCTACAGCAGCCATACTGTGAGGTTGTCCCTTCCTGCATCCTTATCTTATTTGGGTGTTTGGACCCTTGCTATGGACCTCACTCACACAAGGATTATACTACACTGATTAGCTATATGTACACTTTATCCATGGTGATTTTTCCATTCTTTCTTGGTGGCAATTGTCTTGCTATATAGTGCATTTGTTTAAATTATCTTGTACTCTCTGGATGTTTTTGTCTCATTACCCTCTTGGGATATATTGATATTTGAACTTCTTGTTACATATTAGTATACATTATTTGATGTATTGTACTTTAGAGATATTATTTAATTGATTATATTATACAATGTATTCACTTTAGATTCACAGTGAGTTTCTGTGATCTGTCTGCCCCTTAACACATTTTTTTACTGTTTTATTATACTCTGGGGGCTCCATTATTGACTATTTTTGGAAGCCGTTGTTGGCTATTTTGTGTTTTTAATTATTCTTTCTAAAATATAATTTCGTACTTAATTGGTTGTATTGTACACTGGTGTGCATATCATTACGGTCTAGCTTTTCTTTCCCTAAAGGTACCTTCACACATAACGATTTCGTTAACTATATCGTTGCAACGTCACGTTTTGTGACGTAGCAACGATCCCGCTAACGATCTCGTTATGTGTGACAGCGACCAACGATCAGGCCCCTGCTGGGAGATCGTTGGTTGTTGGGGAATGATCAGGACCTTTTTTTGGTCGCTGATCACCAGCTGTCATCGCTGGATGGCGGTGTGTGACGCCGATCCAGCGATGTGTTCACTTGTAACCAGGGTAAATATTGGGTTACTAAGCGCAGGGCTGCGCTTAGTAACCCGATATTTACCCTGGTTACCATTGTAAAAGTGAAAAAAAAAAAAACTACATACTCACATTCCGATGTCTGTCACGTCCCCCGCCGTCAGCTTCCCTGCACTGACTGTCAGCGCCGGCCGTAAAGCAGAGCACAGTGGTGACGTCACCGCTGTGCTCTGCTTTACAGCCGGCGCTGACAGTCAGTGCGGGAAGCTGACGGCGGGGGACATGACAGACATCGGAATGTATGTAGTGTTTTTTTTTTTTTTTTTTTTTTTTTTTTTTAACTTTTACAATAATAACCAGGGTAAATATCGGGTTACTAAGCGCGGCCCTGCACTTAGTAACCCGATGTTTACCCTGGTTACCCGGGGCCTTCGGCATCGTTGAAGACCGTTTCAACGATGCCGAAGTCTTTCCCCTGATCGTTGGTCGCTGGAGAGAGCTGTCTGTGTGACAGCTCCCCAGCGACCACACAACGGCTGGTCGTGATCGTTGGTAAGTTGTTTAGTGTAACGGTACCTTAAGTGTAGATTTAACATCACTATTTTGGTCTGTTTAAATTACTTGACTGAACTGAATAGTCTCAAAAGTACGGAGGACCATGTTCAACCACAAAATCTGTAAACTAGCAACAAAAGTCCCCAACACAACATAAATAATCAATAATGTTTTTATTGAAAATACAAATTTTAAAATGTTTTAAAGAGATAACTGAAAAACAGGATGGAAAGAAACATACACTGGACGGAACATGTATGATGACCGTATCCTGGGTATAAAAATACCACATGTATTACATCCAAGATAAAGAATTTAATATCATTCGCTTGAAGCACAGTTCAATATTTCATATAGGTAAATACAGAGTAAAGTGCATAGTGCTCATAGTCAAGAGTCTCAAGACAGATATAAAAACTTATCACACATATATCTGTGAGTTCTTCCCTCCCTGATTGGCCTAAGGAAAAAACGTGTAATAGTATAAAGTGCATAATTCCCTAATGGCAATCAGGGACACTGTCATGCATATCAAAGATCAAGGGAACTAATAAGAGCAGCGAAAGTAAAAACCACAGATGTATATGAATACCAAGAGTTCAGTTACGTCCAACGTACCCCTTGATGCGTGTTTCGATGGCAGTCTTCCTCAGAAGGGGTGCATACCTTCTGAGGAAGACTTTGCCCTTAAAACGCGCGTCAAGGGGTACATTATTGATTCTTTACATTGTGTTGGGGGACGTTTGTTGCTAGTTTACAGATTTTGTGTTTAGATTACTTGTTGATCATCTGTGGTACAATGACCTGTTTACACTGGATAACTAAGCTTCAGATGCTCGCTGATCAGTAATGGCTCATTCCATGCTCTGACCAAGTGGGTGTTGCCCACTGATTTTCCATTGGCGTGTTTTTCGCTCATTCGCATTACCTGGTGGGCATAGCCCCCTGTAAAGACCATACAAATGAACTCTAAAGAGCCCATATCTGTGTAAACATACAGTAACGTAACCCTTTCGACATCCGCCGTAAATGTACGGATCCACGGTAGGTGCATTCCCAAAAACCTCTGTACATGTATGGTGGGGTGATCGTGTCTGTTCACTTGCACAGCAGGCGTTAGCTATAAATTTTAGCTGACACCCTGCAGAAACGCCCACGACTGGTGCTAGGACTTATCACTGGCTTTTAACCCCTCTGACGCTGCTTTCAATAGTGACAGAAACAAAGCTTGGCGTAGCAGAGGGTGGGAGCACCCTCTCTGCTCTGATTGGCACAACGCAATTGCGATCAGGGATTGTACCGATCAGGGCTGTGGAGTCGGTCCACTTTGGAGTTGGTATAAAATGGACAGACTCCTAAAATATATAATTGATACAGTAGTAGAATGCAGTACATGATGTAAATATTTTCATAAGAATTTAGGAAAGCTATTCCTGATCTAAGGATCTTGGCTTTTAGTTGGGATGAATCTGTGCTGCACTTTATGTACATGCTCAGTAGTGAGGCAGTGCCGTGGAGTCAGAAGTCAGGGAAATTGAGGTGTTTGAGTCGGAATCCACAGCCCTGGTGACGATGGTCTCCATGGTGACCCTAGGCTTAAAGATGGACACGGGGTCACCCAGGTACGATGGACTGTGAGCTCCTGTTCAGTGCAAGATCTCACACTCCTTCTCCCTGTGCACAATGCAAAAATCTAATACCCTGCTATGCAAAAACATTGCAAGGTATTAGATCAGTAATCAGGACAGTGAAAAGCTTACATTTGCTATGGAACAGTCCGATCTATAATTCTGTCCTACTAGTTGACCCTTTCAATGAACGCCATAAATAAAAAAAGGCAAAAAATGCTTTTTAATCATACTGCCGAACAAAAAGTGGAAAAAACGTGATAAAGACTAATGTAAATTTTAATAGTATAGATCACAAGAAACCACTTAAAAAAAAAAAAAATTAAAGCCAATTTTTCACCTTTTGTTGATTTGTTCTTTCTGCCTCCCAAATATTGCAGTAAGGTTCAGCTCACATTTATCCTGCGGTGAGCGCTTACACTGGGTTTTCCGTGTAAATCTCTGAAATACATGATTGAGACGGAACTCCGGTGGAAGATTCACTATAATGAAGCAGATAGAGTCTCAACGGACGCCGTCTGGCTTATGCTTTGCATAAGTGCGTTCAACCACAGTTCTGTGCTTTTGAAAGACACCACTGAACAGGGTGTTTCATCTGAATCGTGTAATTCTGAAATTTAGATGGAAACCTCGATGTTGGTGCTCAGCGGAGAGCGCCGGATAACTGATCCCAAACATTATGTAAAATGTTCCCAATAAAAGCTTCCACTCAGTCCACAAAAAACAAACCTCTGGTTCTTCATCTATCAATGGAAATATAGGGGGCTTCCATGTTACTGGTAGCACAAAAACACTGGAAAAGGGAAATGGCTCCTAGCACCCTAAAAAGAAATCCAGCGAGTTCTGCATTCCCCAAATCCCAATTATATAGCCACTGCAATGTACTGGGCACTACAATAAGGTGTTATCTGAGCATGTTCGTGCATTAATAGAGCATTTTGGGTGTGCTCGAATACTATGTTGGAGTCACCGTGGATGGCCTGTCAGCGGGATCCATTGAAGTGTTCCATAGTTATTACCACAAAGTGACCTTGGTCAGAATTGTAAAATTTGGCCTTGTGAAAGGGTTAAAAAAAAAAATTCTGAATACTTTGGATCAATAGCAACAATTCGCCCAAATCCTCCCCCTACCCCCCCCCCCCCCCCCCTCCATCTCTTGCTGTTGGACATTAGTTTCTTGTTAATGGTAAGTCATATATCAGTCACTTTATTAAGCCGGTTGTTTCACATACCCATGGGAGCAGCTTTGTTTATCAGATTCTGTAAGGGGATTGTGAAAAAATGCTTTACATCAAGTTTTACCCAAATCCTGAGTCTGCACTACTGAGATACACAATGTCAATATTGTACAGAGCTGTGGCATTTGTTGCAATATGCAGGTGACAAGAGCCTCAGAAGCCGAAGTTGTGCCATCTGTGAACGTTGAAGTAAACTAATGGCATCCTTCCAATTTCATGAGCGTTCTCATTGTATTTCTTTTTGTGCAGCTGGCAAGCAGAGCTCGATTGGAGAAGGAAGAGAAGATGAGCCAGGCCTATGCCATCAGTGCTGGTGTCTCTGTGGATGGACAGCAACTATTCCAAACCATTCATAAGACGTAAGTGGTCTAAGTAGGGAGGTAATTTATAAAAACTAGTCTAACCGTATAGCTGGAACCCAGAGAAAAGTCAGTCTTCATTATTCTGCCTCAGAGCTGTCAATCGTTGTGGGAATCCAGTACACTAAACTTTAAGGCTATGTGCACACGTTCAGGAATTCATGCAGAAAATTCCTATGAAAATCCGGACATTTCTGCCAGATTTCCGCATGAAATACGCATGCGTTTTTTTGCGCGGTCTTGATGTGGTTTTTGCGCGTTTTTCCCGGACATTTCCCAATGCATTAGACAGTGGGAAATCCGCGAAAAAAAACACAAAATTAATGAGCAGGTTCATTATTTTTCCGCAATGCGTTTTTCATGCGGAAAAACGCACATCATGTGCACAGAAATTGCGGATTCCATTATAAATGATGGGATGCTTAATGTATGCAGATTATTTGCGGTTTTATAGCGTTTTTATAGCACAAAAACGCTTAAAAACTGCAAATAATCTGCAACGTGTGCTTATAGCCTTAAGGGAATCTGTCGGTAGGATCAACCCTCCAAAGCTGTCTATATGGGCATGTAGGTCATAGGAAGTTAATAAACAGATACCAGGGTATCATTTTATTCAAATGCCATGAGCTGTTAACGTCTGTGAGTCAGATACAGGTCTCCCTGAAAATCTGCCTCCAGAGCTTATTTTCACTTATCACCAGTGTCAACAGCTTACAACATGATGGCAGACTTCTATATTAAAACTGACCAAGAGTCAAAAGACTAGTGAAGATGGCTCTGAAGCAGGACTTTTCAGCTTCTGGAAATGTATCTGGTGAATTACATGACTATTTCAAAGAATGAAAAGTTTGTGTATGGGATGTTAGCTGTGTTTGGCTAATGATGTAATTCTTCCCTCTGTTATATCCCTAGAAGTCCTCAGGTGTTTCAACTTCTGTCAGGGAGTGTACACTGTTATGTCGCTTATCCATGTCATGTAAATCAAAGCTTATAACCTGACATTAAATTCATCCATTGTTGTATAAATTATTCTTTTGAAAGCTGAATCCCTCCGAAATGTGGTTTAGGTTCAGAAAATTGGCATCAATGCAGAAATATTGATCATTTAATGGACACAGAGGGTATGTGCACACGCTGTGGATTCGGAGCAGTTTTCCATAAGTTTACAGTACCATGTAAACCTATGGAAAACAAAATCCGCAGTGCACAAGCTGCAGAAAAAAAAAAAAAAGCTCAAACGCAGCATTGTTTATTCCACAGCATGTCAATTTTGTGCAGATTCTGCAGCGGTTTACACCTGCGCCTCAATAGGAATCCGCAGGTGTAAAACCCGCAGGTGGAATCCGCACAAAAAACGCGGTAAATCCGCAGTGAGGATTTCCTGCTGATTTACCAAAATCATTGCGGAAAAATCAACACCTTTCCGCAACATGTGCACATACCCAGAATGGTCAGATTTGGGCAAGACGAAAGTTTTGTTGCCTGGTCATATAATGCACCCAATCCTAGTTTACATCCTCACTTGTGCTCAGTAAATGATCGGTTATTTAGTGTGTGTGTGTATGTGTATAAAAAGAAAGCCAGCACCCGAGACCTTCACTTGAACTGCAACTTGAGCAATGACAACATGCCAAAAATCCACCCTGTGACTAAAGCCTGGATTATCAAGATGCTCAAGACCAGATCCACTGCAGAGGTGGCTGGCACCTTTAATGTGTCTCAGCGTCAAGTACAAAGTATTAAAAAAAAGATTTGGAGAGACTGGAGATGTTTGACAAGCCCAGGTCCGGCAGACTCCGCAAGACAACTGCCCAGGAGGAATGTTTGTTGGTTAGAAAATCCAAAGCAAGCCCCTCTTACACTGCAGCAGAGCTCCAACAGGCCTGGTCACCTCAAGTCCCTGTGTCAACTAGAACAGTTTGTAGGATTCTTTCTCGAAATGGCCTCCATGGTCGAATCAGTGCCCAGAAGCCAGCACTAAACAAAAGGCAAATAAAAAAAACGTGTGGCATTTGCAAAGTCCCACAGCCTGCTAAACAGATGGACGCTGGAAAAGTGGCAGAAGGTGGATTTCTCTGATGAATCTTCAGTAGAATTACACCACAGCCACCGCAAATACTGCAGGAGACCTACTGGAGCCCGTATGGATCCAAAATACACCCAGAAAAGTTAAATTTGGTGGTGGAAAGATCATTGTCTGGGATTACATTCAGTTTGGGGGTGTGCAAAACATTTACGAGGTGGAAGGCTATATCAATAGCCTAAAATATCATGAAGTATTAGCTACCTCTTATATTCCAAATCATAAAAGGGGTCAAATTCTGCAGCAGGATGGTGCTCCATCTCGTACATCCATCTCTACAACAAAGTTCCTGCAGGCAAAAAAAGATCAAGGTGCTCAAGGACTGGCCAGCCCAGTCACCAGACATGAACATCATTGAGCATGTTTGGGGTAGGATGAAAGAGGAAGCTTGGAAGACAAAACCAAAGAATCTAGATGAACTCTGGGAGGCATGTAAGACTGCATTCTTTGCTATTCCTGATGATGTCATTAATAAATTGTATGAATCATTGTTGAACCGCATGGATGCAGTCCTTCAAACTCATGGAAGTCACACACAATATTAAATGACTCTAATAGCACCACAACTTCATTCACCAATGTTATGCAACATATATTTGTATTTAAAATTAAATAAATCTTTATTTTTATATAGCGCTAACATATTCCGCAGCACAGTTTGCACACTTTATCATCGCTGTCCCCAATGGGGCTCACAATTTAAATTCCCTATCAGTATGTCTTTGGAATGTTGGAGGAAACCGGAGTACCCGGAGGAAACCCACGCAAACACGGAGAGAACATACAAACTGTTTGCAGATCTTTTTAAGTTAATTATTTGTTTGAATATCGCATTACTTTCTGTGTTCGACAAAATTTTTGTCTTGCCAAAATCTGACCATTCTGTGTCCATTAACTGATTAATATTTCTGCATTGATGCCAACTTATTTTCTTAACCTAAACCACATTTCGGAGGGTTTCGGCTTCAAAAGAATAATTTATACAACCAATGGATGAATTTAACGTCAGGTTATAAGCTTTTATTTACATAACTTAGATAAGCGACATGACTTCTGTCAGGGAGTGTAGTAATAGGTCATCACATGATCCGGAAATATTTAATCCACCTGTTAAATCATAACACTTGCTGATACCAGAAAATCACTGAATCCTGTGAGAATGTTGGTACCCTTGTGATGCCCTCCTAGTGTCACCATAGGCATCGACTTAAACTGTTCAGAGATGCTGTCTGCCAGAGGATCCTTGGAGCTGTAGTTTAACCCCTTAGCGACCGCCGATACGCCTTTTAACGGCGGCCGCTAAGGGTACTTAAACCACAGCGCCGTTAATTAACGGCGCTGTGGAAAAAGTCCATAGCGCCCCCCAGAGGCCGATTTTCTCCGGGGTCTCGGCTGCCGTGGGTAGCCGAGACCCCAGAGAACATGATTCGGGGGGTTTTTAACCCACCCCGCATTTGCGATCGCCGGTAATTAACCGTTTACCGGCAATCGCAAAAAAAAAAAAAAAAAAAAGCGATCTCTCTTTAATTTCTCTGTCCTCCGATGTGATCGCACATCGGAGGACAGAGAAAAGGGGTCCCAGGTGGCCCCCCAATACTCACCTAGCTCCCCCGATGCTCCTCGTGTCTCCCGGTGGGCGCCGCCATCTTCAAAATGGCGGGCGCATGCGCAGTGCGCCCGCCGGCCGGCACCGGGAGAATCTTTGGGGTCGGTATTACCGACCCCTGTTTTGCGATCGCCGGTAATTAACTGTTTACCGGCGACCGCAAAAAAAAAAAAAAAAGTAAAGTGTAATTCTCTGTCCTCTGATGTGATCGCACATCAGAGGACAGAGAAATAGGGGGATTCGGGGACCCTAGCATACTCGCCTAGGTCCCTGGATCCTCTTGCTGCTCCTCCTGGCCGCCGGCAGCAGAACATGGCGGACGCATGCCCAGTGCGCCCGCCATCTGTCTCCATCTGCCGGCCGGCAAGAGAACAGCAGTTGGGGCTAAAATTAGGGTTAGGGGTAGGGTTAGGGGTAGGGTTAGGGGTAGGGTTAGGGGTAGGTTAGGGGTAGGGGTAGGGTTAGGTTAGGGGGTAGGGCTAGGGTTGGGGCTAAATTTAGGGTTAGGGTTGGGGCTAAATTTAGGGTTAGGGTTGGGGCTAAACTTAGGGTTAGGGTTGGGGCTACACTTAGGGTTAGGCTTCTTTCACACTTACGTCGGTACGGGGCCGTCGCAATGCGTCGGCCCGACATACCGACGCACGTTGTGAAAATTGTGCACAACGTGGGCAGCAGCTGTAGTTTTTCAACACATCCGCTGCCCAATCTATGTCCTGGAGAGGAGGGGGCGGAGTTACGGCCACGCATGCGCGGTCAGAAATGGCGGATGCGACGTACAAAAAAACGTTTCATTGAACTTTTTTTGTGCCGACGCTCCGCCAAAACAAAACTGATCCAGTGCACGACGGACGCGACGTGTGGCCATCCGTCACGATCCGTCGGCAATACAAGTCTATGGGCAAAAAACGCATCCTGCGGGCACATTTGCAGGATCCGTTTCTTGTCCAAAACGACGGATTGCGACGGAATGCCAAACGACGCAAGTGTGAAAGTAGCCCTAGGGCTAGGGTTGGGGCTAAAGTTAGGGCTAGGGTTGGGGCTAAAGTTAGGGTTAGTCTACGTTCACATTAGCGTCGCGTCGCCGTTGCGTCGGCGACGCACGGAAAAACGCGCGCGTTTTGCGACGCGTGCGTCGTTTTTGACGAAAATCGGACGCACAGAAAATGCTACATGTAGCGTTTTCTTGCGTCCGACGCTAGCGTCGGAAACGACGCACGTGGCGAAAAACGCCACCAAAACAACGCACGCGTCCCCTATGTTAACCATAGGGGCGCGTCGCCGCTGCGTCGCCGACGCAACAGCGGCGCAACGCTAATGTGAACGTAGCCTTAGAGCTGGGATTAGGGTTAGGGTTTGGATTAGGGTTCGTATTAGGGTTAGGGTTTGGATTAGGGTTGGCATTAGGGTTACGCTTGGGGTTAGGGTTAAGGTTAAGGTTAGGGTTGTGATTAGGGGTGTATTGGGATTAGGGTTAGGTTTGAGGTTAGGGTTGAGATTAGGATTAGGGGTGTGTTGGATTTAGGGTTTTGATTAGGGTTATGGTTAGGGTTGACATTAGGGTTGTTTTGGGGTAAGGGTTGTGATTATGGTTAGGGTTAGTGATTAGGATTATGGATGAGGTTGGGATTAGGGTTAGGGGTGTGTTGGGGTTAGGGTTGGAGCTAGAATTGGGGGGTTTCCACTGTTTAGGTACATCAGGGGGTCTCCAAATACGACAGCCAATTTTGCGCTCAAAAAGTCAAATGGTGCTCCCTCCCTTCTGAGCTCTGCCGTGCGCCCAAACAGTGGGTTACCCCCACATATGGGGCATCAGCGTACTCGGGATAAATTGGACAACAACTTCTGGGGTCCAATTTCTCTTGTTACCCTTGTGAAAATAAAAACTTGGGGGCTACAAAATCTTTTTTGTGAAAAAAATATTTTTTATTTTCACGACTCTGCATTCTAAACTTCTGTGAAGCACTTGGGCATTCAAAGTTCTCACCACACATCTAGATAAGTTCCTTGGGGGGTCTAGTTTCCAAAATGGGGTCACTTGTGGGGGGTTACTACAGTTTAGGTACATCAGGGGCTCTGCAAACGCAACATAATACCCGCAGACCATTCTATCAAAGTCTGCATTCCAAAACGGCGCTCCTTCCTTCCGAGCTCTGCCGTGCGCCCAAACAGTGGTTTACCCCCACATATGGGGTACCAGCATACTCAGGACAAATTGGACAAGAACTTTTGGGGTCCAATTTCTCTTGTTACCCTTGTGAAAATAAAAATTTGGTGGCTAAAATATCTTTTTTGTGGAAAAAAAAATATTTTTTATTTTCACGGCTCTGCATTATAAACTTCTGTGAAGCACTTGGGCATTCAAGGTTCTCACCACACATCTAGATAAGTTCCATGGGGGGTCTAGTTTCCAAAATGGGGTCACTTGTGGGGGATTTCTACTGTTTAGGCACATCAGGGGCTCTCCAAACGCGACATGGCGTCCGATCTCAATTCCAGCCAATTCTACATTGAAAAAGTAAAACGGCACTCTTTCTCTTCCAAGCTCTGCGGTGCGCCCAAACAGTGGTTTACCCCCACATATTGGGTATCGACGTACTCAGGAGAAATTGCACAACAACTTTAGTGGTCTAATTTCTCCTGTTACCCTTGTGAAAATAAAAATTTGTGGGCAAAAAGATCATTTTTGTAGAAAAAATGCAATTTTTTTTTTCACGGCTCTACGTTATAAACTTCTGTGAAGCACATGGGGGTTCAAAGTGCTCACCACACATCTAGATAAGTTCCTTAAGGGGTCTAGTTTCCAAAATGGTGTCACTTGTGGGGAGTTTCCACTGTTTAGGTACATCAGGGGCTCTCTAAATGTGACATGGTGTCCGATCTCAATTCCAGCCAATTCTGCATTGAAAAAGTCAAACGGCGCTCCTTCACTTCTAAGTTCTGCGGTGCGCCCTAACAGTGGTTTACCCCCACATATGGGGTATTGGCGTATTCAGGAGAAATTGCATAACAAAATTTATGGTTACATTTCTGTTTTTACACTTGTGAAAATAAAAAAAATGGTTCTGAATTAAGATGTTTGCAAAAAAAAGTTAAATGTTCATTTTTTCCTTCCACATTGTTTCAGTTCCTGTGAAGCACGTAAAGGGTTAATAAACTTCTTGAATGTGGTTTTGAGAACCTTGAGGGGTGTAGTTTTTAGAATGGTGTCACACTTCATTATTTTCTATCATATAGACCCCTCAAAATGACTTCAAATGTGATGTGGTCCCTAAAAAAAAAATGGTGTTGTAAAAATGAGAAATTGCTGGTCAACTTTTAACCCTTATAACTCCCTAACAAAAAAAAATTTTGTTTCCAAAATTGTGCTGATGTAAAGTAGACATGTGGGAAATGTTATTTATTAACTATTTTTCATGACATATCTCTCTGATTTAAGGGCATAAAAATACAAAGTTTGAAAATTGCAAAATTTTAAAAATTTTCGCCATATTTCCGTTTTTTTCATAAATAATCGCAAGTAATATCGAAGAAATGTTACCACTAACATGAAGTACAATATGTCACGAAAAAACAATCTCAGAATCAGCAGGATCCATTGAAGCGTTCCAGAGTTATAACCTCATAAAGTGACAGTGGTCAGAATTGCAATAATTGGCTCGGTCATTAAGTACCAAATTGGCTCTGTCACTAAGGGGTTAAAGGGACTGTTGGCACAGAATTGCTGTTTAAAACCAAGTACAGTCACTCAGTGCTTCATGGCGGGGCCAAACCTTTACCTACAGCTTCCCAACTGCTCGCTTTCCCTCAATCTCTACCCTTCTCTGGCTCTTTGAAGCAAGATCTATCAATCCTAGAGGGGGGGGGGGGAGATGGATGGAAAACAGCAGGTGGGAAGGTGTGTATAAATGATTGCCCCCTCTCAAGCACCAAGTGGTGGAACTTGGTTTGAGTAGTCATCCTGTGCTGACAGTCCTTTTAACATGTTGGGAATCACTGCTTTACTACTTCACTGCTTGTTCCGGAGTTGGACTGTTTTATGGTATTGCTCCTTATGTAAGGGGTTGCCACGAGTGGTGGTTTCACCTTTTCTCTATCTTGTGATCCTTGGAATTCTAGTGTTTGTGCATTGTGAACATTGTCCATTTTTCTTTTCCAGGATAAAGGACTGTAAATGGCAAGAGAAGAATATAGTAGTTATGGAAGAGGTAGTTATATCTCCACCGTATCAAGTGGAAAACTGCAAAGGCAAAGAAGGCAGCGCACTAAGCCATGTTCGGAAAATAGTGAGTTACTTCTCGGTTTAATTTTAAGTTTGTTATTCTGTGTTACTTGGTTTTTTAATAACGTTACATTTTTTTCTTGCTGGCTAATGATATTAATGATTATGCATGGGATGGGTCATCTGTATGGTATCTTCGGTGGTCTGACACTTCCAGTCGGATCAGCTGTTATCAGATCCCTTGGTGGCTGTATGTAGACTGGAGCTGAAAAGCACTGCTCCATATAGCGTCCTGGTCGCTGCTGATGACTGCAGTCAGCGCCTGCATTCTTGAATAGATGTGGAGCTGCAATTCTTGGCAGTAGCCCTACATTGTTGGATCAACTAATGAATGGAAAGCAATGCCCGCTGAGTGATCGCCACAGTGCCTTTACTCCCTCCTCATATACTAGTCCCTCCAGTACTGCTGCATGTAAATGGTGTCTTATATTAGCAACCATATCCTACTTGTCATAATTGTATGTGTTTTGCAGACCTTTTTCTAATTTTCATCTAAATTTTTAGGTTGAAAAACACTTTAGAGATGTGGAAAATCAGAAGGGGCTGCAGAGAAATGCAATCCAACCATCACAGAAGGAAACCAGCACATCCTCCTGAGTCCTCAGCCACATCGGCCTGGCTGCCCCTGAGCTGCCTGCTCTTTATTCCACTATGGTGGGATCTGTGCGAAGAGCTAAAGAGGAAGGGGTGGCCATCATAGGGTTCGGGGCAAGTAGGGGGGTGGAACGGGGTGGTATGGGTAGCTTTTATTTCCGGACTAGTCCCTCTCAACCCCTTCCTACAATGGCCTCTTTAATCCTGGATTTTGTATTGAGGGGGTTGAGGGGATGCAAAGCCTATAAAGGACCCCATGGGGAACCCCATTATTATTTTTTTCTCTCCCTCCCATTTGCCAGTCCGGCTCCAATTCAGGATTTTCCCAAGGTTGTATTTCTCCCACAACAGTGTTATTTTTTTTTCCCCCATTTTTTTGTTTTTGTAATATTTACTTTGTCTTTTATTTGTGTTTCTCTCATCTGTTATGTTGCTGTGGGAAATCTTCAACCCTTTTTCAGCCCCTGGGACCAGTCGGTGCTTGGCATAGCTCCCTTTGGCCATGAAAGGGTTATAAAATTGCCTGTAAAAAGGAGAACAAAACAAACTTTAAAATGAAGAAAAAACAAAAATAAAAAAATTTAAAAAAAAAAACAACAAAAAAGACAAAAAATAAAAGCGAAAAACAAAAGTAAATATTTGTCTGCATCGTTTCCTTGGTGGTTAGTAAATGGGATGATGTGAGGCTTATTTGGGGCATAGGTTGCTGCACATCCTGCAGGGAGGGCGGTGTCGTATGCATTCGTTTGATCCTTGGCCATCTTTTAGTTGTAAAATTCACTCCCATAATTTGCTTTCCTATCTAGGAATATGGAACGTATTAAATATGAATATTATGCAGTTTGTCTTCTGACATTTCACCCCTAGGAGGGGTATTCAGAAATTCAGTCCAACTTGCTGGGGCCCACATCTGTCCCCAATGGGGTCCTCATCAGGATTGCGGGGGGGGGGGGGGGGGGGGGGGGGGAGCGGTGACTGTGTGCATCTCTAGATGTATTTGGTGAGAGTTTAGAAAGGTAAGTAAGGGTTGATCTCTCCTTCCAGCTCTAGCTCACTACAGACTCTTAGGGTACCGTCACACTGAAACGACGCTGCAGCGATACGACAACGATCCCGATCGCTGCAGCGTCGCTGTTTGGTCGCTGGAGAGCTGTCACACCGGCAGCTCTCCAGCGACTAACGATGCCGAGGTCCCCTGGTAACCAGGGTAAACATCGGGTTACTAAGTGCAGGGCCGCGCTTAGTAACCCGATGTTTACACTGGTTACCAGCGTACACGTAAAAATACCAAACATTACATACTTACATTCCGTGTCTGTCCTCCGGCGCTGTGCTTTCCTCTGCACTGTCAGCGACGGTCAGCCGTAAAGCAGAGCGGTGACGTCACCGCTGTGCTTTCTGGCTGGCCGGTGCTCACAGCCAGTGCAGAGAAGCACAGCGCCGGAGGACAGACACAGAAGGTAAGTATGTAATGTTTGTTTTTTTTACGTTTACGCTGGTAACCAGGGTAAACATCGGGTTACTAAGCGCGGCCCTGCGCTTAGTAACCCGATGGTTACCAGTGAAGACATCGCTGAATCGGCATCACACACGCCGATTCAGCGATGTCAGCGGGAGATCCAGCGACGAAAGAAAGTTTCAGACGATCTGCTACGACGTACGATTCTCAGCGGGGTCCCTGATCGCAGTAGCGTGTCGGACACAGTGAGATCGTAAGGATATCGCTGGAACGTCACGGATCGTGCCGTCCTAGCGATCAAAGTGCCACTGTGTGACGGTACCCTTAGTTAAAGGAGTTGCCTTTCTTCATGTCATAATTATCAATGGAGACGAGTCCCACATTTCTTTCCAGAGCAGGAGGTCTCCCAGTCGGCTCAGAGCTCGCATTTCAATGAATGACCATAGCCAGTGTATGTGCGGTCACCTCACTTCTCACTGGTAGTCAGATGATGGCGGGATTCAGCACTAGACAGTGCAACATTGCTGTAACCCCTAAGTGACTGAGCCAAATTTTAAAAATCTGACCAGTGTCACTTTGTGATAATTCTAAAACGCTTTGACAAATTCCAGCGATTGAGTTTTGTTTGTTTTTTTCGTGACAGATTATACTTTATGATAATGGTAAATTTAGGTTATGTTTATAAAAAAAAATCAGAAATTTGGCAAGTAAAATAAAAAAATAGCAATTTTCAATCTTGGTGATTATCCCTTTAATCCAGATAGTCATAACTTAGCAAACCATTAATAAAAAATTCCCTCATGTCTGCTTTACATCAGCACCATTTGTAAAATGTTATTTTATTTTGTTAGCATTTTAGGAGGCTTACAAATGTAGCGGTAACTTCATTTTTTTTTTTTTTTTTTTTAATGGGAATTTACAAAATTATTTTTTTTAGGAATCTGTCCATGTTTGAAGTTTAAAGTGACTTTAAGGGTCCTATGTATTGGAAAACCCCCAAAAGTGATACAATTTTAAAAACCGCACCCCTCGACATTAAAATTTGCCGTCAGGTAGTTTATTAACCCTTCAGGTGATTTTCAGGAATTAATGCAAAGTGACATGACAGAATTAAAAAGTGTATTTTTACCACCTAAATGTCGCTGACTTTTGAACAGGCCGCTATATCCGTCAGACTCTAAGGCTACTATTTAGTCGTGGTTTGCTGTGACCACATCAGGACCACACCATTGTGACCTCAGGGTGCCGGTGGGGATAAAAAGGGAGAAGCCACACTCTTTTAACCATTTATATGATGTAGTCACTATTGACAGCAGCATCTAAGGGGTTAAACAGATATGGACCGTGCCAACACTGATCGTGGCTGATGCAGCAAGTTGTCAGCTACTGGATTGTTACCTGTATGGGGATGATAGTCTCTTATCTCCCGGATCAGTTAAAAGAAACCTTGCACACCTAGACGCCTACACACTCTGACTCTATCCTACCACTAGCATCCACATCCTAAAGGTACCTTCACACACAACGAGATCGTTAACGATATCGTTGCAACATCACGCTTTTTGTGTCGTAGCAACGATCCCGCTAACGATCTCGTTATCAGGACCTTTTTTTTTTTTGGTCACTGATCACCCACTGTCATCGCTGGATCGGCGTGTGTGACGCCGATCCAGCGATGTGTTCACTTGTAACCAGGGTAAATATCGGGTTACTAAGCGCAGGGCCGCACTTAGTAACCCGATATTTACCCTGGTTACCATTGTAAAAAAAAAACAAAAAAACTACATACTCACATTCCAATGTCTGTCACGTCCCCCGCCGTCAGCTTCCCGCACTGACTGTCAGTGCCATGCCGTAAAGCAGAGCACAGCGGTGACATCACCGCTGTGCTCTGCTTTACGGCCGGCACTGACAGTCAGTGCGGGAAGCTGACGGCGGGGGACGTGACAGACATTGGAATGTGAGTATGTAGTTTTTTTTTTTTTTTAGTTTTACAATGGTAACCAGGGTAAATATCGGGTTACTAAGCGCGGCCCTGCACTTAGTAACCCGATGTTTACCCTGGTTACCCGGGGCCTTCGGCATCGTTGAAGACAGTTTCAACGATGCCGAAGTCTTTCCCCTGATCGTTGGTCGCTGGAGAGAGCTGTCTGTGACAGCTCCCCAGCGACCACACAACGACTTACCAACGATCATGGCCAGGTCGTATCGCTGGTCGTGATCGTTGGTAAGTCGTTTAGTGTAACGGTACCTTTACTTCACGACACAGACAGTGCCACTGCTTTCTACAATGCCACTCTTGCATCAGCTATTGACACAGTTGCCCCTCTCGTCCATGGCAGAGTGCGACGTATCAATAGACAACCTTGGCACAATAACACCACTAAAAAGCTCCGGCAAGTGTCCAGGGTTGCAGAGCGGCGTTGGAAGAAAACACACCTGCAAGACGACTTCACTGCATTCACACACGCAACACTCGCTTTTAAATCTGCTCTCACCTCTGCTAAACAGGTCTATTTCACAACCCTCATATCTTCCCTATCCTACAACCCCAAACAGTTATTCAAAACCTTTAACTCCCTCCTCCGCCCCCCCACTGCCCCCTCCAACCTCCCTCATCTCTGCTGAGGACTTTGCCACACACTTTAAAAATAAGATCGACCAGACAAGGCAAGTCTTCATTGTTCAACCACCACAACCCCTTTGTATACCAGACCAATGCCCAAACCCCATAACCTCCCTAACCAACATCACTGAAGGGGTGCCTAATAGTCTCCTCTCCAAATCACCACCTGTGCGCTCGACCCCCCCCCCATCCCACCTCCTCCCCAACCTCACCACCACACTTATCCCATCCCTAACCCACCTCTTCAACCTATCACTATCTTCTGGCACTTTCCCTTCTGCTTTCAAACATGCCACAATCACGCCTATCCTTAAAAAGCCAACCCTCGATCCAACTGCTATGTCCAGCTATCGCCCAATATCACTGCTCCCATTCGCTTCCAAACCCCTGGAGCAGCACGTCCACTCTGAACTTTCCTCCCACCTCTCATCTAACTTGCTCTTTGACAATCTACAATCTAGTTTCCGCCCCCATCACTCAACTGAGACAGCCCTGACCAAAATCACTAACGACCTACTTACCGTGAAAGCTAATGGACAATACTCTGTACTCCTCGTTCTAGACCTGTCTTCTGCTTTCGACACGGTTGACCACTGCCTCTTACTACAGATCCTCTCCTTTGGCATCAAAGACCTTGCCCTATCCTGGATCTCCTCGTACCTTTCCAACCGCACATTCAGCGTCTCCCATTCCCACACTACCTCCTCATCCCACCCTCTCTCTGTTGGAGTCCTCCAAGGCTCTGTTCTAGGACCCCTACTCGTCCCAAGCCAAGTGTATAGATTGAGAAAACTCATAAAGTCCCATGGATTCCAGTACCACCTCTATGCTGATGACACTCAGATCTACCTCTCTGGTCCAGATGTCACCGCTCTGCTGTCCAGAATCCCAGAGTGCCTATCAGCCATATCCTCCGTCTCCTCTCGCTTCCTCAAACTCAATGTGGACAAATCTGAACTCATCATCTTTCCTCCATCCCATAGATCTTCCTTACCTGACCTATCTATCGCAATTAATGACATCATGCTTTTCCCCCGTACCGGAAGTCCACCTCCTCGGAGTAACCTTTGACTCTGCCCTGTCCTTCAAACTGAACACCCAAGCTCTTTCCACCTCCTGTCGCCTCCAGCTCAAAAATATCTCCAGAATCCGTCCTTTCCTCACCCGTCAATCTACTAAAATGCTTGTGCACGCCCTCATCATCTCCCGCCTCGCCTACTGCAACATCCTTTTTTGCGGCCTCACTGCTAACACCCTTGCACATCACCAGTCCATTCTTAACTCTGCTTCCCGACTAATTCATCTCTCTCCTCGCTACTCCTCTGCTTCCCCCCTCTGCCAAGCTCTTCACTGGCTCCCATTCCCTCAGCGTATTCAGTTCAAATTACTAACACTGACCTACACAGCTATCCACAACCTGTCTCCTCCATATATCTCTGAACTAATCTCCTGATATCTTCCCTCACGTGATCTCCGTTCCTCCCAAGACCTCCTTCTCTCCTCTACACTTATTCGCTCCTCACCCAACCGCCTCCAAGACGTCTCCCGAATATCCCCATCCTCTGGAATTCTTTGCCCCAACACGTCCGACTATCAACCACATTTGGATCCTTCAGATGGAACCTAAAAACCCATCTCTACAGGAAAGCCTACAGCCTGCACTGACCCCGCTGCCTCTTCATCACTACCGAAGCTACCGCCTCACCAACACCGGAGCTGCTGCAACCCTCAACCTACTGTCTCCTTCCCCATAATCCTGTAGAATTTAAAGGGAACCTGTCACCCCGAAAATCGCGGGTGAGGTAAGCCCACCGGCATCAGGGGCTTATCTGCAGCATTCTGTAATGCTGTAGATAAGCCCCCGATGTTACCTGAAAAAGGAGAAAAAGATGTTATATTATACTCGCCCAGGGGCGGTCCCGCTGCTGGTCAGGTCGGATGGGCGTCTCTGGTCCGCTGCGGCTCCTCCCATCTTCATTCCAAGACGTCCTCTTCTGATCTTCAGCCACGGCTCCGGCGCAGGCGTACTTTGTCTGCCCTCTTGAGGGAAGAGGATAGTACTGCAGTGCGCAGGCGCCGGAAAGGTCAGAGGCCCGGCGCCTGTGCACTGCAGTACTTTGTCTGCCCTCAACAGGGCAGAGCAAAGTACGCCTGCGCTGGAGCCGTGGCTGAAGATCAGAAGAGGACGTCTTGTAATGAAGATGGGAGGCGCCGGAGCAGACCTGAGACACCCATCCGACCTGACCAGCAGCGGGACCGCCCCTGGGTGAGTATAATCTAATGTCTTTTTCTCCTTTTTTCAGGTAACATCGGGGGCTTATCTACAGCATTACAGAAAGCCCCTGATGCCGGTGGGCTTACCTCACCCGCGACTTCCGGGGTGACAGGTTCCCTTTAAGCCCGCAAGGGCAGGGTCCTCGCCCCTCTGTATCAGTCTGTCATTGTTAGTTTGTTTACTGTAAGTGATATCTGTGACTTGTATGTTACTCCTCATGTAAAGCACCATGGAATCAATGGTGCTATATGAATAAATAATAATAGGGGTTAAACTGACAATTTTTGCAATTGCGTTTCATAAAGTATGTTGTACGAATACTTTTTTTTTTTTTTTAAATAAAGCACTCCGGCACTTTTCATATTAATCCACATGGGATTTACTTCCATCTTTCTGTGTTGGCATCCAGTATGTTGATCTAATGAGGACCGTGTGTAGTAACTGACCGCATTTCATTACGTCCCGAGTGCAAATGAATGTACCTGTGCGTCTGCAAGTGTGGAGGGGGCTCGGGAGCTGTGCAATTTCAATCACTGCTGCCACCTAGGTAATCCTTGACACCAGCTTCTGTCAATGACATGTAAACAGTGCAATTGCTAGTAGTGAGCTGCAAATTTATTTTATATATCTTCCTGGAGTACCCCTTTAAAGTGAACCTGTCGGCAGGGTTTTGTTAAGTAAACTACAGGCATTGTCAAGTTGGCGTTGGTATACTGATAAAATACCACCTGGTATGAAGAAATAATCCTGTGATTCTTGTGTAAAGGTACCTTCACACTAAGCGAGGTCGCTAGCGAGATCGCTGCTGAGTCACAAGTTTTGTGACGCAACAGTGACCTCAGTAGCGATCTCGCTATGTTTGACATGTAGCAGCGACCAGGCCCCTGCTGTGAGATCGCTGGTCGTGTCGGAATGGCCTGGACCTTTTTTTGATCGTTGAGGTCCTGCTGGGTAGCACACATCGCTGTGTTTGACACCTTACCAACGACCTCGTTGACGACTCAGACACCGACACATAGGCGTGCATTTGCGTAGCCTTTTCCGCACCCCTCCGCTCCGATTGGTGGTCGCTACTGCGTTCTGATTGGCGGTCATGCCTTCAACAGAAGGCGACATAGTAGCGCTTTCATCCTAGGTGTCAGAAGAACCGTTGAAGAATAGATAAATCGAAGAGGAGTCGCAGGCCGGAGAACTCTACAACGATCTGCAAACCACCACGCGGTCAGGAACAAAGGACGGAAGGGCTATTGTGTCGCCTCATAAGGCAAGGCCGCCACCAATCAGAACTGAATGGGCGCGGAAAAGGCAACGCAAATGCACGCCTGTGTGACTACAACGTCACACAGGACGTCCCTCATCGAGGTCTGAATCGTCATAATAGCTGCCATGTGACAGGGTCACAACGACCAACGACATCGTTGTACAGGTCGCTGCATCGCTGCTGCGTCGTTGGGAAGATCTCACTGTTTGACATCTCACCAGCGACCACATAGCGACGCAGCAATGATCCCTGACAGGTCGTATCGTTGTCGGGATCGCTTTAGCGTCGCTAAGTGTGATGGGGCCTTAATCAGTGTGGGAAGCTTTCAGCTAATGATATGCCCGTGCGCCGGGGCAGACTATAGGCAGAGTGTTATCTTCCTGCTCCTAAGACCTGCACACAGGCCGCCCTGAAGCACAAACATGTTCCACAGCCACCTCCAGAGACCCTGTAACAGAGCACGGAGTATAGGGGAGGAAGAAAAGCGAGTGAAGACTGATATTTTGAATGTAAAGGCCCCTTCACATTAAGCGACGCTGCAGCGATACCGACAACGATCCGGATTGCTGCAGCGTCGCTGTTTGGTCGCTGGAGAGCTGTCACACAGACCGCTCTCCAGCGACCAACGATGCCGGTAACCAGGGTAAACATCGGGTAACTAAGCGCAGGGCCGCGCTTAGTAACCCGATGTTTACCCTGGTTACCATCCTAAAAGTAAAAAAAAACAAACACTAGATACTTACCTACCGCTGTCTGTCCTCCAGCGCTGCGCTCTGCTTCTCTGCTCTCCTCCTGTACTGGCTGGGAGCCGGAAAGCAGAGCGGTGACGTCACCGCTCTGCTTTCCGGCTCACAGCCAGTACAGGAGGAGTGCAGAGCACAGCGCTGGAGGACAGACAGCGTTAGGTAAGTATCTAGTGTTTGTTTTTTTTTACTTTTAGCATGGTAACCAGGGTAAACATCGGGTTACTAAGCGCGGCCCTGCGCTTAGTTACCCGATGTTTACCCTGGTTACCAGTGAAGACATCGCTGGATCGGTGTCACACACGCCGATCCAGTGATGTCTCCAGGGAGTCCAGCGACGAAATAAAGTTCTGGACTTTCTTCAGCGACCAACGATCTCCCAGCAGGGGCCTGATCGTTGGTCGCTGTCACACATAACGATTTCATTAACGATATCGTTGCTACGTCACAAATAGCAACGATATCGTTAACAATATCGTTATGTGTGAAGGTACCTTAAGACACAAATGTTCTCTGCACTTGCTATTAATTATACCTATTGAGCAACCCTGTAAACAGAAGTAGAGGCACCTTTTACAGATCATTTAAAAAGTGCACCTCCAATTCTTGGTTTTAGGTCCCAGATTTTAGCATAAGTCTTGCTTACGAAAACCACCATGAGTGACAAGTGGGAGCGCTCTGCATAGGGAGTTCAGTTTTGGAGCTGAAATGTACTAGTTATCAGGATCCTGTGGATGGTGGTCCTTTAAAATTATGAAATTGGCACACTTTTCCTGATGGTCTTTATTATTATTGGAGTATTTTATAAAAAAAAAAGTTTAACCCCTTTCTGCCATCGGACGGAATAGTACATCCGATTCCAGATCCCCTGCTTTAATGCGGGCTATGGTGGTGAGCCCGCATCAAAGCCTGGGACATGTCAGCTGTTTTGTACAGCTGATGTGTCTGCAATAGCGGCAGGTAAAATCGTGATCCACACGCCGCTATTAACTAGTTAAATGCCGCTGTCAAACTCTGACCGGCATTTAACAAGCGCTTCCGGCTATCGGGCCTGAAATGTGCACATCACTGACCCCCATCACCTGATGGGGGGGGGGTCAGCCGTGCGTTGGCATAATAACCAGAGGTCTCCTGAAGACCTCTATGGTTGTTGATGCTAGATTGCGGTGAGCGTCACCCAGTAATCGGCGCTCATAGCAATGCTGTAATTCTACTACATAAAAGCGATCTGAGCATTGCCTCTATGTAGCAGAGCCAATCGAGTTATGGCAGCTTCTAGCCTCCCATAAAGGCTATAGAAGCACGGCAAAAGTAAAAAAAAAGAAAACAATAAAAAAAAAATATATATGAAAATAAAAGTTCAAATCACCCCCCCTTCGCTCCATTCAAAATAAAACAAATAAAAATCAAAACTAAACATATTTGGTATTGCCGCTTTCAGAATCGCCCGATCTATCAATAAAGAAAAAAAAATTGGCCTGATCTCTAAACGGCGTAGCGAGAAAAAAGTTCAAAATGTCAGAATTACGTTTTTTGGTCACCGCAATGAATTAAAATGCAATAACGGGCGATCAAAAGAACGTATCTCCACCAAAATGGTATTAGAAATGTCAGCTCGGCACACAAAATAAGCCCTCACCGATCCGAGATCCCGAAAAATGGAGATGCTACAGGTATTGGAAAATTGGGCATTTTTTTTTTTTTAAAGCAAATTTTGTTGTTGTTTTTTATCCACTTAGATAAAAAATAACCTAGATATGTTTGGTATCTATGAACTTGTAATGACCTGGAGAATCATAATGGCAGGTCAGTTTTAGCATTTAGTGAACCTAGCGAAAAGGCCAAACAAAAAAACAAGTGCGGGATTGCACTTTTTTTTTTTGCAATTTCACCGCACTTGGATTTTTTTTCCCACTTTCGAGTACATGACATGGTAAAACCAGTGGTGTCGTTCAAAAGTACAACTCGTCCCGCAAAAAATAAGCCCTCAAATGGCCATATTGACGGACAAATAAAAGTTATGGACATAAAAGGAGGTTGGTACCAGTCGGCATTGAGCTATATCGGTGACTAGGGTTGAGCGAAACGGGTCGGCCATTTTCAGAAGTCGCCGATTTTTGGCAAAGTCGGGTTTCATGAAACCCGACCCGACCCCTGTGTGGGGTCGGCCATGAAGTCGGCGATCTTCTGAATCTGGTATCGGAATTCCGATACCGATTCCCGATATGTTTAAGATATCGGGAATTGGTATCGGAATTCAGATTTAAGTGTAAAATAAAGAATTAAAATAAAAAATATTGCTATACTCACCCTCGGACGCGCCCTGGTACTAACCGGCAGCCTTTCTTCCTTCGAATCAGCGCTTGCAGGACCTTGCGGTGACGTCGCGGCTTGTGATTGGTCGCGCGACCGCCCATGTGACCGCTCGCGCGACCAATCACAAGCCGCGACGTCACCGCAAGGTCCTGCAAGCGCTGATTCGAAGGAAGGAAGGAAGGTTCCCGGTTAGTACCAGGGCGCGTCCGAGGGTGAGTATAGAGATATTTTTTATTTTAATTCTTTATTTTACACTTAAATATGGATCGCAGGGCCTGAAGGAGAGTTTCCGCTCCCTCAGACCCTGGGAACCATTGGAAACCCAATGCACCGCATTGGGTTTCGAGTTTCGGCCGACCCGATCCTATAAAAGTAAAAGTCGCTCAACCCTATCGGTGACACAATATATCATCACATCAGGCCTCCTGATGAGCCTAAGCAGACGAAACGTGAGGCGCTAAATTCATAAGGGCAGATGGTGTATGACGCTCTTTGAAACGCAGATGAGTATCAATGGTTTCCACATTTTTTGATATGAGGTATCTTACCGTGTGCATATATATATATGGTTTATCTGATATATCCGTGGTGAAGCAAGCTGTTATGGATATAGAGCATTTGTATCAAAGTGGTGATGTGCATTAATGGCTTATATCCTGATCGCATCAGATGTAAAGCAGTTGATACCCGGTACATGTGTATGGATACCTTTTGTCAAATTGTGCCTATTTTATTAAAATAGGCCTCTGATCTTTAAGGTCTAAGGCACAATATGCAAGCAGCATGAAACCTCTTTGTGATATGGTAGAGGTAGATATTTAATACCAGCCACTAGAGTGGTTACCAGGATCTGCTTATATTTGCTATCTATTACACCTGTCTTGCCCTGTTTGTGTTCATATTGTTTTTATGTCTTCTTGGGTCCTAGTCTTTCCCTTAGGACAGTACTTTCTTGTCTAGCAATAGAGGTCCTGTAGTCTGTGGGTAGAGGGGTTCATTAGCGGCTGTAGGGTTTAGTAGGGCCCCTAGGGTCAGCCATCGTGGAGCGGGGGCACCAATACGTTCCCCCCTAGGGTGTCAACCTCCGCTGGCAGGTAGGGCGTATCTAGGGTCCTATTTAGGGATTTCTAGTGTGACCCCATAGATTTTATTGGGTTGAACACTTTGTTTTGTTGGTTTTTTTGCAGTTGGGTCACTAATGGTGGCATTGTTTGCCTTGGTTTTAATAATAAAGAATATTTGGGCATCTACATGATTTTTAAATGATAGTGCCATTAATTCAAATTTTTTTTCATAACTACAATCAATATCTTGTATTTTTATCTTTCAATCACAATGAAGAGTTCTTTGAGTTAGGATACAATTTAGAGAGGTTGATTCACTGTCTTGTAAGAGTTAGGGTATGTGCACACATAGAATGGTCCACTGCGGATTTTTCCGCAGTGGATTTGATAAATCTGCAGGGCAAAAACGCTGCATTTTTGCTGCAGATTTACCGTGGTTTTTGTGCGGATTTCACTGCGGTTTTCTATTGGAGCAGGTGTAAAACCGCTACGGAATCCGCACAAAGAAGTGACATGCTGCGGAATGTAAACCGCTGCGTTTCCGCATATTTTTTTCCGCAGCATGTGCACAGCATTTTCTGTTTCCCATAGGTTTACATTGTAATGTAAACTTATGGGAAACGCTGTGGATCCGCAAGAAAAATCTGCATCGTGTGCACATAACCTAAGTGTGTATGTTTTGATGGTGACACCTCAAACAAAATTTGTTAATGTTCACATATGACCATTGTCTGAATGTGAGTGTCCAGCCAGGAGAGGGACTCTGCATTTCAAAGGCATAAAAGGCTGTAGTGACTGTTTCTACCAAAGCTGTATCAACCAATTATCCAATCAGCTTCAGGGATTAGTAATTAACTTTTGATTCTCTTTAGATCAGCTAATTGGATTTCCACTCCTTGGTAACTGAGAAAAATTCATTAATTTGTAAATGTCCTGTTCAAGCCTAAAGGTACCTTCACACTGAGCAACTTTAGAACGATAACGATAGTGATCCGTGACGTTGCAGCGTCCTGGATAGCGATATCGTTGTGTTTGACACGCAGCAGCGATCTGGATCCTGCTGTGACATCGCTGGTCGGAGCTAGAAGGCCAGAACTTTATTTCGTCGCTGGATCACCCGCTGACATCGCTGAATCGGCGTGTGTAATGCCGATCCACAGGGCCGTATTTGCCACTAGGCACGCGAGGGCACGTGCCTAGGGCGGCGACATTGCGGGGGGCGGCACCTGAGCAAGGTGTGTTGTTTTTTTTATAAGTCCCGGCCCGGGTCAAAAACGCGCCCGACGGCGCCGCCCCCCCCCCCCCACCTCCGAGTCCCCCCAGGCCCCCACCTCCGAGTCCCCCCACCTCCAAGTCTTCGAGTCCCACCCACCCTCCCTGAAGACGATACTCACCTGCTCCAGCGATGCCTGGTCTCAGCGTCTGTAGCGCGTCCTGAGTGAGCGGTCACGTGGCACCGCTAATTAAGGTCATGAATATGCGCATATTCATGACCTTAATTAGCGGTACCACATGACCGCTCACTCAGTCAGGACGAAGGCGCTGCGGCGCCGCGGGACAGAGCCGGAGCCGGCCCGGAGGGATGTTGGCGCGGTGTGTGGGACAGACAGGCAGCTGACAGGTGAGTATGAGGCGGGGGCGGGGGGAGGATGGGAAGCCACCCGCGCCATGCAAGATGGCCCGGGAGAAGGAGCGGGGAGGGGGGGGGGGGGTAATTATGAGCGCCATCAGCCATGCATAGGGAGGGGGGGGAATTATGAGCGCCATCAGCCATGCATAGGGGGGGGGGGGGAATTATGAGCGCCATCAGCCATGCATAGGGAGGGGGGGGAATTATGAGCGCCATCAGCCATGCATAGGGAGGGTGGGGTATTATGAGCGCCATCAGCCATGCATAGGGAGGGGGGGGAATTATGAGCGCCATCAGCCATGCATAGGGAGGGGGGGGAATTATGAGCGCCATCAGCCATGCATAGGGAGGGGGGGGAATTATGAGCGCCATCAGCCATGCATAGGGAGGGGGGGGGGGAATTATGAGCGCCATCAGCCATGCATAGGGAGGGGGGGGAATTATGAGCGCCATCAGCCATGCATAGGGGGGGGGGGAATTATGAGCGCCATCAGCCATGCATAGGGAGGGAGGGGGGAATTATGAGCCATCAGCCATGCATAGGGAGGGAGGGGGGGGGAATTATGAGCCATCAGCCATGCATAGGGGGAGGGGGGAATTGTGAGCCATCAGCCATGCATAGGGAGGGGGGGGGAATTATGAGCCATCAGCCATGCATAGGGGGGGGGGGGGAATTATGAGCCATGCATACAGGAGGAGGGGAGGGGGATATGAGCCATGGCCATTATACAATATGGAGCATCATGTGCGGTCATTATACAGTATTGAGCATCATGTGGGACCATTATACAGTATGGAGCATCATGTGCGGTCATTATACAGTATGGAGCATCATGTGTGGCCATTATACAGTATTGAGCATCATGTGCGGCCATTATACAGTATGGAGCATCATGTGCGGCCATTATACAGTATGGAGCATCATATGTGGTCATTATACAGTATGGAGCATCATGTGTGGTCATTATACAGTATTGAGCATCATGTGCGGCCATTATACAGTATGGAGCATCATGTGGGGTCATTATACAGTATTGAGCATCATGTGCGGCCATTATACAGTATGGAGCATCATGTGTGGTCATTATACAGTATTGAGCATCATGTGCGGCCATTATACAGTATGGAGCATCATGTGGGGTCATTATACAGTATGGAGCATCATGTGCGGCCATTATACAGTATGGACCATCATGTGTGGTCATTATACAGTATGGAGCATCATGTGCGGCCATTATACAGTATGGAGCACCATGTGGGGTCATTATACAGTATGGAGCATCATGTGTGGTCATTATACAGTATGGAGCATCATGTGTGGTCATTATACAGTATGGAGCATCATGTAGGGCCATTATACAGTATGTGGAGCACTGCGTAGCCATTATACAGTATGGAGCACTGCGTGGCCATATTTTTTTGGTTTTAAGTATTGTATATGAAACAGTGTGATCAGCAGTGCTGAATGGGTGTGGTTGGGACTTGGATATGGGTGTGATTAGTTGTGAAATGGGTGTGGTCAGAGGCGTGGCCCAAAATTTGCCGCGGCGCACTACGTGCGCCTCAACCTTTACACCTTTTTCCCTTCTTCAAAAGTTGGGGGGTATGGTACCGCATTTCCCAGATCACAGCAAGTACCACAAATCCCATAGGGAATGAATGAAACCAAACGCAGTGTTGCCGTAAGGGATCCGTTACGCGGCAGATGCAGAAAAACTGCCCGATCTGCTGCAAAAGGCGACTTTCACATCAGCGATTCTTGCCAAAGTCACTGCGGATAGTGTCATACTCACCAATGGGGGAGGCAGCACTAAAAGTGCCTAGCAGAAACTCTAAATACGGCCCTGCCGATCCAGCGATGTGTTCACTTGTAACCAGGGTAAACATCAGGTTACTAAGCGCAGGGCCACGCTTAGTAACCCGATATTTACCCTGGTTACCATTGTAAATGTAAAAAAAACAAAAAACACTACATATTTACATTCCGGTGTCTGTCGCGTCCCCCGGCGTCAGCTTCCCTGGACTGTGTCAGCGCCGGCCGGCCGTAAAGCAGAGCACAGCGGTGATGTCACCGCTCTGCTTTACGGCCGGCACTTACACAGTGCAGGGAAGCTGACGCCAGGGGACGCGACAGACACCGGAATGTAAGTATGTATTCTTTTTTTTTTTTTACATTTACAATGGTAACCAGGGTAAACATCAGGTTACTACGCGCTGCCCTGCGCTTAGTAACCCGATGTTTACCCTGGTTACCCGGGGACTTCGGCATCGTTAGTCGCTGGAGAGCTGTGTGACAGCTCTCCAACAACCACACAACGACTAAACAGCGACGCTGCAGTGACCGGCATCGTTGTCTACATCGCTGCAGCGTCGCTTAATGTGATGGTACCTTAATGGTACTTGCCATTATAACTGGCCAACCACCTTTTAACACCTTAGTGACGAGACAATATTGACCTTAATAACCAGGCCAAATTCACAATTCTGACCAGTGTCATTTTATGAAGTAATAACTCTAACGCTTCACCGGATACCGCAGATTCTGAGATTTTCTCGTGACATTGTACTTCAAAATAGTGGTAACATATGTTCAACATGACTTGCGTTTATTTGTGAAAATATCTGAAATTTGGCTAAAATTTAGCTATTTTTAAACTTTTAAATCTTATGCCCTTAACCCAAAGTTGTGAGACAAAATAGGTACCGTATATACTCGCTTGTACTTTTGCCATGAAAAACTGGGTAAGCTTATTGACTTTAGTATAAGCCGGGTATGCATTGTCCCCTCATCCCTATCATGGTATTTATGCCCCCCCTTCCCGTCATTGTAGGCATGGCCCCACATCCCTGCCGTTTTGTGCATGGCTCCCCAGTCCCCATCATGGTAGGCATGGCTCCTCAGCCCCTTATCCCTATGTATGATTCCTATTATTTAAAAAAATCCTATTTACCTGCCTGCATTCCCTTGCTAGCACTGCATCTCGTTCCGGCTTCCAGCAGCTCTTCCGGCCGTGGTCCAGCTCATTAAGGTAATGAATATGTGCGCCACGCCTATGGGAGTGGAGAGGCATGCATATTCATTACCTTAATGAGCGGTGCCACGCGACCGCTCGGCAGGAAGAGCTACTGGCACCGGAACAAACGTGTGTGCCAGAAGGAGAGTATGATGTATGCTGGAAGCCTGCAGCTTGCACTGTACGCTATTACAGCAGCGGCACAAGCTTTAGCCACAGATGCCAGCTCCGGCCTCTGTGACCCACTGCCCCGTCGCTCTCCCTTCCCTGCCAGCTTTCTGGGATCGTGACTCGTGTAAAAGCCGAAGGGGGGCGTTTTCAGCAGAAAAGTGCTGAAAAACTCGGCTTATACATGAGTATATACGGTACTAAATAACATTCCCACTTATCTACTTTACGTCTGCATCATTTTTTAAACATTTTTTTGTTAGGATGTTGTAAGGGTTAAAAGTTGACCAGCAATTTCTAATTTTTCTAACAAAATTTACAAATCCAATTTTTTATTTTTTTAGGCACCACATCACATTTGAAGTAACTTTGGGGGCTTATATGACAGAAAATATCCCAAAGTGACACCATTTTAAAAACTGCACCCCTCAAGGTGCTCAAAACCACATTCAAAAAAATGTATCAACCGATGCTTTACATGAACTAAAGCAATGTGGAAGAAACAAAAAAATGAACATTTTTAACCCCTTTACCCCCAAGGGTGGTTTGCACGTTAATGACCGGGCCAATTTTTACAATTCTGACCACTGTCCCTTTATGAGGTTATAACTCTGGAACGCTTCAACGGATCCCAGTGAATCTGACATTGTTTTCTCGTGACATATTGTACTTCATGACAATGGTAAAAATTCTTTGATAGTACCTGCATTTATTTGTGAAAAAACGGAAATTTAGCGAAAATTATGAAAATTTCGCAATTTTCCAACTTTGAATTTTTATGCAATTAAATCACAGAGATATGTCACACAAAATACTTAATAAGTAACATTTCCCACATGTCTACTTTACATCAGCACAATTTTGGAACCAAAATTTTTTTTTGTTAGGGAGTTATAAGGGTGAAAAGTTGACCAGCAATTTCTCATTTCTACAACACCATTTTTTTTTAGGGACCACATCTCATTTGAAGTCATTTTGAGGGGTCTATATGATAGAAAATACCCAAGTGTGACACCATTCTAAAAACTACACCCCTCAAGGTGCTCAAAACCACATTCAAGAAGTTTATTAACCCTTCTGGTGCTTCACAGGAATTTTTTGAATGTTTAAATAAAAATGAACATTTAACTTTTTTTCACAAAAAATTTAATTCAGCTCCAATTTGTTTTATTTTACCAAGGGTAACAGGAGAAAATGGACCCCAAACATTGTTGTACAATTTGTCCTGAGTACGCCAATACCCCACATGTGGGTGTAAACCACTGTTTGGGCGCATGGCACAGCTCGGAAGCGAAGGAGCGCCATTTGACTTTTCAATGCAAAATTGACTGGAATTGAGATGGGACGTCATGTTTCGTTTGGAGAGCCCCTGATGTGCCTAAACATTGAAACCCCCCACATGTGACACCATTTTGGAAAGTAGACCCCCTAAGGAACTTATCTAGAGGTGTGGTGAGCTCTTTGACCCACCAAGTGCTTCACAAAAGTTTATAATGTAGAACCGTAAAAATAAAAAATCATATTTTTTCACAAAAATTATCTTTTCGCCCCCAATTTTTTATTTTTCCAAGGGTAAGAGAAGAAATTGGACCCCAAAAGTTGTTGTACAATTTGTCCTGAGTACTCTGATACCCCATATGTGGGGGAAAACCACTGTTTGGGCGGATGGGAGAGCTCGGAAAGGAAGGAGCGCCGTTTGACTTTTCAATGCAAAATTGACAGGAATTGAGATGGGACGCCATGTTGCGTTTGGAGAGCCACTGATGTGCCTAAACATTGAAACCCCCCACAAGTGACACCATTTTGGAAAGTAGACCCCCTAAGGAACTTATCTAGAGGTGTGGTGAGCACTTTGACCCACCCAGTGCTTCACAGAAGTTTATAATGCAGAACCGTAAAAATAAAAAATCATATTTTTTCACAAAAATTATCTTTTCGCCCCCAATTTTTTATTTTTCCAAGGGTAAGAGAAGAAATTGGACCCCAAAAGTTGTTGTACAATTTGTCCTGAGTACGCTGATACCCCATATGTGGGGGTAAACCACTGTTTGGGCGGATGGGAGAGCTCGGAAAGGAAGGAGCGCCGTTTGACTTTTCAATGCAAAATTGACAGGAATTGAGATGAGACGCCATGTTGCGTTTGCAGAGCCCCTAATGTACCTAAATAGTAGAAACCCCTCACAAGTGACACCATTTTGGAAAGTAGACCCCCTAAGGAACTTATCTAGATGTGTGGTGAGCGCTTTGACCCACCAAGGGCTTCACAGAAGTTTATAATGGAGAGCCGTAAAAATAAAACAAAATTTTTTTCCCACAAAAATTATTTTTTAGCCCCCAGTTTTGTATTTTCCTGAGGGTAACAGGAGAAATTGGACCCCAAAATTTGTTGTCCAATTTGTCCTGAGTGCGCTGATACCCCATATGTGGGGGGAAACCACTGTTTGGGCGCATGGGAGGGCTCGGAAGGGAAGGAGTGCCATTTGAATGCAGACTTAGATGGAATGGTCTGCAGGTGTCACATTGCGTTTGCAGAGCCCCTAATGTATCTAAACAGTAGAAACCCCCCACAAGTGACACCATTTTGGAAAGTAGACCCCTTAAGGAACTTATCTAGATGTGTGGTGAGCGCTTTGACCCGTGACCAAGGGCTTCACAGACGTTTATAATGGAGAGCCGTAAAAATAAAACAAAAATTTTTTCCCACAAAAATTATTTTTTAGCCCCCAGTTTTGTATTTTCCCGAGGGTAACAGGAGAAATTGGACCCCAAAATTTGTTGTCCAATTTGTCCTGAGTGCGCTGATACCCCATATGTGGGGGGGAACCACTGTTTGGGCGCATGGGAGGGCTCGGAAGGGAAGGAGCTCCATTTGGAATGCAGACTTAGATGGAATGGTCTGCAGGTGTCACATTGCATTTGCAGAGCCCCTAATGTACCTAAACAGTAGAAACCCCCCACAAGTGACACCATTTTGGAAACTAGACCCCCTAAGGAACTCATCTAGATGTGTTGTGAGAGCTTTGAACCCCCAAGTGTTTCACTACAGTTTGTAACGCAGAGCCGTGAAAATTAAAAAAAAATCTTTCCCCCCAAAATTATTTTTTAGCCCCCAGTTTTGTATTTTCCCGAGGGTAAGAGGAGAAATTCCACCCCAAAAGTTGTTGTCCAATTTGTCCTGAGTACGCTGATATCCCATATGTTGGGGAGAACCACCGTTTGGGCGCATGGGAGGGCTCGGAAGGGAAGGAGTGCCATTTGGAATGCAGACTTAGATGGAATGGTCTGCAGGCGTCATATTGCGTTTGCAGAACCCCTAATGTACCTAAGCAGTAGAAACCCCACACAAGTGACCCCATATTGGAAACTAGACCCCCCAGGGAACTTATCTAGATGTGTTGTGAGAACTTTGAAACCC
Source organism: Ranitomeya imitator (assembly GCF_032444005.1). NCBI lineage: Eukaryota > Metazoa > Chordata > Amphibia > Anura > Dendrobatidae > Ranitomeya > Ranitomeya imitator. Next base: position 492,609,295 of record NC_091283.1, on the reverse strand, counting down.
CAAGTGTTTCACTACAGTTTATTACGCAGAGCCGTAGAAATAAAAAATCTTTTTTTTCCCACAAAAATTATTTTTTAGCCCCCAGTTTTGTATTTTCCCAAGGGTAACAGGAGAAATTGGACCCCAACAGTTGTTGTCCTATTTGTCCTGAGTACGCTTATATCCCATATGTTGGGGTAAACCCCTGTTTGGGCACACGTGCAAGCTCGGAAGGGAAGAAGCACTGTTTTACTTTTTCAACGCAGAATTGGCTGGAATTGAGATCGGACGCCATGTCGCTTTTGGAGAGCCCCTGATGTGCCTAAACAGTGGAAACCCCCCAATTATAACTGAAACCCTAATCCAAACACTCCCCTAACCCTAATTCCAACGGTAACCCTAACCACACCTCTAACCCTGACACACCCCTAACCCTAATCCCAACCCTATTCCCAACTGTAAATGTAATCTTAACCCTAACTGTAACTTTAGCCCCAACCCAAACTGTAGCCCTAGCCCTAACCCTAACCCTAGCCCTAACCCTAGCCCTAACCCTAGTCCTAACCCTAGCCCTAACCCTAACCCTAGCCCTAACCCTAACAATAGCCCTATCCCTAGCCCTAACCCTAGCCCTAGCCCTAATGGGAAAATGGAAATAAATACATTTTTTTAATTTTTCCCTAACTAAGGGGGTGATGAAAGGGGATTTGATTTACTTTTATAGTGGGTTTTTTATCGGATTTTTATGATTGGCAGCCGTCACACACTGAAAGACGCTTTTTATTGCAAAAAATATTTTTTGCGTTACCACATTTTGAGAGCTATAATTTTTCCATATTTTGGTCCACAGAGTCATGTGAGGTCTTGTTTTTTGCAGGATGAGTTGACATTTTTATTGGTAACATTTTCGGGCACGTGACATTTTTTGATCGCTTTTTAATCCGATTTTTGTGAGACAGAATGACCAAAAACCAGCTATTCATGAATTTCTTTTGGGGGAGGCGTTTATACCGTTCCGCGTTTGGTAAAATTGATAAAGCAGTTTTATTCTTCGGGTCAGTACGATTACAGCGACACCTCATTTATATCATTTTTTTTATGTTTTGGCGCTTTTATACAATAAAAACTATTTTATAGAAAAAATAATTATTTTGGCATCGCTTTATTCTCAGGACTATAACTTTTTAATTTTTTTCCTGATGATGCTGTGTGGTGGCTCGTTTTTTGCGGGACAAGATGACGCTTTCAGCGGTACCATGGTTATTTATATCTGTCCTTTTGATCGCGTGTTATTCCACTTTTGGTTCGGCGGTATGATAATAAAGCGTCGTTTTTTGCCTCGTTTTTTTTTTTTCCTTACGGTGTTTACTGAAGGGGTTAACTAGTGGGCCAGTTTTATAGGTCGGGCCGTTACGGACGCGGCGATACTAAATATATGTACTTTTATTGTTTTGTTTTTTTTATTTAGATAAAGAAATGTATTTATGGGAATAATATTTATTTATTTTTTCATTATTTAGGAATATTTTTTTTTATTTTTTTTTAACACATTTGGAAATTTTTTTTTTAACTTTTTTACTTTGTCCCAGGGGGGGACATCACAGATCGATGATCTGACAGTTTGCACAGCACTCTGTCAGATCACCGATCTGATAGCAGTGCAGGCTGCTTCACAGTGCCTGCTCTGAGCAGGCTCTGTGAAGCCACCTCCCTCCCTGCAGGACCCGGATCCGCGGCCATCTTGGATCCGGGCCTGGAGCAAGCAGGGAGGGAGGTAAGACCCTCGCAGCAACGCGATCACATCGCGTTGCTGCAGGGGGCTCAGGGAAGCCCGCAGGGAGCCCCCTCCCTGCGCGATGCTTCCCTGCACCGCCGGCACATCGCGATCATCTTTGATCGCGGTGTGCCAGGGGTTACTGTGCCGGGGGCGGTCCGTGACCGCTCCAGGCACATAGTGCCGGATGTCAGCTGCGATAGGCAGCTGACACCCGGCCGCGATCGGCCGCGCTCTCCCCGTGAGCGCCGCCGATCGCGCTGGACGTAGTATCCCGTCCGTGGTCATGGGGGCCCACCCCACCTCGACGGGATAGTACGTCCGATGTCAGAAAGGGGTTAACTTTTTTTTTTTCACAAATTTTACTTTAGCTCCTAATTTATTTTCACAGGGGTAAAAGGAGAAAACCTGTTACCCTAAAACTTATGCAATTTCTCCTGAGTATGCCAATACTCCATATGTGAGGGAAAACTACTATTTGGGTGCACAGCAAGGCTCGGAAGGGAAGGAGCGCCATTTGACTTTTTGAAAGCAAAAATGGCTGGGGTTCTCCAACTGCGACATGGAGTCTGCTCTCGCTTCCAATGTACCTAAACAGTGGAAACCCCCCATGGGTGACCCCATTTTGATGAGCACCTTGAACCCTCAGGTGCTTCATGGAAGTATAACGTAGAGCTGTGGGGGAAAAAAATCACATTTTACCAAGAAAAATGTAGTTAGTCCCAATTTTTTTTACTTTCCCAAGCGTAACAGGAGAAAACGTTTGAAGAGCCTCTGATATGCCTAAACAGTGAAACAGCCCCCATGCCTCCAACACACACAAGTGACCCCATTTTGGAAATTACACCTGTCAAGGATTTTATCCAGTGAGCATTTTTGAACCCACAGGTACCACACTGAATTTGATTAGATTCGGTCGTTGTATTGAAAATTTTAATTTTTTTCTTTATAAATGTTCTCTTCCCCCCTCAGGGCCCCCCCCCCCCCCCCCCAAATTTGTAATTTTCACAATGGATAATAGGAGAAAATGGGCCCCATAATTTATTGCACAATTTGTTCCAAAAACAACTATACTCCATATGTGATCAAAAACATTTGCTTGGACACATGGCTAGTAAAGGGAAGAGCACCATTTGCCTGGGACAGATTGTAAATGCCATGTTGCATTTGACATGGAAACAGCAGAAATCTCCCACAGGTGACCCCATTTTGGAAACTAGACCCCCCCAAGGAATTCATGTAGGGGTTTAGTGAGTATTTTGAACCCACAGAATTCTATAAGATTGAGATGTGGCAATATAACATTTTAGTGCTAAAAATGTAATTTTTGTATTTGCTACAAATTTGTCAGGTATGCAAGGGTTAATAAGGGAAATTAGACCCCACAATTTGTTGTGCAATTTCTCCCGAAGGCGGTGCTGTCCCATATGTTGTCAGAAATTTCTGTTGGGCCACATATCAGGGCTGAGCTGGAAGGAGCTCTATTTGGTTTTCGGAGCACAGATTTTGCTGGAATAGCTTACGGGCACATTTGCGGAGCTGTGAAGGTGCCAGAACAGCACAAAAAAAAACAAATGCAACCCCATTGTAGAAACTGCACCTCTCAATGAATTAATCAACAGCTGCAGGGCCTATTGTAATAATAATCTTTATATAGAGCTAACATATTCCGCAGCGCTTTGCATTTTGCACACATTATCATTGCTGTCCCCGATGGGGCTCACAATCTAAATTCCCTATCAGTATGTCTTTGGAATGTGGGAGGAAACCCACACAAACACAGAGAGAGCATACAAACTCTTTGCAGATGTTGTCCTTGGTGGGGTTTGAACCCAGGACTCCAGCGCTGCAAGGCTGCTGTGCTAACCACTGCGCCACCGTGCCACCCACATTTATTGTAATATCCGTTCCAGGCTTTATTCTGGAGAATCGCAAGTCTGCCAGTCTAGTACCCATACGTTGTGTCTGGAGCCATGTTGCTTTTCCAGAGTTGTTCTGCCAGTAACGTGGGAACCCCCCTTATAGTTTCTGTGACATATGATGGACTTGAGTGGTGGCTGGTTTTCTGTGGCATAAATTTAGGGTTTTTATTGGTAACATTTTGGGGTGCATAATATTTTTCGATCTCTTCCAGAATAAGGCTGGATCACATTCTTGTGCTCTACACTTAGGGTTTCCGTGTAAATCCCACAAAATGAAATTCAGACTAAACCCCCAATGGAACTACCCACCATGAGGCAGATGGAGACACTTCCGTTTGGCTTCTGCTCCAGTGATGTCCATTTTTTTAAATTTATTTATTCTTTTTGCTGTGCAAAGATTTGTGGTGGCCAAGACTTGTTTGCTAAAAAGACGCCCAAAATGATGAGACCCCGCCAGAAGACAGACCAGTCCAAAGTGATGCCATCAGCCTCATAAGTGAGTGGTTCCCTCCGAGGGTTGTGTCTGAAACATGGTTTTGGGGAATTTACACAGAAACCCTGACGTAAGCGCTCAATGGAGAGCACAGAATAAATGTGAATCGAGCCATAATCCGATTTTTGGGAGGTAGAATGAACAAATAGCAGAAGAATCGTTCTTATATTTAGCTTTGCTTAGCTCCTCGCGCAGTGTAAGTGATAATTCTAATTTATTTTTCTGGTTGGTGCGATTACAGCGATACCAGATTTATATAGTGTTTTTTTTAATAAGGTTTTGCTGCTATCACACAAAATGCTGTTTTTTTTAAAAAATAAATAGTAGGTATTTTTTGTCACCATACTTGATATTTTTGGTACTTTTTACTTTTTTTTTTTTTTTTGGCAAATGAGCTATACTAGTGCTTGTTTTTTTGCGGGACAGTTTGGCGTTTCAATTTATACTTTTTTTTTCATGACTTTTTGATTACTTTTTATTCACTTCTTGTGAGTCACTGACTAAAAAGCGACTTAATATATATACTTTTTTTTTTACTTTCTCCCTTTTTTTTTTTTACTTTATTCCCACTGTAGAACAGCTATAACTTAGTGGCTCACTGCCTGAGCCTGTGATCCTCAGCTTATTGCTGGATCTTACAGGCCACTATACCCTTGGGTCATCACATGACCTCAGGGTACCATGGTAACCATCGGGACCCCTGATTCTCATTGCGAGGGTCTGATGGTTACTAAGGGTGTCTTGTGATCCCCCCTCCCCTTGTAACAATGTAAATACTGCTGTCGTGATTGTTAGCGGTCTTTAATCACTTAATTTGTCCCGATCGGTCGCAAAACCAGCTGCGCTGATACTACAGGGTGTCAGCTGTCGTGTGCAGATGACACCTGCGGGAATTGTCGTTGCTGTTCCCTTATTCCACATCACTGTTTTAAAATGGCAATTTCGGCGTTCATTAATGGGTTAAATGGGATAGCCTTCCTTGTAAAATACAAATAACATATACCTCCGGCAGCATTCCAGCAGTGTCTGTCTCCCAGAACTTTGGCTGCAGGGCTTATGTGGCAGAACAATCAGTAGTTCCTATTGAGCTGCTGCACATTTACTTTTCCCCCAGACATGTGGAAGAAGCTATCTCAACCGACTCCACCATACTCGGGAGCTTGTGCCTTGGCTGAGTGCTCCTATGTTTTCTATGGGAACCACTGCCAGACCTTGCAGCGTTTTATTTCCAGGGAGAACAAATCGTCCATAGGAAATACAATGCGCTGGATCCTTCTCTCATCACCATCCTCTGTCAGAGTAGAGAAGAAGACATCCCTTGACCCAAGCTCTACGTCTAGGTATCAACCCACATCGCTACTCCTGTTTAACTCCAAACTTCTTGAACAGCATGTTCAAATCAAGCTTTCCTCCCACCTCTCATGTAACCTACTCTGCCAACCTACAATCTGGCATCTGTCCCCATCACTCCATAAAAATTGCCCTAACCAAAGGTAAAGGGAATCGGTCAGTACAGAATGACTTGCATATGCTGATGATGTTCCCTCTCTGCTGACCAAGATTCCTCAGTGTCTTATCAGCCATATTCTTCTTCATCTCATCACTCTTTCGAAAACTCAATTTGGGCACAACTGAACTCCTCTCTAGTCCATCAAATCCCCTATCAGATCTATCAAAATTAAATCACGCTTTCCCAAGTACTGGAAGTCTACTGTTTTGGTGTAACCTTTGACTGTCCTGTCCTTCAAACCACACAAACCAGTATAGCCACCCTTCTTTTTCAATAACAGTCATAAGCCTTCCATGTATTTGGGCAGAAACTGAGGGACCTGCGAAGACCTGGTCACATGCCATTCTTAGAAACCAGCGTAGTAGCAGGGGAGCAGTGATCTGACAAGGCACACGTAAGGTCAAGCTACCAACACTGCCTATCAGGAGTCGTAGAGGAAGGGACCATGGTCCTATAGACCTGTAGCGATCCCCTCAGCACAGACAATGGGAAATTAAGATGGATTTTCTGCAAATGTGATTTATTTTTTGAGCCGGCACCAGTGAAATTGTCCTACGTTTCAACCAGCTTGTGGCCTTTATCAGGGCCATCTGTGTGGATCGTGGCCTCGTGTGTGTATGTGGAGCCCTATGTGTCACATCTGGCAAGTGGAAAGCTTGCGTGTAGGTGGTCATTCTACTCTGGCTGGGGAGAGGACGGTGGGCATCGTACTGTGTGTTTAGGTGGCCCTAGAAAAACACATGAGTCTCATTAGGAGCACATATGTGTTGGCGCATGTAATGAAGGCTGAGGTTAGGGAAGCAGCTCGCTGCACGTGCCCCAATATGTGTCCCCATCTTTCAAAGTTGGGAGGGATGGATTTCTTTCGGACAGTTTTTTTTTTTCAGGACATGACAGTCAGTGAAAAAAACCTGGCCTGTGAGTGGATTTTCAGATGGTTGGCAGCCCTGACTGTATCTATCTATCTATCTATCTATAGCATCGTGATTACTCGCTAATCCTGCCCCCTGCACAATAGCTCCGTCCCCACCACATCACCACACATAATCCCGCCCCCACCACATTACCACACACAATCCCGCCCCCCCAACACATCACCACACATAATCCCGCCCCCCACCCTATTACCACACATAATCCCGCCCCCCCACCACATCACCACACATAATCCTGCCCCCCACCACATCACCACACATAATCCCGCCCCCCACCACATCACTGTTATGATACGGTTGTTTAGGAGCAACATGGAACGAGCTCTGAAGGAAGTGGTAACTGTACTGACCGCAGTCCCTAAGCTCAACACAACACTAGAAGTAGCCGTGGGATGCTCCTAACTCTCCCTAGGCACCTCGTCACAGCCTAAGAGCTAACTACCCCTAAAGAGAGAAGCAGGAAAACTATCTTGCCTCAGAGAAAATCCCCAAAGGATAGATTAGCCCCCCCACAAATAATGACTGTGAGTGGAGAGGGAAAAGACATACACAGAATGAAACCAGGATGAACACAGGAGGCCAGTCTAGCTAAATAGATAGGACAGGATGGAATACTGTGCGGTCAGTATAAAACACTACAAAAATCCACACAGAGTTTACAAAAAATCTCCACACCTGACTAAAGGTACCTTCACACTAAACGATGCTGCAGCGATCCAGTCAACGATCCGGATCGCTGCAGCGTCGCTGTTTGGTCGCTGGAGAGCTGTCACACAGACAGCTCTCCAGCGACCAACGATGCCGATAACCAGGGTAAACATCGGGTTACTAAGCGCAGGGCCGCGCTTAGCAACTCGATGTTTACCCTGGTTACCATCCTAAAAGTAAAAAAACCAAACGCTTCATACTTACCTTCTGCTGTCTGTCCCCGGCGCTGTGCTTCTCTGTACTGGCTGGGAGCACAATGGCCGGAAAGCAGAGCGGTGACGTCACCGCTCTGCTTTCCGGCCGCTGTGCTCACAGTGAGTGCAGGAAAGCACAGCGCCAGAGGACAGACAGCGGAAGGTAAGTATGAAGCGTTTGTTTTTTTTACTTTTAGGATGGTAACCAGGGTAAACATCGGGTTACTAAGCGCGGCCCTGCGCTTAGTAACCCGATGTTTACCCTGGTTACCAGCGAAGACAGCGCTGAATCGGCGTCACACACGCCGATTCAGCGATGTCTGCGGGAGTCCAGCGACCAAATAAAGTTCTGGCCTTCTAGCCCCAACCAACGACATCACAGCAGGATTCTGATCGCTGCTGCGTGTCAAACTGAACGATATCGCTGGCCAGGACGCTGCAACGTCACGGATCGCTAGCGATATCGTTTAGTGTGAAGGTACCTTAAAGGTGTGGAGGGTAAATCTGCTTCCCAGAGCTTTCAGCAAGACAGAATTAATTCATACTGATAAGCTGGACAAACATAGAAAGCACAGAACGGATAAGTCCACAATCTATGGACAGAAAAGAGCAAGCAAAAATTTAGCTTTGCTGAACTGGTCAGGATAACAGGGAAATCCAAAGAGATGTGAATCCAACCAGGAACCATTTACAAGTGGCACTGGCTGAAGGAAAGAGCCAGGCATAAATAGCCGAGCAGAAAAGACGATCAGTGGAAGCAGCTGCAGACAGCTAAATCCAAGGAGCAGCCATACCACTAGAAACCACAAGAGGGAGCCCAAGAGCAGAACTCACAAAAGTGCCACTTACAACCACCAGAGGGAGCCCAAGAGCGGAATTCACAACACATCACCACACAATCCCGCCCCCCAACACATCACCACACATAACCTCGCCCCCAACACATCACCACACATAATCCTGCCCCCACCACATCACCACACATAATCCCGCCCCCCACCACATCACCACACATAATCCCTCCCCCCAACACATCACCACACATAATCCCACCCCATCACCACACAATCCCCCCACCCCATCACCACACATAATCCCGCCCCCCCACCCCATCACCACACATAATCCCACCCCCCCCACCTCATCACCACACATAATCCCGCCCCCCACCCCATCACCACACATAATCCCGGCCCCCCCACCCCATCACCACACAATCCCGCCCCCCCACCCATCACCGCACATAATCCCGCCACCCACCCCATCACCACACATAATCCTGCCCCACCACCCCATCAGCACACATAATCCCACCCCATAACCACACATAATCCCACCCCCCACCCCATTACCACACATAATCCCACCCCCCACCCCATTACCACACATAATAGCACCCCCCCACCCCATTACCACACATAATCCCGCCTCCCCACCACACACAATCCCGCCCCCCACCACATCACCACACATAATCCCGCCCCTTCACCACATCACCACACATAATCCCACCCCCAACACATCACCACATATAATCCCGCCCCCAACACATCACCACACATAATCCCGCCCCCACCACATCACCACACAATCCCGCACCCCCACCACATCACCACACATATTCCCGCCACCACATCACCACACATAATCCCCCCACCACATCACCACACATAATCCCCCCACCATATCACCACATATAATCCCGCTTCCCCAACACATCACCACACATAATCCTGCCCCCCACCACACATAATCCCGCCCCCCACCACATCACACATATTCCCACCACATCACCACACATAATCCCGCCACATCACCACACATAATCCCGCCCGCCCACCACATCACCACACATAATTTCGCCCCCACCACATCACCACACATAATCCCGCCCCCAACACATCACCACACATAATCCCGCCCCCCACCACATCACCACACATAATCCCGCCCCCCAACACATCACCACACATAATCCCACACACAAAATCCCATATTACCACATGAGGCTCCGTCCCCCACATTACCACACGAGGCTCCGTCCCCCACATTACCACACGAGGCTCCATCCCCACACATTAACACACGAGGCTCCGTCCCTCCACATTACCACACAAGGCTTCGTCCCCACACATTACTACACGAGGCTCCATCCCCCCACATTACCACACGAGGCTCCGTCCCCACTCAATACCACACAAGGCTCTGTCTTTACACATTACCACATGAGGCTGCGGCCCCACACATTACCACACGAGGCTGCATCCCCACACATTACCACACGAGGCTCCGTCCCCACACATTACCACACGAGGCTCCGTTCCCACACATTACCACATGAGGCTCCATCCCCACACATTACCACACGAGGCTCCATCCCCACACAATACCACACAAGGCTCCGTCCCCACACATTACCACACAAGGCTCCATCCCCACACATTACCACACGAGGCTCCGTCCCCCCACATTACCACATGAGGCTGCGTCCCCACACATTACCACATGAGGCTCCGTCCCCACACATTACCACATGAGGCTCCGTCCCCACACATTACCACACGAGGCTCCGTCCCCACACATTGCCACACGAGGCTCCGCCCCTCCACATTACCACACGCAACACTTCCTTTCTATGTAATTCAACCACTTCAGCCAAGAAGAGTCGCCAGGTCCATCTCACAGGCCGCAGGAAAATCCGGACAACAATGCAGTAGCTGATCGACAACAATATCGACTAAATCGTAGGATTGGTTATCAACAACGAACACCTGAGCAGATTGATAAGGACAGAGAGAGATATCACAAGGTTTGTATCAACCAAGTGACAGAAAGAAGGGAAGCTGATATATATATATATATATATATATATATATATATATAACCAGCGTCAACGAAGAAGGAATTTAACACCTGCGGAAGTTGAAAACAACAATGCCTGTCGACGTTAAACTGCCACTACCTTCGAGGTATGCAGCAAGAAATCCAGACAATATACCCAGTGAACACCACGTGGGAAAGCGAGACGTTACGTGTAGTGATTGCGGTGCATCTCACTTTTGGAAAGAAAAATTACATAGTGCAAAGTTTGCGTCGTGCTGCGGAAGTGGTACTATACACTTACGAGAAGTAAATGAATATCCCCAGCAGTTTCAAGCATGGTTAACTGAAGATACGAACTAGGCAAAAAAATTTATTTTAAGTTAATTTACCACCTACGTAAGCGCTATTGAATGTTGTCATTATTTACTTTAGCTTAATCACCAGCAGCGTTAATTAGATAGCAATGAGCATGCCGAGCGTTAGCTGGCTGGAAACAGCTAGTTACATCAGATAGGGGAAGTAGACTACACTTTCCTGTATGGCACTTTCAATGAATGCAGCACCTTCATTTACCAATAGGAGGCAGCAAGGAGCTGAAGAGACAAAATGCATTGGTATCTAAACCTTTGTGTCTGGCAGGGCCTGGAGTCCTCTTTTTTAATTGGTTGAAGCATGGGTGACACAGACTGGCAGCGCCGCCTCTGAATGGTCTAGATTTCATGTCTTGACTTGACGGCAAGCCTTGATTTGTCGAATTTCCTTACACTGCTGTTCTAGCTACTGGCAGCCACAATGGTGGCTTCCTAGCTCTTCCAGTAACGGATATGAATGAATGGATCAGCTTGCTGGCCTTGTTTCTAGTCATATTTCCTGAGGCGGATAACACATCCTGACCATGTGCTGCTGACAAAAATGTCGTTACAGTCTATCAGCGCTGCATGATGAGTCGCACAACTGTATCAATAAGGATTTAGACAGTGAATGGGTTCAGAGATCTTAAAATGATAAAGCCAATGAATATTTCTCATTTATGTATATATTTACGTAAAACTGGAAAATCCCTTGAACTTCATGTTTACGTTATCGTTACTTCTCTTCTTTGGGATTTGCTGCTTTCTGCAGAAATGTGTCCTGATAAGTTCAAATGTGGATTTAAGTCTTAAAACTGTAGATTTAGTATTTTCTGAACTTAAAATATCTTTTATCTTTACTCTGGAGGTGAACAAGTATTTGTAGGTGCCTTTATTTAGGGTGCACGTGATTATTTGATGTTCACGTGAAATGCATAATTCTAACTAATGCAGACTACAGATAAGTACGGTATATATGGTCGGCTACTTATACCTGGCGCCCCATGTCTCTTGGGCCCAATGGCCCCCAGTCTGCATTAACCATATGTACACCCTTTTGTTCTCAGATGTGACCCATACATAAACATTATGTAGTTGCATGTGGTTGAAAAGTGATGCAATGTCGCCATCTTGTGGTTAGTAGCAGCAGAACCTGGAATTCATACACTGAAAGACTGCAATTTTATATAGTGCATGGATATGGGGTGGAAGCGCTACACCAATGGCATAGCATGGGAGAAAAGAGAGGAGGGCAGACAAAGGGACTGTTGGGTGCACATTTCAAAAGAAGAAAAAGTTTTGTTATTACTTTATCTTTTGAAATATTGCAGTTTCAAGAAGTGACGTCCTTAATGCTGAAGGATTTGGCACATGTTTTAGACATCCTGCCAGGTACCCCAGATTTTTTTGGAGAGAGCCAATGTCAACTGTATTGGGCAGGAGCATACCTCCCAGTTTTAAGAGGGTGACGTATAATGCAGCCCCCAGTCCTTTACATGTGTCTGCATGGAAATATTGTTCCTAATGAAGTGAAGCCCATTAGTGATCCCAATAGTCTAATACCCCTTTCATTTCTTCAGTGTCCCCAAAAGTATGATGCTCCCAAATAGCCCATCACAGTATGTCGCCCCCCGCCACAAGGTATAATGCCCCCGCAGTCTCCCGCCCTCACAGTTTGAATTTCCTGCGATGACCCCACATAGTGTGCCCCTGAGCTCTTTCACATTCCTGTTCCACTAAGCCTGAGCTGCCCCGTGCATGCCCAGTTACGTGACCTGAGACTGTCCTGTGACTTAAGGGTCCTTCAATCTCTGCCTAGACTGAACGGTGGAGCATGGATCAAATGGCTCTCATTGTGTTTAACTATATCTTTTTCCTAAGGACACATATTCTGCAGAAGTTGGGATGTATTCCTGACCTCCCAGGACAGCTCCCCAAATTTATGACTGCCCTATTGTATCCAGGACATTTGGAAGGTTTGCATAGATATCCAGGGCCCCATTACAAAGATCTGATTTTGCTTCCCCCCCCCCCCCCCCAAAGGCCTATGCAACAACCCATCTGGTCTTTGCAATGGAGCCAAGGAAACCCATTGGGGTGACAGAGCCCTCCCTCCCCAGTTTAACCACTTGGATAAAGTGGCAAATGGTGTCCATGGCATCTAAGGGGTTAAACATTTTCTGCCATCAGAGCTAGCTCCAATTGCAGCAGTTATCAACTGTGGTCTGTTGCGCAAAACAGCCGGTATCTGTGAGCCCACGGCACATATAAATCTCCCCTAACTTTTGACATACATATGCCAGATGAATAGAGAAGTGGGCAGACGCTGACTGAGACCCCCTCCCCAGCCCATGGCCACCATAGCCGTAGCAGTCATGTAGCCTGAGACCACTGGCATCAACTTGACACTGATACAGTTAGTTGGATCCTCCTGTGGTAGAACAGGCAGCCATAAGCCACCAATATCCATCCTGTAGGCGTGCGGCATGCAAGACACCAGCCTAACAGTGCAGATGGCGCTATGACATTACTGCATTGTGCCGCCTGTGCCCTGCTTCTTTGTGTGCGTGGGAGAACAGACATGGATTGGATTGTATAAAAATTATATTTTGAGGAGGTGGCACTACGGAGGCACTGTTACTGGGTCAGGGGTGCAATTCTTGCCTTACTTTAGGCACTAGCAATCCATGCTACCCCACTGGGGGGGATGAGCAAAGGGTGAACAAGAGCAGAACTATGTAGTAGTTTTACATGGGACTGCAGATAATCCTCATACATTAAGTAAATTTGAACATAGAAGCATCATTTTGAGCAATACATCTGACCTCCAAGTTCTACAGCCTTTTTGGCATTCTTATTTTTGAGCTTTGACTTCATGGAAATTTCTTGGCATGGTGTAATCTGCCAACTCATTTTTATATAAGCGACAATTGAATCATGTCATACGTATGACCCCTTATCCACATCCTAAAATACAGACTCCAAAATAAATACAGTATATGCGACTGAATATTCCTAGACATTAGACCTAACCCATCAGTTACTTAATGTGGTAGGAAAAAAAGAGGTAGAGTAACTGCAGCATCAGGACATGGCATCTAGAAAGCCTGACTGCTCTTTCGGGAGTCTAGGAGGAATGCCTATTCTCTGGAGTCTCTAAAGCATTTTGGTATACCGTAACTAAAAGGCCAATGATATCACATCGTTTTGGATATTTTTTTATTGTTAATACATAATTCTAAATGTACAGAGGGTGAAATAAGTATTAAATACGGCACCAATTTTCTAAGTGAATATATTTTTAAAGGTGCTATTGACATGAAATTCTTACCAGATGTCTGTAACAATCCATTCAATCCACACAGGCAAATAAATATGTTATATGTAATAATGAGAAATGAAACAGGGAAAATTATTAAATACATGAAGAATGACAGGTGCAAAAAACTGTGGAAAGTCATGACACGACACCAACTGAAATCTATCAAATTTTAAAAAGCAATTCTGTCACTTAGTGAAAATTAATATCAGCTGGTTCAACTGATGATGTATAAAAGAGCCATCAGTTCAAGGAGCCACACAAGAAGCATCTCATGATTCATGATGGGTAAAACCAATGAGCTGTCTCGAGACCTTCGCAACCTTATTGTTGCAAAACATGCAGATGGCTTTGGTTACAGAAGTATTTCTAAACTACTGAAGGTTTCAGCGAGCTCTATTGGGGCAATAGTCTGGAAGTGAAAAGAACATAATTTCACCATAAACCAACCACGACGAGGTGCTACCCGCAAAAGAGGAGTAAAAAGAATTATTAGAAGAGTTGTTCAAGAGCCAAGGACCACCTCTGGAGCACTGCAGAAAGATCTGGAATAGGCAGGTGCAATCACTCATGGAAAACAGTAATGCACTCAACCTCCTTGGCCTGTATGCACGCTCACTTTCAAGACTCCATTGCTGAACAAAAAGCATTCTGAAGCTCGTTTAAAGTTTTCTCAACAACATTTAGACAAGCCTGTGACATACTGGGGGAACATAGTCTTGTTAGATAGGACCAAAATGTAACTCTTTGGATGCCATAATACACACCATGTTCAGAGGCCAAAAAGCACTGCATATCACCCCAAAACACCATACCAATAGTGAGGTTTGGAGATGGGAACATCACAGTGTGAGGCTGTTTTTCAGAAGACGGCACTGGCAAATTTCATATGAAGGAAAGATGAATGGACAAATGTACTGAGGCATTCTTGCTAAAAAATCTGCTGCCATCTACCAGAATGATGAGGATGAGTGGATATTTCAGCAAGACAATGATCCCAAACACACAGCCAAGGACACTTTCAATTGGTTTCAGAGAAATAAAATAAAGCTGGTAGAATGGCCCAGCCAATCACTTGACCTGAAGCTAATAGAAAATTTATGGAAGGAATTAAATCTCAGAGTTCATATTAGGAGCCCACGTGACACTTGAAGATTGTGTGGTAGAATGGGCCAAAATCACGTCACCGTACTTATGTAAAATACTGACCAAATACTGCTAGTGTGACGGCGGCCTTACACATAATTTCTGGACATCTTTGGTTTGCTTTATTTGCCTGTGTGGATTGGATGGGTTGTTACCTGGTGAGAATTTCATGTCAGTAGTATCAGAAATATATTTACTTAGAAAATTGGTGACATGCTCAATACTTATTTCACCATGTGGTGCCTTAAAGGAGAGCTCTGCCTTCATTTCCTTTTTCTTCATGAATACCTTGAACACCATGAATATTTTGATTTGCAAACCATAGTCACCTTGAAGTTCATTAACATTTCCTCACCACAATTAAAGTTAAGAGCACCACTGTTGCAGTTAACCTGTGCATTGCTGCTTAGACCTCTTCATATTAAAGTAATGGCAGCTGCAATACCAGACACAGCCCATGGACAAGAGTAGCACCGGAGCAAGACACCTATGTTTTTCCAACCTTGATGCCTTAGAATTCATTATATTTTATGAAATGTTTACTCTTGGTGTACTTCATAAATCCTACATGAGCCCCAATTTGCTCTGTTGCTGCCATGATCAGCCATAGTAAGTTCAAAATGGTGGTACACCTTACACAATCATGTAAGCTCTCCTTTAAGGTTATACATCTCACTTGTCTTGCGTTTCAAAGGGACCGTCTGGCTCATTCCAATTTTTCTCTTGATTCTTCTTACGGTTCCTCTCAGCCATTACAATTGCTGCAATGACAGTAACTAAAACAGTTATTGTGATCACCAGCACTGTAGCTGTCTCTGCTACACATAGCTGGTTGTCCACCGACACCAGGGCAGCACCAGAGAGTTGTGGTGGCCCTGCACAAGTAAGGTTGTCATAGTCATCTATGTGAAGATGCCTCACACTGGTTATCTTTCCAAACACTCTCTGCAAGTCACAGTCACATATCCATGGGTTGCCAGATACTTGGATGTGAGTGCTGGGGGTTTGGAGATTGAGGAACGTCTTGAACTTTAGATGACTTAACTGGTTGTCTGAGAGAGACAAAAGACGGAGGGAGTGCAGAGAGGTGAAGGATTCTACAGCTATGCTACTGATATTGTTGTCTGACAGATCAAGGAGTTCTAGGTTCTGCAGCATGAAGAAATATCCACCTCTTACTGAATCTAAAAGGTTGGACTGCAGGTGAAGGTGTCGTAGCCTGGAAAGTCCACGAAAGGCCCCCTGTTCTATAGAACTCAGATAGTTTTTGCTCAGGTCCAGTTTCTCCAGACTTTCCATGTGTCTTAGACTTTCATAATTCAAGGCAGTCAACCTATTTGAAGGAACTCTTAGTTCTCTCAAGGAACCCAACCCTCTGGAGAAGTCATGAGGAAGGCTGCTGAGAAGATTGTTAGAAAGGTCCAACCGTTCCAGGAAGCCAAGAGAGCGAAATGATCTTGCTATAACAACTTCGATCTGGTTGTCAGATAGAAGAAGAATGCGAAGGGACCACAAGGACTGGAATGAGGCAGGTTCAAGGCGGCTAAGGTTGTTGTGGCGAAGGTCCAGCATCCAGGTACTGTGAGGAAGATTATGAGGTACTATGAGGAGTTCTTGTCCTCTACATTCCACTAGGTTAGAGGAGTCATAGCAGAGGCAAGATAGAGGACAGAATTGGGAGGGATTGGCATGTGATGCACAAAGCAGGACTAAGAGGGTCAACAGTGCTGCCATGGGGCACATCTTCAGGATTGTTTTTACGCTTTATCTTGTCATAGTTCTTTATGTAGTAGACTATAATGACCCGATGTCGTCTTCCTTGTGCTCTGTAGATAAAACATAAAATACATGTAGCCCTTTTACTTATTATTATATGCAGTAACTCAAGCATTATAACTAAATACAGTAATAGGGAGTTCCCGACAAGTTATTGTGAAATGTTTTGATGCATCTTGGTGCATACAACAATCAAATCCAGCAATGTGTGATGGCACTGTTATGGGGGCATTGTGTGAGTGGCGCTGGTTTTGCGGAACTGAACTAAAGCTCCGTCAGGAGTTTATATTTCAAATTCAATTGCATTTGACAGTAGAATTAGCACTGCATGCTCTGATTAATGTAGGGTCCTCATCAATTAACCTAGAATTTCCTAATAGGGTATTTTAGAACTGTTTCTGTAAACCAGAAGACCCCTTTACCACTGTGACAACATTCTTCGTAATATTAAAGCACAGATTCTTTGAGCACTCCATACCTCTGGTTAAGCGGGCACTGTCGAGTACATTGCCAGGTCCCCTAGTCAACTACTGGGATCAAAAATAACTCCGATCCCAGAATTTTGATAATTCACAATCATATTGCAGGATGGTTTTGGTTCACTATGGCAGCTGGAAACATAGGTAAGGTCCCGAAACCTGCCATCAGTAGCCTATTAGGCCATTCCAGCGTACTACTTGTAGTCTATAATACTTGAAGTGCTAAGCATTTGACAGCATTATACAAGTGGTGAAAGGATCACTTATTCAAGTTTCCTATGGGGGGAAGGCACGGGAGTTGAATTGGGTCATAACATGTTTGCGAAACAAATTAGAATAACAATATATATATATATATATATATATATATATATATATAATTAAAAATAATAGTAAAAATGGTTTTGCATAAAAATATGCATATTTGGTACCACCTCAATCACAAAAACACCTTCAGAGGAAAGAAAAGTGACTAGTTATATCACACGGTACATAACTTGAAAAAAAAAAAAAATAATGCTAGAGCTAAATTGCAGTTTATTTTTAACCCCTTTCTGACATCGGGCGTAATAGTACACCGATGTCGGACTCCCTCCCTTTGATGTGGGCTCCGGCACATGTCAATCTCTGACAGTGGCATTTAACATGCGCTTCTGACAACCGTGACGGAAATCACACCCATCGGTGACCCTGTCACGTTATCACGGGTCACCGATGGGTTGGCATGACAACCAGAGGTCTCCAGTAGATCTCTATGGTTGTCACTACTGGATTGCTATGAGCGCCGCCCAGTGGTCGGCGCTCATAGCAAGTGATCAATTCTGCTACATACAGGTGATCTGATCATCGCCTGTATGTAGCAGAGCCGATCAAATTATGGCAGCTTCTAGTCTCCCATGGAGGCTATTGAAGCATGCCAAATGTGAAAAAAAATGTTTTTAAAAATGTAAAAAAAAATTATAAAATAAAGTTGAAACCACCCCCCTTTTACTCCAATCAAAATAAAACAATAAAAAAAATCAAACATACACATATTTGGTATTGCCATGTTCAGAATCGCCCGATATATCAATATAACAAAAAATTAACCACGATCGCTGAATTGCGTAGTGAGAAAAAAGTAAAAATGCCAGAATTACTTATTTTGGTCGCCACAAAATTGCATGAAAAAATGCAATAACGAACGATCAAAAGATCGTATGTGCACTAAAATGGTATCATTAAAAATGCCAGCTCGGCACGCAAAAAATAAGCCCTCACCCAACCCGAGATCATGACAAATAGAGACGGTACGGGTATCGGAAAATGACACAATTTTTTTTTTTTTTAACAAACTTTGGAAAAAAAATTTACCAAGAAAAAAGATTCACCTCCAGCTCCTGGGATAAAATTCAAAACTTCTTTATTCGATGAAGATTAAAATTCCATTGGAAATTCCGGGTCAAAGAGCTTTGACAAAGATCACTGTGTTGATCGAAACGCGTCGTTCTTTCATCTGTCCGATGTTCTTTGTCCCGGAATTTCCAATAGAATTTTAATGTTCATCGAATAAAGAAGTTTTGAATTTTATCCCAGGAGCTGGAGGCGAATCTTTTTCTTGCTATGCATTTACGTCTGACCAGGACGGACTTCCGTGCACCGGTGTTTCATTAGGTGAGCTGGCTTTTTTCTTGTTCACATTTTTTTTTTACCACTTAAATAAAAAAGATCCTATACATGTTTGGTGTCTATGAACTCGTAATGACCTGGATAATCATAATGGCAGCTCTGTTTTAGCATTTAGTCAACATGGTAAAAAAAAAAAACAGTGGGATTGCACTTTTATTGCAATTTTACCGCACTTGGAATTTTTTTCCTGTTTTCCAGTACATGATATGTTAAAATGAATGATGTTGTTCAAAAGTACAACTCATCAAAAATAAAAAAGTTATGGCTCAGGGAATAAGGGGTGCAAAAAATGAAAATGCAAAACGAAAAATATCTCTGGTCGTTAAGGGGTTAATTTGTCTATAAAATGAATAAAATTAGAATCAATAAAAACTACAACTCATCTCTCAACAAAACAACTCAAACGGCAACATGAAATGGAATGTGTCTACAGGATCAACCCTCCTAAGCCATATAGACATATGAGCGTATAGATCATAGGGAGTTGAGTACAATGCTACCTTGTTATCTGCAATATCTCAGTCCAGAGAAATCCATAGTTTTCTTCATATGTAAAGGGGCCGTTAAGATCTATGGGCCAGACAGAGATCTCTGAGAATTGGCATGTAGAGCTTATTTTAAATGAATACGGGTGTTACCAGTCTGAAACATGTATTGACTGACAGTTGCTCTCAGATTTACATGTCTCATACCGGTAATACCTCCTTTCTCTGGAGGCGGAATCTCAGTGAAATCTATGTCCATCCCATAGATCTTACCAGCTCATTTACATATTCAGAAAAATATGGATTTCTCTGGAATAGAATAGCAGATTGTAGATATCAAAGTATCACTTTATTCAGCTTCCTATAACCTATATACACATATAGACAGCTTAGGATGGTTGCTCCTACTGACAGACTCCTTTTAACAGAAGAATACAAATGTTATCGATCCCTGAATGCAGTGATACAAAATGAAGTTTTTATATTTAACATGTTTTTTTTTTGTTTTAAAAATCTATATACATAATTGTCTAAGGGGTACTTCCGTCTGTCTGTCCTTCTGTCACGGATATTCATTGGTCGCGGCCTCTGTCTATCAAGGAAATCCAAGTCGCTGATTGGTCACCGCAAAACAGCCACGACCAATCAGCGATGGGCACAGTCCGGAAGAAAATGGCCGCTCCATACTCCCCGCAGTCAGTGGCCAGCGCCCGCTCCCCGCAGTCACTGTCCCCAGCGCTCCGCTCCCCGCAGTCACTGTCCCCGGCGCTCCGCTCCCCGCACTGTGTCCCCGGCGCTCCGCTCCCCGCACTGTGTCCCCGGCGCTCCGCTCCCCGTAGTCTGTGTCCCCGGCGCTCCGCTCCCCGCACTGTGTCCCCGGCGCTCCGTTCCCCGCACTGTGTCCCCGGCGCTCCACTCCCCACACTGTGTCCCCGGTGCTCCGCTCCCCGTAGTCTGTGTCCCCGGCGCTCCGCTCCCCGCACTGTGTCCCCGGCGCTCCGCTCCCCGCACTGTGTCCCCGGCGCTCCGTTCCCCGCACTGTGTCCCTGGCGCTCCGCTAACCGCACTGTGTCCCTGGTGCTCCGCTCCCCGCACGCTCCATACTCCCCTCCGGTCACCGCTAACACAGGGTTAATGCCGGTGGTAACGCATTCCATTACCGCCGCTATTAACCCTGTGTCCCCAACCTTTTACTATTGATGCTGCCTATGCGGCATCAATAGTAAAAATATGTCATGTTAAAAATAAAAATCGGCTATACTCACCCTCTGCCGCCTTTCTCGCTCCTCTCCACGCTCCCGGGATCGCTCCATTGCAAGCGGCAGGTTCCGCTCTCGTCCCAGGGCTGGTGTGGGACAAGGACCTGCCGTGACGTCACGGTCGGTCATGTGACCGCGACGTCATCATAGGTCCTGCTCACACCAGCCCTGGGACGGGACCGCAAGCTGCCGCTTGCAATGGAGCGATCCTGGGAGCGTGGAGAGGAGCGAGAAAGGCGGCGGAGGCTAAGTATAGCAGGACTTTAACGGGCTATAGGTGAGTATATGTTTTTTTTTTTTTTTTTAAGTCTCTATACTAATTGCCTCTGTGCTGGGCAATATACTAGGTGGCTCTGCTATATACTATGTGGCTGGGCAATATACTACGTGGCTGGGCAATATACTATGTGGTTGGGCAATATACTACGTGGCTGGGCAATATACTACGTGGCTCTGTGCTGGGCAATATACTACATGGCTGGGCAATATACTACGTGGCTCTGTGCTGGGCAATATACTACATGGCTGGGCAATATACTACGTGGCTCTGTGCTGGGCAATATACTACGTGGCTGGGCAATATACTATGTGGCTCTGTGCTGGGCAATATACTATGTGGCTGGGCAATATACTACGTGGCTGGGCAATATAGTACGTCACTGGGCAATATACTACGTGGCTGGGCAATATACTACGTGGCTGGGCAATATACTACGTGGCTGGGCAATATACTACATGACTGGGCAATATACTACGTGGCTCTGTGCTGGGCAATATACTACGTGGCTGGGCAATATACCACGTGGACATGCATATTCTAGAATACCTGATGCGTTAGAATCGGGCCACCATCTAGTATATACATATTTGAGATTACCTTATTCACACTGTTACGTAGACATAAAATGAGACTGTATTTCCACTCCCTTAGAAAAAAAATGCAAAATCTATCACATAATTGGCCCCCCTCCCCTCCCCCAAGGGAAAAAAAAAGATATGTACACCAAAATAGTAGCAGCTACAATAGGAGGAAATTGAGAAATGTATGGATGTTAGAATGGGAAAATGTAAAAAAACAATGCTCTATTCGAAGCCAAGTTATGTGCAAATTTCTTACGGCCCGGAATAGGCTAGTCTCCAAGTGGGAGGCAGTAGCTAGATGCCGTCCTGCATTATCTATGGCATATTATTTATATCATAAAATATATTTTTGCAAAAATAAAAATAGGACTCCTGTCATAAGTTCCCAAATTAACATGATCCTACCCATGGTGTTTATGTAATTTTCTGTTTGTCATTGCTACGATCCAATTAACCCGCTTTGGGCTGTAGACTCTGTTCATCCCATTGTATTATACATCTATAAATTGGGTCATAACTCGAGTCCTTTCTTCTATCTTTTTGTATTTTGCTGCCCAGCTCCATATTTCTCTTTCTCTTCCCAATTGATGTGCCATGTACCTCCTTCCATGACTATATAGATGTGTCACATACCAGCGGTCGCTGCTCCCGGTCCATTTTCCAGTGCCTGTAGATGTGGGTCAGATATGTGTAACATAAGCTCTACATGGAATCAAATCCCTCAGCAGGATTATTAGGGGTGGATTACGCCCATTCTGTTCCTTCGGCTTCATGGCAGCCAGGCGTTTGCAATGCAGAGTATAACATACACTAGGACATGATCTCTTACCTTCTCCATCAGATGTCCTAATGTTCAAGTTATTGCTTTTCGGCCGTGTCCATTATTTTACTTCCACCCATTAGCTTTATGCATAATTTAAGAATAAGGCAATTGTTTGCCTCTATAGCCACATATAACCTACAGGTAGAAGCCTCTCACACTTACCTTATATCTAGCCCACTGATGCCCAACTTCTTCAAGTTCCTGGACTAATAAGTCTTCCACGTCTTGTGGTCCTTAGGAAGGGGAGACCTGTAACTCATGCCTTCTCCCTCGGCCTCACGACACTAGCTACTGCGTAAAATATGCATGGTGACCATGTATTATTGATGATGTTCTTTCGGCAAGCCTGGGTCCTTTGCTTTACAGAGCATTCTAATCATTGATATGTCTAGGAGGTAATCTGACCTCTTCGTTATCACCCGTCTCCTTAGCAGCAGTTTCCTTAAAATGCTTATGTGAATTCTACTTCTGCCAAGGGAAAGTGCTTGACCTTTAGGTGACTTCTCCTCTGGTTCTACTGCCCCTTCTGTTAAAGGGAACCTGTCACCTGAATTTGGCGAGACTGGTTTTGGGTCATATGGGCGGAGTTTTCGGGTGTTTGATTCACCCTTTCCTTACCTGCTGGCTGCATGCTGGCTGCAATATTGGATTGAAGTTCATTCTCTGTCCTCCGTAGTACACAATTGCGTAAAGTAATCTTACCTTGCGCAGGCGTGTACTATGGAGGACAGAGAATGAACTTCAATCCAATATTTCGGCCAGCATGCAGCCGGCAGGTAAGGAAAGGGTGAATCAAACACCCGAAAACTCCGCCCATATGACCCAAAACTGGTCCCGCCAAATTCAGGTGACAGGTTCCCTTTAAGATATCTGACCCAAACATATAGAGGATCATTGGGTAGTTGTCAATCTGTTTATACAGAAAGATTATTATAAAATATTCCTAGGAGTGTTTGGTTCCTAGGTTCTTTCCGATAATCTTTCAGCGTAAATGGACACTTATTTTTTATCCATGGTATAATTTAGAGCTTGTAGGCCCCAATATGAAATCTCCAACAGAGCCCCAAATATCACCACCAGTCTTTTAATCTTGGTCAAAAGGTGCTTTTCTATTCTCCAGGTCTTGAGGCATTTGCAATTCCCCTCCCCACTTGTTGTGGGTCTGTCAATAGTCGCCTGGCAGGACAGAACAGAACCAGAGTAAAAAGAACTATATCTGGCAGCTCTCTGCATTAGGCTGGGAGTATTGGTAGGGTGTGGTGCAAACTGGCCAAAAGTGGGTGCAGATTACTGCAAACACCCATATTGCCAGATTGGATGGCACTACAGGTCCCTGTCACCCCAGTCTCCTATTTTGGACAGAACTTGTACCGCCCAGGTTTTTTGGTACCAACGTCTCCTTCATTGCTGGAAGAATGAATATGGCGGCGCCTTGTGACAGAAGCATGTCTTGTGGAAGATTTGACACCACTATAATTCGCCCATGGTTATCATAGTTCCCTGTTCCCGTAGCAATCTCTGTGTCCTTTGGATTTAGAAGGGTTTTCCACTTTGAACAATTTTTTTTTTTGCAGAATGGTTACTTGTCAATTGGCCAATCAAAAAGAGTCCGCCTGCTGGATATCCCGCGATCAACTGTAATAGGGAAACCTGGCAGTAAGTGTTCCATATGCAGTACAGACCAAAAGTTTGGACACACCTTCTCATTTAAAGATTTTTCTGTATTTTCATGACTATGAAAATTGTACATTCACACTGAAGGCATCAAAACTATGAATTAACACATGTGGAATTATATACGGTACTTAACAAAAAAGTGTGAAATATCTGAAAATATGTCTTATATTCTAGGTTCTTCAAAGTAGCCACCTTTTGCTTTGATGACTGCTTTGCACACTCTTGGCATTCTCTTGATGAGCGTCAAGAGGTAGTCACTGGGAGTGGTC
The DNA here is from genome assembly GCF_032444005.1 of Ranitomeya imitator. Lineage (NCBI taxonomy): Eukaryota > Metazoa > Chordata > Amphibia > Anura > Dendrobatidae > Ranitomeya > Ranitomeya imitator. The sequence continues at coordinate 492,584,845 of NC_091283.1, read as the reverse complement.
TACCAAAAATCTTGAAGGAGTTCCCAGAGATGCATAGCACTTGTTGGCCCTTTTGACTTCACTCTGCGGTCCAGCTCACCCCAAACCATCTCAATTGTGTTCAGGTCTGGTGACTGTGGAGGCCAGGTCATCTGGAGTAGCACCCCATCACTCTCCTTCTTGGTCAAATAGCCCTTACACAGCCTGGAGGTGTGTTTGGGGTCAACTAAATGATGGTCCAACTAAACGCAAACCAGATGGAATAACATGCCGCTGCAAGATGCTGTGGTAGCCATGCTGGTTCATTATGCCTTCAATTTTCAATAAATCCTCAACAGTGTCACCAGCAAAGCACCCCCACACCATCACACCTCCTCCTCCATGCTTCACGGTGGGAACCAGGCATGTAGAGTCCATCCATTCACCTTTTCTGTGTCGCACAAAGACACGGTGGTTGGAACCAAAGATCTCAAATTTGGACTCATCAGACTAAAGCACAGATTTTCCACTGATCTAATGTCCATTCCTTGTGTTCTTTAGCCCAAACAAGTCTCTTCTGCTTGTTGTCTGTCCTTAGCAGTGGTTTCCTAGCAGCTATTTTACCATGAAGGCCTGCTGCAGAAAGTCTCCTCTTAATGTTGTCATAGAGATGTGTCTGCTGCTAGAACTCTGTGTGGCATTGACCTGCTCTCTAATCTGAGCTGCTGTTAACCTGCGATTTCTGAGGCTGGTGACTCGGATAAACTTATCCTCAGAAACAGAGGTGACTCTTGGTCTTCCTTTCCTGGGACGGTCCTCCTGTGAGACAGTTTCTTTGTAGCACTTGATGGTTTTTGTCACTGCTCTTGGGGACACTTAAAAAGTTTTCCCAATTTTTCGGACTGACTGACCTTCATTTCTTAAAGTAATGATAGCCACTCGTTTTTCTTTACTTAGCTGCTTTTTTCTTGCCATAATGCAAATTCTAACAGTCTATTCAGTAGAACAATCAGCTGTGTATCCACCAGACTTCTGCACAACACTACTGATGGTCCCAACCCCATTTATAAGGCAAGAAACCCCACTTATTAAACCTGACAGGGCACACCTGTGAAGGGAAAACCATTCCCGGTGACTACCTCTTGAAGCTCATCAAGAGAATGCCAAGAGTGTGCAAAGCAGTCATCAAAGCAAAAGGTGGCTACTTTGAAGAACCTAGAATATAAGACATATTTTCAGATATTTCACACTTTTTTGTTAAGTATATAATTCCACATGTGTTAATTCATAGTTTTGATGCCTTCAGTGTGAATGTACAATTTTCATAGTCATGAAAATACAGGAAAATCTTTAAATGAGAAGGTGTGTCCAAACATTTGGTCTGTACTGTACCTACAGCGCCACTACTGGAGAAATGAAGTATTGCCCAGTGTATATTAAAATAAACAGGTTGTTGGTGCAATGTAAATCTGGACAGGCTCAACCTCTTTCTATTGCGTCCCACTGTGACCAAGGATTGTGAATAGATGAAGGTATGACATTTTTTTTAAACTGGATAACCTCTTACGTTCAAGCAAGTTTAGATCTCTCTGGGTGATATTGGTGGAACAAGTGCAAAAAATATATTGGAGAAAGTGGTTTCCATAGTAACAAAGGTCTTGTAGTTTAGTTGAGTCAGCTTAACCCATTGAGTGCAGTGCCATGAAATACATTAAATCAAGAGCAAAGGCATCCAGTTTATTATTATATGCCTCCATATAAGTCCCCCTTGACACGTCAGCGTTTACGGGATGTGTTGTGTCATTTTTCATACGTACAGGAGACACTTGCACTTTCATACCCATTATAATGTATGGGTCTGCGCACATGTCTGTATGACCCATGCATAGACATGTCTGTTTTTTTTCTGGCAGCATGGATGACATTAAGTGTGCCATCTGTGTGCCGTCCTTATGACACGATCCGGAATAGATGGCAAAATAGAAATAACATGTTTAGGTGTTAAAGTTGTGCAAAGATAGATATCCATGAGATAAATAATTAATGCTTTGCGTGAGTAGTGTACTGTACATGGATTAAGCAAATAAATAAATGAATGAAAAAAATGGCATGGGTTCCTCCCTATTGTTGATAACCAGCAAATGTAAAGCAGACAGATGGATGAGAACTGATATTTTCAGGCTTGGAAGGTTCACGGTTGTAGGGCCCTTCCCAGCCTTAACAATACCAATCCACAGCCACCCTATAAGTGGCACATCAAATTAGATGCACCAAATCTTCCCGATTGCCCTGGTGCGCTGGCAATCAGGGTAATAGTAGTTGGGGTTGATGTCAGCTGTGTTTTGTCAAAAATCACAGCTGGCATCAAGTCTCTTGGTTAGTAACGGTAAGGTGTTTATAAGACACACACATTACTAACCCACTAATAAAAAGGGAAAAAAACACACACACACAAATTCTTTATTTGAATAAACACTCCCCGACAATTTCCCTGGTTCACCTATTTATTAAAAAAAATACATACAGGTCTGCCATAGTCCAGGGAATCTGATGTCGTTCACAAATAGAAACCTGAAAAACATAAAAAGAGAGAAATGAAAACAAGACACTGTCCCTCGTTCACCAACTTTTTATAAAAAATGTTCACACAAAGGTTCGAAGTAGTCCAGCGTTACCCCAAACCTGCCCAGCAACTGTGAATAACAGTAACGTTACTGCTACTCACAGTCACAGTGGGCACTCACGTTACCGCTCATCAGAGTCTCCAGCTCATGCTGCGCTCCATGAGACCTGGTCTCATCAGAGTCACCGAGTCTCATAGAGGACAACGTGAGGTGGAAGTGGCTGCTGTTAAAAGCCTACGGAGACTTTGAACGAGTCTCCTTAGGCTTTTAACAACAGAATTGAGGAACATAGAGGGAAGCTATGGACTATGGCGGACCTGCATGGGTCCCTTATTTAACCCAAACTACCATTACCCCAATTGCCATTGCACCATGGCAATCAGGAAGAGTGAAGGCAACGCGCCAGAATTGGCACATCTAATGTGCAAATTCTCAGGCATCTGCAGGCTGGTATTTTTAGCCTGGAAGGGCCCTACAACCAAGGACCTTCCCAGCCTGATGATATCAGCTTACAGCTGTCTGCTTTACCTCTGCTGGTTATCAAAAATGGTGTGGAACCCACATCGTTTTTTTCACCATGTACAGGTGCTTCTCACAAAACTAGAATATCATCAAAAATTTAATTTATTTCAGTTCTTCAATACAAAAAAGTTAAACTTATATGTTATATAGAGTCATTACAAACAGAGTGATCTATTTCAAGTATTTATTTCTGCTAGTGTTGATGATTATGGCTAACCTGCCAATGAAAACCCAAAAGTCATTATCTCAGTAAATTATAATAATTAACAAAAAACACCTGCAAAGGCTTCCAAAGCATTTAAAACGGTCCCTTAGTCTGTTTCAGTAGGCTCCACAATCATGGGGAAGACTGCTGACTTGACAGATGTCCAGAAGGCAGCCATTGACACACTCCACAAGGAGGGTAAGCCACAAAAGGTAATTGCTAAAGAAGCTGGCTGTTCACAGAGTGCTGAATTCAAGCATATTAATGGAAAGTTGAGTGGAAGGAAAAAGTGTGATATAAAAAGGTGCAAAAGCAACCGGGATAACCACAGCCTTGAATGGATTCTTAAGAAAAGGCCATTTAAACATTTGGGGGAGATTCACAGGGACTGGACTGCTGCTTGAGTCAATGCTTCAAAAGCCACCACACACAGAGGTATCCAGGACATGGGCTACAAGAGTCACATTCCTTGTGTCCAGGGGTGGATTATAATAGGGTCAATCTGGGCAGTAGCCCAGGGCCCAGTGGTGTGGGGGGCCCCTGGGCTAAAGCCCAGATTGCCCACCACCATCAGGGCATTACTGTCCTGACTGGCGTATGGGCCCAGTGGGCAGAGGGGGCCCGCATTGTCTCATCTGCTCACCAGGCCCCTACCGATGCTGCGGCAGTTAAACGCTATTGATGTGCGGGCGCTCGCCCACACGTCAATAGTTAACAGCTGCCAGCTGATCGGAGGCTGGCAGCTGACATCAGCCGCAGCGCGCACGTCGTCGGTGTCTGATGTCATTGTCGGTCGCCGGCAAGTGCGCGCTTCAGCTGCGTGGAGAGTGCTGCGCCGAAGGAGCGCGGACAGGTGAGGAGAACTTTTTTTATATTGCGAACGGCAATCCGGGGGGGGGGGAGGGCCCGGGCCAGAATGCTGGAAACACTGGGGGCAATATGCTGGGCTCACTGGGGGCAATATGCTGGACACACTGGGGGCAATATGCTGGAGACACTGGGGACAATATGCTGGACACACTGGGCATATTGCTGGACACACTGTGGGCAATATGCTGGAGACACTGGGGCAGATTGCTGGACACACTGGGGCAATATGCTGGACACACTGGGGACAATATGCTGGACACACTGGGGGCAGAGATGCTGGACAAACTGGGGCAATATGCTGGACACACTGGGGGCAATATACTGGAGACACTGGGGACAATATGCTGGACACACTGGGGGCAATATGCTGGAGAAACTGGGGCAGATTGCTGGACATACTGGGGGCAATATGTTGGACACACTGGGGGCAATATGTTGGACACACTGGGGGCAATATGCTTTACAAACTGGGGTCGATATGCTGGACACACTGGGGGCAGGATGCTGGACACACTGGGGGCAATATGCTGGACACACTGGGGGCAATATGCTGGAGACACTGGGGCAGATTGCTGGACACAGTGGGGGCAATATGTTGGACAAACTGGGGGCAATATGCTGGACAAACTGGGGGCAATATGCTGGACAAATTGGGGGCAGGATGCTGGAGACACTGGGGCAGGATGCTGGACACACTGGGGGCAGGATGCTGGACACACTGAGGGCAATATGCTGGACACACTGGGGGCAATATGCTGGACACACTGGGGGCAATATGCTGGACACACTGGGGGCAGTATGCTGGACACACTTGGGGCAATATGATGGAGAGATGGGCAGATTGCTGGAAACACTGGGGGCAATATGCTGGAGACACTGGGGAAGAATGCTGGACAAACTAGGGGCAATATGCTGGAGACACTGGGGCAGATTGCTGGACACTCTGGGGGCAATATGCTGGACACAATGGGGGCAATATGCTGGACATGCTGGGGGCAGGATGCTGGACACAATGGGGGCAATATGCTAGACATACTGGGGCAGAGATGCTGGACAAATTGGTGGCAATATGCTGGAGCCTCTGGGGCATATTGCTGGACACACTGGGGGCAATATGCTGGAGACACTGAGGCAGAATGCTGGCCAAACTGGGGGCAATATGCTGGACACACTGGGGGCAATATGCTGGACACGCTGGGGGCAATATGCTGGACACGCTGGGGGCTGAATGCTGGACACACTGGGGGCAGAGATGCTTGACATTGGGGGCAGGATGCTGGACACACTGGGGGCAATATGCTGTACACGCTGGGGCAGACTGCTGGACACACTGGGGACAATATGCTGGAGACACTGGGGGCAATATGCTGGACACTCTGGGGGCAGGATGCTGGACACACTGGGGCAGAATGCTGGAGACACTGGCAGCAATATGCTGGTGACACTTGGGCAATATGCTGGAGACACTGTGGACAATATGCTGGACACACTGTGGGCAATATGCTGGACACACTGGGCAATATGCTGGACACACTGGGGGCAGGATGCTGGACACACTGGGGGCAGGATGCTGGACACACTGGGGGCAGGATGCTGGACACACTGGGGGCAGGATGATAGACACACTGGGGCAGAATGCTGGAGACACTGGGACAGATTGCTGGGCACACTAGGGACAATATGCTGGAGACACTGGGCAATATGCTGGACACACTGGGGTCTGAATGCTGGACACACTGGGGCAGAGATGCTGGACATTGGGGGCAGGATGCTGGGCACACTGGGGGCAATATGCTGGAGACACTGGGGCAATATGCTGGTGACACTGTGGAAAATATGCTGGACAAACTGTGGGCAATATGCTGGAGACACTGGGGCAATATGCTGGAGACACTGTGGCCAATATGCTGGACACACTGGGGGCAGGATGCAGGACAAACTAGAGGCAATATGCTGGACACACTGGGGCAGAATGCTGGACACACATTGGGGCAATATGCTGGACACACTGGGGGCAATATGCTGGAGATACTGGGGCAGATTGCTGGACACTCTGGGGGCAATATGCTAGACACACTACTAGCAATATGCTGGACACACTGGGGCAATATGCTGGACACTCTGGAGGCAGGATGCTGGACATTGGGGCAGAGATGCTGGGCACAGAGATGCTGGACACTGGAAGCAGAGATGCTGGACACACTGGGGCAGAGATGTTGGAAACACTGGGGGCAGGACTGGAGACATGGGCAGAATGTAGATTCGGGGCATGATTGGAGACACAGGGCAGAAGGAAAGACATGGGGCAGGATTGGAGACAGATCGTGCAGTATCATGGGGCAGGATGGATACGATGGAGACTGATGGGGCAGGATGGGGAGATCATATGAGACACTGGGGCAGAATGCTGGACAAATTGGGGGCAATATGCTGGACACACTGGGGGCAATATGCTAGAGACACTGGGGCAGATTGCTGAACACTCTGGGGGCAATATGCTGGACACACTGGGGGCAGGATGCTGGACACACTAGGGGCAATATGCTGGACACACTGGGGGCAATATGCTGGAGACACTGGGGCAGATTGCTAGACACACTGGGGGCAATATGCTGGAGACACTGGGGCAGAATGCTGGACAATCTGGTGGCAACATGCTGGACACACTGGGGCAATATGCTGGACACACTGGGGCATTATGCTGGACACACTGCAGGCAATATGCTGGAGACACTGTGGGCAATATGCTGGACACACTGGGGGCTGAATGCTGGACACACTGGGGGCAGAGATGCTGGACACACTGGGGGCAGAGATGCTGGGCATTGGGAGCAGGATGCTGGGTACACTGGGGGCAATATGCTGGACACACTGGGGGCAATATGCTGGACACACTGGGGGTAATATGCTGGACACGCTGGGGCAATATGCTGGAGACACTGGGGGCAATATGCTGGAGACACTGGGGGCAATATGCTGGACACACTGGGGGCAGGATGCTGGACACACTGGGGCAGAATGCTGGACACACTAGGGGCAGAATGCTGGAGACACTGGGAGAAATATGCTGGAGACACGGGGCAATATGCTGGAGACACTGGGGGCTGAATCCTGGACAAACTGGGGGCAATATGCTGGACACACTGGGGGCTGAATCTTGGACTCACTGGGGGCAGAGATGCTGGATATTGGGGCAGGATGCTGGACACACTGGGGGCAATATGCTGGACACGCTGGGGCAATATGATGGAGACACTGGGGGCAATATGCTGGAGACACTGGGAGCAATATGCTGGAGACACTGGGGGCAATATGCTGGACACACTGGGGGCAGGATGCTGGACACACTGGGGCAGAATGCTGGAGACACTGGGGGCAGAATGCTGGAGACACTGGGGGAAATATGCTGGAGACACTGGGGCAGAATGCTGGACACACTGGGGGCAATATGTTGGACACACTGGGGCAGAATGCTGGACACACTGAGGACAATATGCTGGACACACTGAGGGCAATATGCTGGACACACTGGGGCAGAATGCTGGAGACACTGGGGGCAATATGCTGGAGACACTGTGGACAATATGCTGGACACACTGTGGGCAATATGCTGGAGACACTGGGCGATATGCTGGAGACACTGGGGCAGGATGCTGGACACTCTGGGGGCAGGATGCTGGACACACTGGGGGCAGGATGCTGGACACACTGGGGGCAATATGCTGGAAACACTGGGACAGATTGCTGGACACACTGGGGGCAAAATGCTGGAGACACTGGGGCAGAATGCTGGACACAATGGGGGCAATATGCTGGAGACACTGGGCAGATTGCTGGACACACTGTGGCAGAATGCTGGACACACTGGGAGCAATATGCTGGGGACACTATGGCAGATTGCTGGACACACCGGGGGAAATATCCTGGAGAGACTGTGGCAGATTGCTGGACACACTGGGGGCAATATGCTGGGGACACTGGGGCAGAATGCTGGACACACTGGGGGCAATATGCTGGAGACACTGGGGGCAGAATGCTGGACACACTGGGGGAAGGATGCTGGACACACTGGGGGCAGAATGCTGGACAAACTGGGGGCAATATTCTGGACACACTGGGGAAGAATGATGGACACACTGGGGGCAATATGCTGGAGACACTGGGGTAGATTGCTGGACACATTGGTGACAATATGCTGCAGACACTGGGGCAGATTGCTGGGCACACTGGGGCAATAGGCAGGACACACTGGGGGCAATATGCTGGAAATTGGGACAGAGATACTGGACATTGGGGGCAGAGATGCTGGACACTGGGGGCAGAGATGCTGGACACTGGGGGCAATATGCTGGGGACACTGGGGCAGAATGCTGGACACACTGGGGGCAATATGCTGGAGACACTGGGGGCAGAATGCTGGACACACTGGGGGAAAGATGCTGGACACACTGGGGGCAGAATGCTGGACAAACTGGGGGCAATATTCTGGACACACTGGGGAAGAATGATGGACACACTGGGGGCAATATGCTGGAGACACTGGGGCAGATTGCTGGACACATTGGTGACAATATGCTGGACACACTGGGGCAATAGGCTGGACACACTGGGGGCAATATGCTGGACACACTGGGGCAGGATGCTGGACACACTGGGGGAAGGATGCTGGAAATTGGGACAGAGATACTGGACATTGGGGGCAGAGATGCTGAACACTGGGGGCAGAGATGCTGGACACTGGGGGCAGAGATGCTGGACACTGGGGGCAGAGATGCTGGAAACACTGGGGGCAGGACTGGAGACATGGGCAGAATGTAGATACGGGGCATGATTGGAGACACAGGGCAGAATGAAAGACATGGGGTAGGATTGGAGACAGATCGTGCAGGATCATGGGGCAGGATGGATACAATAGAGACTGATGGGGCAGGATGGGGAGATCATATGGGGCAGGATGGATACTCATGAGGGCAGGATGGGAGAACATATGTCTGGAGGCAGGAATGAGATACACGGGGCCAGGATGGGGGATATTATTATTACCATAGGGGCTAATAAAGGGATGTTATTACTGCAGTGTTGTATTTATTTTATTTTTTGAGGACACTGTTTTAAATGGGGGGGTAGTCCTGTTACTGTGTACAGTGACACTATGTCGGCTCTTTTTCTTCATGTGGTGTAATGTAGAAGTTGGGAAAACTTAAGTAATGTGTTCTACAAGTGGAGTTCGAGATAACTGTGTTATTTCCTGCAGAGACGAGTCCTGGCTGAATGAAGTGATGGCTGTCTGTACTGGATGAAAGATGAAGGACTTCACCTAGAGACGTCACTGGCGAGTCAGTGTTACCTATAAACTGACACTATACACTGTATACTATATACTGAACTGAAGGGTAAATTGACTAGATCAATGGATGTTTGACAGGTTATAGCTTCACACAGCAACTATTTTTCTGGAATAATCTGGTTCAGGTATATGATGACCCCGTCGCATGACCCCGCCACATGACCCCGTCACATGACCGGGGGACCCACAGTGTCTGAACAGTCCGGGGCCCTGGCTACCCTTAATCCACCCCTGCTTGTGTCATGCCACTCATGACCAATAAACAACACTAGAAGCGTCTTACCTGGGCCAAGGAGAAAAAGAACTGGACTGTTGCTCAGTGGTCGAAAGTATTGTTTTCAGTTGAAAGTAAGTTTTGCATTTCATTCAGATATCAAGGTCCCAGAGTCTGGAGGAAGAGTCAAGAGGCACACAATCCAAGCTGCTAGAGGTCTAGTGTGAAGTTTCCACAATCAGTGATGGTTTGGGGAGCCATGTCATCTGCTGACGCAGCCGTCTACAAAGAAATTTTTAGAGCACTTAATGCTTCTCTCTGCGGACATGGTTTTTTGGATATGGAAATTTCATTCTTCAGCAGGACTTGGCACCTCTCCACACTACCAAAAGTACCGATACCTGGTTTAAAAACGACAGTATCCCATCGAGGTGACCTGGGACTTAATTCCCAGTGACGGGATAGTACGTCATATGCAAACGGCCGCGCTCACGGGGGGAGCGCGGCCGATCGCAGTTGGGAGTCAGCTGACTATCGCAGCTGACATCTGGCACTATGTGCCAGGAGCGGTCACGGACCGCTCCTCGCACATTAACCCCCCCAGAACACTGCGATCAAACATGATTGCAGCGTTCCGGGTGCATAAGGAAGCATCGCGCAGGGAGGCGGCTCCCTGCGGGCTTCCCTGAGACCCTCGGTACAAGGCGATGTGCTCACCTTGTACCGAGCGTCTCCTCCCTGCAGGCTCCGAATTCGCAGGGGCTGCTTCCGGATCCTGCAGGGAGGTGGCTTACAAGCGCCTGCTCAGAGCAGTGCACGTCATATCGCTGATCTGACACAGTGCTCTGCAAAGTGTCAGATCAGCGATCTGCCACTATATAGTGATGTCCCCCCAGGACAATGTGATAATGTAAATAAATATATATTTAGATGTGTAAAAAAAAATTCCTAAATAAAGAAAAAAAGAATATATTGTTCCCATAAATACATTTCTTTATCTAAATAAAAAAAAAACCAAACAATAAAAGTACACATATTGAGTATCGCCGCGTCTGTAACGACCCGACCTATAAAACTGTCCCACTAGTTAACCCCTTCAGTAAACACTGTAAAAAAAACGAGGCAAAAAACAACGCTTTGTTATCATACCGCCGAACAAATAGCGAAATAACACGCGATTAAAAAGACGGATATAAATAACCATGTTACCGCTAAAAACATCATCTTGTCCCGTAACGAGTCGCCATACAGCATCATCAGCGGAAAAAAAAAAGTTATAGCCCTTAGAATAAAACGATGCAAAAATAATTATTTTTTTTATAAAATAGTTTTTGTCGTAGAAAAGCGCAAAAAAAATTAAAAAAAAAGATATAAACAAGGTATCTCTGTAATCGTACTGACCCGAAGAATAAAACTGCTTTATCAATTTTACCAAACATGGAACAGTATAAACGCCCCCACAAAAGAAATTTATGAATAGCTGTTTTTTGGTCATTCTTCCTCACAAAAATCGGAATAAAAAGCGATCAAAAAATGTCACATGCCTGAAAATGTTACCAATAAAAACGTCAACTCGTCCCGCAAAAAATAAGACCTCAAATGACTCTGTGTACCAAAATATGGAAAAATTATTGCTCTCAAAATGTGGAGACACAAAAACCATTTTTGCAATAAAAAGCGTCTTTTAGTGTGTGACAGCTGCCATTCATAAAAATCCGCTAAAAAACCCACTGTAAAAGTTAATCAAACCCCCTTTCATAACCCCCTTAGTTACGGAAAAATAATAAAATTAAAAAAATGTATTTATTTCCATTTTCCCGTTAGGGCTATTGTTAGAGTTAGGGTTAGGGTTAGTGTTATGGCTGGCAATCAGGCAACACAGCGTGCAGTAATCAGCGCACATACAGAGATCTGGCAATAACCAAAAACAATAGGACGAGCTCTGAGACGTGGAATCTCTGTAGACTGCAGTACCTGATCTATCCTCACACAACTATAAGCAGCAGTGGATTGCGCCTATCACTACCTATGCAACTCGACACTGCCTGAGGAGCTGACTAGCCTGAAGATAGAAATACAAGCCTGACTTACCTCAGAGAAATACCCCAAAGGAATAGGCAGCCCCCCACATATAATGACTGTTAGCAAGATGAAAAGACAAACGTAGGAATGAAATAGATTCAGCAAAGTGAGGCCCGATATTCTAGACAGAGCGAGGATAGCAAAGAGAACTATGCAGTCTACAAAAAACCCTAAAACGAAAACCACGCAAAGGGGCAAAAAGACCCACCGCGCCGAACTAACAGCACGGCGGTGCACCCTTTGCTTCTCAGAGCTTCCAGCAAAAGATAATAGCAAGCTGGACAGGAAAAACAGAAAACAAACTAGAAGCACTTATCTAGCAGAGCAGCAGGCCCAAGGAAAGATGCAGTAGCTCAGATCCAACACTGGAACATTGACAAGGAGCAAGGAAGACAGACTCAGGTGGAGCTAAATAGCAAGGCAGCCAACGAGCTCACCAAAACACCTGAGGGAGGAAGCCCAGAGACTGCAATACCACTTGTGACCACAGAAGTGAACTCAGCCACAGAATTCACAACAGTACCCCCCCCTTGAGGAGGGGTCACCGAACCCTCACCAGAACCCCCAGGCCGACCAGGATGAGCCACATGAAAGGCACGAACAAGATCTGGGGCATGGACATCAGAGGCAAAAACCCAGGAATTATCTTCCTGAGCATAACCCTTCCATTTGACCAGATACTGGAGTTTCCGTCTAGAGACACGAGAATCCAAAATCTTCTCCACAATATACTCCAATTCCCCCTCCACCAAAACAGGGGCAGGAGGCTCCACAGATGGAACCATAGGTGCCACGTATCTCCTCAACAACGACCTATGGAATACATTATGTATGGAAAAGGAGTCTGGGAGGGTCAAACGAAAAGACACCGGATTGAGAATCTCAGAAATCCTATACGGACCAATAAAACGAGGTTTAAATTTAGGAGAGGAAACCTTCATAGGAATATGACGAGAAGATAACCAAACCAGATCCCCAACACGAAGTCGGGGTCCCACACGGCGTCTGCGATTAGCAAAAAGCTGAGCCTTCTCCTGGGACAAGGTCAAATTGTCCACTACCTGAGTCCAGATCTGCTGCAACCTGTCCACCACAGAATCCACACCAGGACAGTCCGAAGACTCAACCTGTCCTGAAGAGAAACGAGGATGGAACCCAGAATTGCAGAAAAATGGAGAGACCAAGGTAGCCGAGCTGGCCCGATTATTAAGGGCGAACTCAGCCAACGGCAAAAATGACACCCAATCATCCTGGTCAGCGGAAACAAAACATCTCAGATATGTTTCCAAGGTCTGATTGGTTCGTTCGGTCTGGCCATTAGTCTGAGGATGGAAGGCCGAGGAGAAAGATAGGTCAATGCCCATCCTACCACAAAAGGCTCGCCAGAACCTCGAGACAAACTGGGAACCTCTGTCAGAAACAATATTCTCAGGAATGCCATGTAAACGAACCACATGCTGGAAGAACAAAGGCACCAAATCAGAGGAGGAAGGCAATTTAACCAAGGGCACCAGATGGACCATTTTAGAAAAGCGATCACAGACCACCCAAATGACCGACATTTTTTGAGAAACGGGAAGGTCAGAAATGAAATCCATCGAAATATGTGTCCAAGGCCTCTTCGGGACCGGCAAGGGCAAAAGCAACCCACTGGCACGTGAACAGCAGGGCTTAGCCCTAGCACAAATTCCACAGGACTGCACAAAAGCACGCACATCCCGTGACAGAGATGGCCACCAGAAGGATCTAGCAACCAACTCCCTGGTACCAAAGATTCCTGGATGACCGGCCAGCACCGAACAATGAAGTTCAGAGATAACTTTACTAGTCCACCTATCAGGGACGAACAGTTTCTCGGCCGGACAACGATCAGGTTTATTAGCCTGAAATTTCTGCAACACTCTCCGCAAATCAGGGGAGATGGCAGACACAATGACTCCTTCCTTGAGGATACTCGCCGGCTCAGATAACCCCGGAGAGTCGGGCACAAAACTCCTAGACAGAGCATCCGCCTTCACATTTTTAGAGCCCGGAAGGTATGAAATCACAAAATCAAAACGAGCAAAAAATAACGACCAACGGGCCTGTCTAGGATTCAAGCGCTTGGCAGACTCAAGATAAGTAAGGTTCTTATGATCAGTCAAAACCACCACGCGATGCTTAGCACCCTCAAGCCAATGATGCCACTCCTCGAATGCCCACTTCATGGCCAGCAACTCTCGGTTGCCCACATCATAATTACGCTCAGCAGCAGAAAATTTCCTGGAAAAGAAAGCACATGGTTTGAACACTGAGCAACCAGAACCTCTCTGTGACAAAACCGCCCCTGCACCAATCTCAGAAGCATCAACCTCGACCTGGAACAGAAGAGAAACATCAGGTTGACACAACACAGGGGCACAGCAAAAACGACGCTTCAACTCCTGAAAAGCTTCCACGGCAGCAGAAGACCAATTAACCAAATCAGCACCCCTCTTGGTCAAATCGGTCAATGGTCTGGCAATGCCAGAAAAATTACAGATGAAGCGACGATAAAAATTAGCAAAGCCCAGGAATTTCTGCAGACTTTTTAGAGATGTCGGCTGAGTCCAATCCTGGATGGCCTGAACCTTAACCGGATCCATCTCGATAGTAGAAGGGGAAAAGATGAACCCCAAAAATGAAACTTTCTGCACACCGAAGAGACACTTTGATCCCTTCACGAACAAGGAATTAGCACGCAGTACCTGGAAAACCATTCTGACTTGCTTCACATGAGACTCCCAATCATCTGAGAAGATCAAAATGTCATCCAAGTAAACAATCAAGAATTTATCCAGATACTCACGGAAAATGTCATGCATAAAAGACTGAAAAACAGATGGAGCATTGGCAAGTCCGAACGGCATCACCAGATACTCAAAATGACCCTCGGGCGTATTAAATGCCGTTTTCCATTCATCTCCCTGCCTGATTCTCACCAGATTATACGCACCACGAAGATCAATTTTAGTAAACCAACTAGCCCCCTTAATCCGAGCAAACAAGTCAGAAATCAATGGCAAGGGATACTGAAACTTAACAGTGATCTTATTAAGAAGGCGGTAATCAATACACGGTCTTAGCGAACCATCCTTCTTGGCTACAAAAAAGAACCCTGCTCCCAATGGTGACGACGATGGGCGAATATGTCCCTTCTCCAGGGACTCCTTCACATAACTGCGCATAGCGGTGTGTTCAGGTACGGACAAATTAAATAAACGACCCTTAGGGAATTTACTACCAGGAATCAAATCGATAGCACAATCACAATTCCTATGCGGAGGTAGGGCATCAGACTTGGACTCTTCAAATACATCCTGAAAGTCCGACAAGAACTCTGGGATGTCAGAAGGAATAGATGACGAAATAGACAAAAATGGAACATCACCATGTACTCCCTGACAACCCCAGCTGGTTACCGACATAGAGTTCCAATCCAATACTGGATTATGGGTTTGTAGCCATGGCAACCCCAACACGACCACATCATGCAAATTATGCAGTACCAGAAAGCGAATAACTTCCTGATGTGCAGGAGCCATGCACATGGTCAGCTGGGCCAAGTACTGAGGCTTATTCTTGGCCAAAGGTGTAGCATCAATTCCTCTCAACGGAATAGGACACCGCAAAGGCTCCAAGAAAAATCCACAACGTTTAGCATAATCCAAATCCATCAGATTCAGGGCAGCGCCTGAATCCACAAACGCCATGACAGAATACGATGACAAAGAGCACATTAAGGTAATGGACAAAAGGAATTTGGACTGTACAGTACCAATAACGGCAGAGCTATCGAACCGCCTAGTGCGTTTAGGACAATTAGAAATAGCATGAGTAGAATCACCACAATAGAAACACAGTCTGTTCAGACGTCTGTGTTCTTGCCGTTTACTCTCAGACAATACCGCCAGATGGTGCACAGATTTACGCTCGCGCAAGCGACGACCGATCTGAATGGCCAAGGACATAGACTCATTCAAACCAGCAGGCATAGGAAATCCCACCATTACATCCTTAAGAGCTTCAGAGAGACCCTTTCTGAACAAAGCCGCTAGTGCAGATTCATTCCACAGAGTGAGTACTGACCACTTCCTAAATTTCTGACAATATACTTCTACATCATCCTGACCCTGGCATAAAGCCAGCAGATTTCTCTCAGCCTGATCCACTGAATTAGGCTCATCGTAAAGCAATCCCAGCGCCTGGAAAAATGCATCAACATTACTCAATGCAGAATCTCCTGGTGCAAGAGAAAACGCCCAGTCCTGTGGGTCGCCGCGCAAAAAAGAAATAATAATCAAAACCTGTTGAATAGGATTACCAGAAGAATGAGGTTTCAAGGCCAAAAATAGCTTACAATTATTTCTGAAGCTCAGGAACTTAGTTCTGTCACCAAAAAACAAATCAGGAATCGGAATTCTTGGTTCTAGCATCGATTTCTGATCAATAGTATCTTGAATCTTTTGTACATTTACAACGAGATTATCCATTGAGGAGCACAGAGCCTGAATATCCATGTCCACAGCTGTGTCCTGAAGCACTCTAATGTCTAGGGGAAAAAAAAGACTGAAGACAGAGCTAAGAAAAAAAAATGATGTCAGGATTTCTTTTTTCCCTCTATTGGGAATCATTGGTTTGGCTCCTTGTACTGTTATGGCTGGCAATCAGGCAACACAGCGTGCAGTAATCAGCGCACATACAGAGATCTGGCAATAACCAAAAACAATAGGACGAGCTCTGAGACGTGGAATCTCTGTAGACTGCAGTACCTGATCTATCCTCACACAACTATAAGCAGCAGTGGATTGCGCCTATCACTACCTATGCAACTCGACACTGCCTGAGGAGCTGACTAGCCTGAAGATAGAAATACAAGCCTGACTTACCTCAGAGAAATACCCCAAAGGAATAGGCAGCCCCCCACATATAATGACTGTTAGCAAGATGAAAAGACAAACGTAGGAATGAAATAGATTCAGCAAAGTGAGGCCCGATATTCTAGACAGAGCGAGGATAGCAAAGAGAACTATGCAGTCTACAAAAAACCCTAAAACGAAAACCACGCAAAGGGGCAAAAAGACCCACCGCGCCGAACTAACAGCACGGCGGTGCACCCTTTGCTTCTCAGAGCTTCCAGCAAAAGATAATAGCAAGCTGGACAGGAAAAACAGAAAACAAACTAGAAGCACTTATCTAGCAGAGCAGCAGGCCCAAGGAAAGATGCAGTAGCTCAGATCCAACACTGGAACATTGACAAGGAGCAAGGAAGACAGACTCAGGTGGAGCTAAATAGCAAGGCAGCCAAAGAGCTCACCAAAACACCTGAGGGAGGAAGCCCAGAGACTGCAATACCACTTGTGACCACAGAAGTGAACTCAGCCACAGAATTCACAACAGGTTAGGGTTGGGGCTAAGGTTAGGGCTACAGTTAGGGTTGGAGCTAAAGTTAGGGTTAGGGCTGGGGCTAAAGTTAGGGTTAGGGTTGGGGCTAAAGTTAGGGTTGGGGCTAAAGTGAGGGTTAGGGCTACAGTTAGGGTTGGGGCTAAAGTTATGGTTAGGGTTGGAGCTAAAGTTAGGGTTAGAGTTGGGGCTGAAGTTAAGGTTGGGGCTAAAGATAGGGTTAGGGCTACAGTTAGGGTAGGGGCTAAAGTTAGGGTTAGGATTACATTTATGGTTGGGATTAGGTTTAGGGGTGTGTCAGGGTCAGGGGTGTGGTTAGGGTTATGGTTGGGATTAGGGTTAGGGGTGTGTTTGAGTTAGGGGTGTGGTTAGGGTTGGGATTAGGGTTAGGGGTGTGTTGGAGTTAGGGGTGTGGTTGGGGTTAGGGGTGTGGTTAGGATTAGGCAAGTGTTTGGGTTAGGGTTTCAGTTACAATTGGGGGTTTCCACTGTTTAGGCACATCAGGGGCTCTCCAAACGCGACATGGCATCCGATCTCAATGCCAGCCAAATCTGCATTGAAAAGTAAAACAGTGCTCCTTCCCTTCCGAGCTCTCCCGTGCGCCCAAACAGGGTTTTACCCCCATATATGGGGTATCAGCATACTCAAGACAAATTAGACAACAACTTTTGGGGTCCAATTTATCTTGTTACCCTTGGGAAAATAAAAATTTGGGGGGCTAAAAAACCATTTTGTGGGAAAAAAATTATTTTTTATTTTCACGGCTCTGCGTTATAAACTGTAGTGAAACACTTGGGGGTTCTAAGTTCTCACAACACATCTAGATAAGTCCCTTGGGGGGTCTAGTTTCCATTATGGGGTCACTTGTGGGGGGTTCTACTGTTTAGGTACATCAGGGGGTTTGCAAATGCAACGTGACACCTGCAGACCAATCCATCTAAGTCTGCATTCCAAATGGTGCTCTTTGCCTTCCGAGCTCTGCCATACACCCAAACCGAGGTTCCCCCCCATATAGGATATCAGCGTACTCAGGACAAATTGGACAACAACTTTTGGGGTCCAATTTCTCCTGTTACCCTTGGGAAAATACAAAACTGGGGGCTAAAAAATAATTTTTGTGGAAAAAAAAGAATTTTTATTTTCACGGCTCTGCTTTATAAACTGTAGTGAAACATTTGGGGGTTCAAAGCTCTCACAACACATCTAGATAAGTTCCTTAGGGGGTCTACTATCCAAAATGGTGTCACTTGTGGGGGGTTTCAATGTTTAGGCACATCAGGGGCTCTCCAAACGCAACATGGCATCCCATCTCAATTCCAGTAAATTTTGCATTGAAAAGTCAAATGGCGCTCCTTTCCTTCTGAGCTCTGCCATGCGCCCAAACAGTGATTTACCCCCACATATGGGGTATCAGCGTACTCAGGACAAATTGCACAACAACTTTTGGGGTCCATTTTCTCCTGTTACCCTTGGTTAAATAAAAGAAATTGGAGCCGAATTAAATTTTTTGTGAAAAAAAGTGAAATGTTCATTTTTTTTTAAACATTCCAAAAAATTCCTGTGAGACACCTGAAAGGTTAATAAACTTCTTGAATGTGGTTTTAAGCACCTTGAGGGGTGCAGTTTTTAGAATGGTGTCACACTTGGTTATTTTCTATTATATAGACCCCTCAAAATGACTTCAAATGTGATGTGGTCCCTAAAAAAAAAATGGTGTTGTAAAAATGAGAAATTGCTGGTCAACTTTTAACCCTTATAACTCCCTAACAAAAATATTTTTGGTTCCAAAATTGTGCTGATGTAAAGTAGACATGTGGGAAATGTTACTTATTAAGTATTTTGTGTGACATACAGTACAGACCAAAAGTTTGGACACACCTTCTCATTTGAAGATTTTTCTGTATTTTCATGACTAAGAAAATTGTACATTCACACTGAAGACATCAAAACTATGAATTAACACATGTGGAATTATATACTTAACAAAAAGTGTGAAACAACTGAAATTATGTCTTATATTCTAGGTTGTTCAAATTAGCCACCTTTTGCTTTGATGACTGCTTTGCACATTCTTGGCATTCTCTTGATGAGCTTCAACAAGTAGTCACTGGGAATGGTTTTCACTTCACAGGTGTGCCCTGTCAGGTTTAATAAGTGGGATTTCTTGCCTTATAAATGGGGTTGGGACCATCAGTTGTGTTGTGCAGAAGTCTGATGGATACACAGCTGATAGTCCTACTGAATGGACTGTTAGAATTTGTATTATGGCAGGAAAAAAGCAGCTAAGTAAAGAAAAAGGAGTGGCCATCATTACTTTAAGAAATGAAGGTCAGTCAGTCTGAAAAATTGGGAAAACTTTGAAAGAAGTTCCCAAGTGCAGTGGCAAAAACCATCAAGCGCTACAAAGAAACTGGCTAACATGAGGACCGCCCCAGGAAAGGAAGACCAAGAGTCACCTCTGCTTCTGAGGATAAGTTTATCCGAGTCACCAGCCTCAGAAATCGCAGGTTAACAGCAGCTCAGATTAGAGACCAGGTCAATGCCACACAGAGTTCTAGCAGCAGACACATCTCTACAACAACTGTTAAGAGGAGACTTTGTGCAACAGGCCTTCATGGTAAAACAGCTGCTAGGAAACCACTGCTAAGGACAGGCAACTTGCAGAAGAGAGTTGTTTGGGCTAAAGAACACAAGGAATGGATATTAGACCAGTGGAAATCGGTGCTTTGGTCTGATGAGTCCAATTTTGAGATCTTTGGTTCCAACCACTGTGTCTTTGTGTGACACAGAAAAGGTGAACGAATGGATTCTACATGCCTGGTTCCCACCGTGAAGCATGGAGGAGGAGGTGTGATGGTGTGGGGGTGCTTTGCTGGTGACACTGTTGGGGATTTATTCAAAATTGAAGGCATACTGAACCAGCATGGCTACCACAGCATCTTGCAGCGGCATGCTGTTCCATCCAGTTTGCGTTTAGCTGGACCATCATTTATTTTTCAACAGGACAATGACCCCAAACACACCCCAGGCTGTGTAACAGCTATTTGACCCAGAAGGAGAGTGATGGGGTGCTATGCCAGATGACCTGGCCTCCACAGTCACCATACCTGAACCCAGTCGAGATGGTTTGGGGTGAGCTGGACCGCAGAGTGAAGGCAAAAGGGCCAACAAGTGCTGAGCATCTCTGGGAACTCCTTCAAGATTGTTTCTCGCTTGATTCTCGGTGACTACCTCTTGAAGCTCATCAAGAGAATGCCAAGAGTGTGCAAAGCAGTCATCAAAGCAACTTTGAAGAACGTAGAATATAAGATATATTTTCAGTTGTTTCACACTTTTTTGTTAAGTATATAATTCTACATGTGTTAATTCATAGTTTAGATGCCTTCACTGTGAATGTACAATTTTCATAGTAATGAAAATACGAAAATACAGAAAAATCTTTAAATGAGAAGGTGTGTCCAAACTTTTGGTATGTACTGTACCTAAATAATAATAATCTTTATTTTTATATAGCGCTAACATATTCCACAGCGCTTTACAGGTTGCACACATTATCATTACTGTTCCCGATGGGGCTCACAATCTAAATTCCCTATCAGTATGTCTTTGGAATGTGGGAGAAAACCGGAAAGAACCCAGAGGAAACCCATGCAAACACAGAGAGAACATACAAACTCTTTGCAGATGTTGTCCTTGGTGGGGTTTGAACCCAGGACTCCAGCGCTTCAAGGCTGCTGTGCTAACCACTAAGCCACCGTGTTGCCCTAATGTACATGAAATGAGAGAGCGGCAGTTCTCACTTCCTTCAGATTTATGCGATTTGGCCGGAGGCAGGCAAAGTGAAGCCACAGCTGATTGGCCGCAGGGCTCGCTTGACATAATGTCACGTGAGCTCCAGGAGAGACAGTACCTGACACCGCTAGATCGGCATCGGCACCGGAGGCGAGAATAGGTGTTATTATCTTACTAGGGCCAAACATATGGATTGAGAAGGGCTTGTCCAAGTAGGGAACAACCCCTTTAAATGATTTATTCAAGATTTTTAAAGTATCTGGGCTAAGGGCAGAAAATGATAAAATAACCATTACTCATCTGCTCCCTGCAGCTCAAGCTCTACTGCTTCGGTTCTCTCTGTCACTTTTTGATATACTATATGTATGATGGCACCCACATCCTTGTGACCACTTTGGCCAATCACTGGCCTCACAGATCTCATCTGTACGTGCAGACATCACTACTGAGTCAAGGTATTGTCTGTAGTGGTCACATGGATATACGGCAATTTTATTAATTTCATAAATGATTATAGCATTACTAGAACTTGGCATTAGTATAAACCATGCCAATCAGCCATCTCATTAGAAGATGAGGATCACTTTTTAGATTTAAAAGTGATGCGCAACCTACAAGAAGTTGGAATCCTCTTTAATGTCACATATCAGTATTTCTTTGATTTGCCATTTCAACCTTATCACTCACATTTATTTGTGTGTTGACTGGAAGTTTAGTGACATATCCTTACCTAAGTCTTAAAAGGGTTTCTCATTTTGAAACCCAATTTTCAAATATTCTATTAGCACATTTTTAGTTAATAGATAGCTATCACTAATTAGGAACCCCTATAAACTAGCAAGGAGTGTGCTTATAGAGAACATTCAAACATATCTGTATTACATGGACAGTAAGAGCATTGCGTAATACTTTGTTTTTCCTGTGGTGGCGCTGTAGGAGAACTAAACACTTGCTGACCATTACAAAATAAGGGAAAAAGTAGCCATTCAAGGCAATATGTACCAAGAGGCAGCAGATGTTCCTACTGTGTGGACCTGGGAGACAGTGGGCCCATTCTTGGTTGGTCTCATCCCCTTTGCTACTTTGAAGGACTCTCCTCTGCCAAACTGCTTTGTTAGCACACAAAGTGATAGAAAACTAACCTAAGGGTCATAAAATCCTTTGGAAGACAAGTAATCAAAAAGTGTTTTTGTTCTGGATGAGAGTATAAAGGAAACTTGCAAGGGACTAAGCCAGCCCTTTACCACAATGTATCCTTGACTGCTAGTAAAGTAACGTTTATATTGGAAAATAGTTTACCAATCAGCCCAGCATGTTCACACTGTCTGTAATATGATCCTTTATGGCAAATAATAGACCTGGGCTGACTACTTAAGGAACAGTATAAAAAACATACCGTAAGGTCAAATGTAACATGTTAGGATACTTAGCATTGTGCCACATGGGTTTAATTCTACTTATTTATTATTTATTAATTTTATTAGCTACTTTGATTCAGACTTTGATATAGCCAGAACTTGTGAGTATAGAGTAAAGTGATGCACAACAATGGTGCCATCTTTCCTGAGTTAAGGCCCCGTCACACTGGACGATATCGCTAGCGATCCGTGACGTTGCAGCCAGGGGCTGACTGGCAAATTTTGGCCTGGGGGGCAAGCACACAGCAGTGGCCCATGAGTAGCGGCTCATCCTTAAAGGGGTTGTCGGATCTTATGCTACATGTCTACAGACACTATGTGGGAATCCTCATATCGTGCGCTGTGAAGATTCTCTGGTGCCGGCAACAGGTGGTCTTGTGACTGCAAGCATGCGATATATATATTCCCAGCCACATTTCGACTAGACTGTTTTGGGCCTTGTTCAATACAGTTGCATTAGGCCATGCAAGTCTAGTCAGCATGTGACCGCATGTATGCAAATCACAAACTTACAGCCACACACCCGCCAAATGACCACAGCACTGCCAGCAATGTGAGAAGCCCAAGTCTGCAGCCACATAGAATGACAGAGTGAATGCACCAATGACTGACACACGCACAGCCCCACTGTATAATGACACACACACGCACAGCCCCACTGTATAATGACACACACACAGCCCCACTGTATGACACACACAGCCCCACTGTATAATGACACACACGCACAGCCCCACTGTATAATGACAGACACACGCACAGCCCCACTGTATAATGACACACACAGCCCCACTGTATAATGACACACACAACCCCACTGTATAATGACACACACGCACAGCCCCACTGTATAATGACAGACACATGCACAGCCCCACTGTATAATGACAGACACATGCACAGCCCCACTGTATAATGACACACACAGCCCCACTGTATAATGACACACACAGCCCCACTGTATAATGACACACACGCACAGCCCCACTGTATAATGACAGACACATGCACAGCCCCACTGTATAATGACACACACAGCCCCACTGTATAATGACACACACGCACGGCCCCACTGTATGACACACACACACACACACAGCCCCACTGTATGACACACACACACAGCCCCACTGTATAATGACACACACACACACAGCCCTACTGTATAATGACACACACACGCACAGCCCTACTGTATAATGACACAGACACGCACAGCCCCACTGTATAATGACACAGACACGCACAGCCCCGCTGTATGATGACACACACGCACAGCCTCACTGTATAATGACACACACGCACAGCCCCACTGTATAATGACACACATGCACAGCCCCACTGTATAATGACACACACACAGCCCCACTGTATAATGACACAGACACGCACAGCCCCGCTGTATGATGACACACACACGCACAGCCCCACTGCATAATTACACACAAGCACAGCCCCACTGTATAATGACAGACACACGCACAGCCCCACTGCATAATTACACACAAGCACAGCCCCACTGTATAATGAGACACACGCACAGCCCCACTGTATAATGACAAACACGCACAGCCCCACTGTATAATGACACACATGCACAGCCCCACTGTATAATGACACACGCACAGCCCTACTGTATAATGACACAGACACGCACAGCCCCGCTGTATGATGACACACACACGCAAAGCCCCACTGTATAATGACACACACGCACAGCCCCACTGTATAATGACACACATGCACAGCCCCACTGTATAATGACACACACACGCACAGCCCCACTGTATGACAGGCACATGCACAGTCCCACTGTATAATGACAAACACACACAGCCCCACTGTATAATGACAAACACACACAGCCCCACTGTATAATGACACACACACAAAGCCCCACTGTATAATGACACACACACACACACCCACAGCCCCACTGTATAATGACACACACACACGCACAGCCCCACTGTATAATGACATAGCCACACAGCCCCACTGTATAGTGACACACACGTACAGCCCCACTGTATGACACACACACATGCACGGCCCCACTGTATGACACGCACACGCACGCAGCTCACACACACGCAGCTCACACACACATATGCACAGACCCACTGTATATTGACATACCCACACAGCCCCACTGTATAATGACAGGCACACGCACAACCCCACTGTATAATGACAGGCACACGCACAACCCCACTGTATAATGACACACATGCAGCTCACACACACACGCACGCAGCTCTCACACACACACGCACGCAGCTCTCACACACACGCAGCTCACACACGCACGCAGCTCACACACACACGCACGCAGCTCACACACACACGCACGCAGCTCACACACACGCACGCAGCTCACACACACGCACGCAGCTCACACACACACGCACGCAGCTCACACACACACGCACGCAGCTCACACACACACATGCACAGCCCCACTGTATAATGACATACCCACACAGCCCTACTGTATAATGACACACACATGCAGCTCACACACATGCACGCAGCTCACACACACACGCACCTCACACACACACGCACGCAGCTCACACACACACACATGCACAGCCCCACTGTATAATGACATACCCACACAGCCCCACTGTATAATGACAGGCACACTCACAAGCCCACTGTATAATGACACACACATGCAGCTCACACACACACGCATGCAGCTCTCACACACACACGCACGCAGCTCTCACACACACACGCACGCAGCTCACACACACACGCACGCAGCTCACACACACACGCACGCAGCTCACACACACACGCACGCAGCTCCCACACACACGCACGCAGCTCCCACACACACGCACGCAGCTCCCACACACACGCACGCAGCTCCCACACACACGCACGCAGCTCCCACACACACGCACGCAGCTCACACACACACGCACGCAGCTCTCACACACACACGCACGCAGCTCACACACACACACATGCACAGCCCCACTGTATAATGACATACCCACACAGCCCCACTGTATAATGACAGGCACACGCACAAGCCCACTGTATAATGACACACGCACGCAGCTCTCACACACACACGCACGCAGCTCTCACACACACACGCACGCAGCTCTCACACACACGCACGCAGCTCACACACACACGCACGCAGCTCACACACGCACACGCACAGCCCCACTGTATAATGACAGGCACACGCACAACCCCACTGTACAATGACACACACATGCTGCTCACACACACACGCACGCAGCTCACACACACACGCACGCAGCTCACACACACATGCACGCAGCTCACACACACACGCACGCAGCTCACACACACACGCACGCAGCTCACACGCAGCTCACACACACACGCACGCAGCTCACACACACACATGCACAGCCCCACTGTATAATGACATACCCACACAGCCCCACTGTATAATGACAGGCACACGCCCAAGCTCACTGTATAATGACACACGCACGCAGCTCTCACACACACACGCACGCAGCTCTCACACACACGCTCGCAGCTCTCAGACACACACGCACGCAGCTCTCAGACACACGCACGTAGCTCACACACACACGCATGCAGCTCACACACACACACGCACAGCCCCACTGTATAATGACAGGCACACGCACAACCCCATTGTATAATGACACACACATGCAGCTCATACACACACGCACGCAGCTCACACACACACGCACGCAGCTCACACACGCACCTCACACACACGCACGCACCTCACACACACACGCACGCAGCTCACACACACACGCACGCAGCTCACACACGCACAGCCCCACTGTATAATGACAGGCACACGCACAACCCCACTGTACAATGACACACACATGCTGCTCACACACGCACGCAGCTCACACACACATGCACGCAGCTCACACACACACGCACGCAGCTCACACACGTAGCTCACACACACACGCACGCAGCTCACACACACACGCACGCAGCTCACACACACACATGCACAGCCCCACTGTATAATGACATACCCACACAGCCCCACTGTATAATGACAGGCACACGCCCAAGCTCACTGTATAATGACACACGCACGCAGCTCTCACACACACACGCACGCAGCTCTCACACACACGCTCGCAGCTCTCAGACACACACGCACGCAGCTCTCAGACACACACGCACGTAGCTCACACACACACGCATGCAGCTCACACACACACACACACGCACAGCCCCACTGTATAATGACAGGCACACGCACAACCCCACTGTATAATGACACACACATGCAGCTCACACACACACGCACGCAGCTCACACACGCACCTCACACACACGCACGCACCTCACACACACACGCACGCAGCTCACACACACACGCACGCAGCTCACACACACACATGCACAGCCCCACTGTATAATGACATACCCACACAGCCCCACTGTATAATGACAGGCACACGCACAAGCCCACTGTATAATGACACACACATGCAGCTCACACACACGCAGCTCTCACACACACGCACGCAGCTCTCACACACACGCACCTCACACACACACGCACGCAGCTCACACACACACATGCACAGCCCCACTGTATAATGGCATACCCACACAGCCCCACTGTATAATGACAGGCACACGCACAAGCCCACTGTATAATGACACACACATGCAGCTCACACACACACGCACGCAGCTCTCACACACACAAACGCACGCAGCTCTCACACACACACACGCAGCTCTCACACACACACACACACGCAGCTCTCACACACACACACGCACGCAGCTCACACACACGCAGCTCACACACACGCACGCAGCTCTCACACACACACACGCACGCAGCTCTCACACACACGCACGCAGCTATCACACACACACGCACGCAGCTCTCACACACACGCACGCAGCTCTCACACACACACGCACGCAGCTCTCACACACACACACGCACGCAGCTCTCACACACACACACACGCACGCAGCTCTCACACACACACATCACACACACCAGTTACATCATACACACATCACACACTCTCCTCACTCATACACACACTCTCCTCTGTGGTGCAGGGGCGGCTGATGTCCATGTGCAGCTCTTCAGTTTCTCCTGCTCACAGCTCTGCACTGTCCCGGGCCCCGGCACCTCCCCCGTCTCTCCTTCTCTGCCGCCTGCCGGGATAGCAGATAAGAGCAGGAGAAGCCGGAGCTCCGTGCACACACAGGCCGGTATGCCGGTATGCTGACCTTTCATCTTGGCTGCTGGCTCTCTTCCCTCAGAGTGGCAGTGGTGCATAGGAGCTTGCTCATCACATACCCCTGCAGCCTGCATGTCAGGGCTGCTGGCGGGATGACACCACCGCGCACTACAGGTGTGCTATGTATTAGTCACTGCCAGTCCTCCAGGGGCCCTGTGCAGCTGCTTAGACACCGGCCCGGGGGGCATATGCATTTCTGCAGCCCTGCCCAGCCCGCCTCTGGTTGCAGCGTCCTGGATAGCGATATCGTCCAGTGTGAAACGCAGCAGCGATCAGGCCCCTGCTGTGATATCGCTGGTCGGGGCAGAAAGGCCAGGACTTTATTTCGTCGCTGGATCTCCCGCTGACATCGCTGAATCGGCGTGTGTGACGCCGATTCAGCGATGTCTTCGCTGGTAACCAGGGTAAACATCGGGTTACTAAGCGCAGGGCCGCGCTTAGTAACCCGATGTTTACCCTGGTTACCATCGTTAAAGTAAAAAAAACAACCACTACATACTTACCTACCGCTGTCTGTCCCCGGCGCACTGCTTCTCTGCTCTGGCTGTGAGCGCCAGGCAGCCGGAAAGCAGAGCGGTGACGTCATCGCTCTGTTTTCCGGCCGCTGTGCTTACACAGGGCAGAGAAGCACAGCGCCGGGGACAGACAGCGGTAGGTAAGTATGTAGTGGTTGGTTTTTTTACTTTAACGATGGTAACCAGGGTAAACATCGGGTTACTAAGCGCGGCCCTGCGCTTAGTAACCCGATGTTTACCCTGGTTACCCGGGGACCTCGGGATCGTTGGTCGCTGGAGAGCTGTCTGTGTGACAGCTCTCCAGCGACCAAACAGCGACGCTGCAGCGATCCGGATAGTTGTCGGTATCGCTGCAGCGTCGCTTAGTGTGACGGTACCTTTAGACCAATGAGTGGAAGAGTGACCTTGAGATCCAATAGGGCAAATTCAGATTGTAATCTACAACTGCCTACTGTATTACACTGGTGACTTTTTCTGTTACTGTTGTGTAACTGCCAAGCTCTGTGCCACAATACTGTGTGTAACTGCAAAAGTCTGGGCCACAATCCTGAGTATAACCACACAGCTCTGTGCCACAATCCTATGTGTAACCACAAAGCTCTGTGCCAAAATACTGTGTGTAACCTCCAAGCTTTGTGCCGCAATACTTGAACCTCTAAGCTCTATGCCACAATACTGTGTGTAACAGGAAAGCTCTGAGGCACAATACTGTGTGTAATATCAAAGCTCTGAGGCACAAAACTGTGTGCAATAGCAAAGCTCTGAGGCACAATACTGTGTGTAATAGCAAAGCTCTGAGGCACAATACTGTGTGTAATAGCAAAGCTCTGAGGCACAATGCTGTGTGTAATGGCAAAGCTCTGACACACAATACTGTGTAATAGCAGAGCTGAGGCACAATGCTGTGTGTAATAGCAAAGCTCTGAGGCACAATACTGTGTGCAATAGCAAAGCTCTGAGGCACAATACTGTGTGTAATAGCAAAGCTCTGAGGCACAATACTGTGTGCAATAGCAAAGCTCTGAGGCACAATACTGTGTGTAATAGCAAAGCTCTGAGGCACAATACTGTGTGTAATAGCAAAGCTCTGAGGCACAATACTGTGTGTAATGGCAAAGCTCTGACACACAATACTGTGTAATAGCAGAGCTGAGGCACAATGCTGTGTGTAATAGCAAAGCTCTGAGGCACAATACTGTGTGCAATAGCAAAGCTCTGAAGCACAATACTGTGTAATAGCAAAGCTCTGACGCACAATACTGTGTGCAATAGCAAAGCTCTGACGCACAATACTGTGTGTAATAGCAAAGCTCTGAGGCACAATATTGTGTGTAATAGCAAAGCTCTGAGGCACAATACTGTGTGTAACAGCAAAGCTCTGAGGCACAATACTGTATGTAACAGCAAAGCTCTGAGGCACAATACTGTGTGTAATAGCAAAGCTCTGAGGCACAATATTGTGTGTAATAGCAAAGCTCTGAGGCACAATACTGTGTGTAATAGCAAAGCTCTGAGGCACAATACTGTGTGTAATAGCAAAGCTCTGAGGCACAATACTGTGTGCAATAGCAAAGCTCTGAGGCACAATACTGTGTGCAATAGCAACGCTCTGAGGCACAATACTGTGTGTAATAGCAAAGCTCTGAGGCACAATACTGTGTGCAATAGCAAAGCTCTGAGGCACAATACTGTGTAATAGCAAAGCTCTGAGGCACAATGCTGTGTAATAGCAAAGGTCTGAGGCACAATACTGTGTGCAATAGCAAAGCTCTGAGGCACAATACTCTGTGGAACCTCCCAGCTCTGAGGCACAATACTGTGTGTAACAGCAAAGCTCTGAGGCACAATACTGTATGTAACAGCAAAGCTCTGAGGCACAATACTATGTGTAATAAGCAAAGCTCTGAGGCACAATACTGTGTGTAATAGCAAAGCTCTGAGGCACAATATTGTGTGTAATAGCAAAGCTCTGAGGCACAATACTGTGTGTAATAGCAAAGCTCTGAGGCACAATACTGTGTGGAACCTCCACGCTGTATGCCACTATAGTGTAAGTAACCGCCAAGCGCTATGCCACAATAGTGTGCATAAGCTCTGTGCCATAATATTGTGTGTAACCACCTAGATCTGTGTCACAATACTGTCTGCAACCACTAAGGTCTGTGCCACAATATTATGTGCAACTGCCAAGCTCTATGCTACATTACTGTGTGTAACCTCTAAGATCTAGATCTATGACACAATATTGTGTGTAACTGTCAAGCTCTGTGCCTCAGCTCGGTGTGTAACCACCAAGCTCCTTGCCATAATACTTTGTGTAACCTCCAAGCTTGAAACCTCAGTGAGATGGTAACTACTATGTTAGTTACTTTATAAGGAGTAAATACCTGTTCCAGCTGAAATCTGCTAAAGCTATGGAGTACCATCTTAAGGGTCATATGTCACACTCCCAAAACTAACCCTCTTACTGTAGGTGTGTTTGAATTTTCCTATGATACCCTCTATTCCTTTTCTTTATGCCAGAGAGTTATTTTACGTTTCTGGGATCAAATCAAAATCTGTCTCCTGTCCCCACCTACCACGTGTGATCTAAAATATCATTCTCATTATACATGGCAGAGGGGCCACTTTGATTACCAGGGCCCAGATGCAACTGCTACGTCTGTACCCCCTACAACAACCATGGTCTACTGTTTATATTGCATGACACCAAACGCAAAAGTGGCGGCAAAAGACAATCCAGATTTTTTTTAGCCCAACATCGAAGCAGCCATCCTAAATATATGAAGGTATAATATAGCTGTACAGAGTAAGGGCAGGGTGAGGTTTAGTTTTTTTTTCTCCAAACCTTTATAAATAACAACAAAATGAGAATTATTTGAGTCTGTTTAATGTCAAATTTCCTTTTTTTTAATCCGATCCATAATCCCCCAAACACTTCCATTTCCTTCTCCCCACAATGATTTCACTGTTGTATATACACATCCTTCTCTTCTTGCATCAGGTACAGACCAATAAATAGACAGATAGTAATTTGGCACGGTATCACTCAACCTCCTTACTCACTGACTCCCCCTAGTGGCAGTCCTTCTCACCCCATGCATCCATTATTCAAAATATACAAATATCCCCTTCTCTACAAGGACATTGCCAGTCTTAATGGCGAATGCCAACCCGATGCCATCAGACTCTTCCTTTTGGAACGTTCTCATTGACTGTAACAGGAAGGGTTAACCAGTTACAAACATGGCTGCCGGCAGCTTCCTTGCCAGAAATACTGGCTTTTCGTTATTGGAACTGCATGTTATCTGCATGTGCCGTTACAGATTCGGAGATTCCAAGACCCGGCACAGATTGACTCACAGTTATAGAAAGCTATATACAGCTGGGATGTGACAAGCTGGCACGCCCGTGTATACACATGTACACTGCATACACATCTGTATACACACAACACGCATACACACCTCTCACTGTTACTGCTCTGTGCAATGCACAATCCAGTCGTGCACACACCTCCTGGCATGGGAATTAGGTGCCATCCAAAAATAAGAATTTGTGGGTACTTCTTGGGAAATACATGTATACATTGTAATATGCACATATCTAAGAAGTACGACCATATGGCAAAACAGAACTAATGTATTCATCCTGGCATACCGACCTTACCCCTTGCACACTGGAATTGCGTGCATGCTCTACCTCTTGGACGGTTACTCCGCTATCCAACATACCTTCATCTATAAGTAGCTAATATCTGCAAAGTGAAAGATTCGTCCATTTGATGGGCTGAACCAACCTAATAAGAATGAATCACATTGCAGCAGTATGAGACCCCTTATATCTCATGCCTCCACGACATTAGTAGGTAAGTTGGTTCTAACACAAATATGACATCATCCAAAGAGGATAGGAGTCACGCTTACACACACTTGCCTTAGTCACGCCTGGAAAGAGCGGTCAGGAGATCACAGATTGTAAATAAAAGTTGGAGGGTGGGTAATGGCGCGTGGTACACACTGTTCTTCAGATACCAAGGGCAGGTAATAGACAGAGACCACCAGCACTAACACAGCACAGAGACACGCAAAATCCAGGTAGAGAGGCTGCAGTCACTGCTTAGGCCACTAGGGGGCCAAAGACCCCAGTCACTGCAATGTTCACATTAAGATATAGCCATTGGGGGCAACCAAATAAAATAGCTTGAGAAGTTGCACAACCCACATTCTGTCACTTGAGGCCTGGTGTCCACATAAATACATGGTCGATATGAAGACACAGGCCATGGCGCTGTAGTCACAACACATCCGGCTGGTATCCATTGTTGCCCAGTTATATATCAAGAAACAACGACAATCAGTTGTCAACATCCCAGTGAAGAGTACTCCAATCACCCCAGTTGGGGTTGTAGAAGAGATATGGGAAGGGGGCAATTGGCTGCAGTTCCATCACTGGGGGCAGAAACTTTGCAGAAGTGGACAAGGGGTGCCCACCTCCTGCCCAACATTGCTCATCCTTCGTAATACCCAAACTAAGTAGGAGTGGGACACTGGAGGGTGGAAAGCTTCTTCTCTAATTCGGAGACCTGAGTTGAGAATAAAAGAGAGAAATTACTTGAGGCATTAAAGGGTTATTCTCAAGCTCTTTAATGGTTAAAAAGTGCTTGCAAAAACAGGAACTTTTGCAATTAACTTATTAAAATTTCTCTCTGTTCTCAAAAATGTAGAAATGTTACATTTTATTGTTTATTGCTGTTTACCTAAGTTACCGACCACTGCTGCAGTCTATCAGTGGTGCCCAGTCTCTTAGCAGAAGAGCATAGTCCTTACATGCTGTTTGTTATAGATCTTAAGGTACCTTCACACTAAACGATATCGCTAGCGATCCATGACGTTGCAGCGTCCTGGCTAGCGATATCGTTCAGTTTGACACGCAGCAGCGATCAGAATCTTGCTGTGATGTAGTTGGTCGGGGCTAGAAGGCCAGAACTTTATTTGGTCGCTGGCTCTCCCGCTGACATCGCTGAATCGGCGTCTGTGACGCCGATTCAGCGATGTCTTCGCTGGTAACCAGGGTAAACATCGGGTTACTAAGCGCGGCCCTGCGCTTAGTAACCCGATGTTTACCCTGGTTACCGGCATCATTGGTCGCTGGAGAGCGGTCTCTGTGACAGCTCTCCAGCGACCAAACAGCGACGCTGCAGCGATCCGGATCGTTGTCTGGATCGCTGCAGCGTCGTTTAGTGTGAAGGTACCTTTACTCTCATGCTGCTGAGGAAAATAGTTTGAACCAACCATGCCATTTGTCCAAACTATCAATTAATGAGGAGCACACTGCCCCTGGCAAGCAAGAAGCCATGAGCAAAGGAGCTCTTGATTAGAGAACTTGAGACAACCCCTTTAAGGTTATGTAATGTAGAAGCGCGTAAAAGGATTATCGGTCCAAGGTGTTGTCATCAATGGTCCCATACTCTAACTATATAGTTAAAAATAGTGAAGGATAGGGTTATGTGACAATCGGAAGGATTCCGAGGCTGAGATTTCGAAGAAGCTTTTTTCTAATCATGTAACTTTATCCTGATTGCTTCCACCTTTCCTACCATGATAACCATCAGATTACTTAAGCTGGTTTCTAAAGGTACCGTCACACTGAACGTATCGCTAGCGATCCGTGACGTTGCAGCGTCCTGGCTAGCGATATCGTCCAGTGTGACAGGCAGCAGCGATCAGGCCCCTGCTGTGATGTCGCTGGTCGGGGCAGGAAGTCCAGAACTTTGTTTCGTCGCTGGACGTCCCGCTGACATCGCTGAATCGGGCCGCGCTTAGTAACCCGATGTTTACCCTGGTTACCATCGTTAAAGTAAAAAAAAACAACCACTACATACTTACCTACCGCTGTCTGTCCCCGGCGCTCTGCTTCTCTGCACTGGCTGTGAGCGCCGGGCAGCCGGAAAGCAGAGCGGTGACGTCACCGCTGTGCTTTCCGGCTGCTGTGCTCACAGCCAGAGCAGGGAAGCCCAGCGCCGGGGACAGACAGCGGTAGGTAAGTATGTAGTGGTTGTTTTTTTTTACTTTAACGATGGTAACCAGGGTAAACATCGGGTTACTAAGCGCGGCCCTGCGCTTAGTAACCCGATGTTTACCCTGGTTACCGGGGACCTCGGGATCGTTGGTCGCTGGAGAGCTGTCTGTGTGACAGCTCTCCAGCGACCAAACAGCGACGCTGCAGCGATCCAGATCGTTGTCGGTATCGCTGCAGCGTCGCTTAGTGTGACGGTACCTTAAGTGAGTAAAAGAGCCTCTTATCACTTAAAGTGCTGCAGGCCTGTGCCCCCTAATCAATAAGGATGCGTTCAGGCACTCGTTCAGTGGCTCAGTCGGGGCTTATGTTTGAACCCCCCTCAAAATGGGGTTCGGGCATAAGTGCCAAAGGGGCCATATACTATAATGGTGGCAACAGAGTGAATGTGCGCTCTAACGTGCATCGTTTTTGGGTGTGTAGCATACTGGAAGCGGATACTCAGACATAATGAACTGCGTCTAGGTGTCTGTCTCCAGTAGGCATACACATCTGAAAATGAAGCACAACAGCGAGCACTTTCGCTCTGTCGGCATATGCATATATGAGGAGGGTTCGGACGTAAGCCCCGACAGAGCCACTGAACGGGTGCCTGAATTCAGTATGAAAGCACCCTAAGAAAATAAAAAAATGTTGTAGGACATTTCCTACAGGTCTACATTCAATTTGAAGGAATCCATATGTCTGGTTGCTTTGGTAGAGATGCAGGAAGGTAACTAACTATTACGTGGAATATGACTTCTACGCAGTATAATTATGCTTGATTTTGGGGAGGCCCCTTCCTTGCCTATTACTGTAATGCAGAAATATACCTAAAACATGTTGCTGTTTGTTGGTCAGGTCATAGCTTGTAAATGTTCTGTAAATGTTATGCTCTGGCCAGGGTTACACAGTGACTTGTCGTCGCACAATATAAGATTGCATTAGTGGCTTTACTATATATTGGTAATGAATGTAGTGACTTCCAGCAGAAAGCCAACCCTGCTAGCTTTCTAGTGAATACGAGCAGCCTTTACAATAGATATAAATATGTCAAGAAGAACCTTTTCCTGTAGATTCTGGATCTCTGCCGCATGTGTAGTCTCCACTTCTTCCACTGTTTGCTTCTGCATCTCCTCTTTCTTTAAGAAGTCCAGTTCCCTTAAGAGAAAATTGGAGAAATATTTTATGGCGATACTCATGTCCTTGCTCATATGAAGAGTCACGTTTCATTCAAAGATAAAACTTGAGGTTCATCTCAAAGATAATTTAGACTCAGCATACTAAAAGTTCAGTCTAAGATTAGCTCAACCTAAATTATCTGTGAAGACTTTGCTTACTTTTGCTGGTACTCCTTGATTAACCTTTTGGCTTTACTGTACTTGCGCTCTAGTCCCTGATGTTGGGCTTGGGTCTCCTTAAGATGCTCATCCACCGCCTGACACAAGCTCTGAGCCTCCATCCAGTAACCCTGCAGCTTCTCTACACGATCCCTGTTCTCCTGGACACTCTGTTGTAGCTGAACTTTCTCCATCCGCCAACGAGAACGTTCTTGTTCCAGTCCTGCCAACTACCGATAGGAAAACAAATATGTAAGAAATGATGCAAGCTTTCATGTGTCCTGGCCTAAGACAACTCTATTTTAAAGAACTAGTCTATCTTAGAGTAAATGGTCCAGGTTCTCAATCTGTTTGAGGCATTAGACCATTTAAAAGTGTCAATGCCAAAGATGTAGTGCTTTTATGAGACAATTTTGACAAGGGCCTTTGCAGCTATCCAGTGAGAGGGCTCTCCACCTCAGTATGGGAGGGATGATAATATTAGTCAACAAGGTGAAGAATTGGATGCTGTGAATGCCTTTGTTCTTAAATGGTCCTTGGAGTACACTGAAGAATGATATGTCCCCTGCAGGTTCACTGGTGGATACTAATGTTAGTATTAATGAGGGGGTCTTGGACTTCATCACCTTAACCAATGAGTTGGTGACCAACTTAGTAACACTTCTATCTCACCTTCCTCTTGAGCTGTTGGATCTCGGCTTCTGTTACAGCATGCTTTATCTGCAACTGAATACAAAAAAGCCAAAGACATAAATCACTAGGAGAACAAGCGCAGTAGAAATAATGGACATATAGGTATGGCCTATGTGATTCTACCTCTTTGAATTTGTGCACTAGTTTCTCAGGATCCATCTCTACTGGGGACAAGGCATCTTCTCCTTCAGGTAGTTCAAAAACTTCGATTGCGAGATCACCTCCTGGAAACATTGGACTCATTTCTTCATCTTCCTCATCTGTAGCATATTCTCCTGTCTAAAGAAGAAGGAAGGCGTATCAGTCTAGGTGGTAGCAACCACGTATTGGCAATAGATAGAGATATGATCTGAGAGCTTCACTCACTTCCTCATCATCCTCATTACACTGATTGTAACGTTGTTCCATGTTCTCCCTTTGCCACCTCTCTTGTTCCAGCGTCTGTTGAATGAGTTGGGCAACCTCACTCTGCTCCCCAGGTTTTTCCCGACCAATTAAAAACCTGAGGAAGACCAAGTCCATGAGACACATGGGAATAGTAATGATGAATAACCAGAATAACCAAGTAGGGTTAATAGTTTATTCTTTATTTAATTAGTAAAATGCAACGTGAATGAACAAAATACAAATCTGATGCAAATCAATATTTGGTGTGACCACCCTTTGCCTTCAAAACCACATTAATTTTTCTAGGTACTTTCACTAAATATTTTTAGGAACACAGCAGGGGGATTTTCGAAACATCTATTAGAACTAACCCCAGCTCTTCTGTGGATGTAGGCCTACGTAAATCCTTCTGCATCTTTCTGTAATCGCACACAGACTGGATGATGTTGAGGTCAGAGCTATAGGGGACTATATCACTTCCAAGACTCTTTGTTCTTCTTTATGCTGAAGATAGCTCGTAATAATATTCATTGTATGTTCGGGGTTATTGTCCTGCTGCAGAATAAATTTGGAACCAAGTAGACATCTCACTGATGATATTGCATGATGGATAAATATCTACCCGTATTTCTCAGCATTGAGGACTGTAGATGCAGTGGTTGGCCAAGGAAACATAGACGAACAGATAAAAGACATATCATGCTTACTTCCCCTTGAAATTGGAAGATATCCAACAGAGCCATCAGTTCACAACTGTCAGCAACCAGTGTGATTCAGCTACAACCATTTACTTTTTGATGATGTCTGGCCAGAAGTGACCTTCATGTTAGAATTGCAGTCAAAACCATTCCTTCAATATGAAAATAAGGCCAAGCAACTCAACTATGCACGAAAACATAGGAACTGGGGTGCAGAAAACTGGCAGCAGCTGCTCTGGACTGACAAGACAAAAATGTGAAATATTTGGCTGTAACAGAAGGCAGTTTGCCGAAGGACTGGAGAGCGGTACAATGAGTGTCTGCAGGCAACAGTAAAGAATGATTTAGCTTCCTTGCAAGTTTGGGGCTGTAATTGAACAAATGGAGGTGGTGATATGGTCAGGATTAATGTTGTCCTCAATGCAGGGAAATACAGCAGAAACTTATTCATCATCTTTCTATATAATCGTCTAATGGGTACTTCCGTCTGTTTGTCTGTCTGTAACGTAAATCCCGTGTCGCTGATTGGTCGCGGCCGGCAGGCCGCGACCGGCTTAGTCCGACTGCGAATTGGCCCCTCCCTACTTCCCTCCAGTCAGCGCCAGTGTGTTGCCCCCTGGGAACGGAAGCTGGCGGCCGCATCGCGTGCATCGGGACAGCTTCGGTGGACGACTGAGGGTGAGTATATAACTATTTCTTATATTAATTCTTTTTTTACAGGGATATGGTGCCCACACTGCTATATACTACGTGGGCTGTGTTATATACTGCATGGGCTGTGTTATATACTACGTGGGCTGTGTTACATACTGCGTGGCCTGTGTTTTATACTACGTGGACTGTGTTATATACTGCATGGGCTGTGTTATATACTACGTGGGCTGTGCTATATATTACATGGGCTGTGTTATATACTGCCTGGCTGCCATACACTACGTAGGCAGTGTTATATACTGCGTGGGCTGTGTTATATACTACGTGGCCTGTGTTAAATACTGCGTGGGCTGTGCTATATATTACGTGGGATGTGCTATATACTGTGTGGCTGCTATATACTATGCGGCTGCTATATACTACATGGCTGTGCTATATACTACGTGGCTGTCTGTGTTACGTGGGCTGTGCTATATGGTATGTGGCTGCTATATACTATGTGGCTGCTATGTACTATGTGGCTGCTATATACTATGTGGCTGTGCTATATACTATGTGGCTGTACTATATACTACGTGGCTGGGCTATATACTACGTGGCTGTCTGTGTTATATACTACATGGCTGTCTGTGTTATATACTACGTGGCTGTCTGTGTTATATACTATGTGGTTGTGTTATATACTATGTAGCTGTCTGTGTTACATACTATGTGGTTGTGTTATATACTACGTGGCTGTGCTATATACTACGTGGCTGTGCTAAGCGTGATGTACATACATACATATTCTAGAATACCCAATGCGTTAGAATCGGGCCACCATCTAGTCTACTATATAATCGTCTAATTCTGTCTGTTTGTCTGTAATGGAAATCCCGCGTCGCTGATTGGTCGCCACATAGTTCACTCACGTTTACTGAACAACTTCTGTCAGTCACAGTGCCATGCAGTTCAGTCACGTTTACTGAACAACTTCTGTCAGTCACAGTGTGATGTAGTTCAGTCACGTTTACTGAACAAGTTCTGTCAGTCACAGTGCCACGTAGTTCAATCACGTTTAGTGAACAGGTTCTGTCAGTCACAGTGTGATGTAGTTCAGTTACGTTTACTGGACAAGTTCTGTTAGTCACAGTGCCACGTAGTTCAGTCACCTTTACTGAACAAGTTCTGTCAGTCACAGTGTGATGTAGTTCAGTCACGTTTACTGAACAAGTTCTGTCAGTCACAGTGCCACGTAGTTCAATCACGTTTAGTGAACAGGTTCTGTCAGTCACATTTACTGGACAAGCTCTGTTAGTCACAGTGCCACGTAGTTCAGTCACCTTTACTGAACAAGTTCTGTCAGTCACAGTGCCACGTAGTTCAGTCATGTTTACAGAACAAGTTCAGTCAGTCACAATGCCACGTAGTTCACTCACGTTTACTGAACAAGTTCTGTCAGTCACAGTGCCACGTAGTTCAGTCATGTTTACTGAACAAGTTCTATCAGTCACAGTGCCACCACATAGTTCACTCACGCTTACTGAATAAGTTCTGTCAGTCACAGCGTGACGTAGTTCACTCACGTTTACTGAACACGTTCTGTCAGTCACAGTGCGACATAGGTCACTGACGTTTACTGAACACGTTCAGTCAGTCAGTGTGGTGTAGAAAAATATTTTGGGTTGATATTGTTAAAATATATTTTAGTGTCGGTGTACTTCTTTTGTCTGATGATTTATTTAAATACAGTTAGATATTCATGTAATGGTTTATATATTTTGATGATCTGTTTAATAATTTCGTTCAGTTGTATTAAGTTCTATGAGCAATAAAAGTTCATGATAATGTATTTATTTTACCCGGAAAATCCTGTGTATTCATTGCATTGTACTTAAATTTTCAGAAATAAACTACATACATATTCTAGAATACCCGATGCGTTAGAATCGGGCCACCATCTAGTACAATATAATCAGAGAGAGGTGTCTGATTGGCTCCAAACTTATTCTGCAGTATGACAATGACCCCAACATACAGCCAATGTCATTAAGAACTATCTTCAGAATAAGGAAGAACAAGGATTCCTGGAAGTGATGATATATTCCCCACAGAGCCCTGATGTCAATATCATCATGTCTATCTGAGATTATATGACAGACAGAAGGATTTGCACAAGTCTATATACACAGAAGATCTGCGGTAAGTTCTCCAAGATGTTTGGAAAAACCTCCTTTAAAAACTTGTGTGCAAGCATACATAGGAGAATTAATGGTTTGATACTATTTTGAAGGCAAAGAACGGTAACACCAAATATTGATTTGATTTAGATTTCTCTTTTATTCATTCACTTTGCATTTTGTCAATTGCTAAAAAATAACCATCAACACTTCTATTTTTGACAACATTCTTACTTTGCAGCCGTTTTTTATTGTTATTAAGGGCATTGGGGTTGGTAGATGAGGCCTGAGATGCAAAGTTTAACACTGACACAGAGCGCATCTCACCTCACACGTCCCTTGGTATTCCTCAGAACAGAAGCTGCAAAGGACTGTGTAACTCCAACTAAACTTGTCCCATCAACTTCTACTAAAAGGTCATTCACCTGGATCCTGTTGATGAAAATTTGGGGTCTTTGTCATGCAAAATGTCTCATATCAACCAGAAAAATGGGCACATTACTTTCTAGACAACGGGACTATGGTAAAGACATCCAAGACAATACCTTCCATCTCGGTGGGCCGCTCCGCCTTCAGTCACAGTCTTGACAAATATTCCAAGCTTTTCGAGACCCATGTCTGCTCCAGCCCCCATCCCAATAATACTGATTCCAAGACCCTCAGAGTCTGTTAAAGAAGATACGAGGAATAAGTTCAATGCAGCTACATCAGCAGGACCATCTTACCTAAAATTGAGCATTTCTATCCCTTTCAAATGTTTGAGCAGATCTGAGTGGAGCTTGCATAGTTTGGTGACGTCAGATTACATAATGGATTTTACATTCATTCCAGTAGGATCACCGAAGATCAGGCGAGCACTGCACTTGGCAATCTCTGGTGCTCCCATGTATGGTAGTGCAAATGATCGAGCTCAGGTACATTCAGACCAGGCTTGACGTGGCCATGGTGGTCAGACCCAAAGCGATCGGAAAGTTATCCCCTATCCCACGGATATAGGATAACTTTTAAACTTGGGAACACCTCTTTAAATCAGACATAACATAGTTACTTGTTGTTATAGTTAGTTCATTCATTAGCAGCTCATCTTCTGTCATCTCGATTAATGACTATGCAGAGTGCAGCAGTTGAGCTGAGTTTGTCATCGGCTGCTGTGCTCTGCATAGGCAGCAACTGAGATGACAAAGCTTACTTCATTATATTGAACTTTGTCATTTCAAAATTATCTGCCACCATAGTATTTGGCATCTGGGGCAACTATCCTTGTGGTTCCCTCTCCCCCCATACTACACAACTGGTTCAAGCCAATAAAGATTGGTACAGTAGGTAAAAATGTTAGATTAATACTCTCCTGTACAGATTTTGCACCTCACTCACATTGAGGTGGTAGTTAGGCATGTACCCCATAATTTACGGGCCCAATTTCAGAAGGTTCGAAGAAGAAAAAATTAGGACCAAAAGTTATAATTAAATTGACTGTGGGTGAAGTAATTGAATATTGATTTCATTTAGTTACTGATTGTCTTGTTCATATATCTATAAATCCCTATAGTTATCTATGAACCAAAAACATAAGTGAGCAATCAGCGCCCCCTAAATCTGCATTTGATATGTGAATGAATTATGACGTATATACACCATATATCTCCAGAGATCCCCTTTAAATGTTTCTATTTCTGTCCTGATGTTTTTTTTAATATCTAATTAGTATGTGTAGGTTAATGCCATAGGTTAGGGAGAGGTGTCCACGGTCCCACGGTGGGAGCATCGTGTCACCGTCAGCAGATGCTATTCTTTGTCTCATCGCTTACACATAATGGAGGTTTGCTCCCATTCATTAGAGCTCCGATTCATTTACTTTTAGCAGAAGGGATGGTGCATATAGAAGAGAGTGACTAATCTTACAAGCTGGATCGAAGGTCTTGTGTCAATAATTTAGGAGGTTCTCACACCGGAGATATGGGAGATGACATATTGATCTTGGAGGCATCAATTTTTCTTGACTGACATTGAAAAATATTACATTCAGACTATGCTTTAGAAGGCTGGTATCAAGGAGAAATAGATTGTACTCAGCTGCATGGCATGATTTTAGAGATTTTAGGTTTAAGGTGGCCATGCATATAAGATGGTTGTCAACTCAATGGGGTAATTTAAAGCTTGTGGATCCCAATGTAAAATCTCCAATGGCGCCATCGATTATCATCGGTTTTTACTAGTATTCATGGGCAAAATGACCATGGTTGCAGATGGCGCAACTGCAACAGGGCCCACGTGGGTGGAGACTCGCCAACATCAGCAGAAACTTCTACTGAATGTGTGTCCTTGGACCCATTGGGTCCGTGAGCGGAAATACACACTGCCGGCAAATCAGAAGCCAACAGCTGACGTTGGTGTGCATGTGACTGGGGCCGAATGGCAGTGATGTCATGCGCTCCCGTCGTTGCACGCTGAAGTCAGCTGCCGGCTTCAGAAGAGGATGTGGTTAGGTGGGGGAAGGGGGAGTAGAGGAAGGTAACTATTTTTTTTTTTTTTTTTAAATAAGTGAATACACTGTGGTCATACTACTACATGGATGATTATGGGCTGTGCATTATATTATATGGACGACTATGGGCTGTGGATTATATTATATGAAGGATATGGGCTGTGTGTTATACTAATATGGAGGTGCATTATACTTTATGGAGGACTATGGGCTGTGCAGTATATTATCTGGAGAACTATGGGATGCATTATACAATATGTGGGACTATGGGCTGTGCAGTATACTATATGGAGGACTATGGGCTGTGCAGTATACCATATGGAGGACTATGGACTGTGCATTATATTATATGGAAGACTATGGACTGTGT
Source organism: Ranitomeya imitator (assembly GCF_032444005.1). NCBI lineage: Eukaryota > Metazoa > Chordata > Amphibia > Anura > Dendrobatidae > Ranitomeya > Ranitomeya imitator. Next base: position 492,541,761 of record NC_091283.1, on the reverse strand, counting down.
ATTACACTATATGGAGGACTATTGGCTGTGCATTATACTATAAGAAGGACTATGGGCTGTGCATTATATTATATGAAGGATATGGGATGTGTATTATACTGATATGGAGGACTATGGGCTGTGCATTATTTATTGAGGACTATGGAGGATGCATTATATTATGTGGAGGACTATGGGGTGCATTATACTATAAGTAGGACTATGGAGGGTGCATTATACTATATGGAGAGCTATGGGGATGCACTATGATATAGGGAGGACTATGTGCTATGTGTTATACTATATGGAGGACAATAGGGACTGCATTATACTTCTGCTACGGGGTACCATGACTTCTATGTGCGCCTCTGGTGAGCATATTGGTTTATTCTTTTCTATACATTAAAGAACATCGACAGAACAGGTGACCTATATCGGATGAGGCCAAGGATAAGGGACACATATCAGGATGGGGGATACATATATGAGGATGGGGAAAATATATACCAGGATGAGGGACATATATACCAGAATGGAGGGTATATATCTATCTATCTATCTATCTATATATATATATATATATATATATATATATATATATATATAGATCTAATATATAAAGCTGAATGTGTGTATGTAGGTGTGTATGTAAGATCTTTGTGTGGAAACTTCCTGAAGAAGAAGCCATGAGCTTCGAAACGCGTTGAATAAACCACCCGAACATCTTACAAGTATATCTGGATCTATTATTTGTCGCAGCAGCGCGGATGTAATCCACATTTCATTTATTATAACGGTTCTGAGAGGTCGCAGCGCCGACCTGTGGATTTGCAGCAGCTGACAAACTACATGCTTGTACTGTGTACCTCCAGGTGAGCAGTTCTCTCACTATTGATTAGAAACAATCCTGGGGATAAGACCCTATTTGCGTTTTTTTTGTCTCCTATTTTTCTATACATGTGAACAAGGGGGACTTAAAGAATGAGAGGGATGGCGCCAAAGAGTATATACCGTACAGTTGCTAAGGTGGGGCCTCGACATGGGATACTCACCACACACGGGGATATGAACACATACACAGAATGCACCACATACTACCACGTGCTTGAACACATATACCACCTTCAGCACACATTTCACCACACATACACCAACCTCGCCACATAAAAGTCGAAACACAAAAGTCGCCACTTAAAACTCGCCACACGCAAAATTCGGCAAATGCAAAACCGGCCACATGCAAAACTAGGCTCATGCAAAACTCGCCACACATGCAAAACTCACCTCATGGAACACTCGCCACACGCAAAACTTGCACATGCGGAAAAATTGCCACATGTACAAAAGTTGCAACACATGCAAAAGTTGCCTCACCCAAAACTTGCACATACTCAAAACGCACCACACATAAAACTCGCCACGCGCAAAACTTGCTGCACACAACTTGCTACACTAACCTGTCACATGCAACTCGACACACAAAAAGTTGCTACACGCATGACGCCACACAAAACTCATCTCACAAAAGTCGCTACATGCATGTCGCCACACGCAACTCAACACACACAACTTGACACATGAAACTTGCCCTAAAACACACACAAGTCTGGTATTATCCTTCAAAAATAAAAATCTGATTAATAAGCAGACAAACTACAAGAGCAACAAATGTACCATATAGGAAATACGGCAGCTGTCAGTCACATGACCTGTCTATTATGTGTATGTGTGAGCTAATATATACTGCCAGGGGGAGGGCTTCTTGTTGGCTGGGGATTTATCAGGCTGCCAATAGCAAACAATCACAGCTCAGCTTCTAATTTGCTACAGTTAATTAATCTGAGCTCTGATTGGTTAATATAGGCAACAAAGGACATTCTCGGTATAACAAAGCTTGTATGTATACGTGTGTGTATCAAGCCCCACCCACTCTACATAGCCCCACCCACTCTACATAGCCCCACCCACTCCGCATAGCCACACTCACTCCACACGCAAAGCCCCGTCCACGCATAAGGGTGGAGACACATTCGCCTCGAAAGCCACCCTGCAAAACTCACCAGCTGCGGTGTCCCAGCTGCTGCGAACTACAATCAGGGCCGCCGCCTTCAGAGTATCAGTGCGCGGCAGACACAGGCCACATCTAGCTCCGTCGTGTCTAAAATGGAGTTGCTCCTGTGAGGCATGATGTCAAGGGAAAGGGAGGAGCCTCATGGATTACACCACTGTGCTCATAACAGGTAGTTGCTGTGCACGTGAGGGGAAGAGAGGAGTGAGGTGAAAATGAGGGGAGGGGAAAATGAGAGGAGTGAGGGGAAAATGAGAGGAGTGAGTGGAAAATACTTGAATTATGGGAAAATAGGGGAGTGAGGGGAAAATGAGAGGTGTGAGGTGAAAATGAGAGGTGTGAGGTGAAAGTGAAGAAGTGTGAGTGGAAAACGAGAGGAGTGAGGGGAAAATAGTGGAGTGATCGGAAAATGACAGATGTGAGATCAAAATGAGAAGTGTGAGGGGGAAAATGAGAGATGTGAGAGGGAAAATTACAGATGTGAGGGGGAAAATGAGAGGCGTGATGGGAAAATGAGAGAAGTGAGGTGCTGCTGCAGTATGAGGCTGTGTTTAATTTGTTATAAACCACAGTTAGTTACTATGCCCAGGCAACGCCGGGCTCTTCAGCTAGTGTATATATACATATGGTCCAAAGGGACCTTTAACGTCTCCCCAAGACTACAGAAACTGGGTGCAACCCCTGCACCCGCTGTAGTTATGCCCCTGTAAAAAGTATTTCTCATGCCAATACTCTGGATGATATGCAAGGTAATGTAAGGGTGTCCAGCCTGATACACTTTCAGCACCATTCATCTCTGGAAAATATGAAAGAGCAGACAAAATATAAGTGTCCTTTATACAGATGGAATTGGGGTATCATGACCAACATGCTCCAGGTTTTTGGCCATTTTATTTTCACAAATATTTTGCGGACATTTACTAATATACAAGATATAAGTATTATTACCCTGGATGAAGGGTATGCAGAGGTAGGTGACCACTAGGTTGCTACCTCATACCTCACTAGGGGGGATCGACGTGAAACAATAAAAATATAAATTATCAGTATTAACTATGCTTTTGGCTGCCTAACACCTCTCTTCAGCATATAGCATAGTGATGGCTGTAGCACAGGCACTCAGTGAGTCACTAACACATCCCACTGGTGTCGTGCCTGCACCACAGCTGTTATTATTCCCTGCATTCAATTGTATTTATGTCTTTCAGATGTGAGTGCAATTGAAGATATGAACGCTGGTGATGTATGGACATAGGAGCACTAATAAGCTCCCTACCCCAATGTGCAACGGTGTGATTAAGTCACCCCATGATGTCACTGCAGAGCCGTTAAAGCGGCAAAGATTGCGGGGAAGGTAAGTGTTCATAGTGCAGTCAAAGATTCAAGGAAATTTTACTGGGGAAGGAAGTACATACTATATAGAGAGATGGAGCGTGTGAGGGTACAGTATGGGGGGACAGTATGCAGAGGTGGAAAAAGTATGAGAGCACAATGTGGAGAGGGCACTTTGGAGTGGACAATAACATAGTGTAAGTAGGGAGCACAGTATGGATATGGAGAGGGTACAGTATGAAGTGGGTGAACAGTATGGAGAGGGGGCAACATGGCGGAGGGACACTGTGAAGACTGTGACATTGTGGGGGAAACAGAGTTTAGAAATATTGACAGCGTGGGGGGAAATAGTGAGAAGGAGAAAGTGTATAATCCATAGTTCATAAGAGAGGACGGTGTGGTGGTTATAGTTCACAAGGGATAACAGTGTGTTGGTTATAACTCATAATAGCAGACAGTATGGCGATTATTACTTATAAGAGAGGATGATGTGCAGCCAATATAAGAGGGACAGTGTGAGGTTCATATTTTGTGTAGGAAGCACAGTGAAGGGCAATTACTTATTCAGAGGAACAGAATGGGTGGATATTTTTATACAGGGGGCACTATAATAACTGTCTTATGTTTAAGAGCATCATGTCGAGGTGTATTTCAAAGGTATCTTAATAAATATAATTATAAACAACACACCAAACACCACAAGAAAGAAAACAACCAGGGGCGTGCCTGCCCCTACGCTGGCCTAGCTGACCTTACCTATTTGCGGAGGTTGGCACCCTAAAAACCTGCGCAGTGGCGCCCCCGCTCCTCGACGGCTCACCCTGCTCACCCTAATAATCAAGTACGAGTTGTTTGGTGTATTTTAAAGGCCGGAGAAACAGAGGTCTACAGAGACAAGTTGTGGGTGTGAAATCTCATCATGGCGTCAAGACTACATGGAAAAGAACTGGATGAGAATGACTCCAATCAGAAAAGATGTCACTTATAAGGTACCTGAATGTGAATATTTGATTGCGATACTTACTGTGTCTAATCAGTACTGTAGTTCCTTTATGGTCCATAGTGTGATGATCCCTGGTAGCAACAACTCCCAACATCTCCTTACACTTGTTAAGGACATACCAAGAGTTGTAGATTCATTTGATTCAACTGTATATGGCAGGGGTTGACCTGCCATTGCAATTGATCACTGAACTAAATGTTGTGCTTCTAGCCATGTACTAATGATAGTTGTGGCACTGTATTCAAGTACTGATGGTGGTTTTGGTGATGTGTACATGTACTGCTGACGGTTCTAGTGCTGTATTCATGTACTGATGATGTTTCTGGCGATTTATTTCAGTACTAATGATGGTTCTGGTATTGTATTCATGTAGTGATAATAGTTGTGGTGCTGTATTATTATTCTGATGGTGGTTCTCTTATTATATTAATGTACTTAAAGTAGTGGTGTATTCATGTACTAATGATGGTTCTGGCACTATATTAATGTACTGATGATGGTTCTGGTGCTGTATTCATGTACTGTTGGGAGTTATAGTGATGTATTCATGTAATAATAATGCATATGGTGTAATATTCATGTACTGACAATGGTACCTGTGATTTAGTTACATTAAGAGTCTGGAAAGCTGGGTATTATTAACATCGGCCTGCACAGGTGTAATGCCCACACAGCACTAGTCTACACACCCAAGGCTACTTCCACATGCCACATTACACATAAACTACAGCAGAGCAAGACCCAAACATGGAAGACCACCTGTCTAATTCACATACTAATTTTCCGGAGTGCCAAACGGGTTAAGAGACCCCATTCTCCTGATGTATGAGGCATCTAGAGATGTCTACATAGGGCATCAAATACTTGCCAGTCCCTGCTCCTCAGCTGCTTGCTACTACTCTTCTGTGTGTGGCTTCTCACATATAGCTAACCTGTCAGTCAAGCATTTTTCTGTCCATATGGTTCGGGGGCCACATAGAATGGCATTGTAGGCCGCAGGTTGTGCATCACTGCTCTAAAACATAAACTTCAAAAGTTTTGTAATGTAAAAAGGAAAAATAGGCAAAACACCAATAAATTATCTTGTGCAAAAAAAATGGACTCTTTATTAGCCTATGTGGTAATGTTTTGGTTCCATCACAAAATCTTTCATCTATCTATTGTGATGCAGTGACCCCTGCTACAGGTAGGGGAGCTGCATGGTCTCCTCAGAATACGCACGGAGGCGTATTGAGGCCATAGGAATGCATGGCAGTCGCAGGCATAACTGTGGTGATGAGACAAAGTCCGGCATTATTGTAAATGGCCGGTATGTGTCACAGAGGAAGATACTCTGCGCTGTAAGCCTGAAGTAAGGTTGTTCTGGGACCTGTAGTTCCACAAGTATTGGTGTAGTTTTAAAGGGAGACTTGCAGGGTTAGTCGGAGAGCTGGGTGGGTCTGGCTAACCACACACACACCTCCCACCTATGGGAATGGTTACAGCTTCATAATGTGACCAGGGTGTGAGTCACATGGTTCTGAGTGTATGAACCTGAATAGTTCTTGGCTGTAAGATCCTGTGAGAGGAAAGGCCTGGGTGTTGGGAGGTCCAGTGTGTGGACCGGATCCCTGAAGAGCACCTGGTGAGGCCATTATCCTGAATGGCCTCTGTGTTGGGAGGTCCTGGGAGTAGGACCGGATCCCTGAAGAGCACGAGGTGAGGCTGTGGCCTCTGTGTTGGGAGGTCCTGTGTGTGGTCCGGATCCCTGAAGAGCACGAGGTGAGGCCACGGATCTGCAGAGCCAGTGATGGCTACTGTGTTGGGGAAGCTATCATCCTTCGGTGGGTCTGGAACCGACTGTTATATGTCTGTCAGGCAAGTTGGTGATCCCCGTAAGGCAGCTTCTCCGGAGGATATAATGAACTGTTCGGTGTATGGTCACCCATGATAACTGGACGAAGTGAGAAGTCCGGCATGTTTAGTGTCTGTGAGATGAAGCCGTATGAGAAGTGATGTAATGAACTGTTCGTGGTTGTGGTTTATGATATCTGAATAAACCGGATAGACTGTTATATGTGCAAAAAATGGTCCTGTGTGCATTTATCCCGTTGCCAAGCGAATGTTCCCCAACCCGTTAGTGAGCGCTATCTCACACTATCTATCTATCTATCTATCTATCTATCTATCTATCTATCTATCTATCTAGCACACAGCAGCATGCTGCAAGCATTAAGATGTATGCAAACATTGAATATATGAAATGTAGACTGCATTACTGCTATATAGAATATACTTATAAAATTAAGGTTCATAGTTAACAATTTGGCCAATTCATCAGAGCCACCAGCCTCAACAAGGCGTAGATTTCTTTAAAGGGGTTGTCCCATGAACAAAGTTAATTTAAATGAATAAATCTTGGAAAAATAATAATTTCCACAATTGGATATGTTAATAAAAAATATTATTACGAGATTTAAAGATTAAAATCAACTTTAACATTAACTTTGTTGGTGGGAAAACTCCTTTAATATTAGATTTACGGTCCCATCAAAGATAGCTATGCCTTGTTATGGCTGGTGGGTTCTCATGAAGTGGCCAATTTATTTGCTAAGAAACAGTAAGCAGTAATACAGTCTCAATTTTATATATTCACTGTTTGCGTACATCTAAGCGCTTACAGAGCGATTCTTTTGTTTCTATCTATAAGATTTCTCATCGCTCATTACACACAGCTATGAGTTTATGAAATGACTTCCTCCATTCTCAGTTACTCATAGCAGCGATGATTACTTTTGTTAACAATATACTTATCATTGACCTATGAACACTGGGCATCTTATTTCATTCCTTTTTTCTTAGATGGACTAAGAGGAAGAAGAGTCTGTGGGTTTTCCATTAAAAGACAAGTAACTTATGGATGCAGATCAGCGTGAGCCTTAGTCTTCATTAAATATTGAAATTTCTACAAATGTGTGTACATTAGGGCGCCTATAATGTAGAAAAGCTTTTTAAAGCGAGAGGCAAGTAAAGTGGTTTTATCTCAGAAGAAACAGCGCACAGAAAAGTCTCTAAAACTGCACAAATGAATAAAAGAATGATCATTTCTATACATTTTTATATAAGTAACATATTAATTAACATAGCTCTTTGTGGGCTGGTGATGTAAATGCTGGTATTCTGTATGCATGACCTAGGTTTTTGAGATTTAGAAGGGGCATAGGGAAACACGGAAAAACTTGGTCACCTTGATGGACTTAAAGGGTTTGTGCCACCTTCAGGAGTGCACTGCTCCCCTGCCTGTTGGTTTCCTGCTTGCCTGGGGGTGGAATGCTCCTGATAATTCTCACCAGCGGCATTATTGTGCATTTGGTCCAGAACTGTGCGCTCTCCAATGCTGAAAGCACAAGTAGCTTTTTCTCTACAGCATTGAAAGAGCAGAGTGCCACTAATTCTGGGCCTATCTACCGATATGGCCAACTATAGCAAAAGTCTTGTAAGAACTTTGCTCCCAACCTAGGAGATCGTCCACCGCTGATAGACTTAGGAGCTGGCTAGTTAGCTAGAACTAGGCAATGAGTCTTACCGAACCCTGGCAAGGCTTCTTGTTGGCCTGAACTGTGCTTTGAAGGCAGCATGTTGGCTCAGTGGTTAGGACTGTTGTTTTGCAGTGCTGGGGTCATAGAGTCAAAACCCAACAAGAACAACATCTGCAAGGAGTTTGTATGTTCTTCCCGTGTTTGTGTGGGTTTCTTACCACACTCCAAAGACATACTGATAGGGAATTCAGATTGTGAGCCCCAATGGGACAGCGATGACAATGTCTGTAAAGCACTATGGAGTATAATGGTGATATATAGGCAAAGCATAATAATCTCCGATGCTACAAATAGAGGCAGCTTTTCCTCTGTAGCATCCGATTAGCGCAAGGATGCTGAAGCTGGCTGGATCTCGCCATCTGGCAGCTTCAGAGCAGCTCTATCGCAAAAATCTTGTAAGCGCTGTGTTCCTTGTCTCCTTGCCTAGGATACCAGACACCGCTGATAGGGTGCAGCCGTGGCCAGTAACCAAGGCAAAGAGCAGCACACATTAGAATTGATATTCCCTCCGTTTTTGAGAAAAGGAATATTTTATAAGAGACCAATAGCCAAGTTGCTTGATTTTAAAAGCACTCTAAAATGTCACCCCTTTAAGAAGTTGAGACAACCCCTTATGCCATAATGCAGCAAAGACAACCAAGAAATCACTGTGCCGCTAATACAAGTAAGTAGGGTACCCATAGGCTCCTGGGTCTCCATGCAACATTTGTTACAGGGTGCTCCCATCTACCATATGTTATTATTAATACTGGTGTCGTCTTATGCTGCAGAGGAGCCTTGGACTTGCTAGGCACTGATGCTTAAAGCTATGTACCTGCACTCAACGCCAATTATTGAAATATTCAGGAAGCCCGTTCTCGATTATGACCAAGAACGAAGAGTAATACTCCAGCTACTACAGTGGTCCCTAATCAGCAGCTGACTTCCCCCCGCGTGGCTCATGATAAGAGATCAGAGTCTGGCGGATACAGACAAGAGGGACAACTAGGTCTGAGCTGTATATCACTTCTTTCATGGCGCTCCATAAAGCCCTTCACTAGTATGCCAATCCAAGGACAAGGGTGCTTTCACATTGGGTTTAGAAACACGCTCTACTAATACTGTCTTGTACCCTATGCATTTTTATGATAATTGTCTGCTCATCTATAACAACTGCTGCCTTATGAGAATTTGCTTGTAACAGGTATTTACCTATTCATCTATGCACTTTATATTCAACAGTATCTGCGTGTATAGATCATCTATTCCCATGCACAGTGCCTTTCGTATTCTGTACAGCATGTGCTGCCATCGCCTTCGTTTTTATGTCGCTACCATGCTTTTAATGCGTACTTTGCAATTAAAATAAAAACAATTAATTTATATTTATTTTATTTTTTTGGAGGATCTTTTTTTTTTCTCTATTGGTTGTTTGAGCTACAAATCAAGCTAAAAAAAAAGCTGCTGGTGCTAGGTGGGGAAGTAACCTCAGGAGGCAGAGGCTGTGAAATTGCTCTGTCACCCACAGAGCACTTATCTCCTCATTTGCATTGGAAATATAATACTGATTTATTGGGAATGCAGCAACAAATAAAAGATATAAAGATTCAGATTGATTTAGCTTTTAAAGAGCTGCATGCCCATACTGTATATGTGGTATGGGGTGCGTGATCGTTACTGATAGATTCCCTTTATAAGGTGTGAGATTGGGGTAACAACAACCGGCCTTAAAGGGAATATAGAATCTTTCTACGTATTTCAACAGGTGTATTATTTTCCATACCTTTTTCCAGTTCCACAGGGAAGAGGTCCAGCCTCTCCACCCTTTTCTCAAGCTCATATTCCGCTGAGGCAGCCATAGGATCCACATCATCGTTACGACGATCGTATTCTTCATTAGAGTATGTGCTAAACACCTATGGAAGGTAAGAAATGTTAGTTTCCTGGAGGTTCAGCTTACATGATCATTTACTATTTTATTGGAATATTTATTGAAAAATACCGTTTATTCTCACTTAAAGAAGACGTAAATTCTGGCTGCTCGCACAATGGACTGGTTATGTCCATATTGCATTATGTCGTGTGTTATTTGAGTATCTGGTAATGTAGATATTTTCAGACTTCCCTAATTGTCTACCATCCCCTTTGGTTTTATAAATGCTTAGCAACCACCTGATCGTACACTATGAAAATTGCCACTTGGCTTAAATTGCTCAAATATAAATCTGCTCTTGTGAGATAAATCTGAGAACACACATTTGTTGGAACATACCTGAAATGTAAAATTTCTTAGAATTAAATAGCAAAATACCCCTTATTAGAAATCACCTGAACTATGCACCCATAAAGGTTACATTTCAGGACTCCTGAAAATGTGAACTGTTAGGCTGCCGTCACATTAGCATTATTTGGTCAGTATTTTACATCAGTATCTGTAAGCCAAAACCAGGAGTGGACCAATTAGAGGAAAAGTATAATAGAAACATATGCACCACTTCTGCATTTATCACCCACTCCTGGTTTTGGCTTACAAATACTGATGTAAAACACTGACCAAATACTGATAGTGTGACGGCAGCCTTTGAGCTAGGCTTAAAGGGGTTGTCCGGTCTAAAATGAAAAGTCTGCTGGCACTGTGTAATGACAGGCTCTTGAGTCCCCCCAGCCATGGGTGGATTATAATAGGGTCAATCTGGGCGGTAGCCCAGGGCCCAGTGGTGTGGGGGGCCCTGGGCTACCGCTCAGATTGCCCGCCGCCATCAGGGCATTACTGTCCTGACTGGTGTGTGGGCAGGGGGGGCCCGCATCGTCTCATCTGCTCACCGGGCCCCTACCGGCGCTGCAGCAGTTAAACGCTATTGATGTGCGGGCGCGCGCCCACACGTCAATAGTTAACAGCCACAAGCCAATCGGAGGCTGGCAGCTGACATCAGCCGCAGCGTGCACGTCGCCGGCGTCTGATGGCATTGTCAGTCACCGGCAAGTGCGCGCTTCAGCTGCGAGGAGAGAGCTTCGCCGAAGGAGCCCGGACAGGTGAGGAGAACTTTTTTTTTTTATTGCGAACGGCAATCCGAGGGGCCCGGGCCAGAATGCTGGACACACTGGGGGCAATATGCTGGACACACTAGGGGCAATATGCTATGCTGGACACACTGGGGCAGATTGCTGGACACACTGGGGGCAATATGCTGGAGACACTGGGGCAGAATGCTGGACAAACTGGGGGCAATATGCTGGACACACTGGGGCAGAATGCTGGACACACTGGGGGCAATATGCTGGACACTCTGGGGGTAATATGCTGGACACACTGGAGGCAATATGCTGGACAAACGGGGCGATATGCTGGACACACTGGGGCAGGGTGCTGGACATACTGGGGGCAATATGCTGGAGACACTGGAGCAGATTGCTGGACACACTGGGGGAAATATGCTGGATGAACTGGGGGCAGTATGCTGTACAAACTGGGGCCAATATGCTGGACACACTGGGGGTAATATGCTGGACACACTGGGGCAGGATGCTGGAGATACTGGGGGCAATATGCTGGAGACACTGGGGAAGATTGCTGGACACACTGTGGCAGAATGCTGGACACACTGGGGGCAATATGCTGGACACACTGGGGGCAGGATGCTGGAGACACTGGGGGCAATATGCTGGAGACACTGGGGAAGATTGCTGGACACACTATGGCAGAATTCTGGACACACTGGGGGCAATATGCTGGAGACACTGGGGCAGATTGCTGGACACACTGGGGGCAATATCCTGGAGACACTGGAGCAGATTGCTGGACACACTGGGGGCAATATGCTGGGGACACTGGGGCAGATTGCTGGACACACTGGGGTCAATATGCTGGAGACACTGGGGGAAGGATGCTGGACAAACTGGGGGCAATATGCTGGAAACACTGGGGCAGAATGCTGGACACACTGGGGGAAATATGCTGGAGACACTGGGGCAGATTGCTGGACACATTGGTGGCAATATGCTGGAGACACTGGGGCAGATTGCTGGACACACTGGGGCAATATGCTGGACACACTGGGGGCAATATGCTGGACACACTGGGGCAGGATGCTGGACATTGGGGCAGAGATGCTGGACATTTGGGGCAAAGATGCTGGATGCTGGGGGCAGAGATGCTGGACGCTGGGGGCAGAGATGCTGGAAACACTGGGGACAGGACTGGAGACATGGGCAGAATTAGATACGGGGCATGATTGGAGACACAGGGCAGAATGAAAGACATAGGGTAGGATTGGAGACAGATCATGCAGGATCATGGGGCAGGATGGATACAATGGAGACAGATGGGCAGGATGGGGAGATCATATGGGACAGGATGGATACTCATGAGGGCAGGATGGGAGAACATATGGCTGGAGCCAGGAATGAGATACACGGGGCCAGGATGGCGGATATTATTATTACCATAGGGGCTAATTAAAGGATATTATTATTGCAGTGTTGCATTTATTTTATTTTTTTGAGGACACTGTTTTAAATGGGGGGGGGGAGCAGTCCTGTTACTGTGTCGCCTCTTTTTCTTCAAGTGGTATAATGTAGAAGTTGGGAAAACTTAAGTAATGTGTTCTACAAGCGGAGTTCGAGATAACTGTGTTATTTCCTGCAGAGACGAGTCCTGGCTGAATTCATGAGCGGGTGAACGTCGGTGATGTATGTGATAGGCATACTCAGGGGCAGAAGCCGTCTAGTGGCCACGGCCTCACTTCATACAAGTGTATGGAACGAGGGTGCCGCTGGCCAGTGGGCACAGAAGTCTATTGGGCGCGGCCTCTCTGTCCTGAAGTTCTAAGCAGAGAGGCCCATGTGTATCTGTGGTGACCTCTCCTAAGTTTGGCCAAAAAGGAATCAATTGGGGCCTAGTCTAAAGAATTGGGGCCTCTGAATTTTGTAGGTCTTCATTTCTACATCCTGATATTGTTATATTTTACTATTAGTAATATAAAGGTTATATGTATTACCTTATTTAGGAACTATACCTAGTTTTTACTGTGTTTGGGCACAGAACTGCACCATTTATTATCGCACTATTATGTATTCACTGTATAGCAGTAAAATCTGCCATATTTAACGGTAACCAGTCACCATGAAAATGCAGTCCAATATGTATGTAGTATGTTATAGAGTAGAGGGAGCTGAGTTGATTAACACATAGTTTTGTGAGAAAAGATTCAGTATACCGTTACTTATTTTTTCAGCATTTAATCTTCTGCCCTTCTGGGATTTTTGGTCCAGTGGGTGGTCCTACCAATGACTGACAGCTATTTTTGTATATACACTTATGCAAAGAAAGCTGTCAAACACTGATAGCCAGATGCTATAGATAAATTTGCTCAGCTCCTCCTTCTCTATAACATGCTGCCTGCAGCTTAGAAAACATATTCATGCTGACAAGTTCTCTACTTCAGGCAAATAATTTTCCCATAAATGCAATAGGTACCTGCCCACTAAGTCATGGGTGGGCAATTAATTTTCCCAAGGTGCCACATGAGTGACCATATATACAAATGCCAAAAGACTGAACGTCACTTCAAAACAACCTTTTTGGAAGTAACATTCAATTTTGCTCTCTGAACGAGCACTCTACCCATCAGTCTATGGTGGTTTTAATTACAGCAGGATTCTACATACAGTGCCTTGCGAAAGTATTCGGCCCCTTGGAATTTTTCAACCTATTCCCACATATCATGCTTCAAACATAAAGATACCAAATGTAAATTTTTGTTGATGAATCAACAACAAGTGGAACACAATTGTGAAATTGAACAAAATTTATTGGATATTTTAAATTTTTGTGGAAATACAAAAACTGAAAAGTGGGGCGTGCAATATTATTCGGCCCCTTTAACTTAATACTTTGTTGCACCTCCTTTTGCTGCGATTACAGCTGCCAGTCGCTTGGGGTATGTCTCTATCAGTTTTGTACATGGAGAGACTGAATTTCTTGCCCATTCTTCCTTGGCAAACAGCTTGAGCTCAGTGAGGTTTGATGGAGATCGTTTGTGAACAGCAGTTTTCAGCTCTTTCCACAGATTCTCAATTGGATTGAGGTCTGGACTTTGACTTGGTCATTCTAACACCTGAATACGTTAATTTATGAACCATTCCATTGTAGATTTTGCTTTATGTTTGGGATCATTGTCTTGTTGGAAGACAAATCTGCGTCCCAGTCTCAGGTCTTTTGCAGACTCCAACAGGTTTTCTTTAAGAATGGTCCTGTATTTGGCTCCATCCATTCTCCCATCAATTTTAACCATCTTCCCTGTCCCTGCTGAAAAAGAGCAGGCCCAAAGCATGATGCTGCCACCACCATGTTTGACAGTGGGGATGGTGTGTTCAGGGTGATAAGATGTGTTGCCTTTATGCCAAACATATCGTTTGGCATTGTTGCCAAAAAGTTCGATTTTGGTTTCATTCGACCAGGCCACCTTCTTCCACATCTTTGGTGTGTCTTCCAGATGGCTTGTTGCAAATTTTAAACGACACTTTTTATGGATATCTTTGAGAAATGGCTTTCTTCTTGCCACTCTTCCATAAAGGCCAGATTTGTGCAGTGTACAACTGATTGTTGTTATATGGACAGAATGTCCCACCTCAGCTGCAGATCTCTACAGTTCATCCAGAGTGATCATGGGCCTCTTGGCTGCATCTCTGATCAGTCTTCTGCTTGTTTGAGATGAAAGTTTAGAGTGACGGCCGGGTCTTTGGAAATTTGCAGTGGTATGATACTCCTTCCATTTCAATATGATCGCTTGCACAGTGCTCCTTGGGATGTTTAAAGTTTTGGAAATCATTTTGTATCCAAATCTGGCTTTAACCCCTTTTTTACATATGACGTACTATCCCGTCGAGGTGGGGTGGGCCCGTATGACCACCGATGGGATAGTACGTCATCGGGGCCGGGTGTCAGCTGACTATCCGGTCACGGACCACCCCCGGCACATTAACCCCCGGCACACCGCGATCAAACATGATCGCGGTGTGCTGGCGGTATAGGGAAGCATCGCGCAGGGAGGGGGCTCCCTGCGGGCTTCCCTTAGACCCCGGAGCAATGCAATGTGATCGCGTTGCTGCGAGGATCTCTTACCTCCTCCTCCTCCTTGCAGGCCCGGATGCAAGATGGCCGCGGCATCCGGGTCCTGCAGGGAGTTGGTTTCACTGCGCCTGCTCAGAGCAGGCGCCGGGAAGCCAGGAGAAGTGCACGTCAGATCGCTGATCTGACACAGTGCGCAGCAAAGTGTCAGATCAGCGATCTTACACTATAACATGATGCCCTCTCCCCCCCCCCCGGGGCAATGTTATAGTGTAAAAAAAAAATATTCACTTGTGTAAAAAAATTTTTTTAAAAATTCCAAAGAGAAATCCCCCCCAAAAAAATTCTTCCTATAAATACATTTATTTATCTAAATAATAAAAAAAATAAAAGTACACATATTTAGTATCGCCGCGTCCGTAATGACCCCACCAATAAAACTATATCACTTGTTAACCCCTTCAGTGAACACTGTAAAAAAAAAAAAAAACGAGGCAAAAGACAACGCTTTATTCTCATACCGCCAAACAAAAAGTGGAATAACACGCGATCAAAAAGACTGATATAAATAACCATGGTACCACTGAAAACGTCATCTTGTCCCGCAAAAAACGAGCTGTGATACAGCATCATCAGCGATAAAATAAAAAAATTATAGTCCTCAGAATAAAGCGATGCAAAAATAATTATTTTTTCTATAAAATAGATTTTATCGTATAAAAGCGCCAAACATAAAAAAAGATATAAATGAGGTATCGCTGTAATCGTACTGACCCGAAGAATAAAACTGCTTGATCCATTTTACCAAACGCGGAACGGTATAAACGCCTCCCCCAAAAGAAATTCATGAATAGCTGGTTTTTGGTCATTCTGCCTCACAAAAATCGGAATAAAAAGCGATCAAAAAATGTCACGTGCCCGAAAATGTTACCAATAACAACGTCAACTCGTCCAGCAAAAAACAAGACCTCACATGACTCTGTGGACCCAAATATGGAAAAATTATAGCTCTCAAAATGTGGTAACACAAAAAATATGTTTTGCAATAAAAAGCGTCTTTCAGTGTGTGACGGCTGCCAATCATAAAAATCCGCAAAAAAATTTGCTATAAATAGTAAATCAAACCCCCCTTCATCACCCCCTTAGTTAGGGAAAAATTAAAAAATTAAAAAAATGTATTTATTTCCATCTTCCCATTAGGGTTAGGGTTAAGGTTAGGGCTAGGGTTGGGTTAGGGCTAGGATTAGGGCTAGGGTTAGGGATAGGGCTAGGGTTAGGGCTAGGGTTAGGGTTGGGGCTAAGGTTAAGGCTACAGTTAGGGTTGGGGCCAAAGTTAGGGTTAGGGTTGGGGCTAAAGTTAGGGTTAGGGTTGGGGCTACATTTACGGTTGGGAATAGGGTTGGGATTAGGGTTAGGGGTGTGTCAGGGTTTGAGGTGTGGTTAGGGTTACCATTGGGATTAGGTTTAGGGGTGTGTTTGGATTAGGGTTTCAGTTATGATTGTGGGGTTTCCACTGTTTAGGCACATCAGGGGCTCTCCAAATGCGACATGGCGTCCGATCTCAATTCCAGCCAATTCTGCGTTGAAAAAGTAAAACAGTGCTCCTTCCGAGCTCCCCCGTATGCCCAAACAGGGGTTTACCCCAACATTTGGGGTATCAGCGTACTCAGGACAAATTGGACAACAACTTTTGAGGTCCAATTTCTCCTGTTACCTTTGGAAAAATGCAAAACTGGGGGCTAAAAAATTATTTTTGTGGAAAAAAAAATATTTTTTATTTGCACGGCTCTGCGTTATAAACTGTAGTGAAACACTTGGGGGTTCAAAGCTCTCACAACACGTCTAGTTGAGTTCCTTAGGGGGTCTACTTTCCAAAATGGTGTCACTTGTGGGGGGTTTCCACTGTTTAGGTACATTAGGGGCTCTGCAAACGCAATGTGACGCCTGCAGACCATTCCATCTAAGTCTGCATTCCAAATGGTGCTCCTTCCCTTCTGAGTCCTCCCATGCGCCCAAACGGTGGTTTCCCCCCACATATGGGATATCAGCGTACTCAGGACAAATTGGACAACAACTTTTGGGGTCCAATTTCTCCTGTTACCCTTGGGAAAATACAAAACTGGGGGCTAAAAAATTATTTTTGTGGGAAAATTTTTATTTTTTATTTTTATGGCTCTGCATTATAAACTTCTGTGAAGCCCTAGGTGGGTCAAAGTGCTCACCACACATCTAGATAAGTTCCTTAGGGGGGTCTACTTTCCAAAATGGTGTCACTTGTGGGGGGTTTCAATGTTTAGGCACATCAGTGGCTCTCCAAACGCAACATGGCGTCCCATCTCAATTCCTGTCAAATTTGCATTGAAAAGTCAGACAGCGCTCCTTCGCTTCCGAGCTCTGCCATGCGCCCAAACAGTGGTTTACCCCCACATATGGGGTATTGGTGTACTCAGGACAAATTGTACAACAACTTTTGTTTTGTTACCCTTGGTAAAATAAAACAAATTGGAGCTGAAGTAAATTTTTTGTGAAAAAAAGTTGAATGTTCATTTTTATTTAAACATTCAAAAAATTCCTGTGAAATACTTGAAGGGTTTTTAAACTTCTTGAATTTGGTTTTGAGCACCTTGAGTGGTGTAGTTTTAAGAATGGTGTCACACTTGGATATTTTCTATCAAATAGACCCCTCAAAATGACTTCAAATGAGATGTGGTCCTTAAAAAAAATGGTGTTGTAAAAATGAGAAATTGCTGGTCAACTTTTAACCCTTATAACTCCCCAACTAAAAAAAATTTGGTTCCAAAATTGTGCTGATGTAAAGTAGGCATGTGGGAAATGTTACTTATTAAGGTTTTTTTGTGACATATCTCTGTGATTTAATTGCATAAAAATTCAAAGTTGGAAAATTGCTAAATTTTCAAAATTTTTGCCAAATTTCCATTTTTTTCACAAATAAACGCAGGTAATATCAAATAAATTTTACCACTATCATGAAGTACAATATGTCAAGAGAAAACAATGTCAGAAGTGCCAAGATCCGTTGAAGCGTTCCAGAGTTATAACCTCATAAAGGGACAGTGGTCAGAATTGTAAAAAATGGCCTGGTCATTAATGTGCAAACCACCCTTGGGGGTAAAGGGGTTAAACTTCTTCACAACAGCATCAAGGACCTGCCTGTTGTGTTCCTTGGTCTTCATGATGCTCTCAGTGCTTCAAACAAAACTCTGACACTATCACAGAGCAGGTGCATTTATACGGAGACTTGATTACACACAGGTGGATTATATTTATCATCATTAGGCATTTAGGACAACATTGGATCATGTAGAGATCCACAATGAACTTCTGGAGTAAGTTTGCTGCACTGAAAGTAAAGGGGCCGAATAATATTGCACGCCCCACTTTTCAGTTTTTGAATTTCCACAAAAATTTAAAATAACCAATAAATTTTGTTCAACTTCACAATTGTGTTCCACTTGTTGTTGATTCTTCAACAAAAATTTACATTTGGTATCTTTATGTTTGAAGCATGATATGTGGGAAAAGGTTGAAAAGTTCCAGGTGGCCGAATACTTTTGCAAGGCACTATACACATATAAATGAACGCTAGAAGCCCAAGAGAGAAAACACATTAGGTTAGGTTCCCAGCAAAGAAAATTGCCTTGTCGTGGCTGCTAGGCAAATATGAATTGGCATATTTATGCGCTAAGTATCTTTGCTTTTTCCTGTTTTCTAGACCCCCAAACAAACTATAATGTTCGCACAAAACCCTTCACCCAATATAATGTCTATGCTACGCTCACTCCCGGACTGTTTGGCGTAAGCATAGATCGTGGTCCTACTGTGCTGTGGACTGAGGAGAGTCTGTAGTGGCATGACTAAGTACCTCCCCAAGACTGACCCCGGATACACGGCAATTAATGGTGCTTCCATCCGAGGAGAGCCCGGGAAAGCGTGACCAGATGCTACACCAGGACTGACCTCGGTCACACTGCAGTTGAGCCCTCAACGAGATATGAAGGTGCTGGTGTACACGACTCTTTACAGGCAGGCCGATGTAGGACCATGTTCAGACTAAACAGGCAGGAACAGCTTCAGGAATAACTGGTCCTCTGGTAAGGGGGTACTGGACCGCAAGTGCAGACAGACAGGGATCCGCAGATGCAGACAAGCAGGGAACCATATTTTCCCACAGGACAGACAGGAGCAAGTTCACACAAGACCCAATACTTGGACAGGTACACACAGGACAGTCAGAGCCAGACTCACACAAGGTACTTACAATGAAGCATCAAGAGTACACGCAAACAATAAAGTTGCACAGTGGCAACAGATTAGCGATAGGTTCTGGTTCAGACACTGCAAGTTTAAGAGATAGGGACAGGTGCAGACACTGCAGGTTTTAGGGACAGGTACAGATTCAGAGACAGGGAATTTAGGAAAAGATCCAGGGTTAAATACAAACGGGTTCAAGGATTGGTCCTAAGTCATACAAGTATAGACACACATATACAGGTTCAGGGATGAGTCCTGGGTATTCAACCCCCAGGGTGACAAAAACAGGGAAGATCAGATACAGGTACAGCTTCAGGGTTCAGGCCTCGGTATGCAGCCCCCAGGGTGGCAGGAACAAAAAAGGACCTGGCAACTCAGCAGTTGTACAAACATATGGAGGTGCCTTAAGTATCAAGTGCCTCTCCGCAAGAAGTTGGGGACACATTAGGAATGAGCGCACTGTCTATATAACAATCAGGAAGTTCCGGCGCATGCGCCTTAAGCATGCAGCAAGCAGAGGACCAGAGCTCACTGCACACAGCAAGCAGAGGACAAGGCGCTCACTGCACGGCCTGGGGGGGTGAGTATGTTTGTGATCCTGCATGATGGAGGATGGGAAGATGCGGGCAGTGGTGTTACAGTCCATACAAAGCCCCCACAAGGTATGATATCATCGAATTCAGTAAAATGTCGTCACAAAGCCCTTCACTCAGTATGATGTCCATTGACACACAATATAATGTCTGCACTAAGCTCTCCACATAGCATGATGTCCCCACAAAACCCCTCACATTATTATGGGCCCCATATATTGCTCCCTACAGTATAATGGGCCCCATATAATGCTCCATACAGTATATTGGCCTAATATAGTGCTCCATACAGAATAATGCGCCCCGTTTTTTGCTCCATACCGTATAATGGGCCCCGTATAATGCTCCACATAGAATAATGGGCACCATATAATGCTCCAAATAGTATAATGGGCCCCATATATTGCTCCATATAGTATATAATGGCCCAATATATTGCTCCATATAGTATATAATGGCCCCATATAATGCTCCATACAGTATAATGGGCCCCATATAATGCTCCCTACAGTAAAATGGGCCCCACATAAAGCTCCATACAGCATAATGGGCCCCATGTAATATTCCATACAGAATAATGGCCCTGTATAGTGCGCCATACATAAAAAAAATTAAATATGATGTCTTCACATAGTCCCCTACTGTATGATGTCCCAATACAGCCCCTCAAACAGTATGATGTCCCCACACAACTCCTCAAGCAGTATATCCTCACAAAGCTGCCCACACAGTATGATGTCTCCGCTCAGCCCACCTCATATGATGACCACACATACACCATTACACAGCATATCTCACCACATACTTCCCCAAACAGCCCCCCCATGCAATATAATACCCATGTACAGCTCCTCACACAGTATGATGTCCTCACACAGCCCCCTATACAGTACAATGTTTCTACACATACCCCAATTTTACACTTACACATTCCCCATGTAGTATGATATTGTCATTCAGCCCCTCGTGCAGCATGATGTTGCCACACAGACCCCCATACAGATGTTGTCCCCACACACCCTCTCATGCAGTATGATGTTCCCACACCCACACATCCCTCCACGCAGTGTGATGTTATCACTCAGCAGCTCATGCAGTATGGTGTTCCCACACAGTATGAGTCCCCACTATTTCCCACAAGTATTGACAATTTAAAAATAAAATTACTCACTTAACCCCTTTCTCTCACTGCTCCAGTCTATGCAGTATATTGAGGCTCAACACAGTTTGCGCAATGTAGTAATGACATTGCGCCTGCTGCACTATCAATCGCACAGTCTCAATGGTAGAAAAACTAGTTGATGGCTCTTTGTTCCATCATTATCTTCACCAGTATCTGCTTTCCGAGGATGTGGATACCGTAGTAATAGCCCATAGTCCTGAACAGCACATTTACACATAAGAAAAATGTGGATATCTCTGGAATTAGACATTGGATCGCAGATATCAAGGAATGAATTTTTTCCGCTTTCTATGACCAGTGTACCAATATAGACAGCTAAGGAGGGTTGATCTTACTGACAGATGCCCTTTAAGGAGTCCAGCTGAGTACGGGATCTCACTATCAATGCTTATATTAAAAACATGTGTGCAAATTAGCATCTTGTGGATGAAAAAAAAATCTATATTGTTAGTGACACTTAGGTGAGGTTGCAACCCTGTAAGTCAATGTTCATGGCCGTTAGAAGCATCTAAAGATCAGTGTCTTGCATGGCTAATATCACTAATCATGTTGCAAGGTTCTTTAAAGGGTCGCACATTGACTTACAGAGTAGCTACTTTTACTGCATGATAATTTTCTTCCCTTCCTACCGAGCATTAATTTGCATGCTTTTCCCATGGAACAAATAAGGAGTTATGTGATCTTCTCTAGTGATGAGTGAGTGTGCTTGTTACTCGAGTTTTCTGAGCATGCTCAGGTGATCTCCAAGTATCTTGGGCATGCTCGTAGATTATGTTTGAATCCCCGCAGTTGCATGATTAACAGCTGCTAGACAACCTGAATACATGTGGGAATTCCCTAACAAACAGGCAATCCCTTCATGTGTTCAGTTTGTCTAGCAGCCATAAATCATGCAGCTGCGGGGACACAAACATAATCTACGAGCACGCCGAAAATACTCGGAGAACACCCGAGCATGCTCGGAAATCTCGAGTAACGAGCGCACTCTCTCATCACTAATCTTCTCCTTAAGAGAGCCCTGAAATTACCATATATAGTGACAGGGCCCCATATTTTCTCAGGGGTTTTCACAAACTTTGAATAGGCCTAGAGAATAATTTCCAAAATTTGTAATAGCAGAAACTTCCATATTTAATCAGAATTTAGTTGACCACTATCTGCTGTGTATGACCAGCTTTAATAAATGAATATGCAGACAATACGTTTTTATTCCCAAGGATATTCCTTCTTAAACAATGGGGTATTTTTTATTTCTATGGCACAACATAATGTTCAGAGAAATGCCCTATCACAATATATTTTCCTGTTAAAGAGTGAATTGGGTATACATAGAGAATAAAAGAATTGTCTCTTGATCATTTATAGTTGTCGGTCAGTGTTGGCAGTAGTATAGCATAATACAATTGAATCATAATTATATTCAGCCATTATGTGATATTGAGCGTGTAATTAGGGTTGGTCTGGACAAAGTAAGGATCACAAGATTCTGAAGGAACAATGAGGCTCAACCAGATCTGAATAGATGAACAGAGGACTACACAGTTTTTGATTATTTGTTGACTTTCTTGTCTTTTTAGACTTTATTGATAATATGCCCTCTGTGTACAATAAACTAGAGGTTATGATGAGCTTACTTGAGAACGAACCATCAGAATAGTTTTTATCTGGTGCTCCAATATTATATCAAGGCACATCAGAGAGCCACTGCCATCAGTCTCGGCTAATCTATTGGCCAATTGTCTTTTGTGACTTCTCATGGCTGCAAAAGGAGAAGAGCTCTTGAACTTAGCACCAACTTAATTCTTATGAGGGTCATCGGTCAAGATAGTCATTCTCAACTCAGGGATGATGAAAAGGTAGAAAAGAAGGGGCATTGGGAATTTGAAAGCAAATCACTAAAAGGCCAGAATAACCATATATTATTTTTAACAACCTAAACTCCTTTAGGTTTTTTTTTGGATGTTATCCTACAGAAAGCTGTTCCTGGTTGAGTTTCACTATATCTCTGCAGAAATTTCAAGTATATGATCTTACGCTTCTTTTCTACACTTACACACCTCCTACAATGTACATGGCCTTTACCATAAATCTATGGTTTCTCCCTTCATTCTTGCAGAAATTCATTAGATTGCATTGTGACTAGACAACATTTTGAGAGCTTCCTAAAGACCAAAAGAAGGTGCCGCTGACCAGCCTTGGGTTAATTTGCTGTATAGGTTTGTGTAGGTCTTCTGCTTACTCAGCGACATCAGAATCAACATTAACCCAACCACAGCGGAGGAATTCTTTCTAGACATGAACCCTACAGGAGATTCCTCTGAGCACTAAAAGAACTTTTCAGACAACCTGTTGATTACCAAAATATATAGCGTAAAAATGCTCCCTTGATACCAAAATATACGGTAATATGGATATTAGTATGCCTTTATTTTATAAACCTGGTGTTACCAGGAGGGAGGTAATATGCTACAGAGGTGTAGCAGAGGTGTGTTTGTTATATCGCATAGTGAAATCTTATTGTGTTTGCTGTGGTTTTACATTGGACTGAAATATCACATTCAGTGCTACCATGAAGAATGAAATGCAGCTTGGCTACATCTGTCAGTCTGCAATTCTCAGTGGAGCACACTTTTTTGCATAATCAAATAGCTTTTTGCATGTGATCTGGTCATTGCTGTTAACATGTAAGCACTGCAGAATTGGTGCCGCTGGCATTTAAAAAATATACTTCTTTGTCCTACATGGAGGATTGTTTAATAGCAGAAAACTCAGACACAATGACTGCAGACATCTACATATAGGTCTGCAGTTATCCTTTGGATCATGGAATTAAAAGTGCTGGTAGAACTGGAAGTGCCATAGATAACCATAGATAACCCATGGATGATGGAATTAACCATAACTGGTGGAACTAGAGGGGCCACAGTTGACCCCTGGATCATTGCATTACCCATGTTTGGTGGATCTATAGGTGCTATGCAGGGCCGGACTGGCCATCTGGCAATTCTGGCAAATGCCAGAAGGGCCTGTCTGATCATGGGCTGCCTTGTCTGTTACGTTGTTAACAGAATTGGTGTTCTCAAGATACCCATACTGTTAAGAGCTGTGATGGAGCACAAAGTTGCTGACTCTGTCACTTACCCCGTGGGCCATGGGTATCATTAGACATATTTGTCTTGTAAAAAATCTCCATCCAGGGTAATATTAGTAATACATCCCATCTGGTTCATGGGGACGAGGACAACATGGGCATGTGTGATTTCAAATGCCAGGGCTGAATTTCAGCCCCAGTCCGTACCTGGTGCTATGATTAATCCCTGGATCATGGAATTACCCATGCTAGGTGGAGCTAAAGATGCCATAGTTAATCTCTAGGTCATGGCATTAACCATACTTATTGAAACTAGTAGTACAATAGTTAACTCCTGGACCATGCATGGCAGAACTAGGGGTGCCATAGTTAACACTCGGATCATAGAATTAGCCATGCTTGGTGGAACTATAGGTGCCTTAGTTAACCCCTAGATCATGGCTTTAACCATGCTTGTTAGAACTAGAGGTGCCATAGTCAGCTCATGGATCATGGCATTTACCATGGTTGGTGGAACTAGAGTTGCCATAGTTAACCCCTCGATCATGATATTACTCGTGCTTAGTAAAACTAGAGTGGCCACCATGTTCTCTAGTATGACAACATCTTCTCTGTATGATTGCAACCCATCAGGATAGAAACTTGACACCAGCCACTTTACATGTTGGATATAATAAGAAATGTTAGACTCCATCTAAGCTGCTGTGATAGTTCAGCTGGGTCAGCGTTCAGGAACCTCTACATATCTCAATAGCCCCAATAACAGGAAGCGTGGGGACTCCCTTCCCCCCACACACCCTGCCAGCCTGCCACTGTCCCCGCAGCAGGAAGTGTCATACAGCACACACACTTCCTCCATTCAAACAGCTGAATGTGTAGTACAGGAGAGAAACCCCTACCCTCTGAGAATATGATTCTGTAGACACAAATGCATATAGACAGACTAGCTAAGCCAATAGCAATGTACATAGTGCAGATGAAGAGCAGATACGAGCTGGTCTCTGTTGACCGTGGTATTATATCCTTACTGGTGGCATGGAAACTCTACATGCCTTAACATACATAGCACCACTCCTGAAATCTTTTGCAAAGGACTGTGGGAATGCATGGCCTTCTTTGGGCAATGGGGAATATGCAATGGTGTCCATCATGTTAATGGACTATATATTCAAATTACAAAAATAAGTGTGTAGGGCTTAAAACCCTATTGGTCTTACCTTGATGGGTGCTGTGCTGAAGCGGATTTTTCGTGTAGGAGCTTGTTCTTCTTCTTCAGAGAGACCCTCTATTTCTTGACAACTGTTGACTGCTTCATAAAATCCATCCTCGTCTTCATCCAAACCACTTCCCCCCGAGTCCTCCCCTAGTCCACTATAGGCACTGAGTTCTATAACCTCTACCTCGGACCAGTCTTCCCTTTTGTAGTCTTCTTCTGCCACCTCCACCTCTTCCTCAAGTTCTGATTCCCGAGCTGTTACTCCTTTTGCTTCTGAGCCTCCATTTTCGGTTGCAACATTGGTCGTACCCTCGTCCTTTGATGCCTCTGTCTCCTTAACCACATCCGTTTCTGATTCTCCACTTTCTTCTACTTCCACTGGTTTGATTTTACATATCTCCTGGATTGAGTTTGGCTTCGGAACAGCATCCGTAACCTTTCCAACACATTTTTTGTCTTCTGTGGCCTTAGCTGCTTCTGGTTGAAAAAGTCTTGTTCGCCGGCCAGTTGAACCTTTAACGGGAACCTTGTGAATGTTATTGCGGAGATCTGCATTCTCAAAAACTGCACTCAATTGGCTAACAGTGGGCGAGACGGCATCAGTGTCTAGTTTGTCAAGTGATTCTGTGCTCCCACCGAACCTCACTACAACATCCAGTTTCCTGTCTTGAAACCCACCTCTTTCCTTACGGAGGAAGATTCTGTTGGTAGTCTCCTTTTCTTGGAGGTTTCTCTCGAACACTCGGCGAGCTTCCTGTAGTTTGGAAGGTGGTCTATCCACATTTGTATCGAAATGGCTTACCCGCTCCGATACGCTGGTGCCCAGCTTTAGTAGGGCGCTATGGTTGACATTTTCATTCAGGCTGCCGGCCCGCGGCAAAGTCAGTCGAGATGGCTTCTCCTTGGCCTTACCAGTGTCATTCTCGCTACCTGCTGGACCTGTACCCATCTGCAGAAACATGTTCTTGATACGGTGAACATTGGAACCATATTTGCACCTTGATTTGCGCGCTTCCTCAGACTCTGCCTCGGGTGCCCCATCTTTATTTCCCCGTAGCGTTTGCACCCCAACCTCATATGCATTTCTATGTGGAGAAGAACTCCTGGGCCCCCCACCTGGGGTCTTACCCTCCGTCTTCATCATTTTTGGGATGTAGGACGTGGGTACCCAGATCTCATAGTCCTCTTCTCTTCTCTCCTCCTCCTCCAACCTCCTCCGTTTTGTGTCTGTCACATCAAGCTGAGTAAAGCATCTTCTCTTCTATACAGCGGAGCAGTGGGATTATGCAGCGTAGCTATGAAGCGGAGCTATGAAAAACACAGTCACCCACCATATCACTGTAGATGATGCATCCTGGCCTAAACTAGCATCACGAAAAGCAACATCCTCCTTCCTCCTTTCTCTCTGTAACCCCCCCTCCTCTCTGTGTATCACTCCCCCTCTCTTGCGCTCTCCCTTTTTTCCTGCCTTCTGCAATCTGAAGGGGTTCCTGCAGGGTCCTATAGAGAGGAGGATTACTAGATCTGAACAAAAACAGAAAGGGAGGAAGGGATTACAGAAAAAAAGAGTGATCCATCTGTCAAAATGTATTAAATGACTAAAGAAAGATAATGAATAGTTGAAGGCGCACAAGCATAGTTGTATGTAAGTAGATACACATACGTTTACACATGCACAAATATATGTGGGTACATATATATGTATACAGTATATATACTGTATATATATATATATATATATATATATACACACACACATGTATTTTTTATGTATACTGCCTTTTTTAATATATACATAAAAACATAAAAGAGATGCAATATATATATATATAAATATATATACGTATATATATACACACACACACTATATATATATATATATATATATTCACATGAGTGTAATTATAACACACACGTATATCTATATTTATAGAGAGAGGACATACATATAAAGCTCATGCTCTGTGAGTAAACTACTACCTACATATGCTGTTTTATACTTTTATTATATATATATATATATTTATATATATATGCTCATTATATATATATATATATATATATATATATATATATATATATATATATAAAAAATAGAAAAAACGCAATAGCACTCACCAATCAGTGGCAATTCAAACGTCCTTTATTAGAACATGCAGCAAATCATCTTCACGGTTCAAGGGAGGGAGTGAAAGTAGGAGTGCGACAGGCAAGACGACGACGATCGTTTCGCGCTAATACCAAGCGCTTGGAAGCGCTTGGTATTAGCGCGAAACGATCGTCGTCGTCTTGCCTGTCGCACTCCTATTTTCACTCCCTCCCTTGAACCGTGAAGATGATTTGCTGCATGTTCTAATAAAGGACGTTTGAATTGCCACTGATTGGTGAGTGCTATTGCGTTTTTTCTATTTTTTTATTTACATGGACACTTTGTTTCACGCAAGCACCGCCTTTCACCTGATCGGACTACCTTTTGTTGGGAAACTCTCCACATTGAGTTTATAATCTCTGCAAAGTCAAACTGTGCCGCTTACTTTTTTTCTTTTTCTGGTCTGGATATATATATATATATATATATATATATATATATATATATATGTGGCACCCCTAGGGGTATTTGCCACAAAAATAGTTACTGACACTAAACACAAATATTAGGATAGCAAAACTGCACTACCACCTCCGGCCAGAAGGGGGAGCTCCAGAGACTCCCCTTGATCCATTCTGGTCTGAGAGAAGAACTGGCAGTTGGGCCAAGGAGCTGAAAGTGAGAGGTCATACAGTTGAATATCTAACAGCCCTGTGACTGTTACCAGGCCTAAATCACCGGCCTGAGGAGAAGAGGGTTAGAGAAAAAGGACATTGTGAGAACCGGGTAGCATTAATCACTACCCAGAACAGGCGCAAAGACGGATACCGGATCCGTGGCTGTATTCATTATATATAATACAGCAACCGGAAAAACGTGAGGTGATATCAGCTTCACTAGGGCCGGACGCAGCAACAGATACAGAGTTCAGCGGTACTCCCAGAGGGGGTAAGCCGATAAAAGGACTCGGGTTGCCCGTCGAACCAGGACCCGGAGGGGACAGATTGGGCCGGCAGCCAGTTCACATACAGCAGCAGGGCCACACAGAAATTGCGCACAATAAGGGGCGAAGACCCCGGCAGGGTCAAAGTAACTCAGAGTTCCCATACAGACTCCGGTGACAGGACTGGTTGTAAATCCCTTTGTTAAAGTAAACTGGTTAAACGTTTCAGTGCTTCAGTCTTTCATTTGGACAATAGCCATCTATCCAGGATCGGGATCGTCACCGCTGGGAGAACCTGCTGCTGATCAAGTAAGTGCCTGTCCCCTCACGATACCCCTTACATTGTGCATTGCCTGAGGCCACAGCACCGGGTCAAGCCACCCGTGACATCCCCCTCAAGAGACAGACTCCATTGGTCCGGTGCTGGGTATCCCGGTCTCCTGGGCGTCACATATATATATATATATATTCTGATACTGTTTTTGAATGTCACATAAGAGTTGCTGAAGAGCGGCAGGCATGCCACTCATTCACTCATTTTATATATATTTTCATGGTGAACTGTAAGAAACACATTGGAATCAGAAGTATAAATTTGCATTTTGTATCCACGATGGTCAGTTCTTGGATTTTTTTTCTGCAGATTTTCTCATTTACAATGCTTCTAGTATCCTATACAGTGAATTTGCCATCTGGAGGAAAAATGTATTGTCCCTCTTTGTGCATCATGTACATTATGCCTTTAGTAACTGTTATTATTAGCGGCTGGGGTTATTGGTCATATTGTGTGAGAACAGCCGCACATACTGTACAGTATGTATAATCACATACAGATGATAACCTAATAGCTGAGGTTGTATTATACATGACTGCCTTGGTGGACTGCCCTAGGAGCAGTGGCGGACACAGACAGAAATGGGTCCCTGGTCAAGAACAGTATATGGGCCCTTTATAGTCAAGGAGTTCTGTAGGAAGCAGAAGTCAGCCCCCTTTCCTCTCGGGCCCGTGTGCGGCTGTTACACTAATTATATGCCCATCCCTGCCTAAGAGTATCCATACTTGTCAAGTTTTTAGGACATCAGTGAACAATTCCTTTTTACCATTCCCCCTTTTCAAGGTCATTCCCATACACAAACCATTCACAGACCTTAACTTCCTCCTAAATGTGCATTTGGATACTGAGGATCCTACTGATAAAAACACTACTTTACGCAAGGTTTTGGCAGTACCATGGTGATCTGCCAACTGTCCCCGGAGTGGGGGAGTTTGTCCCTTATTACAGATGCCTTTGATGGTGCTGGGAGTAATGGCAAATTAGCAAGTACAAGTAATTACAATTGGTTGCTTCATATTGATAAAAATCATAAAAGGGGTATCTAGTCACAAGACAAATGGCAAGTGTTCAGTTTCCCTGCAACGCCCCCACAGGGAAAATGAAGCATTACATAGGTCCCTTGAAATCAATGTACTCTCTGTGTAATATATGGACATTCTGGGTCATCCAGATCAAAAATAATTTTTGTAGCTCTTTTCTGGGTCATAAATGAAGGAACCCCTCTGTTAACGAAGGCTTTCTAAAGTCCTTTAATTACTAATTACAGCGATGACTGTAAGCTCTGCAGGACAGGCATGGCCTTATAGTATGACTTATATGGACTTCAGATGTTGTCATAGTGACAGGATATATTATATTATCAGGGGGATAAAGGCGAGAGGTTGGAGATTATGTTCACTCATGATATTAAGATGACATTCTGGCACAGATAGGTGACCTGGAAAAGACAATCATCTATTTTGCTTCAATGTGAAACAGACAGCGGGAGCTCCATCATCAAGCATGGCATTCTGAGAAGGCGAGAGCATACCAATATATACAGATGTAGCAGAGCCGAGATTATAACTTGGCACATGAGTCGCATTATGTATGATTTTACATAGGGCTGCAAAGATGTTCCACTTTTCGGTACACAATACAATTAGCCAAATCAATATATATATATCAATAGGAGAACTGATGTATATATATACAGTACAGACCAAAAGTTTGGACACACCTTCTTATTTAAAGATTTTTCTGTATTTTCATGACTATGAAAATTGTACATTGACACTGAAGGCATCAAAACTATGAATTAACACATGTGGAATTATATACTTAACAAAAAAGTGTGAAACAACTGAAAGTATGTCTTATATTCTAGGTTCTTCAAAGTAGCCACGTTTTGCTTTGATGACTGCTTTGCACACTCTTGGCATTCTCTTGATGAGCTTCAAGAGGTAGCCACCGGGAATGGTTTTCACTTCACAGGTGTGCCCTGTCAGGTTTAATAAGTGGGATTTCTTGCCTTATAAATGGGGTTGGGACCATCAGTTGTGTTGTTCAGAAGTCTGGTGGATACACAGCTGATAGTCCTACTGAATAGACTGTTAGAATTTGTATTATGGCAAGAAAAAAACAGCTAAGTAAAGAAAAATGAGTGGCCATCATTACTTTAAGAAATGAAGGTCAGTCAGTCTGAAAAATTGGGAAAACTTTGAAAGTGTCCCCAAGTGCAGTGGCAAAAACCATCAAGCGCTACAAAGAAACTGGCTCACATGAGGACCGCCCCAGGAAAGGAAGACCAAGAGTCACCTCTGCTTCTGAGGATAAGTTTATCCGAGTCACCAGCCTCAGAAATCGCAGGTTAGCAGCAGCTCACATTAGAGACCAGGTCAATGCCACACACAGTTCTAGCAGCAGACACATCTCTATGGATCGCCCCCAAGGGCTAGGGGTTACTCGGATCCGGGCCCTTCGGTTCTCGTCAGGGATGTCACAGTGGCTGACCCGGTCCGTGGCCCTAAGGGACGTCCGTTGATAAATTGGGGAAAGGTCTTTAAAGGGATAATGTTCGTGACGCCACCTGTGGTATTCGGTCAGGGTGACCGACGCTGCTTAGGGGTCCGCTGGGGTGATGTTATGGCAGCTAGATGGTATACCTTCCCACAGGTGAAGTATGTCCCCAGGGCTTCCCAGAGTGGAGATGGTGAATGATGTAAGGCGCAGTGAATAACGAGGACACAAGGTTGCAGTCTCTTTACCTTTACTGAAGGCTTCAGCATCCACAGTCCAGGGTAGGGACCACAGGGTAGGCAGAGTCCGGCCGGTCTGAAGGCAATTCCAGAGTCCTCTTATCCAGGTGGAAATCAGTAGCCTTCCTCTAGCGCCTGAGTGTTGTAGTTCCTCCCTGGTGAGCAACTCGGTGAGGTCCTCAGAACTATTGCAGGTGTTAAATCTCTTCCTCTCTGTCCCCCTGACGGATAGGACAAACCCGTATGACTGGTGGCCTGAGGCTTTTTATAGGGACCCTAGAGACGCCCCGGCCCCCACAAGTTGCCTCCGTGCCTCCTGGGTATATGGTCGGGCAGCCAACGTGGAATCAACTGTCCTGTCAGTCTCTGAAGTAAAGCATAGAGATCCTTACTCCCTCGGTGTTCTGGTTACTGGTACTGCGCTTCAGAAGGAGGCAGCCTGCTTCTAGCTGGTCTCCCTCTGATATTTCTCTCCTTTTGCTATGACTTCGTTTCTCACTCACTGCAACACAATTCTTTTCAATGTCTCTTTCTTGGGATGCTGCCGCATGGGATGCAGGCGCAGCTCCGTGTACCCTCGCCTTCCGCAGGCCGCAGTTTGGAGCTGGCTGGAACCCACTCCAACCAGCCTCTGCCAAACTTGGTCGGGACTGACTGACTAACTTCCTAACCAACCCACCAGTTTTACCCAAGTGTGAGGAGTGCGCTAGTAGATAGAAGCATGGCTCCCCCTGGCGGCCTGGAGTGTGAAATGTGTTTTGTGGTTGTGATACCTGGACAGATGATCTCCTTCATTGCCTTCAGACGTAACATCCACCTGGTGGAAGAATAACATTACTGCAACGACCAGGACTCTGGGGCGCTGCATCTACAACAACTGTTAAGAGGAGACTTTGTGCAGCAGGCCTTCATGGTAAAATAGCTGCTAGGAAACCACTGCTAAGGACAGGCAACAAGCAGAAGAGACTTGTTTGGGCTAAAGAACACAAGGAATAGACATTAAACCAGTGGAAATCTGTGCTTTGGTCTGATGAGTCCAAATTTGAGATCTTTGGTTCCAACCACCGTGTCTTTGTGCGACGCAGAAAAGGTGAACGGATGGCCTCTACATGCCTGGTTCCCACCGTGAAGCATGGAGGAGGAGGTGTGATGGTGTGGGGGTGCTTTTCTGGTGACACTGTTGGGGATTTATTCAAAATTGATGGCATACTGAACCAGCATGGCTACCACAGCATCTTGCAGCAGCATGCTATTCCATCCGGTTTGCGATTAGTTGGACCATCATTTATTTTTCCACAGGACAATGACCCCAAACACACCTCCAGGCTGTGTAAGGGCTATTTGACCAAGAAGGAGAGTGATGGGGTGCTACGCCAGATGACCTGACCTCCACAGTCACCAGACCTGAACCCAATCAGGATTGTTTGGGGTGAGCTGGACCGCAGAGTGAAGGCAAAAGGGCCAACAATTGCTAAGCATCTCTGGGAACTCCTTCAAGATTGTTGGAAGACCATTCCCGGTGACTACCTCTTGAAGCTCATCAAGAGAATGCCAAGAGTGTGCTAAGCAGTCATCAAATCAAAAGGTGGCTACTTTGAAGAACCTAGAATATTATTATTATTATTATTATTATTATACATTTTTATAGCGCCATTTATTCCATGGCGCTTTACATGTGAATACGAGGCAAATATAGACAAATACATTAAACATGAGCAGATAACAGGCACACGGGTACATAAGGAGGGAGGACCCTGCCCGCGAGGGCTCACAGTCTGCAGGGGATGGGTGATGAAACACTAGGAGAGGGTAGGGCAGGTTGCGCGGCGGTTCAGTAACTTCAGGATCGCTGCAGGTTGTAGGCTTATCGGAAGAGGTGGGTCTTCAGGTTCTTTTTGAAGGTTTCTATGGTAGGCGAGAGTCTGATGTGTTGGGGTAGAGAGTTCCAGAGTATGGGGCAAGCACGGGAGAAGTCTTGGATGCGGTTGTGGGAAGAAGAGATGAGAGGGGAGTAGAGAAGGAGGTCTTGAGAGGATCGGAGGTTGCGTGTAGGTAGGTACCGGGAGACCATGTCACAGATGTATGGAGGAGAAAGGTTGTGGATGGCTTTGTATGTCAATGTCAAATATAAGACATATTTTCAGTTGTTTCACACTTTTTTGTTAAGTATATAATTCCACATGTGTTAATCCATAGTTTTGATACCTTCAGTGTGAATGTACAATTTTCATAGTCATGAAAATACAGAAAAATCTTAAAATAAGAAGGTGTGTCTAAACTTTTGATTTTTCATTGAGGCAACAACATCTCCCAGAGGACCCCTTTAAAGCAGCATCAGTTCCCCTATTGACCGAACACCACAGGTGGCGTCACGACAGACTTATTCACAATTCCCCTTTAACCCCTTCGTGACATGCGCCGTACTAGTACTGCGCTGCCGGCACTGCATTAGTGCCAGCAGCAGTACTAGTACGGCGCACCGATCACCGCGGTCTCGCGCTGAGCGCCGCGGTGATCGGGTGCGGGTGTCAGCTGTATATGACAGCTGACACCCCGCAGCAATGCCCACGATCGGCGCTATCGCCGATCGCGGGCATTTGACCCCTCTGATGCCGCTGTCAGTAGTGACAGCGGCATAGAGGGGGATCGCGCAGGGACGGGGGCTCCCTGCGCTCTCCCACCGGAGCAACGCAATGAGATCGCGTTGCTCCGGTGACCCGGGAGGAGTCCCCGGATCCAAGATGGCCGCCGGACTCCTTCCGGGTCATGAAGTGACCTGGCTAGCCGGCGCCTGCTGAGAGCAGGCGCTGGAGAGCCAGCTAAGCTGCCTGTCAGATCGTTGATCTGACAGTGTGCTATGCACAGTGTCAGATCAACGATCTGATCTAATACAGAGATGTCCCACCCTGGGACAATGTTAGAAAGTAAAAAAAAAAAAAAAATAGAATGTGTAAAAAAAAAATAAAAAAAAATCCCCAAATAAAAAAAAAAAAACATTTCCCAATAAATCCATTTATTTATGTAAAAAAAAAAAAAAAAACAATAAATGTACACATATTTGGTATCGCCGCGTCCGTAACGACCCGCTCTATAAAACTATCCCACTAGTTAACCCCTTCAGTGAACACCGCAAAAAAAAAACAAGGCAAAAAACAACGCTTTATTATCATACAGGCGAACCAAATGTGGAATAACACGCGATCAAAACGACGGATATAAATAACCATGGTACCGCTGAAAATGTCATCTTGTCCCGCAAAAAAAAAGCCGCCATACAGCATCATCTGCAGAAAAATAAAAAAGTTATAGCTCTCAGAATAATGCGATGCAAAAACAATTATTTTTTTATATAAAATAGTTTTTATTGTGTAAAAGCGCCAAAACATAAAAAAAATTACATAAATGAGGTATCGCTGTAATCGTACTGACCCGAAGAATAAAACTGCTTTATTCATTTTACCACACGTGGAACGGTATAAACGCCCCCCCTAAAAGAAATTCAGGAATAGCTGGTTTTTGTTCATTCCGCCTCCCAAAAATCGGAATAAAAAGCGATCAAAAAATGTCATCTGCCCGAAAATGTTACCAATAAAAACGTCAACTCGTCCCGCAAAAAACAACCTCATATGACTCTGTGGGCCAAAATATGGATAAATTATAGCTCTCAAAATGTGGTGATGCTAAAACTATTTTTTGCAATAAAAAGCGTCTTTTAGTGTGTGACAGCTGCCAATCATAAAAATCCGCCAAAAAAACGCTATAAAAGTAAATCAAACCCCCCTTCATCGCCCCCTTAGTTAGGGAAAAATAATAAAATGTAAAAAAATGTATTTATTTCCATTTTCCCATTAGTGCTAGGGTTAGGGCTAGGGTTAGGGCTAGGGTTAGGGCTAGGGCTAGGGTTAGGGCTAGGGTTAGGGCTAGGGTTAGGGCTAGGGCTAGGGTTAGGGCTAGGGCTAGGGCTAGGGTTAGGGTTAGGGCTAGGGTTAGGGTTGGGGTTAGGGTTTCAGTTATAATTGGGGGTTTCCACTGTTTAGGCACATCAGGGGCTCTCCAAACGCGACATGGCGTCCGATCTCAATTCCAGCCAATTCTGCTTTGAAAAAGTAAATCAGGGCTCCTTCCCTTTCGAGTTCTCCTGTGTGCCCAAACAGTGGTTCCCCCCAACATATGGGGTATCAGCGTTCTCAGGACAAGTTGGACAACAACTTTTGGGGTCCAATTTGTCCTGTTACCCTTGGGAAAATAAAAACATAGGGGATAAAATATCATTTTCGTGGAAAAAAAAATATTTTTTATTTTCACGGCTCTGCGTTATAAACTGTAGTGAAACACTTGTTGGTTCAAAGCTCTCACAACACATCTAGATAAGTTCCTTTGGGGGTCTAGTTTCCAATATGGGGTCACTTGTGGGGGGTTTCTACTGTTTAGGTACATCAGGGGCTCTGCAAATGCAACATGACACCTGCAGTCCATTCCATCTAAGTCTGCATTTCAAACGGTGCTCCTTCCCTTCCGAGCTCTGCCATGCACTCAAACGGTGGTTTCCCCCCCACATGTGGGGTATCAGCGTACTCAGGACAAATTGGACAATAACATTTGTGGTCCAATTTCTCCTGTTACCCTTGGGAAAAAAAAAATTGCGGGCTAAAACATCATTTTGTGGAAAGAAAAAATGATTTTTTAATTTTCACAATGCTACATTCTAAACTTTAGTGAAACAATTGGGGGTTAAAAGTGCTCACCACACATCTAGATAAGTTCCTTAGGGGGTCTTCTTTCCAAAATGGGGTCACTTGTGGGGGGTTTCCACTGTTAAGGCACGTCAGGGGCTGTCCAAATGCGACATGGCGTCCGATCTCAATTCCAGCCAATTTTGCATTGAAAAGTCAAATGGCACTCCTTCCCTTCCGAGCTCTGCCATGCGCTCAAACAGTGGTTTATCCCCATATATGAAGTATCGACGTACTCAGGACAAATTGCACAACAAGTTTTGCGGTCCAATTTATCCTTTTACCCTTGGGAAAATAAAAAATTTTGGGCAAAAAGATCATTTTTTGTGAAAATTAATATAAATTTTTTTTTACGGCTCTACATTATAAACTTCTGTGAAGCACTTGGAGGTTCAAAGTGCTCACCACACATCTAGATTAGTTCCTTAGGGGGTCTACTTTTCAAAATGGTGTCACTTGTGGGGGTTTCCACTGTTTAGGCACATCAGGGGCTCTCCAATCGTGACATGGGCTCCGATCTCAATTCCAGCAAATCTTGCATTGAAAAGTCAAATGGCGCTCCCTCCCTTCCGAGCTCTGCCATGTGCCCAAACAGTGGTTTACCCCCACATATGGGGTATCGGCGTACTCAGGACAAATTGTACAACGACTTTTGTTTGGTCCAATTTCTCCTGTTACCCTTGGTAAAATGAAACAAATTGGACCTGAAGTAAAAATTTTGTGAAAAAAAAGTTAAATGTTCAATTTTTTTAAACATTCAAAAAATTCCTGTGAAGCACCTGAAGGGTTAATAAACTTTTTGAATGTGGTTTTGAGTACCTTGAGGGGTGCAGTTTTTAGAATGGTGTCACTTTTGGGCATTTTCTGTCATATAGACCCCTCAAAGTCACTTCAAGTGTGAGGTGGTCCGTAAAAAAATGGTTTTGCAAATTTTGTTGCAAAAATGAGAAATCGCTGGTCAACTTTTAACCCTTATAACGTCCTAACAAAAAAAAATTATGTTTCCAAAATTGTGCTGATGTAAAGCAGACATGTGGGAAATGTTGTTTATTAACTATATTATGTGATATAACTCTCTAATTTAAGGGCATAAAAACTAAGAGTTTGAAAATTGCTAAATTTTCATAATTTCCGACAAATTTTTGTTTTTTTCACAAATAAATGCAAGTCATATCGAAGAAGTTTTACCACTATCATGAAGTACAATATGTCACAAGAAAACAGTGTCAGAATCACCGGGATCCGTTGAAGCGTTTCAGAGTTATGACCTCATAAAGTGACAGTGGTCAGAATTGTAAAAATTGGCCCTGTCACTTAGGTGAAAACAGGCTTTGGGGTGAAGGGGTTAAAGACCGTTCCCTTTTACAGTGAGTCCCAGGGCCACGGACCGGGTCGCAGTCACCGTGATATCCCCTTTAATAGCCGAACGGATGCGACACAGAGTACCCTGCACTGGTGGGCGACTCACATGCTTCTTGGCATGCTTTCCACGAGTCCTTCACATATAAAGTATATACTGCTCAAAAAAATAAGGAGAACACTTAAACAACAGAATATAACTCCAAGTAAATCAAACTTCTTTGAAATCAAACAGTCCACTTAGGAAGCAACACTGTTTGACAATCAATTTCACACGCTGTTGTGCAGATGGAATATACAACAGATGGAAATTATTGGCAATTATCAAGACACACTCAATAAAGGAGTGTTTCTGCATGTGGGGACCACAGACCACATCTCAGTACCAATGCTTACTGGCTGATGTTTTGGTCACTTTTGAATGTTGGTTGTGCATTCACACTTGTAGTAGCATGAGACGGATTCTACAACCCACACAAGTGGCTCAGGTAGTGCAGCTCATCCAGGATGGCACATCAATGCGAGCTGTGGCAAGAAGGTTTGCTGTGTCTGTCAGCGTAGTATCCAGAGGCTGGAGGCGCTACCAGGAGACAGGCCGGTACACCAGGAGATGTGGAGGGGGTCGTAGGAGGGCAACAACCCAGCAGTAGGACCTCTAGCTCAGCCTTTGTGCAAGGAGGAACAGGAGGAGCACTGCCAGAGCCCTGCAAAACGACCTCCAGCAGGCCACAATTGTGCATGTTAACCAAAAGCACAACAGACCTCAGCATGATACAGTCACATATACAATCAAATGTAACAAAAATCACGTGTGATTGTACGCTGAGCTCCAAAAGAGAAGGACTATTAAGAGACTAGTCGCTATTAATCATAACCAAAACATGGTCCGCAGGGACCAAAGAAACGACCAAAAAGTCAATACAAATAGATGAATATAGAAAATCTTTATTAATACTAAAACAGTATAAATAGACAACAAAGAACAGATGGGACAGAGTACCGCATGGTGTGCACAAATGCCTCACCGATGCGTGAACCACCACAGGCACACGGAACCAGGGAAGGAGAACACCTGCATATTAATGTGAACCAGCAACACACAAGAAAGCTGGAAACTGCCGCAACCACAAGGGCTCATAAGCGCTAGTATAAGAAACAATGCCAAACTAAACAGAGGCTACACAGCATAATGCCAATAATACCTGAAAATAGTGTGTAAACTGAAGCCCTGCTAGAAATATAACGGCACAATAACAGGAACAATGCACCAATACGTCCATGGAGCGGAGCTTACCTCAATATAAAGAGCAGAGTGCCAACCTTCCCTGGGACCGTGCGCCCTCCCCGACGCGCGTTTTGGTCGCACACCTTCTTCAGCCCCCTGAAGCACACCCTGAAGAAGGTGTGCAACCGAGATGAGATCCTCAGATCCATTGTGAGACCATATGCTGGTGCGGTTGGCCCTGGGTTCCTCCTAATGCAGGACAATGCCAGACCTCATGTGGCTGGAGTGTGTCAGCAGTTCCTGCAAGATGAAGGCATACCTGAATCCGATTGAACACATCTGGGACATCATGTCTCGCACCATCCACCAACGTCACGTTGCACCACAGACTGTCCAGGAAATGGCGGATGCTTTAGTCCAGGCCTGGGAGGAGATACCTCAGGAGACCATCCGGAGACCAGCCTCATCAGGAGCATGCCCAGGCATTGTAGGGAGGTCATACAGGCACATGGAGGCCACAAATACTACTGGGCATCATTTCCTTGTCTTGAGGCATTTCCACTAAAGTTGGATCAGCCTGTAACTTCATTTTCCACTTTGATTTTGAGTATCATTCCAAATCCAGACCTCCGTGGGATATTAGTTGTGATTTACATTGATAATTTCAGGTTTTATTGTTCTCAACACATTCCACTATGTAATGAATAAAGATTTACAACTGGAATATTTAATTCAGTGTGATCTAGGATGTGGGATTTTAGTGTTCCCTTTATTTTTTTGAGCAGTGTATATACTGTATATATATATATATATATATAGACATGTCAGTCTAATAAAAGTCATCACCCGTTAGAGTATACATTGAATTTTATTGAAGAAACCTCCCAATGATAACAGTATAATCTCCAATATGAATAAAAACTCAAAATGCACTGTTCCAAATGATTAGGCACAGTAGAATTTCTAAACATTTGATATGTTTTAAAGAACTGAACATGCTCATTTGTTGAATTTGCAGCATTAGGAGGTCACATTCACTTAACAAAAAAGCTATTTAACTCCAAAACATCCTAACAGGCCAAGTTACATGTTAACATATGAACCCTTCTTTGATATCTATCACCTTCACAATTCTTGCATCCATTTAACTTGTGAGTGTTTGGAGAGTTTCTTCTTGTATTTCTTTGCATGAAATCAGAATAGCCTCCCAGAACTGCTGTTTTGATGTGAACTGCCTCCCACCCTCATAGATCTTGTGTTTGATGATACGCCAAAGGTTTTCTATAGGGTTGAGGTCAGGAGAAGATGGTGGCCACACCATGAGTTTATATCCTTTTATGCCCATAGCAGCCAATGACTCAGAGGTATTCTTTGCAGCATGAGATGGTGCATTGTTATGCATGAAGATGATTTTGCTCCTGAAGGCACATTTCTGCTTTTTATACCATGGAAGAAAGTTGTCAGTCAGAAACTCTATATACTTTGCAGAGGTCATTTTCACACCTTCTGGAACCAGCTGTTTCTCCATGATTCCGGCCCAAAACATGACTCCTCCACCTCCTTACTGATGTCGCAGCCTTGTTGGGAGATGGTGGCCATCCACCAACCATCCACTACTCCATCCATCTGGACCATCCAGGGTTGCTCGACACTCATCAGTAAACAAGACTGTTTGAAAATTAGTATTCATGTATGTCTGGGCCCACTGCAACCGTTTCTGCTTGTGAACACTGTTTAGGGGTGGCCACATAGTAGATTTATGAACCAAAGCAAGACTTTGAAGGATCCTACACCTTGAGGTTCGAGGGACTCCAGAGGCAACAGCAGCTTCAAATATCTGTTTGCTGGTTTGTAATGGCTTTTTAGCAGCTGCTCTCTTAAGCCGATGAACTTGCCTGGCAGAAACCTTCCTCATTATGCCTTTATCAGCACAAACACGTCTGTGTTCAGATTCAGCCACAAATCTCTTAACAGTACAGTACAATGATCACGCTTAAGTTTTCGGGAAATATCTAATGTTTTCATCCCTTGACCAAGGCATTGTACTATTTGATGCTTTTCGGCAGCAGAGAGATCCTTTTTCTTTTCCATGCTACTTGAAAACTGTGGCCTGCTTAATAATGTAGAACATCATTTTTAAGTAGTTTTCCTTTAATTAGAATCACCTGGAAAACAAATTATCACATGTGTTTAAGATTGATTTCAGTGATCGATTGAGCCCTGAGACACAATACCATCCATGAGTTTATTTGAAAAACAAAACAATTAAATCTTTATTAAACTTAAATCCAATTTGCATAATAATTTGGAACACGGTGTATATAGATATGTAAATATATATATATATAAATATGTATACATATTATATATCAGGGCCAATAATGAAATATTAAAATAAAGTTTATTATTAACAAAGCAGTCAAGACATATTAACCCCTTCAAGACGGAGCCCTTTTTCGTTTTTGCGTTTCTGTTTTTCGCTCCCTTTCTTCCCACAGCCATAACTTTTTAATTTTTCCATCAATATGGCCATTTGAGGGCTTGTTTTTTGCGGGACAAGGTGTACTTTTGAAGACACCCGTGGTTTTACCATATCGTGTACTCAAAAACAGGAAAAAAAATCCAAGTGCGTTGACAATGCAAATAAAGGTGCTGTTCGGGGCACGTCAGTTGTTCAAAACAGCTGACATGTGCCGGGAAAGATGTGGGATCGCCACCGGAGACCACATGAAAGGGGGAGGCACGACACACACCATACTAGTACAGCGCATGTTGTGAAGGGGTTAAGTAAAACCATACGCCACAAGAGAGACAATACAAAATAAATGAAGGTAGAGGAATACAGTGCAAAAGTTATGATG
The DNA here is from genome assembly GCF_032444005.1 of Ranitomeya imitator. Lineage (NCBI taxonomy): Eukaryota > Metazoa > Chordata > Amphibia > Anura > Dendrobatidae > Ranitomeya > Ranitomeya imitator. The sequence continues at coordinate 492,500,116 of NC_091283.1, read as the reverse complement.
TAAATATATAATAAGGAGCGACCCAGAGACGAGGACAAAATACTTACTGTAATCAAATAGAAAATCCTATGGACCTTGTAAACAATAATAAAAAAGTGCTTGTTTCATGATATCCCTGTCTAGGAATATAATAGTCAAAAAAGTGCAGAGTGCAAAAGTATGAATATATACATACAACAAATAAAGTGTCAGCGCACAATAAAAACGTGCATCTCATGTTTCATAATAGAATAAATAATATAGAGTTCAATTTCTAATGAATGATGGAGTACTAATAATAAATAATCTAAAAGTATACGACATTCATAGATAAAAGGGCACATCATTGTAAGAATAAGGAAAGGATTACAACGCTATAGTATCAAAGTGCTCTGCTCATACTTCACCTCACCCTCCAATGCACGTTTCACAAAGCTTCCTCAGGGAGCAGATACTTATTAAATACAGGCAGATAACTGCAATCAGAGAGTTATCTGATTGGCTTTACATTTATTCTGCAGCAGGACAACGACCTCAAACATACATTCTTCAGAGTAAGGGTATGTGTCCACTTTCAGGATGGCCGGCGGTATCGCCGGAGCGGCTTAGCCGCTCTGCGGTAAGCCCCGCCCCCTTTCTGGGACGCGATGTGTTGTGAGTTCTGTTTTTGGGCTCCCTCTGGTGGTTACTGATGGTACTGGGTGACTTGTGTTCTCTGCGGTCTCTGGTGTCCACCTGTTCCATCAGGTTATGGGAGTTTCCTATTTAACCTGGCTTTTTTGTCATTTCCTCGCCGGCTATCAATGTAATCAGCGTGTCTTTTTACCTCTGCTCCCTGCGTCTGTTATCTTCAGGACAAGCTAAGTTTTGATTTTCCTGTTCCACGTTTTGCTTAATTTTTGTCTTAGTCCAGCTTGCAGATATGTGATTCCTTGCTGCTGGTTGCTCTAGTGGGCTGAAATTACTCCTCATGTTCCATGAGTTGGCACATGAGTTCAAGTAATTTCAGGATGGTTTTTTGAAGGGTTTTTCGCTGACCGCGCAGTTCACTTTTGTATCCTCTGCTATCTAGCTTTAGCGGGCCTCATTTTTGCTGATTCTATTTTCATAACTACGTATGTGCTTTCCTCTCATTTCACCGTTATTACATGTGGGGGGCTGCTATTTCTGTGGGGTGTTTCTCTGGAGGCAAGTGAGGTCTGTGTTTCTTCTAATAGGGGAAGTTAATCCTTCGGCTGGCGCGAGACGTCTAGGAATCATCGTAGGCACGTTCCCCGGCTACTGCTAGTTGTGTGTTTAGGTTCAGGATCACGGTCAGCTCAGGTTCCATCACCCTAGAGCTTGTTTTGTTTTTGTGCTTGTCCTTTTGTGATCCCCTGCCATTGGGATCATGACAGTATAGCCGGCCTCAAAAAAAATTGGTCATCGTTTTGGCTGAAGTAGGAGGAAAAGTAGTCTGAGGAAGTTTTTTTTTTTTTTTTTTTTTTTTCCTCCTCAGTGTTTGCTGCCTAGCCTTAATTGCAGCTTGGCTGCTTCTTTCCTCCTCTTAATCCTTGAATGGCTCTGACCTCAGCTGTTTATCATGGACGTCCAGAGTTTGGCTTCCAGCCTGAATAATCTTGCTGCTAAGGTTCAAAATATACAAGATTTTGTTGTACATACTCCTATGTCTAAACCTAGAATTCCTATCCCAGAGTTTTTTTCTGGAGATAGATCTAGTTTTCTGAATTTTAGGAACAATTGCAAGTTGTTTCTTTCCTTGAAATCTCGCTCCTCTGGAGACCCTGCTCAGCAGGTCAAGATTGTTATATCTTTCCTGCGGGGTGACCCTCAGAATTGGGCATTTGCATTGGCACCAGGGGATCCTGCGTTGCTCAATGTGGATGCGTTTTTTCTGGCATTGGGTTTGCTCTATGAGGAACCTAACCTAGAGATTCAGGCTGAAAAAGCTTTATTGGCTCTCTCTCAGGGGCAAGATGAAGCAGAAATATATTGTCAGAAATTTCGGAAATGGTCGGTGCTTACTCAGTGGAATGAGTGTGCTCTGGCTGCAAAATTCAGAGATGGCCTTTCTGAGGCCATTAAAGATGTTATGGTGGGGTTCCCGGCGCCTACAGTTCTGAATGAGTCCATGACTATGGCTATTCAGATTGATCGGCGTTTACGGGAGCGCAAACCTGTGCACCATTTGGCGGTGTCTTCTGAACAGGCACCTGAGATAATGCAATGTGATAGAATTCAGTCCAGAAGTGAACGGCAAAATTATTGGCGGAAAAATGGATTGTGTTTTTATTGTGGTGATTCAGCTCATGTTATATCAGCATGCTCTAAACGCACAAAAAAGGTTGATAAGTCTGTTGCCATTGGTACTTTACAGTCTAAGTTCATTCTGTCTGTGACTCTGATTTGTTCATTATCATCCATTTCCGTCGATGCCTATGTGGATTCAGGCGCTGCCCTGAGTCTTATGGATTGGTCATTTGCCAATCGCTGTGGGTTTAGTCTGGAACCTCTGGAAGTTCCTATTCCTTTGAAAGGAATTGACTCTACACCTTTGGCTATGAATAAACCTCAGTACTGGACACAAGTGACCATGCGTATGACTCCCGTTCATCAGGAGGTGATTCGCTTCCTGGTACTGTATAATTTACATGATGTCTTAGTGCTTGGTCTGCCATGGTTACAAACTCATAACCCAGTCCTGGACTGGAAAACAATGTCTGTGTTAAGCTGGGGATGTCAGGGGGTTCATGATGATGTATCTCCGATTTCTATCGCTTCATCTACTCCTTCTGAGGTTCCGGTATTTTTGTCTGATTATCGGGAGGTTTTTGAGGAGCCTAAACTCAGTTCGCTTCCTCCTCACAGGGATTGCGATTGTGCTATAGATTTGATTCCTGGCAGTAAATTCCCTAAAGGTCGTTTGTTCAATCTGTCAGTGCCAGAGCATACTGCTATGCGGAATTATGTTAAGGAGTCCTTGGAAAAGGGACATATCCGTCCATCTTCGTCCCCTTTGGGAGCAGGTTTTTTTTTCGTGGCCAAAAAAGATGGTTCCTTGAGACCTTGCATAGATTATCGTCTTTTGAATAGGATTACAGTCAAATATCAGTATCCTTTGCCATTGTTGACTGATTTGTTCGCTCGCATTAAGGGGGCTAAATGGTTCACTAAGATTGATCTTCGGGGTGCGTATAATCTTGTGCGGATAAGGCAGGGTGATGAGTGGAAAACCGCATTTAATACGCCTGAGGGCCATTTCGAGTATTTAGTGATGCCTTTTGGACTTTCTAATGCTCCTTCTGTCTTCCAGTCTTTTATGCACGATATTTTCCGTGAATATCTGGATAAATTTATTATCGTGTATTTGGATGATGTTTTGGTTTTTTCTGATGACTGGGAGTCTCATGTTCAGCAGGTCAGGAAGGTGTTTCAGGTCCTGCGGGCCAATTCTTTGTTTGTAAAGGGTTCTAAATGTCTCTTTGGAGTCCAGAAGATTTCTTTTTTGGGGTATATTTTTTCCCCTTCTACTATTGAGATGGATCCCGTCAAGGTTCAGGCTATTTGTGACTGGACGCAGCCTACATCTCTTAAGAGTCTACAGAAGTTCTTGGGCTTTGCTAATTTTTATCGTCGCTTCATAACTAATTTTTCTAGTGTTGTTAAGCCTTTGACGGATTTGACTAAGAAGGGTGCTGATGTTACTGATTGGTCTCCTGCGGCTGTGGAGGCCTTTCAGGAACTTAAGCGCCGGTTTTCTTCTGCTCCTGTGTTGCGTCAGCCAGATACGTCGCTTCCTTTTCAGGTTGAGGTTGATGCTTCCGAGATCGGAGCGGGGGCGGTTTTGTCACAGAGAAGCTCCGATGGCTCAGTGATGAAGCCATGTGCGTTCTTTTCTAGAAAATTTTCGCCCGCTGAACGGAATTATGATGTTGGTAATCGGGAGCTTTTGGCCATGAAGTGGGCGTTTGAGGAGTGGCGTCATTGGCTTGAGGGTGCTAGACATCGTGTGGTGGTCTTGACTGATCACAAAAATCTGATGTACCTTGAGTCTGCCAAGCGTCTGAATCCTAGACAGGCTCGTTGGTCACTGTTTTTCTCCCGTTTCAATTTTGTGGTTTCATACCTGCCAGGTTCAAAGAATGTGAAGGCGGATGCTCTTTCTAGGAGTTTTGTGCCTAACTCCCCTGGAAATACTGGTATCCTTAGGGATGGGGTGATTTTGTCGGCTGTCTCCCCAGACTTGCGACGTGCTTTGCAGGAGTTTCAGGCGGATAAACCTGATCGTTGTCCGCCGGAAAGACTGTTTGTTCCGGATAATTGGACCAGTAGAGTCATCTCCGAGGTCCATTCTTCTGTGTTGGCAGGTCATCCTGGAATATTTGGTACTAGAGACTTGGTGGCCAGGTCTTTTTGGTGGCCTTCCTTGTCGAGGGATGTGCGTTCTTTCGTGCAGTCTTGTGGAGTTTGCGCTCGGGCTAAGCCTTGCTGTTCTCGGGCCAGTGGATTGTTGTCACCTTTGCCTATCCCGAAGAGGCCTTGGACGCACATTTCCATGGACTTTATTTCGGATCTCCCTGTCTCTCAAAAAATGTCCGTCATATGGGTTGTGTGTGACCGCTTTTCTAAGATGGTTCATCTGGTACCCTTGCCTAAGTTACCTTCCTCCTCTGAGTTGGTCCCTCTGTTTTTTCAAAACGTGGTCCGTTTGCATGGCATTCCGGAGAACATCGTTTCTGACAGGGGATCCCAGTTTGTGTCTAGATTTTGGCGGACGTTCTGTGCTAAGATGGGCATTGATTTGTCCTTTTCGTCTGCATTCCATCCCCAGACGAATGGCCAGACGGAACGAACTAATCAGACTTTAGAAACTTATTTAAGGTGTTTTGTTTCTGCTGATCAAGATGACTGGGTTTCCTTTTTGCCGCTTGCCGAGTTTGCCCTTAATAATCAGGCTAGTTCTGCTACCTTGGTTCTCCTTTCTTTTGTAATTCGGGGTTTCATCCTCGTTTTTCCTCTGGTCAGGTGGAGCCTTCTGATTGTCCTGGAGTGGACATGGTGGTGGATAGGTTGCATCAGATTTGGAGTCATGTGGTGGACAATTTGAAGTTGTCCCAGGAGAGAGCTCAGCAGTTTGCTAATCGCCGTCGCCGCGTGGGTCCTCGACTTCTTGTTGGGGACTTGGTGTGGTTGTCTTCTCGTTTTGTTCCTATGAAGGTCTCTTCTCCTAAGTTCAAGCCTCAGTTCATCGGTCCCTATAGGATCTTGGAAATTCTTAACCCTGTGTTGTTTCGTTTGGATCTCCCGGCATCGTTTGCTATTCATAATGTGTTCCATTGGTCGTTATTGCGGAAGTATGAGATACCTGTTGTTCCTTCGCTTGAGCCTCCTGCTCCGGTGCTGGTGGAGGGTGAATTGGAGTATGTTGTGGAGAAGATCTTGGATTCTCGTGTTTCCAGACGGAAACTCCAGTATTTGGTCAAGTGGAAGGGTTATGGTCAGGAGGATAATTCTTGGGTGATTGCCTCTGATGTTCATGCTGCCGATTTGGTCCATGCTTTTCATAGGGCTCATCCTGGTCGCCCTGGTGGTTCTCGTGAGGGTTCGGTGACCCCTCCTCAAGGGGGGGGTACTGTTGTGAGTTCTGTTTTTGGGCTCCCTCTGGTGGTTACTGATGGTACTGGGTGACTTGTGTTCTCTGCGGTCTCTGGTGTCCACCTGTTCCATCAGGTTATGGGAGTTTCCTATTTAACCTGGCTTTTTTGTCATTTCCTCGCCGGCTATCAATGTAATCAGCGTGTCTTTTTACCTCTGCTCCCTGCGTCTGTTATCTTCAGGACAAGCAAAGTTTTGATTTTCCTGTTCCACGTTTTGCTTAATTTTTGTCTTAGTCCAGCTTGCAGATATGTGATTCCTTGCTGCTGGTTGCTCTAGTGGGCTGAAATTACTCCTCATGTTCCATGAGTTGGCACATGAGTTCAAGTAATTTCAGGATGGTTTTTTGAAGGGTTTTTCGCTGACCGCGCAGTTCACTTTTGTATCCTCTGCTATCTAGCTTTAGCGGGCCTCATTTTTGCTGATTCTATTTTCATAACTACGTATGTGCTTTCCTCTCATTTCACCGTTATTACATGTGGGGGGCTGCTATTTCTGTGGGGTGTTTCTCTGGAGGCAAGTGAGGTCTGTGTTTCTTCTAATAGGGGAAGTTAATCCTTCGGCTGGCGCGAGACGTCTAGGAATCATCGTAGGCACGTTCCCCGGCTACTGCTAGTTGTGTGTTTAGGTTCAGGATCGCGGTCAGCTCAGGTTCCATCACCCTAGAGCTTGTTTTGTTTTTGTGCTTGTCCTTTTGTGATCCCCTGCCATTGGGATCATGACAGCGATGATGCCGGATGTGTTCACAGCACACATCCGGCATCATCGCTCCCCACCATAGGGCCCTGTGCTATATCTTGCGGCGACGCAGCGTCGCCGCAAGATATACGGACATGCTGTGATCTGAAAAGACGCGCAGCATGTCCGGAGTCGCAGGGCCGCCGCGTGCGTGTTACCACGCATAGTGGAGACGGGATTTCATTCAATCCCCTCCACTATGCTGTAACATCTGGACGCTGCGCGTTTGACGCTGTGGCTCTATGCAGCGTCAGACACGCAGCGTTTCCTGCACGTGGACACATACCCTAAGTAAGAACAAAGAGTCTTGGAAGTGATGATATGGCCCTCACAAAGCCCTGACCTCAACATCATCAAGTCTATCTGAGATTACATTGAAGAGGCACAAGCCTATATCCACAGAAGATCTGTGGTTAGTTCTCCAAGATGTTTGGAACATCCCACCTGCCGAGTTCCTTCAAAAACTGAGTACAAGTGTACCTAAAAGAAAATAGGCTTTGATGCTCTTTTGAAGGTAAATTGAGATCACACCAAGTATTGATTTGATGTAGATTTCTTTTATGTTCTTTCACTTTGCATTTTGTTATTTGACTTATGAAATGTTACTGTTGGGCAGACAATATTGGGAATCTGTAATTATTGATTTTACCTTCTATATGGGTTGCAAATTCCTGCTGGTTCAGCGGTTTAAAAAAGGTTGTCCATTTTAGAAAAAAATGTTTTTTTTATACATAGCCTATAAAGAAATACTAAGTAAAGGGCCATTTACATGGACCAACATACAACCACAGATCAGAAAACTTTTTCATTTAATTGCCTGTTTACACAATCAGACCAAAGCAAACTGCGCACTGAGCGATCAAGACTAGATCACCTAGGCTGCCATAGCTCTAGGCAGTGTGAGACCTGATTACACGGGATGATGCATCACCGAGAACGATGATCTTTTGTGCTGTACAAAAAATCATTTCATCCGAAGAAAGAGCAAAGCAACAGCCTGTTTACAAGCGATTGTTTTTAACAACACTTCTTCACGATTATCTTGCAGTGTAAATGCCCCTTCAAACCATTCATGACCTTGCGATTTCCAGTTTTTGCACTTTTTTCCTCCCCTACTTTCATGAACCATAACTTTTTTTATTTTCCATCAATATAACTGTATGAGGGCTTCTTTTCTGTGGGATAAGTTGCATTTTTCATTTATCGTGTTCACTATATGGTAAAAATGACCTGCAATATGATTCTCCAGGTCAGCATGAATATCCAGATACCAAACATGTACCGGTATATATTTTTTTATTTAAGTGGTGAAAAAAAATCCAAAATTTGCAAGAAAAAAAATTGCGTTTATGTCGCCATTTTCCGAGACAAAAGCGTTTTCATTTTTCAGCATCTGGGGTTGAGTGAGAGCTTATTTTTTGAGGTTTGCGCTGACGTTTTTAGTGACACCATTTTGGGGTAGATATGATGTTTTGATCACCCATTACTGCATCTTATTACAATGTGGCGGCAGCCAAAAAAAACATAATTCAGTTTGCCGATCGGATTAATTGCTTTTATATTTTGATAGATCGGACATTTCTGAACGTAGCTATACCAAATATGTGTATTTTTTATTTGCTTTATTTTCAGTGGGACAAAAGGCGGGTGATTTGAACTTTTAATATTTTTTTATTTCTTTTTTTATTTTTAAAACTTTTTTTTTCACAATTTTTACTGACTTCAATTGTCCCCTTAGGAGGATTGAATCTGTGATCGTCCAATCGCCTGTGCAGAAGTAAATTCCTATGAGATCAGCACGAGCATGCCTATGAGAACGCCACAAGGCGGCTTTCACAGGAGATTCACAATGATAGGCGCAGGGGTCTTCTGCACACCCCTGCTGTCATGACAATCCATCGGCGACCCGCAATCATGTCACTGGGCGCCGATAGGTGGGATTTGTGATGCTCTTCCAGGCCGATGTCAGTGATTTAACAAGTTAACAGCTCATGCAGCCTATTAAGTGATACATCGCCAGAGTCAGAGTCTCTCTCTCTACATCAGGGCTCCCCAACCTCTAGCTCGGGAGCCACATGTGGCTCGTGGCCCCATAAATTGTGGCTCGCGACTGTCTGCCAGCTTGATGCATTAGTTCCAGGTCTAGCAAACAGGTATGAAGACCACATCTCAAAATAGTGAATTTTGTGAGTAGCCCTGCACAGAATTGCAGATCTAGATGCACATTTACTGGTCTTGGGGGTTTAGGGATGTTTTAGGTACGCTGGAGGTTTGTACTACCTGTTAGAGGAGGTGCTCAAAGCTAGATATGACAGTGTGTTGGGAGAATACTGAATGGAGGTATTGTGGGAACCCCCGGATCTCAGTGTAATGTTCTGGAGTGATTTCTGTGGAAAAGCTTTGGTTATCATTATACCTCTAATGGGGGCTTTGGTTGACACTACTTTGAAGGGGGTGGGAGCTGAATGTGGCTCGCAACCCTCTCTCTAAGCTGAATGTGGCTCTCAAGGTCAGAAAGGTTGGGGACCTCTGCACTACATCATGCTGCTCTCAGATGTGGTAACACAAATATACTGCCAAACTCCCTAGAAAGAGGCTTTCTATATTTATTTTTTGTTCTAAAGCTTTATCTGTTTTAGAATAAGCCTCAGGCTAGGTTAACATTAATACAGTGCTGTTTGGTGAACACTATGTCGGGGTTTCTGTCAGAATTCTCGAAAAACTGTATTCTGCCAGGATCCCTGACAGATCCCTGAGGGAGCCATTCACTGTGATGAAGCCGATGGAGTTCGTGTGTACACTGTTTGGCCGTCATTGTAGTTTGCCACATTTTGTGTATGTCTGAAAAAGACGAATTTTATCAGGACAGAGGCCAGACAAGGACCAGAGTGACTATGTTGGCTTCATTCATGTAAATGGGGCTCTAATGGGGTTCCCATCAGAATACATTTTTGGGGGGATTCCAAGAGAAGCCCTAACATGGTGCTGACCAGGGAGTTCACATTAGTGAACTTAGCCTTACTTTACCCCTGTCCAAATCCCTGCGTCTCAATGATATCATGACATCAGCACTTCACCGCTGCAGCTAATCACTAGGCTCAGTGGTCTCATACTGTCTGCAATGACATGATCACTGAGTCCAGTGTTTGGCTGTAGTGGGCATCTGTAATAGTAAATGTGTATGACATAGAGTATTAGTGAAAACTATTTTGATCAAAAAAGTGTAAATGCCATCTCAGAGCAACAAGGTGTTCCAGTACTGCTCTTCCCCCATCTATGTTGAGGTCTGCAGACAAGAGTTAGGGACCATCCTGATTGGGTGCACTTTGTGGCTGTGGGATGACTTTTATGCTTTATTGATCAAAATAGTGGTTACTAAGTACCCTATGTTATTTACATGTACTATTACTATTTAGTTACTGCAGGGAATTTGCTCATTTTGTTTTTATCTTTGCTTTTGTCTGTTAAATGGCCACAGTGTGAATGTGTACTTACATATTGCACTATACCAACATATATTGTGGCTCATTTTTTTGGTTTTGCAGTGGTCGTTTGCTGTAGTTGTGATACAAAAAGGCTTGGGGGTGGCAGCAGAGAGGCAGTGCTGGTGCGGAGGGGGTAAGGGCATACATTTTGTATGCTTTATACGGACAAAGCCTTAGGACTAAACAAACTTAGATGAAGCAGTTTACTATTTAATGTACTGAGTAATGTGAGGTTACATAGAGCATTTCTTGTTTTGGTCTGCCTACTCTATGCTGCATTACACGGACAACCCACTGACTTGAATGGACAATGTGTAATACTTAATTTTTCTTGTGGTGGCGCTGCAGGGAAATGGAACACTCACTACTAGGTGTTTCTATTGATTACAGCTGGTTGCTGGGGCTCTCAACAGGGAACACAATGTCATCAGTCTTTTTTCATGGGATCCTTCTAACAAATAGGGTTCATCAAATCAAAAGTACCCCTTTAAGGACAATTGTACCCTAAACATTTTTTTAATATGTAGATGCAAAATCTGGAAGCTAGAATTCTGTGCCTGATTTATGGCATGACGATAATAGGGTCTGTCAGTTTGCATTTTTGTTTCTGTTGTTTCAACAGCAAAATTAACACAGACTCCTGAGGCCAATGAAAACTGAGCTGAGGATTGGCGGGAACCATCTGCTACGGGCACCGGAGAGGCTCATATTTCATAGGAAACAAATTAAAGAGTGGAATGAAACTCACTCAAAAATGGGAAGAGCATACGAAATAAATGCAGCTGTTCTAGTTCTAATTGATCCCACTCCCCAGTGCTGCCACACAGAAGTGTTACCCACTGAGTCACCCTGGTGCAAATACGTATATAGAATTTGGGGTTCTTTCTTAGTCTATGTGGCTAAAAGAGAGATGTGTTTTTCCCAACATGTAGGCAGAATTGTACGTATTGATCCTTTCCCTTGGTGTGAGGAACATTGATCCACAGTTGTGAGGAACAGTAGCAATGCTTATGCCCTGATCACTTAACCATTGCACTGCTGCCTCCCGTCTAGGTTTCCAGCTGCTGTCGAAGATCAGTTATGACTATGGTGATAATGTTTTTGTGTCTGGGTTTGCATGTGGCTTGCAGGAAACTACATCTCCCACAATGCAGTGCATTTGGAGAACAGCTGGATTGGAGGAGATGAGGGTGGGGGGCTTGTGGTGACAGAAGGGAGGTTTAGGAGAGTGGGGGTGGAAGAGACAGCACTGGGTTGCATGGTAACAGTTTTGTAAGCAGAGCTGACAGCAGGATAATGAGGGCTGTGACATGTTTGAGAACTGCACACGCATGGCTTCGCTTTTTCCCTGGGTGCATGTGGTGTGCTCTGTTGTGTAGGTGGATGACAATTTGGCCTCCTTAAAAGGAAAAAAAAAATAATGTTAATTTTAGATTTTGTTTTTGTTAATTAGAAGCGATGCTTCCTTTATAGGATGCAAATGCAAATAAGTACATATAGGCAGCCATTTTAGGGTTGCATCCTGTTAGTTATATAGTCGAAACACATTTGCAGTTCTGTACAAAGATTATAACCACCCACACCAGCTCAGGATAGACTTACAATAAGGCCATACTGTATTTCTGTATACAAACCACAGTGCACAGACTGACCATGGCTCTCACAACCGCAATTTCCAGTCTCCTGGGCATATGTGAGGATGAAAGTTCAGGTCACGTGACCTGCGGCTGGTACAGGCATTGTTGCCGTAAGCAAATCGTAAAAAACAAATGGCCGTCTTAAACCGGCCTAATTCACCAGGATTAGGGTCGATTCCAGATACTTAGGCCCACTGACATAGTGGTAGGCTTGAAATCTGAGGGGGCACAAGTCTCTCATACTCTATACTGCCCCGGAGGCAATAACTGTGTATTTGCGGGAATTTGCATGCACTCATTGAGTTCCACAAAAGATCCTCTCAAGTTATGCTCTTGTAGAAGCTAGGTCTTCCAATAGGCAATATGGCTCTCACTCCCCTAGGGTTGCTGTCATTAACTGGCCAGCTCTGTTCACCAACTCTCTCCACATGGATGCCAACTGATTGGAAGGGTCTATCAGCCTGGCTGAATCATCAGCAGCGCCAACTGCATCTTCACAGAAGACCCCATGTGATACTGAGACGTACATGCATCCGAAGTATTAAGCTGTCATTTGTACAAGCTTCAGGTATATGATGGTCGGGGGCAAACGTCGTAGAAATCTTGGACCCAAAACACAGCTAAACATCAACAGCTTTTTGAGACCTTGATTCCATATATCATAGTTTTATAAAAGTGATGGCTGCGTACTGTAATATGCCGTGACCCATATGTGAAATACCTGGAAAGATGGTCAGAAAACTATAATAATAGCCTAGCCATTATACACAAGCCATCTCATACTTTCTATTCTAACGAGATACCTTCACATGTTCTGTCTGTTCCGCTCGTCCCCCTCCCCACGTCCATCCCCCTGTCTGTCAGGTCACATACAGGTTAATGTCATTTTGCCTGGGGGGCATTGTGTCTGTCAAGTGACTATGTGCCTCCTCCACAACAGGGGGTGAGACAATGGTGATCAGTGAAAAGGAGGGGTGAAAACAGAAAAAGGGAGGGGGCACGTCTATTGTCTGGATGATAGCACATCTGTACCAGCAGAAAGATTTTAGGGAGGAATGAGATAAAGGTGTCTTTATTAAATTATGGTTCAGCATAATAACATTATCCTACCCCTTGGAAGTTAAGCCCCCGTCACACACAGCGAGATCGCTAGCGAGATCGCTGCTGAGTCACAAGTTTTGTGACGCAACAGCGAACTCAGTAGCGATCTCGCTATGTGTGACACGTAACAGCGACCAGGCCCCTGCTGTGAGATCGCTGGTCGTGTCGGAATGGCCTGGACCTTTTTTTGGTCGTTGAGGACCCGCTGGGTAGCACACATCACTGTGTTTGACACCTTACCAACGACCTCATGACAGGATGTCCCTCATTGAGGTCTGAATCGTCATGAAATAGCTGCCATGTGACATCGTTGTACAGGTTGCTACAGGTCGCCGCATCGCTGCTGCGTCGTTGGGGAGATCTCACAGTTTGACATCTCACCGGCGACCACATAGCGACGCAGCAACGATCCCTGACAGGTCGTATCGTTGTCGGGATCGCTTTAGCGTCGCTATGTGTGACGGGGCCTTTAGATATACTCTCTCTATATATATCTTGTTGCTTCTATAGCACCAAGATATTCCACGGTGTTGTACAGAGATTGCCACAATTCAGTCTCTCCCTATAGATGTTGCGCTTGGTCAGGTTCAAAGCCAGTAGCCCAATGACCGCAGTGCTAAACATTGAGCTACTAGGAAGTGCTGCCTCAATCACTGGGGCCCATTTCACCCAGGTGAATTCTGACTTAAAACACCTCAAAATGTCACCATTTTTTTCAGAACTGATAGTGGAGCCAAACATTTGTTGTTTTTACAACAGTACCAGACAGCTAGGCCTAAGTTGACAATTCACCAAAATTTATGCCAGTTAGGTGCTGTAAATTACGCCTAATGTACGGGGTATTTCTAGTACGTGTGGTGTCCTATTTTTTTCACAGGTACCACATATACCCTTTATAACGTATACTGCGTTATGCACATGTCTGTGTTTTTACATGCACTGTGTGTCTGTGGAAAACATACGGAGACATGTCCGTTTTTTCTTGCAGCATGCATAACAAAGGTCAATAAAAGAAACTGGTCAACACAAAAAAATCATCAGCAAAGGTAATATGTCTCTTTTATGGAGTTTGATGTGCTGATTCCAAAAATATGTTTCATTTTGCTCTATCACATATAGTTTCTGAGATAGAAGTATTTTTGTTATTACGTTATTTCTGCATTTTCAATGTATGTGGTTTTTCCTATGTTATTCCCATTTCTTTGATTGTCTTACTTAATTGTGAATTTTCTGACAGGGACAACATCAGTAAAGGTTTTAGTGAGTTTTATGGGAAGGAGTATTAGCAGTGCAGTCAACCAATGACTTCTTCCTGGAAAGTCACATGTTATGGGGAGGAGCTAAATGTTATGAGGCGGTAAGATTTGAGTCAGTCAGAAAAGGATGGTGATGGCAGCAATGACTGGTATGTGAGACTCTGACAGGAGACAGGCTTCAACAGGGATCTGAGCCCTGCCACAGGGAGATAGAAGGGAAGGCAACGGACAGCCGCCATTGTGAGAGGATTTTCACTGTATTTCTGGGAGGGCAAGTCACTTCAGAGGGAAGAAAATAGCTCAGCCACTGAGGTGTATCTGAGTGAGGGTCTCCACAGAGAGAGAACCTGAAAGCAGCCAATATCACACTGAGGAACTGCCTGTCTGCAAATGTTCATCTGTAAGGAATAGGCTGACCCATTTACCTCACAACTGTATATAGTTATCTACCAGATTACCCCCAGTAAAATCAGTTTGAAATACTAGCTGCCTCTATCATTTCTGGGGAAATATCTACATACAGGTCGGCTCATCGCATTTATTTTTTTTAGTTTGTCACCACGATTGAACTATTGAACTGAACTTACTCTACAGTTTCATCTGATTAAGGCTATGTGCCTTCCGCGGCAATTCCGGAATTCCCTGCTGCGGGAAAAACGCATGCGGAATTGGCATGCGTTTTCCCGCTAAACACTATAATAATAATCTTTATTTTTATATAGCGCTAACATATTCCGCATCGCTTTACAGTTTTGCACACATTATCATCACTGTCCCCAATGGGGCTCACAATCTAAATTCCCTATCAATATGTCTTTGGAATGTGGGAAGAAACCAGAGTGCCCAGAGGAAACCCACGCAAACACGGAGAGAACATACAAACTCTTTGCAGATCTTGTCCTAGAACCGAGGACTCCAGCGCTGCAAGGCTGCAGTGCTAACCACTGCGCCACAGTGCTGCTAGTGTTTTACAAGCGTGATTAGCTTGCAGAATGCTAGCGTTTTCCAAGCGATCTGTAGCATCGCTTGGAAAAATGATTGACAGGTTGGTCACACTTGTCAAACAGAGTGTTTGACAAGTGTTACCAACTTTTTACTATTGATGCTGCCTATGCAGCATCAATAATAAAAAGATATAATGTTAAAAATAATAATAATAAAAAAAATCGTGATATTCTCAGCTTCCGGCGTCCCCCGCAGCATTCCAGATGTTCTCGATGCTCCCGTTCCCAGTAATGCATTGCGAGAATGACTTGTGATGACGTCAGGTCATTGCCTCAAGGCATTATTGGGAATGGGAGCATCGCGAGGAGCGGGATGACTGCCGGGAACGCCGGAAGGTGAGAATATCACGATTTTTTATTTTAATTCTTTTTTTTTAACAATTATATGGTTCCCAGGGCCTGGAGGAGAGTCTCCTCTCCTCCACCCTGGGTACCAACCGCACATGATCCGCTTACTTCCCGCATGGTGGACATAGCCCCATGCGGAAAGTAAGCGGATCAATGCATTCGTATGTGTGCGAAATCCCCGCGATTCCGCACAAAGAATGAACATGCTGCGTTTTTTTTCTGGAATGCGATTCCGCAACATGTGCACATATTTAGGCACATCAGGGACTCTCCAAACGCAACATCGCATCCGCTAATTATTCCAGCAAATTTTACATTCAAAAAGTCAAATAGCGCTCCTTCCCTTCTGAGCCCTGCCATGCACCCAAACAGTGGTTTTCCCCCACATATGGGGTACAGGCATGCTCAGGAGAAATTGCACAACAAATTTTGTGGTCCATTTTATCCTGTTACCCTTGTGAAAATAAAAAAAATGGGTCTAAAGTTAAATTTTTGTGACATAAACTTAAATGTTCATTTTTTAACACCTTTACCCCCAAGGGTGGTTTGCACGCTAATGACCAGGCCAATTTTTACAATTCTGACCACTGTTCCTTTATGAGGTTATAACTCTGGAACGCTTCAACGGATCCAGGTGATTCTGACACTGTTTTCTCGAGACATATTGTACTTCATGATAGTGGTAAAATTTATTTGATATTACTTGCATTTATTTGTGAAAAAAATGGAAATTTGGCAAACATTTTGAAAATTTTGCAATTTTCCAACTTTGAATTTTTATGCAATTAAATCACAGAGATATGTCACACAAAATACTTAATAAGTAACATTTCCCACATGTCTACTTTACATCAGCACAATTTTGGAACCAACATTTTTTTGTTAGGATGTTATAAGGGTTAAAAGTTGACCAGCAATTTCTTATTTTTACAACACCATTTTTTTTAGTTTAGGGTCTACATCTCATTTGAAATCATTTTGATATAGAAAATATCAAAGTCATATGATAGAAAATAACCAAGCGTTACACCATTCTAAAAACTGCACCCCTCAAGGTGCTCAAAACCACATTAAAGAAGTTTATTAACCCTTCAGGTGTTTCACATGAATTTTTGGAATGTTTAAATAAAAAAGAATATTTAACTTTTTTCCAGAAAAAATTTACTTCAGCTCCAATTTGTTTTATTTTACCAAGGGTAACAGGAGAAAATGGACCCCTAAAGTTGTTGTACAATTTGTCCTGAGTACGCTGATACCCTATATGTGGGGTTAAACCACTGTTTGGGTGCATGGCAGAGCTCGGAAGGGAAGGAGCGCCATTTGACTTTTCAATGCAAAATTGAATGGAATCGAGATGGGACGCCATGTTGGGTTTGGAGAGCCCCTGATGTGCCTAAACATTGAAACCCCCCACAAGTGACACCATTTTGGAAAGTAGACCCCCTAAGGAACTTACCTAGATGTGTGGTGAGCACTTTGACCCATTAAGTAATTCACAGAAGTTTATAATGCAGAGCCGTAAAAATAAAAATTATTTTTTTTCCACAAAAATAATTTTTTAGCCCCCAGTTTTGTATTTTCCCAAGGATAAAGGAGAAATTGGACCACAAAAGTTGTTGTCCAATTTGTCCTGAGTATGCTGATACCCCATATGTGGGGGGAACCACCGTTTGGGCGCATGGGAGGGCTCGGAAGGGAAGGAGCACCATTTGGAATGCAGACTTAGATGGAATAGTGTGCAGGCGTCACATTGCGTTTGCAGAGCCTCTAATGTACCTAAACAGTAGAAACCCCCCACAAGTCACCCCATATTGGAAACTAGACCCCCCCAAGGAACTTATCTAGATGTGTTTTGAGAACTTTGAACCCCTAAGTGTTTCACTACAGTTTATAATGCAGAGCCGTGAAAATAAAAAATCCTTTTTTTTCCACAAAAATGATTTTTTAGCCCCCAGTTTTGTATTTTTCCAAGGGTAACAGTTGAAATTGGACCCCAAAAGTTGTTGTCCAATTTGTCCTGAGTACGCTAATACCCCATATGTGGGGGGGAACCACAGTTTGAGCGCATGGCAGAGCTCGGAAGGGAAGGAGCGTCATTTGGAATGCAGACTTAGATGGATTGGTCTGCAGGCGTCACATTTCGTTTGCAAAGCCCCTAATGTACCTAAACAGTAGAAACCCCCCACAAGTGACCCCATATTGGAAACTAGACCTCCCAAGTAACTTATCTAGATGTGTTGTGAGAACTTTGAACCCCCAAGTGTTTCACTACAGTTTATAATGCAGAGCCGTGAAAATAAAAAATCCTTTTTTTTTCAACAAAAATAATTTTTTAGCCCCCAGTTTTGTATTTTCCCAAGGGTAACAGGAGAAATTGGACCCAAAAGTTGTTGTCCAATGTGCCCTGAGTACGCTGATACCCCATATGTTGGGGTAAACCCCTGTTTAGGTGCACGGGAGAGCTCGGAAGGGAAGGAGCACTGTTTTACTTTTTCAACGCAGAATTGGCTGGAATTGAGATCTGACGCCATGTCACGTTTGGAGAGCCCCTGATGTGCCTAAACAGTGGAAACCCCCAACTATAACTGAAACCCTAGTCCAAACAAACCCCTAACCCTATTCCCAGTGGTAACCCTAACCACACCCCTAACCCTGACACACCCCTAATCCCAACACTATTCCCAACCGTAAATGTAATCCAAACCCTAACCCTAACTTTAGCCCTAACCCTAACTTTAGCCCCAACCCTAACTGTAGCCTTAACCCTAGCACCCACCCTAACCCTAGCCCTAACCCTAGCCCTAACCCTAGCCCTAACTCTAGCCCTAACCCTAAACCTAGCCCTAACCCTAACCCTAGCCCTAGCCCTAACCCTAATGGGAAAATGGAAATAAATACTTTTTTTTAATTTTTTTATTTTTCCCTAACTAAGGGGGTGATGAAGGGGGGTTTGATTTACTTTTATAGTGGGGTTTTTAGCGGATTTTTATGATTGGCAGCCACCACACACTGAAAGACGCTTTTTATTGCAAAAAAATGTTTTTTGCGTTACCACATTTTGAGAGCTATAATTTTTCCATAATTGGGTCCACAGAGTCATGTGAGGTCTTGTTTTTTGCGGGACGAGTTGATGTTTTTATTGGTAACATTTTCAGGCACGTGACTTTTTTTGATCGCTTTTTATTCTGATTTTTGTGAGGCAGAATGACCAAAAACCAGCTATTCACGAATTTCTTTTCGGGGAGACGTTTATACCATTCCGCGTTTGGTAAAATGGATAAAGCAGTTTTATTCTTCGGGTTAGTACAATTACAGCGATACCTCATTTATATAATTTTTTTATGTTTTGGTGCTTTTATACGATAAAAACTATTTTATAGAAAAAATAATTATTTTTGCATCACTTTATTCTGAGGACTATAACTTTTATTTTTTGTTTAATGATGCTGTATGGTAGCTCATTTTTTGCGGGACAAGATGACATTTTCAGCGGTACCATGGTATTTATATCCATCTTTTTGATCGCGTGTTATTCCACTTTTTGTTTGGCGGTATAATAATACAGTGTTGTTTTTTGCCTCGTTTTTTTTTTTACGATGTTCACTGAAGGGGTTAACTAGTGGGACAGTTTTAAAGGTTGGGTTGTTACGGACGCGGCGATACTAAATATGTGTACTTTTATTGTTTTTGTTAATTTAGATAAAGAAATGTATTTATAGGAACAATATATTTTTTTTTTTAGGAATTTTTTTTAATTTTTTTTACACATGTGAATATTTTTTTTTTTGCACTATAGCATTGCCCCCGAGGGGGGGGGGGGGTGTCATCATGTTATAGTGTAAGATCCCTGATCTGACACTTTGCTGTGCACTGTGTCAGATCAGCGATCTGACATGCACAGCAGTGAGGCTTCCCGGCGCCTGCTCTGAGCAGGCGCTGTGGAGCCACCTCCCTGCTGCAGGGAGGAGGAGGTAAGAGATCGCGTTGCTCCGAGGGTCTCAAGGAAGCACGCAGGGAGCCCCCTCCCTGCGCGATGCTTCCCTATACCGCTGGAACACTGCGATCATATTTGATCGCAGTGTGCCGGGGGTTAGTGTGCCGGAGGCAGTCCGTGACATCTCCTGGCACATAGTGCCGGATGTCAGCTGTGATAGTCAGCTGAAACCCGGCCGCGATCGGCCACGCTCCCCCCCGTGAGCGCGGCTGATCGCTCTCGACGTACTATTCCGTCCTTGGGAATTAGGGCCCACCCCACATGGACGGAATAGTACATCCAATGGCAGAAAGGGATTAATATCTTAACAAAAAATATTAAAGGGATTTTCCAACAAAGAAAGTTAATTTTAAAGTTGATTTTAATCAATACATCTTGGAATAATAATAATTGGGTTATCTGTGAAATACATGATTGGTGCTGTTTTTAACCGCACTAAGAGTTTGAGTCGTAAGAATAAGACGAGTGCTGTCTGTTGGATTGACAGATAGCACTCATCCCCACGTTATTCTATGGGGTGTGCACATGGCTGATTTTTTCCTCACAGAACTTGGCATTGGATAATTAGCATCTAATTATCAGATGGCACTTAGCCATTCATGTCCATGGGTTCGTGGGAAAAATCGGGCTACACTGGGATGAAATACGATTTTCGCAGATTTTCAGAATTGAGAACATAAAGAATTTTTTTTGGCAACATTCGAGAAAATCAAATCCCACTCTGATCAAACTCTGATCAGAGTTTGATCAGAGTGTGATCAGGTTAATAGACCCGATGTTCTCAGATGTGGGAAAATACCATCTTGTGACTCTAGCCTAATAGCTGGGGATCCTGAAAAAATAACCTTCCTCTAAAATTCCCTGAAATTTTTCATGAAAATAGGTTTTCTAAACTAGAGAACCTTTTTAGAAAATTAAACTATTTGACTAGTTGCTAATGGAAACAAGGCCAAGTTTTCTGTTCTGACAGATTTATCTCAATATACTTGAGGGGGCACAGTTTGATGTTGTGATTCATTCCCTAAGGCTCAGCACAGTTGGGGAGATTTGCGAAAACTGGTGCAGATTTATTGAAAGTGTCTAAAAAAAAACCTTTGCTAGTCTCCCAATGTAACCAACCATGGTGCCAATTTCCTTTTGCCAGAACAGTTTAAAAAATGAAAGCTGACATTTTTTTCTATGACAGTCTTTCTTTCAGTTATGATAAATACGTCTCAAAGAAAAAATATTTTATTTAAATTCTGCTCTTGAAAAATTAAAGTTGCACTCTGATTGGTTGCTATGGTCAACAAAGACAGTTATCTCTTTCGGCTCCCTCATATGCATGAGTGCTGAGAATTTTTGTGTTTTTTTGTGGGAAGAAATGAGAAAGCTACTAAGGCTACGTTCACATTTGCGTTGCGTCGGGCGCAACCGCGGCGACGCATGCGTCATGCGCCCCTATATTTAACATGGGGGGCGCATGGACATGCGTTGCGCTGCGTTTTGCGACGCAAGCGTAGGGTGCAGAGGACGCAGCAAGTTGCATTTTTTTGCGTCCAAAATTCGGCAAAAAAGGACGCATGCGTCGCAAAACGCTGCGTTTTAGCGTGCGTTTTGTTGCATTTTTGTTTGCGTTGTGCGTTGCGTCTCCAACGCAACATCGCACAACGCAAATGTGAACGTAGCCTAACAGACACTTCTAGTAGCAGCTTATTTCCCTTGTAAACAAAAGGCTCCCAACTGCCCAAACATGATCTATGGGGGGAGAGTCAGGGCCCCCCTTACATATCAGATGGTAAGCAGGATGGTGTAACCTGAAGCTAGTGCACCCACAACTGTCACGAGTTTTTAATAGTGTTGATCTTCTTATCTGGGCAAAAAGGGCCCAGGTATAACTGCAACCTCTGCACTCACTATAGTTATGCCCCTAGTGAAGTAGGGTCAATAGTTTTTGGACATTAGGTTTGATCACCTTTGTGGCTCGCGATAAGCTTTTCTCCATCTCCTTGGCAGATTCTTTGGGACAGCAGTGCCTGGGCCAGTGGTTACACTTTGGCCGCCCTTTAATTTCTTCTTGCATTGTGAGTGTGTTCACCACATTGAAGGATTACGTCCTGACACTCCAGTTAGCATCTGGATGTATTTTGTGGCAGAGTTAACATGCGATGCAATCTCATCGCACATATGAAGACATCAGACCCCATGATTTACATGCTCCAGCACCACTGTCTATTGTGATGTACATGCTCCAGTCCCAATGTCTCCTGTTATGTATATAATCCGGCCCCAACATCTCTTATGTGTTGTATATGCTGCATTCCCAGCGTCTCAACGTGATATATAAGTTGCAGCCACAACGTCTCCTATGTGATGTATATGTTCAAGCCCCGGTGTCTCCTATGCGATGTAAATGCTGCAGCACCAGCATCTGCTATGTGATTTATATGCTTCAGCCCATGCCTCATATGTGATGTACATGCTGTAGCCCCAGTGTCTCCTATGTGATTTATATGCTTTAGCCCTTTGTCTCCTATTTGCTGTACATACCTCAGATTTCCCACTGCTTGCGTTCTATAAATGTAGTGTGACCAGTGTTGAATTTCACACTGTGAGAAGACATGCAGTACATTATGCATCTATGTTCAAAACAACTTCCTGCAGTCACTGACACAAACCTGGAAAAGCAGTTGCAAGTAACAACGTGAACAATACCAACCAACATCACACATCTCTCCAAAGAGAAGCAGCCCCAGCCATGACATTGGTGAAGAGTTAATAAATTGATTGACCAAATATAACAGGGTAATTTTCAGTTTGATAATTTTGTGCATCTATAGAATGATGATATAAATATAGAAATGAACCTTCGTAGAAAAAAAGTTCCCCACCTCTGAAGTAGACACTGTTGAGCTATTCTAAGGATCAGTCATTAATTTAAGATAAATGGGATCTATATCCCAGTAGCCCCATGTTTATAGTGCAGGTTACAGCCAGATATATATAAAGTACGTGTCACAGGTTTACCGTGACAGAAAGGAGACAGAAGACTGCAGGGTCTGATTTCTCCTATTCCTGCACTGTTTAGAAGCACTTCACGATCATATTAAACTGAACAGATTTCTTTTAGCAGTGCAGGGGTTAATCTGCTCAGTTGAGAGCTCTTACAACCTTTCCTGCATTAGGGCTCTCAGCTGTTCACTGTTAGCCACTACCATCACATACATAATCTGGGCCCAGGCTAGCACTCATTGCAAGAGTTAGCCTATGCTGCCTGGTTAGGTGGCTGATGTTGGTGGTTTGTGGTTGCTGTTTGAGAAGGTGTTTGGTAGATTTATCTGAGATTGTTGCTAGGTTTTTGGTGTGTGCTAATTTCCCTCCTACTTTGGTTTTTCCCCATCCTCCACTCCCCAGTGTTTACCTCTGTTGTTCTCTGGGTGAAGGAAGAGTACAGACTGAGGGAGGATTCAGGAGCTAAGGCAATGTACGTGGCCCTAGCATTTTCACCATCAGAAGTAATCCAGGGAACAGGGTGAGCTAGGGCACCCCTAGCATTAGGGTCAGGGAAGGAGCACCTGGCTCCAGATTCATGGCAGTATGAAGCTGGAACATCAATGCTCCATTTACTATTCAATGGCCATTCTCAGAGTGTAGCTCATCCCGTCTTCACTTCAAAGGGAGATGACCTTCAGCAGATGTACACTGGTAGCATCTAGCTTCTGCCACCAGTATAATGAGCTGGATGGTGAGGCTGTTTCGTGTTGAACCCCCAAATCATGAGGATGGCTTCTTCGTGTCTAAATAGGGGACAACCTCTTTATTCTATAGGCATAACGTGCAGCAATGAGCCCCAATGTAAAATTTGTAACAGGACTTCCCATTTACCATGTGACATGTATAAACCTGTTGTCTACTTTTGGAGCAGAGGGGTAGTTTGACTCACTTAGGCACCAATGACCTGATATGACAGCTACCTCTGTGCCCACCTATAATGACAACCTGCAAGGAAACAACGTATGTACGCATGAAACCAGTCGCACTGTCCCTATGACCATGATGTGACCTTCTGCTTTTATTGTTGCAGCAGCTGCTGGCATGTGTCATTGCTTTTTCAGCTACTCCTCCACCTTCCCTAAATATAAGTAACGTCACTGGCTCGCTGTATTGGGAAAATTGTTTCTAATTATTCTGAGAGCTCTTTGTTGCTTGGAATGAGTTTTTACTTGTATTTGCCTTCTGCTTGTCAGAATTTTGAAGGAAATGTGCATTAGTATATTTTTTCCAAGGCTGGCACATTAGAAAGAAATTGATTTGTCCATATTTTTAGCTACAGAAGCTTTTCTGGGATTATAAAAAAAAGTGTTTTTTTCCTCCAAAAACATCGCCACTTTTAGGTCACGTTTGGTATTTCCGATTAGCTCTGCTGAATTGAATAGAGATGTGCTTTAATATCAGGCAAAGCTCGTGACTTATGTCAGGGTTTGTCAAAATATGGGGTTACCATATTTTAATGGCTGAGCCGCTGAGGGCTTGGGGCTTCTTAGGCAGCCGTCACACTAGCAGTATTTGGTCAGTATTTTACATCAGTATTTGTAAGCCAAAACCAGGAGTGGGTGATAAATGCAGCAGTGGTGCATATGTTTCTATTATACTTTTCCTCTATTTGTTCCACTCCTGGTTTTGGCTTTCAAATACGGATGTAAAATACTGACCAAATACTGCTAGTGTGACGGCAGCCTTAGAGTGCAGGACTCTCGATTAGAAATGAGCGAACCCAAACTTAAAATTTCAAGCTTTGTACCGGATATTTAGTGTTGATGCTAAACTCTGAACACTAAAGTTTGAGTTGGGTACCAGGATCTGAACTTCCATGGGCTCACTTATCCCTACTCTCAAAATGTTCTTAGGATCAGACACTGATCATTGTAGATGCCTGGTCCTAAAGACCAATAGAGAAATAACTAAAAATGGCAACCAAGTTTCTTCACTATATTGTATGATGATTGTTAAACATTAACAATTAACCATGTATTCAAGAGCATACATGAAAAGCAAATGGCACCAAAGTAATAATCAAAATGGGTCCATGTTCTGGTGCCAGTCCAGACCACTTTGCTAATCATGCAGTATTTGTTGGAGTGGTTTCAAGATTATTGTACAGCTGGCATCCACAGCTAACAACAAAGTCCGGGAACCATTTCAGGTGTTCTTCGCGCTCTCAGAGACAGGGACAGCAGGGCAGTCATCTGAAGCACCCATAGCTGCCATGTTGGTAATCCTTTGAAGCCCAACTGTCTGATCATGATTTTTGTTATATACTGCAATATTGTAGTAATTGCAGTATAAAGAACAATCGATCAAATGCTCGCATATTCAAGTCCTCAATGGGAAGGAAAAATAAAATAAAAAAAAAAAAATGTTTTTTTTTAAATATATATAAAAAACTAAATTTCAAATCACTCCCCTTTAAAAATAGAAATATTGACAACTTCCCGACATGCACCGTACATATACTGCTTTGCAGAAGCTACGTTACTGCAAACAGCAGTATATGTACGGCGCTGCGATAGCGCGGCCTCACGCTGAAAGATGCGGTGATCGGGTGCGGGTGTTAGCTCTCTGTGTGCTAGCACCGATCACAAGCAGTTAACTCCTCTCATGCTGCTGTTAGTAGTAACAGGGACATAGAGGAGCATCAAGTAGGGAACGGGTTCCCTGCACGCTTCCATCAGGACAACGCGATGCAACCTGAAATGTAAAATAAAGTTAAAGCTGGCAAAAAATAAAGACCACCTAGCTTGGCGAGGATTAAGTCTCTGGGTGGACTGAAGATATGCCAGGTTCTTATGGTCCATGTAGATAACCACAGGATAGACTGTGCCCCCCAGCAGGTAACGCCACTCCTCCAGAGCTATCTTAATGGCGGGTAACTCTCAGTCCCCGATAGAGTAGTTACGTAGTTACGCTCAGGAGCGGAAAAGGCCTTAGAAAAGAAACCATAGAACACACGGCAACCCGAGGAGGCCTTCTGGGTGAGCACAGCTCCAGCCCCTATCGAAGATGAATCCACCTCTAGGAAGAACTCAAATCCAGGTGATGCAGAACGGGAGCGGTGGGGAAGGACCGTTTAAGAGAGCGGAAGGCCTCTTCAGCCTTGGAGGACGAGTTCTTCGGATTGATTCCCTTTCGATTCATAGGAGAGATAGGTGCGGACAGTGTGGAGAAGTGAGGAATGAATTGCTGATAGTAATTAGCAAAGCCAAGGAATCGCTGAATTGCTTTGACCCCCACGGGCAGCGGCAATTTAAGGATGGAAGAGACTTTCTCAGGATCCATCCTGAGTCCGGTATCCAAAATAATGTAACCCAAGAAGTGAAGAGAGGACTGTTCGAAAATGCATTTCTCATACTTGGCGTAGAGGCGATTCTCCCTCACACGTTGAAGAACCTGCCGAACTGCTCATCAGCGAATGCGGATTAGGTTGTAGGCGCCTCTTAAGTCTAATTTGGTGAAGATCCTGGCACCTCTTAATCGGTCGAACAACTCAGCAATCAATGGGATAGGGTACTTATTCTTGACCATGATCTGTTTGAGACCTCGATAGTCAATACAGGGTCGGAGTGATCCATCCTTCTTCTTAACGAAGAAAAACCCGGCCCCAGCAGGAGAGGAGGATTTCTGAATGAACCCCCTGGCCAAATTCTCCTGAATGTAGTCCGACATAACTTGAGTCTCAGCTGGGGACAGAGGGTAAATTTGGCCCCTAGGGTGTGTAGATCCGGGAATCAAGTCAATAGAGCAGTCATACAGCTTTTGAGGCGGCAAAATTTCTGCTTCCTTCTTGTCAAAAACATTGGCAAAGGACCAATAGGCAGATGGCAAACCGGGCAGCGATGCTGGAAAAGACGGGGCCTTAACCGGACTTACTGGAGCCGGACACTTCTCATGACAGGAGTGTCCCCAGCGAGCACCTCTTCAGTTCTCCAATCCAACACAGGTTCGTGCTGCCATAGCCATGGTAGGCCTAAGAGAAAGGAGTGAGACATGTGGAAAAGAACATAGAAGGCAATCTTCTCAGTATGAAGCATCCTAATACGGACCTCTAGCGGCTCAGTCTCCAGACGAACCGTTTTCCATCAACAAATGTTATTGGCAGGGGGTTCTTGAGCGGATAAACTGGGATTTGGAACTGATTCACTGTCGCCTGGAGGATAACATTTTTGGCTGCCCCGGAATCCAAATACGCCGACTCAACAAATTGGGATTCACCGGATGTCACGTCTACCATAAGGTTCAGAGGTAGGGAGATGTCCTTTCTGTCTAGGGATAACTAGTAACAAAACCCAGCACTCAACTTGTTGTGAGAAGAAGATTGGATACTTTATTATATCCCAACGCACAATTCAAACGTTTCGGTCACACATGTGACCTTCGTCAGTGACTGTAAAGTACATGTCAAAATAATACATCAAAATAGGGTACAAAATTGGGATGCAAAAAAATCATAAATAATAAATAAACAATAAATAAAGTATATACAACATAGACATGGACAACCGTACATGTTTATGGCAAAGGAGAGAGTTTCTATATCTGTGAGGCGTATGTGATAACTGAGAGCTATAGGACTATACTGGCACAGTGAGTGAGGAAAAAGATGTAGAGAGGTACATACCAAAGATTGGGATAGTAGATAAATACTGATGGCTATATGTGTTGCCTAAAAAGGTGAAGACTCCAGAAGATGACCACTAAATTCTTAGAAAGAGGGTATCCACCCACAGTCCTCGCACAATCTCGGGACCCTCCGCCTAGGTCCCCTGCCAGAGATCAGGGTAAACACATTCCCTTTGTACATTCATATCATCCCTTCTCCTCCATCCTCCATAAGGCCATAAGACGACACTGGCACCTTCTGTCCACAGCACATCCAGACATTCCCGAATTCAGGACATTCCTGAATTCAGGACACTGTTCTTACCATGTTAGAGCCGACATTGGGACGGGGACCAGAGGAGACAGACATTTCTATCACGCCCCAAAACTGGCACTTTCCCATGCCTTCATTGTGCACAGTGCCACAACGTACTTAAGGGAAACACGTTTCAACACCCCAGATCAGGTAAAACCTTTAAAATCAATCATTTCTTTACGTGTGAGTCATCTTACGTGGTATACCTCATCAAGTGCCCATGTGGGCTACTATATGTGGGGGAGACAACACAGTCAGTAAGAGATAGGATTTCAAAGCACAAATCCACAATTCGATGCAAGAACCTACTCCTGCCGATCCCACACCATTTCCATACACTGGGCCATTCCATTTCTCAGCTACGATTTCAGGTCATTGATAGCGTCCCACCCCCTAGGAGGAGTGGTGATAGAGTCACTTCACTACACAAAAAAGAGGCATTCTGGATTCATACTTTGGAGACGTTAGCTCCCAAGGGTCTCAACCGTGACTATGAACTCATGGCGTTTGTTTAACCCCTTCCCGACCTGTGACACAGCGTATGCGTCATGAAAGTCGGTGCCAATCCGACCTGTGACGCATATGCTGTGTCACAGAAAGATCGCGTCCCTGCAGATCGGGTGAAAGGGTTAACTCCCATTTCACCCGATCTGCAGGGACAGGGGGAGTGGTAGTTTAGCCCAGGGGGGGTGGCTTCACCCCCTCGTGGCTACGATCGCTCTGATTGGCTGCTGAAAGTGAAACTGCCAATCAGAGCGATTTGTAATATTTCACCTATTATAACGGGTGAAATATTACAATCCAGCCACGGCCGATGCTGCAATATCATCGGCCATGGCTGGAAATACTAGTGTGCCCCCACCCCACTCCACCGATCGCCCCCCCAGCCCTCCGATCTGTCCGGTACACTGCTCCGGCTCCCCTCCGTCCTGTGCTCCGCTCCCCCCCGTGCTCTTGTCCGCTCCCCCCGTGCTCCAATCACCCCCCCGTGCTCCAATCACCCCCCCGTGCTCCAATCACCCCCCTGCATTCAGATCCACCCCCCCCCGTGCTCCGTTCCACCCCCCGTGCTCCGTTCCAGCCCCCCCGTGCTCCGTTCCACGCCTGCCGCGCTCCGATTCCCCCCCCCGTGCTCCGATCCCCCCCCCGTGGTCCCCCCTCACCCCATCATACTTACCGATCCAGCCGGGGTCCCGTCCGTCTTCTCCCTGGGCGCCGCCATCTTCCAAAATGGCGGGCGCATGCGTAGTGCGCCCGCCGAATCTGCCGGCCGGCAGATTCGTTCCAAAGTGCATTTTGATCACTGAGATAGATTATATCTCAGTGATCAAAATAAAAAAAATAATACATGACCCCCCCCCTTTGTCACCCCCATAGGTAGGGACAATAAAAAAATAAAGAAATTTTTTTTTTCCACTAATGTTAGAATAGGGTTAGGGTTAGGGTTAGGGGTAGGGTTAGGGTTAGGGCTAGGGGTAGGGTTAGGGGTAGGGCTAGGGTTAGGGCTAGGGTTAGGGGTAGGGTTAGGGGTAGGGTTAGGGGTAGGGCTAGGGTTAGGGGTAGGGTTAGGGCTAGGGTTAGGGGTAGGGTTAGGGCTAGGGTTAGGGTTTCGGTATGTGCACACGTATTCTGGTCCTCTGCGGATTTTTCCGCTGCGGATTTGATAAATCCGCAGTGCTAAACCGCTGCGGATTTATGGCGGATTTACCGCGTTTTTTTCTGCGCATTTCACTGCGGTTTTACAATTGCGATTTTCTATTTGAACAGTTGTAAAACCGCTGCGGAATCCGCACAAAGAAGTGACATGCTGCGGAATGTAAACCCCTGCGTTTCCGTGCAGTTTTTCCGCAGCATGTGTGCAGCGATTTTTGTTTCCCATAGGTCTACATTGAACTGTAAACTCATGGGAAACTGCTGCGGATCCGCAGCGTTTTCCGCAGCGTGTGCACATACCTTTAGAATTAGACTATGTGCACACGGTGCGGATTTGGCTGCGGATTGGCCGCTGCGGATCCGCAGCAGAGTTCCATCAGGTTTACAGTACCATGTAAACATATGAAAAACCAAATCCGCTGTGCCCATGGTGCAGAAAATACCGCGCGGAAACGCTGCGCTGTATTTTCCGCAGCATGTCAATTCTTTGTGCGGATTCCGCGGCATTTTACACCTGTTCCTCAATAGGAATCCGCAGGTGAAATCCGCACAAAAAACACTGGAAATCCGCGGAAAATCCGCAGGTAAAACGCAGTGCCTTTTACCCGCGGATTTTTCAAAAATGGAGCGGAAATATCTCACACGAATCCGCAACGTGGGCACATAGCCTTAGGGTTAGGGTTGGAATTAGGGTTGTGGTTAGGGTTGTGATTAGGGTTATGGCTACAGTTGGGATTAGGGTTAGGGGTGTGGGGGGTTAGTGTTGGAGGTAGAATTGAGGGGTTACCACTGTTTAGGCACATCAGGGGGTCTCCAAACGCAACATGGCGCCACCATTGATTCCAGCCAATCTCGTATTCAAAAAGTCAAATGGTGCTCCCTCACTTCCGAGCCCTGACGTGTGCCCAAACAGTGGTTTACCCCCACATATGAGGTACCAGCATACTCAGGATAAACTGCGCAACAATTACTGGGGTCCAATTTCTCCTGTTACCCTTGTGAATCTAAAAAAATGTTTGCTAAAACATCATTTTTGAGGAAAGAAAAATGATTTTTTATTTTCACGGCTCTGCGTTGTAAACGTCTGTGAAGCACTTGGGGGTTCAAAGTGCTCACCACATATCTAGATAAGTTCCTTGGGGGGTCTAGTTTCTAAAATGTGGTCACTTGTGGGGGGTTTCTACTGTTTAGGCACACCAGGGGCTCTGCAAACGCAATGTGACGCCCGCAGACCATTCCATCAAAGTCTGCATTTCAAAAGTCACTACTTGCCTTCTGAGCCCCGACGTGTGCCCAAACAGTGGTTTACCCCCACATATGGGGTATCAGCGTACTCAGGAGAAACTCGACAACAACTATTGGGGTCCAATTTCTCCTGTTACCCTTGGGAAAATAAAAAATTCTGGGCTAAATAATTATTTTTGAGGAAAGAAAACGTATTTATTATTTTCACGGCTCTGCATTATAAACTTCTATGAAGCACTTGGGGGTTCAAAGTGCTCACCACACATCTAGATAAGTTCCTTTCGGGGTCTAGTTTCTAAAATGGGGTCACTTGTGGGGGGTTTCTACTGTTTAGGCACATCAGGGGCTCTGCAAACGCAACGTGACGCCCGCAGAGCATTCCATCAAAGTCTGCATTTCAAAACGTCACTACTTCACTTCCGAGCCCCAACGTGTGCCCAAACAGTGGTTTACCCCCACATATGGGGTATCAGCGTACTCAGGAGAAACTCGACAACAACTATTGGGGTCCAATTTCTCCTGTTACCCTTGGGAAAATAAAAAATTCTGGGCTAAATAATTATTTTTGAGGAAAGAAAACGTATTTATTATTTTCACGGCTCTGCATTATAAACTTCTATGAAGCACTTGGGGGTTCAAAGTGCTCACCACACATCTAGATAAGTTCCTTTCGGGGTCTAGTTTCTAAAATGGGGTCACTTGTGGGGGGTTTCTACTGTTTAGGCACATCAGGGGCTCTGCAAACGCAACGTGACGCCCGCAGAGCATTCCATCAAAGTCTGCATTTCAAAACGTCACTACTTCACTTCCGAGCCCCAACGTGTGCCCAAACAGTGGTTTACCCCCACATATGGGGTATCACCGTACTCCGGAGAAACTGGACAACAAATATTGGGGTGAAATCTCTCCTGTTACCCTTGGGAAAATTAAAAAATTCTGGGCTAAATAATTATTTTTGAGGAAAGAAAACGTATTTATTATTTTCACGGCTCTGCATTATAAACTTCTATGAAGCACTTGGGGGTTCAAAGTGCTCACCACACATCTAGATAAGTTCCTTTGGGGGTCTAGTTTCCAAAATGGGGTCACTTGTGGGGGGTTTCTACTGTTAAGCCACATCAGGGGCTCTGCAAACGCAACGTGACGCCCACAGAGCATTCCATCAAAGTCTGCATTTCAAAACGTCACTACTTCACTTCCGAGCCCCGGCATGTGCCCAAACAGTGATTTACCCCCACATATGGGGTATCAGCGTACTCAGGAGAAACTGGACAACAACTTTTGGGGTGAAATTTCTCCTGTTACCCTTGGGAAAATAAAAAATTGCAGGCTAAAAGATCATTTTTGATAAAATAATTTTTTTTTTATTTTCATGGCTCTGCGTTATAAACTTCTGTGAAGCACTTGGGGGTTCAAAGTCCTCACCACACATCTAGATTAGTTCCTTTGGGGGTCTAGTTTCCAAAATTGGGTCATTTCTGGGGGATCACCAATGTTTAGGCACACAGGGGCTCTCCAAACGTGACATGGTGTCCGCTAATGATTGGAGCTAATTTTCCATTTAAAAAGCCAAATGGCATGCCATCCCTTCCGAGCCCTGCCGTGCGCCCAAACAGTGGTTTACCCCCACATATGGGGTATCAGCGTACTCAGGACAAACTGGACAACAATATTTGGGGTCCAATTTCTCCTATTATCCTTGGCAAAATAGGAAATTCCAGGCTAAAAAATCATTTTTGAAGAAAGAAAATTATTTTTTATTTTCATGGCTCTGCGTTATAAACTTCTGTGAAGCACCTGGGGGTTTAAAGTGCTCAATGTGCATCTAGATAAGTTCCTTGGGGGGTCTAGTTTCCAAAATGGGGTCACTTGTGGGGGAGCTCCAATGTTTAGGCACACAGGGGCTCTCCAAACGCGACATGGTGTCCGCTAACAATTGGAGCTAATTTTCCATTCAAAAAGTCAAATGGCGCTCCTTCCCTTCCGAGCCCTGCCGAGTGCCCAAACAGTGGTTTACCCCCACATATGAGGTATCGGCGTACTCGGGAGAAATTGCCCAACAAATTTTATGATCCATTTTATCCTACTGCCCATGTGAAAATGAAAAAATTGAGGCGAAAAGAATTTTTTTGTGAAAAAAAAGTACTTTTTCATTTTTACAGATCAATTTGTGAAGCACCTGAGGGTTTAAAGTGCTCACTAGGCATCTAAATAAGTTCCTTGGGGGGTCTAGTTTCCAAAATGGGGTCACTTGTGGGGGAGCGCCAATGTTTAGGCACACAGGAGCTATCCAAACGCGACATGGTGTCCGCTAACGATGGAAATAATTTTTCATTCAAAAAGTCAAATGGCGCTCCTTCCCTTCCGAGCCTTACCATGTGCCCAAACAGTGGTTTACCCCCACATGTGAGGTGTTGGTGTACTCAGGAGAAATTGCCCAACACATTTTAGGATCCATTTTATCCTGTTGCCCATGTGAAAATGAAAAAATTGAGGCTAAAAGAATTTTTTTGTGAAAAAAAA
Organism: Ranitomeya imitator; assembly: GCF_032444005.1. NCBI lineage: Eukaryota > Metazoa > Chordata > Amphibia > Anura > Dendrobatidae > Ranitomeya > Ranitomeya imitator. Next base: position 492,467,547 of record NC_091283.1, on the reverse strand, counting down.
GTACTTTTTCATTTTTACGGATCAATTTGTGAAGAACCTGGGGGTTCAAAGTGCTCACTATGCATCTAGATAAGTTCCTTGGGGCGTCTAGTTTCCAAAATGGGGTCACTTGTGGGGGAGCTCCAATTTTTAGGCACACGGGTGCTCTCCAAACGTGACATGGTGTCCGCTAAAGAGTGGAGACAATTTTTGATTCAAAAAGTCAAATGGCGCGCCTTCCCTTCCAAGCCCTGCCGTGCGCCCAAACAGTGGTTTACCCCCACATATGAGGTATCAGCGTACTCAGGACAAATTGGACAACAACTTTCGTGGTTCAGTTTCTCCTTTTACCATTGGGAAAATAAAAAAATTGTTGCTAAAAGATAATTTTTGTGACTAAAAAGTTAAATGTTCATTTTTTCCTTCCTTGTTGCTTCTGCTGCTGTGAAGCACCTGAAGGGTTAATAAACTTCTTGAATGTGGTTTTGAGTACCTTGAGGGGTGCAGTTTTTAGAATGGTGTCACTTTTGGGTATTTTCAGCCATATAGACCCCTCAAACTGACTTCAAATGTGAGGTGGTCCCTAAAAAAAATGGTTTTGTAAATTTCGTTGTAAAAATGACAAATCGCTGGTCAAATTTTAACCCTTATAACTTCCTAACAGAAAAAAATTTTGTTTGCAAAATTGTGCTGATGTAAAGTAAACATGTGGGAAATGTTATTTATTAACTATTTTGTGTCACATATCTCTCTGGTTTAACAGAATAAAAATTCAAAATGTGAAAATTGCGAAATTTTCAAAATTTTCGCCAAATTTCCGTTTTTATCACAAATAAACGCAGAATTTATTGACCTAAATTTACCACTAACATGAAGCCCAATATGTCACGAAAAAACAATCTCAGAACCGCTAGGATCCGTTGAAGCGTTCCTGAGTTATTACCTCATAAAGGGACACTGGTCAGAATTGCAAAAAACGGCCAGGTCATTAAGGTCAAAATAGGCTGGATCATGAAGGGGTTAACAGTTGTTGCTGTATATGATTACTAATTTGCTCTTTTCTATCTTTTTAGAGTCGTCTATACTGATTTATTGGCACCACGGATCACGAGCACCATCCTATCCACTGGCTATCACTGTGCTCCGAATGGGTCACGCCCACCCTCATCATCCTCTTTTTCTCCTTTTTCTCTTCTTTGGTCACCCATAGCCACGTTCCTCTACCTTTTGGAACATCAGTATATTTCTATTTATTTGTAATCAACATAACCTATTAACATATATTGGCAGTTCCTGCTTCTATTCTTCCCTTCCCTCCTTTTATTGCTTTTTTGCTATGTCAAGCGCTTCCATCCCACATAGGGTTTACCCACATATACCGTAACTATCATACATTAGGTAGCCCTGCCTCATCCAATATGGCGACGGTACTCCCTCATAGGACGTCCGGTGCCCCACTTCCGGTTCGTCATAGCCTGCCTATCCATGGTACTAGCGATCACACATAGTGCTGCTTTACCCTATCCAAGATGGCGACGATACACCTCCACGTGTCGGCCGGTGCCCCACTTCCGATTTGCTATTTCCGGTCCATACTTAGTATAGCCTCATCCAATATGGCGACGTAACTTCTCCATATGACGTCCGGTGCCTCACTTCCGGTTCGTCATATCCGGCTCCTGCCCGCCCGCCCGGCATTCTTCCACAGTGCGGCTTGCACTATCTCCTACAGCGCGTCACTTCCGCCCTATCTTGGGCTCTGACGCTTTCTAGCCCCTACATTTCCGGCGGTTATCCCGCCCTCTGGGTTTAAATGCCCTATCCTCTCAGTTCTCTTTACCCCTACAGCGGTGGACACCGCGGAATCAGCTCTCCTTAAGGTACTGTATTGGGGACATCGCACCTACTAAGCACCGACCATGGCACCTATACCCTGACCTTTCTATTTCCCCCCCTCCCCTCCCCCTCTCTTTAGGCTGCATTAAGAGACTCTCATTTAAGATTGACGCTGTACTCTGGACATCATTGGTAGGCCTTATTGTTATGCTTCCCACTGACTTTTATTCCTCACTCCACGGGGGCTAACCGGTTTTTGCCATATCTCCACCTTTATTTTAGGCAGCGCATATAGCCATCAGTATTTATATACTATCCCCATCTTCAGTATGTATCTTTCTACAATCTCCCACCGACCTTTACTCCTCACTTTACCGGGGCTAACCGGTTTTTGCCATGTCTTCACCTTTTTAGGCAACGCATATAGCCATCAGTATTTATCTACTATCCCAATCTTTGGTATGTACCTCTCTACATCTTTTTCCTCACTCACTGTGCCAGTATAGTCCTATAGCTCTCAGTTATCACATACGCCTCACAGATATAGAAACTCTCTCCTTTGCCATAAACATGTACGGTTGTCCATGTCTATGTTGTATATACTTTATTTATTGTTTATTTATTATTTATGATTTTTTTGCATCTCAATTTTGTACCCTATTTTCATGTATTATTTTGACATGTACTTTACAGTCACTGACGAAGGTCACATGTGTGACCGAAACGTTTGAATTGTGCGTTGGGATATAATAAAGTATCCAATCTTCTTCTCACAACAAGTTGAGTGCTGGGTTTTGTTACTAGTTATCCTATGGTTTGGGAACCTACCCATGCACCACTTTAAGGTTGTGCACACGTTGACCTTTCACTTTCTGTCTAGGGAGACTTCTCCTACCACCACTAGATACTGGAGCTTCTCCGGTCTCACCGGGCAGACTCAAATGGACTGACCCATAACTCCACAATACAGGCACTGGCCTTTAGTGCGACAATCCCTCAGTCGCTGTCTAGCAAGGGCAATGTGTTCTATCTGCATAGGTTCCGATGAGTCCTCGACAAGGGAGGGTGAAGGAACAGGCGGTCCTTGAAAAGACAGAGCCAGACGCTATGGTTCTCTTTCACGTGCCACCTCACTAGCACGCTCATGGAAGCGGAGGTCTATACGGATGGCGAGGGAGATCAGGTCATCGAGGGTAGTTGGTAGGTCTCGACCGGCTAGCTCATCCTTAATATCTCCAGAAAGCCCTTCCCAGAATTTCGCCACCAAAGCTTCGTTATTCCATCCGAGTTCGGACTCCAGGGTGCGAAAGCGTACCGCATATTGCCCCACAGAAGAATTGGACTGACATAAACGGAGAAGAGCGGAAGCTGCCGAGGTGGTTCGCCCGGGTTCATCGAACACTTTGCAAAAAGCTTCCAAGAAGGCAGGCAAATTGGAGATGATCGGATGCTCTCTCTCTCCCATAATGTTTTCAATCACGCCTCGCCTCCATAGTGCGACATAAGGAACGATACTTTTGCTCTGTCCAAAGGGAAGTGGTGCAGGAGAAGTTCAAAATGTAGCCGGCACTAATTGATGAACTTACAGCAGTGCTTTGGATTGCGAGTCAGGGACCTGGATCTTGAACTAAGCAAACTGGGAAGTCTCTGAAGAAGACATGGCTGCTTCAACATGCTGAAACTCAGGAGGGATGCTTAAAGCCTCCAACTTAGTGGTTAAAGACTGCAGCAAAGCTCCTGGTACATGGTCCGAATGCGGAGGATCCGGGGTACAGCGGGATCCATGGCCTGAGCAATCTTTCACGGACGTGGTTTGTGGAACCACTGTGCCACGGACCATGGAGAGCCTAGAGGGGTGTGACTAAATGAACACCTGACTGTTCACTAGAGCCTCTGATGGTGAGGTTAGACTTGACTCCCGATGAATGTCAGGTGCCACTCCAGGACAGACCAATGGACATGCAGCAGCTGGGCCCAGAGGACAGACTGGAGGGAGCAGCTGGCAGAGTTTGTATTAGAATGCAGCAGACAGTTCGCATCTGAGTGCAGCAGAGAGTGTTTGTATCAGACTGCAGCAGGCAGTGTTTGTATCAGAGTGCAGCTGACAGGATCTGCAGTTGAGTTCAGCAGGCAGGATTTGCAGTTGAGTGCAGCAGGCAGGATCTGCAGTTGAGTGCTGCAAGCAGGGTCTGGAATGCAACCTTACACAACTTAGACTGTGAAACAGGAAGGTTGCTCAGGCACCTCCCCAGTGGGAAGGAAGCAATATATACATAATGTCCCACAGCCATTGGCTGGGGAGGAAATAGCAAGTGCACATGCTGTCCCGCTAAGAGGGCAGGAGCACACGCACGTGTGCCCTAAGGACATGGCTAGAGGACCGGCTGGAAGCATGCCGCCGAGCATGGGGAAGGGAAGAACTGTCTGCAGCATGGGTAAGTGAAGAGACACATCGGAGACTATGCCTGTCAGAACAGGGATCAGGCGTGGTGCGAACAGTCTGTCATCTGTTAACAGAAATATAGTGGACTTCCACTTTACTGGTAGTGCAGCCCACAGAGACCTGGTCGTTGCAGTAATGTCGCTCTGCCACTAAGGGGAGTGATGGTACGTCTGATGGCACTAAAGGAGTTCATCTGACCAGGTATCACCAGCACACATTACACTTCACACTCCGGCCACTAGGGGGAGCAAAAGGTTTTATTTATTAGGCCACTCCTCACACTGGTAAAACTAGGGGTTGGATAGGAAGTTAGGGAGAAGCTGACTGGGTTTTGTCCAGGCAACATCCCGTGGCAGGGGGTGTTGCGGGGAAGATTCAGGGGGGTCCCTGCCAGACGTGGGAACCTGGCAGGTACCTAGCGACAAGGCAGAACGTTACGGAACCGCGCCTGCACTACCTTGCGGCGGTATCCTAAGAAAGAGACATGAAGCGAAGGATATTGTGGACAGTGAGAAACGAGATCAAGCACAAAGGAGAGCCAGTAGGAGTCGTGCCCGGAGAACGGCAACATCCTACTGAGGCGTGTAGCCGGTGCCCGGAACACCGAGGAAGTAACTGACTTTATGCCTTACTTCAAATACCACAGGACAGTTAATTATAGGTTGGCTGTCTACCTTACATCACCTAAGCAGAAATAGGGGGCAACGCGTGGAGAGGGGCGTCTCTAGGGTCCCGGAAGAGCTCCGAGCCTGCCCGTCAAACGGGTGCGTCCTAGCCATAACATACCTGGGGACGAAGAATAGAAAGAACTAGAAAGAACTGGAACGAACGAGAATAGAAGTTGTGAGGACTGTCCCGAATGCTCAGCAGGGAAGCACTACAACACACAGGCGCTAGTGGTAGGCAACGATTTCCACCTGCAAAGGGAACTCTGGATGTGCCTTCGGACCGACGCGTTTCCCCCTAGGATAATGCACCAGGGTTCATCAGGGGAAGGAGTGGGGCTTCTCACGGTCCGAGGAAGCTATAGTAAGCTGCGTCTCGGAATGACCGCTCAAAAGGTCCGAGGCAGCTGTAATGAGCTGCGTCTCGGAATGACCGCTCTCAATGAAGGACTGCAGTCCCCTGATGAACCCTGGTGCATTATCCTAGGGGGAAACGCGTCGGGATGGGCGGCAGCATACGGATGAGTACATCCTTTATTTGACCATCTTTTTCCTGTTTATGATCTGAGAGGTGCTGGTGTATGGCATACTGACATATTATTGTCCTTTTTTTGCATACTACTCTGCATACACAGTGTATACATCTTTCCCCCAAATACCATACTGTGCATTTATTAGGTGTCATGTGTGTTGTTGAGACTGGAAACAGGTGTCATGTGTGTTGTTGAGACTGGAAACAGGTCCATTATTCCTGTACATCGCAACTGTTTAAACTTACTCTGTCTCTAACATTAGACACCTTGTGCACCTTTCTCATACCAGATAGATAGAAGGGTAACTGTTTACAAGACCCTTTCTTGTGGAAACTATTCCACATTAGATCTTTATAGCTCTTTTATTGCACCTTATAAGCACTATTTGCACTTTAGATAAGGTTGTGGTGTGGTGGTAGTTTCATTTTGTTAAGATCCTGTAGGGTCATAAGGGAGAGCCGTCGACGAGTGGGGGCGCCATGTCGAATTTAGGGTGCCAACCTCCGCTGTGAGGTAGGGCGAGTAAGGGAAAGATCAGGAGAAATTGCACAACAAATTTTGGTGTCCGTTTTCTCCTGTTACCCTTGTGAAAATACAAAATTTGGAGCTAAAAAAGATTTTTGAAGGAAAAAATTTCATTTTTTTATTTTCACGGCTCTACGTTATAAATTTCTGTGAAACACCTGTGGGTTCAAGGTGCTCAATACACATCTAGATAAGGTCCCTAAGGGGTCTAGTTTCCAAAATGGGGTCACTTGTGGGGGGTTTCCACTGTTTAGTCACATCAGGGGCTTTCCAAACATGACATGGCATCCGCTAACTATGCCAGTAAATTTTACATTCAAAAAGTTCCGAGCCCTGCCGTGTGAACAAACAGTAGATTTCCCCCACATATGGGGTATCGGCATGCTCAGGGGAAATTGCACAACAAAATACATGGTCCATTTTCTCCTGTTATCCTTGTGAAAGTAAAAAAAAATATCTAAATATGTCTAAAGGAAAATTTTTGTGAAAGAAAAGTAACTGTTTATTTATTCCTTCCACATTCCAAAAATTCCTGTGAAGCACCTGAAGGGTTAATAAACTTCTTGCATGTGGTTTTGAGTACCTTGAGGGGTGTAGTTTTTAGAATTATGTCAATTTTGGGTATTTTCTGTCGTAGCCTCCTGAAAATCACTTCAAATGTGATGTGGTCAGGTCACTAAAAAATGGTTTTGCAAATTTTGTTGTAAAAATAGAAAATCACTGGTCAACTTTTAACCCTTATAACATCCTTAAAAAAAAGATGTTTCAAAAATTGTGCCGATGTAAAGTAGATGCAACACCCGCTAGGGCCGTGAAGTCCTCGAAACCGGGTGGGATGATTCTTAAAGGGGTGGTCACGGCAGCAGTGATCCGTCCCGTGGCCCTGGGCACGCAATTAACTGGGATGGATGATGGAAAAGGAATAAAGTTTATATAGAAAAAGGGGATTGTTCATGATGCCACCTGTGCTATTCGGCTATAAATGGCCGACGCTGCTTAAGGAGACTGCTGGGGCCGATGGTGATGCAGCTGGGATGGTTCTGCAACCCACAGGCGGAGCAGGGGGTCCCAGGGCTACTAGGACAGTTTATGAGGTGTTGTGGATGTTGGGGTGTCGGAATAATTGTAGGACATAGTGACTTTAGTTCATTTACCTTTATTGCAGATGCCGGGGCACTGGTGACATGTGATCTTGGAGGTCTGGGCAGCCTGGAAGCATTTTAGGATCCACCTTGCCTGGTGGATTTGGAAGCCTTCCCTCTGCGCTGCTCCCTAGGTCATTGATGCCTTATGCTGTATTCAAGTCCCTCTCTGAGTCTGTCCCTTAAATGGAACACTACCCGCATGGCAGGCAGCTCTAGCCTTTTCCAGGTGTCACTCTCTCGTGGTGACTTCAGGTTCTAGTTTGCTGCTGTGCCTTTGGGTGTCAGTTTTGGCCAGGAGACCTGCAATCTCCTGTCCTCCGGATTCAGTTGCTGGGCATGCAGTACCCACACAACCATGGACTACGGTGTCTGATTTTTGCGCTCAGTCCTGGGGTGAGCTTAGTCGCTGCTCCACTCCCAGACTCTCCTCACTTGCTTCATCTTCCTTTAGTGCCTCTGACTGCAATAACTAACCCAGCCTCCAGACCAGAACTTATAGGGAAGCTCCCCTGAAGCTGGGTTTAGAGCTCCCTTTTCTGGTTTGGAGTCAGAAAAGTGTTGCATGTGGACTGTATTACCTGCTAAGGGGATGCTTCTTGCTTCCAGGCATGACATCACCTCCTGTGAGGGGGGCAATGCCACTGTGGCAAGCGGACCCCTGGGGTGCCACATAGACACGTGGGAAATATTATTTATTACACCAATATTTGCACTATAAATACCCTTTCATCCAATTAGAAAAGAGGTGAAAAAAAAAGTTTAATAAGAATACAATTTGAGATTCCAAAACAATACCTAAAAATTCAGTTTAAAAATAGCAGTAAGATCAAACGTAATTTTAAGTAAAGAATCACAGGTTCTGTATAATGCTTTAGAGCAGCGATAAGTCTACAAAGTCCAAGAAGAACTATATTGGACAAATGGTGCAAAAGAGTCTCAAATCTTGCAAAGTCATATCTCGGACTGAAGATATATACTGTAGAGAAAGTGCACAGTGCTGGAGTTACCTCTTATTCATCAGTTGGAGGCGTTGTTTCAGTCTGAATCAAGGAGGTTCCACTCAAGTCCTCCTTTGTTGAAGTTTTGGTAGCAACTCAGAAATATATTTCTCTTTGGGAGCGCTGTCCCGGCAGGTGACACATGTTCCCTGGGCCTTCTCTCCAGTGGTACGCAAGCGTTGCAGACTCGCGATCAAAACCTGCATTGTAGCCGTACGCCAGCAGGACCTTGTGTGACATCAACTGTCACGTGACCAGCAGAAGTGTTTTGGAGAACACGGTCTCCTTCTTCACAGTCAGAACCCCCGCTTTGAGGTGGATTCCGGCAGTGAGTCCGCATCAAAGCCGGGAAATGTCAGCTGTTTTGTACAACTGACATGTGCCCGCAATAGCGGCAGGTGGAATCGCCATCCACTCGCCACTATTAACTAGTTAAATGCCGCTGTCAAACGCTGACAGTGGCATTTAACTAGCGCTTTCGACCATCGGGCCAGAAATATGCGCATCGCTGACCCGCGTCATGTGATCAGGGGTGAGCGATGTGTCGGCATAACAACCAGAGATCTATTGAAGACCTCTATGGCTGTTGATGCCAGATTGCTGTGAGCGCCATCCTGTGGTCGGCGCTCATAGCAATGCAGTAAATCTACTACATTGGAGCGATCTGAGCATTGCTCCTATGCAGCAGAGCTGATCGAATTGTGCTAGCTTCTAGCCTCCCATGGAGGCTATTGAAGCATGGCAAAAGTAAAAAAAAGTTTTAAAAAATATGAAAAAAAATATATATGAAAGTTTAAATCACCCCCCTTTCGCCCCATTCAAAATAAAACAATAAAAAAAATCAAACCAACACATATTTGGTATTGCCGCGTTCAGAATCACCCGATTTATCAATAAAAAAAAGGATTACTCTGATCGCTAAATGATGTAGCGGAAAAAAATATTGAAACAACAGAATTAAGTTTTTTTGGTCGCCCCGATATTGCATTAAAATGCAATAACAGGCGATCAAAAGAATGCACCAAAATGGTATAATTAAAAAAAGCAGCTCGGCACGCAAAAAATAAGCCCTCACCCGATCCCAGATCGCAAAAAAATGGAGACGCTACGGGTATCGGAAAATTGCGCATTTTTTTAAAGCAAAGTGTGGATTTTTTTTTTACCACTTAGATAAAAAAGAACCTACATATGTTTGGTGTCTATGAACTTGTAAGGACCTGGAGAATCATAATGGAAAATCAGTTTTAGCATTTAGGCCGGCGTCACACTACCGTGTTTTACGGACGTAAGAGAGGTGCAGAAAATATGGATTGCATACGGTACAATGATTCTCTATGCCTCTGCTCCTATCAGCCGTATTTTACTGATTCGTATTGTACGGTCTTCTACGGCCGTAGAAAATCGCAGCATGCTGCGTTTGTCACCGTATTGCACAAAAAATACGCCAATGAAAGTCTATGGGGGTGAGAAAAATACGGATTACACACGGACCAACAGTGTGACTTGCGAGAAATACGCATTGGTGTTCTATAGAAAAGCCGGCAATTCAGTGCGGTGTATAGTAAAATCAAACTAGAAAGCAAAGAAGCCAGCTCACCGAAGAGATGTAAGAAGCCCGGAACTCCGTCCTGATGTGACGTAGAAAGTTTCCAAGAAAGAAGAAGAAAATGTTCCAGCTTCTAGGTAAAATATGCAATTTTTAATCCAACATATTAAAATAAGGAGACAACTCCTGGGACGGCATCATACACATAGTGGAGTGAGCGACGCGTTTCGACCTAGCGGTCTTTATCACAGCTGATCTGCTAGATGACATATCCGGTATAAAAAGAGTCCAGCACCAATCAAATGCTGAAAGAATGTCATGTGACAGACAGGTCCTATACAATATAATATATGTGAATATACACAACATTACACATCAATAACACAAGAAATGCAAAAGGGATACATAAATACAAAACAATGAATAAATAAAAAAAGTAAAATCACACTGACAGGTTAGAATAGAATAGCTAAGATAAATGTCTACACATAGTATAGGGGTATATATATATATATATACATATATATATATATATATATATATATATATATATATACAGTGCCTACAAGTAGTATTCAACCCCCTGCAGATTTAGCAGGTTTACACATTTGGAATTAACTTGGCATTGTGACATTTGGACTGTAGATCAGCCTGGAAGTGTGAAATGCACTGCAGCAAAAAAGAATGTTATTTCTTTGTTTATTTTTTTTTTTAAATTATGAAAAGTCTTTTCAGAGGGTCATTTATTGTTCAACCCCTCAACCCACCAGAATTCTGTTTGGTTCCCCTAAAGTATTAAGAAGTAGTTCAGGCACAAAGAACAATGAGCTTCACATGTTTGGATTAATTATCTCTTTTTCCAGCCTTTTCTGACTATTTAAGACCCTCCCCAAACTTGTGAACAGCACTCATACATGGTCAACATGGGAAAGACAAAGGAGCATTCCAAAGCCATCAGAGACAAGATCGTGGAGGGTCACAAGGCTGGCAAGGGGTACAAAACCCTTTCCAAGGAGTTGGGCCTACCTGTCTCCACTGTTGGGAGCATCATCCGGAAGTGGAAGGCTTATGGAACTACTGTTAGCCTTCCACGGCCTGGACAGCCTTTGAAAGTTTCCTCCCGTGCCGAGGCCAGGCTTGTCCGAAGAGCCAAGGCTAACCCAAGGACAACAAGGAAGGAGCTCCGGGAAGATCTCATGGCAGTGGGGACATTGGTTTCAGTCAATACCATAAGTAACGTACTCCACCGCAATGGTCTCCGTTCCAGACGACCCCGTAAGGTACCTTTACTTTCAAAGCGTCATGTCAAGGCTCGTCTACAGTTTGCTCATGATCACTTGGAGGACTCTAAGACTGACTGGTTCAAGGTTCTCTGGTCTGATGAGACCAAGATCGAGATCTTTGGTGCCAACCACACACGTGACGTTTGGAGACTGGATGGCACTGCATACGACCCCAAGAATACCATCCCTACAGTCAAGCATGGTGGTGGCAGCATCATGCTGTGGGGCTGTTTCTCAGCCAAGGGGCCTGGCCATCTGGTCCGCATCCATGGGAAGATGGATAGCACGGCCTACCTGGAGATTTTGGCCAAGAACCTCCGCTCCTCCATCAAGGATCTTAAGATGGGTCGTCATTTCATCTTCCAACAAGACAATGACCCAAAGCACACAGCCAAGAAAACCAAGGCCTGGTTCAAGAGGCAAAAAATCAAGGTGTTGCAGTGGCCTAGTCAGTCTCCTGACCTTAACCCAATTGAAAACTTGTGGAAGGAGCTCAAGATTAAAGTCCACATGAGACACCCAAAGAACCTAGATAACTTGGAGAAGATCTGCATGGAGGAGTGGGCCAAGATAACTCCAGAGACCTGTGCCGGCCTGATCAGGTCTTAGAAAAGACGATTATTAGCTGTAATTGCAAACAAAGGTTATTCCACAAAATATTAAACCCAGGGGTTGAATAATTGTCCCACACTTTTATGTTTAAAATTTATAAAAATTTAACTGAGCAACAAAACTTTTTGGTTTGTAAGATTTATGCATCTGTTAATAAATCCTGCTCTTGTTTGAAGTTTGAAGGCTCTAACTTATTTGCATCTTATTAAACCTGCTAAATCTGCAGGTGGTTGAATACTACTTGTAGGCACTGTATATATATCTATATATATAATTGTCTAAGGGTTTTTCCGTCTGTCTGTCTGTCCTGGAAATCCCGGCTCTCTGATTGGTCGAGGCCGCCAGGCCTCGACCAATCAGCAACGGGCACAGCGACAATGATGTCATAAAGGACGTAGAAATCCCGCGTCTGATTGGTCGAGGCCGCCAGGCCTCGACCAATCAGCAACGGGCACAGCGACGATGTCATAAAGGACGTAGACATCTCACGTTTCTGATTCAGCGACTGGCACAGTATCGACGTAGATGTCATAATGGTTGCCATGGCGACGATGACAGTCTGCCGCGAATTCTGGAATCATCATTGTCCATATACTACGGGGACATGCATATTCTAGAATACCCGATGCGTTAGAATCGGGCCACAATCTAGTATATATACAGTGGGGCAAAAAAGTATTTAGTCAGTCAGCAATAGTGCAAGTTCCACCACTTAAAAAGATGAGACGCGTCTGTAATTTACATCATAGGTAGACCTCAACTATGGGAGACAAACTGAGAAAAAAAAAATCCAGAAAATCACATTGTCTGTTTTTTTAACAATTTATTTGCATATTATGGTGGAAAATAAGTATTTGGTCAGAAACAAACAATCAAGATTTCTGGCTCTCACAGACCTGTAACTTCTTCTTTAAGAGTTTCCTCTTTCCTCCACTCATTACCTGTAGTAATGGCACCTGTTTAAACTTGTTATCAGTATAAAAAGACACCTGTGCACACCCTCAAACAGTCTGACTCCAAACTCCACTATGGTGAAGACCAAAGAGCTGTCAAAGGACACCAGAAACAAAATTGTAGCCCTGCACCAGACTGGGAAGACTGAATCTGCAATAGCCAACCAGCTTGGAGTGAAGAAATCAACAGTGGGAGCAATAATTAGAAAATGGAAGACATACAAGACCACTGATAATCTCCCTCGATCTGGAGCTCCACGCAAAATCCCACCCCGTGGGGGCAGAATGATCACAAGAACGGTGAGCAAAAATCCCAGAACCACGCGGGGGACCTAGTGAATGAACTGCAGAGAGCTGGGACCAATGTAACAAGGCCTACCATAAGTAACACACTACGCCACCATAGACTCAGATCCTGCAGTGCCAGACGTGTCCCACTGCTTAAGCCAGTACATGTCCGGGCCCGTCTGAAGTTTGCTAGAGAGCATTTGGATGATCCAGAGGAGTTTTGGGAGAATGTCCTATGGTCTGATGAAACCAAACTGGAACTGTTTGGTAGAAACACAACTTGTCGTGTTTGGAGGAAAAAGAATACTGAGTTGCATCCATCAAACACCATACCTACTGTAAAGCATGGTGGTGGAAACATCATGCTTTGGGGCTGTTTCTCTGCAAAGGGGCCAGGACGACTGATCCGGGTACATGAAAGAATGAATGGGGCCATGTATCGTGAGATTTTGAGTGCAAACCTCCTTCCATCAGCAAGGGCATTGAAGATGAAACGTGGCTGGGTCTTTCAACATGACAATGATCCAAAGCACACTGCCAGGGCAACGAAGGAGTGGCTTCGTAAGAAGCATTTCAAGGTCCTGGAGTGGCCTAGCCAGTCTCCAGATCTCAACCCTATAGAAAACCTTTGGAGGGAGTTGAAAGTCCGTGTTGCCAAGCGAAAAGCCAAAAACATCACTGCTCTAGAGGAGATCTGCATGGAGGAATGGGCCAACATACCAACAACAGTGTGTGGCAACCTTGTGAAGACTTACAGAAAACGTTTGACCTCTGTCATTGCCAACAAAGGATATATTACAAAGTATTGAGATGAAATTTTGTTTCTGACCAAATACTTATTTTCCACCATAATATGCAAATAAAATGTTAAAAAAACAGACAATGTGATTTTCTGGATTTTTTTTTCTCAGTTTGTCTCCCATTGTTGAGGTCTACCTATGATGTAAATTACAGACGCCTCTCATCTTTTTAAGTGGTGGAACTTGCACTATTGCTGACTGACTAAATACTTTTTTGCCCCACTGTATCTGCCCCTGCTTCAGTGTATAAGATGGTAAGATGACGTATGCACATACCCTTCCAAGCCCTCAGGTGCTGTTGTCAGTGGCTCCATGATCTGCCTAAAATAAGGGAATATTCGAAAGAAGGCCCACATCTTTGACATTGTCCCTTACACAGCATACGCACTGATCTGTCAGAATTCAGAAGCAGGAAATTTACGCACCTGCTTAGTTAACAGTGAAACGCAGCCTAGATCTCATCTTCCAGGACCCCTGTGCATATTTAGCAAAGCTTATATCGTTTTTTTAGGTTTGGGGTATGGGAACAGATAAAGTCCAAAATCATATTGAGAGGCTTTGTCCGAGACTCAGATAGTAAAGACGTAAACTAAGGATAGGTTGTGAACATCAGTGGGGGGTTAGCCATGTATGTAGTCGGAAGGCCTCAGCTCCACACACCATGTAGTGATCGTTCTTGGTCACCACAGCTCAGCTGATCCTTGGGGTGCTGGGTTTTTGACTTTCACCAATTTGATTGTGACAAATCATCATTATCCAAGTCTTGGACACCTCTTTAAGGATCCCTGTAGGCAAACTGATGCACTATGTCTCCACTTTTTAACACTGCATATCAGGTTATATGTGACATGTTTTCTAATGTTATTTGATTGAAAAAGACCCCACATATGGCCGAACCGTCGTTTAGTGTTTCTCAGTTATTCGGCTTCATTCCTTAGACATCAGAAGAGAGAAGTGCAATATTAATCATGTGAGCTAGAACCTGATGCCCCTATGCCGATGTGATAGGCGTAACAGCTAATATGTTGTTGATCTCCACCACTCGGTGTTACACGCTCCCTCTGTTATTGACCCATTCGTCTTGTTTGTTATCTCCCTGGTATTAATGCTTTCCTTAATTGTCCTATTTCAGATGCGCCACCTTCATATGAGGCTGAATTTCTGATTAGCAATGTGGATGTGGAAGAGATGCTCCCACCAGAAGCCCGCCACAACTTCCAGGTCCCTCTGCAGGATCTTTGGAACACCCAGCAACTTTCTGTCATGAACGTCACGTCAGCTTTGGACAAAGGGGGTAGAGTGCCACTACCACTGCCCGGACTAAAAGAAGGGTATTTATACAGATGAGCAAGCAACGATTCTCACAGCCCAACACAAATGGCTACTGACAATGAGATCTTACTGAGTCCAGAAGGCGGAGATCTGAGGAGCTGCGGATTAGAGGGATCAGTAAATTGTGTAATAGCTTAAAACATATTGGGGCACATTTATAGAGCACCAAACTGTGGCACATAATGCTGCATCAAGTTTTAGACCTATTTGTTATGTTTTCATGGTACGGGTACACAGGCCATGCTCAGATCAAAATACTCAGCTCAAACCTTGGGTCTCCTGTCCTGAGCCAACTGTTTATGGGAACACTCCTGCTGGTAGATGCCCTCAGTCCACCCAGAGAATGGTCACTTCTGGGTAGGCTTTACATAAACCCTGCACTTTTTCGACCCAGTAGTCTTGGGACGTTGACAAGTGACAACTAACCTTCAGTTCTTTGACTATCTCGGGGGCCACGTATTATTGCATTTACTCCATTGATGTGGATTAAAGTTAATTGTTTTGTGGTGGTTTTTGGGGTGCGCTAAAATTATTATACTACTCCATTCTAGTTTGGATCTTTAATTATTATTATTTAAGTTCATCTGGTGAATGTACGTGTTAATGTGGGACTAGGGGGTGGCAACCGTCCTCTGAAAAAATCATTTGGCTATTAGTGCCCGTATGGCTTTACATGCCCATACACTACTATTATCCAATAAATATACACTCCAGAAGGACACATTTTTATGGTGTTAGTTTTTTTGGTGAGACGTTGTTTATACTAATCCAGCAATATAGTGAATATACTTTTTTTAAATAACAAAAAGCCTATATATATATTTGGTATTGTCACAATCGTACTTAGCTGAAGAATCATGTCACCAGGTCATTTTAACCACAAAATATAAATACCGTATATACTCGAGTATAAGCCGAGATTTTCAGCCCAAATTTTTGGGCTGAAAGTGCCCCTCTCGGCTTATACTCGAGTCACGGTAGCGGTGGGGTCGGCAGGTGAGGGGGTGAGGGCGCTGAGGTATACTTACCTAGTCCCAGCGATCCTCGCGCTGTCCCTGCCTTCCTCCCCGTCTTCTGTGCTGCAGCTTCTTCCCCTCTTCAGCGGTCACGTGGGACCGCTCATTACAGAAATGAATAGGCGGCTCCACCTCCCATAGGGGTGGAGCCGCCTATTAATTTCTCTAATCAGCGGTGTCGGTGACCGCTGACAGGAAGAGGCTGCAGCACAGAAGACGGGGAGGAAGGCAGGGATAGCGCGAGGATCGCTGGGACTAGGTGAGTATGTTATATTTACCTGTCTACGTTCCAGCCGCCGGGCGCCGCTCCATCTTCCCGGCGCCTCCATCTTCCCGGCGTCTACGCTCTGACTATTCAGTCAGAGGGCGCAATGACGCATATAGTGTGCGCGGCGCCCTCTGCTTGATCAGTCAGAGCAGAGACGCCGGGAAGATGGAGGCGCCGGGACCGGACGCTGGGAGCTGCAATCAAGAAAGGTGAGTATGTGTTTTTTATTTTTTTTTATTGCAGCAGCAGCGGCCATGGCACAGATATATGTGCAGCATCTATGGGGCAGTATGAACGGCACACAGCACTATATGGGGCATCTGTGCAGCATCTATGGGGCAGTATGAACGGCACACAGCACTATATGGGGCATCTGTGCAGCATCTATGGGGCAGTATGAACGGCACACAGCACTATATGGGGCATCTGTGCAGCATCTATGGGGCAATATGAACGGCACACAGCACTATATGGGGCATCTGTGCAGCATCTATGGGGCAATATGAACGGTGCAGAGCACTATATGGCACAGCTATGGGGAAATAATGATCTATTTTTATTTTTGAAATTCACCGGTAAATGCTGCATTTCCACCCTAGGCTTATACTCGAGTCAATAAGTTTTCCCAGTTTTTTGTGGCAAAATTAGGGGGGTCGGCTTATACTCGGGTCGGCTTATACTCGAGTATATACGGTAATACAAAAAGAAATGGTGTAATTGTGCTTTTTCACAATTTTACTGTATTTGGTATTTTCCCCCCATTTTTTACTACATTATAAGGTTAGTTGAATGGTGTCCTTCAAATGCACAATTCGTTCTGCAAAAAAAAAAATCCTCAAATAGTTATGTTGGAAGAAAAATAAAAAACAGTGGACTCTTGGCGTAACGAGAGGAAAAAATAAATGCAGATGATTTTGATATCAAGTGTACACGAGCTGAATGCAGCATTCTATATACTCATATGCAAGAGATACTGAGCATCATGTTTCCGGCTAGATCCCATGCATACTCTAAATAGTGAGTCAGCATGTAGAGCTCTATTCGTCCCCGAGATGCAGCCAGTGACAGAAATCTGACTGTTTTTTAGAGCATATGATGGTCCAGCGCCCAAAACAACTAAGGCTATGTGCACACGTTGCGGATTAGCCTTAGGAATCTCTGGTGCGGATTTTGCCTCTCCTGGCAGAAAACGCAGCTGCAGATTTGTCACGTTTTTTGTGCGTTTTTGCTGCATTTTTTACCCCTGCGGTTTTCTATAATGGAATAGGTACAAAAACGCTGCAGATCTGCAAAAAAGAAGTGACATGCTACTTCTTTTAAACCGCAGCGTTTCCGCAGCGGATTTTCCGCAACGTGTGCACAGCTTTTTTTTTTCTCATTGATTTACATTGTACTGTAAATCAATTGTGGATCTGCAGCGTATCTGCACCGCAAAAAACGCTGCGGATCCGCAGACAATCCGCAACGTGTGCACATAGCCTAACACTTTGCTGACCATTAATTTGGTATTTACACAGTAATTGTCTTAGTCTCAGTGATAACTTATGAGGCCCCTTTCACACATCAGGTTTCTGCCATCAGGTACAATCCGGTGAATTTTGAAAAAAAACGGATCCGGCAAAAGTTGTTGCCGGATCCGTTTTTTTTCTCATAGACTTGTATTAGTGCCGGATTGCGACAGATGGCCTCACGTTTCATCCGTTTTTTGCTTGATCAGTCGAAAATTAGTTTTCCGGCGGCTGGAGAAAACGAGAGGAACAGATGAACGTTTTTTCTGTCCAGTGAAGAAACACACAGCGACGGATCCGGCGAAAAACAGATGAAACATGAGGTGAAATGATGGAATCCGGTGACCGATTCAATTTTTTTAAAGAAATGCATTTTTCATTCTGAAAAAATGCATTCTCTCTCTCTCGGATCCAGAGGAAAAACGGATCTGTCGCATCAGTTTTTCACTATTTGCAAAAACTGATGTGTGAAAGGGGCATTAGTTGCTTACGCTAACTTCCTGCTTTGCCTGTGCATATTTAAGGCCGCAGTGAAAAGTTTACAGACATAATTGGTATAGTAGAAGTTTTTTGGATTACACACAGAAAATAAATTACTGTATATACTCAAATATAAGCCGACCCGAGTATAAGCCGAGGCACCTAATTTTACCACAGAAAAACTGAGAAAACTTATTGACTCGAGTATAAGCCGGGTATGCATTGTCCACTCATCCCCATCCTGGTCTGCAAGGCCCTCTCATCCATATCGTGGACTGCATGGCTCCTCATCCCCATCCTGGTGTGCATCGCTCCTCATCCCCATCCTGGTCTGCATGACCCCCTCATCCATATCCTGGTCTGCATGGGCTTCTCATCCCTATCCTGGTATGTATGGCCACCTCATCTCTTTATCCCTATCCTGGTATGCATGGCCCCATCAGAAAAACATAAAAAAATAAACCATCCTACTTACCATCCCTGCATTCCCTCGCAGCGTCTTGTTCTGGTGCCAGCATCTGCAGCAGCCGGGCAATCACGTGTGCCTGCTGCTTAATAGAATGAATATTCACTGCCCTCCATGCCCATGGGAGTGGAGAGAAGTGAATATTCATTTCTTTTAAGTAACGGCACACGCGACCGCCCGGCCGCTGCTGGAAGCGCTATTAGAGAAATGGATATTCACTGCCAGCCAGAGGCATAGCTAGGGTTTTTGTTCAGGGGGGGCAAAGCTTCTGAGTGGGCCGCTAACAACGTAAGCTTGATTACAACACGGTGATGCACTCAAATAGTGGAGGAGAACCTCAGCAGATGACCAGACTATTACCGAAGATAATCTCTATTTCAAGACCAACATAGATATTACCGCCATATGGTCAGTGGTAGATACCAGCCCTACAGAACATATAAGAGATCACAGCACAGTTACAGATAATGACTTACCACTGACGTTCTTTCTGATGGAATCGTTCACTTTTCACGTCTTTTCCATCTGGCCCAGACCAACATGACAACTTGTTCCAGCCAGGACTCATCTGCAAAGATTACAACAAAGACACATTTCACTTCTCATATTCCAGCCCCATCACCATCTATTCCCAACCTGCAAAACTCCTCATCCTGTTGCTGCCCCAATACTGAGCTGCTGCCCTATGTGATCCTATTACTGCACCTGATACCCCAATACTGAGCCGCTGCTGCCATATGTGTCCCTATTACTGCACCTGATACCCCAATACTGAGCTGCTGCTGCTGTATGTGTCCCTATTACTGCACTTGATACCCAAATACTGAGCCGCTGCTGCCATATGTGTCCCTATTACTGCACCTGCTGTGTGGTTCTCTGTGCCTTCTAAATTCTAAAGCACCCCTCTATAATATAGTAATGCCGGGTGCAAGTGCCCTAGAAAACAGTGCCCACATTTTACCTCCTAGAAAGTAATATTGCCCTGTGTGCCCCTTTAACAGTCACAGTAACCTGAGTTCACCTATAACAATTAGCGCCCACTTCACATTGAATAATGTCCCGAGTCTGCCCCCTGTACAGCTTCCCTATACACAGTATGATGCTCTCTTATACATACCATGATGCCTCCTCACTGTAATGCACCCCCACACAGTATACTGACCCCTTAGTAGCCCCCAAACTGTTTGATGGCTCCAGCACTGTAATATGGCCCCTTCACTGTAATCCCCACACTGTACGATGGCCCTCTCACTGTAATCCCCACACTGTACAATGGCCCACTAGATGGCCTCCATATAGTATAATGCACCAGATAGTCTTCAATATAGTATATTGCACTCCCCATAGGCAGACCTTATAGCACAAGGCAGCACCCATAGGCAGACTCTATAGCACAAGGCAGGATCCCATAGGCAGACTCTGTAGTATAAGACAGCAGCCCCATAGGCAGACCCTGTAGTAAAAGACAGCACCCCATAGGCAGACCCTATAATAAAAGACAGCAACCCATAGGCTGACCCTGTAGTATAAGACAGCACCCCATAGGCAGACCCTGTAGTATAAGGCAGCACCCCATAAGCAGACCCTGTGGTATAAGGCAGCACCCCCATAGGCAGATCCTGTAGTATAAGGCAGCACCCCCATAGGCAGATCCTGTAGTATAAGACAGTACCCCCATAGGCAGACCCTGTGGTATAAGACAGTATCCCCATAGGCAGACCCTGTAGTATAAGGCAGCCCCCATAAAAAATATAAATACTCACCTCTCTTCCTCCTTGTTCCAGCGGTGCTCCGAACATCTCCTGACAACAGGCGCCAGGTGGTGACATCACCACACCCACTGTCAGTGTCAGCATCGGTGATATCAGACGCTGACAGGGGGGTGATGGGAGAAGGAGAGCTGCGCGCTCCTTCCCTCATCAATGCGGTCAGCTGTAGCGGCTAAATGCCGATACAGCTGACCTTGCGGTGATGGGCGGGGGGCCCACTGCTGGCACCATGCCCCCCATGTCTGCTCAGGGCGCTCCGATACAGTTACAGTAGTGTAGCTCCGGGTGGGCCCCCTCTGAGCACCTTGCCCGGGACGCTCACACCCTCTGCCCCCCCCCCCCCCCGGTGACTACGCTACTGCTGCCAGTGCAGTGAATATTCATTTCTTTTTATGAGCGCTCACAGACTTTAGCCGCAGCCGCCGGCTCCTGCCTCCTGTGACCTGCTGCTAAACTGCTGCCGTTCCCCCTCCGTCTTCTGGGATCCTCACTCAGGTATAAGCCGAGGGGGTCTTTTTCAGCATAAAAAAAGTGCTGAAAAACTCAGCTTATACTCGAGAATATATGGTATATATTAATGGAGTAAGGATAAAGGAATTAAATAGCATTTATGCTTTACCTTAAAGACGTTGTCTAGTTTGGAAAACTTATTTTCAAAGTCTCTTAGGGAATTCTGAGTTAGAGCTCATGCAGATGTTGGTGCAACACGATTCGAGCATGTGTAAGGTGCCCAAGACCGGTAGCTGTGGGTGAGCTCCTGCTCCCAGGGTGTTCAGGGGATCCGTGTTCCCTTCTCCTCTCTTCATGTTGGCTCTTCTCTGTCAAGCTGCGCCATCTGCAGGATCTTAAAGTTGGGTGTAGTGATGAGCGAAT
This sequence comes from Ranitomeya imitator, assembly GCF_032444005.1. Taxonomy (NCBI): domain Eukaryota; kingdom Metazoa; phylum Chordata; class Amphibia; order Anura; family Dendrobatidae; genus Ranitomeya; species Ranitomeya imitator. Next base: position 492,446,229 of record NC_091283.1, on the reverse strand, counting down.
ATACTCGTTACTTGAGATTTCCCGAGCACACTTGGGGGTCCTCCGTGTATTTTTTAGTGCTCGGAGATTTAGTTTTCATCGCCTCAGCTGAATGATTTACATCTGTTAGCCAGCATAAGTACATGTGGGGGTTGCCTGGTTGCTAGGGAATCCCCACATGTAATCAAGCTGGTTAGTAGCTGTAAATCATTGAGCTGCGGCGATGAAAACTAAATCTCCGAGCACTAAAAAATACTTGGAGGACACCCGAGCGTGCTCGAGAAATCTCAAGTAACGAGTATATTCGCTCATCACTAGTTGGGTGGGTTGAAAAAAAAAATCACATGGTCCTTCTGTAACCTGTGTATGAAGGTATATTCTTCTATGCTGACAACCAAAGTTGACAACTTGACTTGTTTCTAGCTGTGTCCTCACTTAACCTGCTTTAATTTTAAGTCCATATTTTTGTATGGGTGAAAAATATGAAGAATTAGAGGTTACTGAAGACACTTAACTAATTTTGGCCAATATCTGCCCCATGGTGATATGAGCGTCAAATCCCCAGTACATTGTACACCATTGCTACAAGCTGCTGACACATCCATGAAGGCATCCACTGATGCAAGTATTGGGAGGTTTACTTAAAAGGGTTATGTAGCCTGGGCATCTCCCGTCAAAAGGACAGTATATGAAACTTTATTATCTGGAGAGGGAAACCTCTGTGAAGAGTGTCTCATAATGATCATTACATAGATGGTTATCATTTATCTGGTGGCTGAGCCAATATGCCTTTGGATAAGGTTTATCTATTCATAATCTTCCATACTAATGGCCTTAGGGACTTGTTTTTTTTAGGATAGAGCCCTAAACACCACCTCTTCCCATCCCCATTAACACTCTGTTAGATCTCATAGTTCTAATACTATACTGGATTAATATGGAATAAAGTGATTGTCCAGGGTAAGAAAAACCTGTGCCACCACACTTGTCTTTGGGATGTGTCTGGTTTTGCAATTGACACTATTAAATTGAATGACAATTAGCTGCAATATGTGGACAAGTTTGGTGCTGTTAGGCCTTTTCTAAAAATGGATATATCCATTAGGAAAATAATTAAAGAATTGTAAATTATTGGAGGGATGTAATATTTAAAGGGGTTGTTTTCAAATAAGGGCATTTTGAATCACTCTCTTAGGAATTCCATCAATTAGTCACAGTAAGTGCAAATAAAATTCCAATTTTATCTAGAGGACCCAGAATGTTAATTTTAGTGGGGACACAGCCTAAAGACTATTGGACCAATGGATATAGAGAAGAGCTCACGGCTCTAAAGGATGCAGACTTTTTCCAGCACGGCTCACTGGTTATGTCAATCCTGTTGTTGTGTTTTATTAGAGATTTGCTTGCTCGTCAGTTTAAGGTGAGTAAATCTCTCCTGGAATGTGTTCAGTTTTAGGAATCAATGTTTCCATTCAGGAACTGTAAGCAGAGGAAGACATGCGGGATGGATCTTATGCATATATAAGGCCAGAGACAAGATTGGTAACGGTAAAGTAAAAGCTATCATTCCATTACTCATATCAGTGTCTCAGGGGTCTCAATTAAGCCATTGTTATACCAGTTACTAGCCCCATTGTGTGGATGGGGATAATAGACCCAGTGGAGCTGTCAACATTGGGGGTCTCACATGCAGTCCCAGGTGATGGGACTTGAAGGCATAAAAATACGTCCAACAATGCACAGTTAGGTTTGTGGATGGGGTGTCCAAAATGCAGAGCTCAATTCTAGAGGGGCGGCTTGGGGTATTTAGGACAATGATAAAGAAATGGAGGGGCTGTTGCTGGCTGGAGATCGATACATGAGATACAGTTGTGGTATCTGTCATCTGGATTTCAGGAATTATCGTAAGGACTGTTGTTGCTGGCTGGAGCTGGATACACATGCTATGTTCCTGGTATCTGTTGTCTTGATTTGAGCAACTATCCTAAGGACTGTTGTTGTTGTCATCTGGAGCTGGATACACGTGCTATGGTTGTGGTATCTGTCATCTGGATTTCAGGAATTATCGTAAGGACTGTTGTTGCTGGCTGGAGCTGGATACACATGCTATGTTCCTGGTATCTGTTGTCTTGATTTGAGCAACTATCCTAAGGACTGTTGTTGTTGTCATTTGGAGCTGGATACACGTGCTATGGTTGTGGTATCTGTCGTCTGGATTTGAGGAAGTATCCTAATGACTGTTGATGCTGACTGGAGCTGGAGGAGGATTGAGTGTGACTACAGACTATTTTTGCAGGCGATACTAAAGCTGTGGGTCAACCAAAAGTTGGGAGACAGTAGGTATCGCCTGTACGGGGGCAGTAGAACTACCAGCCCTGGGGTGGAGATGTTGTGGACAGGGGGAAATGCATTTTGGCCATCTACCTGGAATTGCTGGAAGACCATGGACGTAAGGAATAAATAATATTTGCATTGTTAAGCTGCCTAGGTGATTATTACAACCCTCAACCTCAGATCTTTAGAGGGACCATGTAATACTTTTTCTCAACTGCGGTAGTGCTATAGGGAAACTGAACTCTAATTGTCAGTTTCCCCTGTAAAGTACAAGAAGACATCAGGATACACTATGATTGTTTGACATACAACCAGTTTAATGGTATCTTGGTGAGGATATCCTCTGTGTTGAGTGCATTTTTTGTGGTCAGGCGCAGACATGCCAATGTCCATGTGTCACCAGTGCTTCTCTCTCTCCTCCCCTTCCAGCTGGCATTGTCACTCTTCTACTATCCGTCCCCTCCACTGTCAGAGCAGATATGGCATCTTGGAGTGTGGCTCGTCTGACAGGCATGTCCTTGCTGTGTTGTGTGTTATGTGTGTGGTGTATTTTACCTTTTTATTTGGGTTTTACTTTCCGCTTTCTACTTACATCCTTTGATTTTCCTATCACCTTCTTTACATTACTTTCAAACTTCTTATGCCTTTTATTGCCTGATACCCCTATTATCTCCTATTGCAACTCGGTTTATCCTGACGCCTACAGTTTTTCTTCCTTCTTCCTGGTATAACCCTCAGTCTCAGATGTGACAGCTCTACTCTATATATATCTGTGGGATATAAATAAATTGTCTCATGTGTGGGTGAAACAGAGTATTTATAAGTGTCCTAAAGAGATTATTTATGGACCAGCTTCATTATAAATCTGCGCAGTCCATTCAGCAGCAAATCTACAGTTGTGGCCAAAAGGTTTGACACCACTGCAATTCTGTCAGATAATACTCAGTTTCTTCCTGAAAATGATTGCAAACACAAATTCTTTGTTATTATTATCTTCATTTACTTTGTCTTAAATGAAAACAACACAAAAATAATTCTCCTAAAGCCAAATTGGATATAATTCCACACCAAACATAAAAAGGGGGTGGGGGAGGGGGCAAAAGTATTGGCACTGTTCGAAAAATCATGTGATGCTTCTCTAATTTGTGTAATTAACAGCACCTGTAACTTACCTATGGCACCTAGCAGGTGTTGGCAATAACTAAATCACACTTGTAGCCGGTTGACATGGATTAAAGTTGACTCAACCTCTGCCCTGTGTCCTTGTGTGTACCACATTGAGCATGGAGAAAAGAAAGAAGACCAAAGAACTGTCTGAGGACTTGAGAAACCAAATTGTGAGGAAGCATGAGCAATCTCAAGGCTACAAGTCCATCTCCAAAGACCTGAATGTTCCTGTGTCTACCGTGCGCAGAGTCATCAAGAAGTTTAAAGCCCATGGCGCTGTGGCTAACCTCCCTAGATGTGGACGGAAAAGAAAAATTGACAAGAGATTTCAACGCAAGATTGTGCGGATGTTGGATAAAGAACCTCGACTAACATGCAAACAAGTTCAAGCTGCCCTGCAGTCCGAGGGTACAACAGTGTCAACCCGTACTATCCGTTGGCGTCTGAATGAAAAGGGACTGTATGGTAGGAGACCCAGGAAGACCCCACTTCTTACCCCGAGACATAAAAAAAGCCAGGCTGGAGTTTGCCAAAACTTACCTGAAAAAGCCTAAAACGTTTTGGAAGAATGTTCTCTGGTCAGATGAGACAAAAGTAGAGCTTTTTGGGCAAAGGCATCAACATAGAGTTTACAGGAGAAAAAAGAGGCATTCAAAGAAAAGAACACGGTCCCTACAGTCAAACATGGCGGAGGTTCCCTGATGTTTTGGGGTTGCTTTGCTGCCTCTGGCACTGGACTGCTTGACCGTGTGCATGGCATTATGAAGTCTGAAGACTACCAACAAATTTTGCAGCATAATGTAGGGCCAAGTGTGAGAAAGCTGGGTCTCCCTGGGTCATGGGTCTTCCAGCAGGACAATGACCCAAAACACACTTCAAAAAGCACTAGAAAATGGTTTGAGAGAAAGCACTGGAGACTTTTAAGGTGGCCAGCAATGAGTCCAGACCGGAATGCAATAGAACACCAGTGGAGAGATCTAAAAATGGCAGTTTGGAGAAGGCACCCTTCAAATATCAGGGACCTGGAGCAGTTTGCCAAAGAAGAATGGTCTAAAATTCCAGCAGAGAATTGTAAGAAACTCATTGATGGTTACTGGAAGCGGTTAGTCGCAGTTATTTTGGCTAAAGGTTGTGCAACCAATTATTAGGCTGAGGGTGTCAATACTTTTGTCTGGCGCATTTTTGGAGTTTTGCGTGAAATGATCAATGTTTTGCTTTTTGCTTCATTCTCTTTTGTGTTTTTTCATTGAAGACAAATTAAATGAAGATAATAATAGCAAAGAATTTGTGATTGCAATCATTTTCAGGAAGAAACTGAGTATTATCTGACAGAATTGCAGGGGTGTCAATACTTTTGGCCACAACTGTATCTACATTGGGGGAAATAAGTATTTGATCCCTTGCTGATTTTGTAAGTTAAGGTACCGTCACACTAGACGATATCGCTAGCGATCCGTGACGTTGCAGCGTCCTGGCTAGCGATATCGTCCAGTGTGACAGGCAGCAGCGATCAGGCCCCTGCTGTGATATCGCTGGTCGGGGAAGAAAGTCCAGAACTTTGTTTCGTCGCTGGATCTCCCGCTGACATCGCTGAATCGGCGTGTGTGACGCCGATTCAGCGATGTCTTCGCTGGTAACCAGGGTAAACATCGGGTTACTAAGCGCAGGGCCGCGCTTAGTAACCCGATGTTTACCCTGGTTACCATCGTTAAAGTAAAAAAAACAACCACTACATACTTACCTACCGCTGTCTGTCCCCGATGCTCTGCTTCTCTGCACTCCTCCTGTACTGGCTGTGAGCACAGCGGCCGGAAAGCAGAGCGGTGACGTCACCGCTCTGCTTTCCGGCTGCCCGGCGCTCACAGCCAGAGCAGAGAAGCACAGCGCCGGAAGACAGACAGCGGTAGGTAAGTATGTAGTGGTTGTTTTTTTTACTTTAACGATGGTAACCAGGGTAAACATCGGGTTACTAAGCGCGGCCCTGCGCTTAGTAACCCGATGTTTACCCTGGTTACCGGCATCGTTGGTCTCCAGCGACCAAACAGCGACGCTGCAGCGATCCGGAACGTTGTCGGTATCGCTGCAGCATCGCTTAGTGTGACGGTACCTTTAGCCCACTGACTAAGACATGAACAGTCGATAATTTTAAGGGTAGTTTAATTTTAACACTGAGAGATAGAATATCAAAAATAAAATCCAGAAAATTACATTGTATAAATTAAATACATTTATTTGCATTTTGCAGTGAGAAGTAAGTATTTGATCCCCTACTAACCATTAAGAGTCCTGGCTCCTACAGACCAGTTAGGCGCTCCTAATCAACTTATTACCTGCATTAAAGACAGCTGTCTTACATAGTCACCTTTATAAAAAAAAGACTCCTGTCCACAGATACAATTAATAAGTCAGACTCTAACCTCTACAACATGGGCAAGACCAAAGAGCTTTAAAAGGATTTCAGGGACAAGATCATAGACCTGCATAAAGCTGGAATGGGCTACAAAACCATAAGTAAGACGCTGGGTGAGAAGGAGACAATTTTTGGGGCAATAGTAAGAAAATGGAAGAAATACAAATTGACTGTCAATTGATATCGATCTGAGGCACAATGCAAAATCTCACCTCGTCGGGTATCCTTGATCATGAGCAAGGTGAGAGATCAGCCTAAAAATATACGGGGGAAACTTGTTAATGATCTCAAGGCAGCTGGGACCACAGTCACCAAGAAAACCATTGCTAACACATTACGCTGTAAAGGTTTAAAATCCTGCAGTGCCCGCAAGGTCCATCTGCTCAAGAAGGCACATGTGCAGGCCCGTCTGAAGTTTACCAATGAACACCTGGATGATTCTGTGATTGGGAGAAGGTGCTGTGGTCAGATGAGACAAAAATTGAGGTCTTTGGCATTAACCCAACTCTCCGTGTTTGGAGGAAAAGAAATGCTGCCTATGACCCAAAGAACACCATTCCCACTGTCAAGCATGGAGGTGAAAACATTATGTTTTGGGGTGTTTCTCTACTAGGGGCACAGGACTACTTCACCACATCAATGGGAGAATGGATGGAGCCATGTACCTTAAAATCCTGAGTGACAACCTCCTTCTCTCGGCTAGGACATTAAAAATGGGTCGTGGCTGGGTCTTCCAGCAAGACAATGACCCAAAACATACAGCCAGGCAACAAAGGAGTGGCTAACAAAGCCACTCAGCTACAAAAATGTCTAACTGTTGTGCTTGCCAACAAGGGTTTTGCCACCAAGTATTAAGTCTTGTTTGCCAGAGGGATCAAATACTTATTTCTCCCTGCAAAATGCAAGTAAATTTATATAATTTATTCAATATGATTTTCTGGATTTTATTTTGGATATTCTATCTCTCAATGTTCAAATTAACCTACCCTTAAAATTATAGACTGTTCATGTCTTTGTCATTGGGCAAATTTACAAAATCAGCAAGGGATCAAATGCCGTATTTTTCGAATTATGAGACGCACTTTTTTTTCCCAAAAAATTGAGGGGAAAACGGGGATGCATCTTATAATTCATAAATACCTTACCGGTCGCAATGGAGCAGGGTCCCAGGGTTTCTGCTGGAGGAGGCAAGAGTTGTGCGTTGCTGCATGCCGCAGGCTGGGATGAGGAGGGTGTTTGGAGGCGCAACACTGCCAGTGTTCGGTGGTACGGGGACCCCGCCGACATTTTGTGAAAGCCCGGGACCCCCGCACTTCCATGGTTTACATTGCGGTAGACTCTTGGAAAATGGCTACCGGGGGGCAGCACATGCACAGATGGAGATCTTGACACCAAGATCTTGGGAGATGAGATCTCAGCGCCAAGATCTCCATCTGCGCATGTGACTCCGGCAGCATTTTTCCTGGAGTCCACCGGAAAGTAAACCATGGAAGTGCGGGGGCTCCGGGCTTTCACAAAATGTTGGTGGAGCCCCCGCACCCCCGCAGCATCGCACATCCGAACACCTCTTTCTCCCAGTCTGGGGTCTGCAGCATCGCCCCACTCCGGCCTCCACCTGCAGCGACCCTGGGACCCCGCTTCACCGCAGCCACCATCCCAGTAAGCAGTAAGACGCATGAATTGTAATAAGCACCATCATTTTCTTAAAAAAAAAAGGTTTTTTTCCTGTCTTTCTCCTCAAAATTTGGGGTGCGTCTTATAAACCGCAAAATACGGTACTTCATTCCCCCACTGTCTGTCTGTCTATCTATCTAGTCTTTTTTTTTTCTTTTTTCTCTATATTTCCATACATCTTTTATCTTTCTCTCTGTCTTTCTATTTATAGCTGCAAACTAGGAGGCGCCTCTTTTACCCTAAAAACAGCTTTCTACTGCTTATCTTATTAAATATAAGCAAATAAGCTAAATATTTTATTAGCTCAAAAACTCTTGGCTTGTTAAGAAATTCTTAAAGGGAATCTTTCAGCAGGTTTTTGCTATCTCATCTGAGAGCAGCATGATGTAGGAAAAGAGTCCCTGATTCCAGCACTGTATCTCTTAGTTTACTGGGTGCTGCAGTTGTGTTACAATCAGAGTTCTTAGATTACTAAATCTAAGCAGCAGAGCTCAGAAATCTTGCCACCCACACCAGGCTCTCTATGTACAAAGTCTATTGACAGCAAGATGCTCATCACAGGAGGGGGCGGAGTTTGATAACTTGGCACAAGTCTGGTAGTCCCAGCAATGATAATATCCTGGTGATAAAACCTTCATTGTAAGTAAACAACAGCACATGGCTTGATAAGTGACACATTGTTGAGTTCAATGTTTTAACCCCTACCTTATGCTGTCCTCAAGTTACATAGCAAAAACCTGATGACTGATTGCCTTTAAGGGAATCTTCTTAGACATTTCTGGCATACCACAGTTGCACATGACATAAATGTATCATAGATGCTGGGTGCTATCACATGACACCAGGAAAGTAGAGGCTCCTATTGGTAAATGAAGAGTGAGATGGGCCCCAGTTCTTGATATAGGTGGAGGCCACGGTTTCCAATCATCCAGAAATTCCAGGAAAATACGGCCCATTTTTGCACTGTTCGTAAAAGAAATCTAAGGCGTCCATGATTTTTTTGAAGCTGAAAGCTGAGTGCATACACAGGGATTTCTGTGTAAATCTCTGAAATACGTGATTCCCTATAATGAGGCAGATGAGGCACTATGGACACCATCTGACCTGTGATCCTGTGGTGTCAATATGATTACTGCACCCCTATATGAATTCATTGAGAGGTGTAGCTTGTAAAATTGGGTCACTTATGGGGGGTTTCTACTGTTATGGCACCTCAGGGGCTCTGCCAATGTGACATGGCACCCTCAAACCAGTCCAGCAAAATGTGAAATCCAATATGGCATTCTTCCGTTCTGAGCTTTTCAGTGTGCCTCAAATGTAGTTTTCTAACAGATATGGGGTATACCTAGGAGAAACTGCACAACTATTTTTGGGGGCCATTTTCTTCTGCTATCCTTGAGAGAAAATGAAAAAATTTGGGGCTTAAACAACATTCTTGAGGGAAAATATATTTTTTTCATTTTCACAGATCAAAGTTGTAAAATTCTGTAAAGCACCTGGGAGGTTCAAGGTGTTCACTATACAGCTAGATAAATTCCTTGAAGGTTTTAGTTTCCAAAATGGGGTCATTTGTGGGGGTGTTAAGCACATCAGGGGCTCTTCAAATACTACATGACACCCGCAGACCATTCCATCAAAGTCTGCTTTCCAAAACATCACTTCTTCTTTTCTGAGCCCGGCCAATCACCCAAACAGTAGTTTTCCTCCACATATTGGGTTTCTGCATACTCAGGAGAAATTGCACAACAGATTGTATGATGCATTTTTTCCTGTTACCCTTGTGAAAATAAAAAAAATTGCGGCTAAAAGACCGGTGGAAAAATGTGATTTTTTATTTTTTTTATTTTCACCACTCAATGTTATAAACTTCTGTGAAGCACCAGTTGGTTCAAAGTGCTCACAACTAGTGTTGAGCATTCCGATACCGCAAGTATCGGGTATCGGCCGATACTTGCGGTATCGGAATTCCGATACCGAGATCCGATATTTTTGTGATATCGGGTATCGGTATCGGTTCAATAGGGATGTGTAAAATAAAGAATTAAAATAAAAAATATTGATATGCTAACCTCTCCGGCGGCCCCTGGACATCACGCTGCTAACCGGGAGGCTTCTTTGTTTAAAATGCGCGCCTTTAGGACCTGCGAAGGACGTCCCGGCTTCTGATTGGTCGCGTGCCGCCCATGTGACCGGCACGCGACCAATCAGAAGCCGCGACGTCATTCTCATTCACAAAAACTCCTAATTCTAGGAATTGAGGACCTGCGAATGACGTCGCGGCTTCTGATTGGTCGCGTGCCGGTCACATGGGCGGCACGCGACCAATCAGAAGCCGGGACGTCATTCGCAGGTCCTAAAGGCGCGCATTTTAAACAAAGAAGCCTCCCGGTTAGCAGCGTGATGTCCAGGGGCCGCCGGAGAGGTGAGCATATCAATATTTTTTATTTTAATTCTTTATTTTACACATCCCTATGGATCCCAGGGCCTGAAGGAGAGTTTCCTCTCCTTCAGACCCTGGGAACCATGAGAATACCTTCCGATACTTGATGTCCCATCGACTTGTATTGGTATCGGATATCGGTATCGGCGATATCCGATATTTTTCGGGTATCGGCCGATACTATCCGATACCGATACTTTCAAGTATCGGACGGTATCGCTCAACACTACTCACAACACATCTAGATAAGTTCCTTGAGGGGTCTATTTTCCAAAATGGTGTGGGAAGTTTCCACTCTTTTGGCACCTCAGGCGCTCTGCAAATGCGACATGGCGTCCACTAACGATTCCAGCAAATTTTGCATTTAAAATGTCAAAAGGCGCTCTTTCCCTTCCAAGCCCTGCCGATATTCTTATAGTCTGCTTCCTGCCTTTTTTTGCATTTATATTATTAGGGTACTGGGCTGTAACCTAGAAGCTGGCACCTACTAACTTAATTTTGTATTTGCTTGTGGTGCCTCATGTTTTGTTTTTTGTTCTAGATAGATAGATAGATAGGGCATAGGTACACTTTAACTGCGTGAGACAGAATATAAAAATAAAAAAAAAATCACATTGCATGATTTTCTAAATAATTAAATTGTATTTTATTGCATGAAATAAGTATTTATTCACCTATCAACCAGCAAGAATTTTGTCTCTCATAGACCTGCTAGTTTTTGTTTAAGAAGCCCTCCTACTCTTCACTCATTATCTGTATTAATTGCAGTTGTTTGAACTCATTACTTGCATAAATACCCGTCCACACAATCAATCTTACTCCAACCTCTCCACCATGGCCAAGACCAAAAAGCTGTCTAAGGACACCAGAGACAAAATTGTAGATCTGCAAAAGGCTGGGATAGGCTACCGGACAGTAGGCAAGCTGCTTGGTGAGAAGGCGTCAACTGTTGGCACAATTATTAGAGAATGGAAGAAACACAATGTGACTGTCAACCTTCCTCGGTTTAGGGCTCCATGCAAGAACTTGCCTCGTGGGGTAAGGATGCTTCTGAGAAAGGTCAGGAATCAGCCCAGAACTGCATGGGAGGACCTGGTCAATGACCTTAAGCTGGGACCATAGTCTCAAAAATTTCCGTTAGTAACACACTACGTCGTCATGGATTATAATCCTGCAGGGCATGCAAGGTCCCCCTGCTCACTCCAGCACATGTCCAGGCTCATTTGAAGTTCACCAATGACCATGTGGATGATCAACAGGACGCATGGGGGAAGGTCGTGGTCAAACAAGACCAAAATAGAATTTTTTGGTATCAACTCCACTCAACTTGTTTGGAGGAGGAAGAAGGATGTGAACAACCCTAAGAACACCGTCCCAACCATGGTGGGGGAAACATCATACTTTGGGGGTGCTTTTCTGCAAAGGAGACAGGACGACTGCATCGTATGGAAGGGAGGATGGATGGGGTCCTGCATCGTGAGATTTTGACCATCAACCTCCTTCCCTTAGTAAGAGCATTAAAGATTGGTCGCGGCTGGGTCTTTCAGCATGACAATGTCGTGAAACACACACCTAGGGCAACTAAGGAGTGGCTCTATAAAAAGCAGTTCAAAGTCCTGGAGTGGCCTTTGCCAGTCTTCAGACCTGAACCTAACAGAAAATCTTTGGAGGGAGCAGAAAATCAATGTTGAGCAGCAACAGCCTCGAAAATTGAAAGATCCGGAGAAGATCTGTATGGAGGAGTGGGCCAAAATTCCTGCTGCAGTGTGTGCAAACTTGTTCAAAAACTACAGGAAACATCTGACCTCTGTAGTTGCAAGCAAAGGTTTCTGTACCAAATATTAAATTCATTTTTTTCTATTGTATCAAATACTTATTTCATGCAATAAAATGCAAATTCATTATGTAAAAATCAGAAAATGTGATTTTCTGGATTCTGTCTCTCACAGTTGAAGCGTACCTATGATAAAAATTACAGACCTCTCCATTCTTTGCAGGTGGGAAAACTTGCAAAATCTGCGATGTATCAAATACTTATTTTCCCCACTATATGTGCACCATAGTAATGGTCATCACCAAATTGATCCCTTGATCCACAGTAAACCACTTTAAGAAGTAAAATACAATGCACACGGATTTGATTTTATTCTCCTTCCCTCCCCTCCCAGCATCTCTCTGGTTGTGTCTCTTGGGTTGTCTCTGTGATCAGAATGTCTACCCCTCAGTGGGCTCGCTGTTTGTTCACAAGATGGACACGCAGGATTACCAGCAGCACTTCCTGAACAAATCTGGTGAGTCACAAACTGAAGCCTGTACTAAAGGGAATTTTGGTGGTTACTAAATCATGTTACACATGCCCTATACTTTGAAATCATTGGGGGGAGTCTTCTAGCCAAGAACCTTGATTTAGAGCAGAGAGCAGCTAAAGAGAGGATCTCTTGATCGCCAAGTGCACCTGTGTATAATATGAATAGACCATTGATTCCAATGTGTAATTGTCCACAGAAGTTCTCAGGAACAGGATATCCTGTAATAAGACCTTTGATGAGTGACACTCTTTGTAAAATAGAAAAAAACAAAGGAATATTTCCTTTTATTAAAAAAAAATTTGCTTTGTGTAGCATGTTGAGGAATTGCATTATGAGCAACTTACCGTATATACTTGAGTATAAGCCGACCCGAGTATAAGCCGACCCCCCTAATTTTGCAACAAAAAACTGGGAAAACTTATTGACTCGAGTATAAGCCTAGGGTGGGAAATGCAGCAGCTACCGGTAAATGTCAAAAGTAAAAATAGATACCAATAAAAGTAAAATTAATTGAGACATCAGTAGGTTGTGTTTTTTGAATATCCATATTGAATCAGGAGCCCCATATAATGCTCCATAAAGTTTGATGGGCCCCATAAGATCATCCATATTAAAATATGCCCCATATAATCCTGCATAACGGTTAATAATGGCCCCATAAGATGCTCCATAGACACATTTGCCCAATATAATGCTGCACAAATGTTGATTATGGCCCCATAAGATGCTCCATAAAGATATTTGCCCCATATAGTGCTGCACAAACGTTGATCATGGCTCCATACAGACACTTGCCCCATACAGACACTTGCCCCATATAGTGCTGCACAAACATTATGGCCCCATACACACACTTGCCCCATATAGTGCTGCATAAATGTTATGGCCCCATACAGACACTTGCCCCATATAGTGCTGCATAAACATTATGGCCCCATACAGACACTTGCCCCATATAGTGCTGCACAAACATTATGGCCCCATACAGACACTTGCCCCATATAGTGCTGCATAAACATTATGGCCCCATACAGACACTTGCCCCATATAGTGCTGCAAAAACGTTATGGCCCCATATAGTGCTGCACAAACAAGGCCCCATATAGTGCTGCACAAACATTATGGCCCCATACAGTGCATCACAAATGTTATGGCCCCATGTAATGCTGCACAAACGTTATGGCCCCATAGATGCTCCATACAGACACTTGCCTCATTTGCTGTTGCTGCGATAAAAAATAAATAAATCACATACTCACCTCTCCATCGCTCAGGCCCCCGGCACTTTCAATATTCACCTGCTCCTCGTTCCGGCGCCGCTCCATCTTTAGCATCCAGTGCACTGACGTTCAGGCAGAGGGCGCGCACTAACCACGTCACCGCGGCCTCTGACCTGAGCGTCACAGCTGAAGACGGAGCAGCGCCGGAACAAGAAGCAGGTATATATTGCGCAGCGCTCCCCTCCCCGTTATACTCACCTGCTCCTGGTGCAGTCCCTGCACGTCTGTTCCCTGGCGCCGGCAGCTTCTTCCTGTACTGAGCGGTCACCGTTACCGCTCATTACAGTAATGAATATGCGACTCCACCTCTATGGGAGGTGGAGCCGCATATTTATTACTGTAATGAGCAGTACCATGTGATGCTCAGTACAGGAAGAAGCTGTCAGCGCCGGGGAAAAGACGTGCAGGGACTGCACCAGGAGTAGGTGAGTATAATTAGACAGCCCCCGCTCCCCCTCCCCTGCCGACCCCTGGGTATGACTCGAGTATAAGCCGAGAGGGGGACTTTCAGGGGGACCCCAAAAAATGGGGTGAAAATCTCGGCTTATACTCGAGTATATATGGTACTTATTTATTAGAATCACTGGAAAACTGCAAAATATTTAGAATTGAGATTCCTCAGTGGTTGATACCTGTTAATGACTAACTGAAAAGATGGTAACAAATTGCAAGCTTTCCAGACTACATACGTCTCTTCATCAGACACAGAATAAAGCAAATTCTGAAGAATCACATATTTATGCACAACACAGCACAGAAATAATGTCATAGATAAGAGAGGTGACGTGAAGCAGAATTGCCATTATGTGAGTAATAAACAGTTATGTCCATAAAGCACGACGAGCTCCACTTTGTTGGGTTTATAATCTGATAAATCTAATATATAATCTAATAAATATATAATAAATGTATAATCTAATAAACCCAACAAAGTGGAGCTGGCCGTGCTTTCTAGAGGACTCTCATTTTGTCCTACTAAGTCCCTAGATAAAACTGAACTCTGCATTGATATGGAACAATTTTTTCAGGAGACTGCGCCTGAGGGAATATTTCAATGATACAGAAGATTCAGAAAACACTCGGACTGAAGGAAAAGGGATCCTAACAACCAAGAAGAGGTCAGACTGGACACCTCCACCTGGACGCAACCCTCATTTGGATAACTATATAGACTCCTTCAGCCATTTGATAAAATTCACCATCATAGATACGAACGGGAGGCAAGCATCCAACATCAGTGCCCAGGAGAGAAAGGCCATACAGTCTCTGAAAACCAACAAAGAAATCATCATTAAACCTGCTGACAAGGGAGGTGCAATAGTCATGATGAACACATCAGACTATATGAAGGAAGCACGCAGACAACTTATGGACACCCGCTACTACAAAAAATTGGAGTTGACCTTATACCAGAAAGTCCAAGAATAGGGACATTCTACATGCTTCCCAAAATCCACAAATCTGTAAATCCAGGAAGGCCAATTATTTAATGTGTGGGCACCCTTACTGAGCAGGTATCTGGATGGGTAGAGGGTATTCTTAAACCACTGGTAAAGGATACACCACACTACATTCAGGACACAACTGACCTATTGAATAAACTAGCAGCAATAGGTCCTCTACCAGAAGGCACCATCCTGGCCACCATGGATGTGGAATCTTTATACTCTAATATCCCACACCAGGATGGATTTAATGCCTGAAAATTCTTCCTGGAGAACACAGGGAATGATGCTGATTCTGTGGTGAAACTTATAAAATTCATCCTCACCCGCAATTACTTTGAATTTGACAAGAAGATCTATCTACAGGAGACTGGCACAGCAATGGGAAGTAAAATGGTACCACAGTATGCAAATCTTTTCATGGCCAAGCTTGACAGCCTAAGATCCCATCAGGCCTCTAGCCTACTACTGCTACATTGATGATATTTTAATAATCTGGACGGAGTCAGAGCCACAGGTAAATTTGTTCCATGAACAGTTCAATCAATTTCATCCTACCATCAACTTAACACTCAACTACTCCTGCACTGAAATTGACTTTTTGGACACTATCATTAAGCTGCAGAACAATTAAATAGAAACATCCCTGTATCAGAAGCCAATCGACCACCCAACATACCTTACATGGGACAGTTTCCATCTAAAACGCCTAAAAAACTCTATTGTCTACAGCCAAGCCATCAGATACAGTCGTATGTGTTCCAACCCCATGGATAGGGATGAACACCTTGGTCGCCTCAGAAAGACCTTTTTGAATCAGGGCTACCATCCAAGAACAATTCAAAACCAAATTACAAGAGCAATTAGAATATCAAAGAATCCCCTGATACATTACAATGCTAAAGAATAAAATAATCGGGTGCCTCTAGTAGTCACCTACAATCCAAATCTGGGGTTGCTAAGAGGAGTTGCACGGAAATTACAACCTTTACTACAAAAAGATGCCCGCTTACAATCCATTTTTTCCAGACCCCCCACTACTGTGTTTTAGGCAGCCTCCAAATCCAAGAATTATCATTGTCAGAAGCTCCCTGTCCTCTCAAACAGCTGCAGAAACCCTTCCTTGCAACCAGAGAAAATGTAAAACCTGTCCATTTATAATGACCATTGCAAGATAAAGATCCCCAATTCACATCAGGTCTACACGATCCCCGGTACTTTCAGCTTCATCACATCTAATGTGGTGTACTTAATTATTTGTATTAAATGTCCAACTGGGGGTCTATATGTGGGAGAGACAGGGCAAAAGCTTAGAACAAGAATGTACTCTCATCGCCACACAGTAAGAGAAAAAAGAATGGATCTACCTGTGGCAATACATTTTTGTCTCCCTGATCACAGCATTTTGGACATGAAATTACTTGCATTAAAAGGTAACTTCAAATCTCAGAGAGACAGAAGAGTCTGGGAATATAAACTGATGATGACCTTTGACACACTCAGTGCAGGAATGAATGTGTCGCATGGATTTATGTCTTTTTATATCAATTAAGGAATTTGCTCCTCAGACAGTGTGGGGGCATCATAACATAGGACCTGACCTCAATCAGAGGACAATAAAACATTCACACTCCTTATCTATGAACTGTTCCAATATTTATGGACATAACAGTTTATCACTCACATAATGGTAGTTCTGCTTCACATAACCTGTCTTATCTATTACATTATTTCTGTGCTGTGTTGTGCATAAATATGTGATTCTTCAGAATTTCTATTAGTCTATGCCTGATGAAGGGAACTGAGTAGTCTCGAAACCTTGCAATTTGTTACCTTACCATCTTTTCAGTTAGCCATTAAAACGTATCAACCACTGAGTACTCTCAATTCTAAATGTTTTTCTATCCACTGGCTAACACGGTACCAAGATATATATCTTTCCTGGAAAACTGCAAGGGAGTCAAATCTCTTTCTGTTGTATAGACAACATAAAAATGGCATAATTTACAGTAGCCTATATAATGTTAGTGGACTCCAGTTTTAAAGGCAATTTACAGATTACAGATAATCTTAATAATAATCTTTATTTTTTATATAGCGCTAACATATTCCGCAGCGCTTTACAAGTTGCACACATTATCATCACTGTCCCCGTTGGGGCTCACAATCTAAATTCCCTATCAGTATGTCTTTGGAAAACTTAAACGGCAACATCATTCAGCTGGAAGCATATAAACTTATCTTAAACATGTACTGCAGCACTTGGGATTGAGAGCAACATGCCCCTCTCTCTGAAATGGAAGTGTCCTTTACCGGGTCGGTTTCTACACAAAGTTAGAAGTGGGGCCCCAAATGCTAACATATTGCACTATAACTTGAAGAAAAACTTCCCACAGCATGATGCTGCCACCACCAAGTCTGATGGTGTGGATGGTGTTTTCAGTGTGATTCGTAGTGTTCATTTTCCTCCACACATTGTATTTTGCATTTAGACCAAAAAGTTCTACTCTGGTCTCATTTGATCACAGGACCTTCTCCCACATACTAGCTTAGTCTCCTACAGGGCTTTTTGCAAACTACAAATGTGACTTCTTATGGTTTGCATTTAAAAATGGCTTTCTTTTTGCCACTATTCCATGAAGGCCAGATTTGTGGTGTATATGACTGATAATAGTTGTCCTGTGGATAGATTCTCCCATCTGAGCTGTGGATTTCTGCAGCTCCTCCAAAGTGACCATGGACCTCTTGGCTACTTTTGTAATTAGTGCTCTCCTTGCTTGTAATGTTATTTTAGGTGGACAACCATGTCTTGGTAGGTTTGGAGTGTGCCATACTCCCTCCATTTTTGGATGATGGATGTTCAGAGCTTGGGCTATTTTTTTTATAACCTAACCCTGCTTTACTCCTTTCCACAACGTTATTCCTAACCTGTCTGGCATGTTCCTTGTTTTTCATGATGCTATTTGATCCCAAATGTTCTCAAGCAATCCTCTGAGGTCTTCACAGAACAGCTGTACTGAGAATACTTTGTGCTGGTATATCACATAAAATCCCCCCAAAATACATTTAAGTTTGTAGGTGTAATGTGAAAAAATGCGGAAAAGTTCATGGTGTATGAATACTTTTTCTAGGAACTCACCCTTCACTACCATAGTGCTACCATAGTGGATGGCACATTTAGATCTCCACTAGATGTGCCCACGATCATACCCTAACAGTGCCTACTATTGCTAAGAAATGGCCCCAATGAATGACGTTCTTCAGAATCCAAATTAGCAGAGCAAGCTCTGTGTAGACATTGGGCTAGCAAGAATATCAAAACTGAAGCTTGTAGATTTATGAATGGAGTAAAATACAGAATGTAACAATTTTTTTTGCAAATCATATCTGTTTATATATAGTAAAAGTGTACTGAAAGGATAATGAATGATTTAAAGGCGCATTTCAGTGTAACGATTAGGGATGAGTGAGCACTAAAATGCTCGGATGCTCGTTACTCGAATCGAGCAATTCCTAATGCTCATATGCTCGTTTCGAGTAACAAGTATAATAGGAGTCAATGGGAAATCCAAGCATGTTTCTGGAAGACACTATAAGGAGTGAAAATGTTGAAATGGTGAACATAAGGAGGACATCATGGTGAAGACCCCTTAAAGGGACACTGTCACCTGAATTTGGAGGGAACAATCTTCAGCCATGGAGGCGGGGTTTTTGTGTTTTTGATTCACCCTTTCCTTACCCGCTGGCTGCATGCTGGCTGCAATATTGGATTGAAGTTCATTCTCTGTCCTCCGTAGTACATGCCTGCACAAGGGACAGTGTCCCTTTAAAGCATCTGACTCCCAGATCGTTGCTGAGAACAATGGTGTCACACTTTTATCCCACTCTAAGGACTGACAATAAAACATTCAAAATCAACGAGAAATTGGAGTTTACAGGGGAAAAAAATGTTAAGAAACATCCTTTCCTGTATAGTGACTTGTAGAGTTGAGCGAAACGGGTCGGCCAGATTCAGAAGTCGCCGACTTTTGGCAAAGTCGGACCCGACCCCTGTGTGGGGTCGGCCATGAGGTCGGCGATCTTCTGATCTGGAATCGGAATTCCGATACCGAGTTCCGATATGTTTAAGATATCGGGAATCGGTATCGGAATTCATATTTAAGTGTAAAATAAAGAATAAAAATAAAAAATATTGATATACTCACCCTCGGACGCGCCCTGGTTCTCACCGGCAGCCTTCCTTCCTAAGAATTAGCGCCTGAAGGGCCTTCGATGACGTCGCGGCTTGTGATTGGTCACGTGAGCGGTCACATGGGCGGTCACGCGACCAATCACAAGCCGCGACGTCATCTAAGGTCCTTCAGGCGCTAATTCTTAGGAAGGAAGCGTCCGAGGGCGCGTCCGAGGGTGAGTATATTCCTAATAGGTATATACTCACCCTCGGACGCCCCCTGGTTCTAACCCGCAGCCTTCCTTCCTAAGAATCAGCGCCTGAAGGACCTTAGATGACATCGCGGCTTGTGATTGGTCGCGTGACGCCCATGTGACCGCTCACGCGACCAATCACAAGCCGCGATGTCATCGAAGGTCCTTCAGGCGCTCAATCTTAGGAAGGAAGGCTGCCGGTGAGAACCAGGGCGCGTCCGAGGGTAAGTATATCAATATTTTTTATTTTGATTCTTTATTTTACACTTAAATATGGATCCCAGGGCCGACCCCGACCCCGACTTTTCTATAGGATCGGCCGATTTCACTCGACCCGACTTTTGAAAAAGTCGGGTTTCGTGAAACCCGACCCGATCCTATAAAAAGAAAAGTCGCTCAACCCTAGTGACTTGTATATAAGGGAAAATTAAAAAAGGAGTTACATTTTTTTTTAAGTAAACCAAAATTAAATTTTTTATTAAAAATTGAAAATTTCAGTGTAATTTATGAAGGAAGCAATAAATGCCAAAAATTGGGGACTCAGAGTGACTCAGATATACCCTGTATTAGACATAAAGACTAGCCTATCGCCTCAACATACTTATCTAACGATCCCTGTTTACCCATACAAAATTTTATTCAAAATCAGGACCCTCGTATCATCTTTTCATACACCCTACATGCACTTAATAGTCCTCTGTGTCCTTACACATACTGGTTAGTTACTGATTCTTGCAGCATTACGTGAACTCCATATTCATTACATTGATAGCTGGACTGTACAATGAAAGCCATTGTTACCATCCACCTTTCCTGTCCCCCCTATTTTCTACTAGATTGTAAGTTTAATTATTATTCTGTAATGTCTTTTATTGTCTGTTCAAGTCCCCTCTAAAATGTAAAGTGCTTCAGAATATGTTGGCTCTATAGAAATAAAATGGTTATCATTATTATTAAGGAGGGCCTCATACATATTCTGTTCAAATTGTCATGTAGTGGTACTCCTAGACTCATGAAGTCTATGCACTAAGTGCAAAGTGTGCCAAAAATTATAAGCAGGGTCATCCATACACCCTTGAAGGCACCAACTGTAGTGCCTCATTCAAATATTGTGAACAAAGTGTAGTTGTCGTACTTTTAGATTCATAAAAGCTCTGCACACAGTGAAAAGCCTGCTATGTGCCTCTTCCCTTCTTATACAGTGTTAGCATTAAAGATGTCTTGTTCTCTAGGATTTTATGAACATTATTGTATTCGTTTAACGTTATGATAAAGTCTATGTGTTTCACATTTGCTTTGTACAAGATTAGGGAAAGATATAGAAGATAGGATAGGACAGTATTGGGAATAGATTAGGGTGCCAAAACAGAGTTAAGAAATGAGAGTGTCAGAATAAGCCTAGCTGGATTGTTGAGGCAATGAGGGACCCCAGGCTAAGCAGTGTGCGAGTGGTCAACATCTAAAGAAGTAACTATTCCAAAGAGGATCTGGGGCCTATGGCCGGAAGAGGATCCTGGACCTACGGATGACTAAACTGAATCCAAAAATTTTTTGGAATACTTTTTTGGAGCATTATATACTGCTGAAATGTAAAAAAAAGGTTGTCATACTGTATGGATGATTAATTGAATCCAGAAAAATGTTTTAATGCTTTTTTGGAATGTTATATATCACCGAAATGTAAAACAATGCACATAATATGGATGTCAAATTCAATCCAGAAAGATTTTTGAATGCTTTTTTTGAGTGTTATTAACTACTGTTATGTAACACAAAGCACGTAGTACTCTATGGATGACAATATATTAAATTCTTTCACCCCCCAAAAAAAGAATGTGGCCACGTGCAGCAGCTATGTATTTAACAATTAGCAATGGACTTTAAAGCCCTAAGCCCTGCCTAAACGCTGTATTCTGCCACTCTCCCTGATCCCGCAAATGTCCCTAGGCTAAATGCAGGAAGTATCTGATGCAAACAGCAAAGCACAGGATTATCCCTTAGAACAGTGTTTCTCAACGCCAGTCCTCAAGACCCCACAACAGGTCATATTTTCAGGATTTCCTTAGTATTGCGTAGGCGATGGAATTAATGCTTGAGCAGGTGATGAAATTATCACCTGTGCAGTACTAAGGAAATCCTGAAAACATGACCTGTTGTGGAGTCTTGAGGACTGGAGTTGAGAAACACTGCCTTAGATGGACTGTCAGTGTGAGGGTTCAACATCAGCACCAGTATCAGCATTAGAGGACACTGATTAGTTAAACTGTGCACAAACAAGCCTGGATAACTGCTCTCTCCCTCCAATCAGAACTGTCCCTGATCTGTTCATTGGCGTCAGTGAGCCAAGCTTGGCGGCGCCAGTCCTTTTATAACCTCTGATGAGGTAATGCGGTCAGCCAATCACAGTTATACCACTACCAAGATAGCTACGGTACTACAGTGACTGGCAGGCAATCCTCGTATGCTTATTGGCTGTGTAACAGACGCTAAATATGAGGGGTGGGGATTCCAGCTTCAAATCCGAACACCCAGATACTTGAGTGATATCCGAGTATCAACAAGCACGTTCGCTCATCCCTAATTATTATGCAAAGTTGTATAATTTAGGAAGATGAATTCGAGGTTGAGGGTTTAACAAGAAATTCTTCAATGGCAGAACATCAAAAATCCCCGAATGTCCTATGTCTTCCTCAGTGCAGTACTGCTTATGTACAGGAACATCAGGATCGGACAAGCGCCATCTGCTGTACAAATTGAAAAGTGCAGGTCTAGCTATTGTAAGAGAATAGTGACACTATGGTAGCAAATGATCAATGTGTTCGCAGTGAAGCTAGGGGGAGCTCTTCTCTGAAACTTTCTCCCTAAGCCTTTGTTAATGTGAGGTCTTATAATATAAAACTTTGATACATCGGAGATCTCTCCATTGTACCTCTTAGATGAGTATAAGGAATTACAGGCAAGAGGTCATATATTGTCCCTATACATATATTAGTGGCACATTCTTCATGTCTTTCTTTTTTTTAACCAGGTCGACCTTCCTCCATTTCTTTTCGTGCTAATTTGATGGGGTTCCCCGATCTGCCAAGATGGTTACGCTATACCCAGCGCTCTCCCTGGCACAGTGCATTTTTATATGGTACCCCTACCAAGCCTGGGAAGCATGTCATAGAGGTATAGAGAATTAAGTTGTGGAGTCATTGCGGTAGTCGCCTGCGTATTTACTAATTCCCCTGAAACCTTTCTCAATGATTGTCTTACAGTTAACTGTATACAACCGGGACACCTTCGAAATCTTTAGAGAAAAGATTATTTTTAACATTCTTTCTGCAACAGGTAAGTGGCTCATACTACAAGAAGCTGAGATCTGTGCTGCTGTATGCAGATCCCTTATAGATCTTGTCACTTCTTTTAATGAGGACCTGCTTGTGATCAGCTGATTGTGATATGTCTGCCAGTTGGAGTTGTCGGTAACCTTAACATATTTCCAGCAGCGACCCCGCAGGAGAAATGTAGTATTACATGACAAATATTTAAAGCCTGTTTTCAGTAGGTGAGCATGATTTCAGTAAGTCTTAGGATATGTGCACATGGTGGGGTTTTTTTCTGGCAGATTTTGCATGAAACCTACCTGAAAAAGGGCTAAAAAAAACATAAAAAATAATGATGATATGCAAAGCAATGTCAAATCGGCTGTGCATATAAGCCATTTTTTTAGCATTTTTTTTTTTTAAAGAAGTGACCTGACCATCCTTCAGATAACTTCTGCGTGGAAGCTGTCTCATATACATATATAAAATAATTTAAAAAAAATTCTGGCAGCAAAGATGTCTAAGGAGGCAACAAAGAAGAAGCTTCATTGTACTGGTGGACATAAACAGAAGAGGACCTCTGTACAAGAACAATATAGGGGCCTTTTTCAGTCCAATAGGTCATCATAACGCACAATTCCACCTGTTTTGGAAGTGAAAATAGGCCCCTTCCCTCTTGGGGCCTTGTGCGGCTGCACAGGCTGAACCAATAATATATCTGCCCCTGCTTCAGTGTATAAGATGGTAAGATGACGTATGCACATACCCTTCCAAGCCCTCAGGTGCTGTTGTCAGTGGCTCCATGATCTGCCTAAAATAAGGGAATATTCGAAAGAAGGCCCACATCTTTGACATTGTCCCTTACACAGCATACGCACTGATCTGTCAGAATTCAGAAGCAGGAAATTTACGCACCTGCTTAGTTAACAGTGAAACGCAGCCTAGATCTCATCTTCCAGGACCCCTGTGCATATTTAGCAAAGCTTATATCGTTTTTTTAGGTTTGGGGTATGGGAACAGATAAAGTCCAAAATCATATTGAGAGGCTTTGTCCGGGACTCAGATAGTAAAGACGTAAACTAAGGATAGGTTGTGAACATCAGTGGGGGGTTAGCCATGTATGTAGTCGGAAGACCTCAGCTCCACACACCATGTAGTGATCGTTCTTGGTCACCACAGCTCAGCTGATCCTTGGGGTGCTGGGTTTTTGACTTTCACCAATTTGATTGTGACAAATCATCATTATCCAAGTCTTGGACACCTCTTTAAGGATCCCTGTAGGCAAACTGATGCACTATGTCTCCACTTTTTAACACTGCATATCAGGTTATATGTGACATGTTTTCTAATGTTATTTGATTGAAAAAGACCCCACATATGGCCGAACCGTCGTTTAGTGTTTCTCAGTTATTCGGCTTCATTCCTTAGACATCAGAAGAGAGAAGTGCAATATTAATCATGTGAGCTAGAACCTGATGCCCCTATGCCGATGTGATAGGCGTAACAGCTAATATGTTGTTGATCTCCACCACTCGGTGTTACACGCTCCCTCTGTTATTGACCCATTCGTCTTGTTTGTTATCTCCCTGGTATTAATGCTTTCCTTAATTGTCCTATTTCAGATGCGCCACCTTCATATGAGGCTGAATTTCTGATTAGCAATGTGGATGTGGAAGAGATGCTCCCACCAGAAGCCCGCCACAACTTCCAGGTCCCTCTGCAGGATCTTTGGAACACCCAGCAACTTTCTGTCATGAACGTCACGTCAGCTCTGGACAAAGGGGGTAGAGTGCCACTACCACTGCCCGGACTAAAAGAAGGGTATTTATACAGATGAGCAAGCAACGATTCTCACAGCCCAACACAAATGGCTACTGACAATGAGATCTTACTGAGTCCAGAAGGCGGAGATCTGAGGAGCTGCGGATTAGAGGGATCAGTAAATTGTGTAATAGCTTAAAACATATTGGGGCACATTTATAGAGCACCAAACTGTGGCACATAATGCTGCATCAAGTTTTAGACCTATTTGTTATGTTTTCATGGTACGGGTACATAGGCCATGCTCAGATCAAAATACTCAGCTCAAACCTTGGGTCTCCTGTCCTGAGCCAACTGTTTATGGGAACACTCCTGCTGGTAGATGCCCTCAGTCCACCCAGAGAATGGTCACTTCTGGGTAGGCTTTACATAAACCCTGCACTTTTTCGACCCAGTAGTCTTGGGACGTTGACAAGTGACAACTAACCTTCAGTTCTTTGACTATCTCGGGGGCCACGTATTATTGCATTTACTCCATTGATGTGGATTAAAGTTAATTGTTTTGTGGTGGTTTTTGGGGTGCGCTAAAATTATTATACTACTCCATTCTAGTTTGGATCTTTAATTATTATTATTTAAGTTCATCTGGTGAATGTACGTGTTAATGTGGGACTAGGGGGTGGCAACCGTCCTCTGAAAAAATCATTTGGCTATTAGTGCCCGTATGGCTTTACATGCCCATACACTACTATTATCCAATAAATATACACTCCAGAAGAACACATGGATGGCGCTAATTAAAGAAAAAGGAAAACCTGCGTCGTCAGTGGTCTCTATTGTAGTCACCCACATGGCAGTTAAGGGGGCGTGAAAGTTTAGCTGAGATTATGAGGAATTACACGTTTTCAAATGACAATATTAACATTGTATTATAATGAAACGCCCCTTTAAAGGGGT
This sequence comes from Ranitomeya imitator, assembly GCF_032444005.1. Lineage (NCBI taxonomy): Eukaryota > Metazoa > Chordata > Amphibia > Anura > Dendrobatidae > Ranitomeya > Ranitomeya imitator. The sequence continues at coordinate 492,420,740 of NC_091283.1, read as the reverse complement.
TATTTGGGACTATTTAACGTTTTTACTGTTGACTTAAGGACTAACAGGCAGATATTTGCTAACTACCTGTCTGCTCTACTTGGCGTTGATATCTGCTGGCACAGAGCAGCTCTCCTGCCATGGATTCAGTGGCTTCTGCTGACGTCATGTTGACAGAGCAGTGGCTTCTCTTCCGCGCTCTCCTGTTAAATGCTGATGTCATGCTGATTGACAACATGATCTGCCCTGGCTAATTGTCAATCAGCATGACGCCAGGCTGTCACACCCCATCGACAGAGCAGTACAGAAAAGGAAGATCTGCTCTGTTAATGTGAATCAGCTGAATCGCCAGCAAGAGCGGACAGTGCTGGGTAGAGCAGGCAGGTAGTTAGCAACTACCTCACTGTTAATTTTTAGGTCTTTAGTAAAAAGAAAAAAAAATTCCTGGATAACCCCCATAAGAGAAATGATTTATTAGCAACGCTACCTAGAGTATTGTAGACACCAAAACATTATCTATTTTTTTAGGCTGGGGGCACAGCTACTTTGGATCTGATCGAAGCCAAAGATGGTTGTATGCGATGCAGCATAGTGGAAGGGCATGGGGTCGCACTAAAATCCGCCAGATACTATGACTGAGACATGCAAGCTGAAAAATCCATGTGTTGTGGCTTTGCTTGGTAATGAGTCCCTATTGTCCTGTATTACGCTGCAAGGTTGCACGGTCTTACAGCACTTGTGCCGTAGCCAAAGTCGCCATGTAGCACCGGCCTTAAAGCCTGCAACCTGCGTCTCTCCAGACGACGTTAAAGACATGTCAGAGTATGCTGAGACTTGTAGTGCTGCTGTAGCTTGAAAGCCAGAGGTCTAGACTGACCTTCCTGTTTACCAGCAGAGGTTGTACATCCAGCAACGTCCCTTTAATCCTCCCAGCAGCAACATCTGTGCAGTATTAAAGTCTGCGCTCTCAGAAAGTAATCCTGTGCCGCATTAGCCGTCATTAATGTCACTGCCATCCGCGTACGTCCGCGCTCCTGTTACTTCACAGGACGTGCCTTTAATTACATTCAGGGTAATGCCAGGAGTGCCATCTTCAAAGCGCATTTAGCATTTTCTAGTTAACATGTCATTGGAACTATAAGCCACTCAGTGAGGCTATGTGGGTCGCCTGTTTCTGGGAAAGCTGTGTGACAACTAGTACCAATGCCATCAATAACAAAGCACCCAGCTTTCCTAATCCCCTGAATAGCATTCCTGCCTAGTAATGCAATGGTATATTCCCTCTTTTTTATATCCCTGCTTAGCAAGGTCTGGGAGACATGGATGACGACACAAACGAGAGCTGTTATAGCAGACAATAGTTATCACCCAACTTTACCATTTTCAATTAGTAAATGATATCTTTCCAGCTGCATCCAGGCACCTCTAGGGGGAGCTAAGTGTGTGTACATTTATGCAGTAAGCACCAAGCTCAATAGGAGCTGTATACATCTGTATGTAGTGACTTCCCCCTAGTGGCAGCTGCGTGTAACTGCTATGAGAGTTCATTTCACAGACACCTTTTGTGTCCCTTTCTCCCATATGAGTAGACTAGTACGATTAAAGTTCCTTAGTAGATGTGGGGCTCCATTGGAAATTTTGCATTGGGTCCCATCAGTTTCAAGTTATGGAACTGCTGGTTACACTCCTAAATTTGCCTGGACTGTCCTAATTATTCTACTATAGTCCCAAATGTGGGTGGTCCTTCCTGGCAGGTGTTGCGAGCATCGGGGGCATTCTTGGGCAGGGCTTGGGGCAGGACTTAAACATCCTCCATCCCCCCAACACTAAAGTTGTTAATTTTGGACAAACCTGTAGGCCACTAACCTGCACATTTTAACAAACCATCTCATGACAATCCCCAACTGAGCAAACGTTGATACCAAAATCTAAAGATTTCACTACAACTAACCAGTTGCCTTTGTACAGTGTGTTTGTAAAGGTGGGATCTGTTGTACCCTTCCCTGAGTGTCTTTACGAGACCCAAAAGCCGCAGATCCAACAACAGTGCAAAGAAGGAAAGAGACCAGTGCTGTGTCCTCAACTCTTGGCAAATGACTTCAGCATAGACTGGTGCAATGTGACCTTGGTGAGTACCATGCGTAGTACTGCATATGGCCACCAGGTGGCGTAGGCTCACACAACAATTCACAAGTTAACAAAATGCATGTTTTTTTGTAAAAAATTATGCAGCGCTAATCTGTTGAAAAAATATGAATGTTTATGCGGAATTTGCTATGTAGCCAATTATTTCTTTTTATGCATAAAAAAAAAAAAAAATCTCAGGCCATCATAGAAAATTCCTTTAATTCATAACCAATCCAGTAATTCCAATAATCCAGCAGCCATTGTAACCAGTTAGTAATGTTCTCTGATTTAATAATTATATTTTTTTACATGCTTCTCTATCTCCATTTGATCATTCAGAACATTTAATAATCCGGAGCCAAAATATGACCTGATAAATGCCGAGCTTCCATTGGTTTATGTTACAGGTAGATGAGTCGGGATCCTCTCCTTCTCCTCGTAGTTTTCAGCAGCTGGAATGGGATGCGACATTTAATCCTCCTTCTAATGAATTAGGTGAAATTGACTACATACCGGATTACCTGCTGACAATGTTACTTCCTATCCTCATCGCTGTGTTGCTGTGCATCCTGCTTTCCTATATTATGTGCTGCCGCAGGGAAGGAGTGTAAGTACAGAGAAGCAAAATGCAAGAGTTGTGTTCTCCCACTGTCCATAGGAAATCATACTGCTGTATAAGGGCTTTGCCTATCCTCAATGTGATTTACCAGTAGAATGTGAGTTGGCAGGGGTCCGGATCAATTTCTGTCTCTTGGGCACCTCTATTTTAAAGATAGGACCAAAACTAGGAGATTGGGGAGACATTGTTACTTCATGAAGATGGTTGTGCCTAAGCTCAAGATGTAGACATACTGTAGGATAGTGGTGAAGATGAAGGGTATAAGGAGTAGCATCAGCGATTATGGTGAGACAGATGCTGTATGCGGTAGATTGTGGAAGATAGTAGGGATCATTTCATGGAGGATGTAGTAGATGGGATTATGATAATTAACATGGTGTTTGGGATGAAGGCACGGTGTTAAGGATCATATGATTAACATGGTCATAATGACTGGAGTGATGATAGAGATCATGATGATAGGTGTATGGTTAGGGATAATGATGGGTGACATGGTGTTAGGGATCATGATAACTGGTGAGATTTCAGGGATCATGCTGATTGGGGTGGTTTCAGGAATTATGGTGATTGGTGTGATGTGAAGGATCATGATCATTGGTGAGGTGTTAGGGATCACGGTGACTATTGTGGTGTGAATGCTCATGAAGATGGGATACAGCACTGTGATCAATGATGCGGTATTGGGTAGCAATACTCTATGTAAAGTCTTGTCTAAAGTCCACTTTAAGGGAGGATATTAGCGAAGGAAATGAGGATGTCGAGTCCATATGGGTCGAAATTCATGGAGGGAAAAATGGTAACAAAATTCTCATTGGGGTCTGTTACAAACCCCCAAATATAACAGAAACCATGGAAAGTCTACTTCTAAAGCAGATAGATGAACCTGCAACCCATAATGAGGTCCTGGTTATGGGGGACTTTAACTACCCGGATATTAACTGGGAAACAGAAACCTGTGAAACCCATAAAGGCAACAGGTTTCTGCTAATAACCAAGAAAAATTATCTTTCACAATTGGTGCAGAATCCAACCAGAGGAGCAGCACTTTTAGACCTAATACTATCTAATAGACCTGACAGAATAACAAATCTGCAGGTGGTCGGGCATCTAGGAAATAGCGACCACAATATTGTGCAGTTTCACCTGTCTTTCACTAGGGGGACTTGTCAGGGAGTCACAAAAACATTGAACTTTAGGAAGGCAAAGTTTGACCAGCTTAGAGATGCCCTTAATCTGGTAGACTGGGACAATATCCTCAGAAATAAGAATACAGATAATAAATGGGAAATGTTTAAGAACATCCTAAATAGGCAGTGTAAGCGGTTTATACCTTGTGGGAATAAAAGGACTAGAAATAGGAAAAACCCAATGTGGCTAAACAAAGAAGTAAGACAGGCAATTAACAGTAAAAAGAAAGCATTTGCACTACTAAAGCAGGATGGCACCATTGAAGCTCTAAAAAACTATAGGGAGAAAAATACTTTATCTAAAAAACTAATTAAAGCTGCCAAAAAGGAAACAGAGAAGCACATTGCTAAGGAGAGTAAAACTAATCCCAAACTGTTCTTCAACTATATCAATAGTAAAAGAATAAAAACTGAAAATGTAGGCCCCTTAAAAAATAGTGAGGAAAGAATGGTTGTAGATGACGAGGAAAAAGCTAACATATTAAACACCTTCTTCTCCACGGTATTCACGGTGGAAAATGAAATGCTAGGTGAAATCCCAAGAAACAATGAAAACCCTATATTAAGGGTCACCAATCTAACCCAAGAAGAGGTGCGAAACCGGCTAAATAAGATTAAAATAGATAAATCTCCGGGTCCGGATGGCATACACCCACGAGTACTAAGAGAACTAAGTAATGTAATAGATAAACCATTATTTCTTATTTTTAGGGACTCTATAGCGACAGGGTCTGTTCCGCAGGATTGGCGCATAGCAAATGTGGTGCCAATATTCAAAAAGGGCTCTAAAAGTGAACCTGGAAATTATAGGCCAGTAAGTCTAACCTCTATTGTTGGTAAAATATTTGAAGGGTTTCTGAGGGATGTTATTCTGGATTATCTCAATGAGAATAACTGTTTAACTCCATATCAGCATGGGTTTATGAGAAATCGCTCCTGTCAAACCAATCTAATCAGTTTTTATGAAGAGGTAAGCTATAGGCTGGACCACGGTGAGTCATTGGACGTGGTATATCTCGATTTTTCCAAAGCGTTTGATACCGTGCCGCACAAGAGGTTGGTACACAAAATGAGAATGCTTGGTCTGGGGGAAATTGTGTGTAAATGGGTTAGTAACTGGCTTAGTGATAGAAAGCAGAGGGTGGTTATAAATGGTATAGTCTCTAACTGGGTCGCTGTGACCAGTGGGGTACCGCAGGGGTCAGTATTGGGACCTGTTCTCTTCAACATATTCATTAATGATCTGGTAGAAGGTTTACACAGTAAAATATCGATATTTGCAGATGATACAAAACTATGTAAAGCAGTTAATACAAGAGAAGATAGTATTCTGCTACAGATGGATCTGGATAAGTTGGAAACTTGGGCTGAAAGGTGGCAGATGAGGTTTAACAATGATAAATGTAAGGTTATACACATGGGAAGAAGGAATCAATGTCACCATTACACACTGAATGGGAAACCACTGGGTAAATCTGACAGGGAGAAGGACTTGGGGATCCTAGTTAATGATAAACTTACCTGGAGCAGCCAGTGCCAGGCAGCAGCTGCCAAGGCAAACAGGATCATGGGGTGCATTAAAAAAGGTCTGGATACACATGATGAGAGCATTATACTGCCTCTGTACAAATCCCTAGTTAGACCGCACATGGAGTACTGTGTCCAGTTTTGGGCACCGGTGCTCAGGAAGGATATAATGGAACTAGAGAGAGTACAAAGGAGGGCAACAAAATTAATAAAGGGGATGGGAGAACTACAATACCCAGATAGATTAGCGAAATTAGGATTATTTAGTCTAGAAAAAAGACGACTGAGGGGCGATCTAATAACCATGTATAAGTATATAAGGGGACAATACAAATATCTCGCTGAGGATCTGTTTATACCAAGGAAGGTGACGGGCACAAGGGGGCATTCTTTGCGTCTGGAGGAGAGAAGGTTTTTCCACCAACATAGAAGAGGATTCTTTACTGTTAGGGCAGTGAGAATCTGGAATTGCTTGCCTGAGGAGGTGGTGATGGCGAACTCAGTCGAGGGGTTCAAGAGAGGCCTGGATGTCTTCCTGGAGCAGAACAATATTGTATCATACAATTATTAGGTTCTGTAAAAGGACGTAGATCTGGGGATTTATTATGATGGAATATAGGCTGAACTGGATGGACAAATGTCTTTTTTCGGCCTTACTAACTATGTTACTATGTAATATGATTGTTACTGTATTATTATACAACTTGTGTGAATTTATTCTCACACTTATTTTTTTTTTATTCCAAGGCAAAAGAGAGACGCTGAGGCATCCGAGTGAGTATCAGAACTTCTTTCTTCTTCTTTAAAGCAGCTCCCCAGCAATATTTTTTGCCTGTATAATATAGCATAGGCTAGCAATAAATAATGATGCAGAGGCTCCTTGTGAATACTTCTTTGAGTTGATGTGACATTTATACATATTTGCAAACTTCCACAGATCGTCCTGGAGGCTCTCAGGACAAAAGGGAGACTCTCCGGACTCCTATTTAAGCAAATCTCCCAGGCCATCATGAAAATGTCAGAAAACTACATTAATTTACCAATTTCCAAGGTTTCTTGTGCCACAGAGCCTCAGGTGGCATGGATGGGGGTGAAGAGAATGTAAACTTGGTGTGCAGCATTGAAAGGGGCATGCCCATGTCACACATTTTCACCAGCATGCTGTGTGTGACACTTAGCTATTCATCTCCCTGATGTTCACTATCTGTAGTTGGTGGATCACTATTTTTGATTTATTTTTCCTATCTGATGTGGTCAGGGCTCCCACCAAGAATTTTAGGGACACATTCAGGCAAAATGTTCAAGCCCCCTTGAGACTCACAGACATTTGACACATGTTAACTGAATGCTACAATACTAATCATTAATAAAAGAAAACCATAATACTAATATTACCACATGTGACATTTTACACAGGAGCTCTGTACATGGTATACAGTGTACAGTGTAAGTGTACAGGTAATACAGTGATATTATACATAGGATCTCTACATAGTGTATAGGTAATACAGGGATCACCAGTGACATTATACACACGATCTCTGTATATAGTGTCAGTGTACAGATAATACAGGGATCACCACTGACATTATACACAGCAGCTCTGTATATAGTGTATACTGTACAGGTAATACAGGGATCACCATCCTGCCCCCATCTCCCATATGTCCTCTCATTTTGCCCGCAGACCCCACATGTCTTCCCATCCTGCCCCTAGGCCCCATATGTCCTCCCATCCTGCCCCCAGGCCCCATATGTCCTCCCTTCCTGCCTCCAGTTCTCATATCTCCCTTCCTGCCCCCAGGCAACATATGTCCTGCCATCTTGCCCACAGGCCCTGTATGATCTCTCATCTTGGCCTCATGCAAAAAATTATAAACAGTTTCTCCTTACCTGGCCGTGGTCCAGCGGCATCCTCTTCCGTATCCATTTTGAGGCACGGATTCGCTAGTGCAAGGTAGTGACGTCATACGGCAGCGATGTGTCTAATTGAGTGGTGGCTATTAATTATTGACTGGTAGCTTCCTGCACAGCAATAGATTTTAACTGGACATGCATCCGAGGATGCATGTCCCAGTTACTGAATTTGCCGTATCCTACCCCTGGGCCCCTGTGAGCAGCAGCAAAAAGAGGGGGGCCTGGACGGGGCCCCCCTCCTCATTATGCTCACCAGGCTCCATATGCCAGAAAAGGCAGTAATGCCCTGATGGCGGCCCTGGATATGGTTCCTTTAATGCAGATTACATTTGCCATGACATTTGTTGGTTTTCTAAGATAGGAAGGGGGAGGAGTGGTAGAGAGCAGACTCTTAATAGATTTTACTTGCTATACTGTAACGTTTACAGTATAGCATGTAAAATCTGTTGAGAGTCTACGCTCCACCACAGTGAACCCTACCAAATGTTGTATGTCTGCGTCCTATGAAATACAACATCAGCTTGTTTCTTCTCCTAACTACATCTAATAGGTTTCTCCCCGTCAGCTTACAAGCAGAAGGCAGGGGAGCAGTGTGAGTTTGCATATCATAGGCTACATTGGATATTCTACACACAGGCATCATAACAGCACACTGTTTGTGGAGTATAAGCAGAGAAATTTGGAGGCAGAGATGGGTGCGGATGGGAAGTATCTGAGAGCTGCTAAGTGGGATATGATAGGTGATTCAGTCATCCAGTAGTTCAGAAATCAGAGACAGATTTCAGATCTTTTTACCGTATTTTAAGTGTCCTTAAAACCTCTTTACTTAAGTGCTCAGCTTACCAGGGTGCTCCTAAATTAGTTTGGGTGGCTACTAAGATGGTTGCAGTTAAGCTTTTTTGAGCTTGTGTGAAGAGGCAGGCTTGTTGACACTCCCTTGGTACCCAGCACTAGGGGCACATTCACATTTAGACCCACTGCAGTTCTGCACTGCTATCTAGAACCAGGCTCTGGCTCCAGAAGTTTCAATGTTCATTAAAGGTGGTGTTTTTATGATGCCACTCTATATTATACGTACTTTATGTGCCCATCATGTTGTATCTGGTTCTTACCATTGTATCATTTATCATGTGTGATGGCTTGTGCTTCACAGACTCCAGCTAGTTCATCAACAATCAATCTTCTCCAACACGGAAGAGCTACGGCATATGGCTTCCAACAGGGATGTTCCTCGACCCCTTTCCACGCTGCCCATGTTCAACGCCCGCACTGGACAAAGGACATCCCCGATGGAGTTTTCAGATGATAGCGCCCATGTACCTCTCATCCTGGCGCAGCAATAAATGTTCTCCAGACCCTTCACCAATGCTCAACAAGGTATATAGTATATACAGAGGATGAAGACAACCCTATGTGTGAGTGTATGAGGTGCACAGACAGTTTATGTTCTGTTGTATATAGAAAACACCACTCATAGAAAAATAATGGTGACCTGTAATGGTACATGTATTGACATTTTATATCTGCAATAGTGTGCTTACGTCTTTTACTCTTCCTAGGAAATGAAGTCATCTGGGAAGTTGATCTCTGAAGGAATTAATCCTGCAAAATGATGTTTCCTGCTATAGTGTATTTTGGTGTTAATGTAGTCAATGGTTACATAATAAGCTGCGAAATAAAGTTACCGCCGTCAGAATATACAGTATACCAGCTAAATACCCTTCTCACCTCTCTGGGACGCAACCTCTGTGAGATCTGAGATGGTGGTCATACTGGTTGTCATCTCGCCTTCCAAGGAACAGATATAGTTAACAATCAGCTTCGTCACATAGAAATAACACAGAATCACATAACATTTTACAATTTCGTTTATTAGATTATGGTATAATTTACAGTCAAGTGATGACAGAATAAGTAATAAAGGGATATTGTTACGACAAACTTTGCACTGCCATAAAAGCCTGGTTTGTAAGGTCCTACAGCAATCCTGATAATGGGGGTGCTCAGATATTATTCCCTGTCATGAGATCAATACCTATGAAAGTTTTAGGGTGTATATGCCATAGAAAACTGTTTGGAGGTCAGACACTATGGAACATTAGGTAATTATAAAAAACTGGAAAAAAAGAGAGAGGTGCCAGGACCAAGTTGCAACACTGTTATTAAGAACAATACTTTTATTGAATGCAATTTAAAAAAAATCATACAATATAATCAAAGCAGATGCCGAAAATGCAAGTACGGACAACAAAGACAATTGTTGGGTGAGCCAGTTGAAAATATCCATGATTATATATGAATATATGAATGGATATGACAAGATATGAATTATCATAGGGTTGGTTCATCAATGTAAATATTAAGGATTTCTAATTATTTAATAATGCAATGCAGGTAGCCAAGAATATATAAGGCTCAATAGCAGTAAGTAGTAGAGTAGTGGATCTATACAGGGGATTGCATAAAATATACTCAGAAGAAATCACAAGTACATGGATACGATCAGCTGACCCACCAACAGACCCGACACGTGTTTCACAACAGCTTCATCAAATCCACTACTCCACTACTTACTGCTATTGAGCCTTATTGCTATTGAGCATTACTGCTATTAAGTCTTATTGCTATTGAGCCTTACTTATTCTGGGGTACCTGCATTGCACTATTATATAATCAGAAATCCTTTATACATGTTCTCTGTTTATTACATGTTCTATATTTATTGATATGGGCATTAATGAACCAGCCCTATGGTAAATCATATATAGGTTATATATATTCATATATATATATTCATGGATATTTTCGACTAGCTCACCCTCCAATTGTCTTTATTGTCTGTACCTGCATTTTCGGCATCTGCTTTGATTATATTGTCTGATTTTTTTTTAAATGTCTTCAATAAAAGTATTGTTCTCAATCACAGTGTTGCACCTTGGTGGTGACACCTCTCTCTTTTCATATACATATCCATGTGCCTCATGGGAACCTTAACTATTTAGTAAAATAAAAATTTGGGCTTTTTCAGATTTATTTAATTATAAGAAACACCATGAATATAAAGTCAAGTTTGTTATGCAGATACTTTCCTTCATATGCTTTGTGTTCAGTGCTCATGTGATGTCCATAATGGTCCTCCCAGATATAATCTCACATAAGGGGGAGACCAGAGACTGAAACCTCCACTGATCCGGAGGGCAAAGCTCTTATCAGGATCTGTAACATAGTAACTGTAACATAGGAAACTGTAAATGGTCTTGTAAATTATTAATAGCTGCTGCTGTGAAAAACGGATTGTATACGGATGACAAACGAGCAAAAGATTTTCCGAGTTTTCTGTATTAAATTATGTACGATTTTTTTATAGGCTCTTGTGAATGTGCCCTTACAATGAAGTTCATTGGGGTTCAATAAGTTTTTTGCGGTTTTGACAGAAAAGAGCTATTTTTTCTGTGAAATGCAACCGAATCTGCAACAGAGGCATCTAAGGCTACGTTCAGACTAGCGTTGCGCGCCGCTGCGTCGGCGACGCAACGCACGACGCACACAAAAACGCGGCAAAACGCACGCAAAAACGCTGCTTGTTGCGTTTTCTTGGTCCGACGCTAGCGGCAAAAAAGACGCAATTGTTGCAAAACGCAACACACAAAAACGCATGCGTCCCCCATGTTAAACATAGGGGCGCATGACGCGTGCGTCGCCGCTGTGTCGCCCGACGCTAAGGCGACGCACACTAGCAGAACGCTAGTGTGAACGTAGCCTAACAGATTTGCCATTGCGGATGTGAACAGAGTCATACAATCCTGTAATTCCCATTCATATCAATGGAGAGTGACTGCATGTTGTCACCCCCTTTTCATTAACCATTGGGACTCCCTTGTTCTTGAGCCTAGCATGAGTTCCCCTCTAAGTTGACATTTAGAACATATCTATCTTCATTATGACGTATCATGACATATTTCTTAGTATTATACCCACTCAACTATTTCATAAGTTTATGTCTTATTTTGAGATACCCATAGTCATATCTACTGACAGTATGTGTGCTAAATTGAGTGTGCTATATCATATACATGTGCGGATGCTTACATATGGTCACATTTTGGGGTCTATGCTGTGACTACAACATCAGGACCACCTGTTTTTCTAGTGACAAAAACTTAGATTATATCAAAGAATGCTAAAGTGATCCAGGAATCTAGGTGAGGTGAGCAAATGTGGGCCCTGAAATGATAGCATTTTCACTATATCATATATTTATCTATAGTATGTATGTATGTATATATATATATATATATATATATATATATATATATATATATATATATAACACGCAAATACTTATCACTTAGGCAGCTCACATTTTTAGTCTTTGTACCTTATAGGGTTTCCTCCTCTGCTCCTTTTTATGCCACAAGGACTTGAATTGTCTTCTGAAATTCTCACCATTCTGGGTTAATGTTCTGGAATCATTTGTCCCCATGTGTTCCATCCTTTTTTGTGGTCTCCATATGCTCCATCTTTACCTTTCATCGTGTGATTCATATGTCTTTTCATGCCTCTGGAGTTGGCTTTACTTCTCCAGTTCTCTGTCAGTCTATGTCACTTGTAGTGTCTTCTGAACATTGGTTCTGTAGACTCAGCATCCCTTTCTGTATTCTCTGTTCCTCCTCTTCCTTTCTGGCTTTACTACACCCATTGACACTATTTTTCCTTTTCCCTTAAGTACTTAATGTAGACTGCTACATCTGTATAGAACCCCCTTATCTTGACCTTCTCACTTTCAAACCTCTGTAGATACTTCTAGACATACTTTGCTAGCATCATAGACCCTATAGAATCCTTTATCTCTACTGTAGTGCTCCTCAACCAGTGTAGACCCTATAGAATCCTTTATCTCTACTGTAGTGCTCCTCAACCAGTGTAGACCCTATAGAAACCTTTATCTCTACTGTAGTGCTCCTCAACCAGTGTAGACCCTATAGAATCCTTTATCTCTACTGTAGTGCTCCTCAACCAGTGTTTCCCTAGCAGTTGTCAAACTACAACTCACAGCTGTCAGGTTATGCTGGTAGGTGTAGTTAGCAACCAGTACAAAATTACATGTTGGTGGTGACTCCTCTAAATAAATAGCTATGCCTTCTCATAGATCCTTTTCCTGTCTATGTAAACCCCGCTACAACTTCACATGTACGCCTCTTTTTTTCAGGCTGTTAGAGCATGCTGGAAATTGTAGTTTCAGTGTCATATGTCGTAGATCTGTGATCCACACCCACCACATCTATGTCTCCTGGTAGACCCTTCTTCTATCTCTGAAGACCTCACACCCTTTTTACACAAAGACCAACTATTAGCAGATCCACAGGTTTGAGAGAACTTCTCTAAATCCACATCTTTGTTTCCCCTGTGGACCTTACTGACATCTCTGCAGTCACCCTTCTCTTTCTACACTTACAACTTTTTTTTCCAAGTTCAACATTATGGGTTTTAATCCAGAAGGGGAGCCAGAGATTACCGACTTCTACTACTATCGATTAACCACATCTATGCCTCCTAGATCCTTCTTTGTTTCAGAAGACTCTACTTCTACCTCTTCACTGTTCTTTGCATTTCTTGCTCCCTATAGAAAGTCTGTTTTAGTCTCAAAGCCTCAATAGTCCTATGATGCACCTTACCAGACATCCCTATGTCTTTGGCCAGATCCTCTCTTATTCTCCAAGTCTTCAGATGCTCTGCTCCTTCCTCTCTCGTCTCACTGGCCTTTGCACCTCTTTCCACTCCTGCCTCCCACACTGGTTCCTGTTTGTACAGAACACCCCACTCCCTCTCCGACATACACAATGTGTTCCCAGTGAAATACAACAAAAAGCCTTTTTATTTAGAAAGCCTGAGTCTAAAGTTCACATATGGAGAGTATCTACACTAGCTTCTCATCCAAACCACCAACGTCCTAGGAGGCAGAGTTTTTTTTAACTCTTGTTCAGCCAGTAAACTAACAGGGAATCCGGGTCTTTACAATAATGCAGTGTTACTTTACGTAAAGAAATTGTATGGGATGTGAACAAAGCATCAGCTGTGAATGGGCTAAGTTTCTCTAGCAAATCATTTTCATGGACAAGAGTGGCGCGTTTAAAAAAATGCAGATCTGGTTTTCTAATTCTGAACATACTCCCAAGATTGTAACCTGTTGACTTTGGGAAATGTTATAACTGTTGAGGAACTACATCACCCAGCATTCTCTTTCCTTAGAACATGATAAGCCGCTGGTTGTTTACAGTTTGGGTCTTCTCCATTCAACCACAAATCAAAATGTAGTTTCTGTTCTATGATTTTTCTTTTTCAGCCTATTAGATGTGTTACCTGCTAAATATCTATTGTGATCAGCCATTGTACAGCGTCACATGATTCACGGTTTTGGGTCTCACCTCTGAGCGGTGTACATGCACAGATACCTCCATCTATTTGCTACCTGGATGTCTCTTCTGTCTTACCAAAGGGAGTCACAGGAAATTCATATTCTGGAGAAAAACAATGGGATCTGCAATCTGAGGATAAGCAATTTATCTCTATTATGGAAGTACCCTTTTAAAGGGAACTTGTCATGTTGAAAATAATATCTGATCTGCATTCAGGATGATATAGAGCAGGAGAAGCTGATCAGATTGATATATAGTTTTATGGGAAAAGTTTCAATAATTCTTACATTTTATTCATTGAATTCCTTAGTGTTTGTATGTACTGGAGTCCAGTGGGCGGTCCTACTAGTAATTGACAGTCCGCCCTGTATGACTGCGCATGCAGAGATAGCTGTCAGTCACTAGAAGGACCACCCACTGGACTCCTGTACATACCAACACCAAGGATTTCAATGAATAAAATACAAGTTATACTGAATCTTTTCCATCAAACCTATATATAATCCTGCTCCGCTTCTCCTTCTCTATACCGTGCTTTCCACAGATCATACTGTATGGACAACTGGACAGATTCCCTTAAAATCATCCATAGATTTCAGTGCAGATGTCTAAACCAATACAATGAACAAGGCCAAGCCATGCGCTGCGTTTCTGTTACCCTGTGTGAGTATTGCCGTAAAGGGGCTGAATACAAATGAAAAGGTGCTCCTACAATATGACGGGTGCTGCTTAGGTCAAAACGAGGTGTTGTCGAATCACTGAAGTAAATCAACAATGTTCGTTTTATTGAGAAATATTAAATGAACAACACATTTTAGCACAGCACACGAGTGTACCTCTACAAGACTCACCTGATAATTTTGATAAAATATGCTGTTTTGAACTTGTTTCAATATTTGTTACTCCTTTTAGCTCCTTTGATTTTGCAAAAGAACTGTGGTTCTCCACTAGGCCCCTTCATTCTTCATATGGGAGGGGGACAATATTTAGGATCCTTACCGATCATGCATTGTTAATAAAAAAAAAAATCTGGAAATTTCTTCTAATGTAAAAAAAAGGGAAAATCTAAGTTGTCAAATGATAATAAAAACTTACCTATTGCCCTTGAGGTGGTATGCATTATTGTTCTAAAATTTACCCATGAGAAATGTCTCCAAAATTGTTGTTCTGCGCTCCAGCTAGACCTGGCATCTAAACAAGGATGGTCCGGTGTGGACTACAGAGAGAGATTGCTGGCTTCCGTTATTACTGATGGGAGGACCATTCTTCTACCACAATGCATTGTGGGAAGGTGGTTGACAACAGAGGCCTCAGACGAGTGTATGTGATTGAAATGGACATTAGCTTGTTTAAGGGGAACCTGTAAAATATATCATCCTTTACATGATAAAAAAAATGATCTTAAAGACATATAGGTCCCATCATTGCAGTTCCTCGATTCTTTAGCATCCATATCCCAATCCAGTTGGAGGTTGCCTTTTCATAGTAGGTCATTTACATGACTTGGTCTGTATCATTAATGTCAGGTCTTGTGTTCAAAAAATTCTGTATAATCCATACTAAGGGTTCTGAAAACAGCTAGTTCTATATAATCTATGCAATTCAACCAGCATGCGGTCATGTAGATGCCTTAGTGAAGAAAAAGGGTCCTGTTGACTTTATAAATTCCATGGATTGGGTCCTGCAGACAAATAGATGCAAGTTTTGTACCATCCAGGTAATGGGTTTTTTGGAAGCATTAGGTCTAGTCTTTGCCGTCTTTGGGGTATATTGCTCTGTAGGACCCCTCCTTGGTTGCTTGTGCCTCCTATCCTGGCCTTGGCTAATCTCAAATGTTCTGAATGTGAGAGTTTTTCATCCTTCTCATCAGGTGTCATCGCAGGGGTGGAGCTCAGGGTATAATGCCCCCATTATACCATGCTCTTCATACCAGAGAGTTGCAGGGAGACAAGGAATGCTGTGCATACGCTCTGCCTTCCTCCTCCCTTATACTACTGCAAACACACGGCCCTTGTATTTAGGTGGGGGAGCACTTTTATACCGTGTACGCAGTTCCCATGTCCCATATACTCTCCATTCAGTACAAAAATTGTCTACTTTTATTTAATGTCCTAGGTCAAGCTCTTGTCTTCGTATAATATATCATCAATCATTAGCACCTAGCATCCTGGAGTGAAATGTAATGAAATAGCTCCCCTAAATCGTTGTACAGAACGTATCCAATACCCTAAATTCTAACATTAACCTAAGACCTTTTCTTGGACGTTACTGGAGTGTAAAAAAAAATGAGCAAGATTAAAGACACTCATTTAGCCGAGGTGTAACTAGAAGATCTGAGGCCTCAATGCAGAATTTGAGGTAATTTATATTCTTGGTGTCTTCATATGTGACAGGAGAACTTAGCTCAAGGTTCGTGGTTAGACTGATACTTCTGCGTCCTCCAGCAACATTCAAAATTGGCTACATCTCCATTTATACATCTGTATGATGACACTTTTTCCATAGGGATGATACCTCAAGTTAGTTCTAGTTCCTCAGGACCCTATGTTGTGACCTCACTAAAAGCCACGTCACTGCTGTGGCCCGTGATCACGCATCCTGCTCATGTGTTGCATCATCCCGTAAAAAACTGAAGAATTCTATTAATGAGGTTTTCCCAAAATCAAATATTTTCTCCTATTTATTGATAGATCAATGGAGGTCTGACCGTTGAAACCTCCAGCAAATCCCAATAACAAGGCTTTGGAACCTCAAGAACGAGGCTTTGTTGAACCCCGTCTTAAATGGCGTGTGGGTATCCATATTTGGCCTACACCAGGGTTGTCAAACTGCATTCCTCGAGGGCTGCAAACAGGTCATGTTTTCAGGATTTCCTTGTACTGCACAGGTGATAATTTAATCACCTACACACATAATGATTGCAGCACCTTGTGCTAAGTAAACTCGCATGGATTGCGGCCCTCGAGGAATGCAGTTTGACACCCCTGGCCTACACTATATTGTGAATGGGACTGCCATAAATAGCTGAGCACTGTACTCTTCTTTCTCTGGCAGTCCTATAGACAATGAATAGAGCACCACTCAGCAGAGCATCATTACTGGGGATGCAGAGCCCCTTTTCCAGGATCGTTGTTGGTCGCAGCACCAGTGGTCATACCCAAGGATACTTAAAGAGTGCACAGGCATAGCATGAAGATGCTAGTACTATAGATGACATATGATGGTGGACAGGGGCTCCTACAGATTTTGCACTCTGGCTTAGAAGATTCAATTTATACTTAAAATGATGCCGCTAACTCTTTGTGCACCTGAAGTTGGCTGTCCTTAAGAGATCTTTGCCCCAAGTCTCACTTGACAACAAGGATCCCTTTGACTTTCATACACGACACCCTTCACAATAATCCGGCCCAGATTAATTCCCAGCTCGGTATCTTTAATCAGCGCTGTGACTGCAGCGTGGGATCTCTGTACTCTCTCGCTGTCTGCCAGATTGTTGTGGGATTGAAAGGAGAGAAGGGATCAGATGGAGAAAAGCTGCTGCTGCAGAGAGGCTGAGCTGCAGATGTGATACTTAGAATCATTTTTCAATCTGATTTTAATGACATTTTCATTGCAATTTGCAGCCCACCAATATATTATTACTTGAAAAAGTCATCTTTCAGCTAGTTGTACAGTACTGTCCCCGTTTTTGGACTGAGGGTCCTGCTTTACATTGATATCTTTCAGTTTTTCTCTTGAAATAGTATTATTACAGTACAGTATAAGAAAAGCCACATTGACTTAAAAATCTGAAAACTAACCAATCCACAAAAGACAACTTGAAAAAAGGTGCAATTTTTTGATGACTTTGTTGCAAATAAAAAACTCACTATTTTTTCCCCCCAAAATTTTTCAGTAATACAATGATAAATTGGGCCCTGGAAATTTGTGCGTATATATCCATGCATACCTAATGAGAGCAGCCATATGACTCATTGCACGGTGAGGTTTTTCCTTACTCATATACATACACTGTGTGCAGAATTATTAGGCATGTTGTATTTTGATCACATGACACTTTTTATACGTTGTCCTACTCCAAGCTGTTCAGGCTTGAGAGCCAACTACCAATTAAGTAAATCATGTGATGTGCATCTCTGTAATGAGGAGGGGTGTTGTCCAATGACATCAAAACCCTATATAAGGTGTGCTTAATTATTAGGCAGCTTCCTTTCCTTTGGCAAAATGGGTCAGAAGAGAGATTTGACGGGCTCTGAAAAGTCCAAAATTGTGAGATGTCCTCCAGAGAGATGCAGCAGTCTTGAAATTGCCAAACTTTTGAAGCGTGATAACCGAACAATCAAGCGTTTCATGGCAAATAGCCAACAGGGTCGCAAGAAGTGTGTTGGGCAAAAAAAGGGGCAAAATAACTGCCTATGAATTGAGGAAAATCAAGCGTTAAGCTGCCAAGATGCCATTTGCCACCGGTTTTGCCATATTTCCGAGCTGCAACATTACAGGAGTAACAAAAAGCGCAAGGTGTGCGATACTCAGGGACATGGCCAAGGTAAGGAAGGCTGAAAAACGGCCACCTTTGAACAAGAAACATAAGATAAAACATCAAGACTGGGCCAAGAAATATCTTAAGACTGACTTTTCAAAGGTTTTATGGACTGATGAAATGAGAGTGACTCTTGATGGGCCGGAGGCTGGATCAGTAAAGGGCAGAGAGCTCCACTCCGACTCAGACGCCAGCAAGCTGGAGGTGGGGTACTGGTATGGGCTGGTATCATCAAAGATGAACTTGTGGGACCTTTTTGGGTTAAGGATGGAGTGAAGCTCAACTCCCAGACCTACTGCCAGGTTCTGGAAAGCAACTTCTTCAAGCAGTGGTAGAGGAAGAAGTCGGTATCGTTCAAGAAAAACATGATTTTCATGCAGGACAATGCTCCATCACATGCCTCCAACTACTCCACAGCGTGGCTGGCCAGTAAAGGTCTCATAGAAGCAAAAATAATGACATGGCCCCATTGTTCACCTGATCTAAACCCCATAGAGAACCTGTGGTCCCTCATAAAATGTGAGATCTACAGGGAGGGAAAACAGTACACCTCTCGGAACAGTGTCTGGGAGGCTGTGGTGGCTGCTGCACGCAATGTTGATCGTAAGCAGATCAAGCAACTGACAGATTCTTTGGATGGAAGGCTGTTGAGTGTCATCATAAAGAAAGGTGGCTATATTAGTCACTAATTTTTTGGAGTTCTGTTTTTGCATGTCAGAAATGTTTATTTCTAAATTTATTGGTATACCTGGTGAAAATAAACAAGTGAGATTGGAATATATTTGGTTTTCATTAAGTTGCCTAATAACTCTGCACAGTAATAGTTACCTGCACAAACAGATATCCTCCTAAGACAGCCAAACCTAAAAAAAAACCCACTCCAGCTTCCAAAAATATTAAACTTTGATATTTATGAGTCTTTTGGGTTGATTGAGAACATAGTTGTTGATCAATAATAAAAATAATCCTCTAAAATACAACTTGCCTAATAATTCGGCACACAGTGTATATATATACACACAGTCTTGCTCATCGTTCTTGGCACCCATGAAGTTTAAATACATAATAATAATAATAATAATAATAATTTTTATTTATATAGCGCCAACATATTCCGCAGCGCTTTACAAATTATAGAGGGGACTTGTATAGACAATAGACATTACAGCATAACAGAAATACAGTTCAAAACAGATACCAGGAGGAATGAGGGCCCTGCTCGCAAGCTACAAACTATGAGGAAAAGGGGAGACACGAGAGGTGGATGGTAGCAATTGCTTTAGTTATTCGGAGCAGCCATAGTGTAAGGCTCGGGTGTTCATGTAAAGCTGCATGAACCAGTTAACTGCCTAAGTATCTAGCAGTAGAGACACAGAGGGCTATTAACTGCATAAAGTGAATGAGAACATAATGCGAGGAACCTGATTTTTTTTTTTTTTTTTTAAATAGGCCACACAGGGATCGTTAGGTTAATGTCTCCTGCAAAAAATGAATCAAGTGAAACAGTTTTTTTGTATAGATCACTCGTGCTAAATACAAAGGAGCAAATGATAAACAATAATTTAAAGCAAAAATAATTGGGAGGAAAAAATAGAAAAACCTAAAGCTTGCTGTGTACTGGTATTGGCACCCTTTACATTAACCCCTTCCCTACCTTTGACGCAGCGTATGCGTCATGAAAACCTGTGTCAATCCGACCTGTGACGCAGCAAATGCGTCGTGGTTGGATTGCGCTCCTGCAGGCCGGGTGAAAGGATTAACTGAAATTTCACCCGACCTGCAGGGACAGGGGGAGCCCCCCCCGTGGCTATGATCGCTCTGATTAGCTGTTGAAAGTGACGTTTCACTTTCACTTTCAATCAGAGCGATAGTAATATTTCACCAATGAAAATAGGTGAAATATTACAATCCAGCCATGGCCGATGCTGCAATAGCATCAGCCATGGCTGGAGATCGCGATCTGCCTGCCTCCCGCCATCGCCACCGATCTCCTCCCCTCCGTCCTGTCATTTGCTGTCCTCTGCTCCCCTCTGTCCTCCTGTCCGATCTACCCCCCCGCTGTCCGATCCCCCCCTCATACTTACCGACCTCCTGTGTCCCTCCCGGTGTCCGTCTGTCTGTTCCATGGGCGCCGCCATCTTCCAAAATGCAGAAGAAGCAGATTCGTTACAGGTACATTTTGATCGCTGTGATGGCTTCTATCATAGCGATCAAAATAAAAAAAATAATAAACCCCCCCCTTTATCACCCGCATAGGTAGGGACAATAATAAAATAGAGAAAATATATATTTTTTTTTTGCCCCACTAGGGTTAGGCTTAGAATTAGGCTATGTGCACACGGTGCGGATTTGGCTGCGGATCTGCAGCGGATTTGGCTGCGGATCCGCAGCGGATTAGCCTCTGCGGATTCGTAGCAGTTTTCCATCAGGTTTACAGTACCATGTAAACCTATGGAAAACCAAATCCGCTGTGCCCATGGTGCGGAAAATACTGCGCGGAAACGCTGTGTTGTATTTTCCGCAACATGTCAATTCTTTGTGCGGATTCTGCAGCGTTTTACACCTTTTCCTCAATAGGAATCCGCAGGTGAAATCCGCACAAAAAACACTGGAAATCCGCGGTAAATCCGCAGGTAAAACGCAGTGCCTTTTACCTGCGGATTTTTCAAAAAAGGTCCGGAAAAATCCCACATGAATCCGCAACGTGGGCACATAGCCTTAAGGTTAGGGTTGGAATTAGAGTTAGGGTTGGAATTAGGGCTAGGGTTGGAAATAGGGTTAAGATTAGGCTGTGGTCAGTGTTATGGTTAGGGGTGTGTTGGGGTTAGGGTTGTGGTTAGGGGTGTGTTGGGGTTAGGGTTGTTATTAGGGTTATGGCTAAAGTTGGGATTAGGGATAGGGGTGTGTTGGGTGTTGGAGTTAGAATTGAGGGGTTTCCACTGTTTAGGCACATCAGTGGTCTCCAAACGCAACATGGCGTCACCATTGATTCCAGTCAATCTTGCATGCAAAAAGTCAAATGGTACTCCCTCCCTTCCGAGCCCCGACATGCGCCCAAACAGTGGTTTACCCCCACATATGGGGTACCAGCATACTCAGGACAAACTGGGCAACAACAATTGGGGTCCAATTTCTCCTGTTACCCTTGTGAAAATAAAAAATTGCTTGCTAAAACATCATTTTTGAGGAAAGAAAAATGATTTTTTTATTTTCACGGCTCTGCGTTGTAAACTTCTGTGAAGCACTTGGGGGTTGAAAGTGCTCACCACATAACTAGATAAGTTCCTTGGGGGGTCTAGTTTCCAAAATGGGGTCAGTTGTGGGGGGTTTCTACTGTTTAGGCACATCAGGGGCTCTGCAAATGCAACATGACACCTGCAGACCATTTCATCAAAGTCTGCATTTCAAATGTCACTACTTCCCTTCCGAGCCCCGACATGTGCCTAAACAGTGGTTTACTACCACATATGGGGTATCAGCGTACTCAGGACAAACTGGACAACAACTTTCCGGGTCGAATTTCTCCTGTTACTCTTGTGAAAATAAAAAATTGTGGGCTAAAAAATAATTTTTGAGGAAAGAAAAATTATTTTTTATTTTCACGGCTCTGCGTTCTAAACTTCTGTGAAGCATTTGAGGATTTAAAATGGTTACCGCACATCTAGATTAGTTCTGCGGGTGGTCTAGTTTCCAAAATGGGGTCACATGTGGGGCAGCTCCAATGTTTAGGCACACAGGGGCTCTCCAAACGCAACATGGTGTCCGCTAACGATTGGAGCTAATTTTTAATTCAAAAAGTCAAATGGCGCTCCTTCCCTTCCGAGCCCTGCTGTGTGCCCAAACAGTGGTTTACCCCCACTTGTGAGGTATCAGTGTACTCAGGAGAAATTGGCCAATAAATTTTAGGATCCATTTTATCCTGTTGCCCATGTGGAAATGAACAAATTGAGGCTAAAATAATTTTTTTGTGAAAAAAAAGTACTTTTTCATTTTTACGGATCAATTTGGGAAGCACCTTGGGGTTAAAAGTGCTCACTATGCACCTAGATAAGCTCCTTGAGGGGTCTAGTTTCCAAAATGGGGTCACTTGTGGGGGAGCTCCAATGTTTAGGCACACAAGGGCTCTCCAAATGCGACATGTGTCCGCTAAAGATTGGAGCCAATTTTTCATTGAAAAAGTCAAATAGCGCTCCTTCCCTTCCGAGCCCTGTCGTGCGCCCAAACAGTGGTCCCCCCCACATATGGGGTATCAGCATACTCAGGACAAATTGTACAATAACTTTTGGTTGTCCAGTTTCTCTTTTTACCCTTGGGAAATTAAAAAAATTGTTGCTAAAACATCATTTTTGTGACTAACAAGTTAAATGTTCATTTTTTCCTTCCATGTTGTTTCTGCTGCTGTGAAGCACCTGAAGGGTTAATAAACTTCTTGAATGTGGTTTTGAGTACCTTGAGGTGTGCGGTTTTTAGAATGGTGTCACTTTTGGGTATTTTCAGCCATATAGACCCCTTTAAACTGACTTCAAATGTGAGGTGGTCCCTAAAAAAAATGGTTTTGTAAATTTCGTTGTAAAAATGAGAAATTGCTGGTCAAATTGTAACCCTGATAACTTCCTAGCAAAAAAAAATTTGTTTCCAAAATTATGCTGATGTAAAGTAGACATGTGGGTAATGTTATTTATTAACTCTTTTGTGTCACATAGCTCTCTCGTTTAACATAATAAAAATTTAAAATTTGAAAATTGCGAAATTGCGAAATTTTCAATATTTTAGCCAAATTTCCATTTTTTTCACAAATAAACGCAAAAATTATCGACCTAAATTTACCACTAACATGAAGCCCAATATGTCACGAAAAAACAGTCTCAGAACCGCTAGGATTTGTGGAAGCGTTCCTGAGTTATTACCTCATAAAGGACACTGGTCAGAATTGCAAAAAACGGCCAGGTCATTAAGGTCAAAATAGGCTGGGTCATGAAGGGGTTAAATAAGTATGGAAACACATTTTGACTCGCCTGCGGTAAATCACAAATGAGAATCAACTGTGATTAATTGTCGGTGCCCATGTGACATGAATTAGCCAATGAATGACGACTTCAGTGTTTTAAAAAGCCACATGGTAGGCCCTGTTCCTTTGTCACAATGGTGAAGACAAAGGAGCTGTCTGAGGACATCAGAGCTGCTATTATTAGCAAACATAAGACTTCCAAAGAGTATAAGCCATCTCCAAAGATCTTGGTATCCCAATTTCAACAGTGCGCAATGTTCTTAAGAAGTTTTGCCAAGCATGGAGCCGTAAAGAACCTCCCTGGACATGGGGGAAAGAGGAAAATTGGGAAGAGATGTGTCACGGGTTTACCGCAACAGAGAGGAGCCAGAAGACTGCAGCGTGTGATTTCTCCTACCCCTGCAATGATTAAAAGCATGTCACCTTCATATTAAACGGTGCAGGTTCCTTTTAGCAGTGCAGGGGTTAAGCTGCTCAGTTGAGAGCTCCTGGAAGCTTTCCTGCATTAAGGTTCAGCTGTTCACTGTTAGCCATTCCCCCATCCCATATAGTTTGGGTCAAGCACTCATTGTCAGAGCTAGGTTTTGCTGCATGGCTGGAGGTTGTTGGTTGTTATTTGAGAAGACTAAGGGTGGATTTATCTGTGAATGTTGGTAGATTTTGGATGTTTGCTAATTTTCATTCTTCTCCTACTTTGGTTTTACCCCATCCTCCACTCCCCGGTGTATACCTCTGTAAGTTGTGTGAGTTTATTTGTATTATTGGTATTTTCCTTTATCCCTGTTCGTATTACCTTGTTAGTCTGGATGGTGAATTACGGTACACTACTTCTTCCCTCATCCCTAGGTTGGGGAAGGGTACAGACTGAGGGTGCATTCAGCATCATCACTATCAGAAGTAATCCGGGGAAAAGGGGGAGCTAGGGTGTCCCTAGCTATAGGGACAGGGAAAGAACCCCTGGTCCCGGGACACCCGACAACAGATTCATAATAAGATGTCTTCGAAGGTTGTTGCGAATGGTGGAAAAACCATCCAAAGACCTGAAGGCCAAACTGGAACAGTCTGGAATACCATATGCCACACATTAAACCAAACAGAGCTTTATGGGCGAAGGGCAAGAAAGAAACCATTACTGACGAATAGTGTTGAGCGATACCTTCCGATATCGGAAAGTATCGGTATCGGTTTGGATCGGCCGATATTCAAAAAATATCGGATATCGCCGATACCGATACCCGATCCCAATGCAAGTCAATGGGACCAAAATATCGGAATTAAAATAAACCCTTTCTTTCCTTGTAGGTTCATTCTACCTGAAGGAAAACAACTAAGAATAATGTAGGATGTATGGGGGAGGTGGCGGAGACATTAAAGGCAATGAGGATTAGTCCAATCAAATAGAATAGCATGTTTTTTTTTTTTTTTTAAAGAAGTTCGGATTGAAAAAGATATTGAGTATGTAAATTTTTTTTATTTTGTCAGATATTGATGTTTCACTATTCCACGCCCTTCCCCTTCTTTTTTTTCTTTTTTTTTTTTTTCTTTTCCCACACTTTCATCTTCATCATCATCAGCATCCTTGACATCAACTTCTTCACCTTATTCATCTTCTTCTTCATCTTCTACCTATTTTTTTTTTTATTACATTCTTCATATTCATTTTCTTCAACTATTATTATTCTTCCTATTCTACATATTCTTTTTATTCCACTGTTATTATTCTTCCTATTCTACTTCTTCATCATATTCTCATTTGTGACAGGCATTCCCGTAGTTGTTATCTATAAAAGTTGGAAGATTACACCTTCCGTTCTGCCAGTCACAAAAGTTACATTTGTCCGCGTTCAGTTTGGCCTGCAGCATCAGGCTTTATCCAGGGGCACCACGAGGAGGAACGGACTCACCCCCATACACTGCTTAGTCTTCTTCTGCATATAATTTAGATAATATCTTTTGCTCTGATATTAAGTCTTATGCTTAATGTTCTTCTGCTCTTTGTTCTGCAGCCTCTTGTTCTTCTGCTTCTCGGTCTTCCATGTTGTCGTCTCCAGGGTCTTCGTCTCCAGTGTCGTCATCTCCGCCGTCGTCGTCTCAGCCGTCGTCGTCTCCGCCGTCGTCGTCGTCGTCGTCATCGGGGTGGTCTTCCGGGTCGTCGTCATCGGGGTGGTCTTCCGGGTTGTCGACGTTAGGGTCTTCAACTTGGAAATGTAGCAGAAGGTACAAGAAGGCTGAGAAAATGCCAAGAACCAGCTGATGGAACTGGAACTCGGATGGCTACCCGAAGGTTCAAGAGCCTATGGAACTACCGAGGACCAGCTGACGTTACTGGAACCCGGTTACTAAGCAGGAGGTACCCGTGCTAAAAAGCACTACCAAGGACCGCCTGACGTTGGCGGAACTCGGATACCCAGAAGGAGGCACCTAAGCCAAAGGCTCTGCCCGGAACCAGATGACGTTACTGGAACCAGGATGGGGAGCAGAAGGTACAAGAGCAAAAGACACTGCCGAGAACCAGCTGACGGTACTGGAACCCGGATGGGTAGCCGAATGTCCAAGAGCCAATGGAACTACCAAGGACCAGCTGACGTTACTGGAACCCGGTTACTAAGCAGGAGGTACCCGTGCCTGAAAGCACTACCAAGGACCACCTGACATTGGTGGAACTTGGATACCCAGAAGGAGGCACCTAAGCCAAAGGCTCTGCCCGGAACCAGCTGACGGTACTGGAACCAGGATGGGGAGCAGAAGGTACAAGAGCAAAAGACACTGCCGAGAACCAGCTGACGGTGCTGGAACCAGGTGGTGGACCCGAAGGCCCACAGGAGAGGAGAGAACAGCTAGGCCGCGAGGCAGCCGCAGTTACCGAACCCCAACAGTCCTACAGGGGGAGCTGGGCCTACTGGCACTACAGAACCAGCCTTGACTACCAGTTCACGCAGCCCACATAGGAAGCTCCTAAACTGGAGGCACCCTGGAGTTGGCTAACTCGACCGCCCCACGACGGGGCAAGCATAGGCGTCTCAGTGAAGTTGACACAACCCGGAAACAGCTGACGGTGCTGAAACCAGGCTTGGCACGAGGGAGTACCTGTGACAAGAACACTGCCGAGAACCAGCTGGCGGTGCTGGAACCCGGATGCGTTGCCCCAGTGTGCAAGAGCCAATGGCACGACCGAGGACCAGCTGACGGTGCTGGAACCCGGTTACTAAGCTGTAGGTGCCCGCGCTTAAAAGCACTACCAAGGACCGCCTGGCGTTGGCGGAACTCGGATACCCAGGAGGAGGCACCTTAGCCAAAGGCTCGGCCCGGAACCAGCTGACGGTGCTGGAACCAGGTGGTGGACCCGAAGGCCCACAGGAGAGGAGAGAACAGCTAGGCCGCGAGGCAGCCGCAGTTACCGAACCCCAACAGTCCTACAGGGGGAGCTGGGCCTACTGGCACTACAGAACCAGCCTTGACTACCAGTTCACGCAGCCCACATAGGAAGCTCCTAAACTGGAGGCACCCTGGAGTTGGCTAACTCGACCGCCCCACGACGGGGCAAGCATAGGCGTCTCAGTGAAGTTGACACAACCCGGAAACAGCTGACGGTGCTGAAACCAGGCTTGGCACGAGGGAGTACCTGTGACAAGAACACTGCCGAGAACCAGCTGGCGGTGCTGGAACCCGGATGCGTTGCCCCAGTGTGCAAGAGCCAATGGCACGACCGAGGACCAGCTGACGGTGCTGGAACCCGGTTACTAAGCTGTAGGTGCCCGCGCTTAAAAGCACTACCAAGGACCGCCTGGCGTTGGCGGAACTCGGATACCCAGGAGGAGGCACCTAAGCCAAAGGCTCGGCCCGGAACCAGCTGACGGTGCTGGAACCAGGTGGTGGACCCCAAGGCCCACAGGAGAGGAGAGAACAGCTAGGCCGCGAGGCAGCCGCAGTTACCGAACCCCAACAGTCCTACAGGGGGAGCTGGGCCTACTGGCACTACAGAACCAGCCTTGACTACCAGTTCACGCAGCCCACATAGGAAGCTCCTAAACTGGAGGCACCCTGGAGTTGGCTAACTCGACCGCCCCACGACGGGGCAAGCATAGGCGTCTCAGTGAAGTTGACACAACCCGGAAACAGCTGACGGTGCTGAAACCAGGCTTGGCACGAGGGAGTACCTGTGACAAGAACACTGCCGAGAACCAGCTGGCGGTGCTGGAACCCGGATGCGTTGCCTTGCCTATTAAAGATTGTCTTCCTAGAGCCCCAACTAGCGGTGTTGGAGCAAAGGGTAAGCAGGGGGAGATGAGTGTAGGCCGAAGCCTGCACTGGAGGCAGCTTTGTGTCTGCGTTGCGTTTGCAGGACACTTTGCCGGCTACACACTGGGGGAACAGCTGGCGTTGCTGAACCCCACTAACACAATGGCGTGTGTTTTTATCTGTGCAGCTAGCACTTGCGGGCAAAAACTTGCGATGTTAGAGCCCGTGTTGAAGCAGGAGGAGGAGGAGAGGAGCAGAGTGTAGGCCGAAGCCTAGTTGAACCAATTTCAAAGGAAACCTTTAACCCCCCCCTCAGGTGTTACAAAGTACAAGAGACACACCTTGTGCAGTATTAATGCTGCACAAGTGAAAGGTTGCTCTATTTCATTCTAGAAAAAGACCAAATTGAAAAATTTCACAGATTTCTCTAACATGCTCACAACCCTAGTGGGGGAGCCTCACAAAGAGAGCCACAATTCTAGGCTGGACACTCCACAATACAGAAATAATCATGAGGAAACGGAGTTACTGTCCATAAATAATCAGATTTTTATTAGTTAACAACCACAAAATACTAATATTGATACAACAAGTTTCTACAATACATATAAATATAAACCTAAAACAAAAAAGAGGGGTAGTGGTAGCAAAAGAGATGGAAAGACACTGCGTGGATATACCCAATGCCAAAAGATCCTTTCATAAAGTGCTTAGTGCAAATGAGAGCTGGGCTAGGATCAGGGCACTATACAGTATTCAAAGTACGTCATGACAATTGTAGTTGCCAATTACACTAAGCCGTGCGCAAAGGCTCAGAAAGCTATTTAGTAAAGGTATATTAATGCCTACATATAAACGTGCCCAGATAAATCTTACCCAGATGCTGGCAGTTAGGACACTCCACGCGTGGAGTGTCCTAACTGCCAGCATCTGGGTAAGATTTATCTGGGCACGTTTATATGTAGGCATTAATATACCTTTACTAAATAGCTTTCTGAGCCTTTGCGCACGGCTTAGTGTAATTGGCAACTACAATTGTCATGACGTACTTTGAATACTGTATAGTGCCCTGATCCTAGCCCAGCTCTCATTTGCACTAAGCACTTTATGAAAGGATCTTTTGGCATTGGGTATATCCACGCAGTGTCTTTCCATCTCTTTTGCTACCACTACCCCTCTTTTTTGTTTTAGGTTTATATTTATATGTATTGTAGAAACTTGTTGTATCAATATTAGTATTTTGTGGTTGTTAACTAATAAAAATCTGATTATTTATGGACAGTAACTCCGTTTCCTCATGATTATTTCTATTTCATTCTACTTGCACACGCTGAATGAAAGACATACACAATTTACCCCATTCTACAGTAAAACTGTAGTGGATGCGTGACTTGGTTTTTTGATGAGACGCAGCACAGGTGTCCAAAATAACGCCTTGGTGCTTGGCGCAGCTTCCTGAGCGTTGTTATTTGCTGTACAGGAGTCTGCGCTCTTGTGTTATCCCTTGGCAATGCCCTGTTAGCGCTGCCCATCTTATGACCTCATTTCATGTTGGCCGGTGCGGTTAACGATGGCCATAAATCCCAGACCCACAGTGGCTTTTCCTAAAGTCACACTGCGGTGCTGGGATTCGTGGCCTTGAGCAGTAAATATTTTGGCCGCTCACACACGTCCTTACACCTGCTTCAGACTGGGCGGCCTCTGCTGATCCCTTCTCGCATGCCGCGGCCATGAGGCTGCACAGTCTGAAGAAGGCGGAAGGAGATGAGTTAAGACAGGCGAAGATATGCACTGCTCGTGCCCATCAATCACACCCTCGCAGTCAAAATAATTAAGACAACGAGGAGCATTTTATTCAGGCAGGGCGGACGAACAGGCGCAAGTAGCCAACCAATGATGTCAGAAGACGGGAAGCGCTACCAAGGGGGGTGCTGCGTATCATTAGAAAGGAAAGTCACACCTCAGGGACAGTGGAATGGTCTCAAAGAGACACATTTTGTACGTGTTGAGTTCCACGTGGGCAAGGAGAAAACGTCAGCCACCTTGTACAAATGCAGCAGTACTGCTGTACAAGGTGGCTGTTATACATAGAAACACCTGGGGGGGTGGGGGGCAGGCTCCCTTCAATTTCAGTTCATGTTCCTGCGTGGCGTTTGCAGGTCACGTTGCAAGCTACACAGCAGGGGAACAGCTGGCGTTGCTGAACCCCACTGACACATTGACTGGTGTTTTTCTCTGTGCAGATTGCATGTCCGGGCAAAAACTAGCGGTGTTAGAGCCCAGGGTCAGCAGGAGGAGGAGGAGAGGAGCAAAGTGTAGGCCGAAGCCTGCACTGGTGGCAGCTTTTGGTCGGTTGTGCCAGCGTGGCTTGTGCTGGACACGATGCCGGCTACACAGCGGGGGAACAGCTGGCGGTGCTGAACCACACTAACACATTGGCTGGTGTTTTTCTCTGTGCAGCTAGCATGTCCGGGCAGAAACTGGCGTTGTTTGAGCCCAGGGTCAGCAGGAGGAGGAGAGGAGCAAAGTGTAGGCCGAAGCCTGCACTGGTGGCAGCTTTTGTTCTGTTGTGCCAGCGTGGCTTGTGCTGGACACGTTGCCGACTACACAGCAGGGGAACAGCTGGCGGTGCTGAACCCCACTAACACATTGGCTGGTGTTTTTCTCTGTGCAGCTAGCATTTCCGGGCAAAAACTAGCGGTGTTTGAGCCCAGGGTCAGCAGGAGGAGTAGAGGAGCAGAGTGTTGGCCAAAGCCTAGTTGAACCAATTTCAAAGGTTACCTTTAACCCCCCCCTCAGGTGTTGCAAGGTACAAGAGCCACACCTTGAACAGCATTATTGATGCACAAGTCAAAGGTTGCTCTATTTAATTTTGCTCCTTGCACACGCTGAATTAAACACGTACACTATTTAGCCCATTATACTGTCAAACAGTAGTGGAGGCGTGACTACTAGTCTTTTTAAGGAGACGCAGCACAGGTGTACAAATTTACACCTAGGTGCTGTGCACAGATTCCTTACCGTTGTTATTTCCAGTACAGGAAACTGCGCTCTTGTGTTATCCCTTGGCAATACCCTGTTAGTGCAGGCCGTCTCATGACCTCATTTCATGTTGGCCGGTGCGGTTAACGATGGCCATAAATCCCAGACCCACAGTGGCTTTTCCTAAAGTCACACTGCGGTGCTGGGATTCGTGGCCTTGTGCAGTAAATATGTTCGCCGCTCACACATGTCCTTACACCTGCTTCAGACTGGGCGGCCTCAGCTGATCCCTTATCGCATGCCGCGGCCATGAGGCCGCACAGTCAGAAGAAGGCGGAAGGAGGGGAGTGAAAACAGGGGAACATATGCACTGCTCGTGCCCATCAATCACACCCTCGCAGTCAAAATATATGAGACAACGGGGGGCGTTGTGTCGGGCAGGGGGGACGCACAGGCACAGCCAGCCAACCAATGATGTCAGGAGACGGGCAGCGCTAACAATGGGGGTGCTGCGTGTCATTACAAAGGAAAGTCACACCTCAGGGACATTGTAATGGTCTCTAATGAGACACATTTTGTACGTGTTGAGTTCCACGTGGGCAAGGAGAAAAAGTCAGCCACCTCGTACAAATGCAGCAGTACTGCTGTACAAGGTGGCTGATATACATAGAAACACCTGTGGGTGGGGGGCAGGCTCCCTTCAATTTCAGTTCATGTGCCTGCGTGGCGTTTGCAGGTCACGTTGCAAGCTGCACAGCAGGGGAACAGCTGGCGGTGCTGAACCCCACTAACACATTGGCTGGTGTTTTTCTCTGTGCAGCTAGCATGTCCGGGCAGAAACTGGCGTTGTTTGAGCCCAGGGTCAGCAGGAGGAGGAGAGGAGCAAAGTGTAGGCCGAAGCCTGCACTGGTGGCAGCTTTTGTTCTGTTGTGCCAGCGTGGCTTGTGCTGGACACGTTGCCGACTACACAGCAGGGGAACAGCTGGCGGTGCTGAACCCCACTAACACATTGGCTGGTGTTTTTCTCTGTGCAGCTAGCATTTCCGGGCAAAAACTAGCGGTGTTTGAGCCCAGGGTCAGCAGGAGGAGTAGAGGAGCAGAGTGTTGGCCAAAGCCTAGTTGAACCAATTTCAAAGGTTACCTTTAACCCCCCCCTCAGGTGTTGCAAGGTACAAGAGCCACACCTTGAACAGCATTATTGATGCACAAGTCAAAGGTTGCTCTATTTAATTTTGCTCCTTGCACACGCTGAATTAAACACGTACACTATTTAGCCCATTATACTGTCAAACAGTAGTGGAGGCGTGACTACTAGTCTTTTTAAGGAGACGCAGCACAGGTGTACAAATTTACACCTAGGTGCTGTGCGCAGATTCCTTACCGTTGTTATTTCCAGTACAGGAAACTGCGCTCTTGTGTTATCCCTTGGCAATACCCTGTTAGTGCAGGCCGTCTCATGACCTCATTTCATGTTGGCCGGTGCGGTTAACGATGGCCATAAATCCCAGACCCACAGTGGCTTTTCCTAAAGTCACACTGCGGTGCTGGGATTCGTGGCCTTGTGCAGTAAATATGTTCGCCGCTCACACATGTCCTTACACCTGCTTCAGACTGGGCGGCCTCAGCTGATCCCTTATCGCATGCCGCGGCCATGAGGCCGCACAGTCAGAAGAAGGCGGAAGGAGGGGAGTGAAAACAGGGGAACATATGCACTGCTCGTGCCCATCAATCACACCCTCGCAGTCAAAATATATGAGACAACGGGGGGCGTTGTGTCGGGCAGGGGGGACGCACAGGCACAGCCAGCCAACCAATGATGTCAGGAGACGGGCAGCGCTAACAATGGGGGTGCTGCGTGTCATTACAAAGGAAAGTCACACCTCAGGGACATTGTAATGGTCTCTAATGAGACACATTTTGTACGTGTTGAGTTCCACGTGGGCAAGGAGAAAAAGTCAGCCACCTCGTACAAATGCAGCAGTACTGCTGTACAAGGTGGCTGATATACATAGAAACACCTGTGGGTGGGGGGCAGGCTCCCTTCAATTTCAGTTCATGTGCCTGCGTGGCGTTTGCAGGTCACGTTGCAAGCTGCACAGCAGGGGAACAGCTGGCGGTGCTGAACCCCACTAACACATTGGCTGGTGTTTTTCTCTGTGCAGCTAGCATGTCCGGGCAGAAACTGGCGTTGTTTGAGCCCAGGGTCAGCAGGAGGAGGAGAGGAGCAAAGTGTAGGCCGAAGCCTGCACTGGTGGCAGCTTTTGTTCTGTTGTGCCAGCGTGGCTTGTGCTGGACACGTTGCCGACTACACAGCAGGGGAACAGCTGGCGGTGCTGAACCCCACTAACACATTGGCTGGTGTTTTTCTCTGTGCAGCTAGCATTTCCGGGCAAAAACTAGCGGTGTTTGAGCCCAGGGTCAGCAGGAGGAGTAGAGGAGCAGAGTGTTGGCCAAAGCCTAGTTGAACCAATTTCAAAGGTTACCTTTAACCCCCCCCTCAGGTGTTGCAAGGTACAAGAGCCACACCTTGAACAGCATTATTGATGCACAAGTCAAAGGTTGCTCTATTTAATTTTGCTCCTTGCACACGCTGAATTAAACACGTACACTATTTAGCCCATTATACTGTCAAACAGTAGTGGAGGCGTGACTACTAGTCTTTTTAAGGAGACGCAGCACAGGTGTACAAATTTACACCTAGGTGCTGTGCGCAGATTCCTTACCGTTGTTATTTCCAGTACAGGAAACTGCGCTCTTGTGTTATCCCTTGGCAATACCCTGTTAGTGCAGGCCGTCTCATGACCTCATTTCATGTTGGCCGGTGCGGTTAACGATGGCCATAAATCCCAGACCCACAGTGGCTTTTCCTAAAGTCACACTGCGGTGCTGGGATTCGTGGCCTTGTGCAGTAAATATGTTCGCCGCTCACACATGTCCTTACACCTGCTTCAGACTGGGCGGCCTCAGCTGATCCCTTATCGCATGCCGCGGCCATGAGGCCGCACAGTCAGAAGAAGGCGGAAGGAGGGGAGTGAAAACAGGGGAACATATGCACTGCTCGTGCCCATCAATCACACCCTCGCAGTCAAAATATATGAGACAACGGGGGGCGTTGTGTCGGGCAGGGGGGACGCACAGGCACAGCCAGCCAACCAATGATGTCAGGAGACGGGCAGCGCTAACAATGGGGGTGCTGCGTGTCATTAAAAAGGAAAGTCACACCTCAGGGACATTGTAATGGTCTGTAATGAGACACATTTTGTACTTGTTGAGTTCCACGTGTGCAAGGAGAAAAAGTCAGCCACCTTGTCCAAATGCAGCAGTACTGCTGTACAAGGTGGCTGTTATACATAGAAACACCTGGGGGGGTGGGGGGCAGGCTCCCTTCAATTTCAGTTCATGTGCCTGCGTGGCGTTTGCAGGTCACGTTGCAAGCTACACAGCAGGGGAACAGCTGGCGTTGCTGAACCCCACTGACACATTGACTGGTGTTTTTCTCTGTGCAGATTGCATGTCCGGGCAAAAACTAGCGGTGTTAGAGCCCAGGGTCAGCAGGAGGAGGAGGAGAGGAGCAAAGTGTAGGCCGAAGCCTGCACTGGTGGCAGCTTTTGGTCGGTTGTGCCAGCGTGGCTTGTGCTGGACACGATGCCGGCTACACAGCGGGGGAACAGCAGGCGGTGCTGAACCCCACTAACACATTGGCTGGTGTTTTTCTCTGTGCAGCTAGCATGTCCGGGCAGAAACTGGCGTTGTTTGAGCCCAGGGTCAGCAGGAGGAGGAGAGGAGCAAAGTGTAGGCCGAAGCCTGCACTGGTGGCAGCTTTTGGTCGGTTGTGCCAGCGTGGCTTGTGCTGGACACGTTGCCGACTACACAGCAGGGGAACAGCTGGCGGTGCTGAACCCCACTAACACATTGGCTGGTGTTTTTCTCTGTGCAGCTAGCATTTCCGGGCAAAAACTAGCGGTGTTTGAGCCCAGGGTCAGCAGGAGGAGGAGAGGAGCAGAGTGTAGGCCGAAGCCTAGTTGAACCAATTTCAAAGGTTACCTTTAACCCCCCCCTCAGGTGTTGCAAGGTACAAGAGCCACACCTTGTGCAGCATTAATGATGCACAAGTCAAAGGTTGCTCTATTTAATTTTGCTCCTTGCACACGCTGAATTAAACACGTACACTATTTAGCCCATTATACTGTCAAACAGTTGTGGAGGCGTGACTTGTCTTTTTAACGAGACGCAGCACAGGTGTCAAAATTTGCACCTAGGTACTGGGCGCAGATTCCTGAGCGTTGTTATTTGCTGTACAGGAGTCTGCGCTATTGTGATCCCTTGGCCATGCGCTGTGAGCGCTTCCTGTCTTCTGACCTCATTTCATGTCGGCCGTTGCGGTTAGCGATGGACATGAATCCCAGACCCACAGTGTGTTTTCACAAAAATCACACTGCGTGGCTGGGATTCGTGGCCTTGTGCAGTAAATAGGTTTGCCGCTTACACATGTCCTTACACCTGCTCCAGACTGGGCGGCCTCAGCTGATCCCTTATCGCCTACCACGGCCAGGAGGCCGCACAGTCTGAAGAAGGCGGAAGGAGATGAGTTAAGACAGGCGAACATATGCACTGCTCGTGCCCATAAACCACACCCTCGCTGACAAAATAAATATGACAACGAGGGGCGTTGTTTCTAGCAGGGCGGATGCACAGGCGCAGCCAGCTAACCATGATGACAAAAGACGGGAAACGCTACCAAGGGGGGTGCTGCGTATCATTACAAAGGAAAGTCACACCTCAGGGACAGTGGAATGGTCTCAATGAGACACATTTTGTACGTGTTGAGTTCCACGTGGGCAAGGAGAAAAAGTCAGCCACCTTGTACAAATGCAGCAGTACTGCTGTACTAGGTGGCTGTTATACATAGAAACACCTGGGGGGGTGGGGCCAGGTTCCCTTTTAATTTCAGTTCCTGTGCCTGCATGGCGTTTGCAGGTCACGTTGCCGGCTACACAGCAGGGGAACAGCTGGCGTTGCTGAACCCCACTAACACATTGGCTGGTGTTTTTCTCTGTGCAGCTAGCACTTCCGGGCAAAAACTAGCGGTGTTTGAGCCCAGGGTCAGCAGGAGGAGGAGAGGAGCAGAGTGTAGGCCGAAGCCTGCACTGGTGGCAGCTTTTGTTCTGTTGTGCCAGCGTGGCTTGTGCTGGACACGTTGCCGACTACACAGCAGGGGAACAGCTGGCGGTGCTGAACCCCACTGACACATCACCTAGTGTTTTTTTCTGTGTAGACAACACTTCCAGGTGGCAACTGACAGTGTTGAAACCCAGGGAATCAAAGAGGAGCAGAGTGTAGGCCGAAGCCTGCAGTGGAGCAAGTTGAAAGGGAACCTTTAACCCCCCCCCCCAGGCATTTGTTGCTGAAAGAGCCATCTTGTACAGCAGTAATACTGCACATGGAAAATGGTGGCTCCGAAAATTATGCTCCTTGCAAACGCTGAAGTACACACTCATATAATGTGTCCCCTCACACCGTCAAACCATCCCGGAAGTGGGACTTTCCTTTGTAATGTGACACAGCACAGCCGTCATTCCAACCCCCTTGGTGCCGGGCACCACCTCCTCAACGTTGTTTGGTTCTGTCACGGAGCCCGCACTGTAATGTTATCCCTTGGCCATGCACAGTTAGCGGTGCCCGTCTTCTGACATCATGTAGGTGTCAGGCTGGCAGTGCCTGTGCGTCCAAGCTGCCCGAGATCCAACCTTGCAGTGTCATCTAATGTAGTCCCACTGCGGGCCAGGGATCCATGGGCATGCGCAGTGCATATCATCGCCTCTCACTCACCTCCTTCCTGCTTCTTCAGACTGTGCGGCGTCACGGCCGTGGCATGCTATTAGGGATCAGCTGACGCCGCCTAGTCTGAAGAAGCGTGAAGAAGGGGAGTGAGAGGCTAGTATATGCACTGCGCATGGCCATGGATACCAGGCCCACTGTGGGATCACATTAGACGACACTGCGAGGTGTGATTTCGGGCAGCGTGGACGCACAGGCGCAGCCAGGACGACAACAAATGATGTCAGAGGACGGGCAGCGCAAACTGTGCATGGCCAAGGGATAACATAACAGCGCAGGGTCCATGACGGAATCAAACAACGCTAAGGAGGCAGCGCACGGTGCCAAGGGGGTAGCAATGACGGCTGTGCTGCGTCACATTACAAAGGAAAGTCCCACCTCCAGGACGGTTGGACGGTGTGAGGGGACACATTACATGAGTGTGTAGTTCAGCGTTTGCAAGGAGCATAATTTCAAGAGCGACCTTTCCCTTGTGCAGTATTAGTGCTGCACATGGTGGCTCTTTCAGTAACAAACGCCTAGGGGGGGGGGGGACAGGTCCCCTTACATTTTAGTTGTGCCAGCGTGGCGGTCGCATGACACGTTGCCGGATACACAGCTGGGGATCAGCTGACGTTACTGAACCCCAATAACAGAGGAGCGACTGTTGACTGTGCACACAGCACTTCCAGGCACCAACTGGCGGTGTTAGAGCCCAGGGACAGCAGGAGGAGCAGATTGGAGGTATTGCCGCACACACAGCTGGGGATCAGCTGACGTTACTGAACCCCAATAACAGAGGAGCGACTGTTGACTGTGCACACAGCACTTCCAGGCACCAACTGGCGGTGTTAGAGCCCAGGGACAGCAGGAGGAGCAGAGGAACAGAGTGTAGGCCGAAGCCTGATTGGAGCAAGTTGAAAGGAAACCTTTAACCCCCCCCCCCAAGACGTTTGTAGCTGAAAGAGCCATGTTGTGCAGCACTAAGGATGCAAAAGGAAAAGGTTGCTCTTTTAATTATGCTCCTTGCAAACACCGAAGTAAACACTAAAAATGTGTCCCTTTATACCGTTAAACCGTTCCGGAGGTGCGAATTTCCTTCGTAATGGGACACAGCACAGCTGTCATTCCTATCCCCTTGATGCCGTGCGCTGCCTCCTCAGCGTTGTTTTAAGCTGCCACGGAGCCTGCGCTGTTCTGTTAGCCCTTGGCCATGCCCAATTAGCGCTGCCTGTCTTCTGACATAATTTGGTGTCAGGCTGTCAGTGCCTGTGCGTCCACGCTGCTCCAGATCCCACCTCGCAGTCTCATCTAACGTAATCCCACTGCGGGCCTTGGAACCATGGGCATGCACAGTGCATAACCTCGACTCTCACTCCCCTCCTTCCCTCTTCTTCAGACTGTGCGGTGTCACGGCCGTGGCATGCTAGGGATCAGCTGACGGCGCACAGTCTAAAGAAGGCGGAGGGAAATGAGCGAGAGCCCGAGGGGAAGATATGCACTGCGCATGCCCATGGATCCCAGGCCCGCAGTGTGACTCAATCAGAAGACACTGCGAGGCGGGATCTCGGGCACCGCGGCCGCACAGGCGCAGCCAGCCTGACACCAAATTATGTCAGAAGACAGGCAGCGCAAATAGGGCATGCCCAAGGGATAACAGAACAGCGCAGGCTCCGTGACAGCTTAAAACAACGCTGAGGAGGCAGCGCATGGCACCAAGGGGGTAGGAATGACGGCTGTGCTGCGTCACATTACGAAGGAAAGTCCCAGCTCCGGGACGGTATAACGGTATCAGTGAACACATTTTATAAGTGTTAAGTTCTGCGTGTGCAAAGAGCTAAAAAAAAAGAGCTACCTTTTCCTTGTGCAGCATTACTGCTGCACAAGATGGCTCTTTCAGTAACAAACGACGGGGGGGGGGGGGGGGGACAGGTTCCCTTACATTTAGGTTGTTGTGCCAGCGTGGCGGTCGCAGGACACATTGCCGGCTACACAGCTGGGGATCAGCTGACGTTACTGAAACCCAATAACACTGGGTCGTATGTTTTTACTGTGCAGCCTGCACTTCTGAGCCGCAACTGGCGGTGTTGGAGCCCAGGAATAGCAGTTCAGGTGGTAGAAAGATGAACACAGCAGGAGACCTGGATGACACCCAATTACTTAATCAGGCAGAGGAGTGGCAAATTCCTGCGAGATCCAGGCCTGGTTCATTTTCAGGAAAGTAAGCCGGTCAACGTTATCGGAGGATAGTCGCATGCGACGGTCTGTTAGTACACCACCTGCGGCACTAAAGACACGTTCCGATAAGACACTAGCCGCAGGGCAAGCCAGCACCTCCAATGCATACTGGCTTAGCTCTGGCCATGTATCCAGCTTAGAGACCCAAAACTTGAACGGGGAAGAGCCGTCTGGGAGTACAGTAAGAGGGCAAGCCATGTAGTCTGTCACCATCTGACGGAACCGTTGCCTCCTGCTGACTGGAGCCGCCGGTGATGGTGTAGACATTTGGGGCGGGCACACAAAAGTGTGCCAGAGTTGTGCCATACTGGGCTTGCCTTGGGCAGAGGCACTGCTTCTGCTCCCTCTTTGGGCAGAGCCTCCCCCACTGCCTCGACGCACTGAGCTGCTTTGTAAAGCACTAGCAGCACTCCTCTCAGTTGGACAGGAGAAGATGATGGAATTCACCAGTGTGTCGTGGTACTCCCGCAATTTACGCTCCCGGGTCAACGCAGGGATGAGGTTTTGGACGTTGTCCCGGTAGCGAGGATCGAGGAGGGTGAACACCCAATAATCAGGCATGTTGAGAATGTGGTCGATGCGGCGGTCGTTTCTCAGGCACTGCAGCATGAAATCCACCATGTGCTGCAGAGTGCCAACCGGCCCAGAAACGCTGTCCCCTGCTTGAGACATGATCTCTGCCCGCTCGTCATCACCCCACCCTCGCTGTACACACTGACCACTGGACAATTGTGTCGCTCCCTCCTCTGGACGGAGCTCTTCCTCCTCCATTGACTCCTCCTCATCCTCCTCACAAATTGGCCCCTGCGTACCCCTTTGTGAGGAACCACGTGGCGCTGACTCTCCAGAAGCTGATGGAAAAGGTGACTCCTCATCCTCCACCTCTTCCACCACATCATCCCTTAACCCTTGCAAAGTTTGCTGAAGCAGGCAGATAAGGGGGACAGTCATGCTGACTAGTGCATCATCTGCACTTGCCATCCGCGTGGAATAATCAAAAGGACGCAAAACCTGGCAGACGTCCTTCATAGTGGCCCACTCTGTGGTTGTGAAGTCTGATCGGCGCTGACTGCGACTTCTTTGCGCCTGATGCAGCTGGTACTCCATAACTGCTTGCTGCTGCTCACACAACCGCTCCAACATATGTAACGTGGAATTCCACCGGGTAGGTAGGTCACATATGATGCGGTGTTCCGGAAGGCGGAATCGGCGCTGCAGAGCAGCAATGCGGGATCTGGCCAAGCTGGAACGCCGCAAGTGAGCACACTCTAGGCGGACCTTGTGCAGCAGGGCATCAAGATCCGGATAGTCCCTCAGAAAACTCTGCACAACCAAATTGAGCACATGTGCCAGACATGGGATGTGAGTGAGGTTGCCAAGGGCCAAAGCTGCCACCAGATTTCGGCCATTGTCACACACTACCATGCCTGGCTGGAGATTCGCTGGCAGTAACCACACATCGCTCTCCTGCTTTATAGCATTCCAGAGCTCCTGCGCTGTGTGGCTTCGATGCCCCAATGAAACTAGTTTCAAGACGGCCTGCTGACGTTTGGCCACGGCTGTGCTCATGTCGGTCATAGGTAAACGTTCACGGGTCCATGTGGGGGTGGACTGTGACGGATCCTGCAGAGAGGAATCAGAGGAACTGGTGTAAGAGGAGGAGTCGATGCGTACAGACTGGATTCCTGCAATCCTTGGAGTGGGCAGGACACGTCCTGCGCCACTCGCACGATCTGTACCTGGCTCAACAACATTAACCCAATGGGCAGTGAGGGAAACATATCGCCCCTGTCCATGCTGACTGGTCCACGCATCGGTGGTGAGGTGGACCTTGCTACTGACGGCGTTCAGTAGCGCATGTTTTATGTTTGCCTCAACATGCCTGTGCAGGGCAGGGACAGCCTGCCTGCTGAAGTAAAAGCGGCTGGGCACCTTGTACTGTGGGACTGCCAATGCCATCAAGTCACGGAAGCTGTCAGTCTCCACCAGCCTGAACGAGAGCATTTCCAGGGACAACAGTTTGGCAATGCCTGCATTCAGAGCCTGTGCTCGGGGGTGGTTGGCCGAGAATGCCCGCCTTTTCTCCCATGCCTGTACTACCGATGGCTGTAGAGTAGACTGGGAGTGTGAGGATGATTGGGAAGGTGGTGCTGTGGGTGGAATTACACAAGGTCTCTGGGAGGAAGCCAAACCAGCTGTGCGTGAGCTGGAGGAAGAGGCAACACGAGCTGAAGAGGTGGTAGCTGCCGCTGTTGGTTGGCCTACATCTTCAGTGTGTTTCTGTAACTCCACCGCGTGCCTGGTCCGCACATGTTTCCACATATTTGTGGTATTGAGGTTGCTGACATTTTTCCCTCTTTTTACTTTATGATGACACAGCTTGCATTTGACAAAACAAATGTCATCTGCAACTGTGTCAAAAAAGGACCAGGCACTGCAAGTCTTGGGAGCGCCCTTTTTGGCTTTGGAAAGAGACAGGCTCCTAACGGGTGCCAAAGTGGAGGCTACAGGCTCCGCAGTCTTCCCCCTCCCTCTCCCTCTTTGGCCCGTAAGAGGAAGCTCTTCCTCTGAGCTGCTCCCACCACCTTCCTGTTCCTCACGCCACGATGGGTCAAGGACCTCATCATCTCCACTACCCTCTGCCACCAACTGCTCCTCCTGGGTAGTCTCAGCAGCACAGTACGCACGAGAAAGCGGCACCTGAGTTTCATCATCAGATGCGTACTGCGCTGTGGTCACCGGAGGCACTGGCCCACCTGCCTCTTCAGAGTCAGAGAGAAAAAGGTGTTGGGCATCACTGCACACTGCCTCTTCTTCCATTTCTCCAATGCTGCTTGGCTGGCCCCCTGTTTCCAAGCCAAGAGATTCAGAGAACAGAAGTAGAGACGGCTCCTGTCCTGGGCTCTCTGACTGCCTGGCCAATTTGGCAGGTGGTGAAGAGACAGATGGCTGCTCTCCAGTGCTCTGTGCCTGAGAGGATGTGGCACTAACTGAAGTCGATGCCGAGGCGTTAGCTGCCATCCACCCGACAACGGCTTCAATTTGGTCTTCACGCAGCAGCGGTGCACGGCGCTCTCCGACAAAGCTGCGCATGAAGGACTGTTCCCTGCTGAAACTGAGTGACGACGAGTCACCGGCGCCCGCAGCAGGCACAGAATCACCACGTCCTCTCCCTGCTCCTCTCCCTGCTCCGCGCCCACGCCCACGTGCCTTACTCCCTGCCCTCTTCATCTTGGTTGACAGATAAAGATAAGCAGAAAAGTACTAAGGCCTTAGTGTGCTTATTCCTGTAATGCTCCTCCTAACAGGTGTAAGAAACACTAATGTTGTAAATTGTGGACTAAACTTTATTATTTTGCAAATGTGGCCTACACAAGTGTAAGTTGTGTTTGGTGAACTTAACCTTTTTTTTGGTGCAGATCGGGCTACAGAGCTAGTTTAAATCACACGGAGACCGTGCAGACAGCCGTAAACGGCGCTGCAAGGCCAAGAAACCCTCCTCTCGGTTATCCTATATAGTGTTTTTCCACTATTTAGCTGGATACGAGTGGAAAGACACTAATAGGAATTTTTTTTTTCAAATTTTAAACTGGCTGCACTATTTGAAAAAAAGGAAATTGTTTTTCAAGGTATGAGGCAGTAACGCACCCTGAGCTGAATCCAACCGGCTATGGCTGCACACAGACTACAGGGCGAGCTGCGCTCACACAGAGACCGTGCAGACAGCCGTAAACGGCGCTGCAAGGCCAAAAAACCCTCCTCTAGGTTATCCTATATAGTGTTTTTCCACTATTTAGCTGGATACGAGTGGAAAGACACTAATAGGAATTTTTTTTTTCAAATTTTAAACAGGCTGCACTATTTGAAAAAAAGGAAAATTTTTCTCAAGGTATGAGCCAGTAACGAACCCTGAGCTGAATCCAACCGGCTATGGCTGCACACAGACTACAGGGCGAGCTGGGCTCACACGGAGACCGTGCAGACAGCCGTAAACGGCGCTGCAAGGCCAAAAAACCCTCCTCTCGGTTATCCTATATAGTGTTTTTCCACTATTTAGCTGGATACGAGTGGAAAGACACTAATAGGAATTTTTTTTTTCAGATTTTAAACAGGCTGCACTATTTGAAAAAAAGGGAAATTTTTCTCAAGGTATGAGCCAGTAACGAACCCTGAGCTGAATCCAACCGGCTATGGCTGCACACAGACTACAGGGCGAGCTGGGCTCACACGGAGACCGTGCAGACAGCCGTAAACGGCGCTGCAAGGCCAAAAAACCCTCCTCTAGGTTATCCTATATAGTGTTTTTCCACTATTTAGCTGGATACGAGTGGAAAGACACTAATAGGAATTTTTTTTTTCAAATTTTAAACAGGCTGCACTATTTGAAAAAAAGGAAAATTTTTCTCAAGGTATGAGCCAGTAACGAACCCTGAGCTGAATCCAACCGGCTATGGCTGCACACAGACTACAGGGCGAGCTGGGCTCACACGGAGACCGTGCAGACAGCCGTAAACGGCGCTGCAAGGCCCAAAAACCCCCCTCTAGGTTATCCTATGTAGTGTTTTTCCACAATAGAGCTGGAGACTGGTGGAAAAACACTAATAGGAAATTTGAGAAAAAATGTGCAGCAGGCTGCACTAAGAGCAAAAAAGAACAACTGTGTGAGGCAGTGTGAACCCCCCCTGAGCTGAATACAACCGGGTATATGGCTGCACACAGACTACAGAGTGAGCTGCACACACACACACACACAGAGACCTTGCAGAACGCTGTTAAAACAGCGCTGCAAGGCAAGAGCAAGGTGAACAGTGAAGAACACACAGCGTTTTGCTAAATTAGCCTTTGGAAAGGAAAATAAAGCAATTAGCTAGCTCGACTGGCCCTCAGTTAGAACACAGCGTCCTGTCCCTAACTGAAATCACAGCAGAGTGAGCGCAAAATGGCGGCAGCGCTTTTTTATAGTGCAGAGTGACATCATTTCAGCAGCCAATCCCAGCCTTGCCAGTACTTACATGCCCACCATGCTAAACAGGATGTGCCCACACTTTCATTCATTCCTCATTGGCTGCTGCGTTCAATTTGAATTCTGGGAACTTCCGATTCCGGTATCCGATACGCGGGAAGTATCGGAATTCAGTATCGGAATTCCGATACCGCAAATATCGGCCGATACCCGATACTTGCGGTATCGGAATGCTCAACACTACTGACGAAAAAACATAAAAATGAACAACTGATTTTTGCCAAAGAATACCATGACAATCCTTCAGGAAAAATGTTCTGTGGACAGATGAAACAAAAATAGAGATTTTTGGCAATGCAAAGCAACAGTTTGTTTACAGATGGTCCAATGAAAATTATAAGGAATAAAACGCCCTACTAACAGTTAAGCATGGTAGAGGATCCATAATGCTGTGGGGTTGCTTTGCTGCATCCGATATTGGAGGCCTTGACCGTATCACAGAAATCACATGAAATCAGAGAATTATCAAGAGATTTTAGCGCGAACTGTCCTACCTGGTACAAGAAAACTTGGTTTGAGTCAAAGATCATGGGCCTCCAGCAAGACAATAGCCCAAAGCACACATTCAAAAGTACACAGGAATGGTTGAAAAATAAAAAAAAGGACTGTGCTTATAGTTTTCTTTGAATCAATTGTACCTGCTGATTCCAGGTCTTTCTGTAGGTCTCCATAGGTAATTCTTGGCTCTTGGACAACTCTTCTGACAATTCTTTTCATTCCTGTGTCTAGGGCACTATGTCGTGGTTGGCTTATGGTGAAATTATGTTCTTTCCAC
The DNA here is from genome assembly GCF_032444005.1 of Ranitomeya imitator. Classification (NCBI taxonomy): domain Eukaryota; kingdom Metazoa; phylum Chordata; class Amphibia; order Anura; family Dendrobatidae; genus Ranitomeya; species Ranitomeya imitator. Next base: position 492,376,346 of record NC_091283.1, on the reverse strand, counting down.
TTCCAGATTATGGCCCCAACAGTGCTCACTGGAGCCTTCAGTAGTTTAGAAACTCTTCTGTAATCAATGTCATCAGTATGTTTTGCAATAATAAGGTTGTGAAGGTCTTGAGACAGCACACTTGTTTCACCCATCATGAGATATTTCTTGTGTAGCACTTTAGTAATGAGACATCTTTTTTTAGGCCATCAGTTGAACCAGATGATACTATGTTTCACTAAGTCGGAGGATTGCTTTCTAATTACTGATAGATCTCAGCTGGTGTCCTGACTTTCCATATCTTTTTGCATCTCTTTTTCTTCATGTGTTGAATACTTTTCTCTGTGTCATTTCTGAATATTACATATAATTTGATGTAGATTTATGGTTTGATTTCTTTCCCTATGTGGATTGGATGGGTTGTTACCAACATCTGGTGAGAATTTCATGTCAATAGCACCTTTAGAAATATATTTACTTAGACAATTGGTGATGTGTTCAATACTTATTTCATCCGCTATATATACACACAATATATAGATAGTGTGTAAGGGCTGCATTGTATGTAATAATATCTTATAGCAAAGATACAACCAAAGGTTATCTTCTGGTATGTCATTGACATGCATTAAAAGACTACAATGGAGGCATTCTTGAATTTCCACCTTCATTTAAGAGATGGCCATTCCACAGACATGGAGGCAGATTTATGCCTAATAGAAAAACAGTGACTGTTGCCCATAACAACCAATCACGGTGCAGCTTTCATTCTACCAGGGCAGTTTAAGAAATGAAAGCTAAAATCTGATTGGTTGCTATAGAAAAAAAAGTCAGTTTTGTTTTGGACAGTTTTGACAAATCTTTACCCGTGTCTTCTGGAATCTGTGGTTCTCACGAACCCCATCAATTTATAGATATAAACTCACAACATGCCTGAAAGTTTGACTTTATTTCCTTTGGGAAGATTTTCCCACAACACAGGTGGCTTATCACTTGTCTGCACCATCATTTACTGTTCATTGAGGTCAGCTTACAGGATAATTCCAAGAACAATGATTATCTATTAACAAGATAATATATTTTTGGAAATTCTTTTTTGACATATGCTGTCCTTTAGAATACTAGCAAATGTGGAATATTGTCACCAGACCCATTATAGGCCACCATGGTTTACAATTAGTCCTTGATCTTAATGATACTCACAATTTAATTTACCAATCTCAACACTAAGGCCACTCTTATGAAACCAGACTAACCCTTTGGTATATTTTCAGAGCGTCAAATGAAACCCATGAAAAGAACATAGAGAATCTGGAGCAAATTTATCAAAATTATCTAAAAGAAAAACTGTATTTGTTACTTGTATCAACGAATGACAGTGGATCTTACCAGAGATGTTAAATAAATGAAAGCTGATTGATTGCTATGGGCAACAAAGACAAGATTTTTCTTAGACTGTTTTCATAAATGAGGCTTTTCTGTTTGTATTTTTACCTATTTTGCTCTCGGCTTGGTTTGAACCCAAATAGCTAGTGCTGCTTGGCCACAGTAGGTTACTGGATGCACGGACTGTATAAAAGACTTGCATTGACCATGATCTTCATGGGGGTATAGTTTGCTGTCAGTAGAGCACACCTGTATCAAACACTCTACACTTAGTCCTTGCAAATATTACCTATGGCATACATTTGTATTGAAGGATAAAATGGGGAAACCAATCTTTGAAATTGGTAGATTCTTACTTCTTGATCATTGACAAGAGCTAAAGATCTGTCTGACCTAATAAATGAAGTCACCAAGAAATTAAATTATGATGCGATGATGAGTGGAAATGTTTAGGTTTCATTTAAGAGTCCCCTTTCATGGTTCAAAATAGTAAAAAAAATTAAGAACCATGACTGGAAAGTAAAAACAACTACGATGACATGGTAAAACCAACTAAAATGGTAAAACCAACCTGTTTCTGATTGAGATTATTGTCTTAAAAGATAATCACTGCATCTACTTGATCTCAAGTCTGTTTAGAAGCTGTAATTTATGGTTACACTTTAGCTTGTGAGGATAGAAGTAAAGGAATCGAGAACAATGCCATTTACGTGTAAAGTTAAGCTCCTTGGTAGACTACTTAAAGTGTAAAGCCATTAGTAACTTTATAGTAGTTAATTAACATATCTTCCTTACATAACTTCAATGATATATCTACTTTTATGGGGGAGATGCCAACGTCGGATAGAGAAGGACCACCGATCACATTGACTGTTTTGGACCATATCACATGCTTTATTTCAGCAATCAAAATAATTAAAAACATCTCAAATTATTATACAATAACAAAACAGGTACAAATCCTTTGGTTTTTTTTTTCAGTTCAAACCCCATGGTATCACTGTCTAGTTTTGGTTTGGACAAAAAGTTGGAAAAAGGAAGGAGGAAGAAGGAGAGCAAGAAAAGGCAATGGTGAAGACAAAGAGGACGAGGCAAAACAAGAAGGTGAGAATTACACCAATACAGACAGGACCATATAACCTTGTGTTCACGGGAAAGGGGTTTAAAGAAGGTGGTAAGATGGAATGAAAATAGCACCTTTGATTATGGGAGGGACAGGGGATAAATATGGACAATAGATCTGTTCTATTGCTTAGCACCAAAAAGTGAAGCTATTATGGAAAAGACCATCAAAGAAGCAGTGAGACCTTAGCACCAAATGAATGGGACACAACAGTGAGGTAGTCTCAGGAAAAATAAACACACATTAATATTCTACACTGCTCACCCTTCTAACACTGGAAGAACCATCAATATTAAACTGTTTGTCGGACCTTCAGTATGACAAGGATGAAGCTTAGCATGGAAGAGGAATTTCAAGAATGATGGAGAAGCAGTGAAAGAAGACACTCACACCCAGAGGACAATACCCAAGTCTTTCATGATTCCAAAACACTCTCCACACACCTTCAATTTTATTTTTTCATATTTATTTTTTTTTGCCACCTGAACAAATGAAAAACAAAAAAAAAACATTTTCTTTTTCTTAAAAAAGGTGCATTACATGAAATGATCTGGTTTACTCCTCTTCTACTTTAGGATCATCGATCCAAGAATCTCATCATCTCAAATCCGGGGACAGTCATAATTTCCATTTTTTTCCAATGGGAAAAGGACATGTTCAAGGTTCTGGAAAGGCCAATGTAAGCAGGGGCACAGCAAATAGGAGAGGTGATAAATCTCCATCCCGTGAACACAACACACGGGCGTGGTCTGTCCTTTGAGAGATGTTCTTCAAAGCATGACTATCTGTTTGTTTTTTTGTGTAATGCTTACGGAAACAAGAAAAGTTTTAGAGATGAGAGGAACAACAATTTCAAGTCCGCATGAGATATTCTCCTGTCCTGATATTTGTGTTTTGTTTTTACACGAAGCAGACTGGTCCAATCTCAATTCCGAATTCCTGGTCTGCAGCTCCAATATCCATGGGTGCAACGTCAGTGATGGGCAGGCGTGATGTCTTTGATGTTTTGTATTCAATGACTGTCTTACCCCATTGTCCTGTGTGTTGCTGTAGAAGAAATAAGGATTATTAGTAGATTATTTTTCCATAATATATTACAAGAATGAATTAGGTGTATTACAAGTCCACCTTCTACAGTAGTAGGGCAGGTTAATTGGGAAATATATTTAAATCTTTGGCACTAAAGGTTTGCATGTCCTGACTTTTACTTACCGTGCAGCCATCTTCTGTGACACTGTATGTGAAGCGGCTATTGCCCTCTGCTCTTATTTCAATTTCGTTGGAGCCTTGGAGGAGCAGGGCCTTCTTCAGGTTGCCAGTTTCTTGATCCATGTATGCCACGCTGTTCTTACAGTGATAGGTGATGTTTTGAGAAGCTTCAGTGGCCATGAGGCGGAGGAATGTAAGTTGGATGGCAACATCAGCGGAGTCAGATCCCTCACTGCCGTAATCAAACTAGAAGTAAAAAAAATGGTTGTTATGCTTTCTATTTGTCTGCCATGACATCCGGATAAATGGTTTGGTCCTGATGTAATCCTTTACTAAGGACCCCTATTCTATTGAATTGTATTATGCTCATGCTTACCTGGAATCCTTCACTCATTGTCTCTCCAAACCAGACATGCTTCTTGTCACGTGGGTTCTTGCTGGTGTACCAGTTCTTCTGTTCAACTGTGGATTGAGTTGGATACACACAGGTTTCTCCAGTCTCCATGTTGCAGTAGACCTTGATGGCATCAAGAGTACAGCCTTGGTTGGGGTCAATCCAGTATTCACCTGTGTAAAAGAAGAGGGATGTCATTATGATATCTTTTAAGTACATGCATGGGTATGGTCAAGACATATCTGCATCATCATCGCCACATTGTCTTACCGCTCTTCCAGTCAGAGTGGCACATCTTCAGGTCACGGCAGGTGCGGGCTGGGTTCTTTCTGGTACCCTCAGGACTGCGGATGTTCTCAATCTGCTTGCTCAGGCTCTTGAGGGTGGTGTCTACCTCCATATCACGGTCACGCATGACGTTGGCATCATCAGCACGGTAGTGTCTATCAGATTTCTCCTGAGGAGGCTGGGGCATGAAGCTGAAGTCAAATCCACCACTGGGAGGGCCAGGAGGACCTGGGGGACCAGGAGGTCCAGGGGGACCCTAAAATATGTCACAGCAGAAGTCGAAGATTTAGTCAAGTGAAACATTATACTATATAATTTGACCAGTCTATGAATAATAAAATAAGGATACTTACAGCAGGACCAACATCACCATTACGACCACGTGGACCAGGAGGACCGATGGGACCAGGCAGACCATTAGCACCATCTTTACCAGCGTTGCCAGAAGATCCAGGTGGCCCCTATAATTTATAAGCACACAGTTAATCATATGTATTGTAGTTATCTCATATTTTTAACCTACACAGATTAACTTCTAGTGCTGATGGAGAATTGTAATAAAATAATACTTACTCTTGGACCAGCAGGACCAGAAGCTCCAGATGGACCTTGTTCACCAGAGGAGCCCTGCAATAGAGTTTCATTATTTCTATATGAAACTCAAATTTTAAACATTCAAGACCCAGAAAGGAACAGCTATGAGGACTAAACTCCTCATGTATTCTAATCTATTATTTATTGACCATTAATACTCACAGGGGGGCCAGGAGGGCCAGGAAGACCGTTGAATCCTCTGTGTCCCTTCATGCCTCTTTCTCCTTGTTCACCAGCTTCACCCTTGTCTCCACGTGCTCCTTGAGCTCCCTAAATTAGACAGTATATCAGTTATCTGAGAAGTGTATGTGAAAAGTGTTGAAAATTGAAGCAAGTGTGGTAAATAGGGCTACTTACAGCAGGGCCACGAACACCAGCAGGACCAGCGGGGCCAGCAGGACCAGCGGGACCCTAAAAAAAAGAAGAAAACATAGTAAGAAATTAGGAATATGCTTAGCTAGTCAGCATCTTCAAAGCTAACCCAATATCTTTGGTTAGTAGTCTGTTTTACAATTTGTCAGAGTGGCTTTGCATGAGTTTGTGTTTTTGAAATCCTTCAAAATCTTACTAAGGGACCTGAACGGAACGGATTATAGAAGCCACATGACTATTAGACTACAGAACATTGAACTATGTTAAATATTAAGATATTCCTTTTTTAAACTATGGTGAAATGCCCTAAAATTCAGATGTATAACCTGCAGCTCCTGGGCCACATAATATATGTAACAGGGCCTCATCTTACCATGTGCTATACTAGAGACTTATAATGTAGCAGATTGGCTTTTGGGCCTTCTTATGCACCACTACCTGGTGCAACTACTTCCTCTGCTCTCCCTATAGCTATGCATAAGCCAGATTTCACTATCTTAATTAGATTGGTTACACATATCAAAGACTTTCTTTATGTTCACTAGTAAATGTAGCATCCTACTTCTAAAATGTAAGTATTGCAACTAATAAAACTATGATCCAACACCAGTAGTCCTTACTCACTAGTTCTTATCTAATGGTATAAATTGAGATAAGAGGGAATACTCACAGTCTCACCACGATCGCCACTCTTTCCAGCAGGGCCAGCTGGGCCGGGAGCGCCAGGGGCACCAGGAGCACCAGGAGGTCCAGCAGGTCCGCTCTCACCACGATCACCCTATAGAAAATGAAATTATTAAGTTAAGGAACGTTTTGTTATTACACTAAGTTATTTGAACAAATGTTGCTATATTGGTGGTATTTACCTTGGGTCCAGCAGAACCGTCACGACCAGGAGAACCTTCAGATCCAGTAGAGCCCTAAAGTAGAAGAACAGATTGTATGTGAAGATGAGCTGCCTTAAATTCCCATTTTGTGCAGAGAAGAACATAGGTCATTTTGGTTCTCCATGATTCTCCATGGTTCTTGGTATAACTTTTACAGCTACTAAGATGACAAATATCTTCATTTTATGTGTGTCATACCAGTGGTCACAAATGTTATTTTTTATTATTGAAACCTGTCTCTTTCTTATGTATATTACCCAAACCAAGCTGGGTTTTGATAAAACAGGTTGACAATATTGTACTAGCCATGATGGTCCTCATTCCTTAGTCTTAAGGTGGACTGTCATAAACATCCCCTGCACTTTGTCGAATACTTAATTAGAGGATACATGGACAAGTAATAGAGCTACTAATAATAACCCTAATATGTTGGTCTGGAAATAAGAGTATTCATTCTATAATGTACACATTTAATAATATCATAAAAGATTTACCTCACGACCGGGTTCACCAGGGGGACCAGCTAAGCCTGGGGGTCCAGAAGGACCTGGGGGGCCACGTTCACCACTTGGACCACCTGGGCCTTGTTTACCAGGTTCACCCTAAAAGGTAAGGTAAAAGAAAACAAATGAAATGAGTGTGATTACATGGTTACTGGGGATGCACATGTGTAATGTAATACTGAAGTATGGTGTGAGGGTCTCATATCCATATATACAGTATATGATAAATATATACCACAGTATGTGGTATTGTGGTGAAAATATACTATGAAATACTCAACAATTGTCTGATATTTTCTCCCATTTTGAAGGGAGTGGCTTAACTTTGATGTAACATAATTTACACGGCCCCTGTCGAGGCCTACAAGAATGGGAAATCTTTATGAACTATTGATGTGTTATTTACTATATCAATATGATACTCACAGTGGGTCCGGGAAGACCGGGGAAACCTCTTTCTCCTCTCTGTCCGGGAAGACCAACGGTACCACGGGTTCCAGCAATACCTTGAGGTCCAGGAATACCAGGGGGACCCTACAAAGTCAAGATCAGATAAATTTCAGAAATGTATCATGAACAGTGAAAAAATCACTTTCCTTCGGAAATGTCATAACCATTGAACAGATAGCTAAGCAAGCATGCTTGGTTATTTCCATTACTCCCATAACAGAGAAGAGAGAGAACTGTGCATGTACGCCACCTCTTCACTCATAGCACCGGCAAAATTGGTTTTGGAGACCATATTGATGAAATATGTGCTAGTCCCAATAGAGTGACCTGCATTTATCAGACATTTATGGCAAATCCCAAGGATATGTCATAAATATTGTATATAAGATGGGAATAACACTTTCATTATTTTATATAAATCTCTATGCATAATGGTCTTGTTCATTTGGTCACATTATGACAAGGTATTTATGCACTATATAGTAAGTATGCCATAGACAAAAAACATATGGTACTTTCTATGCTTTTACCAATCCAGGCTTCATTTTTGCTACAGAAAAAAATAATTGGTATCAGCACAATTAGGGCAACACTTACAGCAGGGCCATCACTACCAGGAGAACCTTTCTCGCCAGAGGGTCCAGGAGGTCCAGCAGCTCCAGGTTCACCAGGACGTCCAGCAGGGCCAGTCTCACCACGATTTCCTTTCTGTCCTTCTTTTCCAGCTGGGCCAGGTGGTCCGGGAGGTCCAGCATTTCCCTAAAATTTATTTGGACTACTGTCAATGTATTGTTAACCATCTATAAATGACTTGTAAGGTCACATTTAGAATATGGGATCCAGTTTTGGGCTCCACATTTTAAAAAGTATATTCAGAAGTTAAAGTCAATTCAAAGGTGAGGAGCTCGATTATTACAAGGGATGGAAGACCTCTCATATGATGAGAGTTGGAAAGATTGGGCTTGTTTAGCTTAGAAAACCACATCTCAGATGAGATCTCATTATAAATATATGTGTGGCCAATACAAAGGACTGGCACACAACTTATTCCTTACAAAAGACCATACTAAGGACCAGGGGGCACTCATTACAGGTGGAAGAAAGGCGATTCCGACACTTAAATAGGAAAGGTTTCTTTACAGTAGTCAGACTGTGGAATGCCGACTACAAGAGGTAGTAATGGCAGACACTATGACATATTTTACAAAAGGGCTGGATGATTTCCTCAGTACACATAAAATAGCATTGTGGGTTGTAGAAAATTTAGTGATAAAAAATGTATAACTGGTAGAAAAAGATTAAACTTGATGGACTTAGGTCTTTTTCCAACCTATATAACTATTATATATAACGTTACCTATTATAAAGGTAATATGAAGTATGACCACTACCTTAAGTTTTGATCACTAATGCAATAGTGTATGTGAAACATATATTAGACATTATCAACATTAATCTATATATTTCTATGTGTAGTTATTACATTGGAGTAATGCCATGGTCAAAGGTGCTACTTACAGATGGGCCAGGGGGTCCAACACGTCCAGCAGCACCAGGGAAACCAGTAGCACCCTACAAAAGTGAAAGACACATCAAGAAACTAGGGTTAAACAAGATAAAGGTGGTTCAAGCAGACATTAGGTCAAAAGAACATATATCAATGGATTTACTAGTCCACTCATACTTACAGGAGGACCAGCAGTACCACGAGCACCTTTGGGACCAGGAGCACCAATTGCACCCTATATAAAGACAAAGCAAACATATCATCAAGAATTTTTAAATATTAAAAAATGATAATCATTAACTGATAGGTTTAAAGTATCTACAAATGAACTTACAGCAGGGCCGGAAGCACCAGTAGGACCACCAGGGCCTGGAGGACCAGCATCACCTTTGGGACCATTGTCTCCCTGTTCTCCCTTGGCACCAGGTTGACCATCAGCACCCTAAAGAGAGAGAAGTACAGGTAAGCAAGAGTATTACCGTAACTTCTTAATGGACCATAAAATATTATGCTTGACAAAGACTCCTGCATGGGTCGAAACATTAAATTTAATATGGGGTCAGTTAGTAAAGCCCACATGGCTTTACCTGTATGGATGTTATCATAGATTTATTAATTGGGTCTGTGGATTGGAATTCGGATATTTGGGAATTTTGTGACATTGTATTCAAAACTGACTAACAAATTCTTTGGAGGTTAATTAGCTACATCTAACTATTCTGATGAAGGAACAAACTTTTAGTCTATAGCCAAGTTCAGAATGACCCATAGGGAACAGGTGAACCTTCCGGTGGACCTCTGTGCATGAGTGGGCCCCCCAGATTAGCAGTGCATGGCACAGTGCACTGGATGCACAAAAAGCAGACAAAGGCAGCATACAGCATCTCATTTATTTAACAAATTACCAATTTTAATATTTTATGGAAGCTCAGGCTGGGATTACATAAAAAAAGTAGAATTCAATTAATTAGTATCCTTCATCTCTGGTCAATGATATTTGCATGTAGCATAAAAATGGGCCTCCAGAATCAATTTTACTGAAAAGCCCCTGGTATACAAGTCCACCACTGTCCATAACAATTGGACAATGACATTAACAGAAAGGGTTCAGATCTACAGTATGAGTGACAATGTTCATCTTGAAGTAACGTTAAGGGTAATTCACGAAAATGGAGTAGATAAGTTTGTCTCCTATTTGCAATAGCTTCAACTGGGTATAATGAAAAAGAACGTATATCTTTCTATGTAAAAATTGGTGACAATAATAATATCTTGATGTGTGGAAGAACCCAAAAAATATATCTTGAATACTTACAGGAGGACCAGCAAATCCAGCAGGGCCAGATGGACCAGGCTCACCACGCTCACCCTATGGGAGAAATAGGCAGACCATTGTCATAAGGAATTACACGACTGTGAAATTGGTGGTGGTCAGCTGATATTTACAGAAGATACTTACGGGAGCACCACGGGCACCAGTGGGGCCAGCAGGGCCAGAGGGACCAGCTTCACCCTGTGCAAAGGAACAATGGGTTATTATCAGTGATGAATATTGGAATAGTATAACCATGTCCCACTACAAAATAGAGCCTAATAACAGACACGGGATAAGAGGGAAATATCATCTTTCCTTATTAGTACGTATGAACTGAAAGATAGTTTTTATAACCAGAAGAGATTGTTCATGGAAAACTAAATTTTGTCTGGTGTAGGACAATTTTTTGTATCCATTTAATTTTTGGCGACGGATTCCAAATATTCCAATGTATTGTATACAGATTTTGGCTAGGGACTACTCCTGCATAAGTGTAACACCTGATCACTGGGAAGACTCCACTTACTTTGTCACCAGGAGCACCAGATGGGCCGGGTGGACCAATTGGGCCAGCTAGACCTCTAACACCATCTTTACCAGGGGCACCATCGCTTCCTTTAGGTCCTTGATCACCCTGGAAGAAGTAGTGGAGAGAATTAAGGACTATGAAACATAGTGTAATGTAAAATAGAGTAGTAACAAATAAATTTGAGAATCATAGAAGGAAAGCAATTCAGGAGATGAAACTGTAGAAGGGATAGGCGAAATGAGGCATTATTAGATAACTAAATACAATATTCAAATACCGTATCTCTATAGAAATCAAATCATGCATTGGCACTTACTCTGTCTCCCTTAGCACCAGGCAGACCGCCAGCACCACGCTCACCGGGCATTCCTTGAAGTCCTGGGGATCCTTGACCACCAGGGGCACCTGGAGCACCAGCTTCACCCTATTATAAGGAAAACATAAGAACACATGACAAACTAAACTTAGAATTTGTGCACATGAAGGTTCTTACAAACTGATAAAATTGACTAAACTACCCATATTTGCCAATATATAATGGCTCATTAATGGCTTACATGAAGAAATCAATCCAAATCAATTTCAGTCCACTTTATGTTTTTATCTCTTTACCTAACATGAATCAATGTTCTAAATGTCTACATTGACTATTACAGTCATTCATTACTGAACACCAGGCCTCTGAAGATGAAATTCTGCGCCATCATTTGTGGTCATGTCAAGGTAAACTCACCTTAGCACCATCGTTACCAGGAGCACCATTAGAACCACGGGGTCCCTGAGGGCCAGGAGGACCTTGGGTACCACGTTCACCAGGGAAACCTCTTTCACCCTAAATAAGATAAAGGTAGCAAGCATGAGATGATCAAATTTATGGCAAACATACTAAGAGTGGTCTATCACTAATAATTCATTGTAGTCTAAACTAAGCAGAGTTTCCTACTAATATTTGTCAGGCCTAATATTATAGAATATACCAGACATTATCCATCAGAGTAATGCTTATCTGATAGTGAAATACTACATATTACTATTTTAGACTACTGTAACTGCTTTTATGCAATGAATGACCAGTAAAAGAACTGACTATTGGGCATTACATAATCAATGTCATAGTCAATGTATAAAGACTTCTGTATTAAGGTATGATACTTACTCTTGGGCCACCAGGACCAGGAGGACCAACATCTCCAGGAGCACCCTATGATGAAAAAGTTGAATGTTAATATCATTAAATCCAAAAGTGACTGAATATTTAAAATTTAATCCAAAAGGGTTTTTTTTTAGCAATCGACCTCTCCCCTCTGCCCTCCTCTACCAATCCCTCCAATGGTTACCCATAGTCTGGAGCATTCACTATATAATACATGGCTGTCTACAGCCAGCCCCTCCCATGCATCTGAGCTGATCTCTAGATACATCCCCACATGTAGCTTCTCTTCACATGTCCATCTCCAAGTTCTCTCCTGTACTTCCCAATGCTTTGGAACTTGTTACCCCCAACTGATAAGACTTTTCCTCATATTTGAAACCTTCAAAAACAACCTGAAAACCCATGTCTTCAGACCATTTTTACACGTCACTGCCATTTAAACTGCTATTACCCTCATCTGTTTAGTTTTTCCCTCTTCCTTTGTTGTTTGCAAACCCTCAAGGGCAAAGTACTCCTTCTCTGAACCAGTCTGTCTTTTACTTAGTCCATGTTTTGTACTTGATTTTTGTCTGATATTATCTACTCAAACCTTTTTCATGGGTACACCTTCTTGGAATTAATGGCATTTATAAAATAATTAATAATAATGATAATAAAATATGTATTATGACTTGTCGATCTTAATACTTATTGGATATAGTTTTCACTTGCGACACCAAATTGGTGACTAAATAATTCAAACCCATTATTGGTATTCCAAACAATGACAACAGTTTCATTTATCTATATGTATATCCTCACCTGTTCACCGGGCTTGCCACTCTCACCAGTAGCACCTGGAGATCCGGGAAGACCCTAAAAAAAGTAAAAATAATGTTGACTTTTACTGGTTTAATGTATAGTTGTAAATTGCTGAATATTAATTTCCAGGACTATTAGTATAAACGTAGGTGGATGTATTGTGCTGCAATCATATGACTACATAAAGAGTTGAGGCATTATTTTCATCCACTGTAAATAACTAAATTGAGCTTTGTAAGCTCAGATGTAAGGTGGTCATATATTAGATAAATGGTCCTCCCAATTTTGGCATTACCAGTCAACTAATGTGTATGATAGTATCTTAACTCTCCCACAACAGAAAATGTTAAGTGAAAGCATGGTTAGGTATGTTAAATCTCAACATGATTGCTCCTTTTGAATTCACGGAAGCTAAGCTGCCACTTAGGGTGTATGACATCAGCTTACTCCCACTTCTCATTGAGAATGTATGCACACTCGGCCAAAGTGAGAATGGAGAGTTGGGAAAAGTAGACATTGGACGACAGCTTACTAAGGTGTATGTCCACCTTATGACTGTAATAAAAGTCAATGGACAATGGTCTGGAAATCAAGGACAGACTACTGCTATGCTCTATGTAAAAAACGTACTTGGAATCCAGGGGGACCAGCGGGACCTTGTTCTCCTCTCTCACCAGCGGGACCCTACAAAAGAATAAATGCAATGGTTAGTTATATCTGCTGCAAAACCAATACTCAATGGATATTATTGAGCAATAATAATAAATAATAATACTTACAGAAGGGCCAGGGGGACCTTGAGCACCAACTTCACCATCTTTGCCTGGGACACCCTAAACGAGGCAGAGAATATCATTATGAATGAAGACTTAAACATGGCTAACAAGCTACTCTTCAGTTAATTGCTTAACAATGTTGGAGTGACTCCTAGGTTATGGTATTGGTATATGATGTCGGTAGCTAGCGACTTATAATTACTGAAGTTAGGAATTACTGCAGCTTGGAGGAGGGATAGATGGAGAAAGCTCACATAGAGATAGTGGTAGTAATGAGCCTCTTATCGTATATCTGGCAGAAGTGGACATACCACTGGTGTAACCTATGCAAATGCACAGAGCCCAAAAGATAAAGGGAGCCCACTTCCATCCCCAAGGCAGCAAACAGCTTATGTCATAGACACATCATTACACAGCAAAGAGCCCATGTAACAAACCACTACACGACCAGCTCTGCCCTCGCCTACTGTATCCTCACCCATCCCTTGTAGATTGTGAGCCCTCGCGGTCAGGGTCCTCTCTCCTCCTGTACCAGTCAGTGACTTGTATTGTTTTAAGTTTACTGTACCTGTTTTTATTATGTATACCCCTCCTCACATGTAAAGCGCCATGGAATAAATGGCGTTATAATAATGTCTGTCCACCCCTGGTATACTGTATTATCTGAATCTTGGAAGATATGATGCATTTTTGGTGATTATTGACTAAAAGTAATATTTGATATACTTACAACTGCACCAGGGGGACCAGCAACTCCTCTCTCACCAGACTTTCCAGGCTCACCCTATGGAAGTTAGAAAAATATATTAAACACATTTTACAAACCAGTTAAAACTGTGAATGAACTGAAAAAAATAAATAAAAATCACTTACAGCAGCGCCTTTAGGACCAGGGAATCCCATTACACCAGATTGGCCTCTAGCACCAGGTGGACCAGGAGGTCCAGGGCGGCCATCTTGACCAGGGGCACCCTATTTCATAGTCAGGAAAACAAAAATCACAGGTTAGAATGCAAAAATCAGTTAAGTATATCTAAAGTAGATTAAATTATGGAAGAGAAGGAAGACAACTTACAGCAGGACCAGTCTTGCCATCAGGGCCAGGGCTACCAGGGCTACCAGTCAGACCCTAGAAATGGAGGGCAGAAAGAAACAAGGTTAAGTTGTATTCTCCTGGTAAACAGAGTTCCATATGTTTTCTTTCTTAGTAAAAGCTTTTAGCCCTCTTTGGCTTTTTGTGTTATGTCCTGGTATAATCTCTTACCTTAGCACCAGGAAGACCAGGTTCACCAGGGCGACCAGACTCGCCATTAGATCCTTTGGGACCAGCAGCACCAACGGGACCACGTTCACCAGGGGGGCCCTAGGTTAGAGCAAAAGTCAATGTTTAGATACAGGAAAGAATATAACTTTTAAGTCACAGTCTTAGAGGTGGCCATATCAGCTCCTGTAGTAACATAGTAACATAGTAACATAGTTAGTAAGGCCGAAAAAAGACATTTGTCCATCCAGTTCAGCCTATATTCCATCATAATAAATCCCCAGATCTACGTCCTTCTACAGAACCTAATAATTGTATGATACAATATTGTTCTGCTCCAGGAAGACATCCAGGCCTCTCTTGAACCCCTCGACTGAGTTCGCCATCACCACCTCCTCAGGCAAGCAATTCCAGATTCTCACTGCCCTAACAGTAAAGAATCCTCTTCTATGTTGGTGGAAAAACCTTCTCTCCTCCAGACGCAAAGAATGCCCCCTTGTGCCCGTCACCTTCCTTGGTATAAACAGATCCTCAGCGAGATATTTGTATTGTCCCCTTATATACTTATACATGGTTATTAGATCGCCCCTCAGTCGTCTTTTTTCTAGACTAAATAATCCTAATTTCGCTAATCTATCTGGGTATTGTAGTTCTCCCATCCCCTTTATTAATTTTGTTGCCCTCCTTTGTACTCTCTCTAGTTCCATTATATCCTTCCTGAGCACCGGTGCCCAAAACTGGACACAGTACTCCATGTGCGGTCTAACTAGGGATTTGTACAGAGGCAGTATAATGCTCTCATCATGTGTATCCAGACCTCTTTTAATGCACCCCATGATCCTGTTTGCCTTGGCAGCTGCTGCCTGGCACTGGCTGCTCCAGGTAAGTTTATCATTAACTAGGATCCCCAAGTCCTTCTCCCTGTCAGATTTACCCAGTGGTTTCCCGTTCAGTGTGTAATGGTGATATTGATTCCCTCTTCCCATGTGTATAACCTTACATTTATCATTGTTAAACCTCATCTGCCACCTTTCAGCCCAAGTTTCCAACTTATCCAGATCCATCTGTAGCAGAATACTATCTTCTCTTGTATTAACTGCTTTACATAGTTTTGTATCATCTGCAAATATCGATATTTTACTGTGTAAACCTTCTACCAGATCATTAATGAATATGTTGAAGAGAACAGGTCCCAATACTGACCCCTGCGGTACCCCACTGGTCACAGCGACCCAGTTAGAGACTATACCATTTATAACCACCCTCTGCTTTCTATCACTAAGCCAGTTACTAACCCATTTACACACATTTTCCCCCAGACCAAGCATTCTCATTTTGTGTACCAACCTCTTGTGCGGCACGGTATCAAACGCTTTGGAAAAATCGAGGTATCATGTCTACAACAAGTGGCATTACCATTCAATCCAGTGTGTAGTATACACATACACATATACATTATGTAATAGTTGTAGATTGTCAACTATCTTTGAAATCTTACATCTTCCCATCAAGTGGGACACTCAATGTAGCTATATTTCTGACGTAACTTAATATTAATATTAAGATGTCCATAGAGACGTCTTACCTTGGGTCCACCAGCACCATCAGCACCAGGGAAACCACGGCTTCCAGGTCCACCCTATTGAGGACAAATTATGGTCAAACAAATGTTGCTGAAAAGGTAGACATAGAATAATAAGATTGATAAAAAGAGAAATAAAATCTATTATTAAGCCCATTCTTACAAACCAGAGCCCAAGATCCATCAATAAGTCAAACAAAATATTTAAGACTCTGAATCATGAAGTAGGGTTGAGAAAATGGCCACCATCCTTATATGTTCAAAGCTCAATACTATTATATGAGTGTAAGAAATTCTTAATAAACGGCCAAATAGATAATACCTCATCTCAAGAATGCCACTATATCCAGATCCAGCCAATGATGTTACACGAGATAACCAGGCATTTTTGTATATATTATCATTCCCATACATGAAACAAAACAATAAACAGGATCTGAGATCCTTGTTCTTGAATTGATATATGAAGGCAGCCATATTGTGGATTGGATTGAAATTTCTAGAGTAAAGACAGCCAATAAATTCAACAGGAAATAGTGACATCCCTGTTCCTTACATGATAATATTGCCATTTAACAAACTGGCCTAAGAAATTATTTCCCTCAGTACTTTTTTGGACTGAACACAGTTGTAGGCCATATCTCTCAACATACTAGTGTCATCAGACTTTTCTAAACCAGAAGATCAGCTGGGAATTGTTCCCTAAAATATTGAGACTATATATTGTGGAATACCACAAGATTGACTTAGTTCTGTACATGTCCAGCTGGTTTTTGCAATATTCACTGTAGATTTATAAAAGCAACGTATACAGCCAATACTTGTAGGGATATTAGTCTGGAAATATTACCATTTCTTAAAAACGTTCATCTTATAAACTACATATTCAAAATTATGAACCAATATTCTGGTTTCCTTAGGGTTTATTTGGAATGAGATTTCATGGTAGACAATTTTCATCCATACAGTTATATTTTTGTAGGTCCTACTAACTAGTGAATCTATGAAGTAACTGAGAAGATGGGTGAAGAAAGTTAAATGGTCAGTATGTATTGGTTCTATTGGGAACTCCTAAAAGTCCAAAACAAAAATTCTGACAAGGTGGACAAATTGGCAAATAAGACTTTTTAGGTCACTTACACGTTCACCAGCAGGTCCGGGAGGTCCAGCAGGTCCGGGTTCTCCACGGGATCCTCTCTTTCCTTCTTCGCCAGCGGGACCTGGGGGTCCTTGAACTCCAGCGGGGCCCTGAAGAAGATTAAGAAGTTAGCATTTTGGTTCCATTATGATTAGATCTATTTAAATTAAAAAAAGATCAAGATGATACTTACAGATTCTCCTTTAGCACCAGGTTCACCTTTGTTTCCAGGGGCACCAGGTTCTCCCTATAGAGTAGAGATAAAATAACATTTTAGACCAAATTTTAAAAATGTAGTTCTCACACCATGTAGAATTAGGGGTCATTTTCAGTATTTAAATACTAAGACTACATGTAGTCAGGCATTGGCAATCACAAAGCAGAATTAAATTAACTTAATCGAGCTTTTCAGAAGATGTACTCACAAGACCCCAAAAGGGACATGTTTTGTGTTATACTTACATTGTTACCTTTGGGACCAGGAGACCCACCAGGGCCTTGAAGTCCGGGAGCACCACGGGCACCAGGGAAACCAGGAGCGCCAGCAATACCAGGAGCACCCTATATAATAAAAAAAAACATGAAATAAAGTGATGATTAAACAATACAACAGAATTGTTGGTGGGTAGTACTAAGGGGTGCAGTATGAAAGTGGTTAAACAGAAAAACAATCTTGATTACTTACAGTGGCACCCTTGGCACCAGGTTGACCATCAGAACCAGGATTTCCCTAAAATAAAGAAAACACCAGTCATTGAATATGTCCTGATGATTACAGAATCTTGAGTATGAAGATGCCAAGGACACTTACAGAACCACCGGGAGCACCAGCTGGGCCATGAGCACCAGGTTCACCACGAGCACCCTGAGGACCATCAGGACCGCGAGATCCTTGGGGACCAGCATCACCCTATGTGATAAAGAATAGGGGTCACTGTGGAGCATAAATTGTATTATCTAGTTTTCTAACATGTGGATTATGTGACCGGAAGTGTGTCTAGCTGGCGCATAATGAACATAACTATTGGTGGATATGGCGGGCTTACACTACTTTGTTTCATTTTGAGTTGTATATAACTTAAATAGTAACCTGCCATATATCTACAATTACTTTACAAAACAGAGATTCAATTCTGAAAATATTGTGCTCTCTGCAGGTGAATTAAATCTTACCTTAGGACCAACACCGCCAGGGAATCCGGGAGGTCCACTTGGGCCAGTGGGGCCCTAAAATAATGGAACATAAAATTGGTAAGTCACAGCAGAACACATTTGCTTCCTTCTCAAGTGCTGAAAATCCTCAATAACAATAGCTAATGAGGTTCGGTCCTTATATTGGTGTACTCTAACAGGACAGGTGCATCCATTTAATTTTAACTGCCATTAGATTTATAAAAATTGAGACCATCATAGAATTTTTTTTTCTTCATAGTAATCTAAGATTACTTACTGGAGGACCAGCAGCACCGGGAGCACCATCATTACCACGAGCACCCTAGAGAAGAGAAGAAAATTATTCCCATTAACACCTCTTATATGATTCTTCAGTACACCATTTGGGTTTTGGAGGTAAGTACCAATATACTTACAGCAGGGCCAGAAGCTCCGGGACGACCTCTCTCACCAGGGAGACCACGAGGACCCTACATAAGAGTAGGATAAAATCCCATGATTGTCTACAAGCTCAATACTACACATGATATTGCATTGGTTTTTAATGTTTCCCATTTGACCTAAGTTTCTTTTCATTGGCATTACCACTTATTTCATATGGACATAAGAACAGCCATATGCATTGGTTTTAGGCCTAGTTATCCAACATTAGCCCCCTCACCCACCCATGTTCTATCTATAGACATCAATGATAAATATTGCAAGTATACCAAATTAATATATATAGCTATTTAATTATCAAAATGCTGTTTGTTTTTCTGTTTATCTTCTGGATTGTGGTGTTATGGTGCCCTTACTACCTTAAAACTTTCAACTTCCCCTTTACAAGAAATACTACTTACCACTTGTCCAGGAGAACCATTCTCACCAGGTGCACCAGGTTCTCCCTAAAACATATAGAGAATAACATATTAAGACCTCCATAGTTAAGTTGTTGGTCATACGACCATTATCTACAGTGTTGTATAAGATAAACATACCTTGGGGCCAGCTGGACCAGTATCACCCTTAGCACCATCAAGACCATTGAAACCCTATGTATGGAGAAGAAATGTATGAAATCTTGCACCATTTCTGGAGGATGATGAAACATATGAATGATGCTTTGATGTTGAACTCACTCTGTGTCCCTTCATTCCTGGAAGACCAGCAGTTCCTGGGAGACCACGGGCACCCTGAAATGTAATTGGGAGAATGTTAGGCATGGCCTCTGATAATACGATAATGACTATAAAGTCCTATATGACTTAATAATATGTTCGCCACCAACTAATCTTCAATACATTCAATAAATTAATTTCACAGTTTCTTGGGCCCTTATAGGAATTGTTGTGATGTTAATAATAAATATATCTCAGATGGGTGCCAGATACCATCTTATTATCTCCAAGAAAGACCTTTACAAGGATTAAAATTATGTGATATGCTTACCTGTGGGCCTGGGGGTCCACGTTCACCAGGGCGGCCGGGTTTGCCAGCTTCACCCTATTGGAAAAACAAGGCACAAGGCAGGTTATGGACAGAGAAGGCCACAATGTTCTACCATTGGGTACAGTTTCCCCCCTTTTGCTGAGTAATTATAATACCCATGTACTACAATACCCGAGGCCTAGCTAGTGAGGACATTGGAATATGCCAATATAACACTGCGCCAGCCTGCAATGCAGCTGGAAAAGCTCAGTTGGCCGAAGCCTACTTTAAAGCAGGTTCTTCAAGCATAGGCTTCAATACCTTCTCTATAACCAAAGTAAATAACCTTATCTAATTTTAACATTCTGAATGAAACATGACTTTAGAAGATGGGATTACCAATCCATAAAAGTTGTGCTTCTAATAAAAATAAATATACCCTCTCTTTTTAGACTCCTAAGTGGATACAAATCAAAATAAATTTATATATTCTCCTTTGCAATTTCCAATACTTACATCTTCACCGTTCTTTCCTGGAGGTCCTGCGGGTCCACGGGGTCCCATAGCACCCTAAAAAAGAGAATATGTTTATTAAGGCAAAATATTGGGGTAAAACTTGTCCATTGGTTGGTTTAAACTGGGTCAACCTTATGTGCACTATAACCAGGCCCTATATCCAGTACCATGCCCATGGGCCTCTATTAAGCTATTATACTGGCATAATATAATGTTCTAGGTTTTTCCTTGTTTTCTATGGCTGGGGCTTTATGCCAGGGAAGCCTTCATTAAAAATTAAAAGACTATATTAATACAAATAAAATCCAAATCTTTGTATAAATTGATGCAATGCCTGGCCAGAGCTAACTGAGACTAAGAGCACTTGTGTGTTCGAAAAGCGTACAGTATATACAGGCACTCTCCTTCCGGTATACCCGGTTTTTGTATGTCTTATAGCCTATTTTTATTTTAAATGAATACTATTAAAGCTAAGTGATTTTATCTCTTGGAGCTGGATTCCCTTTTTTCCACATGTGCATCTCTAGGCGTCTGGCAGAGACGCAAATCCGTGCTCAAGATTTCCTGGACTCATAAGGAAATTCATCTAAAGGGTGAGCTGAATGTATCTTTTTTTTCTAGGATTAAGGCTTTACCGACAGTCGGTGAACAAGGCCTAAATAGCAAATAATTAACTTGCTTAGCCTATATTTTATTTCATGGGAACAAACTATGTTAAGGGGGTCATTAGTTCTCCAGTCATGGTATCACTTTCTTTTTCACTTTGACACCATGTGGCTACCTGCATAGATATGACACCATATAAACTCAATGGACTACCTCCATATGGCACCATATTGACACCATGTGGCTGTCTCCATAGCAACAGGCCATGAAAGTTATTGCCTTTTGATATTGGTTGAGGCCTGATGCATCTACTTGGATATAACAATTTCATAAGAGCTTTAGCACCAAATCTAGAGTGTAAAAAGATACTTACAGCAGATCCGGGTTCACCAGGTTCACCAGGGGGTCCTTGGAAACCTTGAGGTCCCTATAAAAAGTGAAAGAGGAGCAAGGTTGGATAACTTCTACAATATGTCCCACTCAAAGCCTAGTGCTGGCATGAGGTCTACTAGCAATGTAGCTTCCTTGAAAATACTTACAGGGGAGCCAGCAGGGCCAGGAGGACCACGAGGACCCATTGGACCCTAAAATAAAAGAAAAAGAAGTCAACTTGATTTTAGGTCTCCTCAATTACCATAACACCAAGTCAGGGATTTTCTGTCCCATAAATGTAAGATACACAATATCGATACTTTGATGTACTATGATATGATTATGACATCCTTTTCCTTCAGAAGTATTGTACCAAATGTAAAATACAATTTAGTGGCTTCTTACCATTGGGCCTGGCATGGAGACACCAGCTGATTTCTCATCATAACCGTAAGACATTTGAGGAGCAAAGTTCTGTAGAGGAGAGAAGAGGTACCATAGTTAGATGTGAAGATTGGTCAGCCATAATGGAGGTAAAATATGTATGATGAGGCAGAATGCTTACTCCGCCAAGGCCTGGTGGACCAGGAGGGCCTGGGGGTCCAGGAAGTCCAGGTTGTCCGGGAATACCATCTCTGCCAGGTGTGCCAGGTAGTCCCTTTGTAGAAAAAAAAAATGCCCAATTACGAGAAGATACTAAGATATCAAACAGCAAGACTCCCTACACATAAGAGCCGTGAAGTAATTACTAAGAGTTATTGTTCCATAAAGTGTGGAATGTCTTAGGTACAAGTCTGGACAGAATTAACAAACTGTAGAGATCCTGAGCTGTGCACTTGGGATTTCTTAACAAAATTAAACTCTCCAAGGGCAGAGATCAGATTCCTGCAGGTAACAACCTGCTTAAAGGGCAAAACATCTCAGCCTTGACATGAATGTCATTAGCTTATATATGTCAATTAATATTTTCAGGGACCACTGCAAGATATGACCAACTGCGATATCTTGGCCTAAACTCTTGACACTCACCCTCTCTCCTTGTGGGCCGGTCTCTCCCTTGGGACCCTAAATGAAGAAAAGGATAAAATGTTGAGGACAAGGATGCAACTATAACTCAAGAAGAGTGAAAACATAATAGATTATACATTAGATGTTCTCCAAAACATGGCTCACCTCAACTTGAGCTTCTGAGACTGTTGGATAGAAAGAGAGAGGGTTCAGTTACTAATTATTGGATATTGGCGTCAATGTACATGTATCGCTATAATGTGCTATGCTTATTCTGTTGCTTTTACTCTATAGGATGTTTTGCTATGAAAACCAACATGACATTGTAAATTCTAGGCCTACATTGCCCACCATCCCTCATGTTTATCTCATTGCTTACAATCAGAGTCAGGGCATACTGGACAACATTCTCCGAATGGGATTTCTGGGTTTGTGCAGGTGATGTCTTCACAGATCACTTCATCGCAAAGAACGTTTCCGCTGTCGCATACACAGATCTGGCAGGGTTCAGGTTTCCATACGTCTCTGTCATTATACCTAGTACCTTCATAGGTGCATTGAGAAAAGATGGCTGCAACGACATTATGATCAATGTTAGTGTAGAACGCACACGACGTAGACCATGACAATCTAATGTCAGCATGAAATCCCACCGGCAGAGAAGCATAATTCCTCTAGAAACCATGAAAAGTACCTTTTACATTAACTTGCAAGGGGTTAAAGTGCAAGGGGGGAGGGAGCACAGCTGGTTTTTTTTTTTTTACATCTGGATTAAAAGCAAGAAACAAGAGAAAAAAACCATCATCTGGTTCCCATCAGCCAGACTCAGTGACAAGGGTAAAAGCTGCCAAAAATACTGAGGGTGGGAGGAGGAAGCCGAAGAAAATATTTGGAAGAGATCTGTGTTTTCCAGGCGAGGGTCTCTTCCAAACCAATGTGCATCATAACGGGTCTTGATCCATGAGGGACAAAAGAGGGGGAATACAGTAATGCTGCGCTCAGGGCAGAGGGAAAAGGAGGAGGAGGAGGAGGAGGAGTAATGGAATCTGAGAAGGTGAAAATGTTTTGGGTGGGAGTAGAGGCTGGTGGTGAGATCCTGTGCTGGAGGCGGAAACCGTGGCCTTCAAGCAGATGAGGATGTACAGGACGAGGCATGTTCAGGTACAAGTGGAATGTTAATAGAGGGCTGAGAAGATCATCTCACAAGAACAGAATTGACATATATACATTTACTGTCTCCAGCTACCAAAAACAGTCAAAGATTAAAAATAAATAAATAAATAAATAATAAAAAAAAATGTAATTAATTCTCCTAAAAATAACTAAAAGAATAAACACATTGTAAAAACAACTAAAAAATGACTTAAAATCCCCATGCAGGTGTTAAACAAAAGTTTTAAGATATATACATTTTTTTTCGCACCGCACCCATTAATGTCATTGCTATACTTTCTAGCACCACTAGGTGGCATCGATTCAACATAAGCAGGAAACACTAATAAAGCGTAAAAAGAAATAAAAAACAGAACATTGTATGATAATCCTTTGTAGGATTTCCAGACATTAATTAAAAATAATAATAAATACATTATAATGGTGAAAGGAGAAACACTTGTGATAGATGGAACACAATAGATTTTGCATCTTCCCTGAAATGTCTATAGTTGCCACCAGGTGGCAGCAGCGTAGTAGCTTGGACCAATATGGTAAGTAAGCATCCTGATGCTGGAGTTCTGAAGTTATGTCTAGACTTCCATATACTGGAATCTGTTAACAATCCCAGATGAATCACTCCTTACCATATTTTATTATCCAGCTCCCCCCCCCACCTGATGAGTTAAACAGAGTGTAATGAAAGCCACATGCAACTTTCTGTCCCTCCAGCCCAATTTCCATGCAGAGAACTTGTGAGATAATATGTTTTCAATAAAAACAATGCATTAACTCATACAGGAAAAGAGGGTTAGGAGGAATCCCACCCCCCACTTCACATTGGTTCTTCATAGATCTCTACATACATTTAACCCATTAAATACATGCACGTAAAATTCAGAACTAATATCCACTGTTGCAAAAATGAGCTTTCCAGATGCATAGGCACGCAAGTTTCATTGTGGAACTATAACTCCCAGCATTGCACCAGGATCTGGAGAGCATCAGGTTGCATTATATCTATAACATTGAGAAGTTTACTATGGACCCTTCAGGTGCACCCATCCTTGGTGATGTAGGTGACCATCCAAGACCACAGCAGATAACAAAAGTTGAACTCACCATCATCTTCTCCTTGACATTTTGCTGCTAGGATCGTCGCTGCTATTACCAGCAGTAATCTTGTATCCACAAAGCTGAACATGTCAACAATCAGACATGTAGACTCTCTGTGGTCCTGTCTAGATCTTCTTAGGTCCTAGTCATACAGGGGTAGGTTTAGTGGTATATCTCCAGTGCAGACCCCAGCAGAAACTTCCTACTGTGTCCCAGCTGGACAGGGTCCCCTTTTATATCTATGCTCCACTTTGAGAGGTGGGGTCCTGGGATCCTGCACTCTCTATCCCCTTTTTTTAAGGTTGGAACATTGGTCCAGCCCTTTAACCAATACCAATCTTATGCACAGACTCCTAAGGAAAAAAAAGGACTTCAAACAAAGGCAGCTCCTCCCTGCGCAGAAGGCTGAGGAGTCTTATTCTAGCTTAGGCTTTCTTAGCCGAGACAAGATACTTTGTCTTTCACATTGAACTTAATGAGGAACCAAAATTTGGCTTCCCATACCTTCGATATTACTATCCGGGCTACCCAGCTTTGATATCAACCTGTCCCAGACCACCTTAAGATTCCTCAAACTTTTTAGGGTCAATTCTTGTTTTTTCTTTCATAAGTAATTTGCAGCAGAAATGAGTTTGTCAGATGTAGCACAGCTGAGTTTGGTCACTTTATTCACCTTGAAATAGCACAATATGTCTCCAGTTTTCCATTAAATTTTGGTAAGAAATTGAAATGACAGATCCAGCTCTTCTTCATCCGCCAACGTGGAGCTAGCAATGATAGAAAGTCTATTGCACAACACTCACAAAAAGCGCAATATATTCATAAAATGTATAAATGACCAGTAGATTAGTTGCCAAACATTTTATGTAGGGTAATGACTGGGTTCATTTTGATTCACTTTTCTTTCTGTATATATAGATAGTTTTTCATATACTCTTTGAATTATCCATTTATTTATTGTCCTGTTAAAATAAGATATAGCAGATCTGAGTGTGTCAGTTATATAGGAACACAAGGTAAAGCCTTATAGCAGAAACACCTGAATGACCAACTCAGATCTGCTACATTTATTACTACCCCCCCCCCAAAATAGTGAGACTTAACAATATATATATATATATATATATATATATATATATGTATATATTCAAGATGTCTATAGGAAACCTTTATTTTTCCTCTCTATTTTTGGTCGTGGCTCACATTTGTTTCTGTTTAAGAAGAGCCACGTTGGACGCTTGAAAATGATATATGAAATATGTCATTTCTTTTCTACAGGCAGCAATTATAGGGAGCAGTGTATGTTTAGCCGGCAGTGACTGCTCGATGAACCATATACTCCATTCTAGACAATGATATAGAATTAATGGGATTTTTTCTTTCTTTCTTTTTTTTTTGCATTGGGTCTTTTAGATTTTTTTTGTTTGAGGATATTCACTTGCTGATGGTTTTTGGTTTTGGGGTTGTGATTCTAGTTTATACATAAAATGTCTGGCCAGCCATGGTTTCGTACTGTTTTTTTGGGGTGTGTCAGACCATTAGTGATCAGTTCTGGTTCTGTGGTGTCGGTTTGTTCATGGATTTGATTGAAAAAGTTTCTGCATTAGAAAACCTCCCAGGAAGACTTCTAAAAGGGGTCTGGATGAATAGATTGTATTATGTTGTGCTACTGAGTAATCAACATGGCAGCTTCCACTCATATAAGTAGGGTTGTCCTGCAGGAACAAGTGGCTTACCCAAAGGGACATAACTGTAGTGGGTACAGGGGTTGCAGCATCACCAGGGCCGTGAAGCCTACACAGGCCCAAAAGGTCTCTTTAACCTATATGATTAGACCAAAACTATTGAAGACCCGTTAAAATTGAGGCCCACAAACTTCAAGTGAGGCCACTGCTGTTTACCAGGTTGTGGTGTCCATGATTGGACTGTCTCCAATTTGGCTTCTAAGGAGGTAAGGCTCCCAAGCATGGGACCCTCTCTATATGATGCCTTCAAAGGACATACATATAGGTTAGTTTTCAAGAGAAGGCGTAAATCTAAGTCTTAAGTGTGTTGGCTGTTAGACCCAACATCACAATATCAGGAAGCTGAGATATGTAGAGTTGTTTGGTGAGTTCTTATAACCACACCTGCTTAACTGTGCCTGTATGTTATGTGGAGGTAATACTGAGGTCATTGGTAAATTTTTACAAAATAGTAACGCCAAAAGGTCAAAACGTCAGTTTGGCTATCTTGCTTCGTTCCTATAACAGGTAGGCTCAGAAACATCTAGAGCAATGGTGGGAAGATCCCAACAAACAGGACGGTTATCATGCCTTACTGAGCTCTCGAGTGTTGGTCAGTGAAGAACTGGTGTACGTTGTGCTCACCAAGCTAAAGGTTTTTCCATCTGCACATTTTTAGCCCTACAGAACATGTTTCTGTCCCCTGTTTATTCTGCAGCTGTACTACTACTATTGCATGAAGGGTATATGACCAAGGTGGACTGATCATTTATTTGTGACATAATCTAAAAATGTAATAGACCCCCATCAGCAGGGAACTTGTTGTTGTGATTGTTTATTCGAACCCCTGTTGTAGTTGGGTCTCATTATTGTGTCAGAACATAGGCCCATCATCGTAGAATGTACTCTTGTGGGGCAGTCCAAACTCACACGAAGTAGGGCTATACTATTGATATTTTATGAAGTACAGTAATGGTCTTTGAAGCTTATCCGTCACATCCTATAAAATAATGTAGCCTCTTCAATTTTACTGGATATCATAGCTAGTAACCATGGCTGGCAGCCCATAATCAGTGGATCCAAACCGTGACATGCTCTACAGGATGGACGGTGATGAAAAATGTCCACTTTTGAATAAATCAAGTAAAAATTCAAAAAGACTCATAGTCTGTCACGATTTGCACATTGTTGGGTCTCTATTGGATTCCTGATTATACATATTCCACTCAACAGTAGTTCTCACGGTTCTAACCTCTGCAAGTTACTAGGCCCACTGGACACTTCATGTACTTTATTCTTGTCCAACTGATAATGGGGTAAACACAAGACACACCCTGACTCCATGGCCAACAAACTTCTAGATTCTGGTTGCTTCCAGGGAGAGACTGAAAGAGAACCTGGCAGCTGATACTTGCTGCCCGATCCAGCGCCATTTCAGAGTCAAACATACCTAGCTGAGTTTATACAGCCAGTGCCTGATAACTGCTGCCCCTGGCTCAGGCTACACGTATCAGGTGTCAACTTCACTTTAAAGGGGTTCTCTGTTGGGAATAATCACTTTTAGAAGGGTGTATTGAGGTCAATAAGCTAGTCACAAAGTGTAACCCTGTTAAGATCCTCAGAAATTAACTGGAATTTGAGGGGAAAACTGGCAGTAAGTGTTCATTTATCCTTCAGCGCTGCCACAGGGGAAATTAAAGAGCTTGCCGGCTCATGACATATTGATTACCTATACGTAGATTATCAGTATCAAATCAGTGGTGGTTCAAAACTTGGCACCCCCACCGATTAGATGTCATTTTCTCTGGTTTCATCTTGTCAAAAGGAGCTGTTCTGCAGTACCCGACAGTGGCAGCTACATATTGTATGAAGCTGTGCTTTGCAGTTCTATTCAATGAGTTTATATCTGCTGGCTCCAGGAGCTTATAGAAGCTGATTGGTGGAGGGTTCGGATGTCATACACCCGCCGGTCTGATGTTGATGGTATTTTTTGCGAATAGGTCATTAATATGTGTGATCAGACAGCCTCTCATCAAACGATGATCAATGAAATCAATGGGATGCCTATGTGTGGATGACCGGACTGGTCCTCCAAAGTGAGAAACTCTTTGTAACTACTCTTCTACGACAAAGATATAAGGATCCTGAATAGAGAACGCACCTACCTCTAGAAAAACAATCCTGTTTAGAAGACTTGACTTTGAAAAGTTGAACAGAGTTATGTGCATCCTTAAAATCTGACTTTTATGATTGTATTCTAACTAGTGTGTGATATGGTAAATCCATCAACAAGGTGCAAAAGTGCCCTACTGCAGATTGTTGGACTGTGCAGTGCACAATCATTTTTTGGGGCTCAAATATTCAAACATATATAATTTTTAACCACTATATACCAATATTTGATGAGGTTCCCCCATATATCAGGATGTCAATTTATGACAACTTATTAACAGATTCCATCCAATAAGCGGATCACCAACTTAGGTGTCATTCAGACATCCGTGTTTCTTCATATGCGCAAAAAACAGAGTGTCATCAGTGTTTCGGAGCTGACGGACATCTGAATGAGACCTTTTAAATATGTCATGGACGACAAGGATAGATAGATATTAGATAGATGGATAGATAATAGATAACAGATAGACAGATAGATAGATAATATATAGATAGATAATAGATAGATGATAGAGAATAGCTAGCTAGATAGATAGATATATCGATATGGGATAGATAGATAGATAGATAGATAGATAGATAGATAGATAGATAGATAGATAATAGATATACAGATATATAGATAGATAGATAGATGATAGATAATAGATAGATATATATATATATGAGATAAATAGATGATAGATAGATGATAGATAGATAGATAGATATGGGATAGATAGATAGATAGATAGATAGATAGATAGATAGATAGATAGACAGATAGATAATTGATATACAGATAGATAGATAGATAGATAGATATGGGATGGATAGATAGATAGATAATAGACTGATAGATAGATAGATAGATAGATAGATAGATAGATAGATAGATAGATAGATATGGGATAGATAGATAGATAGATAGATAGATAGATAGATAGATAATAGCTAGATAGATAATAGATAGATAGATGATGATAAAGACATAGATGATAGATAGATAGATAGATAGATGATAGATAGATAGATAGATAGATAGATAGATAGATAGATAGATAGATGATAGATAGAGACATAGATGGTAGATAGATAGATAGATAGATAGATAGATAGATAATAGCTAGATAGATGAGAGATAGATACATAGATGATGATGATGATAGATAGATAGATAGATAGATATGAGATAGATATAGATAGATAGATAGATAGATAGATAGATAGATAGATAGATAGATAGATAGATATGGGATAGATAGATAGATAGATAGATAGATAGATGATAGATAATAGATGATGGATAGATAGATAGATAGATAGATAGATAGTAGACAGATAGATAGATAGATGATAGATAGAAAGATAGATAGATAGATAGGTAGATAGATAGATAATAGCTAGATAGATAATAGATAGATGATAGAGAGATAGATAGATAGATAGATATGTGATAGATAGATGATAGATAGATAGATAGATAGATAATAGCTAGATAGATAGATAGATAGATGATAGATAGGTAGATAATAGATAGATGATAGATAGAGACATAGATGATAGATAGATAATAGATAGATAGATAGATAGATAGATAGATAGATAGATAATAGCTAGATAGATGAGAGATAGATACATAGATGATGATGATAGATAGATAGACAGACAGACAGACAGACAGACAGACAGACAGACAGATAGATAGATAGATAGATAGATAGATAGATAGTCAGACAGGGAGATTAGCCTGTTGCTATAAAATGCTAGATAGACAGATATTCCTCCCCTCTCTGACACGTTGTATTGGGGGATGGTGTTCTTTGCAATGACTATTGTGTGATAGTATAAAGTGTAATTAGAACCACCGTACAGCCCAGAAATCCCATCCAAGTTAAGCATGGTCCAGCCCCACACATCCACGCAGACACGTTGCATGATCATTTCCCTGGCCCTCCCTGTGATTTTCTGTGGCTGGAAGTTTTCCAGGGCAGAGATGTGTCTTTAATTTTTGCAGCATGACAGCAAAGAAAAGAATGCACTTTTTTCTATATGAAGAAGCAGAAAACAGACATTGCCACCTCACCACTAACAGTCTGCACAGAGACCGGAGGAAGGAATGCCTATTCTACACTACTGCTATCTATCTATCTATCTATCTATCTATCTATCTATCTATCTATCTATCTATCTATCTATCTACATATGAGTTCTAAAACCATCACCAGAACTGCACTGTGTGAACTTGACTTTTAATTGACTGTCCCAATGATTTGCATACCACCTCTATACTGTTAATGACTCTTCCAACATTTTTGGCTCTATAGAACTTCCATTGCCACTGGACTAAAAATGCCACCTCCCTGAAACTACAAAGAAGGCGAAAAATGTTGTGTGCACTGATACTTCTTGATAGACCATCCAATCTTTATGACCTACATTGGGTACAGAAAGTATTCAGACCCCTTTAAATTTTTCACTCTTTGTTTCATTGCAGCCATTTGGTAAATTCAAAAAGTTCATTTTTTTCACATTAATGTACACTCTGCACCCCATCTTGACTGAAAAAAAACAGAAATGTTGAAATTTTTGCCAATTTATTAAAAAACAAAAACTGAAATATCACATGGTCATAAGTATTCAGACCCTTTGCTCAGTATTGATTAGAAGCACCTTTTGAGCTAGTACAGCCATGAGTCTTCTTGGGAATGATGCAACGAGTTTTTCACACCTGGATTTGGGGATCCTCTGCCATTCTTCCATGCAGATCTTCTCCAGTTCCGTCAGGTTGGATGGTGAATGTTGTTGGACAGCCATTTTCAGGTCTCTCCAGAGATGCTCAATTGAGTTTAGATCAGGGCTCTGGCTGGGCCAGTCACGAATGGTCACAGAGTTGTTCTGAAGCCACTCCTTTGTTATTTTAGGTATGTGCTTATGGTCATTGTCTTGTTGGAAGGTGTACCTTCGGCCAAGTCTGAAATCCAGAGCACTCTAGAAAAGGTTTTCATCCAGGATATCTCTGTACTTGGCCGCATTCATTTTTCCTTCAATGACAACCAGTCATTCTCTCCCTGCAGCTAAAAAACACCCCCATAGCATGATGCTGCCACCACCATGTTTCACTGTTGGTATTGTATTGGGCAGGTGATGAGCAATGCCCAGTTTTCTCCACACATACGACTTAGATTTATCACCAAAAAGATCTAACTTCGTTTCATCAGACCAGAGAATCTTATCTCTCATAGTCTGGGAGTCCTTCATGAGTTTTTTAGCAAATTCTATGCAGGCTTTCATATGTTTTGCACTGAGGAGAGGCTTCTGTCGTGCCACTCTGCCATAAAGGCCCGACTGGTGGAGGGCAGAAGTGATAGTTGACTTTGTGGAACTTTCTCCCATCTCCCTACTGCATCTCTGGAGCTCAACCACAGTGATCTTGGAGTTCTTCTTTACCTCTCTCACCAAGGCTCTTCTATCACGATTGCTCAGTTTGGTTGGACGGCCAGGTCTAGGAAGACTTCTGGTGGTCCCAAACTTCTTCCATTTAAGGATTATGGAGGCCACTGTGCTCTTAGGAACCTTGAGTAATGCAGAAATTCTGTTGTAACTTTGGTCAGATCTGTGCCTTGCCACAATTCGGTCTCTGAGCATCTTGGCGAGTTCCTTTGACCTCATGATTCTCATTTGGTATGACATGCACAGTGAGATGTCAGGTCTTATATAGACAGGTGTGTGTATTTCCAAATCAAGTCCTATTAGTTTAACCCCTTAACGACCGCCGATACGCCTTTTAACGGCGGCCGCTAAGGGTACTTAAACCACAGTGCCGTTAATTAACGGCGCTGTGGAAAAAGTAAATAGCGCCCCCCAGAGTCGGATTTTCTCCGGGGTCTCGGCTGCCGGGGGTAGCCGAGACCCCAGAGAACATGATTCGGGGTTTTTTTTACCGACCCCGCATTTGCGATCGCCGGTAATTAACTGTTTACCGGCGATCGCAAAAAGAAAAAAAAGCGATTTCTTTTTAATTTCTCTGTCCTCCAATGTGATCGCACATCAGAGGACAGAGAAATGGGGTCCCAGGTAGCCCCCCAATACTTACCTGTCTCCCCCGGTGCTCCTCGTGGCTCCCGATGGGCGCCACCATCTTCAAAATGGCGGGCGCATGCGCAGTGCGCCCGCCGGCCGCCACCGGGAGAATCTTTGGGGTCTCTGCTGCCGGGGGTAGCCGAGACCCCAAAGAACATGATCGGGGTCGGTTTTACCGACCCCTGTTTTGCGATCGCCATTAATTAACAGTTTACCGGCGTTCGCAAAAAAAAAAAAAGCAAAGTGTAATTCTTTGTCCTCTGATGTGATCGCACATCAGAGGACAGAGAAATAGGGGGATTCGGGGACCCTATTATACTCACCAGTGTCCCTGGGTCCTCCTGCTGCTCCTCCTGGTCTTCTTGGCAAAAGAAAATGGCGGGCGCATGCGCAGTGCGCCCGCCATCTGTCGCCATCTGCCGGCCGGCAGGAGAAGAGCAGTTGGGGCTAAAATTAGGGTTAGGGTTAGGGCTAGGGTTAGGGCTAGGGTAAGCGCTAGGGTTAGGGTTAGGGCTAGGGTTAGAGCTAGGGTTAGGGCTAGGGTTAGGGTTAGGGCTAGGGTTAGGGTTAGGGCTAGGGTTAGGGCTAGGGTTAGGGCTAGGGTTAGGGCAAGGGTTAGGTTTAGGGCTAGGGTTAGGGCTAGGGTTAGGGTTGGGGCTAAATTTAGGGTTAGGGTTGGGGCTAAATTTAGGGTTAGGGTTGGGGCTAAATTTAGGGTTAGGGTTGGGGCTAAATTTAGGGTTAGGGTTCTTTCACACTTACGTCGGTACGGGGCCGTCGCAATGCGTCGGCCCGACATACTGACGCACGTTGTGAAAATTGTGCACAACGTGGGCAGCGGATGTAGTATTTCAACGCATCCGCTGCCCAATCTATGTCCTGGGGAGGAGGGGGCGGACTTACGGCCACGCATGCGCGGTCAGAAATGGCGGACGCGACGAACAAAAAAAGGTACATTGAATGTTTTTTGTGCCGACGGTCCGCCAAAACACAACTGATCCAGTGCACGACGGACCATCCGTCACGATCCGTCAGTGGCCATCCGTCACGATCCGTCGGCAATACAAGTCTATGGGCAAAAAACGCATCCTGCGGGCACATTTGCAGGATCCGTTTTTTGTCCAAAATGACGGATTGCGACGGATGCCAAACGACGCAAGTGTGAAAGTAGCCTTAGGGCTAGAGTTAGAGTTGGGGCTAAAGTTAGGGCTAGGGTTGGGGCTAAAGTTAGGGTTAGAGTTGGGATTAGGGTTAGGGTTTGGATTAGGGTTGGTGTTAGGGTTAGGGTTGCATTAGGGTTACGCTTGGGATTAGGGTTAGGTTTGGGATTAGGGTTGAGGTTAGGGTTGCGATTAGGGGTGTATTGGGATTAGGGTTAGGTTTGAGGTTAGGGTTGAGATAAGGATTAGGGGTGTGTTGGATTTAGGGTTTTGATTAGGGTTATGGTTAGGGTTGACATTAGGGTTGTTTTGGGGTAAGGGTTGTGATTATCATTAGGGTTAGTGATTAGGATTATGGATCGGGTTGGGATTAGGGTTAGGGGTGTGTTGGGGTTAGGGTTGGAGCTAGAATTGGGGGGTTTCCACTGTTTAGTTACATCAGGGGGTCTCCAAACACGACAGCCAATTTTGCGCTCAAAAAGTCAAATGGTGCTCCCTCCCTTCTGAGCTCTGCCGTGCGCCCAAACAGTGGGTTACCCCATATCAGCATACTCGGGATAAATTGGACAACAACTTTTGGGGTCCAATTTCTCCTGTTACCCTTGTGAAAATAAAAACTTGGGGGCTACAAAATCTTTTTTGTGTAAAAAAAAATATTTTTTTATTTTCACGACTCTGCATTCTAAACTTCTGTGAAGCACTTGGGCATTCAAAGTTCTCACCACACATCTAGATAAGTTCCTTGGGGGGTCTAGTTTCCAAAATGGGGTCATTTGTGGGGGGTTACTACTGTTTAGGTACATCAGGGGCTCTGCAATCGCAACATAACGCCCACAGAACATTCTGTCAAAGTCTGCATTCCAAAACGGCACTCCTTCCCTCCCGAGCTCTGCCGTGCGCCCAAACAGTGGTTTACCCCCACATATGGCACATCAGTGTACTCGGGATAAATTGGACAACAACTATTGCAGTCCAATTTCTGCTGTTACCCTTGTGAAAATAAAAACTTGGGGGCTACAATATCTTTTTTGTGGAAAAAAAAATATTTTTTATTTACACGACTCTGCATTCTAAACTTCTGTGAAGCACTTGGGCATTCAAAGTTCTCACCACACATCTAGATAAGTTCCTTGGGGTGTCTAGTTTCCAAAATGGGGTCACTTGTGGAGGGTTTCTACTGTTTAAGTACATCAGGGGCTCTGCAAACACAACATAACGCCCGCAGACCATTCTATCAAAGTCTGCATTCCAAAACGGCGCTCCTTCCTTCTGAGCTCTGCCGTGCACCCAAACAGTGGTTTACCCCCACATATGGGGTACCAGCATACTCAGGACAAATTGGACAACAACTTTTGGGGTCCAATTTCTCTTGTTACCCTTGTGAAAATTAAAACATGGGGGCTAAAAAATCTTTTTTGTGGAAAAATTTTTTATTTTTATTTTCACGACTCTGCATTCTAAACGTCTATGAAGCACTTGGGCATTCAAAGTTCTCACCACACATCTAGATAAGTTCCATGGGGGGTCTAGTTTCCAAAATGGGGTCACTTGTGGGGGGTTTCCACTGTTTAGGCACATCAGGGGCTCTCCAAACGCGACATTGCGTCCGATCTCAATTCCAAACAATTCTACATTGAAAAAGTAAAACGGCACTCCTTCTCTTCCAAGCTCTGCGGTGCGCCCAAACAGTGGTTTACCCTCACATATTGGGGTATCAACGTACTCAGGAGAAATTTCACTACAACTTTTGTGGTCTAATTTCTCCTGTTACCCTTGTAAAAAAAAAATTTGGGGGCAAAAAGATAATTTTTGTGTAAACAAATGCGATTTTTTATTTTCACGGCTCTACGTTATAAACTTCTGTGAAGCTCTTGGGGGTTCAAAGTGCTCACCACACATCTAGATAAGTTCCTTAAGGGGTCTAGTTAACAAAATGGTGTCACTTGTGGGGGTTTCCACTGTTTAGGCACATCAGGGGCTCTCTAAACGTGACATGGCGTCCGATCTCAATTCCAGCCAATTCTGCATTGAAAAAGTCAAACGGCGCTCCTTCACTTCAAAGTTCTGCGGTGCGCCCAAACAGTGGTTTACCCCCACATATGGGGTATTGGCGTATTCAGGAGAAATCGCATAACAAAATTTATGGTTACATTTCTGTTTTTACACTTGTGAAAATAAAAAAAAATGGTTCTGAATTAAAATGTTTGCAAAAAAAAGTTAAATGTTAATTTTTTTCCTTCCACATTGTTTCAGTTCCTGTGAAGCACATAAAGGGTTAATAAACTTCTTGAATGTGGTTTTGAGAACTTTGAGGGGTGTAGTTTTTAGAATTGTGTCACACTTCGTTATTTTCTATCATATAGACCCCTCAAAATGACTTCAAATGTGATGTGGTCCCTAAAAAAAAAGGTGTTGTAAAAATGAGAAATTGCTGGTCAACTTTTAACCCTTATAACTCCCTAACAAAAAAAAAATTTGTTTCCAAAATTGTGCTGATGTAAAGTAGACATGTGGGAAATGTTATTTATTAACTATTTTTTGTGACATATCTCTTTAATTTGATTTAAGGGCATAAAAATACAAAGTTTGAAAATTGCAAAATTTTAAAAATTTTCGCCATATTTCCGTTTTTTTCATAAATAATCGCAAGTAATATCGAAGAAATGTTACCACTAACATGAAGTACAATATGTCACGAAAAAACAATCTCAGAATCAGTGGGATCCGTTGAAGCGTTCCAGAGTTATAACTTCATAAAGTGACAGTGGTCCGAATTGCAAAAATTGGCTCGGTCATTAAGTACCAATTTAGAACCATCTGAAGGAGGATCACAAGGAAATGGACAGCATGTGTCTTAAATATGAGTGTGTGAGCAAAGGGACTGAATACTTATGACCATGTGATATTTCAGTTTTTCATTTTTATTAAATTTGCAAAAAATTCTACATTTCTGTTTTTTTCAGTCAAGATGGGTTGCAGAGTGTACATTAATGTAAAAAAATGACCTTTTTTGAATTTACCAAATGGCTGCAATGAAACAAAGAGTGAAAAATTTAAAGGGGTCTGAATACTTTCCGTACCCACTGTATATGATATACCCTAACAATTACCACTTGATTTATGTTACATCATTGGTTAAATGTATCCTTCTATTCAGTGACATGCTTGGATAGTAGTTTTGCAACAGCCTGGTGGCCACAAGTTAGAGCCTCTATTTTTTCCCCTAGAGGTAAGTGAAATTGACCCACTTTGAGGACCTTCATAGCTTACACAGCTATTATACATGATTCTCGGTGTTTTTTTTAAGAAATATTCATTTGTGGAGAGATCTGCTTTTGGTTTTTGGTCCTCATCAGCAAGGAGTCTGAATATAATTTTCCCAGAGACATCCATATGTGAATAGATGTGTTTCTGTCTTGTGGTTCTCATCAGCGCTGTACAGATTCCTGGTTCGATATTGGAGATGCAGCAATATGGCTGCGGCATCATCTGGGTCCCAATGGATGTTCTGACTTATTTGGAGGGGTTTGTACAGTATGTTTACTTCTTATACTAGAAATTAGAAAGTAGTTAAGGGAGCAGCGTATATAAATTTTATTTTATATACATTTTATTTAGTGTCTACTTTAAATAAAAAATATCACTTAGGGTATGTGGACATGACAACTTTTGCAGGTGGCACTGCTCTGAAACCCAACTGAGAAAAGCCAACAAAATACTCCAAAGAATGAACATATTAATTTCTATGTAAAAACGACTTGCATAGATATAAGGGGTACAGACGCGACCAGGCCCTGAAACAAAAGGGGGCCCAAGCAATCTTTATGGCCCATATGCGAAGATCAATACTACTAAGGCTAGACGGTTGGGGGCTGTGATGGAGATATTGCATTGGGGACCACAAGCTTCATGTTACGCCACTGATGCAGAGGAAGCAGTGGCGTAGCTAGGGTTTTGGTCCAGGGGGGACGAAGCTTCTGAGTGGGCCCCTAACCAGGTAACCTTGATTACAACTCGGTGACACACCCAAATACTGGAGGAGAACCTCAGCAGATGACCGTGCTGTTACTCAAGATAATCTCTATATAAAGACCAATATGGATATTACTGCATATGGTCAGTGGTAGATACCAGCCCTCCAGAACATATAAGAGATCACAGCACAGTTACAGATAATGTCTTACCGCTGACGTCCTTTTTGATGGAATCGTTCATTTTTCCCGTCTTTTCCATCTGGCCCAGACCGACATGACAACTTCTTCCAGCCAGGACTCGGCTGCAGAGAGTACAACAAAGACACATTTCACTTCTCATGTTCCAGCCCCATCACCATCTATTCCCAACCTGCACAAACTCCTCATCCTGCTTATACCCCAATACTGAGCCGCTGCTGCTGCCATATGTGACCCCATTACTGCACCTGATACCCCAATACTGAGCCGCTGCTGCCGTATGTGTCCCTATTACTGCACCTGATACCCCAATACTGAGCCGCTGCTGCCGTATATGTCCCTATTACTGCCCCTGATATCCCAATACTGAGTGTCTGCTGCTGTATGTGTCCCTATTACTGCACCTGATACCCCAATACTGAGCTGCTGCCCTATATGTCCCTATTACTGCACCTGATACCCCAATACTAAGCCGCTGCTGCCGTACGTGTCCCTATTACTGCACCTGATACCCCAATACTGAGCTGCTGCCCTATATGTCCCTATTACTGCACCTGATACCCCAATACTAAGCCGCTGCTGCCCTATATGTCCCTATTACTGCACCTGATACCCCAATACTGAGCCGCTACTGCCGTATGTGTCCCTATTACTGCACCTGATACCCCAATACTGAGCTGCTGCTGCCGTATGTGTTCCTATTACTGCACCTGATACCCCAATACTGAGCCGCTGCTGCTGTATGTGTCCCTATTACTGCCCCTGATATCCCAATACTGAGTGTCTGCTGCTGTATGTGTCCCTATTACTGCACCTGATACCCCAATACTGAGCTGCTGCCCTATATGTCCCTATTACTGCACCTGATACCCCAATACTAAGCCACTGCTGCCGTATGTGTCCCTATTACTGCACCTGATACCCCAATACTGAGCCACTGCCTCCGTATGTGTCTCTATTACTGCACCTGATACCCCAATACTGAGCCGCCGCTGCCGTATGTGTCCTTATTACTGCACCTGATACCCCAATACTGAGCCGCTGCTGCCATATGTGTCCCTATTACTGCACCTGATACCCCAATACTGAGCCACTGCTGCCGTATGTGTCCTTATTACTGCTCCTGATACCCCAATACTGAGCCTCTGCTGCCGCATGTGTCCCTGTTACTGCCCCTGATACCCCCATACTGAGCCGCTGCTGATGTATGTGTCCTTATTACTGCACCTGATACCCCAATACTGAGCCCCTCCTGCCGTATGTGTCCCTGTTACTGCACCTGATACCTCAATAATGAGCCGCTGCTGCTGTATGTGTCCTTATTACTGCACCTGATACCCCGATACTGAGCCGCTGCTGCCGTATGTGTCCCTATTACTACACCTGATACCCCAATATTGAGCCGCTGCTGCCGTATGTGACCCCATTACTGCACCTGATACCCCACAACTGAGCCGCTGCTGCCTTATGTGTCCCTATTACTACACCTGCTACCCAAATACTGAGCCGTTGCTGCCGTATGTGTCCCTATTACTGGTCCTGACATCCCAATACTGAGCCTCTGCTGCCCTATGTGTCCCTATTACTGCACCTGATACCCCAATACTGAGCCGCTGCTGCAATATGTGTCCCTATTACTGCACCTGCTACCTCAATACTGAGCCGCTGCTGCCGTATGTGTCCCTATTACTGGTCCTGATACCCCAATACTGAGCCTCTGCTGCCCTATGTGTCCCTATTACTGCACCTGATACCCCAATATTGAGCCACTGCTGCCGTATGTGTCCCTATTACTCCACCTGATACCCCAATACTGAGCCACTGCTGCCATATGTGTCCTTATTACTGCACCTGATACCCCAATACTGAGCCGCTGCTGCCGTATATGTCCCTATTACTGCACCTGATACCCCAATACTGAGCCGCTGCTGCCATATGTGTCCCTATTACTCCACCTGATACCCCAATATTGAGCCGCTGCCGCCGTATGTGTCCTTATTACTGCACCTGCTACCCGAATACTGAGTCGCTGCTGCCATATGTGTCCTTATTACTGCACCTGAAACCACAATAGTGAGCCTCTGCTGCCCTATGTGTCCCTATTACTGCACCTGATACCCCAATACTGAGCCACTGCTGCCATATGTGTCCTTATTACTGCACCTGATACCCCAATACTGAGCCGCTGCTGCCGTATTTGTCCTTATTACTGCACCTGATACCCCAATACTGAGCCGCTGCTGCCATGTGTCCCTATTACTGCATCTGCACCCCAATACTGAGCCGCTGCTGCCGTATGTGTCCCTATTACTGCACCTGATACCCCAATACTGAGCCGCTGCTGCCATATGTGTCCCTATTACTCCACCTGATACCCCAATATTAAGCTGCTGCCGTATGTGTCCTTATTACTGCACCTGATACCCCAATACTGAGCCGCTGCTGCCGTATGTGTCCTTATTACTGCACCTGATACCCCAATACTGAGCTGCTGCTTTCGTATGTGTCCCTATTACTGCACCTGATACCCCAATATTGAGCCGCAGCTGCCGTATGTGTCCCTATTACTACACCTGGTACCCCAATACTGAGCCGCTGCTGCCATATGTGTCCCTATTACTGCACCTGATACCCCAATACTGAGCCGCTGCTGCCGTATGTGTCCCTATTACTGTATCTGCTGTGTGGTTCTCTGTGCCCTCTAAATTCTAAAGCAACTCTCTACGATATAGTAATGCCATGTGCAAGTGCCCTAGAAAACAGTGCTCATATTTTGCCCCTAGAAAGTAATAATGCCCTGTGTGCCCCTTTGATAGCCACAGTAACCTGAGTTCCCCTATAACAGTAAGTGCTCACTTTACATTTAATAAAGTCCCGAGTCTCCCCCTGTACAGCTCCCCTTTACACAGCATGATGCTCTCTTATACACAGTATAATGCACCCACACAGTATACTGACTCCTTAGTAGCCCCCAAACTGTTTGATGGCTCCAACAAAGTATAATGACCCCGACACTGTAATCTCCATACTGTATGATGGCCCCCTAGATAGCCTCCATATACAGTAGCATAATACACCAAATAGTCCACAATATAGTATAATGCACTCCCCGTAGGCAGACTCTATAGCATACGGCAGCCCCCATAGGCAGACTCTGTAGTATAAGGCAGCACCCCCATAGGCAGACCCTGTAATAAGGCGGCAGACCCTGTAATAAGGCAGCACCCCCATAGTCAGACTCTGTAATAAGGTAGCCCCCATAGTCAGACCCTGTAATAAGGCAGCTCCCCTATAGGCAGACCCTGTAATAAGGCGGCAGACCCTGTAATAAGGCAGTCCCCATAGTCAGACCCTGTAATAAGGCAGCCCCCTATAGTCAGACCCTGTAATGAGGCAGCCCCCCTAGT
Source organism: Ranitomeya imitator (assembly GCF_032444005.1). Classification (NCBI taxonomy): domain Eukaryota; kingdom Metazoa; phylum Chordata; class Amphibia; order Anura; family Dendrobatidae; genus Ranitomeya; species Ranitomeya imitator. The sequence goes on along the minus strand of NC_091283.1, from coordinate 492,335,046 downwards.
CAGACCCTATAATAAGGCAGCCCCCTTAGACCCTGTAATAAGGCAGCACCCCCATAGGCAGACCCTGTAATAAGGCAGCACCCCTATAGTCAGACCCTGTAAAAAGGAGCCCCTGTAATAAGGCAGCACCCTCATAGTCAGACCCTGTAATAAGGCAGCACCCCCATAGTCAGACCCTGTAATGAGGCAGCACCCCTATAGTCAGGCCCTGTAATAAGGCAGCACCCCTATAGGCAGACCCTGTAATAAGGCAGCACCACCATAGTCAGACCCTGTAATAAGGCAGTCCCCATAGTCAGACCCTGTAATAAGGCAGCCCCCTATAGTCAGACCCTGTAATGAGGCAGCCCCCCTAGTCAGACCCTATAATAAGGCAGCCCCCTTAGACCCTGTAATAAGGCAGCACCCCCATAGGCAGACCCTGTAATAAGGCAGCACCCCTATAGTCAGACCCTGTAAAAAGGAGCCCCTGTAATAAGGCAGCACCCTCATAGTCAGACCCTGTAATAAGGCAGCACCCCCATAGTCAGACCCTGTAATGAGGCAGCACCCCTATAGTCAGGCCCTGTAATAAGGCAGCACCCCTATAGGCAGACCCTGTAATAAGGCAGCACCACCATAGTCAGACCCTGTAATAAGGCAGTCCCCATAGTCAGACCCTGTAATGCGGAAGCCCCCTATAGTCAGACCCTGTAATGAGGCAGCCCCCATAGGCAGACCCTGTAATAAGGCAGCACCCCCATAGTCAGACCCTGTAATAAGTCAGCACCCCTATAGGCAGACCCTGTAATAAGGCAGCACCCCTATAGGCAGACCCTGTAATAAGGCAGCACCCCCATAGTCAGACCCTGTAATGAGGCAGCACCTCTATAGTCAGACCCTGTAATAAGGCAGCCCCCACAGTTAGACCCTGTAATAAGGTAGCCCCCCACAGGCAGACCCTGTAATAAGGCAGCACCCCTATAGGCATACCCTGTAATAAGGCAGCACCCATATAGTCAGACCCTGTAATGAGGCAGCCTCCCTATAGTCAGACCCTGTAATGAGGCAGCCCCCATAGGCAGACCCTGTAATAAGGCAGCACCCCTATAGTCAGACCCTGTAATGAGGCAGCACCCCTATAGTCAGACCCTGTAATAAGGCAGCCTCCACAGTCAGACCCTGTCATAACGCAGCCCCCATAGGCAGACCCTGTAATAAGGCAGCCCCTACATAGGCAGACCCTGTAATAAGGTAACCCCACTATAGGCAGACCTTGTAATAAGGCAGCACCCCCATAGGCAGACCCTGTAATAAGGCAGCACCCCCATAGTCAGACCCTGTAATAAGGCAGCACCCCTATAGGCAGACCCTGTAATAAGGCAGCACCCATATAGTCAGACCCTGTAATGATGCAGCCCCCCTATAGTCAGACCCTGTAATGAGGCAGCCCCCATAGGCAGACTCTGTAATAAGGCAGCACCCCTATAGTCAGACCCTGTAATGAGGCAGCACCTCTATAGTCAGACCCTGTAATAAGGCAGCCCCCACAGTCAGACCCTGTCATAAGGCAGCCCCCCATAGGCAGATCCTGTAATAAGGCAGCCCCCCATAGGCAGACCCTGTAATAAGGTAGCCCCCTATAGGCAGACCTTGTAATAAGGTGGCACCCCCATAGGCAGATCCTGTAATAAGGCAACCACCACAGTCAGACCCTGTAATAAGGTAGCCCCCCTATAGGCAGACCCTGTAATAAGGTAGCCCCCCTATAGGTAGACCTTATAATAAGGCAGCACCCCTATAGGCAGACCCTGTAATAAGGCAGCACCCCTATAGTCAGACCCTGTAATGAGGCAGCCCCCCTATAATCAGACCCTGTAAGTAGGCAGCCCCCATAGGCAGACCCTGTAATAAGGCAGCACCCCTATAGTCAGACCCTGTAATAAGGCAGCCCCCACAGTCAGACCCCATCATAAGGCAGACCCCCATAGGCAGACCCTGTAATAAGGCAGCCCCCCTATAGTCAGACCCTGTAATGAGGCAGCCCCCCATAGGCAGACCCTGTAATAAGGCAGCCCCCCTATAGGCAGACTTTGTAATAAGGCAGCAGCACCCATTAAAAAATAAATAAATACTCACCTCTCTTCTTCCTGGTTCCTGCGCTGCTCCCGCTGATCTCCTGACAGCAGGCGCCGGGCAGTGACATCATTGCGCCCGCTGTCAGTGTCGGCGACGTCAGACACTGACACTGACAGGGGGATGATGGGAGAAGGAGCGCAGTGTTCCTTCTCCCATCATTGCGATCAGCTGTATCGGCTAAATGCCGGTACAGCTGATCTTCCAATGACGGCGGGGGGGGGCCCACTGCTGGCACCGGGCCCCCTGCCCCATAGCGACAGAGGAGGGAGATCGATTCTCCCTGCTCTGCCGCAGAATGTAACTGTATTGGCGCGCTGCGGGTGGGCCCCCTTAGAGCATCGGGCCCGGGGCGCCCGCACCCTCTGCCCCCGGTAGCTACGCTACTGAGAGGAAGCCATCACGGTTTTGTCCTGTGCTTCAGCAGTCCAATGGTCCATCTGGTGAGGCTGAAGAGTTTTAGGTTGGAAACCACTACTTGGGGTAGCCCAGGTCAGAGAAGGAGGGATCTGCTCCTGATTTTGGTTTTAGAAAGTTAAAAAAATAAGGAAGGGGAGAATAAATTTAAAGGGAACTTGTCACCATGAAAATGCAGTCCAGTCTACAGGCGCCCTGTTATAAAGCAGGAGCAGAAGAGCGATTTGATATACAGTTTTATGAGAAAAGATTCAGCATAATCTTAGTTTTCATCATTTAATCCTCTGCTCTTTCTGGGATTTTTGGTCCAGTGGGCGGTCTGTGATAGCACCGCCCTCTGGACCGAAAATCCCAGAAAGAGCAGAGGATTAAACAATGAAAACTTAGATTATACTGAATCTTTTCTCATAAAACTTTAAATCAAATCACTCTACTCTTCCTGTTCTATAACATGGCGCCTGCAGATTGGACTGCATTTTCAGGGTGACAGGTTCCCTTTAATACATAAGTAGCCAGGATCATGCAGACTGAATACAGGTCATGTTATGGTCAGAAAGTGTTAAAAGGTTATTACCAAAATACTAGATTATTCCTATCTGTATGGGATACTGGGTGACCTTAAAAACTGGGCTCTGGAACGTGGGTGATCTAGGGGGGGACCCTAAGAATGGGGCTCTGGAACCTGGTAGCCGGGATCCACAGGGTCACGTCTTAAATGGAGCAGAAGTGTATATGATCGCCGACGCTCAAATTTCTTGTCTATGGAACTGCTGGAGGTAGCCGAGCACTGTGCCTCTGTAGTATAGGTGCCTGAAACTGGAGCACAGCAAGGGAAAGTGCCACCTAAGGACTTGTTCACACATTGCGTTTTTGCCAGATTTTTTTCCGCATTTATTGCCACGGAGAAAAGTGCAGCGGTTTACAGTACCAGCGAAGTGCATGAGTTTTCAGAAATCTCATACACATGCTGCTTGTTTTTACTTGCAGATTTGAACCTTCAAAACATTTTTTTTTTTAAATCTGCAGTGTCAATTCTTTCAGCAATTTTCCTTCCCTTCAAGTGAATGGGAAAAAACACAGGTAAAAATTCATCAAAAACATGGCAAAAAAGGGGCTATTTTACACAGCATTTTTCCTGCCAACACTCTGGTTTTTGCAACAGACAAATACTCGTGTGCACATGGCCTAAGGATAATCTAAAGCATCTCATGAAGACATCTTATGGCTGCGGACAGAGACCATGGTCCTTAATATGGACACATAGGGATGCTATGTGATGTTGCAGTGCCCCAGAGTCCTGGTCGTTGCAGTAATGTCGCTCTGCCACTAAGGGGAGTGATGTTATGTCTGATTGCACTAAAGGAGTTCACCTGAACAGGTATCACAAGCACACATTATACTTCACACTCTGGCCACTAGGGGGAGCAAAAGGCACTATGTATTAGGCCACTCCTCACACTGGTAAAACTAGGGGTCGGATAGGAAGTTAGGACACAACGCAGGCTGGGAGAGTCCAGGGAGGACCTGTCAGGGGTGGGTTCCTGACAGGTGCCTAGCAGAATGAATAGAAAGCAACAGAACCGCGCCTGCACTACCTTGCAGCGGTATCCTAAGAAAGGACACGAAGAGAAGGATATTGTGGAAAGTGAGAAACGAGATCAAAGCACAAAGGAGAGCCAGTAGGAGTCGTGCCCCGAGAACGGCAACATCCTACTGAGGCATGTAGCCGGTGACCGGAACACCGAGGAAGTAACTGACTCTATGCCTTACTTCAAATACCGCAGGACAGTTAATTATAGGTTGGCTGTCTATCATACATCACCTAAGCAGACATAGGGGGCAAGCATGGAGATGGGCGTCTCTAGGGTCCCAGAATAGCTCCGAGCCTTAGCGTCAAGCGGGTGCATCCCATCCAGATAAACTTGGGGGACGGAGAGAAAGAGAAAGAACGCGAACAGAAGTTGTGAGGACTAGCCCGAATGCTCAGCAGGGAAGAACTGCAACACACAGGCGCTAGTGGTAGGCACTGATTTCCACCTGCAAAGGGAACTCTGGATGTGCCTTTGGACCGGCCGGTCTCAGACAGCCCAGTTAACAGTGCTCTGGATTGAGGATCCCGAAGCCTTCAGTAAAAGGTAAAAAGACTGCAACCCTGTGTACTCGTTATTGACTGCGCCTCACACCATCGCCATCTACACTACTGGGAAGCCCTGGGAATATACTTCACCTGTGGGAAGGTATACCATCTAGCTGCCATCACATCACCCCAGTGGGCCCCAAGCAGCGTCGGTCAACCTGACCAAATACCACAGGTGGCGTCCCAAAACTTTAGCCGACTTTCATCACCCCTTTTATTGGACACCCCTTAGCAGGGTCACGGACCGGGTCCAGCCACCATGACAACCCTAGAAGTGAGACAGAGAGGACCGGTACCGAGTAACCCGCGGCCCTGCGATTGGGGGTGCTCCAATGTCATACGGCGGCGATTGCTTTAGCAGCTCTTTCTCAAATTGCCATCACTCATTTATGACCATTCATTGGGTCAGTGCCATTTATATGCAAATAAGACAAAAAAACAAATTCAACAGACCCCGCTATGTCCAAAAAAAGAAACATGGTGGCTTCTAGTGGGGCGTAACGGAACCGAAATCACAAGGAAATTGCAAAAGTTCCCATCTGTTTTTACCAAGCAGTAATATAAGCAGTGGGCCATAAATCCCATCACTCATGAGGCCAGCTCTACTGGGGGCTGCAGGTCTTCTCTACTGAAAGGGAAAAGTTGCAATCAACTTCTGTATCAGCACTATGGTGGGTTATGAGAGAACCAACTCCTCCAGGATGGAAATAGTTAAAAGCCCATTACATTATGTCACTGGAGAGGGAGGAGTGCACAGAACAGGAGGAATTCACATCAGTCAGGAATTCTCCCAGGGGCAGGGTTAACCCCTTCATTGCTGGCTTTGATTTGCAGCATTCTTCTGCCATGTGGGAAACATATTTAGGTGGAGCGGAGGGCGATTGATATAGACACCTACCTGCTGCACTAAAGTGTATACCATAACAAAATTAAGAATCCTTCAAGATTTTCCTCTAGCGCTGTACAATGATAATTGCTAGGTTACTATGAAATGTTCTAAAAAAACTTTAATATCACTAACAATTTCCTTAATTTATTTCTTTTTTCCAGAAACAGCGCCACTCTTGTCCATAGGCCATGGCTGGTATTGCAGCTGTTCCTGGACAAAAACAAACATTTTTTTCCAAAAGAACCTCGGTTTCTTCTACACTACTACTTCTATGCAATTTCCTCTGGACTACTGGAATATTATGTAGTTTGCCATATTTCAGTCTTAGAGAGCCATCTTATTAAATGTATGTGACCACATAAATTGAGAGTGTCTCATAGGAAATGAAGCAAAGCTGGCCATACCCATGATCTGTTGGGTGAGAGACGAGAAGAAACCATACACATCAGATGGTCTGTACAGGTTTGGACTACTTTTACCTAATGTGTATGGGGCCTTAAACTGCTGAACAGGCTTTATAAGAGGTCATCTTCTCACCTCAGAAATTGGGAGCCTACAGAGGAAGATTCAGACCATTGGCAAGTTCTCCACCAAAGATGTCTCAGGTAAACTAAGTCCTTCACCCTACGTAAGTCTTTTAACAATCTAATGAAACAAGAAATTCTGTGAAGAATGTTTTACCTTGAAATCTCCAATTTAGTTTTCAATAGTAACAATACATTAATAGACACAAAGCCAGAATATCAGTTAGATTAAGGGCTGGAAATTGTTCAATTTGGTCAAATGAAAGGGAACCTGCCACGAAACGAATGCAATCCTATGCATGAGCACCATGATATAGGGCACGAGGAGCTGAGTAAATTGATATACAGTACAGAGCAAAAGTTTGGACACACCTTGTCATTTAAAGATTTTTCTGTATTTTCATGACTATGAAAATTGTAAATTCACACTGAAGGCATCAAAACTATGAATTAACACATGTGGAATTATATACTTAACAAAAAAGTGTGAAACAACTGAAATTATGTCTTATATTCTAGGTTCTTCAAAGTAGCCACCTTTTGCTTTGATGACTGCTTTGCACACTCTTGGCATTCTCTTGATGAGCTTCAAGAGGTAGTCACCGGGAATGGTTTTCACTTCACAGGTGTGCTCTGTCAGGTTTAATAAGTGGGATTTCTTGCCTTATAAATGGGGTTGGGACCATCAGTTGTTTTGTGCAGAAGTCTGGTGGATACACAGCTGATAGTCCTACTGAATAGACTGTTAGAATTTGTATTATGGCAAGAAAAAAGCAGCTAAGTAAAGAAAAAACGAGTGGCCATCATTACTTTAAGAAATGAAGGTCAGTCAGTCTGAAAAATTGGGAAAACTTTATTGTTTAACCATGAGACTCAACAGAAACATCTGGAAGTATGTGAACAAGTTGGGAGGATCCAGTTTCCATGATAACGTTAATGGGTCTCTACATAACCTATTTCAGTTACATTAATGTTGGCTGGAATGGCTAATCTTGGTGGATAGTCATATTCTATCTAATGTGAATGGAGACAGCCCAACTGCAGCATGATGAAAGATGTTGGGGAAAAAAGAAATAGGCACATTGGATTTCAACATGCCAGGTCCATTTCTTTTATTAAATAAACTTTTTAGAGTTTTACTTTAACAATGCACATTGTAAAAACAATAAGATATATCATGTATAAAACCCATCTCAGCACCCTATCCTTTCCACCCACCCAAGCCAGATTAGCCTACCATCCACCTTTTTGCGAACAACAGTCTCTTTAAATTGCACAATGCTGCCCTGGTGATAGGTTCACAGTCCATGAGGCAAAGTTCATGGAAAACAAGAGATAGAGTTCATGGGAAGATGGGACAGAGTCCATGGAGCATGTGCACAGTCCATTAGAGCAGAAAGGGTTTGAGACCTTGAGACCCTTAGTGGTTCACAGTCCCTCAATCCAGCAGGGAGATACGCAACCGTGCATAAAACATTTGTATGTTCTCTCCGTGTTTGCGTGGGTTTCCTCCGGGTACTCCGGTTTCCTCCCACATTCCAAAGACATACTGATAGGGAATCTAGATTGTGAGCCCCATTGGAGACAGTGATGATAATGTGTGATGATAATGTGTGCAAAACTGTAAAGCGCTGCGGAATATGTTAGCGCTATCGATAAAAAAAAAAAAACATTTAGAAGCGGGAAAAAACATAAACCTTCCTGCCATTCTAGCCAATATCCAAGGGTCAATTTTGTGAATCCTGCCCTCTGGAAAGCAGAATGATTCTTTTTAATGTGTTTTTTTCCTGTGCAACATGCAGAACTAAGCCCTCGGTGCTGCCGTTTCACTAATGGCCACATTTTTGTGTGCTGCGCCGCCTCACACCCAGGTCTCCTCTTCTGGTTCAGGTATCTACACTTTCTCCTTCTTCCTCAGGGGGAAGATCTCCTCCATCTGCTACCTGGAGCCCAGTTCCCAATTGCCTGGGCTGCAAATGACCCGGCCTCGGGTAGTACTGGAGCCCCCGACATATAGAAATGGATTACAGCCCCATTCATTACTTGCACCCTTGCCTGTTCTTGTGTGAGAGGTGGGGACCCATAGATACCAGCTGATACCCCAGCGGTGATGGCCCCACCTTGAGCTGCTTCGTTGAGCCTCTCCTGGCTGTTTCTTTTCAAATGAAGGGCTCTTCCTGCTCCCTGCCCTCTCGGATCACACCCACCATATACCAGCGACATTGTCCCTCGATTTTGAGGAACGTGAACCTAGTTCCAGCCATCAGCTCTTGCAGCCTTCGAGGCAAGTGTTCCGTTTCGACTAACCCTTGATTGAAGGACAACCAACCACCAGAGCAAAAGGATCTAACCCCAGAAAAAGATCACAAAGCAGGGTATACGTATTATAATCATAAATCTTTATTAGTAGTGGTGATACACATAGATAAAAGTGCACATGTTGGATAAAATAACCAGGATAAAATCACAGAAAAAGTTATATATAACAACCAATATAGGCGTAGGGTGTACACAATAAGGAAAAATTCTGTATATATATCAGGGCTCCAAGGGACAAACAGAGTAATACTGTGAGACAATATAAAGATAAAATGTAAAAAAGTGACGTGAGCAAAAAAATATACAAAAAAATTGAAAGTAACCCGTAATAGGGTAGTAGGAATAACTAATATATGCTTAAAGTGCAATATGTGCGAATGTGCAAACCTGCAGAGTAAAACTAGTGTGGGAGACTCCCACAATATACTAAGTGCTAAACCACACAGTATAACTCGGAGAAAGAGTAAAAAACATATATAGGGAAATATTATAGCGGAGCTCCTGTACCTTTTGGTGTCACCGTATCCAAACAAAGCGCACCCCGATGCGCGTTTCGGATTCATGATCCTTCGTCAGGGGGTCAGTGTTTACAATTTTTTCTAACCCTTGATTGAACAGAATGTGATGACGGGTCCCAAACTCCTCTATGGACCCTCACTTCTGCTGCACATCATAAGAAACGTCCTCCCCAAGTACACCTATTTGCGGTACCTTGCAGCTAGTGGACTGGCCTTGGTCCTGGCTCGCATCCTTCTCTTTTCTGACCAGCCCAGAACCCTCAGGTCGCTTACTAGTCGTTGGATCTGGGCTCTTCCATCCTCCGTTCTCAAGAACCCCAGCGATGAAGACAGCTGCCAGGATTCGGGCCTTGGTGGCTTTGTGAAGTCAGTCAGTTCTGAGCCTGCCGCCTCTGCTGCTGGTCTGACTTGCTCCGATCCTTCTGCACCTTCAAACACACCCTCAGAATCCTCACTTAACTACGCGATCATCTCACACTGTTGTTCTTTCGCCGATTCACTACCCACGAATAGCGTCGTCTCTTCTGGCATATGGGGCCCATGATGGTTCCGCCTCTTCCTGGGTGGAGCTACATATGAGTCACCTGCCAGGGCCTGGGATACTCGGTACCAATTAAAAGGGTGGTCATGGTGGCAGCGACCCGGTCCGTGGCCTTGGGCACCCAAGTAAAAGGGAAAGGCCTTTTAAGGGAGTTATAATAAAGTTTGTGTTCTTGACGCCACCTGTGGTTTTCGGTCAGAGGGGACTGACGCTGCTTAAAGGGGTCCTCTGGGGTGATGTTACTGCAGCAAAGATGGTGACACTTCCCACAGGTGAAGCGGGGTCCCCAGGGCTCCCGGTGTGTTTGGCAGGGATGGTGAATGCTGGCAAATAAATGGAGGACACAGGGTTGCAGTCTTTACCTGGTTTACTGATGTTGTAGTCAGCCTCAGTCCAGGGTACTGGCAACAGGTGTCGATGGAGTCCAGGCAGCCTGAAGACAAGAGGAAATCCCTTTGCCAGGTCAGTTTGGGAGCCTTCCACTTTACGCTGATTGCTAGTCCCTTGCTGCCTGTAGTGTCCTGACAAGATCCTCGGTTACTCTCTGTCCTGGGACAGTCCCTGCATGGTAGGCAACTTGAGCCTTTCCCTTGGGGTCTCTGTACACAGTGACTCTGGGCTCTAATTGTTGCTGTACCTCAGGTATTATGTGGGCAAGTCACTTTTAGCTTCCTGCCCTCTGGTTCTACTGTGGGACTTGCAGTCCACACAGCCTCGGGCTCACGTTGCCCGGTTTCTGCGCTCTGCTTAGAGGAGCCCAGTCGCAGCCCTCCTCTAGCTCTTAGGTCCTTCTATGCTCTTCCACTGTCTGCTACCAACTGTCTAACTCCTCCTCCAGACCAGGATGTATATAGGGAAGTCTCCCTTAAACCACTGCACAATCAGTAACAAGCTAGGAAATTACTGGCCAGTGAGCCTAACTTTTATGTCAGGAAATATCTTTGAACAAATTATTAAGCAGCATGTATGTAAGTACTTGGATAAGAATACAGTAATTAACGAGAGCCAGCATGGATTTGTAGCAAGCAAGTCATGCCAGACTAATATATATTTTTTTAAACCTTGTTTATATTGAATAGAAAAATTAATATACATCAATGCAAATGGAGCGCCCCCAGACACAGGGCCACGAGTTCTGGTTCGGTTCTGAGGCTGTCACGGTGGCTAGACCCGGTCCACGACCCTGCTAAGGGGCATCCAATAAAAGGGGATAGGAGTCTGTCAAGGTTTCGTGACGCCACCTGTGGTGTTCGGTCAGGGTGACCGACGCGGCTGTGGGGTCCGCTGGGGTGATGGAGTGGCAGCTAGATGGTATACCTTCCCACAGGTGAAGTATGTCCCCAGGGCTTCCCAATAAGGTGGATGGTGATGGTGTGAGGTGCAGGCAATAACGAGGACACAAGGTTGCAGTCTCTTTACCTCTTTACTGAAGACTTCAGGATCCTCAATCCAGAGCACGCTTAACAGGGCTATCTGAGACCGGTCCGATGGGCACATCCAGAATTCCCTTTGCAGGTGGAAATCGTTGCCTACCAATAGCGCCTGTGTGTTGTAGTGCTACCCTGCTGAGCATTCGGATATAGTCCTCACAACTTCTGTTCCCGTTCATTCGTTCTTTCTAATTTGTTCCAGATGTTTCTAGTTCAACGTCCCCCAGGTATGTTATGGCTAGGACGCACCCGTATGACGGGAAGGCCTGGAGTTCTTCCGGGACCCTAGAGACGCCCCTCTCCCACAGTTGCCCCCTATGTCTTCGTAGGTGTTTAGGTGAGACAGCCAACCTATAATTAACTGTCCTGCGGAGTTTGAAGTAAAGCATAGAGTCAGTTACTCCCTCGGTGTTCCGGCCACCGGCTACGCGCCTCAGTAGGATGTTGCCTCGGTCTCACGGCATGACTCCTACTGGCTCTCCTTTTAGGCTGATCTCGTTTCTCACTGTTCCACAATATCCTTCGCTTCGTGTCTCTTTCTTAGGATACCGCCGCGGGGTGTGCAGGCGCGGTTCCGTAACGTTCTATTCTGGTCGCTAGGTGCCTGCCAGGTTCCCACGCCTGACAGGGACCCCCCTGTGTCTTCTCCCTGCAACACCCCCAGCCACGGGATGTTGCCTGAATACAACCCAGTCAGCTTCTGACTAACTTCCTATCCAACCCCTAGTTTTACCAGTGTGAGGAGTGGCCCAATAAATAAAGCCCTTTGCTCCCCCTAGTGGCCGGAGTGTGAAGTGTAATGTGTGCTGGTGATACCTGGTCAGTAGAATTCCTTCAGTGCCATCAGACGTACCATCACTCCCCTTAGTGGCAGAGTGTCATACTGCAACGACCAGATCTCTGGGGCGCTGCACAAATATTAACCAAAGCCTACTATCATACAGTGGGTACGGAAAGTATTCAGACCTCTTTAAATTTTTCACTCTTTGTTTCATTGCAGCCATTTGGTATATTCAAAAAAGTTCATTTTTTTCTCATTAATGTACACTTTGCACCCCATCTTGACAGAAAAAAACAGAAATTTTTGCAAATTAATTAAAAAACAAAAACTGAAATATCACATGGTCATAAGTATTCAGACCCTTTGCTCAGTATTGAGTAGAAGCAACCTTTTGAGCTAGTTCAGTGTTTCACACTTGGATTTGGGGATTCACTGCCATTCTTCCCTGCAGATCCTCTCCAGTTCCGTCAGTATGGATGCTGAACTTTGATGGACGGCCATTTTTTTCAGGTCTCTCCAGAGATGCTCAATTGTGCTTATGTCAGGGCTCTGGCTGGGCCAGTCAAGAATGGTCACAGAGTTGTTCTGAAGCCACTCCTTTGTTATTTTAGCTGTGTGCTTAGGGTCATTGTCTTGTTGGAAGGCGAGTCAATCAGGGTCCTCTCTAATCTGCTGAGGAGTTCTTCCTGATGGCGACAAACAAAGAGAGTCAAAGTCCAGTTCCAACTTTACATAAACAGTTTTATTTGGTTCCAATCTCAGTACATCCAGCTCAGTCACAGCAACATCATAGGTAACATCACGGAACACATCCTTAACTTGCCCTGTGCTTTCCCTCACTTCTTCTGGAAAGTCCCAGGGATGCACCGACTCGTCTGGTACTGCAGCGTTCCTTCTGGTCAGGCTAGCTATATTCAGGTCTTCCCCTGTTTGCTCTAGACATAAGGGCATCAGCCCACGTAGTTGGCTGCCACATATTGGAGCTACCCTGAATTTCTTCTCTGTTGTGACCTTTGTCCCACTGGCCCTGGATGACTGGGCTCCTTTCTTAAACGTTACGTGGTCAACTGCTTTGTCCGGGCTCTAAGGTCCTCTGATCTGTCTGGGCTCCCTGGCCTTACTAACTAAAAACAGGAAATCTTTCTGGCTTACCCCAGTTGCCCCCTCCTATGTAAACTAGTTTCTTTTACTCTGTCTTATCCTGTAGTATTCTAATAAGCCCCCTCTAGTGGCTAACCTGCATACCATGATTTCCCTATCTGTACAAAAGAAAGCACACACAATAAATATATACAGTGTACATATAACATGAACCAGCACTTGTCAGGGACGTCAGACAAATGAGAAAGGAGAATAGGGTGCAGACCAGTCCTCGTGCACCCCCTTACACTTTCATATGTCTTGCACTGAGGAGATCAAAACATACAACCTCGTGGAAGCACCATCACGTGTTTCTCAACGCAGTGATCCAGAACACTGCCCCCATCCCTTATGGGAAATATGCAAATGCATGTAGAAAAGCCGCGGAGACACCATCACGTGTTTCTCAATGCAAGCAATAAAGAGCCAGGTCTTTCACCAGGAATGAACAACCATGGGAAGGGCAGCATCCAAAAAGGAAAACTACCTATGCCAAAACATGGTATCCATCCACAGACAGCTGTTTCGGGGTATTTGCCCCTCATCAGTGTGGAGTAGGAAACTGGCTATTAGGAGCAGTGCCTAGTAAAAGGACTATAAACATAAGGATGAATGACCTCGGGGAGATCAAAACATCCAGCACCGCGGAGACACCATCACGTGTTTCTCAATGCAGTGATCCAGAACACTGCCCCCATCCCTTATGGGAAATATGCAAATGCATGTAGAAAAGCTGCGGAGACACCATCACGTGTTTCTCAACGCAAGCAATAAATAGCCAGGTCTTTCACCGGGAAGGAACAACCATGGGAAGGGCAGCATCCAAAAAGGAAAACCACCTATGCCAAAACATGGTATCCATCCACAGAAAGCTGTTTCGGGGTATTTGCCCCTCATCAGTGTGGAGTAGGAAACTGGCTATTAGGAGCAGTGCCTAGTAAAAGGACTATAAACATAAGGATGAATGACCTCGGGGAGATCAAAACATCCAACACCACGGAGACACCATCACGTGTTTCTCAACGCAGTGATCCAGAACACTGCCCCCATCCCTTATGGGAAATATGCAAGTGCATGTAGAAAAGCCACGGAGACACCATCATGTGTTTCTCAACGCAAGCAATAAATAGCCAGGTCTTTCACCGGGAAGGAACAAGCACGGGAAGGGCAGCATTCAAAAAGGAAAACCACCTATGTCAAAACATGGTATCCATCCACAGACAGCTGTTTCGGGGTATTTGCCCCTGATGACATAGGTCTCGGTCCCCACCATCTTAGAGAAGGGCATGACAGTGATTGGCTTGCTTTCTGCGGCGTCACAGGGGCTATAAAGGGGCATGCACGCCAACCGCCATCTTACTTCTGCAGATCGTAGCATAGGGAAAGGTTGCTGCAGCTTCATCAGAAGAAGGGATATAGTTAGGGAGGGAAGATTAAGCCCCAAAACTGCTTGTACTGTAGCGATTTCCACTGTCCAACACCACCATTTGTTTGCAGGGACAGTGGAGGCTATATTTTTGTGCATCAGCTCTGTAGCTTATTTGGCTGCTTTATAAGGCTACCTGATAGCTGCATTGCTGTTTGCACGCCGCTGTGCAAACCAACTGCTTTTTAAAAAGCAAAAATCCTGTTGCTCCTTTCTGCACAGTTATCTTGTTTATTTGTCCACACTTTTGTGTGCAGCAGTCCTTTTTATTGCTGCCATACTTTTCCTGAGATCATTGTAGGGAGATTGAAATTGTACTACAGTCCTTGTATTTTTTCATATATCTTCCAGCCACTTTCTGCCACTTACATTGTGTTGCTTTATACACTGGGCCTGAGTTTTGGTTCAGTCTCCCCCCAAAAAAGTGAGATTCAAATTCTCACAAAGTGGATATATTTCAGTCCTGTTAGTTTATATCAGCCAGCCACTTTCTGCCGCTTAGATTGGGTTGTTATATACACTGGGCCTAAAAATATATCATCCTAATATATATAGCCTAATAAAATACCATGCCACATGAGAACCTTGAGCAAATATTGGCTACCAAACAAGCAACTCTTGTAGACCGTTTGGTTCTGGCATTCCCAGCACACAGCGGCGGTGATGGTTCTCACACGAGCCGTAGGGGGCAACATGGCAGAGGTGTTAGAGGTGTACAAATCCGAAGTGGCGTTGGACAGAGGGGTTTTATGACCAGGTTGTGGAGTGATTTTGCAATGACCGCAGACACGACAGGTACTGCTGCATCGATTCAAAGTGACAGGAGACAGCATTTGTCCAGTATGGTTACAAACTACTTTTCCTCCCTTATCGATGTTCTCCCTCACAGGTCATTCCCCTTTGATTACTGGGCATCTAAAATAGACACCTGGCCTGAATTGGCAGAATATGCATTACAGGAGCTCACTTGCCCAGCTGCTAGTGTGCTATCAGAAAGAGTCTTCAGTGCTGCTGGTTCAATACTGACCGAAAAAAAGACACGTCTGGCTACCCAGAATGTTGATGATCTAACCTTCATTAAAATGAACCAATCATGGATTTCAAATTATTTTGCCCCACCTTCTCCTGCTGACACGTAGCTTGCCTGAAAAATGTCTTGCTTTTGGCCTCCTCTTACTGACTTCCAATTCCACTTCCAATTCCGCCATTTGCAGCTGCTGAATGTCCACCATAGGCCATTTTTATACCTCCCTAAATGGGCTGACTTCCCCCACAGGGCCGTGGTCATCCCCTGGCGCAAGCACCCGTGCGAGTGCCGTTTGCCGTGCGAGTGCCGTTTGCCTGGACAGGTGGGTGCGCCCACTCTTGGGCGACGGTAGTGGCACAGGGTCCCTCATTGTACAATGAAGTGTCTCTGACGGTGGTGGTGCACAACCAACGTCAGACACACCATCGTAATATGAGGGGCCCTGTGCCAGTACCGCCGCCCACGAGAGAGTGTTCCCCCCCAGTTCGAACAGTGCTCTACCACTTGCAATACTTACCTCTCCCTGCTCCACCACTGTGTAGTCTGTGCTGTTAAATCCTTCAATGGCACTGCTAATACAAATTTGTTGAAATGATAGATGATAGTTAAAATGTACAGGGGCCCTGGCCTCCATTTAGACCAGTTAATACTTTGCGCCTACTACCACTGTCTGCTACTCAGCAGAGGAGCCCACCCCAGTACCTAGCTGTCCTGCCTGTTTAGTCCTGTTACCAATTTTGAACTGCTTTTAGCCTACTTTTTTATTTTGGGCCTACTAACTGTGTCTGCGCCACTCAATACAGTTGTCCTCCACTGAACAAAGCTATGCCGCCTGTTTAGTCCTGTTAACAATTTTGAACTGCATTTAGCCTACTTTTTTATTGTGGGCCTACAAACTGTGTCTGCGCCACTCATTACAGTTGTCCTCCACTGAACAAAGCAATGCCGCCTGTTTAGTCCTGTTAACAATTTTGAACTGCATTTAGCCTACTTTTTTATTGTGGGCCCACAAACTGTGTCTGCGCCACTCATTACAGTTGTCCTCCACTGAACAAAGCAATGCCACCTGTTTAGTCCTGTTAACAATTTTGAACTGCATTTAGCCTACTTTTTTATTTGGGCCTATATCTGTGTTTCCTCCTCATCCTGCCCATTGCCCAGCCACTGCTAGATGAGTCTGCTGGTACATTGACCCAGACCACTACATTCCCCTTGCACTCTACACAGCCTGAATCTCACGCTGCTGAAAGTCAGGTTCCCCTTCCCGCATACTATACCACCTTACACGGGAACAAAGAGGAAGGTGCAGATGAAAGTGCAGGTTCCTTCATCAGGTGGGGGGGCATACTCATTCGCGACGTCACTGGCACAGGGCCCCTCATAGTACGCAAAAGTGTCTCTGGCAGTGGGAGGCGCCACCCGCCGTCAAACACACCGCCGTATTATGAGGGGCCCTGTGCCAGTGCCAAGTGCCAACGAGTGGGCCCCCCCCTGCTTGCTGAGGATCACAGCACTTGCAAAGTTGAAATACTTACCTCTCCCTGCTCCACCGCCGTGACGTATTCCGCGTTTCCTGGGCCCACGAAAATCTTGAGCCAGCCCTACTCCCCCACAACTTTAGCCAAATGACCCCCTGTTTTCAATGCCTAACTAGTATTATAAAGTAAATTAAGATTGACAAACTTAAGAAATAAGAATTGATGTTTTTGGCTTAAAATGGACACTGTAGGTGTTTTCCTGTCCTCTACTCACTGCCGACTTTGATTCCCCATTGACTTGCATTGGGTTTCGTGTTTCGGTCGGCCCCGACTTTTCGAAATAATCGTCCGATTTCACCCGACCCGACTTTTGACAAAGTCGGGTTTCGCGAAACCCGACTCGATCCTAAAAAAGTAAAAGTCACTCAACTCTACTTATGACCATGTGATATTTCAGTTTTCTTTTTTATTACATTTGCAAAAATTTCTACATTTCTGTTTTTTCAGTCAAGATGGGGTGCAGAGTATACATTAATGAGAAAAAAATGAACTCTTTTAAATTTACAAATGGCTACAATGAAACAAAGAGTGAAAAATTTAAAGGGGTCTGAATACTTTCCGTACTCACTGTATGTATGCTATGCTGTTTTGAGATGGTGGGTAGCAAAATACCTACTCCAGCCATAATTACATTGATTCAAAAGGAAAATAAACCAAAAACTGGAGAGGAGGAGGGAAGTAGGGGAGGAATGAATATGTCTGAAACAAGTACATCTCTTACATATTGATCACCCAACATGGGTGCGTAACCTTAAACTCTCTTTAAGAATTGTGCAGGACCCACCCACACCAGAATAGACCCCTAACACCCAGAAGCATCTCTATTCAGTGGTTCTCCTAAAAATATTTCCATATAAGCGCTTCTCCTAGTAATAGTTGCTAGTAATAGCAATGTCATCCTGAATGGTTTGTGGAAGCATGGAGATGAAACTTTCCCAAGTTTCAGAAAAAAACTGGACCCTTCCCTCTTTATGCAAGGAGGCCTCAGTCCAATCCATCTGAAGCAGAAATGACAGTTTGTCTAGCATGATCTGGAAAGGAATCCAGACTCATCTTATTTCCTTATATGATAGAATCACTGATTTTGTGGCTCAGGGAAAATCGGTAGAGATAGTATATCTCAACTTCAGAAAATCATTTTATAAAGTATCTCGTAATATCCTTATTGAAAAAAATGATCAAGTATGGGATTGACAAGTCTACAGTTAGGTGGATTTATAACTAGCTCAGTGATCATACTCAAAGAGTGGTAATAAATGGTTGCACATCCAATTGAAGAGTGTTTTAAGTGGGGTACCACCAGGCTCTGTCTTGGTCCCAGAGTGGTTCAACATTTTTATAAATGATGTAGATAAGGGAACTGAGAGTAAACTAATCAAATTTACAGGCCATACTAAGCTAGGAGGGATAGCTAAAGGTACCGTTACACTAAACGACTTACCAACGATCACGACCAGCGATACGACCTGGCCGTGATCGTTGGTGAGTCGTTGTGTGGTCGCTGGGGAGCTGTCACACAGACAGCTCTCTCCAGCGACCAACGATCCGGGGAAAGACTTAGGCATCGTTGAAACTGTCTTTAACGATGCCGAAGTCCCCCTGCAGCACCCAGGTAACCAGGGTAAACATCAGGGTTACTAAGTGCAGGGCCGCGCTTAGTAACCCGATATTTACCCTGGTTACCATTGTAAAAGTAAAAAAAAAAAAAAGTACATACTCGCATTCCGATGTCTGTCACGTCCCCTGCAGTCAGCTTCCCGCACTGACTGTGTCAGCGCCGGCCGTAAAGCAGAGCACAGCAGTGACGTCACCGCTGTGCTCTGCTTTATGGCCGGCGCTGACAGTCAGTGCAGGGAAGCTGACGGCGGGGGACGTGACAGACATCGGAATGTGAGTATGTAGTGTTTTTTTTTTTTTACTTTTACAGTGGTAACCAGGGTAAATATCGGGTTACTAAGCGCGGCCCTGCGCTTAGTAACCCGATATTTACCCTGGTTACAAGTGAACACATCGCTGGATCGGTGTCACACACGCCGATCCAGCGATGACAGCGTGTAATCAGCGACCAAAAAATGGTCCTGATCATTCCCCAACGACCAACGATCTCCCAGCAGGGGCCTGATCGTTGGTCGCTGTCACACATAACGAGATCATTAGCGGGATCGTTGCTACGTCACAAAAAGCATGACGTTGCAACGATATTGTTAACGATATCGTTATGTGTGAAGGTACCTTTATACTAGAGAAGACAGAGAAAGGATTCAGAAGAATCTAGATAAGCTTGAACAATGGTCAGCGATTAATAGAATGCATTTAACAGGGAGAAAAAGACTTGGGTAACCTAATAGATTACAGACTGCACATGAGTCAACAGTGGCGATTTTAACTAAAAGAGCCACCTTGTGCAGCACTAATGCTGCATTCTGTGAAGGTGGCTCTTTTTTGGGCGGTCCCTTCCAACGCTGCAATATTACTTTTTATACTTTGCCCACCATACCTTTAGTCTGTCCGGGGAGCACGTCTTTTTCCCCCGGACACAAATGCCTCTCAGCCATTACTCATCCCCTTCATGCGCTGGGCGCCGCCTCCTCTGCCTTCATTAAAGTCCCCGGCGCCTGTGCTGTAAGTTCCTTTTTCAGGCATGCACAGTTTGTGCTGCCCTTCGACTCACATCACATGATGGAAACTTACAGCGCAGGCGCCGGGGACGTTAAGGAAGGCAGAGGAGGCGGCGCCCGGTGCACAGTGATGGCTGGGAGGCGTTTGAGTCTGGGGAGAAAAGACGTGCCCCCCGGACAGACTAAATGTATGGCGAGCAAATTATAAAAAGTGATATTGCAGCATTGGAAGGGACCCCCCAAAAAAGAGCCACCTTCACAGAATGCAGCAATAGTGTTGCACAAGGTGGCTCTTTTAGTTAAAAACGCCAGGGGGGTGACAGGATCCCTTTAAGAGAAGCATAGAGTCTAGATGACGTGAAGTAATTAGGAGACGTAATAGCTGTCTACAAATATATGAAGGGCTGTCACAGTATAGAGGGATCATCCTCATTCTCAATTACACATGGAAACACAAGAAGCAATGGGATGAAACTGAATGGGAGGAGATACAGAGTAGATATTAGAAAAAACTTTTTGACAGTGACAGTGATCAATGAGTGGAACAGGCTGCCACGAGAGGTGGTAAGTTCTCCTTCAATGGAAGTATTCAAACAGAGGTTACTCAGACATCTGTCTGAGATGGCTAGGTGAATGCTGCATTGAGCAGGGGGTTGGACACGATGACACGATGACCCTGGAGGACTCTAACTATGATTCTATGAAAAGTTCCTATACTTTCCTATTCTTTAGACTGAACCTATTATTCTTAACCTATGTCCTATACTGCTGCTAAACCACTTACTATGTAAACCATATTTATACTATCCTAAACCTAATCGTATGATTACCTTGCACTATACACTAATCACATTATATCTTCACACTTTATGACTTATACAGTATACTATACAATACCATAATACACTGCATAAGAAGCACATCACTATTACATATAGAATCGCATAATGCTATACACACAATGCAGTTTTTGTCTTCAGGGACAGGAACAAGGTACGACAGTCCACATCCCTACATATTCAATAAATTGCAAAACTGGTTTAGTGTGACCGTCACTAAATAAGTGGAATAGTGTTTCTACCTTCACCAAATCGTGAATATCAAAAAAAATTCTACCAAATTGTAATTATTCCATTCTAGTGTGAACTCAATAGCCCACTCAATCGCTAATATCTTCTTGTAAAATTTCCATCCGAGACACCCAAAATTTCAATGCAAAAGCTCTCCTGTTTCAGATAATTCAAAGTTATGTTTAACTTTCAACTTTTGCTGTCCCCATTGGGGCTCACAATCTAAATTCCCTATCAGTTTGTTTTTAGAGTGTAAGAGGAAACCGGAGTGTGGGAGAAAATCCACAAAGAAAATACAAACTTCTTGCAGATGTTATCCTTAGGGCTCATACTCACATGCGAGAAACTCGGATGAGTCTCTCACATCAATACAAGGCACTCAGGAGCAGAGTGTAACACCCCAGGTAACCGGTTGTTACAGTGATGTTGCTTTCCTTTCTTGGAGGGCAATATCATTCTTGGAGGCAAGGATTCTCTTTACCAGGTAACGCACCCACATGTGTTCAATGTGTTGAATACACATTCCGAATCCAGGCCAGAACGGGGAGCACTGAACCTGGATTCAGGGGAGTTTCCTCAGCTTTAAGTGTTCTGGTCTGGAGGAAGAGTTAGGCAGTGGGTCCAGGGAGACCAAGGAGAGCAGTGAGTTGGAGGGAGAGGAGAGAGAAGGAAGTCTGGAACTGAGAGCAGACAGCGGAGCCATGCAGCCAGGACTGAGCTGCAGCTCCAGGGAAAATAACTGAACTCGAAGGGTTGAAAGTGGTGAAGCTAGTGAGGAAAGGAGCACAGTGGAGAAGGAAAGGGACTCAGAGGGGAGCTGTGATCGGGCACCCTCAGAGCCGAAGCACAGGAACTGGGCATCAGGAACCCGAGGCTGTGCTGTACTCTAGGACACATAGCCGAATCAAGGGCATAGGACTGCATGTTAATTGCCCACATCACGCCTGGAGGTGAAGTATTACCTGAAGAGCCCGGGTCATGATAGAGACCCTATAAAACGGCTCAAGCTGCCCATCATACAGGTAACTGTCCCAGGACAGGAGAGAGAGGACTTTGCCAGCAGCTACAGGCAGCAGGGACCTCGCACACCAGTGCAAGTAGGAAGACTTACGGACCTCACCTGGGAGAGGGTTTTACTATTGCCTCCAGGCCGGCCAGGCCATATCATCACCTGGTCCTAGTACCCTGGACTGTGCACTGCTACTGCCAGTAAACCAGGTAAAGACTGCAACTCTGTGTCCTCCATTATTTACCAGTAACCCACCATCGTTGCCATACACCTTGAGAGTCCTGGGGACCCCGCTTCACCTGTGAGAAGCGTCACCATCTTGCTGCCACAACATCATCCCAGAGGACCCCTTTAAGCAGCGTCGGTCCCTACTGACCGAGAACCACAGGTGGCATCACGAATAGACTTTATTCCAAAATCCCCCTTAAAGACCTTTCCCCTTTAACTGGGCTCCCAGGGCGACGAACCGGGTCGCAGCCACCGTGACATCCCCTTTACGTGCGACCGGACCCGGTACCGAGTATCCCCACTGCCCAGGCGGGTGATTCAGGAGCGTGCGGCTGCATGTATTGCTATGCAGCCGCATGCTCCGATCTGAGTGCCAGATGCAGTGCCGGGTATTGACGTGTGATACTCATCCAAGTTTCTCGCATGTAGTCCAGTCAAAATACGAAAAAAAAAATACTTTACCCTGAACAAATTCCAAGAAAGCGTTTTATTGTTTTTTTTTGTAGTAATACATGTAGGGAAAAACATACTAAAAGTTTACCAAGATAGGGTTACCACAAAGGGTCCAAATGTGATGTCAAAGAATATGGCCGCCAAAGCTGTAAAATGTTAAATACGACTCGCCTTTCACTGTCTATCATATTTCTTTTACAATTACTACTATTATTATATTTATTATTTAACGATTTATTTATCTTCTTTTACTGAGCTGAGAATGATGGAAAGTCAAGAAACTTGCCCCTTATGCAGCCATGAAGTAGAAGATCCTGCCCAGTAGCCACAGGACGCACGCCGGCATCGCATCCACTATAGGCAAGTGGTCTTTTACTTCTGGACCCCCCTGATTTAATATCCGGCATTGGTTTGGATCCATTTCATTTTGCCTGTGTTTAGGCATATGACATATTAGGATTTCCTCTATTCCTCACAGCTATCATTTACTCTACATATAGCACGCCTAGCATTTACAGACAACCTTGATAAAGGCATTGTATGCCGAAACGTTGGACTTTTGATGTCTGTCTTCTTGCTGGCTGATTATGAATAAATCATTTTTCTCTACTGAGAGCTAGTTTTATGTGGACTTGTTGAGTGCCGAAGGTTGCCTTTTTCATGAAGTAGAAGATGACGGAGAAAGAGTGGTTATTAGTGCGAAAGGAGCTGAAGGGATCAATAAAGGCAGTATTGAGAGGGGCGTTAGCACTGTGGTAGCTGCTGGAGCAGTGGTGCACAAGAGATGTCATATGAACTACATAAACAGGAAGCAAATAGACTTGCATAAGAAAGCTACTTCCATTCATCGCTCACCTGCCAAGAGAGGTACATGGGTGTCTACTGGATCCTATGATAGCACGATGCAGTGTTTGTTCTGTGGACATGAAGTGGTGAAGACTTAGCTTTGTTAAAACGGATGGATTTGTAAGGTTCATCATGTCACATTGCAAACAGCGTAATGATGACTGGGCAATCACCATTCAAGGGAGAATCGCGTACTTTGGGAAGGACTTACATGCTGCAGACTGTCTGTATCATCGTTCATGTGACATTAACTTTCGGACAAATTACGGAATTCCTATGTGTCATGATGATGGATCTACTACAAAAAAAAGCGGAAGGTAGGGAGGCTGATGAACATGGACCAAGAGCAAGCATTCTTGAGAATATGTGCATTTCTCGAGGACAACGATGAAGAGCAACTGACTGTCACAGATCTTGCAAAGAAAATGATGGAGTATCTTGTAGAAGGAGACAGGGCTGCCTATAGTAATAAATGACTGAGGTATAGGCTGGAGGAGAGGCATGGCGATTCGCTATTCATAGCAGAGTGTGAAGGGTTGCCTAACATTGTAACGTTCTATGAAAAGACCAGAATAATCCTGAGGGACTATTTCCGTAGTCAGGAAACGAATGAAGAAGCCCAGAAGAGAGCCATCATAGAGACTGCGGCCAAACTAATGAAGAGTGATATCAAGTCTAAGATCCCATCTTCAACCAATGAATATCTGAATACTTCTTCGCTTGAATGTCAGTCTGCCTTAGATTATCTCCCCCTGAGTTTGCTTTGCTTGCTTGAAACCCTCTTCATTGGAAAGGACATTCACAGGAAGGTCGCAAGCATTGGACAATCATTTGTTCAGGCTGTACGTCCCAGGGCTGTAGTAGCTCCATTGCAGCTTGGGTTAGCAGTCCAGCTCCATCATCATTTCAGGTCTCGATTTCTTGTAGACAGTCTCTCAGCCATGGGATATTGTTCATCATATTCGGAAGTTCAGCGATTCGAGGAAAACGCTACCGCTTCTGTTGGCCAGGATGTACTTGGTGGTACCATAGACAGACTGGATACGACACTGCTGTTTGCTGCGGACAACTTTGATCATAATATCACGTTAGATGGGAAGGGGACTTTTCACGGCATGGGGATGGTAGCCACTGTGACTCGAGGAAGGAAGGTCAGTCACACTGTTCTCAGACGGAAGACTGCGGACTTGGAGATAATTGAACAAAGCAGAGTTGATTTAAGGGAATGCCATTTCGCAAAACACACTCACCAAAACATAAAATTCAAACCCTTGCCATTTCTCGACGCCATTGACCATCGTGTTGATGTATTGGGGGAGATGTCTTTACGCTTCAAACAGCCTGCACCAATCTGGAAAGGAATGATGCACATGCTACATAAAGACTGTGATCATCCGGGGTCATCTTCGGTAATCTTCCTGCCCATCATTGACATGTATTCCGGAGACAAGTCATGCATCTTCTCTACTCTTGAGTATCTGTGCAACTGCAGCGCCCCAGAGTCCTGGTCGTTGCAGTAATGTTATTCTTCCACCAGGGTGAGTGATATTACGTCTGAAGGCAATGAAGGAGATCTTCTGTCCAGGTATCACAACCTCAATACACACTTCACACTCTAGGCCGCCAGGGGGAGCCATGCTTCTATCTATTAGGGCACTTCTCACAATTAGATAAAACTGGGGGTCTGGACAGAAAGTTAGTTAGAACGAGGAGAGCAGACGGAGGTCTGTGGGAGAACGAGGGTTCACGGAGCTGCGCCTGCCCAACGTGCGGCAGCATCCAAAGAAAGAGACATTGAAAGGAATTGTGTTGCAGTGAGTGAGAAACGAAGTCATAGCAAAAGGAGAGAAACATCAGGGGGAGACCAGCTAGAAGCAGGCTGCCTCCTCCTGAAGCGCAGTAACCGGTAGCTAGAACACCGAGGGAGTAAGGATCTCTATGCTTTACTTCAGAGACTAGCAGGACCGTTGATTCCATGTTGGCTGCCCGACCATATACCCAGCAGGCACTGTGGCAACTTGTGGGGGCCGGGGTATCTCTAGGGTCCCTATAAAAAGCCTCAGGCCACCAGTCATACGGGTTTGTCCTATCCATCAGGGGGACAGAGAGGAAGAGACTTAACACCTACGATAGTTGTGAGGACCTCACTGGGAAGCTCAGCAGGGAGGTACTACAACACTCAGGCGCTAGAGGAAGGCTATTGAATTCCACCTGGATAAGGGGACTCTGGATTTGCCTTCAGACCGGCCAGACTCTGCCTACCCTGTGGTCCCTACCCTTGACTGTGGATGCTGAAGCCTTCAGTAAAGGGAAAGAGACTGCAACCTTGTGTCCTCGTTATTCACTGCGCCTTACATCATCCACTATCTTCACTCTGGGAAGCCCTGGGGACAAACATCACCTGTGGGAAGGTGTCACGATCCATGTTTGGATCTGTGGCAGATCTGGTTTCCCTCTGATTTAAACCTTTTTTCCTTTCTGGTCATTGGGGGTTAATGCAGTTTCCCCCACTCCGGTGGCCGCTGGTGTTATTGCATTGCTGCTGGGTCAGCTGATGTTTGTGACCACTCCCATCATCCTTTATAAGGTCACCTGGTGCATCAGCTGACTGTTGGGTATATAGTTCCTTTCAGGAGACCAACCTCGCAGTAGCAGCTCTCTGGTGTCAGCCAAGTCTGGTGTTTGGAGCTCAGTTGCTGTACTATCTGTGTTGTGGAGTCTGCAACGGCGTGCACAAGCTAAGTTCTGAGTTTTTTTACTTTGTAGTTTGTGCATTCACCCTTTGGTATCGTGTTCCCCTCACTCTCATATTGTTTATTCCTGTTTATTTGCCTTGTGGTGCTGTTTACACTGTTCAACTCCTGGGGTGGGGGTTGGGGGTTTAGTTCAGGGTTTAACAGGAGACAGGGACAGGTCGGTGACTTGGGCCTCCCTACCTTCAAGGGCACCCCCAAGTTAAGGAAAGACAGAGCTTCCCCTAGCCTGAGGGGCAGTTCATGGGCCCAGATTCCTCATCTCCTGTTCTCCTATTTCTGCCCCGTGACAGAAGGTATACCATCTAGCTGCCATAACATCACCCCAGCGGACCCCTAAGCAGCGTCGGTCAACCTGACCGAATACCACAGGTGGCGTCACGAACATTATCCCTTTAAAGACCTTTCCCCATTAACAACGGACGTCCCCTAGGGCCACGGACCGGGTCAGTCACCGTGACATCCCTAACGAGAACCGAAGGGCCCGGCTCCAAGTACCCCATTGCCATACTGGGGGGCGATCCAAATTTTGGCGCCACGAACAGGATCTACTTAAGCCTGAAAATCAGGTCATGTGCGCCTAAGAACTGTGCCAGAACTGTATTGGAACTGTGATTTATTGCAAAGACTGTGTATTGCCATTTACCGCCAAAATTCCCACCAAAACCACTGCCATTACCGCGCCACGAGGAGCGCAGGAGCAGAAGAAGGGCGTGCCATCGTGTGCGGGTCCAACAGAGCGATGCAAAAAATATGCCCGCCCTCTGCCAAGACTGTGATGTGAGGAAGGAGGAGGTGCCGAAAACCAACATGGCGGAGGGAGGTGAGCGGACCCTGGAGCATGGGATGGAGCACGAAGACTCTCCCAGCCAGGGCCTGCAAGAACTGCACCCTTCACCGACGATGAATCCGGACCTCCTGCGGAAGAAATAGGAAGAACGCATCTGTCAGCTTGTGCGTCAGGAGCTGGAAGCTGTGGCCGGGTGGAAGAAGGCCTTCATCGGGAGCCTCACCAGACATCTGTCGGCAGCCTCGTCTGGTCCGGAGCAAGAAGCCAGAAAGCAAGGCCCTGCCGGAAAGCGAGATGCTGCAAATAGAGATGACAAGGCCCTGCAACCAGTGTTCCAGACCATAGCGGAGACGGAGCAGACCGGCACCGGAGGGACCACATCTGAAGCAGGTATGAGGAACGACCCTGCCCTAATGACCGACACCACTCCTGCGACTGCTCGTGCCACCGCTACTGACTCCGTTCCAGTGACTGATCTTGCAGCAGCCGCTGCCTCTAGTACAGCAAATGCCCATACCCAAGCTACGCAGACTTCCATCGCTGCGCATGATCTGACAATCCACGAAAGACAGACTAATGGTGTTTATCCAGCACCGGGTGTAGCCCTGGATTCTGCCCTTCCCAGGCCAAGAAGGGTTGTGTGCCAGGTAAAGCCCTTAAAGCCGTCTAAGTAAACCTCGAAAACCCAATGAATGTATATAGTTCTTAAAAACATTTCCTTTTTGCTGCTCTGCTTTAAAACCCGTCCAGGGATAACTTTTAACCCCTTACCGGCATCGGACGTACTATACCGTCCGATGCCGGCTCCCCTGCTTTGATGCAGGGCTCCGCGGTGAGCCCGCATCAAAGCCGGGACATGTCAGCTGTTTTGAACAGCTGACATGTGCCCGTAATAGGCGCGGGCAGAATCGCGATCTGTCCGCACCTATTAACTAGTTAAATGCCGCTGTCAAACGCAGACAGCGGCATTTAACTACCGCTTCCGGCCGGGCGGCCGGAAATGACGTCATCGCCGACCCCCGTCACATGATCGGGGGTCGGCGATGCTTGTGAATGGTAACCATAGAGGTCCTTGAGACCTCTATGGTTACTGATTGCCCGTCGCTGTGAGCGCCACCCTGTGGTCGGCGCTCACAGCACACGTGCAATTCTGCTACATAGCAGCGATCAGCAGATCGCTGCTATGTAGCAGAGCCGATCGTGCTATGCCTGCTTCTAGCCTCTCATGGAGGCTATTGAAGCATGGCAAAAGTAAAAAAAAAAAGTTTAAAAAAATGTGAAAAAAATAAAAAAAACATAAAAGTTTAAATCACCCCCCTTTCGCCCCAATCAAAATAAATCAATAAAAAAAATATCAAATCTACGCATATTTGGTATCGCCGCGCTCAGAATCGCCCGATCTATCAATTAAAAAAAAGTATTAACCTGATCGCTAAAGAGCGTAGCGGGAAAAAAATTCGAAACGCCAGAATTACGTTTTTTTGGTCGCCGCAACATTGCATTAAAATGCAATAACGGGCGATCAAAAGAACGTATCTGCACCGAACTGCTATCATTAAAAACGTCATCTCAGCACGCAAAAAATAAGCCCTCAACCGACCCCAGATGATGAAAAATGGAGATGCTACGAGTATCGGAAAATGGCGCAACTTTTTTTTTTTTTTTAGCAAAGTTTGGAATTTTTTTTCACCACTTAGATAAAAAATAACCTAGTCATGTTTGGTGTCTATGAACTCGTACTGACCTGGAGAATCATAACGTCAGGTCAGTTTTAGCATTTAGTGAACCTAGCAAAAAAGCCAAACAAAAAACCAATGTGGGATTGCACTTTTTTTGCAATTTCACCGCACTTGGAATTTTTTTCCCGTTTTCTAGTACACGACATGCTAAAACCAATGATGTCGTTCAAAAGTACAACTCGTCCCGCAAAAAATAAGCCCTCACATGGCCAAATTGACGGAAAAATAAAAAAGTTATGGCTCTGGGAAGGAGGGGAGCGAAAAACGAACACGGAAAAACGAAAAATCCCCCGGTCATGAAGGGGTTAAAGGGGTCCTCACTTATAGGAGGATTCCAAGTTCTACGTTTGTTTTTGCACAAGTTCTCTTATTTCTTTAACCAAAGACTGCAGGATCATGGACGGTGAATGATTCCTGAACTGCCTTTACATAGTTTGCACCTTCTTAAAGGTGCTTTCTACTGGTTATACAAAGGAGGCTTTTACAGAGACTGCCTCTCAACAGAAACTGCTGTTAACTTTGCTGTAAAAATAACTTTGCCTTACAGACCTGAAGAAAAACCCATTGGTGTGGCAGAGTTCCGCGTCAGGATTAGGATTACACGTCTTGTAGCCCACCCAAGACCAACGTTCGGGGGTTCGTCATGGGTCCCTCGCATCAAGTCACCTTTAAATTGACTTGACTGCAGATGATGTGATTATTTGCACTACCTCAGAGGAGACTTGACTTTGCCCTTAAAGGCAATGTTCATTTGTCGCACTTTGCTTAAGAGTGATAATATTTGAAGGTATTGAGTAGTTAGATAGTAATAATGTTTACATAGCTGATAGAATGTAGTCAGAAAGTTAAAAATGGTAAAATGTTTGCTAATGCAATGTTGAATAAATTAAAGGGGAGCTTGTCATGGAACATCAGCTAGGCGGAGCTGGTACGTAAGGAGAATAGCTGAACAGGTGTGAGAGTCTGTAGCTCCCAGTTAAAAGAAAGAACTGAGAATTACTTTGAATCGGATGTTTGATGTACTTGTGAATAAACTGAAGAAAAATGCAGTGAGCCCGTGGGGGTTGATAGATAGTCCTGCATGTGTAGAAGAGAGATAAAGAAAATGTTGATATGCACTTTAAGGGTTAATGATAGTATACCCTTAGAGGGTACTTGCATCAAGTAGATAGAATACCTGTACGGGTAATTATGTTTTATAGTTAGATAAAACCAGAACACATGAGCTGCGCGCACAGTGAACAAGCCCGTAGAGACATGTTCACACCACCAAGAGACTTGAAAACACAAAAAAGCACAGTAAAACCAAAAACGCACTGTTGCAAAAAAATCACAGTGGACAGCAAGTGCTAGTAAAAAGATGGAAAAAACAGGGTATTTGGTTGATACGTTTTTTGCAAAAAATGTATATTAAGCCGCTCTACCAAACGTCAAGGTATACCCATATCAGAGCAGTCCTAACTAATGTATGTAATCCCTATCTGATGTATTTAAAACCTGGTCATATGTACAATACCTGTATGAGCAGGATTCAGAAAAGGAATGTCCATGTGGACACGCTGGACAGAACGGCTCCTGTGCGCACCGCTCAAAAAAAGAGGGGTGGAGGCCTCCCCAGTCTTGTGGACACAAGAAAACAATTATATGAAACCAGAACACATGAGCTGCTCGCACAGTGAACAAGCCCGTAGAGACATGTTCACACCACCAAGAGACTTGAAAACACAAAAAAGCACAGTAAAACCAAAAACACACTGTTGCAAAAAAATCACAGTGGACAGCAAGTGCTAGTAAAAAGATGGAAAAAACAGGGTATTTGGTTGATACGTTTTTTGCAAAAAATGTATATTAAGCCGCTCTACCAAATGTCAAGGTATACCCATATCAGAGTAGTCCTAACTAATGTATGTAATCCCTATCTGATGTATTTAAAACCTGGTCATATGTACAATACCTGTATGAGCAGGATTCAGAAAAGGAATGTCCATGTGGACACGCTGGACAGAACGGCTCCTGTGCGCACAGCTCAAAAAAAGAGGGGTGGAGGCCTCCCCAGTCTTGTGGACACAAGAAAACAATTATATGAAACCAGAACACATGAGCTGCGAGCACAGTGAACAAGCCCGTAGAGACATGTTCACACCACCAAGAGACTTGAAAACACAAAAAAGCACAGTAAAACCAAAAACACACTGTTGCAAAAAAATCACAGTGGACAGCAAGTGCTAGTAAAAAGATGGAAAAAACAGGGTATTTGGTTGATACGTTTTTTGCAAAAAATGTATATTAAGCCGCTCTACCAAACTGTTATGATAAGGTAATTCAGTACCACAATGGACATAGAGGTCAGAGCACATACAGTGACCTGACAATAACCCAAAAACATAGAATGAGCTCTGAGACGTGGGAACTCTGCTGACCGCAATCCCTAATCCTCTCCAACCACACAAGAGGCAGCCGTGGATTGCGCCTAACGCTCCCTATGCAACTCGGCACAGCCTGAGAAACTAGCTAGCCTGAAGATAGAAAATAAGCCTACCTTGCCTCAGAGAAATACCCCAAAGGAAAAGGCAGCCCCCACATATAATGACTGTGAGTAAGATGAAAAGACAAACATAGAGATGAAATAGATTTAGCAAAGTGAGGCCCGACTTTCTGAACAGAGCGAGGATAGGAAAGGTAACTTTGCGGTCAACACAAAACCCTACAAAAACCACGCAAAGGGGGCAAAAAGACCCTCTGTACCGAACTAACGGCACGGAGGTACACCCTCTGCGTCCCAGAGCTTCCAACAAGCAAGAAAAAACAAATAGACAAGCTGGACAGAAAAAAAAGCAAACATAATAGCAAAGCGGAACTTAGCTATGCAGAGCAGCAGGCCACAGGAACGATCCAGGAGGAAACAGGTCCAATACTAGAACATTGACTGGAGGCCAGAATCAAAGCCCTAGGTGGAGTTAAATAGAGCAGCACCTAACGACTTCACCACTACACCTGAGGAAGGAAACTCAGAAGCCGCAGTACCACTCTCCTCCACCAACGGAAGCTCACAGAGAGAATCAGCCGAAGTACCACTTGTGAAAACAGGAGGGAGCTCTGCCACAGAATTCACAACAGTACCCCCCCCTTGAGGAGGGGTCACCGAACCCTCACCAGAGCCCCCAGGACGACCAGGATGAGCCACATGAAAGGCACGAACAAGATCGGGAGCATGGACATCAGAGGCAAAGACCCAGGAATTATCTTCCTGAGCATAACCCTTCCACTTAACCAGATACTGGAGTTTCCGTCTTGAAACACGAGAATCCAAAATCTTCTCCACAATATACTCCAACTCCCCCTCCACCAAAACCGGGGCAGGAGGATCAACAGATGGAACCATAAGTGCCACGTATCTCCGCAACAATGACCTATGGAATACGTTATGTATGGAAAAAGAATCTGGAAGGGTCAGACGAAAAGACACAGGATTCAGAACCTCAGAAATCCTATACGGACCAATGAAACGAGGTTTAAACTTAGGAGAGGAAACCTTCATAGGAATATGACGAGAAGATAACCAAACCAAATCCCCAACACGAAGTCGGGGACCCACACAGCGTCTGCGATTAGCGAAACGTTGAGCCTTCTCCTGGGACAAGGTCAAATTGTCCACTACATGAGTCCAAATCTGCTGCAACCTGTCCACCACAGTATCCACACCAGGACAGTCCGAAGACTCAACCTGCCCTGAAGAAAAACGAGGATGGAACCCAGAGTTGCAGAAAAACGGCGAAACCAAGGTAGCCGAGCTGGCTCGATTATTAAGGGCGAACTCAGCCAAAGGCAAAATGGACACCCAGTCATCCTGATCAGCAGAAACAAAGCATCTCAGATATGTTTCCAAGGTCTGATTGGTTCGTTCGGTCTGGCCATTAGTCTGAGGATGGAAAGCCGAGGAAAAAGACAAGTCAATGCCCATCCTACCACAAAAGGCTCGCCAAAACCTCAAAACAAACTGGGAACCTCTGTCAGAAACGATATTCTCTGGAATGCCATGTAAACGAACCACATGCTGGAAGAACAATGGCACCAAATCAGAGGAAGAAGGTAATTTAGACAAGGGTACCAAATGGACCATCTTAGAGAAGCGATCACAGACCACCCAAATGACTGACATCTTTTGAGAGACGGGAAGATCTGAAATAAAATCCATAGAGATATGTGTCCAAGGCCTCTTCGGGACCGGCAAGGGCAAAAGCAACCCACTGGCACGAGAACAGCAGGGCTTAGCCCGAGCACAAATCCCACAGGACTGCACAAAAGAACGCACATCCCGCGACAGAGATGGCCACCAAAAGGATCTAGCCACTAACTCTCTGGTACCAAAGATTCCAGGATGACCAGCCAACACCGAACAATGAACCTCAGAGATAACTTTATTCGTCCACCTATCAGGGACAAACAGTTTCTCCGCTGGGCAACGATCAGGTTTATTAGCCTGAAATTTTTGCAGCACCCGTCGTAAATCAGGGGAGATGGCAGACACAATTACTCCCTCTTTGAGGATACCCGCCGGCTCAGATAAACCCGGAGAGTCGGGCACAAAACTCCTAGACAGAGCATCCGCCTTCACATTTTTAGAGCCCGGAAGGTACGAAATCACAAAGTCAAAACGGGCAAAAAACAGCGACCAACGAGCCTGCCTAGGATTCAACCGCTTGGCAGACTCGAGATAAGTCAAGTTCTTATGATCAGTCAAGACCACCACGCGATGCTTAGCTCCTTCAAGCCAATGACGCCACTCCTCGAATGCCCACTTCATGGCCAGCAACTCTCGATTGCTCACATCATAATTTCGCTCAGTAGGCGAAAACTTCCTGGAAA
The DNA here is from genome assembly GCF_032444005.1 of Ranitomeya imitator. Lineage (NCBI taxonomy): Eukaryota > Metazoa > Chordata > Amphibia > Anura > Dendrobatidae > Ranitomeya > Ranitomeya imitator. Next base: position 492,301,872 of record NC_091283.1, on the reverse strand, counting down.
AGAAGGTGCATGGTTTCATCACCGAGCAATCAGAACTTCTCTGCGACAAAACAGCCCTTGCTCCAATCTCAGAAGCGTCAACCTCGACCTGGAATGGAAGCGAAACATCTGGTTGACACAACACAGGGGGAGAAGAAAAACGACGCTTCAACTCTTGAAAAGCTTCCACAGCAGCAGAAGACCAATTGACCACATCAGCACCCTTCTTGGTCAAATCAGTCAATGGTTTAGCAGTACTAGAAAAATTGCAGATGAAGCGACGATAAAAATTAGCAAAGCCCAGGAACTTTTGCAGACTTTTCAGAGATGTCGGCTGAGTCCAATCATGGATGGCTTGGACCTTAACAGGGTCCATCTCGATAGTAGAAGGGGAAAAGATGAACCCCAAAAATGAAACCTTCTGAACACCAAAGAGACACTTTGATCCCTTCACAAACAAAGAATTAGCACGCAGGACCTGAAACACCGTTCTGACCTGCTTCACGTGAGACTCCCAATCATCCGAGAAGATCAAAATGTCATCCAAGTACACAATCAGGAATTTATCCAGGTACTCTCGGAAGATGTCATGCATAAAGGACTGAAACACTGATGGAGCATTGGCAAGTCCGAATGGCATTACTAGATACTCAAAATGGCCCTCGGGCGTATTAAATGCAGTTTTCCATTCATCGCCTCGCTTAATACGCACAAGATTATACTCACCACGAAGATCTATCTTGGTGAACCAACTAGCCCCCTTAATCCGAGCAAACAAATCAGATAACAACGGCAAGGGGTACTGAAATTTAACCGTGATCTTATTTAGAAGGCGGTAATCTATACAAGGTCTCAGCGAACCATCCTTCTTGGCTACAAAAAAGAACCCTGCTCCTAATGGCGATGATGACGGGTGAATATGCCCCTTCTCCAAGGACTCCTTCACATAACTCCGCATAGCGGCGTGCTCAGGCACAGATAAATTAAACAGTCGACCTTTTGGGAATTTACTACCAGGAATCAACTCGATAGCACAATCACAATCCCTATGCGGAGGTAGGGTATCGGACTTGGGCTCATCAAATACATCCCGGTAATCAGACAAGAACTCTGGAACCTCAGAAGGAGTGGATGATGAAATAGTCAGAAATGGAACATCACCATGTACCCCCTGACAACCCCAGCTGGACACAGACATGGATTTCCAATCTAATACTGGATTATGGACTTGTAGCCATGGCAACCCCAACACGACCACATCATGCAGATTATGCAACACCAGAAAGCGAATAACCTCCTGATGTGCAGGAGCCATGCACATGGTCAGCTGGGTCCAGTACTGAGGCTTATTCTTGGCCAAAGGCATAGCATCAATTCCTCTCAATGGAATAGGACACTGCAAGGGCTCCAAGAAAAACCCACAACGCCTAGCATACTCCAAGTCCATCAAATTCAGGGCAGCGCCTGAATCCACAAATGCCATGACAGAATACGATGACAAAGAGCAGATCAAGGTAACGGACAGAAGAAATTTTGACTGTACCGTACCAATGGTGGCAGACCTAGCGAACCGCTTAGTGCGCTTAGGACAATCAGAGATAGCATGAGTGGAATCACCACAGTAGAAACACAGCCCATTCAGACGTCTGTGTTCTTGCCGTTCAACTCTGGTCAAAGTCCTATCGCACTGCATAGGCTCAGGTTTAAGCTCAGGTAATACCGCCAAATGGTGCACAGATTTACGCTCACGCAAGCGTCGACCGATCTGAATGGCCAAAGACATAGACTCATTCAGAACAGCAGGCATAGGAAATCCCACCATGATATCCTTAAGGGCTTCAGAGAGACCCTTTCTGAAAATAGCTGCGAGCGCACCTTCATTCCATTGAGTGAGTACGGACCACTTTCTAAATTTCTGACAATATACCTCTATCTCATCCTGACCCTGACACAGAGCCAGCAAATTTTTCTCTGCCTGATCCACTGAATTAGGTTCATCGTACAGCAATCCGAGCACCAGGAAAAACGCATCGATATTACTTAATGCAGGATCTCCTGACGCAAGAGAAAATGCCCAGTCCTGAGGGTCGCCACGTAAAAAAGAAATAATGATCCTAACTTGTTGAACTGGATCACCAGAGGAGCGAGGTTTCAAAGCCAGAAATAGTTTACAATTATTTTTGAAACTCAGAAATTTAGTTCTATCTCCAACAAACAAATCAGGAATAGGAATTCTCGGTTCTAACAGAATTCTGAACCACAAAGTCTTGAATATTTTGTACTCTTACCATGAGCTGATCCACACATGAAGACAGACCTTTAATGTCCATCGCTACACCTGTGTCCTGAACCAACCAAATGTCTAGGGGAAAAAAAAGGCAAAACACAGTGCAGAGAAAAAAAAATGGTCTCAGAACTTCTTTTTTCCCTCTATTGAGAATCATTAGTACTTTGGGCCTCCAGTACTGTTATGATAAGGTAATTCAGTACCACAATGGACATAGAGGTCAGAGCACATACAGTGACCTGACAATATCCCAAAAACATAGAACGAGCTCTGAGACGTGGGAACTCTGCTGACCGCAATCCCTAATCCTCTCCAACCACACAAGAGGCAGCCGTGGATTGCGCCTAACGCTCCCTATGCAGCTCGGCACAGCCTGAGAAACTAGCTAGCCTGAAGATAGAAAATAAGCCTACCTTGCCTTAGAGAAATACCCCAAAGGAAAAGGCAGCCCCCACATATAATGACTGTGAGTAAGATGAAAAGACAAACATAGAGATGAAATAGATTTAGCAAAGTGAGGCCCGACTTTCTGAACAGAGCGAGGATAGGAAAGGTAACTTTGCGGTCAACACAAAACCCTACAAAAACCACGCAAAGGGGGCAAAAAGACCCTCCGTACCGAACTAACGGCACGGAGGTACACCCTCTGTGTCCCAGAGCTTCCAGCAAGCAAGAAAAAACAAATAGACAAGCTGGACAGAAAAAAAAGCAAACAAAATAGCAAAGCGGAACTTAGCTATGCAGAGCAGCAGGCCACAGGAACGATCCAGGAGGAAACAGGTCCAATAATAGAACATTGACTGGAGGCCAGGATCAAAGCACTAGGTAGAGATAAATAGAGCAGCACCTAACGACTTCACCACTACACCTGAGGAAGGAAACTCAGAAGCCGCAGTACTACTCTCCTCCACCAACGGAAGCTCACAGAGAGAATCAGCCGAAGTACCACTTGTGACCACAGGAGGGAGCTCTGCCACAGAATTCACAACACCAAACGTCAAGGTATACCCATATCAGAGCAGTCCTAACTAATGTATGTAATCCCTATCTGATGTATTTAAAACCTGGTCATATGTACAATACCTGTATGAGCAGGATTCAGAAAAGGAATGTCCATGTGGACACGCTGGACAGAACGGCTCCTGTGCGCACAGCTCAAAAAAAGAGGGGTGGAGGCCTCCCCAGTCTTGTGGACACAAGAAAACAATTATATGAAACCAGAACACATGAGCTGCGCGCACAGTGAACAAGCCCGTAGAGACATGTTCACACCACCAAGAGACTTGAAAACACAAAAATGCACAGTAAAACCAAAAACACACTGTTGCAAAAAAAATCACAGTGGACAGCAAGTGCTAGTAAAAAGATGGAACAAACAGGGTATTTGGTTGATACGTTTTTTGCAAAAAATGTATATTAAGCCGCTCTACCAAACGTCAAGGTATACCCATATCAGAGCAGTCCTAACTAATGTATGTAATCCCTATCTGATGTATTTAAAACCTGGTCATATGTACAATACCTGTATGAGCAGGATTCAGAAAAGGAATGTCCACGTGGACACGCTGGACAGAACGGCTCCTGTGCGCACAGCTCAAAAAAAGAGGGGTGGAGGCCTCCCCAGTCTTGTGGACACAAGAAAACAATTATATGAAACCAGAACACATGAGCTGCGCCCACAGTGAACTAACATACATTAGTTAGGACTGCTCTGATATGGGTATACCTTGACGTTTGGTAGAGCGGCTTAATATACATTTTTTGCAAAAAACGTATCAACCAAATACCCTGTTTTTTCCATCTTTTTACTAGCACTTGCTGTCCACTGTGATTTTTTTGCAACAGTGTGTTTTAGGTTTTACTGTGCTTTTTTGTGTTTTCAAGTCTCTTGGTGGTGTGAACATGTCTCTACGGGCTTGTTCACTGTGCGCGCAGCTCATGTGTTCTGGTTTCATATAATTGTTTTCTTGTGTCCACAAGACTGGGGAGGCCTCCACCCCTCTTTTTTTGAGCTGTGCGCACAGGAGCCATTCTGTCCAGCGTGTCCACATGGACATTCCTTTTCTGAATCCTGCTCATACAGGTATTGTACATATGACCAGGTTTTAAATATATCAGATAGGGATTACATACATTAGTTAGGACTGCTCTGATATGGGTATACCTTGACGTTTGGTAGAGCGGCTTAATATACATTTTTTGCAAAAAACGTATCAACCAAATACCCTGTTTTTTCCATCTTTTTACTAGCACTTGCTGTCCACTGTGATTTTTTTGCAACAGTGTGTTTTTGGTTTTACTGTGCTTTTTTGTGTTTTCAAGTCTCTTGGTGGTGTGAACATGTCTCTACGGGCTTGTTCACTGTGCGCGCAGCTCATGTGTTCTGGTTTCATATAATTGTTTTCTTGTGTCCACAAGACTGGGGAGGCCTCCACCCCTCTTTTTTTGAGCTGTGGGCACAGGAGCCGTTCTGTCCAGCGTGTCCACATGGACATTCCTTTTCTGAATCCTGCTCATACAGGTATTGTACATATGACCAGGTTTTAAATACATCAGATAGGGATTACATACATTAGTTAGGACTGCTCTGATATGGGTATACCTTGACGTTTGGTAGAGCGGCTTAATATACATTTTTTGCAAAAAACGTATCAACCAAATACCCTGTTTTTTCCATCTTTTTACTAGCACAGCACTTGCTGTCCACTGTGATTTTTTTGCAACAGTGTGTTTTTGGGTTTACTGTGCTTTTTTGTGTTTTCAAGTCTCTTGGTGGTGTGAACATGTCTCTACGGGCTTGTTCACTGTGCGCGCAGCTCATGTGTTCTGGTTTCATATAATTGTTTTCTTGTGTCCACAAGACAGGGGAGGCCTCCACCCCTCTTTTTTTGAGCTGTGCGCACAGGAGCCGTTCTGTCCAGCGTGTCCACATGGACATTCCTTTTCTGAATCCTGCTCATACAGGTATTGTACATATGACCAGGTTTTAAATACATCAGATAGGGATTACATACATTAGTTAGGACTGCTCTGATATGGGTATACCTTGACGTTTGGTAGAGCGGCTTAATATACATTTTTTGCAAAAAACGTATCAACCAAATACCCTGTTTTTTCCATCTTTTTACTAGCACTTGCTGTCACTGTGATTTTTTTGCAACAGTGTGTTTTTGGCTTTACTGTGCTTTTTTGTGTTTTCAAGTCTCTTGGTGGTGTGAACATGTCTCTACGGGCTTGTTCACTGTGCGCGCAGCTCATGTGTTCTGGTTTCATATAATTGTTTTCTTGTGTCCACAAGACTGGGGAGGCCTCCACCCCTCTTTTTTTGAGCTGTGCGCACAGGAGCCGTTCTGTCCAGCGTGTCCACATGGACATTCCTTTTCTGAATCCTGCTCATACAGGTATTGTACATATGACCAGGTTTTAAATACATCAGATAGGGATTACATACATTAGTTAGGACTGCTCTGATATGGGTATACCTTGACGTTTGGTAGAGCGGTTTAATATACATTTTTTGCAAAAAACGTATCAACCAAATACCCTGTTTTTTCCATCTTTTTACTAGCACTTGCTGTCCACTGTGATTTTTTTGCAACAGTGTGTTTTTGGTTTTACTGTGCTTTTTTGTGTTTTCAAGTCTCTTGGTGGTGTGAACATGTCTCTACGGGCTTGTTCACTGTGCGCGCAGCTCATGTGTTCTGGTTTCATATAATTGTTTTCTTGTGTCCACAAGACTGGGGAGGCCTCCACCCCTCTTTTTTTGAGCTGTGGGCACAGGAGCCGTTCTGTCCAGCGTGTCCACATGGACATTCCTTTTCTGAATCCTGCTCATACAGGTATTGTACATATGACCAGGTTTTAAATACATCAGATAGGGATTACATACATTAGTTAGGACTGCTCTGATATGGGTATACCTTGACGTTTGGTAGAGCGGCTTAATATACATTTTTTGCAAAAAACGTATCAACCAAATACCCTGTTTTTTCCATCTTTTTACTAGCACTTGCTGTCCACTGTGATTTTTTTGCAACAGTGTGTTTTTGGGTTTACTGTGCTTTTTTGTGTTTTCAAGTCTCTTGGTGGTGTGAACATGTCTCTACGGGCTTGTTCACTGTGCGCGCAGCTCATGTGTTCTGGTTTCATATAATTGTTTTCTTGTGTCCACAAGACTGGGGAGGCCTCCACCCCTCTTTTTTTGAGCTGTGCGCACAGGAGCCGTTCTGTCCAGCGTGTCCACATGGACATTCCTTTTCTGAATCCTGCTCATACAGGTATTGTACATATGACCAGGTTTTAAATACATCAGATAGGGATTACATACATTAGTTAGGACTGCTCTGATATGGGTATACCTTGACGTTTGGTAGAGCGGCTTAATATACATTTTTTGCAAAAAACGTATCAACCAAATACCCTGTTTTTTCCATCTTTTTACTAGCACTTGCTGTCCACTGTGATTTTTTTGCAACAGTGTGTTTTTGGGTTTACTGTGCTTTTTTGTGTTTTCAAGTCTCTTGGTGGTGTGAACATGTCTCTACGGGCTTGTTCACTGTGCGCGCAGCTCATGTGTTCTGGTTTCATATAATTGTTTTCTTGTGTCCACAAGACTGGGGAGGCCTCCACCCCTCTTTTTTTGAGCTGTGCGCACAGGAGCCGTTCTGTCCAGCGTGTCCACATGGACATTCCTTTTCTGAATCCTGCTCATACAGGTATTGTACATATGACCAGGTTTTAAATACATCAGATAGGGATTACATACATTAGTTAGGACTGCTCTGATATGGGTATACCTTGACGTTTGGTAGAGCGGCTTAATATACATTTTTTGCAAAAAACGTATCAACCAAATACCCTGTTTTTTCCATCTTTTTACTAGCACTTGCTGTCCACTGTGATTTTTTTGCAACAGTGTGTTTTTGGTTTTACTGTGCTTTTTGTGTTTTCAAGTCTCTTGGTGGTGTGAACATGTCTCTACGGGCTTGTTCACTGTGCGCGCAGCTCATGTGTTCTGGTTTCATATAATTGTTTTCTTGTGTCCACAAGACTGGGGAGGCCTCCACCCCTCTTTTTTTGAGCTGTGCGCACAGGAGCCGTTCTGTCCAGCGTGTCCACATGGACATTCCTTTTCTGAATCCTGCTCATACAGGTATTGTACATATGACCAGGTTTTAAATACATCAGATAGGGATTACATACATTAGTTAGGACTGCTCTGATATGGATATACCTTGACGTTTGGTAGAGCGGTTTAATATACATTTTTTGCAAAAAACGTATCAACCAAATACCCTGTTTTTTCCATCTTTTTACTAGCACTTGCTGTCCACTGTGATTTTTTTGCAACAGTGTGTTTTTGGTTTTACTGTGCTTTTTTGTGTTTTCAAGTCTCTTGGTGGTGTGAACATGTCTCTACGGGCTTGTTCACTGTGCGCGCAGCTCATGTGTTCTGGTTTCATATAATTGTTTTCTTGTGTCCACAAGACTGGGGAGGCCTCCACCCCTCTTTTTTTGAGCTGTGGGCACAGGAGCCGTTCTGTCCAGCGTGTCCACATGGACATTCCTTTTCTGAATCCTGCTCATACAGGTATTGTACATATGACCAGGTTTTAAATACATCAGATAGGGATTACATACATTAGTTAGGACTGCTCTGATATGGGTATACCTTGACGTTTGGTAGAGCGGCTTAATATACATTTTTTGCAAAAAACGTATCAACCAAATACCCTGTTTTTTCCATCTTTTTACTAGCACTTGCTGTCCACTGTGATTTTTTTGCAACAGTGTGTTTTTGGTTTTACTGTGCTTTTTTGTGTTTTATAGTTAGATAGTAATTGGTTTCCCTTTGCCTTTAAAAGTCGTACGCACAATGTAAATATGTTATTGTTTGTAACGTTCAAGTGTTCTCACCTCCCATAAAGGGAAGCTTAGTATATATTAACTTGTTTTATAGCATTTCAAAAAAATTTGCATGTCTTTTTCTGATGTGTTGTTGTTTCCTTTTTCCCAGTCCGGGAGTACTGGAGACAATCTGCAATGAGGTATTCTACTCTCTGCAAAAAAGTTGGTTCAGCCAAAATCTTTGTTACACCTGAAAGACTGCCACCGGCCTCCTCTGCAATGAGGTTTCATGCCCTTCGGAGTTACCTCCAAGTTATGCTTTGGATAGATAATGGTGAGGCTATGGACACTACTGAATGGGGATGGGAATTGCAGAACAAGAGTCTAGTTCCAGTGATGATGGATACTTCACCCGCGCCAGAAACACTTCTGAAAATAATTCACTGCAATTGTTCTCATGGTTGTAGTACACTTCGGTGCACTTGCAAAAGACACAGACTTACCTGTTCACGGGTATGCGGACCATGTCAAGAAGGGCATTGTGACAATATGAGTGAGGAAGCAGTGTCTGATGATGAAAATAGTGACTACTGACCTGACACGCTTATTCAGTGATAAAGTAGGTCTTAAAATGCACTGTGTATTAATTCTATAATTTCTAGAAATGTACATATATGTCAGGACGTCATTGATGGCGTCATGACCTCGCCTTTCCGTGTAGTTAGTATAAAACTTTGTATAAAAATTGTTATATGAAAATATATAGTATACAAAATGCAAACTCTTCTGTAACCTAAAGCTACAGCTTTGAAATAGGGAAATATTCGTTATTTTTAGTGGGATGGCTGTCATCGTCTTATGACGTCATAGTTAGGACCTTTGTGGTGATCAATTTTTGGAAAACTTTTAATATGTTGTTCCCCACATATAATAGTAATAAAAAAATCATAAAACGCTTTCTTGGAATTCGTCCCAGGTCAAACCGTATTTTGACTGGACTAATGTGGGTAGGAGCCCTTAGACGCAGGATCCCTGCACTGCTAGGCTACAGTGCTAATAACCACTGATCCACCATAATGCCCAGGCTCATCTCTACAGTTATTTTTCTCTGCCCGCACTGAACACATTTCCAAGTATATTTCACAATTCTCTTCCTCCACGAGTCCCGTTTCAAGGCAGAGTTTGACCACACCTGGTCTATTCTGGTGCCTTCAGCTGAGAAGTGCTTATTATGAGGATTATTTCATGGAGTAGTAAGGCCTCTTTCTGATGTTATTGATTTCTCTCATGCTCAAGAATATGGACCAAATTTTTCAGTGTTTTTGATCAGTTTTTCATTACTGTTTGGTTAATGTTTAAGTTTTTACCATTATTCTGATTTTCTCATAAAAAGTAAACTGTAAGGCTTCTTTCACACTTCCGTCGTTTAGGGGCCGTCGCAATGCGTCGTTCTGTGGAAAAAACGTATTCTGCAAAGTTGCCCGCAGGATGCGTTTTTTGCACATAGACTTGTATTACCGACACACGTTCCATACATCGTGCACTGGATGTGTCAGTATTTGGTGGGCCGTTGTATTGAAACGTTCAAAGGAATGTTTTTTCATACGTTGTGTCCTGCATTTCCTACCGTGCATGCGCAGCCGGAACTCCGCCCCCTCCTCCCTGGGACTTTACAGTGGGCAGCGGACACGTTGAAACACTGCGTCTGCTGCCCACGTTGTGCAGAATTTGCACAACGTCCGTCAGTACATTGCGCCGATGCTTAGCGATGGCCCCGTACCGACGGAAGTGTGAAAGAAGCCTAAGGCTGCCGTCACACTAGCAGTATTTGGTCAGTATTTTACATCAGTATTTGTAAGCCAAAACCAGGAGTGGAATAAATAGAGGAAAAGTATAATAGAAACATATGCACCACTTCTGGATTTATCACCCACTCCTGGTTTTGGCTTACAAATACTGATGTAAAATACTGACCAAATACTGCTAGTGTGACGGCAGCCTAAAACTTCTGATACCCATTCCAATGTTAAAAACAGATAGCATGCATACTGCTCACGGCTGACAATGTTTGCAGTCAATGATTTTTCATGGATCCATTAACTTATATAGGTAATTTTGATCTGTGACTGGGATCAAAATCGACTATGTCTCCATGAATTTTTTTAAGGATGAACAGTCCACAAAAACACAGACATGTGAATAGCTCCATAGACTACAATAGATAAATGTTCTATTATAAAACATGAATAGAACATGTTTGTAAAATAATGGAAGTCTAAATGAGACCTTAGATACTGTTACCACTCACATCTTCTTAATCCGATAGTAGAGCATAACTCATGTGCATAATACGTAGAGATCCTCAGTGTCCTCCTATACAACTGCTTATTGGCAGACATGGTGCTACAATATCAGTGCTGGTGCCAGCACTGAGTGAACCCAAGCAATTTCTGGGACCTATGGCACCATAGTGGCCCACTCTGCTCAGGGTACAATTTGTCACATCCGCCCCATATGTAATAGCAGATGTGTGCACTGTATATATGATGCGGGCTCAGGTGCTGAGCTCACTCTATACAGCGTGGATGTCAGCTGTATTTTACAATCAGCACCCAAGTATAACTGCTGCATTCAGACCTAGCTCCGATCACAGCAGTTTAACTTCTTAGATGTTGTGGTCAATTGTGACAGCATCATTTAAAAGGTTTGATATGATATATATATATATATATATATATATATATATATACATACAGTGACCTTATGTATAGGTATTGCGTGTGACCAAGGCCGGACTGGGACTCACATATAGCCCTGCATTTGAAGTTGCACAGGCCAACTTGTCACATGGTGACTGTATAATATCTTTGTACACTTGTAGGTTACAAGAAGTGAGGGGAGTGTAACACGGCTATATAATATATAATTACAGCTGTATCCAGCATTACAACTCGGTCCTATTTATTGCTTTTAGTTGCAGTACCAAGAAAAGCCGCTATTTTACCTACATAACTGGATCTGGTATATAATGAAGGGATTGAGACGACCAAAGGCTATGGAACCTCATTGTGTTGCTCCATAAACTTTGCCTACAGCCACTTTTGGTTCCGCTGAGCAGCACGAGACCCGGTGACTCTGAAGATCGGTGACATCAGTAACGTCACAGCTCTTCAGATATTCCGCTGAGTCTTGCGCTGAGCTCGGTGACTGTGAAGAGCGGTATTGCTACTACCGTCACCGCTCTTCTGACTCGCTGGGTCTCGCCAGGTCTGGGCTAGTAGTGGGGGTTTCTGATAGACACCTCTCCATTACTTATACCAGGGATTGATAGCAGCTGACATTACGCAGCTGACATCAACCCTAAAAATCATTACACATACCAGAATTAAATGCTCTGGCAGCTGGGAAAAGCAGTAGAGTTAGCGCTATTCCCAGGCATCGGGTGCTAACTACAACTGTCATCATCCTTTCCTCATCTCCCTGCGAAGCATTTCTGCTGTATTTAAATGTGCTGATCTCAAGCCGCTAAACGAGTGTGATCGACAATACTGAAGTCGTTCGCTTGTTTCCCGGCCTCTTTACACCAACTGAGAAAGAATGAAGGGATCAAAACAATCACAACTAGATCAATCTGTCCCCATACAGTATCATGTTATCAGCAGCACAACTACAGTTTACACCGGCGATGTGCTGCTGAGAACAAGGATTTCTGTTCCCACATAAACAATCCAATCACTCGATGAATGGGCAGCATTTTGTTTGTTTAGTATAATACATCCCATAGTCCTCCATATATTATAATGTGCACCTTAGTCCTCCATATAGTATAATACACTCGTCAGTCCTCCATATAGTATAATACACTCCTCAGTCCTCCATATTGTATAATACACTCCTCAGTCCTCCATATATTAAAATACACTCCTCAGTCCTCCATATAGTATAATGTATTGCCACAGTCCTCCAAATAGTATAAAACACTCCTCATAGTGCTCCATATAGTATAATGCACTGCCATTATCATCCATGTAGTACAATTCACTTCCCCTAGTATAATGCACCCCATAGTTCTTCATATAGTATAATGTATTCCCCACAGTCCTAGATAAAGTATAATGCAGCCCACATATAGTATAATGATGCCACTCCAGAGTATAATGCAGCCACCCCACAGAATATATTGTAGCCCCCTGAGTATAATGTAATCCCCCCAGAGAATATAATGCAGCCCTGTCATATAGTATAATGCAGCCCCTGCATATATATGGTAGCCCCCTCATAGAGCATAATGCAGCCCCCATAGAATATAATGTAGCCCCTCCATAGAATACAATGCAGCCCTCCTCATATAGTATAATGCAGCTACCCATAGAATATAATACAGCACCCCATATAATGTAATACAATCCACCTCTCCACAGAATATAATACAACCGCCCATGGAATATAATGTAGCCCTGATAGAATGCAATACAGCCCCCAATAGAATGTAATAGAGCTCCCCATTGAATGTAATATAGCACAGCCCCCATAGAATGTAATACAGCCCAGCCCCCATAGAATGTAATACAGCACAGCCCCCATAGAATGTATTACAGCACAGCCCCCATAGAATGTAATACAGCTTAGCCCCCATAGAATGTAATGCCGCTAGCCCCCATAGAATGTAATGCTGCCAGCCCCCATAGAATGTAATGCAGCCAGCCCCCATAGAATGTAATACAGCCTGACCCCATAGAATGTAGTGCAGCACAGCCCCCATAGAACGTAATGCAGCCTGACCCCATAGAATGTAATGCAGCACAGCCCACATAGAATGTAATACAGCACAGCCCCCATAGAATGTAATGCAGCACAGCCCCCATAGAATGTAATGCAGCACAGCCCCCATAGAATATAATACAGCCTGACCCCATAGAATGTAATGCAGCACAGCCCCTATAGAGTATAATGCAGCCTGACCCCATAGAATGTAATGCAGCACAGCCCCCATAGAATGTAATGCAGCACAGCCCCCATATAATGTAATACAGCCTGACCCTCTAGAATGTAATGCAGCACAGCTCCCATAGAATGTAATGCAGCACAGCCCCCATAGAATGTAGTGCAGCCTGACCCCATAGAATGTAGTGCAGCCTGACCCCATAGAATGTAATGCAGCACAACCCCCATAGAATGTAATACAGCACAGCCCTCATAGAATGTAATACAGCCAGCCCCCATAGAATGTAATGCAGAATAGCCCCCATAGAATGTAATACAGCACAGCCCCATAGAATGTAATACAGCCCCTCCAATTGCCCCACAATCCAGTTATCACTCATTGCTATATTAAAAAAAGCAAAAAACACTCTCCTCACCTCTCCTCGTGCCCCGCGCTGCTCCAGGCTCCGGTCTCAGCAGCTGCAGTCTGCCCGGCCACACAGCAGGTCCGCGATGATATGATGTCATCATGCACCCGCAGTGTCAGAGCGAGGCAGAGCGGGGAATGATGGGAGAGAGAGCGACAGTGGACGCGCTCTTCTCCATCATTGCATTCAACTGTACTGGCGCCGGTATAGTTGAATGCGGGGTGGGCGAGTCGGCGCTGGCAGGAGCAGTTGGCCCTGGCACCGCTGATAGCGGCAGCGGCCCACTCGTGGCACCGGCCCTTCTGGCATTTGCCAGAAGTGCCGGGTGGCCAGTCCGGCCCTGTGTGTGACTAATGTAACATCTGTCCTGAAGGCTGCAGGTTCGCACTCAGGTGTTAATATGTATTTTTCTGGGACAAGTAGAATTCTGTCTCCAATCTCACCAGGGGGTGCTGCTGGAAGCCAAGAAGAAAGGTAACATTTGACACCTCCTAGCTCTTGGAAGAGAGATGTTAATTATGGCCTGATAGTATCTCTGAGAGACCATTTACACAAAGGATCTCAAGAGAAAATAATAATTCATTGGGGGCGTGGCCGTGGTCCAATCAAAAACCAAGCAATTATGATATTAACCTGAGGGGCTAATCTAGAAACCTGACCTCCAGACCAAAGCTACAAATTAGACCTGTATACAGAGAAACGTGATCACATAATGAGGGCAGCCGAGCTGGTGTGATCTAATCTACATTCATCCTACCCTCAGGGAGCAGAAAGCAAACTACCAAGTTAGAGGATTTCTGTAAGTTTTCTCCTGTTATTTTATACTGTTTTGCATAAGTTGTACGTCTTTTTATTTTCATATTTTTATAACCTTTTCTTACTGTAAGCACTGAACCTTTTTGTATTAAAGTATAAAACTTTAACAAGTTTAACCTTGAATGTTCTGAAAGAATCCATAGCCTAAGGTGTGTGAGCCTTATGAGTCGTAGACATTATTATTAGTACTAATATTTCCGGGACTCATCGCCCATGTGTTCGATGAGTGGTGGCAGCGTGTATGAGCGGGTGTGTGGCCTGGGTTGGTGTGTGATTTATGCTCCCATTACAGCATAGGACTGAGGTTGAATGCTGGACTGAGAGTGGCGAGATAGATTAAACCTAGCAGGCACAACCCCATGTCACGTGCTGAGAGTGGATACGTGAATGAATTAGTTACACCACGGAGTGGGGATCCGTGACACACAATAATTGTACTGTCTAAATAGACTGCCGATTCCCAAGGGAATGAGCCAGACACTCATCCATTGAGTGAAATGATCTTTTGCTATGTACAAAACCTCATCATTTTCAGCTGCGCATTGCCCGTTATAAACATGACGTGCGCTGCCAAGAACAGTGGCAGCCTATGTGCACTGATCGATCTATTATAGGTTGTTTAATGTGCATCTGATGTGCTTCTGTCTGTGTAATCAGGCAATTAAAAGACTGTCATTAGCAAACAAGTAGCTGATCGGCGGTCATTTAGTGCCTCTGGTGAGCAGGTGTAAACAGACCCTTAGATGTCGCTATCAACCATGATAGTGCATTTAAGAGGTCGGATCTTGGTGAAGGTGTACTTTCTGTTGGCAGATATGCAACAGATACAGACTTATTTGTGTGCAGGAGAAGTTTACACTTTTCTAACTGTAGATGGCGATGTTGTTACTGTTATATGCTTAGTTGAATGTAATGCATATACTTGTTGCACTTTGGCTTCACTTTCTCTCTGGTAAAAGGTCTTTCAGACTTTCTGTTATGCTGTATTAAAAGGCTGATGCATGTACATCATGGTCTGTGAAGATAAAAGTTGAATTACCCCATATAATCATAGGGGATAAGACTGTGATGCGGCTGCAGTTTAGCGCAACCTCCACCAGGGGGTGCTGGTGAGAGAAGAGAGGTTTGTTATGACCTGGTGGTCAGGACAATAATGGACCTGGTGGTTAAGAGCACACGGAAAGACCTGATAGTTACTGATAATAAAGGACGAGCTCTGGGACGTGGGAACTCTGCTGACCGCAATCCCTAATCCTATCAAACACACTAGAAATAGCCGTGGATTGCGCCTAACGCTCCCTAGGCAACTCGGCACAGCCTAAGGAACTAGCTAGCCCTGAAGATAGAAAAATAAAGCCTACCTTGCCTCAGAGAAATTCCCCAAAGGAAAAGGCAGCCCCCCACATATAATGACTGTGAGTAAAGATGAAAATACAAACACAGAGATGAAATAGATTTAGCAAAGTGAGGCCCGACTTACTGAACAGACCAAGGATAGGAAAGGTTACTTTGCGGTCAGCACAAAAACCTACAAAAAGACCACGCAGAGGGCGCAAAAAAGACCCTCCGCACTGACTCACGGTGCGGAGGCGCTCCCTCTGCGTCCCAGAGCTTCCAGCAAGCAAGACAACAATAAAAATAGCAAGCTGGACAGAAAAATAGCAACCAAAGAAATACAAGCTGGAACTTAGCTTCTGCTGGGAAGACAGGTCACAAGAACGATCCAGGAGTGAACTAGACCAATACTGGAACATTGACAGGTGGCATGGAGCAAAGATCTAAGTGGAGTTAAATAGAGCAGCCAGCTAACGAATTAACCTCGTCACCTGTGGAAGGAAACTCAGAAACACCCACCAGAGGAAGTCCATGGACAGAACCAGCCGAAGTACCATTCATGACCACAGGAGGGAGCCCGACAACAGAATTCACAACAGAGGTTGCACAGAGCATAGAAACACTGAACAGGTGTCACAGGTAACGAAAGAGTGGTTAGATGAGCAGGGTCAGAAACTGTCAGGAGCTGAAGTAACAGATGTAACAGCAATGAACGAAGTCAGAGACAAGCCAGAAGTCAGAGCCAAATGGGAGCGCGGTATCCAAAACGAGAGATGTAAGACAGATTCAGGGTACAATCCAGAAGTCAAAGCCGGTTGGGGAACGAGGTATCAGAGACAGAAAGCAAGAAGCGAGGAACAGAGATTAGGCCTAGTCATACACAGTAAAGAAAACCGCCAGACAAACACTAAGTCAGGGATAGGGAACGGGTCTCACACAAATACGGGAAGTCAGAGGTAGGAGGATAACCAGGGTTTACGGGTCAGCTGCTCTAGCCTGGAAGCATGAACTATCACTGACCCTGGCCAGCACACTGCAGAGGACTGAAAAAGCCCAGCCAGCTCCAAAACGAGGCAGAAGAGGTTAACCCCCGCATGACCTGTCCAGAGAGAGGATAGCAGAAAACAAACTTCGGATTGGATCGTGACAAAGTCATTTTAAAATACACTGCAATACTGCAGTATTACAATTTATTATACAAGTGGTCAAGTGATTGCAAATTCAAATTCCAAAGGGAAACCAATAAAAATGTACAAAAAAAGAAAAAAACAATAAACGTTCATATCACCCTCTTTTTCCAGAAATCTAAATAATATCAAAGAAATAAAAGATATTAACATTTTTGGAATTGCAGTGTGCATGATTTTCTGAGCTAGTAAAATATCATAATATGGTGAATGTCAAAAATGGAAAACAAAAATCAAAATTGTAGAATGGTTGATTTGTCTCCCTTCCAAAAAAATAGAAGAAAAAATCAGAAATTCATATGGACCCCAGAAAACAAACTCGACTGAAACATTAAAAGTGTATAGCTCTTAGAAATCAAGGAGGAAACATAAAAATCGAAGATTGGCTCAATGGGAAATAGTCACCCAAGAGTACTCATAAACCTGAAGCTGACCCTGTTGTATACTCTCTTTTTATTACCTTTATTTCCCCCCTACTAGTTAGTAGACTAAAATATCTAGGTTATATGTGTGCCTCACATTTGCTCCTAATACTCAAATTTGAGGACATATACAGTACAGGGTGATTCAAAAAGTATGGGGAATAATCCTAACCCTGGAAATCATAACCGAGAAATCAAAAATTATTTACAAGACAAGCCACTTGGATAGGTATCCAAGTTTTACCTAGACTTTACAAATGTTCAAAGCAATTTCCACTAGTGACATACGCAGATTTTTAGGTGGTGAATGTCAAAAATGGAAAAAAAAATCAAAATTGTAGAATGGTTGATATGTCTCCCTTCCCAAAAAAAATAGAAGAAAAAAATTATGAGAAATTCATATGGACCCCAGAAAACAAATTCTCATCCAACTCTATCGACTAAAACATTCAAAATGTATTACTCTTAGAAATCAAGGAGGAAACATAAAAATCAAAGATTGGCTCAATGGGAAATAGTCACCCAAGAGTCCTCATAAACCTGAAGCCGACCCTGTTGTATACTTTCTTTTTTATTTCCCCCCTACTAGTTAGTAGACTAAAATATCTAGGTTATATGTGTGCCTCACATTTGCTCCTAATACTCAAATTTGAGGACATATACAGTACAGGGCAGTTCAAAAAGTTTGGGGAATAATCCTAACCCTGGAAATCATAACCGAGAGACCAAAAACTATTTTCAAGAAAAGCCCCTTGGATAGGTATTCAAGTTTTACCTAGACACTACAAATGTTTAAAGCAATTTCCACTAATGACATCAGCAGATTTTTAGGTGGCAATCCCGTACTGTCGTGCCAGCTTGTCCTCTTATCTGGGCTCCAATGTTTCAGTGATGTGTGGTCTCAGGTCGTTCAGATCATTGCGCAGGGGGGAATAAACTGAGCCCTTGATGTAGCCCACAGAAAGAAGTCACAGGCTGTTAAGTCTAATGATGATGGAGTCCAGCACAACATTGGTGAATGATTGCTTACGATGCATCTAATCCAATATTCTGGTAGAGTTTCACTCATGTATCAGAAAAATTCCAAAGGGAAATATGGAGGTCCACCATCCTGTTGATCTGCCAAACATAGTCTTTCAGTGGGAAACCCTATGTCACGCGTTTGTCAGAGGCTGCAGACGATAGCACTGCTTCTGACTGCAGAGGGTCTCAGCGGTTTGCTTTGCAGACTTCTCCTGGTTCTTCTGACTCTAGGACCCAGTGGCAACCTTCCCCCGGCTCTAGTTGACACACCTGGACCGGAGTGTTTATAGCCGGTGATATTTCCATTTCTATTTTCCTGTTGAGGCTTGGAGCTTTAGCAGTTAGCTATCTTCCTCTTTGATGTTTGAAGGATGTCTGTGTTTCTCTCTGAGTCTACTCAAGCTAAGTGTATCCTTATTTTTGTATCCCGTCTGTCTTTAGTGGAAGTGGGGATTGACTAGTGTACATCCTGTCCTTCCCTATGCAGGGCTTATTGCCAGGGTCATGCAGGGGTTAAGTATCCTGCTTGGCAATAGGTGTGAAACCTATATAGGGACACTTAGGGCAGACAGAGTGACATTAGACCTGCCTTGGGGTCTCCATTTCCCCCTTCCCTAGTGTTGGGTTCCCCTCCCCTTATCCCTTCGTTTTGCACTTAGTCTTTCCTACACTGAGTGTGTCACTCTATGGCCCAAGTTCATCAGGTGAACAAAGCCAGTCTTGATTAGGAGATGTGTTGGAGTCAGACATTTCTGATTCATTTAGATTGGCCGCCTCTAAATGAATCAGGCGCCTCTAACTAGTGGCGTGCACCTCGCTGCAAATGTTACTCTAGTCAGAGACTGGACTAAGATTTCTGACATGAGGTATTCCATAGCTCGTCATAAATTAGAAGAGTTGTGGCAGTACACCCCTGTCCTGCCCCAACTCTGCCCATTTTGGTGGAGCTGGGCAAAACTGTCATGAAAACGCTGAATGTCTAGACAATTTTGTGCAATCTTGAATTATGCAAAATTTTGTAGACTTATCAGGTTTTTTTTTTAACAGATTTGTGTCGAGAACATTGGGGTCAAAATGGTTTGCACCATAATTCCTTAATTTATTGGCAGAGCATGCTAATAAGTCTTTAGAAACTTAATTTGTTTTATAGGTGATAAATCACCCAGGGATGTATTTAATAACCCTCATTATGGGTCCCATAACAACCCCAGGGCCCAGCTCTTTGGTACATATGCCCGTGACTATATAAGATATATATAAAAGTCTGTGCACAGAGAATCCATGCGTTTTTGGAAAATGGGCACATTACACCTGTGCCGTCTCTGCCAGATGTTGTCTTAAGCAGATACAGATGTGCAATGCGATGTTTATTTACCCAAAAGTCTAATAGAAAGTGGAAGTCTTATTCCAGCGACTCCTGGGACATGGGAAATTAAACTTGAAATAACCATTAACACAGCCACTTACACTGGAAACACAGCGGCAGAACAATGAGGTGTGTGTTCTGCGGTGTGGACTGTCAATGTATGAGCCTGCCTGTGCCAGCATATATGAGACAATATAGACCATGAATCACTGCTCCGCCCCAATCACCTGTTGATAGAGCCATCACTGAATATGGGGGAACTAGGGAAACAGCTGGTATATGATACAGTATGTCATAGTTACATTTAGAGAAAGACGAAATGTACATATTGTCTTCCCTATTCACTATTTGTGGGTTTTTTTAAGTTGCTAATTATAGACCTGTCTCTAATCTTCCCTTCATCTCTAAACTCCTCGAACGCCTGGTCCACTCCCGTCTTACCCGCTATCTCTCAGATAACTCTCTTCTCGACCCTCTTCAATCTGGCTTCCGCTCTTTACACTCTACTGAAACTGCCCTCATTAAAGTCTCTAATGACCTACTAACAGCTAAATCTAATGGTCACTACTCCATGCTAATTCTCTTGGATCTCTCTGCAGCATTCGACACTGTGGATCATCAGCTCCTCCTCACTATGCTCCGCTCCATCGGCCTCAAGGACACCGTTCTCTCCTGGTTCTCCTCCTATCTCTCTGACCGATCCTTCACTGTATGTTTTGCTGGTTCCTCCTCCTCTCACCTTCCCCTTACTGTTGGGGTTCCTCAAGGATCAGTCCTAGGCCCCCTACTCTTCTCGTTGTATACTGCCCCTATTGGACAAACAATCAGTAGATTTGGTTTCCATTACCATCTCTATGCTGACGACACCCAATTATACACTTCTGCTCCCAATATCACACCGACCTTTTTAGAAAACACCAGTGATTGTCTTACCGCTGTCTCTAACATCATGTCCTCCCTCTATCTGAAACTAAACCTGTCAAAAACTGAACTCCTCGTGTTCTCTCCCTCTACTAACCTACCTTTGCCTGACATTGCCATCTCCATGTGCGGTTCCACCATTACTCCAAAGCAACATGCCCGCTGCCTTGGGGTCATCCTTGATTCTGACCTTTCATTCACCCCCTACATCCGATCACTGGCTCGCTCTTCTTACCTGCATCTCAAAAACATTTCTAGAATTCGCCCTTTTCTTAATTTCGACTCTGCAAAAACTCTGACTGTTTCACTTATTCATTCTCGTCTGGACTATTGTAACTCTCTACTAATCGGTCTCCCTCTTGCAAAACTCTCCCCGCTCCAATCTGTCCTGAATGCTGCAGCCAGGATCATATTCCTCACCAACCGTTACACCGATGCCTCTACCCTGTGCCAGTCATTACACTGGCTACCCATCCACTCCAGAATCCAGTACAAAACTACTACCCTCATCCACAAAGCACTCCATGGCTCAGTACCACCCTACATCTCCTCCCTGGTATCAGTCTACCACCCTACCCGTGCCCTCCGCTCCGCTAATGACCTCAGGTTAGCATCCTCAATAATCAGAACCTCCCACTCCCGTCTCCAAGACTTTACACTTGCTGCGCCGATTCTTTGGAATGCACTACCTAGGTTAATACGATTAATCTCCAATCCCCACAGTTTTAAGCGTGCCCTAAAAACTCATTTGTTCAGACTGGCCTACCGCCTCAATGCATTAACCTAACGATCCCTGTGTGGCCTATTTATAATAAAAAAAAAAAAAAAAAAAAAGGTTCCTCGCATCATGTTCTCATACACTTTATGCAGTATTAGCCCTCTGTGTCTGTACTGCTACATACTTAGGCAGGTAACTGGTTCATGCAGCTTTACATGAACACCTGAGCCTTACACTATAGCTGGTCCGAATAACTAAAGCAATTGTTACCATCCACCTCTCGTGTCTCCCCTTTTCCCCATAGTTTGTAAGCTTGCGAGCAGGGCCCTCACTCCTCCTGGTATCTGTTTTGAACTGTATTTCTGTTAGGCTGTAATGTCTATTGTCTGTACAAGTCCCCTCTATAATTTGTAAAGCGCTGCGGAATATGTTGGCGCTATATAAATAAAATTATTATTATTATTATTATTGTTTTTCTTCTTTGACTTGTGGTTCTGCTGACTTATTTTTGTGCCTAATTCATCAAAATCGCGCACGATGTTCATGAATTTTGAAGCAATGCACAAAATTGTCTTTCTTTTTGCCTTTCAACTGTTTTTGTACAAACACATTTAGCAAAAATGTTGCCAAAAATTTTACAAAATAACTGGCATACATAAAATTACTCCCAGTGGTAGAGTGACGTCAAATTTTTCAACTTTTTCAAAAAGTGACATTTGATGATTCAATCTAAAACTTCTGGAAAAGGCACAATGACATAACAATTAGAAAACCATGTAACAAATGAGAACTTAAAAATAGGCGCAAATTGTTTAATGAAATATTTGCAAAGCATAATGTCCCTAAGGGTGGCGTCACACTAGCGTAGAATACGGGTGAGTGCTATGCGAGAAAACATCGCATAGCACTCAGCCCAGTGTTAGTCTATGGGGCATCTCACATCACCATTTATTTTCTCAGGCATATTCAGCGTGTGTGTACAATCGCAGCATTCTGCGATTGTATGCGTATATCATCCGAGACTCACCAATGCAAGCCTATGGGTGCGATAAAAAAATCGCACAGCACTGAGACTATGCGAGTGCTGTCTGATTTTTACCACCAAGGTCCTTTGAAAGGTCGACAATTCATGCGCCATGTACAGTAAGTTTTGCAAATTGTCTCTTCAGAGAGGAAGGAGATAGTGGTAGAGAGCTAGAACTCTAGTGCCACCTATTGGAAGGTAGCAATCCTACAAGTCAATGTTGACCCTTTAACGAGCCTTGTCACACGACTTAGGATAATAGCCAAACCAGAATCTCAATTTGCAGACACTGTGTTTCAGGGTACTGCCCCTCGTCAGTGCAAAGTGGAGATCTGGTTTGGCTATGTGAAAGGCGCCAGACCATTACTTCATGGATAACGGGAAGGGGGTAATATCCATGGAGCTTCCCACCCTATTAATATCAACTCACAGCTGTATACTTAGACTTTACTGGCTATTAAAATGGGGGACCCTAAAAAAAATGATGTAGGGTCCCCTTCTAATTAATAGTCAGCAAAAACTATGTAGATAGCTGAGGGCTGATATTAATAGCCTAGGAAGGGCCCATGGATACTGCCCCCACAGGCTAAAAACTTCAGCTTTCAGCCACCCTAGAAAAGGCGCATTTCTAAAATGCGCCAATTCTAGCACTTAGCCTCGCTCTTCCTACTTACCCTGTAGCGGTGGCAAATGGGGTGATAGTTGGGGGTTTGATGTCACCTTTGTATTGTCAGGTGACATCAAGCCCCTAGGTTAGTAATGGAGAGGCCTCAATAAGATGCCACCATTACTAACCTCAAAGTCACATTTTATGAAAACACAGACACCCAGAAAAAAGTCCTTTAATTGAAAGAATGGCACAGATTCCTGTAATCTTAATTAAACCATATTTAGACCTTGCCCATTCCCCGGATGCCCTCGTCATCTGCAAGAGTTAAAAAAAACAAACAACAATATTTCTCACCTTTCCGCAGAGATGCTGTTAATCCATGACTGGTCCAGCTCTGCTACATCTAGATGGCGGGATGCGTGGTTGCACGATTCGGCCATGCAGCCCATCATCCAGTAGACACTGAGCACTGTGTTCTCATTGTCTGCCTGTGAACTGCTATTCCCTGTCTGAGAGAACTGTGAGCGTAAGAAAGTTCTCCTGCTCGCGGTGCCGTCAGACCGTCAGACAGGTCCTGTGAGTTCACCGCTAATGAACTCACTTCACCTTTCTGATGTCAATGCGAGCACCTCATAAAGTGACAGTGGTCTGAATTGTAAAAATTGGCTTGGTCATTAAGTACCAATATGGCTCTGTCACTATGGGGTTAGAGATCCACTCCAGCATCTTTTTATTGCATACTAGAGTGGTGCATTAAATGCAAGTCCCCGATCCCTGTCTCATACTCACCTGTCGCCGTCTTCATAGTATTCCAGCATTGCTCCCATGGGTTTCCTGTGAAAAGTTACCTGCCCGCAACTCCAGTGTTTCATGGAACTCGCGGAGGTCACTTTTCAATAAAAGTCTATGAGAACCTCGTTCTGGCTGTCATAGGTTTGAATTGAGCCCTTGTGATGTGACTTCTGAGCAGTCAGAAGCAGCGCTCACAAGATGGGATCGTGGGAACGGTGCGACGCCGAAAAACGATGAAGACGCCAGAGGGGGTGAGTATATGACCAGGGACTTATATTTGAAACGCCATTCCAGCGGTTGAAAAAAGAACTCTGGAGTGCTGTGATTAAGGACGTTTGTTGTGCCAGAAGCAAGTTAGTTTTTTAATCTTTGCATGCATCTGCTTGTTTTAATGAATTTCTAATAAAGGAATTTTAACCTCCTGGATGGATGTGCAAATTTTCCCTTTTCCATTAGCCTACAGAGCTGTATGATGAATACAATACAGTGATATAATAGTACACCATAAAACTAGGTGGTGAATACAATATAGTGATATAAAAGCATACCATAGAGCTGAATGATTAATACAGTATAGTGATATATAGTACACCATAAAACTAGGTTATTAATGCAATATAGTGATATAATAACATACCATAGAGCTGTATGATGGATACAGTATAATGATATAATAGTACACGACAAAACTAGGTGATTAATGCAATATAGTGATATAATAGCACACATAGAGCTGTATGATGGATACAACATAGTGGTGTAATAGTATACTATAGAGCTGTATAATGAGTACAATATACTGATATAATAGTATACTATAGAGCTGTATGATGGGTACAATATAGTGATATAATAGTACACTATAGAGCCGTATAATGTATACAATATAGTGATATAATCCTGGACCTGTCTTCTGCCTTCGACACTGTCGACCATTCCCTCCTGTTACAGATTCTCTCATCTCTTGGCATCACAGACTTGGGCCTATCCTGGATCTTGTCATATCTAACAGACCGAACATTCAGTGTCTCCCTCTCCCAAACCACCTCCTCACCTCGCCCCCTGTCTGTCAGTGTTCCCCAAGGCTCAATCCTAGGGCCCCTGCTCTTCTCCATCTACACCTTCGGCTTGGGACAGCTCATAGAATCCCACGGTTTGCAGTATCATCTCTATGCCGATGACACGCAGATCTACCTGTCCGGACCTGACCTCACCTCCTTACTGACCGAAATCCCACAATGTGTGTCTGCTATTTCAGCTTTCTTTTTTGCTCATTTTCTAAAACTGAACATGGACAAAACAGATTTCATCATCTTTCCCCATCTCACTCTACCCCTCCACGAGACCTATCCATCAATGTCAATGGCTGCTCACTTTCCTCAGTCCCACACTCTCGGTGCCTCGGGGTGATCCTCGACTCTGCCCTCTCTTTCAAGCCAAATATCCAAGCCCTTGCCTCCTTCTGCCGACTCAAACTCAAAAACATTTCCCGGATCCGTGCATTCCTTGACCATGAAACCACAAAAACGCTAGTGCATGCCCTTATCATCTCCCGCCTCGACTACTGCAACCTCCTACTCTCTGACCTACTCTCTGGCCTCCCCTCTAGCACTCTGGCACCACTCCAATCCATCCTATACTCTGCTGTCCGACTAATCCACCTGTCTCCCCGTTTTTCCCCAGCATTTTCTCTCTGCCAAGCCCTTCACTGGCTTCCTGTTGTCCAGAAGCTCCAGTTCATAACCCTAACTATGACATACAAAGCCATCCATAACCTGTCTCCTTCATACATCTGTGACATGGTCTCCCGGTACTTACCCAAATGCAACCATCAATCCTCTCAAGATCTCCTTCTCTACTCCCCTCTTATCTCTTCTTCTCACAACTGCATACAAGACTTCTCCTGTGCTTCTCCCATACTCTGGAACTCTCTACCTCCACACATCAGACTCTCGCCTACCATAGAAACCTTCAAAAAGAACCTGAAGACTCACCTCTTCCGACAAGCCTACAACCTGCAGTGATCGTTAGTCTGCTGAACCGCCGCACGACCAGCTCTACCCTCTCCTAGTGTATCCTCCCCTGTAGACTGTGAGCCCTCGCGGGTAGGGTCCTCTCTCCGTCTGTACTTGTGTGTGCCTTGTATTGCTCATGTCTATTGTATTTGTCTATATTTGCCCCTTTCATGTGTAAATAGCCATAGAATAAATGGAGCTATAACAATGTATAATAATAATAATAATAATAATAATAATAGTATACTATAGAGCTGTGTAAGGGGTACAATATAGTGATATAATAGTATACTATAGGGCTGTATGATGGATGCAATATAGTGATATAATAGTACACTATAGAGCAGTATGATGGATGCAATATAGTGACATAATAGTACACTATAAAGCTGTATGATGGATGCAATGTAGTAATATAATAGTACACTATAGGGGCTGTATGATGGATACAATATAGTGATATAATAGTATACTATAGACCTGTATGATGGATGCAATATAGTAATATAATAGTACACTATAGAGCTGTATGATAGATACAATATAGTGATATAATAGTACTAGAGTTGAGCGACCTTGACCTTTTTAGAGTCGAGCCGGGTTTCGCGAAACCCGACTATCTCAAAAGTCGGGTCGAGTGAAATCGGCCGATTATGACGTAAAGTCGGGATCGACCGAAACACGAAACCCAATGCAAGTCAATGGGGCAGCATAGTCGGCAGTGAGTGGGGGCCAGGAAAACACCTAGAGTGCCCATTTTAATGTCAAAACCATCCATTCTTCTTAATGAAGCTTGTCAAGCGTAATTTACCTTATAATAATTGGAAGGCATTTGAAATTGGGGGTCATTTGGCTAAAGTTGTGGTGGGTAGGGCTGGTTCAAGTAATTAGTGGGCCCAGGAAATCTGGACCACGTCACGGCAGTGGAGCAGGGAGAGGTAAGTATTTCAACTTTGCAAGTGCTGTGAACCTGAGCAAGCAGGGGGGGCCCACTCGTTGGCATTGGCACTGGCACAGGGCCCCTCAAAGTACAGCGGTGTGTTTGCACGGCGGGGGCGCCTCCCACCGGCAGCAACACTTTTGCGTACCATGAGAGGCCCTGTGCCAGTGACGTCGCCAACTAGTATTCCTCCCCCCACCTGATGAAGGAACCTGCACTTTCATCTGCACCTTCCTGTTTGTCCCCGTGTAAGGTGGTATGGTATGCGGGAAGGGGGACCTGACTTTCAGCAGGGTCACAATCTTGCAGTGTAGCGTGCACGGGAAATGTTGCGTTATGGGTCAATGTACCAGCAGACTCATCTATCACTGGCTGGGCAATGGGCAGGATGAGGAGGAAACACAGATATAGGCCCAAAGAATAAAGTGGGCTAAATGCAGTTCAAAATTGGTAACACAGGACTAATCAGGGGGCATTGCAGTGGAGGACAACTGGAATGAGAGGCTGACACAGAGAGTAGGCCCAAATCAGTAAGTAGTCGAAATGCAGTTCAAAATTGGCAACAGTAGTAAACAGGCGGCACAGCTTTGTTCAGTGGAGGAGAACAGCAAGGAGTGGCAGACACCGATAGTAGGCCCCAACCCAACTAGTAGGCCAAATGCAGTCTAACATTAACAACTACTTAACGAGCGCCTGAAAACGGAATTTCAGGACAGGAAACCAGGAGAACAGCAAGGAGCGGCAGACACCGATAGTAGGCCCCAAACCAACTAGTACGCCAAATGCAGTTGTTCCGTTTAACCACAATTTAATGAGAGCCTGAAGATAGAAGTTCAGGAAAGGCAACCTGGAGAACACCTTGGAGTGGAACACACCATCTCTCTACACCCCATACCCAATTTGTAGGTCTAATGCAGCGTAGTTTCCAACAACTACTAAACGAGAGCATGATGATCGAAGCATTGGCGAGGAAACCTGGGGAACACCTTGGAGTGGAACACACCATCTCTCTACAGTGGAACACACCATCTCTCTACACCCCATACCCAATTTGTAGGCCTAATGCAGCGTAGTTTCCAACAACTACTAAACGAGAGCCGGAAGATCGAAGCAATGGAGAGGAAACCTGGGGAACACCTTGGAGTGTAACACACCATCTCTCTACACCCCATACCCAATTTGTAGGCCTAATGCAGCGTAGTTTCCAACAACTACTAAACGAGAGCATGATGATCGAAGCATTGGCGAGGAAACCTGGGGAACACCTTGGAGTGGAACACACCATCTCTCTACAGTGGAACACACCATCTCTCTACACCCCATACCCAATTTGTAGGCCTAATGCAGCGTAGTTTCCAACAACTACTAAATGAGAGCCGGAAGATCGAAGCTCAGGAAAGGCAACCTGGAGAACACCTTGGAGTGGAACACACCATCTCTCTACAGTGGAACACACCATCTCTCTACACCCCATACCCAATTTGTAGGCCTAATGCAGCGTAGTTTCCAACAACTACTAAACGAGAGCCGGAAGATCGAAGCAATGGAGAGGAAACCTGGGGAACACCTTGGAGTGTAACACACCATCTCTCTACACCCCATACCCAATTTGTAGGCCTAATGCAGCGTAGTTTCCAACAACTACTAAACGAGAGCATGATGATCGAAGCATTGGCGAGGAAACCTGGGGAACACCTTGGAGTGGAACACACCATCTCTCTACAGTGGAACACACCATCTCTCTACACCCCATACCCAATTTGTAGGCCTAATGCAGCGTAGTTTCCAACAACTACTAAACGAGAGCCGGAAGATCGAAGCTCAGGAAAGGCAACCTGGAGAACACCTTGGAGTGGAACACACCATCTCTCTACACCCCATACCCAATTTGTAGGCCCAATGCAGCGTAGTTTCCAACAACTACTAAACGAGAGCCGGAAGATCGAAGCAATGGAGAGGAAACCTGGGGAACACCTTGGAGTGTAACACACCATCTCTCTACACCCCATACCCAATTTGTAGGCCTAATGCAGCGTAGTTTCCAACAACTACTAAACGAGAGCCGGAAGATCGAAGCAATGGAGAGGAAACCTGGGGAACACCTTGGAGTGTAACACACCATCTCTCTACACCCCATACCCAATTTGTAGGCCTAATGCAGCGTAGTTTCCAACAACTACTAAACGAGAGCCGGAAGATCGAAGCTCAGGAAAGGCAACCTGGGGAACACCTTGGAGTGTAACAAACCCTCTCTCTACACCACGGAAGGGCTGATTCTTAGGAAGGAAGGCTGTCGGAAAGAAGCAGGGCGCGTCCGAGGGTGATTATATTCTTATTAGGTATATACTCACCCTCGGACGCGCCCTGCTTCTTTATTTGTAATGAATGTTTATTTGCAATGTGGTTTTGACTTACTCTATTTTTTTGGTAAATAATGATTTTATTATTTTCATTGTTTTGCATCTTCTTGGCAATAATATAAAGAAGACGCGACAGGACAACACTCGGTGGATGCCATATCTGTGTTTAAAATTGAAAAAACCTTTCAGTTAACTACTTGCAGGAGAAAGTTATTGTAGCTGGTGGCCATTTTTAGTACTGTACCAGATTTTTGTTGTATGTGTTTGTTTTTAATGTTAAAATGTCTGCATTTGATATCTCTCCAGTATTTTCTTTTTTATAAGCAAAATACTTATTTTTATATTTTCTGATGTTGGTTCCAGGGGTACACGGGCAGCAGTGGTGTGGTCAGTGGAGGCCTAGTGGAAGGAGTGACCGCAGACAGGCATCGAAGGCCTAAAATAATAACACATGGCTGTAGGCAATTTTAAATTGGTTCCAGGGGTACACGGGCAGCAGTGGTGTGGTCAGTGGAGGCCTAGTGGAAGGAGTGACCGCAGACAGGCATCGAAGGCCTAAAATAATAACACATGGCTGTAGGCAATTTTAAATTGGTTCCAGGGGTACACGGGCAGCAGTGGTGTGGTCAGTGGAGGCCTAGTGGAAGGAGTCACCGCAGACAGGCATCGAAGGCCTAAAATAATAACACATGGCTGTAGGCAATTTTAAATTGGCTACAGGGGTACACGGGCAGCAGTGGTGTGGTCAGTGGAGGCCTAGTGGAAGGAGTGACCGCAGACAGGCATCGAAGGCCTAAAATAATAACACATGGCTGTAGGCAATTTTAAATTGGTTCCAGGGGTACACGGGCAGCAGTGGTGTGGTCAGTGGAGGCCTAGTGGAAGGAGTGACCGCAGACAGGCATCGAAGGCCTAAAATAATAACACATGGCTGTAGGCAATTTTAAATTGGTTCCAGGGGTACACGGGCAGCAGTGGTGTGGTCAGTGGAGGCCTAGTGGAAGGAGTCACCGCAGACAGGCATCGAAGGCCTAAAATAATAACACATGGCTGTAGGCAATTTTAAATTGGTTACAGGGGTACACGGGCAGCAGTGGTGTGGTCAGTGGAGGCCTAGTGGAAGGAGTGACCGCAGACAGGCATCGAAGGCCTAAAATAATAACACATGGCTGTAGGCAATTTTAAATTGGTTACAGGGGTACACGGGCAGCAGTGGTGTGGTCAGTGGAGGCCTAGTGGAAGGAGTGACCACAGACAGGCATCGAAGGCCTAACATAACAAAAATGTCAATACAATGGTATTGTCAGTGGCAGGCATTGAAGGATGTCAGCGCATAGACTAAACATTGGTGGAGCTGTGAGATAATTTTGCAAGTGGTAGAGCACTGTTTGAGCTGGGGTGGGGGGAAACTGTCTTGTGGCCGGCGGTACAGGCCCAGGGCCCCTCATATTACAACGGTGTGTCTGACGTTGGGTGCGCACCACCACCGCCAGAGACACTTTATTGTACTAGGAGGGACCCAGTGGCAGTGCCGTCGACCAAAAGCGGGCTCACCCACCTCTTCAGACAAACTGCACTCTCACGGGTGCTGTCGCCAAGTGTCGATACCACGGCCCCGTGTGGGGAGTTTGGCCATTTAGTGAGGTGTAAACATGTCGTATGCTGGACAATCAGGTGCAGAAAATTACGAGATTGGAAAAGGCATTCAGAATAGTCCACAGGCAAGACCTTTTCATAGGAAAGCTAGGTGTCAGCCGGGCAAGGTGGGGCAAAAGATTTCGAAATCCAGTTGTGGTTCATTTTAATGAAGGTTAGATCATCTACATTTTGGGTAGCCAGACGAGTCCTTTTTTCTGTTAGTATTGAACCTGCAGCACTGAATACTCTTTCTGATAGGACACTAGCTGCCGGGCAAGCAAGCTCCTGCAATGCATATTCTGCCAATTCTGGCCAGGTGTCTAATTTTGATGCCCAGTAATCAAATGGGAATGACGGTTGAGGGAGAACATCGATAAGGGATGAAAAATAGTTTGTAACCATACTGGACAAATGTTGTCTCCTGTCACTTTGAATTGATGCTGCAGTACCTGTCCTGTCTGCGGTCATAGCAAAATCACTCCACAACCTGGTCAGAAAACCCCTCTGGCCAACGCCACTTCTGATTTCTGCCCCTCTAACTCCTCTGGTCTGCTGGCCCCTGCAGCTCGTGTGAGAACGATCACGGGCGCTGTGTGCAGGGAATGCCAGAAGCAAACGGTCAACAAGAGTTGATTGTTTGGTTGCTAATATTAGTTCCAAGTTCTCATGTGGCATTATATTTTGCAATTTGCCTTTATAGCGAGGATCAAGGAGGCAGGCCAACCAGTAATCGTCATCATTCATCATTTTAGTTATGCGTGTGTCCCTTTTGAGGATACGTAAGGCATAATCCGCCATGTGGGCCAAAGTTCCAGTTCTCAAATCTGCGGTTGTGCTTGGTTGAGGGGCAGTTTCAGGCAAATCCACGTCACTTGTGTCCCTCAAAAAACCAGAACCCGGCCTTGCCGCGCCACCAATTTCCAGTGGCCCCGGAAAAGCTTCCTCATTAAAAATATAATCATCCCCATCATCCTCCTCGTCCTCCTCCTCCTCTTCGCCCGCTACCTCGTCCTGTACACTGCCCTGGCCAGACAATGGCTGACTGTCATCAAGGCTTTCCTCTTCCTCAGCTGCAGACGCCTGATCCTTTATGTGCGTCAAACTTTGCATCAGCAGACGCATTAGGGGGATGCTCATGCTTATTATGGCGTTGTCTGCACTAACCAGCCGTGTGCATTCCTCAAAACACTGAAGGACTTGGCACATGTCTTGAATCTTCGACCACTGCACACCTGACAACTCCATGTCTGCCATCCTACTGCCTGCCCGTGTATGTGTATCCTCCCACAAAAACATAACAGCCCGCCTCTGTTCACACAGTCTCTGAAGCATGTGCAGTGTTGAGTTCCACCTTGTTGCAACGTCTATGATTAGGCGATGCTGGGGAAGGTTCAAAGAACGCTGATAGGTCTGCATACGGCTGGAGTGTACGGGCGAACGGCGGATATGTGAGCAAAGTCCACGCACTTTGAGGAGCAGGTCGGATAACCCCGGATAACTTTTCAGGAAGCACTGCACCACCAGGTTTAAGGTGTGAGCCAGGCAAGGAATGTGTTTCAGTTGGGAAAGGGAGATGGCAGCCATGAAATTCCTTCCGTTATCACTCACTACCTTGCCTGCCTCAAGATCTACAGTGCCCAGCCATGACTGCGTTTCTTTCTGCAAGAACTCGGACAGAACTTCCGCGGTGTGTCTGTTGTCGCCCAAACACTTCATAGCCAATACAGCCTGCTGACGTTTGCCAGTCTGTGGACGAGCTCTCGCTTCTGCAGGAGGACGAAGAGGAGGAGGAGGGGGTGCGAACGGCTACAGCCAATTGTTTCCTAGACCGTGGGCTAGGCAGAACTGTCCCAAACTTGCTGTCCCCTGTGGACCCTGCATCCACCACATTTACCCAGTGTGCCGTGATGGACACGTAACGTCCCTGGCCATGCCTACTGGTCCATGCATCTGTTGTCAGGTGCACCTTTGTGCTCACAGATTGCCTGAGTGCATGGACGATGCGCTCTTTAACATGCTGGTGGAGGGCTGGGATGGCTTTTCTGGAAAAAAAGTGTCGACTGGGTAGCTCGTAGCGTGGTACAGCGTAGTCCATCAGGGCTTTGAAAGCTTCGCTTTCAACTAACCGGTAGGGCATCATCTCTAACGAGATTAGTCTAGCTATGTGTGCGTTCAAACCCTGTTTACGCGGATGCGAGGCTAAGTACTTCCTTTTTCTAACCATAGTCTCATGTAGGGTGAGCTGGACTGGAGAGCTGGAGATCGTGGAACTAGCGGGGGTGCCGGTGGACATGGCAGACTGAGAGACGGTGGGAGATGGTATTGTTGCCACCGGTGCCCTAGATGCAGTGTTTCCTACTACGAAACTGGTGATTCCCTGACCCTGACTGCTTTGGCCTGGCAAAGAAACCTGCACAGATACTGCAGGTGGTGCGGAAAATGGTGGCCCTACACTGCCGGAAGGGATGTTGCGTTGCTGACTAGCTTCATTGGCCGAGGGTGCTACAACCTTAAGGGACGTTTGGTAGTTAGTCCAGGCTTGCAAATGCATGGTGGTTAAATGTCTATGCATGCAACTTGTATTGAGACTTTTCAGATTCTGTCCTCTGCTTAAGGTAGTTGAACATTTTTGACAGATGACTTTGCGCTGATCAATTGGATGTTGTTTAAAAAAATGCCAGACTGCACTCTTTCTAGCATCGGATACCTTTTCAGGCATTGCAGACTGAGCTTTAACCGGATGGCCACGCTGTCCTCCAACAGGTTTTGGCTTTGCCACGCGTTTTGGGCAAGATACGGGCCCGGCAGATGGAACCTGTTGCGATGTTGATGCCTGCTGTGGCCCCTCCTCCTCCGCTTCAGAACTGCTGCCGCCTGCACCCTGTTCCCCCAATGGCTGCCAATCGGGGTCAAGAACTGGGTCATCTATTACCTCTTCTTGTAGCTCGTGTGCAACTTCGTCTGTGTCACCGTGTCGGTCGGTGGTATAGCGTTCGTGATGGGGCAACATAGTCTCATCAGGGTCTGATTCTTGATCAGCACCCTGCGAGGGCAATGTTGTGGTCTGAGTCAAAGAACCAGCATAGTAGTCTGGCTGTGGCTGTGCATCAGTGCACTCCATGTCAGATTCAACTTGTAATGGGCATGGACTGTTAACTGCTTCACTTTCTAAGCCAGGGACGGTATGTGTAAAGAGCTCCATGGAGTAACCCGTTGTGTCGCCTGCTGCATTCTTCTCTGTTGTTATTTTTGCTGAAGAGGACAAGGAAGCGACTTGTCCCTGACCGTGAACATCCACTAACGACGCGCTGCTTTGACATTTACCAGTTTCACGAGAGGAGGCAAAAGAGCTAGAGGCTGAGTCAGCAAGATAAGCCAAAACTTGCTCTTGCTGCTCCGGCTTTAAAAGCGGTTTTCCTACTCCCAGAAAAGGGAGCGTTCGAGGCCTTGTGTAGCCAGACGACGAACCTGGCTCCACAGCTCCAGACTTAGGTGCAATATTTTTTTTCCCACGACCAGCTGATGCTCCACCTACCACTACCCTCATTACCAGCTGACAATGAACGCCCCCGGCCACGACCTCTTCCACCATACTTCCTCATTGTTTTAAAAAACGTAAACAAACTAACGGTATTTGTTGCTGTCACACAAATTACACGGTGAGCTATAACTTCAGTATGATTTAGCTACCCCTTTACAGGTGAGTGAGACCACAACGAAAATCAGGCACAATGTTACACACTCTGTTGTTGGTGGCAACAAATGAGAGAGATGCCACACACGCAGGACTGTCACTGAAGCACAAATGTAAATATTAATCTCCCACTGATTTGATTTTTTTTTTTTTTTAAGGGAGACTTTAGGAAAAAAAAATAATAGAATAAAATGATTTTTTCAGGAAGAATTTAGAAACCAAATAAAATAAAATGATTTTTTCAGGGAGAATTTAGAAAACAAATAAAACAAAAAAAGGCTTTCTATGGCCCACTGAGTGAGAGATGACGCACACAGGAGTCAGGAGTGGCACACAAGCCCAGAGGCCAATATTTATCTCCCACTGATTGATGTAGTGATTTTTTCAGGTAGATTTTGGAACCCAAATCAAGCTAAAAAAAATAATAGGCTTTCTATGGCCCACAATTGGAGAGAGAGAGAGATGGCACACCCAGGAGTCAAGACTGGCACACAAGCAGAAAGGGCAATATTAATCTCCCACTGATTTTTTTTTTTTATTTTTTTTTCAGGGAGACTTTAGGGAAAAAAAAATAGAATAAAATGATTTTTTCAGGAAGAATTTAGAAACCAAATAAAATAAAATGATTTTTTCAGGGAGAATTTAGAAAACAAATAAAACAAAAAAAGGCTTTCTATGGCCCACTGAGTGAGAGATGACGCACACAGGAGTCAGGAGTGGCACACAAGCCCAAAGGCCAATATTTATCTCCCACTGATTGATGTAGTGATTTTTTCAGGTAGATTTTGGAACCCAAATCAAGCTAAAAAAAAATAGGCTTTCTATGGCCCACAATTGGAGAGAGAGAGAGAGATGGCACACCCAGGAGTCAAGACTGGCACACAAGCAGAAAGGGCAATATTAATCTCCCACTGATTTGTTTTTTTTTTGTTTTTTTTTCAGGGAGACTTTAGAAAAAAAAAATAGAATAAAATGATTTTTTCAGGAAGAATTTAGAAACCAAAGAAAATAAAATGATTTTTTCAGGGAGAATTTAGAAAAGAAATAAAACAAAAAAAGGCTTTCTATGGCCCACTGAGTGAGAGATGACGCACACAGGAGTCAGGAGTGGCACACAAGCCCAGAGGCCAATATTTATCTCCCACTGATTGATGTAGTGATTTTTTCAGGTAGATTTTGGAACCCAAATCAAGCTAAAAAAATAATAGGCTTTCTATGGCCCACAATTGGAGAGAGAGAGAGAGATGGCACACCCAGGAGTCAAGACTGGCACACAAGCAGAAAGGGCAATATTAATCTCCCACTGATTTGTTTTTTGTTGTTTTTTTTTCAGGGAGACTTTAGGAAAAAAAAAATAGAATCAAATGATTTTTTCAGGAAGAATTTAGAAACCAAAGAAAATAAAATTATTTTTTCAGGGAGAATTTAGAAAACAAATAAAACAAAAAAAGGCTTTCTATGGCCCACTGAGTGAGAGATGACGCACACAGGAGTCAGGAGTGGCACACAAGCCCAGAGGCCAATATTTATCTCCCACTTTTTTTTTTTGTTCCAGGGAAAATTTATAAACCCAATAAAAAAAATAATAAATAGGCTTTCTATGGCCCACTATCTGAGAGACAGAGAGAGATGGCACGCTTAGGACTGGCACACAAGCCCAAAGGCCAATATTAATCTCCCTTTTTTTTTAAGGGAGAATTTATAAAACCAAAAAAAAAAAAATAAATAGGCTTTCTATGGCCCACTATTTGTGAGAGAGATGGCACGCTCAGGACTGGCACACAAGCCCAGAGGCCAATATTAATCTCCCACTTTTTTTTTTTTTTTCCAGGGAAAATTTATAAACCCATTAAAAAAATAAATAAATAAATAGGCTTTCTATGGCCCACTATCTGAGAGAGAGAGATGGCACGCTTAGGACTGGCACACAAGCCCAAAGGCCAATATTAATCTCCCTTTTTTTTTAAGGGAGAATTTATAAAACCAAAAAAAAATAAATAAATAGGCTTTCTATGGCCCACTATTTGTGAGAGAGATGGCACGCTCAGGACTGGCACACAAGCCCAGAGGCCAATATTAATCTCCCACTTTTTTTTTTTTTCCAGGGAAAATTTATAAACCCATTAAAAAAAAATAAAAATAAATAGGCTTTCTATGGCCCACTATCTGAGAGAGAGAGTTGGCACGCTTAGGACTGGCACACAAGCCCAAAGGCCAATATTAATCTCCCACTGATTGATTTATTGATTTTTTCAGGTAGAATTTAGAACCCAAATAAAGCAAAAAAAAAAAAAAATGGGCTTTCTATGGCCCACTGAGTGAGTGATGATGCACACAGGAGTCAGGAGTGGCACACAAGCCCTGAGGCCAATATTTTTCTCCCACTGATTGATGTAGTGATTTTTTCAGGTAGATTTTAGAACCAAAATCAAGCAAAAAAATAAATAGGCTTTCTATGGCCCACTGAGTGAGTGATGATGCACACAGGAGTCAAGAGTGGCACACAAGCCCTGAGGCCAATATTTTTCTCCCACTGATTGATGTAGTGATTTTTTCAGGTAGATTTTATAACCCAAATCAAGCAAAAAAATAAATAGGCTTTCTATGGCCCACTGAGTGAGAGATGACACAGACAGGGATGGCACTCTAGCAGAAATGTCAATCTTAATCTCCCACAAAAAAAAAAAAAAAAAAAGGAAGTGTCCTTCAATTACTATCTCCCTGCAGTAATCTCAGCCAGGTATGGCAGGCAGCAATAAGGAGTGGACTGATGCACAAATTAAATAAAAAGTGTGTACAAACCAAAAAGATAGCTGTGCAGAAAGGAAGGAACAAGAGGATTTGTGCTTTGAAAAAAGCAGTTGGTTTGCACAGCGGCGTACACACAGCAATGCAGCTATCAGGGAGCCTTCTAGGGCAGCCCAATGAGCTACAGTGCTGAGGGAAAAAAAAAATGTAGCTTCCACTGTCCCTGCACACCGAAGGTGGTGTTGGGCAGTGGAAATCGCTACAGCACAAGCGGTTTGGTGGTTAATGGACCCTGCCTAACGCTATCCCTGCTTCTGACGAAGCGGCAGCAACCTCTCCCTAAGCTCAGATCAGCAGCAGTAACATGGCGGTCGGCGGGAACGCCCCTTTATAGCCCCTGTGACGCCGCAGACAGCAAGCCAATCACTGCAATGCCCTTCTCTAAGATGGTGGGGACCAGGACCTATGTCATCACGCTGCCCACACTCTGCGTTTACCTTCATTGGCTGAGAAATGGCGCTTTTCGCGTCATTGAAACGCGACTTTGGCGCGAAAGTCGCGTACCGCATGGCCGACCCCGCACAGGGGTCGTATCGGGTTTCATGAAACCCGACTTTGCCAAAAGTCGGCGACTTTTGAAAATGAACGACCCGTTTCGCTCAACCCTAAATAGTACACTATAGAGCTGTATGATGGATGCACTATTTTTATATAATAGTACACTGTATAGCTGTGAGATGGATACAATATAGTGATATAATAGTATACTACAGAGCTGTATAATGGATACAATATACTACTATATATTACTATACTATATATTACTATACTATATATATATACTGCATACATTATAGTGATTTAATGGAACATTACAGAGCTTCTTTTATTATATAATAAAGGGAATTAATAATACACTACAGAGCTTTATGATGGATACAATGTAGTGATATAATAAACAATATGGAGCTGTACAATGCATACCATATAGTGAAATAATTATACACCATTGAGCTGTAGGATAAATGCAATAGGGTAATATTATAGCACCTTACGTGGCTGGATGAATAACTCTTTAAGACACTACTGGAGCGCCCCCCGTGTAGGGCAATGGGGTACTCGGTACCGGGTCCTTCGGTTCTCAGTGGGGATGTCACGGTGGCTGACCCGGTCCATGGCCCTAGGGGACATCCGTTGATAAATTGTAGGGAAAGTCTTTAAAGGGATAATGTTCGTGACACCACCTGTGGTATTCGGTCAGGGTGACCGACGCTGCTTAGGGGTCCTCTGGGGTGATGTTATGGCAGCTAGATAGTATACCTTCCCACAGGTGAAGTATGTCCCCAGGGCTTCCCAGAATGTAGATGGTGGATGATGTAAGGCGCAGTGAATAACGAGGACACACGGTTGCAGTCTCTTTACCTTTACTGAAGGCTTCAGTGTCTACAGTCCAGAGCACCACATCACGGGGCAGGCAGAGTCCGGCCGGTCTGAAGGCAAATCCAGAGTCCCCTTATCCAGGTGGAATTCAATAGCCTTCCTCTAGCGCCTGAGTGTTGTAGTTCCTCCCTGCTGAGCAACTCGGTGAGGTCCTCACAACTATTGTAGGTGTTAAGTCTCTTTCTCTCTATCCCCCTGACGGATAGGACAAACCCGTATGACTGGTGGCCTGAGGCTTTTTATAGGGACCCTAGAGACGCACCGGCCTCCACAAGTTGCCACCGTGCCTCCTGGGTGTATGGTCGGGCAGCTAACGTGGAATCAACTGTCCTGCCAGTCTCTGAAGTAAAGCATAGAGATCCTTACTCCCTCGGTGTTCTGGTTACCGGTACTGCGCTTCAGAAGGAGGCAGCCTGCTTCTAGCTGGTCTCCCGCTGATGTTCCTCTCCTGTTGCTATGACTTCGTTTCTCACTCACTGCAACACACTTCCTTTCATGTCCTTTCTTAGGATGCTGCCGCATGGGATGCAGGCGCAGCTCTGTGTACCCTCGCCTTCCGCAGGCCGCAGTCTGGAGCTAGCTGGAACAACTCACTCCAACCAGCCTCTGCCAAACTCGGTCGGGGTTGACTGTCTAACTTCCTAACCAACCCACCAGTTTTACCCAAGTGTGAGGAGTGCCCTAGTAGATAGAAGCATGGCTCCCCCTGGCGGACTGGAGTGTGAGGTGTGTTTGGTGGTTGTGATACCTGGACAGGAGATCTCCTTCATTGCCCTCAGACGTAACATCACTCCCCCTGGTGGAAGAACAACATTACTGCAACGACCAGGACTCTGGGGCGCTGCACTTCTTTAGTACACTCTACTGTTATATGATGAATGCTTTATATGACTCCAATAGTAGACCACCAATCTGCATTGTATATATTTCACAGTACTTTAAAATGCACTAGAGTACTGATTGTTGAATGCTTATTGGCAGTCTAATAATATATTATACAGTAGGTCTGTATTAGAAATGCTTTTTGTCACTGTAACATGCTGTGGTAAAATTACACCATAGGAGTGTATTACGAATATGTAGAATGCACTATACAATATGATTAATGCATCGTGGCACTGAATTTCGCCACATGTCTGAGTTAAAATTATTATGCATGTTACAGTAGAAAAAAAGAATATATAATCAGTAATGTGCAAACATTTTAGGCAGATGTAAAATAATGCTGCACAGTAAGAATACTTTTAAAAATATAAGTATTGCTGGTTATATTCATCAATTGACAAAATGCACAGTGAATGAACAAACGAGAAATCTAAATTACATCAACATTTGGTGTGACCCCCTTTTTTTCCTTTAAAAGAGCATCTTCTCTTCCAGGTACAGTTGTACACAGTGTTTGAAGGGACTTGGCCGAGTGGTTATTCCTAACATCTATACCAGGAAAGATATTTGAAATAATTATTAAACAGCATGTATGTAAGTACTTGGATAAGAATATATCAATTAACCAGAGCCAATATGGGTTTGTAGCAAACAAGTCATGCCTGACTAATCTAATTTCCATCTATGATGGAATCACTGACTGGGTGGATCAGGGAAATGCAGTAGATTTAGTATATCTCGACTTAAGCAAAGCATTTGATAAAGTATCTCATACTATCCTTATTGAAAAAAATGACCAAGTATGGGACTGACAAGGCTATGGTTTGGTGGATTCATAACTGGCTCAGTGATCATACTCAAAGAGTGGTAATAAATAGTTGCACATCCAATTGGAAAAGTGTTTCAAGTGGGGTACCACAAGGCTCTGTCCTGGCCCCACTGTTGTTCAACATTTTTTATAAATGATCTAGATAAGGGAACTGAAGGTAAACTAATCAAATTTGCAGACAATGCTAAGCTAGGAGGGATAGCTGAGGGTACCGTTACACTATACGATTTACCAACGATCACGACCAGCGACACGACCTGGCCGTGATCGTTGGTAAGTCGTTGTGTGGTCGCTGGAGAGCTGTCACACAGACAGCTCTCCAGCGACCAACGATGCCGAGGTCCCCGGGTAACCAGGGTAAACATCGGGTTACTAAGCGCAGGGACGCGCTTAGTAACCCGATGTTTACCCTGGTTACCAGCGTAAAAAAAACCAAACACTACATACTTACATTCCGGTGTCTGTCCCTTGCCGTCTGCTTCCCGCACTGACTGACTGCCGGCCGTAAAGTGAAAGCACAGCACAGCGCAAGGGACCTGACGGACACCGGAATGTAAGCATGTACTGTTTTTTTTTTTTACATTTACGATGGTAACCAGGATAAACATCAGGTTACTAAGCGCGGCCCTGCGCTTAGTAACCCGATGTTTATCCTGGTTACAAGCGAACGCATCGCTGGATCGGTGTCACACACACCGATCCAGCGATGACAGCGGGAGATCCAACGACGAAAGAATGTTCCAAACGATCTGCTACGACGTACGATTCTCAGCAGGGTCCCTGATCGCTGCTGCGTGTCAGACACAGCGATATCGTATGGATATCGCTGGAACGTCACGAATCGTACCGTCCTAGCGATCAAAATGGCACTGTGTGACGGTACCCTAACACTAGAGAAGATAGAGAAAGGATTCAGAAGGATCTAGATAAGGTTAAACAATGGGCAGTGACTAACAGAATGGTATTTCACAGGGAGAAATGAAAGATTCTACATCTGGGCAAGAAAAATGAAAATTACATCTATAGATTGAGAGGAATAGAACTAAAGGTACCATCACACATAACGATATCGTTAATGATATCGTTGCTTTTTGTGACGTAGCAACGATATCGTTAACAAAATCGTTATGTGTGACAGTGACCAACGATCAGGCCCCTGCTGGGAGATCGTTGGTCGCTGGGGAAAGTCCAGCACTTTATTTTGTCGCTGGATCTCCCGCTGACATCGCTGAATCGGCGTGTGTGACGCCGATTCAGAGATGTCTTCACTGGTAACCAGGGTAAATATCGGGTTACTAAGCGCAGGGCCGTGCTTAGTAACCCGATGTTTACCCTGGTTACCGCTGTAAATGTAAAAAAACAAACACTACATACTTACATTCCGGTGTCTGGTCAGGTCCCTCGCCGTCAGCTTCCCACACTGACTGGTGAGCGCTGGCCAGCCGTAAAGCACAGCACAGCGGTGACGTCACCGCTGTACTTTACGGCCGGCGCTCAATCAGTGAAGCTGAAGGCGAAGGACATGACCAGACACCGGGAATGTAAGTATGTAGTGTTTGTTTTTATACATTTACAACGGTAACCAGGGTAAACATCGGGTTACTAAGCGCGGCCCTGCGCTTAGTAACCCGATGTTTACCCTGGTTACCCGGGGACTTCGGGATCGTTGGTCGCTGGAGAGCTGACTGTGTGACAGCTCTCCAGCGACCAAACAGCGACGCTGCAGCGATCGACATCGTTGTCGGTATCGCTGCA
Source organism: Ranitomeya imitator (assembly GCF_032444005.1). NCBI lineage: Eukaryota > Metazoa > Chordata > Amphibia > Anura > Dendrobatidae > Ranitomeya > Ranitomeya imitator. Next base: position 492,259,890 of record NC_091283.1, on the reverse strand, counting down.
GCGTCGCTTAGTGTGACGGTACCTTAAGCAACAGCATGTGTGGAAAAGACTTGGGTATACTAAAGGATCACAGACTGCACATGAGTCAACAGTGTGATGCAGCAGCAAAAGAGACAAACACAATTCTAGGATGTATTAAGAGAAACATAGAGTCTAGATCACGTGAAGTAATTATCCCCCTCTACTCCTCCTTGGTCAGGCCTCATCTGGAATACTGTGCTCAGTTCAGGGCACCACATTTTAAAAAAGGCATTGAAAAGCTGGAGCAAGTTCAGAGAAGAGCTACCAGGATAGTGAGTGGACTGCAAAATATGCCTACGAGAAACGGTTAAAGGATCTGGGAATATTTCGCTTGTAAAAAAGAAGGCTAAGAGGAGACTTAATAGCTGTCTACAAATATCTGAAGGGATGTCACAGTGTAGGGGGAATCATCATTATTCTCATTTGCACATGGAAGCACGAGAATCAATAAAATGAAACTGAAAGGGAGAAGATACAGTTTAGATATTAGAAAAAACTTTTTGACAGTGAGGGTGATCAATGAGTGGACCAAGCTGCCAAGAAAGGTGGTGACTTCCCCTTCAATGGAAGTCTTCAAACAGAGGCTGGACAGATATCTGTCTGTGATGGTTTAGTGAATCCTGCATTGAGTAGGTGTGATGGACACAGTATCAGACTCACCATCAGAGACTGTACGCGTGTCCAAAGAGGTGCTGGGGAAACCTGAGGAGTTTCTGCAGTGGAATGTGAACCCGGCTGAAAGTGTGCTGCAGGAGGAACAGGACCTGCGACACATGACCACTGGGGGAGTGACTGGGGGTGGAGCTAGGTCCCAAACTCATAGCAGGGATAGTGGGACCCAGCAGAGCCAGGAGATTAGTCAGAAAAGCTGAGGTCAGACCAGAGGGCAGCGCAGTAAGAAGCGGGTAACACGAATAGAGTGTTAAGAAGCAAACCGGAAGTCAGAAGCCAGAGAGAGCAACGCAGTGCCAGGGGAACAGGTGAGCGGGAAGTCAGTGACGTAGTCGGGGTAGAACCAAGAGTAACACAGAAAGTACAGAATCAGCAGATGAATATCAAATGGGAAACAGACTGGGTCATATACAGAGCAATCGTACAGAAGCAGGCAATATACACAGGTATATAAGGGTCAGCTGCTCAGTCAGGAACGGACGTATCACTGACAACGAGCATAGCACCAACACCAGTGCGGTAACTTATAGCCCTCCCTAAACCAAAGGAAGGCCACATAGATTGTAAACTTGCAAGCAGGGCCCTCACTCCTCCTGGTATCTGTTGCATTATATGTTGCTCTGCTCTGTAATGTCTTTTATTTCTGTACAAGCCCCCTCTAAAATGTAAAGTGTTGCAGAATTTGTTGCCGCAATAAAAATAAAATAATTATTATCACAGACAGACTCGATTATGTTGAGATCAGGGCTCTGTAGCGGCCATATCATCACTTCCTATAGTTCTAAATGACATTGGCTATATGTTTTGGATCGCTGTCCTGCAGCAGAATGAATTTGAAGCCAATCAAATGCTTTCCTGAGGGCATTGCATGATGAATAAGTATCTGCTGTATTTCTCAGTATTGAGGACACCATTATTCCTGACTAAATCTCTAACTCCATTTGCTGAAATCATTCCCAACCCACAAGGAACATATACAAAGCTTCACTGTTGCCTGCAGTCAGTCATATTGTACTGCTCACCAGCCCTTTGACGAAGAAACTTCCTTTTGTTACAGCCAAATATTTCATATTTTGACTCATCAGTCCAGATCAGCTGCTGCCACTTTTCTGCACTGCAGTTACTATGTTTGCATAAAGGTGTCGAAGGTAAGGTTTTTTTAGCCACAATTCTTCTTTGAAGATCACATCTGGCCAGAAGATGGTCCCACTAGTTTCTGACACATAACAGAGGTATATGGGACAAGGAAAGTCAGCTCCCCACATTTAGATGCACTCTGGTTAGACATGGATCATCGTACGGAGCCGTCCTACTCTAGGACGTGATAGCAGCATACAGAAGAAAGAGGGTGGTTCTCCAGCGAAGACAAATCCAATTAAAAGTGAAAAAACCTTTATTAAAGTAGTAAAAAATTTAAAAAAGCACTGGTCACCATGAAAGTCCACAATACATTACCGATGCGTTTCAGGTAGAAGCCTTAATCATGGTATGGCAAGTTTCTGACAGTTTTGAGCTGATGGTACTGCTGGACATCTTACGATTCCTTCAAATAAGCATGTGTCTTTCATCTGCTGCACTAAATTTCCTCGGCCAACTGCTGATGCTATGGTCCTCAACTTGCCCATTTCTTGATGTCCTTAGTGCTGAGAAATATAAGATATCTACTCATAATGCAGTACTGTAAGGAGGAAGACCGGGCTGCGTGTACCTGTATTGAGCCAGATTCGGAACTGTGGAGGCTGCGTCCCATATTGCCCGGGGAAAGGAATAAGGTACCAGACAGGTCACATGACCCAGGGAGATGGGGCATGTTCAAGCCAGAAACAGAGAAAAAAAGAGCGCAAAGCAACAGTTAGTTTCCCACCGTCAGGGAGAGCGCAGCACCCCATGCCCCGGCGCTGCGACGTACGGCAGCCAACACCTCTAGGTAACATCAGCAGGACAATGCGTGTAGAGAGCGCTGTGCGCCCAGAGGCAGTTAAGGCCGCGAACGTGCAAACAAGTGTGGGCCGGTTGCAGGACATTAGGCTGCGGTACCAAATGGTGGACAGTACACCTGAGCTCATGTTTAATTCTGGGATTGGTGCAGCCTTCATTGCTTTGGCTGCAAAGGCTCATGGACTAGGGGCTCAACGGGTAAATCCAGAGACCGCCAGTTGCCGCCAGAAGCTAGATCTCCATCTGTGGGACCCCATCTGTGGACACTACTCCGGACGCTGCCACTACTACAACCCTCAATGGACCATATGCAGTGGAGGACCATAAGGACACAATAAGTTTGATAATTGGACTGCTGTCGTCTTACATTTGCTCTTTTTTCAAATGTAACTGTTTATCTCCCTGCCAGGAGTTTTCTCCTTTGTGTTAATTAAATTGTTATATTGTTAACCCCTGCTCTGTCTCCCTTTTGCGTCACTGCATCCCGCAACCTGCTTACATTTGGCATAGTTGGCAGGATGCAGTCTTCGAACGCAGAGGCAGCAGACCAATTTGTCATGGGTGCCCCAAAGTGCAGCTTGCTGCTGGGGGCCATGCTTAGCAAACTCCCTAAATTCACGGTGAGTAATTGAATGCTGTGGGACTTGACTGGGCGGGTTAAAGGCATGTTAAAGATGCATCCTGTGACTCCTGGTATACAGGCAGAGATTGCTCTGATGGCCCTGGACTGTGAGGCTAGACGCACTGTAATATTTTGCCCCCTCATGAACTGGACATTTTGAACAAGGTGTTACAGATTTTAGAAGAGATGCATGGGGACCTCTTGCATACCTCTTCTGGCAAGACTACAACATGCAGTAACCACCGATCGACCAAACCACTGCACAACCAGCTCTATCCTCACCTACTGTATCATCATCCATCCCTTGTAGATTGTGAGCCCTCGCGGGCAGGGTCCTCTCTCTTCCTGTACCAGTTGTGATTATTGCACCTGTTTTTATTATGTATACCCCTCCTCACATGTAAAGCGTCATGGAATAAATGGCGCTATAATAATAAATAATAATAATAATGGGCATTCCACCAATATTGGAGAGTTGCGGATGTGATTGTTCCGCCGTGTTCTGAGGGAGGGGGAGTCAGTGACGCCAATACATTAATGTGCTACAAGAGGTGCATGCACATATCGCCTGACGGGATGATGTAGAGGTAATAGGAGTGGGGACCCTGATGTGATATTGAGGGGCCAATTTATGGCAGACCTCAGGGATGCGTCGCTTAAGCAAGCTCTGTGGGAGCGCCTGCGTGCCAAACCGCGTATGACACTCCTAGAAATTTGTGCAGAAGTGCGCGCAAGAGAGCAGGAGCAGGGGACAGCAGCCTTGGCAGGGATGGTCCGGAGTAGTGAGGTACCCGCCTCGTCCACAGCTGAACCAGAGTGGGCCCGAGAAATCCAGAAGGAAATACGGGAAATGTGAGAAGAGTGGTCCAGCCTCAGAAGAGCTCCCACTGCAGCTTCAAATATGCCTAGAGACAAGACTGAATACGAGTCCCGCTTGCACGTTGAACATCACCAGGGAATGGGACAACCCCATACAGAATGGAATCTGACTTGTTTCAAGTGTGGAAATGCCGGACACTATGCCTGAGGGTGTGTGAGATGGGGGTGGTCCCTACCTCGGCAGCCATTAAAACTAGTGGGCTCTGCGGCTGGGGGACGCCGCCCGGAGTCAAGGAGGCCCTGCAGTGATTTTGGGGATGAATGTGCTGAAAGAACTCGGGACTCTTTTGATCAGCGAGTCACCAGACGCTTTCCTGGACCGATGGAGCCAGCAAACTCCCCAGAGGAAAGTGTTTCAACAACTGATACAGGTTGCCCAGACCCAAGAAACATCGAGTGAAGGGAAAGTCTTAGGAAAAATTATAGTCCCTGCTGCTGCTAAACTCGTTTTACCGCCTGGTCAGACTGTGCTCAGGCTGCCCGTACGAGCTTGTACACCCCTCAAAAGGGTGGAAATCTAGATAGAGCCAACCTTAATGGACCAAAAGCCTCGGGACTCCTCATTGCTCAGACATTAGCCATCGTCCATGACGGTAACGTGGTGGTGGGTCAACCTGGGGGAAGACAATCTTACTCTCTTGCCCAAGAGTGAAGTGGCACAGTTGCTGGGCATGCCGGAAGAATTGATGCAGCCGGAGGCCGTTCAGTTGGCCTTAAAAAAAGGAGATCCATGGACTGTAGCCATTACATTGACTCCGGAGCACCCGCCTGGAAGTATGAATGAGGGGCGCCGAATCTTGGAACAAAAGTGGGCTGAAGTGACGGGACTCTCACCGCAACAGGTGAAACAGGTGGAAGCTGTTCTGGAGCATTACTAGGATGTCTTCGCCAGTTATGAAGATGACTTTGGGTGCACTACAGCTATAACCCATGAAATACCCACAGGAAGTGGATACTGGCAGGTTCCCATGGCTGAACACGACTGGCCGAAGACAGCATTCATACTGCCCATGGGATTGTTTGAATTTAATCGGATGCCCTTCGACCTGACTAACGCTCCTTGGACTTTTCAGCGATTGATGGAAAGGTGTTTGGGGGATCTGAACTTCGAAGCAACACTTATCTACCTGGACGATATCATTGTCTATGCAGCCATCTTTGAAGAGCACCTCCAGTGGCTGGAGCAAGTGTTGAGTCGACTGCAGAAGCACTGCCTGAAAGTGAAGCCCCAAAAATGTCACCTCTTCCGTAAGCAAATCGAGTACCTGGGACATGTTGTCTCTGCTGAAGGGGTGAGACCTGCACGTGAGAAGATAGCGGCAGTCCAGGACTGTCCCACTGTGTCTCTGTAAACTGTTGGCTCTGTTCGCACATCATGCATTTTGTAGCACTGGGCAACCCGCCTGTATGTGCGTTACTAATAGACTGTAAACCAGATGCTCTGCATTGCCTGTGTGAATAATGCCACATACAGACTATTATCTCTTATCTTTCTGTGCACTAATACCAAACAGCCAACACTGGATTGAAAGTGGTTGTTTCATCGATATTTTTTGCACCTGTGCGTTTGCCATCATTAATCGGGTCCGCTGCACCCTGCCAGTGCATTTGGTTGGAGGCTTCAGCAAATAAACATCTCTGATTTTTTCTCTGTGACTTTTTTCAATTTTTGGAGGATTTCTAAGTCCTCTTTTTGTGTTGGTGAGCTTTTATTCTATGTTTAGCGTTAGGACTGGCAAAATGTAAGGACCCTTGACCTGGGTTGCCAGGTTACGTATTGAGGCCCCAATATAAACTAATACCTTACATACATTAATATGTGTCTGTAAACTGTTGGCCTCTGTTCGCACAGCATGCATTTTGTAGCACTGGGCAGCCCGCCTGTATGTGCATTAGTATTAGGCTGTAAACCAGATGCTCTGCATTGCCCTTCATTCTACACACTAATGGAAGTCTCCATGGTCCGGCAGCTGTGCTATCGCAAATGCAGGAAGGGAAAGAACGAGTGATTGCCTATGTGAGCCGGTCCCTCCACGAATCGGAATGGAACCCGGACAATTACAGTTCCTTCAAGTTGGATTTACTGGCGTTAGTGTGGGCAATGATCGAAAAATTTGCTGAATACTTGTCGGGGTCCGAAGTCTTGGTGTGTACCGATAACAATCCCCTCGCCCACCTAGAAAATGCAAAACTGTGGACCCTGGAGCAAAGACCGGTGGCCCTCATGGCAAAATATTGATATAAGATCGCATATCGGAAAGGAGCCAAGAATATGCATGCTGACGCTCTGTCCCGAGTGACTCATGAGCGACCGGGACGCGACTGCGATGAAGAGTTGGAGGCAGAAGAGATTCCTAGCTTCTGGGACCTCGCCAGGTCATTGGCGGTGACGCAGAGACAGATCGGGGAGGTGGGAAAGAACAAGTGCTGGGACGACCTCGGGATGACTGGGTGCATTTACAGCAGGAAGATAGGGAGCTTGCCCAGTTGAGATAGTGGGTGGCTGTGAAGCGACTTCCCAGTCAAAGTGAAAGAGGTGCTCTTTGGCCCCCGAGGGCTCTGCAGATTCTCAGGCAGAGGGAGAGGCTCCAACTGAAAGACGTCTTGCTGTATCGAAAAGTACAGTTGGTACAAGACTTGGGGATCACCTGGCAAGTGGTGCTCCCAGAGAATTTGATCGGCATATTGGCCACGGAGGTCCATGAGAGAGGGGCTCACTTTGGGCCGGAAAAGACATTCCAGTGGTTACATAAGCTGGTCTATCACACTCGATTGAAGACTGCAGTAGAGGAGTCCTGTCAGCGATGTCAGAGCTGCGAACTGGCTAAATTTCCGGAACAGAGAGCCCCCACACAGACCATTGTGACATCTGCCCCCTTAGAGTTGTTGATGATCGACTACTTGACCATGGGTCCAACTTATCTCGGATATGAACATTGTCTGGTGATGACCAAACACTTTACCAAATTCGCTGTGGAGACTCCGACCGGGATCAGACTGACGAGTTAGCTGTGCAAGCTATCTGTCGAGACTTCATCCGGGTGTATGGTTGCCCGGATAGAATTAATTCCGATCAAGGTGCTTGTTTCCAAGGCTGAGTCATGGAAGAGTTACATCGACTGTACCGGATTGAAAAGTTAAGAACAACGCCTTACCATCCTCAGGTAAATGGGGCCTGTGAATGCTTCAACCAGACTCTGATTCAGATGTTGAGAACATTGGAAGAAGATGGGAAAGTCCGCTGGCCTGAGTACGTAGCTAAATTAGTCTGGGTGTACAACAACCGAGTGCACAGTACAACAGGATACACTCTGTATACCCTGCTGTTCTGGCAAAAAGAACGAGAGATAACAGAGTTGAAATTGGATCCAGAAGAAGACTACCCACAGACGGGGGTGTCTTCCTGGGCCCGAGAACATAGGCATCGGTTGCAGACTCTTCATCGGTTGGTGCAGACCAAGTTTCGAGAACTCGAGTACCATGAAGTACCGCCCCTTCAAGGGACAGCTCTAAACGTAGGAGAGCGGGTGCTGGTCCGAGATAAGAGGCCTCGGGGCAAGTTAGAGCATCGGTGGGAAAAAACTCTGTATCGGGTGAAAGGTTGAGTTGGAGCTGAAGGTCCCGTGTATGAAGTGCAACCCGAAGGGGAGAAGGAGGCGCCTACTCGAATAGTCCATCGAAGCATGTTGCGTCCTTGCATGTCATGGGACCCTGAAGAAGAGGAGAGGGAGTCAAGCCCAACCCAAATGCTCACTCCCGCGGCTCCCGACTATGATGAGGAAGAACCACTTGCCTTGTTCTCAGACTTGGATAGTCCGCTGCCTGGGAAGTGCATAGTCCTGAAACTCCGGAGATGGCTGATTCATTGGACCCGGATGTGCTCCCGTCTTCTACCCCTCAACCTGACTCTACCACTCAACCTGAACTATGCTGTACTGAGCGGACTACCGCTGAAATACCACCCGCTCGTTATCAACAAGATCAGTTTATTTGGCAATGCATTGTTCGAGAAATGGAAGAGTGTCAACGTCTGCTGAAAGAACTGTCACCTGTGGAATGGCGAGCTGAAGGAGATGGGTAGTGTAAGGAGGAGGATCAGGCTGCGGGTACCTGTATTGAGCTGCTTCCGGAACTGTGGAAGCTGCGTCCCATGTTGTCTGGGGGAAGGAATAGGGGAGTGGCAGGTCACATGATGCAGGAAGAGGGGGTGTGTTTAAGCCGGAAACAGAAAAAAAGCACGCGAAGCAACAGTTTCTCAGTGTCAGGGAGAGCGCAGCAGGGTGAGAAGTGAGCTCCGCTCCCCGAGCCCTGGCGCTGTGATGTACAGCAGCCGATACCTTCGGGTAACGTCAGCGGGAGAGTGCGTGTAAAGAGTGCTGCGTGCCCAGAGGCACTTAAGACCGCGCATGTGCAAAGTGTGGACCGGTTGCAGGACATTAGGCTGCGGTACCATATGTCGGACAGCACGCTTGAGCTCAAGTTTTATTCCAGGATTTATACAGTCCTCATGGGTTTGGCTGCACAGGCTCATGGACTAGGGGTTCAACGGGTAAAACCGGAGACCGCCAGTTGCCGCCAGAAGCTGGATCGCCGTCTATGGAACCCCATCTGTGGACACTAGTCCGGCCGCTGCCAGTGCTACAACCCTAAAGCATGCCTAAAATTTTTGCCCAGTACTGTGTGTACTACACATATCAGATCAGCTCTTTTAAGACCAGATAAAGAAAAGGACCAGCGACAATCAGTTCTGAGAATCATCAGATTTGAATACAGATTATATACTATAGATGGTTAGCACTCGTATGAAGAAGATAAGTAAGGTGCTAGTGAAAGGGAACCATTGGTTCCATAAATACAAGTCCAGTATAGAATCACTGTACATAATTGAAGGAGTATGCTTCAAATGGGTATTTTATTAACGGCGATAGGTGAAGCGACAGCTAGAGACGTTTCAGCTGAACAACGGCCTTTATCACAGTCGCCTTTTGAATGAGGAATCACCGGGTAAGTACTGTCACTTGCTACGCAATGTTTCATAGAGCGCAATGTGTCCAGGAAACCGTTGTCCTGACAGTTTTGCCCAAGGATCATTGGTGGCTCAGTGTATCATGCGGGCAAAGCCATACTGGACACATTGCGCTCTATGAAACATTGCGTAGCAAGTGACACTACTTACCCGGTGATTCCTCATTCAAAAGGCGACTATGTGATAAAGGCCGTTGTCCGGCCAAAACGTCTCTAGCTGTCGCTTCACCTATCACCGTTAATAAAATACCCACTTGAAGCATACTCCTTCAATTGTGTGCAGTGATTCTATACTGGACTTATAATACAGATTATACTTCAGAGATTGTTGAAATTACATTTGTCTCCTGGGTTATTTCTGAAATTACTTCCATCTTATGAGATTGAAGCTTACACTTCTCATGTGTGTTTATGCACACATATGATAGGAGGTCAAACTCTACACGTAGAGCTAGCTAGAAGAGCAAAAAAATTCAAAGATTATCTTGACAACTATATGGCTGAGGCCTATTTATAATGTGCAGAGGCATAACTTGAGGCTTCTGGGCCCTGATGCCAAATCAAAAACAGGATCCCCTCCCTCAGTGGCGTGGCTTGAAGTATGTGGGCCCCTAAATCTCCTCCAAATTCTTTAAAAATATCGGTTTCTCTTATGGGTCAAAGGCAGCTTTTGTTCCTGGGGAGACTCTAGGGCCCTGGCTGTGACTGCAACCCCTGCATCTACTAGAGTTTCATTCATGGGGTCCAACACCTACCATTTAACATTTATTATACTGGTGGTAGTTGGTCAACAACTTTAAGACCTTGACTTGTCTATGTACATTGGATTCCATTATAAATTAGATTGTCTTCCTATTCTGCTTTTGAGCACTTTCCAAATTATTACATCTTTTATCTTTGACCAGTGTTCAAATTTGGGAAGGTCTTACTAATAGGTAAGCTGTATCTTAGCATATCAAGAAAGTGATCACAGTGAGCATTTTAGATGAACTCATTCCAAATTATTGGCCTAATGGCTCAACGACGGGCCCAAATTCATAGTGTGTAAAATATGGTGCCAATGGAATGGAAGAAAATACTTAGTAGAAATGGTGTTTTTTTTTTTTTGCGGCTGGCATATATTGTATTTTTTCAACCGACATACAGTATATGATGTTGCATGAATGTGCTATATGGGTCAGTGACAAGAGCCAGGTTATGCCTGGATTAGAGATGTGGAAGTATTTTAACTGAGGGTTGTAACATCACTTTTTCCACTGTGTCTGACTTTCCAGATTCTTCAGGAGCAGAGCGACTGGCAAGGGGGGAGAAGCACAGAGGCAGAAAAGAATTATAGATGAAAAGTCAAGGGGGGATGAGGGTGGAGAAAGACAAAAAATAATACAGGAAAAAGGAAAGAATGGCAAAATGCAGAAAAAAAAGGACAGAAGAGGAAAAATAGAAGTCCAGAACACAACGCATAAAGTTCTGGAGATGGGGGAGGTTATGAGGAGGCGACGTGGAGACTGGGATTGTACATAGAAGAGATAAGACAAATTTTAGTGTCTACATAAAAAAGGAAGGGATGCGGATAGAGGCTTCCTGAAAGAGATTATGAACATATACCAATACCGTACCTTAGATCCACTAGTGTGCATTATAATGGCAACTCTTTCTAATTCCATTATGGGTGGTGACTTCATGTATAGATTTTAGGCCACGTCATACCATTATGGCCAATAACCCTTTAAAGTCTATTCTTCCTATAACCATATACCATATGTGCAGTGGGTGGGGGTCTGAGCACTGCATATGGACAAGTAATACTTTCCATATCACTGCACCAGCAGCCAGCACTGGGATTTAAAAGGGGGAGGTTGAGAAGCAGATCCCACAGCCCAGGAATTTTAGCCAGAAAGTACTGTTTTATAGATTACAGCTGGGATATAATATGTGGGGGTGGGATGCTGCTGACGGTCAGGGAGCTGGCTGTTGCTAGGAAGAGAAAAGAGCTATTAGATGTAAACTCTCTGACAAAGTAAGAGCTGTATGGTACATATATATACTGATCGACAGGGGTTACTGTCCCAAACTTTACCAAAAAGTCGGTGAATAAATCACACAGAAGTATGGAGAACATATAAGATTAGATGTACCTTAAAGGGGTTTTACAATTTCTTTTTGTTGCAAGGGTGAGCCAATGATTAGTTGTTCATGGTGTTTTCTGGTACTGGGACAACCAAAGGTAGGCTGAAATGCCACATTTGGTAACCTCATTTTAACAGCTGGTTTGCAGAGAATTTGCTGTGCAAATGCTCCCTACCGCCACCCTGTTGGAAAATCCAAGCCTTACCAGTCACATGTTGATAGTCATGAGTCCATTAATATAGGCACTAGTGATGAGTGAGCATGCTCGCCACTACTCGTTACTTGCCCGAGCATCTCACTGCTCGAGATGCTCAGAGCTCGCCAAGTATTTCCGGAGGGAGGGAGGGAGCTTGGGTTCCCTCCCTGCATGTTTGGCGCTCTTTAGAGAGCCAATGAACATGCAGGGATTGTCTGCCACACACTGTAATCCGCAGCCATGTTGGTTGTGGCATTACAGCGATTGTCTGACCGCATTGCGTCATCAGGTCTATATCAGACCTGGTGCCGCCATGCTCGGCACAGTCTACTATGGAATCAGGCAGTGTAAGGAGAGTTGCTGCTGAGCTAGGGAGAGACTTGCTTGGTTCTTACTTAGTGTGGGTTTACCACATTATATTATGCACATATCCATCTCAACTAACAGTCCCTCTGAGGACTAATAAAGCTGCATAGACATCATTACTAGGCAGGCAGGCAGTGTATGTGGCAGACTTCAGTGGATATAGCAAGAGGGGCCATTCCAGTTCTGTCTGCTGCTGCTATTTCAGATATTTCTAGACATAGCAACAGGTATGAAGGGCCAGGAATATTTTTTATCTTAATCCTGATTATTTGTTTAAAATGCAATCCAGAGAACACCGTTTTTCTGCTCCATTTGCTTGTTGGCACTGCAAAATACAGGCAGATCCTTTCCATATTACAGTGCTAAAAATCCAGCTATTTTAAACTGATTTGTCCATCACATGGATCAGAGATAAAAAGTGCGCTCAAAATTCTGCCATTTCTGGCCTCCCTTTAAATTTTGTTTCAGTGTGTTAGCAAAGTTATTGACACCAGTTTGCTGGTAAAAATAATTACATACAGGCCAGATAGTTAAAACTGTGGTTTTCTGTCACACAGATCACATATAAGTTCACTCCAAATTCAGCCATTTGTAGTGAACGTGGATAATATTGTCCGCCATTTAAAATGGGCAAGGCGCATGGCAAGGGACGGGGAACTGGACGTGATGTGATGGTGCATGCAGAGGCCGAGGCCTTGGGCAAGTTGAAATTGCGCCACATCAAACACCCTCATCTTCTCATCCGACCTTCCTGTCCCAATTACTAGGGGACCGTAGCCCACCACTATTGAACCCAAAGCAGTGTCGAAAGGTTGTTGGTTGGATAGCGGATAATGCTTCCAGTCACTTTGCAACCACCACCACACGGTCAAGTCTCAGTAGCCGTGAGTCTGGACCGCATATTCCTCACCCTGATCCTCCTTCCTCCCACCATTCTGAGTGCCTGGAGACAACTGATCCCACACTTGGACACTCCGAAGAGCTGTTCACTGTTCCATTTACAGATTCGGGCCTCTCACCCGGTTCACTTGAAGCGGAGCAAGAAGAGATCGCATGTAGCGATGCCCAAATATTTGAGCAGCCATGGTCATACGAAGGTGATGGTGGGAGAGTGTCACAAGAGGTGGACGATGATGAGACCAGAAAGTCAGGAGGAGGACCAGGGTGCGAAAGTGGAAGACAAGGTGGTGGATAAAATAGTAACTAACCCAACCTGGCTGTAGGACATGCAGAGCGAGGATAGCAGCACACAAAGAAAGGGAGGTGTAGCACTCCAACAGGCAGGAAGAAGCAATGTGGTGGCTGCAGACAGAAGGCGGGCAACCGTTCTCCGTAACACCAACACGACGGAAGTTGCCAGTACAACTGTTAGGTGTTCCCGAGTCTGGTTGTTTTTTAAAGAATCTGCCCATAACCCCAAAAAGGCCATTTGCACCACCTGCCAGGCCAATATCAGCAGGGGTAGCAAAACTACCAGCCTGACCACCACCAGCATGATCAGGCACATGGAAGGAAAGCACCCGACTTTGTGGGCCGAATCCCAGGGCCCAGGAACATGCTGACAGGCTGACACTTATAAAAATGAACAAGGGCTTGATTGGGCCAGACTTCTCAACACCACCGAATGATAGCAGTGTAACATAAATTCAAATTCAGTGTCTTTTTTGGAAGGTCTATTCTTATGCACCTCTTCACTAGAGTCGAACTGTTCGCCAATTTCAAATTCGAGCTGTTTTGGGCGGTGTTCGAGTCGTTCGACGAACTCGAACAATTTGCTTAAAATTCGACTGTTCGAGTTTCTGTTCGATAACTGTTCGTTCACCAAAATCCTAACTTGATTTGCACATTAAAACTGTTTATCATTGTTAATAGACTGTTTCAGTGTATAGTGGGCGGGGGGGAGGAGATGGCGGGGGATAGATCTGTGCTGAAATAACGCCGATCTCCATTTTTTTTCTTTCCCGCATTTACAGTGGGGCGGTGCAGTCTCTCAATCTGCATGTGATGCACACAAGCAAGGGCATGTGTCATTGGCTGTGTATGTCACATGTCCTTGCCCTATAAGAACCAGCCATTTGCCCTGTCGCCACCATTTCCTCACTGCTGCAGCTTAGTGTTAGACGGCACTACTGCTGCTGTGGGCGCTATACAGTCTAAGAGTGTTTTTTTGGAGCGAATTTTCAAAGACATAGGTTTAGGGAGTCGGGAGGAGTCGGGACTAGTTGTAATATCAGCCCTTTTCAGGGTAGGTTACAGGAGTTCATAGCACTGTTTGCCAGGCAGGTCTGTGCCAGTGCTGTGCAAGAGTTTTTCACAGCATTTGGTGTAATCTAGCTTAGCCAATCCTTTTGGGATAGTAGCATTGTCTTATAGTCATCTGAGTAGCCTGCCTGTGAAGCTAGCTACACCGCCTGTGTATCTCAATTTTTACCGCATCTAACCCAGTTAATAGTTTTGGGCCTAGGAGCAGTGTCTGCACTTCAGCAGAGTAACCCGCCTGTGAAACTAACTATACCGCCTGTGTATCAAAATTTTTACTGCATCTAATCCAGTTAATAGTTTTGGGCCTAGGAGCAAGTGTCTGCACATCAGCAGAGTAGCCTGCCTGTGAAACTAACTATACTGCCTGTGTATCTAAATTTTTACTGCATCTAATCCAGGTAATATTTATGGGCCTAGGAGCAGTGTCTGCACGTCAGCAGAGTAGCCCGCCTGTGAAACTAACTATACCGCCTATGTAACTAAATTTTTACTGCATGTAATCCAGTTAATAGTTTTGGGCCTAGGAGCAGTGTCTGCACGTCAGCAGAGTAGTGTGGGCAGCACGGTGGCGCAGTGGTTAGCACTGCAGCCTTGCAGCGCTGGAGTCCTGGGCTCTAATCCCACCCAGGACAACATCTGCAAAGAGTTTGTATGTTCTCTCCGTGTAGAGCAGAGTAGCCCACCTGTGAAACTAACTAACTAACCGTCTGTGTATCTCTATTTTTACTGCATCTAATCCAGTTAATAGTTTTGGGCCTAGGAGCAGTGTCTGCACGTCAGCAGAGTAGCCCGCCTGTGAAACTAACTATACCGCCTGTGTATCTAAATTTTTACTGCATCTAATCCAGTTAATAATTTTGGGCCTAGGAGCAGTGTCTGCACGTCAGCAGAGTAGCCTACCTGTGAAACTAACTACACCGCCTGTGTATCTAAACTTTTACTGCATCTAACCCAGTTAATAGTTTTGGGCCTAGTACCACAGTTTGGCCACTCAGTTCTGCTCGGTTTTCATCCATCGGTTGTTGTGCCAACAACTACAGATACAGAGTTGCCAATTAGTTAAGCACTAAAATGAGTGGCAAAAGGCCTGCTGCTGGTGGAAAGGGGAATAGGCATGTTGGAAAGGGAAAAAGGTTGTGTCCGTGGGGTAGGTGGTAAAGCAACAGTAACATCTGCAGAAGAAAGACCATCTTTCAGCCAAAGTAAGATGTCTACTTCTTTTCGTGGACAATCTGATATGATCCCTTTCTTACGACCATCGCTACAAGCATCGCCAAAAATTCCATATGAGGCACAAAAACAGCAGGTGCTTGAACAGATATCAAGTGCTCGTTCAAGTGGGCTCTCCTCCATGTCAACTTCAACATCACAACTACTCCAGTCCTCAGAGTTGTCACCCCAATCGCACTTGCTTCCTCACAGCTCCCAAGTCTCCAGCTGCCCGTCTGAGCATGGGGTAACGCACAAGGTTGAGTCTGTAGAGCTGTTTACGCATACTATAGCCTGGGAATCAGAGGTCTGCTCCAGAGCTTCTGTGAATCCAGACAAGGAAATGATCTGCACTGATGTTCAGAATCTTTGTGAGTCGGATCCAGGCTCAGATGAAGAAGGTTCTGAGCATAATGTAGACCCTCGTTCCCAAACTGTAACTCCTGTTGGTGAGACAATAAGGAAGATGATGATGAGACTGAGATACCTGATTGGAACGAAAACTTGACTTTTCGGTCAGGGCAGGAAGAGGTTGGCTCTGAGGACGACGGGTGTGAGAACACACAGGATGATGATGACGAGGTTGTAGACCCTACTTACTGTCAACCCCCAGTCCGCCAGTCCATGAGGTCAGCAGAGGAGGATGCTAGTGACGAGTCTGACGATGAGGTTACATTGCGCCTTCCTGGACAGAGACAGCGTGCTGGAAGCACGTCAACAACTGCATCCTCAACCCCAACTGTGCCTCAGACCAGAAGTCGTGGTGGCTCTTCAGGTCGCACGGGCTCTAAGCCTTGCATAGCCTGGGCATTTTTTGAAAGGATGACCCAACTCATGTTGTCTGTAAGATTTGTCAACAAAATCTCAGTAGAGGACAGAAAATTACTAGCTTGAGTACTCCATGCATGAACCGTCACATGGATATGAGGCATAAGTTGCAGTGGGAAGCTCACTGTGTTACAATGGGGCCTAGTGGGCCGGCTCAACCACCGTCTGCCCCATCAAGTGAATCCGCATCCTCTTCATCCTCTGTGACTGTAGGGACAGCAGTCACACATGGTTTTGGACGCAGACCTTACACCTTTTTACCCGCAACAGCCAGTGGCAGGTCGTCAGGACATTTGCAAGTGGAAACACCTGCTGTTGCTGAGCACTCTCTGACACCGACACCACATTTTGATCAAGGCAACATAACATCTCCGCCTGCACCTTCCTCACAGACCAGCAGTTTGTCGGGGACACCCTACTCAACTCCGTCCAAGCACGGCAGCCAGCCCTCAGTCCCTCAGATGAGGACAAGTAAAAGACCATTTCCTCCTAGCCATGACAAAGCTAAGAGGTTGAATTTCTCCATCTGCAAGCTGTTGGCTACAGAAATGCTGCCTTTCCGCGTGGTGAACACAGAGGATTTTCGAGACCTTAGGTCCGTCACAGTGCCCCAGTACCAGATGCCCAGTCGCCACTACTTCTCAAAGAAAGCTGTGCCTGCACTACACCAGCATGTCGCACACAACATCACCGCTTCCTTGAGAAATTCTGTGTGTGACAGGGTGCATTTCACCACAGACACTTGGACGAGTAGACATGGACAGGGGAGTTACATGTCGGTGGCTGGGCACTGGGTAACTACGGCGACCTCAGGAGAAGGGGCTGCTGTCCAAGTCTTGTCGTCCCCATGAGTTGCTTGTCGATCCTCTGTATCTAGAAGTTCCTAAACGGCTTCTGCCTCCTCAACCTCCTCTCGGTCCTCCACCTGCACCCAAAGCCTGTCTGGTAATGCCACCCGCATTGTAACTGCGCAGAAGGAATCCTGCACACCTCCTCACTATGCTGTCACCAGGGCTCAACAGCATCAGGCAGTGTTTACATTGAAATGTCTGGGAAATCTGAGTCACACAGCTGAGGAGTTGTGGTCAGCTCTGGAGACCGAGTTCCATCAATTGTTGTCGCCACTCAACCTGCAGCCAGGGAAGGCTGTGTGCGACAATGCTGCAAACCTGGGTGCGGCCCTTTGCCGGGGCAATGTTACACACGTGCCTTGTATGGCTCACGTTTTGAACCTGGTTGTCCAGCAATTTTTATCCCACTATTCCAGACTAGATGGGCTTCTGCAGAGGGCACGGTCGCTGTGTGCTCACTTCCGCCGTTCGCAACCCACAGCTCATCGACATACATCTCTACAGAAGTCATTGGGCCTGCCAGTTCACCGGCTGAAATGCGATGTGCCCACACGGTGGAATTCAACTCTGCACATGTTGCAGCGACTGTGGCAGCAACAACGAGCCCTGGTGCAATACATTATGACGTATAGCCTGGGCCAATGAGATCAAGAGGTGGGGCAAATCATGCTGCAGGAGAGGTCTCAGATCAGGGACCTATGCACCCTTCTGCACAGTTTTGAAATAGCAACGAAGATGTTTAGTGCTGACGATGCCATTATCAGCATGACCATTCTGGTGATTTACATGCTGGAGCACACCTTAAACAGTGTTCGGAGTCAGGTGGTGGAACAAGAGGAGGAGGAGGAGGAACAGGAGGAGTCGTATGCGGAAAGGATAATATCTCCAAGGTCGAGAAGGTTGGCAGCACCAAGGCGGCTGGCATTGGAGGCTGGGGGAGAGTGATTACCGAGGGCGCATGGTAGCAGCCAAACTGTTGAGGAAGATGCAGGAGGCAAGGAAGAAGTGGAGGACGAACTGGTGCTGGGCATGGAAGACTCATCAGATGTGGGAGACCTTGATCAAATTTCTGTTGTGCGAGGTTGGGGGGAGAGGGCAGACGAAGGAAGCATGATTCTTACCTCGACACCAACAAGACGGTCAGCGCTGCTGGTGGTGTGCTGACAGATACGCGCACGCGGCTGTCCAGTGACAGTGTAGACAGACTAACGTTCATCAAGATCAACAAATCCTGGATCCGCAAGAACTTTTCTACCCCTGTGTCATTGTGGGGAGACTAAAAGCTTGATGATTTTTGAAAATCACCTCACTAACCGTTTTAAAAAACTCTGGCGAAATTGATGCCACTTAAGTGGTGTCTGTGGCCGACTTTTTGGAAAAAATAGAGACTCTTTATTTAGTCACCTTGCTGAGTTTTACATGACGTTGCGATCGTCAATTCCAGGTGGGTGGGGTTGTCTGAAGAGTTGTTTACTCATACTATGGCCTGGGATTCAGAGGTCTGCTCCAAAGCTTCAGTGTCTGCTAGTCAGCAGAGTAGCCCAGCCACCCACCGCCTGTTTACCTAAGTACTATTTTTAACGGCATCTGGCCCAGGAAATCCTTTTGGGCCTAGTAGAATTTAGTGCTACTCAGCAGCGTACCCCACCCATGAAGCAAGCTACACCGCCTGTTTACCTAACTACTATTTTGTAATGGCATCTAGCACAGGAAATCCTTTTGAACCTAGTAGAATTTAGTGCTACTCAGCAGCGTACCCCACCCATGAAGCAAGCTACACCGCCTGTTTACCTAACTACTATTTTTTAACGGCATTTAGCACAGGAAATCCTTTTGGGCCTAGTAGAATTTAGTGCTACTCAGCAGCGTACCCCACCCATGAAGCAAGCTACACCGCCTGTTTACCTAACTACTATTGTTTAACGGCATTTAGCACAGGAAATCCTTTTGGGCCTAGTAGAATCTGGTGCTACTCAGCAGCGTACCCCACCCATGAAGCAAGCTATTCCGCCTGTTTACCTAAGTACTATTTTTTAACGGCATCTAGCCCAGGAAATCCTTTTGGGCCTAGTAGAATTTGGTGCTACTCAGCACCGTACCCCATCCATGAAGCAAGCTACACTGCCTGTTTACCTAACTACTATTTTGTAACGGCATCTAGCACAGGAAATCCTTTTGAACCTAGTAGAATTTAGTGCTACTCAGCAGCGTACCCCACCCATGAAGCAAGCTACACTGCCTGTTTACCTAAGTACTATTTTGTAACGGCATCTAGCCCAGGAAATCCTTTTGGGTCTAGTAGAATTTAATACTACTCAGCAGCGTACCCCACCCATGAAGCAAGCTACACCGCCTGTTTACCTAACTACTATGTTTTAATGGCATTTAGTACAGGAAATCCTTTTGGGCCTAGTAGAATTTAGTGCTACTCAGCAGCGTACCCCACCCATGAAGCAAGCTACACCGCCTGTTTACCTAACTACTATTTTTTAATGGCATTTAGCACAGGAAATCCTTTTGGGCCTAGTAGATTTTAGTGCTACTCAGCAGCGTACCCCACCCATGAAGCAAGCTACACCGCCTATTTACCTAAGTACTATTTTGTAACGGCATCTAGCACAGGAAATCCTTTTGGGCCTAGTAGAATTTAGGGCTACTCAGCAGCGTACCCCACCCATGAAGCAAGCTACACCGCCTGTTTACCTAACTACTATTTTGTAATGGCATCTAGCCCAGGAAATCCTTTTGGGCCTAGTAGAATTTGGTGCTACTCAGCAAGGTACTTCACCCGTGAAGCAAGCTACACCGCCTGTTGATCTAATTACTAATTTTTAACTGCATCTAGCCCAGGAAATCATTTTGTACCTAATAGCATTTTGTGCTACTCAGCAGAGTACCCCACCCATGAAGCAAGCTACACCGCCTGTTTACCTAAGTACTATTTTTTAACGGCATCTAGCCCAGGAAATCCTTTTGGGCCTCGTAGAATTTAGTGCTACTCAGCAGCGTACTTCACCCATGAAGCAAGCTACACCGCCTGTTTTCCTAAGTACTATTTTTTAACGGCACCTGGCTCAGGAAATCCTTTTGGGCTTAGTAGCAATTTCTGCTACTCAGCAGAGTACCCCACCCATGAAGCAAGCTACACCGCCTTCTTCCTTTCTCAATCTAACCCCTCGGCTCTGGGGTGTCCACACTCCCTCCAGCTCTATCCTTCTCACAGGTGGACTACCGCATGTTTTCACACTGTGGCGAATCTTTTGGGCCCAGGCATAAGAAGTCGTCGAGGTAATGGATAATATGTGCTGCCTTACAAACGTCCATGACAACACATTCGAGGAAGCAACTAAACGCCTCAAATAGTGAGCAGAATATGGAGAACCCCATGGGCAAACAGCAATCTATGTAGTATGCTCCTTCACAGAAGCAGCCCAATGGGAGGACACTATTCGGAGGCACAGGTAGTAACCGGAACGCCCCCTCAATGTCTGTTTTGGCCATTAGGGTGAACCTTACCAACTTCTTGATCCGCTTGATTGCCTCGTCAAAGGAGGTACAGTACATAGTACTGTACTTGGTTCCGCGTCAATGTTGTCGTTTACTGACCTATCCCTTGGATATGACAGTCTGAATGTATTGGGTTCATTTTTTGGCACAACTCCCAACGGGGGTACCACTACGGTCTTCTAAGGAAAGTGTTCTGAATGGACCCGCCACCATTCTACCTAAAGATATTTCTTATTTTTATTTTTTTGTCAAGACGTCTGGGTGTTGGTAGAGTGATTTTAGATCTTTACTCCAGCCTTTCTTGATTTTAGAAGGGCATGACATGCCTATATCTGTATACAAAAGTCAACCAACAGCACTCAGATGCAGGGTGCACGCTCCAAAATCCAAGGATCCAACCGGACCAATAGCCACAAAAGAAGAAGAAGGAGCAGCATCCATACCAGGGTGAATAGTATCCAAAACGATCTTTATTCTGCCATCATAAAAATACAACGTTTCGGCCGGAGTGGCCTTTGTCAAGTATACAATGTATCACATGCGGCCATCTTAAATAGTGTGGAGCTTATGTAGGCACCAATCACCATCAAGGGGCGGCCTTTATTAAATCACCATAAAATCACATAATACATGCTCATACTTCACACATCATAAAATACTGATAATCTAGCAATCGATTACAGCTATATCACATAAATACTATCTATATAATAAAAGAAAAAACATGAGGAACATGACATCAGTGTTGTG
Organism: Ranitomeya imitator; assembly: GCF_032444005.1. Taxonomy (NCBI): domain Eukaryota; kingdom Metazoa; phylum Chordata; class Amphibia; order Anura; family Dendrobatidae; genus Ranitomeya; species Ranitomeya imitator. The sequence goes on along the minus strand of NC_091283.1, from coordinate 492,238,637 downwards.
AATTCTGTGGCAGAGCTCCCTCCTGTGGTCGCAAGTAGTACTTCGGCTGATTCTCTCTGGGAGCTTCCATTTGTGGAGGAAAGTGGTACTGCGGCTTCTGAGTTTCCTCCCTCAGGTGATCTGGTGAGGTCGTTAGGTGCTTCTCTACTTAACTCCACTTAATGCTTTGATCCATGCTTCCTGTCAATGTTCCAGTGTTGGACTTGTTTTTCCCTGGATCATACCTGTGGCCTGCTGCTCTGCATAGCTAAGTTCTTCTTTGCTATTTGTTTGCTATTTTTTCTGTCCAGCTTGTCTAATTGTTTTGCTGGAAGCTCTGGGACGCAAAGGGTGTACCTCCGTGCCGTTAGTTCGGTACGGAGGGTCTTTTTGCCCCCTTTGCGTGGTTTTCTTTAGGGTTTTGTGTAGACCGCAAAGTTTTCTTTCCTATCCTCGCTCTGTTAAGAAAGTCGGGCCTCACTTTGCTGAATCTATTTCATCCCTATGTTTGTCTTTTCATCTTAACTCACAGTCATTATATGTGGGGGGCTGCCTTTTCCTTTGGGGTATTTCTCTGAGGCAAGGTAGGCTTATTTTCTATCTTCAGGCTAGTTAGTTTCTCAGGCTGTGCCGAGTTGCATAGGCAGAGTTAGGCGCAATCCACGGCTGCCTCTAGTGTTGTTTGGAGAGGATTAGGGATTGCGGTCTGCAGAGTTCCCACATCTCAGAGCTCGTTCTATTATTTTGGGTTATTGTCAGATCACTGTATGTGCTCTGACCGCTATGTCCATTGTGATACTGAATTGCCTATCACAACACATCAGATCGCTGCCCCAATCGTAACTTTTGCTGTTCCGTTGTCATGGAAATATTTCCACCAATCGCCAGCTGTTATTTATGTCCACATATAATTTGTCCAATCGCTGTTTGCTAAAAATAAAGACGCAAAAACCGTCTGCAGCCAATCATCACACACCCATGAGAAGGTGTCCGTCTGCCTTAGAACGCCCGCGCATGCGCACAGAGCACACCATAGAGGCGATCAAGTGACCACCTCAGAGGTGCAACACATAGCGAACGTCACAGGCTAAACGTCATCGCTGAAGACACCAGGCATAGAGAGCAATCACATGACCGGCACGGAGATGCTGGAGCAAATGAACGCCCGCATCCCCAGCACACCCACGTGACGCACCAAGCCTGTGCTCACAGGGAGGACGCGGACATAGCCAAATCCATGGCAACAACCCTCTACATACATAGGATAGATCAATCACAAGGCGATTTGGCAGACAAGGATCAAAGGGAGGAAAATCCATTAAGGCTTGAGAGTAAGGAAAAGGGAGAAGGAAAAAATCCCCCATGTCCTCCATATGTCCCTTGGATGTCAAATCCCAAGTATACTGCAAGAGAGAAAAAAAGACAAAAGAAAAATAAAAAAAAAACATTACATCAGCGCATAATTAAAAATTACACAGATATGGACGCACCATAGGAGCAAAAAAGGGGGGAAAAATCAGGACATACATATTTGCAAATTATAATCAACGTTTAGCCCTTTAGGCTGTAGCGTCTCTAATACCGAGATCCACCTCAACTCCTTCTGTTTAAGTTTTAGTGTCCTGTCACCCCCTCTCCTCAAAATAGGGACCCCATCAATGACCCTAAAGCGCAATTGGTTAATAGAGTGCCTGCATTCACTGAAATGTTTTGGAATTGGTAATTCATGTAAATTTGTTCTTGTTGTACTCTTATGTTTACTTATTCGTGCTCTCACCTCCATAGTTGTTTTGCCAACGTACATAAGTCCACACGGACACACTATTAAATAAATAACAAATTTAGAAGAGCATGTGTAACGTTCTCTTATCAAAAATTTTTTACTGGTTCGAGGGTGGTAAAAACTGTCACCCATTAGCATATTACCGCAGCAGGCACAGTTAAGACAGGGAAAGTTGCCCATCCGAGGTGGACACAATGTCCTCTGGACGGCAACCTTGCCCGTCCCAACATCTGATTTCACCAATCGATCTCTAAGATTACGTCCCCGTCTATATAAAAGGATGGGACTTGAACAAAAATCTTGAATATGAGGCATACCTTTCTGCAATATCCCCCAGTGCCTATTCAGAATATTGGCAATGCCATTGCTGGCCGGACAATATGTGGAGACAAATGGTACGCGTTTCTGTTTGACCTTTGCTCTATGGGTTTGCAGATCACCATCAGATAATTTAATTACTTTGTCCCTATGGCCCATCAGTTTCACTTTAGGATACCCCCTATGAATGAATTTCTCACACATTTCGTCCAATCTTATGTCACAGACCTCAGTGTCTGTGACAATCCTACGTACCCGAACTAGTTGACTCCACGGCAATGAGTCCATCATCCTTCTTGGGTGGTAACTATCATAGCACAAAAGACTATTCCTGTCAGTCACCTTCGTGAACAAATCAGTACAAAGATTGTCGCCTCGTTTATAAACCATAGTGTACAAAAATTGTACCCTATCTATTGAATATGTCATAGTAAACTTCAATTCAGGGTGTATATTATTAAGTTCTGCCAGAAACTCAAAAAGGGTCCTGGGTCCCCTCCCATATGCAAAAGATGCCGTCGATGTAGCGCCACCAGGCCCGGACGTGGCACCAGAAGATGGATCTGTTCACATGTTGGTCCTCGAGTACCGCCACATACATGTTAGCATACGTAGGGGCCATATTGGACCCCATGGCGGTACCCCATAACTGCTGGTAGTAATCATGCCCAAAGAGGAAAAAATTCCTCCTGAGGATGAACTCCAGCAGTGCCAGGACCAACTGTGCACAATCCGGGGACACGTCCGAGCCTTACAGCGCCACACCGACGGCATATAAACCCCTTTCGTGTTCAATAGATGTGTACAATGACACCACGTCAAAAGATACCAAAATAGGGAGGAAGCACAAGAGGAGGCGGCACGAACAAAGAACGGTGGATATTTTAAAAGTCCCCTATGAGAACACGGAACATGGACGAGCGACAGAAAGCAAATTGAATCGCAATGAGCTGGTGGTAAATATATCATCTGTACAGTTGTCAAAAGTTGAATGTGACATTTTGTCTAAAGGACTTTCTTTTTGCCCTAAAAATTCTCCTGACTGGTTCCAGATTGAATGTGATCTATATGCTTTTTTTAGAAGGTTACGGTTAACCTCATATTTCTCTGAGATACACCAGAATACTGATGAACCCACTGATGTGGCTATGGGGGGTTTTACCCTTAAAGGAGCAGGTCTGTTCAACAAAAGCTCCTTTCAACCCCAGGTTAAGGACCATTTTGTTGAATCTTATATTACATTGGTGGAGAGGGATATGAAACGATTGAAGGATGGATTTCGTAATACTGGATATAACAATTTGTCCAGTATTGAAAAACAGGCCCTTGACCGTCTGTCGAGCAATACTGAACTTACTATAAAACCGGCCGATAAAGGCGGGCGGTGGTGATCATGGATATGGTTAAATATAAAGCAGAGATTATGGAACAGTTGTCAGACATTGCGGTTTATAAAAAATTGAAATGTGATCCTACCGCTGCTTTTCAGAGGGAGTTACAGCTTCTGATCGATGATTCCTTACACAATGGACTCATCGATCAGAAGCTGTCTGAATTCTTGTTTGTTAATGCGCCAATTACCCCAGTCCTGTACACGTTGCCAAAGATACACAAAGATCTGTTAAACCCCCCGGGCGTCCTATCGTGTCGGGTAGGGGGTTCATGTGCAGAAGGTGGCAATTTTTTTAGATAAAATTTTACGTGTTTTTTCTACCTCTGCTTGCTCTTACATCAGAGACACGAATGACTTTTTGGAGAAATTGAGTGTGATCCCTGTGGGTACTTCGACTATTTTGGTATCTTTTGACGTTGTGTCATTGTACACATCTATTGAACACGAAAGGGGTTTATATGCTGTCGGTGTGGCGCTGTCGGGCTCGGACGTGTCCCCGGATTGTGCACAGTTGGTCCTGACACTGCTGGAGTTCATCCTCAGGAGGAATTTTTTCCTCTTTGGGGATGATTACTACCAGCAGTTATGGGGTACCGCCATGGGATCCAATGTGGCCCCTACGTATGCTCAGGTTCGGACTGGCTCACAGGGGTACCGGAGGATCCCCCGGTGGGCCACTGACTCAGAAAGTCTCTCTCTTCTGAGCATCGCTGCATGCCGGATTTAAGCTCCGCCTCTCCCCGCCCATCAGAAGAAGAGAGAAAAGCTGAGCTCCTGCATTGCCTGGTATAATGGTGGGGATCATTGGCTCAGACTGCAGCATGAGAGCAGGGTGCGGGCTGGATCGCTTCCCTCCCCGGAGTCTCTGGTGGCTAGTAGGATGGAAGGAGGGAGGCTCAGCACAGACATTTCACTGACCTGCACTGACGTGGCTCCTGGAGCCTGACAGCAGTAAGGTCCGCCCACCAGCACGGAGGGGTCATGCTGCTGCAGCATGTGGCCAGGAGAGCTGTGCAGTCACTGCTGAAGCTACTGCAAGCAGTGAAGAAAGTGCTACTGGAAGTGGTGTCCTATGGCTCCTGCACTGCTCCAAGCCAAGCGCTTAGCTCTGTGGTCGGCACTGTCAGGAGGGGGAGGGGAGGCTCCAGAGGAACACAGTGGCCTGAAGTGAGTACTGGAGCTTCCTGTTTATGTCTCTGACCTGACTCTCTCCTGTCCTCCATCCCAACAAAAGCTGCTTTCTTGTTTTCCCCACACAGCTGTGCTCTCCCTGCCCTCTCTACCCTCTAGTTGTTCATATCACTTTACCTTCCCCCACTGCTGTTCTGTGATGCTGACAGGGGGCCCCCATCTTCTTCATGGCACTTGCTGCCCGAAATCCTACCTATCCTTTTAAAAAGATACCTGGCATTTTTATATGCAGAATGAACAATTAATATATTTATAATGTTATTTATAGGAAAAAGATAATAGTAAAAAAAATGCCATCTCTCCAGTTTGCATCGGGTGCTCTATAACCGTGATCAAAAGGAAACAATAGGAAAAAGGTATCGGCTGGCAGATCTCGGCAGGCGATAATGGCAATCACATGATCAGAGAGTTGAAAATCCGGCCCTGATCATGCTCTCCGGGGTCTCGGCCACCCCTGGTAGCCGAGGCCCCCGAGATTTTCCAACTGTGGGTGGGGTGGCACTACAGCCTTATTCCTGATTGCCATTTTATAACGGCAATGAGGAAATAAGTACACTTAGCTTAATGAGTATCGGCGGTTGCTAAAGGTTTAAACCAGTGTTTCCCAAACTCCAGTCCTCACGGACCCCACAGGTCATGTTTTCAGGATTTCCATAGTGTTGCACAGGTGAGACAATTCCTGAGGGCTTGATGAAACTTCCAACACCTGTGCAATACTAAGGAAATCCTGAGAACATGACCTGTGGGGTCCATGAGGACCGGAGTTTGGGAAACACTGGTTTATACTAAGGCTGCGATCACACAAGCAGTATTTGGTATTTTACCTCAGTATTTGCAGCCAAAATCAGGAGAGGAACAATCAAAGGGAAAGAATAAGGCTACGTTCACACTGGGCGTTTTTGCTGTGTTTTTAACCCCTTCCCGACCTTTGACGCATACGCTGCGTCATGAAAGTCGGTGCCATTCCGACCCATGACGCAGCATATGCGTCATGGAAAGATCGCGTCCCTGCAGATCGGGTGAAAGGGTTAACTCCCATTTCACCCGATCTGCAGGGACAGGGGGAGTGGTAGTTTAGCCCAGGGGGGGTGGCTTCACCCCCTCGTGGCTACGATCGCTCTGATTGGCTGTTGAAAGTGAAACTGCCAATCAGAGCGATTTGTAATATTTCACCTAAAAAACTGGTGAAATATTACAATCCAGCCATGGCCGATGCTGCAATATCATCGGCCATGGCTGGAAACACTAATGTGCCCCCACCCCACCCCACCGATCGCCCCCCCAGCCCCCAGATCTGTGGTCCGCTCCCCTCTGTCCTGTGCTCCGCTCCCCCGTCCTCCTGTCCGCTCCCCTGTGCTCCAATCACACCCCCCGTGCTCCAATCAAACCCCCCCGCACTCCGATCCCCCCGCACAGCGATTCCCCCCCGTGCTCCGATCCACTCCCCCGCACAGCGATCCCCCACCCCGTGCTCCAATCCACCCCCCCGTGTTCCGATCTACCCCCCCGTGCTCCGATGCCCCCCCCCCGTGCCCTGATCTCCCCCCCCTTATACTTACCTAGCCTCCCGGGGTCCGTCCGTCTTCTTTCCTGGGCGCCGCCATCTTCCAAAATTGCGGGCGCATGTGCAGTGCGCCCACCGAATCTGCCGGCCGGCAGATTCGTTCCAGAGTGAATTTTGATCACTGAGATATAACCTATCTCAGTGATCAAAATAAAAAAAATAGTAAATGACCCCCCCCCCTTGTTACCCCCATAGGTAGGGACAATAAAAAAAATAAAGAATTTTTTTTTTCCACTAAGGTTGGGGTAAGAACTAGGGTTAGGGTTAGGGGTAGGGTTAGGGGTAGGGTTAGGGGTAGGGTTAGGGGTAGGGTTAGGGCTAGGGGTAGGGTTAGGGGTAGGGTTAGCGGTAGGGTTAGGGGTAGGGTTAGGGTTAGGGGTAGGGTTACGGGTAGGGTTAGGGTTAGGGGTAGGGTTAGGGTTAGGGGTAGGGTTAGGGTTCGGGATGTGCACACGTATTCTGGTCCTCTGCGGATTTTTCCACAGAGGATTTGATAAATCCGCAGTGCTAAACCGCTGTGGATTTATCGCGGATTTACCGCGTTTTTTCTGCGCATTTCACTGCGGTTTTACAACTGCGATTTTCTATTGGAGCAGTTGTAAAACCGCTGCGGAATCCGCAGAAAGAAGTGACATGCTGCAGAATGTAAACCGCTGCGTTTCCGTGCAGTTTTTCTGCAGCATGTGTACAGCGATTTTTGTTTCCCATAGGTTTACATTGAACTGTAAACTCATGGGAAACTGCTGCGGATCCGCAGCGTTTTCCGCAGCGTGTGCACATACCTTTAGAATTAGGCTATGTGCACACGGTGCGGATTTGGCTGCGGATCCGCAGCGAATTGGCCGCTGCGGATTCGCAGCAGTGTTCCATCAGGTTTACAGTACCATGTAAACATATGGAAAACCAAATCCGCTGTGCCCATGGTGCGGAAAATACCGCGCGGGAACGCTGCGTTGTATTTTCCGCAGCATGTCAATTCTTTGTGCGGATTCCGCAGCGTTTTACACCTGTTCCTCAATAGGAATCCGCAGGTGAAATCCGCACAAAAAACACTGGCAATCCGCGGTAAATCCGCAGGTAAAACGCAGTGCCTTTTACCCGCGGATTTTTCAAAAATGGTGCTGAAAAATCTCATACGAATCCGCAACGTTGGCACATAGCCTTAGGGTTAGGGTTGGGTTGGAATTAGGGTTGTGGTTAGGGTTAGGGGTGTGTTGGGGTTAGGGGTGTGTTGGGGTTAGGGTTGTGGTTAGGGGTGTGTTGGGGTTAGGGTTGTGATTAGGGTTACGGCTACAGTTGGGATAAGGTTTAGGGGTGTGTTGGAGTTAGAATTGAGGGGTTTCCACTGTTTAGGCACATCAGGGGGTCTCCAAACGCAACATGGCGCCACCATTGATTCCAGCCAATCTTGTATTCAAAAAGTCAAATGGTGCTCCCTCACTTCCGAGCCCCGACGTGTGCCCAAACAGTGGTTTACCCCCACATATGGGGTACCAGCATACTCAGGACAAACTGCGCAACAATTACTGGGGTCCAATTTCTCCTGTTGCCCTTGAGAAAATAAAAAATTGCTTGCTAAAACATCATTTTTGAGGAAAGAAAAATGATTTTTTATTTTCACGGCTCTGCGTTGTAAACATCTGTGAAGCACTTGGGGGTTCAAAGTGCTCACCACATATCTAGATAAGTTCCTTGGGGGGTCTAGTTTCCAAAATGGGGTCACTTGTGGGGGGTTTCTACTGTTTAGGCACACCAGGGGCTCTGCAAACGCAACGTGACGTCCGCAGACCATTCCATCAAAGTCTGCATTTCAAAAGTCACTACTTCCCTTCTGAGCCCCGACATGTGCCCAAACAGTGGTTTACCCCCACACATGGGGTATCAGCGTACTCAGGAGAAAATGGACAACAACTTTTGGGGTCCAATTTCTCCTGTAACCCTTGGGAAAATTAAAAATTCTGGGCTAAAAAATTATTTTTGAGGAAAGAAAACGTATTTATTATTTTCACGGCTCTGCGTTATAAACTTCTGTGAAGCACTTGGGGGTTGAAAGTGCTCACCACATATCTAGATAATTTCATTTCGGGGTCTAGTTTCCGAAATGGGGTCACTTGTGGGGGGTTTCTACTGTTTAGTCACATCAGGGGCTCTGCAAACGCAACGTGACGCCCGTAGAGCATTCCATCAAAGTCTGTATTTCAAAACGTCACTACTTCACTTCCGAGCCCCGGCAAGTGCCCAAATAATAGTTTACCCCGACATATGGGGTATCATCGTACTCAGGAGAAACTGGACAACAAATATTGGGGTCAAATTTCTCCTGTTACCCTTGGGAAAATTAAAAAATTCTGGGCTAAAAAATTATTTTTGAGGAAAGAAAACGTATTTATTATTTTCACTGCTCTGTGTTATGAACTTCTGTGAAGCACTTGGGGGTTCAAAGTGCTCACCTCACATCTAGATAAGTTCCTTTCGGGGTCTAGTTTCCAAAATGGGGTCACTTGTGGGGGGTTTCTACTGTTTAGCCACATCAGGGGCTCTGCAAACGCAACGTGACGCCCGCAGAGCATTCCATCAAAGTCTGCATTTCAAAACGTCACTACTTCACTTCCGAGCCCCAGCATGTGCCTAAACAGTGGTTTACCCCCACATATGGGGTATCATCATACTCAGGAGAAACTGGACAACAACTTTTGGGATCAAATTTCTCCTGTTACCCTTGGGAAAATAAAAAATTGCGGGCTAAAAAATCATTTTTGAGAAAATAATTTTTTTTTTTTTTTCATGGCTCTGCGTTATAAACTTCTGTGAAGCACTTGAGGGTTCAAAGTGCCCACCACACATCTAGATTAGTTCCTTTGGGGGTCTAGTTTCCAAAATGGGGTCATTTGTGGGGGATCTCCAATGTTTAGGCACACAGGGGCTCTCCAAACGCGACATGGTGTCCGCTAATGATTGGAGCTAATTTTCCATTTAAAAAGCCAAATGGCGTGCCTTCCCTTCTGAGCCCTGCCGTGCGCCCAAACAGTGGTTTACCCCCACATATGGGGTATCTGCGTACTCAGGACAAACTGGACAACAACATTTGTGGTCCAATTTCTCCTATTACCATTGGCAAAATAGGAAATTCCAGGCTAAAAAATCATTTTTGAGAAAAGAAAAATTATTTTTATTTTCATGGCTCTGCATTATAAACTTCTGTGAAGCACCTGGGGGTTTAAAGTGCTCAGTATGCATCTAGATAAGTTCTTTGGGGGGTCTAGTTTCCAAAATGGGGTCACTTGTGGGGGAGCTCCATTGTATAGGCACACAGGGGCGCTCCAAATGCGACATGGTGTCCGCTAACAATTGGAGCTAATTTTCCATTCAAAAAGTCAAAAGGCGAGCCTTCCCTTCCGAGCCCTGCCTTGTGCCCAAACAGTGGTTTACCGCCACATATGAGGTATCGGCGTACTCGGGAGAAATTGCTCAACAAATTTTAGGATCCATTTTATCCTATTGCCCATGTGAAAATGAAAAAATTGAGGCGAAAAGAAATTTTTTGTGAAAAAAAAGTACTTTTTCATTTTTACGGATCAATTTGTGAAGCACCTGAGGGTTTAAAGTGCTCACTAGGCATCTAGATAAGTTCATTGGGGGGTCCAGTTTCCAAAATGGGGTCACTTGTGGGGGAGATCCAATGTTTAAGCACACAGGGTCTCTCCAAACCCGACATGGTGTCCGCTAACAATGGAGATAATTTTTCATTCAAAAAGTCAAATGGCGCTCCTTCCCTTCCGAGCCTTACCATGTGCCCAAACAGTGGTTTACCCCCACATGTGAGGTATCGGTGTACTCAGGAGAAATTGCCAAACAAATTTTAGGATCCATTTTATCCTGTTGTCCATGTGAAAATGAAAAAATTGAGGCTAAAAGAATTTTTTTGTGAAAAAAAAAGTACTTTTTCATTTTTACAGATCAATTTGTGAAGCACCTGGGGGTTTAAAGGGCTCACTATGCATCTAGATAAGTTCCTTGGGGCGTCTAGTTTCCAAAATGGGGTCACTTGTGGGGGAGCTCCAATTTTTAGGCACACAGGGGCTCTCCAAACGTGACATGGTGTCCGCTAAAGAGTGCAGCCAATTTTTCATTCAAAAAGTCAAATGGCGCTCCTTCCCTTCCAAGCCCTGCCGTGCGCCCAAACAGTGGTTTAGCCCCACATATGAGGTATCAGCGTACTCAGGACAAATTGCACAACAACTTTCGTGGTTCAGTTTCTCTTTTTACCATTGGGAAAATAAAAAAATTGTTGCTGAAAGATCATTTTTGTGACTAAAAAGTTAAATGTTCATTTTTTCCTTCCATGTTGCTTCTGCTGCTGTGAAGCACTTGAAGGGTTAATAAACTTCTGGAATGTGGTTTTGTGCACCTTGAGGGGTGCAGTTTTTGGAATGGTGTCACTTTTGGGTATGTTCAGCCATATAGACCCCTCAAACTGACTTCAAATGTGAGGTGGTCCCTAAAAAAAATGGTTTTGTAAATTTCGTTGTAAAAATGAGAAATTGCTGGTCAAATTTTAACCCTTATAACCCTTATAACTTCCTAGCAAAAAAAAATTTTGTTTCCAAAATTGTGCTGATGTAAAGTAGACGTGTGGGAAATGTTATTTATTAACTATTTTGTGTCACATAACTCTGGTTTAACAGAATAAAAATTCAAAATGTGAAAATTGCGAAATTTTCAAAATTTTCGCCAAATTTCCGTTTTTATCACAAATAAACACAGAATTTATTGACCTAAATTTACCACTAACATGAAGCCCAATATGTCACGAAAAAACAATCTCAGAACCGCTAGGGTCCGTTGAAGCGTTCCTGAGTTATTACCTCATGAAGGGACACTGGTCAGAATTGCAAAAAACGGCAAGGTCTTTAAGGTCAAAATAGGCTGGGTCATGAAGGGGTTAATGCATTTTTTTATGCTAATTTTCAGCTGCGTTTTACAGTACCAGCAAAGCCTATGAGATTTCAGAACTCTCATGCACACACACTGGTTTATTTATTATCAGTATTTTGTGCTTTGCTTGTTTTTTTTGGATGCAGAGCATATCACTGCTTTTAGCAATTGAATGGAAAAAAACACACCAAAAATGTAGCAAAACCTGCGTTTTTGCCACAGCTTCTTTCCTGCCAAGCACTTGGGTTTTGCTGCAGAAAAAAACACAGCAAAAACACCCACTGTAAACTTGAACTGTCCGTTCAACAAATCCGGACTGCACTAACGCAAGTGCCGACTTTGGCACTGCGCTAGCGCAGATTGAGCATCTGCTAGCTCCATCTGCGCTAGCAGTGACGGACCCTGAAACGCTGCAGCCCGCGTCTCAGGTCCGTCACTCAACGACGGCGTGCGCTAGCGATGCGTCCGCCATTGAAAGTAATGGTGATGTTAACGAACTACGTTACACCGCGTTATGCCGCGGTGTAACGTAGTCCGTTAAACGGGTTCACACAACGCAGTGTGAACCCAGCCTTATAGAAATACGTCACCACTTCTGTATTTTTTACCCACTCCTGGTTTTGGCTGCCAAATACTGACATAAAATACTGTAAGGCTATGTGAACACGTAGGAAAAGAGGTGCAGAATTTTCTGCACAAAATCCGCATCTCCTGGCAGAATCCGCAGCTGCGGATTTGTCGCGGTTTTTATGCGGATTTTGTGCAGATTTTGTGCGGTTTTTGCCACTGCAGATTTCTATCATGGAGAGGTGCAGAAACGCTGCAGATCTGCACAAAAGAAGTGACATGCACTTCTTTGAAATCCGCAGCAATTCGGCACTGATTTTTCCACACCATGTGCACAGCTATTTTTTTATCCCATTGATTTACATTGTACTGTACATCACAGTGCAGATCTGCAGCGTTTTCTGCGCGGAAAAATTTGCTGCGGATCCGCAGCAAATCCGCATCGTGTGCACATAGCAATAGTGTGACCATAGCCTTAAAGAAATGGATCACTTAAAAATAGAGAAAAATGGCAATGGACAGAATCAATTAAATACATTAAAGGGAACCTGTCACCTGAATTTGGCGGGACCGGTTTTCGGTCATATGGGCGGAGTTTTCAGGTGTTTGATTCACCCTTTCCTTACCCGCTGGCTGCATGCTGGCCGCAACATTGGATTGAAGTTCATTCTCTGTCCTCCGTAGTACACGCCTACGCATGGTTAATACCCATGGATCTTCCCAGGCTACGAATATCAGCCCGCAGCTGTATATTTAGTCTTTACTGGCTATTAAAATAGGGGGACCCCCCTCCCCAAAAATGACGTGGGATCCAACAATAATTTATAGCCAAAAAGGCTACGCAGACAGCTACGGGCTGATATTCATAGCCTAGGAAGGGAGCATGGGTTTATACCAGCCCCCAGCCGCCCCAGAAATGGCGCATCTGTAAGATGCACCAATTCCAGTACTTAGCTTCTCTCATCCCACTTGCCCTGTAGAGGTGGCATATGGGGTAATAAGGGTTAATGTCACCTTTGTAAGGTGACATTAAGCCGGCTTAGTAATGGAGAGGCATCAGTAAGACACCTATCCATTAATAATCCTATAGTTGTGAAAGGATTAATAAAACACCCACATGCAGAACAAAGTATTTTAATGAAATAAACCACCACAGTTTTGTCATCTTTATTATACTGGTAATCCAAGCGAAGCCATCGATCTTCTGAAAAAAATAAATAAACCAACAGTATACTCCCTGATTAGTCGTAGTCCTTAATAACGAGTGTCCCATGACGAGTTCAGCTCTGCTACACCTGGATGCCTGACATCCAGACATAGCAGAGCTTGTAGATGATCACCGGAGATAACTCTCCAGCGATCTCTTACACTGCAAAGTTCTCACAATCAGTTGATCGTGAGAACCAGACTAGTGACCGGAGATAACCCCCGGTCACTTGCACAGTAGTTTTCGCGGTAAGCTAAGTTATCGCGAGAACTGCAGTGAACGCCGGACTTCCGGCGGCGGGACAGGTAAGACCTTACTTAAATTAGTAGACATGCGTAGTAAGCTGCGTTTACGCAGTTATTACGCATGTGACTAATCATTAGATGTGGTTTTACTGCATCTAATGACAGTCTATGGTAAATTTACGGTGCGGCAATGGAGCGTCGCCACATTGTAAACAGACATGCTGCGTTCTGGAACGACGCGCCGCATGTCTGTTTCTGCGGGTCTGCCGCCTGCGTGTTTTACCGCATAGTGGAGACTGGATTTCAGGAAATCCCGTCCACTATGCTGTAACATCTGAACGCTGCGTGTTTGACGCTGTGGCTCTACGCAGCGTCAAACATGCAGCATTTCCTGACCGTGGAAACATACCCTTAGAGTGTCCATCTTTTTAGCAGAAACAAATGTGCAGCATGTTGTACCTGTTCTAGTGAATATGATGAAACTTACTACTGAGCCTCCTAAAAAATACTACAACACAAAGGTGTAATTAGCCTGGGTGCTGAAATTTAGAGTGGGCCCCTGGAGTCGGTTCCACTGGTGGGCCCTAGGCACCCCAGTCCAACACTGCGTATGCTAACATCTATATGGCGGTACTCAAGGACCAACCTGTGTACAGATCCATCTTCTGGCGCCACGTCCGGGCCTGGTGGCGCTACATCGACGACATCTTTTGCATATGGGAGGGGACCCAGGAGGACCTTTTTGAGTTTCTGGCAGAACTTAATAATATACACCCTGAATTGAAGTTTACTATGACATATTCAATAGATAGGGTACAATTTTTGTACACTATGGTTTATAAACGAGGCGACAATCTTTGTACTGATTTGTTCACAAAGGTGACTGACAGGAATAGTCTTTTGTGCTATGATAGTTACCACCCAAGAAGGATGATGGACTCATTGCCGTGGAGTCAACTAGTTCGGGTACGTAGGATTGTCACAGACACTGAGGTCTGTGACATAAGATTGGACGAAATGTGTGAGAAATTCATTCATTGGGGGTATCCTAAAGTGAAACTGATGGGCCATAGGGACAAAGTAATTAAATTATCTGATGATGATCTGCAAAACCATAGAGCAAAGGTCAAACAGAAATGCGTACCATTTGTCTCCACATATTGTCCGGCCAGCAATGGCATTGCCAATATTCTGAATAGGCACTGGGGGATATTGCAGAAAGGTATGCCTCATATTCAAGATTTTTGTTCAAGTCCCATCCTTTCATATAGACGGGGATGTAATCTTAGAGATTGATTGGTGAAATCAGATGTTGGGACGGGCAAGGTTGCCATCCAGAGGACATTGTGTCCACCTCGGATGGGCAACTTTCCCTATCTTAACTGTGCCTGCTGCGGCAATATGCTAAAGGGTGACAGTTTTTACCACCCTCGAACCGGTAAAAAAATTTTGATAAGAGAACGTTACACATGCTCTTCTAAATTTGTTATTTATTTAATAGTGTGTCCGTGTGGACTTATGTACGTTGGCAAAACAACTATGGAGGTGAGAGCACGAATAAGTAAACATAAGAGTACAATAAGAACAAATTTACATGCATTACCAATTCCAAAACATTTCAGTGAATGCAGGCACTCTATTAACCAATTGCGCTTTAGGGTCATAGATGGGGTCCCTATTTTGAGGAGAGGGGGTGACAGGACACTAAAACTTAAACAGAAGGAGTTGAGGTGGATCTCAGTATTAGAGACACTACAGCCTAAAGGGCTAAATGTTGATTATAACTTGCAAATATGTATGTCCTGATTTTCCCCCCCTTTTTTTGCTCCTATGGTGCATCCATATCTGTGTAATTTTTAATTATGTGCTGATGTAATGTTTTATTTTTATTTTTCTTTGTCTTTTTTTCTCTCTTGCAGTATACTTGGGATTTGACATCCAAGGGACATATGGAGGACATGGGGGATTTTTTCCTTCTCCCTTTTCCTTACTCTCAAGCCTTAATGGATTTTCCTCCCTTTGATCCTTGTCTGCCAAATCGCCTTGTGATTGATCTATCCTATGTATGTAGAGGGTTGTTGCCATGGATTTGGCTATGTCCGCGTCCTCCCTGTGAGCGCAGGCTTGTTGCGTCACGTGGGTGTGCTGGGGATGCGGGCGTTCATTAGCTCCAGCATCTCCGTGCTGGTCATGTGATTGCTCTCTATGCTTGGTGTCTTCAGCGATGACGTTTAGCCTGTACTGTTCGGCGCGTGCGCTATGTGCTGCACCTCTGAGGTGGTCACATGATCGCCTCTATGGTGTGCTCTGTGCGCATGCGCGGGCGTTCTAAGGCAGACGGACACCTTCTCATGGGTGTGTGATGATTGGCTGCAGACGGTTCTTGCGTCTTTATTTTTAGCAAACAGCGATTGGACAAATTATATGTGGACATAAATAACAGCTGGCGATTGGTGGAAATATTTCCATGACAACGGAACAGCAAAAGTTACGATTGGGGCAGCGATCTGATGTCATGTTCCTCATGTTTTTTCTTTTATTATATAGATAGTATTTATGTGATATAGCTGTAATCAATTGCTAGATTATCAGTATTTTATGATGTGTGAAGTATGAGCACGTATTATGTGATTTTATGGTGATTTAATAAAGGCGCCCCTTGATGGTGATTGGTGCCTACATAGGCTCCACACTATTTAAGATGGCCACATGTGATACATTGTATACTTGACAAAGGCCACTCCGGCCGAAACGTTGTATTTCTATGATGGCAGAATAAAGATCGTTTTGGATACTATTCACCTGGTATGGATGCTGCTCCTTCTTCTTTTATACCTATATCTGTGTCTCCTCCTCCTTTTACTCCTCCACCTCTTTTCTTTTCGCATGACTATATGTAGTTGTGACTTTTCCATGTGTTGTGTCTTCTGAGCAGTTTGTCAGCTTTTGGACACCTTTTAAGGTGTTTTCTATGTGTTTTCTATTTGTTTGTATGTGTTTGTTTTTGCCTGCCATTGGTTTCAATGGAGTTCGACGGTGTTCGTCGAACGTTCGACGAACATTTGTTGAACACGTCCCTGTTCGACGAACTGAACCCAAACACTAGGGAGGTGGCTCAACATCTTCACACCCACACATGGGTATACTCTTCCTGATTTTGGCTATTTGCTGTTGTCCTCCTCCTTCTCCTCATCTTCCACCACCATATCACCATGGTGACCGTGGCCCACGATGCAACACTCACATAATTTTTTTAAAGGGTGTTTATGATGCCCATGAAAAAATGGTTATACAGTATGTTCATGTATACCCCCCAGGGGTAAATGTCCAAAATTTTGTCAGCCCTTGCATTCACTGCTTAGCAGTAGCGTAGCTACCGGGGGGGCCGAGAGGGCCATCGCCCCGGGCCCAGCGATCTGATGGGGCCCACCCAGAGCTACTCTACTGTAACTACATCGGCGTGCACAGTGTGACAATAGTTACATTCTGTGGCAGAGCAGGCAGAATCAATCTCCCTGCTCTTCTGCCCAGCCGCTATGGGGCCCTTGAGCCGGCAGTGGGGGGCCCGGTGCCAGCAGTGACCCCCCCCCCAGCCCGAAATTGCAGGTTTAACTGTATCGGCATCTAGCCGATACAGCTGACTGCATTGATGAGAAAAGGAGCGATGTCACAGACGCCGACACTGACAGGGGATTTGGGATGATGTCACTACCTGGTGCTCGCGGTCTGGAGAAGTGCAGGCACTCAGAGTGGTGCAGGAACCAGGGGGAAGAGAGGTGACTATTAGATATATTTTTATGGAGGTGTATCATGTTATACAGGCTGCTTATGAGGGTGCATTAAACTATACAGGCTGCCTATGGGGGTGCAATATACTATACAGGCTGCCTATGGATGAGAGTGCAATATACTATACAGGCTGCCTATGGGGGTGCAATATACTATACAGGCTGCCTATGGGAGTGCAATATACTATACAGGCTGCCTATGGATGGGGGTGCAATATACTATACAGACTGCCTATGGGAATGTATTATACTATACAGGCTGCCTATGGGGGTGCAATATACTATACAGGCTGCCTATGGGGGTGCTTTATACTATATAGGCTGCCTATGGGGGTGCAATATACTATACAGCCTGCCTATTGGGGTGCATAGTACTATACAGGCTGCCTATGGGGAGTGCATTATGCTATAGAGTCTGCCTATGGGGAGTGCATTATATTATATGGAGGCTTATGAGGAGTGCATTATACTATATTGAGGATTGCCTGGTGCGTTATAGTATATAGAGGCTATCTAGGGGGCCATCATACAGTGTGGAGATTAGTGTTAGAGCTTTCAAACAGTTTGGGGGATACTAGGGGGTCAGTATATATACAGTATGTAGTGAGGGGGCATTAGACTGTAGAAGAGAGCATCATATTGTGTAGAGGGGGGAGACTTTGAACATTATTAAATGTAAAGTGGGCACTTATTGTTATAGGGGAACCTTCAGGTTACTGTGACTGTCAAAGGCGTACAGTAAAAAAGAAGGAAAGACGCGCACTTTAGCTTAGGAGGTGCTGACTGAATGTGAAAATATTCCACTGACGATAATCCAGAGGATAAACAGTCGCACACAGAGTCTCAGATAATTTGCAAAAAAAGGATTTATTTCAATCATCAAATAAAGAAAATTGCTTCACCGCAGTGGAGAAATGCAAACTATTCCATAAGGTAACGTTTCAACTATGTCCCTGGTCTTTATCAAACCTTATAACAGAGATTCAAGGAAGGGTAGAGTAGTGAAAAGTTGATAAATACTGAAATCCCATTGTGGGCTTGTCTGGTGCTGCTTTGGAAATGAAACTGTGTGCCGATACAGTTACATTCTGCGGCAGAGCAGGGAGAATCGATCTCCCTGCTCTGCTGACTGGCCGTTATGGGGCCCCTGAGCAGTGGAGGGGCCCCGGTGCCAGCAGAGGGCCCCGCCCGTCATCGGAAGGTCAGCTGTACTGGCATTTAGCTGATACAGCTGATCGTATTGATGGGAGAAGGAGCGCTACACTCCTTCTCCAATCATCCCCCTCTCAGCATCTGACGTCACCGACGCAGACACTGACAGGGGGCGTGATGACGTCACTAGCCAGCGGGCTAGGAGATGAGCGGGCGCTAAGAGCTGCGGAGGAAGAGAGGTATTTATTTATTTTTTACGGGTGCTGCCTTATACTACAGGGTCTGCCCATGGTGATGCTGCCTTATATTACAGGGTCTGCCTATAGGGGTGCTGCCTTATATTACAGGGTCTGCCTATAGGGGTGCTGCCTTATACTACAGGGTCTGCCTATGGGGGTGCTGCCTTTTACTACAGGGTCTGCCTATAGGGGTGCTGCCTTATATTACAGGGTTTGCCTATGGGGTGCTGCCTTATACTACAGGGTCCGCCTATGGGGTTGCTGCCTTATATTACAGGGTCTGCCTATAGGGGTGCTGCCTTATATTACAGGGTCTGCCTATGGGGTTGCTGCCTTATACTACAGAATCTACACTACAGAATCTGCATATAGGGGTGCTGCCTTATACTACAGGGTCTGCCTATGGGGGTGCTGCCTTATACTACAGGGTCTGCCTATGGGGGTGCTGCCTTATACTACAGGATCTGCCTATGGGGTGCTGCCTTATATTACAGGGTCTGCCTATAGGGTGTTGCCTTATATTACAGGGTCTGCCTATAGGGGTGCTGCCTTACATTACAGGGTCTGCCTATTGGGGTGCTGCCTTATACTACAGGGTCTGCCTATGGGGTGCTGACTTATATTACAGGGTCTGCCTATAGGGGTGCTGTCTTATACTACAGGGTCTACCTATGGGGGTGCTGCTTAATACAACAGGGTCTGCCTATGAGGTGCTGCCTGATACTACAGAGTCTGCCTATGGGTGCTGCCTTGTTCAATAGAGTCTGCCTATGGGGGATGCATTATACAGTATAGAGTTTGCCTATGGGGCTGCCTTGTGGTATAGAGTCTGCCTATGGGGGTGCATTATAAAATATATAGTAGACCTATGGGGAGTGCATTATACTATATGGAAGCTTATGGGGAGTGCATTATACTACATTTAGGACTATATGGTGGATTATACTATATGGATACTATCTAGGGGGCCATCGTACAGTGTGGGGATTACAGTGAAGGGGCCATCATACAGTGTTGGAGCCATCAAACAGTTTGGGGGCTACTAATGAGTCAGTATACTGTGTGGGTGGTACTATGCAGTGAGGGGCATTATACAGTGTATAAAAGAGCATCATGCTGTGTATAGGGGAGCTGTATGGGGGGAGACTTGGGACATTATTTAATGTAAAGTGAGCACTTATTGTTATAGGGGAACTCAGGTTACTGTTACTATCAAAGGGGCACACAGAGGGCATTATTACTTTCTAGGGGGCAAAATATGGGCACTGTTTTCTAGGGCACTTGCACCCGGCATTACTATGTTATAGAGGGTTGCTATAGAATTTAGAAGGCACAGTGAACCACACAGTAGGTGCAGTAATAGAGACACATACGGCAGCAGCGACTCATTATTGGGATATCAACAGGAAAAGAGGTTTGTACAGGTGGGGAATAGATGGTGATAGCTGGAATATGAGAAGTGAAATGTGTCTTTGTTGTATTCTCTGCAGACGAGTCCTGGCTGGAAGAAGTCATCATGTCGGTCTGGGCCAGATGGAAAAGACGGGAAAAGTGAACGATTCCAGCAGAAAGAACATCAGCGGTAAGTCATCATCTGTAACTGTGCTGTGATCTCTTATATGTTCTGTAGGGCTGGTATCTACCACTGACCATATGGCGATAATAGCCATGTTGGTCTTTATACAGAGATTATATTCATATGAAAAAGGAGAAAATACGGAGCATCGATGAACAATAAATATCAAAGTTTATTTCATGAATAGTCCATACTAAAAAGTGAAATTCATTAACATTATACAGTAACATGCACGAAGATGCCAAGAAATGCTGAAGACCCCACCCCCCACGTTCAAATGATGCCCCCACAATGGAAAGCATAAAAAAAACCCATGATCTAATATAATCAAATGCTGTTAAGCAAAGCTGCAAGAGTAAGGAACACAGGCAAACAGTGAGGACACAAGGAAAGACACAGCAGGGAAAGAAGCCACAGACAAGGAGACAGAGGTAGGACAGAGTACAGACAAGGTAATGGTACGAAACAAGGTACAGGAACAAAGACACAGGGACCAGGATATTCTGTCTCCTGGAGGGTGGACAGATAAGTACAAAGCAAGGCTAGAAGTAAAGGTACCGTCACATTAAGCGACGCTGCAGCGATATAGACAACGAGAGGATCGCTATAGCGTCGCTGTTAGGTCGCTATAGAGACATCAAACACGGCAACAGAGGGACGATGCAGGAGCGATCCAGTGACGTACTTATCGTTCTCGCTGGTTGTTAGCTCCATGTAAAAACATTGCTGGCATCGTTGCTTTTGCTGTCAAACATGGTGATACACGCCGACCTGGCGACCAAATAAAGTTCTGGACTTCTAGCTACAACCAGCGATGTCACAGTGGGATCCTGATCGCTGCTGCGTGTCAAACACAACGAGATCGCTATCCAGGACGCTGCAACGTCACGGATCGTTGTCGTTCTCGCTGTAAAGTTGCTCAGTGTGAAGGTACCTAAAGACACTGAGACCAGGATATACAGCCTCCTGGAGAGAAGATAGAGAATAACCAAGCAAAGGTAGGAGTAGAGCCTCCAGAGAAGGAGGAACACAGAGCAAGGCCTGGCAGCATAGTAGAAAGACACTGAGTTAACTCATTGCACAGGCAAGTTCCACAGGGTGGAGCTGCCCTAAATACTAGAGGCCTCTTGGTAATTGGTCAGGGACACATTAGACAGGTGCGCCCTGATTCCATAAGAACCAGAGAGTTCTGGTGCCGCCCTCCTATGCACACAGCCAGGAAGCATGCAGAGAGCAGGCAGAAAGCAAGAGACACTGAACATGGAGCCGGCAGGAACAGAAATCACAACATGACCTGGAGAAGTGAGTAAGATGGTGTGTGAGGGATGGGAGGCCATGTGTGATGCTGGCAGAGTTGTTTCAATAATGAATTGAGGGTGGGGGTTGGGAGAGGTAAATAATGGTAAATTGAGGGTGGGGAGAACAAATGATGATGAATTGAGGGTGGGGGGAGAGCAGTTTATAATGAATAGAGGGAGAGGGTTGGGGTGGGATAGAGAGAGGACATTACTTGAAATGAAATGGGGCAGATTGGGGCATGTAAATATAATGAATCGGGGGAAAGGCAGGCGTTGAGGATTCAGGAGTATGACTGGTATTGAATTGGGGAAAAGAGAACAAGGGCTAATTGATTTATATAATTATTAGGTGGGTAAAGTGACTATTTATAGCTAGTGGAGGCTCCGTGGTGGATTACAATTAATGATTGGCGAACTCAAACAGAAAAGTTTGGGTCCGTACCAAATACCTAGTGTCCGTGCACAGACCCCAAACACGGACTTCTCTAGGAAGTTTGTGTTACTGTTTCCTGCACTGTCATCTGTGTGACAGCGCGAGAAATACCGTCTCTGATCGGCGGTAAGTTTGATCCTGCAGATCAGTGCTCTGCGGTTCCCAAGCTGTTATGCCAATGGTAGGGCGTGAGCCAGCAGTATAAAAGTTACCGGCGGTCACAGGCATCCGCTGATGAGATTACTACTCTCATCATCGTACGCCCGCCTTCACTGATAGCAGTGAGAGCAGGTGTATGATGATGAGAGTGTTCACCAGCCGTATAATAAATAGATTCTATTTTTTTTTAAATGACGTGCGGTCCCTTTTTTTTTGACATCCTACACAGGCAAAACCAACAGCTGCTGGGTGCAGCCCTCAGCTGTCAGCGTTATCTTGGCTGGTTATCAAAAATAGAGGGGTCTCCACGCAGTTATTATTAATTATTTAAATAAATAATTTAAAAAAGCGGAGTAGGGTCCCCCCATTTTTGATACCCAGCCAAGCTAAAGCAGACAGCTTGGGCCTGGCAGTCTCAGACTGGGAGAAAGCTCTCACGCAGCGAGCGGTGATGTCAATGAGGTGACTGGGGTTCTTCAGATTTGAACTCTGGTGAACTTTCTCACATTAGCGCTACACACTGCAGGAGTGTTCTCACGCTCCTGTCTCAGTATTTTCTGGACGGCTTGCTGAGCAGTCACATCATGCCAGCGCTCAACAAACCACCCAGATTGCAGCAGAGCTCGACTTCTTCGTAGGACACATATGGATTATCCAATACTCTTTTTATGGTCTGCTCAGTGTGTTCAAACGAACGTGGAGAACAGTCACATCACTGATGTGACTGCTCTCCAAACCATTAGGATCATCGTGGGGCATGGATTATTTTGTCATTGATAAGGTGAGGAATATGGTGTTTTTCATTTTTAGTTTTAAAAAAATGGGTAAAAGAGGGTGGAGAGCTTTATTTCAAATAAAGGACTTCTTTTTTATTGATGTCTTTATTACAATTCTACTATGGGGTTAGTAATGGGGGTATCTTATAGGGCACGAAAATGTTGCCAATATGGGGCCCATAAATTTCTGTTGGCAGAACTGGTGGGAAGTAACAGATGTGGGCAATATGAAAATCACACCTGAAGCTGAAACCAAATAAAAAGGGGACTTGTTGAGATTGCATTGTGTGTCTGTATGTGCCACACTATGCATGGAGAACAGACAGAGGAAAAGAGAATTGTCTGAGGACTTGAGAACCAAAACTGTTAAAAAATATCATCAATCTTAAGGTTACAAGTCTATTTCCAGAGATCTTGATGTTCCTTTGTCCATGGTGTGCAAAATAACACATTTTCTGAGAGAAATACTGCATTAAGGCTAAGTTGACATTAGCGTTCAAGTCTGCAGCTCCGCTTATTTCCGCATGCGTCCTGCATCTTTAACATTGGGTGCGGATGCATTGTTTTGACATGCCCGCTGAAGGCAAGAAAATGCAACATGTTGCGTTCAGGAGGCACGTAAAAACAACGCATGTGGACGCATCCGCATACAATGCATGTCCCTGCGTACCCAATGTTAATGATAGGTACGCACGACTCGAACGCTAATGTGAACCTGGCCTAACAGTCATGGCCAACACTTTCGGCCATGACTGTATATGTGTATATATATTTATATAAATATTCAGGTAGTTCTCAAATAATTAGAATACCATCAAAAAGTTAATTTATTTCAGTTCTTCAATACAAAAAGTGAAACTCATATATTATACTAAATGG
Source organism: Ranitomeya imitator (assembly GCF_032444005.1). Lineage (NCBI taxonomy): Eukaryota > Metazoa > Chordata > Amphibia > Anura > Dendrobatidae > Ranitomeya > Ranitomeya imitator. Next base: position 492,215,155 of record NC_091283.1, on the reverse strand, counting down.
TGGCCCAATTCTAACGCATCGGGTATTCTAGAATATGCATGTCCACGTAGTATATTGCACAGCCCACGTAGTATATTGCCCAACCGCGTAGTATATTGCCCAGTCATGTAGTATATTGCCCAGTCACGTAGTATATTGCCCAGTCACGTAGTATATTGCCCAGCCACGTAGTATATTGTACAGCCACGTAGTATGTTGCACAGCCACGTAGTATATTGCCCAGTCAAGTAGTATATTGCCCAGTCACGTAGTATATTGCCCAGTTACATAGTATATTGCCCAGTCACGTAGTATATTGCCCAGTCACGTAGTATATTGCCCAGTCACATAGTATATTGCCCAGCCACGTAGTATATTGCCCAGTCACATAGTATATTGCCCAGTCACGTAGTATATTGCCCAGTCACGTAGTATATTGCCCAGTCACGTAGTATATTGTACAGCCACGTAGTATATTCCCCAGCCACGTAGTATATTGCCCAGTCACGTAGTATATTGCCCAGTCACGTAGTATATTGCCCAGTCACGTAGCATTATGCCCAGTCACATAGTATATTGCCCAGTCACGTAGTATATTGCCCAGTCACGTAGTATATTGTCCAGTGACGTAGTATATTGCCCAGCGACGTAGTATTCAGCACAGAGCCACACAGTATATTGCCCAGTCACGTAGTATATTGCCCAGTCACGTAGTATATTGCCCAGTCACGTAGTATATTGTCCAGTGACGTAGTATATTGCCCAGCGACGTAGTATTCAGCACAGAGCCACGCAGTATATTGCCCAGTCACGTAGTATATTGCCCAGTCACGTAGCATTATGCCCAGTCACATAGTATATTGCCCAGTCACGTAGTATATTGCCCAGTCACATAGTAAATTGCCCAGTCACGTAGTATATTGCCCAGTCACGTAGTATATTGCCCAGTTACGTAGTATATTGCCCAGTCACATAGTATATTGCCCAGTCACGTAGTATATTGCCCAGCCACGTAGTATATTGCCCAGTCACATAGTATATTGCCCTGTCACGTAGTATATTGCCCATCCACGTAGTATATTGCCCAGTCACGTAGTATATTGCCCAGTCATGTAGTATATTGTACAGCCACGTAGTATATTGCCCAGCCACGTAGTATATTGCCCAGGCACGTAGTATTTTGCCCAGTTACGTAGTATATTGTCCAGTGACGTAGTATTCAGCACAGAGCCATGTAGTATATTGCCCAGTCACGTAGTATATTGTCCAGTGACGTAGTATATTGCCCAGCGACGTAGTATTCAGCACAGAGCCACGCAGGATATTGCCCAGTCACGTAGTATATTGCCCAGTCACGTAGTATATTGCCCAGTCACGTAGCATTATGCCCAGTCACATAGTATATTGCCCAGTCACGTAGTATATTGCCCAGTCACGTAGTATATTGTCCAGTGACGTAGTATATTGCCCAGCGACATAGTATTCAGCACAGAGCCACGCAGTATATTGCCCAGTCACGTAGTATATTGCCCAGTCACGTAGTATATTGCCCAGTCACGTAGCATTATGCCCAGTCACATAGTATATTGCCCAGTCACGTAGTATATTGCCCAGTCACGTAGTATATTGTCCAGTCACGTAGTATATTGCCCAGCCACACAGTATATTGCCCAGTCACGTAGTATATTGCCCAGTCACGTAGCATTATGCCCAGTCACATAGTATATTGCCCAGTCACGTAGTATATTGCCCAGTCACGTAGTAAATTACCCAGTCACGTAGTATATTGCCCAGTCACGTAGTATATTGCCCAGTCACGTAGTATATTGCCCAGCGACATAGTATTCAGCACAGAGCCATGTAGTATATTGCCCAGTCACGTAGTATATTGTACAGCCACGTAGTATATTGCCCAGCCACGTAGTATATTGCCGAGTCATGTAGTATATTGCCCAGTTACGTAGTATATTGTCCAGTGATGTAGTATTCAGCACAGAGCCATGTAGTATATTGCCCAGTCACGTAGTATATTGTCCAGTGACGAAGTATATTGCACAGCGACGTAGTATTCAGCACAGAGCCACGCAGGATATTGCCCAGTCACGTAGTATATTGCCCAGTCACGTAGTATATTGCCCAGTCACGTAGCATTATGCCCAGTCACATAGTACATTAGAAAATCCGAAAAAATGCAGTCACTGAATCCAATAAAAATATATCTTTATTACAAACCAATAAAATAACATACAAAAAGGCCAAACAAATAGTGAAAATGGGGCCAGCAGATGGCAAAGCAAATGCCGCAGGCAACATGAAAAAAAGCAGTCGCCCAAGGTATGGTGACCCCGGCAAAAATCCAGAACCAGCCAGCTGGTGTATCAGGGCACATACCATACCACAAATCAACCACCCAATATCATAAAGGTATCAGCAGTGCTGTAACATGAGGTTACATGGTAACCCAGATAGTACACATAAGTGGGGTAGGAGATATGTGGACACCAAAATTACTGTGCATAATACCTGCTGGAGAGGGTCCGGACTGGTGCAGGGGACACGGGACACCCCGACGCGCGTTTCGGTGAATGTACCTTCCTCAGGGGGTGCATGGTGTCAAATGGGCAAGGACCGGTCATTTATACTATACCGCAGTAACCATCGCGCCATGCGGCGCAGCCTCCGTCCGCCTCGGCGTCCGTCCAGCAGACCCGGAAGTGCGTGGGTGCCCCACGCAAACCGGAAGTGCATGGCTATTGGCCGGGGCGGCAGGAGAGAGGCGGCGCATGCGCGCTACGTAAACCAGCATACGGCGGCCATTTGTAAACTGGGCAGAAGGACGGGCAAATCCAAATTGGACACAGACGAATAATAGAGATACCATAATGGCACAAACCTGACCACTGGAATTTATAATACATAGAATAATAATAATAATAATAACAAAACAAAATAAGAATAAGAGAAAAAAAGAAACACCACTAAATACTGATAAATTTACAAAGGATGAAACTAATAGTATAGCCTTAGTAGACATAATAATCACATTGTCCTCAGTACAATCTAAGCAGTAGAGTATATAACAGGCACAATAGTTATAGCTTAAGCATGGCAATAAGACCACATCAGGAAAAGACAAATAACAACTAAACACATTGTGAGAAGTCCATGATAATAATACCAGGGAGGTACAAATTCGTATAAGGTTTTCATATGTCCGCTTGTAGAGCCGCACGTCCTTCTTCATACTGTCAGTATGGTGAAAGCCGCCAACGTTCAAAATAAAATCGGATAACTACGGGTCCTAAATAAAAAATAAAGCAATTAAAATCAAATAAAACAACATGATGCTGGGAGGCAAAATGAGGCGCAACCATGCGACGACTACAGATAAGGAGCATAACTGATGTTTTCGTTCAAACCGGATGGGCATACTGTATTAAGTCGCCAAATCCAGCGTGTCTCAAGTTGGCCAAGGCGTTTAAATAGGTTCCCACCGCGAATATTGACATTCAAAGTGTCAATGCCGCGGACCCTAAAGAGCGAGCTATTACTTTGATGAAAGATTGCAAAGTGCCTAGGGATAGTCTTTAATAGGGATGTATCAGTCTGAGTAGCAGCCGCCTCAATCCCCAGGCCATGCTCCCTAATCCTAACCTTCAACTGTCTGGTAGTCATCCCGACGTAAATCAAGCCACATAGTATATTGCCCAGTCACGTAGTATATTGCCCAGTCACGTAGTATATTGTCCAGTGACGTAGTATATTACCCAGCGACGTAGTATTCAGCACAGAGCCACGCAGTATATTGCCCAGTCACGTAGTATATTGCCCAGTCACGTAGTATATTGCCCAGTCACGTAGCATTATGCCCAGTCACATAGTATATTGCCCAGTCACGTAGTATATTGCCCAGTCACGTAGTATATTGTCCAGTCACGTAGCATTATGCTCCCTAATCCTAACCTTCAACTGTCTGGTAGTCATCCCGACGTAAATCAAGCCACATAGTATATTGCCCAGTCACGTAGTATATTGCCCAGTCACGTAGTATATTGCCCAGTCACGTAGCATTATGCCCAGTCACGTAGTATATTGCCCAGTCACGTAGTATATTGCCCAGTCACGTAGCATTATGCCCAGTCACATAGTATATTGCCCAGTCACGTAGTATATTGCCCAGTCACGTAGTATATTGCCCAGTCACATAGTATATTGTCCAGTCACGTAGCCTTATGCCCAGTCACATAGTATATTGCCCAGTCACGTAGTATATTGCCCAGTCACGTAGTATATTGTCCAGTCACGTAGTATATTGCCCAGCCACGCAGTATATTGCCCAGTCACGTAGTATATTGCCCAGTCACGTAGTATATTGCCCAGTCACGTAGCATTATGCCCAGTCACATAGTATATTGCCCAGTCACGTAGTATATTGCCCAGTCACGTAGTATATTGTCCAGTCACGTAGTATATTGCCCAGCCACGCAGTATATTGCCCAGTCACGTAGTATATTGCCCAGTCACGTAGTATATTGCCCAGTCACGTAGCATTATGCCCAGTCACATAGTATATTGCCCAGTCACGTAGTATATTGCCCAGTCACGTAGTAAATTGCCCAGTCATGTAGTATATTGCCCAGTCATGTAGTATATTGCCCAGCGACATAGTATTCAGCACAGAGCCATGTAGTATATTGCCCAGTCACGTAGTATATTGCCCAGTGATGTAGTATATTGCCCAGTCACGTAGTATATTGCCCAGTCACGTAGCATTATGCCCAGTCACGTAGTATATAGCCCAGTCACGTAGTATATTGCCCAGTCACGTAGTATATTGCCCAGCAACATAGTATTCAGTACAGAGCCATGTAGTATATTGCCCAGTCACGTAGTATATTGCCCAGTGATGTAGTATATTGCCCAATCACGTAGTATTCAGCACAGAGCCACGTAGCATATTGCCCAGTCACGTAGTATATTGTCCAGCGACGTAGTATATTGCCCAGCGACGTAGTATTCAGCACAGAGCCACGTAGTATATTGACCAGTCACTTAGTATAGTGTCCAGCGACGTAGTATATTGCCCAGTCACGTAGTATATTGCCCAGTCACGTACTATATTGCCCAGTGACGTAGTATATTGCCCAGTGACGTAGTATGTTGCCCAGCGACGTAGTATTGAGCACAGAGCCATGTAGTATATTGCCCAGTCATGTAGTATATTGTCCAGCGACATAGTATATTGCCCAGCGACGTAGTACTCAGCCCAGAGCCACGTAGTATATTGCCCAGTCACTTAGTATATTGTCCAGTGACGTATTATATTGCCCAGTCACGTAGTATATTGCCCAGTGACGTAGTATTCAGCACAGAGCCACGTAGTATATTGCCCAGTCACTTAGTATATTGTCCAGCGATGTAGTATTTTGCCCAGTCATGTAGTATATTGCCCAGTCATGTAATATATTGCCCAGTCATGTACTATATTGCCCAGCGACATAGTATATTGCCCAGCGACGTAGTATATTGCCCAGCCACGTAGTATATTGCCCAGTCACGTAGTATATTGCCCAGCTACGTAGTATATTGCCCAGCGACGTAGTATATTGCCCAGTCACGTAGTATATTGGCCAGTCACGTAGTATATTGCCCAGTCACGTAGTATATTGCACAGCCCACGCAGTATTTAGCAGTGTGTGCACCATATCCCTGTTAAAAAAAATAATTAAAATAAAAAATAGTTATATACTCACCCCTGGGATCCAGCGAAGCTGTGTGTTGTGGCCGCCATCTTCCGTTCCCAGGATGCATTGCAAAATTACCCAGATGACTTAGCGGTCTCGCAAGACCACTAAGTCTTCTGGGTAAGTTCGCAATGCATCTCTGGGAACGGAAGATGGCAGCCGGCGCGAGCGCATCGTCTGACGACGGAAGGTGAGAATAGCAAGTTTTTTGTTTTTTTATTATTTTTAACATTAGATCTTTTTACTATTGACGCTGCCTAGGCAGCATCAATAGTAAAAACTTGGTCACACAGGGTTAATAGCAGTGGTTACGGAGTGCGTTATCCACGGCATAACACGGTCTGTTACCGCTGGCATTAACCCTGTGTGAGCGGTGACCGGAGGGGAGTATGGAGCGGGTGCTGACTGCGGGGAGTATGGAGCGGGGAGTATGGAGCGGGCGCCGGGGACACTGACTGCGGGGAGTATGGAGCGGGCGCCGGGGACACTGACTACGGGGAGTATGGAGCGGGCGGCGGGCACTGTGACTGCAGGGGAGTGGGGGAGGGACTAATCGAAATGTGCCCGTCGCTGATTGGTCACGGCAGCCATGACAGGCAGCTGGCGAGACCAATCAGCGACTTGGATTCTATGACAGACAGAGGCCACGACCAATGAATATCTGTGACAGGAAGAAGGACAGACAGAAAGACAGAAGTGACCCTTCGACAATTATATAGTAGATAGAGTCATTGCAAATAGAGTGATCTATTTCAAGTGTTTATTTCTGTTAATGTTGATGATTATGGCTTACTGCCAATGAAAACCCAAAAGTCATTATCTCAGTAAATTAGAATAATTAAGATAAAACAGATGCAAAGGCTTCCTAAGTGTTTAAAAAGGTCCCTAAGGGTACCGTCACACAGTGGCATTTTGATCGCTACGACAGCACGATTTGTGACGTTCCAGCGATATATCTGTGACGTTCCAGCGATCTCGCTGTGTCTGACACGCTCCTGTGATCAGGGACCCCGCTGAGAATCGTACGTCGTAGCAGATCGTTTGAAACTTTCTTTCGTTGTCTAGTGTCCCGCTGTGGCGGCATGATCGCATGGTGTAACAAAGGTGTGCACGATATTGTATACGATGTGCGCATAGTAACCAACGGATTCTACATCGCACATACGTCATGAAATTATCGCTCCAGCGTCGTACATTGCAAAGTGTGACAGCAGTCTACGACGCTGGAGCGATATTGTTATGATGCTGGAGTGTCACAGATCGTGCCGTCGTAGCGATCAAAATGCCACTGTGTGACGGTACCCTTAGTCTGTTCAGTAGGCTCCACAATCATAGGGAAGACTGCTGACTTGACAGATGTCCAGAAGGCAGTCAATGACACACTCCACAAGGAGGGTAAGCCACAAAAGATCATTGCCAAAGAAGCTTGCTTTTCACAGAGTGCTGAATCCAAGCATATTAATGGAAAGTTGAGTTGAAGAAAAAAGTGTCGTAGAAAAAGGTGCACAAGCAACCTGGACAACCGCAGCCTTGAAAGAATTGTTAAGAAAAGGCCATTCAAAAATTTTGGGGAGATTCACAAGGAGTGGACTGCTGCTAGAGTCACTGCTTCAAGAGTCACCACACACAGATGTATCCAGGACATGGGCTACAAGTGTCGCATTCCTTGTGTCAAGTCACTCATGACCAATAGACAACGCCAGAAGCGTCTTACTTGGGCCAAAGAGAAAAAGAACTGAACTGTTGCTCAGTGGTCCAAGGTGTTGATATTCTAATTTGTAAGGAGCACTTCTATGTATATGTATATATATATATATATATATATATATATATATATATATATATACAGTTATATGAAAAAGTTTGGGCACCCCTATTAATCTTAAGCTTAATGTTTTATAAAAATTGGTTTTCTTGCAACAACTATTTCAGTTTCATATATCTAATAACTGTTGGACACGGTAATGTTTCTGCCTTGACATGAGGTTTATTGTACTAACAGAAAATGTGCAATCTGCATTCAAACAAAATTTGACAGGTGCATAAGTATGGGCACCCTTATCATTTTCTTGTTTTAAATACTCCTACCTACTTTTTACTGACTTACTAAAGCACTTTTTTTGTTTTTATAACCTCATTGAGCTTTGAACTTCATAGCCAGGTGTATGCAATCATGAGAAAAGCTACTTAAAGTGGCCACATGCAAGTTGTTCTCCTGTTTAAATCTCCTCTGAAGAGTGCCATCATGGGCTCCTCAAAACAACTGTCTAATGATCTGAAAACAAAGATTATTCAACATAGTTGTTCAGGGGAAAAATGCAAAAATCTGTCTCAGAGATTTAACCTGTCAATTTTCACTGTGAGGAACATAGTAAGGAAATGGAAGAACACCGGTACAGTTCTTGTTAAGGCCAGAAGTGGCAGGCCAAGAAAAACATCAGAAAGGCAGAGAAGAAGAATGGTGAGATCAGACAAGGACAATGCTCAGACCACCTCCAGAGAGCTGCAGCATCAACTTGCTGCAGATGGTGTCACTGTGCATCGGTCAACTATACAACGCACTTTGCACAAGGAGAAGTTGTATTGGAGAGTGATGCGAAAGAAGCCGTTTCTGCAAGCACGCCACAAACAGAGTCAGCTGAAGTATGCAAAAGCACATTTGGAGAAGCCAATTTCTTTTTGGAAATAGGTCCTGTGGACTGATGAAACCAAGATTGAGTTGTTTGGTCATACAAAAAGGCGTTATGCACGGCGGCCAAAAAACACAGCATTCCAAGAAAAACACTTGCTACCCACAGTAAAATTTGGTGGAGGTTCCATCATGCTTTGGGGCTGTGTGGCCAATGCCGGCACCGGGAATCTTGTTAAAGTTGAGGGACGTATGGATTCCTCTCAGTATCAGTAGATTCTTGACAATAATGTTCATGAATCAGTGACAAAGTGAAAGTTATGCAGGGGATGGATCTTTCAGCAAGACAATGATCCAAAACACCACTCCAAATCTACTCAGGCATTCATTCAGAGGAACAATTACACTGTTCTGGAATGGCCATCCCAGTCCCCAGACCTGAATATCATTGAACATCTGTGGGATCATTTGAAGAGGGCTGTCCATGCTCGGCGACCATCAAACTTAACTGAACTGGAATTGTTTTGTAAAGAGGAATGGTCAAAAATACCTTCATCCAGGTTCCAGAAACTCATTAAAAGCTACAGGAAGCGACTAGAGGCTGTTATTTTTGCAAAAGGAGGATCTACTGAATATTAATGTCACTTTTCTGGTGCGGTGCCCATACTTATGCACCTGTCAAATTTTGTTTGAATGCAGATTGCACATTTTCTGTTAGTATAATAAACCTCATTTCAAGGCAGAAACATTACTGTGTCCAACAGATACAGTTAGGTCCATATATATTTGGACAGAGACAACATTTTTCTAATTTTGGTTATAGACATTACCACAATGAATTTTAAACAAAACCATTCAGATGCAGTTGAAGTTCAGACTTTCATCTTTCATTTGAGGGTATCCACATTAAAATTGGATGAACGGTTTAGGAGTTTCTGCTCCTAAACAGGTGCCGCCCTTTTTTTAAAGGGACCAAAAGTAATTGGACAGATTCAATAATTTTAAATAAAATGTTCATTTTTAGTACTTGGTTGAAAACCCTTTGTTGGCAATGACAGTCTTGAACTCATGGACATCACCAGACGCTGTGTTTCATCCTTTTTGATGCTCTGTCAGGCCTTCACTGCGGTGGTTTTCAGTTGCTGTTTGCTTGTGGGCCTTTCTGTCTGAAGTTTATTCTTTAGCAAGTGAAATGCATGCTCAATTGGGTTGAGATCATGTGACTGACTTGGCCATTCAAGAATATTCCACTTCTTTGCTTTAATAAACTCCTGGGTTGCTTTGGCTTTATGTTTTGGGTCATTGTCCATCTGTAGTATGAAACGACGCCCAATCAGTTTGGCTGCATTTGGCTGGATCTGAGCACACAGTATGGCTCTGAATACCTCAAAATTCATTTGGCTGCTTCTGTCCTGTGTCACATCATCAATAAACACTAGTGACCCAGTGCCACTGGCAGCTATGCATGCCCAAGCCATCACACTGCCTCCGCCATGTTTTACAGATGATGTGGTATGCTTTGGATCATGAGCTGTACCACGCCTTCACCATACTTTTCTCTTTCCATCATTCTGGTAGAGGTTGATCTTGGTTTCATCTGTCCAAAGAATGTTCTTCCATAACTGTGCTGGCTTTTTTAGATGTTTTTTAGCAAAGTCCAGTCTAGCCTTTTTATTCTTGATGCTTATGAGTGGCTTGCACCGTGCAGTGAACCCTCTGTAGTTACTTTCATGCAGTCTTCTCTTTATGGTAGATTTGGATATTGATACGCCTACCTCCTGAAGAGTGTTGTTCACTTGGTTGGCTGTTGTGAAGGGGTTTCTCTTCACCATGGAGATAATTCTGCGATCATCCACCACTGTTGTCTTCCGTGGGCGCCCAGGTCTTTTTGCATTGATGAGTTCACCAGTGCTTTCTTTCTTTCTCAGGATGTACCAAACTGTAGATTTTGCCACTCCTAATATTGTAGCAATTTCTCAGATGGGTTTTTTCTGTTTTCGCAGCTTAAGGATGGCTTGTTTCACCTGCATGGAGAGCTTCTTTGACCGCATTTTCACTTCACAGCAAAACCTTCCAAATGCAAGCACCACACCTCAAATCAACTCCAGGCCCTTTATCTGCTTAATTCAGAATGATATAACGAAGGGATTGCCCACACCTCTCTATTGAAATAGCCTTGGAGTCAATTGTCCAATTACTTTTGGTCCCTTTAAAAACAGGGTGGCCCATGTTAAGAAGCTGAAACTCCTAAACCCTTCATCCAATTTTAATGTAGATACCCTCAAATGAAAGCTGAAAGTCTGAAATTCAACTGCATCTGAATTGTTTTGTTTAAAATTCATTGTGGTAATGTCTATAACCAAAATTAGAAAAATGTTGTCTCTGTCCAAATATATATGGACCTAACTGTATATGAAACTGAAATAGCTGTTGCAAAAAAAACAATTTTTTATAAAACATTAAGCTTAAGATTAATAGGGGTGCCCAAACTTTTTCATATAACTGTATAACTATATATATATAAATATATATATATACACAGCTCAGGCAAAAATTAAGAGACCACTGCAAAATTTTCAGTTTGTCTGATTTTTTTCTTTATAGGTATATTTTTGAGTAAAATGTAAATGGTTCTGTTGTTCTATAAACTACTGACATCATGTCTCCGAAGTTCCAAGCAATAAATTTTGTATTTATTTTTTTGAACATGAGAAATGGTCAACATAACAAAAAAAACATTGCTTGCAGACCTCAAATAATGCAAAAAAAAAACAAGTTCAGAATCATTTAGAAACAACGCTATTTTTTTTAACTCAGGAAGAGTTCAGAAATCAGTATTTTGTGGAATAACCATGATTTTTAATCTTAGCTTTCATGCGTCTTGGCATGCTTTCCAACAGTTTTTCACACTGCTTTTGGGTGACCTTATGGCACTCCTTGTACAAAAATGTAATATCCACCAAAAAAAAACCATAGACCTCTAAAAACTGACCTTTATTTGAAATATTTAAAAAGGTATATCACATAATAGTAGTTATCCAAAGAGTGCAACAATTTACAAAATTAAAGTAGGAGGGGAATGATAACTTAACTAGGGCTAATCTCTTCCTAGACTGACCCTAGATCCGCCTTTCCTACCAGCGGAGGTTGACATCCTAGTTTGTTGACTTAATGGCGCCCCCTGCTCAACGTCGGTAGCCCTAAAGGCCCTCGTGCACCCTAAAAAAACTTACACTAAATATACACAAAAAGCACACACATACAAGGAAGTACCCAATGTGACAATTATCTCGTAGTGCCAAGAGAAATATTGCAACCAAAATGGGTAGGACAAAAATGACTTGTATCAAATGATAGGGCCAAAGTCTGTAATACTAATAACAATATTTTAAACTGCAATTTAGGACCAAAGATTCAGAGATAATTAGCTGAAGAAATGCCCTATATCTAATAATAGGGCCAAAGTCTGTAGTGCTAATGGTAATATTTTAAACTACAGTTTCAGGTGATAGAATCAAGCCACTATTCCTTTTGCACCGTACCCTTAAAGTTCAGATAGTTTTGTAATATAACATTCCTTGTCAGATAACCTGTATATCAAATAATGAATGCCTGATCAAGCAGTGGCAAATGCCGCATTTAAAATCTCTATTGTACAATGTCCATGCACATTCTTTGTCAAATGACCTATTGTGGATGCCCGATCAGGCAGTGACAGATGCTAAATTTCAATAACTCTATTGCACAGTGCCCATCAAGTAATCATATATCATAACTGCATGACCAAAAGAAAAAGAAAACAGGAGGGTACTGACAGTTTGAAAAAAATGAAAAATTCAAAGATATCACAAATAAATCAGTGGTCTCATTTCACTGCTGATTAAACAGACCAATACATGGGTATAAAATCAAATTGTTTCAAAAGAAGTTTCCACCAAATTGTCGTACTTATCAGCCATTGTTCAGCTCCCTCTATTTCCCAACACGTTTCCCCCTTAAGATGAAAGGGTTCATCAAGGGACTTAGAGTTGCGGCTTCAATATTCCCTCTGGCCGTTGTCAATGCTGTGTGCGGCAGAGTCCAGGTATCGGCGCCAAGATTTTATAGCACGCGCCGTCCTTAGATAGTGTTCTCACTTCCGCCGCCATGAATGCTGGATAAGTACATGGAACACAAGCTGCGTTCCACCACTGTCATGTGACCGCGACGTCTTTGAAGGTCCTTCACTCACCGCATTCTAAGGAACAGAGGGAGACGCTAGCAGCGGTGACAGCCAGGGCCCGTCCGAGGGTGAGTATATACATGTTTTTTATTTTTATTCTTTATTTTTTACATGAATATGGATCCCAGGGCCTGAAGGAGAGTCTCCTCTCCTCCAGACCCTGGGAACCACACGCCGAAATGCAGGATCGCTCCCTGCACACGCCGTACCCGGCGTATAAGACGACCCCCGACTTTTGGGACAATTTTTGGGGGTCAAAAAGTCGTCTTATACGCCGGAAAATATGGTATGTAGGTTGAAACACGGTCATTAATGATGGGCAGCATGGTGGCTCAGTGGTTTTCACTGTTACGCTGCGTTCCTTGACTCAAATCCCACCAAGGAAAATATCTGCAAAGGGTTTCTATGCTCTCCCTGGGTTTAATTCACCTCTCAAAAGGTACTCTGTTAGGTCTCTCCCAGTCAAATGTTTGAAAGCAGACTCAGGTTTCAAGATGTGCTGTTCAAGCACTTTTGAAGAAGCACCAAGAAATCGGCAACTTTGAGAACCATAGATGCAATCGTCGGCCAAGGAAACTTCGTGCAGCAGATAAGATGCATCATGCTTCCCTTCAAAATCGGAAGATGTCTATCAGTAACTATCAGCTCAGAACTGGCAGCAGCCAGTGAGACCCAGATATACCCATCTTTTCTTTGGCAAAATCTCGCCAAAAGTGGTTTTCATGGGGACATGGAAACAAGGCTAAGACTCAACTATGCATGAAAACATGTCTACTGGGGTGCATAAAAATGGCAGCAGTTGCTCTGGAATAATGAGCCCCAAAAAATAAATGTTTGGCTTAAACAGAAGGTAGCTTGTTCACCGAAGGGCTGAAAAGCAGAACAATTTTGCGTTAAGAAGAACGATGAGTCCTGAAAGTGACACATTTCCACAGCTTCAGAGTGGCTGCTTACTTTACACCACTTGGCCCAATGGTTCACATTGTGTTTGGGGAGGTAAGGCTTGCATGCAGCTGCTCGGCCATGAAAACCCATGCCATAAAGCTTCCAATGCACAGTTTTTGAGTTGATAATAAAACCAGGTTTGGTCTCTTTAGTTATGGAATCAGCAGAGTTTTGGTGATTTTCATGCACTATGCTCCTCAGCACTCTTTGACCCTGCTCTGTAGCTTTACTTGGTCTCCACTTTGTGGCTGAGTTGCTTTGGTTCCTATATTCTTCCACTTTCCAATAAGACCACTCAGTTCATCCTGGAATATTTAGGAGAGTAGAAATTTAATGGACTGATTTGTTACACCAGTGACCCCTGGTACCAGTGAGACTTTAGAATGAGCCATTCTTTCACAATTTTTTTTTGTTAGTAAAGGCAGACGACATGGTGAGGGGCCAGATATTATGCACCCGTCAAAATGAGACTCAATTAGGAACTCAAATTCAATGGCTAAAATGTGAATCCTATTACTTTTGTCCATATAGTGTGTATATATGTGTATTTACTCTATACTAAAGTCGTATGAGGTTTTAAGTATACCCCACCAGATGGAGTGCATCTTATTCGAATCACTGTAATGAGGGACTAGCATAATGAAATAATAGATGGATGTAATGTAGGGAAGTCCAAAAACAAAAGGGAGCATAGCTTCCCTTTAGAATTAGCCACGTGAAGGCTGTGATTGTGTCAGGAACCAAGGCAGACCAAGCATTCTTCAAGAAAGGGGGGAGGAGAGGGGAGCTGCAGCCACCTCATCTTAAAATACTTTCATATACTATGATGCGTGGCAGGCACAGCCTATCCTTTCAGTTGGCTCCGATAGGAGACACCTCTGAGAACAACAGTCAACTATAAGAAAGACATTAAATGAGAATCATGCACTGTCTACCGCTGATTAATAATTAAGAGCATTGAAGTTTCTTGGAGCTATTTGGAAACTTTTTCTTTCTGAAATCCAACCTCAGGCCAAGAAGTAAAAATATGCTTAATATTTGCCCAAATTCAGCACGCCTGTCCCCCCTCCTTCCCAAAGTCAAGTCTTAAAGCCACAAGGAATAGTCGGTAGAAGCCTGTAGGCTTCCGCAGGTCGGAGCTTGTCTTCAGCGACTTGTCTCCTGGAAAATTGTGGTAAGGGAGTTGGAGCTAAAGACAGAGGACTTCTCTGTGTAACACCTGTGATATTCTCCCTCATTGTGGTCCCCCTACCCTCAGTTTATGTACTGAAGATGTACTGAGAGTGGGTCTGGCTGCAAAAAATGGAATAACTTGGGAATCCTATTGTACGGGTATGGGCACTGTGTCTGTCTTTAGGATGCTCCTCTTTAGGTGCTCCAGTCACAGAAATTAGGCAATAGCCCACACATCCCGTCCTGTACAAGATTAGTGCTGTTTTAGATAATAAAAACCTCTTTTTCGGATCATGATCAACCTGTTCAATCAATCATGTACCAAGCTTTTTATGATTGGTTTTCTACCAACAAATTGGTAGTTGGGGTTTAAATTGGTATATGCCTGGATTTACACACCAGCAGACAAAACAGCTGGCAATTGAAAGAAGTTGCCCTGTTCTTCTACTTACTGGGTAATGTGAACATGCCCAAGTCTCCCACTCCATCGCGAGCAGGAACAGGAACCAGAAATAGGAACATGGTACAGTGAACAGGAAAGCAGTCTGATGAACACAGGTTGGAAGATCTTAACCCAATGCAAGAGCATAGCTAGAGCATGGACACTTTTGGGGCATCTTGAGTGTAGCTTTAGAGTTTGAAACAGGCTGTAACTTAGGATACGATCAAGGGAAGGAGTGTAAAAGTTTTTTCACTTTTTATATGTGTATTATAGTATAAAAATTGGGTAAATTGAGGAGCTAGGAGTACTTATCTGGGTATTCGTCGTCTTCCTATTAGTTGATGAAGAAGAATTCACCAATAACACTCATGTATCATTAAACCAGCATTAATGTGTGTTATTATTATTATACATTTTTTCCATGGCGCTTTACATGTGAAAAGGGGGCAAATATAGACAAATACAATAAACATGAGCAAAAAACAAGGCACTTACAGTTACAGAAGGAGGGAGGACCCTGCCCGCAAGGGCTCACAGTCTGCAGGAGATGGGTGAAGATACACTAGAAGAGGGTAGATCTGGTATCTGTACAGTACAAGTGCATATTGAGTTAGGGACTTTCAAAAACCTGTCTTGTGTGGGCTCCAAAATTATTCCTTATAGTGCTCTACATATATGATTTTCCTAATTTTCCCAAGAAGCTAAATAGTATGTAAAATTCCTATAGAAACACCATTTTTGTCTGATTTCATTCCCTGCAATGTATAGCCATGGACAAATGCTCAATGTATTCCTCTATAGGATAAATATGCATATTTGACTGCTCATGCTGCTAGGGCAGCTGTTTTTAAGGGAATTTGTCACCTGATTAATTTTGCCTGAAGCACCTAATGTGTTTATAGGGATAGAACTGTCAGTCATTGGGATTGGGGAGGGGAGAAGTTGCCAAGGACCTGCCTCGGACTAGTTATTTGAGAAGTCTGGTCCCCGTCTGGCTTTTCAAAGTATGTGATCTCTGAAGAGCTGCAGTGTTCCAGTGTGAAACACACACAGCTGCAATAGTGCACACTGTGTGTGGGGCTCATACTCATATACAGCATGAGCCCCAGTCTCTCACCATACTGAATGAGGCCCCACACAGCATCCCATATACTGCATGAGGCCCACACAGCCTCCCCATATACTGATTGAGCTCCACACAGCCTCTCCATATATTGCATGACAGTATACAGCCTTCCCATAGCCTCACCATGTGCAGCATGTCACCCCCATAGCCTCCCCATGTGCAGCATTATACCCCCATAGCCTCCCCATGTGCAGCATGATACCCCCATAGCCTCCCCATGTGCAGCATGACACCCCCATAGCCTCCCTGTGTGCAGCATGACACCCCCATAGCCTCCCCATGTGCAGCATGACACCCCATAGCCTCCCTGTGTTCAGCATGACACCCCATAGCTTCCCCATGTGCAGCATGTCACCCCTATAGCCTCCCCATGTGCTGCATGAAACCCCCATAGTGCTGCGTATCACCTCCATAGAATCCCCATGTTCACCCCGTAGAATCACTATGTTCACCCCATAGAATCCCCATGTTCACCTCATAGAATGTCCACGATAACCCCATAGAATCCCCATGTTCACCCCCATAGAATCCCCATGCTCATACACATGAAAAACAAACACCACATACTCACCTCAGTCCCGCTCCCAGGCTCCCTGCTTCTGCTTCTGTCTCCGATGCGCTGACTCTCCGGCAGTACAGAGCTGATGCGATGACAGCCAATATTCCTTGAATGCAGTGAAAATTCTTCAAAGGTGTAAAAAAATCATACCAAGAAGAATAATTTCCAACTTTATTCTGACCCATAATCTATGCAAATTGAGTGAGAATCAAACTAAAATCATGATGGGGGGTAAGGAATAAGAAAATTAATAATGTGGTTGCATAAGTGTGAACACACGCTTATAATAATAATAATCTTTATTTTTTACATAGCGCTGATGGAGCGCCCCCAAGGGCAGCGGGGTACTCGGTACCGAGTCCTTCGGTTCACAGGGGATGTCACGGTGGCTGACCTGGTCCGCGGCCCTGGGACGTTCGTGAAAAAAGGGAAAGGTCTTTAAAGGGATATGATCGTGATGCCACATGTGGTATTCGGTCAGGGTGACCGACGCTGCTTTAAGGGGTCCGCTGGGGTGATGTTATGGCAGCTAGATGGTATACCTTCCCACAGGTGAAGTATGTCCCCAGGGCTTCCCAGTGTGTAGATGGTGGATGGTGAGAAGTGCAGTGAAGAACGAGGACACAAGGTTGCAGTCTCTTTACCTTTTACTGAAGGCTTCAGCATCCACAGTCCAGAGCACCAGATCACAGGGCAGGCAGAGTCCGGCCGGTTTGGAGGCAAATCCAGAATCCCCTTGTCCAGGTAGAAATCAGTAGCCTTCCTCTAGCGCCGTGGTGTTGTAGTCCCTTACTGCCAAGCTTCTCATAAGGTCCTCACAGATGTTGTAGATGTTATGTCTCTCTCTCTGTCCCCCAGATGGATAGGACAATCCCGTATGACCGGTGGCTTGAGGTGTTTTACAGGGACTCTATCATGCCCCAGCCTCTAAGGGGTGCCACCTTGCCTCCTGGGTGCAGGGGCGGGCAGGTAACGTGAAATTATCTGTCCTGCCGGTCTCTGGAGCAAGGCATAAAGGATCGTTGCTCCCTCGGTGTTCCGGCTACCAGGATCCTGCGCCTCAGAAGGAGGCAGCCTATGTAGGGCGGTTCCCCTCCTGGTGTCCACTCCTTTGCTACGACTTCTTCACCCTCTCTACAATCCAGTTCTCCTTCAGTGTCTCTTTCTAGAAGCTGCAGCTCTCAGGGCATGCACAGCTCCATGTCCTTCTGTCTCGATCTCTGACAGGATCCCACCCCTGTCAGGGACCAACTACCTGAGCGAGGCTTAGCCAGCAACTAACTCACTTCCTCCCCAGGCAACCAGTTTTACCTAAGTGTGAGGAGTGCTCTAGTTAATAGGAGCAGAGCTCCCCCAGGCGGCCTGGAGTATGAAATGTGTTGCATGTTTGTGATACCTGGATTCAGTTGTCCTTCTTTGCCTCCAAACGTAACATCACTCCCCCCTAGAGGAGAATGATATTACTGCAACGACCAGGACCCTGGGGCGCTGCACTAACATATTCCGCAGCGCTTTACAGTTTGCACACATTATCATCACTGTCCCCAATGGGGCTCACAATCTAAATTTCCTATCAGTATGTCTTTGGAATGTGGGAGGAAACCGGAGAACCCGGAGGAAACCCACGCAAACACGGAGAGAACATACAAACTCTTTGCAGATGTTGTCCAGGGTGGGGCTTGTCCAGCGCTGCAAAGCTTAAGTGCTATCCACTGAGCCACCGTGCTGCCCCTTTATAATTTGGGACGTGATTGTGTTTGTCAGAATTGACCAATCACATTTACACTTATGCTACATAGTAGTCAGTACACAGCTGCCATCATGTACAGTGATTCTGATTAACCTCAAATAAAGTTTAGCTGTTCTAGTAGGATTTTTCGGATATTTTCTTAGTTGAATTTTACAGCAAAATACATGGTTCATAAACAGCTTACAACACAGCAAAGGGACCTCATTTATTGAAAGTTATCAGTTAGAAGGGTAAAACAAATATTCCAGGGTATTAAAGAAGATGAAGATATTAAAGATGGTCATCAAGAAATTACCTAAATTTGGCACAAACTTGACATTACCTAGAACTGGACGTCCCCCAAGAATTTACCGTGTATACTCGAATATAAGCAGACCCGAGTATTAGCCGAGGCACCTAAATATGCCACGAAAAACTGGGAAAACTTATTGGCTTGAGTATAAGCCGGGTATGCGTTGTTCTCTCATTCCTATCCTGGTATGCATGACTCCCAATCCCTGTCCTTGTTTTGCATGGCTCCCTGTCCCTGTATGCATGGCTCCTTATCCCCTATCCTTGTATGCATGGCTCCCCATCCCTGTCCTTGTATGCATGGCTCCCCATCCCTGTATGCATGGCTCCTTATCCCCATCCTTGTATGCATGGCTCCTTATCCCCTATCCCTATATGCATGGTTCCTGTAAAAAAACAAAACACATCCTACTTACCTTCCCTGCGTGCCTTCACTGCATCTCATTCCGGCGCCTGCAGCTCTTCCTGAATATTCAATCCACGTCTATGAGAGTGGAGAGATGTGAATATTCATAACCTTAATGAGCAGGGGATAAGTGATCGCTTGGCAGGAAGAGCTGCTGGCACCGACCAGAATGAGATGCAGCTGAAGAGAGGAGAGCCAGGCTAACGGTCTCGCTTGCGTGTCTGGGCTGGAACTATCAGGGCTGATTTCTGACTGGAGCAGTCTAGGACACCTGACTGATGGGGGTGGGTCTGATTTAACTAGCAGTGCGCGGGAAGATGGGACACTTGGTGGAGAATGAGCTTGTGAGCAGAGAGACGGTTGACTCCCTCCAGAGGGATCTTCCAGCCACCTTCCTCCAGTGCACAGAGACTGATAAGTTAACCTTTTGTTACCTGCTGTATTTGTCTTTCCCTCATCGGCAAATTCATATCCTTTCCCCCCTGCTTATTCCAACACTGCTTTATGTAAAGAACGTGTTAACCCTTGCTCTGTCTCCTGTGTGTCACTGCATCCTACGCACCTGCTAGCATCCTACACTTGGCGTAGTCGGCAGGATGTAGTCCAATAGCATGCAGGCGGCAGACCAAGCAGTTGGGGGTGGTCCCAGGACCAGCCTTTCCCTGGGGGCCATGCTGAGTAATTTGCCCAGGGAGCAGCTCTATGCTGTGGAGCTGGACTGAAAGCATTAGAGGCATGATGAGAATGCACCCCATGACCTGGAGGCTGAGGTGGCTATTTTGGCACTGGACGGAGAAGCCAGGGATTCAGTGATGTTACGACCCCCCCCCCCGAGACCGAGATACCTTTAATAAAGTGTTGCAGATCTTGGAGGAAACTCACGAAGACCCCACAGACGTAGGGGAATTGAGAACACGTATTTTTAGTAGAATGCAGAGGGAGGGGGAGACTGTAACCCAATATATGAATGCATTGCAAGAGCTGCACACTGCGATTATTAGAAAATACGGCATGGCAGTAAGACCCACAGAAATAATGTGATGGGACCTCCTAGTGACTGGTTTGCGAGATGTGCTGACAAAACAAACCCTGTGAGAACGTGTATGGGTAAACCCCCAATTGAGTTTCCCTGAAGTAGGGAGTGAGGCACGCATGTGTGAACAGGAGCAGGGGGTGACCGTACCAGTGGGGAAGGTTCAGAGCAAGGGGGTGTCTGTAAATGCCATTGCTGAACCCCAATGGGTGGAAGAAATGAGGAGAGAACTTGTGAGTGTGAAAGTAGAACTGGCTGACATAAAGAAGAAAACAGAGGCTATTAGTAATTCTTCAGAGAGTAGGGAAGGCCCAGAGCCCCGCCGTGACTCCAGAATGTTTTGCCGGCCGAGGCTCATCACCTGTTACAACTGCGGAGCGAGCGGACACATCAAACAGGAGTGCACTCGCCGAGGAAGAGGAACGTCTCGCTGCCCGTTAAAATAGAAGGCTCCGAGCCGGGGGGATGCCGCCCGGAGTGAGAACAGGTGAGGAAGAGTAGTGGAAGTCCCGCAAGTTTAATGTCAACATGCCCCTTGATATGGGCAGAAATGGATGGACGTGCAGTGCGATGCCTGGTGGACACGGGCTTGCAAGTGACAACGATGTCAGAAGTTTACTTCCGGCGACATTTTCCCGGAGCAAAACGGACTGAATGGGGTCCTGTGATAAAGTTAATGGCGGCCAACCAACTGCCTATCAAGGACGCAGGGGTGGTATGGATGCAAGTGTCTATCTGTGGGATAGACCTGGGACAGAAAGGCGTGGTACTGACACAAGGAGAAGTGAGTAATGGACCAGCTGTCACCTTGGGGATGAATGTGCTGAAGGAGTTTAGAAGCCTTCTCATCTGGGAGCCCTGTAACAAGACTCTAAAACAGTTGGGCCCACATACACCACAGAGAAGAAATTTTCAACAACTTGCACGAGTGGCAAAAGTACAGGAGTCTAGCTGTGAGGGAGGAGTGTTAGGAAAGGTAATCATCCCGGCCTCCACCAAAATCGTTCTTCCACCAGGACAAACAGTACTGTCCCTGCCGGTTCGTGCCTGTGTCCCCCTGGAGGGGGTTGAGGTCCAAACTGAATCAACTTCTCCAGAACAACTACCCATGGGACTCTTAGTGGCACATACATTAGCCGTTGTACGAGAAGGGACTGTTTGCAGATTTTGCAGACCGTCCACATGAGGGACAGCAACAAATAAGTTCACTCATGTTTTGAAAATAATATTAACTGCACTAAATAACACGTTTTCACACTATCCCCTTAAATCCTATTATGTGGTTATTTATCCCATTATGAGTAGTGTTGAGCATTCCGATACCGCAAGTATCGGGTATTGGCCGATACTTGCAGTATCGGAATTCCGATACCGAGATCCGATATTTTTGTGATATCGGATATCGGTATCGGATCAATAGGGATGTGTAAAATAAAGAATTAAAATAAAAAATATTGATATGCTCACCTCTCAGGCGGCCCCTGGACATCACGCTGCTAACCGGGAGGCTTCTTTGTTTAAAATGCGCGCCTTTAGGACCTGCGAAGGACGTCCCGGCTTCTGATTGGTCGCGTGCCGCCCATGTGACCGCCACGCGACCAATCAGAAGCCGTGACGTCATTCGCAGGTCCTCAATTCCTAGAATTAGGAGTTTAGTGAATGAGAATGACGTCGCGGTTTCTGATTGGTCGCCTGCCGCCCATGTGACCGGCACGCGACCAATCAGAAGCCGCGACGTCATTCTCATTCACAAAAACTCCTAATTCTAGGAATTGAGGACCTGCGAATGACGTCGCGGCTTCTGATTGGTCGCGTGCCGGTCACATGGGCGGCACGCGACCAATCGGAAGCCAGGACGTCATTCGCAGGTCCTAAAGGCGCGCATTTTAAACAAAGAAGCCTCTCGGTTAGCAGCGTGATGTCCAGGGGCCGCCGGAGAGGTGAGCATATCAATATTTTTTATTTTAATTCTTTATTTTACACATCCCTATGGATCCCAGGGCCTGAAGGAGAGTTTCCTCTCCTTCAGACCCTGGGAACCATGAGAATACCTTCCGATACTTGATGTCCCATTGACTTGTATTGGTATCGGATATCGGTATCGGCGATATCCGATATTTTTCGGGTATCGGCCGATACTATCCGATACCAATACTTTCAAGTATCGGACGGTATCGCTCAACACTAATTATGAGTAATATAGATTATGTTTAGAAATTACAGCTTAGTGGGCCACATGACTATCTAAAATGTCAATAAACTTGTGGATCCAATGTGTGCAATGTCCTTATACATTATTATTGTTTGTCATTGCAGTGGAAGATGTTATGAGACGCTGGTGCAGCATCTGCGACCAATACCTGCGGGAACGCCAGCAGCGGGCCTGGAGTGGTGATGCAGCACCGACCAAGGGGAAATACATTTATTTTGACAGCCTGGCATTTCTGGCTCCCATTACGGATCTCAGACCATAAGTACATACATCACACCACATTACACATATGCTTTTTAGGGTCATATGTCTAAATTTTAATTTTTGAAATAAAATTTCCTAACAGAGCTCACTCCAACCTCACTGAGAGGGAGACAGGGTCGGATTCTGAGGCCATTATTGATCCTGTCGCGAAAAGTGAAGAGGTGGCTGGCCCATCTTCTCAGCCTTCCAGCTGCATTACCCAAGCACCACCTGAACCAGCACCAGTAGCTTAAACAGGAACATACAGGAACAGAACATTACCATTGTTCCCAGGAGTGTGGTGCCCCGAGTAATGAACCCACCTGAGGAAGTAATACCCTCCAAAGCAGTACAGCTGAAAATACAACCTGGAGACCCTTGGACTGTGGCAGTGAACTACATCTCAGTACCAGAACCTTATTACATCAAAGAGGGCCGACCCATATTGGAACAAATGCGGGCCGAGTTGACCGAACTCACACCTACCCAGGTACAACAGGTAGAAGCTATGCTGGGGAGGTATAAAGATGTTTTTGCTCTCCACAAAGATGACTTTGGCTGCATCACAGCCATTATGCACGAAATACCAACTGGAAGCACCGCACCTATAAGGGAGCATTACCGACAGATTCCCCCACAGTTATACCAGGAAGTGAAGATCATGCTGAACCAGATGTTGCAAGCTGTCATCATTAGAGAGAGCCAGAGTCTGTGGGCTGCCCCAATTGTGTTAGTGCAGAAGAAGGAAGGTACCCTACGTTTTTGTGTGGTTTACAGAAAACTCAACGCCTGTACCGTGAGACTCATCCCCATTGCCCAGGATTGAAGAGTCCCTATCCGCTCTGGGAAAAGCCAGGTTCTTCTCTACATTGGACCTTGCCAGTGGCTACTGGCAAGTACCCGTGTCTGAACAAGATCAAGCAAAGACAGCCTTTATTCTTTCCATGGGCTTGTACGAGTTCAATCGTATGCCGTTCGGCTTAACCAACGCTCCCGGAACTTTTCATCGTCTCATGGAAAGGTGCCTAGGAGACTTGAATTTTGAATCCACGCTCATTGAAGACAAAAGTGAAAGAGGCCTGTCGTACATGTCGTACATGTGAACTGACTAAGCCGCCGGAGCAGAGAGCTCCCATCCAGTCCATCGTAACCTCCGCTCCTCTAGAACTCTTAACAAAAGACTATCTGACCATTAGCCCAGCCCATCAGGGATATGAGCATTGCTTAGTGATGGTGGATCACTTTACAAAGTTTGCTGTGGTGACTCCAACTCGAGACCAGACTGCAAAGTCCGCTGCATATGCAATCTGCAAGAACTTCATCCAACCCTATGGGTGTCTGAAGAGGATCCATTCTGATCAGGGAGCCTGTTTTTTAGGAAGAGTCATGGATGAGCAACATCGCCTATATCGGACCGACAAGTCTCGTACTACTCCATACCACCCTCAGGGTAATGGCGCCTGAGACTAACTCAGATGCTAAGAACTTTAGAAGAAGAGCGAAAGGCTCGGTGGCCTGAATATGTTCCTGAACTGGTGTGGATATATAATAATCGAGTACACCGAACCACAGGATATAAGCCTTACTTCCACCTGTTTGGTCGAGATGGAAAGGGAATCTCTGAGGTGGCATTGGACCCAGAAGAGGACTACCCGCAGACGGGGTGTCCTCCTGGGTTCGGGAACATTGACATCGCCTGCAAACCTTACAATGATTGGTTCAGATTAGACTGCAGGAGCCAGAATATGCAGAGAAGACCCCATCTGGGGCAACAGAGTTTCAAGTTGGAGACTGTGTCTTAGTGTGGGAGAAGTGTCCTCAGGACAAACCGTTGGGAGAAAGACCTGTATCGGGTAAAGAGAAGAGTCAGTCCTGAGGTACCTGTGTATGAAGTCCAGCCTGAGGGAAGGGAGGATGCCCCCCTCGAACTCTCCACTGGATCATGCTCCGACTCTGCTTGTCTAAAAACCCTGTATGGGTGGAAGAAGAGCCCGAGGCTCCCGAAACGATCCAGACACCAGTAACAGAAGAGGACGAAGATGGGGGCGAAGAGTTGAGCTCCAAGGGTTTTGAGATATTAGAACCAGAGATTATAACCTCAGTCCTCACCGTCGGAATCTGCCCCACAAGAGAGCTCCGCTACTTTTCCTGATCTGAGATGCTCCGAAGAACAACAGCTGGCAAGCCCCTCAATTGCTATGAACAAGAAAATTTCATCTTGCAACAATCCACACAGAAGAAGAAGAGACAGTCACACACTCTTCGAAGAGTCTCGCCCATGGAATGGCGAGGAAAAAGAGTGGGGGAGTGTAGGGAGGAGAGCCAGTCTAACGGTCCCTCTTGCGTGTCTTGGCTAGAACTATCGGGGCAGTCACCATTATTTCGGGGGGAAGAGATTTCTGACCGGAGCAGTTCAGGACACCTGATTGATGGGGGCGGGTTCGACTTAAAAAGCAGTGTGCATGGGAAGACGGGACACTTGGCGGGGAACGAGCTTGTGAGCAGAGAGACGGCTGACTCCCTCTCGACGGACCCACGAAAGCTAGCTGTGCCTTCACTCCCGGCTAGCAACTGCTAAGACGTGCTACCCACAGCTCGGAAAGACATCTGTACCGTGTAGTGACCAGTACAGAGTGCATACCTTTGCTCCGCTCACCACCGTGGAGGCACCGCTTAGTCATATCCCCGCGGTGCCCATTGAGAACCGGACCGCACCTTGGATGTGTCCGCTGGACTGTGTGCTTTTACTACGGCCTTGTCTACTAAACTTTCTGCTTCATTCGCTGAGCTGCGGACCTCCGTCTCTACTCCACCGCGTGCCCGTACCAGGAGACCATGTGCCAAATGACCCGAAGGATTCATCACCGCAAGGAGACAGTGCATCCCCTTTCTGTGGGACTGGATTGGAACCATCTTGCGCCGTCTACGGCACCACTGAGGGATCTTCCAGCCACCTTCCTCCAGTGCACAGAGACTGAAAGGTTAACCTTTTATTTCCTGATGTATTTGTCTTTCCACCATCCGCAAATTCATATTCTTTCACCCCCTGCTTATTCCAACACTGTTTAATATACAGAACCTGTAAACCCTTGCTCTGTCTCCTGTGTGTCACTGCATCCTACGCACGTGCTAGCATCCTACACAGCGAGGGCGCACAGGCCAGGTAAGCAGGATGTATGCTGGAAGCCGGAGGCTGTGGCTGTAACTGCGCGCTATAAGAGAAATGTGAATATTCACTGCTAGCGCAGTGAATATTAATTTCTCTTTAGCATTGGGCAAAGGCTTTAGCTGCAGTGGACGGCCCATGCCTATGTGACCCGCTGCTCTGCCACTCCCCCTCTCCTGCCATCTTTCTGGGACAATGACTTGTGTATAAGCTGAAGAACTCGGCTTATACACAAGTATATACAGTATGTAAAGTTAATGAGGAAATTGGTCTGGATGGCTACCAAGAGGTCTAAAGCAACATTAAAGAAGCTTCAGGAATTTCTGGCAAGTACTAGTTGTATAATGCATGTGACAACAATCTCCGGTATTTTCATATGTCTGATATGTGGCGTAGGGTGGCAAGACTGAAGCCTTTTCTGACAAAGAAAAACATTCAAATCTGGCTATGTTTTGGTAAAACGTACATCAGGTCTTTCTAAAGCATGTGTGTGTATCACCAAAAGATACCATACCGACAGTGAAACATAGTGGAGGCATCATTTAGCTTTGGGACTGTGCAGCTAGAATTAGGGCTTATTCAAGGTGGCGGGAATATCAGTCACTTTTGTTACAAATCGTTCAGGCCTTTGCTAAATGACTGAAGATGAAAAGGAATTTCATCTTTCAGCATGTCAACAACCCTAAGCATACCTCCTATCAACAAAAGAATAGTTTCGCAAAAGTATTGTAATGACTCAGCTGGTGCCCAGACCTGAATCCAATTGAACATCTGTGGGTTGACCTGAAGCAAGCACTGTACACAGAAGATGCCCTCACAATCTGACAGATTTGGAGCGCTGCTGCAAGACAGTGTTGTTAAAGATTGCCAGTTCTAGATGTGTCATGCTGATAGACTCGTACCCAAATAGACTGAATGCCATCATAAATTCAAAGGGTACTTCAACAAAGTGTTAGCTTATGGGTGTGTATATTTATGCAACAACATTACTTTAGTTCTTTATTTTTCTTTTTTCACCTGAAAAGATTTGTTTATTTTTCAATTGAATTGTACAGATTAAGATTTTGTTTCATGACAAAAACTTGGCATTTTAATAGGGGAGATTAGACTTTTTATATCCACTGTGAGTTCTATCTCTCCAGGCTTTTTGAAACTCAAAACACTTTGAAAAGTTACAATTGTGGGGTTGCACAAATTTTTTGCGAATCTTGGTGTTTTTAGGCTAGTTTTGGCCAGCTCCACCAAAATGGGCAGAGCTCAGGCAGGATGGTGGAGTGATGGGGCTTGATGACTCCTGCCCATCTAGTTCATTACCAGATATGGTGTACCTTATGCCACAACTCTTACTCCAGTCCCTGGAATACGATTTTATGGCGAGACTCACAGAGATGCACACCACTTTTAAGCTTCTTAATGAATCAGGTGCCTCTGACTCCATTACCAGAAGCATCCAGAATTCAGCAGTTTATGACAAACTTGTCTTGTTTGCCGTCTCCTGCATAGGTAGCGATGTAGTAAATCATGTGCGCTGCAGATGTGCTGTCCTGTGCTCTGCTGAAGACCTCTGCTTCTCCTCTCACTTGTAATTTTGGCAGAGAAGAAACAAGCACTTGCTGGAAGAGCTATCCCACATCTAAGGGCTCGCTCACACAATCGTATATTCTCTCTTGGGAGAGAATCGGATCTATTATACTAATGATACTCTGCTCAAACTCTGGAGCTGAGTGTCAGTTTACTGTCAACCTATTCTCTTCCATGCGAGAATCAGAGCACAGTAGTGGAGAAGATGGAGAACTTCATTTCTCCATCTTCATTATCTGAGTAAGCAGTAATCGGACTGCACTTGGATGATATCCAAGTGCAGTCTGATGTTTCACACGCGCCCATAGATTTATATGGGTGTGCGTAATCTGAATTCTGGAGCCACTTGCAGCATGCTGCAAGCTTTTCCACAGTCCGATTTGGTCTGTAGAGAAATTATAGATTTGCACTGTCCCATAGTATAACATTGATCTGAGTGCTGTCTGATAAAACACCGGATAACACTCCATCCTAAAAAAAAGTATTCCCTGAAAAAATAGAGTGTTGAAGGGCAAAGTATAATCACAACAGCTTTTTCTTACAAATCAACAGATGGGGGATAAAGGGTTTAATACCTGACGGGTAGAAACGATTCAGTGCTAACAATCTACAGGTTAAGGGGTGAAAAACACTTGCTCTGCCCTGGGCACTGGCTACCCACACTGAATTTCATATATTAGACCCCATAATATATCCTTTTCTTCCTCAGATATTGGTAGGTCCATAAAGTAATGGACACTTAAACGGCCATATGTTTTATGTGCAATTTCCGTAGACTATAGACTCATATTACAGATAACAAATTGACCGCGTAAGTTTCCACCTGGCTTAGGAATATTGTGCTTCAGACATATCTTTGCTTTTTGGAATTCATGTAATGACTTGTTAGAGGTATGACCGCTGATATGATATATCGAGAGATTCATTCTTATTCACCAAAAGAGGAATAACCAGATGATATTTCTTAAAAAATTATTTCACTGGCTTTTGAGATTAGGATCTAAGATATATTAAAATAGATTGATAGATGATAGATAGATACTTAGATAGATTGTATATATAGGTTATATACACTAGATTCCTTGATAGGGCGTTGATCCAGGGAACTAGTCTGATTGCTGTATTTGGAGTCGGGAAGGAATTTTTTTCCCCAATGTGGAGCTTACTCTTTGCCACATGGTTTTTTTTGCCTTCCTCTGCATCAACATGTTAGGGCAAGTTAGGTTAGGCTATGGGTTGAACTAGATGGACATATAGTCTTCCTTCAACCTTAATAACTATGTTACTATGTTACTAGATAGATAGATAGATAGATAGATAGATAG
Source organism: Ranitomeya imitator (assembly GCF_032444005.1). Lineage (NCBI taxonomy): Eukaryota > Metazoa > Chordata > Amphibia > Anura > Dendrobatidae > Ranitomeya > Ranitomeya imitator. Next base: position 492,186,329 of record NC_091283.1, on the reverse strand, counting down.
ATAGATAGATAGATAGATAGATAGATAGATAGATAGATAGGAGATAGCAGTACTCCAATGGTTCACCCATTTGCTAAAATTACGTTTCTGCACCCCATTAACTGAGCCTTTTGTTACAATGGTAATTACGGCACTTCTGTGGATGTTGCCCAAGTAGGATCCTATCCCATGAAAATCTTGTAGAAAACTTGGCACTCAAGTAAATGATGTAAGCAAATAGTTTTATTTTGTGCAGGCAATCCAAAAATAAAGAAACGTTTCGGTCCCACAATGACCTTCATCAGTCTGACAGATTGTGGTGTGCACAGGGTTACAGGCAGAAAGGAACGCTCAGGATGCAGCACATGGCGCAGCAGGGTGTGGCAGTGTGTGGCATGTCCTGCATATCCTGAGCGTTCCTTTCTGCCTGTAACCCTGTACACACCACAATCTGTCAGACTGATGAAGGTCATTGTGGGACCGAAACGTTTCTTTATTTTTGGATTGCCTGCACAAAATAAAATTATCTGCTTACACCATTTACCCAAGTGCCAAGTTTTGTTAAGCAATGTCAAGGCGGCTATCAGTGATTTATAAAGGAGTGCCCTTATTTGCATACCATCAGCACATCATTATACAGTTAGTAATAGAAATGGATTAATACCTATCTCATACAGTATGAAATGCATTTGGTAGCATCAATGTGATCATTATCATTAATCAGTGTATACTACAAACACATCACTACAGAGTGAATACGATCAAATGTTAATGAGTTTCCCGGGTTACTTGCCTTTTTTCTAAACTAATGGTTTTATACAGTTATATGAAAAAGTTTGGGCTCCCCTATTAATCTTAAGCTTAATGTTTTATAAAAATTGTGGGTTTTTTTTGCACCAGCTATTTCCGTTTCATATATCTAATAGCTGTTGGACACAGTAATGTTTCTACCTTGAAATGAGGTTTATTGTACTAACAGAAAATGTGTAATCTGCATTCAAACAAAATTTGACAGGTGCATAAGTATGGGCACCCCACCAGAAAAGTGATATTAATATTTAGTAGATCCTCCTTTTGCAAAAATAACAGCCTCTAGTCGCTTCCTGTAGCTTTTAATGAGTTCCTGGATCCTGGATGAAGGTATTTTTGACGATTCCCCTTTACAAAACAATTCCAGTTAGTTTGATGGTCGCCGAGCATGGACATCCCTCTTCAAATGATCCCACAGATGTTCAATGATATTCAGGTCTGGGGACTGGGATGGCCATTCCAGAACAGTGTAATTGTTCCTCTGCATGAATGCCTGAGTAGATTTGGAGCTGTGTTTTGGATCATTGTCTTGCTGAAAGATCCATCCCCTGCATACTCACCCTCGGACGCGCCCTGGTTCTAACCCGCAGCCTTCCTTCCTAAGAATCAGCGCTTGAAGGACCTTTCGATGACGTCGCGGCTTGTGATTGGTCGCGTGACGCCCATGTGACCGCTCACGCGACCAATCACAAGCCGCGACGTCATCGAAAGGTTCTTCAGGTGCTCATTCTTAGGAAGGAAGGCTCCCGGTTACAACCAGGGCGTGTCCGAGGGTGAGTATAGCAATATTTTTTATTTTGATTCTTTATTTTACACTTAAATATGGATTCCAGGGCCTGAAGGAGAGTTTCCTCTCCTTCAGACCCTGGGAACTATTAGAAACCCAATGCACTGCATTGGGTTTCGTGTTTCGGCCGACCCCGACTTTTCTATAGGATCGGCCGATTTCACTCGACCCGACTTTTGAAAAAGTTGGGTTTCGTGAAACCCGACCCGATCCTATAAAAACAAAAGTCGCTCAACCCTACTTAAGATTAATAGGGGTGCCCAAACTTTTTCATATAACTGTACCATAATTTTAACCATGTTTTACATTTAAGATTTGTATTTTTAAATAATTATTCACTGATGGGTCTGTCTCTGGATATTCATATGAAAATTAATGGCCTTTCACCGGCAAAACAGTATAACATAGTAAAACAGTCTCTCAGAGGTACTAGTTCCTAGCTCCTCCCATTTACATCAGTCTCCACACTTAGCCATACTTAGCTGTGACTGACCAAGACAGCAGAGGTGTTTCCACCTCTAATGCCAGTACTCCCAGACACTAACTGAGGCAGCTGCCTTTTAAACTGGCTGCAAAGCCTGGATAGGAGAATGGGAATGACAAGCTGCGCTCAGCTCTTCCAGTTATTCCTAAAACCCTGACCAAAATCTGGACCTATTAAAAAACCTCTCGGCATTATTTACGCTGGAGGCTTCATCTATAGGTCCTACATCACCAAGGCTAGAACCCTCTCTGATACATACTTCCCATCCAGGACTTGTCTAGCTGCAATCCTACATACTCCCCTGCCCAAAGCTGAGGAGCTGGGTACCTTTTGCCAACATGTAATGTTTCCGTGACAGGGCTTCCGCATTCCTGTGCTATTTCCCGGGCCTATGCCTGACCTGAAAACTAAACCCTTACAAAGCTCGGAACCACTGTGTCTCTTGGGCATTTTTTCCCTTCTCTCTGCCATCCACATCAGCCTAGACATAGTCAGACAATAATCTAAATTTCCTTCCCAGCAAGAAGTATCTAAGAGAAACATCCAATGCCCACTTGATGGCTAAACATTCTTTCTCCACTATGTAGTAGTTTTTTCACACATAAACAGATTCCGACTTAGGGTACTCCACCTCGTTAACCTTCCGTGACAAGACTGCACCCAGCCCGACATGTCTGTTTAGTCAACAAACTGCTTTGAAAAGTCAGGAGCAATCGGCACTGGCTGGCTACACAGGGCGAACTTTAGTTCCTGAAATGCCCCCTCAGCCACTTAGCCATGGCCGACTTTGTACCCTTGCACCCTTCAGGAGGTCGATCACAGAGGCTGCTATCAAGACAAATGTAGAGACAAACCTTCATTAGCAGCCCACAATGCCTAGGAATGCCCAGACCTGCTTCTTTGAGAGGGATTGTGGCCACCTCAGGATCGCCGCTACTTTATCTATCTGGGGTTTGATCATGGCCTTTCTTACCACATGGTCTAAATACTTGGCTTCTTCCATCCCCAAGGCGCTTTTCTTCACATTGATGGTAAAGCCCGCCTTCCTGAGAGCATCAGGTACTTCCTGGACTTTGTATGTATATATATATACATGTATATATATATATATATATATATATACTAGCTATTGAACCCGTTCTACGCCCGGGTGGCGAGCATTTATATTGGTATATGGTCTCCATCCTGGTATGTGCTGCTCCATCCTGCGCCCCCATCCTGTCATGTGCTGCTCCCATCCTGCGCCCCCATCCTGTCATGTGCTGCTCCCATCCTGCGTCCCCATCCTGTCATGTGCTGCTCCCATCCTGCGTCCCCATCCTGTCATGTGCTGCTCCCATCCTGCGTCCCCATCCTGTCATGTGCTGCTCCCATCCTGTGTCCCCATCCTGTCATGTGCTGCTCCATCCTGCGCCCCCATCCTGTCATGTGCTGCTCCATCCTGCGTCTCCATCCTGTCATGTGCTGCACCCATCCTGCGTCCCCATCCTGTCATGTGCTGCTCCCATCCTGCGTCCCCATCCTGTCATGAGCTGCTCCATCCTGCGTCCCCATCCTGTCATGTGCTGCTCGATCCTGCGTCCCCATCCTGTCATGCGCTGCTCCCATCCTGCGTCCCCATCCTGTCATGTGCTGCTCCCATCCTGCGCCCCCATTCTGACCTGGGCTGCTCCCATCCTGCCACACTCAGCTCTGCTACATCTGCCACACTCTGCTCTACTACATCTGCCACACTGTGCTCTACTACATCTGCCACACTCTGCTCTACTACATCTGCCACACTCTGCTCTACTACTTCTGCCACACTCTGCTCTACTACTTCTGCCACACTCAGCTCTGCTACATCTGCCACACTCAGCTCTGCTACATCTGCCACACTCAGCTCTGCTACATCTGCCACATTCTGCTCTGCTACATCTGCCACACTCTGCTCTGCTACATCTGCCACACTCTGCTCTGCTACATCTGCCACACTCTGCTCTGCTACATCTGCCACACTCTGCTCTGCTACATCTGCCACACTCTGCTCTGCTCCACTGCCTCTGACCCGCTCGGCCCCGCTGCCTCTGACCCGCTTGGTGCTGAGTGCTGGGGGGCCTGAGCAGGCGGGGACACCGGCGCGCTGTGGGGGTCAGGTGCCGGTATCGCCGCCAGCTCAGGCCCCCAGCACTTACTATATTCACCTGTCCTCTGTTCCACCGCTGGGCGCCGCCATCTTCCCGGTCCTCTAGCTGTGACTGGTCAGTCAGAGGGCGGCGCCGGCGCCCATTAAGCGCGTCATTGCGCCCTCTGAACTGAAGGTCACAGGCCGAGGACCGGGAAGATTGCGGCGCGCAGTGGTGGAACGGAGGACAGGTGAATATAGCCGATACTTACCCTCCTGGCGGTCCCTGCTTCTCTGTTGGAGATCGCGGTGTGCGTTCAGTGCTTACGCATACCGCGACCTCCTGGGAGCGTCACTCTGTGAGGCCCAGACTGCGCCGGCGCTTGCGCCTGCGCAGTCTATAAAGGCTTCGGACAGAGTGACGCTCTCAGCGTTATATTATATATATATATATATATATATATATATATACAGTGGGGTAAAAAAGTATTTGATATACTGCAGATCTTGCAAGTTTTCCCAACTATAAAGAATGGAGTCTGTAATTTTTATCATAGGTACGCTTCAACTGTGAGAGACAGAATCTTAAAAAAAATCCAGAAAATCACATTCTATGATTTTTACATAAGTAATTTACATTTTATTGCATTAAATAAGTATTTGATACAATAGAAAATATCTGGTACAGAAACCTTTGTTTGCAATGACAGAGGTCAGACGTTTCCTGTAGTTCTTGACCAAGTATGCACACACTGCAGCAGGGATTTTGGCCCACTCCTCCATACAGATCTTCTCCATATCTTTCAGGTTTTGAGGCTGTTGCTGGGCAGCATTGATTTTCTGCTCCCTCCAAAGATTTTTTATTGGGTTCAGGTCTGGAGACTGGCTAGGCCACTCCAGGACCTTGAAATGCTTCTTACCGAGCCACTCCTTAGTTGTTCTAGCTGTGTGTTTCGGATCATTGCTATGCTGAAAGATCCAGCCACTACCCATCTTCAATGCTTTTACTGAGAGGAGGTTGATGATCAAAATCTTGCGATACATGACCCCATCTAGCTTCCCTTCAATACGGTGCAGTCTTCCTGTCCCCTTTGCAGAAAAGCACCCACAAAGTAAGATGTTTCCCCCTCCAAGCTTCATGGTTGGGACAGTGTTCTTCTCCCATGCCTCCTCTGGATCATCCAGATGGTTATTGGCAAGCCTCAAATGGGCCTGGACATGTGCTGGCATGAGCAGAAGGACCTTGTGTGCCCTGCAGGATTTGAATCCATGATGGCGTAATGTGTTATTAATAGGGAGGAGCAAATTACTTTGGATAATGCCTTATCCGAATAGCTATAGCGCTTACTGAATAGCTGCATAGGGAACCTAGATACCTGCAGCGCTCACCAAACAGCTGATTATCAGGAGCGCTCCAGGTATCCGGGTTCCCAATGCAGCTTTTCAGTAAGCAATATAGCTATTCGGAGAAGGAGCTATCCGAAGCTATTTTCTTATCCCTAGTTACTAACAGTAATGTTTGAGACTGTGGTCCCAGCTCTCTCCAGGTCATTGACCAAGTCCTCCTGTGTAGTTCTGAGCTGATTCCTGATCTTTCTCAGAATCATCCATACCTCATGAGGTGAGGTCTTGCATGGAACCCCAGACCAAGGAAGATTGACAGTCAGCTTGTGTTTCTTCCATTTTCTAATAATTGTGCCAACATTTGGTTCCTTCTCATCAAGCTGCATGCCTACTGTCCTGTAGCCCATCTCAGCCTTGGGCAGATCTACAATTTTGTCCCTGGTGTCCTTAAACAGCTCTTTTGTCTTGGCCATTGTGGAGAGGTTGTAGTGTGATTGTTTGAGTGTCTAGACAGGTGTCTTTTGTACAGGTGCAATTAATATAGGTAATGAATGCAGAGTAGGATGGCTTGTTAAAGAAAAACTAATAGGCCTGTGAGAGCCATAATTCTTGCTGGATGGTAGGTGATCATATACAATACAATATCAAATACAAATATTTAATGTAATAAAATTCTATTTATTTATTTATTTAAAATCATACAATGTGATTTCTACTTTTAATTTTTAGATTCTGTCTCTCACAGTTGAAGTGTACCTACGATAAAAATGGCAAACTTCTCCATTCTTTCTAGGTGGGAAAACATGCAAAATTGACATATATATACATTATTGGTGCACGTGATTCAGAGATTATAAAAATATTCACAGTATCAGTGATGGTACCCTAAGCTTAAACTGTCACAGTTTTACCGTGACAGAGAGGAGCCAGAAGACCGCAGCATCTGATTTCTCCTACTCCTGCACTGATTAGAAGCACTTCACCTTCATATTAAAGGGAGCCTGTCACCCCCAAAATCACGGGTGAGGTAAGCCCACCTGCATCAGGGGCTTATCTACAGCATTCTGGAATGCTAAGAACATAGGAGGACCACAGGAGTATATAGGAAAGTACAAAGTTTATTACAGAAAAAAACACATTAAAAACTACACATTAAAAGACACCAAATGAAATAACCAGGGACACCTAACCCCAAATGACATCAATTCATCTACTGTATAAAATATGGCAATAGTGCCAAGTTATAATGAATTGATATGGACAATGGAAGATCCGTGCCCATCACCACCTGCCTCACAATAAAGCAATAACGTCTGATCCACCCATATAAGTACTTGGTATCATAACACATGCTCCATTATTCCAGACCCGACTATTATACACCATGTGTAGGCTGGGATGTGAACGATGTCACAGGAGGGACATTAAAAAGTCATATGCCGATCAACATGGCCAAATATCCCTCCAGATATAAACCAAATCCGGATCTTACCATGCAGGAGGGGTCCCTGGATGAAGCGCAACCCCCGACGCACGTTTCGCCGCTCCTATACTCGGCTTTCTCAAGGGGAGTGCTTTGTTCCTACAACCAGGACCTTATATCATCACTTCCTGGGTCACATGATAATCATGTGACCACAGGCTGTGTAGCGCTGTGTGTAGCGGCGCATGCGCCGGCGGCCCATCCCCCCGTCACCTCCCCAAGCCCGGCACACGTCAGCAACAGGCGAGCGGCCGCATGGAAACCATAGCAACCAAATCGCCCACCGCAGACGCACACGGGCCGGACCCAGAGGGCGACGAGGGGCGGAGCAAGCCGGCGCACGCGCACCACAGCAAATGTAGCACAGCTTACAAATATGACATGATTACAAAGAAAGATGGACCTCAGTCAGCGCATACATTTAAAACAACTATTGTGAGAGGGACAGTGTCAGAACGTAATAGCGCACTCAGAAAATGCCAGCAATTGTAACATAATATTGTAACATTAGCAGTCCATGGCGATTCCATAGTGTGGCAATATCCCCACGTTCCTTATGTCCCACTCATAGGTCCACATCACGAAAGAGAAAGATAGTAGGTCCAGTTATGATGTATACTAGATAAGAAACACAAAATACAAGAAAAATAAATATACAAAGAAACAAAACACCACAGACAGAGGGGAACAATATAATAAACGCGGGCCATGTGCATATATAAATGTCTGAAACACTTTACAGGAATAGGGCAAAATTCAAAGCCTCGTTGAGGCCATGGGGTTTAACTGTGTCTAGGGTCACAATCCATTTAAGCTCTCTTTGAGCCAGGAGCTGTTTCACATTTCCACCTCGTATACCCATATGGGCCACTTCGATCCCCCTAACCATAAAGCTCCTAGGGTCACAATTGTGAACTTCCCTAAAATGTTTAGGGATCGTGGTTAGCTCCGATACGTCTGCCACTGTCCTGGCCGCGCCAATGCCCCGCACATGCTCCCTCACTCTCACTCTTAATTCTCTTGACGTCAAGCCTACATAAATGAGTATATGAGTAATATACCACATTCCTGCTACTGCAGGAGATATATTCTTTAATTTGGAATTCTCTTGTACCGTCAGCAGAGTGAAAGGAGATGCTGCGCAGGACATTGGCGCAGGCAAGACAGTGGCCACAAGTATGACAACCCCTACTCGGTCATGTGGAACCAAAGAGGCCTGTTGTGGGTGCCGTGTAATGGCTTCTCACTAAGAGATCTTTCAAGTTTTTGGCCTTACGTGGGGTCATGCGAGGATAATCGGAAAGGTACGGACCCAGGGAGGGTTCCGTGTTGAGGATACGCCAATGTTTCCCAAGGATGGCTCTGATGTTGTCCCATTCATGGTTGTACTCCGATATAAACCTGATTGTTTCATCTCCAACATCCCTCCTCCTTATGTTATAAAGCAGATGGTTCCGTGGGGTTCTCCTGGCCCTGTTATACCCGTAGCAAACACACCGCCTACTATACCCCCTCTGGTGGAACCGTTCACTGAGGTCCTCGGCCTGTTTCTCAAAGGTATGGTCAGTGGAGCAGATCCGCCTCATCCGGAGGAACTGTCCGACCGGGACGGCTCTAATCGTGGCTTGGCTGTGCCCCGATGACGCATGAATCAATGAGTTCACCGCCGTTTCTTTCCGAAACGAGGCTTTGAATTTTGCCCCATTCCTGTAAAGTGTTTCAGACACTTATATATGCACATGGCCCGCGTTTATTATATTGTTCCCCTCTGTCTGTGGTGTTTTGTTTCTTTGTATATTTATTTTTCTTGTATTTTGTGTTTCTTATCTAGTATACATCATAACTGGACCTACTATCTTTCTCTTTCGTGATGTGGACCTATGAGTGGGACATAAGGAACGTGGGGATATTGCCACACTATGGAATCGCCATGGACTGCTAATGTTACAATATTATGTTACAATTGCTGGCATTTTCTGAGTGCGCTATTACGTTCTGACACTGTCCCTCTCACAATAGTTGTTTTAAATGTATGCGCTGACTGAGGTCCATCTTTCTTTGTAATCATGTCATATTTGTAAGCTGTGCTACATTTGCTGTGGTGCGCGTGCGCCGGCTTGCTCCGCCCCTCGTCGCCCTCTGGGTCCGGCCCGTGTGCGTCTGCGGCGGGCGATTTGGTCGCTATGGTTTCCATGCGGCCGCTCGCCTGTTGCTGACGTGTGCCGGGCTTGGGGAGGTGACGGGGGGATGGGCCGCCGGCGCATGCGCCGCTACACACAGCGCTACACAGCCTGTGGTCACATGATTATCATGTGACCCAGGAAGTGATGATATAAGGTCCTGGTTGTAGGAACAAAGCACTCCCCTTGAGAAAGCCGAGTATAGGAGCGGCGAAACGTGCGTCGGGGGTTGCGCTTCATCCAGGGACCCCTCCTGCATGGTAAGATCCGGATTTGGTTTATATCTGGAGGGATATTTGGCCACGTTGATCGGCATATGACTTTTTTATGTCCCTCCTGTGACATCGTTCACATCCCAGCCTCTACATGGTGTATAATAGTCGGGTCTGGAATAATGGAGCATGTGTTATGATACCAAGTACTTATATGGGTGGATCAGACGTTATTGCTTTATTGTGAGGCAGGTGGTGATGGGCACGGATCTACCATTGTCCATATCAATTCATTATAACTTGGCACTATTGCTATATTTTATACAGTAGATGAATTGATGTCATTTGGGGTTAGGTGTCCCTGGTTATTTCATTTGGTGTCTTTTAATGTGTAGTTTTTAATGTGTTTTTTTCTGTAATAAACTTTGTACTTTCCTATATACTCCTGTGGTCCTCCTATGTTCTTAGTTTATTAGGAGTGGGTTATTATAGGGGCCTGGGCATTGTTCCTGGCTACCTAAATATTATGAGTCTGGGTTTTTGTGCAGTGCTAATTCTCTCTGTGTTTTTCACAGCAGGTCCCAGCATTATAAATATGGACTTTAGAGCCCGTGACGACACATGGCTCACACAAATTGATAGTGTTTTTAATGACACCAATGAATTGGGCGTGGAGGGGAACTCGAAGGGCTTACAGGAAATGGTCGCAACGTTTAAGGATCTGTTGAGGAAACGTACTAAGGTGTGGTGGAACCATGCGTTCCTTGAGAGATATTTGCAGAAGGGACTTATCCCAAGGGGCCTAAGAGTTCAGGTCTTCCCGTCCTTCCCGGTAGAGGATTCCAATAGCAGGGAGAGATGGGAGGACTGTGCTAGCAAATGTTCGGTGGGATTCATGGAGATACTCAAGGAAATGAATGCGAATTCTTTGAAAAGCATGGAGACGGAGATTGAGGCATTACAGGTGACCATCAAGAGAGAAATGTCTGGTGAAGCCCTAAAGAAATTCAATGGTGACATTGACAAGGAAGTACAGAAATGGGTGGAGGACATTCAACAAATAAAATCTAAGAAATTCCAACGTGACATAAATGACAAACAAACAAACAAGATGTATAGATGGAGGAGTGGGAATGAACGCTCACGTTCATACTATCGAAATGAATCACGTTCAAGGTCTAGATCTGCCTCATACAAATCCACTACATCTGTGGATGATAAATATGGAGGGAGGAAGGGTCCCTCCGACAAATCGAATGATGGCCCGCAGGGAAGTGGAAAAATGATCACTAGACAGAATGTGAAGAAAGGGCCGGCAGGGAAACAGTCGGACGGTCGGACCCAGGGGGGTTTGCAGGTAATCAATTTGTCCGACCATGTCCTCACCGGTAGTCAGTTGAGCGTTTTGAGTAGAGGTCTTTCCTTTTCACCAACTAATGGCTTTAATTTCTTTACAGCCCTGAAGGACCTCCATTTATTTTCACGTAAATTAATTTTAAAGAAACTACACTCTGGAAGGGGACATGGGTCGGACACTTTGGGCTGCACGGAGGAGGAGACTCTCCGGATTTTGGAGGAGCTATTGGAGGAACAGTCGGGCACATCTATCGGTAAGTTTCCACCGGCTATACTTCCCAGATCTACGAGGTTTCCCCCCTTGTCACTATGCCCCGCAGTGGAGGTCTTTACAAAATTGGTAACGGAGGACCTCAGGAAACTGTCCACGCGGAGGCAGTTTGATAATTTAACAAAAAATGAGAGAGATGCCATAGGCCAACTTCAATCATGGAAAGATGTGGTTTTTAAGGCTGCTGACAAGGGGGGAAACATCGTGATCTGGCCGGTGGAGAAATATGAAAAGGAGGCATATAAACAGCTCCGTAATGAGACGGTATATGCAAGGCTTACCCATAACCCGGTGAGCTCCTTCTCTGTGCAGCTACAGAAAATTCTGTGTCGAGCGTTTGAAGAGGGGATAATTAACAAAAAAGTCCTGGATGGCATGATGGTCGTATATACCAAGGTACCAACATTTTACCTCTTACCTAAGGTCCACAAGGACCCAGTCAACCCCCCGGGGCGTCCGATTGTGTCCGGAATGCAGGGTTTATGTGACCCTGCGTGTAAATTTATAGATCATTATCTGAAAACATTGGTTGAGACATTACCATCATTTGTGAAAGACACAACGGACGTCCTGACTAGGGTTGACGGGGTCTTTGTGGACAGTGGGACTCTCCTCGTAACAGCTGATGTGGAGGCCCTTTATACCTGTATCGAACACACTGATGGTCTACGGGTGGTCCGCTTTTTCCTGGGGACCTCCGACCTGGACGGCTCTTTGTGTGAGCTTATCCTTGAGTTGTTGGAATTCGTTCTAACGCATAATTTTTTTACTTTTAAGGATTCGTTTTACCAACAAAAGCGCGGCGCAGCCATGGGTGCGGCCTGCGCGCCCGCATACGCCAACCTCTTCCTGGGGTTCTGGGAGAGGTTGGTTTTTGGGGACGCGGGGGCGGAGGCCGCCGACCATGTGCTGTGCTGGCTGCGCTATATTGACGATGTTTTATTTTTTTGGCGTGGAACGGAACAACAACTCAAGGATTTTATGGCTGTGCTCAATTCTAACTCATTTAATATCAGGCTTACCTACAAGTATGATTATGATACCATCGATTTTTTGGATATTTGTCTTAAGGTTAGTTCTGATTTATCCATCGAAACAGATGTGTTTCGGAAAGAAACGGCGGTGAACTCATTGATTCATGCGTCATCGGGGCACAGCCAAGCCACGATTAGAGCCGTCCCGGTCGGACAGTTCTTCCGGATGAGGCTGATCTGCTCCACTGACCATACCTTTGAGAAACAGGCCGAGGACCTCAGTGAACGGTTCCACCAGAGGGGGTATAGTAGGCGGTGTGTTCGGTACGGGTATAACAGGGCCAGAAGAACCCCACGAAACCATCTGCTTTATAACAAAAGGAGGAGGGATGTTGGAGATGAAACAATCAGGTTTATATCGGAGTACAACCATGAATGGGACAACATCAGAGCCATCCTTGGGAAACATTGGCGTATCCTCAACACGGAACCCTCCCTGGGTCCGTACCTTTCCGATTATCCTCGCATGACCCCACGTAGGGCCAAAAACTTGAAAGATCTCTTAGTGAGAAGCCATTACACGGCACCCACAACAGGCCTCTTTGGTTCCACACGACCGAGTAGGGGTTGTCATACTTGTGGCCACTGTCTTGCCTGCGCCAATGTCCTGCACCTCCTTTCACTCTGCTGACGGTACAAGAGAATTCCAAATTAAAGAATATATCTCCTGCAGTAGCAGGAATGTGGTATATTATGCCTCTTGTGGGTGTCCACTCATTTATGTAGGCTTGACGTCAAGAGAATTAAGAGTGAGAGTGAGGGAGCATGTGCGGGGCATTGGCGCGGCCAGGACAGTGGCAGACGTATCGGAGCTAACCACGATCCCTAAACATTTTAGGGAAGTTCACAATTGTGACCCTAGGAGCTTTATGGTTAGGGGGATCGAAGTGGTCCATATGGGTATACGAAATGTGAAACAGCTCCTGGCTCAAAGAGAGCTTAAATGGATTGTGACCCTAGACACAGTTAAACCCCATGGCCTCAACGAGGCTTTGAATTTTGCCCCATTCCTGTAAAGTGTTTCAGACATTTATAAATGCACATGGCCCGCGTTTATAATATTGTTCCCCTCTGTCTGTGGTGTTTTGTTTCTTTGTAGGCCCCTTAAAAAATAATGAGGAAAGAATGGTTGTAGATGACGAGGAAAAAGCTAACATATTAAACACCTTCTTCTCCACGGTATTCACGGTGGAAAATGAAATGCTAGGTGAAATCCCAAGAAACAACGAAAACCCTATATTAAGGGTCACCAATCTAACCCAAGAAGAGGTGCGAAACCGGCTAAATAAGATTAAAATAGATAAATCTCCGGGTCCGGATGGCATACACCCACGAGTACTAAGAGAACTAAGTAATGTAATAGATAAACCATTATTTCTTATTTTTAGGGACTCTATAGCGACAGGGTCTGTTCCGCAGGATTGGCGCATAGCAAATGTGGTGCCAATATTCAAAAAGGGCTCTAAAAGTGAACCTGGAAATTATAGGCCAGTAAGTCTAACCTCTATTGTTGGTAAAATATTTGAAGGGTTTCTGAGGGATGTTATTCTGGATTATCTCAATGAGAATAACTGTTTAACTCCATATCAGCATGGGTTTATGAGAAATCGCTCCTGTCAAACCAATCTAATCAGTTTTTATGAAGAGGTAAGCTATAGGCTGGACCACGGTGAGTCATTGGACGTGGTATATCTCGATTTTTCCAAAGCGTTTGATACCGTGCCGCACAAGAGGTTGGTACACAAAATGAGAATGCTTGGTCTGGGGGAAATTGTGTGTAAATGGGTTAGTAACTGGCTTAGTGATAGAAAGCAGAGGGTGGTTATAAATGGTATAGTCTCTAACTGGGTCGCTGTGACCAGTGGGGTACCGCAGGGGTCAGTATTGGGACCTGTTCTCTTCAACATATTCATTAATGATCTGGTAGAAGGTTTACACAGTAAAATATCGATATTTGCAGATGATACAAAACTATGTAAAGCAGTTAATACAAGAGAAGATAGTATTCTGCTACAGATGGATCTGGATAAGTTGGAAACTTGGGCTGAAAGGTGGCAGATGAGGTTTAACAATGATAAATGTAAGGTTATACACATGGGAAGAAGGAATCAATGTCACTATTACACACTGAATGGGAAACCACTGGGTAAATCTGACAGGGAGAAGGACTTGGGGATCCTAGTTAATGATAAACTTACCTGGAGCAGCCAGTGCCAGGCAGCAGCTGCCAAGGCAAACAGGATCATGGGGTGCATTAAAAGAGGTCTGGATACACATGATGAGAGCATTATACTGCCTCTGTACAAATCCCTAGTTAGACCGCACATGGAGTACTGTGTCCAGTTTTGGGCACCGGTGCTCAGGAAGGATATAATGGAACTAGAGAGAGTACAAAGCAGGGCAACAAAATTAATAAAGGGGATGGGAGAACTACAATACCCAGATAGATTAGCGAAATTAGGATTATTTAGTCTAGAAAAAAGACGACTGAGGGGCGATCTAATAACCATGTATAAGTATATAAGGGGACAATACAAATATCTCGCTGAGGATCTGTTTATACCAAGGAAGGTGACGGCACAAGGGGGCATTCTTTGCGTCTGGAGGAGAGAAGGTTTTTCCACCAACATAGAAGAGGATTCTTTACTGTTAGGGCAGTGAGAATCTGGAATTGCTTGCCTGAGGAGGTGGCGATGGCGAACTCAGTCGAGGGGTTCAAGAGAGGCCTGGATGTCTTCCTGGAGCAGAACAATATTGTATCATACAATTAGGTTCTGTAGAAGGACGTAGATCTGGGGATTTATTATGATGGAATATAGGCTGAACTGGATGGACAAATGTCTTTTTTCGGCCTTACTAACTATGTTACTATGTTACTATGTTTGTATATTTATTTTTCTTGTATTTTGTGTTTCTTATCTAGTATACATCATAACTGGACCTACTATCTTTCTCTTTCGTGATGTGGACCTATGAGTGGGACATAAGGAACGTGGGGATATTGCCACACTATGGAATCGCCATGGACTGCTAATGTTACAATATTATGTTACAATTGCTGGCATTTTCTGAGTGCGCTATTACGTTCTGACACTGTCCCTCTCACAATAGTTGTTTTAAATGTATGCGCTGACTGAGGTCCATCTTTCTTTGTAATCATGTCATATTTGTAAGCTGTGCTACATTTGCTGTGGTGCGCGTGCGCCGGCTTGCTCCGCCCCTCGTCGCCCTCTGGGTCCGGCCCGTGTGCGTCTGCGGCGGGCGATTTGGTCGCTATGGTTTCCATGCGGCCGCTCGCCTGTTGCTCACGTGTGCCGGGCTTGGGGAGGTGACGGGGGGATGGGCTGCCGGCGCATGCGCCGCTACACACAGCGCTACACAGCCTGTGGTCACATGATTATCATGTGACCCAGGAAGTGATGATATAAGGTCCTGGTTGTAGGAACAAAGCACTCCCCTTGAGAAAGCCGAGTATAGGAGTGGCGAAACGTGCGTCGGGGGTTGCGCTTCATCCAGGGACCCCTCCTGCATGGTAAGATCCGGATTTGGTTTATATCTGGAGGGATATTTGGCCACGTTGATCGGCATATGACTTTTTTATGTCCCTCCTGTGACATCGTTCACATCCCAGCCTCTACATGGTGTATAATAGTCGGGTCTGGAATAATGGAGCATGTGTTATGATACCAAGTACTTATATGGGTGGATCAGACGTTATTGCTTTATTGTGAGGCAGGTGGTGATGGGCACGGATCTTTCATTGTCCATATCAATTCATTATAACTTGGCACTATTGCTATATTTTATACAGTAGATGAATTGATGTCATTTGGGGTTAGGTGTCCCTGGTTATTTCATTTGGTGTCTTTTAATGTGTAGTTTTTAATGTGTTTTTTTCTGTAATAAACTTTGTACTTTCCTATATACTCCTGTGGTCCTCCTATGTTCTTAGTTTATTAGGAGTGGGTTATTATAGGGGCCTGGGCATTGTTGCTGGCTACCTAAATATTATGAGTCTGGGTTTTTGTGCAGCATTCTGGAATGCTGTAGATAAGCCCCTGATGTATCCTAAAAGATGACAAAAAGACGTTAGATTATACTCACCCAGGGGCGTTCCCGCTGTTGGTCCGGGTCCGGCACCTTCCATCTTCATCAGATGACGTCCTCTTCTGGTCTTCACACTGTGGCTCCAGCACAGGCGTACTTTGTCTGCCCTGTTGAGGCAAAGTACTGCAGTGCGCAGGCGCTGGGCCTCTCTGACCTTTCCTGGCGCCTGCGCACTGCAGTACTTTGCCCTGCCCTCAACAGGGCAGACAAAGTACGCGAAGACCAGAAGAGGATGTCTTCTGATGAAGATGGGAGGCGCTGGACCCGGACCAACAGCGGGAACGCCCCTGGGTGAGTATAATCTAACGTCTTTTTCTCATCTTTCCGGATACATCGGGACTTATCTACAGCATTCCAGAATGCTGCACATAAGCCCCTGATGCCGGTGGGCTTACCTCACCAACGATTTTGGGGGTGACAGGTTCCCTTTAAATAGTGCAAGTTTCTTTTAGCAGTGCAGGGGTTAATCTGCTCAGCTGAGAGCTCCTGGAAGATTTCCAGTGTTAAGTCTCAGGTGTTCACTGTTAGCCACTCCCATCTCCTATATAAACTGGGTACTGGCTAGTACTCATTGTCAGAGATAGCTTTTATTGCATGGCTGGTGGTTATTGGTGGTTGTTATTGGAGAAGGTGTTTGGTGGATTTTTCTGTGACTGTTGCTAGGTTTTGAGTGTGTGATAATTCTCTTTCTTCTCTGTAGTCTGAACATAAAATGGATATTTTGAGTACATATTGAATTTTCCAAAATGCATTCAAACCATGACAGAGCAGCATTACTGGTCATACATTTACAGACAATGTTCATAGTGACAAAATCTTGAGAATTGAGCACTCCCATTGCCTGAAGGTTTTTACCTCACAAATTGTCCTATATTTGTTGTTTGTTATTGTACAGCATGGAGATTTATTTATCCTCTGTCTGCTGCTGATGTTATGTTGTCCTTGGGACCTTTTGGATTGTGTGGGCTTATTGCCCCATTGTCTAATGTTTGCCTTGTATCTCTGATTCATCTTATTCCAAAGGCTGGCCACTTAAGGGCAAGGGTAAACCAGACTTACCACATAGTGCAAATCACTGTATAAGGCCAGAGAAACATGACTACGACAGAAGCAGAAATTATGTACCTGTACTTATATGTGCACAGTTTTGTAATACTTGCATAAGAGGGGTCGCCCATGCAGTACTGTGAAATTTCCAGGAGTGCTCTGTCTTGGTGGTTGCTTCTCTGATATTCCAGATGGATGATGCTTCAAAAGCTACTTGGTGATGACGAGTTCCCTGTCTTGGTGGTTGCTTCTCTAATATTCCAGATGGATGCTATTTAAATAGCTCCTTGATGATGATGTGAGTATATGTACCTAATCTTTACATGGACTTAATCTTTATATGTATTTAATCTTTGTATGTTAAAATATACAAAAGTGTACGCAATCATACTATTTATCTAATTTTGTACTTTGAAATAAAATTGCATTATATTGGAAGTAGTAGCCTTCTTTAAAGCCGTATCCGAATCTTAGAGATAAAAATTTGGCAATACATTCTCCTACTTTGATTTAACCCCTTCAAGTCGCGGCCCTTTTTCATTTTTGCGTTTTCGTTTTTCACTTCCCTCCTTCCCTGAGCCATAACTTTTTTATTTTTCCGTCAATATGGTCATGTGAGGGCTTATTTTTTGCGGGACAAGTTGTACTTTTGAACGACACCATTGGTTTTACCATGTCTTTTACTAGAAAACGGGAAAAAAATTCCAAGTGCGGTGAAATTGCAAAAAAAGTGCAATCCCACACTTGTTTTTTGTTTGGCTTTTTTGCTAGGTTCACTAAATGCTAAAACTAACCTGCCATTATGATTCTCTAGGTCATTCGAGTTCATAGACACCTAACATGACTAGGTTATTTTTTATCTAAGTGGTGAAAAAAAATTCCAAACTTTGCTAAAAAAAAAAAAAAAAAAAAGTGCCATTTTCCGATACCCATAGCGTCTCCATTTTTCGTGATCTGGGGTCGGGTGAGGGCTTATTTTTTGCGTGCCGAGCTGATGTTTTTAATGATACCATTTTTGCGCAGATACGTTCTTTTGATCGCCCGTTATGGCATTTTAATGCAATGTCGCGGCGACCAAAAAAAACGTAATTCTGGCGTTTCGGATTTTTTTCTCGCTACGCCGTTTAGCGATCAGGTTAATGCTTTTTTTTAATTGATAGATCGGGCGATTCTGAACACGGCGATACCAAATATGTGTATGTTTGATTTTTTTATTGTTTTATTTATGATGGGGCGAAAGGGGGTGATTTAAACTTTTATATTTTTTATATTTTTTTCATATTTTTAAAAACATTTTTTTTTACTTGTGCCATGCTTCAATAGCCTCCATGGGAGGCTAGAAGCTGGCATAGCCTGATCGGCTCTGCTACATAGCAGCGATCATCAGATCGCTGCTATGTAGCTGAAATGCAGGTGTGCTGTGAGCGCCGACCACAGGGGGGCGCTCACAGCAGGCCTGCATCAGTAACCATAGAGGTCTCAAGGACCTCTATGGTTACCTTCCTGATGCATCGCCGACCCCCGATCATGTGACGGGGGTCGGCGATGACGTCATATCCGGCCGCCCGGCCGGATGCGGTAGTTAAATGCCGCTGTCTGTGTTTGACAGTGGCATTTAACAGGTTAATAGCGGCGGGTGAATAGCGATATGTCAGCTGACATGTCGCGACTTTGATGTGGGCTCACCGCCGGAGCCCACATCAAAGGGGGATTCACGGCATGCGCAGTACTAGTACGGCGCATGTCGTGAAGGGGTTAACCCCATCCTCCACTCCCCGGTGTTTACCTCTGTTTTTTGTGTGAGTATATTTGTATGTTTGATATTTTCCGCCACCCCTGTTTGTATTACCTTGTTAGTCTGGTTGGTGTATTACACAGTACAATACTACTCCCCTCTTCCTTGTGTGGGAGAAGGGTACGGACTGAGGGCTGATTCAGGAGCTAAGGCAAGGTATGTGGCTCTGGCATCTTCACCATCAGAATTAATCCGGGGAACAGGGCGAGCTAGGGTGCCTTTAGCGGTAGGGACAGGGAAGGAATCCCTGTTCCTGAGACACTCGACAATACATTCATGACAGAAACACTACCACTTTTGCACATGGGCGAAAAAATTACCACTTCATTACTGAACTATTGGAGGGCTGCCTGCATTTCTTGGAACTAAATTGTGTAAATTGTTTAGGTGACTACCAGCAGGCATGCGCCGACTACCTAATTTTTGGGATTAGTGTTGCTTCTTTATTTGCCATATGTAATTTGGAGGATGCTGGGTCAGTACCCTGATGCTTGTATCCATTTGCTATATTAGTTTTGTATAGGGCTGCTTTGTTTTTTTAATATGCAAATTGCCTCTTCTGAGAAAAAGAGGACTTAAACTCTATAGCGCCACCTGTTGGAAGTAGCGATCCTACAAGTCACAATCAACCCTTTAACGAGTCGTGCAATATGACTTAGGATAAAAGCCAAATTAGTATCTCAATTCGCAGACACGGTGTTTCGGGCTGTTGGCCCTCGTCAGTGTGAAGCATGAGAACTAATTTGGCTAGGTGAGAGGCTCTGGACTGGGGTCTAAGGGGTATCGTTTCTCCTTATGGAGAGTGACATACCATCTCTGGCTTGTCAAGGTAAGGAGGCTTATTCGCCGTGCAATGCTCCTCTGGGAAATATAATATGCACTCACTCTCCCTCAACATCTTCATTTTTGTGGGGGCTGTGCGCCAGGTCCCAGGTTGACCTTGCATACTACACTGTAAGCTGATGTATGTGCTTCACAATGCCACATTACAATGAAGAAGTAAGAAGATACGAGCTTGGAGCCCCACTGTTAATCACAGGAATGACAACTCATTTATCATTATATCTACCAACAATCACATCACAACCTCTCTGCAGAACTATACAGGCAGAACACTCTCCAACCTGTCAGTCTGCAGTTATTGCAAAATACACACCCTTATAGATTGTCACACTGTTGGGATCATGGCTATAAGGCATGTTGTCAAATAAATCCTTTTCATAAGCTGAAGCTGTCATAACTGGAATGGAAAGCCATATAAACAGTGGCATGTAAAAGTTTGGGCACCCCTGGTCAAAATTAATGTTATTGTGAACACTTTAGAAACTTAAAGATGAAATGATCTTTAAAAGGCCTAAAGTTAAAGATGACACATTTCCATTGTATTTTAGGCAATATACAGTGTGGTCCAAAAGTTGGTGGACAGTATGTGTAAGGCCATGTTCACACGATCCTTTTTTTCATGCGGAATCCGCAGCTGTTTTCCATGCAGGGTACATTACATTGTACCCTATGGAAAACAGGAACTGCTGTGCCCACAATGCGGAAAATAAAAAAAAATAACGCGCTGAATAGCTGCGGGAAAAAAGAAGTACCATGTCACTTCTTTTTTCGGAGCCGCAGCGGTTCTGCACCCATAGACCTCCATTGTGAGGTCAAACCCGCAGTAAAACCCACAGATGAAAAAAATATCTGCGGGTTTTACTGCGGTTTGTGGTGCCGAACCGCTGCAACAGGAAGTGCGGGGAAGCGGGCGGAAGTGCGTGGGCGGAGTGTGGCTGCCCCCCGTGCTCTGATCCTGCCCCCCCGTGCTCCAATCCCACCGCCCCGTGCTCCGATGCCCCCCCCAGTGCTCCGATGCCCCCCCCCGTGCCCTAATCTCCCCCCCTTATACTTACCCGGCGTCCCGGTGTCCGTCCGGCCGTCTTCTCCCTGGGCGCCGCCATCTTGCAAAATGGCGGGCGCATGCGCAGTGCGCCCGCCGAATCTGCCGGCCGGCAGATTCGTTCCAAAGTGCATTTTGATCACTGAGATATAATCTATCTCAGTGATCAAAATAAAAAAAAATAGTAAATGACACCCCCCCCCCCCCTTTGTCACCCCCATAGGTAGGGACAATAAAAAAAAAATTAAGAATTTTTTTTTTTTCCACTAAGGTTAGAATAGGGTTAGGGGTAGGGTTAGGGGTAGGGTTAGGGTTAGGGGTAGGGTTAGGGATAGGGTTAGGGGTAGGGATAGGGTTAGGGGTAGGGTTAGGGTTAGGGTTAGGGGTAGGGGTAGGGGTAGGGTTAGGGGTAGGGTTAGGGTTAGGGTTAGGGGTAGGGTTAGGGGTAGGGGTAGGGTTAGGGTTAGGGGTACGGTTAGGGTTAGGGTATTTTCAGCCATTTTAACTGCATAGAAAACTGCATAAAAAAAGGATCAAAAAAAGGATCAAAAAAAGGATCAAAAAACGCATCAAAAAAGGACAAAAAAAGGACCAAAAAAAGGACCTGCGTTTTCTGCCAAGAGCTGCAGTTTTTTAAAAAACAGTCCTGAAAAAAAAAGGATGGAAATCAGGAACGTGTGAACATACCCTAATAGGGTTATGAAGGGGGAGATTTATCAAACATGGTTTTTGGGGTTCAAAGTTCTCACCACACATCTAGATAAGGTTCTTGGGGGTCTAGTTTCCAAAATGGGGTCATTTGTGGGGTGTTTCTACGGTTTAGGGACATCAGGGGTTTTGCAAATGCAACATGATGCCCGCAGACCATTCTATGAAAGTCTGCATTCCAAAACGTCACAACTTCCCTTCCGAACCCCGATGTGCGCCCAAACAGTGGTCCCCCCCTTCCCCCCCACATATGACATTTCAGTGTACTCAGGACAAATTGTACAATAACTTTTGGGTCCACTTTCTCCTTTTACCATTGGGAAAATAAAAAAATTGTTGCTAAAAGATCATTTTTGTGACTAAAAAGTTAAATGTTCATTTTTTTTCTTCCATGTTTCTTCTGCTGCTGTGAAACACCTGAAGGGTTAATAAACTTCTTGAATGTGGTTTTGAGGGGTGCAGTTTTTAGAATGGTGTCACTTTGGGGTATTTTCAGCCATATAGACCCCTCAAACTGACTTCACATGTGAGGTGGTCCCTAAAAAAAAAATCGTTTTGTAAATGTTATAAAAATGAGAAATCGCTGGTCAAATTTTAACCCTTATAACTTCCTAGCAAAAAAAAATTTGTTTCCAAAATTGTGCTGATGTAAAGTAGACATGTGGGAAATGTTATTTATTAACTATTTTGTATCACATAACTCTTTGGTTTAACAGAATAAAAATTCTAAATAAATAATAATAATAAATCAAAATAAATGTTATTATTTTCTGTCCACCTACTTTTGGATCACCCTGTATATACAGCTCTGGCAAAAATTAAGAGACCACCACATCAAAACCCTGTCATGGGCAGCCCAATCTCCAGACCTGAACCCCATTGTAAACCTGTGGAATGTAATCAAGAGGATGATGGATAGTCACAAGCCATCAAATAAAGAAGAACTGCTTACATTTTTGCGCCAGGAGCAGTGTGAAGGACTGGTGGAAAGCATGCCAAGACGCATGAAAGCTGTGATTAAAAATCATGGTTATTCCACAAAATATTGATTTCTGAACTCTTCCTGAGTTAAAACATTAGTATTGTTGCTTCTAAATGATTATGAACTTGTCTTCTTTGCATTATTTGAGGTGAGAAATCACTGTTTGTTTTAATTTTGACCATTTCTCCTTTTCAGAATAAAATACAAAATGTATTGCTTTGAAATTCGGAGACATGTTGTCAGAAGTTTATAGAATAAAAGAACAATTTACATTTTACTTAAAAATCTATATATATAATTGTCTAAGGGGTACTTCCATCTGTCTGTCTGCATCTTCCGTAACGGAAATCCCTCGTCACTGATTGGTCTCGCCAGCTGCCTGTCATGGCTGCCACGACCAATCAGCGACGGGCACAGTCCGATTAGTCCCTCCCTACTCCCCTGCACTCAGTGCCCAGTGCCCGCATACTCCCCTCCAGTCACCGCTCACACATGGTTAATGCCAGTGGTAACGGACTGCGTTATGCCGTGGGTAACGCACTCCGTTAACGCTGCTATTAACCCTGTGTGTCCTCAACTTTTTACTATTGATGCTGCCTATGCGCGCACATCGCCAGAGCTTCGCTGAATCCCGGCGGGAGAGTATATAACTATTTTTTATTTTAATTATCTTTTTTTAACAGGGATATGTGCCCACACTGCTATATACTACATAGGCACTGTTATATACTGCGTGGGCTGCGTTATATACAGTGTGGCTGCTATATACTACGTGGCCAGTGTTATATATTACGTGTCCTGTGTTATATACCGCATGGCTGCTATATACTATGTGGGCAGTGTTAGATACTATGTGGGCTGTGTTATGTACTGCGTGGGCTGTGCTATATATTATGTGGCCAGTGTTATATATTACGTGTCCTGTGTTATATACCGCGTGGCTGCTATATACTATGTGGGCAGTGTTAGGCTACGTTCACACTAGCGTTCGGCTAGTGTGCGTCGCGCTAGCGTCGGGCGACGCAGCGGCGACGCACGCGTCATGCGCCCCTATGTTTAACATGGGGGACGCATGCGTTTTTGCTTGTTGCGTTTTCCGACACGTGCGTCTTTTTTGACGCTAGCGTCGGACCAAGAAAACGCAACAAGTTGCATTTTTCTTGCGTCCGATTTTCGTCAAAAAACGACGCACGCGTCGAAAAACAGCGTTTTTGCGTGCGTTTGCATGCGTTTTTCGGTGCGTTGTGCGTCGCGTCGCCGACGCAGCGGCGCACAACGCTAGTGTGAACGTAGCCTTAGATACTATGTGGGCTGTGTTATGTACTGCGTGGGCTGTGCTATATATTATGTGGCCAGTGTTATATATTGCGTGGCCTGTGTTATATACTATGTCGCCTGTGTTATATACTGCATGGCCACTGTTATATATTGCGTGGCCTGTATTAACACATCGGGTATTCTACAATATGTATGTATATAGCAGCCACATAGTATATAGCACAGGCCACGTACTATTTGTCTACTATATACTACATGGCTCCTATATACTACGTGGCCTGTGCTATATACTATGTGGCTGCTATATACATACATACATACATACATATTCTAGAATACCCCATGCGTTAGAATCGGGCCACCATCTAGTATATCTATAAAGAGAAAAATCAGACAAACTGAACATTTTGCACCAGTCTCTTAATTTTTGCCAGAGCTGTATATATATGTATATTCATCTTTTACATTTTAAAAATTACAGAAAAGTAAAATGGTAGTAGTGCAAATTGTAGGAAACAAGAAGTGCAAATGCTCAATAGTGCAATTTTGATCAAAAACTGCTCACCTACTGGTGTACAAACAAGGCTTGTATGTCAGCTGCCGCAGATCCACAGGTCGGCAAGCAACCAAATTACAGCTATTATCCAGGTAGATAGTGGATCATATCTGGTGCTTATAAGCAATGTAACAGCAATGTCTTTGTGGTATTTCCTGAAGAAGAAATCATGATGACTTCGAAACGCGTAGAATAAACCACCATCATCCTTTAACCATATTTTGTATTCTGAATTGTCTGGCAGCGCGGATATAATCCACTATCCTCCTGGATAATAGCAAAAAAGTAAAATGGGTTGATGCAAATGTTTGGGCACCCTTGGAAATTTATGTGCTCAGATAAGTTTGACCAAAGTTTCCGACCTTAATTAGCCTGTGAGAGTAATGGCTTGTTCATTATTGTCGTTAGGAGAGACCAGGTGATGCAAATTTCCCAGCTTTATAAAAACCCAGCATCCGCTAACCTTGTGCCAAAAACTGCGGCCCTGGGTTCTCCTAAGCAGCTGCATAGCACTCTGAAAATGGTGGAGGCCCACAAAGCAGGAGAGGGCTATAAAATGGCAACACTTTTTCAAGTTGCCCGCATTTTCCTCAGTTTAAAATGTAATTAAGAAATGGCAATTAACAGAAACAGTGAAGGTAAAGATAAGGTCTGCAATACCAATAAAAATGTCAGAGAGAGCTGCTCGTAGGATCGCTAGAGAGGCAAATCAGAACCCCCGCTTGACTGCAAAAGACCTTCAGAAAGATTTATCAGACTCTGGAGTTGTATTTACAAAGAGATAGAACATTGATAATCTAGATATTAAAGTGAATCTATCAGCAGGTTTTTGCTACCCTATATGAGAGCAGCATGATGTAGGGGCAGATACCCTAATTCCAGCTATGTATTACTTACTGACCAGCTTGCTGTCATTTTGATAAAATTACTTTTCTTTGAGTGCTGAGCTTTGTATAACCCTGCCCACACAACTTTCTGTGTGCACTGTGCATAGGCAGAAAGCTGCCAATGTTATATAGAGCTCATGCATATGGAGGGTTACATGACAGCAGGTCTAGTAGTCCTGTAGTGATAATATCCTACTGATTAAACAGGGATTTTATCAAAACCTAAGGCAGTAGCACAATGATACTTCACTGGAATCAGGGTCTCTGTCTCCATATGCTGCTCTCAGATTAGGTGGCAGAACCTGGTGACAGATTCCCTTTACCATATATAATGTGTCTCGCCACATACGTGAGCTCATTTACATAGAGGTTGGGTTGATTGGCTTTTCTTTGGTGCCACCTACATATATAATCACAGTCCTGGACCTTCGTGGACATTACTCTCCTGCGCACATGTCTGTCTGTAACATTATCTCACTCCAGCAGGTCAGGTGTGGGACAAAAGGAATATAGAGAAATATGCACCAGGTGGGGGTCTGCGTGGTGGCAAGTCTCAGCATAGACAATGCCTGTGGGGGAAGTGTGATGGATGCCTGACACTTACATGCATTTTCTGGGATGTTGCCGACAGCATTGAGGCTTCTCTCTGGGTATAAGAACAGACAACAAGAGATCCAAGAGGAGGGAATCACAAGAAATGCAGAGACTAGGGAGTGTCGCAGAGAATGGCTGCAAGATAGTAGACAAGTCACCAATTCCTTCATGGAACCTCCCGGGTTGGCAGACATGGCAGCTGCTTTGGAACCCAACAATTAAGGGGGCTAATTTTTTCCCTAGACATAAGATCCCTGTACATAAGATCCCTGTACTGTGACATCACTATGTGCATTATCCCTGTACTGTGGCATCACTGTGTGCATTATCCCTGTACTGTGACATCACTGTGTGAATAATCCCTGTACTCAGTGGCGTAGGAAGGGTGGTGCGGGGGGGGCGGTCCGCCCCGGGCGGCACAATGCGGGGGGCGGCCGGCGCTGCAGGAGAAGAAGAAAAAAAAAAAAAAAAAGACGCCCCTTTAAATCTTCGGGCGGCGCCGTCCGCCGCCACGACCAGGGCCAGCTCCTCCCACCACCGGGCCCCGCCCCCGCCCCCGCCCCCCCGCTCTAATACTCACCTCTCCTGGTTCCTGCGGCTTCAGCGTCCTCTGACTCTGCGACGTCTCAGGGCAGAGGGCGCGATGACGTCACTACTGTGCGCGCCGCTCTGCCTCTCTGTCCTGAGCGTCGCAGAGCCGGAGAGACGCTGAGTGGCTGCACCGGACCTGCGCTAGGAACGGGAGAGGTGAGGATTTTACTTTTTTTTTTTTTCTTTATGTCTGTCTGGGGGCAATACTGGACACACTGGGGCAATACTGGAGACCATGGGGCAGATTGCTGGACACACTGGGGCAATACTGGAGACCATGGGGCAGAATGCTGGACACACTGGGGCAATACAGGAGACTATGGGGCAGATTGCTGGACACACTGGGGCAATACAGGAGACCATGGGGCAGATTGCTGGACACACTGGGGCAATACAGGAGACTATGGGGCAGAATGCTGGACACACTGGGGCAATACTGGAGACCATGGGGCAGAATGCTGGACACACTGGGGCAATACAGGAGACCATGGGGCAGATTGCTGGACACACTGGGGCAATACAGGAGACTATGGGGCAGATTGCTGGACACACTGGGGCAATGCAGGAGACCATGGGGCAGATTGCTGGACACACTGGGGCAATACAGGAGACTATAGGGCAGATTGCTGGACACACTGGGGCAATACTGGAGACCATGGGGCAGAATGCTGGACACACTGGGGCAATACAGGAGACCATGTGGCAGAATGCTGGACACACTGGGGCAATACTGGAGACCATGGGGCAGATTGCTGGACACACGGGGGCAATACAGGAGACTATGGGGCAGATTGCTGGACACACTGGGGCAATACTGGAGACCATGGGGCAGATTGCTGGACACACTGGGGCAGTACAGGAGACTATGGGGCAGATTGCTGGACACACTGAATACTGGAGACCATGGGGCAGATTTCAGGACACATTGAGGCAATGCTGGAGACCCTGGGGCAGACTTCTGGACATACTGGGGCAATACTGGAGACCATGGGGCAGATTGCTGGACACACTGGGGCAATACTGGAGACCATGGGGCAGAATGCTGGACACACTGGGGCAATACTGGAGACCATGGGGCAGAATGCTGGACACACTGGGGCAATACAGGAGACTATGGGGCAGATTGCTGGACACACTGGGGCAATACAGGAGACTATGGGGCAGATTGCTGGACACACTGAATACTGGAGACCATGGGGCAGATTTCAGGACACATTGAGGCAATGCTGGAGACCCTGGGGCAGACTTCTGGACATACTGGGGCAATACTGGAGACCATGGGGCAGATTGCTAGACACACCGGGGCAATACTGGAGACCATGGGGCAGATTGCTGGACACACCGGGGCAATACTGGAGACCATGGGGCAGAATGCTGGACACACTGGGGCAATACAGGAGACCATGGGGCAGATTGCTGGACACACTGGGGCAATACTGGAGACCCTGGGGCAGATTTCTGGACACATTGAGGCAATGCTGGAGACCCTGGGGCAGACTTCTGGACATACTGGGGCAATACTGGAGACCATGGGGCAGATTGCTGGACACACCGGGGCAATACTGGAGACCATGGGGCAGATTGCTGGACACACCGGGGCAATACTGGAGACCATGGGGCAGGATGCTGGACACACTGGGGCAATACTGGAGACCATGGGGCAGAATGCTGGACACACTGGGGCAGTACAGGAGACTATGGGGCAGATTGCTGGACACACTGAATACTGGAGACCATGGGGCAGCTTTCAGGACACATTGAGGCAATGCTGGAGACCCTGGGGTAGACTTCTGGACATACTGGGGCAATACTGGAGACCATGGGGCAGATTGCTGGACACACTGGGGCAATACTGGAGACCATGGGGCAGAATGCTGGACACACTGGGGCAATACTGGAGACCATGGGGCAGAATGCTGGACACACTGGGGCAATACAGGAGACTATGGGGCAGATTGCTGGACACACTGGGGCAATACAGGAGACTATGGGGCAGATTGCTGGACACACTGAATACTGGAGACCATGGGGCAGATTTCAGGACACATTGAGGCAATGCTGGAGACCCTGGGGCAGACTTCTGGACATACTGGGGCAATACTGGAGACCATGGGGCAGATTGCTGGACACACCGGGGCAATACTGGAGACCATGGGGCAGATTGCTGGACACACCGGGGCAATACTGGAGACCATGGGGCAGAATGCTGGACACACTGGGGCAATACAGGAGACCATGGGGCAGATTGCTGGACACACTGGGGCAATACTGGAGACCCTGGGGCAGATTTCTGGACACATTGAGGCAATGCTGGAGACCCTGGGGCAGACTTCTGGACACACTGGGGCAATGCTGGACACTGGGGCAGATTGCTGGACACACTGGGGGTAATATGCTGGACACACTGGGGCAATGCTGGACACTGGGGGTAATATGCTGGACACACTGGGGCAGACTGCTGGACACACTGGGGAAAGGCTGGACACTGGGGCAGATTGCTGGACACACTGGGGGTAATATGCTGGACACACTGGGGCAGATTGCTGGACAACATGGGGGTAATATGCTGGACACACTGGGGCACATTGCTGGACAACATGGGGGTAATATGCTGGACACACTGGGGGCAGGACTTGAGGCATGGGCAGAATGTAGATACGGGGCATGATTGGAGACACAGGGCAGGATTGGATCATGGGGCAGGACGGATACGATGGAGGCTGGTGGGGCAGGATGGGGAGATCATATGGGGTAGAATGGATACTCATGAGGGCAGGATGCGAGAACATATGGCTGGAGCCAGGAATGAGATAAACGGGGCCAGGGTGGGGAATAGTGTTGCAATAGGGGATAATTAAGGGATATTATTACTGCAGTGATGTATTTATTTTATTTTTTGAGTATACTGTTTTAAATGGGGGGCGATCCTGTTACTGTGCAGAGTGACACTATATCACCTTTTTTTCTTCATGTGATGTAATGTAGAAGTTGTGAAAAATTAAGTAATGTGTTCTGCAAGCGGAGCTCGAGATAACTGTGTTATTTCCTGCAGAAACGAGTCCTGGCTGGAAGGAATGATGGCGGTCTGTGCTGGATGAAAGACTTCACCTAGAGACGTCACTGGTGAGTCAGTGTTACCTATACACTGACACTATACACTGTATACTATATAGAGGTCCTGTGTATAATGTCACCAGTGATCTCTGTATTACCTCTACACAGACACTGCATACTAAGTACAGATCTCCTGTGAATACTGGCACTTATGGTGATAGTATTGTGGTTTTTTTTTTATTACTGATCAGTATTGTAGTATTCAGTCACTATGTGGTGGTAATATGTGGTCTGGAAATGGTGCGGTGGTATTAAGTCACAGGTGTGGCATGTGGGGGTGACACCATTAGGCCCAGTTTAAGTTCTACAAAACAGGAAAACCATTTTTGGTAACCTTTGTGTGTAATGAGCCGGGGGGGGGGGGCGCCAAACTCGGGAACAGCCCCGGGCGGCAAAAGCTCTAGCTACGCCTCTGCCTGTACTGTGACATCAGTTTGTGCATTATTCCTGTACTCTGATAACATTGTGTGAATTATCCCTGTACTGTGATATCACTATGTGCATTATCCCTGTACAGTGACATCACTGTGTGCATTATCCCTGTACTGTGACATCACTGTATGAATTATCCCTGTACTGTGACATCTCTGTGTGCATTATTCTTGTACTGTGACATCACTGTGTGCATTATCCTGTTAGTATGACGAGGAGTAGTCACAGAAGAGGGCCATATATGAAACAACAGTATATGGGCCCTTTGTAGTCCAATAGCTCATTAAAATGCATCGATTTATGTATCTGTGATATGGGCTGCCTGCTGCTTTGGGGGCTGGAAGTGGGCCTCTCTTACCTCTTGCTCCTGCTTGACTGCACAGGTTGCACCAATGGTTTTTCCGCTCCTGATTGTGACATCTCTGTGTCCATCGTCCCATTAGTGTGACATCACAGCGTATTTTACTCCTGAGCGGTAATTTCCCACTTGTCCCACTACTGTCATGTAGTGTGCATTATCCCTGTAATATAACATCACTGTACATCTTATTCTTGACCTGTAACTTGACTCAGCATGCCACAGAAGCAGACCTAAGGTCTGACTAGTCAGCAGAGCCATGTGGTGTGGGTGTTCCTGACGTGAGTGGAGACAGGGATAGCGTCATCCTGATTAAAGGCGAAGGAAAACAAATAGAAGGACAGAGTGGTCAACCGGAGATGGGTCCTGGTACAGGATGCCTAGCAGTACGGCCCCGAGTTTATAACTGTAAGAGGCAGGGACGGTTTTAGACCAAGTGGGGCCCTGGGCAAAAGTTTGAAGTGGGGCCCTAAATGCTAACATATTGCACGATCATACAAACCTTTTGGTTGTATTTACATGCGCTGCGTTCCGGCTGTTAAATGAGCATGATCAACAATATTGAAGTCATTCGATGCTAGTTTCCAGGCCTCTTTACACCGGCTGAGAAAGAATGATGGGCACAGAACATTATTTATTTTATCTGTCCCCATACAGTATCATGTCATCAGCAGCATATCTGCAGTTTTCACTGGGCGATGTGAGTAGGCAGCATTTTGCCCATTTAGTATAATGCACCCCATAATCTTCCACATAGTATAATGCACACCCCATAGCACCCGCAGACCATTCCATCAAAGTCACTCCTTCCTTTCTGAGCTCTGCCATGCACCCAAACAGTGTTTTACCCCCTCATATTAGGTATCTGCATACTCAGGAGAAATTGCACAACAAATTTTGGGTCCATTTTCTCCTATTACCCTTGTGAAAATAAAAAAATGGTAGGCTAAAAAAAAATTTTGTGGGAAAAATGTGATTTTTTTTATTTTCACGACTCTACGGTATAAACTTCTGTGAAGCACCTGGGGGTTTCAAGGTGCTCACTTGCTCACTACATACCTAGACACATTCCTTGAGGGGTCTAGTTTCCAAAATGGGTTCACTTGTGCGAGGTTTCCATTGTTTTGGCACATCAGGGGCTCTCCAAATGCAACATGGCGTCCGCTAATTATTCCATCAAATTTTGCATTAAAAATGTTAAATTGCGCTCCTTCACTTCCAAGCCCTGCTGTGCGCCCAAACAGTATTTTTTCCTTCACATATTGGGTATCAGCGTGTTTTGTTTGAAAAACAAATTTTGGAGTTGTTTTTTTCCTGTTACCATTGCGAAAATAGAAAAAAAATTTGGTCTAAAATTAAATTTATGTGAAAAAGTTAAATTCCATTAATTTCTGTGAAGCACCTAAAGGGTTAATAAACTTCTCGTATATGGTTTTTAGCATTTTGAAGGGTGCCGTTTTTAGAATGCTGTCACTTTTGGGTATTTGCTGTTTCCTCAAAGGCACTTCAAATGTGATGTGGTCCTTAAAAAATGGTTTTGTAAATTTGGTGAGAAAAATTAGAACTTTAACCCTTATAACTTCCTAACAAAAAGAAATATGTTTCAAAAAGTGTTCTCATGTAAAGTAGACATGTGGGAAATGTTATTATTTAACTATTTTTTGTGACAAAACTCAATGGTTTAAGGGCATAAGAATTAAAAGTTAAAATTGCGACACTTTCAAAATGTTTTCCAAATCTGCATTTATTTCACAAATAAACAAAAGTCATATAGAACAAATTTTGTCATGATCATGAAATACAATATACCACAAAAAAAACAGCCTCAGAATCAGTGGGATCCAGTGAAGTATTCCAGAGTTATTACCTCAGAAACTAACACTGGTCAGAATAGTAAAATTGGGCCTGGTCATGAAGGTGAAAACAGGCTTGGGGTGGTAAAGGGGTCAAGAGCAAAGAGGACGTGGAGTCGCGGGTAGAAAATAGGACTCTCACTTACTGTACCGTGGTACTGTGCTGGGTTGCGGTGAGGGCAGGTGAACTAGTGGAGCGGAGACAGAAACCAAGCGAGTTATGACAAAGAAATGTCTATGAAAAATTGTGTACCTGCTATATTTTGTACATAATCCTCATTAAGTAATTGTTAAGTAAAAAGTTTAATTTTGACTGGTGGTTTCCCTCATTATAGTTATCAACATCTGGTCCTGACTAACCAAAGTCAGTGGTAGCATACCGGCTGTAAGGGTGTAGTACCCTCGTAGACAAAGTCCACATACCCAGCCAGGGCCCTTAACTTCAGTTAACATGCTGGGGCGTAAGAGACGAGTACCTCGCCCACGGCTACTGCCCCACGCCACATTACATGACCAAAGATTGCCTCATATACAGTGCTCCAATGAAAGGGTACCCAATATACCGTGCCTCAGGAAGAGAGTACCCTATATAGGTGACTGAATCACTGACTGATTGTTAGGAGTCGAGTTTCCTCTGCTGCACAGGGGGAATCTCGATCCGTGTCTGCTGCGGTCTCCCATTCGGTATCGGCCGCAGTGGGCTCTGCTCAGCGGAGACGTCGCTCCCAGCGTCTCGCTGGGGCTGATTCGGTGCATAGGGTCACTACTGCCTTTTCTGGCTTTCCTATGGTACCCTGCACTGATCTGCGGCGAGCGAGCCTCTCTGGGACTAAGTCCTTGTTTACTCACACTGAGCATGCCCAGGGCAGGGTCTCCCATTGGAGGTCGAGGGCCACATGTTCAGTCACATGCTCAGGTGCTGCAGTACATTCCATTGGTCCTTCTGGAAGGTCCTGAAAGGGCAAAACATGCTCAGGTACTGCAGCACTTTCCATTGGTCCTTCTGGAAGGTCCTGAAAGGGCAAAAACTTCAGTAGCAGCTTCCTGTGCTGCAACTATATAAACTGCGCATGACCGCACGGCCATGCGCTAGTATCGTCTTTTGCTATATGCTTTGCGCCAATATGGTCATGTGTTTGTATGTGTTCAGGGACCCGGCTGAAATAAGCCCCTAGAATGCTGGCACCTCCGGCGAGGAGATTGTGTATAAATGTGTTCAGGGACCCGGCTGAAATAAGCCCCTAGAATGCTGGCACCTCCGGCGAGGAGA
Source organism: Ranitomeya imitator (assembly GCF_032444005.1). NCBI lineage: Eukaryota > Metazoa > Chordata > Amphibia > Anura > Dendrobatidae > Ranitomeya > Ranitomeya imitator. The sequence goes on along the minus strand of NC_091283.1, from coordinate 492,152,828 downwards.
TTGTGTATAAATGTGTTCAGGGACCCGGCTGAAATAAGCCCCTAGAATGCTGGCTCCTCCGGCGAGGAGATTGAGTATGCATGCATGACCACTCACTGCTCACATCTGGGTAGTTGGCCTGTGCCTCTGTGAAAGTCTAACAGGGCACAGAGCTCACCTCTCGCGGTTACTCTGTGAAGCTAACAGAGTTAGTATATACCGCCATATAGAGCCGCCATTATTTAGCAGCAGGTACTTTCCTGCACGGTGGATCCCGGGTTGCGAACGCACCAATTCCTTTTAATAAACAATATATTTGGTGCGTTCCGCCAACCCTAACACTGATATTAGATACAGTACTGAAATATGGGGATGCCTCATATACAATGATCTAACCACAGAGTGCCGCCACATGCAGTGATTCAACCACAGAGGGCCACTATGTACAGTGCTCTAATAAGAAAGTGTCTGAGTGTCAATACAATGCCCCATACACAGTGATCCAACCACAGATATGCCACCTTATACCATGCTCCAATAAGACGGTGTCCCATACACAGTGCCCATACACAGTGATCCAACCACGGATATGCCACCTTACACCATGCTCCAATAAGACGGTGTCCCATACACAGAGATCCAACCACGAATATGCCACCTTACACCATGCTCCAATAAGACGGTGTCCCATACACAGTGCCCATACACAGTGATCCAACCACGGATATGCCACCTTACACCATGCTCCAATAAGACGGTGTCCCATACACAGTGATCCAACCACGGATATGCCACCTTACACCATGCTCCAATAAGACGGTGTCCCATACACAGTGCCCATACACAGTGATCCAACCACGGATATGCCACCTTACACCATGCTCCAATAAGACGGTGTCCCATACACAGAGATCCAACCACGGATATGCCACCTTACACCATGCTCCAATAAGACGGTGTCCCATACACAGTGATCCAACCACGGATATGCCACCTTACACCATGCTCCAATAAGACGGTGTCCCATACACAGTGCCCATACACAGTGATCCAACCACGGATATGCCACCTTACACCATGCTCCAATAAGACGGTGTCCCATACACAGTGCCCATACACAGTGATCCAACCACGGATATGCCACCGTTAGCACACCCATTGACAGCAATGTTATTTCTGCCTGTAGCGCATCGCTAGCACGTCCATTTTCGGCTATGCGCTTAACGGATTGCCCTAACGCAATGTGAACCTAGCCTAAATGAACAGGGTGAAGACAATCAAAAGCTCCTCTCAAGAAACTTATTCTTCTGAAATACCTGTGGCAAACTAATGTATTGGATCATTAGAACAAACATACAATTCAGTGAAGCAGTTTTTCCTTAGGCAACTGCCTCTTTTGCCTACAATTGTCTTAGCACTGCCGGTCAGCGCTGTAACAGATGTCATCAGGCTTTGAGAGGAACATATATGACTTCCAATGCGGAATGTATACGGTAATTGGATTCCCACCTACTATGTGTCATTTATAATATGTGTCAAGGGCGCTGGTGCACTGCCTTCTCTTCACCCCGTATTGCTGCACCCCTGAGGTACAAGGCACAGGAACTTCAAGTTACTCCCCTGTATACAACTAAAAGGGCGAATCAGGGATCCAGGATATTTTGGATGTTTATTTGGGAAGGGATGCTTTTTGGAAGGTGTTTTCCATTTACGTCGTTTATTGACCCAGTGGTGATTACAATCTGATTTTCCTACCACAGACACATAAACACATAAGTCTTTAGAGGTTTACGATCCTTCTAGTATGCTGCCTTTTCAAATCCAATTAACTAGTAATATACATGGCTGGGTCTATCTATAACACACAGACATCTGGGAGCATTTGGAAGTATTTAAAGGGGATTAGCTGTTTTCTAACAATTAAAGGGGTTCAGCTGTTTTCTAGCAACTAAAGGAGTTCTCCGCTATATTTTTAAAGTTCACAAGGGGAAGCCGGCCTGGAGAATTAAAATAGAGGATCTGCGTACCACTGGAGTCCACTCTCCTGGATCGGAAGTTATAATGCGATTAACATTGACCTCTCCACTGGCCACAGATTAGCTGCAGGGACAGGTGCTTGTTGGTAGAGGGGTCATTGCTTCTGTCCTTGTGGAAACTATTTAAGCGCAGCAGATTCTGGTAGTAAGTATGTCTTCTTTTTTTCCTTCCCTCTTTAAAAGTACAGCAACGATCCCCTTTCAGCTTAAAGGGGTTGTTCAGGCTTGGGGCAAAAGTCTGCATTCTGTGACTATGTTCTGCTTAATTGTGAAAGCTGTTATGAACTGGTGGTTCAGAAACACAATGGACCTGTTGGTTAAGAGCACACAAAGTGACCTGATAGTTACTAATAACATAGGACGAGCTCTGAGACGTGGGAACTCTGCTGACCGCAATCCCTAATCCTATCACACCACACTAGAGGTAGCCGTGGAGCGCTCCTGACCAGACCTAGGCGCCTCGGCACAGCCTGAGAAACTAGCTAGCCCTGAAGATAGAAAAATAAGCCTACCTTGCCTCAGAGAAATTCCCCAAAGGAAAAGGCAGCCCCCCACATATAATGACTGTGAGTAAAGATGAAAATACAAACACAGAGATGAAATAGATTTTAGCAAAGTGAGGCCCGACTTACTGAATAGACCGAGGATAGGAAAGATAGCTTTGCGGTCAGCACAAAAACCTACAAACAACCACGCAGAGGGCGCAAAAAGACCCTCCGCACCGACTAACGGTACGGAGGTGCTTCCTCTGCGTCCCAGAGCTTCCAGCAAGCAAGACGAACCAAAATAGCAAGCTGGACAGAAAAAATAGCAAACCAAGAAACACAAGCAGAACTTAGCTTATGCAGTGAAGACAGGCCACAAGAACGATCCAGGAGAGAGCAAGACCAATACTGGAACATTGACTGGAGGCAAGGAACAAAGAACTAGGTGGAGTTAAATAGAGCAGCACCTAACGACTTAACCTTGTCACCTGAGGAAGGAAACTCAGAAGCCGCAGCCCCACTCACATCCACCAGAGGAAGCTCATAGACAGAACCAGCCGAAGTACCACTCATGACCACAGGAGGGAGCTTGACCACAGAATTCACAACAGAAAGCATTTGCAGTCACCGATATTTTCAGTATGCAACTGCATTTATCTGATTTGCATACTTGCAGTAACATGCCGACTAGACATGCCTAGGACCGAAAACGTTTAACCATTGAATCTGTGTCTGGACGTGCAATAAAAACCGATAATCTTCACTTCATAACTGACTGAGTGCCAAGTTATTGCTAAAAATTGTCTGTTGGGTTGGATACCCTACTTGAGCACCAACTCTCACTTCATCACAGAGTGCCGTGTCCCTGCTGAATATTTAGACATGCCTAGTCGGCACGTGAGGAGGGAAACTTAGCATGTCTAGTTGGCGTGTGACCTCACGTATGCAAATCGCATCCTTGTGGTCATGTGACTACCCTCTCACACCAGCAATTCTGGAGAATACCAGGGAATCGTAGCAACATGCACAGCACATGTTGTCACCAGTCTACAGTCACATAGACTGACTCCAGACCTATGTCCCAAGCCTGGACAATCCCTTTAAATACTAATCTTACTAATATAATCATGTTTCTAATATACTTTATGATTCTACTCATCACCATTATTCAAGATGTCTGATTGCTGTGCAGCTTCCAATGTGGAGACTGCTTCGGGACCTTTGGTGACATCAGGATAATGTAATCAGTCATGTGACCATGATGTCACCACAGCTTCTGTACTCTGCAAAAGTCAGAAGAATGAAGAGACTATAAATTAGTGGTAAATCCTTGATTGTGTGTGTATATGTGTATGTCTGTGTGTGTGTGTCTGTGTGTCCTCATTACCCTAGAGCCTGAGCTGGTTAGACACCTGACTATCCTGGGGCAGTTTTTGGGCAGTGCTCTGGAGGAGGGTCTGAGACTAGTGCACACAGCGTCGGTGGTTGGACGTTTTGTCACACCTGAGATTGCTTTTGGCATTTATTTAATTGAGAATTAAAAAAAAATGTTGCATAGTGGGGGTGCATCATTTACGGAGTGGACTGAGAGTTATCCTCTGCTGAAGTCTGTGGGTGGTGTACTTCAGATGTAGCAGACTGATGTATGATAAGACTACATACAGTATATGTAGCAGAGTGGAGATTGCTGGGTGGATGTTGATGAAGTGACAGAATCACTGCTCAGCTCTGCTACATCTTACAGGTGAGATACAGAACATTTACAGATGGAGCAGAGCGGAGTGTGTATGTTCTATATTTCCTGGATTGTTACACTGTATGGATGAATCAGATCTGATCTGGCTTTCAATCACCCTGTTACCAGTATGATCATGATGATGTTATAGCACTTGCACACGGATGAAGCAGAGCTGAGTTTGTTTTCCTCATGTTGTACAATGAAACAATTTGACTATCAGACAAACCCCTTTAAGCTTTACCTAAAGTCAAGGCAGGGTTGAGTTTGGTATTGCACATTAAGGTTACTTGTAAGATGAGACTATGGATATAGCAGAGCTGAGTTTGGTGTTTATACATTGTCTCTTTATGTATATGCTCTGTGTATACATGTGTCTATATCTATCTGCTCTGTATGCAAGTGTCTGTATGTATGTGCTCTGTGTTTACACATACGTTTGTATGAATGTATGTGCTCTGTGTATGTATGTATGTATGTGCTCTGTATATGCATGTACCTGAATGTATGTGCTCTGTATATGCATGTACCTGTATGTATGTGCTCTGTGTATTCATGTATCTGTATGTATGTGCTCTGTAAACAAATCTGATGAGACTATGGATGTAGCAGAACTGAGTTTGGTGTATATACATTGTGTCTGTATGTATGTGCTCTTTGTATGCTCTTACCTGTATGAAGGTAATCTGTGTATACACACATCTATATGTACAGTGGCATGAAAAGTTTGGGCACCCCTGGTCAAAATTACCGTTATTGTGAACACTTAAGCAAGTTGAAGATGGAATGACATCTAAAAGGCCTAAAGTTACAGATGACACATTTCCTTTGTATTTTAGGCACACAAAACAATTGTCTTGTTTTTACATTTTAAAAATTGCAAAAAGGAAAATGGGTTGATACAAACATTTGGGCACCCTAGGAGATTTGTGTGCACAGATAACTTTGACCAAGGTTTCAGACCTCAATGAGCCTGTTAAGGTATGTTTCCACGTGCAGGAAACGCTGCGTGTCTGACGCTGCATAGAGCCGCAGCGTCAGACACGCAGCGTCCAGATGTTACAGCATAGTGGAGGGGATTTAATGAAATCCCGTCTCCACTATGCGTGGTAACACGCACGCGGCGGCCCTGCGACTCCGGACATGCTGCGCGTCTTTTCAGATCGCAGCATGTCCGTATATCTTGCGGCGACATAGTTCACGCCTGGGCAAGGCAACATTTCCTTGTGCAGGCATGTACTACGGAGGACAGAGAATGAACTTCAATCCAATATTGCAGCCAGCATGCAGCCAGCGAGTAAGGAAAGGGTGAATCAAAAACCCCAAAACCCCGCCTCCATGGCTGAAGATTGTTCCCTCCAAATTCAGGTGACAGTGTCCCTTTAATAAGTAACATATCCCACATGTCTACTTTACATCAGCACAATTTTGGAATCAAAATTTTTTTTTGTTAGGGAGTTATAAGGGTTAAAAGTTGACCAGCAATTTCTCATTTTTCCAACACCATTTTATTTTAGGGACCACATCTCATTTGAAGTCATTTTCAGGGGTCTATATGATAGAAAATACTCAAGTGTGACACCATTCTAAAAACTGCACCCCTCAAGGTGCTCAAAACCACATTCAAGAAGTTTATTAACCCTTCTGGTGTTTCACATGAATTTTTGGAATGTTTAAATAAAAATTAACATTTAACTTTTTTTCACAAAAAAATTACTTCAGCTCCAATGTGTTTTATTTTACCAAGGGTAACAGGAGAAAATGGACCCCAAAAGTTGTTCTACAATTTGTCCTGAGTACGCCGATACCCCATATCTGGAGGTAAACCACTGTTTGGGTGCATGACAGAGCTCGGAAGCGAAGGAGCGCCATTTGACTTTTCAATGCAAAATTGACAGGAATTGAGATGGGACGCCATGTTGCGTTTGGAGAGCCACTGATGTGCCTAAACATTGAAACCCCCCACAAGTGACACCATTTTGGAAAGTAGACCCCCTAAGGAACTTATCTAGAGGTGTGGTGAGCACTTTGACAAACCAAGTGCTTCACAGAAGTTTATAATCCAGAACCGTAAAAATAAATAATCATTTTTTTTCACAAAAATTATCTTTTCGCCCCCAATTTTTTATTTTCCCAATGGTAAGAGAAGAAATTGGACCACAAAAGTTGTTGTACAATTTGTCCTGAGTACGCTGATACCCCATATGTGGGAGTAAACCACTGTTTGGGCGCATGGGAGAGCTCGGAAGGGAAGGAGCGCCGTTTGACTTTCAATGCAAAATTGACAGGAATTGAGATGGGACGCCATGTTGCGTTTGGAGAGCCACTGATGTGCCTAAACATTGAAACCCCCCCACAAGTGACACCATTTTGGAAAGTAGACCCCCTATGGAACTTATCTAGATGTGTGGTGAGCACTTTGACCCACCAAGGGCTTCACAGAAGTTTGTAATGCAGAGCCGTACAAATAAAACAAACATTTTTTCCCACAAAAATTATTTTTTAGCCCCGAGTTTTGTATTTTTCCGAGGGTAACAGGAGAAATTGGACCCCAAAATTTGTTGCCCAATTTGTCCTGAGTTCGATTATACACAATATGTGGGGGGAACCACTGTTTGGGCGCATGGGAGGGCTCGGAAGGGAAGGAGCGCCATTTGGAATGCAGACTTAGATGGAATGGTCTGCAGGCATCACATTGCGTTTGCAGAGCCCCTAATGTACCTAAACAGTAGAAACCCCCCACAAGTGACCCCATATTGGAAACTAGACCCCCCAGGGAACTTATCTAGATGTGTTGTGAGAACTTTGAGCCCCCAAGTGTTTCACTACAGTTTATAACGCAGAGCCGTGAAAATAAAAAATCTTTTTTCCCACAAAAATTATATTTTAGCCCCCAGTTTTGTATTTTCCCAAGGGTAACAGGAGAAATTGGACCCAAAAGTTGTTGTCCAATTTGTTCTGAGTACGCTGATACCCCATATGTTGGGCTAAACTCCTGTTTGGGCACATGGGAGAGCTCGGAAGGAAAGGAGCACTGTTTTACTTTTTCAACGCAGAATTGGCTGGAATTGAGATCGGACGCCATGACGCGTTTCGAGATCCCCTGATGTGCCTAAACAGTGGAAACCCCCCAATTATAACTGAAACCCTAATCCAAACACACCCCTAACCCTAATCCCAACGGTAACTCTAACCACACCTCTAACCCAGACACACCCCTAACCCTGATCCCAACCCTATTCCCAATTGTAAATGTAATCCAAACCCTAACCCTAACTTTAGCCCCAACCCTAGCTGTAGCCTTAACCCTAGAAACAACCCTAACCCTAGGCCTAGCCCTAACCCTAGCCCTAACCCTAGCCCTAACCGTAACCCTAACCCTAGCCCTAACCCTAGCCCTAACCCTAGCCCTAACCCTTACCCTAACCCTAACTTTAGCCCTAACAATAACCCTAGCCCCAACCCTAGCCCTAACCCTAGCCCTATCCCTAACCCTAATGGGAAAATGGAAATAAATTCATTTTTTAAATTTTTTAATTTTTCCCTAACTAAGGGGGTGATGAAGGGGGGTTTGATTTACTTTTATAGCGGGTTTTTTAGCGGATTTTTATGATTGGCAGCCGTCACACACTGAAAGACGCTTTTTATTGCAAAAAATATTTGTAGCGTTACCACATTTTGAGAGCTATAAGTTTTCCATATTTGAGTCCACAGAGTCATGTGAGGTCTTGTTTTTTGCGGGACGAGTTGACGTTATTATTGGTAACATTTTCGGACACATGACATTTTTTGATCGCTTTTTATTCCGATTTTTGTGAGGCAGAATGACCAAAAACCAGCTATTCATGAATTTCTTTTGGGGGAGGCGTTTATACCGTTCTGCGTTTGGTAAAATTGATAAAGCAGTTTTATTCTTCGGGTCAGAATGATTACAGCGACACCTCATTTATATCATTTTTTTATGTTTTGGCGCTTTTATACGATAAAAACTATTTTATAGAAAAAATAATTATTTTTGCATCGCTTTATTCTGAGGACTATAACTTTTTTATTTTTTCGCTGATAATGCTGTATGGTGGCTTGGTTTTTGCGGGACAAGATGACGCTTTCAGCGATACCAAGATTATTTACATCTGTCTTTTTGATCGCGTGTTATTCCACTTTTTGTTCGGCGGTATGATAATAAAGCATTGTTTTTTGCCTCGTTTTTTTTTTTACGGTGTTTACTGAAGGGGATAACTAGTGGGACAGTTTTAGAGGTTGGGTTGTTACGGACGCGGCGATACTAAATATGTGTACTTTTATTGTTTGTTTTTTTTTATTTAAATAAAGAAATGTATTTATGGGAATAATATATATATATATTTTCTTTATTTAGGAATTTTTTTATTTTATTTTTTTTACACATGTGGACATTTTTTTTTTTTACTTTTTTACTTTGTCCCGGGGGGGACATCAAAGATCACTGATCTGACAGTTTGCACAGCACTCTGTCAGATCACCGATCTGTCTGAGAGCACTGCAGGCTTACCAAGCGCCTGCTCTACATTTATTTATGTAAATAAAAAAATAAACAATAAAAGTACACGTATTTGGTATCACCGCGTCTGTAACAATCAGCTCTATAAGGGTATGTGCACACGTAGAAAGCTCCTCTGCGGATTTTTCCGCAGCGGATTTAATAAATCCGCAGTGCAAAACTGCGTTTTCTATTGCGGATTCTGCACAAAGAATTGACATGCTGCAGAAAATAAAACGCTGCGTTTCCGCGCGTTGTTTTCCGCAGCATGTGCACTGCGGATTTCGTTTCCCATAGTTTACATTGTACTGTAAACTCATGGGAAACTGCTGCGGATCCGCGGCAAAATCCGCAACGTGTGCACATACCCTCAAAGTTAGTTAGCCCCTTCAGTGAACACCGTAAATAATGAAATAAAAAACGAGGCAAACATACCGCCGAACAAAAAGTGCAATAAAACGCGATGAGAAAGACAAATGTAAATAAAAATGGTAAATATTATCTTGTTCTGCAAAAAATAAGCCATCATACAGCTCCATCAGCAGAAAAATAAAAAAGTTATAGCTCTCAGAATAAAGCATTGCAAAAATAACACACAGAATGGTCTAAAAAAAACCTTAAAAACAATTCCTGAATTGCTGTTTTGGAGCGCCCCCAGACACAGGGCCACAGGTTACTCGGTACCGGTCCTCTCTGTCTCAGTTCTGGGGTTGTCATGGTGGCTGTACCCGGTCCGTGACCCTGCTAAGGGGCGTCCAATGGAAGAGTTGATGGTAGTTTGTCAAGGGTTCGTGACGCCACCTGTGGTGTTCGGTCAGGGCGACCGACGCTGCTTAGCGGTCCGCTGGGGTGATGGAATGGCAGCTAGATGGTATACCTTCCCACAGGTGAAGTGTATCCCCAGGGCTTCCCAGTAGTGTAGGTGGCGATGGTGTGAGGCACAGTAACGAGGACACAGGGTTGCAGACTCTTTACCTCTTTACTGGTGACTTCAAGATCCTCAATCCGGAGCACTGTTAACAGGGCTGTGTGAGACCGGCCGGTCTGAAGGCACATCCAGAGTTCCCTTTGCAGGTGGAAATCAGTGCCTACCAACTAGCGCCTGTGTGTTGCAGTCCTTCCCTGCTGAGCATTCGGGATAGCCCTCACAACTGTCGTTTCTATTCTGATGTTCTGCTTCATCCCCCCAGTTTGTTATGGCTAGGACGCACCCGTTTGACGGGAAGGCTCGGAGCTATTCTGGGACCCTAGAGACTCCCCTCTCCACGCTTGCCCCCTATGTCTTCTTAGGTGATGTATGTTAGACAGCCAACCTATAATCAACTGTCCTGCCTGTATTTGAAGTAATGCTTGGAGTCAGTTACTTCCTCGGCGTTCTGTCCACCGGCTATGTGCCTCAGTAGGATGTTGCCGATCTCGGGGCACGACTCCTACTGGTTCTCCTTTGTGCTTTGATCTCGTTTCTCACTTCTCCACAATATACTTTGCTTCGTGTCCTTTCTTTAGATACCGCCGCAAGGTAGTGCAGGTGCGGTTCTGTAACGATCTGTCCTTGTCGCTAAGTCACTGCCAGGTTCCCACGCCTGACAGGGACCTCTCTGAATCTTCCCCACAACACCCCCTGCCACGGGATGTTGCCTGGACAAAATCCAGCCAGCTTCTCACTAACTTCCTATCCAACCCCCAGTTTTACCAAAGTGTGAGGAGTGGCCTAGTAAATAGTGCCTTTTGCTCCCCCTGGTGGCCGGAGTGTGAAATGTAGTGTGTGACTGTGATACCTGGTCAGGTGAACTCCTTTAGTGCCATCAGACGTACCATCACTCCCCTTAGTGGCAGAGCGACATTACTGCAACGACCAGGTCTCTGGGGCGCTGCAGTTTTTTGTCCACTTTTGTCTCCCAAAAATAGGAATAGAAAGCGATCAAAAAATTTAATGTGCCTGAAAATGGTACCAATAAAAACGTTAGCTCGTCCCGCAAAAAAACAAGCCATAACATGACTCTGTCGGTCTAAAATTATAGCTCTCAAAATATGGTGATGCAAAAACTTGTGTTCCCAATAAAAAGCGGCTTTTAGTGTGTGACAGAAGCCAAACATAAAAACCCTATGTAAATCTATAGGGGGACCATATCGAAGAGGGTTTTTGAGGGTCTGCTTGTAAAATATCCGGTAGTCCCTTCCTTCTATCTTTTCCCGAAAGTCCACAAAGATCCAGTGGAACCCCCGGTGCGTCCGATTGTCTCTGGCATGGGAGGGTTATGCGACCCCATTTGTAAGTTCATTGAAAATTTCTTGCACCCCTTGGTTGAGTCGTTCCCCTACTATGTCAGGGACACTACGGGTGTCCTGAGGAAGCTGGATGGCCTTACTCTAGAATCAGACATACTGTTTGCGACAGTTGATGTAGAATCTTTGTATACTAGCATCAAGCATGTATGGGTTGGAGGCAGTGGAGTTCTTCCTGGGCATGAGTAACCTTGATCTCTCACTGCGTTCCCTGATCCTGGAACTACTTCACTTTATTTTGACACATAATTTTTTCACGTTCAAAGATCAGTTCTTTCCTCGCAGCACTTCAATGGGCGCAGCGTGTGCGCTCTCGTACGCTAATCTCTTTCTCGGTCTATGGGAGAGGGAGATCTTTGGGGAGGGCGCGTGTGCCGTCTCCCATGTGCAGTGCTGGTACAGATACATTGATGACGTGTTTATGATTTGGCAGGGTTCTGAGCCTGTCCTCTTGGACTTCATCCGTGGACTTAATCAGAACAATCATAACATCCGCCTAACGCATAGGGTGGCTGTAGGTGATATTGGCTTTCTAGATATCAAGGTTATCAGATGTGAGGGTGGCAGGGTACAGACCGATGTGTTCCGGAAAGAGACGTCGGTCAATGCCCTGCTACACTCCACCTCAACACACACCATGTCCACTATACGTGCTATACCAATAGGCCAATTCTTACGAATTAAATGGATTTGTTCCACGGATGAGGTCTTTGAGTGTCGGGCTCGGGATCTTTCAACTTGTTTCCAGGATCGGGGCTACAGCATGAGGAATATTAAGGGCTTCCTTCATGCCAGGAGAACCCCTAGAGATCAGTTACTCTGCAAATCTTCTGCTTCTATTCCTATTAAGAGGGATCAGCCACTTAGATTTATCACCACGTTTAATAAAAAGTGGGATAAGATTTGGGAGATTTTGCAGAAACACTGGTTGGTTTTGAAAACGGAATATACCCTGAATGAAATTCTACCTGATCGTCCACTTTTTACTGCCAGACGGGGTAGAAGTTTGAAAGACCAGCTAGCAAGGAGCCATTATGTGTCAGCCCCCACTAATTTGTTTGGATCTGGACGTCAGAGGTGGGGGTGTTTTTGCAGCGCCCCAGGGTCCTGGTCGTTACAGTAATGTCGTTCTTCCACCAGGGGGAGTGATGTTATGTCTGAAGGCAATAAAGGAGATCACCTTACCAGGTATCACAAACCACACAACACGCTTCACACTCCAGGCCACCAGGGGGAGCCATGCTTCTATCTATTAGGGCACTCGTCACAATTAGGTAAAACTGGTAGTCTGGACAGGAAGTCAGAGGGAGAAGCTGGCTTGAGAGAGAGGGAGCCAGATGCAGACTTAGGACGAGGGTCCACGGAGCTGCGCCTGCCCCACGTGCGGCAGCATCCTAAGAAAGAAACATCAGAAGGGAATTGTCTTGTAGTGAGTGAGAAACTAAGTCATAGCAAAGGAGAGGAAACCAGAAGGAGTTCTGCCCTGTAAAGGCTGCCTCCTTTCTGAGGCGCAGAAGCCAGTAGCCAGAACACCGAGGGAGTAAGGATCTCTATGCTTTACTTCAGAGACTGGCAGGACAGTTAATTCCACGTTGGCTGCCCGACCTTATACCCAAGAGGCACGGTGGCAACTTGTGGGGGCCGGGGCATGATAGAGTCCCTGTAAAAAGCCTCAGGCCATCAGTCATACGGGTTTGTCCTATCCTATACATCAGGGGGACAGAGAGAAAGAGACGTTACATCTACAATAGTTGTGAGGACCTCACCAAGAAGCTCAGCAGGGTGGGACTGCAATACACAGGCGCTAGAGGAAGGCTATTGAATTCCACCTGGATAAGGGGAACTCTGGATTTGCTTTTGGACCGGCCGGACTCTGCCTGCCCTGTGATCCGGTGCTCTGGACTGTGGACACTGAAGCTTCCAGTAAAGGTAAAGAGACTGCAACCTTGTGTCCTCGTTCTTTACTGCGCCTCTCACCATCCACCGTCTATACACTGGGAAGCCCTGGGGACATACTTCACCTGTGGGAAGGTATACCATCTAGCTGCCATAACATCACCCCTGCAGACCCCTAAGCAACGTCGGTCACCCTGACCGAATACCACAGGTGGCATCACAAACACTATTCTCATAGAAACTCTTCATTTCATTGGATGCCCCTCGAAGGGCCACGGGCCGGGTCGGGCCACTGTGACATCCCCATCGAGAACTGAAGGACCCGGTAGCGAGTACCCCATTGCCCTAACGTGGGGGCGCTCCATTTTCCTTGCGGCTCCTGCAAGGCGTGTAGGATAATCGTGCGGGCCACTACATTCTCGACAGCGGTTGGGGGTAGAGACTACCGTATTACGAGCTACATTTCGTGCAGTACCACCCATGTTATTTACTATGCGTTGTGTACATGCAATTTAATTTATGTGGGTCTCACCTCTCGTAAATTCCGTGTCAGGGCCAGGGAACATGTTAGGGATATCATGGCCGCCAGGGATGCCAACGATATCTCGGAGCTTACAACTATCCCGAGACATTTTAGGCTTCATCATGACTGTAACCCAGATGCTCTGAAAATACGGGGATCGATCGGGTTAACCCTGGTATTAGGGGTGGTGACGCTAAGCATACATTAGCACAGCTAGAATGCCGCTGGATAGTGTAATTGGGGACCATGACCCCGCATGGCCTCAATGAAAAACTGTCTTTTGTTCCTTTTTTATAGTGGTGTTCAGTATAAACGATTTTGCTTTTACCCCCTTTTTCCCTTTTTTAATTGTTGTTTGTGGTTTTATTTATTGATTTGTGTTTTCTTGGTTGCAGTTTTTCATTGACACTCCCATATCCAATTTCGTGCAAATATGTTCATCTAGCGGATGTCTGGCTGACTGAATAGTAAATAAAGAGGATGATTACTGGCATTTTTCAGCACTGTCTGGCACTGCAGGAGTTTTGAATTTAGTGCTACGGACTCAGCACAGTTCTACTATGGATATGGATTCTGTATAAACAATGCACTTTCTACAATCTCAAGTCATTAACTTGTATGTGGACTCTAGGTGTTTCTCCTTTTTTGTCCCTTTTCCTTTTATCCCCCTTTCCCTCCCCCATTCTTTTTTGTCCATATATGTACCTGCATGTGATTCTTGCTATCTGTGATCTATTCCTCTTAACAGTTTGCTAGTATGTTTTCCCCGTTCCAAAATGGCTGCGGCAGTGGTGCGCATGCGCGGTGGGTCCTCTTCCTGTTTGCACTCCAGAAGGCATCTGTAACAGCAACGCACAGACTACTGACATCACGGGAACTTTACTCCCTATCTGTGCGCCGCTGAGATGGCCGGAAGGAGCGTAATACCGGCTGGGAGACCCACCCCCATGCGCCGCATGATCTGAGCTGCAATTAAACACAGTTGTAGTGGGGATTTATAAGACCCAACACAGGCAATAATCCATACAGCCCCCCCAGGAAGCTCAGTACGCGAAACGCGCGTCGGGGCTCGTGGTGGACATACTCAGCACTGAACCACACATGGGTAAGCAACACTTACAGCACTTTGTATTGATGTGTTTTTTTCTGACTTGAAATGGGCTAATTGCAATATGGGCGGGAAGTTACAGGAGAGGATAGCTGGTCCTTAATTTTTATTAGTAACTCTTTATTGGTCCGGACGGGGCTAATCCTGCCCACCCCTGACATCTCTAAGGCTTCTTGGTATGCCCTACACTATCTAGCATTTTACTATGTGCTGTTTTGGGTTGCACCTTTACATATTTTAATGTGGGTATTCCTTGCTGAAATTGTCCCCATCTTATCATCTATCGACCCTCATCACTTATAATTGTTTAATCACTGTTGTCTTAAAAATATTGTATCATGCTAATAAAGTTTATACTTTTTTATGAATTTGATGACAGTATATCTATTATGGGGCATTATGCTCTTTGTAAGCTTATAGGATTACCGTATATAAATCTAGTACTGCTGTGATCACACCAAACCGAAGAATAAAGTTGTCTAATCACTTGTACCGCATGAAGAATGGCATAAAAAATAAATAAAACCAATTCTTCACCTTCTGTTGATTTTTTCATTCTGCACCCCAAATTCGTAGTAAGGCTCGGCGCACATTTATCTTGCGTTCTGCGCTGAGCGCTTACTCCAGGGTTTCCATGTAAATCTCTGAAATACGTGTTTGAGACCGGATCTCTGGCGGAAGATTCCCTATAATGAGGCAGATTGAGGCACTGTGGATGCCATAGGACCTGTGATCCGGCGGCGTCCATCTTTTTAGGATTGCATAAAAGTGCCGTCGGCCACAGTTTTGTGCATTTCTGAAAAGAGGGACGCTGCTGAACAGAGGCTAGATGGAGTCCAGAGTAACTCATGTTGCCTCATTGTAGTGAATGGATCGGGGGTTTCATCTGTCACGTCACTCGGAGATTTAGATGGAAACCCCAAAGTGGTCAGCGTAGAGCACTGGATAAATGTGATTATAAATGTTATGTAAAATGTTTCAAATAAAAGGTTCAACTCAATCCACAAAAAAGCAAGTCCCCACTCAGGTCCGTCATCTGTTAATGGAAGTACAGGGGCTTCCACGTTACTGATAGCACAAAGGCTCCGGAAAAGCAAAATGGCTCCTTGCACCCCAAAAGAAATTCACCAAATTCTCTGATCCCAAATCCAAATGTTTCCCCTCCCTTTTGAGCCCCAGTGTGCCTAAACCACATTTAGTGCCCACATGTTCAGCATTTCTGTAGTGATGAGAGCCTGCCTAATTTACAGGTGCATGTCTCCAGAAACATGAGCTGGGAATAATTTACTGGTCACTACAACGGCAGTTTGCAATTTTCACTCGGCAATTTTCAACTACTGCATGTTTCTGGAAAACACTCATGGAGTCAAAATTGTCACTACATCTGTAGATAAATTCCCAAAGGGTTATAATTTCCAAAATGGAGTCACTTGAGGGGGAATTCTGCTTTTCTGGCACTTAGGGGCTCTGTGTATGGAGTCCGCAAACTATTCTAGGAAAATCTTGGCTCCAGGAGGCAAATAGCGCTCCATCCCTACCAATTGTCTCCGTATGGCTAAGCAGTACTGTACAGCCAAATATGGGGTATTTCTACATTCAGCAGAAATTGTGTGACAAATTTTGGTGTCATTTTTACCATTTTTCCAGTATGAAAATGTAAAATTTGGGGCTAGCACACAATTTTTGTGGTAAAAATGTAAATTATTTTTTCTTCACTGACCAATGGTATAAATTTCTTTGACACACCTGTGGTGTCAATATAATCACTGCACCCCTAGATGAATTAAATGAGAGGTTTAGTTCGTAAAATGGGGTCACTTATGGGGGGTTCTGCTGTTCTAGCACCTGAGGGGCTATGCCAATGTGACATGGCACCCTCAAACCAATGCAACAAAATCTGCAATGTAATATGATGCTACCTCCCTTCTGAGCTTTGCACTGTGCCTCAAGAGTAGTTTTCGACCACATATGGGGGATCGGTGAACTCAGGTGAAATTACAAAACAAATTTTGAGGTCAATTTTCTCCTGTTACCCTTGTGAAAATACAACATTTTTAGCTAAAAAAGACTTTTGCAGGAAAAATGTATTTTTTTTAAATTTTCACGGCTCTACATTATAAACTTCGGTGAAGCACCTGGGGGGCTCCAGGTGCTCAATACACCTAGATAAGTTCCCTAAGGCCGGGAGTCACACTAGTATATGGCATCGGATGCGACATGCTAATGACCCTTGGCTCCTGCTCTACTGCGAGCGGGAGCTGAGTGTCCTGCTACTGTGCTCCGAGCCTCTTGCACAGAGAGGATCGGAGCACAGCTGCAGAGGAGGCTGAGAAAGTAAGTTCTCCATCTCCTCTGCTGCCGGCAACGGCGTATATTGCACCACAATATATATAGATATTATCTGAGTGTTGTGCATTGTGTCACTCGCACCCATAGACATACAGTGGGTATGAAAAGTATTCATACCCCTTTTAATTTTTGTTTCATTGCAGCCATTTGGTAAATTCAAAAAATTATTTTTTTTCTCATTAATGTACACTCTGCACCCCATCTTGACTGAAAAAAAAAACAGAAATGTAGTAATTTTTGCAAATTTAATAAAAAAGAAAAACTGAAATACTGTGCCCGCATTTCATGCTGCCCCCTCTTCATATCCATTCTGTGCTCCCTTTTCATAGTATGCCCACATACTGCCCACCTGGTTGTCCTCTCCAAACTAGACGTCCTCCTCACACTGTCCCCCTACACAGTATGATGATCACAACACCAGCCAAAACAGTATGATATCCACAATAACCCCCCAATATACACTATGGTGTATACGCAGCTGCAAAGATGTAAAGTATAATGACCGCAGCCTCCTAAACAATATGGTCACCACAGCCCCTATACAGTATATGAATAAGGAGTACACAAGGAGCATAAGGGTAATCAGAAAAAATAACAATACTTTATTAAATTACATGTATAAATACAAAGCGTAAATATAAATAGTGTCATAATAACGAAAAAATACAGTGCTCAAGGATGGTTAAAATAGTACATAAGTGGGCAATCCCCGGAGTGCACCGTCCATGGAGCCAGTGTGCAAAGAAACGGTTAAAGTATACCGCTATAGGTGCATGAATATAAGTGCACCAATACATTAACAATGCCCAGTGGCGTTAGAGGGGAAAATATCACGTAGCTACACTTACCGATGCAAGGCACCAGGACAGGGCACACCGAACGGGATCCACCTATGCGACCCCCGACGCGCGTTTCGCCCACGGATAAGATGGCTTTATCCCCTACATACTTACATTCCGGTGTCGCGTCCCCCGGCGTTCTGCTTCCCTGCACTGTCAGCGCCGGCTGGCCGTAAAGCAGAGCACAGCGGTGACGTCACTGCTGTGCTTTCCAGCCGGCGCTTACACAGTGCTTACGGCCGGCGCTTACCCGATGTTTACCCTGGTTACCAGGGGACTTTGAATAGTTGGTCGCTGGAGAGCTGTCTGTGTGACAGCTCTCCAGCGACCACATAGCGACGCTGCAGCGATCGGGATCGTTGTCTAGATCGCTGCAGCGTCGCTAAATGTGACGGTACCTTTAATCCCGCTGCCAAGTGAGTGTTCCCCAACACATTCAGTGTGCTATCTCACAGTCCCCACAGCCAATCCCAAGTATGTCCCCACAGTCAGCCCCACGTATCTGTACCCACAGCCAGCCCCTCATAATGTCCCCACAGCTAGTCCCTGGTATATGTCCCCATAGCCAGCCCCACGTATTTGTTCCCACAGCCAGTCCCTCATAATGTCCTCACAGCCAGCCCCTGGTATATGTCCCCACAGCCAGCTCCTCGTATATGTCCACATCGCCAGCTCCTCTTATGTCCCTACATCCAGTCCCAGTATTTCTCCACAGCCAGTTCCTTGTTTGTCCCCACAGCCAGTCCCACGCACCTGTAACCGCAGCCAGCCCCACGTATATGTGTCCACAGGCAGCACCATGTATTTCTCACAGCCAGTTCCATGTACAATATATCCCTATAGCCAGCCCCACGTATGTCCCCACAGCCAGCCCCATGTATGTTCCCATAGCCATCCCCTCTTGTTATGCCCCAAAACTAATATAAGACAAATGAGAAAAAGGCTTATTCTCATCTAATTCATGCTCCTGTAGAGTGCAGCCTCCGTCTCCTCTTCCTCTTCTATGAAGTACAGCAGTGGGCGCTGGATAGCGTGATGATGTCACTGTATCATGTCATCCGACGTCCCCTGTGGGCGATGTCTCCAACAGGGCGCAGGCCGAAAGTAGGCTACATTCTGATGGAGCTCCTGGCAGAGCAGGGGGATGATTACAGCTCCTTTGCTCCAGTCCCGGGCGGCACTCACAGCAATTGTATTCGCATCTGACTGACACAAATACAATTGAGGGAGCTATGGCTGGGGCGCAGGCAGAGAGAGGTGAATGGTGTCAGTGACTGACACTGCACCCCTGTGAACCAACGCTCCAGCATTCAGCAATGTCATTTTTTTCCACCAAAGTGCGCCCCTCTCAGAGGGGCAGGAGGTAGCGCCCAAGGCAGGTGCCTACCCTGCCTACCTCTTGTCCTGGCCCTGGCTACGGAAAATGTTGGTGTTATATAGATAAAGGTTTGGGAATTATTATTTAGTATACAGGGTTAAAAAACTTGGAATCCTTTAGCTATATTGCAGGATATCGGTTTGTCTCTCCTTTTATGGGATCTCATCATGAGTAAGTGCTCTAGGAATGTTTCTCAGTTCTGCCTGGAGCCGTGCAGGGAGGCCGAGAGTGCAATGTTATGAGTGAATTTATGCGTAACTGTATCAGTGAGAGTAGGACTACTCAGAGACATAAGTGGGCCACTTCAAGGGCGCAAGCGAAGGTTTCACAGGACGTATGTAAACACAATGTCCAGATGTGCTTAAGCATTTAGCAACTAAATGGTAAAAAAGAACCAGGCCAGAACAGAAGAAATGGAAGAACCTTTGTTCCTTTTGTTGTTTTTGACATGTTTGCGTTTTTGGTGTATTTTTTATACTTTTTTTTTGCTATGTTATTGATGCATTTTTAGCTCTAATCACTGCTAAACCATTCTGATCTGGGGAAAAACTGCAGTAAAAAACACTGAAAGAATTGACATGCTGTGTTTTTTTTAAAAAATGCATCACAATTACGAAATACTCAACGAAAAAAAGTATTTTAGAAATCTTAACGCATTTTACTATTACTGTTAAAAAACGCACAACAAATGCATTTATTTAATTGTGTGAACAAGACCCTAATGCTGTGTGCACACGTTTCCTGCGGATCCGCAGCGTTTTTTTCCACGCAGAAACGCTGCAGATCTGCAAAGTGATTAACAGTACAACGTAAATCAATTTGAAAAAAAAATGCTGTGCTAATGATGCGGAAAATACCGTGCGGAGACGCTGTGGATTAAAAGAAGTAGCATGTCACTTCTTTTGTGCGGATTTGCAGCGTTTCTGCACCCTTCCATTATAGAAATCCGCAGTGGTAAAAAGCGCATGAAATCCGCACAGAATCCGCAACAAAAACGCACAAAATCCGCATAAAAACACTTCAAATCCGCACCTGCGTTTTCTGCCAGGAGATGCGGATTTTGTGCAGAAAATTCTGCACCCCAATCCGCAATGTGTACACATAGCCTTACACTCTTCATGCAACCCAAATTAAGGCATCATTATTAAAGTCCCAGAAAACTCCTTTTTCCATAGCTCATTTGATTTCTTAAAGCACCATTCCAGCATTTTTTTTATTGTAAGTTACCTGTCCTTATTTTCGCACTTACCAACTGCTGTCTTCATCTTTCATCAGTGCCACTCCGATTAGGCTACTTTCACACATCAGGCTTTTTGCTGCACGCCGGTTCCGCTGTCGCGCCGCAGCACCGGATCCAGCTTATTTTGTGAAAACCGGATGAAACGGATCCGGTTTTCTGCCGGATCAGGTGTCTGGATCCGGCAGAAAACCTGATCCGTCTCATCCGGTTGTCATCCATTTAGTCCGGTTTTCCATCCGTTTTTTTACGGATCCGCTTTTTAAAAACGCCCCCTGAAAAGCAGTAAATGTAACTATATATACAGTGTTCCTACAGCCCATCAGTGACAGGTTTGAGAGGAGCAAGACACAGAGCAAGATGGATGTCATTATTGCGAAGATTCTGCAGAACAACGTGGATTTCATCGTGGAGGCGAATCAATTGAAAACAATCATTCTTGAGAAGGAGCGAGAGAGTCAGCGCATCATGCGTCTGCGCTAACGCCGTTTGTGGATCCACCCCATGACGGCACAGAGAATGACGCGGGGAGTCTTTTCCACTTTATACATGGAGCTACGAGGAGACCCAGAAAAGTTTTTCAGCTATGTGCGGATGAAAGCTGAGAACTTTGATGTATTGGTGGAGCGGGTTGAACATCTAATAAGGAGTGATACCTATTGCAGATTCTCCATTACACCTGCTGAGCGTCTGATGGTCACTCTTCGGTAAGCATTCTTTTTTTGTACTCTTGTAGCGCACTTTCATTGATTGATATTTTGAATTTCTAGTAATTTCTGCCTTGCTTTTGTTCACAGATTCCTAGCTACTGGCAAATCCCTGTCTTCCCTACATTTCCAGTTCAGACTGGGAATTTCAACCATCTCTGGAATTGTAAAGTACACTTGCCGTGCACTGTGGGACTCTTTGCACGATGATTGTGCAGCGCCCCAGAGACCTGGTCGTTGCAGTAATGTCGCTCTGCCACTAAGGGGAGCGATGTTATGTCTGATTGCACTAAAGGAGTTCACATAACCAGGTATCACAGTCACACATTACACTTCACACTCCGGCCACTAGGGGGAGCAAAAGGCACTATGTATTAGGCCACTCCTCACACTGGTAAAACTAGGGGTCGGATAGGAAGTTAGAACAGAACGCAGCCTGGGAGAGTTCCAGGGAGGACCTGTCAGGGGTGGGATCCTGGCAGGTACTTAGCAGAAAGGACAGAATGTTACGGAGCCGCGCCTGCACTACCTTGCGGCGGCATCCTAAGGAAGGACACGAAAAGAAGGATATTGTGGAGAAGTGAGAAACGAAATTGCAGCACAAGGAGATATCCAGTAGGAGTCGTGCCCCGAGATCGGCAACATCCTACTGAGGCGCGTAGTCGGTGGCCGGAACGCCGAGGAAGTGACAGACTCCAAGCATTACTTCGAACAGCGGCAGGGCAGTTGATTTTAGGTTGGCTGTCTTCTACCTTACATCACCTAAGAAGACACAGGGGGCAAAGTTGGAGAGGGGCATCTCTAGGGTCCCAGAATAGCTCCGAGCTTTCCCGTCAAACGGGTGCTATCCTATCCACACAATAACTTGGGGGACGGAGAGAAAGAGAAAGAACAGATACGACAGTTGCGGGGGTTATCCCGAATGCTCAGCAGGGAAGAACTACAACACACAGGCGCTAGTTGGTAGACACTGATTTCCACCTGCAAAGGGAACTCTGGATGTGCCTTCGGTCCGGCCGGACTCAGCCAGCCCAGTTAGCAGTGCTCTGGATTGCGGATCCCGAAGCCTTCAGTAAAAGGTAAAGAGACTGCGACCCTGTGTCCTCGTTATTAACTGCGCCTCACACCATCGCCACCTACACTACTGGGAAGCCCTGGGGATATACTTCACCTGTGGGAAGGTACACCATCTAGCTGCCATTCCATCACCTCAGTGGACCCCTAAGCAGCGTCGGTCATCCTGACCGAATACCACAGGTGGCATCACGAATCCTTGACAAACTAAATCACCCTTTCATTGGACGCCCCTTAGCAGGGTCACGGACCGGGTCCAGCCACCGTGACAACCCCAGCATCGAGATAGAGTGGACCGGTACTGAGTATCCCGTGGCCCTGTGTCTGGGGGCGCTCAAACTTTATTCCACATCTCACAATGCAGACTTGGTTGGAAGTAGCTGACAGATTCCAGGAAGTGTGTCAGTTTCCCAATTGCTTGGGCGCGGTGGACGGGAAACACATCCGTATCGTGAAACCGGCAGGTTCTGGATCCGAATATTTCAACTATAAGAAGAACTTTTCCATCGTGCTGATGGCCATCGCTGATGCGGATTACAAATTCGTTGCGGTGTATATTGGGGCGTATGGGCGCTCTAATGATTCTCAAGTTTTCAAACTGTGTTCTATGGGGCGACATTTGTATGGACAAACCTTTCAATTTCTCCCCCCCCCCCAGACCACTGCCTCAAACCTCTGAGCCACCAATGCCTTTTGTTTGTGTTGGGGATGAAGCCTTTCAGCTTTCAGAACATCTTTTGAAACCCTACTCCAGCCGTGGTTTAACCCAAACTAGAAGAATTTTCAACTATCGACTCACACGTGCACGGAGAATGGTGGAGTGTGCGTATGAGATCTTAACCGCCAAATGGAGAGTTCTACTGACATCTATTAACTTGAAGACAGACACTGTGGATGAGGTAGTGAAAGCGTGTGTTGTCCTTCACAATTATGTTATATCCAAGGAACAGCTTTCCATTGAGGACCACTCTGAACAAACCACCTTGGCTGATTATAGCAACATAACGTATAGTTCTGCCACTGTTTCCAGAATTCGGGATCACTTTGCAGAATATTTTATTTCACACGAAGGAAGAATACAGTAGCAGGATGAGAGAGTTTAAACTATTTGTCTTGGACCTAGTAACAACTTTTTTACCTTTTACCCATGTTGTGTACCTGTTTGGGTAGTACCCAAAGTATTTAACCTTTTACCCTAGTTGTGTATCTGTTTGATTTTACATTTTACCCAAGTTGTGTACCTATTTGGTTTTACCTTTTACCCATGTTGTGCATCTGTTTGGGTTGTACCCAAAGTATTTTACCTCTGACCAATAAACCTTGTTTAGCCAAAGTGTTAATCTATACCTTATAAAGAATAAATACAAGATAGCTTTAAACAACAAAGTTTTATTAAACCTTTTTTTAAAATATCAAAACCAAACTTTTATTTTGAAACACAAAAAATAAATAAATTTTGCAGCATACAAAACAAACTAGAGAACTAGAGATTGGAATAAGTCGGGGTGGAGATTGTGCTGTAGGGGCTGTCGGATAGGGACACATTGACAGTGGGAGTGTGGAGAGAGGAATGTGTTGGTGGTGGGGAAGGATCAATAGGTAGTGGTGAAGGAGTGGAGAAGGCAATTGAGTGGGTGGACAGGAAAGTGGGATTGGGGTTAGGAATTTGGTAGGAAGGAGGGGTGTAGCTGATGTTTTGGGAGGATTGGAAGGCAGAAGCAAAAGCAGTGAGGGGTGGAGAAGAGGGTTGGGAAGGAGGTGAAAGAGGCTTTTGGTAGTGGGCAGGGAGAGGAGGCTCGGATGATGTAGATGGGAAGTGGTATGGGTCAGGATCATCATATGGGTGGGAAGGGGCACGGATGGGATGCTGGTAGTGTGGCTGGTGGTAAGGGGCACGGGGACGCTGTGAGTGTTGTGGCTGGTGGGACGGGGTATGGGCACGATGTGGTTGATGGTGGGGTTGGTGGGATGGGGCACGGGCAAGTTGGTGGTACGGGTCAGGAGGATGGTAGTGGCTGTAGTGATGGACAGTGGAGGAAGGGGGGGCAGTCGCAGCATGGGTGGCAAGAGCATCGGCTTTTGAGGCAATGAGCGCTAGAGTTGACTGGCAGGATTGCATTATTTGCCTCGGCTGAGAAGTAGATAAAGTCTCCATTTGCTCAAGTACCGACTGGAAAAAAGTGTTGTTCGGTGACTGTCTTGCCTCTGAACGCATCGTTACCAGAAGTGTATGCATCTCGAGTATACTTTTATTTATGAAATTAAAACCTGCAGCCATTTGCTCGGACAAAACTTTCAAACAGTTCTGGAAGGATGCGTTCAGGTGTAAGAATTCGGGAGCATAACACTGTACCTGACCACTCTGCCGCTGGCGCCCAGATGCTACAGGTGTACTAGAGGTAGCAGCAGCAGAGGGGTTGGGTACAGGAAACGCTATATCCTCACCAGCAGATACATGCAATGGAACCGGCCAGGATGCTCCAGCGTTCGCGGATGGGACAGAGCGATCCAATGTGTGGGAAGGCGCGGAGTGGGAAGGTGCGGAGTGGGAAGGTGCAGAGGGGCCCTCACTGTCAAAGTGTCCCTCGGTGGCGGCCTCCTGAGGGATCGCCCCAACAGTATTCAACTGTGCTGCAGGCTCCTGAGTGCTGCCGACGGTGCTGTGGAACAAAAGAGAAAAAACAAACAATTAATATACTATAATTGCATGGCCATGGCTGAAAGAGCAAAAGAGGGTTAGACATGTTAAACATTGGTTATCATCATATGTGGTGGGTAATATTTACCCTCCTGTCACCATCGTTGACCTGAGGAACGACAGGGCTTTGGCATACTTGTATGTGCTCCTGCGTCCTCCAGATACACTCGGGGCCTGCATCTCTTTATTGAATTCCTTCTTGAAGCGATCCCTAATCGACTGCCACCGTTTTACAATCCTCTCACCTGTTAAAAAAGGAGAAACACAACTTGGTTAGAAAAAAACTTAGAATGCATCAAGAACACTGAACAGAGTAAGTATGTAATATTCACCTGTCCGCGTTCCACACGCCGGGCGTCGCTCCATCTTCCCAGCGCCGCTCCATCTTCCCGGCGTCTCTCCGCTCTGACTGTGCAGGTCAGAGGGCGCGATGACGCGTATAGTGTGCGCGGCGCCCTCTGCCTGATCAGTCAGTGCGGAGAGACGCCGGGACCGGACACCGGGAGCTGCAAGCAAGAGAGGTGAGTATGGCGTTTTTTTTTTTATTGCAGCAGCAGCAATGGCACAGCTTTCTATGGCACATCAATGGGGCAATACTGAACGGCGCAGAGCACTATATGGCAGCTATGGGGCAATACTGAACGGCGCCGAGCACTATATGGCAGCTATGGGGCAATAATGAACGGCGCAGAGGACTATATGGCAGCTATGGGGCAATACTGAACGGCGCAGAGCACTATATGGCAGCTATGGGGCAATAATGAACGGTGCAGAGCACTATATGGCAGCTATGGGGCAATAATGAACGGCGCAGAGCACTATATGGCAGCTATGGGGCAATACTGAACGGCGCAGAGCACTATATGGCACAGCTATGGGGCAATAATGAACGGTGCAGAGCACTATATGGCACAGCTTTATATGGCACATCTATGGGGCAATAATGAACGGTGCAGAGCACTATATGGCACAGCTTTATATGGCACATCTATGGGGCAATGATGAACGGTGCAGAGCACTATATGGCACAGCTTTATATGGCACATCTATGGGGCAATAATGAACAGTATGGAGCATTATATGTGGCACAGATTTATATGGAGCATCTTATGGGGCAATAATGAACAGTATGGAGCATCTATTTTTATTTTTGAAATTCACCGGTAGCTGCTGCATTTCCCACCCTAGGCTTATACTCGAGTCAATAAGTTTTCCCAGGTTTTGTGGCAAAATTAGGGGGGTCGGCTTATACTCGGGTCGGCTTATACTCGAGTATATACGGTATATATATAGACTGTATATATGTTTTCACGAATATTTGAGCCCATGGATCCATTCTATGTACATTTTGCAAGCCGGCGGGAAAATCTCGCCGTACGGATGCCATACGGATGCCATACAGAGGTTTACATGCGCAAAATACGCAGCCGCACCTTGCCTACGGATGACATACAGATCACAGTTCAGGGAACATTTCTGCGTCTTTGGTCTGTAAAAAACAGACCGTATTTTTATATGTTGTGTGTAACTCCAGCCTTACTCCAGCAATCATTGGACTGAATAGCTCATGCAGTCTAAATCTTCAAGGCCTCTGAGCTCAGTAAGGGGCTGCAGCGCTGTCGAGACGACATTACCACTGCAGCCGATCAACAAACATCAGAGCAGTGGAGAGATTCAACACTGGACACAAGGTGGGTGAGAAAAAAATCTGATTTTTTGTTTCCTTTTTTTGTGTCCTTATCTTTGGAGCAATAATCTTTTTTAATGAGAAACCTCTTTAATACCTGTAGCTTGATCTTGTAGTTCCAGTAGCAATCAACTGCAAAATTTGGTGACATTTACCGTATAGTGTATAGGTGCATACTTTATCTCCTTGTATGCTTGATTTGTTATGGAATATTCTTTTGTCTGTTTCATATGTAATACAGCAAGTTGTATTTATTGAGTCTAAGGGCTATAACCTGGTGCTCAGCACTACAAAGCAATATGGACTCTGCATGATGCCACAAGGTCTCTGAACGCAGCAGGAGGCCTAAGCAAACATGAAACATTTCCTTTTTAGTTTAAGAGACTGGGATACGGTATTTTAAAAAGATAGCTGATGACAATTTTAACTTTTATACCCAAAACATAAGTCCATCCCATACAAATGTTGGAAAACAGCCATATATAAGACAACACAGGTGTGCACGGGTAATATGGAGCAGAGTATGGGAAACTTTGCCTGTGTACTGTTTGCTGCTTTCTAATGGGGGATGGAGAAAGAACTGGCAGAGACTGTGGAAAATATAACTAAATAAATATCACAAGAAAAAAAAGGTCTGGACGACTCGTCATGATACTATCCCAGGGAGAGGGCGAGAAGTGGAAAGGGAGGAGTTAACGCGTCAGAGGAAGAAATATAATAGGAGATAAGGGGGTACAAGAAGAAAAAGAAGAGAGCTGTGAAGAATAATAAGGACAGAAAGCGAAGTGGATAAACTTGGTAAAACCAGGCCTTCATGGGCAATTGGGCACAAAGCAAAGGGCAAACGAAACGTTGGGTTGAAATAAGGACAGTGAGGATCTTATTATACTCTAGCTCCCTGCGAAACTTTAACAATAGAAAGTCCAACACTGTGAGAAACAAAAAGTTGGAGAGAGTTACAGTAACCAAGGCAAACAGTCATCAGCTAAATCAGTTACCGACCCCCAAATGACATACAGAACTTCTGTACTTGGAAAAGTTATGAGGACAGCAACAGTAAAAATATATACATAAACAAAACACTCCAATGCATGCACATAACACGAAAGTACCACACAAGAGCCAGACGTTCATACCCTGAGGCCAGGCCATTCCTTATGGTTCAAAGGCACAAGCCCTAAGACATATGTTCCATGTATCAAATTCATCATCTTCTGCCTAAGACAAGTTTTACTTGATAGGCCAAAATAAATCGGTTCAGCTAGAAAAAATCCAGAAAACCCAAAAAACAGGATTCAGGGGGATCCTCTGACGGAACCATTGACTTGAATGAAGCAGATGGTGACACTTTGTGCTCTGTCTGACTTAATTTTCAGCATTGTCCACCAGCAAGGTACAATTACATGGTCAACTGTTTTTTTTATGCCCACCTCAAAAAGGCAGGTGCTACGGAAAGTGAGTTCAGACAAAGCACAAAGTGATTCTATCTGCTTCACTAAAACCAATGGCTTTGTCAGCATAATGAGGAATCAAAATTAATACCAAAATGCAAAAAGATAGTTTAAATGGCACTTCTCCAAGAGCAATGCAAAACAAATTTAAGCTAGAGGTCAATGACTAAAATAAGGAAGAGATCAGTTAAATAAAATGAAATTGTCTTTATGAAAAGTAATTTTAAAACCAGCACGGCATCCCCTCACCCCGACGTGCGTTTCGACACCTGCTTCTTCCGGGGACGTGGTCTGTGCTGGTCTTTATTGTTTCCACTTCTGGATATCCACTTCTCGGTTCTATAAAGTTTTGCAAACTACAAGGTGGTTCCAAATATTTCCCGCCTCAAATAGTGTGTGTTCTCACTATATTGCACATATCTGCAAGACCGTTTATGTCCTTCCTTCTTCATTGAAACTCATTGGCTGTGTATTGATCACTGGATCCTTGACAATTCTGACTACTGATTTTCTACTCCTTTTATCAATGTCGGTAGACTCTGCCATAATTTTATTCTATTTCATTTGATATTAATGTTTCATTTTTGAGGACATACCCTTTTAGTTCCATGGTATAACAATGCGAATATAGATGGTCACAGGACTTAATACTATTTGGGTGGTATTTCATTTATTGTTATATTATAAAAATAATTGGAAATACGTTGAACATGAATGACTCAGCAGTGTCCCCTGTCTGGCATTTCTGATTTTTTAATTACCGGTATGTTTTAAGATTAGAATCAGGAACAGCCTGAATCCTATTTTTCAGGGTTTCAGATGGAAGCCCCTCTGAAGGCACTAGCGTGTAACAAAATGTGACTTGGGCATAGCCTTAATTTTCCACTATTTCTATCCAGATGACCTAATGGCTCATTCAGACATCTGTCGCAATCAGTCTGAGCATGGACCACTAAATCACGGACTGACAGCAGCTTCCCCAACCCAAGCATGACAGCTTCATATAATTCTATATGCATTGCGGTACGATCCCGACCAATTGGCATGGATGTCTGAATTCACACCATGGCCTTTTAACCCCTTTCTGACATTAGATGTACTATCCCGTCGAGGTGGGGTGGGCCCGTATGACCACCGACGGGATAGTACGTCATACGCGATCGGCCGCGCTCACGGGGGGAGCGCGGCCGATCGCGGCCGGATGTCAGATGCCTATCACAGCTGACATCCGGCACTATGTGCCAGGAGCGGTCACAGTCCGCCCCCGGCACATTAACCCCCGGCACACCGCGATGAAACATGATCGCGATGTGCCGGCGGTACAGGGAAGCATCGCGCAGGGAGGGGGCTCCCTGCGGGCTTCCCTGAGACCCCCACAGCAACGCGATGTGATCGCGTTGCTGCGAGGGTCTCCTTACCTCCCTCCCTGTAGCAGGCCCCGATCCAAGATGGCCATGGCATCCGGGTCCTGCAGGGAGGGAGGTGGCTTACCAAGTGCCTGCTCAGAGCAGGCGCTAGGTAAGCCTGCAGTGTTCTAACTCAGATCGCTGATCTGACAAAGTGCTGTGCAATCTGTCAGATCTGTGATGTCCCCCCCTGGGACAAAGTAAAAAGTTTAAAAAAAAATTTCCAAATGTGTAAAAAAATTTTTTTTAAAAAACTCCTAAATAATGAAAAAAAAAATATTATTCCTATAAATACATTTCTTTATCTAAATAAAAAAAAATAAAATAAAAGTACACATATTTAGTATCGCCGCATCCGTAACGGCCCGACCTATAAAACTGGCCCACTAGTTAACCCCTTCAGTAAACACCGTAAGAAAAAAAAAAAAACGAGGCAAAAAACAACGCTTTATTATCATACCGCCGAACAAAAAGTGGAATAACACGCGATCAAAAAGACAGATATAAATAACCATGGTACCGCTGAAAACGTCATCTTGTCCCGCAAAAAACGAGCTGCCATAAAGCATCATCAGCAAAAAAATAAAAAAGTTATAGTCCTGAGAATAAAGCGATGCAAAAATAATTATTTTTTCTATAAAATAGTTTTTATCGTATAAAAGCACCAAAACATAAAAAAATGATATAAATGAGGTGTCGCTGTAATCGTACTGACCCGAAGAATAAAACTGCTTTATCAATGTTACCAAACGCGGAACAGTATAAACGCCTCCCCCAAAAGAAATTCATGAATAGCTGGTTTTTGGTAATTCTGCCTCACAAAAATCAGAATAAAAAGCGATCAAAAAATGTCACGTGCCCGAAAATGTTACCAATAAAAACGTTACCTCGTCCTGCAAAAAACAAGACCTCACATGACTCTGTGGACCAAAATATGGAAAAATTATAGCTCTCAAAATGTGGTAATATTTTTTGCAATAAAAAGCGTCTTTCAGTGTGTGACGGCTACCAATCATAAAAATCCGCTAAAAAACCCACTATAAAAGTAAATCAAACCCCCTTCATCACCCCCTTGGTTAGGGAAAAATTAAAAAAATGTATTTATTTCCATTTTCCCATTAGGGCTAGGGTTAGGGTTAGGGCTATTGTTAGAGTTAGGGCTAGGGCTAGGGTTAGGGCTAGGGTTAGGGCTAGGGTTAGGGCTAGAGCTAGGGTTAGGGTTAGGGGTAGGGTTAGGGCTAGGGTTAGGGCTAGGCTTGGGGCTAGGGTTAAGGCTACAGTTAGGGTTGGGGCTAAAGTTAGGGTTAGGGTTGGGGCTAAAGTTACGGTTAGGATTTAGATTACATTTACAGTTGGGAATAGGGTAGGGATTAGGGTTAGGGGTGTGTCAGGGTTAGAGGTGTGGTTAGGGTTACTGTTGGGATTAGGGTTAGGGGTGTGTTTGGATTAGGGTTTCAGTTATAATTGGGGGGTTTCCACTGTTTAGGCACATCAGGGGCTCTCCAAACGCGGCATGGCGTCCGATCTCAATTCCAGCCAATTCTGCGTTGAAAAAGTAAAACAGTGCTCCTTCCCTTCAGAGCTCTCCTGTGTGCCCAAACAGGGGTTTACCCCAACAGCGTACTCAGGACAAATAGGACAACAACTTTTGGGTCCAATTTCTCCTGTTACCCTTGGGAAAATACAAAACTGGGGGCTAAAAAATAATTTTTGTGGGAAAAAAAAGATTTTTTATTTTCACGGTTCTGCGTTATAAACTGTAGTGAAACACTCAAAGTTCAAAGTTCTCACAAAGCATCTAGATAAGTTCCTTGGGGGTCTATTTTCCAATATGGGGTCACTTGTGGGGGGTTTCTACTGTTTAGGTACATTAGGGGCGCTGCAAACGCAATGTGACGCCTGCAGACCATTCCATCAAAGTCTGCATTCCAAATGGCGCTCCTTCCCTTCCGAGCCCTCCCATGCGCCCAAACGGTGGGTCGCCCCCACATGTGGGGTATCACCGCACTCAGGACAGATTGGAAAACAACTTTTGGGGTCGAATTTCTCCTCTTACCCTCGGGAAAATACAAAACTGGGGGCTAAAAAATAATTTTGGGGGGAAATTTTTTTTTTTTAATTTTCACGGCTCTGCGTTACAAATTGTAGTGAAACACTTTGGGGTTCAAAGCTCTCACAACACATCTAGATGAGTTCCTTAGGGGGTCTACTTTGTCTACTTTCCAAAATGGTGTCACTTTTGGGGGGTTTCTACTGTTTATGTACATTAGGGGCTCTGCAAACGCAATGTGACACCTGCAGACCATTCCATCTAAGTCTGCATTCCAAATGGCGCTCCTTCCCTTCCGAGCCCTCCCATGCATCCAAACGGTGGTTCCCCCCACATATGGGGTATCAGCGCACTCAGGACAAATTGGACAACAACTTTTGGGGTCCAATTTCTCCTGTTACCCTCGGGAAAATACAAAACTGGAGGCTAAAAAATAATTTTTGTGGGAAAAAATTTTTGTTTTATTTTTACGGCTCTGCATTATAAACTTCTGTGAAACCCTTGGTGGGTCAAAGCGCTCACCACACATCTAGATAAGTTCCCTAGGGGGTCTACTTTCTAAAATGGTGTCACTTGTGGGGGGTTTCAATGTTTAGGCACATCAGTGGCTCTCCAAACACAACATGGCGTCCCATCTCAATTCCTGTCAATTTTGCATTGAAAAGTCAAACGGCGCTCCTTCCCTTCCGAGCTCTCCCATGCGCCCAAACAGTGGTTTACCCCCACATATGGGGTATCAGCGTACTCAGGACAAATTGTACAACTTTTGAGGTCCAATTTCTTCTCTTACCCTTGGGAAAATAAAAAATTGGGGGCAAAAAGATAATTTTTGTGAAAAAATATGATTTTTTATTTTTACGGTTCTGCTTTATAAACTTCTGTGAAGCACTTGGTGGGTCAAAGTGCTCACCACACCTCTAGATAAGTTCCTTAGGGGGTCTACTTTCCAAAATGGTGTCACTTGTGGGGGGTTTCAATGTTTAGGCACATCAGTGGCTCTCCAAATGCAACATGGCGTCCCATCTCAATTCCTGTCAATTTTGCATTGAAAAGTCAAACGGCTCTCCTTCCCTTCCGAGCACTCCCATGCGCCCGAACAGTGGTTTACCCCCACATATGGGGTATCAGCGTACTCAGGACCAATTGTACAACAACTTTTGGGGTCCAATTTCTTCTCTTACCCTTGAGAAAATAAAAATTGGGGGCGAAAAGATAATTTTTGTGAAAAAATATGATTTTTTATTTTTACGGTTCTGCATTATAAACTTCTGTGAAGCACTTGGTGGGTCAAAGTGCTCACCACACCTCTAGATAAGTTTCTTAGGGGGTCTACTTTCCAAAATAGTGTCACTTGTGGGGGGTTTCAATGTTTAGGCACATCAGCGGCTCTCCAAACGCAACATGGTGTCCCATCTCGATTCCAGTCAATTTTGCATTGAAAAGTCAAATGGCGCTCCTTCACTTCCGAGCTCTGTCATGCGCCCAAACAGTGGTTTATCCCCACATTTTGGGTATCAGTTTACTCAGGACAAATTGTAGAACAACTTTTGGGGTCCATTTTCTCCTGTTACCCTTGGTAAAATAAAGCAAATTGGAGCTGAAGTAAATTTTTTGTGAAAAAAAGTTAAATGTTCATTTTTATTTAAACATTCCAAAAATTCCTGTGAAGCACCAGAAGGGTTAATAAACTTCTTGAGTATGGTTTTCAGCACCTTGAGGGGTGCAGTTTTTAGAATGGTGTCACACTCGTGTATTTTCTATCATATAGACCCATCAAAATGACTTCAAATGAGATGTGGTCCCTAAAAAAAAATGATGTTGTAAAAATGAGAAATTGCTGGTCAATTTTAACCCTTATAACGCCCTAACAAAAAAAAAATTTGGTTCCAAAATTGTGCTGATGTAAAGTAGACATGTGGGAAATGTTACTTATTAAGTATTTTGTGTGACATATCTCTGTGATTTAATTGCATAAAAATTCAAATTTGGAAAATTGCAAAATTTTCAAAATTTTCACCAAATTTCTGTTTTTTTCACAAATAAACGCAGGTACTATCAAAGAATTTTTACCACTATCATGAAGTACAATATGTCTCGAGAAAACAATGTCAGAATCACTGGGATCCGTTGAAGTGTTCCAGAGTTATAACCTCATAAAGGGACAGTGGTCCTCAAGGTACAGAAATATTTAGACTGGGCGGCCATTATCTTTCGCGCTCTTCAGCTTACTCACGCCCACTGCCATGCCCTTCTTCTACTCCTGCGCTCCTTGTGGTGCAGCAATGGTCTCCTCCTATTACTCCATATAACCTCCCCTATATCTCCTCCTATTACTCCATATAACCTCCCTATATCTCCTCCCATTACTCCATATAACCTCCCCTATATCTCCTCCTATTACTCCATATAATCTCCCCGATATCTCCTCCTATTACTCCATATAACCTCCCTATGTCTCCTCCTATTACTCCATATAACCTCCCTATATCTCCTCCTATTACTTCATATAACCTCCCTATATCTCCTCCTATTACTCCATATAACCCCCTATATCTCCTCCTATTACTCCATATAACCTCCCCTATATCTCCTCCTATTACTCCATATAACCTCCCTATATCTCCTCCTATTACTCCATATAACCTCCCTATACCTCCTCCTATTACTCCATATAACCTCCCTATACTTCCTCCTATTACTCCATATGACCTCCCTATATCTCCTCCTATTACTCCATATAATCTCCCTTTATCTCCTCCTATTACTCCATATAACCTCCCCTATATCTCCTCCTATTACTCCATATAACCTCCCTATATCTCCTCCTATTACTCCGTATAACCTCCCTATATCTCCTCCTATTAGAGTTGAGCGACCTTGACCTTTTTAGAGTCGAGCCGGGTTTCGCGAAACCCGACTATCTCAAAAGTCGGGTCGAGTGAAATCGGCCGATTATGACGTAAAGTCGGGATCGACCGAAACACGAAACCCAATGCAAGTCAATGGGGCAGCATAGTCGGCAGTGAGTGGGGGCCAGGAAAACACCTAGAGTGCCCATTTTAATGTCAAAACCATCCATTCTTCTTAATGAAGCTTGTCAAGCGTAATTTACCTTATAATAATTGGAAGGCATTTGAAATTGGGGGTCATTTGGCTAAAGTTGTGGAGGGTAGGGCTGGTTCAAGTAATTAGTGGGCCCAGGAAATCTGGACCACGTCACGGCAGTGGAGCAGGGAGAGGTAAGTATTTCAACTTTGCAAGTGCTGTGAACCTGAGCAAGCAGAGGGGGCCCACTCGTTGGCATTGGCACTGGCACAGGGCCCCTCAAAGTACAGCGGTGTGTTTGCACAGCGGGGGCGCCTCCCACCGGCAGCAACACTTTTGCGTACTATGAGAGGCCCTGTGCCAGTGACGTCGCCAACTAGTATTCCTCCCCCCACCTGATGAAGGAACCTGCACTTTCATCTGCACCTTCCTCTTTGTCCCCGTGTAAGGTGGTATGGTATGCGGGAAGAGCAACCTGACTTTCAGCAGGGTCACAATGTTGTTGTGTAGCGTGCACGGGGAATGTTGCGTTATGGGTCAATGTACCAGCAGACTCATCTATCACTGGCTGGGCAATGGGCAGGATGAGGAGGAAACACAGATATAGGCCCAAAGAATAAAGTTGGCTAAATGCAGTTCAAAATTGGTAACACAGGAATAACCAGGGGGCATTGCAGTGGAGGACAACTGGAATGAGAGGCTGACACAGAGAGTAGGCCCAAATCAGTAAGTAGTCGAAATGCAGTTCAAAATTGGCAACCGTAGTAAACAGGCGGCACAGCTTTGTTCAGTGGAGGAGAACAGCAAGGAGTGGCAGACACCGATAGTAGGCCCCAACCCAACTAGTAGGCCAAATGCAGTCTAACATTAACAACTACTTAACGAGCGCCTGAAAACGGAATTTCAGGACAGGAAACCAGGAGAACAGCAAGGAGCGGCAGACACTGTTAGTAGGCCCCAAACCAACTAGTACGCCAAATGCTGTTGTTCCATTTAACCACAATTTAACGAGAGCCTGAAGATAGAAGCTCAGGAAAGGCAACCTGGAGAACACCTTGGAGTGGAACACACCATCTCTCTCCACCCCATACCCATTTTGTAGGCCTAATGCAGTGTAGTTTTCTACAACTACTAAACGAGAGTCGGAAGACCGAAGCAATGGCAAGGAAACCTGGGGAACACCTTGGAGTGTAACACACCATCTCTCTCCACCCGATACCCATTTTGTAGGCCTAATGCAGTGTAGTTTTCTACAACTACTAAACGAGAGTCGGAAGATCGAAGCAATGGCGAGGAAACCTGGAGAACACCTTGGAGTGTAACACACCATCTCTCTCCACCCCATAGCCAATTTGGAGGCCTAATGCAGTGTAGTTTCCAACAACTACTAAACGAGAGCATTAAGATCGAAGCTCTGGAAAGGCAACCTGGAGAACACCTTGGAGTGTAACACACCATCTCTCTCCACCCGATACCCATTTTGTAGGCCTAATGCAGTGTAGTTTTCTACAACTACTGAACGAGAGTCGGAAGACCGAAGCAATGGCAAGGAAACCTGGGGAACACCTTGGAGTGTAACACACCATCTCTCTCCACCCGATACCCATTTTGTAGGCCTAATGCAGTGTAGTTTTCTACAACTACTAAACGAGAGTCGGAAGACCGAAGCAATGGCAAGGAAACCTGGGGAACACCTTGGAGTGTAACACACCATCTCTCTCCACCCGATACCCATTTTGTAGGCCTAATGCAGTGTAGTTTTCTACAACTACTAAACGAGAGTCTGAAGACCGAAGCAATGGCAAGGAAACCTGGGGAACACCTTGGAGTGTAACACACCATCTCTCTCCACCCGATACCCATTTTGTAGGCCTAATGCAGTGTAGTTTTCTACAACTACTAAACGAGAGTTGGAAGACCGAAGCAATGGCAAGGAAACCTGGGGAACACCTTGGAGTGTAACACACCATCTCTCTCCACCCGATACCCATTTTGTAGGCCTAATGCAGTGTAGTTTTGTACAACTACTAAACGAGAGTTGGAAGACCGAAGCAATGGCAAGGAAACCTGGGGAACACCTTGGAGTGTAACACACCATCTGTCTCCACCCGATACCCATTTTGTAGGCCTAATGCAGTGTAGTTTTGTACAACTACTAAACGAGAGTTGGAAGACCGAAGCAATGGCAAGGAAACCTGGGGAACACCTTGGAGTGTAACACACCATCTCTCTCCACCCCATACCCAATTTGTAGGCCTAATGCAGCCTACTTTCCGACAACTACTAAACGAGAGCATGAAGATCGAAGCTCAGGAAAGGCAACCTGGGGAACACCTTGGAGTGTAACACACCCTCTCTCTACACCACGGAAGGGCTGATTCTTAGGAAGGAAGGCTGTCGGAAAGAAGCAGGGCGCGTCCGAGGGTGATTATATTCTTATTAGGTATATACTCACCCTCGGACGCGCCCTGCTTCTTTATTTGTAATGAATGTTTATTTGCAATGTGGTTTTGACTTACTCTATTTTTTTGGTAAATAATGATTTTATTATTTTCATTGTTTTGCATCTTCTTGGCAATAATATAAAGAAGACGCGACAGGACAACACTCGGTGGACGCCATATCTGTGTTTTAAATTGAAAAAAACTTTCAGTTAACTACTTGCAGGAGAAAGTTATTGTAGCTGGTGGCCATTTTTAGTACTGTACCAGATTTTTGTTGTATGTGTTTGTTTTTAATGTTAAAATGTCTGCATTTGATATCTCTCCAGTATTTTCTTTTTTTATAAGCAAAATACTTATTTTTATATTTTCTGATGTTGGTTCAAGGGGTACACGGGCAGCAGTAGACAGGTCAGTGGAGGCCTAGTGGAAGGAGGGACCGCAGACAGGCTTCGAAGGCCTAACATAATAAATTGGGCTGGCTGTAGGCAATTTAAAATTTGTTCCAGGGGAACACGGGCAGCAGTAGCCTGGTCTGTGTAGTAGTAGTGGAAAGAACGGGCCGCAGACAGGCTTCGAAGGCCTAACATAACAAAAATTGGGATGTAGGCAATTTACAATTGGTTCCAGGGGAACACGGACAGCAGTAGACAGGTCAGTGGAGGCCTAGTGGAAGGAGGGACCGCAGACAGACTTCGAAGGCCTAACATAATAAATTGGGCTTGCTGTCGGCAATTTTAAATTGGTTCCAGGGGAACACGGGCGGCAGTAGCCAGGTCAGTGTAGTAGTAGTGGAAAGAACGGGCCGCAGACAGGCTTCGAAGGCCTAACATAACAAAAATTGGGCTGTAGGCAATTTAAAATTGGTTCCAGGGGAACACGGGCAGCAGTAGACAGGTCAGTGGAGGCCTAGTGGAAGGAGGGACCGCAGACAGGCTTCGAAGCCCTAACATAATAAATTGGGCTTGCTGTCGGCAATTTTAAATTGGTTCCAGGGGAACACGGGCGGCAGTAGCCAGGTCAGTGTAGTAGTAGTGGAAAGAACGGGCCGCAGACAGGCTTCGAAGGCCTAACATAACAAAAATTGGGCTGTAGGCAATTTAAAATTGGTTCCAGGGGAACACGGGCAGCAGTAGACAGGTCAGTGGAGGCCTAGTGGAAGGAGTGACCGCAGACAGGCTTCGAAGGCCTAACATAAGAAAAATGTCAATACAATGGTATTGACAGTGCCAGGCATTGAAGGATGTCAGCGCATAGACTAAACATTGGTGGAGCTGTGAGAGAAAATTTTGCAAGTGGTAGAGCACTGTTTGAGCTGGGGGGGGGACTGTCTTGTGGCCGGCGGTACAGGCCCAGGGCCCCTCATATTACAACGGTGTGTCTGACGTTGGGTGCGCACCACCACCGCCAGACACTTTATTGTACTATGAGGGACCTAGTGGCAGTGCCGTCGACCAAAAGCGGGCACACCCACCTCCTCAGACAAACAGTACTCTCACGGGTGCTGGCGCCAAGTGGCGATACCACGGCCCCGTGTGGGGACTTTGGCCATTTAGGGAGGTGTTAACATGTCGGATGCTGGACAATCAGGTGCTGCAAATTACGAGATTGGAAAAGTCGTTCAGAATAGTCCACAGGCAAGACCTTTAAATAGGAAAGCTAGGTGTCAGCCGGGCAAGGTGGGGCAAAAGATTTCGAAATCCAGTTGTGGTTCATTTTAATGAAGGTTAGATCATCTACATTTTGGGTAGCCAGACGAGTCCTTTTTTCTGTTAGTATTGAACTTGCAGCACTGAATACTCTTTCTGATAGGACACTAGCTGCCGGGCAAGCAAGCTCCTGCAATGCATATTCTGCCAATTCTGGCCAGGTGTCTAATTTTGATGCCCAGTAATCAAATGGGAATGACGGTTGAGGGAGAACGTCGATAAGGGATGAAAAATAGTTAGTAACCATACTGGACAAATGTTGTTTCCTGTCACTTTGAATTGATGCTGCAGTACCTGTCCTGTCTGCGGTCATAGCAAAATCACTCCACAACCTGGTCAGAAAACCCCTCTGGCCAACGCCACTTCTGATTTCTGCCCCTCTAACACCTCTGGTCTGCTGGCCCCTGCAGCTCGTGTTAGAACGATCACGGGCGCTGTGTGCAGGGAATGCCAGAAGCAAACGGTCAACAAGAGTTGATTGTTTGGTTGCTAATATTAGTTCCAAGTTCTCATGTGGCATTATATTTTGCAATTTGCCTTTATAGCGAGGATCAAGGAGGCAGGCCAACCAGTAATCGTCATCGTTCATCATTTTAGTAATGCGTGTGTCCCTTTTGAGGATACGTAAGGCATAATCCGCCATGTGTCCCAAAGTTCCAGTTCTCAAATCTGTGGTTGTGCTTGGTTGAGGGGCAGTTTCAGGCAAATCCACGGCACTTGTGTCCCTCCAAAAACCAGAACCCGGCCTTGCCGCGCCAACAATTTCCACTGGCCCCGGAAAAGCTTCCTCATTAAAAATATAATCATCCCCATCATCCTCCTCGTCCTTCTCCTCCTGTTCGCCCGCTACCTCGTCCTGTACACTGCCCTGGCCAGACAATGGCTGACTGTCATCAAGGCTTTCCTCTTCCTCAGCTGCAGACGCCTGATCCTTTATGTGCATCAAACTTTGCATCAGCAGACGCATTAGGGGGATGCTCATGCTTATTATGGCGTTGTCTGCACTAACCAGCCATGTGCATTCCTCAAAACACTGAAGGACTTGACACATGTCTTGAATCTTCGACCACTGCACACCTGACAACTCCATGTCTGCCATCCTACTGCCTGCCCGTGTATGTGTATCCTCCCACAAAAACATAACAGCCCGCCTCTGTTCACACAGTCTCTGAAGCATGTGCAGTGTTGAGTTCCACCTTGTTGCAACGTCTATGATTAGGCGATGCTGGGGAAGGTTCAAAGAACGCTGATAGGTCTGCATACGGCTGGAGTGTACGGGCGAACGGCGGATATGTGAGCAAAGTCCACGCACTTTGAGGAGCAGGTCGGATAACCCCGGATAACTTTTCAGGAAGCACTGCACCACCAGGTTTAAGGTGTGAGCCAGGCAAGGAATGTGTTTCAGTTGGGAAAGGGAGATGGCAGCCATGAAATTCCTTCCGTTATCACTCACTACCTTGCCTGCCTCAAGATCTACAGTGCCCAGCCACGACTGCGTTTCTTTCTGCAAGAACTCGGACAGAACTTCAGCGGTGTGTCTGTTGTCGCCCAAACACTTCATAGCCAATACAGCCTGCTGACGTTTGCCAGTAGCTGCCCCATAATGGGAGACCTGGTGTGCAACAGTGGCAGCTGCGGATGGAGTGGTTGTGCGACTGCGGTCTGTGGACGAGGTCTCGCTTATGCAGGAGGACGAGGAGGAGGAGGAGGGGGTGCGAACGGCTACAGCCAACTGTTTCCTAGACCGTGGGCTAGGCAGGACTGTCCCAAACTTGCTGTCCCCTGTGGACCCTGCATCCACCACATTTACCCAGTGTGCCGTGATGGACACGTAACGTCCCTGGCCATGCCTACTGGTCCATGCATCTGTTGTCAGGTGCACCTTTGTGCTCACAGATTGCCTGAGTGCATGGACGATGCGCTCTTTAACATGCTGGTGGAGGGCTGGGATGGCTTTTCTGGAAAAAAAAGTGTCGACTGGGTAGCTTGTAGCGTGGTACAGCGTAGTCCATCAGGGCTTTGAAAGCTTCGCTTTCAACTAACCGGTAGGGCATCATCTCTAACGAGATTAGTCTAGCTATGTGGGCGTTCAAACCCTGTGTACGCGGATGCGAGGCTAAGTACTTCCTTTTTCTAACCATAGTCTCATGTAGGGTGAGCTGGACTGGAGAGCTGGAGATCGTGGAACTAGCGGGGGTGCCGGTGGACATGGCAGACTGAGAGACGGTGGGAGATGGTATTGTTGCCGCCGGTGCCCTAGATGCAGTGTTTCCTACTACGAAACTGGTGATTCCCTGACCCTGACTGCTTTGGCCTGGCAAAGAAACCTGCACAGATACTGCAGGTGGTGCAGAAAATGGTGGCCCTACACTGCCGGAAGGGATGTTGCGTTGACGACTAGCTTCATTGGCCGAGGGTGCTACAACCTTAAGGGACGTTTGGTAGTTAGTCCAAGCTTGCAAATGCATGGTGGTTAAATGTCTATGCATGCAACTTGTATTGAGACTTTTCAGATTCTGCCCTCTGCTTAAGGTAGTTGAACATTTTTGACAGATGACTTTGCGCTGATCAATTGGATGTTGTTTAAAAAAATGCCAGACTGCACTCTTTCTAGCATCGGATACCTTTTCAGGCATTGCAGACTGAGCTTTAACCGGATGGCCACGCTGTCCTCCAACAGGTTTTGACTTTGCCACGCGTTTTGGGCAAGATACGGGCCCGGCAGATGGAACCTGTTGCGATGTTGATGCCTGCTGCGGCCCCTCCTCCTCCGCTTCAGAACTGCTGCCGCCTGCACCCTGTTCCCCCAATGGCTGCCAATCGGGGTCAAGAACTGGGTCATCTATTACCTCTTCTTGTAGCTCGTGTGCAACTTCGTCTGTGTCACCGTGTCGGTCGGTGGTATAGCGTTAGTGATGGGGCAACATAGTCTCATCAGGGTCTGATTCTTGATCAGCACCCTGCGAGGGCAATGTTGTGGTCTGAGTCAAAGGACCAGCATAGTAGTCTGGCTGTGGCTGTGCATCAGTGTACTCCATGTCAGATTCAACTTGTAATGGGCATGGACTGTTAACTGCTTCACTTTCTAAGCCAG
This sequence comes from Ranitomeya imitator, assembly GCF_032444005.1. NCBI lineage: Eukaryota > Metazoa > Chordata > Amphibia > Anura > Dendrobatidae > Ranitomeya > Ranitomeya imitator. Next base: position 492,111,096 of record NC_091283.1, on the reverse strand, counting down.
GGATGGTATGTGTAAAGAGCTCCATGGAGTAACCCGTTGTGTCGCCTGCTGCATTCTTCTCTGTTGTTGTTTTTGCTGAAGAGGACAAGGAAGCGACTTGTCCCTGACCGTGAACATCCACTAACGACGCGCTGCTTTTACTTTTACCAGTTTCACGAGAGGAGGCAAAAGAGCTAGAGGCTGAGTCAGCAAGATAAGCCAACACTTGCTCTTGCTGCTCCGGCTTTAAAAGCGGTTTTCCTACTCCCAGAAAAGGGAGCGTTCGAGGCCTTGTGTAGCCAGACGACGAACCTGGCTCCACAGCTCCAGACTTAGGTGCAATATTTTTTTTCCCACGACCACCTGATGCTCCACCACTACCACTACCCTCATTACCAGCTGACAATGAACGCCCCCGGCCACGACCTCTTCCACCAGACTTCCTCATTGTTTTAAAAACGTTACCAAACTAACGGTATTTGTTGCTGTCACACAACTTACACGGTGAGCTATAACTTCAGTATGATTTAGCTACCCCTTTACAGGTGGGTGAGACCACAACGAAAATCAGGCACAATGTTACACACTCTGTTGTTGGTGGCAACAAATGAGAGAGATGCCACACACGCAGGACTGTCACTGAAGCGCAAATGTAAATATTAATCTCCCACTGATTTGTTTGTTTTTTTTTAAAAGGGAGACTTTAGAAAAAAAAAAATAATAAAAAAAAATGATTTTTTAAGGAAGAATTTATAAACCAAATAAAATGAAATGATTGTTTCAGGGAGAATTTAGAAAACAAATAAAAAAAAAATAGGCTTTCTATGGCCCACTGAGTGAGAGAGGACGCACACAGGAGTCAGGAGTGGCACACAAGCCCAGAGGCCAATATTTATCTCCCACTGATTGATTTAGTGATTTTTTCAGGTAGATTTTGGAACCCAAATCAAGCAAAAAAATAAATAGGCTTTCTATGGCCCACAATTGGAGAGAGAGAGAGAGATGGCACACCCAGGAGTCAAGACTGGCACACAAGCAGAAAGGGCAATATTAATCTCCCACTGATTTGATTTTTTTATTTTTTTTCAGGGAGACTTTAGAAAAAAAAAATACAAAAAAAAAGATTTTTTCAGGAATAATTTAGAAACCAAATAAAATAAAATGATTTTTTCAGGGAGAATTTAGAAAACAAATAAAACAAAAAATAGGCTTTCTAGGGCCCACTGAGTGAGAGATGACGCACACAGGAGTCAGGAGTGGCACACAAGCCCAGAGGCCAATATTTATCTCCCACTGATTGATTTAGTGATTTTTTCAGGTAGATTTTGGAACCCAAATCAAGCAAAAAAAATAAATAGGCTTTCTATGGCCCACAATTGGAGAGAGAGATGGCACACCCAGGAGTCAAGACTGGCACACAAGCAGAAAGGGCAATATTAATCTCCCACTGATTTGATTTTTTTTTTTTTTTCAGGGAGACTTTAGAAAAAAAAATACAAAAAAATGAATTTTTCAGGAAGAATTTAGAAACCAAATAAAATGAAATGATTGTTTCAGGGAGAATTTAGAAAACAAATAAAAAAAAAATAGGCTTTCTATGGCCCATTGAGTGAGAGAGGATGCACACAGGAGTCAGGAGTGGCACACAAGCCCAGAGGCCAATATTTATCTCCCACTGATTGATTTAGTGATTTTTTCAGGTAGATTTTGGAACCCAAATCAAGCAAAAAAATTAATAGACTTTCTATGGCCCACAATTGGAGAGAGAGAGATGGCACACCCAGGAGTCAAGACTGGCACACAAGCAGAAAGGGCAATATTAATCTCCCACTGATTTGATTTTTTTTCTTTTTTTTCAGGGAGACTTTAGAAAAAAAAAATACAAAAAAATGATTTTTTCAGGAATAATTTAGAAACCAAATAAAATAAAATGATTTTTTCAGGGAGAATTTAGAAAACAAATAAAACAAAAAATAGGCTTTCTAGGGCCCACTGAGTGAGAGAGGACGTACACAGGAGTCAGGAGTGGCACACAAGCCCAGAGGCCAATATTTATCTCCCACTGATTGATTTAGTGATTTTTTTCAGGTAGATTTTGGAACCCAAATCCAGCAAAAAAAAAAATAGGCTTTCTATGGCCCACAATTGGAGAGAGAGAGCGAGATGGCACAATCAGGAGTCAAGACTGGCACACAAGCAGAAAGGGCAATATTAATCTCCCACTGATTTGATTTTTTTTTTTTTTTCAGGGAGACTTTAGAAAAAAAAAATACAAAAAAATGAATTTTTCAGGAAGAATTTAGAAACAAAATAAAATAAAATGATTGTTTCAGGGAGAATTTAGAAAACAAATAAAAAAAAAATAGGCTTTGTAGGGCCCACTGAGTGAGAGAGAACGCACACAGGAGTCAGGAGTGGCACACAAGCCCAGAGGCCAATATTTATCTCCCACTGATTGATTTATTGATTTTTTCAGGTAGAATTTAGAACCCAAATCAACCAAAAAAATAAATAGGCTTTCTATGGCCCACTATTTGTGAGAGAGATGGCACGCTCAGGACTGGCACACAAGCCCAGAGGCCAATATTAATCTCCCACTTTTTTTTTTTTTCCAGGGAAAATTTATAAACCCAATAAAAAAAATAATAAATAGGCTTTCTATGGCCCACTATCTGAGAGAGAGAGATGGCACGCTTAGGACTGGCACACAAGCCCAAAGGCCAATATTAATCTCCCACTGATTGATTTATTGATTTTTTCAGGTAGAATTTAGAACCCAAATCAAGCAAAAAAATTAATAGGCTTTCTATGGCCCACTGAGTGAGAGATGGCACACACAGGAGTCAGGAGTGGCACACAAGCCCTGAGGCCAATATTTTTCTCCCACTGATTGATGTAGTGATTTTTTCAGGTAGATTTTAGAACCCAAATCAAGCAAAAAAATAAATAGGCTTTCTATGGCCCACTGAGTGAGAGATGACACAGACAGGGATGGCACTCTAGCAGAAATGCCAATCTTAATCTCCCACAAAAAAAAAAAAAAAAAGGAACTGTCCTTCAATTACTATCTCCCTGCAGTAATCTCAGCCAGGTATGGCAGGCAGCAATAAGGAGTGGACTGATGCACAAATTAAATAAAAAGTGTGGACAAACAAACAAGATAGCTGTGCAGAAAGGAAGGAACAAGAGGATTTGTGCTTTGAAAAAAGCAGTTGGTTTGCACAGCGGCGTACACACAGCAATGCAGCTATCAGGGAGCCTTCTAGGCAGCCCAATGAGCTACAGCGCTGAGGAAAAAAAAAAAATGTAGCTTCCACTGTCCCTGCACACCGAAGGTGGTGTTGGGCTGTGGAAATCGCTACAGCACAAGCGGTTTGGTGGTTAATGGACCCTGCCTAACGCTATCCCTGCTTCTGACGAAGCGGCAGCAACCTCTCCCTAAGCTCAGATCAGCAGCAGTAACATGGCGGTCGGCGGGAACGCCCCTTTATAGCCCCTGTGACGCCGCGGACAGCAAGCCAATCACTGCAATGCCCTTCTCTAAGATGGTGGGGACCAGGACCTATGTCATCACGCTGCCCACACTCTGCGTTTACCTTCATTGGCTGAGAAATGGCGCTTTTCGCGTCATTGAAACGCGACTTTGGCGCGAAAGTCGCGTACCGCATGGCCGACCCCGCACTTTGCCAAAAGTCGGCGACTTTTGAAAATGAACGACCCGTTTCGCTCAACCCTACCTCCTATTACTCCATATAACCTTCCTATATTTCCTATTACTCCATATATCCTCCCTATATCTCCTCCTATTACTCCATATAACCTCCCTATATCTCCTCCTATTACTCCATATAACCTCCCCTATATCTCTTCCTACTACTCCATATAACCTCCCTATATCTCCTCCTGTTACTCCATATAACCTCCCTATATCTCCTCCTATTACTCCATATAACCTCCCTATATCTCCTCCCATTACTCCATATAACCTCCCTATATCTCCTCCTATTACTCCATATAACCTCCCTATATCTCCTCCTATTACTCCATATAACCTCCCTATATCTCCTCCTATTACTCCATATAACCTCCCTATATCTCCTCCTATTACTCCATATAACCTCCCCGATATCTCCTCCTATTACTCCATATAACCTCCCTATGTCTCCTCCTATTACTCCATATAACCTCCCTATATCTCCTCCTATTACTTCATATAACCTCCCTATATCTCCTCCTATTACTCCATATAACCTCCCTATATCTCCTCCTATTACTCCATATAACCTCCCTATATATCCTCCTATTACTCCATATAACTGGATCGCCCCCAGACACAGGGCCCCAGATCACTCGGTACCGGTCCTTTCTGTCTCAGTTCTGGGGTTGTCACGGTGGCTGGACCCGGTCCGTGACCCTGCTAAGGGGCATCCAATAAAAGGTGATAGGAGTCTGTCAAGGTTTTGTGACGCCACCTGTGGTGTTCGGTCAGGATGACCGACGCTGCTTGGGGTCCGCTGGGGTGATGGAGTTGCAGCTAGATGATATACCTTCCCACAGGTGAAGTATGTCCCCAGGGCTTCCCAGTGATGTAGATGGCGATGGTGTGAGGTGCAGACAATAACGAGGACACAAGGTTGCAGTCTCTTTACCTCTTTACTGAAGACTTCAGGATCCGCAATCCAGAGCACGGTTAACAGGGCTTTCTGAGACCGGCCGGTCTGATGGGCACATCCAGAGTTCCCTTTGCAGGTGGAAATCATTGCCTACCACTAGAGCCTGTGTGTTGTAGAGCTACCCTGCTGAGCATTCGGAATAGTCCTCACAACTTCTGTTCTCGTTCGTTCATTCTTTCTAGTTTTTTCTAATTCTTGCTCTCTCTCTTGTTCCAGATGTTACTAGTTTCTCATCCCCCAGATATGTTATGGCTAGGACGCACCCGTATGACAGGAAGGCTTGGAGCTCTTCCGGGACCCTAGAGACGCCCCTCTCCACGCGTTGCCCCCTATGTCTTCATAGGAAATTTAAGGTAGACAGCCAACCTATAATTAACTGTCCTGCGGAGTTCGAAATAAGGCATAGAGTGTTAGGGCTAGCGGAACGCACCAAATAATAAGACTGATAGTGTACGGTGCGTTCGTAGCCCGGGGTCCACCGTGCAGAGATGGAACCTGCTGCTGAGTAATGACGGACTATATGGCGGTACTCATAAGTATACTCACGTGGGTTAAACTTCACCCAACGTGAAGGAAGCGATCCTGTTGCGTCACAGGATCGCGGTACCGCACATAGAAGGCGAGCAAGCAGTCAGCGAACTTAACCCCAACTAGGATTGAAGTCCGATTAGACGACTTGCTGACACAACACCGCAACAGGGTGTGTTAGGCAACTCTTATAATTAGAGCACCGAAGTGCGAACTGTGCCGTGCTGGCAGGCACCACTAAGCACCCAGACGTGGGTCAGGAAGCGCACTACTGGCGCGTGGCGCCGCACTGGCGGTCACAGCAATAGACGATGATACGTGTGTGACACGTTGAGTGATTTGTCGGGCGCTAGATAGCAGCCATACTCCATACGCGAACAGTCATACAATAGGGTAGGGGTATTTAATGAACGACTTGCACTCACAACAAACACACGTATTCAATTGTACACTAGCGCATGGCCCTGCGGTCATGCGCAGTTTATATAATTGCAGGACAGGAAGTGGCCACAGAAACTTTGCCAATCCAGGGCCTGCCAAGAGGACCAATGGAATGCGCTGCAGAGCCAGAGCACATGACCCTCGATCTCCAACGGGAGATCTTGCTCTGGGCATGCTCAGTGTGCGCAAACAAGGACTTAGTCCCAGGGAAGTCCGCTCGCCGCTGACCAGCACTGACTTTAATGGCAGGAGCTGAAGAAGCAGCAGTAACTCTCTGTACAGAGTGAGAGCGAGCAAGACACTGGGAGCGACGTCCCTGCTGAGCAGACTCCACTGCGGCTGGAGGAGAATGGGAGACCGCAGCGGAGACGGATCGAGATTCCCCCTGTGCAGCAGAGGAAACTCGACTCCTAACATAGAGTCAGTTACTTCCGCGGTGTTCCGGCCACCGGCTACGCGCCTCAGTAGGATGTTGCCTCGGTCTCACGGCACGACTCCTACTGGCTCTCCTTTGTGCTTGATCTCGTTTCTCACTGTTCCACAATACCCTTCGCTTTGTATCTCTTCCTTAGGATACCGCCGCAAGGTAGTGCAGGCGCGGTTCCGTAACGTTCTGCTCTGTTCGCTAGGTACCTGCCAGGTTTCCACGCCCGACAGGGACCCCCCTGTGTCTTCTCCCTGCAACACCCCCTGCCACGGGATGTTGCCTGAATCCAACCCAGTCAGCTTCTGACTAACTTCCTATCCAACCCCTAGTTTTAGCAGTGTGAGGAGTGGCCCAATAAATAAAGCCTTTTTCTCCCCCGAGTGGCCGGAGTGTGAAGTGTAATGTGTGCTGGTGATACCTGGTCAGTAGAACTCCTTTAGTGCCATCAGACGTACCATCACTCCCCTTAGCGGCAGAGTGTCATACTGCAACGACCAGATCTCTGGGGCGCTGCATAACCTTCCTATGTCTCCTCCTATTACTGCATATAACCTCCCTATATCTCCTCCTATTACTCCATATAACCTCCCTATATCTCCTCCTATTACTCCATATAACCTCCCTATATCTCCTCCCATTACTCCATATAACCTCCCTATATCTCCTCCTATTACTCCATATAACCTCCCTATATCTCCTCCTATTACTCCATATAACCTCCCTATATCTTCTCCTATTACTCCATATAACCTCCCTATATCCCCTCTTATTACTCTATATAACCTCTCTATATCTCCTCCTATTACTCCATATAACCTCCCTATATCTCCTCCTATTACTCCATATAACCCCCTATATCTCCTCCTATTACTCCATATAACCTCCGTATATCTCCTATTACTCCATATAACCTCCCTATATCTCCTCCTATTACTCCATATAACCTCCCTATATCTCCTCCTATTACTCCGTATAACCTCCCTATATCTCCTCCTATTACTCCATATAACCTCCCCTATATCTCCTCCTATTAATCCATATAACCTCCCTATATCTCCTCCTATTACTCCATATAACCTCCCTATATCTCCTCCTATTGCTCCATATAACCTCCCTATATCTACTCCTATTACTCCATATAACCTCCCTATATCTCCTCCTATTACTCCATATAACCTCCCTATGTCTCCTCCTATTACTCCAATTAACCTCCCTATATCTCCTCCCATTACTCCATATAACCTCCCTATATCTCCTCCTATTACTCCATATAACCTCCCTATATCCCCTCCTATTACTACATGTAACCTCCCTATATCTCCTTCTATTACTCCATATAACCCCTATATCTCCTCCTATTACTCCATATAACCTCCCCTATATCTCCTCCTATTACTACATATAACCTCCCTATATCTTCTCCTATTACTCCATATAACCTCCCTATATCTCCTCCTATGACTACATATAACCTCCCTATATCTCCTCCTATTACTCCATATAACCTCCCTATATCTCCTCCTATTACTCCATATAACCTCCCTATATCTCCTCCTATTACTCCATATAACCCCCCTATATCTCCTCCTATTACTCCATATAACCTCCCCTATATCTCCTCCTATTACTCCATATAACCCCCCTATATCTCCTCCTATTACTTCATATAACCTCCCTATATCTCCGTTTACTCAATATAACCTCCCTATATCTCCTCCTATTACTCCATATAACCTCCCCTATATCTCCTCCTATTACTCCATATAACCTCCCTATATCTCCTCCTATTACTCCATATAACCTCCCTATATCTCCTCCTATTACTCCATATAACCTCCCCTATATCTCCTCCTATTACTCCATATAACCTCCGTATATCTCCTATTACTCCATATAACCTCCCTATATCTCCTCCTATTACTCCATATAACCTCCCTATATCTCCTCCTATTACTCCATATAACCTCCCTATATCCCCTCTTATTACTCTATATAACCTCTCTATATCTCCTCCTATTACTCCATATAACCTCCCTATATCTCCTCCTATTACTCCATATAACCCCCTATATCTCCTCCTATTACTCCATATAACCTCCGTATATCTCCTATTACTCCATATAACCTCCCTATATCTCCTCCCATTACTCTATATAACCTCCCTATATCTTCTACCATTACTCCATATAACCTCCCTATATCTCCTCCTATTACTCCATATAACCTCCGTATATCTCCTCCTATTACTCCATATAACCTCCGTATATCTCCTCCTATTATTCCATATAACCTCCCTATATCTCCTCCTATTACTCCATATACCCTCCCTATATCTCCTCCTATTACTCCATATAACCTCCCTATATCCCCTCCTACTACTCCATATAACCTCCCTATATCTCCTCCTATTACTCCATATAACCTCCCTATATCTCCTCCTATTACTCCATATAACCTCCCTATATCTCCTCCTATTACTCCATATACCCTCCCTATATCTCCTCCTATTACTCCATATAACCTCCCTATATCCCCTCCTACTACTCCATATAACCTCCCTATATCTCCTCCTATTACTCCATATAACCTCCCTATATCTCCTCCTATTACTCCATATAACCTCCCGATATCTCCTCCTATTACTCCGTATAACCTCCCTATATCTCCTCCTATTACTCCATATAACCTCCCCTATATCTCCTCCTATTACTCCATATAACCTCCGTATATCTCCTCCTATTACTCCATATAACCTCCCTATATCTCCTCCTATTACTCCGTATAACCTCCCTATATCTCCTCCTATTACTCCATATAGCCTCCCTATATCTCCTCCTATTACTCCGTATAACCTCCCTATATCTCCTCCTATTACTCCGTATAACCTCCGTATATCTCCTCCTATTACGCCATATAACCTCCCTATATCTCCTCCTTTTACTCCGTATAACCTCCGTATATCTCCTCCTATTACTCCATATAACCTCCCTATATCTCCTCCTATTACTCCGTATAACCTCCCTATATCTCCTCCTATTAATCCATATAACCTCCCTATATCTCCTCCTATTACTCCATATAACCTCCCTATATCTCCTCCTATTGCTCCATATAACCTCCCTATATCTCCTCCTATTACTCCATATAAGCTCCCTATATCCCCTCCTATTACTACATGTAACCTCCCTATATCTCCTTCTATTACTCCATATAACCCCCTATATCTCCTCCTATTACTCCATATAACCTCCCCTATATCTCCTCCTATTACTCCATATATCCTCCCTATATCTCCTCCTATTACTCCATATAACCTCCCCTATATCTCCTCCTATTACTACATATATCCTCCCTATATCTCCTCCTATTACTCCATATAACCTCCCTATATCTCCTCCTATTGCTCCATATAACCTCCCTATATCGCCTCCTATTACTCCATATAACCTCCCTATATCCCCTCCTATTACTACATGTAACCTCCCTATATCTCCTTCTATTACTCCATATAACCCCCTATATCTCCTCCTATTACTCCATATAACCTCCCCTATATCTCCTCCTATTACTCCATATAACCTCCCTATATCTCCTCCTATTACTCCATATAACCTCCCCTATATCTCCTCCTATTACTACATATATCCTCCCTATATCTCCTACTATTACTCCATATAACTTCCCTATATCTCCTCCTATTACTCCATATAACCTCCCTATATCGCCTCCTATTACTCCATATAACCTCCCTATATCTCCTCCTATGACTACATATAACCTCCCTATATCTCCTCCTATTACTCCATATAATCTCCCTATATCTCCTCCTATTACTCCATATAACCTCCCTATATCTCCTCCTATTACTCCATATAACCTCCCTATATCTCCTCCTATTACTCCATATAACCTCCCTATATCTCCTCCTATTACTCCATATAATCTCCCTATATCTCCTCCTATTACTCCATATAACCTCCCTATATCTCCTCCTATTGCTCCATATAACCTCCCTATATCTCCTCCTATTACTCCATATAAGCTCCCTATATCCCCTCCTATTACTACATGTAACCTCCCTATATCTCCTTCTATTACTCCATATAACCCCCTATATCTCCTCCTATTACTCCATATAACCTCCCCTATATCTCCTCCTATTACTCCATATATCCTCCCTATATCTCCTCCTATTACTCCATATAACCTCCCCTATATCTCCTCCTATTACTACATATATCCTCCCTATATCTCCTCCTATTACTCCATATAACCTCCCTATATCCCCTCCTATTACTACATGTAACCTCCCTATATCTCCTTCTATTACTCCATATAACCCCCTATATCTCCTCCTATTACTCCATATAACCTCCCCTATATCTCCTCCTATTACTCCATATAACCTCCCTATATCTCCTCCTATTACTCCATATAACCTCCCCTATATCTCCTCCTATTACTACATATATCCTCCCTATATCTCCTACTATTACTCCATATAACTTCCCTATATCTCCTCCTATTACTCCATATAACCTCCCTATATCGCCTCCTATTACTCCATATAACCTCCCTATATCTCCTCCTATGACTACATATAACCTCCCTATATCTCCTCCTATTACTCCATATAATCTCCCTATATCTCCTCCTATTACTCCATATAACCTCCCTATATCTCCTCCTATTACTCCATATAACCTCCCTATATCTCCTCCTATTACTCCATATAACCTCCCTATATCTCCTCCTATTACTCCATATAATCTCCCTATATCTCCTCCTATTACTCCATATAACCTCCCTATATCTCCTCCTATTACTCCATATAACCTCCCCTATATCTCCTCCTATTACTCCATATATCCTCCCTATATCTCCTCCTATTACTCCATATAATCTCCCTATATCTCCTCCTATTACTCCATATAACCTCCCTATATCTCCTCCTATTACTCCATATAACCTCCCTATATCTCCTCCTATTACTCCATATAATCTCCCTATATCTCCTCCTATTACTCCATATAATCTCCCTATATCTCCTCCTATTACTCCATATAACCTCCCTATATCTCCTCCTATTACTCCATATAACCTCCCCTATATCTCCTCCTATTACTCCATATAACCCCCCTATATCTCCTCCTATTACTCCATATAACCTCCCCTATATCTCCTCCTATTACTCCATATAACCTCCCCTATATCTCCTCCTATTATTCCATATATCCTCCCTATATCTCCTCCTATTACTCCATATAACCTCTCCTATATCTCCTCTTATTACTCCATATATCCTCCCTATATCTCCTCCTATTACTCCATATAACCCCCCTATATCTCCTCCTATTACTCCATATAACCTCCCCTATATCTCCTCCTATTATTCCATATATCCTCCCTATATCTCCTCCTATTACTCCATATAACCTCTCCTATATCTCCTCTTATTACTCCATATATCCTCCCTATATCTCCTCCTATTACTCCATATAACCTCCCTATATCTCCTCCTATTACTCCATATAACCTCCCTATATCTCCTCCTATTACTCCATATATCCTCCCTATATCTCCTCCTATTACTCCATATAACCTCTCCTATATCTCCTCTTATTACTCCATATATCCTCCCTATATCTCCTCCTATTACTCCATATAACCTCCCTATATCTCCTCCTATTACTCCATATAACCTCCCTATATCTCTTCCTATTACTCCATATATTATCCCTTTATTTTTTATATTTCCTTCAGTTGTCTGCACTGTATATTAGACAGTAGCAGGACGCAGCATTCCTTTCCTAAAATTGCTGACTACTTTCTTCCACGTGGAAGCCGGGGCCAGGAGACTTGGAATCCATGTGGGACTGATTAGGAGGTAGTGAGTGCAGAAATATTTAATGTGTAAACCAGCCGTGGCCACATGGACAGCCAGCTTCACTGTAACCTTGTATGAGAGTCTGAGGACGGCAAGATTAATGTGCTGGAGACTGGTACACTAGAGATGAGGACATACTCATTTCTAAGATACTCAACACCCTGTAATTGGGAGAGTAATACTGAACCCTCTGGAGGGTCATGTCTGTTTTTTGGGTAAACAGTGACATTGTCGATCTCATTCAGCTGCACGGTATCGCTGCAGCGTCGCTTAGTGTGACGGTACCTTAAGACCACATAGGTTTTAGAATCTCTACATTAGGGTTGTAGCTATGGTGGCCCAGGGTGCTGGTAGGCATAAGGGGACATTAGCGAGCTGCTGTAGCCCGTTAGGAGCCAAAATTAGCAGAATGGTACTGTGGTTGTTGGCACTGCCACCTCTACATCAAGTAACTATAGCAAATAAGTCATCAGTAAGAACTTTACAAATCTTTATCTTGGAGCAACTTCAGAATCCACTCACTGAAGCTTAGACAAGAAGCGCTGCCACAAGTGACTCCCCCCACCTCTAGTGCCCATTACTGGCGGACCTCCACCGGCCACTCCCTGTTCATTAACCGGCACTTTTTCATGGCTGCAGAGTTTGAGGGAGTCAATGTCACTGGGATTTACTCCACGTGTCTGGTGCGGGCAGAGCATTGCTGCTTGTCTTGTGCTGCAGAGCATTCTGCTTTACAGACTTACAGTATTTTATCTCAGGATCTGAGATCACACATGGTGCTGCATATTGCTCAAGCCAAAAGATACAGCTCCCTTAGTATCATGCTGAGGATTGAGTGACACTTAACGGGAGGGCAAAGAGAAGAAGAAAAGAAGAGGTGGAGGCTGCAGTCAGAACTGATAGATCTAGGAACAGGATAAAACTATCACGTCACCAGAAGCCAAGGAACGCCGCAGATAAGATTCAGAAAACATTTTGGCCATACATTTTGTTCACCATTGGAGAAAATCTTACAGGAACATGATGACAAAAAAAAATCATTGTATTAAGCTTAGTGCATAGGTGGACAAAGCAGTGCAAGCATCTATGAGAAGAGATGTCTTGTTTTTCCCCTCAGGTTCTGTATTAGGTCTTTTTAATTAAAGGAATTGTTTAGTTAGACTTCAGTTTTTACCTCAGTATGTGAAAGCCAAAACCAGGAGTGGGTGATAAATAAAGAAGTGGTGCATATGTTTCTATTATACTTTCCCTCTGATTGTTCCCCTCCTGGTTTTGGCTTACAAATACTGAGGTAAAATACTGACCAAATACTCAACGGGTGAATGTGGCCTAAAACTGACAGAAGTCGATCCTGTTCCTTAGGCTATGTTCCCACAATAAGTTTTTGGTGAGTTTACAGCATCTTACACTTCCAGCAAAGTGGATGGGATATATAGAAATCTCATGTCCGCTGTAATTTTATTTTACTCAGCGAAGAGACCTGCGCACCGGGTTTCAAATGCGCAGCATGTCAATTTATCTTGGGATTTCTATGCAGATTTTCCCCATAGATTTGCATTAGATGTGGAAAATCCGCAGGAAAAAAACGCACATATGTTTTTAGTGCGTTTCCACAGCGGAAACGCATAAAAAACGCATGTAATCCACACCTGAGTATGTTAATTTAGTTTTGTCAAAGCCAAATACCAGGAAGAATCAAAAACAAAGAAGCTTTATTTAAAGCAAGACAAACCAACAACACAATGCAGTGTCAAAAACAGAGATAAAAACGCATCCAAAAACGCAATGAAAACCTGCAAGTAACCTAATTTAAATAATAGGTGCAGACAAAACTCACCAAAACGTCATCGTGGGAACTCAGCCTTATGGTATTTTGTCTGCTTTGCTGGATTAGAGGAAACATATGAATTGGTCTCCATTTATTTCTCTCAACATCTGAAAGTGGGCAATTCATTACAATACATTGATCACCGCTATCAGCCATTATAAGAGGCTCATTTTATTCTAGAAGTGAATAAGAAAATGTTAACGTTATGATCATTAGTTTATCCCACAAATTTTGCATGCTGAAACCTTCTGACACTATATATATATATACATATATATATATATATATATATATACTGTATATACTTAGTCCTGTATGTATATTTTTTTCTCAGAATTATTAACACCACCAATGTACAAAATAACTCCATAAGAATCATACATTTTTCCAGAAATAATTTTTATAAATATTTCAAGAAATTATATAATAGCATAAGGATGACCACACATGAGATAAAAAAGTTATGTTTCAAAGTAATCAAATTTACTTATTTAACACACATTATGTGTAATAGCTGGCATTGTATTAGTATATTGTCATATTGCAACACATGGATAGAAACAAATTCTTAATATATAAGCAGTAATATCCCCAATGTGTCATTCCCGGAAGAAGCCACTGCAAAATGGTGTCTCTGTGGTCAGTATATGCGCTGTATATCAACAAGTGATGCTTTTTCATTCTCTTATATGTTATTTTAAAGTTTGTGGAATATTCAATGTAAGACTTTTTTCTAAAATTGATGATATTTGTGGAGTCTGTTTGTTCATTGGTGGCTAGATCACAATTAACACAACCCACACCTCATACAATTCATAGCAGAAAACTTGGTGTGTATAGGATTTTGTTTTCTCATAATTCTACAATAAAACTGCTATATAGTGCCAAGATAATACTTCCAGAAACAAAGGGAGAAATATCTCCCAAATAAGATGACATCCAATAGCTGATCCTAAGTAATACCGCCATGTACAACCCACACAATACTGCAAATCAGTTAGCAAATAAATAACAATGATTGTTTTGATTTGGTCCCTCAGGCCCAGTAGGAAACAGGAGTCGTAGGCAATCACCCTATTTGTCACCCCATAAACGTTCCCTATGTGTAAATAAGCCCTTGCGGTAATGAAGACATCTCAGTGCTTCTGTGACTAGGGTGCACCTCGTTTTATTCAGGTCATATATTGTTGCAACGTCATAGGCGTGTAGTTTCTGGAGACTTTTAGGAGTGAGGCCATTTTGGCAAGTAGTCACATTGTGTAGTACATGACTGTACTTGCTGGCCCCAGACTTTATTTATTCCATCAGGCCTTTCATCATTCTTTATCGGCCCGCTGTCTCTTCTTGTTGTGACCTGTCTCCTTTTCCCGCAGCTACACTCATAAGGTCTCTCTGGATTCTCTCTTTTTCACTTTCTTCTCTAGCCCTAAACTAAACCTAAAGTGTGGTGAAGTGTTTCCCTGCCACTCCCCACATACAGAGGGAGGGAGAAAAAAAAGAGAGCACAGGCCAGATGGAAGGAGGTGAGGGTGGGGGGGGGACGATGGGGACAATACAAGAAGAAAGAGAAAGGGAGGAGGGAAGAAGGAGCGAGGTCTGGAGTGCATCCCAAAAACTTATTGTATCTGCCACATCAGCACCACACTGACGAGTCACTCAGATGTGGAGCAGATGGGAAAGCTAGCCCTGGCATTGGAGGGGTTAATCGGGGCAGGACATGGGTTCATTCTGGGATGTTCCGCAAATAGTGCACTGAGTTTTTTTCAGATTTCTTTTATACGTGGACATGACCAGGTGGCCTCTGCCATAACTTTCCTTTTTTAACAATTCTTCTTCTTTACAGTCCTTTCATTTTTAATACTTACACGTCATGATCTTGTCAAGCAAATACGTATTTTTGGAATTTTCTGCACTTGGTTTTCTTTCTAAACATTCTGCACAAATAGTTCAAGGTCTCCATAAGGAATATAGTAAACTTTCAGTCGCCACACATTTCGGGCTGATCAAAATAAGCAGTTCCATTAACAGACCATTGCATAGGGCAGCAATGACCACATTATGTGCCACTAAATGGACTGCTAACTCAACTTTAGTGACCAGTGTTAGGCAGCAGCTGCAAAGGCTAATAAAATAATAGGATGCATTAAAAGAGGCATACCGTAGATGCTCATGATGAGAACACAGTTTTGCCTCTATGCAATTTACTATTGCAATTTACTCATGTTTTGTACAGCTGACATGTGCGCGCAATAGCGGCGGGTGAAATCGCTATTCACCCGCCGCTATTAACCTGTTAAATGCCGCTGTCAAACACAGCAGCATTTAACTACCGCATCCGGCCGGGCGGCCGGATATGACGTCATCGCCGACCCCCGTCACATGATCGGGGGTCGGCGATGCATCAGGAAGGTAACCATAGAGGTCCTTGAGACCTCTATGGTTACTGATGCAGGTCTGCTGTGAGCGCCCTCCTGTGGTCGGCGCTCACAGCACACCTGCATTTCTGCTACATAGCAGCGATCTGATGATCGCTGCTATGTAGCAGAGCCGATCAGGCTATGCCAGCTTCTAGCCTCCCATGGAGGCTATTGAAGCATGGCACAAGTAAAAAAAAAATGTTTTTAAAAATATGAAAAAAATATAAAAAATATAAAAGTTTAAATCACCCCCCTTTCGCCCCATACTAAATAAAACAATAAAAAAAAAAACAAACCTACACGTATTTGGTATCGCCGTGTTCAGAATCGCCCGATCTATCAATTAAAAAAAAGCATTAACCTGATCGCTAAACGGCGTAGCGAGCAAAAAATCCGAAACGCCAGAATTACGTTTTTTTGGTCGCCGCGACATTGCATTAAAATGCAATAACGGGCGATCAAAAGAACGTATCTGTGCAAAAATGGTATCATTAAAAACATCAGCTCGGTACACAAAAAATAAGCCCTCACCCGACCCCAGATCACGAAAAATGGAGACGCTACGGGTATCGGAAAATGGCCCTTTTTTTTTTTTTTTTTTTTTAGCAAAGTTTGGAATTTTTTTTCACCACTTAGATAAAAAATAACCTAGTCATGTTAGGTGTCTATGAACTCGTAATGACCTAGAGAATCATAATGGCAGGTCAGTTTTAGCATTTAGTGAACCTAGCAAAAAAGCCAAACAAAAAACAAGTGTGGGATTGCACTTTTTTTTCCATTTCACCGCACTTGGAATTTTTTTCCCGTTTTCTAGTAAAAGACATGGTAAAACCAATGGTGTCGCTCAAAAGTACAACTTGTCCCGCAAAAAATAAGCCCTCACATGACCATATTGACGGAAAAATAAAAAAGTTATGGCTCTGGGAACGAGGGAAGCGAAAAACGAACACGCAAAAATGAAAAAGGGCCGCGACTTGAAGGGGTTAAGGGAATGAGTGGACTACAATACCAAGATAGGTTATTAAACTTGGAGTTATTCAGTATGGAAAAATGAAGGCTTATGGGCGATCTTATTACAATATACAAATATATGAGGGGGCAGTACAGAGAACTCAGTGCTGTGAAGACTCAGACTTCAAGGTTAGATTTCAGAAAGGCAGATTTCAAGGGACTCAGAAAGAGAATCGGGGGATCCAATAGCTGGATATCCTTAAGAACAAAAATGTCAAGGAAGGATGGGAAATCTTGAAAAATGAGATTCTCAAAGCACAATCGTTAACAATTCCAAAAAGGGTAGTAGAATAGTAAGCATTTAAGGAAACCAGGATGGATGAACACAGCACTTAAACACATGCTAAAATGGAAGAAAGAAATTTTTATCAAATGGAAAGAGGGAGGCATATGTAAAGGATAATATGCTGTTTGCAGAACCTGCAGGGCACAAATCAGATTATATAAAGCTGACAATGAATTAATGCTTGCAAGAGACATCAGAAGCAAAAAAAGAAAAAGGATTTGGGGTATATGTCAAAAGTAAAAGAAAAGTCAAAGATGTTATAGGATTTTTACAGGATGAAAATGATGAAATGGTAAGAAAGGATGTTGAGAAGGCTGAACTTTTAAATTCCTATTTTGCATCTGTTTTCTCTCAGAAAGGAAATGTAACATCAACTGATCTTAACTGTCCTATTAAAGGAATAGAAGAATCCAGGATATCTATAAACAGAAAGATAGTGAGGAAACACTTAGCTAACATAAATGAATTCAAGTCTCCAGGTCCAGATGAATGACACCCCAGAGTACTGAAGGAGAAGGCAGAAGAAATTTTTAAACCACTCTCCATAATCTTTGAAAATTTTTGGAGAACAAGAGAAGTCCCAGAAGACTGGAGAAGAGCAAATGTTGCTCCTATCTTCAACAAGGGGAAGAAGGTGGACCCAGGGAACTATAGGCCGGTGAGTCTAACATCTATACCAGGAAAGACCCTTGAACAAATTATTAAACAACATGTATGTAAGTAACTGGATAAGAATGAAGTGATTAACCAGAGTCGGCATGGGTTTGTAACTAATAAGTCATGTCAGACTAACTTAATTTCCTTCTATGACAGAATCACTGACTGGGTGGATCAGGGAAATGCTGTAGATATAGTATATCTTGACTTCAGCAAAGCATTTGACAAAATATCTCACACCATCCTTATGGAAAAAATGAAGTATGGAATGGACAAGGCAACTGTCAGGTGGATTCATACCTGGCTTAGTGATCGGACCTAAAGAGTGGTCATAAATGGCTGCGCATCCAGCTGGAAGAATGTCTCAAGTGGGATACCACAGGGTTCCGTCCTGGGCCCTGTATTGTTCAACATCTTTATCAATGATTAAGATGAAGGAATTGAGGGTTCGCTGATTAAATTTGCTGATGATGCAAAGCTAGGAGGGATGTTGTGAATTCTGTTGTCGGGCCCCCATCCTGTGGTCATGAATGGTACTTCAGCCGGTTCTGTCCATGGACGTCCTCTGGTGGGTGTTTCTGAGTTTCACAGGTGACGAGGTTAATTCATTAGCTGCTGCTCTAACTCCACTTAGATCTTTGCTCCATGCCACCTGTCAATGTTCCAGTATTGGTCTAGTTCACTCTTGGATCGTTCTTGTGACCTGTCTTCCCATCGAAGCTAAGTTCCAGCTTGTATTTCTTGGGTTTGCTATTTTTCTGTCCAGCTTGCTATTTAATTTGTTGTCTTGCTTGCTGGAAGCTCTGGGACGCAGAGGGAGCGCCTCCGCACCGTGAGTCGGTGCGGAGGGTCTTTTTGCGCCCTCTGCGTGGTCTTTTTGTAGGTTTTTGTGCTGACCACAAAGTAACCTTTCCTATCCTCGGTCTGTTCAGTAAGTCGGGCCTCACTTTGCTAAATCTATTTCATCTCTGTGTTTATATTTTCATCTTTACTCACCATCATTATATGTGGGGGGCTGCCTTTTCCTTTGGGGAATTTCTCTGAGGCAAGGTAGGTTTTATTTTTCTATCTTCAGGGCTAGCTAGTTTCTTAGGCTGTGCCGAGTTGCATAGGGAGCGTTAGGCGCAATCCACGGCTATTTCTAGTGTGTTTGATAGGTTTAGGGATTGCGGTCAGCAGAGTTCCCACGTCCCAGAGCTCGTCCTTATTATCAGTAACTATCAGGTCATTCCGTGTGCTCTTAACCACCAGGTCCATTATTGTCCTGACCACCAGGTCATAACAGAGGGATAGCTAATACTAGAGAAGAGAGAGGATTCAAAAAGATATAGATAAACTGGAGCAGTGGGCAGCAACTAACAGAGTGGTTTTTAACAAGGAAAAATGCAAAGTCCTACATCTGGGCAATAAAACTGAAAAAGCATTTACAGAATGGAAGGCATAGGGCTAAGCAACAGCACATGTGAAAAAGACTTGGGTATACTAATAGATCAGAGTCTGAACATGAGTCAACAGTGTGATGCAGCAGCAAAAAAGACAAATGCAATTCTGTGATGCATTAACAGAAGCATACAGTCTAAATCACGCAACGTCATTATTGCCCTCTACTCCTCTTTGGTCAGACCTCATGTGGGCACCACATTTAAAAAAAAGACCAATAAACTGGAGCAAGTTCAGTGAAGAGAGTACAGAATGGTGACCGGTCTACAAACCATGAGTAACGGTTCCAGGATTTGGGAATGTTTAGCTTGCAAAAGAAAAAAGACTGAGAGGAGGCTTAATAGCTGTCTACAAATATCTCAAGGGTTGTCACATTGTAGAAGGCTCGTCTTTATTCTCATTTGAACAAGGAAAGACTAGAAGCAATGGGATGAAACTGAATCAGAGGAGACACAGATTAGATATTAGAAAACCCTTTTTGACAGTTAGGGTGATCAATGAGTTGAACAGACTGCCATGGTGAGTTCTCCTTCAATGGAAGTCTTCAAACAGAGGCTGGACAGACTTCTGTCTGGGATGATTTAGTGAATCCTGCTTTGAGCAGGGGGTTGGACCAGATGATCCAGGAGGTCCCTTCCAATTCTACCATTCTATGATTCTAATTTTATAATGATCTTTTTACACCTATGCCTGTGATGGGGACAAGGTGGCATTGTCTACATGACGAGGAAAAGGTCTCAACATAATTGCAGAGGCAGATTCTTTACTGTAAGAGCAGTGAGGCTATGGAATTCTCTGCCACGTGATGTTGTAATAGTTAATTCACTATTAAAATTCAAGAAAGGTCTGGATGCCTTTCTTGAAAAATATAGTAGTAAAGGTTATGAGCTCTAGGTTGTGTAATGGAACGTTAATCCAGGGAACTAGTCTAATTGCCATATGCGGAGTCAGGAAGCAATTTTTATTCTACTATGGAGCTATTAGTGTCTGCCCCATTGGGTTTTTGCTTTCCTTTAAATCAGCATGTTAGGCAGTTGATTGAACTCAATAGAGTAAAGTCTACCCTCAGCCTTAAAATCTATGAAACGAAAGCTTTGTAAAAATGATCAAAGTAGTCTTAAAAGGGCAAAGCAGATCCCTTAGCCCAGATGAAAACCTTTTAAGGCTAAATATGTTTGGATATAGGGTAGCTCCATTATCGGCAGGTCCTCCCATTGGATTCATTATAGGAGTCATGCTTCTTGTTTATTAAGTAGCCTAGTGAGGTTAGAGTAAGTGGCATTTCTGTTTAAGGTGAGAAATGAATATTGACTTCACACCATGTTCCAAATTATTATGCAAATTATATTTTTCTCGATTTTCCCAAATGGTCGGTGCAAATGACAGTCAGTCTAATAAAAGTCATCACCCGTTAGAGTATACATAGAATTTTATTGAAGAAACCTCTCCATGATTCCGGCTCAAAACATGACTCCTCCACCTCCTTGCTGATGTTGCAGCCTTGTTGGGACATGGTGGCCATTCACCAACCATCCACTACTCCATCCATCTGGACCATCCAGGGTTGCTCGACACTCATCAGTAAACAAGACTGTTTGAAAATTAGTCTTCATGTATGTCTGGGCCCACTGCAACCATTTCTGCTTGTGAACACTGTTTAGGAATAGCAGGCTTATGAACTAAAGCATGCCTTTAAAGGATCCTACACCTTGAGGTTCGAGGGACTCCAGAGGCACCAGCATCTTTAAAGGGAACCTGTCACCCCGAAAATCGCGGGTGAGGTAAGCCCACCGGCATCAGGGGCTTATCTACAGCATTCTGTAATGCTGTAGATAAGCCCCCGATGTTACCTGAAAGAGGAGAAAAAGATGTTAGATTATACTCACCCAGGGGCAGTCCCTCTGCTGGCCCGGTCGAATGGGTGTCTCTGGTCCGCTGCGGCACCTCCCATCTTCATTCCAAGACGTCCTCTTCTGATTTTCAGCCACGGCTCCGGCGCAGGCGTACCCATCCGACCGGACCAGCAGCGGGACCGCTTTAAATATCTGTTTGCTGGTTTGTAATACGAAGAACTTGCCTGGCAGAAACCTTCCTCATTATGCCTTTATCAGCACGAACACGTCTGTGCTCAGATTCCGCCACAAATCTCTTAACAGTACAATGATCACGCTTAGGTTTTCGGGAAATATCTAATGTTTTCATCCCTTGACCAAGGCATTGCACTATTTGATGCTTTTCGTCAGCAGAGAGATCCTTTTTCTTTCCCATGTTACTTGAAAACTGTGGCCTGCTTAATAATGTGGAACATAATTTTTAAGTAGTTTTCCTTTAATTGTATCACCTGGAAAACTAAATATCACATGTGTTTAAGATTGATTTCAGTAATCCATTGAGCCCTGAGACACAATGCCATCCATGAGTTTATTTGAAAAAGAAAACAATTAAATCTTTATGACACTACTTTATGACTTCTCTGCATTCATTACCTGTTTGAACCCGTTATCTGTGTAAAAGACACCTTTCCACACGTCATACTTTGGGGGTGCTTTTCTGCCAAGGGCACTGGAAGACTGCACCGTATTGAAGGGAGGATGGATGGGGTTATGTATCGCGAGATTTTGGCCAACATCCTCCTTCCCTCAGTAAGAACATTGAAGATGGGTCGTGCTGGGTCTTCCAGCATGACAATGACCCAAAATTTACAGTCAGGGCAACTAAGAAGTGGCTCTGTGAGAAGCATTTCAGGGTCCTGGAGTGGCCTAGCCAGTCTCCAGACCAGAACCCAATACAAAATCTTTGGAGGGAGCGGATACTCAATGTTGCCCAGCGACAGCCACGAAACCTGAAATATCTGGAGAAGATCTGGATGTAGGAGTAGGCCAAAATCCCAGCTGCAGTGTGTGCAAACTTGGTCAAGAACTACAGGAAATGTCTGACCTCTGTAATTGCAAACAAATGTTTCTGTACCAAATATTAAGTTCTGTTTTTCTACTGTAACAAATACTTATTTCATGCAATAAAATACAAATGAATTATGAATGCTTTGAGTCTCACAGATCTCATTTTGTGATCTGTGATTTAATCAGGTGTCTGAGTACTTCCATGTTAATCAATGGATCCTTGTTCTGTCCAAGAAAAAAATCAGACATCACATGGAGATTTTACATGGATATGTGAATGCAGCCTAAGGGCACCTGGGGGCACAATGTCCCTGTCTTTTGTATGCAGATGGTACTCTCTAATGTAACATTATGGTATCCTGGACCTTCATTGTGATGGTACTCTGGAGCAGCAGTTTGCATAGTAAACAGCGCTGATCCTGGATCTGCATTTTGTATCGTAGTGCCTCCCTCTATAACTGACTTGTGCAAAGTATTGGCACTTTGGATATGACTTGTATAGCGTGATGGCTTACTGGAAAATCGAAAATGGCAATAATAAAGAATTTGCCGCAGCAGAGCTGTATTTGTGTGTAGACACCAAAAAAGAGACTATTTTTTATGTACTGACTGCTCTGATTAACTGATGTGTTAATGGTCAGTGCAAGGACAACTTTTTTTTTATTACTGGTTACTGTTTGTAGAAATTACTACCCCTCCCTAATGTGACTGTTTAACTATGAAAATGTGTTCATTGTTTTCCCTCTTGTTATTATGTGTATGTGATTCATTATATAAGAATTTATACTGCAATATTAACTATTAATGACCTAGCAGGAAGTCATTTAGTTTGTGCAAAGCCACAAAGGATGAAAGGTGGCACTCACCGTCCCATAAAAACAACTTTTATTCAGGCAGCATAAAATATGGATGCAGGAGGATCTGAGCTACATGAAGGACGACGGCATCTTCCATGTAGCCCAGATCCTCATTCATCCATGCTTTATGTTGCCTGAAAAGTTGTTTTTATGGGATGGTGAAAGACACCTTTCATACTTTGTGATTGTGCATGGACATTCCTTATGTGATGGCGCACCCGAAGATCCCGTCATTCGGTGTGTGAAAATAGTCTCCGTACAACAGAGGCGTAGCTAGAGCTTTTGCCGCCCGGGGCTGTTCCCGAGTTTGGCGCCCCCCCCCGGCTCAATACACACAAAGGTTACCAAAAATGGTTTTCCTGTCTTGTAGAACTTAAACTGGGCCTAATGGTGTCACCCCCACATGCCACACCTGTGACTTAATACCACCACACCATGACCAGGCCACATAGTGACCGAATAATACTACATACAAGGAACAAATACCACCGCACCATTTCCAGACCACATATTACCACCACATAGTGACTGAATACTACAATACTGATCAGTAATAAAAAAAAAACCACAATACTATCACCATAAGTGCCAGTATTCACAGGAGATCTGTACTTAGTATGCAGTGTCTGTGTAGAGGTAATACAGAGATCACTGGTGACATTATACACAGGACCTCTATATAGTATACAGTGTATAGTGTCAGTGTATAGGTAACACTGACTCACCAGTGACGTCTCTAGGTGAAGTCCTTCATCTTTCATCCAGCACAGACCGCCATCATTCCTTCCAGCCAGGACTCGTTTCTGCAGGAAATAACACAGTTATCTCGAGCTCCGCTTGCAGAACACATTACTTAATTTTTCACAACTTCTACATTACATCACATGAAGAAAAAAAGGTGATATAGTGTCACTCTGCACAGTAACAGGCCTGCCTCCCATTTAAAACAGTATACTCAAAAAATAAAATAAATACATCACTGCAGTAATAATATCCCTCAATTATCCCCTATGGTAACACTATTCCCCACCCTGGCCCCGTTTATCTCATTCCTGGCTCCAGTCATATGTTCTCGCATCCTGCCCTCATGAGTATCCATTCTACCCCATATGATCTCCCCATCCTGCCCCACCAGCCTCCATCGTATCCGTCCTGCCCCATGATCCAATCCTGCCCCGTGTCTCCAATCATGCCCCGTATCTACATTCTGCCCATGCCTCACGTCCTGCCCCCAGTGTGTCCAGCATATTACCCCCATGTTGTCCAGCAATCTGCCCCAGTGTGTCCAGCATATTACCCCCATGTTGTCCAGCAATCTGCCCCAGTGTGTCCAGCATATTACCCCCAGTGTGTCCAGCAATCTGCCCCAGTATGTCCAGCACTGCCCCCAGTGTGTCCAGCAATCTGCCCCAGTGTCCAGCCTTTCCCCAGTGTGTCCAGCAGTCTGCCCCAGTGTGTCCAGCATATTACCCCCAGTGTCCAGCATTGCCCCAGTGTGTCCAGCATATTACCCCCAGTGTGTCCAGCAATCTGCCCCAGTGTCCAGCATTGCCCCAGTGTGTCCAGCAATCTGCCCCATGGTCTCCTGTATTGCCCCAGTGTGTCCAGCATTCTGCCCCATGGTCTCCAGTATTGCCCCGGTGTGTCCAGCAATCTGCCCCATGGTCTCCTGTATTGCCCCAGTGTGTCCAGCATT
Source organism: Ranitomeya imitator (assembly GCF_032444005.1). Lineage (NCBI taxonomy): Eukaryota > Metazoa > Chordata > Amphibia > Anura > Dendrobatidae > Ranitomeya > Ranitomeya imitator. The sequence goes on along the minus strand of NC_091283.1, from coordinate 492,086,069 downwards.
CTGCCCCATGGTCTCCAGTATTGCCCCGGTGTGTCCAGCAATCTGCCCCATGGTCTCCAGTATTGCCCCGGTGTGTCCAGCAATCTGCCCCATGGTCTCCAGTATTGCCCCAGTATGTCCAGAAGTCTGCCCCAGGGTCTCCAGCATTGCCTCAATGTGTCCTGAAATCTGCCCCATGGTCTCCAGTATTCAGTGTGTCCAGCAATCTGCCCCATAGTCTCCTGTATTGCCCCAGTGTGTCCAGCATTCTGCCCCATGGTCTCCAGTATTGCCCCAGTGTGTCCAGCATTCTGCCCCATGGTCTCCAGTATTGCCCCAGTGTGTCCAGCAATCTGCCCCATAGTCTCCTGTATTGCCCCAGTGTGTCCAGCAATCTGCCCCATGGTCTCCTGTATTGCCCCAGTGTGTCCAGCAATCTGCCCCATGGTCTCCTGTATTGCCCCAGTGTGTCCAGCATTCTGCCACATGGTCTCCTGTATTGCCCCAGTGTGTCCAGCATTCTGCCCCATGGTCTCCAGTATTGCCCCAGTGTGTCCAGCAATCTGCCCCATAGTCTCCTGTATTGCCCCAGTGTGTCCAGCAATCTGCCCCATGGTCTCCTGTATTGCCCCAGTGTGTCCAGCAATCTGCCCCATAGTCTCCTGTACTGCTCCAGTGTGTCCAGCATTCTGCCCCATGGTCTCCAGTACTGCCCCAGTGTGTCCAGCAATCTGCCCCATGGTCTCCAGTATTGCCCCAGTGTGTCCAGCATTGCCCCAGCCCCAGACAGTCAGACATAAAGAAAAAAAAAAAAAGTAAAATCCTCACCTCTCCCGTTCCTAGCGCAGGTCCGGTGCAGCCAGTCAGCGTCTCTCCGGCTCTGCGACGCTCAGGACAGAGAGGCAGAGCGGCGCGCACAGTAGTGACGTCATCGCGCCCTCTGCCCTGAGACGTCGCAGAGTCAGAGGACGCTGAAGCCGCAGGAACCAGGAGAGGTGAGTATTAGAGCGGGGGCGGGGGTGGGGCCCGGTGGTGGGGGGAGCTGGCCCTGGTCGTGGCGGCGGACGGCGCCGCCCGAAGATTTAAAGGGGCGTCTTTTTTTTTATTTTCTTCTTCTTCTCCTGCAGCGCCGGCCGCCCCCCGCATTGTGCCGCCCGGGGCGGACCGCCCCCCCCGCACCCCCCTTCCTACGCCACTGCCGTACAAGGAACATTGTGGATAGTGCCGGTTTGTCTTTTTTTGTATTAGTCAGTTTGTGGCTACAGCCACATGGGTGGCAGAGGCTGACTAAAGGTACCGTCACACTAGACGATATCGCTAGCGATCCATGACGTTGCAGCGTCCTGGCTAGCGATATCGTCCAGTGTGACAGGCAGCAGCGATCAGGCCCCTGCTGTGATATCGCTGGTCGGGGAAGAAAGTCCAGAACTTTGTTTCGTCGCTGGATCTCCCGCTGACATTGCTGAATCGGCGTGTGTGACACCGATTCAGCGATGTCTTCGCTGGTAACCAGGGTAAACATCGGGTTACTAAGCGCAGGGCCGCGCTTAGTAACCCGATGTTTACCCTGGTTACCATCGTTAAAGTAAAAAAAACAACCACTACATACTTACCTACCGCTGTCTGTCCCCGGCGCTGTGCTTCTCTGCTCTGGCTGTGAGCACAGCGGCCGGAAAGCAGAGCGGTGACTGAGGAGAGAAAATGACCAGAGGCGATCTGTGTTGCAGCAACTAAAGAAAAAAGCCTGAGGGCTTGTGCACATGGTCGTTATAATCTGACAAGTGCTATCCATGGTTTTGACAGATTGCACTCGTACCCATGTTATTTTGTACGGTTGTACACATGACCATTTTTTTTCTGTAGACCCAGTGGTTCGAGGAAGAAAATCGCAGCATGCACGATTTGCCTCCAAGGATCGATGGCACTCGCCCATTCATGACTATGGGTGTGTGAAAAAAAATCAGACCACACTCGGATGACATCCAAATCTGTGGGCATCTTTGTCACACACATAAAGGGATGCTGTATGTTGAACATTTGGTATGTAAAGGGTTTATACACTTCTTGCACAGGTGCCCTCTTCTGTGTCTGCCCCTGAGAAGGACATATTGGTGTTGATATTTTAGGAGCCTGTTTATTTGTGTTGCGATGTTCCTGTATTGCACTGTGTACGGGGGGTGTGCATGTTATATTGTGCTTAGTCCCTGCACTCTTCCAGCACCTTGTGTTTTCAGCTTTAGTAGATGGGCTGCACTATGCGACTACACCACCATAGCCTGTCAAAGTATTTGTGAAGCAGAAATAGTTGGCTACTGGCTGCCAGCTTACAGGAGGAGGCGCCAACGTTAGCGCAGGCCCTAATTAGACTTGAGCATTGGAACGCTCTAGCTCTGCACCACAATGCTGTTGTGAGGAGGAACAGAGAAGCTTTTATAGAGCAGCGTTTGGTGCTAGAGAGGAGAGAGCACAGTCATACCATGTGAGGTGCCTGCAGATCCTGCACTTGGCCCATGTAATCATAAATCCTGGGCTCCTCCATTTTGAGAGTGTAGGTGGGCTGGAGGCTGAAACAATTGATGGTGTGCCTACATACTAGCTGTGTGGTGAGTCAACTAAAGTTCTGACAGGTATCCAGAGATTGAGAAGTGCTGAAGCAGAATGGCGTAGCCCAAGTATTATCACGGATGTGCCGATGATGAGCCGGATAGTGTGTGTGAATTGTGTGAGACCTCAGCACCTGATTGAGGAATTGAGTTTCTAGGACTCTGTGGACAGTGGGCACACTTACCACACCTCAGTGGGACACCATAGTGAGGCCTGAGTGAACTGCGTGAGAGCTTCCGTCACAGTACATGGTGGTGTGAGTGTGTCCTGGTCCTGTAAGAAAGTGGACTAGCTAAGAATGGTGGGATCGAATGATCTCTAGGAGTCACTGTAAGTGGAAATGAGGTGACAAATAAAGCTAAACTGCCACCAGTTAAAGTTGGCCTGTTAATTTTGGCCTTCATGACATAGAAGGCAATTGGCACAGGGTGCTGTGAATTGAGTACAGCTATATTGCTGTTACTGCAAGTTGAAGACCAGTGAAATTACAAGCAATAACTTGGATTGTGACTAGGTGATGATGTGGCGGTCTGGGAGAGAGTTCGCGGCTGAGGGTGGCTGGAGAAAATTTGTTGTAGATAGTGAGTTGCACTGGGCAGAGCAATATGGACTGGTTGGATCAACCCCACAAGTAAAAGCAAGTTGAGAGTAGAGGGTAGTGCCTCCTTATGGACTCAAAATTAGTCTGAAGGAAGTAGGGGGCTGCCCCACATGAGAAGCAAAACCTGATTTTTGGGGTACCAGTGAAATCAGGAGCAAATGGTAAAGGGGTGATCCGGGCCTTTACTTATTTTTCCATACGGGCCTTGGAACCTACAAGCAGGCAGTAGCTACAGTAACTACCTGTTTGTTGTGCCTTGCACCGATCACGGACCGCACCTGCCTGTGATTATGCTGCTTCATTGGACCTCTCTACTCCTGTACCAGTTATGACTTGTATTGTTTATGATTACTGTACATGTTTTTATTATGTACACCCCTCCTCACATGTAAAGCGCCATGGGATAAATGACACTATTATAATAAATAATAATAATCCTCTTCTGGTTTGCTCTGTTGATGGGGGTCACGGTGACATCATGCTGAATGACTGCCGGGTCAGCTCCCCACAGTTATGCAGTGGGGAGTAAGCTGTCAATATGCATGAAATGGGCGGACATACCGCTGGTTCAACCGGTGCAGCTGCACCCGGGCCCGGAGGCTCCGGGAGGCCCCTGCAGGGCAGCTAATAATGAGAGCAATCTGGCCAGCTTATCCGGCCCCGAGGCTCCGGGGGCCACTGGCCAGATTGCCCTCATGTGCGGCGGGCAGGGAGCAGTCCCTGCAGCTCCGCTGCCTGCAAGAGAAGTTGGCAGCAAAGCTGCAGGGAATGGATTTGTCCTGCTTCCTGCCCGCGCTTCCTGTCTCACACAGCAGTGGCTGAATGACATCATCATTCGGCGCCGTGGCTGTGCGAGACAGGAAGCTGCCGCGATGGTGCGGAATCAGGATACTGTGCGCAGAGGTGAGGTGTGTGTATGTGTGTATGCAGAGGTGTGAATGGTGCTGAGTGTGTCTGTGTGTGTGTGTGTGTAGGTGGAGAGGAGAGCAATGATGGGGTGATGGGGCAGAAGGCAATGATTGGGTTGACGGAGAGGGCAATGATGGGGTGATGGGGCAGAAGGCAATGATTGGATTGATGGAGAGGGAAATGATGGGGTGGTGGGGGAGAAAGCAATGATGGGGTGGTGGAAAGGGCAATAATGGGGGTGGTGGGGGAGGAGGAAATGATGGAGGTGGGGAATAGGCAATAATGAGGGTGATGGGGAGGAGGAAATGATGGAGGCGGTATAATGGGCAATGATGGGGTGGTGGAGGAGGAGATAATGATGTAGGTCGTGGATTGGGTAATGATGGGGAGAAGACAATTGATGGCAGTGGAAAGGACAATGATGGGGTGGTGGGGGAGGAGGATATGATGGAGGTGGTGGAATGGGTAATGATGGGGTGGTAGGGGAGAAGGCAATGATGATGGCAGTGGAAAGGACAATGATGGGGGTGGTGGGGAGGAGGCAACGATGGAGGTGGTGGAATGGGCAATAATGGGGTGATGGCAGAAAGCAAAGATGGAGGTGGTGAAGAGGGAAATCATGGGGTGGGGGAGATGCAATAATGGGATGCAGGGGGAGGAGGACAATGAGGGGTGTGGGGGATTGGGATGGGAGCAAGGGGGATTTATAATGGATTAAGGAACAGGGGGAGGTGGAGGAAGACGTTATTGTCGATTATTATGTCTAATACGATCCCTTAGTATAAAGTGTACTCACTTATTTTGTATAGCACAGTCCCTTAGTATATAGTGTACTCACTGATGTATAGCACAGTCCCTTAGTGGATGGTATACTCATTTATTATGTATAACACCATCCTCAGTTACATAGTTTCCTCTTTTGTTATGTATAACACCGTCCCTTATTACGTACCATCCTCTCTAGTTACAGTTGTGGCCAAAAGTATTGACACCCCTGCAATTCTGTCAGATAATACTCAGTTTCTTCCTGAAAATGATTGCAAACACAAATTCTTTGTTATTATTATCTTCATTTAATTTGTCTTAAATGGAAAAAAAACACAAAAAGAATTGTCCTAAAGCCAAATTGGATATAATTCCACACCAAACATAAAAAAGGGGGTGGACAAAAGTATTGGCACTGTTTGAAAAATCATGTGATGCTTCTCTAATTTGCGTAATTAACAGCACCTGTAACTTACCTGTGGCACCTAACAGGTGTTGGCAATAACGAAATCACAGTTACTTGCAGCCAGATGACATGGATTAAAGTTGACTCAACCTCTGTCCTGTGTCCTTGTGTGTACCACATTGAGCATGGAGAAAAGAAAGAAGACCAAAGAACTGTCTGAGGACTTAAGAAACCAAATTGTGAGGAACCATGAGCAATCTCAAGGCTACAAGTCCATCTCCAAAGACCTGAATGTTCCTGTGTCTACCGTGCGCAGTGTCATCAAGAAGTTTAAAGCCCATGGCACTGTGGCTAACCTCCCTTGATGTGGACGGAAAGGAAAAATTGACAAGAGATTTCAACGCATGATTATGCGGATGTTGGATAAAGAACCTCGACTAACATCCAAATAAGTTCAAGCTGCCCTGCAGTCCGAGGGTACAACAGTGTTAACCCGTACTATCCTCCGGCGTCTGAATGAAAAGGGACTGTATGGTAGGAGACACAGGAAGACCCCACTTCTTACCCCGAGACATAAAAAAGCCAGGCTGGAGTTTGCCAAAACTTACCTGAAAAAGCCTAAAACATTTTGGAAGAATGTTCTCTGGTCAGATGAGACAAAAGTAGAGCTTTTTGGGCAAAGGCATCAACATTGAGTTTACCGGAGAAAAAAGAGGCATTCAAAGAAAAGAACACGGTCCCTACAGTCAAACATGGCGGAGGTTCCCTGATGTTTTGGGGTTGCTTTGCTGCCTCTGGCACTGGATTGGTTGACCATGTGCATGGCATTATGAAGTCTGAAGACTACCAACAAATTTTGCAGCATTATGTAGGGCCCAGTGTGAGAAAGCTGGGTCTCCCTCAGAGGTCATGGGTCATCCAGCAGGACAATGACCCAAAACACACTTCAAAAAGCACTAGAAAATGGTTTGAGAGAAAGCACTGGAGACTTCTAAGGTGGCCAGCAATGAGTCCAGACCTGAATCCCATAGAACACCTGTGGAGAGATCTAAAAATGGCAGTTTGGAGAAGGCACCCTCCAAATATCAGGGACCTGGAGCAGTTTGCCAAAGAAGAATGGTCTAAAATTCCAGCAGAGCATTGTAAGAAACTCATTGATGGTTACCAGAAGCGGTTGGTCGCAGTTATTTTGGCTAAAGGTTGTGCAACCAAGTATTAGGCTGAGGGTGCCAATACTTTTGTCTGGCCCATTTTTGGAGTTTTGTGTGAAATGATCAATGTTTTGTTTATTTGCTTCATTCTCTTTTGTGTTTTTTCATTTAAGACAAATTAAATGAAGATAATAATACCAAAGAATTTGTGATTGCAATCATTTTCAGGAAGAAACTGAGTATTATCTGACAGAATTGCAGGGGTGTCAATACTTTTGGCCACAACTGTATATATGATACCCTCCCTTATTATATAGCTTCCTCTGCTGTTATGTACAGTGCTGTCTCTTACATACAGTAGTATATTCTTGTTATTTTTGTTATTCACAGTGCCTTCTTTTATTACATAGTCTCCTCTCTTGTTAGACATAAAATGACCACTGATGGAGGAATCGGTGACCAGACTATCGGTCCATTAGCTTCTCCTTTAGAAAAGAAGCTTTCCCATGCTCCATCTGCCATCACTGCATTATACAGCTAACAAGACAGGACGGTATGTAATAAAATAACAGGGCTATATGAAATATAAAATCCAATATATAAGGGACGGTGCTGTACGTAACAAGAGAGGGCACTGTATAATAAGAGACGGCAATATACATAATAGACTGTGTAATATATACATGTATGTGTGCGTGGCTATATATATATATATATATATATATATATATATATATATATATATATACACACATATCATGTAGCTTTGTCACCTTAAAAGGAGGGGGTCCAGACACATTTCCTGCTCAGGGACCCCAAGCTGTCTGTGTCCGCCCCTGATGCATGACATCAGCTGTGACACTCCCTTTAACACAGTAAAGAGGAAGAAAAGAAGCTGCTCTGTCGACATGACTTTACCAGAAACTACAGAATCGCTGGCAGGGGCTGTCCTTGAACACTATGACCCGGCAGAGATCAGTGCCGGACAGAGTTGGCAGGTAATTAACATCCATACTCCTGTACCTGTAAGTTCTTAGCCCCATAGGGAAAATTAAGCAAAGTACCAGATAACCCATTTAAGTATAGCAACATTCAATACTGTGCTTCTGTGTATTCTGTAACCATTCTTTATCTTCATAAGTGCCTTTTAGACACTATATGGTTTTGTTAGACTACTTTATGGAGTTGTATCCTGGTATTAATTACTTAGCAGAAAAAAAATTGAATTTTTGTATACACTTCTGTACGCACGCATGCTCACGCCACGCACACACTGTATGGGTAAAATTGTCTACAACTGTACAATTATTCTGTAAATGAGAAACTTTCACGTATAATTGAACCATTTCATGAATGTAAATTCCAGTATTCTACTGTTTGAAATAGCCGATGTCTATCAAGATAATTTTCCAACATATTGAAAAGTCATTTTCAGCTTGCAGTCATCTGAGGCAGCGAACACCAAGTCTTCAAAAGTAAAACTCACAGGAAAAAGTGACGTTTACTACTACTAAACAAAATTGTACACATCAAACAAAGTTACAGACGCTTCTTAAATCATTCTAATCTGTACTATAAGTGAGATCCAGACAATTTGCAGAATGTTCATTTATAGAATTTTCTTTTAGAAATAATTACCAAATCTTAAATATGTGTAAAGTTTAGAAGCCTCATGTGGCCATAATCAGAACTACAGGTTCTTTAAATAAGAAACCATTCTTCCAATGTTTATGAAGGATTCACATTGAAACGCCTAGTACAGAACCTTACTAAAACTGTTAATCCCTGAGCACAAAGTCTAATTTTCTCCCTAGGTGGACATGCCCTCTATTTTATGCTTTCATGGTCCACAGTGATCAAGAACCGAACCATTGGTCGCTTTTCCATTTACCACATACACAATTATTCTAAGATCTCATGCTGTATGGAGCAATAATATGACCCCATATACTACTTTGGGGCTGAATTGTACCCATGTATGGATCCAATTGAGATGCAATATGCTATTAGTTGTAATTTGTGATGCATCTAGAGAGAATCACCCCAAATATACCAACAAAGGAAGAACCAGGTGCCTCTATACAGAATCCTACACAAGCCTTTGTTGCGTACATAAGGCCCCTTGCACATTAAATAAAATGTTATGCTAATTAATGATTTCAACCATCTGGTAAAAACTAAAAAGGGTTGTCCAGTCTGTTACAAGTCTGCAGTCACTCTAAATGACTGTAGACTTGTGAGTGCTCACACCGTGTGCACTGCACACTGTGAGGATTGTTCGGTGCTGGGAGCAGAGGTCACATGATCACAGATATATGACATGCATCCTCGTGGGCACATTCTTAAGAATAAACTATCATTTTAGACGACTAATCACAGATTGTCATCATATGAATTATGTGGGCACACAATATTGACTTTGTTATATCATAGTTGTCAGCAATTCCAAACTGTTCACGACTATCCTGAATTTTCAGGAACATTTTAGTTAAATTTGGGCATTTCCAGATCTGAAAAGGGGCAGGGATGGCATTCTTTCGTGGTTTAGGGTGGTCCTCCTGACAGTGGCCTCTATGTCCCTATATTACTCACCAAGATGTTGTTAAGAATTGTATGCTATGTTTGCAACCCACACCTACAGTGGTCCTGCTAAAATGCACATAGACTTCGAATCCTTTGTAGCCAAAATTTTGTTGTAGAGGCACATGGCATGGGGTGCATTAGAGTTATCATAACAGAAACCCTAATAAGTGGCCATAACATCTGACACACAAATGCCTCAAAGAAAATAATTGGACCCAGTCTAAATCCATTCCATAAACCCAAAGTAGAAGTGAATGGTATGGAGGAGCTTGGCAGTTACTAGGGAATTTAGATTTTCTGTGGTTGTCTTCTTGGCACCATCAGCCGAACCAATGACACTTTGATTACAGATCACTGATCGAGAATCCATTTGGGATAGAGCAATAGCTACTTTGCTATTATGGTATATTGTATTGAATGCAATTTGTAGCTTGTAGTGACATCACAGATGAAGTAACCATTGTCATTATTTTGTTGGACAGTGGATCCCAATAACCCTTCTTACCACAGATACATTTCGAGTTGTGGGTGACTTGGTATGTACTGCTTTCCCTATGTGTTTTAAACAGGCAGAATAGTAAAAACTATGGGTAGTTTGGTAAATTCATCCAGTACATCGTGTACTGCTACTGGGTTTCACAGATCAATCCCCATAGTTTGTAAGCTTGCGAGCAGGGCCCTCACTCCTCCTGGTATCTGTTTTGAACTGTATTTCTGTTATGCTGTAATGTCTATTGTCTGTACAAGTCCCCTCTATAATTTGTAAAGCGCTGCGGAATATGTTGGCGCTATATAAATAAAATTATTATTATTATAATGCCAAGTTGGAGGACGTCAATCCTTTCTGGCTGGGACTAAGGTAGAGAGTGGTCCTTGAGTGTACTGCCACATGTACAGGTCATGACCAAACTATCCGCATTGACCACTGTGGAGGTCAGGATCATATACTGTATCAGAACAGGAATATACTTTATCAGAACAGGAATATACTATATCAGAACAGGACAACAGACAAAATAAAGTTTCTCTCTCATACATGACTTTTCAGCAAGTTCTACGCTCAATAAAACTAGCATCAAGAAATAATTGCTGGTCTTACTCAATGTAGCGCATGATTTACAGTTTTAAACCACATAATCCCTGCTCTTTTCAATCTTACCCAGGCCAAATATGCTTTAAGATGCAACGCAATCCCACCAGTTACTTCCTCCACTGACTTAATGATAACGTAGATAATGGTAGTTGTCCTCTTTGTAGCGTCTTACTAAAATAACCGTTCAGCCCTTGTGTTGGCAATCGGTGATCCAAAAATTTGCAAAATGGTGCAGAAAACATTACAAAATGAAGTCAGAAAGATGGAGGATAGACAGAAGAAGGCTGAAGAATGGGTTACATATGGCATGTTGTAGAAAAGTGACTATTAAAACAACTATTATTGGTTGAGATAGCAATCCTTATAGGGTCAATATAACACTTTTGGCCTTTACTGTAATGGGAGGGAGGGTGTGAATATTTTGTGGAATTTCCATGCTTTTATAAATCTACCACTTAGTATTAAAACCCCCATACTCATTAACATAATGGTGGTCGTGCCCACCATTATCATTCTGTCAGACACTCTAATGTGTCCAGGGGTCCTGGACAACTGATTGTTGGATTAGATGTCGATCGGGTATTTATGATTTCGGTGGGCCGATTGCTGTGCTCTTGTGGAGATACAACCTCTCACCAGACAGCTCTCTCATAAAGAACACAGCTTGGCTGAACGAGCGTTCTTGTGTCTGGGAGAGCCAGCCTGAGATGGCTGTGGACGAATGTTCAGACGTCATCCTTCTACTGTGTATGGCCAGCATTAGAGGTTTCCCAATTTAAAGAACTATTCCCATCAAAGCAATCTATGATCTATCCTTGAGATACTGTAGATCCGGGGAGGAGAACCCCAGGCCCGTTTACGGCCCCCAGGCAGATTCCCAGGGACTGCAGTGCTTGGGTTGGCAGTTGTATTTTGACGGCCGTCAGCCCTTTGATTTCTTGTGAGCATGTGGATGCAGTGTTCACTACTGAATGCTGAGGTGCGTGCAATGAAAAATTACATTCTGACACCAGTGCCAGCATCAGGACGTACTTTGAGGGCTGAGTTAGCACACGACTTGTGTGGCCCCCAAAGGATGGTATAAATATCCAAATGGCCCTTGGTTGAAATAAGCTTTCCCATCTCTGCTATAGGTGATAACTTGCTGATCGTTGGGACCCCACCGATCATGCTGATCCTGAGAACAGGGCACTGATCATGGGGGTTTATCCACTGTGCTTAGGTGATTACTTGCTTAGATGAGAATAACCTTTTAAGTCTTCCCTTTTGGGTTGTCCAAAGGGTTCCAAAGATACAGTGGCATGTAAAAGTTTGGGCACCTCTGGCCAAAATTACAGTTAAGCAAGTTGAAGACAAAATGATCTCTAAAAGGGCTAACGTTAAATTTTACACATTTCCTTTGTATTTTAGGCTATATATACAGTGGGCAGGGGTATAACTACAACAGGTGCAGGGGTTGCAATCGCACCCGGGCCCTGGAGCCTAGGGGGCCCTAAAAGTCCCTTTGGTCTATAGAAAAAGACTATTTCTATTAAAGATTTAACATATTTGGGGGCCCTGTTGGAGTTTCAAGTTATGCCACCGACAGTGAGTATGGAAAGTATTCAGGCCCCTTTAAATTTTTCACTCTTTGTTTCATTGCAGCCATTTGGTAAATTCAAGAAAGTTTTTTTTCCTCATTAATATACACTGTGCACCCAGTCTTGACTGAAAATAAAAACGAATGTAGAAACTTTTGCATAATCATTAAAAAAGAAAAACTGAAATATCACATGGTCATAAGTATTCAGACCCTTTGCTCAGTATTGAGTAGAAGCACCCTTTTAAGCTAGTACAGCCATGGGTCTCCTTGGGAATGATGCAACAAGTTTTTCACACCTGGATTTGGGGATCTTCTGCCATTCTTCCTTGCAGATCCTCTCCAGTTCTGTCAGGTTGGATGGTTAATGTTGGTGGACAGTCATTTTCAGGTCTATCCAGAGATGCTCAATTGGGTTTAGGTCAGGGCTCTGGCTGGGCCCACAGAACATGGGAAGACTACAAGAGGATAGCAAGGTGTTTTCAAGTTGCCCTTTCCTCAGTTAGAAATGTAGTTAGGAAATGGCAGTTAGCAGAAACAGTGAAAATCAAGATAAGGTATGGAAGACCAAGCAAAATTTCAGTGAGAGCTGCTTGTTGGATTTCTCGAGAGGAAAATCAGAACCCCCACTTGACTGCAAAGATCTTCAGAAAGATTTGGCAGACTCGAGTTGTAGTACATTGTTTCACTGTTCCGACTGATGAGGTTAAAATAGAACTCTTTGGCCACAATGATCTAAGAAATGCATGAGAAAAAGGGCACAGAATTTCAGAAAAAGAACATCTTGACAATCATGGGGGTGGATTAATTTTGCTTTGGGATAGAGTTGCAGCCAATGGCACGAGGAACATTTCATGATTAGAGGCAAGAATGGATTCAATAAAATTTCAATAAATTTCTGATGCAAACATAACACCATCTGTAGCAATGTTGAACTTGAAAAGAGGATGGCTTCTATAAATGGATAATGATTAGGGTTGATCGAATAGCTCTGAATAAGTGCTTACCCGAATAACTATAGCGCCTGGATACCTGGAGCGCTCCCGATAATCAGGTGTTTGGCGCTGCAGCTGCATGTGTCACGGCTGTGTGACAGTCAACACATGCATGGAGACTCTTAGCTTGGCTACAGAAAGCGTTTCCAAGCTGTGATACTTGCAGAAGAGGGTTCTACTAGGTACTAGCCATGCAGAGTGCCCAAACTTTTGCATCTGCCCATTTTCCTTTTTGTAATTTTATATATGTAAAATATGAATATAATATTACATATACGATATATAGCCTAAAATTCTAAGGAAATGTGTCATCGTTAACTTTAGGCCTTTTAGAGATCATTTCATCTTCATCTTGCTTAACTGTTCACAATAACAGTAATTTTGACCAGGGGTACCTAAACTTTTACATGTCACTTTAAACATTTCTTGAAAAGGTTTGGCAATAGACAGCAAATATCATTAATCTACAGGTTAGGTTATAAATGTAAAAATGCTTGGAATCCAGCTTCTGGCTCCCCCATCTACCTGTGCCCTAAGGTCCTCTGTGTGAATGGAGCAGTAGTGAGCTTCTGCGACCACTGCTCATTTCATTATGTATAGCAGTGGTGATTGCCCATGATCGCTAATGCTCTTAGCAGTCGGATGCCCTAAGCATCATCGATTCTCTGTACCAAAGCCCCGATGCAGCTACGACCCCTGCACGCCTTATACATATGCTCATGCAATTTATTAAAGGGAATCTGTCACCTCATTTTTCGCATATAAGCTGCGGCCACCGCCATTAGGGGCTTATCTACAGCATTCTGTAATGCTGTAGATAAGCCCCGATGTAACCTGAAAGATAAGAAAAACAAATTAGATTTTGCTCACCCAGGGGCAGTGCGGTCTGGGTCCGGCGCCTCCCATCTTCATGCGATGACGTCCTTTTCCTTGCTTCTGTCGCGGCTCCTGCGCATTCGTACTGATTTGCCCTGTTGAGGGCAGAGCAAAGTAATGCAGTGCGCAGGTGCCGGGAAAGGTCAGAGAGGCCCAGCGCCTGCGCACTGCAGTACTTTGCTCTGCCCTCAACAGGGCAAATCAGTACGAATGCGCAGGAGCCGCGACAGAAGCAAGGAGGAGGACGTCATCGCATGAAGATGGGAGGAGCTGGACCCGGCCCTGCGACACCAATCAGACCCGAACCGGGACCGCCCCTGGGTGAGTATAATATAACTTATTTTTCTTATTTTTCAGGTTCCATTGGGGGCTTATCTACAGCATTACAGAATGCTGTAGATAAGCCCCTAAAGTCGGTGGCTGCAGCTTATATGCAAAAAATGAGGTGACAGATTCCCTTTAATGTTTTGTTACCAACTTAATAATGTAATGGAATTGTGCTGCTCAGCTCCGTTAACATCTGGCCACCAATGGCGCTAATAACAGCTGATCAATTTCGGTGCTCGATCTCGAATCAAATGGAATTTCTGGGAATAATTTTTTTATTCCTATCACCTGTTATTCACCCTCACCTACTCCACTGACAAGTCTCCATCGCAGCTCTGGTCTTTGTTGATGGGCTAGAGTAGTGAAGTGGTGACAACACAGCACATGACCACTGCTGTCAATCAGTGGAATCAGCGGTCATGCTGATGTAGACATTGTGAGCCCAGTAATTGACTGCAGCGATCATGTGCAAAGACCAGGACAGTGGTGGAGACGCTTCGTTGGAGCAAGTAATGTTATCTGCAACATGGGATTTTTTAATACACAGCATTGGTACTGTAATAATGGAGTGGATTTGCCAACCGGAAAATTCAGAAAGAAAATCTACTGTGTATACTTCGCTGTCTGCACGGTTTAAAATCTTGGTAAATCTGGCTAACAGAACACACTCTGAAGACTCACCCACACATCCGAATTACAGAACCATGTTACTTTTATTGAAAAAACAATACCTATATGGAGCGCCCCCAGACACAGGGCCACAAGTCACTCGGTACCGGTCCCTTCTCCTTCGGTTCTGCGGTAGTCACGGTGGCTGGACCCGGTCGTGACCCTGCTAAGGGGCGTCCAATGAAAATGGTAGTACAGTCTGTCAGTAATTCGTGACGCCACCTGTGGTGTTCGGTCAGGGTGACCGACGCTGCCGTGGGGTCCACTGGGGTGATGGAATAGCAGCCGGATGGTATACCTTCCCACAGGTGAAGTAAATCCCCAGGGCTTCCCAGTAGTGTGGATGGTGATGGTGTGAGGTGCAGGCAATAACGAGGACACAGGTTGCAGTCTCTTTACCTTTTACTGAAGGCTTCAGTACACTCAGTCCAGAGCACGTTCAACTGGGCTATCAGAGACAGGCCGGTCCGATGGGCACATCCAGAGTTTCCCTCGCAGATGGAAATCGTTGCCTACCAATAGCGCCTGTGTGTTGTAGTCCTACCCTGCTGAGCATTCAGAATAGTCCTCACAACTGCTGTTCTCTTTCGTTCGTTCTCTACAGCTTCCTCTCTCTCTCGTTCTTTGGTTCCAGATGTTGCTAGTTTCTAACGTCCCCCAGATATGTTATGGCTAGGACGCCACCCGTTTGACGGGAAGGCTTGGAGGTCTTCCGGGACCCTAGAGACGCCCCTCTCCCAATGTTGCCCCCTATGTCTTCGTAGGTGTAGAAGGTAGACAGCCAACCTATAATCAACTGTCCAGCGGAATGTGAAGTAAGGCCTGAAGTCAGTTACTCCTACGGTGATCCGGCCACCGACTACGCGCCTCAGTAAGATGTTGCCTTCCTCTCTCGGCACGACTCTTACTGGCTCTTTGTGCTGATTTCGTTTACACTGTTCCACAATTTTCTTCCCCTCTTGTCTCTTTCTTAGGATACCGCCGCAAGGTGTGCAGGCGCGGTTCCGTAACGTTCTGTTCTGTTTGCTAGGCACCTGCCAGGTTCCCACGCCTGACAGGGACCCCCCTGCGTCTTCTCCCCACAACACCCCCTGCCACGGGATGTTGCCTGGTTCCAACCCAGTCAGCTTCTGACTAACTTCCTCCCCAGCCCCTAGTTTTACCAGTGTGGGGAGTGGCCCAATAAATGAAGCCTTTTCCTCCCCCTAGTGGCCGGAGTGTGAAGTGTAATGTGTTCTGGTGATACCTGGTCAGGAGAACTCTTTAGTGCCATCGGACGTACCACTACTCGCCTTGGGGCCATACTGTAACGACCAGGTCTCTGGGGCGCTGCATATACATTTCACAGATTTTATTCACATTCCCTTTTTTTATATACTCATTATTTTATGTACATGGGCATTTTTTTGATAGGTAGCTTACTACCAAAGATCAGAGCTGGTATCGTTTTTAGCCCATAGAGCGCATTAGCTTTTTTTTTTTTACACACATTCCGTTTTTGCTCGGTGTACATGTGCATATTTGATTTTGTTTTCTTTTTAGTGTCTGAGTTTCAGAAACATTACAAAAACAGCAAAAAAAAGTTAAGTTAAAGCTTAAAACAAAAACGAAACCTAAAATGGAACTAGTTTAAAAAAAGAATTCTGTATTCTAATTACATAACTAGGCTGTGAGTATGGGGCTCTTGAGATACCATTTTTGGGATGTCTTTATGTACCAGTGCTCACGCGAATAGATTTAATCAGATAGCTTGACTCAACTGCAGAGGCATGTATGAAGATTCCAGAAGAAGGCTTATTTTCAAGGTGAATTCTTGTAGTTATGCACAGTTACAGTAGCAGTAGCTGCAACAGCTGCAGTAGGTAAAAAACACTATTCTGAACCAGCGAAGCAAAACCTGAGCCTCTTAACATGGTTGACATACAGACAATGAGGCAGAGCAAAGGAGGAGTTACTGACATAAGAGCAGAAGAGACAGACGGAGTGAGGGAGAACAAACCTTATTCCATAGCAACACAACAATACAATACTGTATGATTCCCAAATCTTGGGACATGACAATCTGTTCAAACTTCTCACCTGTATTTGATTTGTATTTTCACTCAAGTGTGAAGGGGCCATAAAGGTCTCCCAGATACCCCCAAATATCAGATGCTGGCATGGCAAGGATGGGGCATGGTGAATTTCAAAATGGCCAATAAATTTAGTATGATGGGAAATAAGGTACTGGGAGGGGTGTCACTATTATTTAAAATACACATGCACACTAGGCTGTTTTACAAATTACTGCTCTGGTTGAGCCATAGTGCACACCTAAAGGGGTTATCCAACATACGATTAAAAAAAACAGCTGACAATGTAATAGAAAACAGATACAGTACTTTCCTAACCTTTTCCCCACTGATCCAGCCTCGAGCTACCTGCCAAAGTTACATGCCATACTGCTGGAATCACCATTCATCAATGGTAGCTATAACTAAAGGAGTACAGCGTGTGACTGCTGCAGCCAATGATTGATAGCAGGCCACATGTGAAAAGAAGCGGGAAGCACCAATCAAGGATGTCTGCAGAAAACAATAGGTGAAGATAGGTGAATTCTTATGTTGGATTAACCCAAGTTCGCACACAGGAGCTTGCCTCATAATGATGCTCCTTGTCCTGTGATCCTCAATCCTGTTACTCCATGAATAACATGTTGTTCACTCTCATACAGGTGATAGTTTGTGGGAATATAGCTAGTGTGAAAGAGGCCATGGACATTAGATATCTGTCAGTCTGGTAGATGGCACCAGTTTTAGTGGGATTTGAGGGCAATATAATGTCTTTGATGGGTTATAAATATTAGTACTTTGAGAGACTTTGGTTGGAGCTGCCAACAAATGGTTCTCCCATTAGATGCTTTGTTTTGTTTCCATGACTCTTTGGCCAGTTCCCCACCTTCCAGTGCCTTGCTGGATGATGACAAAGTTTATTTGGAGAGGGTTGTTCTGCATAGGTTCTTACCGCCCAGGAGCAACAGGAGCTGGAGCCAACCAGGACTCGGCCCCTTCATTTTTAAGATCTCCATGACAGCCCAAATGTTAATGCTGCAATTTACTATAAACGCAGCTAGAATGATGTAACTGCCTCTCCAGCAGTGCACTAGGACGTTCCAGAAATGCACTGGCCTCGAAGAAATGAGTCCAAGAAATATGATGAGCTAAATCCCACAGTAGATGACAATCTGAGATCTCTCCATGATCTGCAGCATTCAAGGAGGGAAGGAGATACCAGGGGAAGGAGGACATGTGACCTAAGACTAACTTAACGGGATCGCCAACCCAAAACACATTTTTCAAATTCAATATTAGTCAGATCAGTAGGAAAATCTAATCATCGGATTATTAGACTTGCACTGAAATTGTAGAACAGATTACAAACAAACAACACATTTGATTGTTTTACCGTCAGGATTTTTGTGACAAAGCACTTATCACAAGGTTAACAGTGACCATTTTTGCTCTTATTTTATTTCAACATCTCCCCTGAGTTCCTCACAGGGTGATATTGCAGAGCAGCCTAAAGACCACCTTCCCCCCAAAAATCCTGTGAACCACGCTCACTTGTATAGGCTATAAAAATGAACACAAAATTAAAAAGCTTCTATCTCTGGAGCAGGATTTTAATAAGAAATAAAAACATGGCATATTCAGGAATAGCAGGAATAAAATAAGGGCAAAAACTGGTGACAGGTCATCTTTAAGGGAGATATATGAGACTAGATGGTTGCCCGATTGTTCTGTCTTCCTCCACGTAGGATGCTGTGTGGATTCCAACATACGGCTAAACCTTCATCCACATCCCAGTAAACAGACTGTGTTGATGCTTAAGTCTTATTTATTAGGGTGATGATAACCAAAACTATAACGTTGAACAACAATGGTGGACAGTATTCATAGTAGATGATCGAATAGTGAATGATGTTGATGTACAAAGTGGATGTTCAGTGATTAATCATAGTGGATGACTGATCATAGTGGATGACTGGTGAAAAACTGTAAAGAATAACAGCATTTCAGTATATGCACATACAGGGTGCAATCACATAAATAACTGGGACATAACAGCAAGAATTATACAGAGTGCATTACACAGTAATTCTAACAGCACTGCCCTATTCTATACAAGAATGCATCTATCTAAATGCAGAGTACACATTAACCTAACTGCAAGCTGCAAAGCACATCTGCCTAACTATATCTGACTATAGGAGCTGCATAAGGCTTAAATACTAACACAAACATAAGATGCATTAAACCT
The DNA here is from genome assembly GCF_032444005.1 of Ranitomeya imitator. Taxonomy (NCBI): domain Eukaryota; kingdom Metazoa; phylum Chordata; class Amphibia; order Anura; family Dendrobatidae; genus Ranitomeya; species Ranitomeya imitator. The sequence continues at coordinate 492,067,233 of NC_091283.1, read as the reverse complement.
TTATAAACGTACCGAGATCTGTTAGGACAGGGGTAAGAAAGTAAGCGAGACAGGAGCACGTGTGCCTCTCTGCAGATCTGAGGAAAAATGGCTACTGAAGCTTGTCTTCACAAGAAGAATGTGGGCGGAACTAACCCATAAGACATTGCTCTTAGGAGGGAAAGGTTGGTAAACAACATGAAAAGTAGGCAACTGATGACCTCCAGTGGCCACAACTTGAATAACATGATAATTAACTCTCTGCACATTAAGATGGGCAGAACACTCCCCGCTTGGCGTCAACAGATGCCACAATTAGCTTCTTTTGGGGAAAATAATAATACAAGCTCGGTAACGGGTCTGAGGAACAGTTTGTTTTCTCTAAGCTTGCACACTCTGACCTCTACTTTCCGCACTTTCCCATCTTTACTGGGCAGGGTCTTAATGACTAGGCCGAGTGGCCACTCGTTCCGATGTGACTGACTGTCTTTGACGAGTACAACATCGCCAGATTGAATGTTTGGGCGGTCTTTCTGCCACTTTGTCCTGCTTTGCAGAGTGGAGAGATACTGTTTCCTCCATCTATTCCAGAAGACGTTGGACACGATTTGTACTTGCCTCCATTGTCGTCTGTAGAGGTCTTTGTCATTGAATTCTCCGAGTGGAGCTTTCGGGACACAGGTTTTCTGTGTGAGTAACATTGCAGGAGTAAGGATGGATGGATCTCCAGAATCACTAGAAAGTGCTGTCAGTGGCCTGGTATTCATGATGGCTGAGACCTCTGCCAAGAACGTGGATAAACTCTCTTGTGTAAGTCTGGTGTTAGCTTGCAAGAAGATAGAGTCTAATATTCTGCGTGCGATCCCTATCATCCTTTCCCACGCACCTCCCATGTGCGAAGAGTGTGGTGGATTGAAGGTCCAGGTACATCCTTGCTCACCTAGATACCTTTCCACATTATCGATGTCCAGATTGGAAGGGATTTGGAGTTCTCTTGCCGCTCCGACGAAATTCGTACCTCGGTCAGAACGAATATGCTTCACAAGTCCTCTGATTGCGATGAAGCGTCGAAGTGCGTTTATAAAACTTGATGTGTCCATCGATTCGATTACTTCGATATGAACGGCTCTGACGGACAGACACGTGAATAGAACCGCCCAACACTTTGCTTCCGTAAGTATTTTTCTAGTCCGTCGTGTAGCCACAGACCAAGGACTGAATACATCTAGTCCAACGTTGGTGAAGGGAGGTTCAGAACTGAGTCTGTCGGGTGGAAGATTGGCCATCTTCGGATTTTGGAATGTGCCCCGGAGTTTGCGACACGTAACACAGTCGAAGATGAGTTTGCTCACTCTTCTCTTAGCTCCAACTATCCATAGTCCAGCTGCCCTTAGGTTTCCTTCAGTGAACAAACGGCCTTGGTGTCTCACCAAGACATGATGGTGTTGAATCAGCAGGGTTGTTACGTGATGACGTCCAGGAATTATCACCGGGTGCTTCTCTGAAACTTCTACCTCAGCTTCTTGAAGACGACCACCGACTCTCAGCAGCCCTTCTTGATCGACAATCGGATCGAGCTTCCTCAGCCCACTGACCTCAGGAATGGGTTGTCCCTTGTTGAGGTTGTCTATTTCTCTGCCATAGGTTTCTCTTTGTACGGCATGAAGTATTATAACCTTGGCTCTTTCCAGGTCGGGAGCAGTAAACGCAAGCCTGCAGTGATGCCAACCTTTACAACGTCTCTGGCTATCAGGTAGTGCTGACTTGTAGGACTGGGTTACATGAAATAGACAAGCTATAGCTCGAACAAGTGACTTCCATGTGGAGAACCTGCTGAACCGGTGAGATTCGAGGTGGCAGCTTGAAATCTCTGTATGTAGAGCAGACACTTGAGGTCGGATCTCTTTGTCTGTGTCTGGACCCACTAGTTCAAAAGTTTCAGGCCTGCTGATGTGGGACATCGAACGGTACAAAGAGGTAGGACCTGTGAACCATGAAGTGTCCTTCAGATGACTGGGTGCAACGGATCTAGTCGCGTGGTCCGCAGGATTGTGATGAGTAGGTACGTAGTGCCACTGATTAGGGTCGGTGGATCTTCTTACCCGAAGTACCCGGTTGCTGACGTAGACGTAGAAGCGTTGTGTCTCGTTACAGATGTACCCCAGTACCACCTTGCTATCGGTGTAGAACTCTGCATCCCCAATCTTCAGGCCCATCGCATCCGAGACCAGCTCGGCCAACTCAACTGCGAGGACAGCAGCACAGAGTTCCAGTCTGGGTATCGTGTGTTCACGAAGTGGCGCCAATTTCGTCCGGCTCATAACGAACCCGATATGGCATTGTCCGCTTACGTCTGTGGATTTGAGGTATGCTACTGCTGCAATCGCTTTGACTGATGCATCACAGAAAATACAAAGTGTTTGCGTTTTGACCTCTGTGGATGGCACAGGAGCATACGGTCGTTTCACACGAAGGTTGGTCAGGGCTTCAAGAGACTTCCTCCACTCTGCCCACAGGTCAGCCTTTCCCGCTGGAAGTGGATCATCCCAATCAGTAGTGTCTTGGGTGAAGTCCCTGAGCATCAGCTTTCCTTGGATGGTTACTGGAGCTACGAACCCCAAGGGGTCGTATAAACTATTCACGAAGGAAAGAACTCCTCTGCGCGTGAAGGGTTTCTCATCCTTGCTGATCTGAAAGGTGAAGGTATCTGTCTTCAGGTCCCACAGCAATCCAAGGCTCCGCTGCATAGGAAGGTGGTCGATGCTGAGGTCTAAATCCTTTAGATCGTTGGAATAGTCTTCGGAGGGAAAGGCTTCCATCAACTCTCGGCTGTTGGAAGAAATCTTGTGTAACCTTAGGTTAGACTGAGCGAGCATGTCACGAGTCCTCTTTAGTAGACTGATTGCGGCCTCACTTGTCGGTGTGGACTTCAAACAGTCATCCACGTAAAAATCCTTTTCCACAAAGGACCTGACGTCCGAGCCATACTCTTCTTCACCCTTTTTGGCAGAATGTCGGAGGCTATAGATTGCGACCGCTGGGGAAGGACTGTTCCCAAAGATGTGTACCCGCATCCGGTACTCTGCGATGTCTTCGTCCGGGTCGTTGTCACGGTACCAGAAGAACCTCAGGTAGTATCTGTGTTCCTCTTTGACGAGAAAACAGTGGAACATCTCTTGTATGTCGGCCATAAATGCCACTGAATCTCTACGGAAACAGAGTAATACTTCCAGAAGTCTGTTGTTGAGGTCTGGGCCCGACAGTAAGACATCATTCAATGACACGTCTTCGCATTTGGCACTTGAGTCGAATACCACTCTAATTTGACCTGGCTTCTTAGGATGGTACACTCCGAACATGGGCAGGTACCAACACTCCTCTCCGTGTCGAAGTGCAGGTGCAATCTCTGCGTGGTTGTTCTGGAATATCTTTCCCATGAAGGTAAAGAAATGTTCCTTCGTCTCAGGTGACTTCTGAAGCTCGTGTCTTAGGGAGATGAATCTGCTGTAGACCAATTCCTTGTTGTTGGGTAGGCGTCTCCTCTGAGGTCGAAATGGTAGAGGTGCGACCCAACTATTCGCCGTATCCTTGACTATTTGTTCTTCCATGATGTCCAGGAATATCTTGTCTTCTATAGACATCGCTACCTTGTTGTCTTCCTTCGTCCTGTGGAAGACTGTACATCCTATGTGGTCTTGTTCACCTTCACAGGCGTGGTCTTTGTTGATAGGAACTGAGAAAGGGCAAGGTAGGGGAGTGCTGCTCGGTAGTTCCTTTACCAGCAGACTATTGTGACACGGCTGGAAGAGAGATGGACGTCCATTTTCTAGTGTGCTGGTAAGCATACTGTTGACTGAGACCGGCTTGTGTGCTCCTCCTAGACAGACATCTCCTACAATGACCCATCCAAGGTCTTGCCTCTGCGTGTATGGAGCATTCAGTGAGCCGTTGATATATTCTCTAGTCTTGTGGACTCGTAGTATATCTCTTCCCAGAAGTAAAGCTATTGGCGCTTCTGGTTCCAACTTAGGTATCAGGTGGGCTATACGCTTCAGGTGGGGGTGATACATTGCCACCTCTGGTGAAGGTATCTCAGACCTGTTGTCAGGAATCTGGTTGCACTCCAGGATGGTCGGTAGTGACAGACAGGTCTGGCCATCCATGGACTCCACTTTGTATCCGGTTGCTTTCCTCCCCGCTGTCTCGACGGTACCTGAACATGTCCTAAGGGAGTAGGGAGAACTGGGGCCTACAATGCTGAAGTTGTCAAAGAAGATGGACCTGGCTAAAGACCTATTACTTTGGTCATCTAGGATTGCATATATCTTGAGCGCTTTGTCTCTGTGGCCTGTTGGATAGACTCGGACAAGGCAGATTTTTGAGCAGGATCTTCCTCCCTTGAGTCCCTTACAGATCTCCGTACATTGAGAGGTGACCGCAGGGGTGTCTTCGTCGGTGTTCTTCTGTTTCTCATCGTGCTCCTCTGCTTGTGACAACACTCCTGGAGGTGGTCCAGGATGCAAGGCTGTATTGTGATCCGTGCTGCTGCATTCTGCACATTTCACGCTAGCTCCACAGTTCCTGGCGAAGTGAGAGGTCGTAGCACAGCATTTGAAGCAGATGTTGTTTTCCTTGAGGAAACCTTTGCGATCCTCTAAAGTCTTCTCCCTGAAGGCTCTGCACTTTAGTAGAGGATGTGGTTTCCTGTGTAGAGGACACTGCTTACTGACATCCTGAGGTTTGCTCTCTTCCGTAGGGGGCTTAGTTGTCTTGTGTGGAGGACCTGTGGAATCAATATCAGTTTTATGGACTGCCACGGGTGTCTTACTGGGTTTGACACCAGGGGTAGTGGAACATGACAGAGTGAAATCAAAACTAGGGTCATTTCTGATCTTGGCTTGCTGGGTGACAAACTCAACAAATACAGCAAAAGGAGGGAATGGTACGTTATGAATTTGTTTATACCGTGAACCATGTATAATCCACCTTTCTTGAAGATTGTAAGGAAGTTTTTGTACTATTGGATTGACACCCCAAGCAGTGTCTAAGAATGCCAATCCAGCCAAGTGACCTTCCTTCTGGGCGACCTGTAACTCTATCAATAAATCATTCAATTCTCTAAGTCTTTGATAACCCTTGGGCCCTATCTTAGGGAAATCATCAATTCTTTTGAATGAAGCATTCTCTATTACTTCTACGGACCCATAGCATTCGTCAAGTCTTTCCCAGACTTTACGTAAACCTATATGTGGGTAGTCTATGTTAATGTCTCTTAGTCTTTTAGCATGCTCGACCGATTCAGTTCCAAGCCACTTTACCAGGAGATCTAACTCCTCACTACTAGAAAGGTCCAGTCCCTGAATGGCGTTCTGGAACGAAGCTCGCCACGACCTATAGTTTTCGGCTTTGTCAGTGAACTTTACAAGTCCTTTTGTTACCAGTTCTCGGCGGGCAAAGAACTTTGCCAAGTCTATGGTGGCTTGATCAGTGTTGGTACGAGCCGATATGTTATAGCCATTTCTAGTGTGTGGTGCGTCACCATACCTGTGAGACGCTCTTGGCTTCGGACAGTCTGCATAGTACCTTTCTGGTGAAGAAGATGTCTCTTTAAGGTGAGGTGGGAGCTGTACCTTCTTCTCAGTGGAACGGTAGCTGTGGTCAACTCCTCTGTGTTGGACGTCTTCTTGTTTGTAGTAGTGAAGTTCGGGGTTGGATCGATGATAATCGGTGCAGGCTGATCGTTGTAGTCTGTCGAGGGTGTTGTCCATGCTGGAGTGTCGATGAACGTACTCTGCGACGCGCTGAGCTGGATCTTGCTGCTCTAGATCTGTTCCAAGAACGTTGCTGCATCTCTCATAATCAGGATCCTTCATGGCTTCCAAGTACTCTGCCTTAGCTATTGCAGCTGCTGCCTCTTTGTCTACCATAAGTCTTTCTAGAGACACTTGCAGGCGCGCACCTTCTGCTTCTTGCTCTGCCCGCAAACGTGCGGTTTCAGCTTGCAAACGTGCATTTTCTGCTTCATGCTCTGCCCGCAAACGTGCGGTTTCGGCTTGCAGGCGTGCAGTTTGTTCTACCTGCAAACGTACCTTTTCTGCCTCATGCTCTGCTTGTCTCAGCTTTAGATGCATTTCTTTCTCGGCAAAGGAGGACCTCGCTTTGGCTGCTTCAGCTTCAGCACGAGCGACAGCAGCCAGCTCTGCTAATGATGACCTGTTAGAGCTTGCTTGTGACCTCGTCTTGAGTGAGGATGTGCTGTTTCGAGACATTGTGCACTTAGCTGCGTACTGCTGAGTGTTTTGGCGGGAAACTGAGTCTAGGTGCGGTGAGCTTCCGCGTGGCGGGAATGATGTAGCTCCTCTTGGCGGGCTGCAGTATAGTCCCGCGGCTGTATGGCGGCTGCTGTGATACCCGAATGCGGAGCAGTGTGGGTGTTAGCGGTTCCGTACAGTCTGAACAACTACAGCCTGCGACCGGCTATCAGTTTCACTGAAGGCAGCTAATCTGTTCTTACTTTACAATCACCACCTGCGACTGGCGGTCTCGTTTTTCACTGTTCTGTCTTCCTCCACGTAGGATGCTGTGTGGATTCCAACATACGGCTAAACCTTCATCCACATCCCAGTAAACAGACTGTGTTGATGCTTAAGTCTTATTTATTAGGGTGATGATAACCAAAAGTATAACGTTGAACAACAATGGTGGACAGTATTCATAGTAGATGATCGAATAGTGAATGATGTTGATGTACAAAGTGGATGTTCAGTGAATAATCATAGTGGATGACTGATCATAGTGGATGACTGGTGAAAAACTGTAAAGAATAACAGCATTCCAGTATATGCACATACAGGGTGCAATCACATAAATAACTGGGACATAACAGCAAGAATTATACAGAGTGCATTACACAGTAATTCTAACAGCACTGCCCTATTCTATACAAGAATGCATCTATCTAAATGCAGAGTACACATTAACCTAACTGCAAGCTGCAAAGCACATCTGCCTAACTATATCTGACTATAGGAGCTGCATAAGGCTTAAATACTAACACAAACATAAGATGCATTAAACCTTTATAAACGTACCGAGATCCGTTAGGACAGGGGTAAGAAAGTAAGCGAGACAGGTGCACGTGTGCCTCTCTGCAGATCTGAGGAAAAATGGCTACTGAAGCTTGTCTTCACAAGAAGAATGTGGGCAGAACTAACCCATAAGACATTGCTCTTAGGAGGGAAAGGTTGGTAAACAACATGAAAAGTAGGCAACTGATGACCTCCAGTGGCCACAACTTGAATAACATGATAATTAACTCTGCACATTAAGATGGGCAGAACACCGATTCTACCGCATCGGGTATTCTAGAACATGTATGTCCACGTAGTATATTGCCCGGCCACGTAGTATATTGCCCAGCCACGTAGTATATTGTCCAGTCACGTAGTATATTGCCCAGCCACGTAGTATATTGCCCAGTCACGTAGTATATTGCCCAGTCACGTAGTATATTGCCCAGCAACGTAGTATATTGCCCAGCCACGTAGTACTGTATATTGCCCAGTCACGTAGTATATTGCCCAGCCACGTAGTATATTGCCCAGTCACGTAGTATATTGCCCAGTCACGTAGTACATTGCCCAGCTACGTAGTATATTGCCCAGTCACATAGTATATTGCCCAGTCACGTAGTATATTGCCCAGTTACGTAGTATATTGCACAGCGATGTAGTATACAGCACAGAGCCACGTAGTATATTGCCCAGTGACGTACTATACAGCACAGAGCCACGTAGCATATTGCCCAGTGACGTACTATACAGCACAGAGCCACGTAGCATATTGCACAGCCCATGTAGTATATTGGCCAGCTATGTAGTATATTGCCCAGGAACGTATGACACAGGTTAAAAAAATAAAAAATAAACATACTCACCTTCCGCAGGCGCGTTGTAGCACTGTTGCCTGTGTGGGGTGCAGGCGGCATCTTCCGGTCCCAGGGTGTGCTGACGTCGCGGTCACGTGACCATGTCGCGGTCACATGACCGTGACATCACGGCAGGTCCTTGTCGTGCAGGACCTGTCATGACGTTGCGATCACATGACCATGTAGCGGACACATGACCGTGACATCACGGCAGATCCTTCTGCCAGACCATCCGTGCGACCGGAACATGCCGGTTGCATCGCGAGGAGCGGGAAAGGCGGCGTAGGTGAGTATATAATCATTTTTTATTTTTTTTAACATTGGATGTTTTTACTATTGGCGTTGCATAGGCTGCGTCAATAGTAAAAAACTTGGTCACACAAGGTTAATAGCAGCGGTAACGGACTGCATTACACCGCGGCATAACGCGGTCCGTTACCGCTGCCATTAACCCTGTGTGAGGGCAGACTGGAGGGGAGTATGCGGGCGCCGGGCAGTGAGTGCGGGGAGTAAGGAGCGGCCATTTTCTTCCGGACTGTGCGCGTCGCTGATTCAGCGAATCAGTGAACGAATAACCGTTACAGAAGGACAGACAGACAGATGGAAGTGACCCTTAGAAAATTATATAGTAGATTTCAAAAAAGGGTCCTAGTCCCCTTTATTTCTAGGTACAGCTCACCCTTTATCCATAAACTGAATCTGGTATTGCAGTCCAGGCCCACTCATGTGAGAAAGCCCCTTTTAATTGTTTTAGTGTGGGCAACCTAAGAGAACTGGCACTTGAACTACCACAACGATGCCCATTTTATCTTTGAGACTAAAATTTATTGTCATTTTTACATTTTATTATTTGTCCAACCACTGAAATGATATGCTCAGGCAGAGTTCCCAACATTCGTTTTGGTCATTTATGGTTGTTTTAGTCCTGGCCCCACTCCCTGTTCCCGCTCAGAAATGGCCATTTGTGGGCAGTGGTTCAATAAACCTCACCCTATTTTATCTCAGGACTTTGTAAATTTGCCAGAACCATTTATGAAAAATTGGGACAGTTGGGATGTGTGCAGTAGGGTTATTCCAATAATGGATAATGAAGAGTGCCACACACGGACAACTATAGTTACCCTGTGCTCAAAGACATAACAGGGAAGGCAGAACTCCATTTTCTGATTGTTGAGGTCTGAGATGTTGGACCCCCACTTATAGTACTACATATGCCATTGATATTCCATTTTAGTTTTATTTATAAGATCATTTTAAAAAGTATAGTACATGACTAATGGGCACTGCCATAACAAGAGGCATAATCTGAAGCTTCTGGGCCCCAAAGCAAAATCTGTAACTGGGCCCCCAACCTAATAGATGCCATTTATAATACTAGTGTGCAACAGAAGGTCCATGGGGGCTCCTCAGGCACCAGGACACAGGTGCAACTGTTATGCCCTTATGCCTGAATAGTCCACCCTATGCACACACACATATAACGGTGTTACACAGTATTTAGTCCAATATTTATTATTTCACTATGTATTAAGGGTATACAGTACGTAGCATAAGAATGTATCTTTTAGGTTAACCCAAAGTACATTGTCAAATTCAAAAGCAACAACCATAGTCTCTGTGCCAGTGTTAAAATAGCATCGGGTGTGCCGTGGTAGAGTTTCCAATTGTGGAAGAGATGCTTCATGAAGGGAAGTATGGGGACGCCGTAATAACATTAGGAAGTACCGAATTAACTCTTGATGATTCCAGTAAGTGAGAGGAACTGAAATAAGTCAATGACTAAATAATATCCATATTCACTAGAAGTGTTATTACATTGGCACTGGAGGAGGCAAGGCGCAGCTATGTATGAGCACTATGGGGACATGTGCCCACCTGGGTGTTGGATGGTGTAAACGGTGCCAATGAGGTAAAGACTCTTACGGTCTGATTCATGGATCAGTTTTCACCAGAATTTTATCACAATACTGATTGAAATGTTGTAAGATGTTGGTGGTTTTTCACCAGTCTTGGCCAACTACATCAACTGTTTGAAAAGTGGACAGAATGCAAGGGGTCGTGGGGAAGGTGGCCAAGCACAGATTTATCATAATTTATGCTCCAGAAGTGGCGTAAATTACAACAGGAAGGTACGCCAGTCCCTGCCTGGTATACATTTTGGCAATGGAACATGGAAGTTAAATTCATTGAAGAGGGGCATCTTCCTGCAGTCCTGCCTTCATTAACACTGGGGTATATGATGCAAGTCCTAATGAATCGGGGCCTTAGGCCACATTCACACACTCAGTATTAGGTCAGTATTTTGCATCAGTATTTGTACATCAAAACCAGGAGTGGAACAATTAGAGGAAAAGTATAATAGAAACATATGCACCACTTCTGTATGTATCACCCACTCCTGGTTTTAGCTTACAAATACTGATGTAAAATACTGACCAAATACTGCTAGTGTGAACGTGGCCTTAGTCTTATAGGAGTGGTCAGGAAGGATCTCTGCCCCTGGCTGGCACAGTTACAAACTGCCACTATTATTAGGGCATTGCTGGGTGTGCTATGGGCATCTGTAGTGGTGCAGAACTCTTTCCTAATTTGGGTATAAACAGTCATATAACTAGTGGCTAACGAATTTTGCAAACATTGTTTTAAGAATGCCATTGTGTTACATTTAAGTCGTGGATTAATAAAATAGGTTGCGATACTTTTGAATATATTTAGTTTCTCTGCTTGCTCTTCTCTCTATGCCTTAGTATGTGCTGCCCCCTAGGGGATATTAGAGAGATCTCAGGCCAAAGCTATATCAGTAGTTTATGCTCTGGCCCATTGAACACAGATAAAACAGTTTATGGTTACATTAAACAGTCTGGCATGTAATCCGGCTAATGGTGCACACAAAAACCACACATTAGCTGCCACTGGGACCAACCCAAGCACATAAGTGTATACAGTACAGAAAGGGTAAAAATCGCTGGATGACCCCATGTGCCTAATTGCCAAAAGTTGTATGTGATCCTGAAACTAAATAATGGGCTTGTGACACATATATTGGGGGAAGCGGCCCTGCGCTTAGTTACCCGATGTTTACCCTGGTTACCAGTGACGACATCGCTGGATCGGTGTCACACACGCCGATCCAGCGATGTCAGCAGGGAGTCCAGCGACGAAATAAAGTTCTGGACTTTCTTCAGCGACCAACGATCTCCCAGCAGGGGCCTGATCGTTGGTCGCTGTCACACATAGCGATTTCCTTAACGATATCGTTGCTACGTCACAAAAAGCAACAATATCGTTAACGATATCGTTATGTGTGAAGATACCTTAAGGCCTCGTTTATTTTCACTAGTGTTCGGTGCAAACAATGGCATGTAAAAGTTTGGGCACCCCTAGTAAAAATTATTGTTGTTGTGAACAGTTAACCAAGTTGAAGATTAAATTATCTCTAAAGGGCCTAAAGTTAGAGATGGATAACACATTTTCTTTGTATTTAGGCATAAAAAAATACTGTCATGTTTTACATTTTAAAAATTACAAAAAGGAAAATGGTCCCATTCAAGAGTTTAGCCACCCTGCATGTTCTTTTTCTAAAATTCTGTGGCCTTTTTTCTCCACATATACCTTGATAATTGTGGCCAAACTTCTATTTTAATTTCATCCGTCCACAGGACTAGTTTTAAAATGCATCATGCTTGTTTAGGTGTTCTTTTTGCATACTTCAGACGCTGATCTTTATGGTGAGGATGCAGGAGAGGTTTTCTTCTGATGACTCTTCCATGAAAGCCATATTTGTGCAGGTCTCTCTGAACAGTAGAACAGTAAAACAATGTACCACAGCTCATTCTGAAACTGTTTTGCAGTCAAGTGCGGTTCTGATTTGGCTCTTTAGCAATCATACAAACAGCTGTCACAGAAATTTTGCTTGGTCTTGCAGACCTTATCTTGACCTTCACTGTTCCTGTTAACTGCCATTTCTCAATTACATTTCGAAGTGAAAAAGAGCAACTTAAAAATGCTTTGCTATCTTCTTATAGACTTCTCCTGCTTTGTGGCCTCCATCACTTTCATTTTCAGAGTGCTAGGCAGCTGGTTTGAAGAGCCCATGGCTGCTGTTTTTTGGCACAAGGTTACAGAAGGATGGATTTTTCTATAAAGCTGGGAAATTTGCATCACCTTGTCTTTCCTAGCGATCATAGTAAACAAGCCATAACCCTAACAGGCTAATTCAGGTATGAAACCTTGATCAAAGTTATATGAGCACACAAATCTCCATGGATGCCCATACTTTTGCATCAGCCAATTTTCCTTTCTGTAGTTTTTAAAATGTGAAAAATGACAGACCACGCCCCATCTAGTGACAGGGCTGTTGAGTGGTTGAGGCTGAATAGAGGGCACGACCTTGCTCTATACAAATGTATGGAGCGAGGCCACACCCACTGGCTTGGAGTATGTATAACACATACATATCCTCTGGTCCCGGGTCAGAAACCGGCGAACCCCCACAACTCACAGTGGATTCAAAAGTCTGCAGTCACACAGAGTGTGACAACCGATTTAACCGACATGAAGCCGAATTCCCTAATAGCAGGTTGTGACTTGCAAAATTTGAGCTGGCACCTTGTTGGGAAGCAGCAACACACCTGCTGACAACTTCCCACAGTGTTTCTCTTTGATTGCCTCACGTAATGCCTTCATGTTGAGGCACAGGTGTCTCCAAAAATATTGGAGTCTTGTGTAACATGAATTATAGTAATAAAATTCTTTCTGTATCCCACAAAACTGTTGTCATGGTTTTTCCATCTCACTGCAGAACACAAAATTTCTTTGGAGTTGGTGACCCCTTGTGCTTCCATTGCAAGGACTGTAGTTTGGTCTCAGAATCATGGTGACGAACTCATGGTACATCGCCCGCAATAATTAGAGAATAGAATTCTCCTCCTTGATTTACTCTAAGTATCTCTAAATTCTCTTGCCTATATTGCTGGTGACATGTTTTTTGCTTAGGCATTAACATTTGTGGCACCCACCAGGAACTGACCTTTGACATCATCAAAACATCATGAATGATATTGGAAACTGTGCCAACTGAAATGCCTAATTCATGAGCTGTAACACTGACTTTGACTCGACGACCTTTTGCAAAATCATGGCCTCCACTACGGCACATTTCCTCTGAAGATGCTTTGACAAAATGCCCGGATCGAGGGTCAACTTCAATTTATTTCCTACCCTATTTAAACTGCTTGGTACAAAACTTTACTTGGTAGTAGGAAGGTGCATCATCAGCATATACAGCAATCATCCTTTCATGGATTTTTCTAGGCTTCTTTACTTACTTTGCAAGGAATTTAATCACAGAACAAAGTTCCAAATGCCTCACTTTCTTTGTAGAGCTGCACTGTACTGCACTTGCCATCCTGTCAATTCCATCAGATTGAACTTCTAGTTTCTGTTGCATGTCTGGACATGTCTCAACATGTACAGAAAAGCTCAGCTCTCTAATACTGACAGAACATGGAATGCTGTTGTGGTATATCGGCTCACTTGGCTGCACACGGGTACACTACAGCTTTAAGACCTTCCTTTGGTTTATTGTAGGCAGCATAAACCAAGGTGTAGTAAAGAAAAGTACAGCCTTCTGGGCAAAACAGGAAAACAAAGCAAAATGGTGGCAGAGCAAACACAGTCCTTTTGTGGCTGGCAGAAAACACACTGTTGAGGTTTCCAAGTCCAAGTGACACCTTCCTGGAGTGCTCCCACTGCAGGCACATACTGAACACTGAAAGCTCTGGCCTCCAGCCATTTAAGCCCAGACCTTGTGACTCCTCGATCATGTGACTTATCACACGATCCTGACATCCCACAGGTCCTGTCAGGAATCCGCAGGTGTAGATACTGTGGACCCCCTCCCACCGGCTATAAGGAGGTCCACTAAAAACAGCCCATAACATAACTCTCATTTAATCCTCTCAAAACGTAGTGTGCTGGAGGAAACTACTCTGGTCTTACATCACTGACGTCATCATGCGCAGTGACACGTATCTCCCCTCCATCACTCTACCATGACTCTGTCACATATTTCCTCCCTCTGCCCAAAGTTGGGGGTTTTGGTACCTTCTCTTGCTAAGCAGGGCAGTCTGGACAGGGCATCTGCATTCTCATGCAGATTCCCTGACCTGTGCTCGACAGGAAAATTAAGATCCTGTAGTGCTAAAAACCATCTAGTCACCCAAACATTCGTCTCCTTCCTTTCCCTCATCCATCTCAATGGCGCATGATCTGATACTAGCCTGAACTTATGGCCGAGCAGGTTGTACCTCAGGGTGTCAATCGCCCATTTGATGGCCAAGTGCTCTTTCTCCACAATGGCATAGTTCTTCTCACAGGAGAAAACTTTCCTACTCAGGTACAGGACTGGGTGTTCGTCCCCATCTATTTCCTGGGACAGCACAGCTCCTAAACCGACTTTGAAGGCATCCGTCTGGCGCACAAACTCATTACTAATCTGGGGCAACAAAGACTGCCTGCTGCACAGGACGAGCTTCAACTCCTAAAATGCCATCTCAGCTTCAGCAGACCATTTGACCTTCGGAGACTTTGTGCCCTTGAGAAGATACGCAAGTGGGGTGGCTATCATGGCAAAATTTGAGATAAATCGCCGATAATATCCCACTACTCCCAGTACCGCTACGTCATCATCTCGTGAGATCGCAATGCATGGACTGGTTACCGGAGTGTCGCGAGGAGCGGGAAAGGCGCCGGAAGGTGAGTATATGATGATTTTTTATTTTTTTTAATTATTTTAAACATTAGATCTTTTAATGTTTAGATGCGATTAGATGCCATTAGATGCGTAGGCAGCATCAATAGTAAAAAATTTGGTCACACAGGGTTAATAGCAGCGTTAATGTAGTGCGTTACACCGCGGCATAATGCGGTCCATTAGCGCTGCCATTAACCCTGTGTGAGCGCTGACTGGAGGGGAGTATGGAGCAGGCACTGACTGCGAGGAGGAAGGAGCGGCCATGTTGCTGCCGGACTGTGCCCGTCGCTGATTGGTCGTGGCAATGGTCGTGGGCGTTTTGCCACGACCAATCAGCGACTTCTATTTCCATGACAGACAGAGGCTGCGACCAATGAATATCCGTGACAGAAAGACAGACAGACGGAAGTGACTCTTAGACAATTATATAGTAGACAATATATGGGCCTTTTTCAGTCCAATATCTCAAGATAAGGCACAATTCCTCTGGCTTGAATTGGTAGCGGGCCCCATACATCTTGGGTCCATACATGGCTGCACAGGTTGCACCGATGGTACAGCCATCCCTGAATCACTGTGCCCCAGCTCGCATACTTGACCCAAAAAAAAGAAAGAAAACGAGTATATACAATATTAGTGGCTTCAAGGTTTACTATAGCCACAGTGAAGTGTAGAATTAGGATACGTCAGAGACGTTTATGTCACCATAGAAATCCTTTTAATAATTCATAATACAAGCTATAAGTTGATGGTCACAAGTCTCAGTATTGCTGCCAATCTGGTTTAAATAGAAATCGAAGTTCAGTATCAACGACAGCAATTTATGGCAGCAGCTGACCAGTTGTACCCCCGAGCCGACAGTCTGGGCGGGGTTCATTGTACATTACCTGACGTGAGAAGTAGCTTATGATCTTTCTACTTGTTTTTTTAGGGAGTTGCAGATGTCTTCCACCACCCGTCCAGATGGCTAGTGTGAGTCCATTTGGATTTTGCAACTGTTTTCATCTCCTCTTATAATTAATCTCCAGCTAATGATATTATTATAATCAGTTAAATAAGTTGAATGTTGATAGAAATATGCACAAGTTTCTCCATTGTATATTATCCAATACAGTAAAAATGACATATTAAAAGGATTTGGAGGCATTAGTACATAGTGAGCTGACCTATAGTAAATCGTGCCAGGCAGCTACCGCCAAACCATGAGATATATTGGATGAAACACTAAAGAACTATATATACGGTACATGAAGAAAAAAAGTAAAGGATATAGTACTAAACATCAGAAAATAAGAAAGGCTAGGTGGAGCCAGTTCAACAATGTTGGTTTGGGATGGCGGGCATGTTCCTTCTGGGTCAGACGATCAGACCCCCAGTACATGTTTAGTGCCGGGATATCGAATAACATGGGAGGATTGTGGCAAACTACCCTTCATCTCCATGTAGAAGCATCCTAAGCCCGCTGCAACAGTACCCTGGTTCTGACTTTTTTTTATGTGCATGGCAGCCACAATGCTCAGAACATCTAATATTGGCTATATTATGGGGAATATTATGATGACCACTCTGTTAGCTGCTGGACAAGTGCCAGCTCTGCCCCATTGCCTATCCTCATACTTGTCCTCCTGGCTTTTCAAGGTCCGGCTCTGCCTCCTGCTGCCACTGCCACAATGCCACTCCTTGATGTTCTAAGTCTGAAAGTTCAGCAGTGTTTGTGTTTATATTAATGAGTCTCTTTGTGTGTATATATAAATCTGCCTATGTATGTGTATATATTAATGTCTATGTATGTGTAAATATGTACAGTATGTTTATGTGTAAAAGTGTATGGATGTTTAACCCTGTGCTTATTTATGTATATGTAAATATGCCTGTGTACTTACAAATAAGCCTATGTATGTAACCAAACCTAGAATTAGATTCCTACCATGTTTTCAAATGTAACAAGTGGTTGTAGCTGTATTTCATATATGTTGTTTTTTAGGGAACATTAAAATGCTGGGATGCTCGTTACTCAAACCAAACAATTTCTAATGCTCGGATGCTTTTTTTTCGAGTAGCGAGTATATAATGGGAGTCAATGGGAAATCCGAGCATTTTTCCGGCAGACCCTACAGTACAAGGAAGTCTGGGGGGGGCAGTGAAAATGTTGAACTTGATGAAAAGTGTGCTGAGTGGAAGGAGAACAGGATGGGGAAGACCCCTGGAAGCATCTTTGACTCTCAGATTGCTGCTGAGAACAATAATGTCACACTTTTTGCTTCACTTTAAGGACTGACAATAAAACATTCAAAATCGGCAAGAAATTGGAGGTTACAGGAAATCTTTCCTGTATAGTGATTTGTATACAAGGCAAAATGTAAAAAGGATAAAAAAAGATAATTTAAGT
The DNA here is from genome assembly GCF_032444005.1 of Ranitomeya imitator. Taxonomy (NCBI): domain Eukaryota; kingdom Metazoa; phylum Chordata; class Amphibia; order Anura; family Dendrobatidae; genus Ranitomeya; species Ranitomeya imitator. Next base: position 492,050,184 of record NC_091283.1, on the reverse strand, counting down.
AAACCAAAACTGAAATCTTTATTAAAAAAAATTGAAATTTTCAGTGTAATTTATGAAGCAAGAACTGTCAAAAATGTGATGGAAGAGGGACTCAGATACAACCTCTGTTAGATATAAAGGAGGGCCTCATACGCATTCTGTCAAATTGTCATGAGGTGGTACTCCTAGACTCATAAAGGCTATGAACGAAGTGCAAAGTCTGCCAAAAATTACAAGCAGGGTTATCCATATACCCTTGAAGGTGCCAACTGTAGTATCTCATTAAAATATTGTGAATATGTAGAGGTGGTCCTCCCACACTCATGGAAGCTATGCGCACAGTGCAAAGCCAGCCAACAATTACAAGCAGGGTTATACATACACCCTTCAAGGCATCAACTGTAGTATCTCATTCAAATATTGTGAACAAAGTGTAGTTGTGGTACTCCCACACTCATAAATGCTCTGCACACAATGCAAAGACTGCCTAAAATTACAACATTGATTATTTTTTCCTGTTTTCAAGTACACGATATGGTAAAACCAATGTGTAGTTTAAAAGTACAACTCGGTCGGCAAAAAACAAGCCCTCACAGGGTCATATTGATGGGAAAAAAAACAAAAACACAGAAAAGCAAAAAACGAAAAACGACTCCGTCATGAAGGGGTTTAAACAATGTTTTACTTCAAAGAAAGAATAATTTGCAACCTCATGCTGTAATGTCTCTACACTTCCCACACCCTCCCCCGCCCAGGAGTTGCGGTGTGATCAGACAATGTTTTTCCTTGCTCAGACACAGCAATTACACAGTACATATTATGGACACATTTGTAAGATTATCTCGGCACAGGAACATTTTATCTAAACACATACAGTTGTGGAAATTATTATTAATCCAAGATTTACTGAGTAAATTGAATTTTTGTTTATGGGAAAACCCCTTTAAGTCCAAAGTTTAGCCCAGAGAGGGAGAGGTTATGCAGCAGGATCAGAAAGGACTTCCTGGTAGTTAGTCAGACCTTAGGTCTAGTGTGAGTAGTGCTGAATGCAGTGGGTGTCATTGTGGCAAGAAAGGAACTACCGGAGCAGATAGTAAGAGCCTGTAAGACAAAAGATAGCAGAGAAGAGAAGCAAGTAGCAGTCCAGAATTGGGACAGAGAAAGTAAGAGAAAGAATATCGCGGCCTGGGGCAAGAAGCCTAGCAGGACAGTGCGGAGTCTTCATTGGAGAGGTAATGGAAGCTAAAAGTAAAGCGAAGAGAATACTTATATCATTGTAGTTTCTAAGCGTCTACAGTAAAGAAAGTCAAGAGTTGCCATATTGTGACACATCCTACCTACAGAGTAATCACAGGTCTCATTGCTATAGGATGGAGTCTATTACTCTTGTGGACTGGAGACCGAGATTATCTGTGAGGGGCCGTAGCATAACACTTCGCCCCATGAGGACCTCACAGAGGAAATGGGCCGTACCATTGCACCTTGACTCTTGCGATCCCCACAGAGGAAACCGGAAGCTCCCAAGATAGTTTGCTGGGCTGTGCAAAGAGTAGAGCAAGTAATCGAAGAAGATACATTGTTTTCAGGGAAGAAGGAGATGTGTGTGTTTATGTCACTTGTGGTTAAAGAAACGTCCTTGAAGATAAATGCCTACTATCTGCTGTTTAAATGTCACGGTACTGTTGCAGGATTTCTCGGGAAAGGGGTTCCTTCTCTATCCCTCATACTAAGGGGCGCCCTAGTCTATCCCTGTCCCCCGTAAGCTGGAGACGCCGAGGTCATGTGCCAAGCCTGCTATGCTCCTGACTTACCCATATCTGTTCCCTCCCCCACCCAGGGAGATGTGAGGCCAAAGTGTACAGGATTACACTAACCAGACAGACAAGGGAAGACACACAGAGATAAATGAAACCTGCAATAATTCAAAAATGATCACCAAACAACAGAGTGGAACACAGGGGAGAATAAGGTAGGTGAAACCAAGAGGATGAGGATTAGTATGCAAACAAACTCCACTCAGAAATTGCCAGAACAACACTCTAAATGCCAACTCCAAATACCGAACTCCAAACCAGGCAGAACGAACTATCACTGGCAATTCCCAAATGCCAGTGGCAAGCATATATAGCAGAGGTGAGTGCCCAACACAGAACAGCTGAGGCAATCCATGATGGAGAGCTCCAGGAAATAAACTGAAATGACTGACCCTAGCAATGCCACAGCAAAGAAAACCTGCATTGCTTAGTATGATTGTGAAGCAGTTAAACCAGTGCAGGAAAACGATTAACCAAATCTCCTGGCCCTTCTCTGTCATGGTATCCCCATGACTAGATAGATCATAATAAGTTATTCTTAAGTAAAAAGAAGTTTAATTTTAAATGGTGGTCTCCTTTCATGAACTAGTTAAAGAAGTTGTCCACTACTTGGACAACTCTTTCTCATTCCTGTTTGGCCCCGATAAAATAAAAAAGCCTATGCTCAAGTCCCATGCCGGCGCCGTTCCCGTGCTGTCACCACTGTCTCTGCCTTCTGTTGAATTGAACAGAAGAGCAAGTCCGAGGTCAGCTGCAACCCGGACTTCTTCTTCATGTTCAATTCGTACAAAGGTCTGCACAGCGATGACAGTGCTGGGGTCACGTTTAACAGCAACCGCATGGGAGCCCGGGCATGGCAATTGCCGACACCGCTGGAACAGCACTGACACGGTAATGCTAGTTTCACATTTGCGGTCGAGTCCACAGCGTCTTGTCCGCAAGCCGCAAACGCATGCCAAAACGCATGCCAACAGCGTTTTTTATCCGCATCAGCTTACTCATGACGGCAAAAAACCCCGCTGCATTTGCATGCGTTTTTTGCCTACGTTTATGCTTTTTATGCGCATGCGTTCGATATTTCCAGGAGGACGTGTCTCAATGGGCATGTAAATCAGTTCCTGGACATGCACAACCTGAAGTACGCAAACGTAGCGAACGCATGCGTACGCAAATACATATAAACACTGGACAAATGTCCTGGAATGAATAATAAGGACCACGTCTCCTGAGGAAGTCTCGATGAAACGTGCGTTGGGGCGGCAGGGACCAACTAATCACCGGCACCTTGCTTCTATTTACTTAGTAAGTATATCATGTCTCCCTTTTTAGCTCAATACAGCACTTTAAGGTCTAATTAAGGCCTATATATTCTAGGCACTATGCACCTTTCTTAAAGTATGTAATGTCTCAAGCTGGTAGAACACACGTAGTGACATTGTGTCTGGTTATATCTGAGTAGCACTTTATGGAGCATTGAATTTCTACTTATTATTTTTTGTTATTGGCTTTGTGTGCCGGTCACGTTGTGTCCTGTTACTGGTTTCCAGTGGTTCTTATTTTAGTGTGTTTGCTTATTTATTCTTTGTGTACAAATAAAATCTACATTTAGGATTATACTCAGTTGTTGGTGTGTTTATCCACCTGTTGTTGTTACTGTACGCAAATACATGCGTACACATGCATTTCCATAGGCAGTAATGTTTTTTTAACACACTCCTCCGCATGCGCATGCCTGCGCATATTTGACGGAAATTTGGCGCCTCAAAAATTGCAACATGGTGCGTTAGCCGCTACCCGCCGCACACCGCGAAAATATGCATGCGTAAGGAAACGCAGGCGAACGCATGCAAACGCATGAACCTGCGTCCACAATGTAAAAGATATTAAATCAAGAGGCATGTGGGCAGCACGGTGGCGCAGTGGTTAGCACAGCAGCCTTGCAGCACTGGAGTCCTGGGTTCCAATCCCACCAAGGACAACATCTGCAAAGAGTTTGTATGTTCTCCCCGTGTTTGCGTGGGTTTCCTCCAGGTTCTCCGGTTTCCTCCCACATTCCAAAGACATACTGATAGGGAATGTAGATTGTGAGCCCCATTGGGGACAGCAATGATAATGTGTGCAAACTGTAAAGCGCTGCGGAATATGTTAGCGCTATATAAAAATAAAGATTATTATTATTATTATTATGCGTCAGAAATGCCCCAGGGTCCTGGTTGTCACAGTGACATTGCTTTCCTCACTGGGAGAGTGATGATACGTTTGGAAGCGATGAAGGAAGATCTTTTATTAGGTAATCACAATGCATACAACATGTTCACACTCCAGACCAGAAGGGGGAGCTCTAAACCTGTTTAAGGTGAACTCCCCTATAAGAACATCCTGATCTGGAGGGAAAGGGTTCAGTTCCTGTCAGAGAGACGGAGGGAAAGGAAGCAGAGGAGCCGTGTAGCCTGAAGTGCTACAGCTCCTGGAAGGAGACATTTCAGAAAGCAGAATACGTTGCAGTGAGCGTGCAGGAAAGCAAAGCACAGGAGAGGATACCAGAAGGGAAACAGCCTCCTTCTGAGGCGCAGAACGCTGGTAGCCGGAACACGAGGTAGTGAGGACCTCTCCGCCTTACTTCAGAGACCGGCAGGACAGCAAATTGCACATTACCTGTCCGCACCCACACTCAGTAGGCGTGGTGGCACCCCTCAGAGACTGGGGCATGCTAGAGTCCCTATAAACCGCCTCAAGCCACCAGTCATACGGGTTTTGTCCTATCCGACTACGGGGGACAGAGAGAGAGACACAACATCTGTGAGTACCTTATTTGAAGCTTATGCAGTAAGGGACTACACCACTACAGCGCAAGGGAAGGCTATTGATTTCCACCTAGACAAGGGGACTTTGGACTTGCCTCCAAACCGGCCGGACTCTACCTGCCCTGTGATCTGGTGCCCTGGACTGTGGCTGCTGAAACCAACAGTAAACAAGGTAAAGAGACTGCAATCCTGTGTCCTCGCTCTTCACTGCACCTCTCACCATTCTATCATCTGCACACTGGCAAGCCCTGGGCACATACTTCACCTGTGAGAAGGTATACCATCTAGCTGCCATAACATCACCCCAGCGGATCCCTTAAAGCAGCGTCGGTCACCCTGACCGAATACCACAGGTGGCGTCACGAACATAAACTTTATTCCCTTTAAAGACCTTTCCCTTTTATACGGACGTCCCATGGCCACGGACCGGGTCAGCCACCGTGACATCACCCTGTGAACCACAGGACCCGGTACCGAGTATCCCTCTTGCCCTGACAGGGCGATCTACGGACACAACCACAAATGTGAAACCGGCCTTAGTAAGTATAAGCTTTTTTTTATTTTATAGGGACCAAACATTTTGATCAAGAAGGGGTTGTCCTAGTAGTGTACAACCCCTTTAAAATCTGGTCCTGGTAAATCAATGTCATCAGTTACATGCGGACTGCACACACCCAGCCAAGACCCCCACTTTCATGTAACATGCTGGAGCGCAGGAGAATACCTTGTCCATGGTTACCATCCCGCACCACAGAGTAGGGCAGGGAGACCATGGTTCCTTGCTCTACTGCAGGGTTTAACTGTACGAGCTTCTTATGCAAATTGATACAGCAAATTAACAGTGTACAGTATCTGGGTGGACCCGACGCTGTAAATGGGTCAGGGGTGAACGCCACCCTGTTTTTCCAGTAGCTGTGCTATTGTTCCTAAATCTTGTTCTACGTCAGACTTTGTTTTACTGTACAGTACACAATTGTTCATTTTGTTTTTTTGGTCCCAATGAATACCGTTATATTTATTCTCATTTTTACCATTTCTTACAGTTAGTTTTGTCAGGTGGCATAAAGCTCTGATATTTCTGATGAATTCAGTCATGTAACATTCATCTACAGCTCTGGCAAAAAAGAAGAGACCACACATGAAAACCCTGTCATGGCCAGCCCAATCTCCATCCCTGAACCCCATTGAAAACCTCTGGAATGTAATCAAGAGGAAGATGGATAGTCATAAGCCATCAAACAAAGAAGAACTGCTTACATTTTTGTACCAGGAGTGGCATAAGGTCACCCAAAAGCAGTTGAAAGATTGTTGGAAAGCATGCCAAGACGCATGAAAGCTGTGATTAAAAATCATGGTTATTCCACAAAATATTGATTTCTGAACGCTTCCTGAGTTAAAACATTAGTATTGTTTTTTCTAAATGATTATGAACTTGTTTTGTTTGCATTATTTGAGGTCTGAAAGCAATGGGTTTTTTTTTTCAATTTATTGCTTGTAACTTCGGAGACATGTTGCCTGAAGTTTAGAGAATAAATGAACAATTTGCATTTTACTAAAAAATATACCCATAAAGAGAAAAATTGGACAAACTGAAAATTTTGCTGTGGTCTCTTATTTTTTTTTGCCAGAGAGAGCTGTATATACAACCCCTGGCAAAAATTATGGAATCATCAGCCTTGGAGGATGTTCATTCAGTTGTTTAATTTTGTAGAAAAAAAAGCAGATCACAAACAAGGCACAAAACTAAAGTAATTTCAAATGGCAACTTTCTGGCTTTAAGAAACACTAAAAGAAATCAAGAACAAAAAATGGGGTAGTCAGTAATGGTTACTTTTTTTTAACCACGCATAGGGGAAAAAATTATGGAATCACTCAGTTCTGAGGAAAGAATTATGGAATCACCCTGTAAATTTTCATACCCAAAAATAACACCTGCATCAAATGAGTTCTGATCGTTAGTCTGCATCTAAAAAGGAGTGATCACACCTTGGAGAGCTGTTGCACCAAGTGGACTGACATGAATCATGGCTCCAACACGAGAGATGTCAATTGAAACAAAGGAGAGGATTATCAAACTCTGCAAAAGAGGGTAAATCATCACACAATGTTGCAAAAGATGTTGGCTGTTCACAGTCAGCTCTGTCTAAAATCTGGACCAAATACAAACAATATGGGAAGGTTGTTAAAGGCAAACATACTGGTAGACCAAGGAAGACATCAAGGCATCAAGACTGGAAACTTAAAGCAATATTTATCCAAAACAGGAAATGCACAACAAAACAAATTAGGAACGAATGGGTGGAAACTGGAGTCAACATCTGTGACCGAACTGTAAGAAACCACCTAAAAGAAATGTGATTTACATACAGAAAAGCTAAACGAAAGTCATCATTAACACCTAAATAGAAAAAAACAAAGTTACAATGGCCTAAGGAAAAACAATTGTGGACTGTGGATGACTGGATGAAAGTCATATTCAGTGATGAATCACAAATCTGCATTGGGTAAGGTGATGATGCTGGAACTTTTGTTTGGTGCCGTTCCAATGAGATTCATAAAGATGACTGCCTGAAGAGATCATGCAAATCTCCACAGTCATTGATAGTAGGGGGCTGCATGTCAGGTAAAGGCACTGGGGAGATGGCTGTCATTACATCTTCAATAAATGCACAAGTTTATGTTGATATTTTGCACACTTCTTATCCCATCAATTGAAAGGATGTTTGGAGATGATGAAATAATTTTTCAAGAAGATAATGCATCCTGCCATAGAGCAAAAACTGAAAACATTCCTTGAAAAAAAAGACACATAAGGTCAGTGTCATGGCCTGCAAATAGCCCGGATCTCAATCCAATTGAAAATCTTTGATGGAAGTTGAAAAAAATGGTCCCTGACAAGGCTCCAACCTGCAACAGCAACAGCAATCAGAGAAAGTTGGAGCCAGATTGATGAAGAGTCCATGCCTCAGAGACTGCAAGCTGTTTTAAAAGCCAGAGGTGGTGCAACAAAACACTAGTGATGTTTTGCAGTGTTTTTTTGTTTTTGTATTTTTCATTATTCCATAATTTTTTCCTCAGAATTGAGTGATTCCATAATTTTTCCCCTATGCTTGGTTAAGAAAAGTAACCATTACTGACTACCACATTTTTTGTTCTTGATTTCTTTTAGTGTTTCTTAAAGCCAGAAAGTTGCCATTTGAAATGACTTTAGTTTTGTGTCATGTCTGTGATCTGCTTTTTTTTTACAAAATTAAACAACTGAATGAACATCCTCCAAGGTCGGTAATTCCATAATTTTTGCCAGGGGTTGTATAATGGCTCAACTGTTATCGTTCTGTATGCTGATCTCATCTGTTTGCCAGTCTCATCAGAACTGTCATGGGTCAAATTGGAAAAATAAGACATTACTTACTTACTGAAACTGAATGGTTAAAGTCTTTGCTTAAAGGGGCTCATCAATTGAACATGGGATTTTTGCTGCTGCTCAGACCTCCAGCAATCTGCTTTGAAGTATGGGTGTGTAATTTCTCTGCAGCACCACCACAGGGCAATCAAAGAATTACATAGTACAAGAGCAGACATTTCAGTGTGTGCCTTTTTCGGATGACCTAGAACCATAACAATAGTCATAGTCAGCACAATCCCACAGATGCTATAAGGAAGCTTTAGGGAATCTGTCACCATTAGTGTTGAGCGATACCGTCCGATACTTGAAAGTATCGGTATCGGATAGTATCGGCCGATACCCGAAAAGTATCGGATATCGCCGATACCGATATCCGATACCAATACAAGTCAATGGGACACCAAGTATCGGAAGGTATCCTGATGGTTCCCAGGGTCTGAAGGAGAGGAAACTCTCCTTCAGGCCCTGGGATCCATATTAATGTGTAAAATAAAGAATTAAAGTAAAAAATATCGATATATTCCCCTCTCCGGCGGCCCCTGGACATCACCGCGGGTAACCGGCAGGCTTCTTTGTTTAAAATGAGCGCGTTTAGGACCTGAGAATGACGTCGCGGCTTCTGATTGGTCGCGTGCCACTCATGTGACCGCCACGCGACCAATCAGAAGCCGCGACGTCATTCGCAGGTCCTAAATTCCTAGAATGAGGAGTTTAGTGCCTGAGAATGACGTCGCGGCTTGTGATTGGTCGCGTGGCGGTCACATGAGCGGCACGCGACCAATCAGAAGCTGCGACGTCATTCTCAGGTCCTAAACGCGCTCATTTTAAACAAAGAAGCCTGCCGGTTACCAGCGGTGATGTCCAGGGGCCGCCGGAGAGGTGAATATATCAATATTTTTTATTTTAATTCTTTATTTTACACATCACTATGGATCCGATACCGATTCCCGATACCACAAAAGTATCGGAACTTGGTATCGGAATTCCAATACCTGCGGTACCGGAATGCTCAACACTAGTCACCATGCTTTTTTAATGGAATCTGAGGGCAGCATGATGTAGGGGCAGAGAGCCTGATTCCAGTGATGTGTCACTTACTGGGCTGCTTGGAACAGTGTTGATAGAATCCAAGTTTTCAATGCTATAGATGTAGCAGAGCTCAGTATATTGAGCTCTGCATAACCACACCCACAACCCTGTTTGCATCTTCCTGTGTACACTGAACATTGTCAGCAAGCTGCCAATCAGTGGTGGGGGCGGGGTTCTGCAGATTAACTGGACTGGCTTGTACAGGACATCTAGTCCTACAGAGATAATCTCTTTCTGATAAAACCCTGTATTGAAAGTACGGCACACAGCCTAGTAAGTGACCCATCCATGGAATCAGGCTCACAGACCCTACATTATACTTCGCTCAGAGAAAATAGCAAAAAAAATCTATAATATTCGCTTTAAAGGTGTTGCCCATTGAAAACAAGTTATCATCTACCCACAGGTTTGTGGCACCCCAAGAGTCCAGGAACCACAGTGGTATTGCCTGCCTCTCGGGAAGGGTGATGCCATGCCTTTCTGACTCCAAGCCAGAAGGGGGAGCTCTAGACCCAGTTTCAGGGTAGCTTCCCTAGATATGTTCTGGCTTGGAGGAGGAGTTAGAGTAGTCTGTGGAGAGTGTGAGGGGAGAAGGAGCAACGGAGAAGTGAGGAGCTGGAGGGGAGCTGCAACTGAGCTCCCTCCAAGTGCAGGAACCGGACACCAGGAGTCCGAGGCTGTGTGGGACTGTATGCCCCACAGCAAAGACCGGAGGGCAGGAGATTTCAAGCTTCATGTCCACAACTACACCCGAAGGCACAGCAGCATATAGAGCCCGAAATCACCGCAATTAGAGACACCTGTAAAAAGGCTCGTGTTGCCTGCCATGCAGGTACTGTCCTACTTATAGAAAAGACAAAGAGAGGACCTTGTGTGAAGCCTCAGGCAGCAATGGACGCATACTTCAGCACAGGAAGAAAGGCTTCCAACCCAACTGGCTAAGGACACTCCAAATCGCTTCCAGGCTGCCCGAATTCCAAGATAACTTGTAACCTGTGTCTTGGACCATGAATGCATCAGTAAAAGGTAAAGAGACTGCAAAACCCGTGTCTTGCAATTCTTTTCTGCACCCTAACACCCATCATCCTTTACCAACTACATCGGGAGCCCTGGGGACTAAGCTTCACCTGTGGGAAACCATTCCAACTCTGCTGCAATTCCATCAGCTCCCAGCGGACCCCCCTTTTAAGCAGCGTTGGTCATCCTTGACCGAATACCACAGGTGGAGTCACGAACATTTTCCACAAAACTTCCCCTTTAAAGACTTTCCCTTTAAGGCCGGCATCACACTAGAGAGAAATACGGACGAGGGACAGGCGCAAAAACAACGCATTGCACATGGAGCAATGTTTCTCTATGGGGCAGCTTCCATCAGCCGTATACTTCTTGGCCGTATTTAACGGGCTGAGAAAATTACAGCATGCTGCGATTGTCAGCGTATTCCTCCAAAAATACGGCAATGAAAGTCTATGGGGGCGAGAAAAATACGGATTACAGACGGACCATCAGTGTGACTTGCGAGAAATACGCACCGGTGTCATAAAGAAAAGCCGGTAAAATCACACTTACAGGTTAGAATAGATAAAATAAATGTCTACACATAGAATAGACATATATATATATATATATATATATATATATATATATATATATATATTATATACACTAGATGGTGGCCCGATTCTAACGCATCGGGTATTCTAGAATATGCATGTCCACGTAGTATATTGCACAGCCCACGTAGTATATTGCACAGCCCACGTAGTATATTGCCCAGCTACGTAGTATATTGCCCAGCTACGTAGTATATTGCCCAGTCATGTAGTATATTGCCCAGCCACATAGTATATTGCCCAGCGACGTAGTATACAGCACAGAGCCACGTAGTATACTGCCCAGTCACATAGTATATAACACAGCCCACGCAGTATATAACAGTGGCCACGTAATATATAGCACAGCCCACGGAGTAATATAACACTGCCTATGTAGTATACAGCACAGAGCCACGTGGTATGTAACACAGCCCACGTAGTATACAGCAGTGTGGGAACCTGTTAAAAAAAATAATTAAAATAAAAAATAGTTATATACTCACCTCCTGGGATCCAGCGGAGCTGCGGCGATAGGCGCGCGGCTGCCGCCATCTTCCGTTCCCAGGATGCATTGCGAAATTACCCAGATGACTTAGCGGTCTCGCGAGACCGCTAAGTCTTCTGGGTAATTTTGCAATGCATTGCTGGGAACGGAAGATGGCAGCAGGCGCGAGCGGCTCAGCGGACAAAGGAGGGTGAGTATAGCAGGTTTTTTTATTATTTTTAACATTAAATTTTTTTACTATTGATGCCGCATAGGCAGCATCAATAGTAAAAGGTTGGGGACACACAGGGCTCAATAGCGGCGGTAACGGAGTGCGTTACCCGCGGCATAACGCGGTCCGTTACCGCCGGCATTAACCCTGTGTGAGCGGTGAGTGGAGGGGAGTATGCGGGTGCCGGCCACTGACTGCGGGTAGTAAGGAGTGGCCATTTTCTTCCGGACTGTGCCCATCGCTGATTGGTCGTGGCTGTTTTGCCGCGGCCAATCAGCGACTTGGATTTCCAGGACTGACAGAGGCCGCGACCAATGAATATCCATGACAGACAGACAGAAAGACAGACAGACGGAAGTGACCCTTAGACAATTATATAGTAGATGTGTCATTGACACACACATACAGTATATATATGAATATATATATATATATATGTATACATATATATATTTATATTTAATACAGAGCTAGATAGCGAAAAAGCCAGTAATTCAATTGCCAGCTTTTGCTAACTCCTTACTAAACTCGACAGGATATGGCACATGGTTTACATACAGTAAACCATTTCATATCTGTTATATTTTACATATCCCTCACTAATAATGTTAGAAGTGTCTGTGTGTAAAATTTGGGAGCTCTAGGTGTTAAAATAAAGGGTTAAATCACAGAAAAAGCTGGGATGGGCTCCCGCACAATTTTCTCCACCAGAATGGGAAACCAGTGACTGAGGGCAGATATTAATAGCCTAGAGAGGGACCATGGTTATAGGACCCCCCCAGCTAAAAACATCTGCCCCCAGCCACCCCAGAAAAGGCACATCTATAAGATGCACCTATTCTGGCACTTAGCCACTCTCTTCCCACTCCCAAATAGTGGTGGGATATGGGATAATAAGGGGTTAATGTCACCTTGCTAATGTAAGGTGACATTAAGCCTGGTTAATAATGGAGAGATGTCAATAAGACACCTCTCCATTATTAATCCAATAGTAGTAAAGAGTTAAAAATACACACATATTATGAGTAAAGTATTTTAATGAAATAAATAAACACATGGGGTTTTAATATCTTAATTGTACGCTCAATCCACCTGAAGACCCGCCTTTAACTCTTTACTACTATTGGATTAATAGTGGTGAGGTGTCTTATTGACATCTCTCCATTACTAACCAGGCTTAATATCACCTTACAACAGCAAGGTGACATTAACCCCTTATTACCCCATATCCCACCCCTACTCGGAAGTGGGAAGAGAGTGGCTAAGTGCCAAAATAGGTGCATCTTACAGATGTGCCTTTTCTGGGGTGGCTGGGGGCAGATGTTTTTAGCCGGGGGGCCTATAACCATGGTCCCTCTCTAGGCTATTAATATCTGCCCTCAGTCACTGGGTTTCCCACTCTGGCGGAGAAAATTGCATGGGAGCCCACTCCAGTTTTTTTTACATGATTTAACCCTTTATTTTAACACCTAGAGCTCCCAAATTTTACACATAGACACTTCTAACATTACTGTATGTAAATGGAGCGCCCCCAGACACAGGGCCATGAGTTCTCGGTACCGGGCCTCTCTGGTTCGGTTCTGAGGCTGTCATGATGGCTAGACCCGGTCCGCGACCCTGCTAAGGGGCGTCCAATAAAGGTGGTGCAGTCTGTCAGGGGTTCGTGACGATACATGTGGTGTTCGGTTCGGGTGACCGACGCTGCTGTGGGGTCCGCTGGGGTGATGGAATAGCAGCTGGATGGTATACCTTCCCACAGGTGAAGTATGTCCCCAGGGCTTCCCAGTAAGGTAGATGGTGATGGTGTGAGGTGCAGGCAATAACAAGGACACAGGGTTGCAGTCTCTTTACCTCTTTACTGAAGAATTCAGGATCCTCAATCCAGAGCACGTTTAACAGGGCTATCAGAGACAGGCCGGTCTGGTGGGCACTTCCAGAGTTTCCCTCGCAGATGGAAATCGTTGCCCACCACTAGCGCCTGTGTGTTGTAGTCCTACCCTGCTGAGCATTCGGAATAGTCCTCACAACTGCTGTTCTCGTTCATCGTTCTCTACAGCTCTCTCTCTCTTTAGTTCCAGATGTTACTAGTTTTTCGTCCCCCAGATATGTTATGGCTAGGAAGCACCCGTATGACGGGAAGGCCTGGAGGTCTTCCGGGACCCTAGAGACGCCCCTCTCCCACTGTTGCCCCCTATGTCTTCTTAGGAAATTTAAGGTAGACAGCCAACCTATAATTAACGCTCCTGCGGAGTTCGAAGTAAGGCCTAGAGTCAGTTACTCCCGCGGTGTTCCGGCCACCGGCTACGCGCCTCAGTAGGATGTTGCCTCGGTCTCACGGCACGACTCCTACTGGCTCTCCTTTGTGCTTGATCTCGTTTACACTGTTCCACAATATCCTTCCCTTTGTGTCTCTTTCTTAGGATGCCGCCGCAAGGAGGTGCAGGCGCGGCTCCGTTACGTTCTGCTCTGTTCGCTAGGCACCTGCCAGGTTCCCACGCCTGACAGGGACCCCCCTGTGTCTTCTCCCTGCAACACCCCCTGCCACGGGATGTTGTCTGAATCCAACCCAGTCAGCTTCTGACTAACTTCCTATCCAACCCCTAGTTTTACCAGTGTGAGGAGTGGCCCAATAAATAAAGCCTTTCTCTCCCCCTAGTGGCCGGAGTGTGAAGTGTAATGTGTTCTGGTGATACCTGGTCAGGAGAATTCCTTCAGTGCCATCAGACGTACCATCACTCCCCTTAGTGGCAGAGTGTCATACTGCAACGACCAGATCTCTGGGGCGCTGCATAAACCATGTCGCATATCCTGTGGGGTTTGGTAAGTTGATAGCAAAAGCCGGCAATTGAAATACCGGCTTTCATGCTATCTAGCTCTGTATTAAATATATATATATATATATATATATATGTGTGTGTGTCTCAGTGACATATATATATATATATATATATATATATATATATATACTGTATATATGTTTTCACGAATATTTGAGCCCATAGATCTATTATATGTCCATTTTGCAAGCCGGCGAGAAAATCTTGCCGTACGCATGCCATACGAATGATACATGGATAATTTTTGGAGAAAAAAATCGCATCCTCGCATTGAATACGGATCACTGTTCAGGAACTTTTCTGCAAATCTCGGCCGTAAAAAATGGACCGTATTTTTATACGTTAGGTGTGACGCCGGTCTAACTTGGATGCCCAAGGCCACGGACCGGGTCACTGCCACCGTGACTACTGGACCTGGCCCGAGTACCCCAAGGTCCTAGCGGGTGCTCCAGGTTAGAGTCCAAATATACTGCCATCAGAAGACAGGCGGCGCTCTATGTCAAGGGATGGCGTCCCACACTTAGCAATGCACAAAAGACTGGCACCCAAGTATGTTCGCAGTGTTTTAAGGTTTTTTTTCCATATTCTTCTCAAGTGTCAGGTGCTTGAAAAGAATATGGAATAAACCTTTTATATACTTTAAACATGCGTGAGTGACAGCTTTTGTGTATTTCTACCCACAGGTTATGTGAAAATGTACTGATCAGTGTGGGTCCGACTGCTGGGACCCTCACTGATCAGTCAAATGGAAAGTTTTATCCCTGATAGGGAACTTATTTTCCATTTACAAAATGATGCGGCAGGTGTCAAACCAACGCTCCACTCTTCACAGAGGTAAGCAGCGGTTTTCATTAGCATTCCAGAATGCTGTAGATAAGCTCCTGATGCCGGTGGGCTTAGTTCACCTTCGATTTTGGGGGTGACAGGTTCCCTTTTACCACACAGCGAGATGATGAAAAGTCTCACCCTTGTGTAATATCGTCATCTAATGGCAAGATGAAGAACTAAAAAAAAGTAGAAGGAAGAAGACATTACAGTGACTGTGACATGTTCCCAAACAAATAATGATGAGTTTGCCACGTAGCGAAGCTATATGTGATATTACTAGGATTTTTTTCATGGGGCTGAATTACCTATCAATACAAAACAATTCAAAAGCGACTAATGACAAATTCAGCTCTGCTATATAAATCCAGCCTCTAATGGATCAGATCTGCTAATACCCTGCATGTTTAGATAGCGGGGGTCTCACTACTGTAGCGGAATTACTGATCTCAGGTGAAGCTATATGGGAGGGGCAGCTGCACTCTTGTTCAGGTTTCTGAGATGACCCCAAGGCCCCTCCTAAGAATCCAGCATTATAAATTGCACATAGGAGGTGGGGGCCCTCATGTAGATTTTACATTAGGTCCTAGGAGTTTCAAATTCCACACCTTTTACCAATGGTCATGATAATAAAATGACCCCTTTTTCACACTTTGATGTGCGGCAAAGTATCTGAAGTGTTTTAGGCATTTTGACCTACTATTATGTCAGGGTAATCGGATGGGTACTGCTACTGTGCCCAAACAGAAGAAAATGTTCTAATGAATTCATTCCTAAATACCTGTAAAGAATAACAGACTGTGGCTGCCCTTTTAATTAAGAATATAGTTGGCAGACGCAGACAAGTGACTTTACTAAATAACCTTAACATGCTCGGAACTGTCCTGAAGCTGCCCTAAAGGTCTGGATTTTCTAGGAATACTGGGGTCCAAATGTCCGCAAGGTAAAATACCGACATGCAAAGTGTGAGATCCTGCCGCATTATGTACACATTGATTGGTAACAGCTAAAAAGGTGTCACTGATCAGTAAGGGCTGTGTATGTTATGTGGCAGCGCTGTTTTAAGCCCTATTCTCACTGCATTTTCTGCAGTGTACTGAATACATCCAACAGGAATTAGCCGAACCCCCAGTAGCACCATAGATTGCAATGACATGAAGGGAGTTCATTTGGGCACCACTCGGCCATTGTATTCTATGGCTTGTACGGGGTTCGTTTGAAACCCGTTTCTATGTAATAATAATAATAATTTTAATTTCTCGCAAGCTTACAATCTATGAGGAAATAGGGGAGACACGAGAGGGTAACAATTGCTTTCGTTGTTGGGACCAGCCATAGTGTAAGAATCGGGTGTTCATGTAAAGCTACATGAATCAGTTATCAGACAGAATATGTAACAGAACAGACACAGAGGGCTATTGCATAAAGCATGTGAGAACATGATACGTGGGACCTGTGGTGTTTGGCAATGGATGGCCGACACTGCTTAAGGGGACCGCTGGCACCGATGGTGACACAGCTAGGATGGTTCTACTCCCCACAGGTGGAGCCAGGCCCCAGGGCTACCGGTACTGTTGTAAGTGGTTGGTGGACGTTGGGGTGCAGGACTGAGGGTGTGAGAAATGACTGGAGGACACAAGGGCTGTAGTTTTCTTTACGTTTACTTGTCAGCTGAAGGTGCAGTCCAGGGCACAGGGAACATGGTATGGAGATCCGGGCAGCCTGAAAGCAATTTGGGATCCACCTGGCCAGGTGGGTTTGGAGGTCCTTCTTCTGCATCTTAGGTCCTTGCTGCTTTAAGCTCTGCTCAGGTTCCTCTCACTGTCTGGCAGTTAGAACAAAATGTTACCCACTTGGCAGGCTGCTTGAGCCTATTACAGGTGTTGCTCCTACGTGGCGGCTCCGGCCCGGGATCTGGGATGCTGCTGTTCCGCTGGGTGTTATTTGGGCCAGGAGACCTGCAGTCTCCTGCCCTCCAGATTTAGCTGCCAGGACTTCAGTACCCGACCAACCACAGACTCCGGTGTCCGGTTTCTGGCGCTCAGCTCTGGGGTGAGCTTGGTTACAGCTCCACTCCCCAGGTTCTCCTTGACTTCCCTCCTCTCCTCTCTCAGACTCTAACTGACTAACTCCGCCTCGAGGCCAGAACTTATGAGCATGCTCTACTGAAACCGGGTGCTAGAGCTCCCCTTAATGGTCTGCAGTAAGGAAAAGTGTTGGATGCTGGTGTTACCTGGTAAGGGGACCCCTCCTTGCTTACAGGCATGATATCACCCACTGGAAGAGAGGCAATGCCACTGTGGCATCCGGTCTCCTGGGGTGCCACACATAAGTCTTCGGGCAGTCTATGTGACTGCATACTATTTAATCATGAAATAATGTGGTATGCATGCTGTCTCGATTCCCCTGAATCGCTGGCGTGAGTGGGCGATTTCGTGACCACATATACAGTACAGACCAAAAGTTTGGACACACCTTCTCATTTAAAGATTTTTCTGTATTTTCATGACTATGAAAATTGTAAATTCACACTGAAGGCATCAAAACTATGAATTAACACATGTGGAATTATATACTTAACAAAAAAGTGTGAAACAACTGAAAATATGTCTTATATTCTAGGTTCTTCAAAGAAGCCACCTTTTGCTTTGATGACTGCTTTGCACACTCTTGGCATTCTCTTGATGAGCTTCAAGAGGTAGTCATCAGAAATGGTTTTCACTTCAGAGGTGTGCCCTGTCAGGTTTAATAAGTGGGATTTCTAGCCTTATAAATGGTGTTGGGACCATCAGTTGTGTTGAGAAGTCTGGTGGATACACAGCTGATAGTCCTACTGAATAGACTGTTAGAATTTGTATTATGGCAAGAAAAAAGCAGCTAAGTACAGAAAAACAAGTGGCCATCTATACTTTAAAAAATGAAGGTCAGTCAGTCCGAAAAATTGGGAAAACTTTGAAAGTGTCCCCAAGTGCAGTTGCAAAACCATCAAGCGCTACAAAGAAACTGGCTCACATGAGGACTGCCCCAGGAAAGGAAGACCAAGAGTCACCTCTGCTTCTGAGGATAAGTTTATCCAAGTCACAAGCCTCATAAATCGTAGGTTAACAGCAGCTCAGATTAGAGACCAGGTCAATGCCACACAGAGTTCTAGCAGCAGACACATCTCTACAACAACTGTTAAGAGGCGACTTTGTGCAGCAGGCCTTCATGGTAAAATAGCTGCTACGAAACCACTGCTAATGACAGGCAACAAGCAGAAGAGACTTGTTTGGGCTAAAGAACACAAGGAATGGACATTAGACCAGTGGAAAATCTGTGCTTTGGTCTGATGAGTCCAAATTTGAGATCTTTGGTTCCAACCACCGTGTCTTTGTGCGACGCAGAAAAGGTGAACGGATGGACTCTACATGCCTGATTCCCACTGTGAAGCATGGAGAAGGAGGTGTGATGGTCTGGGGGTGCTTTGCTGGTGACGCGGTTGGGGATTTATTCAAAATTGAAGGCATACTGAACCAGCATGGCTACCACAGCATCTTGCAGCGGCATGCTATTCCATCCGGTTTGCGTTTAGTTGGACCATCATTTATTTTTCAACAGGACAATGACCCCAAACACACTTCCGGGCTATGTAAGGGCTATTTGACCAAGCAAAAGAGTGATGGGGTGCTACGCCAGATAACCTGGCTTCCAGACAGCCCAATTGAGATGGTTTGGGGTGAGCTGGACCACAAAGTGAAGGCAAAAGGGCCAACAAGTGCTAGGTATCTAAGGGAACTCCTTCAAGATTGTTGGAAGACCATTTCCAGTGACTACCTCTTGAAGCTCATCAAGAGAATGCCAAAAGTGTGTGGAGCGCCCCGAGACACAGGGCCACGAGTTCTCGGTACCGGGCCTCTCTGGTTCGGTTCCGAGGCTGTCATGGTGGCTAGATCCGGTCCGCGACCCTGCTAAGGGGCGTCCAATAAAGGTGGTGCAGTCTGTCAGGGGTTCATGACGCCACCTGTGGTGTTCGGTCAGGGTGACCGACGCTGCTGTGGGGTCCGCTGGGGTGATGGAATGGCAGCTGGATGGTATACCTTCCCACAGGTGAAGTATGTCCCCAGGGCTTTCCAGTAAGGTAGATGGTAATGGTGTGAGGTGCAGTCAATGACGAGGACACAAGGTTGCAGTCTCTACCTCTTTACTGAAGACTTCAGGATCCTCAATCTAGAGCACGTTTAACAGGGCTATCAGAGACCGGCCGGTCTGATGGGCACATCCAGAGTTTCCTTCGCAGATGGAAATCGTTGCCTACCACTAGCGCCTGTGTGTTGTAGTCCTACCCTGCTGAGCATTTGGAATGGTCCTCAGAACTGCTGTTCTCGTTCGTTCGTTCTCTACAGCGCTCTCTCTCTTTAGTTCCAGATGTTACTAGTTTCTCGTCCCCCAGATATGTTATGGCTAGGACGCACCCGTATGACGGGAAGGCCTGGAGATCTTCCGGGACCCTAGAGACGCCCCTCTCCCACTGTTGCCCCCTATGTCTTCGTAGGAAATTTAAGGTAGACAGCCAACCTATAATTAACTGTCCTGCGGAGTTCGAAGTAAGGCATAGAGTCAGTTACTCCCGCGGTGTTCCGGCCACCGGCTACGCGCCTCAGTAGGATGTTGCCTCAGTCTCACGGCACGACTCCTACTGGTACTCCTTTGTGCTTGATCTCGTTTACACTGTTCCACAATATCCTTCCCTTCCTGTCTCTTCCTTAGGATACCGCCGCAAGGTAGTGCAGGCGCGGTTCCGTAACGTTCTGTTCTGTTCGCTAGGCACCTGCCAGGTTCCCACGCCTGACAGGGACCCCCCTGTGTCTTCTCCCTGCCACACCAAGTGCCACGGGATGTTGCCTGAATCCAACCCAGTCAGCTTCTGACTAACTTCCTTCCCGACCCCTAGTTTTACCAGTGTGAGGAGTGGGCCAATAAATAAAGCCTTTTTGCTTTTTGCTCCCCCTAGTGGCCGGAGTGTGACGTGTAATGTGTTCTGGTGATACCTGGTCAGGAGAACTCCTTAGTGCCATCAGATGTACCATCACTCCCCTTAGTGGCAGAGCGTCATACTGCAACGACCAGGTCTCTGGGACGCTGCATGTGCAAAGCAGTCATCAAAGCAAAAGGTGGCTACTTTGAAGAACCTAGAATATACTGTAAGACATATTTTCAGTTGTTTCACACTTTTTTGTTAAGTATATAACTCCACATGTGTTAATTCATAGTTTTGATGCCTTCAGTGTGAATTTACAATTTTCATAGTCATGAAAATACAGAAAAATCTTTAAATGAGAAGGTGTGTCCAAACTTTTGGTCTGCACTGTATATCACATGCTGACTAAACTCATCAGGCTTTTCTCAATTCAGTTCTAAAGAGTCTAGTCATCACGTGACCACAAGTAGTTAGATCACATATATACAATCACGTGTGGCTCGACTAGAAAATAGGATACCGGGGAATCACACGCTGTCATGATCTGGCAGTCTGTAGTCACATAGAGTGATCACAGAGTTTGGTCCTGAGTCCCGGATAACCAATTTAACGTTATTTAATATGCTCATCTGTCTGCAGATTCCAACTGTTTTCTTAAATAGAACAGCATGTGATTAATACTATTTAAAGGTTATCTGAGATTTTGCTTATTTTTCCTTGTTGGACTAAGAACTTACTGGAAGGTAGTTGCTAACTACCTGATTGTCTTGTCCGGCGCCGATTTCTGCCGACTCAGAGCACTCTCCTCTGCTGGTGGCAATTTTGCTGCTTCATTTGACCTCACATCAACAGAACAGCTCTAGCTCTTCTGGTCTGCTCTGTCGATGAGGGTCGCTGCCGATGATGTCATGCTGATTGACAGCCGGATCCCTGCAGTACAGTATCCTGGAACTTGCTGTCAATCAGTATGACATTGCCAGAGACACCCCGTCAACAAAGCAAAGGAGAAGAGAAACAGCTGCTCTGTTGACCTGATATCACCGAAAGCCACAGAATCTCCGTCAGTATCAGGGTGTGACCACTCAGAGGCTGCAGAAATCATTGCCGGGCAAACAGGCAGGTAGATAGCAACTACCTGCCTGTCATTTCTTACCCCATAGGGGAAAATAAGTAAATAAAGTCCTGAATAGCCCCTTTAATTAGTAAATCACATTTGTTTTGTCTAGGGAGGTAATCATTATAGTACATAAAAATTTTGTTACACTGACTAAAACCTGACCTAGGTGTCTGTGAGCATGTGACTCTCCGCTGCTGTGACCACTGTCATGCTATCTCGGGGTCACAGCAGCAGAGCTACTACTGCACCTGCTCACAGGCTCCTGTCTCAATATTCTAGGACTGGTTTCATTTAGTGTAACAAGACAGCAGCTATTTTAATGTGGCATAGTGGCTACCAATCTAGAAAAGACAAATGTGATTTACTCTAGCTAGGAATTATTTCATTCCATTTTCTTTATTTTTTTTTCTATTCCAGGAGAACCTCTTATAGTTACAACAATCACTCTTGTTGTTGAGCGTGGGTTACCTCTATGCCACTAAGGGACCAGGTGGGATCTAACAAAGTAGTTTGACCTTTAAGGTTAGTAATGTTAATATAAAATGTAGATGCAGACACGAGATTCTCAACGTAGTTTCTGAAGGTAGAAAAGCTTAATTGAAGATGTTTAGAATTGAGAACATCCAAGCCCCCAAACTCCAGAAGTGTGTGAGACAGATGTGCTAAGGACCACTCAATATCTCATCCATAACTCCTAGTAAGGACAAAGACAGGCAAGAGGAGGTGGAGGAAGCAGGGACAGCAGCTGTCTAGGTGTACAGAGTACTGTAACAAAGAAGTGGGAGGTGAAGCAGAGGAATGGGAGGTGTGAAGAAGGCAGTGACTTGCCAGTGGGAGAAGGTGTCAACCAGGAAAAGACAGAGAAAACAGAAGGGCAATGAGGGTCACAATAAGGCGTGACTGAGTGAGACTTCAAGAAGTTAAGAAACAGGAGGTGGGTGGAGATATAATGTCCAAGGAGGAGAGAGATAGAAAGACAGACAAACAAGACAGAGGATGTGAGCAGGATAGGTCATAGGGATTCGAAGAAGAGAAGCAAAGACCACCAAGGGAAGAAGACATGGCAGTCAATTCTTTCCAAAGGAAATTCAACATCAAGTTCTTGGCTGGTTATCTCGTCCATGTCAGCGCTTCGGTAAGTAAAGACAGTACTGATATATACTATTAATATTGAGATATGCAAATTGTCTCTTCAGAGAGGTAGAAGAGTAGAACTATAGTGCCACCTATAGGAAGTAGCAATCCTAAAAGTCAATGTCGAGCCTTGTCACAGGACTTAGGATAAAAGCCAAAACCAGGATCTCAATTTGCAGACACTGTGTTTCAGGGTACAGCCCCTTGTCAGTGCACAGTAGAGATCTGGTTTGAGTGTGTGAGAGGCGTCTGACCATGATTCAAGACATAAATATCCAAAAACACTTCACCGAAAAGATGACGTGACTATGAGGACACAAGGAAGATATATATCTTGGTACCGTGTTAGCCAGTAGATAGAAAAATATTTAGAATTGAGAGTCCTCAGTGGTTGATACCTTTTAATGGCTAACTGAATAGATGGTAACAAATTGCAAGCTTTCGAGACTACTCAGGTCCCTTCATCAGGCATAGCCTAAAAGAAATTCTGAAGAATCACATATTTATGCACATCACAGAAAAAAAAACCATGGATAAGACAGGTGACATGAGGCAGAATTACCATGAGTGATAAACAGTTAAGTCCATAAATATTGGACCAGTTCTAAGATAAGGAATGTTTTATTGTCCTCTGATTGGGGTCTGGTTCTGTTTTGATGACCCCTCATGGTCTGAGGGGCAAGTAAATATTTATGGACAGAACTGTTTATCACTCATGGTAATTCTGCCTCATGTCACCTGTGTTATTCAGGTTTTTTTTTCTGTGATGTGTTGTGCATAAATATGTGATTCTTCAGAATTTCTTTTAGTCTATGCCTGTTGAAGAGACCTGAGTCTCGAAAGCTTGCAATTTGTTACCATCTGTTCAGTTAGCCATTAAAAGGTATCAACCACTGAGGACTCTCAATTCTAAATACGGTATTTTTCTATGAGGACACAATAACTCGGAGGCTTCTGTGTTTTTCCCAAGGCTTGTACTTCCTTGGGAAATGAGCTCATTGTGAAGGCTAAAAAGACAAAAGAACTTGCAGACCTGTAGTAAACATTAGCTCTATTTAATCTTTAACATAGAGGATCGAAGAGTGCAGATGCAGAACTTTAGAACAAGGGTCCTTTTCATGACAAGCGTTTCATTTCTAGTCGGGATATAGTCAGTGTAGAAGGATAAAGGTGGGTAAATATATTACCCAGAGATGGGTAGACGTTTCACCAGTGAGAACAGTTGGTGAGACATCTGACAACCTTAACCCCTTCGTGACATGCGCCGTACTAGTACTGCGCTGCCGGCACTGCATTAGTGCCAGCAGCAGTACTAGTACGGCGCACCGATCACCGCGGTCTTGCGCTGAGCGCCGCGGTGATCGGGTGCGGGTGTCAGCTGTATATGACAGCTGACACCCCGCAGCAATGCCCACGATTGGCGCTATCGCCGATCGCGGGCATTTAACCCCTCTGATGCCGCTGTCAGTAGTGACAGCGGCATAGAGGGGGATCGCGCAGGGACGGGGGCTCCCTGCGCTCTCCCACCGGAGCAACGCAATGAGATCGCGTTGCTCCGGTGACCCGGAAGGAGTCCCCGGATCCAAGATGGCCGCCGGACTCCTTCTGGGTCATGAAGTGACCTGGCTAGCCGGCGCCTGCTAAGAGCAGGCGCTGGAAGCCAGCTAAACTGCATGTCAGATCGTTGATCTGACAGTGTGCTATGCACAGTGTCAGATCAACGATCTGATCTAATACAGAGATGTCCCACCCTGGGACAATGTTAGAAAGTAAAAAAAAAAAAATAGAATGTGTAAAAAAAAATAAAAAAAAATCCCCAAATTTAAAAAAAAAACATTTCCCAATAAATCCATTTATTTATGTAAAAAAAAAAAAAAACAATAAATGTACACATATTTGGTATCGCCGCGTCCGTAACGACCCGCTCTATAAAACTATCCCACTAGTTAACCCCTTCAGAGAACAGAACACCGCAAAAAAAAAAAAAAAACAAGGCAAAAAACATTGCTTTATTATCATACAGGCGAACAAAAAGTGGAATAACACGCGATATAAATAACCATGGTACCGCTGAAAACGTCATCTTGTCCCGCAAAAAAAAAGCCGCCATACAGCATCATCAGCAGAAAAATAAAAAAGTTATAGCTCTCAGAATAATGCGATGCAAAAACAATTATTTTTTTATATAAAATAGTTTTTATTGTGTAAAAGCGCCAAAACATAAAAAAATTACATAAATGAGGTATCGCTGTAATCGTACTGACCCGAAGAATAAAACTGCTTTATCCATTTTACCACACGTGGAACGGTATAAACGCCCCCCCTAAAAGAAATTCAGGAATTGCTGGTTTTTGTTCATTCCGCCTCCCAAAAATCGGAATAAAAAGCGATCAAAAAATGTCATCTGCCCGAAAATGTTACCAATAAAAACGTCAACTCGTCCCGCAAAAAACAAGACCTCATATGACTCTGTGGGCCAAAATATGGATAAATTATAGCTCTCAAAATGTGGTGATGCAAAAACTATTTTTTGCAATAAAAAGCGTCTTTTAGTGTGTGACAGCTGCCAATCATAAAAATCCGCCAAAAAACGCTATAAAAGTAAATCAAACCCCCCTTCATCACCCCCTTAGTTAGGGAAAAATAATAAAATGTAAAAAAATGTATTTATTTCCATTTTCCCATTAGTGCTAGGGTTAGGGCTAGGGTTAGGGTTAGGGCTAGGGCTAGGGTTAGGGCAAGGGTTAGGGCTAGGGTTAGGGCTAGGGTTGGGGTTAGGGTTTCAGTTATAATTGGGGGTTTCCACTGTTTAGGCACATCAGGGGCTCTCCAAACGCGACATGGCGTCCGATCTCAATTCCAGCCAATTCTGCTTTGAAAAAGTAAAACAGTGCTCCTTCCCTTCCGAGCTCTCCTGTGTGCCCAAACAGTGGTTCCCCCCAACATATGGGGTATCAGCGTTCTCAGGACAAGTTGGACAACAACTTTTGGGGTCCAATTTGTCCTGTTACCCTTGGGAAAATAAAAACATAGGGGATAAAATATCATTTTCGTGGAAAAAAAAATATTTTTTATTTTCACGGCTCTGCGTTATAAACTGTAGTGAAACACTTGTTGGTTCAAAGCTCTCACAACACATCTAGATAAGTTCCTTGGGAGGTCTAGTTTCCAATATGGGGTCACTTGTGGGGGGTTTCTACTGTTTAGGTACATCAGGGGCTCTGCAAATGCAACATGACGCCTGCAGACCAATCCATCTAAGTCTGCATTTCAAATGGCGCTCCTTCCCTTCCGAGCTCTGCCGTGCACCCAAACAGTGGTTCCCCCCAACATATGGGGTATCAGCGTTCTCAGGACAAGTTGGACAACAACTTTTGGGGTCCAATTTGTCCTGTTACCCTTGGGAAAATAAAAACATAGGGGATAAAATATCATTTTCGTGGAAAAAAAAATATTTTTTATTTTCACGGCTCTGCATTATAAACTGTAGTGAAACACTTGTTGGTTCAAAGCTCTCACAACACATCTAGATAAGTTCCTTGGGGGGTCTAGTTTCCAATATGGGGTCACTTGTGGTGGGTTTCTACTGTTTAGGTACATCAGGGGCTCTGCAAATGCAACATGACACCTGCAGTCCATTCCATCTAAGTCTGCATTTCAAACGGTGCTCCTTCCCTTCCGAGCTCTGCCATGCACTCAAACGGTGGTTTCCCCCCCACATGTGGGGTATCAGCCTACTCAGGACAAATTGGACAATAACATTTGTGGTCCAATTTCTCCTGTTACCCTTGGGAAAAAAAAATTGCGGGCTAAAACATCATTTTGTGGAAAGAAAAAATGATTTTTTAATTTTCACAATGCTACATTCTAAACTTTAGTGAAACAATTGGGGGTTAAAAGTGCTCACCACACATCTAGATAAGTTCCTTAGGGGGTCTTCTTTCCAAAATGGGGTCACTTGTGGGGGGTTTCCACTGTTAAGGCACGTCAGGGGCTCTCCAAATGCGACATGGCGTCCGATCTCAATTCCAGCCAATTTTGCATTGAAAAGTCAAATGGCACTCCTTCCCTTCCGAGCTCTGCCATGCGCTCAAACAGTGGTTTATCCCCATATATGAAGTATCGACGTACTCAGGACAAATTGCACAACAACTTTTGGGGTCCAATTTATCCTTTTTACCCTTGGGAAAATAAAAAATTTGGGGCAAAAAGATCATTTTTTGTGAAAATTAATATAAATTTTTTTTTACGGCTCTACATTATAAACTTCTGTGAAGCACTTGGAGGTTCAAAGTGCTCACCACACATCTAGATTAGTTCCTTAGGGGGTCTACTTTCCAAAATGGTGTCACTTGTGGGGGTTTCCATTGTTTAGGCACATCAGGGGCTCTCCAATCGTGACATGGGCTCCGATCTCAATTCCAGCAAATCTTGCATTGAAAAGTCAAATGGCGCTCCTTCCCTTCCGAGCTCTGCCATGTGCCCAAACAGTGGTTTACCCCCACATATGGGGTATCGGCGTACTCAGGACAAATTGTACAACGACTTTTGTGGTCCAATTTCTCCTGTTACCCTTGGTAAAATGAAACAAATTGGACCTGAAGTAAAAATTTTGTGAAAAAAAAGTTAAATGTTCAATTTTTTTAAACATTCAAAGAATTCCTGTGAAGCACATGAAGGGTTAATAAACTTTTTGAATGTGGTTTTGAGTACCTTGAGGGGTGCAGTTTTTAGAATGGTGTCACTTTTGGGCATTTTCTGTCATATAGACCCCTCAAAGTCACTTCAAGTGTGAGGTGGTCCGTAAAAAAATGGTTTTGCAAATTTTGTTGCAAAAATGAGAAATCGCTGGTCAACTTTTAACCCTTATAACGTCCTAACAAAAAAAAATTATGTTTCCAAAATTGTGCTGATGTAAACTAGACATGTGGGAAATGTTGTTTATTAACTATATTATGTGATATAACTCTCTAATTTAAGGGCATAAATACTAAGAGTTTGAAAATTGCTAAATTTTCATAATTTCCGACAAATTTTTGTTTTTTTCACAAATAAATGCAAGTCATATCGAAGAAGTTTTACCACTATCATGAAGTACAATATGTCACGAGAAAACAGTGTCAGAATCACCAGGATCCGTTGAAGCGTTTCAGAGTTATGACCTAATAAAGTGACAGTGGTCAGAATTGTAAAAATTGGCCCTGTCACTTAGGTGAAAACAGGCTTTGGGGTGAAGGGGTTAAACTTCTGAGGGAACACAGGTATCACAGAACCAACTTTACAGATTATGGGAGAATTGATGAATCTTTGGTACGTCAGGTGATGATTAGTGACATCATCAAACTGGTAAAGGGACATCACTTAACGTGAGTCTCAAAGCTCCAGATGGAAACCACCGTTGTTCCTATTTACAGGCAATGCATGGCCCTAAAAGCCATAGGAGAGCTACATATGCCAGCACTGTTATGTCAGACAATAGCCAAGAACCTATAGGAGAGATCATCGCAAATATGGTCTTATCCAAGAAATAAAGTAAGCTTTACACTCAAATTAAACTCACCTGTTCAGTCTGTCAAAGACACATATAATGTAGAAAACCAGCTGCAGCGGATCCACGAGTCAGCAAGTGACCATCAGGCATCAGACTGTAAAGGGAGTTAGTGAACAATATTCAGCGCTGCCGACAGAATGGAGACGTATATCCCAGTATGGTAAAGTGAGGTGGTGGTTTATTTCTACACGTTTCGAAGTATATAACTTCTTCTTCAGGAAAAACCACATGTATGATGAGACAGGAGGAGTATCATAAAACCCTGCTGTTGTCTTCGCTCAGAAACGACCAACCATGAACTTCAATATTCTTTAAAACATTCAAGATGCGGCTCTTAAACCCGTGGCCGACCGACCCATCCTCATTTAAGTCAATCAACCACAAGTTTCAGAACCGCATCTTGAACACCCCAAAAAATACCAAAGTTCAAAATCGGTCTCCCCAGACCGAAGACAACAGCAGGGTTAAATAGGTTAATGCTTTGAATGTGGGTGCCAAAAAACTGAACCACATGACATGACAACATGTGGTACCGGACTGAAACCTGCCATTCTGTCGACATCGCGGAATATTGTCCACTAACTCCCTTTACAGTCTGATGTCAGACACTAGGTAATTCCTCAGAAGATTGAAGCACAGCCAGATTCTGACTCATATCGTGCTTACTGTCACACATTGCTGAAAAAGCCCAGTATGTAACGTATTCAAACATTTTATTACAATCATGTGCACGGTAGTGATCTAGTAGGTTACACCGTCTATGCATAAACGACTAGATTAAGGGCCCATTTACACTGGCCAATGGCGGCCATTAACTAATCACTGACTGGCTGCATAGAAGTGTATCGTCAGTCATTTAGTAGCCTGATTAGACAGGCAAGCAGCGCTGCACACACAACGATCAGTAATGGATCTTTCTGTGCACATAGGCTGTCATTGTTCTCGGCAGCACAAGTACTGTTTACACAGGATTATGTGCTGTGATTTTTAGACCTGCCAAAAGATCTTTTCACCTGATGAATGAGCATTTTAATCTTTCAGTGGGATACGCTGCACAATTATCGGGAAGTAAGCGTTCCTAGGATCTGTTGAACCTGATAATTGTGCAGTATAAATGCAGCTTTAGATAAAGTATATATTTTAAATCAACTTCTCTTGATTAGTATCTTCATATTTAAAGACATTTAAGGCTTATTCTTACGTCTATGCACATCAGTTCGAGATCGGACCGCTAATGCACGGACTGCCTGTGGGTCTCCCGACCTGAGCATTATGACTTCTCGGATTTGTATGAGGCTGTCCCATTCGGGTCAGGAGAGTTGTGGCAGGTCTGAGCATTGTGGTCCGATCTCGGAGCGATTTGCACTGATGTCTGAATAAGCTCTTAGGCCGGTGTCCCACTTTCAACTGCAATGCGAGAAACTCGCCCCTCAATACCCGGCACTGCCGCCGTTGGTTCGGACCGGAGCGTTAAACTGCATAGAAATACATGCAACTGCACACTCTAGTCCCGAGTGCCGGTGGCGGTGCCGAATTTTGAGGTGCGAGTTTCTCGCATTGCAGTTGCAAGTGGGACACTGGCCTTACACTGATTATAACCCATTTAGATGAGTTGATTTATGCCCATTATGTTTGCTGACTGACTGTTTACATTTTGGAGGGCGGTTGTTTTTTGGCCCATTCTCGCGCTCCAACACAACTGTACGGTAAAGAACGAGTGATAATACAATGGTTGCCTTTGTGTGATTCAGACCAGCATGGCAGGTGTTAACAGATGTCAGGTATCTGTCAAAAAGTTATTCTGCCATGTAGGAATTTTCTAGGTATTTCGTGTGGGAGTTAGAAAGTCATTAATGCCTAATGACACACTTGCGTCCCATCTATGGAAGTCCAAACTAGGCCACAGATCATGGCAGTGATATTAACCCTAATGTAACTGTACATCACAATCAGCTTGTGTGTGCATGGAACCCAATGTATACTTAGCAGATGCCATCTGAGTAATCCAGATATATAAATACTGCTGCCATACACTGCCAAAAGCATCTACATAGTACAACTTCCCAGCAACCCAACACAAGTTTCACCCTGTTCACCAGTACTGGACCCCAACAATCTGATATTGATCTATTCTATGAGTAGGTACACATTAGGCTAACATTGACCAATATAGGCAGGTTCAGCCAAGATGTGTATAGGTGCCCTGGATAGATGATTGAAGTGGAAATTAAGGATCCGATTTTGGTCTGCGGATCATTTTGTTTTGTCTGAGATAGGTTGTGTCTGGCAGAGGGTCTTTAATAGAAAACAGAGCAGCAATTGGCAGAGCTTGTCATTGTATGGGAGAGACGGCTGAGGTCACTGCTGATCCGCTGAACCATTGTTTGGCTGACAGACATTTAAAGGGACTCTGTCACCTGAATTTGGAGGGAACAATTTTCAGCCATAGAGGCGGGGTTTTTGGGTGTTTGATTCCGGCGCAGGCGTGTACTATGGAGGACAGAGAATGAACTTCAATCCAATATTGCAGCCAGCATGCAGCCAGCAGGTAAGGAAAGGGTGAATCAAACACCCGAAAACCCCGCCCCTATGGCTGAAAATTGTTCCCTCCAAATTCAGGTGACAGAGTCCCTTTAAGGGGTATGGGGGATTAGCCATGAATGACAATCACCATGGATGTAACAATGACCATGGATGTATTGGGCAACTTAAGGCAGATGTGTCACCAGATCTCACAAAGCACACCTGATATGTTATTAAATAGCTCTTTAGACCTGATGAGGCTGGTTTACTTACATATCAGTATAGAATATTCAAATGATGTACATCAGCCTCATCATGTCTAAGAAATCTAATTAATAATGTACACATATTGTACTATAGAATCTGGTGACATATACGCTTTGCCGCTGTTATATCTACTATATAATTGTCTAAGGGTCACTTCCGTCTTTCTGTCTGTCTGTCCTTCTGTCTGTCACGGATATTCATTGGTCGCGGCCTCTGTCTGTCATGGAATCCAAATCGCTGATTGGTCTCGCCAGCTGCCTGTCATGGCTGCCGCGACCAATCAGCGACGGCCACAGTCCGATTAGTCCCTCCCTACTCCCCTGCACTCAGCGCCCGCTCCATACTCCCCGCAGTCACCGCTCACACAGGGTTAATGCCAGCAGTAACAGACTGCGTTATGCCGCGGGTAACTCACTCCTTTACCGCCGCTATTACCCCTGTGTGACAAAGTTTTTACTATTGATGTTGCCTATGCAGCGTCAATAGTAAAAAGATCTAATGTTAAAAATAATTTAAAAAATAAAAAATCATCATATACTCACCCTCCGGCGCCTTTCCCGCTCCTCGCTCCTCCGGTGCTAAAGATGATATGCGACAAGGACATTCCATGACGTCATGGTCACGTGACCGCGACATCATCACAGGTCCTGCGCGCCTGCGCGAGAAGGACCTGCCATGATGTCACGGTCATGTGTACTACGTGGCTGGGCAATATACTACGTGACTGGGCAATATACTACGTGGGTTGTGCAATATACTACGTGACTGGGCAATATACTACGTGACTGCGCAATATACTATTTGGGCTGTGCAATATACTACTTGGCTGGGCAATATAGTACGTGGCTGGGCAATATACTAAGTGGCTGGGCAATATAGTACGTGGCTGGGCAATATACTACGTGGACTGCTCAATATACTACGTGACTGGGCAATATACTACGTGGGCTGTGCAATATACTACGTGGCTGTGCAATATACTACGTGACTGGGCAATATACTACGTCGCTGGGCAAGATACTACGTCGCTGGGCAATATACTACGTGACTGGGCAATAAATTACGTGGACATGCATATTCTAGAATATCCGATGCTTTAGAATCGGGCCACCATCTAGTTAATGCATAATAGTTTAAAGTAGACAAAAGCTTTTTTGGGATATTATTGCATCACTGCCTGCTAGGACTTGAATGTGTTATTTCTCTAGATAAGGTTTTCTTATCATGTAAATTCCCCGTCTCGTTATCTATGTTACCTTCCTCAGAAATAACTTATCAGATATCAGATATTTTTAGGGCATCATGTCTCGACAAATAGAGTATGTGTTTCAGTAGAGAGAGGGGTATAAGCTTCTTCCAGACAGTGGCTTATCATCTTCAGGAACAAGACATTGGATGGGTTGAAATCTAATATGCACACTGCTTCATTCCTCTACTTCTGCCACTTCATGGGTATGAGGGCACCCTCATACACAATACATATTCCCCTTGTCTTGCCCAAAATGATAGGTTCAGTTAACTTTTATTGCATAAATATGGGCAGCCAAACTCATCGATGGCAAAGCCATAGACTGGAGGCCACAGATGGGAGAATTCTGATTCTGAAACTTTTTTATTTCCATGATCTCATGAGGAACAAAAGGTTGGACAGGTAAAATTTTGACCAGTTTGATCCACATATTGCTCAATGTTTAGGGGCCTTTAATTAACATTCTCAAGTCTATCGCCACCATTAAGTCTATGGCCACCTTGATTGAGTAGAACCTCCAACCTACTGACTTGAGTCATTGTGGTATCCAGACTGTCTGGAAAAGACTTATATATGTGAGGATTGAGTTTCAAGAAAAGCATCAGTGAAAACATTTAAAGACCCCTGGTTTAGAATAATAGGTGCTTTCTCACAAATGAAGCCCACTTAACGATATGGCCAGATGAACAACCCATGTCTAGAGGATACTGAACACTCACTGTAGTAACATTCAATCCTGGGATGAGGAATCCAGAATAGAAGACAATGAGTTACACAACGATGATTCCTATCTCCAAGGTGCAAGTATTACAGTGAGAGACGGTGAACCAGTTATACCAGAGCAAATGCAAATATGTTATACATACTGTTTATACATAACATGGGTGTCAGTATTGATAACAATGAATGTATATATGTATATAATGTATACACACTGCATCACACATGCAACATGCTGTATATGGTTTAGCAGTGGTACTGTATTTACCACTGAAGAATCATCTGGGTGGTGACAATATCAGGACGAGTTACACTGTCAGGACTCCAATTCCACTTCTCTTAGCCTGATTGAGATTTCCCAAATGTCACTACGATGGCCCCTGCCAAGCTTGTGCATACGCTGTTGACTTGTAGATCCTGCCTCAGGTATACTGTGTGTATGCACTGAGACTGTCATTCCCAGCTTGTTGTATATTTTTCCCATCGTAGCGTTACAAAAGCCCCTAGGTCTTATTTGGATAAAGTGCTAGCGTAGCAGTCTGTATCTTTGCCCCAGGTGAATGTAAGCAAGCATGTGTTTATATACTTACTCCAAGCAAAAATTCATAAATTGTGATAGTGATGTGGCAAATTCAATAAATACATTAAATTTGTTATGTTTCATGTGAAAAAAATGATAAAAAAGCAATCCAACGAAATTTTTCTCCATTCTCCCCACCTGATTGTCACACTCTGCATTTATTTTATGTAAAATGTACAGTTGCCTGAATTGAGTCTCGTTTTCCTCCCCATAATATATCAGTAGTACAGTATAAAAGCTGCAAGAGCAAGTAAAATCCCTGCTTGTTGTGCTTTATTATATTCCAACAAAGAAGCTGTCTAATCATCATCAGTATCTGTGATAGGAGTTTCTGCCCTAACTTTTTCCATGGAGAACTTTAGTGGTACAGTCCATGCAGTTTCATCATACTGGCAGTTCTTGGGACGGAGATGGTGACCCCCTTTAAACTACAGAAAGTTATATTATTTCCTGGGGTTCCCCATGAAATCACAAGATATAACTGAGGAGAAGGAAGACATCATTTTCAGATTGAAAGGAACAACTTAATAAGGCAATAATAGTTGAATTATATTTATTAAAGGACTAGTGACTGAAGGAACTGAAAAACATACGACTTCTAATTTAGTCATTGTATAGTGGAAAATTCTGCATCTTTCTTATATACTATATACATTTTGTATTTCAATTCCTTACCAATTTCAGAATCTCTTTTTGCTCTCTGAATGGAGATATTATTTTATTACATTATTACTCGAGACCCCTTCCTCACCATTTGCACTCTCATTGATCTGATGGTTTTACCAGTCTATGCAAACTTCAGTGAATGGCTCAAGCAATAGATTTATAGGGAGAAATATATTTATATACTGTACAAGCAGCTTTAGAAATTGGACCTAGTGTGCACATTTGACTTTACACAATGATGTACTTCCCTGTAGCTACTCATTACTGTACAGATACGTCATTATTAAATTTGTATTAATGAAAATGGAAAATGCTGACCTGAATGATGTCACATGAATGAGCAGCGGCTGCAGAGATGAGCAGTGTGACTTGTATGAGCCAGAGGCTTTTCTGAATATACATGAGGAGGCAAAGAAAATGACACTTCACTGTGCATTATTTCATTTCTGGAGAGTCAGAACAGGATGAAACGTCATATATTACACATGGCACACAAGTGCCGCCTTCATAGTGACCGGCTTCTGTGTGCCACATAAGAGGACACCAGTCTATATAAATGAACCCTTATAGATGGTTCTGTGTCAGACGCCACATAGGAAGCAAATTCTAATTATCTGGTGTAAAAAAAAATTATAGATTACTGTTATTAACATCTCTTTTTCTTTTTTTTCCAGAAACAATGTCGGGACACAGAGTAAGTTATCACCTCAATAGTTTTCTCATTAGATACATCCATGTAATCATTTTCCAGGTCTGGATCTTTTCATATCTCAGTAATGCCTCAATCAGACTCCATATAACCTCCCTATATCTCCTCCTATTACTCCATATAACCCCCCTATATCTCCTCCAATTACTCCATATAACCTCCCTATATCTCCTCCTATTACTCCATATAACCTCCCTATATCTCCTCCTATTACTCCATATAACCTCCCTATATCTCCTCCTATTACTCCATATAACCTCCCTATATCTCCCCCTATTACTCCATATAACCTCCCTATATCTCCTCCTATTACTCCATATAACCCCCTATATCTACTCCTATTACTCCATATAACCTCCCTATATCTCCTCCTATTACTCCATATAACCTCCCTATATCTCCTCCTATTACTCCATATAACCTCCCTATATCTCCTCCTATTACTCCATATAACCTCCCTATATCTCCTCCTATTACTCCATATAACCTCCCTATATCTCCTCCTATTACTCCATATAACCTTCCTATATCTCCTCCTATTACTCCATATAACCTCCCTATATCTCCTCCTATTACTCCATATAACCTCCCTATATCTCCTCCTATTACTCCATATAACCTCCCTATATCTCCTCCTATTACTCCATATAACCTCCCTATATCTCCTCCTGTTACTCCATATAACCTCCCTATATCTCCTCCTATTACTCCATATAACCTCCCTATATCTCCTCCTATTACTCCATATAACCTCCCTATATCTCCTCCTATTACTCCATATAACCTCCCTATATCTCCTCCTATTACTCCATATAACCTCCCTATATCTCCTCCTATTACTCCATATAACCTCCCTATATCTCCTCCTATTACTCCATATAACCTCCCTATATCTCCTCCTATTACTCCATATAACCTCCCTATATCTCCTCCTATTACTCCATATAACCCCCCTATATCTCCTCCTATTACTCCATATAACCTCCCTATATCTCCTCCTATTACTCCATATAACCTCCCTATATCTCCTCCTATTACTCCATATAACCTCCCTATATCTCCTCCTATTACTCCATATAACCTCCCTATATCTCCTCCTATTACTCCATATAACCCCCCTATATCTCCTCCTATTACTCCATATAACCTCCCTTATATCTCCTCCTATTACTCCATATAACCTCCCTATATCTCCTCCTATTACTCCATATAACCTCCCTATATCTCCTCCTATTACTCCATATAACCTCCCTATATCTCCTCCTATTACTCCATATAACCTCCCTATATCTCCTCCTATTACTCCATATAACCTCCCTATATCTCCTCCTATTACTCCATATAACCCCCCTATATCTCCTCCTATTACTCCATATAACCTCCCTATATCTCCTCCTATTACTCCATATAACCTCCCTATATCTCCTCCTATTACTCCATATAACCTCCCTATATCTCCTCCTATTACTCCATATAACCTCCCTATATCTCCTCCTATTACTCCATATAACCTCCCTATATCTCCTCCTATTACTCCATATAACCTCCCTATATCTCCTCCTATTACTCCATATAACCTCCCTATATCTCCTCCTATTACTCCATATAACCCCCCTATATCTCCTCCTATTACTCCATATAACCTCCCTATATCTCCTCCTATTACTCCATATAACCCCCCTATATCTCCTCCTATTACTCCATATATCCTCCCTATATCTCCTCCTATTACTCCATATAACCTCCCTATATCTCCTCCTATTACTCCATATAA
Source organism: Ranitomeya imitator (assembly GCF_032444005.1). Taxonomy (NCBI): domain Eukaryota; kingdom Metazoa; phylum Chordata; class Amphibia; order Anura; family Dendrobatidae; genus Ranitomeya; species Ranitomeya imitator. Next base: position 492,013,872 of record NC_091283.1, on the reverse strand, counting down.
CCTCCCTATATCTCCTCCTATTACTCCATATAACCTCCCTATATCTCCTCCTATTACTCCATATAACCTCCCTATATCTCCTCCTATTACTCCATATAACCTCCCTATATCTCCTCCTATTACTCCATATAACCTCCCCTATATCTCCTCCTATTACTCCATATAACCTCCCTATATCTCCTCCTATTACTCCATATAACCTCCCTATATCTCCTCCTATTACTCCATATAACCTCCCTATATCTCCTCCTATTACTCCATATAACCTCCCCTATATCTCCTCCTATTACTCCATATAACCTCCCTATATCTCCTCCTATTACTCCATATAACCTCCCTATATCTCCTCCTATTACTCCATATAACCTCCCTATATCTCCTCCTATTACTCCATATAACCCCCCTATATCTCCTCCTATTACTCCATATAACCTCCCCTATATCTCCTCCTATTACTCCATATAACCTCCCCTATATCTCCTCCTATTACTCCATATAACCTCCCTATATCTCCTCCTGTTACTCCATATAACCTTCCCTATATCTCCTCCAATTACTCCATATAACCTCACTATATCTCCCCCTATTACTCCATATAACCTCCCTATATCTCCTCCTATTACTCCATATAACCTCCCTATATCTCCTCCTATTACTCCATATAACCTCCCTATATCTCCTCCTCTTACTCCATATAACCTCCCTATATCTCATCCTATTGCTCCATATAACCTCCCCTATATCTCCCCCTATTACTCCATATAATCTCCCTATATCTCCTCCTATTACTCCATATAACCTCCCTATATCTGCTCCTATTACTCCATATAACCCCTATATCTCCTCCTATTACTCCATATAACCTCCCTATATCTCCTCCTATTACTCCATATAACCTCCCTATTATCTCCTCCCTATATCTCCTCCTATTACTCCATATAACCTCCCTATATCTCCTCCTATTACTCCATATAACCTCCCTATATCTCCTCCTATTACTCCATATAACCTCCCTATATCTCCTCCTATTACTCCATATAACCTGTTGTGAATTCTGTTATCGAACTCCCTCCTGTGGTCATGAATGGTACTTCGGCGAGTTCTGTCCATGGACTCCCTCTGGTGGCTGTGAGTGGAGCTGCTGCTTCTGAGGTTCCTTCCACAGGTGACGTAGTTTATTCTTTGGCTGGCTGCTCTATTTAACTCCACTCAGATAATTACTCCATGCCAGCTGTCAATGTTCTTGTACTGGTTCAGTTCGCTCTTGGATCTTTCTGGTGACCTGTCTACTCCAGCAGAAGCTAAGTCCCTGCTAGTTAATTATTTGTTCTTTGTTTCCTTGTCCAGCTTGCTATTATGATTTTGCCTTGCTAGCTGGAAGCTCTGGGATGCAGAGTGGATAAAGAGTGGTCTTTTTGCACACTCTGCGTGTTCTTTTTGTAGTTTTTTGTGCTGACCGCAAAGTTACCTTTCCTATTCTCAGTCTGTTTAGTAAGTCTGGCCTCCCTTTGCTGAAACCTGTTTCATTTCTGTGTTTGTGACTTTCATCTTTACTCACAGTCAATATATGTGGGGGGCTGCCTTTTCCTTTGGGGAATTTCTCTGAGGCAAGGTAGGCTTTATTTTTCTATCTCTAGGGCTAGTTAGCTCTTAGGCTGTGAAGAGGCGTCTAGGCAGAGTTAGGTACGCTCCACGGCTATTTCTAGTTGTGTGATAGGATTATGGGTTGCGGTCAGCAGAGCTCCCACTTCCCAGAGCTTGTCCTGTGTGAGTTTAACCATCAGGTCGTTCCGGGTGCTCCTAACCACCAGGTCCATAACAGTACAGCTGGCCCAAAGTATTAATGCATCTCAATAGAGAGATAAGAGAAGTTCTGAGACCATTTTTTTTCTCTGCAGTGTGTTTTGTCTTTCTTTTCCCCTTAACCTCTGGGTGGTTCAGGACACAGGTGTAGATATGGACATTCAAGGTCTGTCCTCTTGTGTGGATCATCTCACTGCAAGGGTACAAAACATTCAAGATTTTGTGGTTCAGAATCCGATGTTAGAGCCTAGAATTCCAATTCCTGATTTGTTTTCTGGGGATAGAAAAAATTTCAAAAATAATTGTAAACTGTTTCTAGCTTTGAAATCCCGCTCCTCTGGTGACCCCGTTCAACAAGTAAAAATCATTATTTCTTTGTTGCGTGGTGACCCTCAAGACTGGGCATTTTCCCTTGCGCCAGGAGATCCTGCATTGCGTGATGTAGATGCGTTTTTTCTGGCGCTTGGATTGCTTTATGATGAACCAAATTCAGTGGATCAGGCAGAGAAAATCTTGCTGGCTTTGTGTCAGGGTCAGGATGAAGCGGAGGTGTATTGTCAGAAGTTTAGAAAGTGGTCTGTGCTTACTCAGTGGAATGAGTGTGCCCTGGCGGCAATTTTCAGAAAGGGTCTTTCTGAAGCCCTTAAGGATGTCATGGTGGGATTTCCCACGCCTGCTGGTCTGAATGAGTCTATGTCCTTGGCCATTCAGATCGATCGGCGCTTGCGTGAGCGCAAGACTGTGCACCATTTGGCGGTATTCTCTGAGCATAGGCCTGAGCCTATGCAATGTGATAGGACTTTGACCAGAGCTGAACGGCAAGAACACAGACGTCGGAATGGGCTGTGTTTTTACTGTGGTGATTCCACTCATGCTATCTCCGATTGTCCTAAGCGCACTAAGCTGTTCGCTAAGTCTGCCACCATTGGTACGGTACAGTCTAAATTTCTTTTGTCCGTTAGTTTGATTTGCTCTTTGTCGTCCTATTCTGTTATGGCATTTGTGGTTTCAGGCGCTGCCATGAATTTGCGCTGTGGTTTTTTCTTGGAGCCCTTGCAGTATCCTATTCCATTGAGAGGAATTGATGCTACGCCTTTGGCCAAGATGTGCATGGCTCCTGCACATCAGGAGGATATTCGCTTTTTGGTGTTGCATAATCTGCATGATGTGGTCGTTTTGGGGTTGCCATGGCTACAGGTCCATAATCCAGTATTGGATTGGAAATCTATGTCTGTGTCCGGCTGGGGTTGTCAGGGGGTACATGGTGATGTTCCATTGCTGTCAATTTCGCCTTCCACTCCTTCTGAAGTCCCTGAGTTTTTGTCAGATTACCAGGATGTATTTGATGAGCCCAAATCCAGTGCCCTACCTCCTCATAGGGATTGTGATTGTGCTATTAATTTGATTCCTGGTAGTAAGTTTCCTAAGGGCCGACTGTTTAATTTATCTGTGCCAGAGTACGCCGCTATGCGAAGTTATATAAAGGAATCCTTGGAGAAAGGTCATATTCGCCCGTCGTCATCACCGTTGGAAGCAGGGTTCTTTTTTGTGGCCAAGAAGGATGGTTTTTTGAGACCTTGTATTGATTACCGCCTTCTTAATAAGATCACAGTCAAATTTCAGTACCCTTTGCCGCTGCTGTCTGATTTGTTTGCTCGGATTAAGGGGGCTAGTTGGTTCACCAAGATAGATCTTCGAGGGGCGTATAATCTTGTGCGAATTAAACAGGGCGATGAATGGAAAACAACATTTAATACGCCCGAGGGCCATTTTGGCTTTCTAATGCTCCATCTGTGTTTCAGTCCTTTATGCATGACATCTTCCGAAAGTACCTGGATAGATTCATGATTGTATATTTGGATGATATTTTGGTCTTTTCGGATGATTGGGAGTCTCATGTGAAGCAGTTCAGAATGGTGTTCCAGGTCCTTCGTGCGAATTCCTTGTTTGTGAAGGGGTAAAAATGTCTCTTTGGAGTTCAGAAGGTTTCATTTTTGGGTTTCATTTTTTCCCCTTCTACTATCGAGATGGACCCTGTTAAAGTTCAGGCCATTTATGATTGGACTCAGCCGACATCTGTGAAGAGCCTGCAGAAGTTCCTGGGCTTTGCTAATTTTTACCGTCGCTTCATCGCTAATTTTTCTAGTGTTGCTAAACCGTTGACTGATTTGACAAAGAAAGGTGCTGATGTGGTCAATTGGTCCTGTGCGGCTGTAGAGGCTTTTCAGGAGTTGAAGCGTCGTTTTCGTCTGCCCCTGTGTTGTGTCAGCCAGATGTTTCGCTCCCGTTTCAGGTCGAGGTTGATGCTTCAGAGATTGGAGCAGGGGCGGTTTTGTCGCAAAGAAGTTCTGATGGCTCGGTGATGAAACCATGTGCCTTCTTTTCTAGAAAATTCTCGCCTGCTGAGCGCAATTATGATGTTGGCAATCGAGAGTTGTTGGCCATGAAGTGGGCATTCGAGGAGTGGCGACATTGGCTTGAAGGAGCCAAGCATCGCGTGGTGGTCTTGACGGATCACAAGAATTTGACTTATCTCGAGTCTGCCAAACGGTTGAATCCTAGACAGGCTCGATGGTCTCTGTTTTTCTCCCGTTTTGATTTTGTGGTTTCGTACCTTCTGGGCTCTAAGAATGTGAAGGCTGATGCCCTGTCAAGGAGTTTTGTGCCTGACTCTCCGGGTGTTCCTGAGCCGGCGGGTATTCTCAAAGAGGGGGTAATTTTGTCTGCCATCTCCCCTGATTTGCGGCGGGTGCTGCAGAAGTTTCAGGCTGATAGACCTGACCGTTGTCCAGCGGAGAAACTGTTTGTCCCTGATAGATGGACTAGTAGAGTTATCTCTGAGGTTCATTGTTCGGTGTTGGCTGGTCATCCTGGAATCTTTGGTACCAGAGATTTGGTGGCTAGATCCTTTTGGTGGCCTTCTTTGTCACGGGATGTGCGTTCTTTTGTGCAGTCCTGGGGGACTTGTGCTCGGGCTAAACCCTGCTGTTCTCGTGCCAGTGGGTTGCTTTTGCCCTTGCCGGTCCCGAAGAGGCCCTGGACGCATATTTCCATGGATTTTATTTCAGATCTCCCTGTCTCTCAAAGGATGTCGGTCATTTGGGTGGTTTGTGATCGCTTCTCTAAGATGGTCCATTTGGTACCCTTGTCTAAATTACCTTCCTCCTCTGATTTGGTGCCATTGTTTTTCCAGCATGTGGTTCGTTTGCATGGCATTCCGGAGAACATCGTCTCGGACAGAGGTTCCCAGTTTGTTTCGAGGTTTTGACGGTCCTTTTGTGCTAAGATGGGCATTGATTTGTCTTTTTCTTCGGCTTTCCATCCTCAGACAAATGGCCAAACCGAACGAACTAATCAGACTTTGGAAACATATCTGAGATGCTTTGTTTCTGCTGATCAGGATGATTGGGTGTCCTTCTTGCCTTTGGCTGAGTTCGCCCTTAATAATCGGGCTAGCTTGGCTACTTTGGATTCGCCTTTTTTCTGTAATTCTGGTTTCCATCCTCGTTTCTCTTCAGGGCAGGTTGAGCCTTCGGACTGTCCTGGTGTGGATTCTGTGGTGGACAGGTTGCAGCAGATTTGGACTCATGTGGTGGACAATTTGACATTGTCCCAGGAGAAAGCTCAACGTTTCGCTAACCGATGGCGCTGTGTTGGTCTCCGGCTTCGTGTTGGGGATTTGGTTTGGTTGTCGTCTCGTTATGTTGCTATGAAGGTTTCCTCTCCTAAGTTTAAGCCTCGTTTCATTGGTCCGTATAAGATTTCTGAAGTTCTCAATCCTGTGTCATTTCGTTTGGCCCTTACAGCTTCTTTTGCCATCCATAATGTGTTCCATAAGTCGTTATTGCGGAGATACGTGGCGCCTATGGTTCCCTCCGTTGATCATCCTGCCCCGGTGTTGGTCGAGGGGGAGTTGGAGTATGTGGTGGAGAAGATTTTGGATTCTCGTATTTCGAGACGGAAACTCCAGTACCTGGTCAATTGGAAGGGTTATGGTCAGGAAGATAATTCCTGGGTTTTTGCCTCTTATGTTCATGCTGCCGATCTAGTTCGTGCCTTTCATTTGGCTCGTCCTGATCGGCCTGGGGGCTCTGGTGAGGGTTCGGTGACCCCTCCTCAAGGGGGGGGTACTGTTGTGAATTCTGTTATCGAACTCCCTCCTGTGGTCATGAGTGGTACTTCGGCGAGTTCTGTCCATGGACTCCCTCTGGTGGCTGTGAGTGGAGCTGCTGCTTCTGAGGTTCCTTCCACAGGTGACGTAGTTTATTCTTTGGCTGGCTGCTCTATTTAACTCCACTCAGATCATTACTCCATGCCAGCTGTCAATGTTCTTGTACTGGTTCAGTTTGCTCTTGGATCTTTCTTGTGACCTGTCTACTCCAGCAGAAGCTAAGTCCCTGCTAGTTAATTATTTGTTCTTTGTTTCCTTGTCCAGCTTGCTATTATGAGTTTGCCTTGCTAGCTGGAAGCTCTGGGATGCAGAGTGGCACCTCCACACCGTGAGTCGGTGCGGAGGTCTTTTTGCACACTCTGCGTGGCCTTTTTGTAGTTTTTTGTGCTGACCGCAAAGTTACCTTTCCTATTCTCAGTCTGTTTAGTAAGTCTGGCCTCCCTTTGCTGAAACCTGTTTCATTTCTGTGTTTGTGACTTTCATCTTTACTCACAGTCAATATATGTGGGGGGCTGCCTTTTCCTTTGGGGAATTTCTCTGAGGCAAGGTAGGTTTTATTTTTCTATCTCTAGGGCTAGTTAGCTCTTAGGCTGTGAAGAGGCGTCTAGGCAGAGTTAGGTACGCTCCACGGCTATTTCTAGTTGTGTGATAGGATTAGGGGTTATGGTCAGCAGAGCTCCCACTTCCCAGAGCTTGTCCTGTGTGAGTTTAACCATCAGGTCGTTCCGGGTGCTCCTAACCACCAGGTCCATGACAATAACCTTCCTATATCTTCTCCTATTACTCCATATAACCTCCCTATATCTCCTCCTATTACTCCATATAACCTCCCCTATATCTCCTCCTATTACTCCATATATAACCTCCCTAAATCTCCTCCTATTACTCCATATAACCGCCCCTATATCTCCTCCTATTACGCCATATAACCTCCCCTATATCTCTTCCTATTACTCCATATAACCTTCCCTATATCTCCTCCTATTACTCCATATAACCTCCCTATATCTCCTCCTATTACTCCATATAACCTCCCCTATATCTCCTCCTATTACTCCATATAACCTCCCTATATCTCCCTCTATTACTCCATATAACCTCCCTATATCTCCTCCTATTACTCCATATAACCTCCCTATATCTCCTCCTATTACTCCATATAGCCTTCCTATATCTTCTCCTATTACTCCATATAACCTCCCTATATCTCCTACTGTTACTCCATATAACCTCCCCTATATCTCCTCCTATTACTCCATATATAACCTCCCTAAATCTCCTCCTATTACTCCATATAACCTCCCCTATATCTCCTCCTATTACGCCATATAACCTCCCCTATATCTCCTCCTATTACTCCATATAACCTTCCCTATATCTCCTCCTATTACTCCATATAACCTCCCTATATCTCCTCCTATTACTCCATATAACCTCCCCTATATCTCCTCCTATTACTCCACATAACCTCCCTATATCTCCTCCTATTACTCCATATAACCTCCCTATATCTCCTCCTATTACTCCATATAACCTCCCTATATCTTCTCCTATTACTCCATATAACCTCCCTATATATCCTCTTATTACTCCATATAACCCCCCTATATCTCCTCCTATTACTCCATATAACCTCCCTATATCTCCCCCTATTACTCCATATAACCCCTATATCGCCTCCTATTACTCCATATAACCATTCGTATATCTCCCATTACTCCATATAACCTCCCCTATATCTCCTCCTATTACTCCATTTAACCTCCCTATATCTCCTCCTATTACTCCATATAGCCTTCCCTATATCTCTTCCTGTTACTCCATATAACCTCCCCTATATCTCCTCCTATTACTCCATATAACCCTTCTATATCTCCTCCTATTACTCCACATTACCTCCCTGTATCTCCCCCTATTACTCCATATAACCCCTATATCGCCTCCTATTACTCCATATAACCATCCCTATATCTCCCATTACTCCATATAACCTCCCCTATATCTCCTCCTATTACTCCATTTAACCTCCCTATATCTCCTCCTATTACTTCCAATAACCTCCCTATATCTCCTCCTATTACTCCATATAACCCTTCTATATCTCCTCCTATTACTCCATATTACCTCCCTGTATCTCCCCCTATTACTCCATATAACCCCTATATCGCCTCCTATTACTCCATATAACCATCCCTATATCTCCCATTACTCCATATAACCTCCCCTATATCTCCTCCTATTACTCCATTTAACCTCCCTATATCTCCTCCTATTACTCCATATAACCTTCCCTATATCTCCCATTACTCCATATAACCTCCCCTATATCTCCTCCTATTACTCCATTTAACCTCCCTATATCTCCTCCTATTACTCCATATAACCTCCCTATATCTTCTCCTATTACTCCATATAACCTCCCTATATCTCCCCCTATTGCTCCATATAACCTCCCTATATCTCCCCCTATTACTCCATATAACCCCTATATCGCCTCCTATTACTCCATATAACCTCCCTATATCTCCCCCTATTACTCCATATAACCTCCCTATATCTCCCCCTATTACTCCATATAACCCCTATATCTCCTCTTATTACTCCATATAACCTCCCTATATCTCCTCCTATTACTCCTTATAACCTTTGTATATGTCCTCGTATTTCTCCATATAACTCCCTATATCTCCCATTACTCCATATATAACCTCCATATATTTCCTCCTATTACTCCATATAACCTCCCTATAGCTCCCCCTATTACTCCATATATCCTCCCTATATCTCCTCCTATTACTCCATATAACCTCGCTATATCTCCTCCTATTACTCCATATAACCTCCCTATATCTCCCATTTCTCCATATATCCTCCCTATATCTCCTCCCATTACTCCATATATCCTCACTATAACTCCTCCTATTGCTCCATATAACGTCCCTATATCTCCTCCTATTACTTCCTATAACCTCCCTATATCTCTTCCTATTACTCCATATAACCTCACTATATCTCCCCCTATTACTCCATATATCCTCCCTATATCTCCTCCTATTACTCCATATAACCTCCCCTATATCTCCTCCTATTACTCCATATATAACCTCCCTATATCTCCTCCTATTACTCCATATAACCTCCCCTATATCTCCTCCTATTACACCATATAACCTCCCCTATATCTCCTCCTATTACTCCATATTACCTTCCCTATATCTCCTCCTATTACTCCATATAACCTCCCTATATCTCCTCATATTACTCCATATAACCTCCCTAAATCTCCTCCTATTACTCCATATAACCTCCCTATATCTTCTCCTATTACTCCATATAACCTCCCTATATCTCTTCCTATTACTCCATATAACCTCCCCTAAATCTCCTCCTATTACTCCATATAACCTCCCCTATATCTCCTCCTATTACTCCATATAACCTCCCTAAATCTCCTCCTATTACTCCATATAACCTCCCTAAATCTCCTCCTATTACTCCATATAACCTCCCTAAATCTCCTCCTATTACTCCATATAACCCCTATATCGCCTCCTATTACTCCATATAACCATCCGTATATCTCCCATTACTCCATATAACCTCCCCTATATCTCCTCCTATTACTCCATTTAACCTCCCTATATCTCCTCCTATTACTCCATATAACCTCCCTATATCTCCTCCTATTACTCCATATAACCTTCCCTATATCTCTTCCTATTACTCCATATAACCTCCCTATATATCCCCCTATTACTCCATATAACCCCCCTATATCTCCTCCCATTACTCCATATAACCTCCCTATATCTCCCATTACTCCATATAACCTCCCTATATCTCCCATTACTCCATATAACCTCCCCTATATCTCCTCCTATTACTCCATATAACCCCCCTATATCTCCTCCCATTACTCCATATAACCTCCCTATATCTCCTCCTATTACTCCATATAACCTCCCTATATCTCCTCCTATTGCTCCATATAACGTCCCTATATCTCCTCCTATTACTTCCTATAACCTCCCTATATCTCCTCCTATTACTCCATATAACCTCCCTATATCTCTTCCTATTACTCCATATAACCTCACTATATCTCCCCCTATTACTCCATATATCCTCCCTATATCTCCTCCTATTACTCCATATAACCTCCCCTATATCTCCTCCTATTACTCCATATATAACCTCCCTATATCTCCTCCTATTACTCCATATAACCTCCCCTATATCTCCTCCTATTACACCATATAACCTCCCCTATATCTCCTCCTATTACTCCATATTACCTTCCCTATATCTCCTCCTATTACTCCATATAACCTCCCTATATCTCCTCATATTACTCCATATAACCTCCCTAAATCTCCTCCTATTACTCCATATAACCTCCCTATATCTCCTCCTATTACTCCATATAACCTCCCCTAAATCTCCTCCTATTACTCCATATAACCTCCCCTATATCTCCTCCTATTACTCCATATAACCTCCCTAAATCTCCTCCTATTACTCCATATAACCTCCCTAAATCTCCTCCTATTACTCCATATAACCTCCCTAAATCTCCTCCTATTACTCCATATAACCCCTATATCGCCTCCTATTACTCCATATAACCATCCGTATATCTCCCATTACTCCATATAACCTCCCCTATATCTCCTCCTATTACTCCATTTAACCTCCCTATATCTCCTCCTATTACTCCATATAACCTCCCTATATCTCCTCCTATTACTCCATATAACCTCCCTATATCTCCTCCTATTAATCCAAATAACCTCCCCTATATCTCTTCCTATTACTCCATATAACCTCCCTATATATCCTCTTATTACTCCATATAACCCCCTATATCTCCTCCTATTACTCCATATAACCTTCCCTATATCTCTTCCTATTACTCCGTATAACCTCCCTATATATCCTCCTATTACTCCATATAACCCCCCTATATCTCCTCCTATTACTCCATATAACCTTCCCTATATCTCTTCCTATTACTCCATATAACCTCCCTATATCTCCTCCTATTACTCCATATAACCCCCCTATATCTCCTCCCATTACTCCATATAACCTCCCTATATCTCCTCCTATTACTCCATATAACCTCCCTTTATCTCCTCCTATTACTCTATATAACCTCTGTATATCTCCTCCTATTACTCCATATAACCTTCCCTATATCTCTTCCTATTACTCCATATAACCTCCCTATATATCCCCCTATTACTCCATATAACCCCCCTATATCTCCTCCCATTACTCCATATAACCTCCCTATATCTCCCATTACTCCATATAACCTCCCTATATCTCCCATTACTCCATATAACCTCCCCTATATCTCCTCCTATTACTCCATTTAACCTCCCTATATCTCCTCCTATTACTCCATATATCCTCCCTATATCTCCTCCTATTACTCCATATAACCTCCCCTATATCTCCTCCTATTACTCCATATAACCTCCCTATATCTCCTCCTATTACTCCATATAACCTCCCTATATCCCCTCCTATTACTCCATATAACCTCCCTATATCTCCTCTTATTACTTCATATACCTTTCCTATATCTCCTCATATTACTTCATATAACCTCCCTATATCTCCTCCTATTACTCCATATAACCTCCCTATATCTCCTCCTATTACTCCATATAACCTCCCCTATATCTCCTCCTATTACTCCATATAACCTCCCCTGTATCTCCTCCTATTACTCCATATAACCTCCCTATATCCCCTCCTATTACTCCATATAACCTCCCTATATCTCCTCTTATTACTTCATATACCTTTCCTATATCTCCTCATATTACTTCATATAACCTCCCTATATCTCATCCTATTACTCCATATAACCTCCCCTATATCTCCTCATTTTACTTCATATACCTTTCCTATATCTCCTCATATTACTTCATATAACCTCCCTATATCTCCTCCTATTACTCCATATAACCTCCCTATATCTCCTCCTATTACTCCATATAACCTCCCTACATCTCCTCCTATTACTCCATATAACCTCCCTATATCTCCTCCTATTACTTCATATAACCTCCCTATATCTCCTCCTATTACTCCATATAACCTCCCTATATCTCCTCCTATTACTCCATATAACCTCCCGATATCTCCTCCTATTACTCCATATAACCTCCATATATCTCCTCTTATTACTTAATATAACCTTCCTATATCTCCTCCTATTACTCCATATAAACGCCCTATATCTCCTCCTATTACTCCATATAACCTCCCTATATCTCCTCCTATTACTTCATATAACCTCCCTATATCTCCTCCTGTTACTCCATATAACCTCCCTATATCTCCTCCTATTACTCCATATAACCTCCCGATATCTCCTCCTATTACTCCATATAACCTCCATATATCTCCTCTTATTACTTAATATAACCTTCCTATATCTCCTCCTATTACTCCATATAAACGCCCTATATCTCCTCCTATTACTCCATATAACCTCCCTATAACTCCTCCTAATACTCCATATAACCTCCCTATATCTCCTCCTATTACTCCATATAACCTCCCTATATCTCCTCCTATTACTCCATATAACCTCCCTATATCTCCTCCTATTACTCCATATAACCTCCCTATATCTCCTCCTATTACTCCATATAACCTCCCCTATATCTCCTCCTATTACTCCATATAACCTCCCTATATCTCCTCCCATTACTCCATATAACCTCCCTATATCTCCTCCTATTACTCCATATAACCTCCCTATATCTCCTCCTATTACTCCATATAACCTCCCTATATCTCCTCCTATTACTCCATATAACCTCCCTATATCTCCTCCTATTACTCCATATAACCTCCCCTATATCTCCTCCTATTACTCCATATAACCTCCCTATATCTCCTTCTATTACTCCATATAACCTCCCTATATCTCCTCCTATTACTCCATATAACCTCATAATATCTCCCCCCATTACTCCATATAACCTCCCTATATCTCCTCTTATTACTTCATATAACCTCCTATATCTCCTCCTATTACTCCATATAACCTCCCTGTATCTCCTCCTATTACTCCATATAACCTCCCTATATCTCCTCCTATTACTCCATATAACCTCCCTATATCTCATCCTATTACTCCATATAACCTGCCTATATCTCCTCCTATTACTCCATATAACCTCCCTATATCTCCTCCTATTACTCCATATAACCTCCCTATATCTCCTCCTATTACTCCATATAACCTCATTATATCTCCCCCGATTACTCCATATAATCTCCCTATATCTCCTCTTATTATTCCATATAACCTCCCTATATCTCCTCCTATTACTCCATATAACCTCCCTATATCTCCTCCTATTACTCCATATAACCTCCCTATATCTCCTCCTATTACTCCATATAACCTCCCTATATCTCCTCCTATTACTCCATATAACCTCCCTATATCTCCTCCTATTACTCCATATAACCTCCCCTATATCTCCTCCTATTACTCCATATAACCTCCCTATATCTCCTCCTATTACTCCATATAACCTCCCTATATCTCCTCCTATTACTCCATATAACCTCCCTATATCTCCTCCTATTACTCCATATAACCTCCCTATATCTCCTCCTATTACTCCATATAACCTCCCCTATATCTCCTCCTATTACTCCATATAACCTCCCTATATCTCCTGCTGTTACTCCATATAACCTCCCTATATCTCCTCCTGTTACTCCATATAACCTCTCTATATCTCCTCCTATTACACCATATAACCTCCCTATATCTCCTCCTATTACTCCATATAACCTCCCCTATATCTCCCCCTATTACTCCATATAACCTCCCTATATCTCCTCCTATTACTCTATATAACCTCCCCTATATCTCCTCCTATTACTCCATATAACCTCCCCTATATCTCCTCTTATTACTTCATATAACCTTCCTATATCTCCTCCTATTACTCCATATAACCTCCCTATATCTCCTCCTATTACTCCATATAACCTCCCTATATCTCATCCTATTACTCTATATAACCTCCCCTATATCTCCTCCTATTACTCCATATAACCTCCCCTATATCTCCTCTTATTACTTCATATAACCTTCCTATATCTCCTCCTATTACTCCATATAACCTCCCTATATCTCCTCCTATTACTCCATATAACCTCCCTATATCTCCCCCTATTACTCCATATAACCTCCCTATTTCTCCTGCTATTACTCCATATAACCTCCCTATATCTCCTCCTAATTCTCCATATAACCTCCCTATATCTCCTCCTATTACTCCATATAACCTCCCCTATATCTCCTCCTTTTACTCCAATTAACCTCCCTATATCTCCTCCTATTACTCCACATAACCTCCCCTATATCTTTTCCTATTACTCCATATAACCTCCCCTATATCTCCTCCTATTACTCCAATTAACCTCCCCTATATCTCCTCCTATTACTCCATATAGCCTCCCTATATCTCCTCCTATTACTCCATATAACCTCCCTATATATCCTCCTATTACTCCATATAACCTCCCTATATCTCCTCCTATTACTCCATATAACCTCCCTATATCTCCTCCTATTACTCCATATAACCTCCGTATATCTCCTCCTATTACTCCATATAACCTCCCTATATCTCCTCCTATTACTCCATATAACCTCATTATATCTCCCCCCATTACTCCATATAACCTCCCTATATCTCCTCTTATTACTTCATATAACCTTCCTATATCTCCTCCTTTTACTCCATATAACCTCCCTATATCTCCTCCTATTACTCCATATAACCTCCCTATATCTCCTCCTATTACTCCATATAACCTCCCTATATCTCCTGCTATTACTCCATATAACCTACCTATATCTCCTCCTATTACTCCATATAACCTCCCTATATCTCCTCCTATTACTCCATATAACCTCCCTATATCTCCTCCTATTACTCCATATAACCTCCCTATATCTCCTCCTATTACTCCATATAACCTCCCTATATCTCCTCTTATTACTCCATATAACCTCCCTATATCTCCTCCTATTACTCCATATAACCTCCCTATATCTCCTCCTATTACTCCATATATCCTCCCTATATCTCCTCCTATTACACCATATAACCTCAATATACCTTCTCCTATTACTCCATATATCCTCCCTATATCTCCTCCTATTACTCCATATATCCTCTCTATAGCTCCTCCTATTACTCCATATATCCTCCCTATATCTCCTCCTATTACTCCATATAACCTCTCTATATCTCCTCCCATTACTCCATATAACCTCCCTATATCTCCTCCTATTACTCCATATAACCTCCCCTATATCTTTTCATATTACTCCATATACCCTCCCCTATATCTGCTCCTATTACTCCATATAACCTCCCGATAACTCCTCCTATTACTCCATATAACCTCCCTATATCTCCTCCCATTACTCCATATAACCTCCCTATATCTCCTCCTATTACTCCATATAACCTCCCTATATCTCCTCCTATTACTCCATATAACCTCCCTATATCTCCTCCTATTACTCCATATAACCTCCCTATATCTCCTCCTATTACTCCATATAACCTCCCTATATCTCCTCCTACTACTCCATATAACCTCATAATATCTCCCCCCATTACTCCATATAACCTCCCTATATCTCCTCTTATTACTTCATATAACCTCCCTATATCTCCTCCTATTACTCCATATAACCTCCCTATATCTCCTCCTATTACTCCATATAACCTCCCTATATCTCCTCCTATTACTCCATATAACCTCCCTATATCTCATCCTATTACTCCATATAACCTCCCCTATATCTCCTCCTATTACACCATATAACCTCCCCTATATCTCCTCCTATTACTCCATATTACCTTCCCTATATCTCCTCCTATTACTCCATATAACCTCCCTATATCTCCTCATATTACTCCATATAACCTCCCTAAATCTCCTCCTATTACTCCATATAACCTCCCTATATCTTCTCCTATTACTCCATATAACCTCCCTATATCTCCTCCTATTACTCCATATAACCTCCCCTAAATCTCCTCCTATTACTCCATATAACCTCCCCTATATCTCCTCCTATTACTCCATATAACCTCCCTAAATCTCCTCCTATTACTCCATATAACCTCCCTAAATCTCCTCCTATTACTCCATATAACCTCCCTAAATCTCCTCCTATTACTCCATATAACCCCTATATCGCCTCCTATTACTCCATATAACCATCCGTATATCTCCCATTACTCCATATAACCTCCCCTATATCTCCTCCTATTACTCCATTTAACCTCCCTATATCTCCTCCTATTACTCCATATAACCTCCCTATATCTCCTCCTATTACTCCATATAACCTCCCTATATCTCCTCCTATTAATCCAAATAACCTCCCCTATATCTCTTCCTATTACTCCATATAACCTCCCTATATATCCTCTTATTACTCCATATAACCCCCTATATCTCCTCCTATTACTCCATATAACCTTCCCTATATCTCTTCCTATTACTCCGTATAACCTCCCTATATATCCTCCTATTACTCCATATAACCCCCCTATATCTCCTCCTATTACTCCATATAACCTTCCCTATATCTCTTCCTATTACTCCATATAACCTCCCTATATCTCCTCCTATTACTCCATATAACCCCCCTATATCTCCTCCCATTACTCCATATAACCTCCCTATATCTCCTCCTATTACTCCATATAACCTCCCTATATCTCCTCCTATTACTCCATATAACCTCCCTTTATCTCCTCCTATTACTCTATATAACTTCTGTATATCTCCTCCTATTACTCCATATAACCTTCCCTATATCTCTTCCTATTACTCCATATAACCTCCCTATATATCCCCCTATTACTCCATATAACCCCCCTATATCTCCTCCCATTACTCCATATAACCTCCCTATATCTCCCATTACTCCATATAACCTCCCTATATCTCCCATTACTCCATATAACCTCCCCTATATCTCCTCCTATTACTCCATTTAACCTCCCTATATCTCCTCCTATTACTCCATATATCCTCCCTATATCTCCTCCTATTACTCCATATAACCTCCCCTATATCTCCTCCTATTACTCCATATAACCTCCCTATATCTCCTCCTATTACTCCATATAACCTCCCTATATCCCCTCCTATTACTCCATATAACCTCCCTATATCTCCTCTTATTACTTCATATACCTTTCCTATATCTCCTCATATTACTTCATATAACCTCCCTATATCTCCTCCTATTACTCCATATAACCTCCCCTATATCTCCTCCTATTACTCCATATAACCTCCCCTGTATCTCCTCCTATTACTCCATATAACCTCCCTATATCCCCTCCTATTACTCCATATAACCTCCCTATATCTCCTCTTATTACTTCATATACCTTTCCTATATCTCCTCATATTACTTCATATAACCTCCCTATATCTCATCCTATTACTCCATATAACCTCCCCTATATCTCCTCATTTTACTTCATATACCTTTCCTATATCTCCTCATATTACTTCATATAACCTCCCTATATCTCCTCCTATTACTCCATATAACCTCCCTATATCTCCTCCTATTACTCCATATAACCTCCCTACATCTCCTCCTATTACTCCATATAACCTCCCTATATCTCCTCCTATTACTTCATATAACCTCCCTATATCTCCTCCTATTACTCCATATAACCTCCCGATATCTCCTCCTATTACTCCATATAACCTCCCTATATCTCCTCTTATTACTTAATATAACCTTCCTATATCTCCTCCTATTACTCCATATAAACGCCCTATATCTCCTCCTATTACTCCATATAACCTCCCTATAACTCCTCCTAATACTCCATATAACCTCCCTATATCTCCTCCTATTACTCCATATAACCTCCCCTATATCTCCTCCTATTACTCCATATAACCTCCCTATATCTCCTCCTATTACTCCATATAACCTCCCTATATCTCCTCCTATTACTCCATATAACCTCCCTATATCTCCTCCTATTACTCCATATAACCTCCCTATATCTCCTCCTATTACTCCATATAACCTCCCCTATATCTCCTCCTATTACTCCATATAACCTCCCTATATCTCCTCCCATTACTCCATATAACCTCCCTATATCTCCTCCTATTACTCCATATAACCTCCCTATATCTCCTCCTATTACTCCATATAACCTCCCTATATCTCCTCCTATTACTCCATATAACCTCCCTATATCTCCTCCTATTACTCCATATAACCTCCCCTATATCTCCTCCTATTACTCCATATAACCTCCCTATATCTCCTCCTATTACTCCATATAACCTCCCTATATCTCCTCCTATTACTCCATATAACCTCATAATATCTCCCCCCATTACTCCATATAACCTCCCTATATCTCCTCTTATTACTTCATATAACCTCCTATATCTCCTCCTATTACTCCATATAACCTCCCTGTATCTCCTCCTATTACTCCATATAACCTCCCTATATCTCCTCCTATTACTCCATATAACCTCCCTATATCTCATCCTATTACTCCATATAACCTGCCTATATCTCCTCCTATTACTCCATATAACCTCCCTATATCTCCTCCTATTACTCCATATAACCTGCCTATATCTCCTCCTATTACTCCATATAACCTCATTATATCTCCCCCGATTACTCCATATAATCTCCCTATATCTCCTCTTATTATTCCATATAACCTCCCTATATCTCCTCCTATTACTCCATATAACCTCCCTATATCTCCTCCTATTACTCCATATAACCTCCCTATATCTCCTCCTATTACTCCATATAACCTCCCTATATCTCCTCCTATTACTCCATATAACCTCCCTATATCTCCTCCTATTACTCCATATAACCTCCCCTATATCTCCTCCTATTACTCCATATAACCTCCCTATATCTCCTCCTATTACTCCATATAACCTCCCTATATCTCCTCCTATTACTCCATATAACCTCCCCTATATCTCCTCCTATTACTCCATATAACCTTCCTATATCTCCTCCTATTACTCCATATAACCTCCCTATATCTCCTCCTATTACTCCATATAACCTCCCTATATCTCCTCCTATTACTCCATATAACCTCCCCTATATCTCCTCCTATTACTCCATATAACCTCCCTATATCTCCTGCTGTTACTCCATATAACCTCCCTATATCTCCTCCTGTTACTCCATATAACCTCTCTATATCTCCTCCTATTACACCATATAACCTCCCTATATCTCCTCCTAATACTCCATATAACCTCCCTATATCTCCTCCTATTACTCCATATAACCTCCCCTATATCTCCCCCTATTACTCCATATAACCTCCCTATATCTCCTCCTATTACTCTATATAACCTCCCCTATATCTCCTCCTATTACTCCATATAACCTCCCCTATATCTCCTCTTATTACTTCATATAACCTTCCTATATCTCCTCCTATTACTCCATATAACCTCCCTATATCTCCTCCTATTACTCCATATAACCTCCCTATATCTCATCCTATTACTCTATATAACCTCCCCTATATCTCCTCCTATTACTCCATATAACCTCCCCTATATCTCCTCTTATTACTTCATATAACCTTCCTATATCTCCTCCTATTACTCCATATAACCTCCCTATATCTCCTCCTATTACTCCATATACCTCCCTATATCTCCCCCTATTACTCCATATAACCTCCCTATTTCTCCTGCTATTACTCCATATAACCTCCCTATATCTCCTCCTAATTCTCCATATAACCTCCCTATATCTCCTCCTATTACTCCATATAACCTCCCCTATATCTCCTCCTATTACTCCAATTAACCTCCCTATATCTCCTCCTATTACTCCACATAACCTCCCCTATATCTTTTCCTATTACTCCATATAACCTCCCCTATATCTCCTCCTATTACTCCATAAAACCTCCCCTATATCTTTTCCTATTACTCCATTTAACCTCCCCTATATCTGCTCCTATTACTCCATATAGCCTCCCTATATCTCCTCCTATTACTCCATATAACCTCCCTATATATCCTCCAATTACTCCATATAACCTCCCTATATCTCCTCCTATTACTCCATATAACCTCCCTATATCTCCTCCTATTACTCCATATAACCTCCGTATATCTCCTCCTATTACTCCATATAACCTCCCTATATCTCCTCCTATTACTCCATATAACCTCATTATATCTCCCCCCATTACTCCATATAACCTCCCTATATCTCCTCTTATTACTTCATATAACCTTCCTATATCTCCTCCTTTTACTCCATATAACCTCCCTATATCTCCTCCTATTACTCCATATAACCTCCCTATATCTCCTCCTATTACTCCATATAACCTCCCTATATCTCCTGCTATTACTCCATATAACCTACCTATATCTCCTCCTATTACTCCATATAACCTCCCTATATCTCCTCCTATTACTCCATATAACCTCCCTATATCTCCTCCTATTACTCCATATAACCTCCCTATATCTCCTCCTATTACTCCATATAACCTCCCTATATCTCCTCTTATTACTCCATATAACCTCCCTATATCTCCTCCTATTACTCCATATAACCTCCCTATATCTCCTCCTATTACTCCATATATCCTCCCTATATCTCCTCCTATTACACCATATAACCTCAATATACCTTCTCCTATTACTCCATATATCCTCCCTATATCTCCTCCTATTACTCCATATAACCTCTCTATAGCTCCTCCTATTACTCCATATATCCTCCCTATATCTCTTCCTATTACTCCATATATCCTCCCTATATCTCCTCCCATTACTCCATATAACCTCCCTATATCTCCTCCTATTACTCCATATAACCTCCCCTATATCTTTTCATATTACTCCATATACCCTCCCCTATATCTGCTCCTATTACTCCATATAACCTCCCGATAACTCCTCCTATTACTCCATATAACCTCCCTATATCTCCTCCCATTACTCCATATAACCTCCCTATATCTCCTCCTATTACTCCATATAACCTCCCTATATCTCCTCCTATTACTCCATATAACCTCCCTATATCTCCTCCTATTACTCCATATAACCTCCCTATATCTCCTCCTATTACTCCATATAACCTCCCTATATCTCCTCCTATTACTCCATATAACCTCATAATATCTCCCCCCATTACTCCATATAACCTCCCTATATCTCCTCTTATTACTTCATATAACCTCCCTATATCTCCTCCTATTACTCCATATAACCTCCCTATATCTCCTCCTATTACTCCATATAACCTCCCTATATCTCCTCCTATTACTCCATATAACCTCCCTATATCTCATCCTATTACTCCATATAACCTCCCTATATCTCCTCCTATTACTCCATATAACCCCCTATATCTCCTCCTATTACTCCATATAACCTCCCTATATCTCCTCCTATTACTCCATATAACCTCATTATATCTCCCCCCATTACTCCATATAATCTCCCTATATCTCCTCTTATTATTCCATATAACCTCCCTATATCTCCTCCTATTACTCCATATAACCTTCCTATATCTCCTCCTATTACTCCATATAACCTCCCTATATCTCCTCCTATTACTCCATATATCCTCCCTATATCTCCTCCTATTACACCATATAACCTCGCTATACCTCCTCCTATTACTCCATATATCCTCCCTATATCTCCTCCTATTACTCCATATAACCTCTCTATAGCTCCTCCTATTACTCCATATATCCTCCCTATATCTCTTCCTATTACTCCATATAACCTCCCTATATCTCCTCCTAATACTCCATATAACCTCCCTATATCTCCTCCTATTACTCCATATAACCTCCCCTATATCTCCTCCTATTACTCCATATAACCTCCCTATATCTCATCCTGTTACTCTATATAACCTCCCCTATATCTCCTCTTATTACTTCATATAACCTTCCTATATCTCCTCCTATTACTCCATATAACCTCCCTATATCTCCTCCTATTACTCCACATAACCTCCCTATATCTCCTCCTATTACTCCAAATAACCTCCCCTATATCTCTTCCTATTACTCCCTATAACCTCCCTATATATCCTCCTATTACTCCATATAACCCCCCTATATCTCCTCCTATTACTCCATATAACCTTCCCTATATCTCTTCCTATTACTCCGTATAATCTCCCTATATATCCTCCTATTACTCCATATAACCCCCCTATATCTCCTCCTATTACTCCATATACCCTTCCCTATATCTCTTCCTATTACTCCATATAACCTCCCTATATCTCCTCCTATTACTCCATATAACCCCCTATATCTCCTCCCATTACTCCATATAACCTCCCTATATCTCCTCCTATTACTCCATATAACCTCCCTATATCCGCTCCTATTACTCCATATAACCTCCCTATATCTCCTATTACTCCGTATAACCTCTGTATATCTCCTCCTATTACTCCATATAACCTTCCCTATATCTCTTCCTATTACTCCATACAACCTCCCTATATATCCTCCTATTACTCCATATAACCCCCCTATATCTCCTCCCATTACTCCATATAACCTCCTTATATCTCCTCCTATTACTCCATATAACCTCCCTATATCTCCTCCTATTACTCCATATACCCTCCCTATATCTCCTCCTATTACTCCATATATCCTCCCTATATCTCCTCCTATTACTCCATATAACCTCCCCTATATCTCCTCCTATTACTCCATATAACCTCCCTATATCTCCTCCTATTACTCCATATAACCTCCCTATATCTCCTGCTATTACTCAATATAACCTCCCTATATCTCCCATTACTCCATATAACCTCCCCTATATCTCCTCCTATTACTCCATTTAACCTCCCTATATCTCCTCCTATTACTCCATATATCCTCCCTATATCTCCTCCTATTACTCCATATAACCTCCCCTATATCTCCTCCTATTACTCCATATAACCTCCCTATATCTCCTCCTATTACTCCATATAACCTCCCTATATCTCCTGCTATTACTCCATATAACCTCCCTATATCTCCTCCTAATACTCCATATAACCTCCCTATATCTCCTCCTATTACTCCATATAACCTCCCCTATATCTCCTCCTATTACTCCAATTAACCTCCCTATATCTCCTCCTATTACTCCATATAACCTCCCCTATATCTTTTCCTATTACTCCATATAACCTCTCCTATATCTGCTCCTATTACTCCATATAACCTCCCGATAACTCCTCCTATTACTTCATATAACCTCCCTATATCTCCTCCCATTACTCCATATAACCTCCCTATATCTCCTCTTATTACTTCATATAACCTTCCTATATCTCCTCCTATTACTCCATATAACCTCCCTATATCTCCTCCTATTACTCCATATAACCTCCCTATATCTCCTCCTATTACTCCATATAACCTCCCTATATCTCCTCCTATTACTCCATATAACCTCCCTATATCTCCTCTTATTACTTCATATAACCTTCCTATATCTCCTCCTATTACTCCATATAACCACCCTATATCTCCTCCTATTACTCCATATAACCTCCCTATATCTCCTCATATTACTCCATATAACCTCCCTATATCGCCTCCTATTACTCCATATATCCTCCCTATATTTCCTCCTATTACACCATATAACCTCCCTATACCTCCTCCTATTACTCCATATAACCTCCCTATATCTCCTCCTATTACTCCATATAACCTCCCTATATCTCCTCCTATTACTCCATATAACCTCCCTATATCTCCTCCTATTACTCCATATAACCTCCCTATATCTCCTCCTATTACTCCATATAACCTCCCTATATCTCCTCCTATTACTCCATATAACCTCACTATATCTCCTCCTATTACTCCCTATAACCTCATTATATCTCCCCCCATTACTCCATATAACCTCCCTATATCTCCTCTTATTACTTCATATAACCTTCCTATATCTCCTCCTATTACTCCATATAACATCCCTATATCTCCTCCTATTACTCCATATAACCTCCCTATCTCCTCCTATTACTCCATATAACCTCCCTATATATCCTCCTATTACTCCATATAACCTCCCTATATCTCCTCCTATTACTCCATATAACCTCCCTATATCTCTTCCTATTACTCCATATAACCTCCCTATATCTCCTCCTAATACTCCATATAACCTCCCTATATCTCCTCCTATTACTCCATATAACCTCCCTATATCTCCTCCTATTACTCCATATAACCTCCCCTATATCTCCTCCTATTACTCCATATAACCTCCCTATATCTCCTCCTATTACTCCATATAACCTCCCTATATCTCCTCCTATTACTCCATATAACCTCCCTATATCTCCTCCTATTACTCCATATAACCTCCCCTATATCTCCTCCTATTACTCCATATAACCTCCCTATATCTCCTCCTATTACTCCATATAACCTCCCCTATATCTCCTCCTATTACTCCATATAACCTCACTATATCTCTTCCTATTACTCCATATAACCTCCCTATATCTCCTCCTAATACTCCATATAACCTCCCTATATCTCCTCCTATTACTCCATATAACCTCCCGTATATCTCCTCCTATTACTCCATATAACCTCCCTATATCTCATCCTATTACTCCATATAACCTCCCTATATCTCATCCTATTACTCCATATAACCTTCCTATATCTCCTCCTATTACTCCATATAACCCCCCTATATCTCCTCCTATTACTCCATATAACCTTCCCTATATCTCTTCCTATTACTCCCTATAACCTCCCTATATATCCTCCTATTACTCCATATAACCCCCCTATATCTCCTCCTATTACTCCATATAACCTTCCCTATATCTCTTCCTATTACTCCATATAACCTCCCTATATCGCCTCCTATTACTCCATATATCCTCCCTATATTTCCTCCTATTACACCATATAACCTCCCTATACCTCCTCCTATTACTCCATATAACCTCCCTATATCTCCTCCTATTACTCCATATAACCTCCCTATATCTCCTCCTATTACTCCATATAACCTCCCTATATCTCCTCCTATTACTCCATATAACCTCCCTATATCTCCTCCTATTACTCCATATAACCTCCCTATATCTCCTCCTATTACTCCATATAACCTCACTATATCTCCTCCTATTACTCCCTATAACCTCATTATATCTCCCCCCATTACTCCATATAACCTCCCTATATCTCCTCTTATTACTTCATATAACCTTCCTATATCTCCTCCTATTACTCCATATAACATCCCTATATCTCCTCCTATTACTCCATATAACCTCCCTATCTCCTCCTATTACTCCATATAACCTCCCTATATATCCTCCTATTACTCCATATAACCTCCCTATATCTCCTCCTATTACTCCATATAACCTCCCTATATCTCTTCCTATTACTCCATATAACCTCCCTATATCTCCTCCTAATACTCCATATAACCTCCCTATATCTCCTCCTATTACTCCATATAACCTCCCTATATCTCCTCCTATTACTCCATATAACCTCCCCTATATCTCCTCCTATTACTCCATATAACCTCCCTATATCTCCTCCTATTACTCCATATAACCTCCCTATATCTCCTCCTATTACTCCATATAACCTCCCTATATCTCCTCCTATTACTCCATATAACCTCCCTATATCTCCTCCTATTACTCCATATAACCTCCCCTAT
This sequence comes from Ranitomeya imitator, assembly GCF_032444005.1. NCBI lineage: Eukaryota > Metazoa > Chordata > Amphibia > Anura > Dendrobatidae > Ranitomeya > Ranitomeya imitator. The sequence goes on along the minus strand of NC_091283.1, from coordinate 491,988,074 downwards.
ATCTCCTCCTATTACTCCATATAACCTCCCTATATCTCCTCCTATTACTCCATATAACCTCCCCTATATCTCCTCCTATTACTCCATATAACCTCCCTATATCTCTTCCTATTACTCCATATAACCTCCCTATATCTCCTCCTAATACTCCATATAACCTCCCTATATCTCCTCCTATTACTCCATATAACCTCCCGTATATCTCCTCCTATTACTCCATATAACCTCCCTATATCTCATCCTATTACTCCATATAACCTCCCTATATCTCATCCTATTACTCCATATAACCTTCCTATATCTCCTCCTATTACTCCATATAACCCCCCTATATCTCCTCCTATTACTCCATATAACCTTCCCTATATCTCTTCCTATTACTCCCTATAACCTCCCTATATATCCTCCTATTACTCCATATAACCCCCCTATATCTCCTCCTATTACTCCATATAACCTTCCCTATATCTCTTCCTATTACTCCATATAACCCCCCTATATCTCCTCCCATTACTCCATATAACCTCCCTATATCTCCTCCTATTACTCCATATAACCTCCCTATATCCGCTCCTATTACTCCATATAACCTCCCTATATCTCCTCCTATTACTCCATATAACCTCCCTATATCTCCTCCTATTACTCCATATAACCTCCCCTATATCTCCTCCTATTACTCCATATAACCTCCCTATATCTCATCCTATTACTCTATATAACCTCCCCTATATCTCCTCTTATTACTTCATATAACCTCCCTATATCTCCTCCTATTACTCCATATAACCTCCCTATATCTCCTCCTATTACTCCATATAACCTCCCTATATCTCCTCCTATTACTCCATATAACCTCCCTATATCTCCTCCTATTACACCATATAACCTCCCTATATCTCCTCCTATTACTCCATATAACCTCCCTATATCTCCTCCTATTACTCCATATAACCTCCCTATATCTCCTCCTATTACTCCATATACCCTTCCCTATATCTCTTCCTATTACTCCATATAACCTCCCTATATCTCCTCCTATTACTCCATATAACCCCCTATATCTCCTCCCATTACTCCATATAACCTCCCTATATCTCCTCCTATTACTCCATATAACCTCCCTATATCCGCTCCTATTACTCCATATAACCTCCCTATATCTCCTCCTATTACTCCGTATAACCTCTGTATATCTCCTCCTATTACTCCATATAACCTTCCCTATATCTCTTCCTATTACTCCATACAACCTCCCTATATATCCTCCTATTACTCCATATAACCCCCCTATATCTCTTCCCATTACTCCATATAACCTCCTTATATCTCCTCCTATTACTCCATATAACCTCCCTATATCTCCTCCTATTACTCCATATACCCTCCCTATATCTCCTCCTATTACTCCATATATCCTCCCTATATCTCCTCCTATTACTCCATATAACCTCACCTATATCTCCTCCTATTACTCCATATAACCTCCCTATATCTCCTCCTATTACTCCATATAACCTCCCTATATCTCCTGCTATTACTCAATATAACCTCCTTATATCTCCCATTACTCCATATAACCTCCCCTATATCTCCTCCTATTACTCCATTTAACCTCCCTATATCTCCTCCTATTACTCCATATATCCTCCCTATATCTCCTCCTATTACTCCATATAACCTCCCCTATATCTCCTCCTATTACTCCATATAACCTCCCTATATCTCCTCCTATTACTCCATATAACCTCCCTATATCTCCTGCTATTACTCCATATAACCTCCCTATATCTCCTCCTAATACTCCATATAACCTCCCTATATCTCCTCCTATTACTCCATATAACCTCCCCTATATCTCCTCCTATTACTCCAATTAACCTCCCTATATCTCCTCCTATTACTCCATATAACCTCCCCTATATCTTTTCCTATTACTCCATATAACCTCTCCTATATCTGCTCCTATTACTCCATATAACCTCCCGATAACTCCTCCTATTACTTCATATAACCTCCCTATATCTCCTCCCATTACTCCATATAACCTCCCTATATCTCCTCCTATTTCTCCATATAACCTCCCTATATCTCCTCCTATTACTCCATATAACCTCCCTATATCTCCTCCTATTTCTCCATATAACCTCCCTATATCTCCTCCTATTACTCCATATAACCTCCCTATATCTCCTCCTATTACTCCATATAACCTCCCTATATCTCCTCCTATTACTCCATATAACCTCCCTATATCTCCTCCTATTTCTCCATATAACCTCCCTATATCTCCTCCTATTACTCCATATAACCTCCCTATATCTCCTCCTATTACTCCATATAACCTCCCTATATCTCCTCTTATTACTTCATATAACCTTCCTATATCTCCTCCTATTACTCCATATAACCACCCTATATCTCCTCCTATTACTCCATATAACCTCCCTATATCTCCTCATATTACTCCATATAACCTCCCTATATCGCCTCCTATTACTCCATATATCCTCCCTATATCTCCTCTTATTACACCATATAACCTCCCTATACCTCCTCCTATTACTCCATATAACCTCCCTATATCTCCTCCTATTACTCCATATAACCTCCCTATATCTCCTCCTATTACTCCATATAACCTCCCTATATCTCCTCCTATTACTCCATATAACCTCCCTATATCTCCTCCTATTACTCCATATAACCTCCCTATATCTCCTCCTATTACTCCATATAACCTCCCTATATCTCCTCCTATTACTCCATATAACCTCACTATATCTCCTCCTATTACTCCCTATAACCTCATTATATCTCCCCCCATTACTCCATATAACCTCCCTATATCTCCTCTTATTACTTCATATAACCTTCCTATATCTCCTCCTATTACTCCATATAACATCCCTATATCTCCTCCTATTACTCCATATAACCTCCCTATCTCCTCCTATTACTCCATATAACCTCCCTATATATCCTCCTATTACTCCATATAACCTCCCTATATCTCCTCCTATTACTCCATATAACCTCCCTATATCTCTTCCTATTACTCCATATAACCTCCCTATATCTCCTCCTAATACTCCATATAACCTCCCTATATCTCCTCCTATTACTCCATATAACCTCCCGTATATCTCCTCCTATTACTCCATATAACCTCCCTATATCTCATCCTATTACTCTATATAACCTCCCCTATATCTCCTCTTATTACTTCATATAACCTTCCTATATCTCCTCCTATTACTCCATATAACCTCCCTATATCTCCTCCTATTACTCCATATAACCTCCCTATATCTCCTCCTATTACTCCATATAACCCCCCTATATCTCCTCCTATTACTCCATATAACCTTCCCTATATCTCTTCCTATTACTCCATATAACCTCCCGATATCTCCTCCTATTACTCCATATAACCCCCCTATATCTCCTCCCATTACTCCATATAACCTCCCTATATCTCCTCCTATTACTCCATATAACCTCCCTATATCTCCTCCTATTACTCCATATAACCTCACTATATCTCCTCCTATTACTCCCTATAACCTCATTATATCTCCCCCCATTACTCCATATAACCTCCCTATATCTCCTCTTATTACTTCATATAACCTTCCTATATCTCCTCCTATTACTCCATATAACATCCCTATATCTCCTCCTATTACTCCATATAACCTCCCTATCTCCTCCTATTACTCCATATAACCTCCCTATATATCCTCCTATTACTCCATATAACCTCCCTATATCTCCTCCTATTACTCCATATAACCTCCCTATATCTCTTCCTATTACTCCATATAACCTCCCTATATCTCCTCCTAATACTCCATATAACCTCCCTATATCTCCTCCTATTACTCCATATAACCTCCCTATATCTCCTCCTATTACTCCATATAACCTCCCCTATATCTCCTCCTATTACTCCATATAACCTCCCTATATCTCCTCCTATTACTCCATATAACCTCCCTATATCTCCTCCTATTACTCCATATAACCTCCCTATATCTCCTCCTATTACTCCATATAACCTCCCCTATATCTCCTCCTATTACTCCATATAACCTCCCTATATCTCCTCCTATTACTCCATATAACCTCCCCTATATCTCCTCCTATTACTCCATATAACCTCCCTATATCTCTTCCTATTACTCCATATAACCTCCCTATATCTCCTCCTAATACTCCATATAACCTCCCTATATCTCCTCCTATTACTCCATATAACCTCCCGTATATCTCCTCCTATTACTCCATATAACCTCCCTATATCTCATCCTATTACTCCATATAACCTCCCTATATCTCATCCTATTACTCCATATAACCTTCCTATATCTCCTCCTATTACTCCATATAACCCCCCTATATCTCCTCCTATTACTCCATATAACCTTCCCTATATCTCTTCCTATTACTCCCTATAACCTCCCTATATATCCTCCTATTACTCCATATAACCCCCCTATATCTCCTCCTATTACTCCATATAACCTTCCCTATATCTCTTCCTATTACTCCATATAACCTCCCTATATCGCCTCCTATTACTCCATATATCCTCCCTATATTTCCTCCTATTACACCATATAACCTCCCTATACCTCCTCCTATTACTCCATATAACCTCCCTATATCTCCTCCTATTACTCCATATAACCTCCCTATATCTCCTCCTATTACTCCATATAACCTCCCTATATCTCCTCCTATTACTCCATATAACCTCCCTATATCTCCTCCTATTACTCCATATAACCTCCCTATATCTCCTCCTATTACTCCATATAACCTCACTATATCTCCTCCTATTACTCCCTATAACCTCATTATATCTCCCCCCATTACTCCATATAACCTCCCTATATCTCCTCTTATTACTTCATATAACCTTCCTATATCTCCTCCTATTACTCCATATAACATCCCTATATCTCCTCCTATTACTCCATATAACCTCCCTATCTCCTCCTATTACTCCATATAACCTCCCTATATATCCTCCTATTACTCCATATAACCTCCCTATATCTCCTCCTATTACTCCATATAACCTCCCTATATCTCTTCCTATTACTCCATATAACCTCCCTATATCTCCCCCTAATACTCCATATAACCTCCCTATATCTCCTCCTATTACTCCATATAACCTCCCTATATCTCCTCCTATTACTCCATATAACCTCCCCTATATCTCCTCCTATTACTCCATATAACCTCCCTATATCTCCTCCTATTACTCCATATAACCTCCCTATATCTCCTCCTATTACTCCATATAACCTCCCTATATCTCCTCCTATTACTCCATATAACCTCCCCTATATCTCCTCCTATTACTCCATATAACCTCCCTATATCTCCTCCTATTACTCCATATAACCTCCCCTATATCTCCTCCTATTACTCCATATAACCTCCCTATATCTCTTCCTATTACTCCATATAACCTCCCTATATCTCCTCCTAATACTCCATATAACCTCCCTATATCTCCTCCTATTACTCCATATAACCTCCCGTATATCTCCTCCTATTACTCCATATAACCTCCCTATATCTCATCCTATTACTCCATATAACCTCCCTATATCTCATCCTATTACTCCATATAACCTTCCTATATCTCCTCCTATTACTCCATATAACCCCCCTATATCTCCTCCTATTACTCCATATAACCTTCCCTATATCTCTTCCTATTACTCCCTATAACCTCCCTATATATCCTCCTATTACTCCATATAACCCCCCTATATCTCCTCCTATTACTCCATATAACCTTCCCTATATCTCTTCCTATTACTCCATATAACCCCCCTATATCTCCTCCCATTACTCCATATAACCTCCCTATATCTCCTCCTATTACTCCATATAACCTCCCTATATCCGCTCCTATTACTCCATATAACCTCCCTATATCTCCTCCTATTACTCCATATAACCTCCCTATATCTCCTCCTATTACTCCATATAACCTCCCCTATATCTCCTCCTATTACTCCATATAACCTCCCTATATCTCATCCTATTACTCTATATAACCTCCCCTATATCTCCTCTTATTACTTCATATAACCTCCCTATATCTCCTCCTATTACTCCATATAATCTCCCTATATCTCCTCCTATTACTCCATATAACCTCCCTATATCTCCTCCTATTACTCCATATAACCTCCCTATATCTCCTCCTATTACACCATATAACCTCCCTATATCTCCTCCTATTACTCCATATAACCTCCCTATATCTCCTCCTATTACTCCATATAACCTCCCTATATCTCCTCCTATTACTCCATATACCCTTCCCTATATCTCTTCCTATTACTCCATATAACCTCCCTATATCTCCTCCTATTACTCCATATAACCCCCTATATCTCCTCCCATTACTCCATATAACCTCCCTATATCTCCTCCTATTACTCCATATAACCTCCCTATATCCGCTCCTATTACTCCATATAACCTCCCTATATCTCCTCCTATTACTCCGTATAACCTCTGTATATCTCCTCCTATTACTCCATATAACCTTCCCTATATCTCTTCCTATTACTCCATACAACCTCCCTATATATCCTCCTATTACTCCATATAACCCCCCTATATCTCTTCCCATTACTCCATATAACCTCCTTATATCTCCTCCTATTACTCCATATAACCTCCCTATATCTCCTCCTATTACTCCATATACCCTCCCTATATCTCCTCCTATTACTCCATATATCCTCCCTATATCTCCTCCTATTACTCCATATAACCTCACCTATATCTCCTCCTATTACTCCATATAACCTCCCTATATCTCCTCCTATTACTCCATATAACCTCCCTATATCTCCTGCTATTACTCAATATAACCTCCTTATATCTCCCATTACTCCATATAACCTCCCCTATATCTCCTCCTATTACTCCATTTAACCTCCCTATATCTCCTCCTATTACTCCATATATCCTCCCTATATCTCCTCCTATTACTCCATATAACCTCCCCTATATCTCCTCCTATTACTCCATATAACCTCCCTATATCTCCTCCTATTACTCCATATAACCTCCCTATATCTCCTGCTATTACTCCATATAACCTCCCTATATCTCCTCCTAATACTCCATATAACCTCCCTATATCTCCTCCTATTACTCCATATAACCTCCCCTATATCTCCTCCTATTACTCCAATTAACCTCCCTATATCTCCTCCTATTACTCCATATAACCTCCCCTATATCTTTTCCTATTACTCCATATAACCTCTCCTATATCTGCTCCTATTACTCCATATAACCTCCCGATAACTCCTCCTATTACTTCATATAACCTCCCTATATCTCCTCCCATTACTCCATATAACCTCCCTATATCTCCTCCTATTTCTCCATATAACCTCCCTATATCTCCTCCTATTACTCCATATAACCTCCCTATATCTCCTCCTATTTCTCCATATAACCTCCCTATATCTCCTCCTATTACTCCATATAACCTCCCTATATCTCCTCCTATTACTCCATATAACCTCCCTATATCTCCTCCTATTACTCCATATAACCTCCCTATATCTCCTCCTATTTCTCCATATAACCTCCCTATATCTCCTCCTATTACTCCATATAACCTCCCTATATCTCCTCCTATTACTCCCTATAACCTCATTATATCTCCCCCCATTACTCCATATAACCTCCCTATATCTCCTCTTATTACTTCATATAACCTTCCTATATCTCCTCCTATTACTCCATATAACCTCCCTATATCTCCTCCTATTACTCCATATAACCTCCCTATATCTCCTCCTATTACTCCATATAACCTCCCTATATCTCCTCCTATTACTCCATATAACCTCCCTATATCTCCTCTTATTACTTCATATAACCTTCCTATATCTCCTCCTATTACTCCATATAACCACCCTATATCTCCTCCTATTACTCCATATAACCTCCCTATATCTCCTCATATTACTCCATATAACCTCCCTATATCGCCTCCTATTACTCCATATATCCTCCCTATATCTCCTCTTATTACACCATATAACCTCCCTATACCTCCTCCTATTACTCCATATAACCTCCCTATATCTCCTCCTATTACTCCATATAACCTCCCTATATCTCCTCCTATTACTCCATATAACCTCCCTATATCTCCTCCTATTACTCCATATAACCTCCCTATATCTCCTCCTATTACTCCATATAACCTCCCTATATCTCCTCCTATTACTCCATATAACCTCCCTATATCTCCTCCTATTACTCCATATAACCTCACTATATCTCCTCCTATTACTCCCTATAACCTCATTATATCTCCCCCCATTACTCCATATAACCTCCCTATATCTCCTCTTATTACTTCATATAACCTTCCTATATCTCCTCCTATTACTCCATATAACATCCCTATATCTCCTCCTATTACTCCATATAACCTCCCTATCTCCTCCTATTACTCCATATAACCTCCCTATATATCCTCCTATTACTCCATATAACCTCCCTATATCTCCTCCTATTACTCCATATAACCTCCCTATATCTCTTCCTATTACTCCATATAACCTCCCTATATCTCCTCCTAATACTCCATATAACCTCCCTATATCTCCTCCTATTACTCCATATAACCTCCCGTATATCTCCTCCTATTACTCCATATAACCTCCCTATATCTCATCCTATTACTCTATATAACCTCCCCTATATCTCCTCTTATTACTTCATATAACCTTCCTATATCTCCTCCTATTACTCCATATAACCTCCCTATATCTCCTCCTATTACTCCATATAACCTCCCTATATCTCCTCCTATTACTCCATATAACCCCCCTATATCTCCTCCTATTACTCCATATAACCTTCCCTATATCTCTTCCTATTACTCCATATAACCTCCCGATATCTCCTCCTATTACTCCATATAACCCCCCTATATCTCCTCCCATTACTCCATATAACCTCCCTATATCTCCTCCTATTACTCCATATAACCTCCCTATATCCGCTCCTATTACTCCATATAACCTCCCTATATCTCCTCCTATTACTCCATATAACCTCCCTATATCTCCTCCTATTACTCCATATAACCTCCCCTATATCTCCTCCTATTACTCCATATAACCTCCCTATATCTCATCCTATTACTCTATATAACCTCCCCTATATCTCCTCTTATTACTTCATATAACCTCCCTATATCTCCTCCTATTACTCCATATAACCTCCCTATATCTCCTCCTATTACTCCATATAACCTCCCTATATCTCCTCCTATTACTCCATATAACCTCCCTATATCTCCTCCTATTACACCATATAACCTCCCTATATCTCCTCCTATTACTCCATATAACCTCCCTATATCTCCTCCTATTACTCCATATAACCTCCCTATATCTCCTCCTATTACTCCATATAACCTCCCTATATCTCCTCCTATTACTCCATATAACCTTCCCTATATCTCTTCCTATTACTCCCTATAACCTCCCTATATATACTCCTATTACTCCATATAACCCCCCTATATCTCCTCCTATTACTCCATATAACCTTCCCTATATCTCTTCCTTTTACTCCATATAACCTCCCTAATTCTCCTCCTATTACTCCATATAACCCCCCTATATCTCCTCCCATTACTCCATATAACCTCCCTATATCTCCTCCTATTACTCCATATAACCTCCCTATATCCGCTCCTATTACTCCATATAACCTCCCTATATCTCTTCCTATTACTCCCTATAACCTCCCTATATATCCTCCTTTTACTCCATATAACCCCCCTATATCTCCTCCCATTACTCCATATAACCTCCCTATATCTCCTCCTATTACTCCATATAACCTCCCTATATCCGCTCCTATTACTCCATATAACCTCCCTATATCTCCTCCTATTACTCCATATAACCTCTGTATATCTCCTCCTATTACTCCATATATCCTCCCTATATCTCCTCTTATTACTTCATATAACCTTCCTATATCTCCTCCTATTACTCCATATAACCTCCCTATATCTCCTCCTATTACTCCCTATAACCTCCCTATATCCGCTCCTATTACTCCATATAACCTCCCTATATCTCCTCCTATTACTCCATATAACCTCTGTATATCTCCTCTTATTACTCCATATATCCTCCCTATATCTCCTCTTATTACTTCATATAACCTTCCTATATCTCCTCCTATTACTCCATATAACCTCCCTATATCTCTTCCTATTACTCCCTATAACCTCCCTATATATCCTCCTATTACTCCATATAACCCCCCTATATCTCCTCCTATTACTCCATATAACCTTCCCTATATCTCTTCCTATTACTCCATATAACCTCCCTATATCTCCTCCTATTACTCCATATAACCCCCTATATCTCCCATTACTCCATATAACCTCCCCTATATCTCCTCCTATTACTCCATTTAACCTCCCTATATCTCCTCTTATTACTTCATATAACCTTCCTATATCTCCTCCTATTACTCCATATAACCTCCCTATATCTCCTCCTATTACTCCATATAACCCCCTATATCTCCCATTACTCCATATAACCTCCCCTATATCTCCTCCTATTACTCCATATATCCTCCCTATATCTCCTCCTATTACTCCATATAACCTCCCCTATATCTCCTCCTATTACTCCATATAACCTCCCTATATCTCCTCCTATTACTCCATATAACCTCCCTATATCTCCTGATATTACTCCATATAACCTCCCTATATCTCCTCCTTATACTCCATATAACCTCCCTATATCTCCTCCTATTACTCCATATAACCTCCCCTATATCTCCTCCTATTACTCCAACTAACCTCCCTATATCTCCTCCTATTACTCCATATAACCTCCCCTATATCTTTTCCTATTACTCCATATAACCTCTCCTATATCTGCTCCTATTACTCCATATAACCTCCCTATATCTCCTCCCATTACTCCATATAACCTCCCTATATCTCCTCCTATTACTCCATGTAACCTCCCTATATCTCCTCCTATTACTCCATATAACCTCCCTATATCTCCTGCTATTACTCCATATAACCTCCCTATATCTCCCATTACTCCATATAACCTCCCCTATATCTCCTCCTATTACTCCATTTAACCTCCCTTTATCTCCTCCTATTATTCCATATATCCTCCCTATATCTCCTCCTATTACTCCATATAACCTCCCCTATATCTCCTCCTATTACTCCATATAACCTCCCTATATCTCCTCCTATTACTCCATATAACCTCCCTTTATCTCCTGCTATTACTCCATATAACCTCCCTATATCTCCTCCTAATACTCCATATAACCTCCCTATATCTCCTCCTATTACTCCATATAACCTCCCCTATATCTCCTCCTATTACTCCAATTAACCTCCCTATATCTCCTCCTATTACTCCATATAACCTCCCCTATATCTTTTCCTATTACTCCATATAACCTCCCGATAACTCCTCCTATCACTCCATATAACCTCCTTATATCTCCTCCCATTACTCCATATAACCTCCCTATATCTCCTCCTATTACTCCATGTAACCTCCCTATATCTCCTCCTATTACTCCATATAACTTCCCTATATCTCCTCCTATTACTCCATATAACCTCCCAATATCTCCTCCTATTACTCCCTATAACCTCCCTATATCTCCTCCTATTACTCCATATAACCTCCCTATATCTCCTCCTATTACTCCCTATAACCTTATTATATCTCCCCCCATTACTCCATATAACCTCCCTATATCTCCTCTTATTACTTCATATAACCTCCCTATATCTCCTCCTATTACTCCATATAACCTCACTATATCTCCTCCTATTACTCCCTATAACCTCATTATATCTCCCCCCATTACTCCATATAACCTCCCTATATCTCCTCTTATTACTTCATATAACCCCCTATATCTCCTGCTTTTACTCCATATAACCTCCCTATATCTCCTCCTATTACTCCATATAACCTTCCTATATCTCCTCCTATTACTCCATATAACATCCCTATATCTCCTCCTATTACTCCATATAACCTCCCTATATCTCCTCCTATTACTCCATATAACCTCCCTATATCTCCTCCTATTACTCCATGTAACCTCCCTATATCTCCTCCTATTACTCCATATAACCTCCCTATATCTCCTCCTATTACTCCATATAACCTCCCTATATCTCCTCCTATTACTCCATATAACCTCCCTATATCTCCTCCTATTACTCCCTATAACCTCATATCTCCCCCCATTACTCCATATAACCTCCCTATATCTCCTCTTATTACTTCATATAACCTTCCTATATCTCCTCCTATTACTCCATATAACCTCCCTATATCGCCTCCTATTACTCCATATATCCTCCCTATATCTCCTCCTATTACACCATATAACCTCCCTATACCTCCTCCTATTACTCCATATATCCTCCCTATATCTCCTCCTATTACTCCATATAACCTCCCTATATCTCCTCTTATTACTCCATATAACCTCACTATATCTCCTCCTATTACTCCCTATAACCTCATTATATCTCCCCCCATTACTCCATATAACCTCCCTATATCTCCTCTTATTACTTCATATAACCTTCCTATATCTCCTCCTATTACTCCATATAACATCCCTATATCTCCTCCTATTACTCCATATAACCTCCCTATATCTCCTCCTATTACTCCATATAACCTCCCTATATCTCCTTCTATTACTCCATATAACCTCCCTATATCTCTTCCTATTACTCCATATAACCTCCCTATATCTCCTCCTAATACTCCATATAACCTCCCTATATCTCCTCCTATTACTCCATATAACCTCCACTATATCTCCTCCTATTACTCCATATAACCTCCCTATATCTCATCCTATTACTCTATATAACCTCCCCTATATCTCCTCTTATTACTTCATATAACCTTCCTATATCTCCTCCTATTACTCCATATAACCTCCCTATATCTCCCCCTATTACTCCATATAACCCCCCTATATCTCCTCCTATTACTCCATATAACCTCCCCTATATCTCCTCCTATTACTCCATATAACCTCCCTATATCTCCTCCTATTACTCCATATAACCTCCCTATATCTCATCCTATTACTCTATATAACCTCCCCTATATCTCCTCTTATTACTTCATATAACCTTCCTATATCTCCTCCTATTACTCCATATAACCTCCCCTATATCTCCCCCTATTACTCCATATAACCCCCCTATATCTCCTCCTATTACTCCATATAACCTCCCCTATATCTCCTCCTATTACTCCATATAACCCCCCTATATCTCCTCCTATTACTCCATATAACCTTCCCTATATCTCTTCCTATTACTCCATATAACCTCCCTATATCTCCCCCTATTACTCCATATAACCCCCCTATATCTCCTCCTATTACTCCATATAACCTCCCCTATATCTCCTCCTATTACTCCATATAACCTCCCTATATCTCCTCCTATTACTCCATATAACCTTCCCTATATCTCTTCCTATTACTCCATATAACCTCCCTATATCTCCCCCTATTACTCCATATAACCCCCCTATATCTCCTCCTATTACTCCATATAACCTCCCCTATATCTCCTCCTATTACTCCATATAACCTCCCTATATCTCCCCCTATTACTCCATATAACCCCCCTATATCTCCTCCCATTACTCCATATAACCTCCCTATATCCGCTCCTATTACTCCATATAACCTCCCTATATCTCCTCCTATTACTCCATATAACCTCCCCTATATCTCCTCCTATTACTCCATATAACCTCCCTATATCTCATCCTATTACTCTATATAACCTCCCCTATATCTCCTCTTATTACTTCATATAACCTTCCTATATCTCCTCCTATTACTCCATATAACCTCCCTATATCTCCTCCTATTACTCCATATAACCTCCCTATATCTCCTCCTATTACTCCATATAACCTCCCTATATCTCCTCCCATTACTCCATATAACCTCCCTATATCTCCTCCTATTACTCCATATAACATCCCTATATCTCCTCCCATTACTCCATATAGCCTCCCTATATCTCCTCCTATTACTCCATATAACCTTCCTATATCTCCTCCTATTACTCCATATAACCTCCCTATATCTCCTCCTATTACTCCAAATAACCTCCCCTATATCTCCTCCTATTACTCCATATAACCCCCCTATATCTCCTCCTATTACTCCATATAACCTTCCCTATATCTCTTCCTATTACTCCCTATATCCTCCCTATATATCCTCCTATTACTCCATATAACCCCCCTATATCTCCTCCCATTACTCCATATAACCTCCCTATATCTCCTCCTATTACTCCATATAACCTCCCATATCTCCTCCTATTACTCCAAATATCCTCCCCTATATCTCTTCCTATTACTCCCTATAACCTCCCTATATCTCCTCCTATTACTCCATATAACCCCCCTATATCTCCTCCTATTACTCCATATAACCTTTCCTATATCTCTTCCTATTACTCCCTATAACCTCCCTATATATCCTCCTTTTACTCCATATAACCCCCCTATATCTCCTCCCATTACTCCATATAACCTCCCTATATCTCCTCCTATTACTCCATATAACCTCCCTATATCCGCTCCTATTACTCCATATAACCTCCCTATATCTCCTCCTGTTACTCCATATAACCTCTGTATATCTCCTCCTATTACTCCATATAACCTCCCTATATCTCCTCCTATTACTCCATATAACCCCCCTATATCTCTTCCTATTACTCCATATAACCTCCCTATATCTCCTCCTATTACTCCATATAACCTCCCTATATCCGCTCCTATTACTCCATATAACCTCCCTATATCTCCTCCTATTACTCCATATAACCTCCCTATATCCGCTCCTATTACTCCATATAACCTCCCTATATCTCCTCCTATTACTCCATATATCCTCCCTATATCTCATCCTATTACTCTATATAACCTCCCCTATATCTCCTCTTATTACTTCATATAACCTTCCTATATCTCCTCCTATTACTCCATATAACCTCCCTATATCTCCTCCTATTACTCCATATAACCTCCCTATATCTCCTCCTATTACTCCATATAACCTCCCTATATCTCCTCCTATTACTCCAAATAACCTCCCCTATATCTCTTCCTATTACTCCCTATAACCTCCCTATATATCCTCCTATTACTCCATATAACCTCCCTATATCTCCTCCTATTACTCCAAATAACCTTCCCTATATCTCTTCCTATTACTCCCTGTATCCTCCCTATATATCCTCCTATTACTCCATATAACCCCCCTATATCTCCTCCCATTACTCCATATAACCTCCCTATATCTCCTCCTATTACTCCATATAACCTCCCTATATCCGCTCCTATTACTCCATATAACCTCCCTATATCTCCTCCTATTACTCCATATAACCTCTGTATATCTCCTCCTATTACTCCATATAACCTTCCCTATATCTCTTCCTATTACTCCATATAACGTCCCTATATCTCCTCCTATTACTCCATATAACCCCCCTATATCTCCTCCCATTACTCCATATAACCTCCCTATATCTCCTCCTATTACTCCATATAACCTCCCTATATCCGCTCCTATTACTCCATATAAC
Source organism: Ranitomeya imitator (assembly GCF_032444005.1). Taxonomy (NCBI): domain Eukaryota; kingdom Metazoa; phylum Chordata; class Amphibia; order Anura; family Dendrobatidae; genus Ranitomeya; species Ranitomeya imitator. Next base: position 491,972,329 of record NC_091283.1, on the reverse strand, counting down.
CTCCCTATATCTCCTCCTATTACTCCATATAACCTTCCCTATATCTCTTCCTATTACTCCATATAACCTCCCTATATCTCCCATTACTCCATATAACCTTCCCTATATCTCTTCCTATTACTCCATATAACCTCCCTATATCTCCCATTACTCCATATAACCTCCCTATATCTCCCATTCCTCCATATAACCTCCCCTATATCTCCTCCTATTACTCCATATATCCTCCCTATATCTCCTCATATTACTCCATATAACCTCCCCTGTATCTCCTCTTATTACTTCATATAACCTTCCTATATCTCCTCCTATTACTCCATATAAACACCCTATATCTCCTCCAATTACTCCATATAACCTCCCTATATCTCCTAATACTCCATATAGCCTCCCTATATCTCCTCCTATTACTCCATATAACCTCCCCTATATCTCCTCCTATTACTCCATATAACCTCCCTATATCTCCTCTTATTACTTAATATAACCTTCCTATATCTCCTCCTATTACTCCATATAAACAACCTATATCTCCTCCTATTACTCCATATAACCTCCCTATATCTCCTCCTAATACTCCATATAACCTCCCTATATCTCCTCCTATTACTCCATATAACCTCCCCTATATCTCCTCCTATTACTCCATATAACCTCCCTATATCTCCTCCTATTACTCCATATAACCTCCCTATATCTCCTCCTATTACTCCATATAATCTCCCCTATATCTCCTGCTATTACTCCATATAACCTCCCTATATCTCCTCCTATTACTCCATATACCCTCCCTATATCTCCTCCTATTACTCCATATAACCTCCCTATATCTCCTCCTATTACTCCATATAACCTTCCTATATCTCCTCCTATTACTCCATATAACCTCCCTATATCTCCTCCTATTACTTCATATAACCTCCCCTATATCTCCTCCTATTACTCCATATAACCTCCCTATATCTCCTCCTATTACTCCATATAACCTCCCTATATCTCCTCCTATTACTCCATATAACCTACCTATATCTCCTGCTATTACTCCATATAACCTCCCCTATATCTCCTCCTATTACTCCATATAACCTCCCTATATCTCCTCCTATTACTCCATATAACCTCCCTATATCTCCTGCTATTACTCCATATAAACTCCCTATATCTCCTCCTAATACTCCATATAACCTCCCTATATCTCCTCCTATTACTCCATATAACCTCCCTATATCTCCTCCTATTACTCCATATAACCTCCCTATATCTCCTCCTATTATTCCATATAAACTCCCTATATCTCCTCCTATTACTCCATATAACCGCCCTATATCTCCTCCTATTACTCCATATAACCTCCCTATATCTCCTCCTATTACTCCATATAACCTCCCTATATCTCCTGCTATTACTCCATATAACCTCCCTATATCTCCTCCTAATACTCCATATAACCTCCCTATATCTCCTCCTATTACTCCATATAACCTCCCTATATCTCCTCCTATTACTCCATATAACCTCCCTATATCTCCTCCTATTATTCCATATAAACTCCCTATATCTCCTCCTATTACTCCATATAACCTCCCTATATCTCCTCCTATTACTCCATATAACCTCCCCTATATCTCCTCCTATTACTCCATATAACCTCCCCTATATCTCCTCCTATTAATCCATATAACCTCCCTATATCTCCTCCTATTACTCCATATAACCTCCCTATATCTCCTGCTATTACTCCATATAACCTCCCTATATCTTCTCCTATTACTCCATATAACCTCCCTATATCTCCTCCTATTACTCCATATAACCTCCCTATATCTCCTCCTATTACTCCATATAACCTCCCTATATCTCCTGCTATTACTCCATATAACCTCCCCTATATCTCCTCCTATTACTACATATATCCTCCCTATATCTCCTCCTATTACTCCATATAACCTCCCTATATCTCCTCCTATTACTCCATATAACCTCCCTTTATCTCCTCCTATTACTCCATATAACCTCACTATATCTCCTCCTATTACTCCCTATAACCTCATTATATCTCCCCCCATTACTCCATATAACCTCCCTATATCTCCTCCTATTATTCCATATAAACTCCCTATATCTCCTCCTATTACTCCATATAACCTCCCTATATCTCCTCCTATTACTCCATATAACCTCCCCTATATCTCCTCCTATTACTCCATATAACCTCCCCTATATCTCCTCCTATTAATCCATATAACCTCCCTATATCTCCTCCTATTACTCCATATAACCTCCCTATATCTCCTCCTATTACTCCATATAATCTCCCTATATCTCTTCCTATTACTCCATATAACCTCCCTATATCTCCTCCTAATACTCCATATAACCTCCCTATATCTCCTCCTATTACTCCAAATAACCTCCCTATATCTCATCCTATTACTCTATATAACCTCCCCTATATCTCCTCTTATTACTTCATATAACCTTCCTATATCTCCTCCTATTACTCCATATAACCTCCCTATATCTCCTCCTATTACTCCATATAACCTCCCTATATCTCCTCCTATTACTCCATATAACCTCCCTATATCTCCTCCTATTACTCCAAATAACTTCCCCTATATCTCTTCCTATTACTCCCTATAACCTCCCTATATATCCTCCTATTACTCCATATAACCCCCCTATATCTCCTCCTATTACTCCATATAACCTTCCCTATATCTCTTCCTATTACTCCCTATAACCTCCCTATATATCATCCTATTACTCCATATAACCCCCCTATATCTCCTCCTATTACTCCATATAACCTTCCCTATATCTCTTCCTATTACTCCATATAACCTCCTTATATCTCCTCCTATTACTCCATATAACCCCCCTATATCTCCTCCCATTACTCCATATAACCTCCCTATATCTCCTCCTATTACTCCATATAACCTCCCTATATCCGCTCCTATTACTCCATATAACCTCCCTATATCTCCTCCTATTACTCCATATAACCTCCCTATATCTCCTCCTATTACTCCATATAACCTCCCCTATATCTCCTCCTATTACTCCATATAACCTCCCTATATCTCATCCTATTACTCTATATAACCTCCCCTATATCTCCTCTTATTACTTCATATAACCTCCCTATATCTCCTCCTATTACTCCATATAACCTCCCTATATCTCCTCCTATTACTCCATATAACCTCCCTATATCTCCTCCTATTACTCCATATAACCTCCCTATATCTCTTCCTATTACACCATATAACCTCCCTATATCTCCTCCTATTACTCCATATAACCTCCCTATATCTCCTCCTATTACTCCATATAACCTCCCTATATCTCCTCCTATTACTCCATATAACCTCCCTATATCTCCTCCTATTACTCCATATAACCTCCCTATATCTCCTCCTATTACTCCATATAACCTCACTATATCTACTCCTATTACTCCCTATAACCTCATTATATCTCCCCCCATTACTCCATATAACCTCCCTATATCTCCTCTTATTACTTCATATAACCTTCCTATATCTCCTCCTATTACTCCATATAACATCCCTATATCTCCTCCTATTACTCCATATAACCTCCCTATATCTCATCCTATTACTCCATATAACCTCCCTATATCTCCTCCTATTACTCCATATAACCTCCCTATATCTCTTCCTATTACTCCATATAACCTCCCTATATCTCCTCCTAATACTCCATATAACCTCCCTATATCTCCTCCTATTACTCCATATAACCTCCCTATATCTCCTCCTATTACTCCATATAACCTCCCTATATCTCCTCCTATTACTCCATATAACCTCCCGTATATCTCCTCCTATTACTCCATATAACCTCCCTATATCTCATCCTATTACTCTATATAACCTCCCCTATATCTCCTCTTATTACTTCATATAACCTTCCTATATCTCCTCCTATTACTCCATATAACCTCCCTATATCTCCTCCTATTACTCCATATAACCTCCCTATATCTCCTCCTATTACTCCATATAACCTCCCTATATCTCCTCCTATTACTCCAAATAACCTCCCTATATCTCCTGCTATTACTCCATATTACCTCCCTATATCTCCCATTACTCCATATAACCTCCCTTATATCTCCTCCTATTACTCCATTTAACCTCCCTATATCTCCTCCTATTACTCCATATATCCTCCCTATATCTCCTCCTATTACTCCATATAAACTCCCCTATATCTCCTCCTATTACTCCATATAACCTCCCTATATCTCCTCCTATTACTCCATATAACCTCCCTATATCTCCTGATATTACTCCATATAACCTCCCTATATCTCCTCCTAATACTCCATATAACCTCCCCTATATCTCCTCCTATTACTCCAATTAACCTCCCTATATCTCCTCCTATTACTCCATATAACCTCCCCTATATCTTTTCCTATTACTCCATATAACCTCTCCTATATCTGCTCCTATTACTCCATATAACCTCCCGATAACTCCTCCTATCACTCCATATAACCTCCCTATATCTCCTCCTATTACTCCATATAACCTCCCGTATATCTCCTCCTATTACTCCATATAACCTCCCTATATCTCATCCTATTACTCTATATAACCTCCCCTATATCTCCTCTTATTACTTCATATAACCTCCCTATATCTCCTCCTATTACTCCATATAACCTCCCTATATCTCCTCCTATTACTCCATATAACCTCCCTATATCTCCTCCCATTACTCCATATCACCTCCCTATATCTCCTCCTATTACTCCATGTAACCTCCCTATATCTCCTCCTATTACTCCATATAACCTCCCTATATCTCCTGCTATTACTCCATATAACCTCCCTATATCTCCCATTACTCCATATAACCTCCCCTATATCTCCTCCTATTACTCCATTTCACCTCCCTATATCTCCTCCTATTACTCCATATATCCTCCCTATATCTCCTCCTATTACTCCATATAACCTCGCCTATATCTCCTCCTATTACTCCATATAACCTCCCTATATCTCCTCCTATTACTCCATATAACCTCCCTATATCTCCTCCTATTACTCCATATAACCTCTCTATATCTCCTGCTATTACTCCATATAACCTCCCTATATCTCCTCCTAATACTCCATATAACCTCCCTATATCTCCTCCTATTACTCCATATAACCTCCCCTATATCTCCTCCTATTACTCCAAATAACCTCCCTATATCTCCTCCTATTACTCCATATAACCTCCCCTATATCTTTTCCTATTACTCCATATAACCTTTCCTATATCTGCTCCTATTACTCCATATAACCTCCCGATAACTCCTCCTATCACTCCATATAACCTCCCTATATCTCCTACCATTACTCCATATCACCTCCCTATATCTCCTCCTATTACTCCATGTAACCTCCCTATATCTCCTCCTATTACTCCATATAACCTCCCTATATCTCCTCCTATTACTCCATATAACCTCCCTATATCTCCTCCTATTACTCCCTATAACCTCCCTATATCTCCTCCTATTACTCCATATAACCTCCCTATATCTCCTCCTATTACTCCCTATAACCTCATTATATCTCCCCCCATTACTCCATATAACCTCCCTATATCTCCTCCTATTACTCCATATAACCTCCCTATATCTCCTCCTATTACTCCATATAACCTCCCTATATCTCCTCATATTACTCCATATAACCTCCCTATATCGCCTCCTATTACTCCATATATCCTCCCTATATCTCCTCCTATTACACCATATAACCTCCTATATCAACTCCTATTACTCCATATAACCTCCCTATATCTCCTCCTATTACTCCATATAACCTCCCTATATCTCCTCATATTACTCCATATAACCTCCCTATACCTCCTCCTATTACTCCATATATCCTCCCTATATCTCCTCCTATTACTCCATATAACCTTCCTATATCTCCTCCTATTACTCCATATAACATCCCTATATCTCCTCCTATTACTCCATATAACCTCCCTATATCTCCTCCTATTACTCCATATAACCTCCCTATATCTCCTCCTATTACTCCATGTAACCTCCCTATATCTCCTCCTATTACTCCATGTAACCTCCCTATATCTCCTCCTATTACTCCATATAACCTCCCTATATCTCCTCCTATTACTCCCTATAACCTCATGTCTCCCCCCATTACTCCATATAACCTCCCTATATCTCCTCTTATTACTTCATATAATCTTCCTATATCTCCTCCTATTACTCCATATAACCTCCCTATATCTCATCCTATTTCTCCATATAACCTCCCTATATCTCCTCCTATTACTCCATATGACCTCCCTATATCTCCTCCTATTACTCCATATAACCTCCCTATATCTCCTCATATTACTCCATATATCCTCCCTATATCTCCTCCTATTACACCATATAACCTCCCTATACCTCCTCCTATTACTCCATATATCCTCCCTATATCTCCTCCTATTACTCCATATAACCTCCCTATATCTCCTCCTATTACTCCCTATAACCTCATTATATCTCCCCCCATTACTCCATATAACCTCCCTATATCTCCTCTTATTACTTCTTATAACCTTCCTATATCTCCTCCTATTACTCCATATAACATCCCTATATCTCCTCCTATTACTCCATATAACCTCCCTATATCTCCTCCTATTACTCCATATAACCTCCGTATATCTCCTCCTATTACTCCATATAACCTCCCTATATCTCTTCCTATTACTCCATATAACCTCCCTATATCTCCTCCTAATACTCCATATAACCTCCCTATATCTCCTCCTATTACTCCATATAACCTCCCCTATATCTCCTCCTATTACTCCATATAACCTCCCTATATCTCATCCTATTACTCTATATAACCTCCCCTATATCTCCTCTTATTTCTTCATATAACCTTCCTATATCTCCTCCTATTACTCCATATAACCTCCCTATATCTCATCCTATTACTCTATATAACCTCCCCTATATCTCCTCTTATTACTTCATATAACCTTCCTATATCTCTTCCTATTACTCCCTATAACCTCCCTATATATCCTCCTATTACTCCATATAACCCTCCTATATCTCCTCCTATTACTCCATATAACCTTCCCTATATCTCTTCCTATTACTCCATATAACCTCCCTATATCTCCCCCTATTACTCCATATAACCCCCCTATATCTCCTCCCATTACTCCATATAACCTCCCTATATCCGCTCCTATTACTCCATATAACCTCCCTATATCTCCTCCTATTACTCCATATAACCTCCCCTATATCTCCTCCTATTATTCCATATAACCTCCCTATATCTCATCCTATTACTCTATATAACCTCCCCTATATCTCCTCTTATTACTTCATATAACCTTCCTATATCTCCTCCTATTACTCCATGTAACCTCCCTATATCTCCTCCCATTACTCCATATAACCTCCCTATATCTCCTCCTATTACTCCATATAACCTTCCTATATCTCCTCCTATTACTCCATATAACCTCCCTATATCTCCTCCTATTACTCCATATAACCTCCCTATATCTCCTCCCATTACTCCATATAACCTCCCTATATCTCCTCCTATTACTCCATATAACATCCCTATATCTCCTCCCATTACTCCATATAACCTCCCTATATCTCCTCCTATTACTCCATATAACCTCCCTATATCTCCTCCTATTACTCCAAATAACCTCCCCTATATCTCTTCCTATTACTCCCTATAACCTCCCTATATATCCTCCTATTACTCCATATAACCCCACTATATCTCCTCCTTTTACTCCATATAACCTTCCCTATATCTCTTCCTATTACTCCCTATAACCTCCCTATATATCCTCCTTTTACTCCATATAACCCCCCTATATCTCCTCCCATTACTCCATATAACCTCCCTATATCTCCTCCTATTACTCCATATAACCTCCCTATATCCGCTCCTATTACTCCATATAACCTCCCTATATCTCCTCCTGTTACTCCATATAACCTCTGTATATCTCCTCCTATTACTCCATATAACCTTCCTTATATCTCCTCCTATTACTCCATATAACCTCCCTATATCTCCTCCTATTACTCCATATAATTCCCCTATATCTCTTCCTATTACTCCATATAACCGCCCTATATCTCCTCCTACTACTCCATATAATTCCCCTATATCTCCTCCTATTACTCCATATAACCTCCTATATCTCTTCCTATTACTCCATATAACCTCCCTATATCTCCTCCTATTACTCCATATAACCTCCCTATATCTCCTCCTATTACTCCATATAACCTCCCTATATCCGCTCCTATTACTCCATATAACCTCCCTATATCTCCTCCTATTACTCCATATATCCTCCCTATATCTCATCCTATTACTCTATATAACCTCCCCTATATCTCCTCTTATTACTTCATATAACCTTCCTATATCTCCTCCTATTACTCCATATAACCTCCCTATATCTCCTCCTATTACTCCATATAACCTCCCTATATCTCCTCCTATTACTCCATATAACCTCCCTATATCTCCTCCTATTACTCCAAATAACCTCCCCTATATCTCTTCCTATTACTCCCTATAACCTCCCTATATATCCTCCTATTACTCCATATAACCCCCCTATATCTTCTCCTATTACTCCATATAACCTTCCCTATATCTCTTCCTATTACTCCCTATATCCTCCCTATATATCCTCCTATTACTCCATATAACCCCCCTATATCTCCTCCCATTACTCCATATAACCTCCCTATATCTCCTCCTATTACTCCATATAACCTCCCTATATCTCTTCCTATTACTCCATATAACCTCCCTATATCTCCTCCTATTACTCCATATAACCCCCCTATATCTCCTCCCATTACTCCATATAACCTCGCTATATCTCCTCCTATTACTCCATATAACCTCCCTATATCCGCTCCTATTACTCCATATAACCTCCCTATATCTCCTCCTATTACTCCATATAACCTCCCTATATCTCCTCCTATTACTCCATATAACCTCCCCTATATCTCTTCCTATTACTCCATATAACCTCCCTATATCTCCTCCTATTACTCCATATAACCCCCCTATATCTCCTCCCATTACTCCATATAACCTCCCTATATCTCCTCCTATTACTCCATATAACCTCCCTATATCCGCTCCTATTACTCCATATAACCTCCCTATATCTCCTCCTATTACTCCATATATCCTCCCTATATCTCCTCCTATTACTCCATATAACCTCCCTATATCTCCTCCTATTACTCCATATAACCTTCCCTATATCTCTTCCTATTACTCCATATAACCTCCCTATATATCCTCCTATTACTCCATATAACCCCCCTATATCTCCTCCCATTACTCCATATAACCTCCCTATATCCCCCATTACTCCATATAACCTCCCTATATCTCCCATTACTCCTTATAACCTCCCTATATCTCCCATTCCTCCATATAACCTCCCCTATATATCCTCCTATTACTCCATTTAACCTCCCTATATCTCCTCCTATTACTCCATATATCCTCCCTATATCTCCTCATATTACTCCATATAACCTCCCTATATCTCCTCTTATTACTCCATATAACCTACCTATATCTCCTCCTATTACTCCATATAACCTCCCTATATCTCCTCCTAATACTCCATATAACCTCCCTATATCTCCTCCTTTTTACTCCATATAACCTCCCCTATATCTCCTCCTATTACTCCATATAACCTCCCTATATCTCCTCTTATTACTTCATATAACCTTCCTATATCTCCTCCTATTACTCCATATATCCTCCCTATATCTCCTCATATTACTCCATATAACCTCCCTATATCTCCTCTTATTACTCCATATAACCTACCTATATCTCCTCCTATTACTCCATATAACCTCCCTATATCTCCTCCTAATACTCCATATAACCTCCCTATATCTCCTCCTTTTTACTCCATATAACCTCCCCTATATCTCCTCCTATTACTCCATATAACCTCCCTATATCTCCTCCTATTACTCCATATAACCTCCCTATATCTCCTCCTATTACTCCATATAACCTCCCTATATCTCCTCCTATTACTCCATATAACCTCCCCTATATCTCCTCCTATTACTCCATATAACCTCCCTATATCTCCTCCTATTACTCCATATAACCTCCCTATATCTCCTCCTATTACTCCATATAACCTCCCTATATCTCCTGCTATTACTCCATATAACCTCCCTATATCTCCTCCTATTACTCCATATAACCTCCCTATATCTCCTCCTATTACTCCATATAACCTCCCCTATATCTCCTCCTATTACTCCATATAACCTCCCTATATCTCCTCCTATTATTCCATATAAACTCCCTATATCTCCTCCTATTACTCCATATAACCGCCCTATATCTCCTCCTATTAATCCATATAACCTCCCTATATCTCCTGCTATTACTCCATATAACCTCCCTATATCTTCTCCTATTACTCCATATAACCTCCCTATATCTCCTCCTATTACTCCATATAACCTACCTATATCTCCTCCTATTACTCCATATAACCTCCCTATATCTCCTCCTAATACTCCATATAACCTCCCTATATCTCCTCCTATTACTCCATATAACCTCCCTATATCTCCTCTTATTACTTCATATAACCTTCCTATATCTCCTCCTATTACTCCATATAAACACCCTATATCTCCTCCTATTACTCCATATAACCTCCCTATATCTCCTCCTATTACTCCATATAACCTCCCTATATCTCCTCCTATTACTCCATATAACCTCCCTATATCTCCTCCTATTACTCCATATAACCTCCCCTATATCTCCTCCTATTACTCCATATAACCTCCCTATATCTCCTCCTATTACTCCATATAACCTCCCTATATCTCCTGCTATTACTCCATATAACCTCCCCTATATCTCCTCCTATTACTCCATATAACCTCCCTATATCTCCTCCTAATACTCCATATAACCTCCCTATATCTCCTCCTATTACTCCATATAACCTCCCTATATCTCCTCCTATTACTCCATATAACCTCCCTATATCTCCTCCTATTATTCCATATAAACTCCCTATATCTCCTCCTATTACTCCATATAACCGCCCTATATCTCCTCCTATTACTCCATATAACCTCCCTATATCTCCTCCTATTACTCCATATAACCTCCCTATATCTCCTGCTATTACTCCATATAACCTCCCTATATCTCCTCCTAATACTCCATATAACCTCCCTATATCTCCTCCTATTACTCCATATAACCTCCCTATATCTCCTCCTATTACTCCATATAACCTCCCTATATCTCCTCCTATTATTCCATATAAACTCCCTATATCTCCTCCTATTACTCCATATAACCGCCCTATATCTCCTCCTATTAATCCATATAACCTCCCTATATCTCCTCCTATTATTCCATATAACCTCCCTATATCTCCTGCTATTACTTCATATAACCTCCCTATATCTTCTCCTATTACTCCATATAACCTCCCTATATCTCCTCCTATTACTCCATATAACCTCCCTATATCTCCTCCTATTACTCCATATAACCTCCCTATATCTCCTGCTATTACTCCATATAACCTCCCTATATCTCCTGCTATTACTCCATATAACCTCCCCTATATCTCCTCCTATTACTCCATATATCCTCCCTATATCTCCTCCTATTACTCCATATAACCTCCCTATATCTCCTCCTATTACTCCATATAACCTCCCTATATCTCCTTCTATTACTCCATATAACCTCCCCTATATCTCCTCCTATTACTCCATATAACCTCCCTATATCTCCTCCTTTTACTCCATATAACCTCCCTATATCTCCTGCTATTACTCCATATAACCTCCCCTATATCTCCTCCTATTACTCCATATAACCTCCCTATATCTCCTCCTATTACTCCATATAACCTCCCTATATCTCCTCCTATTACTCCATATAACCTCCCTATATCTCCTCCTATTACTCCATATAACCTCCCTATATCTCCTCCTATTACTCCATATAACCTCCCTATATCTCCTCCTATTACTCCATATAACCTCCCCATATCTCCTCCTTTTACTCCATATAACCTCCCTATATCTCCTCCTAATACTCCATATAACCTCCCCTATATCTCCTCCTATTACTCCATATAACCTCCCTATATCTCCTCCTATTACTCCATATAACCTCCCTATATCTCCTCCTATTACTCCATATAACCTCCCTATATCTCCTCCTATTACTCCATATAACCTCCCTATATCTCCTCCTATTACTCCATATAACCTCCATATATCTCCTCCTATTACTCCATATAACCGCCCTATATCTCCTCCTATTACTCCATATAACCTCCCTATATCTCCTCCTATTAGTCCATATAACCTCTCCTATATCTCCTCCTATTACTCCATATAACCTCTCCTATATCTCCTCCTATTACTCCATATAACCTCCCTATATCTCCTCCTATTACTCCATATAACCTCCCCTATATCTCCTCCTATTACTCCATATAACCTCCCCTATATCTTTTCCTATTACTCCATATAACCTCCCCTATATCTGCTCCTATTACTCCATATAACCTCCTGATAACTCCTCCTATTACTCCATATAACCTCCCTATATCTCCTCCTATTACTCCATATAACCTCCCTATATCTCCTCCTATTACTCCATATAACCTCCCTATATCTCCTCCTATTAGTCCATATAACCGCCCTATATCTCCTCCTATTACTCCATATAACCTCTCCTATATCTCCTCCTATTACTCCATATAACCTCCCTATATCTCCTCCTATTACTCCATATAACCTCCCCTATATCTCCTCCTATTACTCCATATAACCTCCCCTATATCTTTTCCTATTACTCCATATAACCTCCCCTATATCTGCTCCTATTACTCCATATAACCTCCTGATAACTCCTCCTATTACTCCATATAACCTCCCTATATCTCCTCCTATTACTCCATATAACCTCCCTATATCTCCTCCTATTACTCCATATAACCTCCCTATATCTCCTCCTATTACTCCATATAACCTCCCTATATCTCCTCCTATTACTCCGTATAACCTCATTATATCTCCCCCCCATTACTCCATATAACCTCCCTATATCTCCTCTTATTACTTCATATAACCTTCCTATATCTTCTCCTATTACTCCATATAACCTCCCTATATCTCCTCCTATTACTCCATATAACCTCCCTATATCTCCTGCTATTACTTCATATAACCTCCCTATATCTTCTCCTATTACTCCATATAACCTCCCTATATCTCCTCCTATTACTCCATATAACCTCCCTATATCTCCTCCTATTACTCCATATAATCTCCCTATATCTCCTCCTATTACTCCATATAACCTCCCTATATCTCCTCTTATTACTTCATATAACCTCCCTATATCTCCTCCTATTACTCCATATAACCTCCCTATATCTCCTCCTATTACTCCATATAACCTCCCTATATCTCCTCCTATTACTCCATATAACCTCCCTATATCTCCTCCTATTACTCCATATAACCTCCCTATATCTCCTCCTATTACTCCGTATAACCTCATTATATCTCCCCCCCATTACTCCATATAACCTCCCTATATCTCCTCTTATTACTTCATATAACCTTCCTATATCTTCTCCTATTACTCCATATAACCTCCCTATATCTCCTCCTATTACTCCATATAACCTCCCTATATCTCCTGCTATTACTTCATATAACCTCCCTATATCTTCTCCTATTACTCCATATAACCTCCCTATATCTCCTCCTATTACTCCATATAACCTCCCTATATCTCCTCCTATTACTCCATATAATCTCCCTATATCTCCTCCTATTACTCCATATAACCTCCCTATATCTCCTCTTATTACTTCATATAACCTCCCTATATCTCCTCCTATTACTCCATATAACCTCCCTATATCTCCTCCTATTACTCCATATAACCTCCCTATATCTCCTGCTATTACTTCATATAACCTCCCTATATCTTCTCCTATTACTCCATATAACCTCCCTATATCTCCTCCTATTACTCCATATAACCTCCCTATATCTTCTCCTATTACTCCATATAACCTCCCTATATCTCCTCCTATTACTCCATATAACCTCCCTATATCTCCTCCTATTACTCCATATAACCTCCCTATATCTCCTCCTATTACTCCATATAACCTCCCTATATCTCCTCCTATTACTCCATATAATCTCCCTATATCTCCCCCCCATTACTCCATATAACCTCCCTATATCTCCTCTTATTACTTCATATAACCTTCCTATATCTTCTCCTATTACTCCATATAACCTCCCTATATCTCCTCCTATTACTCCATATAACCTCCCTATATCTCCTGCTATTACTTCATATAACCTCCCTATATCTTCTCCTATTACTCCATATAACCTCCCTATATCTCCTCCTATTACTCCATATAACCTCCCTATATCTCCTCCTATTACTCCATATAACCTCCCTATATCTCCTCCTATTACTCCATATAACCTCCCTATATCTCCTGCTATTACTCCATATAACCTCCCTATATCTCCTGCTATTACTCCATATAACCTCCCCTATATCTCCTCCTATTACTCCATATATCCTCCCTATATCTCCTCCTATTACTCCATATAACCTCCCTATATCTCCTCCTATTACTCCATATAACCTCCCTATATCTCCTTCTATTACTCCATATAACCTCCCCTATATCTCCTCCTATTACTCCATATAACCTCCCTATATCTCCTCCTTTTACTCCATATAACCTCCCTATATCTCCTGCTATTACTCCATATAACCTCCCCTATATCTCCTCCTATTACTCCATATAACCTCCCTATATCTCCTCCTATTACTCCATATAACCTCCCTATATCTCCTCCTATTACTCCATATAACCTCCCTATATCTCCTCCTATTACTCCATATAACCTCCCTATATCTCCTCCTATTACTCCATATAACCTCATCTCCTCCTATTACTCCATATAACCTCCCCATATCTCCTCCTTTTACTCCATATAACCTCCCTATATCTCCTCCAAATACTCCATATAACCTCCCCTATATCTCCTCCTATTACTCCATATAACCTCCCTATATCTCCTCCTATTACTCCATATAACCTCCCTATATCTCCTCCTATTACTCCATATAACCTCCCTATATCTCCTCCTATTACTCCATATAACCTCCCTATATCTCCTCCTATTACTCCATATAACCTCCATATATCTCCTCCTATTACTCCATATAACCGCCCTATATCTCCTCCTATTACTCCATATAACCTCCCTATATCTCCTCCTATTAGTCCATATAACCTCTCCTATATCTCCTCCTATTACTCCATATAACCTCTCCTATATCTCCTCCTATTACTCCATATAACCTCCCTATATCTCCTCCTATTACTCCATATAACCTCCCCTATATCTCCTCCTATTACTCCATATAACCTCCCCTATATCTTTTCCTATTACTCCATATAACCTCCCCTATATCTGCTCCTATTACTCCATATAACCTCCTGATAACTCCTCCTATTACTCCATATAACCTCCCTATATCTCCTCCTATTACTCCATATAACCTCCCTATATCTCCTCCTATTACTCCATATAACCTCCCTATATCTCCTCCTATTAGTCCATATAACCGCCCTATATCTCCTCCTATTACTCCATATAACCTCTCCTATATCTCCTCCTATTACTCCATATAACCTCCCTATATCTCCTCCTATTACTCCATATAACCTCCCCTATATCTCCTCCTATTACTCCATATAACCTCCCCTATATCTTTTCCTATTACTCCATATAACCTCCCCTATATCTGCTCCTATTACTCCATATAACCTCCTGATAACTCCTCCTATTACTCCATATAACCTCCCTATATCTCCTCCTATTACTCCATATAACCTCCCTATATCTCCTCCTATTACTCCATATAACCTCCCTATATCTCCTCCTATTACTCCATATAACCTCCCTATATCTCCTCCTATTACTCCGTATAACCTCATTATATCTCCCCCCCATTACTCCATATAACCTCCCTATATCTCCTCTTATTACTTCATATAACCTTCCTATATCTCCTCCTATTACTCCATATAACCTCCCTATATCTCCTCCTATTACTCCATATAACCTCCCTATATCTCCTCCTATTACTCCATATAACCTCCCTATAGCTCCTGCTATTACTCCATATAACCTCCCTATATCTCCTCCTATTACTCCATATAACCTCCCTATATCTCCTCCTATTACTCCATATAACCTCGCCTATATCTCCTCCTATTACTCCATATAACCTCCCCTATATCTCCTTTTATTACTTCATATAACCTTGCTATATCTCCTCCAATTACTCCATATAACCTCCCTATATCTCCTCCTATTACTCCATATAACCTCCCTATATCTCATCCTATTACTCTATATAACCTCCCCTATATCTCCTCCTATTACTCCATATAACCTCCCTATATCTCCTCTTATTACTTCATATAACCTTCCTATATCTCCTCCTATTACTCCATATAACCTCCCTATATCTCCTCCTATTACTCCATATAACCTCCCTGTATCTCCTCCTATTACTCCATATAACCTCCCTATATCTCCTGCTATTACTCCATATAACCTCCCTATATCTCCTCCTATTACTCCATATAACCTCCCTATATCTCCTCCTATTACTCCATATAACCTCCCCTATATCTCCTCCTATTACTCCAATTAACCTCCCTATATCTCCTCCTATTTCTCCATATAACCTCCCCTATATCTTTTCCTATTACTCCATATAACCTCCCCTATATCTCCTCCTATTACTCCATATAACCTCCCCTATATCTTTTCCTATTACTCCATATAACCTCCCCTATATCTGCTCCTATTACTCCATATAACCTCCCTATATCTCCTCCTATTACTCCATATAACCTCCGTATATCTCCTCCTATTACTCCATATAACCTTCCTATATCTCCTCCTATTACTCCATATAACCTCCCCATATCTCCTCCTATTACTCCATATAACCTCCCTATATCTCCTCCTATTACTCCATGTAACCTCCCTATATCTCCTCCTATTACTCCATATAACCTCCCTATATCTCCTCCTATTACTCCATATAACCTCCCTATATCTCCTCCTATTACTCCATATATCCTCCCTATATCTCCTCCTATTACTCCATATAACCTCCCTATATCTCCTCCTATTACTCCATATAACCTCCCTATATCTCCTCCTATTACTCCATATAACCTCCCTATATCTCCTCCCATTACTCCATATAACCTCCCTATATCTCCTTCTATTACTCCATATAACCTCCCTATATCTCCTCCTATTACTCCATATAACCTCCCTATATCTCCTTCTATTACTCCATATAACCCCCTATATCTCCTCCTATTACTCCATATAACCTCCCTATATCTCCTCCTATTACTCCATATAACCTCCCTATATCCGCTCCTATTACTCCATATAACCTCCCTATATCTCCTCCTGTTACTCCATATAACCTCTGTATATCTCCTCCTATTACTCCATATAACCTTCCCTATATCTCCTCCTATTACTCCATATAACCTCCCTATATCTCCTCCTATTACTCCATATAACCCCCCTATATCTCTTCCTATTACTCCATATAACCTCCCTATATATCCTCCTATTACTCCATATAACCTCCCTATACCCGCTCCTATTACTCCATATAACCTCCCTATATCTCCTCCTATTACTCCATATATCCTCCCTATATCTCCTCCTATTACTCCATATAACCTCCCTATATCTCCTCCTATTACTCCAAATAACCTCACCTATATCTCTTCCTATTACTCCCTATATCCTCCCTATATATCCTCCTATTACTCCATATAACCCCCCTATATCTCCTCCCATTACTCCATATAACCTCCCTATATCTCCTCCTATTACTCCATATAACCTCCCTATATCTCCTCCTATTACTCCATATAACCCCCCTATATCTCCTCCCATTACTCCATATAACCTCCCTATATCTCCTCCTATTACTCCATATAACCTCCCTATATCCGCTCCTATTACTCCATATAACCTCCCTATATCTCCTCCTATTACTCCATATAACCGCCCTATATCTCCTCCTATTACTCCATATAACCTCCCTATATCTCCTCCTATTACTCCCTATATCCTCCCTATATATCCTCCTATTACTCCATATAACCCCCCTATATCTCCTCCCATTACTCCATATAACCTCCCTATATCTCCTCCTATTACTCCATATAACCTCCCTATATCTCCTCCTATTACTCCATATAACCCCCCTATATCTCCTCCCATTACTCCATATAACCTCTGTATATCTCCTCCTATTACTCCATATAACCTTCCCTATATCTCTTCCTATTACTCCATATAACCTCCCTATATATCCTCCTATTACTCCATATAACCCCCCTATATCTCCTCCCATTACTCCATATAACCTCCCTATATCTCCTCCTATTACTCCATATAACCTCCCTATATCCGCTCCTATTACTCCATATAACCTCCCTATATCTCCTCCTATTACTCCATATAACCTCTGTATATCTCCTCCTATTACTCCATATAACCTTCCCTATATCTCTTCCTATTACTCCATATAACCTCCCTATATATCCTCCTATTACTCCATATAACTCCCCTATATCTCCTCCCATTACTCCATATAACCTCCCCTATATCTCCTCCTATTACTCCATTTAACCTCCCTATATCTCCTCCTATTACTCCATATATCCTCCCTATATCTCCTCATATTACTCCATATAACCTCCCTATATCTCCTCTTATTACTTCATATAACCTTCCTATATCTCCTCCTATTACTCCATATAAACACCCTATATCTCCTCCTATTACTCCATATAACCTCCCTATATCTCCTCCTAATACTCCATATAACCTCCCTATATGTCCTCCTATTACTCCATATAACCTCCCCTATATCTCCTCCTATTACTCCATATAACCTCCCTATATCTCCTCCTATTACTCCATATAACCTCCCCTATATCTCCTCCTATTACTCCATATAACCTCCCTATATCTCCTCCTATTACTCCATATAATCTCCCCTATATCTCCTCCTATTACTCCATATAACCTCCCTATATCTCCTCCTATTACTCCATATAACCTCCCTATATCTCCTCCTATTACTCCATATAACCTCCCTATATCTCCTCCTATTACTCCATATAACCTCCCTATATCTCCTCCTATTACTCCATATAACCTCCCCTATATCTCCTCCTATTACTCCATATAACCTCCCTATATCTCCTCCTATTACTCCATATAACCTCCCTATATCTCCTCCTATTACTCCATATAACCTCCCTATATCTCCTGCTATTACTCCATATAACCTCCCCTATATCTCCTCCTATTACTCCAAATAACCTCCCTATATCTCCTCCTATTACTCCATATAACCTCCCTATATCTCCTGCTATTACTCCATATAACCTCCCTATATCTCCTCCTAATACTCCATATAACCTCCCTATATCTCCTCCTATTACTCCATATAACCGCCCTATATCTCCTTCTATTACTCCATATAACCTACCTATATCTCCTCCTATTATTCCATATAAACTCCCTATATCTCCTCCTATTACTCCATATAACCGCCCTATATCTCCTCCTATTACTCCATATAACCTCCCTATATCTCCTCCTATTACTCCATATAACCTCCCTATATCTCCTGCTATTACTCCATATAACCTCCCTATATCTCCTCCTAATACTCCATATAACCTCCCTATATCTCCTCCTATTACTCCATATAACCTCCCTATATCTCCTGCTATTACTCAATATAACCTCCCTATATCTCCTCCTAATACTCCATATAACCTCCCTATATCTCCTCCTATTACTCCATATAACCTCCCTATATCTCCTCCTATTATTCCATATAAACTCCCTATATCTCCTCCTATTACTCCATATAACCGCCCTATATCTCCTCCTATTAATCCATACAACCTCCCTATATCTCCTCCTATTACTCCATATAACCTCCCTATATCTCCTCCTATTACTCCATATAACCTCCCTATATCTCCTCCTTTTACTCCATATAACCTCCCTATATCTCCTGCTATTACTCCATATAACCTCCCTATATCTCCTCCTAATACTCCATATAACCTCCCCTATATCTCCTCCTATTACTCCATATAACCTCCCTATATCTCCTCCTATTACTCCATATAACCTCCCTATATCTCCTCCTATTACTCCATATAACCTCCCTATATCTCCTCCTATTACTCCATATAACCTCCCTATAGCTCCTCCTATTACTCCATATAACCTCCATATATCTCCTCCTATTACTCCATATAAACTCCCCTATATCTTTTCCTATTACTCCATATAACCTCCCCTATATCTGCTCCTATTACTCCATATAACCTCCTGATAACTCCTCCTATTACTCCATATAACCTCCCTATATCTCCTCCTATTACTCCATATAACCTCCCTATATCTCCTCCTATTACTCCATATAACCTCCCTATATCTCCTCCTATTACTCCATATAACCTCCCTATATCTCCTGCTATTACTCCATATAACCTCCCTATATCTCCTCCTATTACTCCATATAACCTCCCTATATCTCCTGCTATTACTCCATATAACCTCCCCTATATCTCCTCCTATTACTCCATATAACCTCCCTATATCCGCTCCTATTACTCCATATAACCTCCCTATATCTCCTCCTATTACTCCATATAACCTCTGTATATCTCCTCCTATTACTCCATATAACCTTCCCTATATCTCTTCCTATTACTCCATATAACCTCCCTATATATCCTCCTATTACTCCATATAACCCCCCTATATCTCCTCCCATTACTCCATATAACCTCCCTATATCTCCTCCTATTACTCCATATAACCTCCCTATATCCGCTCCTATTACTCCATATAACCTCCCTATATCTCCTCCTATTACTCCATATAACCTCTGTATATCTCCTCCTATTACTCCATATAACCTTCCCTATATCTCTTCCTATTACTCCATATAACCTCTGTATATATCCTCCTATTACTCCATATAACCCCCCTATATCTCCTCCCATTACTCCATATAACCTCCCCTATATCTCCTCCTATTACTCCATTTAACCTCCCTATATCGCCTCCTATTACTCCATATATCCTCCCTATATCTCCTCCTATTACACCATATAACCTCCTATATCAACTCCTATTACTCCATATAACCTCCCTATATCTCCTCCTATTACTCCATATAACCTCCCTATATCTCCTCATATTACTCCATATAACCTCCCTATACCTCCTCCTATTACTCCATATATCCTCCCTATATCTCCTCCTATTACTCCATATAACCTTCCTATATCTCCTCCTATTACTCCATATAACATCCCTATATCTCCTCCTATTACTCCATATAACCTCCCTATATCTCCTCCTATTACTCCATATAACCTCCCTATATCTCCTCCTATTACTCCATGTAACCTCCCTATATCTCCTCCTATTACTCCATGTAACCTCCCTATATCTCCTCCTATTACTCCATATAACCTCCCTATATCTCCTCCTATTACTCCCTATAACCTCATGTCTCCCCCCATTACTCCATATAACGTCCCTATATCTCCTCTTATTACTTCATATAACCTTCCTATATCTCCTCCTATTACTCCATATAACCTCCCTATATCTCATCCTATTACTCCATATAACCTCCCTATATCTCCTCCTATTACTCCATATGACCTCCCTATATCTCCTCCTATTACTCCATATAACCTCCCTATATCTCCTCATATTACTCCATATATCCTCCCTATATCTCCTCCTATTACACCATATAACCTCCCTATACCTCCTCCTATTACTCCATATATCCTCCCTATATCTCCTCCTATTACTCCATATAACCTCCCTATATCTCCTCCTATTACTCCCTATAACCTCATTATATCTCCCCCCATTACTCCATATAACCTCCCTATATCTCCTCTTATTACTTCTTATAACCTTCCTATATCTCCTCCTATTACTCCATATAACATCCCTATATCTCCTCCTATTACTCCATATAACCTCCCTATATCTCCTCCTATTACTCCATTTAACCTCCGTATATCTCCTCCTATTACTCCATATAACCTCCCTATATCTCTTCCTATTACTCCATATAACCTCCCTATATCTCCTCCTAATACTCCATATAACCTCCCTATATCTCCTCCTATTACTCCATATAACCTCCCGTATATCTCCTCCTATTACTCCATATAACCTCCCTATATCTCATCCTATTACTCTATATAACCTCCCCTATATCTCCTCTTATTTCTTCATATAACCTTCCTATATCTCCTCCTATTACTCCATATAACCTCCCTATATCTCATCCTATTACTCTATATAACCTCCCCTATATCTCCTCTTATTACTTCATATAACCTTCCTATATCTCTTCCTATTACTCCCTATAACCTCCCTATATATCCTCCTATTACTCCATATAACCCTCCTATATCTCCTCCTATTACTCCATATAACCTTCCCTATATCTCTTCCTATTACTCCATATAACCTCCCTATATCTCCCCCTATTACTCCATATAACCCCCCTATATCTCCTCCCATTACTCCATATAACCTCCCTATATCCGCTCCTATTACTCCATATAACCTCCCTATATCTCCTCCTATTACTCCATATAACCTCCCCTATATCTCCTCCTATTATTCCATATAACCTCCCTATATCTCATCCTATTACTCTATATAACCTCCCCTATATCTCCTCTTATTACTTCATATAACCTTCCTATATCTCCTCCTATTACTCCATATAACCTCCCTATATCTCCTCCCATTACTCCATATAACCTCCCTATATCTCCTCCTATTACTCCATATAACCTTCCTATATCTCCTCCTATTACTCCATATAACCTCCCTATATCTCCTCCTATTACTCCATATAACCTCCCTATATCTCCTCCCATTACTCCATATAACCTCCCTATATCTCCTCCTATTACTCCATATAACATCCCTATATCTCCTCCCATTACTCCATATAACCTCCCTATATCTCCTCCTATTACTCCATATAACCTCCCTATATCTCCTCCTATTACTCCAAATAACCTCCACTATTTATCTTCCTATTACTCCCTATAACCTCCCTATATATCCTCCTATTACTCCATATAACCCCCCTATATCTCCTCCTTTTACTCCATATAACCTTCCCTATATCTCTTCCTATTACTCCCTATAACCTCCCTATATATCCTCCTTTTACTCCATATAACCCCCCTATATCTCCTCCCATTACTCCATATAACCTCCCTATATCTCCTCCTATTACTCCATATAACCTCCCTATATCCGCTCCTATTACTCCATATAACCTCCCTATATCTCCTCCTGTTACTCCATATAACCTCTGTATATCTCCTCCTATTACTCCATATAACCTTCCTTATATCTCCTCCTATTACTCCATATAACCTCCCTATATCTCCTCCTATTACTCCATATAATTCCCCTATATCTCTTCCTATTACTCCATATAACCGCCCTATATCTCCTCCTACTACTCCATATAATTCCCCTATATCTCCTCCTATTACTCCATATAACCTCCTATATCTCTTCCTATTACTCCATATAACCTCCCTATATCTCCTCCTATTACTCCATATAACCTCCCTATATCTCCTCCTATTACTCCATATAACCTCCCTATATCCGCTCCTATTACTCCATATAACCTCCCTATATCTCCTCCTATTACTCCATATATCCTCCCTATATCTCATCCTATTACTCTATATAACCTCCCCTATATCTCCTCTTATTACTTCATATAACCTTCCTATATCTCCTCCTATTACTCCATATAACCTCCCTATATCTCCTCCTATTACTCCATATAACCTCCCTATATCTCCTCCTATTACTCCATATAACCTCCCTATATCTCCTCCTATTACTCCAAATAACCTCCCCTATATCTCTTCCTATTACTCCCTATAACCTCCCTATATATCCTCCTATTACTCCATATAACCCCCCTATATCTCCTCCTATTACTCCATATAACCTTCCCTATATCTCTTCCTATTACTCCCTATATCCTCCCTATATATCCTCCTATTACTCCATATAACCCCCCTATATCTCCTCCCATTACTCCATATAACCTCCCTATATCTCCTCCTATTACTCCATATAACCTCCCCTATATCTCTTCCTATTACTCCATATAACCTCCCTATATCTCCTCCTATTACTCCATATAACCCCCCTATATCTCCTCCCATTACTCCATATAACCTCGCTATATCTCCTCCTATTACTCCATATAACCTCCCTATATCCGCTCCTATTACTCCATATAACCTCCCTATATCTCCTCCTATTACTCCATATAACCTCCCTATATCTCCTCCTATTACTCCATATAACCTCCCCTATATCTCTTCCTATTACTCCATATAACCTCCCTATATCTCCTCCTATTACTCCATATAACCCCCCTATATCTCCTCCCATTACTCCATATAACCTCCCTATATCTCCTCCTATTACTCCATATAACCTCCCTATATCCGCTCCTATTACTCCATATAACCTCCCTATATCTCCTCCTATTACTCCATATAACCTCCCTATATCTCCTCCTATTACTCCATATTATAACCTCCCTATATCTCCTCCTATTACTCCATATAACCTTCCCTATATCTCTTCCTATTACTCCATATAACCTCCCTATATATCCTCCTATTACTCCATATAACCCCCCTATATCTCCTCCCATTACTCCATATAACCTCCCTATATCCCCCATTACTCCATATAACCTCCCTATATCTCCCATTACTCCTTATAACCTCCCTATATCTCCCATTCCTCCATATAACCTCCCTATATATCCTCCTATTACTCCATTTAACCTCCCTATATCTCCTCCTATTACTCCATATATCCTCCCTATATCTCCTCATATTACTCCATATAACCTCCCTATATCTCCTCTTATTACTCCATATAACCTACCTATATCTCCTCCTATTACTCCATATAACCTCCCTATATCTCCTCCTAATACTCCATATAACCTCCCTATATCTCCTCCTTTTTACTCCATATAACCTCCCCTATATCTCCTCCTATTACTCCATATAACCTCCCTATATCTCCTCTTATTACTTCATATAACCTTCCTATATCTCCTCCTATTACTCCATATAAACACCCTATATCTCCTCCTATTACTCCATATAACCTCCCTATATCTCCTCCTATTACTCCATATAACCTCCCTATATCTCCTCCTATTACTCCATATAACCTCCCTATATCTCCTCCTATTACTCCATATAACCTCCCCTATATCTCCTCCTATTACTCCATATAACCTCCCTATATCTCCTCCTATTACTCCATATAACCTCCCTATATCTCCTCCTATTACTCCATATAACCTCCCTATATCTCCTGCTATTACTCCATATAACCTCCCCTATATCTCCTCCTATTACTCCATATAACCTCCCTATATCTCCTCCTAATACTCCATATAACCTCCCTATATCTCCTCCTATTACTCCATATAACCTCCCTATATCTCCTCCTATTACTCCATATAACCTCCCTATATCTCCTCCTATTATTCCATATAAACTCCCTATATCTCCTCCTATTACTCCATATAACCGCCCTATATCTCCTCCTATTACTCCATATAACCTCCCTATATCTCCTCCTATTACTCCATATAACCTCCCTATATCTCCTGCTATTACTCCATATAACCTCCCTATATCTCCTCCTAATACTCCATATAACCTCCCTATATCTCCTCCTATTACTCCATATAACCTCCCTATATCTCCTCCTATTACTCCATATAACCTCCCTATATCTCCTCCTATTATTCCATATAAACTCCCTATATCTCCTCCTATTACTCCATATAACCTCCCTATATCTCCTCCTATTATTCCATATAAACTCCCTATATCTCCTCCTATTAATCCATATAACCTCCCTATATCTCCTGCTATTACTCCATATAACCTCCCTATATCTTCTCCTATTACTCCATATAACCTCCCTATATCTCCTCCTATTACTCCATATAACCTACCTATATCTCCTCCTATTACTCCATATAACCTCCCTATATCTCCTCCTAATACTCCATATAACCTCCCTATATCTCCTCCTATTACTCCATATAACCTCCCTATATCTCCTCTTATTACTTCATATAACCTTCCTATATCTCCTCCTATTACTCCATATAAACACCCTATATCTCCTCCTATTAATCCATATAACCTCCCTATATCTCCTCCTATTACTCCATATAACCTCCCTATATCTCCTCCTATTACTCCATATAACCTCCCTATATCTCCTCCTATTACTCCATATAACCTCCCCTATATCTCCTCCTATTACTCCATATAACCTCCCTATATCTCCTCCTATTACTCCATATAACCTCCCTATATCTCCTGCTATTACTCCATATAACCTCCCCTATATCTCCTCCTATTACTCCATATAACCTCCCTATATCTCCTCCTAATACTCCATATAACCTCCCTATATCTCCTCCTATTACTCCATATAACCTCCCTATATCTCCTCCTATTACTCCATATAACCTCCCTATATCTCCTCCTATTATTCCATATAAACTCCCTATATCTCCTCCTATTACTCCATATAACCGCCCTATATCTCCTCCTATTACTCCATATAACCTCCCTATATCTCCTCCTATTACTCCATATAACCTCCCTATATCTCCTGCTATTACTCCATATAACCTCCCTATATCTCCTCCTAATACTCCATATAACCTCCCTATATCTCCTCCTATTACTCCATATAACCTCCCTATATCTCCTCCTATTACTCCATATAACCTCCCTATATCTCCTCCTATTATTCCATATAAACTCCCTATATCTCCTCCTATTACTCCATATAACCGCCCTATATCTCCTCCTATTAATCCATATAACCTCCCTATATCTCCTCCTATTATTCCATATAACCTCCCTATATCTCCTGCTATTACTTCATATAACCTCCCTATATCTTCTCCTATTACTCCATATAACCTCCCTATATCTCCTCCTATTACTCCATATAACCTCCCTATATCTCCTCCTATTACTCCATATAACCTCCCTATATCTCCTGCTATTACTCCATATAACCTCCCTATATCTCCTGCTATTACTCCATATAACCTCCCCTATATCTCCTCCTATTACTCCATATATCCTCCCTATATCTCCTCCTATTACTCCATATAACCTCCCTATATCTCCTCCTATTACTCCATATAACCTCCCTATATCTCCTTCTATTACTCCATATAACCTCCCCTATATCTCCTCCTATTACTCCATATAACCTCCCTATATCTCCTCCTTTTACTCCATATAACCTCCCTATATCTCCTGCTATTACTCCATATAACCTCCCCTATATCTCCTCCTATTACTCCATATAACCTCCCTATATCTCCTCCTATTACTCCATATAACCTCCCTATATCTCCTCCTATTACTCCATATAACCTCCCTATATCTCCTCCTATTACTCCATATAACCTCCCTATATCTCCTCCTATTACTCCATATAACCTCCCTATATCTCCTCCTATTACTCCATATAACCTCCCCATATCTCCTCCTTTTACTCCATATAACCTCCCTATATCTCCTCCTAATACTCCATATAACCTCCCCTATATCTCCTCCTATTACTCCATATAACCTCCCTATATCTCCTCCTATTACTCCATATAACCTCCCTATATCTCCTCCTATTACTCCATATAACCTCCCTATATCTCCTCCTATTACTCCATATAACCTCCCTATATCTCCTCCTATTACTCCATATAACCTCCATATATCTCCTCCTATTACTCCATATAACCGCCCTATATCTCCTCCTATTACTCCATATAACCTCCCTATATCTCCTCCTATTAGTCCATATAACCTCTCCTATATCTCCTCCTATTACTCCATATAACCTCTCCTATATCTCCTCCTATTACTCCATATAACCTCCCTATATCTCCTCCTATTACTCCATATAACCTCCCCTATATCTTTTCCTATTACTCCATATAACCTCCCCTATATCTGCTCCTATTACTCCATATAACCTCCTGATAACTCCTCCTATTACTCCATATAACCTCCCTATATCTCCTCCTATTACTCCATATAACCTCCCTATATCTCCTCCTATTACTCCATATAACCTCCCTATATCTCCTCCTATTAGTCCATATAACCGCCCTATATCTCCTCCTATTACTCCATATAACCTCTCCTATATCTCCTCCTATTACTCCATATAACCTCCCTATATCTCCTCCTATTACTCCATATAACCTCCCCTATATCTCCTCCTATTACTCCATATAACCTCCCCTATATCTTTTCCTATTACTCCATATAACCTCCCCTATATCTGCTCCTATTACTCCATATAACCTCCTGATAACTCCTCCTATTACTCCATATAACCTCCCTATATCTCCTCCTATTACTCCATATAACCTCCCTATATCTCCTCCTATTACTCCATATAACCTCCCTATATCTCCTCCTATTACTCCATATAACCTCCCTATATCTCCTCCTATTACTCCGTATAACCTCATTATATCTCCCCCCCATTACTCCATATAACCTCCCTATATCTCCTCTTATTACTTCATATAACCTTCCTATATCTCCTCCTATTACTCCATATTACCTCCCTATATCTCCTCCTATTACTCCATATAACCTCCCTATATCTCCTCCTATTACTCCATATAACCTCCCTATAGCTCCTGCTATTACTCCATATAACCTCCCTATATCTCCTCCTAGTACTCCATATAACCTCCCTATATCTCCTCCTATTACTCCATATAACCTCGCCTATATCTCCTCCTATTACTCCATATAACCTCCCCTATATCTCCTTTTATTACTTCATATAACCTTCCTATATCTCCTCCAATTACTCCATATAACCTCCCTATATCTCCTCCTATTACTCCATATAACCTCCCTATATCTCATCCTATTACTCTATATAACCTCCCCTATATCTCCTCCTATTACTCCATATAACCTCCCTATATCTCCTCTTATTACTTCATATAACCTTCCTATATCTCCTCCTATTACTCCATATAACCTCCCTATATCTCCTCCTATTACTCCATATAACCTCCCTGTATCTCCTCCTATTACTCCATATAACCTCCCTATATCTCCTGCTATTACTCCATATAACCTCCCTATATCTCCTCCTATTACTCCATATAACCTCCCTATATCTCCTCCTATTACTCCATATAACCTCCCCTATATCTCCTCCTATTACTCCAATTAACCTCCCTATATCTCCTCCTATTTCTCCATATAACCTCCCCTATATCTTTTCCTATTACTCCATATAACCTCCCCTATATCTCCTCCTATTACTCCATATAACCTCCCCTATATCTTTTCCTATTACTCCATATAACCTCCCCTATATCTGCTCCTATTACTCCATATAACCTCCCTATATCTCCTCCTATTACTCCATATAACCTCCGTATATCTCCTCCTATTACTCCATATAACCTTCCTATATCTCCTCCTATTACTCCATATAACCTCCCCATATCTCCTCCTATTACTCCATATAACCTCCCTATATCTCCTCCTATTACTCCATGTAACCTCCCCTATATCTCCTCCTATTACTCCATATAACCTCCCTATATCTCCTCCTATTACTCCATATAACCTCCCTATATCTCCTCCTATTACTCCATATATCCTCCCTATATCTCCTCCTATTACTCCATATAACCTCCCTATATCTCCTCCTATTACTCCATATAACCTCCCTATATCTCCTCCTATTACTCCATATAACCTCCCTATATCTCCTC
The DNA here is from genome assembly GCF_032444005.1 of Ranitomeya imitator. Lineage (NCBI taxonomy): Eukaryota > Metazoa > Chordata > Amphibia > Anura > Dendrobatidae > Ranitomeya > Ranitomeya imitator. The sequence continues at coordinate 491,942,111 of NC_091283.1, read as the reverse complement.
CCATTACTCCATATAACCTCCCTATATCTCCTTCTATTACTCCATATAACCTCCCTATATCTCCTCCTATTACTCCATATAACCTCCCTATATCTCCTTCTATTACTCCATATAACCCCCTATATCTCCTCCTATTACTCCATATAACCTCTGTATATCTCCTCCTATTACTCCATATAACCTTCCCTATATCTCTTCCTATTACTCCATATAACCTCCCTATATATCCTCCTATTACTCCATATAACCCCCCTATATCTCCTCCCATTACTCCATATAACCTCCCCTATATCTCCTCCTATTACTCCATTTAACCTCCCTATATCTCCTCCTATTACTCCATATATCCTCCCTATATCTCCTCATATTACTCCATATAACCTCCCTATATCTCCTCTTATTACTTCATATAACCTTCCTATATCTCCTCCTATTACTCCATATAAACACCCTATATCTCCTCCTATTACTCCATATAACCTCCCTATATCTCCTCCTAATACTCCATATAACCTCCCTATATGTCCTCCTATTACTCCATATAACCTCCCCTATATCTCCTCCTATTACTCCATATAACCTCCCTATATCTCCTCCTATTACTCCATATAACCTCCCCTATATCTCCTCCTATTACTCCATGTAACCTCCCTATATCTCCTCCTATTACTCCATATAATCTCCCCTATATCTCCTCCTATTACTCCATATAACCTCCCTATATCTCCTCCTATTACTCCATATAACCTCCCTATATCTCCTCCTATTACTCCATATAACCTCCCTATATCTCCTCCTATTACTCCATATAACCTCCCTATATCTCCTCCTATTACTCCATATAACCTCCCCTATATCTCCTCCTATTACTCCATATAACCTCCCTATATCTCCTCCTATTACTCCATATAACCTCCCTATATCTCCTCCTATTACTCCATATAACCTCCCTATATCTCCTGCTATTACTCCATATAACCTCCCCTATATCTCCTCCTATTACTCCAAATAACCTCCCTATATCTCCTCCTATTACTCCATATAACCTCCCTATATCTCCTGCTATTACTCCATATAACCTCCCTATATCTCCTCCTAATACTCCATATAACCTCCCTATATCTCCTCCTATTACTCCATATAACCGCCCTATATCTCCTTCTATTACTCCATATAACCTACCTATATCTCCTCCTATTATTCCATATAAACTCCCTATATCTCCTCCTATTACTCCATATAACCGCCCTATATCTCCTCCTATTACTCCATATAACCTCCCTATATCTCCTCCTATTACTCCATATAACCTCCCTATATCTCCTGCTATTACTCCATATAACCTCCCTATATCTCCTCCTAATACTCCATATAACCTCCCTATATCTCCTCCTATTACTCCATATAACCTCCCTATATCTCCTGCTATTACTCAATATAACCTCCCTATATCTCCTCCTAATACTCCATATAACCTCCCTATATCTCCTCCTATTACTCCATATAACCTCCCTATATCTCCTCCTATTATTCCATATAAACTCCCTATATCTCCTCCTATTACTCCATATAACCGCCCTATATCTCCTCCTATTAATCCATATAACCTCCCTATATCTCCTCCTATTACTCCATATAACCTCCCTATATCTCCTCCTATTACTCCATATAACCTCCCTATATCTCCTCCTTTTACTCCATATAACCTCCCTATATCTCCTGCTATTACTCCATATAACCTCCCTATATCTCCTCCTAATACTCCATATAACCTCCCCTATATCTCCTCCTATTACTCCATATAACCTCCCTATATCTCCTCCTATTACTCCATATAACCTCCCTATATCTCCTCCTATTACTCCATATAACCTCCCTATATCTCCTCCTATTACTCCATATAACCTCCCTATATCTCCTCCTATTACTCCATATAACCTCCATATATCTCCTCCTATTACTCCATATAAACTCCCCTATATCTTTTCCTATTACTCCATATAACCTCCCCTATATCTGCTCCTATTACTCCATATAACCTCCTGATAACTCCTCCTATTACTCCATATAACCTCCCTATATCTCCTCCTATTACTCCATATAACCTCCCTATATCTCCTCCTATTACTCCATATAACCTCCCTATATCTCCTCCTATTACTCCATATAACCTCCCTATATCTCCTGCTATTACTCCATATAACCTCCCTATATCTCCTCCTATTACTCCATATAACCTCCCTATATCTCCTGCTATTACTCCATATAACCTCCCCTATATCTCCTCCTATTACTCCATATAACCTCCCTATATCCGCTCCTATTACTCCATATAACCTCCCTATATCTCCTCCTATTACTCCATATAACCTCTGTATATCTCCTCCTATTACTCCATATAACCTTCCCTATATCTCTTCCTATTACTCCATATAACCTCCCTATATATCCTCCTATTACTCCATATAACCCCCCTATATCTCCTCCCATTACTCCATATAACCTCCCTATATCTCCTCCTATTACTCCATATAACCTCCCTATATCCGCTCCTATTACTCCATATAACCTCCCTATATCTCCTCCTATTACTCCATATAACCTCTGTATATCTCCTGCTATTACTCCATATAACCTTTCCTATATCTCTTCCTATTACTCCATATAACCTCTGTATATATCCTCCTATTACTCCATATAACCCCCCTATATCTCCTCCCATTACTCCATATAACCTCCCCTATATCTCCTCCTATTACTCCATTTAACCTCCCTATATCTCCTCCTATTACTCCATATATCCTCCCTATATCTCCTCATATTACTCCATATAACCTCCCTATATCTCCTCTTATTACTTCATATAACCTTCCTATATCTCCTCCTATTACTCCATATAAACACCCTATATCTCCTCCTATTACTCCATATAACCTCCCTATATCTCCTCCTAATACTCCATATAACCTCCCTATATGTCCTCCTATTACTCCATATAACCTCCCCTATATCTCCTCCTATTACTCCATATAACCTCCCTATATCTCCTCCTATTACTCCATATAACCTCCCCTATATCTCCTCCTATTACTCCATATAACCTCCCTATATCTCCTCCTATTACTCCATATAATCTCCCCTATATCTCCTCCTATTACTCCATATAACCTCCCTATATCTCCTCCTATTACTCCATATAACCTCCCTATATCTCCTCCTATTACTCCATATAACCTCCCTATATCTCCTCCTATTACGCCATATAACCTCTCTATATCTCCTCCTATTACTCCATATAACCTCCCCTATATCTCCTCCTATTACTCCATATAACCTCCCTATATCTCCTCCTATTACTCCATATAACCTCCCTATATCTCCTCCTATTACTCCATATAACCTCCCTATATCTCCTCCTATTACTCCATATAACCTCCCTATATCTCCTCCTATTACTCCATATAACCTCTCATATATCTCCTCCTATTACTCCATATAACCTCCCTATATCTCCTCTTATTACTCCATATAACCTCCCTATATCTCCTGCTATTACTCCATATAACCTCCCTATATCTCCTCCTATTACTCCATATAACCGCCCTATATCTCCTTCTATTACTCCATATAACCTCCCTATATCTCCTCCTATTATTCCATATAAACTGCCTATATCTCCTCCTATTACTCCATATAACCGCCCTATATCTCCTCCTATTACTCCATATAACCTCCCTATATCTCCTCCTATTACTCCATATAACCTCCCTATATCTCCTGCTATTACTCCATATAACCTCCCTATATCTCCTCCTAATACTCCATATAACCTCCCTATATCTCCTCCTATTACTCCATATAACCTCCTATATCTCCTCCTATTACTCCATATAACCTTCCCTATATCTCCTGCTATTACTCCATATAACCTCCCTATATCTCCTCCTAATACTCCATATAACCTCCCTATATCTCCTCCTATTACTCCATATAACCTCCCTATATCTCCTCCTATTATTCCATATAAACTCCCTATATCTCCTCCTATTACTCCATATAACCGCCCTATATCTCCTCCTATTAATCCATATAACCTCCCTATATCTCCTCCTATTACTCCATATAACCTCCCTATATCTCCTTCTATTACTCCATATAACCTATCCTATATCTCCTCCTATTACTCCATATAACCGCCCTATATCTCCTCCTATTAATCCATATAACCTCCCTATATCTCCTCCTATTACTCCATATAACCTCCCTATATCTCCTCCTTTTACTCCATATAACCTCCCTATATCTCCTGCTATTACTCCATATAACCTCCCTATATCTCCTCCTAATACTCCATATAACCTCCCCTATATCTCCTCCTATTACTCCATATAACCTCCCTATATCTCCTCCTATTACTCCATATAACCTCCCTATATCTCCTCCTATTACTCCATATAACCTCCCTATATCTCCTCCTATTACTCCATATAACCTCCCTATATCTCCTCCTATTACTCCATATAACCTCCATATATCTCCTCCTATTACTCCATATAAACTCCCCTATATCTTTTCCTATTACTCCATATAACCTCCCCTATATCTGCTCCTATTACTCCATATAACCTCCTGATAACTCCTCCTATTACTCCATATAACCTCCCTATATCTCCTCCTATTACTCCATATAACCTCCCTATATCTCCTCCTATTACTCCATATAACCTCCCTATATCTCCTCCTATTACTCCATATAACCTCCCTATATCTCCTGCTATTACTCCATATAACCTCCCTATATCTCCTCCTATTACTCCATATAACCTCCCTATATCTCCTGCTATTACTCCATATAACCTCCCCTATATCTCCTCCTATTACTCCATATAACCTCCCCTATATCTCCTCCTATTACTCCATATAACCTCCCCTATATCTCCTTTTATTACTTCACATAACCTTCCTATATCTCCTCCTATTACTCCATATAACCTCCCTATATCTCCTCCTATTACTCCATATGACCTCCCTATATCTCATCCTATTACTCTATATAACCTCCCCTCTATCTCCTCCTATTACTCCATATAACCTCCCTATATCTCCTCTTATTACTTCATATAACCTTCCTATATCTCCTCCTATTACTCCATATAACCTCCCTATATCTCCTCCCCTTACTCCATTTAACCTCCCTGTATCTCCTCCTATTACTCCATATAACCTCCCTATATCTCCTCCCCTTACTCCATTTAACCTCCCTGTATCTCCTCCTATTACTCCATATAACCTCCCTATATCTCCTCCTATTACTCCATATAACCTCCCTATATCTCCTCCTATTACTCCATATAACCTCCCTATATCTCCTCCTATTACTCCATATAACCTCCCTATATCTCCTGCTATTACTCCATATAATCTCCCTATATCTCCTCCTATTACTCCATATAACCTCCCTATATCTCCTCCTATTACTCCATATAACCTCCCCTATATCTCCTCCTATTACTCCAATTAACCTCCCTATATCTCCTCCTATTTCTCCATATAACCTCCCCTATATCTTTTCCTATTACTCCATATAACCTCCCCTATATCTCCTCCTATTACTCCATATAACCTCCCCTATATCTTTTCCTATTACTCCATATAACCTCCCCTATATCTGCTCCTATTACTCCATATAACCTCCCTATATCTCCTCCTATTACTCCATATAACCTCCCTATATCTCCTCCTATTACTCCATATAACCTCCTTATATCTCCTCCTATTACTCCATATAACCTCCTATATCTCCTCCTATTACTCCATATAACCTCATTATATCTCCCCCCATTACTCCATATAACCTCCCTATATCTCCTCTTATTACTTCATATAACCTTCCTATATCTCCTCCTATTACTCCATATAACCTCCCCATATCTCCTCCTATTACTCCATATAACCTCCCTATATCTCCTCCTATTACTCCATGTAACCTCCCTATATCTCCTCCTATTACTCCATATAACCTCCCTATATCTCCTCCTATTACTCCATATAACCTCCCTATATCTCCTCCTATTACTCCATATATCCTCCCTATATCTCTTCCTATTACTCCATATAACCTCCCTATATCTCCTCCTATTACTCCATATAACCTCCCTATATCTCATCCTATTACTCTATATAACCTCCCCTATATCTCCTCTTATTACTCCATATAACCTCCTATATCCCCTCCTATTACTCCATATAACCTCCCTATATCTCCTCCTATTACTCCATATAACCTCCCTATATCTCCTCTTATTACTTCATATAACCTCCCTATATCTCCTCCTATTACTCCATATAACCTCCCCTATATCTCCTCCTATTTCTCCATATAACCTCCCCTATATCTTTTCCTATTACTCCATATAACCTCCCCTATATCTCCTCCTATTACTCCATATAACCTCCCCTATATCTTTTCCTATTACTCCATATAACCTCCCCTATATCTGCTCCTATTACTCCATATAGCCTCCCTATATCTCCTCCTATTACTCCATATAACCTCCCTATATCTCCTCCTATTACTCCATATAACCTCCTTATATCTCCTCCTATTACTCCATATAACCTCCTATATCTCCTCCTATTACTCCATATAACCTCATTATATCTCCCCCCATTACTCCATATAACCTCCCTATATCTCCTCTTATTACTTCATATAACCTTCCTATATCTCCTCCTATTACTCCATATAACCTCCCCATATCTCCTCCTATTACTCCATATAACCTCCCTATATCTTCTCCTATTACTCCATGTAACCTCCCTATATCTCCTCCTATTACTCCATATAACCTCCCTATATCTCCTCCTATTACTCCATATAACCTCCCTATATCTCCTCCTATTACTCCATATAACCTCCCTATATCTCCTCCTATTACTCCATATAACCTCCCTATATCTCCTCCTATTACTCCATATAACCTCCCTATATCTTCTCCTATTACTCCATGTAACCTCCCTATATCTCCTCCTATTACTCCATATAACCTCCCTATATCTCCTCCTATTACTCCATATAACCTCCCTATATCTCCTCCTATTACTCCATATAACCTCCCTATATCTCATCCTATTACTCTATATAACCTCCCCTATATCTCCTCTTATTACTCCATATAACCTCCTATATCCCCTCCTATTACTCCATATAACCTCCCTATATCTCCTCCTATTACTCCATATAACCTCCCTATATCTCCTCCTATTACTCCATATAACCTCCCTATATCTCCTCCTATTACTCCATATAACCTCCATATATCTCCTCCTATTACTCCATATATCCTCCCTATATCTCCTCCTATTACTCCATATAACCTCCCTATATCTCCTCCTATTACTCCATATAACCTCCCTATATCTCCTCCTATTACTCCATATATCCTCCCTATATCTCTTCCTATTACTCCATATAACCTCCCTATATCTCCTCCTATTACTCCATATAACCTCCCTACATCTCATCCTATTACTCTATATAACCTCCCCTATATCTCCTCTTATTACTCCATATAACCTCCTATATCCCCTCCTATTACTCCATATAACCTCCCTATATCTCCTCCTATTACTCCATATAACCTCCCTATATCTCCTCTTATTACTCCATATAACCTCCCCTATATCTCCTCCTATTACTCCATATAACCTCCCTATATCTCATCCTATTACTCCATATAACCTCCCTATATCTCCTCCTATTACTCCATATATCCTCCTATATCTCCTCCTTTTACTCCATATAACCTCCCTATATCTCCTCCTATTACTCCATGTAACCTCCCTATATCTCCTCCTATTACTCCATATAACCTCCCTATATCTCCTCCTATTACTCCATATAACCTCCCTATATCTCCTCCTATTACTCCATATATCCTCCCTATATCTCTTCCTATTACTCCATATAACCTCCCTATATCTCCTCCTATTACTCCATATAACCTCCCTATATCTCATCCTATTACTCTATATAACCTCCCCTATATCTCCTCTTATTACTCCATATAACCTCCTATATCCCCTCCTATTACTCCATATAACCTCCCTATATCTCCTCCTATTACTCCATATAACCTCCCTATATCTCCTCTTATTACTCCATATAACCTCCCTATATCTCCTCCTATTACTCCATATAACCCCCCTATATCTCCTCCTATTACTCCATATAACCCCCTATATCTACTCCTATTACTCCATATAACCTCCCTATATCTCCTCCTATTACTCCATATAACCTCCCTATATCTCCTCCTATTACTCCATATAACCTCCCTATATCTCCTCCTATTACTCCATATAACCTCCCTATATCTCCTCCTATTACTCCATATAACCTCCCTATATCCCCTCCTATTACTCCATATAACCTCCCTATATCTCCTCCTATTACTCCATATAACCTCCCTATATCTCCTCCTATTACTCCATATAACCTCCCTATATCTCCTCTTATTACTCCATATAACCTCCCTATATCTCCTCCTATTACTCCATATAACCTCCCTATATCTCCTCCTATTACTCCATATAACCTCCATATATCTCCTCCTATTACTCCATATATCCTCCCTATATCTCCTCCTATTACTCCATATAACCTCCCTATATCTCCTCCTATTACTCCATATAACCTCCCTATATCTCCTCCTATTACTCCATATTTCCTCCCTATATCTCTTCCTATTACTCCATATAACCTCCCTATATCTCCTCCTATTACTCCATATAACCTCCCTATATCTCATCCTATTACTCTATATAACCTCCCCTATATCTCCTCTTATTACTCCATATAACCTCCTATATCCCCTCCTATTACTCCATATAACCTCCCTATATCTCCTCCTATTACTCCATATAACCTCCCTATATCTCCTCTTATTACTCCATATAACCTCCCTATATCTCCTCCTATTACTCCATATAACCCCCCTATATCTCCTCCTATTACTCCATATAACCCCCTATATCTACTCCTATTACTCCATATAACCTCCCTATATCTCCTCCTATTACTCCATATAACCTCCCTATATCTCCTCCTATTACTCCATATAACCTCCCTATATCTCCTCCTATTACTCCATATAACCTCCCTATATCTCCTCCTATTACTCCATATAACCTCCCTATATCCCCTCCTATTACTCCATATAACCTCCCTATATCTCCTCCTATTACTCCATATAACCTCCCTATATCTCCTCCTATTACTCCATATAACCTCCCTATATCTCCTCTTATTACTCCATATAACCTCCCTATATCTCCTCCTATTACTCCATATAACCTCCCTATATCTCCTCCTATTACTCCATATAACCTCCATATATCTCCTCCTATTACTCCATATATCCTCCCTATATCTCCTCCTATTACTCCATATAACCTCCCTATATCTCCTCCTATTACTCCATATAACCTCCCTATATCTCCTCCTATTACTCCATATATCCTCCCTATATCTCTTCCTATTACTCCATATAACCTCCCTATATCTCCTCCTATTACTCCATATAACCTCCCTATATCTCATCCTATTACTCTATATAACCTCCCCTATATCTCCTCTTATTACTCCATATAACCTCCTATATCCCCTCCTATTACTCCATATAACCTCCCTATATCTCCTCCTATTACTCCATATAACCTCCCTATATCTCCTCTTATTACTCCATATAACCTCCCTATATCTCCTCCTATTACTCCATGTAACCTCCCTATATCTCCTCCTATTACTCCATATAACCTCCCTATATCTCCTCCTATTACTCCATATAACCTCCCTATATCTCCTCCTATTACTCCATATATCCTCCCTATATCTCTTCCTATTACTCCATATAACCTCCCTATATCTCCTCCTATTACTCCATATAACCTCCCTATATCTCATCCTATTACTCTATATAACCTCCCCTATATCTCCTCTTATTACTCCATATAACCTCCTATATCCCCTCCTATTACTCCATATAACCTCCCTATATCTCCTCCTATTACTCCATATAACCTCCCTATATCTCCTCTTATTACTCCATATAACCTCCCTATATCTCCTCCTATTACTCCATATAACCCCCCTATATCTCCTCCTATTACTCCATATAACCCCCTATATCTACTCCTATTACTCCATATAACCTCCCTATATCTCCTCCTATTACTCCATATAACCTCCCTATATCTCCTCCTATTACTCCATATAACCTCCCTATATCTCCTCCTATTACTCCATATAACCTCCCTATATCTCCTCCTATTACTCCATATAACCTCCCTATATCCCCTCCTATTACTCCATATAACCTCCCTATATCTCCTCCTATTACTCCATATAACCTCCCTATAGCTCCTCTTATTACTCCATATAACCTCCCTATATCTCCTCCTATTACTCCATATAACCCCCTATATCTCCTCCTATTACTCCATATAACCCCCTATATCTCCTCCTATTACTCCATATAACCTCCCTATATCTCCTTCTATTACTCCATATAACCCCCCTATATCTCCTCCTATTACTCCATATATCCTCCCTATATCTCCTTCTATTACTCCATATAACCTCCCTATATCTCCTCCTATTACTCCATATAACCCCCTATATCTCCTCCTATTACTCCATATAACCTCCCTATATCTCCTCCTATTACTCCATATAACCTCCCTATATCTCCTCCTATTACTCCATATAACATCCCTATATCTCCTCCTATTACTCCATATAACCCCCTATATCTCCTCCTATTACTCCATATAACCTCCTATATCCCCTCCTATTACTCCATATAACCTCCCTATATCTCCTCCTATTACTCCATATAACCTCCCTATATCTCCTCCTATTACTCCATATAACCCCCTATATCTCCTCCTATTACTCCATATAACCTCCCTATATCTCCTCCTATTACTCTATATAATCTCCCTATATCTCCTCCTATTACTCCATATAACCTCCCTATATCTCCTCCTATTACTCCATATAACATCCCTATATCTCCTCCTATTATTCCATATAACCTCCCCTATATCTCTTCCTATTACTCCGTATAATTTCCCTATATATATATACCGCCAGAACATCTCTGCCCATGCCGTGCTTCAGCCCACTGCACCTTGAACTACCCCTATCAACTGCCCTCTCACCCACGAACTCTCCTCACTGACTAAACCAGGAAATAGTTGCCTTTTACTGGCCCTAACCACTCCCAGTTTGGGCTGTACCAATCATTAACTGTCTTTTTACGCTGTCTGCCCCAGCAGTCTTGTTGCTGGGCAAACTTAACTACAGTCACTAGCCTTTAACATTATGCACTAAGGATCTTACACTTACAATGCCTCTCATGGTCTAATCTGCTCTATGTCCTAACCTCTAAACTATACCTACACCTGAGCTGAGCGCATGTTATTCACAATAGGCATTACTTGCACAGAATTTACATAGCAGCATCAGTACCTTCCAACACTATACATTAGTTACATTACATTACTAAAAACAGCATGACACAGTTCACATTTCACATGGCACAATAAACCCGCACAACACTGTTCTTATAATACGACGCTGTCTTTAGGGGTAGGGACAGGGCAGCCCACACCCTTACATGTTTAGTGTTGCTCTCCTTTGAGTATTCTCATTCTGAAATCTGCTTTTACTCGGTGTAAGTAGGTCATATAGTAACGGAGGATAACATCAGGACGTCATTCACTCTAACATGCGTCATTCATACATTATGTGTCTTGTATAGGTGTCTGGATGGCTCTTCCTGTTGTGATGCTCAGAGCAAAGTCTACCTGGACTACAGCTGGTATGGGTAGGTCTCCTCAGTGACTTAATGACGGGTCAAGAAAAAAGGCGTCACATAAATATACGTTCATAATACTACCGTATGTAATATCAGGTGACATGAATTCATCCTATATCTGCCATGGACTCTACATTAATGTGCTTAGACTAATTACAGTCTGCCTCTTACTTAAGTGTCTAACATGCTCCAGAATCTTTCCTTATCTGATAACTTTGCCAATACTTCCGAAGCTCTGATACAGACAGCAAATATTGCATTATTTGATTTGGCTAGTAATGACGCCAATATACATAGTTACCAGTTGCAACAATATTTTAGTCGGGGAAATGGAAATGATACCTAACCAAAACTACAACCAGGGGCAGATTAAGGTTAGTCAGGGCCCCGGGAAGTTTAGGGTGCGTGGTCCCCTCGCGTCCAATGTATCATGTGAATGTCACATGACATTTTGGGGAGAACATGTGATAGGTCACATGGTAAACATACAGGTGCTCTGGTGCACACCTGCAGATGTAAGGATACTGAAATCATTTTTTCCCTTAAGTACAGCTCTACACTTAACAATAGATGATACTATGTAATAAGGGACAGCACTATACATAAAAAGAGAGGATGCTATAGAATAAGGGACGCTGCTTTACATAATAAGGGTAGGTGCACACAAACGTTTTCTCTATATCTGAGAAAAACGGTCCGATTACTCTTATCACAGTTTAATCAGAGTTTGATCGGAGTGGCACCAGTTTTTCTTGGAGATGAAGAGAAAAAAAGAGCTTCTTTACCTTCTCCATCCTGAGAGTCTATGTAAATCGGGCAGCATTCTGATGTCATCTGAGTTTCGTCTGATGTTTTCTACTGACCCATAGACTTGCATTGGCAATTTTGATCCGACACTCGGATCAAAATTGGATACGTCACCGATCTTTTCCTCTGATCACTCTGTCCGAGGAAAAAAATTGGATATGTCACTGATCTTTTCCTCTGATCACTCTGTCCGAGGAAAAAAATTGGATATGTCACTGATCTTTTCCTCTGATCACTCTGTCTGAGGAAAAAATCAGACATGTACATTGCTCCATTCTAGAATATCATGGGTAAAAGTGCTATCCATGAAAAGTACAGGTAGCCTCTGTGACCAATATAATTGGACATGTACATGAGCCCTAAAATATTTTTTTTTTTCAAGCTAATTTATTACATCAGTTCACTGCAAATGTAGCACCCTGCATTACAAAATGAAGGCATACACCCATTCATTAATATACAATAAGCCACTGTGCAACCCATCATCCAAAATATCAGTGCCTAATAGACCAAAATTGAGGGCTCTCCCAAGAATCAATAAAACCTATATATATATATATATATATATATATATATATATATATATACATACAGGAGTATTAGTAATTTTTTTCTTTTAAAAATATCATTTGTTTATTACAGAAATATAAATAAAAAAATACATATAAAAATAGTGTCAGACATAAGCTAAAAGCATACATTTGCCTCAAAAAGCAGATATAATGGCACACGTAGTAGATAGTGATGAGCGAATATACTCGTTGCTTGGGTTTTCTCGAGCACGCTCGGGTGTCCGCCATGTATTTTTTAATGCTGGGAGATTTAGTTTTCATCGCGGCAGCTTAATGATTTACAGCTACTAGCCAGCTTGATTACATGTGGGGATTCCCTAGCAACCAGGCAACCCCCACATGTACTCAGCCTGGCTAGTACATATATATATATATATATATATATATATATATACTGTATATAGGCCATTCATTGTCATAATTTTTGATTATTTATGTGTTGCTCACCTGTTATCTGTGTTTGTGTGGGCATGGCTCATTTTACTATGGTTTAATTAAAAGTTAAATAAAACATAACATCATAGAATAAATAAATAATACCGCCTTATTGTGACCAAAAATATGGTACAGCCATACAAAGGATGGACATGCTATTAAGGTATGTGCACACGTTGCGGATCCACAGCGGATTTGGCCCTCTGGATCCGCAGCAGTTTTCCATGCGTTGTACAGTACCATGTAAACCTATGGGAAACCAAATGCGCAGTGCACATGCTGCGGAAAATTTATTTTCCGCGGTATGTCAATTCTTTGTGCAGATTCCCCAGCGTTTTACACCTGCTCCATAATTGGAATCCGCAAGTGTAAAAACGTAGGTGAAATCCGCACAAAAACTGCAAAAAATCCACAGTAAATCCGAGGGGAATCCGCAGGTAAAACGCAGGCAGGGTGTTTTATCTGCGGATTCTGCAGAATCCGCGCAGAAAAATTCGCAACGTGTGCACATAGCCTTAGAGCTACCTATCTATGCAGCTGCATAGGCGCCAAATAGGTAAGGTGCATTATAAGCTATTAGACTGCAAAGCGCTCATATACAGCTCTGGCAAAAGTTAAGAGACCACCACATCAAAACCCTGTCATGTGCAGCCCAATCTCCAGACCTGAACCCCATTGAAAACCTCTGGAATGTAATCAAGAGGATGATGGATAGTCGCAAGCCATCAAATAAAGAAGAACTGCTTACATTTTTGCGCCAGGAGCAGTGTGATAGACTGGTGGAAAACACGCCAAGACACATGAAAGCTTTGATTAAAAATAATGGTTATTCCACAAATATTGGTTTTTGAACTCTTCCTGAGATAAAACATTAGTATTGTTGTTTCTAAATGATTATGAACTTGTTTTCTTTGCGTTATTTGAGGTCTTAAAGCACTGTTTTTTTGTTTTTTTTTGACCATTTCTCCTTTTCAGAAAAAAAATGCAAAACGTATTGCTTGGAAAGTCGGAGACATGTTGTCAGAAGTTTATAGAACAAATGAACAATTTACATTTTACTCAAAAAATATACATATAAAGAGAAAAATCGGACAAACTGAACATTTTGCAATGGTCTTTTTTTTGCCAGAGCTGTATATAGGGAAGTAGTACCATATCTCAGGATTGAAAATGCACCGAAACACAAGGCATGCAATATATGTATATTTTTTTTATTTATTTTTTTTGTGACAAGTGACAGGTCCTCTTTAAACCCTTTCCTGCCATGGCTGCTACTCTAAATCCTGATGGACAATCCCCCTTTGATATGGTGGCTATACTGTGCTGACTCGGGGATATGGGAGTATTGGAGTGTAGGGCACGGTGAATAACAGGTAGAAATTGGACAAATGGCGTCATAGGGGATACATAGGGATCTGCAAGTGGAATTGCAAAAACAAGACAAGCAATTAGGGAAGACCGTAGAGAATCAAAGAATCATTTACTTTTCTTTTTTCATATTAACTTTTCACATTCTAGACACACAAACTGGAGCCTGGACAGTAACAACTAATAATAAGATGTATCACCCCAGCCGTGATTGCATTTGTACTTATCTTTTTTGGCTTTTGTTTTAAGGCAATTTTTTTGTTTTTCGCTAAATTCATTTTTTTGGTTGCTCCTATTTTGAACCCTATTTGCTACTTGTACATTATGGTCACCATTATGGGACGTGTTTTTAGCATTACTGATGTGTCATTACTTCTGCATAACAAGAATTTGGCGCAAAAAATGGCAATGTATAAAACATGTCTTAAAAGAAAAGCAAGTGATGATTCGGACCCTCAGTATTTTACATGTGGTTATAGCAAGCAATGTTGAGGGTTATATTCATGGCAAACAGCAGTATCCACTTTCCTCCTCACCAGCCTGTGGCGCCGAAGCTGTTGTGTAATGATAATCCCCAGCATGATCTGACAATCTGCAGCTGCCCTGGAATGCTGAGAGTAGTAGTTTCACAACAGCTACGGAGCCTCAGGGTGGAGACCGATGCCTGGAAGCATGTGCCGGCTCGTTCGGACATATCCCAATTTCCATGCCAGGTTCTACCAATGTCTTTGTGAATCTGGAGGATGCAGGAATTGACCTAGTTGACTTCTGGAATAAAGACCTTGCCGCCGGGGGCACAAAACTGGCACAATTGTGTCACGGTATTTATTAGGTCTCCTATACCCACACATGGCGATGGTGCCAATCATTGTCTTGCGAATACAAACAGCTGTGTATTTGTAGTTGGCGCCGCTCCAGGCGCTGTGCGTGTGTTCATACTTTCTCTCCATGGCCCTGGTATAATAAATTCCCAGTTGGCAACACACAGTGACACACTATTCATTATCTTGTTTCCAATGTAGTCATATCCTAGTAGCAACCCATATGGGGCACAGTTCAACCTAAAACAGCCAGGTCTTTAGTTGTTTTTGTTGCTCCTCAATTAACATTATTTGACTTTCTTCGATTACCCCAAGGTCATCACCAGGGCCGGACTGGCCATCTGGCAATTCTGGCAAATGCCAGAAGGGCCTGTCGGATCGTGGGCTGCCTTGTCTACTATGTTGTCAACAGATTTAGTGTTCTCAAGATACCCATACTGTTAAGAGTTGTGACAGAGCACAAAGTCCCTTACCCCAGCAGGCCACGGGTGTCATTAGAAATATTGGTCTTGCAGTAAATCTTGCTTTCTTCAATCCAGGGTAATATATCCCATCTGGTGCTTGGGGACTGGGACCGCATGGGCCTGTATGATTTGAAATGCCAGGGCTGAAAGTCCATACCTGGTCATCACTAAGACCAGGTTGAAGGTGCAACCATCTCCAGCTCCTGTTCTCTAGTTCTGGGCAGCCTTTACAAGAAGACATGATGGACGTTGGGGCCCAACTTGACAAAGAAGACTTCGAGCCACAGAGCATGTAATACTGATAGAAATGGCAGGGGTTCTATTTTTGGAATTAATATTTGGTAACTTTATGACGGCATTTTCTATTTGGTCATTGCATGATGGTATTAATTCTGCATTTCTTCATCACTGCATGCTGATATCAGTTTTTTATCACGGTATAGTGGGAGTACTTATTGGTCCCAGTTTGGCGGTATTTTTTATTTGGTCAATGTTTAGTTTGGTCACTACCTAGCGGTCCTATTTATCTGATTATTTTATGATGGTAGTATTAATTTGGTCACTATTCTGGACATTTCTTTTTTGTCACTGTATGTTAAAATTACTTCTTCCCTAAATGCAGCATTATTTTTGTCACTGTATGGTAGTATTATTTTGTTAGCCCCAGAGTGGCAATATTTACTATTAATTGGTCACTTTTTGATAATATACAGCTATGGCAAAAATTAAGAGACCACCACATCAAAACCCTGTCATGGGCAGCCCAATCTCCAGACCTGAACCCCATTGAAAACCTCTGGAATGTAATCAAGAGGATAATGGATAGTCACAAGCCATCAAACAAAGAAGAACTGCTTACATTTTTGCGCCAGAAGCAGTGTGAAAGACCGGTGGAAAGCATGCCAAGACACATGAAAGCTGTGATTAAAAATCATGGTTATTCCACAAAAGATTGATTTCTGAATTTTTCCTGAGTTAAAACATTTGAACTTGTTCTCTTTGCATTATTTGAGGTCTGAAAGCCCTGTTTTTGTTTTTTCAATTTTGACCATTTCTCCTTTTTAGAAAAAAAAAATACAAAATTTATTGCTTGGAAATTCGGAGACATGTTGTCAGAAGTTTATAGAATAAAATAACTATTTACATTTTACTCAAAAATATACCTATAAAGAGAAAAATCAGATAAACTGAACATTTTGCAGTGGTCTCTTAATTTTTTGCCAGAGCTGTATAAGTTTAGGCTGTTTATCGTACTTGGGGTGGTCCACAAGAAGACTCCTAAAGAGAAGTCTTGTGGACCACACCTACTTGGATAAATAGATTTCCATAAACAGAAGAGGAGACCATATCTAAGGAATGGCACATGAACAAAAAAAAACACATTCCAGATTCAGGAGAACAGCTGCACTTACACCAGGTAAAAATGTCCATATTTAAGGCAAGAGACATAAACTCATCCTTGTGTTATTATCACAAATAGGATAAAAGCACAAATCCACAGCGTGCCATAAAAGTACAATAGAGATGGCTCCCACTTCGGGTACTTGCATCTATATAAAGAACATGGTCGATTTAACTCCTATCCCCTCCCTTATGGTAAGGTGGGCACATGTCGGTCGGCCCCCCAACACATTACAAACATAGGAATCCAAGATGTGAAAATACTGATGTATGGAAAATCTGGAAATCTTATAAAAATAATCCATAACTACACTGTGTTCCAAATTATTATGCAAATGATATTTTTCTCGGATTTTCCTAAATGGTCGATGCAAATGACAGTCAGTCTAATAAAAGTCATCACCCGTTAGAGTATACATCGAATTTTAATTAAGAAACCTCCCAATGATAACAGTATAATCTCCAAAATGAATAAAAACTCAAAATGCACTGTTCCAAATTATTAGGTACAGTAGAATTTCTAAACATTTGATATGTTTTAAAGAACTGAAAATGCTCATTTGTGGAACTTGCCGCATTAGGAGGTCACATTCACTGAACAAAAAAGTTATTTATCTCCAAAACATCCTAACAGGCCAAGTTACATGTTAACATAGGAACCGTTCTTTGATATCATCTTCACAATTCTTGCACCCATTCAACTTGTGAGTGTTTGGAGAGTGTCTTCTTGTATTTCTTTGCATGAAGTCAGAATAGCCTCCCAGAGCTGCTGTTTTGATGTGAACTGCCTCCCACCCTCATAGATCTTTTGCTTGATGATACTCCAAAGGTTCTCTATAGGGTTGAGGTCAGGAGAAGATGGTGGCACACCATGAGTTTATCTCCTTTTATGCCCATAGCAGCCAATGGCTCAGAGGTATTCTTTGCAGCATGAGATGGTGCATTGTCATGCATGAAGATGATTTTGCTCCTGATGGCACGTTTCTGCTTTTTAGACCATGGAAGAATGTTGTCAGTCAGAAACTCTAAATACTTTGCAGACGTCATTTTCACACCTTCAGGAACCTTAAAACATCCTACCAGCTGTTTCCCTGTGATTTTGGACCAAAATGTGACTCCTCCACCTCCTTGCTGACGTCGCAGCCTTGTTGGGACATGGTGGCAATCCACCAACCATCCACTACTCCATCCATCTGGACCATCCAGGGTTGCTCGACACTCATCAGTAAACAAGACTATTTGGAAATTAGTGTTCATGTATGTCTGGGCCCACTTTAACCATTTCTGCTTGTGAACACTGTTTAAAGGTGGCTGAATATTAGGTTTATGCACCACAGCAAGCCTTTGAAGGATTATACACCTTGAGGTTCGTGGGACTCCAGAGGCACCAGCAGTTTCAAATAACTGTTTGCTGCTTTGTAATGGTATTTTGGCAGCTGCTCTCTTAATCCCATGAATTTGTCTGGCAGAAACCTTCCTCATTATGCCTTTATCTGCATGAACTCTGTCTGTGCTCTGTTTCAGTCACAAATCTCTTCACAGTATGATGATCACTCTTAAGTTTTCGTGGAATATCAAATGTTTTCATACCTTGTCCAAGGCATTGCACTATTTAATGCTTTTCAGCAGCAGAGAGATCCTTTTTAGTTCCCATATTACTTGAAACATGTGGCCTGCTTAATAAAGTGTAACATAATTTTTAAGTAGTTTTCCTTTAATTACAATCACCTGGAAAACTAATTATCACATGGGTTTAAGATTGATTTCAGTGATCCATTGAGCCCTGAGACACTACCATCCATGAGTTTATTTGAAAAACAAAACAATTAAATCTTTATGACACCTAAATCCAATTTGCATAATAATTTGGAACACAGTGTATTATACTGTTTAAAAGGAATATGTTATAAAGATCAATTCCCCAAACCGCTTGCAGGTTTTTAAAATGTAAATCCATCAAACCTTTATATCTTCTGTCTGTTGCTGCATTCCCAAGAAATCAACATTTTAATTCATATGCAAATAATGCGTTAAGTGCTCTGGGTGTGCCTAGTGCCTCTTTACCTTGATTGATAGCTCACTGTCTGTGTGATATTAGGAGCCAGGCAAGGAAATCAGACAGTGATCTATCAATCAAGCTAAAGAGACTGGTGATCGGTTGGGAAACCGCCTAAGTTGCTTGCAATGCCCTGGACATGGGGTTAGTGACATAACGAATCAGAAGAACTATACTACATTTCTAATTGGAGGCATTTGCTGATATTATTATTATTATGACACCTACTACATATTAAGATAGGATCTTGGAGATGGGAATACCCCTTTACGTCCATTTTCTGAGGGAATTGATAGAAACGTGACTATAGAATTCTATAATAGAAAATTGGATCCTACTTAGAATTTGAAGGTGCGTTTTGCTCTTAGTGATGATAGATTTGGTCAAGAAAAAGTAGTAAGGTAATTTTTCTCTGTTCTTACAAAGCCCTGGCACATAGTTTTCAGGGCACACTCACTTATTTTGCCCTCTATATGATCACCTTTGTATTGCCAATATCCTCATCCCTCTCGATCTGTTCCCATGTGCATCTGAATGAATCAATGTTTTTGCGCAAGAAGATTTGTCTGCAGAGTTTACTTCCAAGGGAATTTTGGACACAGCCAGTCGCCTCTGATCGGCTGCAGGCATCTGCTCTGAAGGTGTACTGTAAGGCTGCTACCGATCAGTGACCATGGCGGTTGCGATCAGGTGACATGACAATGCCACATGACTGCTGTGAGACATAGGAGAGATCGCCATTCATGGAGGGAATTATGTTCTTTTTAAAACATTTTCTACACCAGACTAAGCCAATAAGAAGGGTGTCCTGTAGTGGACAGCAACTTTAAGAAATTGTCTACAAGCAATTCCCTTTTGTATAAAATTGTCTATTGGTGTTTTTAGCTTTATTATCATAAAACCAAGAATAAAATCAGAATTAACTTTGAAAAAATCAAGATTTTTATTTTAGGGAACATTGCCCAGCTCTAATTAAATCTGTGTATTATCCTTTCTTTCTGCAGGCCACTCTTCATCTGCATGCTGATTGTGTTCTCCGTCCTGTGCCTTTGTGGTATCTGTAATAATATCTGTCGTTTCCGAACTCGACCTACACCGCCATCACCACGGGAGACACCTCTTATAAACATGGGTGCGCCACCACCGTATGAGGAGGTAAGTCACATGATTTATTAGTTTGGTGGAGATTAGTTGCTAGACTCTCAGTGTTGTGGGTATGGAAGCCTGTCTCAGCATTACAACTCTTTTCCCCATTTGTAGGTTACAGCCAAGCCATTCCTTTACCCTCCCAGTTCCTCCAGTCCGCCATCTTACACCAGTGTAATACTAAACAGCCCGGACCCTGCACCTCCTGTTTTGGGGAGCTGACAACAGAGACACTTGAAACCCACTTATGTTTACTCTCCGATGTCACACAGATCAGTAGGAAGAATGTGTACATGGAGCATCGTAGAATGAAGAAGACCACGTGGAGGTCATAAGGAGGAACCCAGAGAAAAAAAGTGTTTACGTATAGCAATGGGAGGAAAATATGTAGAGCGGAGATGATGGCAATGAGTTATGGACATGTGCGTGCAGTAATAGGAGGAGATATGGTGTAAAAGGATGCAATATAGAGAGGATATACTGTCTGGTGTAATAGGAGGATATATAGGGAGGTTATATGGAGTAATAGGAGGAGATATAGGGAGGATATATGGAGTAATAGGAGGAGATATAGGGAGGATATATGGAGTAATAGGAGGAGATATAGGGAGGTTATATGGAGTAATAGGAGGAGATATAGGGAGGATATATGGAGTAATAGGAGGAGATATAGGGAGGTTATATGGAGTAATAGGAGGAGATATAGGGAGGATATATGGAGTAATAGGAGGAGATATAGGGAGGTTATATGGAGTAATAGGAGGAGATATAGGGGAGGTTATATGGAGTAATAGGAGGAGATATAGTGAGGTTATATGGAGTAATAGGAGGAGATATAGGGAGGATATATGGAGTAATAGGAGGAGATATAGGGAGGTTATATGGAGTAATAGGAGGAGATATAGGGGAAGTTATATGGAGTAATAGGGGGAGATATAGGGAGGTTATATGGAGTAATAGGAGGAGATATAGGGGGTTATATGGAGCAATAGGGGGAGATATAGGGAGGTTATATGGAGTAATAGGAGGAGATATAGGGAGGATATATGGAGTAATAGGAGGAGATATAGGGAGGTTATATGGAGTAATAGGAGGAGATATAGGGGAAGTTATATGGAGTAATAGGGGGAGATATAGGGAGGTTATATGGAGTAATAGGAGGAGATATAGGGAGGTTATATGGAGTAATAGGAGGAGATAAAGGAAGGTTATATGGAGTAATAGGAGGAGATATAGGGAGGTTATATGGAGTAATAGGAGGAGATATACGGGAGGTTATATGGAGTAATAGGAGGAGATATAGGGAGGATATATGGAGTAATAGGAGGAGATATAGGGAGGTTATATAGAGTAATAGGAGGAGATATAGGGAGGTTATATGGAGTAATAGGAAGAGATATAGGGAGGTTATATGGAGTAATAGGAAGAGATATAGGGAGGTTATATGGAGTAATAGGAGGAGATATAGGAGGTTATATGGAGTAATAGGAGGAGATATAGGGAGGTTATATGGAGTAATAGGAAGAGATATAGGGAGGTTATATGGAGTAATAGGAAGAGATATAGGGAGGTTATATGGAGTAATAGGAGGAGATATAGGAGGTTATATGGAGTAATAGGAAGAGATATAGGGAGGTTATATGGAGTAATAGGAGGAGATATAGGAGGTTATATGGAGTAATAGGAGGAGATATAGGGAGGTTATATGGAGTAATAGGAGGAGATATAGGAGGTTATATGGAGTAATAGGAGGAGACATAGGGAGGATATATGGAGTAATAGGAGGAGATAAAGGAAGGTTATATGGAGTAATAGGAGGAGATATAGGGAGGTTATATGGAGTAATAGGAGGAGATATACGGGAGGTTATATGGAGTAATAGGAGGAGGTATAGGGAGGTTATATGGAGTAATAGGAGGAGATATAGGGGAGGTTATATGGAGTAATAGGAGGAGATATAAGGAGGTTATATAGAGTAATAGGAGGAGATATAGGGAGGTTATATGGAGTAATAGGAGGAGATATAGGAGGTTATATGGAGTAATAGGAGGAGATATAGGAGGTTATATGGAGTAATAGGAGGAGACATAGGGGGTTATATGGAGTAATAGGAGGAGATATAGGAAGGTTATATGGAGTAATAGGAGGAGATATAGGGGAGTTTATATGGAGTAATAGGAGGAGATATAGGAGGTTATATGGAGTAATAGGAGGAGATATAGGGAGGTTATATGGAGTAATAGGAGGAGACATAGGGAGGATATATGGAGTAATAGGAGGAGATAAAGGAAGGTTATATGGAGTAATAGGAGGAGATATAGGGAGGTTATATGGAGTAATAGGAGGAGATATACGGGAGGTTATATGGAGTAATAGGAGGAGGTATAGGGAGGTTATATGGAGTAATAGGAGGAGATATAGGGGAGGTTATATGGAGTAATAGGAGGAGATATAAGGAGGTTATATAGAGTAATAGGAGGAGATATAGGGAGGTTATATGGAGTAATAGGAGGAGATATAGGAGGTTATATGGAGTAATAGGAGGAGATATAGGAGGTTATATGGAGTAATAGGAGGAGACATAGGGGGTTATATGGAGTAATAGGAGGAGATATAGGAAGGTTATATGGAGTAATAGGAGGAGATATAGGGGAGGTTATATGGAGTAATAGGAGGAGATATAGGAGGTTATATGGAGTAATAGGAGGAGATATAGGGAGGTTATATGGAGTAATAGGAGGAGACATAGGGGGTTATATGGAGTAATAGGAGGAGATATAGGGAGGATATATGGAGTAATAGGAGGAGATATAGGAGGTTATATGGAGTAATAGGAGGAGATATAGGGAGGTTATATGGAGTAATAGGAAGAGATATAGGGAGGTTATATGGAGTAATAGGAAGAGATATAGGGAGGTTATATGGAGTAATAGGAGGAGATATAGGAGGTTATATGGAGTAATAGGAGGAGATATAGGGAGGTTATATGGAGTAATAGGAGGAGATATAGGAGGTTATATGGAGTAATAGGAGGAGACATAGGGAGGATATATGGAGTAATAGGAGGAGATAAAGGAAGGTTATATGGAGTAATAGGAGGAGATATAGGGAGGTTATATGGAGTAATAGGAGGAGATATACGGGAGGTTATATGGAGTAATAGGAGGAGGTATAGGGAGGTTATATGGAGTAATAGGAGGAGATATAGGGGAGGTTATATGGAGTAATAGGAGGAGATATAAGGAGGTTATATAGAGTAATAGGAGGAGATATAGGGAGGTTATATGGAGTAATAGGAGGAGATATAGGAGGTTATATGGAGTAATAGGAGGAGATATAGGAGGTTATATGGAGTAATAGGAGGAGACATAGGGGGTTATATGGAGTAATAGGAGGAGATATAGGAAGGTTATATGGAGTAATAGGAGGAGATATAGGGGAGTTTATATGGAGTAATAGGAGGAGATATAGGAGGTTATATGGAGTAATAGGAGGAGATATAGGGAGGTTATATGGAGTAATAGGAGGAGACATAGGGAGGATATATGGAGTAATAGGAGGAGATAAAGGAAGGTTATATGGAGTAATAGGAGGAGATATAGGGAGGTTATATGGAGTAATAGGAGGAGATATACGGGAGGTTATATGGAGTAATAGGAGGAGGTATAGGGAGGTTATATGGAGTAATAGGAGGAGATATAGGGGAGGTTATATGGAGTAATAGGAGGAGATATAAGGAGGTTATATAGAGTAATAGGAGGAGATATAGGGAGGTTATATGGAGTAATAGGAGGAGATATAGGAGGTTATATGGAGTAATAGGAGGAGATATAGGAGGTTATATGGAGTAATAGGAGGAGACATAGGGAGGTTATATGGAGTAATAGGAGATATAGGGAGGTTATATGGAGTAATAGGAGGAGATATAGGAAGGTTATATGGAGTAATAGGAGGAGATATAGGGGAGGTTATATGGAGTAATAGGAGGAGATATAGGAGGTTATATGGAGTAATAGGAGGAGATATAGGGAGGTTATATGGAGTAATAGGAGGAGACATAGGGGGTTATATGGAGTAATAGGAGGAGATATAGGGAGGATATATGGAGTAATAGGAGGAGATATAGGAGGTTATATGGAGTAATAGGAGGAGATATAGGGAGGTTATATGGAGTAATAGGAGGAGATAAAGGGGGGTTATATGGAGTCATAGGGTATAGGGGGGGTTGTGGTAGGAAGCAAAAAAGGTCATAAAACCCATAAAATATGTATATATGTGAGATACTGAAGTCATACTAAATGATAAGTTATTGGATGAAAGAAGACATATGAATTAATATTATTTGTAGTTTCTTTTTTTGGGTGGCGTTTCATTGATGTGATACCCATGGACAAAGTAAATTAAACTTTCTTGCTTTTTCAAAGTAAAGTGAATGAATTGGAGGAAGGTATAGGACACTTGTATTTTTTCTGTCATTCATCACTCCTCGTCATTGCTTATACCACAAGAACACAGCAAGAAGGATATATTGCACCACAAAACATGTAATGTTACAGTTTCCAGTTCCAATAAGACTTTTTATCTTTTGTATGGATGAGGTCAGCTCTCCTTCTGTTTATGAGCACCTCTGTTTTATCCGTTTTTTAATCCTCGTTTTCAGCATAAAAAGATCGATGTAAAGGATCTTATTGAGGACAGCGGAGGCACATAGCAATCCTCCGTGTACTGCACCTGCCACCCCACTGCTGAAGACATCCTGCCCTGCAACACAAGGAGAAGACTCATAATATGTTAATAATATTCACCTAGGTCATGAATTGAAAATGTTCTAATCAACCGTGCTGTATCCAGCATGCAATACTAACTTTGATACGCAGCGGCCACGCTATGTATATCTCTGCTGCAAAATCAACTGGTCCCAGGAAATGCAATGATCTTGGAGCAATGTCTTCAGAGAAGGGTTGTACTCACAATGCCTTAAAAGGTTACTCTTAAACTCGTTGATCGCTGGGGGTTCTAGCGGTTGGACCCCCAGTGATCATCAATCAATAATCAAATGGTTTTGTGAAGGGGACTCTAGATTAAATGGAGACTGCCAGAAATAGTGGCACTCTACACTGTACTTTGTCCTGCAGTTCCACAGACAAGGAATGGGGCAGAGGTCAAGCATGCTCACTAGTAAGGAGTGAGCGTGCTCTGATATTGTGTTATTACATCCAAGCATCTCGGTCGTGCTCGAGCTATATGTTCGAATCACCACGGCTGCATGATTTACGGCTGTTAGACAGCAGCAACACAAGGCTATGGGTTTTGGTGAGAGGTTCATACGGTTGGTGCAGCTGATGTATGCGTCTCCAAGAGCCAGGATACGGGTAAATGGAGTCTTGTCGGGGGATTTCCCTTTATATAGGGGAACGCGGCAGGGGTGCCCTTTGTCTCTTCTGCTGTTTGCAATTGCTATAGAGCGCCTGGCGGTGGCAATACGGAGGGACAGGGACGTAAAGGGGTTTAGGTATGGAAACTATGAAAAAAAATAGCCCTGTACGTTGATGACGTATTATTGTTCTTGGAAGATGCACGGGAGTCACTGGGGGCCGCTATGAACAGTATATCTAAATTTGGGGCTCTTTCCAGATTATCTTTTAATTGGGAGAAGTCTGTGTTGTTGCCCATGGACGCGGTGGCTCCTCTGACTCTTGACCCTGGGGTTTCCTTAAGCATAGTACATGAGTTTAAATATCTGGGCATTGTGGTTTCGGACAAAATAGAGGACTATGTGTGGCTCAATCTGACTCCTTTGCTTGGGAAGTTCCAGCAGAAGATTGGGGCTTGGAAGAGGCTATTTCTGTTGGTCGCAGGCAGAGCCAATTTGATCAAAATGATACTTATGCCTCAGCTCCTCTACATGTTGCATAATGCTCCAGTGTGGCTACCTCAGAGTCAATTTTATAAGATCAATACTCTATTTAGGGATTTAATCTGGAAGGGTGGACAGGCGCGCATCAAATTGGAACATTTGCAAAGGGCAAAGGATGAGGGTGGTCTGGCGGTCCCCAATCCATGGATTTACTATATAGCATCTCAATGCCAGCACATGGTACTGTAGGTTGGGGAGAGCCAGAATAAAGCTCTTCACCAGGAATAATCATTGAACATGCGGTAGGGAAGGGCCCATTGTTGGCCAGTCTCGAAGCAGGTAGATTCAGAATTAACCCCCCAAAATTCCCAACAGTAGCCATGATGGGGAAAGTATGGCAGAAATTAAGAAATGGAGGGGAGTAACGGAATTTACAAGGTATACGCCAATTTGGTTTGAACCTAGGTTGGCAGAGCTTAAGAGATTGCGGGGGTTCGGTCAGTAGAGGCGCATTGGCATTTGGTTCGTGTCTCAGTTGCTTGATGGGGGATGTCATTAAAACATTCGAGACACTTAGGACTGAGTTTCCTTTAACCCAGAAGTCATTCTTTTAGTACCTGCAGTTGAGACACGCCCTAAACTGTCAAAATGAGGTGTCGAGCGTGAATTTGCAGTCAGATAGCCTGTTGAATCTTATTGGGCCTCGGAGGAGTACGAGGGGGTTCATTACCTTGATGTACAGGGGTCTGATGGATACCTTTTTATTGAAGCATCCGTTAAGGATTAAGGAGAAATGGGCGGCGGATGTGGGCCCCTTGTCGGAGTCCCAGTGGGAGTCCATACTTCCATATATCCCCAGGGCTTCCCTGAGTGAGGCTAAAAGGGTGTCACAGTTATACCTGGTGTATAGGGTGTACAGGACCCCGGCATGGATGAGGATGCAGGACTGAGAGGTGACTCAGTGTCCCAGGTGTGGTGAGGAAAGCGCTGATCTGCTACATATGATGTGGTTGGGTGAAGGTGCTCAACTTGATCCAGGATGTGACTGGAGTAGATGTGGTGTGTAACCCGCTGACTTGCCTTTTGGGCTGTATGGAGGATATTGCTACGGATGAATGTGGAAGGCTCACTATCGGAAGATTGTTGTATGCTGCGAGAAAGCTTATTGCAATGCATTGATTGGATGAAAAACCGCCAGGGAAAAAGGAATTTATCAACAAGATAAATTTTATTGGTTTAATGGAAAGAAACATATACAGTAAGAGATGTCAGAATACAAAATTTGAAAATGTGTGGGGTGGATGGATGGATTACCCAGGTGTAGCGTCTGCTGAGTTACTACAAAGTAGAATGGGGGTTGTTTAGTTGATTTTGGGGGGGACTCCTATAAGTACAGGTGTGTTTTTGTAAAGCTTGTTATCTTTTCTCAAGAGGTGATGTTGTTAGATGGTGGTATTGGATAATGGGCAAGAGATTGGGGAGAGGGAGAGGGGGGTTGGTTTGGGGGAAAGGGTGTTTAGTAAAATTAAAATGTATTATCAGGTTATGTATCTAACGTACGGTATTTGTCTGGAAATTGTATCGGACTGTGCTATTGGCGTTTCATATGCTTTAATAAAAAAGTACATGATTTAAAAAAAAGACAGCAGCAACACATATGAGGATTGCCTAACAGCCGCGAGGACTCGAACATATTACTCGACTACGCCCGAGATACACATATAACCACCAAGCATGCTTGCATACGCATATAACAACCAAGATATCTGGGCACGCTTGCTCATCACTAATGCTCATCTCTGCTGCTCTCAAGATGGTGCTCCAGCAGTTTAAGCCCCAATGATAGGCAAGTTATTCCCTATCCTTCATCCTATTCAGTGGATAAGGGTTAACTTGTTTTTGGCAATAACCATTTAGTGTGCAATTAGATTTGTAAACGTTGTTTTATGTTTGTGCCACTTATACACCCTGTAGATATAAAGGGTCTGGGTCCAGGGACACACATTGGTCACTCAAACCACTGTGCAGAAGCACTTAGCTCAGCAAGATGAAGTGCTCAGAACGATCGCATGAGCAGTGTGTATGGACTCCATAGGAAATCTATGGGACCATACTCCACTGTGTGCACCCTCATGGGGAACATACTGTAGTGTTTGTGACCTCCTCTGCCAGCTGAGCTGAGTGCTTCTGAACAGTGGTTTGAGTGATCGGTGTGGGTCTCAGGAACCAAATATAAAACAACTGATAATGAAAGTCTAAGTACACTTCTGTAATTAAAAGGAGTCAGACTACCTTTAATAACATAACAATATTTAGTCATTTCAAGGGATGTTCACGCCATGGAGGTAATAATCTACCACATTTATCATAAAAATACAATTGAGCTTTTTTATTAAACTAAAGTATAAATTGTCTTTGTTTCCCATGGCAACCAATCACAGCGCAGCTTTCATATCTTATAATGCTCTAAGAAATTAAAATGAAAGCTGCACTGTGACAATGATGGATTCGCTTTTAAACAGTTTTCAGAAACTGGCCCCTATATCTTCATTGAATATGGCCTTATCTATCAAAACTATGCGGAGCAACCAATCACAGCACAGCTTTCTGGAGTGTTCTACACAATAGCATCTGTGCTGTGATTGGTTGCTATATGCAGCAAGGCCTATGGAAGTGATGGGGATCCATGAGTCCCATAGACTTCGAGTCAAGCAGCATCACTCATGTGTATCTGCTACTCCATTCGAATGAGGGACAGAAGACCTTGATTCTTATGGTTGGTGGGGTCCTGCCCTCCAGGAATCAGACAGTTGTCAATTGTCTTGTGAATAAGTAAAAAATTATGATTCTGGGAACTCCTGTAAAGGCTGATAACAATTAAGACATAACAATTTAATGTAGGGAGGTCTACCCTTGTCTGCACCCCCATTTACAGTCAGAAGGAACCTGTCTTGAGGCCCCATTTCTCAACACTGATATTCGAAAAAAACACTTGTGGCCCATAGCAACAGTTTTTCTTGTCGGATAGATGCCTCTCTACACATATGGCTTCACCTGGTTAACCACCTCTCACCTGTCAGGTATAACCCCGACACTGCAGTCTGTGACCTCATTCGGCTGATAATGTCACACTGGTATCTGCTGCAGTTCTGCTCGGCACCGTACATGGACCCCTTTGGGGCCCGTAGATAAAATTCATTACTCACAGGAGTGGCAGCTTCCAAGTATTCAATCTATGTTCAAGGCAAATGAAAAAAGTAAGTGATTACATAGCAGTGGGTATAAAACATAAGCAACTTCTAAGAACTCATATGGACGGTGGAAACCATTTGTGTCTGAGCACTTGATAACCCAAAAAGCATCACACTTGAATGCCAAATTGTGGGATATGTCTGGTATCACCTTTGTCCCAAAAATGACCAGAAACCACCCTATGTAAAAGGTTGCCTTTTTATGAGCCTACAGTATTTGTCTACCAGGGGTAATTGTTAGAAAATACATCCCTGGTACAGGGCATGATGGGGCAGTGCATAAAAAAAGAGATGCAAAGAACATAAAAAAGGGGATTTCTGTGTTGTGCTTTACCCCCTTTGGTTCTGTAGTAACAGACCACAATATATCAGTTTTGTCCAGTGGTAAAGATGAGTGAATGATACGTAACTAATCGAATTTGTTACAAACTTTTCATGATTGAATTTGCACGAATCTAGCCAAATGGATATTTATGGGGCAGGGGCGAGGTTAAAAAAAACAAACAATAAAATATACTCACTTGTCCTAAGCTCGCTCTTCACCTGTCCTGCCACTGAAGCTCTCGGCTTGGTCATCTGCTAGCTTTGGATCGGTGATTGGTCGTTGTTCTTCCAAACTATTCCCCCAAACAGTCACGATGTGCATTTATGCCCCACGTAAGAATTAATTAGCTGCCAGATCTTTAGCTAGAGGAGGACTGAGCTTTGGAAATGTGTCGGCAGAACAGGAGAGGGGCAAGTCAAGAATAGATGAGTATAATGTTTTATTATGTTTTTAACCCCTTTTCAGTCATTGTTTTATTACTTTTATTTATTACTTTTATTACTATTTATTGTTTTGTGTTTTGCTGAGATCTCAGACCATAGTAAAATGGCAATCGGTGCAGATTAAATTTCGAACAAAGTGAATCTGCCCAAATTTTAATATATTTGCTCATTTTAACCCCTGTGGATTCACTTAAAGTACCCTCAAATAAATATGAATATCTGTATGTACTACCTTTCCTTGTAGTTGTGGAAATTCTTTTATTGCTCTTTCAACCATGTGGTTGGCCAACATCATCTTCATAGTATGATACTCTTCGCCACGATTACGTGGTTTTTGGTCACTCCATTGATGGAACCAGTCATAAGGTGCCATTGTCAGCAGAGTCATACACGAATGGCCTATAGAGGAGGTCACATAATTTAGGATTTGTCCAGTGTACTTTTGTGTTTTCCTCTCCTTCTAAGAGCTATAACTTTTTTATTTTTCCATTGATATAGGCGTATGAGGGCTTGTTTTTTTGTGGGATGAGTTGCAGTTTGAATAACTCCATTTATTTAATCATACAATGAACTGAAAAACGGCAGGCTCCTCACTAACAAGGCAACCCATCAGCACCTTGCACTCTCATCACAGAGGTTATAATTTACCGCCCAAAGTGGCTCTTCACTGAAACTGCATGCCTTAAATTCAGCTGTCATGGATTGATGGCAGCTTTTAAACAGTTAACCTCAGTCATTGGATCAAGCTCTGATCGCTGATGTTAGAGGCAGATGCTGGCTGTGTAATACATCCGGTATCTGTTCTGTGTGGAGCAGCAATTTCAAAACATAACTCACCATACCAAAATCAAAACCTTAAATGGCTATGTTGATGTAAAATTAAAAAAATATATAAAAACCCCATCATTAACAGTATTTCAATCTATACAAATGATCACCTATACTGTGGTAAGTATAGAGTAATGACAAAAATAGTGAATATCTGTATAGCTTAGAATGACCCTTCAAGCATCAAACTTGAATAATCAGTCCTTTAGTAATTCTCCTCACCATGATGGTTTCTTCACCTCTCCACTATGTTAGTTTTCCAAGACAAAGTGGGCAGTTGGTCTTGGTGTACCTTTACTACATAACTATCTATGTAATGCTTAAAATAGATCCAAATTCACATAATCCTGACCTGGATGCCTTTGGCTGTATGTAGGATCCTTAGCAGATGGAAAAGTGATGAACATCAAGGGTAATTGCTTGCATACCTCTTCATATTCCAAAGACTGGAATTTCTCCATTCTGAATAAGAAGAGCAAATAGTCTAGCATTCCACCACACCTTTTTGAGTGACCGTGAGTGTACTTATCTTATTTTTACAAAATGTTAAAGTGAAAGCTAGAGAGAGAAAGAGAGGATGATAGAAAAAGGTTCAGCTGGTTGGGTTTAAAATTGGCCGAACCTTTGTTTCTCTAGGAGACCAGCCACTGCCAGATTACCATTTTCATACTGAAATAAACATGGACACTTGGGCAATCCAAGAATGTGTGGCTACAAGAAAGAGAGAGGAAGTAGTTGTCAGCAAAATAAGTGTTTGGCCAACATCTAAATTATCTGTGTGGCCAACCGTATATCTTCTATGTACAGAAGCAACACAACTGAGTTTTCAAAGTTCTTATTTTTTTGACTAGAAGATGCAAGTGAGATGTTGAGGTTTACACAGTTTTCATCAATGGATCATCATGTCCTTAGTAAGGCTTCTGTGGGTCAAGTTTTGGGTGTCAAATTTTATCAATAACTATTATCCAGGGAGATCGTGGATTATATCCGCGCTGCCAGACAATTCAGAATACAGATATGGTTAAAGGATGATGGTGGTTTATTCTACACGTTTTGAAGCCATCATGATTTCTTCTTCAGGAAATACCACAAAGACGGTGCCTATTTGCGCTCCTTGTTTTCCTACAGTTTTCACTACTAAATTTTATCAATAAGGCAGATTTGTATTTACTCACAAGCTGTTGAGATCACTCTCAGTATAGATCCAGAGGTTGGTAGATTTCAGTCCCAGCTCATCACTTGTTCCGCGTATACCTATGAAGACCAAAAAGCAACCCATCCCATACTGCAGACTAGACAAGAGGGACTCCACTTCTAATGAGGGAGAGAAGAACAGATGGGTAATGATGGAAAAACCATTATACTATTAGATAGTACTTCTATAAAATAGACTTCTGAAGAGTTACACAATTATGAGACCATTTCTCCAGAATGAAACATAAAAGTTTTCCATATCCTTTTAATTTCTTAAAGGTTAGTGATGGAAAATTCTAGGACTATTTTCAATGGTCACATCTTACCAGGTTTCTTCTTAACCACAAAAGGTAGAAGTTGTTCATACGTGTTGAAGATGCCAGCATCTGATATGACCACAGGAGCATAAATACAAATCTCCTTGTCTTTTCTCTGTACAGCCACCCCTAAAGAGAAAATGTAGAACTTCCAAGCCATTCAATGTTGCCATCCCTAAACTCTATCAGCATTGTAACCAAGTTCTGGACAGACTCACTATGGTAAGCCTCATTTTTACCTGCTATGATGTCATTCAGTATGGTGGCACATGACATTATTAGCATATAAGTGATGAGTCTAACTACATACATTGGTTTGAAAATCAAAACATAGAAGTTTCAAGACACACAGATTCTGTTACCAGGCATAATGTAAAAACCCCATGATTGTATTGTATCCCTAATACCATCTTCTAGGTCGTCTACCACTAACGGTCAGCTTATGTCTCCACTTGTTTGTCCTTCATTGCTTACCTGTGACTCTGCCATTGTTTAACAAGATCCGTTTAACAGGAGCCTTTACAAGAACCTTGCCTCCAGCACGCTCTATTACCGGAATCATATGGAAAGCAATTTCACTGCTCCCTCCTCGAGGATACCAGGCTCCTCTTTTGTAATGATGAAGAAGAAGGGCATTGATCATAAAGCTAGAGTCATTGGGTGGGACTCCTGTAAAACAAAGAGAGAACATTAAAAACCTTGGACACCTTTGTACAGAATATTTTATATTGCACATTAGCTTTCTTGGTTCAAAATGAAGCAACTTTCTAAATAGTCTTCATTAAATACAATTCTACCATTTTGCTATTGCTGAATTTCTGCTAATCTGTTATCCAGCAGAGATTGTTGCAAAAAGGTTATCAATGTTACAAAAATCCTGTTCAGTTCATCCAACTGAAATATCAACGTAAGGCTATGTTCACATGTTGCGTTTTTGCTGCGTATTTTTTCTGCTGGAAATCCTGCTGTCTTGGCAGTTACGAAGCTACTTACAAAAAGCAGGTTTTGCTGCATTTTTCAGGATCCCAAAGTTCAGATTTGCTTCGACCACAGAAGCATAAACACAGGTCACCTATGCAAGGCATACGTGACACCATAAAACCATTTTTTGAACATGTAACAGTGGAATAGGTGAATTGGTCTGGAATAATTTACCTAAAGGTACCGTCACATTTAGCGACGCTGCAGCGATCTAGGGCCGCGCTTAGTAACCCGATGTTTACCCTGGTTACCAGCGTAAACGTAAAAAAAAACAAACACTACATACTTACATTCCGGTGTCTGTCCCCCGGCACTGTGCTTCTCTGCACTGACTGTGAGCGCCAGCCGTAAAGCTCAGTGGTGCCGGGGGACAGACACCGGAATGTAAGTATGTAGTGTTTGTTTTTTTAACATTTACACTGGTAACCAGGGTAAACATCGGGTTACTAAGTGTGGCCCTGCGCTTAGTAACCCGATGTTTACCCTGGTTACCAGTGAAGACATCGCTGAATCGGTGTCACACACGCCGATTCATCGAAGTCTGCGGGAGTCCAGCAACGAAATAAAGTTCTGGACTTTCTGCGCCGACCTACAATGGCACAGCAGGATCCAGATCGCTGCTGCGTGTCAAACTCAACGATATCGCTATCCAGGACGCTGTAACATCACGGATCGCTAGCGATATCGTTCAGTGTGACGGTACCTTAAGACATTGTCAGAGACTTGCGTTTGTAGGACATTGTTTACTTTAACACTTTGGTCAACAACAGGCATTGTTCAATTTCACACCTCGGTTGGCCAATGTTTACGTTTACACATCACTAATTTAACTAAACTGTAATAATCCTATTAAACGATATTAATACAAAACTGCCATTCTCAACTGCCATAAACATCATGACATTATGGTTAAAAATTGGGAAAATGACAGAAATAAATGGATTTCACGAACTGCTGTGCATGCTTTTTGCACTAAAAATGCAGCAATACCTGATACCTGCATTTTGTGCTGCATATTTGCTGCGTTTTTGCACTTACCCTTTGCTTTCTATAGGTGAAAAAAACTCTGAAAGAAATGACATGTTACATTTTTTAAAAACCAAGGTACTGTACAAAGTACTGAGGACAAAACAAGCTGTGTGCATGAGATTTCTGCAACCTCATAGACTTTGCTGGTACTGTAAAACAGCTGAAAATTAGCATTAAAAAACACTGAAAAAACGTAACGTGTGAACATAGCCTTATAGTTATCGGCAGACAGTAGGAGAGTGTTGCACATACATGTACCCAATGTGGATATAAGAGAAAGCAGGTACATTCTCAGGAAAGGCAGAGGACACAGACAGTAGAAAAGGAGGAAACATACAAACATGATATAAGTTCAGTATAGAAGCTGTGCTACATATGAGCTAATGTACACCCTGGATACGTACATACTTCACATCCCGCCTATATTACTGGGAGAGACACTCCCACAAGAGAATAATCTGACCACTGGGATAAAGGTGCAAACTATGTATCTAGGGGTCTAAAAATATACAGTATATGGTAAATGTAGGAATAAGGATTGAAGACTGAAACTTAGTCCAATTTTATTAACTAACGGCAACCACTAACATATGTAAAAATATTTTTTTCTATGTCAGAGGTGCTCATAGCCTTTAGGTTCATCGCTGAATTCACTAGACATTATTATCAAGGTGGAGAGGTTTGTCTGACTAACACAGTCTAAATAGATGTGTCTCTATAATCATCTTTGTAGTAAATAAGTTAGCCACATCATGTCACATCAAGAAGAAAACCACTGTTAAGATTGTCAGAAAACCAAACTTAGAACATTGAAATACTCGATGGGCACCGTGTAGCAAACATGACTGAAGGAGGACTCTGGTGCTGACTGCTGAGCAACCTGTGATTGTCTGAAATTGGGGGCAGAGTGGCTTCACTATAGCACTTATTATTGGCATGGGTACTGCCTATTTAGCTGCTTGGGTGACTTTCTAACCACTAGGTGTGAAATTGTGTACCAAGTATACAATAGTGTATTAGTTTTCCCTGCAGTGTTC
This sequence comes from Ranitomeya imitator, assembly GCF_032444005.1. Lineage (NCBI taxonomy): Eukaryota > Metazoa > Chordata > Amphibia > Anura > Dendrobatidae > Ranitomeya > Ranitomeya imitator. The sequence goes on along the minus strand of NC_091283.1, from coordinate 491,905,897 downwards.
TGTTAAATCCGGTCTGACAGCCAATAAGTTGTAAAAAATGTTGGTTTACAGTTGAGTGTCAATCGGGCTCTGTGAGTCTGGGTGTTGGGCAAACAATACCAAGGATTTGTGGTTGCTCTAAATTTAAGACCACACAATATTGTGGCCAACACCTATTCAGAGGGTGCCTTGTATATTTTGTTTAGTCTTGCCAATGGTGACTTTGATGTTATGGGAGGTTAGCTTTGAAGAGCAATCTGTAGTCATGCACATGGAACTTGATTTAATCCTTTCTGATGCCACCATAATCTGTACCATCCATGCCACAAAGCAGCAACAACAAAAACAAGCCAAAAAAACTACAACTATAAACCAAGTTCCTACATTCGTTCACACATACCGTATTTATAATTTCTAGTTAGACTTTCCATCACTTAGGACAGTCACTCAGTTTACTGTCCCAACCTTATATCTAAATACCCTGGTCTAGTCAGCGAATTGTTGGCACCATCCTGGCACCTTCTTGGCACCTGGCTCCCAAGGCACATGCTCCACTAACACCTCCCTATACTGTTACCAGATAATAAACTTTGCCCAGTGTTTGTACTTTGTAATGCAGGTCATGTGTCTTGTTCGTTAATTGATTTATCAGACATGTAATCAGCACATCCATAAACTAATTACAGAGAGTTAATGGATTACCCAGAAGATACATTCAGTAGGAATAGACACTGAAATAGGTGTGAAATGATAGGATTTGAAGCGAATGTTAACTGATTATCCTCCACAATATATAACATTTTCTGTAAAGACCTTATTACATACTTTTGCCTTGTACATACTGTAGTTTTTTGTGTAATGCCTGGTTTTCTTCACTGCATCAGCTCCAAGAGCCACTGGCTGAGCCTAGATTTTTATTTTTATTTTTTTCTTGAGTTGAAAGTGGCTATTGTTTAATTAAATTATACAGGATTGTCTAAACCTACAGTGTGATTTGTTTTGCGTCATTTAGGGCCAGAAAGAGTGGTAGGCCAAGTTGGTTGCTGCACGCTTGACGAGAGGTGAGGGATGAAGCCAGGAAAGGAGCTGCAAGATTTGGTATTATCACCGATATTTGTCTGAGAGGTCAGTCTAACCTGCACTCAGAATTCACTTCCATGAAGGAGATAGAGGTGAAAGGGAGTTGGGTGTATTACTGCATGTATATCAATACTGAGATTGGTGGTACAAAAGCGAGGAAGGCAATGGGGTAATAAATTGAATGTATTGATCTGATAGCTATCATGCTGAACTTCAGGCCCCCAAAGGTGATGGCTTGCAAAACCATGGGCATTAAGAGAGATTAGGTGGAGCTTTCCAGCCTATCTACAATTTAATCACTTCCTTGCACCTTTTACAAGAATTTACTAGGGAAAAGTAGACTTTACCAAATAGAGGCATGAGGAGACTCAAAGCCCCATCTACCACATAATAAAACATCAGTCTAAAATGGTAGGTGGGAACCCTGTTACCAATCTACATTGTTGCCCAGGAGCTTTTAGTTATGCCTTGTTATACAAGGTATGATATAGACCAATGCCCTAGTGATACCTCTGGTACACCAACCATACATTATATTTATGTTAATTAAATGTCATGCATATTTCACTTTAAGATACTATCTTTAATCTAGTGTCATCCGCTTAAGGTGCAAAGTCTCATTTCTGGTTTTCACTAATTAGCTTATCTGTCACCTTATCAAGCATCGATAAACACATTTTTCAAGTTTCAGACATCTGTGCTTCAGAGTCCATGGACTAGCCACAGTTTTCGTGACCTGAACTCAAAATCCTCAAAGGCATTAGAAATAAGGAAATCAATTCACAGGACACTGGTCCAGCATCCATGTCAGTATTCTGTGACCACCAGAAGAGTCCTGTGAACCACATCCTATCTGCCGGTATCTGATTCACAGGCTTGGTGTGACATCATGCAAGGCCTACAATTATTAGAAGTGCCAGGGATGCTGGCAAGTAGGAAGAGGTTTGCAGGGCTCCCAGCTGACGCATTGACACTGGGCAAGAATTTTGAGAATGAATTTGCTCATCTCTAATAAGCATATATGAGTCTGTTTAGTTCTGGTCAGAAGACCCTGCATGAAGAGACCCTGGTCAGGAGACCCTGTGAGAAGGTACCCTCATCATGAGACCCTATGCACGGAGTGTGAAACATGAAGGTTTGAACCCAGCATCATAAAGAGTGGATTGTCACAAAGTGAACTGCTGCCAAAGATAGGTGTTGGGTCAAACAGGTCATCAGTTCTGATAAGAAAAGAGTCACCACAGAAGAGCATTGGTAGATACAGTATTTAGATAGACTGACTTGAAAATATCTTTTTTTCAGAGCATACTCTCTACACTTCTGTATTAGCTTTACAACATGCTCTCTTACCATAGAAGAGGTAGCTGAACACTGTCTGGAGCTCTTTATTGCTAGTAAGGCCTCTCACCACATCTTGATGACTGGACTCTGCAAGGTGAAACACTGGAGATAGTCGGTGAAGAAGACCAGACTTCAGAAGAAACAGGGCTAAATGCTGAGGTATCATCTTCAGAATCGCCAGCAATGGCACCTGTCTCGCCACCTTCTGTAGATATATGAAATAAGAACACTCCTAATAATGATACACTATATAAAAAGGTTTAATCTGGCAGACAGGTATCACAGCTGTCTCCCATGTGTTCTCTAGGAGAAAGCCACCAACAGATACTTCTGCCTGTTGCTTATCTTCAGGAGAACAATGCAATTGGCAGTCTGAAACTAAACATGCCCTTTTGATATCTCCTCCAAAGGTCAGTTGGCTGGCGCCCACATATACATTAGAGTGGCGACTGAACCCATCAATATCGCCAGGATCGGCCAACATTAGTCTAATGTGCATGAGGGCTTTAAAGAGGCATAATAAGTTTATACCACCCGTACGAAATGAGAGAACCTAAGCTACAGAACCCTCAAAATGCCTTTTAAAATTATACCTTGGTTGGTGAAATCCGTCTTGTGGTTGTTGTTTAATCTGTATTTGCAGTTTTCAGTTAATGAGATTCTCGTGCTTTGGGGCGGCCTGTGGGGGTGTTTCATGTTGTGCTCTGCCTACATATTCATCTATATGGGCTTATGGCAGGAGGTGACTAATCCTTCACTGACCTGCCTCCTATTTTACGTGCTGCATAGAATATTGTATGGAATAAAAAAAATTAACATTCATCACCCAGACGCTGGTGCTGTCGCATGATACAATAGATAATATGCATATACAGTTGTGCTCAAAAGTTTACATACCCTGGCAGAATTTTTGCTTTCATGGCCTTTTTTCAGAGAATATGAATGATAACACCAAGACTTTTTCTCCACTCATGATTAGTGGTTGGGTGACGCCTTTTATTGTCAAACTACTATGTTTTCTCTTTTTAATAATTTATATTTAATAATTTAATCTCTTTTCATAATGTCAACCCAAAACATCCAAATGACCCTGATTAAAAGTTCACATACCCTCGTGATTTTGGCCTGATAACATGCACAGAAGTTGATGCAAATGGGTTTTAATGGCTACTAAAGGTAACATCCTCACCTGTGACCTGTTTGCTTGTAATCAGTGTGTGTGCATAAAAGCTGAGTGAGTTTCTGGGATCCAGATAGACTTTTGCATCTTTCATCCAGCCATTGACATTTCTGGATTTTGAGTCATGGGGAAAGCAAAAGAAATGTAAACCGATCTACGAGAAAAGGTTGTTGAACTGTATAAAACAAGAAAGGGATACAAAACGATATCCAAGGAATTGATAATGCCAGTCAGCAGCGTTCAAACTGTGATTAACAAATGGAAAATCGGGGGCTCTGTTAACACAAAACCCACGGTCAGGTAGACCAACAAAAATGTCATCCACAACTGCCAGGAAAATTGTTCAGGTTGCAAAGAAAAACCCACAAATAACATCAGCTGAAATACTGAACTCTCTGAAAACTAGCAGTGTGGCTGTTTCAAGATGCACAGTAAGGAGGCACATGAAGAAAAATGTGCTTCATGGTCGAGTTGCCAGAAAAAAGCCATTACTGTGCAAATGCCACAAAGTATCTCACCTACAATACGCAAAACAGCACAGAGACAAGCCTCAAAACTTCCGGAAAAAGGTAATTTGGAGTGATGAGACCAAAATTTAAGTTTTTGGCCACAACCATAAACGTTACATTTGGAGAGAGGTCAACAAGGCCTATGATGAAAGGAACACCATTCCTACTGTAAAGCACAGAGGTGGATCGCTGATGTTTTGGTGATGTGTGAGCTACAAAGGCACAGGAAACGTGGTCAAAGTTGAAGGAGATATGAATGCAGCTCATTATCAGCAAATACTGGAGGCAAATTTGCACTCATCAGCCCAGAAGCTGCGCATGGGACGTTCTTGGATGTTCCAACATGACAATGATCCAGAACACAAGGCCAAGTTGACTTGTCATTGGCTACAGCATGACAAAGTGAAGGTTCTGGAGTGGCCATCTCAGTTTCCTGACCTCAATATCATTGAGCCACTCTGGGGAGATCTCAAGCACACAGTTCATGCTAGACAGCCCAGGAATTTACAGGAACTGGAGGCTTTTTGACAAGAATGGTGGGCAGCTTTACCATCTGAGAAAATAAAGAACCTCATCCACAACTACCACAAAAGACTTCTAGCTGTCATTGACGTTAGAGGGGGCAATACATGGTATTAAGAAATGGGGCATGTGAACTTTTGATCAGGGTCATTTGGATGTTTAGGGTTGTCATTTTGATTTAAAAAGAGAAAACACATTAGTTTGACAATAAATTGCTTCACGCAACCACTAACCATGGTGTTATTTTTCAAATTATATGAAAAAAGGCAAAGAAAGCAAAAATTCTGCCAGGGTATGTAATCTTTTGAACACAAGTGTATTAATTTATGATTTAGAGGGAAAACAATTGGCTTAATCAAGATGTCGCCAGTGGCGCATGCGCTGTAGCATCTATCGGAACGCAGTAGATGCCACTGCCCAGGCACCAACACCATTTTGCTAGAGAAAAAAAAATTTGGCTCCATGAAAATGGCGCCAGCAGTGGTGCCTGCGCAGTAGCATAATTCGGAACGTGATAGATGATACTGTGCAGGCACAGCCTCCAGCGACATTTTGATAAAAAAAAGTTTTTCTCACCACAACACTGCATGAATAAATCATAAATGCATATACAGTATGCATATTATTCATTGTATCATGCTACAGTGCAGGCGCCTGCGTGATGATTGTTATTTTTTTTACACACAATATTCTATGCAGTATGTAAAATAGGGGGCAGGTCAATAAAGGATCAGTGACCTGCCATAAGCTCATACAGGTGCATATGTAAGCAGAGCACCACATGAAGACCCCCCACAGGCCACACCGAAGCACAAGAATCTAATTAAAGGGAACCTGTTACCAGGTTTGGCTGATAAGAGATATGGCCATCACCGTTCAGGACTGATATGCAACATTCTATAATGAAAAGAAGAAAAGAAAAATAACTTTGATTATACTCACCTGTGGAACAGTCTGGATCGATGGGTGGCACTCTTCTTGGCCTGGCGCCTCCCTTCTTCTTGCAGTGCCGCCCTCCTGCTTGCTTCGTGTGGATGACGCGTCTCAGCACAGTGCTCCTGCACAGGCGCACTTCTCTGCCCTGTTGAGGGCAGAGCAAAGTACTGCAGTGCACAGGTGCCGAGAAAGATTAAAGAGCCCCGACGCCTGCGCACTGCAGTACTTTGCTCTGCCCTCGACAGGGCAGAGAATTACGCCTGCGCAGGAGCGCTGTGCCGAGGAGACTGTGTGGATGACAAAGGGAAGCGTCATCCGCACGAAGCAAGCAGGTGGACGGGGATCGTAAGAAGATGGAAGGCGCCGGACCAAGAAGAGCGAAGCCCATCGGACCGCACTGCCTCGCATATGAGTATAATAAGTTATTTTTCTTCTCTTGCAAGACGGGTTGGGGGCTTATATACAGCATTATAGAATGCTGTATATCAGCCCTGAAAGGTGGTGGCCGTATCTCTTATCAGCCAAACCTGGTGACATTCACTTTAACTGAAAACTGAAAATAAAGATTAAACAACAACCACAAGACGGATTTCATCAACCAAGGTATCATTTTAATCAGTTTAACGGCCCCAACCTGACACGCTCTGTAGGTTGCTGAGCAAAATCCTGCTGACAGGTATGCCTTAATATTATCAAGGCAATATGATTATTACTGCTTAATGTAATGGCACAGGGAAGTTACGGAATAGCAGGATGACCATAAAAATTCATTGTTTGGAATAACTTTCTCCTTAGCATAGAGATTCATTTGAGAAACTGCTGTTTCTTTTCATATCCATTATCTACTATATAATTGTCTAAGGGTCACTTTCGTCTTTCTGTTTGTCTGTCTTTCTGTCTGTCTGTCACAGAAATCCCAAGTCGCTGATTGGTCGCGGTCAAACGGCCACGACCAATCAGCGACAGGCACAGTGCGGCCGCAAAATGGCCGCTCCCTACTCCCCTGCCGTCGGTGCCCGCTCCATACTCCCCTCCAGTCAGTGCTCACACAGGGTTAATGGCAGCGTTAACGGACCGCGTTATGCCGCGGTGTAACGCACTCCGTTAACGTTGCTATTAACCCTGTGTGACCTACTTTTTACTATTGATGCTGCCTATGCAGCATCAATAGTAAAAAGATCTAATGTTAAAAATAATAAAAAAATAAAAAATCATTATATACTCACCTTCCGGCGCCTTTCCTGCTCCTCGCGCCGGTCCGGTCCATGCATTGCAGTCTCGCGAGATGATGATGTAGCGGTCTTGCGAGACAGCAACGTCATCATCTCGCGAGACCGCAATGCACTCTTGGGACCGGAGCGTCGCGAGGAGCATCGGTAAACACCTGGGCTGGATCTGGGGGCCAAAAAACGAAGAAGACAAAAGACTCTACTATAGAATGCACACCACCCAATAATAATATAACAAAATACAAATTTTATTGGCACATATATTAAAACACAATTAAAAACACTATGCTGCTCGCAATCAACCTGAATACATAGTATAGACCCCTACAAAATATCCATTATACAGCCTGGGACAAAAATACAATAACGTGCACACCATATAAAGTCAAAAAGACCCTGCCTAATGGCTCATGGGGTATCTAAATATATATGGACACCTGTTCTCCTCAAACGCTGGTTTGTATTAGATCACGGCGTTTGTTAACCCTTGCATGGTTCTGTATATTGGTGTCCATATATATTTAGAGTAGAGTCTTTTGTCTTCTTCGTTTTCTGTTCAGTTTATTCTACTACCTTGCACCCCCTATATACATACGTGCCCTATGGTGGTGCACCGGTTGTTTTTGTATAATATGGATCTGGGGGCCAACGGAAGGTGAGTATATAACTATTTTTTTATTTTAATTCTTATTTTAACAGCGATATGGTGCCCACAGTGCTATATACTACGTGGGCTGTGTTAGATACTGCGTGGGCTGTGTTATATACTACATCTGTGTGCTATATACTATGTGGGCTGTGCTATATATTACGTGGCTGGGCAATATACTACATTGCTGTGCGCTATACTACGTGGCCTGGGTTATATACTGCATGGGCAGTGTTATATACTTCGTCTCTGTGTTATATACTATGTGGCTGTGCTATATACTACGTGGCTGTGCAATATATTACGTGGCTGTGCAATATACCACATGGCTGTGCAATATATTACGTGGCTGTGCTATATACTACATGTCTCTGCTATACACTACGTGTCTGTGCTATACACTAAGTGTCTGTGCTATATACTACGTGGCTGGGCAATATACTATCTGTCTGTGCTATATACTACGTGTCTGTGCTACATACTACGTGTCTGTGCTATATACTACGAGGCTGGGCAATATACTACGTGTCTGTGCTATTTACTACGTGGGCTGTGCTATATACTAAGTGGCTGGGCAATATACTACGTGGCTGTGTTATATACTACGTGGGTTGTATTATATGCTACTTGGCTGTGCTATATTTCTCTGCTGTATCTGTGCATCATGAATCGTGGTATGTGTTAAAGAGGGGGGCCCACAGAGACTCTTTCGCCCGGGGCCCTCAAAAACCTGGAGCCGGCCCTGGCTTCACTGATTGGTCACGCCCGGCCACGAACAATCAGCAACAGTCACAGTCCGCCCGTGAATTGACGTGGAATTTGAACCACGCTTCGCTAATTGGTCGCGGCCGGCCGGCCGAATCCTGTGTATAAACTGCATTATTCTGAAAACTTCATAAATAAACTACATACATATTCTAGAATACCCGATGCGTTAGAATCGGGCCACCATCTAGTATCTGTATATTCATCAATGTAGCATCAATTAATCCTCACCTTCATCAAACTGACAAATTTATCAATGGCTTCCTTTTCTCCTGGAAACTGCTTCTTTAGGGTATTTGGAAATTCATGCTTTCCTGCATAAAGTCGGTACAACTTATGACCTATGATGATCGAGTCATATTGGTCTCCCAGACGGTTCCACTGAAGTTGTCCGTCCGTTAACTGGTCCATGATCACCCTCAGCATTCCTCCTTCATGCATCTGTCCGACATAGTGGAGACCTATCCAATTTCAGACAGTGTTGGGAACTGTAAGCGCAATCTAACATCAACATCTAAATGAGTCCTATTAAGTCGACAGGTGACTGAAAAAATGAAGACTTTTGTGGAACTATAAGTTGCATATAGGCATCAATTTGACAGTGTTTAGGCTACTAAAATACTCACCCACGTCAAACTCATACCCATGCTCTTGGAACGTGTGACAACTGCCCCCTGCTTGATCATGTTGCTCTAACACAAGGACTCTTTTTCCAGCCTTTGCAAGAGCAGCGGCTGCTGATAGGCCTCCAACACCACTTCCAATAACCAGTGCATCTAGGTTGGGTGGGATTTTGTCCTGGGCGAATCCTGTACTAGACAGAGAGGAGAGAACCAAATATACAAATACAGTATGGAATGTTACTGGGAGGAGAAGGGATTTTTTCAGAACCTATTCTGGAAAACCTTTGCCCAAGAATGTTTACGAGTTTATGCTATACAACTTTTTGTAAGAATAACTAACTAAATAAAATTTATTTCTCCTTTCCACCACCAAAAAATCTCTGCAGAAGGAATTCTAAATATAGAGTATAGGTAGATGAAAACTCCTTTGAGAACATTTGAGGGGAATACATCTATACCTAGCACAAAATGCTGAAAAATCTGTCCATGTAATTGTGAAAAAACAAAATTACATGGACAGATTCTTAGCCATTGTAAGGGGCGATCGTCAATGTAACAAGTCAATTGCTACTTGGCCTTTATACATGGGTTTATGCATTATGTATAGGAAAGTACAGTCATTAATTAGGTTGTCTGGTTAAAACAAGTTATCACTTATCCATGGAATAGGCGTTAATAACTTGCTGAGCAATGGGTGTCTCACCACTCAGGGAATGGTGAACTTTTATCCCCATAAAATTGGAGAGGCAGTGTAACCTGCACCCCAATTATTTCCTTCGGTCTTGCCGACCACTGTGCACAACTTTTTCCAACAGCCCTATAGAGAATGAATGAAGCATTTATTGGGTATCCAACCTGCTGGACCACCTTGTAATGAGTATAAAAGTTGCCCATCGGGCACCTGACGATTCTGTGGATAGGTGATATTTTGTTGTAACCAGACAACCTTTTATTGCAATTGTTCTCCATACAATTTGCATATTTTTGGCAGCACACTCCTTGTTTAGACAAGATGTGCTGTGCTGCCAACCAACGATGCCTCATTAAAATTGTTAGTTTGTTCATTGACTGCTTGCCATGTTTGCACAGGCCAATGATCAAGAACAAGTGTTCTAACAAACGCTCATTAAGCCAGTTGTTAGCCTGTGGAAACTTAAGTAATCTGTAATGAGAAAAAAGTTTTCTGTAGGGACCTATCATCACGGAAATGTTGTCAATATTCTGGCAACATGTTATAGAGCAGGAGCAGGTGATAAAAATGTTTATATTATTTTGTGGCAGAAGGATATGTATCACTTGTATTTATTTATTTAAATTCCTGCTTACTTGGCTCAGAGGTCCAGTGGGCGGTCCTAATCAGTCACTGACAGCTTTCACTGTATGCATGCTAATTCAGGGAATTATAACAATCTCTAATTAGGACCGCCCACTGGACCTCTGAGCCAAGAAAACAAGAAGGTAAATTAATAAAAAATACATATTTTCTCCTACAAAACTGTATAGTAATGTGCTCACCTACTTCTGCTCTATTACTGTATTCCGCCTGCAGATCAGACGGAACGTTTAACGTGATAGGTTCTCTCTAAAGGGAACCTGTAACTATGAAATTGCCATCTAATCTGTGGGCACCATGTTATAGGTAAGGGGAGCTGATTAGATTGATATATATATAGTTTTGGGAGGAAAGATTTGGCATAACCTGAGTTTTAATCCCTTAAACCTCTGCTCTTTCTGTCATTTTGGGTCCAGTGGGCGGTCCTATCGGTGACTGACAGCTATCTCTATGCACTCTTACAGAAAGAAAGCTGTGATAGGGTCGACCACTAGACAAAATCACAGAAAGAGACGAAGATTAATTGATTAAAACACAGGATGTACTGAATCTTTTCTCATAAAACGGTGTATCAATCTACTCTGCTCCCCCTGCTCTATAACATGGTGCTTGCAGATTGGATGGCAATTTCATGGTAACAGGTTCCCTTTAAGATACAATTTTTGTCTATATTGTTGCTGAACTCCATTACAGTCAAATTTGATTACACATATTGTGGGTAATCTTACTTTTATATCATAATTAACAACACAATTGTATACAAATAGACAGGATAATATGTATTAAAAGAACACAATTATGATGTGCTTACATTGCATTTAATATGGGATATCACAATTGCTTACCTTGTTTAAGAACCTTGTCCCTTGCTCTCTTGTCTGTGACTAGAGGTCTGGGGGGCTGGATATTTTCTTCCTTAAAGAAGCTCCCCCATCCATAATACAACCGCAAGTAGCAATAGAACAACATAATAGACAACAACAGAGCAAGTAGGAACCATAGTAACATGATTGTGGAAAATGCAGCAGTCAGGTAAATCTGGAAGTTTTAGATAGAAAGAGAACTAGTTGGCTCTAAGACACTGCACAAAAGCTGCAATCTGCACACTGAGTCCACACTCCAGGAGTTCACAACAAACAGTATATAGTCATACCACATTCACACACACTGACTGAATATTACATATATACCACACTGCCGGGAATCCACAGTCATACACAGCCAGCCCACACAGACGTCCTGCACCCACAGCGCTCAATGGAACTAATCTACCAGTAAAGGATTCAGAATAACAGTACAAAGGTTCCTTGTTATCACTGTAACCCCAGGAGAAAGTCGATTCCTGCTAAATAAACTCCTAATCCATAAAGTATTGCCAGTGCTAATTGTATGAACATCCACATCATGTGCATTTAAAGGCATCCAATGGTACCACCAATAGTCTCCACATAACAATACCAATAATACTGTGAAAATAATATTTCAAGCCATAGACTTCATATCAAAATGCCCATATAATAGTACCAGACATAGTCTCCGAACAACAGAGTCAGCTACAATGCCCATATAATATTAACATCAATAGTCTCCATATTACTGTATCAGCAATTCTGCCCATACAATAGTACCAGCAGTAATCTTCCAGTGGTGGTCAATAATAGTAATAGTCTCCAAACACTAGTGTCAGTCATACTGCCCATGTAACAGTACCAGTTTCAGCCACACTACCCATATAATAGTACCAGAAATGATCTCCGAACAACAGTGTCAGCCACACTGCCCATAAAATAGTACCAGAAATGGTCTCTGAACAACAGTGTCAGCTACAATGCCCAGATAATAGTACCAGAAACGATCTCTGAACAACAGTGTCAGCTACAATGCCCATATAATAGTACCAGAAACAATCTCTGAACAACAGTGTCAGCTACAATGCCCATATAATAATACCAGAAATGATCTCCAAAAAACAGTGTCAACTACAATGCCCATGTAATAGTACCAGAAACAATCTCTGAACAAAAGTGTCAGTCACACTGCCCATATAATAATACCAGAAATGATCTCCGAACAACAGTGTCAGCCACAATGCCCATATAATAGTACCAGAAATGGTCTCCAAACAACAGTGTGAGCTAAAATGCCCATATAATAGTACCTGAAATGATCTCCAAACAACAGTGTGAGCCACAATGCCCATATAATAGTACCAGAAATGATCTCCAAACAACAGTGTGAGCCACAATGCCCATATAATAATACCAGAAGTGAGCTCCGAACAACAGTGTCAGTCACACTGCCCATATAATAATACCAGAAGTGAGCTCCGAACAACAGCGTCAGCCACAATGTCTATATAATAGTACCAGAAATGATCTCCGAACAACAGTGTCAACTACAATGCCCATATAATAGTACCAGAAACGATCTCCGGACAACAGTGTCAGTCACACTGCCCATATAATAATACCAGAAATGAGCTCCGAACAACAGTGTCAGCCACAATGTCCATATAATAGTACCAGAAACGATCTCCGAACAACAGTGTCAGCTACAATGTCCATATAATAGTGCCAGAAATGATCTCCGAACAACAGTGTCAACCACACTGCCCATATAATAGTACCACAAATGATCTCCAAACAACAGTGTCAGCCACAATGCCCATATAATAGTACCAGAAACAATCTCTGAACAACAGTGTCAGTCACACTGCCCATATAATACCAGAAATGGTGTCCGAACAACAGTGTCAGCCACAATGTCCACATAATAGTACCAGAAATGGTGTCCGAACAACAGTGTCAGCTACAATGTCCATATAATAGTACCAGAAACAATCTCTGAACAACAGTGTCAGCCACAATGTCCATATAATAGTACCAGAAATGGTGTCCGAACAACAGTGTCAGCTACAATGTCCATATAATAGTACCAGAAACAATCTCTGAACAACAGTGTCAGCCACAATGTCCATATAATAGTACCAGAAACAATCTCTGAACAACAGTGTCAGCCACAATGTCCATATAATAGTACCAGAAATGGTGTCCGAACAACAGTGTCGGCTACAATGTCCATATAAGAGTACCAGAAACAATCTCTGAACAACAGTGTCAGCCACAATGTCCGTATAATAGTACCAGAAATGGTCTCCGAACAACAGTGTCGGCTACAATGTCCATATAATAGTACCAGAAACAATCTCTGAACAACAGTGTCAGCCACAATGTCCATATAATAGTACCAGAAATGGTCTCCGAACAACAGTGTCAGCCACAATGTCCATATAATAGTACCAGAAATGGTCTCCGAACAACAGTGTCGGCTACAATGTCCATATAATAGTACCAGAAATGGTCTCCGAACAACAGTGTCGGCTACAATGCCCAAATAATAGTAACATCAATAGTCTAAAAAAATTCACTGAAGACCAATATATATAAAGTTTCTCCAAAAATAATCATAAACTTTTAACTGACTAATCCAATTGGAGTAAGAAAAAATTACAAGACATAACTTTTAATAATAATGTTAAAAAATTGACTGTGCAACCATAAAGTTTAAAACACTCAAAAGTGCCAGAGTAACCACAGTTTGTCAGTGGTATCCCCTACAGGATCAGAAACATGAATCTAGATATTAGTTGATCTAATGTATCTCAATAGGAAATAATATATGTTAGACCCCTAAACAAATCAGTTAGAGAGCGAACATGATTGAATGTTGGCAGTGACAGGTCCCCCCTCTTTGCTTATATGTTGGCATTCAGGTTAGGGGCAAGTCTGGTTTTATAAATGCTGTCAGTTCAATGATCTCCTCTTTGCACAGACGGGGGCAGTACCCCGAAAACACAGTGTCTGCAAATTGAGATTCTGGTTTGGCTTTTATCCCAATCATGTGACCAGGCTCGTCAAAGGGTCGACATTGACTGTTAGGATTGCTACATCCAATAGGTGGCACTAGAGTTCTAGTTCTCTTACTCTCTGAAGAGACAATTTGCATAATTAGCATATTTCCCAGAGGAGCATTGCGGCTTTAAGTCTCCTCATCTCGACATGCTTAGCATGTCAATCTCTGCAAGGAGAAACGATACTTCTTGGATATTGCCCATACATCAGAAACACCAATAATGTCTACATAAAGGTGAATGATGCATTGCAATAAATTTGTACCTGTAACATTGTCTAAAATTACACCGGAAGCCATATTGCCTGTATAATTGAACCGGCAACAGTGCCTGAATAGCAATGGCATACTTATTATCTATATAAAAGTGCCCAAATGATATTACGATATAAACTAACCAGATGATAGTACCAGTAAGGCTGCCGTCACACTAGCAGTATTCGTTCAGTATTTTACATCAGTATGTGTAAGCCAAAACCAGGAGTGGGTGATAAATACAGAAGTGGTGCATATGTTTCTATTATACTTTCCCTCTAATTGTTCCACTCCTGGTTTTGGCTTACAAATACTGAGGTAAAATACTGACCAAATACTGCTAGTGTGACGGCAGCCTAATAATGTGAAAAAAGCAGTATCATCCACAGTGCCCATATAATAGTGTAACAATGATTTTCAATCAAAAGCATCAGTCACAGTACGAGTAATTCTGTCTAATTAAAGGGAATCGGTCAGCAATTCTTTGCTATTTAGGCTGCCATCACACTATCAGTATTTGGTCAGTATTTTACATCAGTATTTGGAAGCCAAAACAAGGAGTGGAACAATTAGAGGAAAAGTATAATAGAAACATATGCACCACTTCTGCATTTATCACCCACTCCTGGTTTTGGCTTACAAATACTGATGTGAAATACTGACCAAATACTGATAGTGTGACGGCAGCCTTAATCTGAGAGTAGCATAACATAGGTCATGAGACCCTGATTCCAGGGATGTGTTAGGCTATGTGCACACGTTCAGGTTTTTTCGCGATAAAAATGCTATAAAAACTCATTAAAAACGCATACATTATGCATCCTATTATTTAGAATGCATTCTGCATGTTTTGTGCACATGGTGCGTTTGTTTCCGTGAAAAAAACGCATTGCGGTAAAAAAAGCGGCATGTTCATTAATTTTGCGGATTTTCTGTGTTTTTCCCGCTATTCTATGCATTTGGGAAAAAACGCACAAAAAACGCACAAAAAAGTGTCAAAAACGCATGAAAAAAACGTGAAAAAAACACATGCGGATTTCTGGCAGAAATGTCCGATTTTTGTCAAGAAAATTTCTGCAAGAAATCCTGATGTGTGCACATACCCTAAAGGTACCTTCACACTAAACGACGCTGCAGTGATCCAGACAACGATCCGGATCGCTGCAGCGTCGCTGTTTGGTCGCTGGAGAGCTGTCACACAGACAGCTCTCCAGCGACCAACGATGCCGGTAACCAGGGTAAACATCGGGTAACTAAGCGCAGGGCCGCACTTAGTAACCCGATGTTTACCCTGGTTACCATCGTTAAAGTAAAAAAAACAAACGCTACATACTTACCTACCGCTGTCTGTCCCCGGCGCTCTGCTTCTCTGCTCTGGCTGTGAGCGCCGGGCAGCTGGAAAGCAGAGCGGTGACGTCACCGCTCTGCTTTCCGGCCGCTGTGCTCACAGCCAGAGCAGAGAAGCACAGCGCCAGGGACAGACAGCGGTAGGTAAGTATGTAGCGTTTGTTTTTTTTACTTTTAGGATGGTAACCAGGGTAAACATCGGGTTACTAAGCGCGGCCCTGTGCTTAGTAACCCGATGTTTACCCTGGTTACCAGCAAAGACATCGCTGAATCGGTGTCACACACGCCGATTCAGCGATGTCAGCGGGAGAGCCAGCGACGAAATAAAGTTCTGGCCTTCTAGCCCCGACCAACGACATCACAGCAGGATTCTGATCGCTGCTGTGTGTCAAACTAAACGATATCGCTAGCCAGGACGCTGCAACGTCACGGATTGCTAGCAATATCGTTTAGTGTGAAGGTACCTTTACTCACTAGGCTGTGTGCTGTTGTTTCAATGCAAATAGTGTTTTATCAGCAGATTAACACTACAGAACTACAGCTCACAACCCACAGACAGGCTAATCTGTGTAACTACGCCCCCACCACTGATTGGCAGCTTGCTCCCACTGCACAGTGTTCACAGGAAGCTGCCAATCAGGGGTGTGGATGGGGTTATACACAGAGCAGAAGGCTTAGCTGTGCTACATCTACACTGCTCAAAAATAAAGAGGACACATAAACAACACATTGTAACCCCAAGTCAATCACACTTCTGTTAAATTAACCCGTCCAGCTATGAAGCAACACCGATTGTGAATCAATTTCTCCTGCAAATTGAACAGACAACTGGTAGACTTGATGGGCATTTAGCAGGACAACCCCTATAAAGGAGTGGTTCTGCAGGGGGTGACCACAGACCATTTATCTGTTCCCATCCCTTTTGGCTGTTGTTTTGCTCACTTTTGCATTTTATCATTGCTCTCACCCTTAGGGCTCATACTTATTTGTGTGAAATAAAGCCGAGACTCGCATGGTAACACCCGGCTCTACCGTCGGCACTTGGGAGCGGAGTGTGCAGCTCCATGTATTGCGATGCAGCCGCACGTTCCGCTCTGGACTGCCAGCGGCAGAGCTGGGTTTTAACATGCGGACTCGGCCGTATTTCACGCAAGTATGAGCCCTTAGAGGTATAACACAGTAGCATGAGAAATGCGAAATGTGACAAGAAGGGTAGCTGTGTCTGTCAGCGCAGTGTCCAGAGCATGGAACAGATATCAGGAGATTGGCCAGTACCCCAAGAGATGTGGACGTGGCCGTAGGAGGGCAACAACCCAGCAGCAGGAACGCCACCTTCTCCTTTGTACAAGGATGAACAGGAGGAGCAGTGCCAGAGAACCCTGCAAAATTAACTCCAACAGGCCACTAACATCAACGTGTCTACTTGTGGTATCCTGCTACCCGTTTTACTGCTGCTGAATGAGGCAGTTGTCGTGTGGAGGCAGATTTGTTCCAATGTGTCAGAATTAGTTTGGGCACTGTGGGATAGAAAATGAAATACATTGCATTGTATACCGACAACTTATAAATGTGCTTTGCTTCCATCTACTGGCCAATGTGTGTATGAAAGCTAAGTGAATATTTTCCTCAAAACAAGCTGCCATAGAAGCGGCTGGCAGGAGCGTCCAAGCTCAAGGCACACTCTGCACCCTAGCTAGACTGAAAAAACAGAAATGTAGTTATTTTTGCTAATTTATTGAAAAAGAAAAACTGAAATATCACATGGTCATAAGTATTCAGACCCTTTTCTCAGTATTGAGTAGAAGCACCATTTTGAGCTAGTACAGCCATGAGTCTTCTTGGGAATGATGCAGCAAGTTTTTCACACCTGGATTTGGGGATTCTCTGCCATTCTTCCTTGCAGATCCTCTCCAGTGCCACCAGGTTGAATGGTGATCATTGGTGGACAGCCATTTTTAGGTCTCTCCAGAGATGCTCATTTGGGTTTAGGTCAGGGCTCTGGTTGGGCCAGTCAAGAATAGTCATAGTTGTTCTGAAGCCACTCCTTTGTTATTTCAACTGTGTGCTTAGGGTAATTGTCTTGTTGGAAGGTGAACCTTCAGCCATGTCTGAGGTCCAGAGCACTCTGGAAGAGGTTTTCATCCCAGATATCTCTGTACTTGACCGCATTCATGTTTCCTTCAGTGACAACCAGTCGTCCTGTACCTGCAGCTGAAAAACATCCCCATAGCATGATGCTGCCACCACCATGTTTCACTGTTGGGATTGTATTGGGAAGTTGATGAGCAGTGCCTGGTTTTCTTCACACATTCCATTTAGAATTATCACCAAAAAGGTCTATCTTCGTCTCATCAGACCAGAGAATCTTATTTCTCATAGTCTGGGAGTCCTTCATGTATTTTTTAGCAAACTCTATGTGGGCTTTCATATGGCTTGCACTGAGGAGAGGCTTCTGTCAGGCCACTCTGCCATAAAGGCCCGACAGGTGGAGGGCTGCAGTGATAGTTGACTTTGTGGAAGTTTCTCCCATCTTCCTACTGCATCTCTGGAGCTCAGCCACAGTGATCTTGGGGTTCTTGTTTACCTTTCTCACCAAAGCTTTTCTCCCACGATTGCTCAGTTTGGCTGGATGGCCAGGTCTAGGAAGACTTCTGGTGGTCCCAATCTTCTTCTATTTAAGGATTATGGATGTTAGGGCTAGCGGAACGCACCAAATAATAAGATAGAATAGGTGCGTTTGCAGCCCGGGGTCCACCGTGCAGAGATGGAACCTGCTGCCAAGTAATGACGGACTATGTGGCGGTACAATGTGAATACACACACGGGTTAACTTCACCCTGTGTGAAGGAAGCGAACCCTGTTGCGTCACAGGGCCGCAGTACCGCACGTAACAAAACTAATAATTAAATAGCACGAGAGTGCGAACTGTGCCGTTCTGGCGGATGCCACTAACCACCCTGACTTGGGTTAAAGAAGCGCTCAAATGGCGCGTGGCACCGTACTGGCGGTCACAGCAGTAAGCGCTGTTTCGTGTGTTAACGCTGTGAGTTTAGCCGGGCGCTAGATTGCAGCCATACACCTTACGCAAACAGTCATACACAAGGGATGGGTTTTTTAAGGAACGACATGCACTCATCAACACACACACGATTACAATTGTACACATGCGCATGGCAGTGCAGTCATACGAAGCTTATATAGCTGCAGCATGTATAGGACCTTCCAATAAAGGACCAATGGGAAGCTTCCACAGAAGTTTAGCACCTTCAGGACCTTCCTGGAGGACCAATGGGAACCGCTGCAGCATCTGAGCATGTGACCCTCGATCTCCAACGGGAGATCTCACCCTGGGCATGCTCAGAAGGGAAAAAGCAGGACTTAGTCCTAAAAGCGTCTGCTCGCCGCTGCCCAGCACTGGCTTCAATGGCAGAAGCAGGAAAAGCAGCAGTAACCCTATGCACAGAGTGAGACTGAGCAAGACGCTGGGACCGATGCCTCCGCCGAGCAGATTCCACTGCGGCTGGAGAAGAATGGGAGACCGCAGCAGAGATGGTTTGAGATTCCCCCTGTGCAGAGGCGGGAACTCGACACCTAACATTACCTCCCCTCCCCGGACCGTGCTACGCTCGAAGGCAGCAATGAGCTGTGGAGCTCGAATGTGCTCAGCAGGCTCCCAGGACCTGTCCTCTGGGCCATAACCCTTCCAATCCACCAAATAGAATTTTTTGCCACGTACCACCTTGCACCCCAAAATAGCATTCACCTCGTAATCGTCCGTAGACGAACCCGATGTCCCGGCAGATGACTCGGAAAACCGGGACATGTATACGGGTTTCAAGAGGGACACATGAAAGGTGTCGGTGATACCCAAGCGTGGGGGAAGAGCCAGACGGTAGACCACAGGGTTAACCTGTTCGAGGACCTTGAAGGGACCCAAGTAGCGAGGTGCAAACTTAGTGGACTCAACATGCAGCCTGATGTTACGGGCGGAGAGCCACACTAAGTCGCCAGGAGCAAAGGTCGGAGTGGGGCGCCGATGAGCATCGGCGGAGGACCTCATTCTCTCCGTGGAGGCCCGAATAGCATCCTGAGTGCGGTCCCAAATGTCCTGTGCCTCCACAGCCCAGTCTGCCACCCTGGAGTCAGTGGAAGACACAGGCATGGGCACAGGGACACGCGGATGCTGGCCGTAATTTAGGAGGAATGGAGTCTGACCGGTGGAGTCGGCTACGGCGTTGTTAAGCGCAAACTCTGCCCATGGTAGCTAGGATGCCCAGTCATCCTGCCTGGCAGAAACAAAATGTCGTAAATATGTGGCCAAGGTCTGGTTGGCCCTCTCTACCAACCCATTCGTCTCGGGATGATATGCCGAAGAGAGATTCAACTCAATACTGAGTAGACGACAAAGCTCTCTGCAGAATCGAGATGCAAACTGGGGATCCCGGTCACTAACAATTTTGTCTGGCATACCATGTAGGCGAAAGATATGTTTGATGAACAACACAGCCAGAGCCCGTGCAGAAGGTAGCCGTGGAAGATCTACGTCCTTCTACAGAACCTAATTGTATGATACAATATTGTTCTGCTCCAGGAAGACATCCAGGCCTCTCTTGAACCCCTCGACTGAGTTCGCCATCACCACCTCCTCAGGCAAGCAATTCCAGATTCTCACTGCCCTAACAGTAAAGAATCCTCTTCTATGTTGGTGGAAAAACCTTCTCTCCTCCATACGCAATGAATGCCCCCTTGTGCCCGTCACCTTCCTTGGTATAAACAGATCCTCAGCGAGATATTTGTATTGTCCCCTTATATACTTATACATGGTTATTAGATCGCCCCTCAGTCGTCTTTTTTCTAGACTAAATAATCCTAATTTCGCTAATCTATCTGGGTATTGTAGTTCTCCCATCCCCTTTATTAATTTTGTTGCCCTCCTTTGTACTCTCTATAGTTCCATTATATCCTTCCTGAGCACCGGTGCCCAAAACTGGACACAGTACTCCATGTGCGGTCTAACTAGGGATTTGTACAGAGGCAGTATAATGCTCTCATCATGTGTATCCAGACCTCTTTTAATGCACCCCATGATCCTGTTTGCCTTGGCAGCTGCTGCCTGGCACTGGCTGCTCCAGGTAAGTTTATCATTAACTAGGATCCCCAAGTCCTTCTGCCTGTCAGATTTACCCAGTGGTTTCCCATTCAGTGTGTAATGGTGACATTGATTCCTTCTTCCCATGTGTATAACCTTACATTTATCATTGTTAAACCTCATCTGCCACCTTTCAGCCCAAGTTTCCAACTTATCCAGATCCATCTGTAGCAGAATACTATCTTCTCTTGTATTAACTGCTTTACATAGTTTTGTATCATCTGCAAATATCGATATTTTACTGTGTAAACCTTCTACCAGATCATTAATGAATATGTTGAAGAGAACAGGTCCCAATACTGACCCCTGCGGTACCCCACTGGTCACAGCGACCCAGTTAGAGACTATACCATTTATAACCACCCTCTGCTTTCTATCACTAAGCCAGTTACTAACCCA
Source organism: Ranitomeya imitator (assembly GCF_032444005.1). Lineage (NCBI taxonomy): Eukaryota > Metazoa > Chordata > Amphibia > Anura > Dendrobatidae > Ranitomeya > Ranitomeya imitator. The sequence continues at coordinate 491,884,692 of NC_091283.1, read as the reverse complement.
TTTACACACAATTTCCCCCAGACCAAGCATTCTCATTTTGTGTACCAACCTCTTGTGCGGCACGGTATCAAACGCTTTGGAAAAATCGAGATATACCACGTCCAATGACTCACCGTGGTCCAGCCTATAGCTTACCTCTTCATAAAAACTGATTAGATTGGTTTGACAGGAGCGATTTCTCATAAACCCATGCTGATATGGAGTTAAACAGTTATTCTCATTGAGATAATCCAGAATAACATCCCTCAGAAACCCTTCAAATATTTTACCAACAATAGAGGTTAGACTTACTGGCCTATAATTTCCAGGTTCACTTTTAGAGCCCTTTTTGAATATTGGCACCACATTTGCTATGCGCCAATCCTGCGGAACAGACCCTGACGCTATAGAGTCCCTAAAAATAAGAAATAATGGTTTATCTATTACATTACTTAGTTCTCTTAGTACTCGTGGGTGTATGCCATCCGGACCCGGAGATTTATCTATTTTAATCTTATTTAGCCGGTTTCGCACCTCTTCTTGGGTTAGATTGGTGACCCTTAATATAGGGTTTTCATTGTTTCTTGGGATTTCACCTAGCATTTCATTTTCCACCGTGAATACCGTGGAGAAGAAGGTGTTTAATATGTTAGCTTTTTCCTCGTCATCTACAACCATTCTTTCCTCACTATTTTTTAAGGGGCCTACATTTTCAGTTTTTATTCTTTTACTATTGATATAGTTGAAGAACAGTTTGGGATTAGTTTTACTCTCCTTAGCAATGTGCTTCTCTGTTTCCTTTTTGGCAGCTTTAATTAGTTTTTTAGATAAAGTATTTTTCTCCCTATTGTTTTTTAGAGCTTCAATGGTGCCATCCTGCTTTAGTAGTGCAAATGCTTTCTTTTTACTGTTAATTGCCTGTCTTACTTCTTTGTTTAGCCACATTGGGTTTTTCCTATTTCTAGTCCTTTTATTCCCACAAGGTATAAACCGCTTACACTGCCTATTTAGGATGTTCTTAAACATTTCCCATTTATTATCTGTATTATTAGTTCTGAGGATATTGTCCCAGTCTACCAGATTAAGGGCATCTCTAAGCTGGTCAAACTTTGCCTTCCTAAAGTTGGAGGCAAACGTCGCCGTGTCTAGTGTACCTCCACCTACTACCACTAGACGCTGAAGTTTCCTCGACCGCTGGGAACATCTGGTGGCAAGATGTCCTGACTGCTGGCAAACATGACAGACCTTGAGTGCACAAGCGGTCCGGGACTTAGATCCCGCTCGTGACACTTCCATGGCCTCATGTAACTCAGGAACCAGGATCGGAGATTCCAGAGGTTTGGCGAAGGTAGGAGCCAGCCGAAACCTCTGCCTACACTGGGCTCGCTCTAACCTCCGCTCGTTAAAACGGAGGTCAATACGAGTAGAGACAGTTATTAACTCCTCCAGTGTGGCAGGAATCTCTCTAGTGGCCAGAGCGTCCTTCACGTGATCAGCCAGACCCCTCCAAAATATGGGGATAAGGGCTTTATCCGACCACTCTAGCTCAGAAGCTAGTGCGGAAGTGGGCGGCAAAATGGCTGACCAAGGACTCACCCTGAGTTAATGCCAGCAGTTGGAGCGCAGTATCATGGGTGATTTGAGGTCCTAAAACGACCTGTTTCAGAGTGCTCAGGAACAGCGGAGCACTCTGCACCACATGATCGCCACGCTCCCACAGCTGCGTAGCCCATTCCAACGCCCTGTCCGACGAGAGACACAATAAATCCCACCTTAGCCCGCTCTGTGGGAAAACGTGCAGCCAGGAGCTCGAGGTGAATAGAGCACTGACTCACGAATCCCCTACAAGATTTGCTATCTCCAGAAAAGCAGCGGGAGGTGAGATAAAGTCGGAACAGGGGTGGCAGTGGACAAGGTTGCTACAGCCATGCTAGCAGCCTGTACAGCAACTGCGGTAACATCCACAGCTGAGGTTGAGCTCTCGAGAGCCGCCAACCTACCCTCCAGCTGATGGATATACCGCAAGGATTGTGTTTGTCCATCATTACTAGCCAGACCCTGGCACTAGTGTAATGTTAGGGCTAGCGGAACGCACCAAATAATAAGATAGAATAAGGTGCGTTCGCAGCCCGGGGTCCACCGTGCAGAGATGGAACCTGCTGCCAAGTAATGACGTACTATATGGTGGTACAATGTGAATACACACACGGGTTAACTTCACCCTGTGTGAAGGAAGCGAACCCTGTTGCGTCATAGGGCCGCAGTACCGTACGTAACAAAACTAATAATTAAATAGCACGAGAGTGCGAAATGTGTCGTACTGGCAGACGCCACTAACCACCCTGACTTGGGTTAAAGCGCTCAAATGGCGCATGGCACCGTACTGGTGGTCACAGCAGTAGGCGCTGTTTCGTGTGTTAACGCTGTGAGTTTAGCCGGGCGCTAGATTGCAGCCATATACCTTACGCGAACAGTCATACACAAGGGATGGGTTTTTTAAGGAACGACATGCACTCATCAACACACACACGATTACAATTGTACACTTGCGCATGGCCGTGCAGTCATGCGAAGCTTATATAGCTGCAGCATGTATAGGACCTTCCAATAAAGGACCAATGGGAAGCTGCCACAGAAGTTTAGCACCTTCAGGACCTTCCTGGAGGACCAATGGGAACCGCAGCATCTGAGCATGTGACCCTCGATTTCAACGGGAGATCTCACCCTGGGCATGCTCAGAAGGGAAAAAGCAGAACTTAGTCCCAAAAGCGTCTGCTCGCTGCTGCCCAGCACTGGCTTCAATGGCAGAAGCAGGAAAAGCAGCAGTAACCCTATGCACAGAGTGAGACTGAGCAAGACGCTGGGACCGATGTCTCCACTGAGCAGACTCCACTGCGGCTGGAGAAGAATGGGAGACAGCAGAGATGGTTTGAGATTCCCCCTGTGCAGAGGCGGGAACTTGACACCTAACAATGGAGGCCACTGTGCTCTTAGGAACCTTGAGTACTGCAGAAATTCTTTTGTAACCTTGACCAGATCTGAGCCTTGCCACAATTCTGTCTGTGAGCTCTTTTGCCAGTTCCTGTGACCTCATGATTCTCATTTGGTCTGACATGCACTGTGAGCAGTGAGGTCTTATATAGACAGGTGTGTGCCTTTCCACATCAAGTCCTATCAGTTGAATTAAAAACAGCTGGCCTCCAATGAACAAGTAGAACCATCTCAAGGAGGATCACAAGGAAATGGACAGTATGTGACTTAAATATGAGTGTCTGAGCAAAGGATCTGAATACTTATGACCATGTGATATTTCAGTTTTTCTTTTTTATTAAATTTGCAAAAAATTCTACATTTCTGTTTTTTTTCCTGTCAAGATGGGGTGCAGAGTGTACATTAATGTGAAAAACTGAACTTTTTTCAATCTACCAAATGGCTGCACTGAAACAAAGAGTAAAAAATTTAAAGGGGTCTGAACACTTTCCGTACCCACTGTATATATATATATATATATATATATATATATATATATAGACTAGAACCAATTCTGCTAAAGTAATGCCATTTTTTAATTCAGCACCTTCAAAATACCCTAAATTCATTCAAAAACATTGGCAGTGGCACCTTAAAAATTATTTTATTCAATTATATATTGTATTGTTTTCTTCATTTTGTTATATCTTTGTATATTTTATAAACACTGCTTACTTTTCAGACTCAAAAAATGAAATTAGTAGCTTTGCTCCTCCTGATCTATAATCCGCACCCCTGAACCCATACACTATCTGTAACGGGTGTCCAAATGGCCTGTATAAGTGATTGATGGTGGCAGCAAGTGGTGTTTGGCAGTGAGCTTACCGGGGTGTAGATAGATAGATAGATAGATAGATAGATAGATAGATAGATAGATAGATAGATAGATAGATAGATAGATAGATAGATAGATAGATAGAAAATATACACTGCTAAAAAATATAGGGACTACTAAAATCCCACATCCTAGATATCACTGAATGAAATATACTAGTTGTAAATCTTTATTCATTACATAGTGGAATGTGTTGAGAACAATAAAACCTAAAAATGATCTACGTAAATCACAACTAATATCCCACGGAGGTCTGGAGTTGGAATGATGCTCAAAGTCAAAGTGGAAAGTTACAGGCTGATCCAACTTCAGTGGAAATGCCTTAAGACAAGGAAATGATGCTCTGTAGTGTGTGTGGCCTCCACGTGCCTGTATGGCATCCCTACAACGCCCGGGCATGCTCCTGATGAGGCGGCAGATAGTCTCCTGAGAGATCTCTTTCCAGACCTGGACTAAAGCATCCGCCAACTCCTGGACAGTCTGTGGTGCAACGTGACGTTGGTGGATGGTGCGAGACATGATGTCCCACATGTGTTCAATCGGATTCAGGTCTGGGGAAAGGACGGGCAGGCCAGTCCATAGCTTCAATGCATTCATCTTGTAGGAACTGCTGACACACTCCAGCCTGCATTAGGAGGTACCCAGGGCCAACCGCACCAGCATATGGTCTCAAGGGGTCCAAGCAGTAGCGTAGCTACTGGGGGGGCAGAGGGGGCCATCGCCCCGGGCCCTGTCACATGAAGGTGCCCACCGGGAGCCAGGGCCACTTCTGTGAGGAGGCAGAACACAGCATCGGAGGAGAGCAGTATAATGTCTGCTCCCATCTGACAGAGACTCTGCACGCTCAGGGCCGCCATCAGGGCATTACAGCCGTGACTGGCGTATGGGGCCCGGTGAGCAGAGGGGGCCCGCATCGGGCCCCGTCTCATCTGCTCACCGGGCCCCCCCTGCAGGCGCTGCAGCACACTATTGACGTGCGGGCCCACGCCCGCACGTCAATAGTTAACAGCCGCCAGCCAGTCTGAGGCTGGCGGCTGAATAGGGCCGCGCAGTGCGCACTCGCCGGCGTCACCGGCGTCTGACGTTATTGTCAGCTGCCGGGCCCGGCGAGTGCATCTGTGTGGAGCCTGGAGGGAGCTTCACCCGGCGCAGGAGCTTGGCCAGATAAGAACTCTTGTTTTTTTCTTTGTGAGCTGCGATCCGGGGGGGGTGGCAGAAATGCTGGACTCAGTGGGGCAGAAATGCTGGACACAGTGGGGCAGAAATGCTGGACTCAGTGGGGCAGAAATGCTGGACACATTGGGGCAGAAATGCTGGACACAGTGGGGCAGAAATGCTGGACACAGTGGGGCAGAAATGCTGGACACAGTGGGGCAGAAATTCTGGACACAGTGGGGGCAGAATGCTATGGACACAGTGGGGCAGAATGCTATGGACACAGTGGGGCAGAATGCTATGGACACAGTGGGGCAGAATGCTATGGACACAGTGGGGCAGAATGCTATAGACAGTGGGGCAGAATGCTATGGACACAGTGGGGCAGAAATGCTGGACACAGTGGGGCAGAAATGCTGGACACAGTGGGGCAGAAATGCTGGACACAGTGGGGCAGAATGCTATGGACACAGTGGGGCAGAATGCTGGACACAGTGGGGCAGAAATGCTGGACACAGTGGGGCAGAAATGCAGGACACAGTGGGGCAGAAATGCTGGACACAGTGGGGCAGAAATGCTGGACACAGTGGGGCAGAAATGCTGGAAACAGTGGGGCAGAAATGCTGGACACAGTGGGGCAGAAATGCTGGACACAGTGGGGCAGAAATGCTGGACACAGTGGGGCAGAAATGCTGGACACAGTGGGGCAGAATGCTGTGGACACAGTGGGGCAGAATGCTATGGGCACAGTGGGGCAGAATGCTATGGACACAGTGGGGCAGAATGCTATGGACACAGTGGGGCAGAATGCTATGGACACAGTGGGGCAGAATGCTATAGACAGTGGGGCAGAATGCTATAGACAGTGGGGCAGAAATGCTGGACACAGTGGGGCAGAAATGCTGGACACAGTGGGGCAGAAATGCTGGACACAGTGGGGCAGAAATGCTGGACACAGTGGGGCAGAAATGCTGGACACAGTGGGGCAGAAATGCTGGACACAGTGGGGCAGAATGCTATGGACACAGTGGGCAGAATGCTATAGACACTGGGGCAGAATGCTATGGACTCAGTGGGGCAGAAATGCTGGACACAGTGGAGCAGAAATGCTGGACACAGTGGGGCAGAATGCTATGGACACAGTGGGGCAAAATGCTATGGACACAGTGGGGCAGAATGCTATAGACACTGGGGCAGAATGCTATGGACACAGTGGGGCAGAAATGCTGGACACCGTGGGGCAGAAATGCTGGACACAGTGGGGCAAAAATGCTATGGACACAGTGGGGCAAAAATGCTATGGACACAGTGGGGCATAAATGCTGGACACAGTGGGGCATAAATGCTGGACACAGTGGGGCATAAATGCTGGACACAGTGGGGCATAAATGCTGGACACAGTGGGGCAGAAATGCTATGGACACAGTGGAGCAGAATGCTGGACACACTGGGGCAGAATGCTGGACACAGTGACAGGGGCAGAATGCTGGACACAGTGACAGGGGCAGAATGCTGGACACAGGGGCAGACTGTGAGACCCGGGGGCAGAATGCTGGACATTGGGGCAGAATGCTGGAAATTGGGGCAGAATGCGAGACACAGGGCAGAATGGAGATACAGGGCATGATTGGAGACACAGGGCAGGATGAAAGACATGGGGGCATGACTGGAGACAGATGGGGGAGGATTGGAGACAGATGGGGCAGAATGGAGACACAGGGGGCATGATTGGAGACAAGTGGCTGGATTTCAGACATGGGGGCATGGTTGGAGACATAGGGGGCAGAATGGAGACATGGGGCATGATTGGAGACAGATCGTGCAGGATCATGGGGCAGGATGGATATGATGGAGAAAGATGGGGCAGGATGGAGAGATCACATGGGGCGATCATATGGGGCAGGATGGGGAGATCATATGGGGCAGAATGGATACTCATGAGGGCAGGATGGGAGAACATGTGGCTGACGCCAGGAATGAGACACACGGTGGCCAGGATGGGGAATATTATTACCATAGGGGCTAATTTAGGGAAATTATTACTGCAGTGATGTATTTATTTTATTTTTTGAGGACACGGTTTTAAATGGGGGGGGGCGGTCCTGTTACTGTGTAGAGTGACACTATGTCGCCTCTTTTTCTTCATGTGGTGTAATGTAGAAGGTGGGAAAAATTAAGTAATGTATTCTACAAGCGGAGCTCAAGATAACTGTGTTATTTCCTGCAGAGAGAAGTCCTGGCTGGATTAAATGATGGCGGTCTGTGCTGGATGAAAGATGAAGGACTTCACCTAGAGACGTCACTGGTGAGTCAGTGTGTTACCTATACACTGACACTATACACTGTATACTGTATACAGAGCTCCTGTGTATAATTTCACTAGTGATCACTGTATTATCTGTACACAGACACTGCATACTAAGTACAGATCTCCTGTGTATAATGGCACTTATGGTGATAGTATGGTGCTTTTTTTTAATTACTGTATTGTAGTGTTCAGTCACTATGTGGTGGTAATATGTGGTCTGGACATGGTGTTGCGGTATTTGTTCCTTGTATGTGATATTATTCGATCACTGTGGTGGTAATATGTCATCTGGTCATGGTGTAGCGGTATTTGTTCCTTGTATGTGATATTATTGGTCATTTTAAAAATTGAAAAATAAATAAAAATATACCTAAATTGTATTGCATATTTTAACAAATATTTAATAGGTTACAGTAGAGTAGGGCCCGGCCAAAAGTGTCTACCATGTTATGGTGGCGGCTTAAAAAATCTTTTGGCCAAAACAAAAGCTGCTGGCTATATTTATGATCTGGTGATGGGAACTGTTGATGTGTGATAGGTGAGAAGTGGAGTTTTTCCAAGAGAGAGCGGTGGGTCTGTGGACAGTTCGAGGGGTGGACTGTGGAGGCGGGGCTGGGGTGGAGCCTGGGCGGAGTCTCAAGGGGGCCCCGAAAATTTTGCCAGTATGGGGCCCCGAAATTTCTAGTGGCAGCCCTGTGCACGCTACTAGCAGTAGCACAGTGGCCGGCTGCAGTCTCCCTCCTGCAGTGAATGGTGTCGCCCGTCTGACCTGATCATGAAGTTTTTTCCCTGGCTGCAGTTTTCTTCACTCTGTGCACTGCTGGGATTTGCTCAGGCACGCTGGGTCCTAGTGCCCACACCTTGCATTTCACCTAGACACTTCCGGGTCCTGCCTGCAAACTTTATCAGTAAGTGGGGATGGAACATTTTAGGTTTATTAAATTTAGGTATGTCACTGTGATGTGAATGTGACACTATTGGGGTATTGTGGGCGCTGAAAGTGGGTGAAGGGGGATAGGGTACTGAGGGGGTGGATGTGAGATGATGGGGGTATTGGGTACTGAAGTGGAGGAGGGGAGACAGGGCACTGGGGGGTAAATGTGAGACCATGGGGGTGTTGTGGGGGCTGAAGGTGGGTGAAGTGGGACAGTGCACTGAGGGGGTGGATGTGAGTTGATTGGGGCATTGGGGCTGAAGTGGGGGAGGGGGGACAGGTCACTGGGGGCTGAATATTATAATGTTTTGTTATGATATTATGTGATCCATCACATGTAATATTTGCTGTCTGGGGAGGCTGGAGATGGGGGGGGGAGGGTAGGGGGCTTTTGATATGTACCACCTAGGTCTTTTATGAGCATTAGTATACGAAGCTCCCATATAGTAACCAAGAGCTGCATCACATTTACAGCACCACTCCGGCATTTTTTTTATTTCACTGCGCTGGAGCGATGCTGAAAATCCACGTCCCCTGCCCCCAGTCTGATACTCATCTTCTGGCGCTTTCATCTGTTTTTGTCTCTGCTCGGCTCTGGCTCCTGCAGTTTGTGACCTGTCCGCTGCTCCAGTGTTTCATGGAGCAGCGCAGAGGTCACTAATATGTAAGTCTGTGGGAGCCTTGTTCTGGCCTCTTTCTCAGGCTGCCGTCACACTAGCAGTATTTGGTCAGTATTTTACATCAGTATTTGTAAGTCAAAACCAGGAGTGGAACAATTAGGCTGTGTGCACACGCTGCGGATTTTGCTGCGGATCCGCAGCGGATTTGGCCGCTGCGGATCCGCAGCAGTTTTCCCAAAGTTTACAGTACAATGTAAACCTATGGGGAAAAAAAAACGCTGTGCACATGCTGCGGAAAAAGTCGCGCGGAAACGCTGCGGATTATTTTCCGCAGCATGTCAATTGTTTGTGCGGATTCCGCAGCGGGTTTCAACCAGCACCAATAGGAAAGTGCTGGTGAAAACCCGCAGAAGAATCCGCAGAAGAAACCGCAAGAAAATCCGCAGTGAAAACCGCAGTGCACACGTCCGGAATGCATGCAGAATTTTCCTGACATAAATCTGAGGTTTTCCGCAGGAATTCTGCATGCGCTTTTATCGTAAGTTTTTTGCAGATTTTGCGCATATTTTGGGCGTTTGTTTTGGGGGTTTAATGCATTTTTCTCAGGACACTCCAAAGCAATGGGAAATCCCCCAAAAATCCGCAAAAATAATGAACATGATGCTTCTTTTTCCGGAATGTTTTTTTTGCGGAAAAAAACGCATCATGTGCACAAAAAAAGCGGAAAGCATTCTAAATGATAGGATGCATGTTTATGCGCTTTTTATGCGTTTTCATAGCGTTTTTATCGCGAAAAAAATGAGCAAAAAAACGCAAAAATTCCTGAATGTGTGCACATGCCCTGAGAGGAAAAGTATAATAGAAACATATGGACCAGTTCTGAATTTTTCACCCACTTCTGGTTTTGGCTTACAAATACTGATGTAAAATACTGACCAAATTCTGCTAGTGTGACGGCAGCCTCACTCTCAGGGTATGTGGACATGTTGCGGATTTGGTTGCGGATTCACAGCAGTTTTCCATGCGTTGTACAGTACCATGGAAACCTAAAGAAAAATAAATCCTCAGTGCACATTATGCGGAAAATACCGTGCGGAAACACTGAGTTGTATTTTCCGCAGCATGTCAATTCTTTGTGCGGATTCTGCAGCGTTTTACACCTGCTCCTGTATAGGAATCCACAGGTGTTAATACGCAGGCGAAATCCTCACAAAAAACGCAGGAAATCCGCAGTAAATCCACAGGTAAAACGCAGCACATTTTACCTGTGGATTTTGCAAAAACTGTGCAGAAAAATCCACAAAGTGTGCACATAGCCTCGTAGTCTTACATTGAGCGCTTATGACATAGCTTCTAACTTCTGGCCAGTCAGAAGCTGCGCTCACAAGTTTGAGCCGCGGCAGTGCCACAAAATAGTGAATACAGAGGAGAATGAGTAAGTGACCGGGGCCGGGACTTGCGCTTAAAACACCACTCCAGAGGTGGAAAAAAAAACCCTGCTAGAATGGTGCTTTAATAATTTAATAATAAGCAATTTATTACTATAAAGTTGATAAAGGCTTGGAATAAATGAGCTGCGGGCCCATCATACTGTGTATAAAGGAGCTGCGGGCCCATCACACTGTGTATACGGGAGCTGCGGGCTCATCATACTGTGTCTAAGGGAGCTGCGGGCTCATCATACTGTGTATAAGGGAGCTGCGGGCCCATCATACTGTGTATAAGGGAGATGCGGCCCCATCATACTGTGTATAAGGGAGCTGCGGGCTCATCATACTGTGTATAAGGGAGCTGCGGGCTCATCATACTGTGCATAAGGGAGCTGCAGGCCCATCATACTGTGTATAAGGGAGCTGCAGGCCCATCATACTGTGTATATGGGAGCTGCGGGCCCATCATATTGTGTATAAGGGAGCTGCGGGCCCATCATACTGTGTATAAGGGAGCTGCGGGCCCATCATACTGTGTATAAGGGAGCTGCGGGCCCATTATACTGTGTATAAGGGAGCTGCGGGCCCATCATATTGTGTATAAGGGAGCTGTGGGCCCATCATACTGTGTATAAGGGAGCTGCGGGCCCATCATACTGTGTATAAGGGAGCTGCGGGCCCATCATACTGTGTATAAGAAGCTGTGGCCACATCATACTGTGTACAGGGGAACTGTGAGGGACATCATACTGTTTGACGGAAGCTGCAGGCCCATCATACTGTTTATAAGGGAGCTGTGGACCTACCATACTGTGTATAGGGAACTGTGACGGCATATGGGAGCTGTTGGCCCATTACACTGTATATAGAGGAGCTCTGGGGGGGCATTATACTTTCTATAGTGGAGCTCTGTCAGCATTATACTGTGTAAAGGGGAGCAGTGGGAACATCATACGGTGTATCGGGGAGTTATAGAATCATCATACTGTGTATAGGGGAGCTGTGGGGGCCTTATACTGTGTATAGGGAAGCTTTGAGCTCACCATACTGTGGATAATGGAGCAGTACATGAGGGAACTTAGGGGACATTATTAAATGTAAAGTGGGCACTTAAGCATTACTGTATTGTTATAGGGGCACTCAGAGTATTGCAACCATCATAGTTGCATATCGTCACAATATGGCGGTAAAATTAATGTTCGTTTTTGTATATAGATTTATTTTCAATAACAGTGCGGTCATATTCTGAGGCTCCACTATATTCACAATTAGAGTGTGCAACCATAGCTGTAATCAGTGTGATGCAGTGACCCCTGTAACAGGTAGGGGGCGCTGCATGGTCTCCCCAGTATGCGCACGGAGGCGTATTGAGGCCATAGGAATGCATGGCAATCGCAGGCATGACTGTGGTAATGTGATAAAATCTGGCAGTATTGTGAATGGCCAATACGTGTGTCGCAGAGCAGAAGACTCAGCCTGAAGCAATGTGGTGTTCTGGGACCTATAGTCCCACAAGTGTTTGGTATGTTTATCATGGGTGGCTGGCAGGGCTAGTTATGTGAGATGGGTGGGACAAACTATCCACACACCCACACTCCCACCCAGGGGAGTGGTTTAAGGTATGTAATGTGACCAGGGTGTGGGTCACATGGTCTGAGTGAGGGGACCTGAATGGTCTACATGCAAGGTCCTGGCAGATACCTCGGTGTTGGGTGTGCTAAGCCCTGAAGAGCACGTGGTGGGACTTTGCTACTGGTGACCTGGGTATTGGACGGTCCCAGCTGGGGTTGGACGTCCTGGATTGTACCCGGACAGGCCACCTGTGTGATCCCGAGTAACCTGGGTGTTGGGAGGTCCTGGGAGGAGGACTGGATCCCTGAACAGCATGAGGTGAGGACAGAGATCTGCAGAGCCAGAAAGAGGTTCCGTGTGGTACTGCCAGTGGAAAGCCTGCAGCACTGACAAACAGGTAATACCAGACTGTGTGTTTGGCTCCAGAGCGAGCCTGAACATTGGACTCGACCAAGAGTGTATGGTCACAGTCCTGATGGAACAGAGTCACGCTGTGAACATTGTTACCGTATTTTGCCATGCTATGAAGATTGTTGTTTTGTGTTTTCTGCCACTGGGGTTTATCCTGGATGAGCTGCACTACCTGAGACACTTGTGTGTGTTGTAGGGTCCGTCTCATGCTACCACGAGTGTGAAAGCACAACCAACATTCAAAGTGACCAAAACATCAGCCAGAAAGCATTGGTACTGAGATGTGGTCTGTGGTCCCCACCTGCAGAACCACTCCTTTATTGAGGGTGTCTTGATAATTGCCAATAATTTCCATCTGTCCATTCCATTTGCACAACAGCTTGGGAAATTGGACAGTTTGATTTCACAGAAGTTTGATTTACTTGGAGTTATATTCTGTTGTTTAAGTGTTCCTTTATTTTTTAAGCAGTGTTTATTCCGTGCATTTGAATCGGATGTGTATTCACTATACACTCACTGGGAGTTCCCTGATAACTGGCCTGGTAGTGAAAATAGTCGCAGTTTCATAAATCACTTGGAATTGTCCTGATAATTAAAGGCAGCCAACTGTATTCTCCTGACAAATTGGTACCGGTAGGGAAATCAGTGTGATTTATCCTGTTGGTTCTTGACAAACTGGTGGCAGCGGTGGGTTCCGCGTGATCTCCCTGACAAGGATTATGCGGCAATGCTGATGTGTTTTTAAAAAGTAAGTGCACCAAATACATCAGGTTTAATTTATTTATTTACTAATCTTAATCTGTACAATCTAGCAAGAGATTAATTTTAAGGACATTTCTGACATGCCACAAAAAGAAAAAATATCAATTTTATTCTCGTTTATTCTTTTTATTAGGTACAATTACATGCGCTGGTAATTTTATAATATATATGTATATATATATATATATATATATATATATATATATACTGGCAGTGTTGTGCTGTGGAATTATGTAGTAGGTAATATAATTCTAGGTCTGAGTACAGAAAAGAAAGTACATAATGAGTACATAGGAGAGTTGCAATAATAAATGGTAAAAATTGCAATAACAAAAAACAAAGCATATTCTTCTGGGATGGCACTGCGCAAATATAATACTATTTTTGACTCCTTATCTTCTGCATTGTCTACTGTGTTTCCTACTGTCAAGGGCTGCACCACACGTGGATCTGTAGTTTGGGCAGTGGTTGACAGGTCTACATTGAAACTACAGGTTATTTTATGCCATGATCCTAATTTTTTCCTTCACTGTTTTCAGGGGGTGCTGTGTTGGGAGACCCCTTTATATGTATTGGTGAGAATGACATTTTCTATAACTGGAGACAGTGAGATGCAATCTTTCAATACAACAACAGCTCACAAATGAATGGTGACCTCAGCCCAATCATTGCTTAAAGGGGTTGTAGGTGGTTAGAAACATTTGTCTGCTTTGTTTTGTGAAAAATAGCGCCACTTTTGACCATTGGTGGTGTATGGTATTGCAGCAAAGAGGAATTTACTAGAATAGGCCTGAGCTGCAATAACAGAGACAAGGGGGTTTTCAACAATAGTCTCACTCTCAACGTTGTGGAATCTATCTGTCCTCTGATCATGTTGCTGTACAACCATAGCCAATTTACAGGGCCGTGATCAGGATAGTACAGGTGGTACTGTTGTTAATGGCCCAGGTAGAAAACTCTTAAAAGGAATCTGTCAGGAAGTTTTTGCAATCTGAGAGCAGCCCTGATTCCAGCACTGTTTCACTTATTTGTCTGCTTGTTGTAGTTTCAATAAAGTCTGTGTTTTATCACTAGAAGACTAGTTACCTTGTGCCATGTGGTCGTCCATCTGCTCTATATAAATCTGCCCACACCCCTGATTCAGAGCTTTCTGTATTCGCTATGCATAGGCAGAAAGCTGATAAGCAGGGGGGGGGGGAGGGGTTTACAGAGTTCAGCATTCAGAGCACAGCAGAGAAAGCTGTGACTTTGTCAAAACCACACTAAGCACCCCCACATTCTACATCATGCTGCTCTCAGATTGCATAGTAAAAACCTGGTGACGGATTCCCTTTAAAAAAGTCATCCACACTCCCCTATCAGCCACCTAACATTAACCGCAGGGAACAAATAGGCCTCTATGAAAGTGCATGGGCCCCAAATGGCCTGTTTCACCTTTCTCATGGATATATTATGTATGATACATGGACTTAAAAAGGGTTTATAAAAATCATATTCTTCCCCTTATCTCACCACAGCTTGTGAATAGTGGTGTTGCATGATTTTATACTGATTAATAAGAACATTAAACCCCCCAAAAATACCAAATGTACATGATTGGGCACAATATGAAGGATGGGGAACAGAAAAGGTGACCATGCTCATTTGTCTGTATACGGTCTAATTATTTCTGGTGATGGTCCTCATATATGCTAATAAAAAGTCAGGCATCCTCATTTTCTGTCCTGAGAAAAGGACCTGAGTTTAGATAAATATTGGTCATGTCTACATAGCTATCTCCAAATTAGCTATCTCCAATGTAGGCTTGAGGACGCTCATGTGGTGTGTCTAGCTAATGGACTTCTTTCCTTGGCTCTAGCTTCTCATTGTCATAAGAGGACTTTAACTAAATATCATGGGGGAGATTTATTAAAACTGTCTAGCAGAAAAATTGTCCAGTATAAACCTTCATTGAACCAGACCTGGTGAAGAAATGAAAGCTGAGGTCTAACTGATTGCCGTGGGCAACAAAGACAAGTTTTTTATATTTCCATGAACGTGATGTAAGCTTGCGCAAAAACTCTCGACAATGAGTCATTTATTTTTTTGTACGAAATGTTTTTTGAATTCTCACAGAATCATCACTATAACAAAGGCTTTTAATAGATAGGCAGTAAAATATCTCCTAGAAGTCCGTCTTCTGTCTCACAAGACATTATATATCTATAGAAAAATAATGTTCAGATTGTAAAGTTCTACAAAGCACATCAAACAATTCACCGAATGCTAATACTAGTAGAATACAATTCTACTTACTGATCAGTTACAGCTACATACAAATGTGTCTAACCGCACCTTTCTTCATGGCTTTAGACATCACGAGATGATTGGTGGAAGATGATCAGCTTTGAAACATGAAAACCTTTTTGTTACACATAGCTTGCCATCTTGTGCCACTCATACTGGAATATTTCACATCAAGAGGAAGAGTAAGGAAGGACGCAGTGCACAGTGTGCAAATAGTTTCCTTTTTGGTCCATTTAGTCCTTTTGAAAATGAGGGAAGGGGAAGGAATGAAAGAGCACTTTGACACAACTGAACATAGGTGTAGGAACATAGAAGGAGTTAAGGAAAATCAAGTTTTGGGGGTAAAACCCAGGAGGTAATCAGAGCAACCATCCATATTGACAGGCTCCAGGAATGTCTAGGGTAGGAATGTGTAGGCAGTTAGGGATCTAGTAGACCCAACTGACAGGAACCCATTGGGGTTCTGTACGCAGTTTCTCCAGAGCCACTTGAAGTTCTTGAAATGTTGCATCCAGATCAGAGTTGACCAGACTGAGATCAAAATAATGGCCATAGGCCTGATGAAGACGTTCACTCTCTTCTATGATGCGCAAAAGTTCACCATCCTGGAGGGAGAAGTTGGTTATATGAAAATGTGTTTTGTTATATTTGGAAAGGTTTAAAAAATGTTGCAAAGTAAGAATGCTTTCAAAAATTGAAGTTTTAACAGTTTGCTTTTAGCAATTAGAATAAAATAAAAAAAATAAATCTAAAATCAATATTTGGTGTCACCACCATTGGCCTTCAAAACAGCATCAATTCTTCTGGGTTTAGTTGCACAAAGTCAGGGATTTTGTAGGATTCTAGTCAGGTTTCTGAGCCACCAATGATCCAAACAGACATTTTGCACTTTCTGTTCCTGAACATTGCAGCACTGCCTCAATTATTTCCATATATGAATCTAACTTATTTAGGGCTTGTATTTTTGAAGAATTTATGACCCACCTCCCACATCCACTACACTGAGCACCGCTATATGCACATGTTCAAGTACTTGCTACCTCACCACTCAACTACTGTATAGAGGCAATCTTCACTAAAGCTATGTCACATGTGCCACTGTTGCATTGGGAAAAGCCCCATTGGGAGTGACAGAGCATCTCAGTGCATAAGTGTCCTATTCATTGCACAGAGTGGAACGGAGTGGTGCCATGTATGGACAACAGCGACTGGCCATCATTGGAGAGTGAAGTGGAAGGAGAAAATCCACTCAATAAGGTGTGGCCAATGAAATGAGCAGGGATATTTGAAAAACGGGATGGTGAGTCAGGGCAGACTCCACCAGGGGAAAGGCAGGGCCATGTCAGGCCTCAGGAGGTGGAAGAGACAACGTCATTCATGGGATATATGTTGGCAATGAATCAGCAAGTAGCAGATATGGCAGAGTGGTAACTTATGTTGGCATGGTGTGAGCCGGCTGAGAAGAGAAGAGAGGTGGCTGGGGATAGCTGCGTCAGCTTATGGAAATGGATGATGAAGTAGTGAGACCGGGTAGTCTACTGAAGAAGAGCCAGCCTGACCCAGAGTCAGAACCATGCATAGTGGCCTGGTTTGTGGCCGGTGGATGGGCAAAAAGTCTGGGGGCCCAGATGCTGGCGAGTCCCATACCCAAACCAGAGTGTTCTCCACATAGCCCAGTAATAGACTCCAATCCAGGGAGTATTCCCCTCACCACTCGGGCAAAGTGGATTGTGGCCATGGTCCAAACCAAGAAGGAACAGTGGGCCTGGGACCAACTAGACAGCCCCGAAGTGACAAAGTTGAAACAGCACATGTCCCGAGGAATTGTGAAGCACTATAACTGTGCATATGGCTATGGATTTATAATGGAATAGAAACCACTGGTTAAAGTTTATGTCAATATCAGACCCCTCCGGCGGGGGTACAGTTTGCAGGAAGGCGAATATGTTTAGTTCCAAAAGGAAGATGGACCACGGGGCAGGTTTGCGGGTGCAGTCTCTTGCGTGCAGACCAAGGGAAAGGAAGAGTTGAAGACTAACTAGCCTCGCCAGTAGGTGGCGACACCAAAGGTTCAGGGTCAGAAACCCCAGCATAGAGACAGACCCAAACTCTTGTGGGGCCTCCTCCGATGGCAGGGTCTTGGAACGGTTGGTGATAGCTGCTAATCCGACCTTGGTGTACATAGCCCAGGAAGCGCACTTGACTGTTTATATAAGGAGAATATAGACCAAGGAAACCTGGGTCTGAACATGACCACCTAAATAAAGAAGAATATAAGTTGGAAAATGAGCGGGCCTAGTTTTGCCGGTTGCATGAGTATGCGTTGTCCCAAACCTTGAATGTGTCAGGAGATTCACAGGATTCAGGGCTCCCTCATGTTGATGGCAATGGACAGCCAAGAAAATTAAATTGCTACTTCCCTGTTTTGTTTTGCTTGTTGCACATCCCCCTGCTGGATTACAGAGACTCTGCAGCCACTGGAGGGACTTATAAACTAAAACCAAGGATTCCAGTAGACAATGAGAGGAATCGTAAGGCACTGTGCCTCTTATGAACTGTGTCTTTGCCACAAGGTTTAGGATGGAGGGGGAATGGATGAACCAAAGTCCCAACCGGGATGGAACCTCATGGATAGCTTGTGGGCCATGGCAGAGCAGGGAAAATGTTGACATGTCAGAACTATTGCCAGGACTGAAGGTAGTTGGATGATGCTCATGAACTGTTGGTCAGTTGTTATATTGGCCTATGAGCCAAAAGAACTTGAACTCTATGTTTCGAAGTCCCAACCTAGTAGAATTGGGGTCAGTCCTGACCGGTAAAGGACACTATATGCCCCTGGAAGAGGAGAACGTTATTTCTATGTGTTACTGTATGTGTTGCATTTGTGTCATCTAAATTCCGGATGGTTGAGGATGACCATCGGTAAAGAGGAAAGGAATGTTATAGGGTATTAACTGGACTGTCACATTCCTACCCCTGAAGGCACCAATCACGTAATGTATATTATGCCTTGCATCTTTGTATACAGTGGGGCAAAAAAGTATTTAGTCAGTCAGCAATAGTGCAAGTTCCACCACTTAAAAAGATGAGAGGCGTCTGTAATTTACATCATAGTTAGACCTCAACTATGGGAGACAAACTGAGAAAAAAAAATCCAGAAAATCACATTGTCTGTTTTTTTTATCATTTTATTTGCATATTATGGTGGAAAATAAGTATTTGGTCAGAAACAAACAATCAAGATTTCTGGCTCTCACAGACCTGTAACTTCTTCTTTATGAGTCTCCTCTTTCCTCCACTCATTACCTGTAGTAATGGCACCTGTTTAAACTTGTTATCAGTATAAAAAGACACCTGTGCACACCCTCAAACAGTCTGACTCCAAACTCCACTATGGTGAAGACCAAAGAGCTGTCAAAGGACACCAGAAACAAAATTGTAGCCCTGCACCAGGCTGGGAAGACTGAATCTGCAATAGCCAACCAGCTTGGAGTGAAGAAATCAACAGTGGGAGCAATAATTAGAAAATGGAAGACATACAAGACCACTGATAATCTCCCTCGATCTGGGGCTCCACGCAAAATCCCACCCCGTGGGGTCAGAATGATCACAAGAACGGTGAGCAAAAATCCCAGAACCACGCGGGGGGACCTAGTGAAGGAACTGCAGAGAGCTGGGACCAATGTAACAAGGCCTACCATAAGTAACACACTACGCCACCATGGACTCAGATCCTGCAGTGCCAGACGTGTCCCACTGCTTAAGCCAGTACATGTCCAGGCCCGTCTGAAGTTTGCTAGAGAGCATTTGGATGATCCAGAGGAGTTTTGGGAGAATGTCCTATGGTCTGATGAAACCAAACTGGAACTGTTTGGTAGAAACACAACTTGTCATGTTTGGAGGAAAAAGAATACTGAGTTGCATCCATCAAACACCATACCTTCTGTAAAGCATGGTGGTGGAAACATCATGCTTTGGGGCTGTTTCTATGCAAAGCGGCCAGGACGACTGATCCGGGTACATGAAAGAATGAATGGGGCCATGTAACGTGAGATTTTGAGTGCAAACCTCCTTCCATCAGCAAGGGCATTGAAGATGAAACGTGGCTGGGTCTTTCAACATGACAATGATCCAAAGCACACCGCCAGGGCAACGAAGGAGTGGCTTCATAAGAAGCATTTCAAGTTCCTGGAGTGGCCTAGCCAGTCTCCAGATCTCAACCCTATAGAAAACCTTTGGAGGGAGTTGAAAGTCCGTGTTGCCAAGCGAAAAGCCAAAAACATCACTGCTCTAGAGGAGATCTGCATGGAGGAATGGGCCAACATACCAACAACAGTGTGTGGCAACCTTGTGAAGACTTACAGAAAACGTTTGACCTCTGTCATTGCCAACAAAGGATATATTACAAAGTATTGAGATGAAATTTTGTTTCTGACCAAATACTTATTTTCCACCATAATATGCAAATAAAATGTTAAAAAAACAGACAATGTGATTTTCTGGATTTTTTTTTCTCAGTTTGTCTCCCATAGTTGAGGTCTACCTATGATGTAAATTACAGACGCCTCTCATCTTTTTAAGTGGTGGAACTTGCACTATTGCTGACTGACTAAATACTTTTTTGCCCCACTGTATATGGTGAATGTGTTGTAATGTATTGTAATGTATAATGTGTAGTATGTGATAACGTAGGATAGCATAGGGTAAGACACAGTTTAGGACTTGAGACATAAGATAGGTTGCATAGATAGTGACCAGTTAGATAGTGACATTAGGTTAAGGAGAGTATTAGCGTTTTAGAAAGTGAGTCTCTTTTATTTAACTTTGAAACCTATGTATGGTCCGGGCCAGCCAACACAATCGGCAACAGGCGGTTTGCATGGGCTTCGGTCCTCCACAGCACCAACATTAACACCCAGCCAGAACCCTGTATTTCCTGTAGCACACCAAGGCGTCTGAGGAAAATACAAGTGCCTCGCCCACGGCTACTGCCCCGATCCACTCTACATTTGGAACAACCTACCTTCAGAAACTTAATGCAAGTGTATCTAGTTGATGCTGTTTTGAAGGCAAAGGACAGTCACATCAAATACTGATGGGACTTATATTTCTCTTTTGTTTATTCACTTTTAATTTTATAAATCTATAAAAATAAACTAACTACACTTCTATATATTTTAAAGCATTCTCACTTTGCAGAATTTATATATATATATATATATATATATATATATATATACACAGTACAGACCAAAAGTTTGGACACACCTTCTCATTTAAAGATTTTTCTGTATTTTCTTGACTATGAAAATAGTAAATTCACACTGAAGGCATCAAAACTATGAATTAACACATGTGGAATTATATCCTTAACAAAAAAAGTGTGAAACAACGGAAAATATGTCTTATATTCTAGGCTCTTCAAAGTAGCCAACTTTTGCTTTGATGACTGCTTTGCACACTCTTGGCATTCTCTTGATGAGCTTCAAGAGGTAGTCACCGGAAATGGATTTCACTTCACAGGTGTGCCCTGTCAGGTTTAATAAGTGGGATTTCTTGCCTTATAAATGGTGTTGGGACCATCAGTTGTGTTGTGCAGAAGTCTGGTGGATACACAGCTGATAGTCCTACTGAATAGACTGTTAGAATTTGTATTACGGCAAGAAAAAAGCAGCTAAGTAAAGAAAAGAGTGGCCATCATTACTTTAAGAAATGAAGGTCAGTCAGTCCAAAAAGTTGGGAAAACTTTGAAAGTGTTCCCAGGTGTAGTTTCAAAAATCATCAAGCTCTACAAAGAAACTGGCTTATATGAGGACCGCCCCAGGAAAGGAAGACCAAGAGTCACCTCTGCTTCTGGGGATAAGTTTATCCGAGTCACCAGCCTCAGAAATCGCAGGTTAACAGCAGCTCAGATTAGAGACCAAATCAATGCCACACAGAGTTCTAGCAGCAGACACATCTCTACAACAACTGTTAAGAGGAGACTTTGTGCAGCAGGCCTTCATGGTAAAATAGCTGCTAGGAAACCACTGCTAAGGACAGGCAACAATCAGAAGAGACTTGTTTGGGCTAAAGAACACAAGTAATGGACATTAGACCAGTGGAAATCTGTGCTTTGGTCTGCTGAGTCCAAATTTGAGATCTTTTGTTCCAACCACCATGTCTTTGTGCAACGCAGAAAAGGTGAACGGATGGACTCTACATGCCTAGTTCCCACCGTGAAGCATGGAGGAGGAGGACGTGTGATAGTATGGGGGTGCTTTGCTGGTTACACTCTTGGGGATTTATTCAAAATTGAAGGCATACTGAACCAGCATGGCTACCACAGCATCTTGCAGCGGCATGCTATTCCATCCGGTTTGCGTTTAGTTGGACCATCATTGATTTTTCAACAGGACAATGACCCCAAACACACCTCCAGGCTGTGTAAGGGCTATTTGACCAAGAAGGAGAGTGATGGGGTGCTACGCCAGACCTGAACCCAATCGAGATGGCTTGGGGTGAGCTGGACCGCAGAGTGAAAGCAAAAGGCCAACAAGTGCTAAGCATCTCTAGGAACTCCTTCAAGATTGTTGGAAGACCATTCCCAGTGACTACCTCTTGAAGCTCATCAAGAGAATGACAAGAGTGTGCAAAGCAGTCATCAAAGCAAAAGGTGGCTACTTTGATGAACCTAGAATATAAGACATATTTTCATTTGTTTCACACTTTTTTGTTAAGTATATATTTCCACATGTGTTAATTCATAGTTTTGATGCCTTCAGTGTGAATTTACAATTTTCATAGTCATAAAAATACAGAAAAATCTATAAATGAGAAGGTGTGTCCAAACTTTTGGCTGTACTGTATATATTCATTATTTTACTTCCGTGCCTCCGTCCATATAACACATCTATCTCCTGTGTTTCATTAGCACAGAGCATTCATAGGACAATAGACCTCCCAGCAACCAATCAAATATCATCTTTTAGACACAATATGCTGTTAAAATGTTTTCAGTAAACTATAAATACATTAAAGGGGCTTTACTCTATATATTCTGGTACTTCTCCTTTCAATCATAGACAATGCATATAAGTATTATCCATAGAAATATTCTATTTCATGTTTGTGATTTGATGTACAGAACACTTATTGAAAATACTTACTGATAGTTGCTTAGCTGTCAAACCAGCCTCCACTGCACCCATATTATTGGATTTAAGGGTTTCAAAATCTGGAGCCCCAATAAAAACAACATATGGTACAAACTCAGCAGTTCTGAGGACTTTCACTGCCTGTAAAAGAAATTCAAACATCAGACTGATCAATGGATTAATCAATCGATCTATCGACCAGTTAATGGATAGATAGATTCCTCACCTGTGGATTTACATCCAGTACACACATTTTTCCTGATGCCACTACTTCCTGTATGGAGCTTATCTTTGTGCCATACAGGTTGCCTTCGTATTCTCCATGCTCCAAATACCGTCCAGCCTTTATGTCCTGCTCCATTTCAGCACGAGAAACAAATGAATATGACTGACCGTCCCACTCTCCTTCTTTCCTCTTTCTAGAAGTGTCTGCAAGAATAGATATGAAAGATTGTTTTAAATGTCTGTAAATTTTGGGGATTTAACTTTTTGGTTCTTGATTCAGATGTTTTCAATACTTTTGTGTGGGCAAATTGGAGGTAATGATATATCAACTATAGAGTCAAGCTACACTATATTTCCAGGAAGGAGAAATAATACCAATAAATTCCCTAAGATACCGACTTTCTATTTCATCTCCTAAATAATATTACCAGTGCTTTCGAAAACGAAAAGGGGGAATTGATAGCATAAGCCAAGACATGAGGCAACAGAAGGAGCAATTTGTTTTTTTTTGTGAAAATATTGGAGCACGTGTAAGGAGATAGACAAGTGAATAGACACACAGAGTGTCTGCAAGTGAACACCACCATCTGCCGGACAAAGACGATAGAAAAAGTAAAAGCAGAAAGAATTGCATTAGTAAGAACCCAAAAGTGAGCCCAAGAGTGAAGTGCATGTTCCCTCTGGGAAGAGATTGGAGAAGACACCAGGACAGAGGACAGCTGTGGCGCAGTTAGTAATAATAAAAAGCCCAGGATGGCAGTGAAGAGGAGGAGTTGGCACCTGAACCTGTAGCAAGACAAACGTGCAGTATGACAATCTGGCTTAAAGCCATCATTATGAGAGGCCAGTCCTTAGTAAGGGAATCGAGAGACTAGACTCGAGTGAAGACCTGAGAGTGAAAAGACCAGAGTGAAGACCTGAGAAAAACCACACCCAAGTGAAGACCCAAGAAAGACCAGAGCCAGGGGAGCTGAGCAGAGTCAGTGCCGAGAGAGAGGAGCCTAGGCTGCAATGGAGGAACTTTCGTCTGAGCCATCGCTTTTAGTGTAGATGTATGGTATAAAGTGGGGACTGGAGACATGCTTCAGAGAACGAAGGTGGCCAGTGTGATGAGTGTACCAAGTAACTCATCAACCTGGGACATGTGGCCTATCGTGTAGCATTGTCCCCTCCTATTAGGGCCTGTGCGACATTGTGCGTTATCTAGAGAGTAATGACAGTGACGGGCCCAGTAGTGACAGTGACGCCCTTTAGGTATAGGACCAAGACATCACTAATGTTATTTAGTGGTAATAGAATGATAGTGGGTAAAGAGGATTGTGTCAATATCCTCTTCATCTGAATTACTGTATTCTTCTTCTAACATAACTTGCTAATTTTCACTGTTTGTGCTATCCCCTGATATTGTGCGGAAGGCACCTCTTTTATTGTGTTAATTGAATAATTAGTTGTTGGGTCAAGTACCATTGCCTAATTATTGTCTGTTACATATATATTCAGAATGAGTGCTGCCTAAACTCATCCTGACTGTATGAGCTTGTGCACTGACCTTGTCTGTTCCCAGCTGTGTGCACACTCGGTGGCAGTGCGCATTCTCCTCCATGGCTTCTCTCTGCTGACTCTACTCAATAAACTAATGCACATGGAAGTGAGTGACGTCAGCAGAGAGTAGCCAGAGTGGAGAACACGTCTGGTCACTGAATGCGTGCTAGGCCAAGCAGAGACTGTCAGTGTTCACGCACATACACTACAGTCTGACTTTAGGCAGCGCTTGCTCTGGGAACAGAGTGCTGTCAATCATTAGCAGGGGAAGCAAAATGAAGGAGCCTGATGGTGTACCAAACTGTTTGCCAAGGGTGCACCCAGGCCCTATCAATTGTGTATGAATTAAAAGTAATTTTCTCAGCCACCAATAACAGGTACAGTATGATTTTTAAAGCTGCTAAGTCACCTATATCATGGTATAACTTGTTTAAAATGTATTTTAGGGGTGACAGACTCCTGTTTAGATGGTAATAAACTCACAAGGTGTGGTGGTGCCGTATCGTAATGAATCTGAGGTTAGTAGTTTGTTCTTTAGACTTCTTCTTCCCACTCCCTGTGCACCAATCAGAATGAGGGTCTTTCTTCTGAAGGGGGGCATCTTTGCAACCTCTTCGTATATGAGAAGTTCATGGCGGTCAAACTCTGTAGAAGAAAATTGTATCAGGTTACAATGTACAATGGTCCTGACTGCAGCTATAAACCACATGGAGATGATGAGATGCAACATCTTCACTGGTATCTTCGGTTTATTCTTTCTGGATACTACCCAGCCTTCCTCACCCCCTATTTGTAGTGAAAGAAGTTCCAATGTGCATCTCCCTCTCTCTGGAGGAACCGGTGTGTCCATGCATTACTCAGAAAGCCTATTAATCTCGAGGTAAATTGTGTAATGAGAACTGTACACCTTCTACTGCATTGTACTGTAGATTACAACTTATTGCTTATTGTGAAAATAACATAATATGAAGGGCGAGGCCTAGCTAATAATTATATGCAAAGAAAAAAAAAGACTCCTTACCAAATTCATTATTTCAGTATTTTCTTATGGTCATTTTAGACACTTGCCTGCTTGAATATTTTAGATCACTTGGAATATTTTAAAACATATTTTTACCTGCATTCTTGGTGGTAACATACATGATCCTCTTCTTTTTCTTCCCTCCCATACTTCCACAAAGGGCACCTAAGAACATATTGTTATATAAAGCAAATATGAGGAATTCCAGGGACTCATTCAATACCTACGACACTGGAAGTACGGCAACACACTTGCGACAAACTATAGGCTACTCACTGGAATTTGGGCCTAGCTCACCATCTCTTTTAACAAAAGCTTTTCTCTTCTCCTCCAGTAACTGGCTAGGAATGAGACCAGCAGTTCCTCCCTTTACCAGGCATGCCTGAAGAATAGGGACGAACACAGGAGAAAAAAAAAATAATTATGGAAATAACTAAAATTATTTTTTTGACAATTGCAAATATTGAAGAGATTGATTGGATCCATACCATGACTATAAATTACCAAATAAAAACAGGACAAGTGGCAGCACTTTTAGCCCTGCAACAACAATCCCTGAGATCAGCAAAGGGGACCCAATTTTGGGTTTGAAGAACAGGACTGGTAACTAAACCAGGCAAATACAGGATGCCAGGGCACAATTGTTTGAGCAAATGTTCAATAGACACGGACAGTGACCATTTTGGCCAAGTGTACAACATACATTTTTTATTGTCCGTGGTATATTGTGATAATGTACAGTAGATTACATATTGAGAGAGACAATGAAATTAGAATAAGAATGACATGATATGGAGAAAAATGTCCCACACGTCTTACCTGCCACCAGTTGGGGTCTTCCTGATTGACAATCTGCAGCAGGTCTCCTGCTTGGAAAGCCAGACCTGCCTCTTTACATGGAATCAGACTGTCATTGGAGGGGTCATAGCTGAAGTGACATTTTACAAATACCTAAAAAAATCAAGACAATGTTTTTCTTTACTACTTATCTATATTGAGATAACATCTATCTATTTTTGATGGAGCTGAGTTGTAATATCAGTCACAGCTTTGGCGGCGCTGTTTGCATTATAAAAAATATTAAGTTCCTTTTTTGCAATCTTATGCAGCTCATTGAAAAGGGATTTCCTTAGGCTATACCATTGATTTCTAAACTGTGGCTCTATCAGCTGTTGCAAAGTTACTACTCTCAGTATGTCCTGACAGCTGCAACTGTAGGTTCTCAACACCTGGAGTGTTTGGGGATCATTGAGATAACTTCCTTCAGAAACATAAGGATGAGATGTTTGAAAACTGACCGATCCTTCTCTCCCCCACATTGGTCAGATTTTGACATCACAAGAAAAAATGAGGAACTGCTTTAGGGAAAAAAAATGTTTTGTCTTTTTCATGCCAGTTTCACCCAGCTCCACCACAATAGGCAGAGCTGAGGTAGAACGGGGGCATGATGCCACAGCGGGTCTAATTCATAACGAGCTGTGGCGCCCCTT
Source organism: Ranitomeya imitator (assembly GCF_032444005.1). Lineage (NCBI taxonomy): Eukaryota > Metazoa > Chordata > Amphibia > Anura > Dendrobatidae > Ranitomeya > Ranitomeya imitator. The sequence goes on along the minus strand of NC_091283.1, from coordinate 491,857,956 downwards.
ATGCCAGAAATCTTATTTTAAATTAGATTTTAGATGACTACTTCATTATTAGTTTTGCTCAATGAATCAGTTGCGTCTGACTCCAGCACAACCCTTCATTAAGGCCGAGGTGCAGAACACCGGTCTTGATAAATCTCTGGGCCTTAATTTCTCAAAATCTCTTTTATTTAGTATTAGAACTAGTCATTCCGGTATGGTACCTGCCGTAGAGGGTGTTGCTCTTGGTAGCTTGGAAGTATTTTTAACACCACACTGCCACTGGCTTCCCGGAGCATTTCTTGCAGGGCCTGGGGGTCACTCCCAACTTCACGACCATTCACCTCTCTGATCACATCTCCCACATGTAAAAGACCTTGTTGGTCAATAACACCACCATGCAAGATCCTGGCAATCACCAATTCACCACCTTCCACCCGGAAAGTCACTCCCTGGTGACAGGAGACAATAATAAAAGTGACAAATGCAAGGAGAAAAGCTCAAGTCATGTTAATAATAATGGAAAATACCCTGGCAGCTTTGCTTTCCAATTTACCAAATGTTCTCCTGCATTCTTTCTTACTCCAACCATACGCACTGCATCAGGTGGAACTGGCTGGTTGCTCAGAGTGGGATCCATGAGAGGACTAGGAGGAGGGGTCTCATAATTTTTGGACGCCACTGAGTCATGAGTTTGCAATAGAGACTGGAGAAGAAGAAACATAAACGCAATACAACTGTCAATATCATATGAAGTCAAAATTCACCTTTGAAGAAGTTAACTTTATATAGTCAAGTTTTTCATTGACAGTACAAGCAGCGCTGCAGCGAAGCGGAGCAGCAGGAATATGGCACTACTGTCACTAAACAATTGATGGGATCCCAGAGATTGTACCAAACTGACCCCACACTCTTATCTCAAATTTCTAATGCTATTCAGAAATCGTCAAAGTGTCATTTTAATTTCTCACTGTTTTTAAGATCTATTAGAAAGTTGCAAAACTTTCCCATACACCAACTAAGCAAATAAACTTTTATTCTTTGTCTGAAAATATCTATTGTTCATCTAAGAATACCAGATCCTTATTTTAGTGGGGTTTATTTCTTTTATGTAGCAACATTTTTATATATATATATTTTTTTAAATTCACTTCCCTCAGTCTGTAAAAAGTCATTGATATGTGGTGCCCTTTCCTTCCTACCTGACCTGGTTCTGGCTGTATAATCACACATGAAAGGAACACAGCATGTAATGATTCTTTAAGAAGAAGTTTAAGGGCTCTCCAGTAATACCAAAGAATAAACAACCAAACAAAATGTAGTTAACTCCTTTATCCCCAAGGGTGGTTTGCACGTTAATGACCGGGCCAATTTTTACAATTCTAACCACTGTCCCTTTATGAGGTTATAACTCAGGAACGCTTCAACGGATCCCGGTGATTCTGACATTGTTTTCTCGTGACATATTGTACTTCCTGATAGTGGTAGAATTTCTTTGATATTACCTGTATTTATTTGTGAAAAAAATGGAAATTTGGTGAAAATGTTGAAAATTTCACAATTTTCCAACTTTGACTTTTTATGCAATTAAATCACAGAGATATGTCACACAAAATACTTAATAAGTAACATTTCCCACATGTCTACTTTACATCAGCACAATTTTGGAACCAACATTTTTTATTGTTAGGGAGTTATAAGGGTTAAAAGTTGACCAGCAATTTCTCATTTTTACAACACCATTTTTTTTTAGGGACCACATCTCATTTGAAGTCATTTTTAGGGGTCTATATGATAGAAAATAACCAAGTGTGACACCATTCTAAAAACTGCACCCCTCAAGGTGCTCAAAACCACATTCAAGAAGTTTTTTAGCCCTTCACGTGTTTCACAGGAATTTTTGGAATGTTTAAATAAAAATGAACATTTAACTTTTTTTCACAAAAAATTTACTTCCTCTCCAATTTGTTTTATTTTCCCAAGGGTAACAGGAGAAAATGGACCTCAAAAGTTGTTGTACAATTTGTCCTGAGTACGATGATACCCCATATGTGGGGGTAAACCACTGTTTGGGCACAAGGGAGAGCTCAGAAGTGAAGGAGCGCCGTTTGACTTTTCAATGCAAAATTGACTGGAATTGAGATGGAACGCCATGTTGCGTTTGGAGAGCCACTGAAGTGCCTAAACATTGAAACCCCCCACAAGTGACATCAATTTGGAAAGCAGACCCCCTTAAGGAACTCATCTAGATGTGTGGTGAGCACTTTGACCCACCAAGTGCTTCACAGAAGTTTATAATGCAGAGCCGTAAAAATAACAAAATCATATTTTTTCACAAAAATGATCTTTTCGCCCCCAATTTTTTATTTTCCCAAGGGTAAGAGAAGAAATTGGACCACAAATGTTGTTGTACAATGTGTCCTGAGTATGTTGATACCCCATATGTGGGGGTAAATCACTGTTTGGGCGCATGACAGAGCTCGGAAGAGAAGGAGCGCCATTTGACTTTTCAATGCAATATTGACTGGAATTGAGATGGGACGCCATGTTGCGTTTGGAGAGCCACTGATGTGCCTAAACATTGAAACCCCCCACAAGTGACACCATTTTGGAAAGTAGGCCCCCTAAGGAACTCATCTAGCATGAGAGCTTTGAACCCCCAAGTGTTTTACTACAGTTTATAATGCAGAGCCGTGAAAAAAAAAATTTCCCACAAAAATTATTTTTTTGCCCCCAGTTTTGTATTTTTCCAAGGGTAACAGGAGAAATTGGACCCAAAAGGTTTTTGTCCAATTTGTCCAGAGTATGCTGATACCCCATATGTGGGAAGAACCACCATTTGGGCACATGGGAGAGCTCAGAAGGGAAGGAGCGCCATTTGGAATGCAGACTTAGATGGATTGGTCTGCAGGCGTCACGTTGTGTTTGCAAAGCCCCTAATGTACCTAAACAGTAGAAACCCCCACAAGTGACCCCATATTGGAAACTAGACCCCCCAAGGAACTTATCTAGATGTATTGTAAGAGCTTTAAACCCCCAAGTGTTTCACTACAGTTTATAACGCAGAGCTGTGAAAATAAAAATAAAACATTTTCCCATAAAAATTATTTTTTAGCCCCCAGTTTTGTATTTTCCCAAGGGTAACAGGAGAAATTGGACCCCAAAAGTTGTTGTCCAATTTGTCCTGAGTACGCTGATACCCAATATGTGGGGGGGAACCACCGTTTGGGCGCATGGCAGAGCTCGGAAGGGAAGGAGCACCATTTGGAATACAGACTTACTGTAGATAAATTGGTCTGCAGGCGTCACGTTGCATTTGCAGAGCCCCTGATGTAACTAAACAGTAGAAACCCCCCACAAGTGACCCCATATTGGAAACTAGACCCCCCAAGGAACTTATCTAGATGTGTTGTGAGAACTTTGAACCCCCAAGTGTTTCACTACAGTTTATAACGCAGAGCCGTGAAAATAAAACATCTTTTTTTTCCACAAAAATTATTTTTTAGCCCCCAGTTTTGTATTTTTCCAAGGGTAACAGTTGAAATTGAACCCCAAAAATTGTTGTCCAATTTTTCCTGAGTACGCTGATACCCAATATGTTGGGGTAAACTCCTGTTTGGGCGCATGGGAGAGTTTGGAAGGGAAGGAGCACTGTTTTACTTTTTCAAGCAGAATTGGCTGTAATTGAGATCGGACGCCATGTCGCGTTTGGAGAGCCCCTGATGTGCCTAAACAGTGGAAACCCCCCCAACTATAACTGAAACCCTAATCCAAACACACCCCTAACCCTAATCTCAATGGTAACCCTAACCACACCCCTAACCCTACACCCCTAACCCTAATCCCAACCCTATTCCCAACCTTAAATGTAATCCTAACCCTAACTTTAGCCCCAACCCTAACCCTAACTTTAGCCCCAACCCTAACCCTAGCCCTAACCCTAATGGGAAAATGGAAATAAATACATTTTTTAAATTTTTTAATTTTTCCCTATCTAAGGGGGTGATGAAGGGGGGTTTGATTCACTTTTATAGCGTTTTTTTATGACTGGCAGCCATCGCACACTAAAAGACGCTTTTTATTGCAAAAAATATTTTTTGCGTTACCACATTTTGAGAGCTATAATTTTTCCATATTTTGGTCCACAGAGTCATGTGAGGTCTTGTTTTTTGCAAGATGAGTTGACGTTTTTATTGGTAACATTTTCGGGCATGTGACATTTTTTGATCGCTTTTTATTCCGATTTTTGTGAGGAGGAATGACCAAAAACCAGCTATTCATGAATTTCTTTTGGGTGGGCGTTTATACCGTTCCGCATTTGGTAAAATGGATAAAGCTGTTTTATTTTTCGGGTCAGTACGATTACAGTGATACCTCATTTATATCATTTTTTTTATGTTTTGGCGCTTTTATACGATAAAAACTATTTTATAGAAAAAATAATTATTTTTGCATCGCTTTATTCTGAGGACTATAACTTTTTTATTTTTTCGCTAATGATGCTGTATGGCGGCTCGTTTTTTGCAGGACAAGATGCCGTTTTCAGCGGTACCGTGTTTATTTATATCGCGTGTTATTCCACTTTTTGTTCGGCAGTATGATAATAAAGTGTTTTTTGCCTTGTTTTTTTTTTTTTTACGGTGTTCACTGAAGGGTGTAAGACTCATGCTGGTGTGGTAGATGGAGGCAGGTATATCTCACCCAGGTGTTTGTCCTATGTGAATTAGGCCACTCAGTATCTTCAGGGTGCCAATGGGTTAATGATTGCAGGAATAAAAGATGACCAGCTGGGTGTTTCCAGTGTCTGCCTGGGGCACACAGATTGCCTGCCTGTGTGAGACAAACGTGAGTGAAGAGCTCTGCTCAAGATCTGTATGATGTTAGCTGGGTGGGAGAAGCCCCCCCAGTTGTTGAGATAGCAACGTATTTGTTTAGTTAGTGCCGGACAGGCTAGGGTTTATTTTTATGTTTTGTTTTTTGTGTTGCTTTCACGTTAATAAATCTGACCTGAGGTCAGCCTGCTCAGAAACCTGCTGTACGCCTCAGATTCAATGCACAAACCACGTGTCCTTTGACCCCAGCAAAGGCGATCCCAGAGTGTTTTGTCACATTGTGGTGGAGAATGCGGGCATACCGTGGCACAGGCGACAGCATGGAAGACGTGGTGAAAGCCTTAGTACAGTCCACTGCCGTACAGCAGCAGGCCACTGCCGCACAGCACGAAGCTAATCGCTTGATGGCCGCACAGCTGAAGGAGTTACTGGACATGACGGTTGCAGACCGCCAACTTCTCCAACAGGTGGCGCAGCGCCTGGTGAGCATGCCTGACGCTGACCCGGAAGCAGAGTCCAGAAGGATCCATGTGAGTCGATACTGGCAAAAGCTGACTGCAGAAGATGACGTCGAGGCATATCTGACAACTTTTGAGCGGACGGCATTGAGAGAGAAGTGGCCGAAGGCACGATGGGCCGATTTGATTGCCCCGTTTCTCTCCGGCGAGGCCCAAAAAGCTTACCATGATTTGGACCCGGAGGTCGCTCAGGACTTTGAGAAGCTGAAAGCTGAGATCCTGGCCCGGCTGGGTGTGACGACGGCTGTCCGTGCACAGAGGGTACATCAGTGGACATACCAGCAAGATAAACCAGCGCGGTCTCAGATGTTCGACCTGATCTACTTGACAAAGAAATGGCTGCAACCCGAGGTACTGACAATACGCGAAATAATCCAGCGGGTTGTCCTGGACAAGTACCTGAGAGTACTACCCCCAGCGCTGAAAAGGTGGGTAAGCCAAGGAAATCCCACGACAGCAGATCAACTTGTGGAGTTGGTCGAGCGTTATTCCGTGGCAGAAGGTCTTCCCGACGACACCGCCAAACCCCGGTCTGTGCCTCCTCCTCGTGGAACCGGTAAGACTGTTCCAGGGACCACGGGTGAAGGAAAATCGCTTAAAACTGTGGGGGAGGAGTCCGGGACTGCTCGCACTTCGAGACCAAGAGTATTGGACGGTGGTCTCAGTAGGGGACCTGTTAGGTGTTTCCGCTGCCATGAGAAGGGTCATGTTTCTGCGAACTGTCCTGTTACCGCTGAACCCATGCAGTGCGACGTTATAGACTCTAGAAAACGCATGTCTTTGGTTACACAGCTAGTGAGTGTGAATGCGGGTCAAAATGATACAGTGAAACACCTGTGTGAATTATCTGTTGATGGGAAAAATGTTGTGGCATTACTAGACTCTGGAAGTGTGGTGACTCTGGTGAAAGCTAGTCTGGTGGCACTTCCGTCTGGTCCGTCTGACAAGTTTTCTGTGACGTGTGTGCATGGTGACACCCGCTCGTACTTAACAGCGGTCATATGGATTTCTACTCCCTATGGGTCAGTGCAGCACAAAGTGGGACTCGTTCCCGCATTGTTACATGATGTAATCCTGGGCAGGGATTTTCCCTATTTCTGGCAGTTGTGGGAGAATCAGTTACTCCTTCACGGTAGCTGTACCCGTGAATCTTCTCCCATGCCATCTGGAGGTCCCGAGTCCTTAGAGGAGACCCCACAGGAAGATGTTGCTGGGGAGGTTAATGAATCTAACCTTCAGTACCCCTTCTCCGTCATGGCAGGGGAAACAGAGGAAACTGAGGAACCTCAGCGAGAGGCGGAGGCAGACAGCCATCCGGCACCCTGCCTGCCAGATTTGGGAGTCCAGGTGGATGACTTCCACAGCGAGCAAATGAAAGATCCTACCCTGACTCCGGCTAGGAAAAATGTAAAAATGATAGATGGGGTACCCGTAGAACCTGACACTAGGCTAGCGTACCCGTATATGGTTCTTGAAAATGATTTGCTCTACCAGGTAGAAAAAAAAGGGGAAGACACAGTGCAACGGTTAGTGGTACCCAAACCTTATCGGCGGAAGGTACTGGATTTGGCCCACGGACATATAATGGGGGGACATCTGGGGGTACAGAAAACCACAGAAAGGATATTGCATTGTTTTGTGTGGCCTGGAATACATTGTGATGTGCGTAACTATTGTGAGTCCTGTCCAGAGTGCCAAATCGCGGCCCCTAAATCTCAGTTCCGTAGCCCTTTGGTACCCCTTCCTATCATCGGGGTCCCTTTTGAGAGAATTGGGATGGATTTGGTTGGGCCCCTTCCCCGATCCGCACGTGGGCACCAACATATCCTCGTCATCGTGGACTATGCCACTCGTTACCCGGAAGCCGTCCCTTTGCGTAACACAGCTACCAAGACGATCGCCAAGGAATTGGTACAAGTGTTTAGTCGGGTGGGAATTCCAAAACAGATACTCACCGACCAGGGGACTCCCTTTATGTCGAGGGTAATGAAGGAGCTCTGCAGGCTCTTACAAATAGACCCGTTGCGTACGTCTGTCTATCACCCTCAAACAGATGGCCTGGTTGAGCGCTTCAACAAAACCTTAAAACAGATGCTCCGGAAGGCGATAGACAAAGATGGGAAGAACTGGGATTACTTGTTACCCTATTTGCTGTTTGCCATTAGGGAAGTTCCCCAGTCTTCCACAGGATTTTCGCCTTTCGAACTGTTGTACGCCCGTCGTCCCCGGGGACTGCTGGACGTCGCAAAAGAAACCTGGGAAGGTCAAGTCACTCCCTTTAAAACGGTGATCGACCATGTAACACAAATGCAGGATCGTATTGCCGCTGTCATGCCCATTGTTAGGGACCATATGTTACAGGCCCAGGGAGCACAGAGGCAAAGTTATGATAGAGGCGCTAAGGTCCGTACATTTGCACCCGGCGATAGGGTGTTGGTCCTAATCCCTACGGTGGATAGTAAATTCCTGGCGAAATGGCAGGGCCCATTTGAGGTCCGAGAAAGAGTTGGTGAAGTGAACTATAAAGTGTACCAGCCGGGTAAGAGAAAACCGGAACAGATTTATCATGTGAATCTGATAAAATCCTGGAAAGACCGCTCTGCCCTAACGGCGGATCTGCCCCGTCCGGTTTGTTCACCTACTGTACCAGAGGTGCAGGTTGCTGAGACTCTCTCAGAACGACAAAAATCTGAGGTTAAGCAATTTTTGTTACAGAACCGACAGTTTTTCTCCGAAAAACCTGGCCGGACAAAGTTGGTGAAACATGAGATTGTCACAGAGCCTGGCGTCACTGTTCATGTGAAGCCCTACCGGATTCCGGAAGCCCGCCGTGAAGCCGTCTCCCGGGAAGTGGTGGCAATGTTGGACTTAGGAGTCATTGAGGAGTCACACAGCGCCTGGTCCAGTCCAATTGTGTTGATACCTAAACCGGATGGCTCCATCCGGTTTTGTAATGACTTTAGGAAACTGAATGCAGTTTCTAAATTTGATGCGTACCCTATGCCCCGGGTCGATGAGTTGATCGACCGGCTTGGTAAAGCCCGATACATTACGACCCTGGATTTAACAAAGGGGTACTGGCAGATTCCTCTGGCCGAGGCGGCCAGAGAGAAGACGGCATTTGCTACACCGGAAGGTCTGTTCCAGTATGTCTATATGCCGTTTGGACTTCACGGAGCTCCCGCAACGTTCCAGAGATTGATGGATCGAGTCTTGAGGCCTCACAGACAGTACGCTTCTGCCTACCTGGATGACATCGTAATTTACAGCATGGACTGGGAAACTCATCTCCAGAAGGTACAAGCCGTGATTGATGACCTGCGAGATGCAGGTTTAACGGCAAACCCCAAGAAATGCCACATCGGGCTTGAAGAAGCCCGATACTTGGGCTACGTGATTGGCCGAGGAGTGGTTAAACCCCAGATCGACAAAATACAGGCAATTCAGGGCTGGCCACAACCAGTGAACAAGAAACAAGTGCAGGCTTTCCTGGGGATTGCCGGCTATTATCGCCGGTTCATACCCAATTTTGCAGCCATGGCTACTCCCTTGACGGATCTTACCAAGGGGAAGGGTTCCGTCATGGTAAAATGGACCTCAGCTGCTGAAGAGGCCTTCCACAGCCTGAAACGGGCTTTGTGCTCTCAGCCCGTACTAGTGACTCCTGATTTCAGCAGCGAGTTTGTGGTACAAACTGATGCCTCTGATACTGGTGTCGGAGCTGTACTTTCCCAGGTGAGGGACGGAGTCGAACACCCGGTCCTCTATCTCAGTCGGAAACTGAATGTACATGAGCAGAGGTATGCCGTGGTTGAAAAAGAGTGCCTAGCCATTAAATGGGCTCTCGACTCCCTCAAGTATTACCTGGCTGGTAGGAAGTTTAGGCTGGTCACAGACCATGCCCCTCTCAAGTGGATGCACCTCCACAAGGACCGTAATAGTCGGGTAACCAGGTGGTTCCTTGCCCTGCAGGCTTACTCTTTTACGGTGGAGCACCGACCTGGGGTGCAGATGGGGAACGCCGATGCCCTATCCCGAGTGCACTGTTTCAAAAGTGTTCTTGCTCGACCGGAGTGGTCTGAGCAAGGGGGGGGATATGTAAGACTCATGCTGGTGTGGTAGATGGAGGCAGGTATATCTCACCCAGGTGTTTGTCCTATGTGAATTAGGCCACTCAGTATCTTCAGGGTGCTAATGGGTTAATGATTGCAGGAATAAAAGATGACCAGCTGGGTGTTTCCAGTGTCTGCCTGGGGCACACAGATTGCCTGCCTGTGTGAGACAAACGTGAGTGAAGAGCTCTGCTCAAGATCTGTATGATGTTAGCTGGGTGGGAGAAGCCCCCCCAGTTGTTGAGATAGCAACGTATTTGTTTAGTTAGTGCCGGACAGGCTAGGGTTTATTTTTATGTTTTGTTTTTTGTGTTGCTTTCACGTTAATAAATCTGACCTGAGGTCAGCCTGCTCAGAAACCTGCTGTACGCCTCAGATTCAATGCACAAACCACGTGTCCTTTGACCCCAGCAAAGGCGATCCCAGAGTGTTTTGTCACAAGGGGTTAACTAGTGGGACAGTTTTATAGGATGGGTCATTACGGACGCGGTGATACTAAATATGTGTACTTTTATTGTTTTTATTTTTATTTAGATAAAGGAATGTATTTATTGGAACAATATTTTTTTATTATTAATTTTATTTATTTAGGATTTTTTTTTTCACACTTGTAAAAAAAATTTTTTTTACTTTTTTACTTTGCCCCAGGGGGCGCATCACATTTTATTGACAGATCGCTGATCTGACACTTTGCTGTGCACTGTGTCAGCGATCACACAGGCACAGCAGGGACGCTTACCAGCGCTTGCTCTGAGCAGGCGCTGGTAAGCCACCTCCCTGTAGGACCCGGATGCAGCCCCGCGGCCATTTTGGAACCAGGCCTGCTGGGAGGAGGAGGTAAGAGACCCTCGGAGCAACGCGATCACATCGTGTTGCTCCGAGGGTCTCAGGGAAGCATGCAGGGAGCCCCCTCCCTGCACGATGCTTCCCTATATCGCTGGAACAGTGCGATCATGTTTCATCGCAGTGTGCCAGGGGTTAATGTGCCGGGGGCGGTCCGTGACCGCTCCTGGCACATAGTGCCAGAGGTCAGCTGCGATAGTCAGCTGACACCCGGCCGCGATCGGACGCGCTCCCCCCGTGAGTACGGCTGATCGCGCTGGACGTACTATTCCGTCCTTGGGAAGTAGGGCCCACCCCACATGGACGGAATAGTACGTCTAATGGGGTTAAAAATAAATTCCTGACTATATTTAACAAATACAAATCGTAATGTCTAGGCATATACCATAATCATTTTAAAATTAAGATAATCACCGCCTTGTTACACTGACAGAAATCCTAAAATGTTTTGTTGAACACAGGCCTGTGAGTATGTGCAGTAGGAAATTCTGCCCCTTCCTTTAATTTTATGAAGATGTGCTCCCAGTGGATAACTGATCTCATTCTAAAGTTACCATGAGGGCTGAGGTAAGAAAAGGTTGCTCATACCGGTGTCCTCCTTGTCAACCTATCTAATACAATAGATACCAGGAGTACTGAGAAGAGGCTGCTCACACTACTGTCCACAATGTCTTTCTGATCAAATACTGGAGATACCAGAAGTGCTAAGGTAAGAAGAGGCTGCTCACACTGCTGTCCACAATGTCTTTCTGATCAAATACTGGAGATACCAGAAGTGCTAAGGTAAGAAGAGGCTGCTCACACTGCTGTCCACCCTGTCTTTCTGATCTAATTGTCACAGAGTGACTGGCCCAGTGTGACATGACCCAATGGTTGGTCAGTCATCAAACGGCACAACAACACAACACCGATGGAATAGGGGAGAGGAAGGCCCTGACACTAGGGAATCAGGGATGATCACCTACTGAGCTCTGACCTAAGCCTGTCCCTGATCTCACCTGGAGTGTAACAATATTGTATCTTACAGTTATTAGGTTCTTTAGAAGGGCGTAGATCTGGGGATTTAATCTGACAGAATATAGGCTGAACTGGATGGACAAATGTCTTTTTTTCGGCCTTTCTAACTATGTTAGTATGTTACTATGACATTTTAATTCTATAGTGATTACCTTCCTAGGCGAAATAGATGTGATTTCCTAATTAAATGCATCTAGGAATTTATTTATAATGACATTTCCTTAAGTTATTTTTTTTCTATTCCTGGAGAAGCCCTTTAAGTGCCAGAGACATGTGAATAAGCACCAAGCGTGTGTAAATCATATAGCCAAACCATAAAGCCACTAAGAGATCCTTAAAAAAGAGGACCCAGTCCAGGTTGTAAGTATCTTTTCTGGCTGATTATGGTCCTGTCACATGTATTTTTGCCCTCCATAAAATAACCTCCTTACTAGATGGATCACAGCTTCATTCAAGTTCAATGCATCCAGCTCTAAAGTAAGTTTCATAGCACTGAACAAATTTTTGCATAGATAGACATGAATTTAATGTGACTTGACCTATGTGCTACCTGAAAATGAGGTTCTTGTAGGATCTTCTGCAGCTCAGCTGCTGCTCCACTTGGGTCCCTCACTCCAGCCATGTCTTGGAGAATCTCCTGCACCAGCTGAAGGTTGTTCTCCCTCACAGCCTCCAACCTGGTCTCTTCCATGCGTTCATGAGCCTTTGGTATAAAACAAAAATAAATAAATAGATGATTCACATCACCCTGGGCATGCAAACAAGTTTCTTTCTATCGAAAATAAAAACTGAGGTATTGAAACTTGATAAACATTACAAAAGTTATAAAGTTTTTAAAACTAAAAAAGCCATAAATCTTATATTTTTACATTTTATTACTTAGTGCTTTCACTTTGCTTTGTTTCTTTAAAAGGAAAGAGTTACCTGTGGACTCTCCATGATCCCTTTAAGGAAAATTAGGTCCAGATCAGAGGATGGAGGGAGATCAAATGGCTGCATAACTTGCTGCATGGCTGTAATATAGGAAGATACAGGACATATCAAGACACATTCTCCAGAATGACCTTAGAGAAGCGGCTAAGTGGAGAGATACAACAACAACATTGGAAACACCAAGAGACATTTAAGAATTTTTCCTTGCCTCACCATAACAAAATGATAATGATCTTTAAGAAATATGTTTATGGCAGAAACGTGAAGGTTCATGGTGTTCATCCTTATGAACCTCTGAATATGGAATAAGGAGGTTAAAGAACACCAATGAGCTTAGTACCAAGAAAACGAGTTACAAGCCTGGAAAAGAATTAGGTGCAATTAATGTATATTATGAAACGAAGAATTTTCAGCAACAAATGATGAAAGCGGTAATAGGATTTGCATTGAAAATGGATCATGGCTGAATTGTGGAGGTGATCAGGTGGATGGTAAAATGTATGTGGCATGTATTACTGATGGTACGACCTATGGTAATTGTTTTAAGGCGATGTGAAGAAAAGTTAAGGCTGATTATGTCAGCTGGTGATGGTATGATAAGGTCACCAAGGTTATGATATGATAATATCAGGTAGGTGATCATATGATGATGTCAGCCAGGTGATGGGATGATGTCAGCCAGATGATGATATGATGATGTCAGCCAGGTGATGATATGATGATGTCAGCCAGGTGATGATATGATGATGTCAGCCAGGTGATGGGATGATGTCAGCAAGGAGATGATATGATGATGTCAGCCAGGTGATGAAATAATGATGTCAGCCAGGTGATGATATGATGATGTCAGCCAGGTGATGGGATGATGATGTCAGCAAGGTGAAAAAAGTATGATGTCCGCCAGATGATGATATGATGATGTCAACCAGGTGATATTATAAAGTAAACAAGGTGGTGGGATGATGTCAGAAAGGTGATAATATGATGATGTCAGCCAGATGATGGGATGATGTCAGCCAGGTGATGGGATGATGTCAGCCAGGTGATGGGATGATGATGTCAGCCAGGTGATGGGATGATGATGTCAGCCAGGTGATGGGATGATGTCAGCCAGGTGATGGGATGATGATGTCAGCCAGATGATAGGATGATGTCAGCCAGGTGATGATATGATGATGGCAGCCAGGTGATGATACTGTATGATGATGGCAGCAGCCAGGTGATGGTATGTGAAAAGTATGTGGAGAAGTTACCTTCCTTTGGAGAAATTGACTCCATTGTCGACTCCATGGAGCACACAAGACCACTGGTTATAGTGCCCTGTTCCCTCAGGCTTTTCTTCTACAGTATCTGCTTCCACTACTCTTCAGCTGATCCCTCCCTATTCCATTCCAGCTATATCTCCATTTATCTTTTGCCGTGCCTCTTCTAACATCCCTTCCCGTCTTTTCATGTCATCGCCACGTCAGTCTGACTGAATTAGGGCCAGAAGCAGTGGATGACAAGAGCAGGATAATGACCCGAGGAGACATGGGTAGCAGTGGTCATAGAAACCATCTCATCCATATACAACCATTCTGTGTGTTCTACATTGGATTAATAACTACCGTAATAGGACTGCTAAACCAGTAGAATAGCAGGGCAGAAGGCACGTAGAATACTGGTTGGCCAGGGTCAAAAGGTGCAAATATTATGGGTTGGAAGGGATGGGGCGATCTAGTGGGTTTTCTACATCAGTGTTTGCACATCCCACCGCTTGCTATTTCATTACTGTAAGACCCCTTTAAGCCTTGGCACTTTGAACATCACTCTCTAGTTTCCATAGAAACTGGAGGATTACACAGGATGGGTACCAGCCTGGATGCTGCGATGATTAACCCTTACACCACCCAACCATCATATACTCTCTTGTCACTTATTTTATTACAAACCTTTATTTTCACTTACATGATAGCTGTAATTTCAGCATTCGTATAAACAGCAGCCCCTGCTATACGAGAAAAGACATCACACAAAAATACAACCCGAACAGATTATCGATACAGTGAGAAGATCATAAATCTGCTTCTGCTCTGCTATAGGGTGCAACTGACATGATGATGATGGTAAATGTGTAAAATGTTACAAGGTTGATATCAACAGAAACAACAACAATTAAATAGGGCAAATGTAATAATATCTTAGAGGGTCCGTCTCCGCCTCCTGTGTGAGCAAGGGGGGATGTCACACAACGAGACTGCACACAGCGACAATCACACAGAAAACAACCGAGCGGAGACAGGAGATAATTATAAGCTACAGCGATGCAGGAAGACACAAGCAGTGACATAGGGTGAAAGAGGCAATTAGGAAAAACGGGAAAGATGGATACAATGTAAAGAGATAAAGATAAATATATACTATATATACATCATAGACAGACATCAAAAATAGAAAAATGGAACAGTACATTCAGCACTTGCTAGGTGGGTGTAATTCATCCCAAAGCAAAACCTCAACATTTAGTAATATATAAAAGTACAAAAGATAGGCAGCGGCCCAATAGTTACCAAAAAAGAGGACTTTACTTAGTCCATGTGGAGACGTTTCTCAAACGGAGATATAGGGTGGTTTTGTGGAGTAATAGGAGGGGATATAGGGGAGGATATATGGAGTAATAGGAGGAGATATAGGGAGGTTATATGGAGTAATAGGAGGAGATATAGGGAGGTTATATGGAGTAATAGGAGGAGATATAGGGAGGTTATATGGAGTAATAGGAGGAGATATAGGGAGGTTATATGGAGTAATAGGAGGAGATATAGGGAGGTTATATGGAGTAATAGGAGGAGATATAGGGGAGGTTATATGGAGTAATAGGAGGAGATATAGGGAGGTTATATGGAGTAATAGGAGGAGATATAGGGAGGTTATATGGAGTAATAGGAGGAGATATAGGGAGGTTATATGGAGTAATAGGAGGAGATATAGGGAGGTTATATGGAGTAATAGGAGGAGATATAGGGGAGGTTATATGGAGTAATAGGAGGAGATATAGGGAGGTTATATGGAGTAATAGGAGGAGATATAGGGAGATTATATGGAGTAATAGGAGGAGATATAGGGAGGTTATATGGAGTAATAGGAGGAGATATAGGGAGGTTATATGGAGTAATAGGAGGAGATATAGGGAGGTTATATGGAGTAATAGGAGGAGATATAGGGAGGTTATATGGAGTAATAGGAGGAGATATAGGGGAGGTTATATGGAGTAATAGGAGGAGATATAGGGAGGTTATATGGAGTAATAGGAGGAGATATAGGGGAGGTTATATGGAGTAATAGGAGGAGATATAGGGAGGTTAAGGAGATATAGGGAGGTTATATGGAGTAATAGGAGGAGATATAGGGAGGTTATATGGAGTAATAGGAGGAGATATAGGGAGGTTATATGGAGTAATAGGAGGAGATATAGGGAGGTTATATGGAGTAATAGGAGGAGATATAGGGGAGGTTATATGGAGTAATAGGAGGAGATATAGGGAGGTTATATGGAGTAATAGGAGGAGATATAGGGGAGGTTATATGGAGTAATAGGAGGAGATATAGGGAGGTTATATGGAGTAATAGGAGGAGATATAGGGAGGTTATATGGAGTAATAGGAGGAGATATAGGGGAGGTTATATGGAGTAATAGGAGGAGATATAGGGAGGTTATATGGAGTAATAGGAGGAGATATAGGGGAGGTTATATGGAGTAATAGGAGGAGATATAGGGAGGTTATATGGAGTAATAGGAGGAGATATAGGGAGGTTATATGGAGTAATAGGAGGAGATATAGGGAGGTTATATGGAGTAATAGGAGGAGATATAGGGGAGGTTATATGGAGTAATAGGAGGAGATATAGGGAGGTTATATGGAGTAATAGGAGGAGATATAGGGAGGTTATATGGAGTAATAGGAGGAGATATAGGGGAGGTTATATGGAGTAATAGGAGGAGATATAGGGAGGTTATATGGAGTAATAGGAGGAGATATAGGGAGGTTATATGGAGTAATAGGAGGAGATATAGGGAGGTTATATGGAGTAATAGGAGGAGATATAGGGAGGTTATATGGAGTAATAGGAGGAGATATAGGGGAGGTTATATGGAGTAATAGGAGGAGATATAGGGAGGTTATATGGAGTAATAGGAGGAGATATAGGGAGGTTATATGGAGTAATAGGAGGAGATATAGGGGAGGTTATATGGAGTAATAGGAGGAGATATAGGGAGGTTATATGGAGTAATAGGAGGAGATATAGGGGAGGTTATATGGAGTAATAGGAGGAGATATAGGGGAGGTTATATGGAGTAATAGGAGGAGATATAGGGGAGGTTATATGGAGTAATAGGAGGAGATATAGGGGAGGTTATATGGAGTAATAGGAGGAGATATAGGGAGGTTATATGGAGTAATAGGAGGAGATATAGGAGGTTATATGGAGTAATAGGAGGAGATATAGGGAGGTTATATGGAGTAATAGGAGGAGATATAGGGAGGTTATATGGAGTAATAGGAGGAGATATAGGGAGGTTATATGGAGTAATAGGAGGAGATATAGGGAGGTTATATGGAGTAATAGGAGGAGATATAGGGAGGTTATATGGAGTAATAGGAGGAGATATAGGGAGGTTATATGGAGTAATAGGAGGAGATATAGGGAGGTTATATGGAGTAATAGGAGGAGATATAGGGAGGTTATATGGAGTAATAGGAGGAGATATAGGGAGGTTATATGGAGTAATAGGAGGAGATATAGGGAGGTTATATGGAGTAATAGGAGGAGATATAGGGAGGTTATATGGAGTAATAGGAGGAGATATAGGGAGGTTATATGGAGTAATAGGAGGAGATATAGGGAGGTTATATGGAGTAATAGGAGGAGATATAGGGAGGTTATATGGAGTAATAGGAGGAGATATAGGGAGGTTATATGGAGTAATAGGAGGAGATATAGGGAGGTTATATGGAGTAATAGGAGGAGATATAGGGAGGTTATATGGAGTAATAGGAGGAGATATAGGGAGGTTATATGGAGTAATAGGAGGAGATATAGGGAGGTTATATGGAGTAATAGGAGGAGATATAGGGGAGGTTATATGGAGTAATAGGAGGAGATATAGGGAGGTTATATGGAGTAATAGGAGGAGATATAGGGAGGTTATATGGAGTAATAGGAGGAGATATAGGGAGGTTATATGGAGTAATAGGAGGAGATATAGGGAGGTTATATGGAGTAATAGGAGGAGATATAGGGAGGTTATATGGAGTAATAGGAGGAGATATAGGGAGGTTATATGGAGTAATAGGAGGAGATATAGGGAGGTTATATGGAGTAATAGGAGGAGATATAGGGAGGTTATATGGAGTAATAGGAGGAGATATAGGGAGGTTATATGGAGTAATAGGAGGAGATATAGGGAGGTTATATGGAGTAATAGGAGGAGATATAGGGAGGTTATATGGAGTAATAGGAGGAGATATAGGGAGGTTATATGGAGTAATAGGAGGAGATATAGGGAGGTTATATGGAGTAATAGGAGGAGATATAGGGAGGTTATATGGAGTAATAGGAGGAGATATAGGGAGGTTATATGGAGTAATAGGAGGAGATATAGGGAGGTTATATGGAGTAATAGGAGGAGATATAGGGGAGGTTATATGGAGTAATAGGAGGAGATATAGGGAGGTTATATGGAGTAATAGGAGGAGATATAGGGAGGTTATATGGAGTAATAGGAGGAGATATAGGGAGGTTATATGGAGTAATAGGAGGAGATATAGGGAGGTTATATGGAGTAATAGGAGGAGATATAGGGAGGTTATATGGAGTAATAGGAGGAGATATAGGGAGGTTATATGGAGTAATAGGAGGAGAT
Source organism: Ranitomeya imitator (assembly GCF_032444005.1). Lineage (NCBI taxonomy): Eukaryota > Metazoa > Chordata > Amphibia > Anura > Dendrobatidae > Ranitomeya > Ranitomeya imitator. The sequence goes on along the minus strand of NC_091283.1, from coordinate 491,839,820 downwards.
ATAGGGAGGTTATATGGAGTAATAGGAGGAGATATAGGGGAGGTTATATGGAGTAATAGGAGGAGATATAGGGGAGGTTATATGGAGTAATAGGAGGAGATATAGGGAGGTTATATGGAGTAATAGGAGGAGATATAGGGAGGTTATATGGAGTAATAGGAGGAGATATAGGGAGGTTATATGGAGTAATAGGAGGAGATATAGGGAGGTTATATGGAGTAATAGGAGGAGATATAGGGAGGTTATATGGAGTAATAGGAGGAGATATAGGGAGGTTATATGGAGTAATAGGAGGAGATATAGGGGAGGTTATATGGAGTAATAGGAGGAGATATAGGGAGGTTATATGGAGTAATAGGAGGAGATATAGGGGAGGTTATATGGAGTAATAGGAGGAGATATAGGGAGGTTATATGGAGTAATAGGAGGAGATATAGGGAGGTTATATGGAGTAATAGGAGGAGATATAGGGAGGTTATATGGAGTAATAGGAGGAGATATAGGGAGGTTATATGGAGTAATAGGAGGAGATATAGGGAGGTTATATGGAGTAATAGGAGGAGATATAGGGAGGTTATATGGAGTAATAGGAGGAGATATAGGGAGGTTATATGGAGTAATAGGAGGAGATATAGGGGAGGTTATATGGAGTAATAGGAGGAGATATAGGGAGGTTATATGGAGTAATAGGAGGAGATATAGGAGGTTATATGGAGTAATAGGAGGAGATATAGGGAGGTTATATGGAGTAATAGGAGGAGATATAGGGAGGTTATATGGAGTAATAGGAGGAGATATAGGGAGGTTATATGGAGTAATAGGAGGAGATATAGGGAGGTTATATGGAGTAATAGGAGGAGATATAGGGAGGTTATATGGAGTAATAGGAGGAGATATAGGGAGGTTATATGGAGTAATAGGAGGAGATATAGGGAGGTTATATGGAGTAATAGGAGGAGATATAGGGAGGTTATATGGAGTAATAGGAGGAGATATAGGGAGGTTATATGGAGTAATAGGAGGAGATATAGGGAGGTTATATGGAGTAATAGGAGGAGATATAGGGAGGTTATATGGAGTAATAGGAGGAGATATAGGGAGGTTATATGGAGTAATAGGAGGAGATATAGGGAGGTTATATGGAGTAATAGGAGGAGATATAGGGAGGTTATATGGAGTAATAGGAGGAGATATAGGGGAGGTTATATGGAGTAATAGGAGGAGATATAGGGAGGTTATATGGAGTAATAGGAGGAGATATAGGGAGGTTATATGGAGTAATAGGAGGAGATATAGGGAAGGTTATATGGAGTAATAGGAGGAGATATAGGGAGGTTATATGGAGTAATAGGAGGAGATATAGGGAGGTTATATGGAGTAATAGGAGGAGATATAGGGAGGTTATATGGAGTAATAGGAGGAGATATAGGGAGGTTATATGGAGTAATAGGAGGAGATATAGGAGGTTATATGGAGTAATAGGAGGAGATATAGGGAGGTTATATGGAGTAATAGGAGGAGATATAGGGAGGTTATATGGAGTAATAGGAGGAGATATAGGGAGGTTATATGGAGTAATAGGAGGAGATATAGGGAGGTTATATGGAGTAATAGGAGGAGATATAGGGGAGGTTATATGGAGTAATAGGAGGAGATATAGGGGAGGTTATATGGAGTAATAGGAGGAGATATAGGGAGGTTATATGGAGTAATAGGAGGAGATATAGGGAGGTTATATGGAGTAATAGGAGGAGATATAGGGAGGTTATATGGAGTAATAGGAGGAGATATAGGGAGGTTATATGGAGTAATAGGAGGAGATATAGGGGAGGTTATATGGAGAAATAGGAGGAGATATAGGGAGGTTATATGGAGTAATAGGAGGAGATATAGGGAGGTTATATGGAGTAATAGGAGGAGATATAGGGAGGTTATATGGAGTAATAGGAGGAGATATAGGGAAGGTTATATGGAGTAATAGGAGGAGATATAGAGAGGTTATATGGAGTAATAGGAGGAGATATAGGGAGGTTATATGGAGTAATAGGAGGAGATATAGGGAGGTTATATGGAGTAATAGGAGGAGATATAGGGAAGGTTATATGGAGTAATAGGAGGAGATATAGGAGGTTATATGGAGTAATAGGAGGAGATATAGGGAGGTTATATGGAGTAATAGGAGGAGATATAGGGAAGGTTATATGGAGTAATAGGAGGAGATATAGGGAGGATATATGGAGTAATAGGAGGAGATATAGGGAGGTTATATGGAGTAATAGGAGGAGATATAGGGAGGTTATATGGAGTAATAGGAGGAGATATAGGGAAGGTTATATGGAGTAATAGGAGGAGATATAGGGAGGTTATATGGAGTAATAGGAGGAGATATAGGGAGGTTATATGGAGTAATAGGAGGAGATATAGGGGAGGTTATATGGAGTAATAGGAGGAGATATAGGGGAGGTTATATGGAGAAATAGGAGGAGATATAGGGAGGTTATATGGAGTAATAGGAGGAGATATAGGAGGTTATATGGAGTAATAGGAGGAGATATAGGGAGGTTATATGGAGTAATAGGAGGAGATATAGGGAGGTTATATGGAGTAATAGGAGGAGATATAGGGGAGGTTATATGGAGAAATAGGAGGAGATATAGGGGAGGTTATATGGAGTAATAGGAGGAGATATAGGGGAGGTTATATGGAGTAATAGGAGGAGATATAGGGGAGGTTATATGGAGTAATAGGAGGATATATAGGGAGGTTATATGGAGTAATAGGAGGAGATATAGGGAGGTTATATGGAGTAATAGGAGGAGATATAGGGAAGGTTATATGGAGTAATAGGAGGAGATATAGGGGAGGTTATATGGAGAAAGAGGAGGAGATATAGAGAGGTTATATGGAGTAATAGGAGGAGATATAGGAGGTTATATGGAGTAATAGGAGGAGATATAGGGAGGTTATATGGAGTAATAGGAGGAGATATAGGGAGGTTATATGGAGTAATAGGAGGAGATATAGGGAGGTTATATGGAGTAATAGGAGGAGATATAGGGGAGGTTATATGGAGAAATAGGAGGAGATATAGGGGAGGTTATATGGAGTAATAGGAGGAGATATAGGGGAGGTTATATGGAGTAATAGGAGGAGATATAGGGGAGGTTATATGGAGTAATAGGAGGAGATATAGGGAGGTTATATGGAGTAATAGGAGGAGATATAGGGAGGTTATATGGAGTAATAGGAGGAGATATAGGGAGGTTATATGGAGTAATAGGAGGAGATATAGGGGAGGTTATATGGAGTAATAGGAGGAGATATAGGGAGGTTATATGGAGTAATAGGAGGAGATATAGGGATGTTATATGGAGTAATATGAGGAGATATAGGGGAGGTTATATGGAGAAATAGGAGGAGATATAGGGGAGGTTATATGGAGTAATAGGAGGAGATATAGGGGAGGTTATATGGAGTAATAGGAGGAGATATAGGGGAGGTTATATGGAGTAATTGAAGGAGATATAGGGAGGTTATATGGAGTAATAGGAGGAGATATAGGGAGGTTATATGGAGTAATATGAGGAGATATAGGGGAGGTTATATGGAGTAATATGAGGAGATATAGGGGAGGTTATATGGAGTAATAGGAGGAGATATAGGGGAGGTTATATGGAGTAATAGGAGGAGATATAGGGGAGGTTATATGGAGTAATTGGAGGAGATATAGGGAGGTTATATGGAGTAATAGGAGGAGATATAGGGAGGTTATATGGAGAAATAGGAGGAGATATAGGGGAGGTTATATGGAGTAATATGAGGAGATATAGGGGAGGTTATATGGAGTAATAGGAGGAGATATAGGGGAGGTTATATGGAGTAATAAGAGGAGATATAGGGGAGTTTATATGGAGTAATTGGAGGAGATATAGGGAGGTTATATGGAGTACTAGGAGGAGATATAGGGGAGGTTATATGGAGAAATAGGAGGAGATATAGGGGAGGTTATATGGAGTAATTGGAGGAGATATAGGGGAGGTTATATGGAGTAATAGGAGGAGATATAGGGAGGTTATATGGAGTAATAGGAGGAGATATAGGGGAGGTTATATGGAGTAATAGGAGGAGATATAGGGAGGTTATATGGAGTAATATGAGGAGATATAGGGGAGGTTATATGGAGTAATAGGAGGAGATATAGGAGATTATATGGAGTAATAGGAGGAGATATAGGAGGTTATATGGAGTAATAGGAGGAGATATAGGGAGGTTATATGGAGTAATAGGAGGAGATATAGGGAGGTTATATGGGGTAATAGGAGGAGATATAGGGAAGTTATATGGAGTAATAGGAGGAGATATAGGGGAGGTTATATGGAGTAATAGGAGGAGATATAGGGGAGGTTATATGGAGTAATAGGAGGAGATATAGGGGAGGTTATATGGAGTAATAGGAGGAGATATAGGGAGGTTATATAGAGTAATATGAGGAGATATAGGGGAGGTTATATGGAGTAATATGAGGAGATATAGGGGAGGTTATATGGAGTAATAGGAGGAGATATAGGGGAGGTTATATGGAGTAATAGGAGGAGATATAGGGGAGGTTATATGGAGTAATTGGAGGAGATATAGGGAGGTTATATGGAGTAATATGAGGAGATATAGGGGAGGTTATATGGAGAAATATGAGGAGATATAGGGGAGGTTATATGGAGTAATAGGAGGAGATATAGGGGAGGTTATATGGAGTAATAGGAGGAGATATAGGGGAGGTTATATGGAGTAATTGGAGGAGATATAGGGAGGTTATATGGAGTAATAGGAGGAGATATAGGGAGGTTATATGGAGTAATATGAGGAGATATAGGGGAGGTTATATGGAGTAATATGAGGAGATATAGGGGAGGTTATATGGAGTAATAGGAAGAGATATAGGGAGGTTATATGGAGTAATTGGAGGAGATATAGGGAGGTTATATGGAGTAATAGGAAGAGATATAGGGAGGTTATAGGGAGTAATAGGAGGAGATATAGGGAGGTTATATGGAGTACCAGGAAGAGATATAGGGGAGGTTATATGGAGTAATAGGAGGAGATATAGGGAGGTTATATGGATTAATAGGAAGAGATATAGGGAGATTATATGGAGTAATAGGAGGAGATATAGGGAGGATATATGGAGTAATAGGAGCAGATATAGGGAGGATATATGGAGTCATAGGAGGAGATATAGGGAGGTTATATGGAGTAATAGGAGGAGATATAGGGAGGTTATATGGAGTAATAGGAGGAGATATAGAGAGGTTATATGGAGTAATAGGAGGAGATATAGAGAGGTTATATGGAGTAATAGGAGGAGATATAGGGAGGTTATATGGAGTAATAGGAGGATAAATAGAAGGGTTATATGGAGTAATAGGAGGAGATATAGGGAGGTTATATGAAGTAATAGGAGGAGATATAGGGAGGTTATATGAAGTAATAGGAGGAGATATAGGGAGGTTATATGGAGTAATAGAAGGAGATATAGGGAGGTTATATGGAGTAATAGGAGGAGATATAGGAGGTTATATGGAGTAATAGGAGGAGATATAGGGAGGTTATATGGAGTAATAGGAGGAGATATAGGGAGGTTATATGGAGTCATAGAAGGAGATATAGGTAGGATATATGGAGTAATAGGAAGAGATATAGGGAGGATATATGGAGTCATAGGAGGAGATATAGGGAGGATATATGGAGTCATAGGAGGAGATATAGGGAGGTTATATGGAGTCATAAAAGGAGATATAGGGAGGTTATATAGAGTAATAGGAGGAGATATAGGGAGGTTATATAGAGTAATAGGAGGAGATATAGGGAGGTTTTATGGAGTAATAGGAGGAGATATAGGGGAGGTTATATGGAGTAATAGGAGGAGATATAGAGGAGGTTATATGGGGTAATAGGAGGAGCTATAGGGAGGTTATATGGAGTAATAGGAGGAGATATAGGGGCGTATATGGAGTAATAGGAGGAGATATAGGGGAGGTTATATGGAGTAATAGGAGGAGATATAGTGAGGTTATATGGGGTAATAGGAGGAGATATAGGGAGGTTATATGGAGTAATAGGAGGAGATATAGGGAGGTTATATGGGGTAATAGGAAGAGATATAGGGAGGTTATATGGGGTAATAGGAGGAGATATAGGGAGGTTATATGTAGTAATAGGAGGAGATATAGGGAGGTTGTATGGAGTAATAGGAGGAGATATAGGGGAGGTTATATGGAGTAATAGGAGGAGATATAGGGAGGTTATATGGAGTAATAGGAGGAGATATAGGGAGGTTATATGGAGTAATAGGAGGAGATATAGGGAGGTTATATGGGGTAATAGGAGGAGCTATAGGGAGGTTATATGGAGTAATAGGAGGAGATATAGGGAGGTTATATGGAGTAATAGGAGGAGATATAGGGAAGTTATATGGAATAATAGGAGGAGATATAGAGAGGTTATATGGAGTAATAGGAGGAGATATAGGGAGGTTATATGGGGTAATAGGAGGAGCTATAGGGAGGTTATATGGAGTAATAGGAGGAGATATAGGGAGGTTATATGGAGTAATAGGAGGAGATATAGGGGAGGTTATATGGAGTAATAGGAGGAGATATAGGGAGGATATATGGAGTAATAGGAGGAGATATAGGGAGGTTATATGGAGTAACTAGATTGTGGCCCGATTCTAACGCATCGGGTATTCTAGAATATGCATGTCCCCGTAGTATATGGACAATGATGATTCCAGAATTCGCGGCAGACTGTGCCCGTCGCTGATTGGTGGAGGCAACCTTTATGACATCATCATCGCCATGGCAACCATTATGACATCTACGTCGATACTGTGCCGTCGCTGAATCAGAAACGTGGGATTTCTACGTCCTTTATGACATCATTATGACATCATCGTCGCTGTGGCCGTCACTGATTGGTCGAGGCCGCCAGGCCTCGACCAATCAGAGACGCGGGATGTCTACGTCCTTTATGACATCATCGTCGCTGTGCCCGTCTCTGATTGGTCGAGGCCGCCAGGCGTCGACCAATCAGAGACGCGGGATTTCTACGTCGATGCTGTGCCCGTCACTGATTGGTCGAGGCCTGGCGGCCTCGACCAATCAGAGAGGCGGGATTTATAACGCATCGGGTATTCTAGAATATGCATGTCCCTGTAATATATGGACAATGATGATTCCAGAATTCGCGGCAGACTGTGCCCGTCGCTGATTGGTCGAGGCAACCTTTATGACATCATCGTCGCCATGGCAACCATTATGACATCTACGTCGATACTGTGCCCGTCGCTGAATCAGAAACGTGGGATTTCTACGTCCTTTATGACATCATTATGACATCATCGTCGCTGTGCCCGTCACTGATTGGTCGAGGCCTGGCGGCTTCGACCAATCAGAGACACGGGATGTCTACGTCCTTTATGACATCATCGTCGCTGTGCCCGTTGCTGAGACGCGGGATTTCTACGTCGATGCTGTGCCGGTCTCTGATTGGTCGAGGCCTGGCATCGGGTATTCTAACGCATCGGGTATTCTAGAATATGCATGTCCCTGTAGTATATGGACAATGATGATTCCAGAATTCGCGGCAGACTGTGTCCGTCGCTGATTGATCGAGGCAACCTTTATGACATCATCGTCGCCATGGCAACCATTATGACATCATCGTCGCTGTGCCCGTTGCTGACGCATCGGGAATTCGTGGCAGACTGTGTCCGTCGCTGATTGATCGAGGCAACCTTTATGACATCATCGTCGCCATGGCAACCATTATGACATCATCGTCGCTGTGCCCGTTCTAACGCATCGGGTATTCTATAATATGCAAGTGCCCGTAGTATATGGACAATGATGATTCCAGAATTCGCGGCAGACTGTGCCCGTCGCTGATTGGTCGAGGCAACCTTTATGACATCATCGTCGCCATGGCAACCATTATAAAATCTACATCGATACTGTGCCCGTTGCTGAATCAGAAACTTGGGATTTCTACGTCCTTTATACAATCTCATACAATCATACAATCTAGATTGTGGCCCGATTCTAACGCATCGGGTATTCTAGAATATGCATGTCCCTGTAGTTTATGGACAATGATTATTCCAGAATTCGCGGCAGACTGTGCCCGTCGCTGATTGGTTGAGGCAACCTTTATGACATCATCGTCGCCATGGCAACCATTATCACATCTACGTCGATACTGTGCCCGTTGCTGATTGGTCGAGGCCTGGCCCGATTCTAATGCATCGGGTATTCTAGAATATGCATTTCCCTGTAGTATATGGACAATGATGATTCCAGAATTCGCGGCAGACTGTGCCCGTCGCTGATTGGTCGAGGCAACCTTTATGACATCATCGTCGTCATGGCAACCATTATGACATCTACGTCGATACTGTGCCCGTCGCTGAATCACAAACGTGAGATGTCTATGTCCTTTATGACATCATCGTCGCTGTGCCCGTTGCTGATTGGTCGAGGCCTAGCGGCCTCGACCAATCAGAGACGCGGGATGTCTACGTCCTTTATGACATCATCGTCGCTGTGCCCGTTGCTCATTGGTCGAGGCCTGGCGGCCTCGACCAATCAGAGACGCGGGATTTCTACGTCGATGCTGTGCCGGTCTCTGATTGGTCGAGGCCGCCAATTAGAGTCGCGGGATTTCCAGGACAGACAGACAGACAGAAAGACAGACAGACAGACAGACAGAAAGACAGACAGACGGAAAAACCCTTAGACAATTATATATATAGATTAGGAGGAGATATAGGGAGGTTATATGGAGTAACAGGAGGATATATAGGGAGGTTATATGTAGTATTAGGAGGAGATATAGGGAGGTTATATGAAGTAAAAGGAGGAGATATAGGGAGGTTATATGGAGTATTAGGAGGAGATATAGGGAGGTTATATGGAGTAATAGGAGGATATATAGGGAGGTTATATGGAGTATTAGGAGGAGATATAGGGAGGATATATGGAGTAACAGGAGGATATATAGGGAGGTTATATGGAGTACTAGATTGTGGCCCGATTCTAACGCATCAGGTATTCTAGAATATGCATGTCCCCGTAGTATATGGACAATGATGATTCCAGAATTCGCGGCAGACTGTGCCCGTCGCTGATTGGTCGAGGCAACCTTTATGACATCATCGTCGCCATGGCAACCATTATGACATCATCGTCGCTGTGCCCGTTGCTGATTGGTCGAGGCCTGGCGGCCTCGACTAATCAGACGCGGGATGTCTACGTCCTTTATGACATCATCGTCGCTGTGCCCGTCGCTGATTGGTTGAGGCCTGGCGGCCTCGACCAATCAGAGACGCGGGATTTCCAGGACAGACAGACAGACAGAAAGACAGACAGACAGACGGAAAAACCCTTAGACAATTATATATATAGATTAGGAGGAGATATAGGGAGGTTATATGAAGTAAATGGAGGAGATATAGGGGGTTATATGGAGTATTAGGAGGAGGTATAGGGAGGTTATATGGGGTAATAGGAAGAGATATAGAGAGGTTATATGAAGTAATAGGAGGAGATATAGGGAGGTTATATGGAGTAATAGGAGGAGATATAGGGGAGGTTATATGGAGTTATAGAAGATATAGGGAGGTTATATGGAGTAATAGGAGGAGATATAGGGAGGTTATATGGAGTAATAGGAGGAGATATAGGGAGGTTATATGGAGCTATAGGAGGAGATATACAGAGGTTATATGGAGCAATAGGAGGAGATATAGGGGGGTTATATGGAGTATTAGGAGGAGATATAGGAGGTTATGTGGAGTATTAGGAGAAGATATAGGGAGGTTATATGGAGTAATAGGAGGAGATATAGGGGGTTATATGGAGTAATAGGAGGAGATATAGGGAGGTTACATGAAGTAATAGGAGGAGATATAGGGGGTTATATGGAGTAATAGGAGGAGATATAGGGGGTTATATGGAGTAATAGGAAGAGATATAGGGAGGTTATATGGAGTAATAGGAGGAGATATAGGGAGGTTATATGGAGTAATAGGAGGAGATATAGGGAGGTTATATGAAGTAATAGGAGGAGATATAGGGGGTTATATGGAGTAATAGGAGGAGATATAGGGGAGGTTATATGAAGTAATAGAAGGAGATATAGGGGGTTATATGGAGTAATAGGAGGAGATATAGGGAGGTTATATGAAGTAATAGAAGGAGATATAGGGAGGTTATATGGAGTAATAGGAGGAGATATAGGGGAGGTTATATGGAGTAATAGGAGAAGATATAGGGAGGTTATATGGAGTAATAGGAGGAGATATAGGGAGGTTATATGGAGTTATAGGAGGAGATATAAAGGAGGTTATATGGAGAAATAGGAGGAGATATAGGGAGGTTATATGGAGTAATAGGAGGAGATATAGGGAGGTTATATGGAGTAATAGGAGGAGATATAGGGAGGTTATATGGAGTAATAGGAGGAGATATAGGGAGGTTATATGGAGTAATAGGATGAAATATAGGGAGGTTATATGGAGTAATAGGAGGAGATATAAGGAGGTTATATGGAGTAATAGGAGGAAATATAGGGAGGTTATATGGAGTAACAGGAGGAGATATAGGGAGGTTATATGGAGTATTAGGAGGAGATATAGCGGAGGTTATGTGGAGTTATAGGAGATATAGGGAGGTTATATGGAGTAATAGGAGGAGATATAGGGAGGTTATATGGAGTAATAGGAGATATAGGGGAGGTTATATGGAGTAATAGGAGGAGATATAGGGGGTTATATGGAGTAATAGGAGATATAGGGGAGGTTATATGGAGTAATAGGAGGAGATATAGGGAGGTTATATGGAGTAATAGGAGGAGATATAGGGAGGTTATATGGAGTAATAGGAGGAGATATAGGGAGGTTATATGGAGTAATAGGAGGAGATATAGGGAGGTTATATGGAGTAATAGGAGGAGATATAGGGAGGTTATATGGAGTAATAGGAGGAGTTATAGGGGGTTATATGGAGTAATAGGAGGAGATATAGGGATGTAATATGGAGTAATAGGAGGAGATATAGGGAGCTTATATGGAGTAATAGGAGGAGATATTGGGAGGTTATATGGAGTAATAGGAGGAGATATAGGGAGGTTATATGGAGTAATAGGAGGAGATATAGGGAGGTTATATGGAGTAATAGGAGGAGATATAGGGAGGTTATATGGAGTAATAGGAGGAGTTATAGGGGGTTATATGGAGTAATAGGAGGAGATATAGGGATGTAGTATGGATTAATAGGAGGAGATATAGGGAGCTTATATGGAGTAATAGGAGGAGATATAGGGAGGTTATATGGAGTAATAGGAGGAGATATAGGGGAGGCTGATATTAATAGCCTGGGAAGCTCCATGTGCATTACCCTTTCCCAGGCTTTACACATCTACCCCCAGTCGCTGGCTTTCCCTCTGCTGGATTTGAAAATTGCACAGGAGCCCACACCTTTTTTTTCATAAAGTAATAATAATCATTATTTTTACATAGCGCTAACATATTCCGCAGCGCTTTACAGGTTGCACACATCATCGTCGCTGTCCCTGTTGAGGCTCACAATCTAAATTCCCTATCAGTATGTCTTTGGAATGTGGGAGAAAACCCACGCAAACACGGATAGAATATACAAACTCTTTGCAGATGTTGTCCTTGGTGGGGTTTGAACCCAGGACACCAGCGCTGCAATGCTGCTGTGCTAACCACTGCGCCACCGTGCTGCCCAATAATCTTTATTAATTACATACATGTCCCCTAATTTGCACACACCAGTGGCGTAGGAAGGGGGGTGCGGGCCGCCCCGGGCGGCACAATGCAGGGGGCGGCACAATGCGGGGGGTGGGCCGGCGGTGGCTGAAGAAGAAGATGAGAGAGAGAGCGCTATCTGCGCTATACCATTTGCTGGTGGGGCGGCGGCGGCCATCTTACGGAGGCCGCGCGTGCGCAGATGATGGTAGTGCTTCCCGGGGCTTCAGGAAAATGGCCGCGGGATGCAGCTGGAGATCGCGGCGGCCATTTTCTTCAAGCCGTGTGCCCGTGTGTTCGCATCTTATTATTACCCGCCGGCCCTAACTTTCACTTTAACTTTCACTTTCACATCTCCTGAGGCGGCTGCCACTGCAGCGATTCCAGGAAGGCTAACGCTGGGGATCTCTGACTGGCTGCACAGCAGCAGCAGCTACAGTAACAGATCACATCACATCGGATTCGAATCGGATCAGAAGATTCATTCAGTCAGATCATCAGAGGCAGACTCGCTGCGCTGGGGTCCTGGGGATCTCTGCATGCACAGCAGCAGCAGGCAGCTACAGATCACATCAGATTCGGATCAGATTCATTCAGAGCAGCAGACTCTCAGGCATGCTGCGCAGCTGCAGTCCCTAACAGGTATTTTTAAGCACAGTTTTTATGTGGAATTTAATATTGGTTTGTGACTTTAGAGAGGGCCAGGCATCTAGGGTTTATGTACCACTTCCTTATGGTACTGTCTAAATGTATATTGTATGTTGTGACCAGTGCAACACTAAGGCTACTTTCACACTAGCGTCGGATTCGGCCGTCGCATTGCATCGGGCCGAGATTCCGACGCTAGCGTTTGATGCGCTGCACAACGGGTGCAGCGGATGCATTTCTCCGACGCATCCGCTGCCCCATTGTGAGGTGCGGGGAGGTGGGGGCGGAGAGTTCTGGCCACGCATGAACAGTCTGAAAAAGCGGTCCGTCGGCAGCAAAAAACGTTACATTTAACGTTTTTTGCTCCCGGCGGTCCGCCACAACACGGCATAACCGTCGCACGACGGTTGCGACGTGTGTCAATACCGTACGTCGCAATGCGTCGCTAATGTTACTCTATGGGGCAAAACCGCATCCTGCAAACAACTTTGCAGGATGCGTTTTTTCCCCTAAACGACGCATTGCGACGTATTAAAAAAAACGCCAGTGTGAAAGTAGCCTTAGGCTGGCTACTTTCACACTGGCGTCGGAATCTCCCCGTCGCAATGCGTCGGGGAGAGATTCCGACGCTAGCGTTTAACGCTTTGCACAACGGAGGCAGCGGATGCATGTCTCCGGCGCATCCGCTGCCCCATTGTAAGGTGCGGGGAGGTGGGGGCGGAGTTCCGTCCGCGCATGGGGGGGGGGGGGGCGCCAAACTCGGGAACAGCCCCGGGCGGCAAAAGCTCTAGCTACGCCACTGGCACACACACTATACTAATTGTATTTGTCACTGATATCTATATATGTACCTATTCTATATGTATTTACTGTATGTAATCCATCTCTTCCATCCTGTTGGCTCCTGCAGCGATTTTACTGAAGCCGACAAATGAATTACCGACTTTTCTTCTATCTATCTCTCTATGAAATATAAATACATATATATATATATATATATATATATATATACATATATATATACTGTATATGTGTGTGTGTGTCACTGACATACATACAGATCTGGCAATATTTTGAGTAAGATGTAAATTGTTCTTTTAGTCTACAAACTTCTGACAACATGTCTCCAATTTTCCAAGCAATAATTTTTTTTTTCTGACAAAGAAAAATGGTCAAAATTAAAAACAAACAAACAGTGCTTTCAGACCCCAAATAATGAAAATAAATCAAGTTCATAATCATTTGGAAGCAACAATACTAATGTTTTAACTCAGGAAGAGTTCAGAAATCAATACTTTGTGGAATATCCATGATTTTTAATCACAGCTTTCATGCGTCTTGGCATGCTTTCCACTAGTCTTTGACACTGCTTTTGGTTAAAAAATGTAAGCAGTTCTTCTTTGTTTGATGGCGTGTGACAATCCATCATCCTCTTGATTATATTCCAGAGATTTTCAATGTGGTTCAGGTCTGGAGATTGGGCTGCCCATGACAACAGGGTTCTGATGTGTTGGTCTCTTAATTTTTGCCAGAGCTGTATATATATATATATATATATATATATATATATATATATATATATATATATATATATACATATATATATATATATATACATACATATATATATATATATATATATATATATATATATACAGAGCAAAAGTTTGGACACACCTTCTCATTTAAGGATTTTTCTGTATTTTCATGACTATGAAAATTGTAAATTCACACTGAAGGCATCAAAACTGTGAATTAACACATGTGGAATTATATACTTAACAAAAAAGTGTGAAACAACTGAAAATATGTCTTATATTCTAGGTTCTTCAAAGTAGCCACCTTTTGCTTTGATGACTGCTTCGCACACTCTTGGCATTCTCTTGATGAGCTTCAAGAGGTAGTTACCCCTGTCTGGTTTAATAAGTGGGATTTCTTGCCTTATAAATGGGGTTCGGACCATCAGTTGTGTTGTGCAGAAGTCTGGTGGATAGACAGCTGATAGTCCTACTGGATAGACTGTTAGAATTTGTATTATGGTAAGAAAAAAGCAGCCAAGAAAAACGAGTGGCCATCTTTACTTTAAGAAATGAAGGCAAGTCAGTCCGAAAAATTGGGAAAACTTTGAAAGTGTCCCCAAGTGCAGTTGCAAAAACCTTCAAGTGCTACAAAGAAACTGGCTCACATGAGGACCGCCCCAGGAAAGGAAGACCAAGAGTCACCTCTGCTTCTGAGGATAAGTTTATTCAAGTCACCAGCCTCAGAAATCGCAGGTTAACAGCAGCTCAGATTAGAGACCAGGTCAATGCCACACAGAGTTCTAGCAGCAGACACATCTCTACAACAACTGTTAAGAGGAGACTTTGTGCAGCAGGCCTTCATGGTAAAATAGTTGCTAGGAAACCACTGCTAAGGACAGGTAACAAGCAGAAGAGACTTGTTTGGGCTAAAGAACACAAGGAATGGACATTAGACCAGTGGAAATCTGTGCTTTGGTCTGATGAGTCCAAATTTGAGATCTTTGGTTCCCACACCGTGTCTTTGTGCGACGCCGAATAAGTGAACGGATGGACTCTACATGCCTGGTTCCCACCGTGAAGCATGGAGGAGGAGGTGTGATGGTGTGGGGGTGCTTTGCTGGTGACACTGTTGGGGATTTATTCAAAATTGAAGGCATACTGAACCAGCATGGCTACCACAGCATCTTGCAGCGGCATGCTATTCCATCCGGTTTGGGTTTAGTTGGACCATCATTTATTTTTTAACAGGACAATGACCCCAAACACACCTCCAGGCTGTGTAAGGGCTATTTGATCAAGAAGGAGAGTGATGGGGTGCTACGCCAGATGACCTGGTCTCCACAGTCACCAAACCTGAACCCAATCGAGATGGTTTCGGGAGAGCTGAACCGCAAAGTGAAGGCAAAAGGGCCAACAAGTGCTAATCATCTCTGGGAACTCCTTCAAGATTGTTGGAAGACTATTCCCGGTGACTACCTCTTGAAGCTCATCAAGAGAATGCCAAGAGTGTGCAAAGCAGTCATCAAAGCAAAAGGTGGCTTCTTTGAAGAACCTAGAATATAAGTCATAATTTCAGTTGTTTCACACTTTTTTGTTAAGTATATAATTCCACATGTGTTAATTCATAGTTTTGATGCCTTCAGTGTGAATGTACAATTTTCATAGTCATGAAAACACAGAAAAATCTTTAAATGAGAAGGTGTGTCCAAACTTTTGGTCTGTACTGTATATATATATATATATACATCTATTCTATGTGTATATATATATTATATCTATTCTATTCTAACCTGTCAATGTGATTTCACTGTATGCGCACAGGAAATGCTGCCTCTTCTATCTATCTATCTATCTATCTATCTATCTATCTGTCTGTCTGTCTGTCTGTCTGTCTGTCTGTCTAGCTATCTATTATATATATATTCAGAAAACATTTTTAGATTCCTATATATATGTGTGTGTGTGTGTGTGTGTGTGTGTGTGTGTGTGTGTGTGTGTGTGTGTGTGTGTGTGTATTTTGATTAATTTTTCCTTTGAAAACGATGTGACAAAGATAGAGAATTGCCCTATGTAAAAACTCATGTTAAAATCGCATTGCAATCGTATAGCAATCCCAAAGCACTCGGATGTAAATCGGATGCTAGGTGTGAAAATTGCATTGTACTCGCATAACACTCGTCTGTTTTTTGGTCCGGAAATCGGCCTTTTTTTTCTCGCATATGGGTATGATGATGGGTGGAACTACGCTCTGATAGGCTTACTTTATACAAAGAACTAACAGTCCACTACAGAGCTGCCATCACATGATGCAGAAGGACCAGAGCAGTGCTGGAAATGGCAGAAGACACAGATGGTTTATGTATTTTACTGCAGACACAACTCATATTTTAAGGAAGGAGGGAATTATGTAAACTGCTGGAGTCGTCCTGTAAATGCATAACCGTCTATAACCGTCTGTTTGTTCAGCCCTTTTCCGATGTTCCCTTAAATTTGGACCCCACCTATAAGACATTTATGGCATCTTACTTAAAAAACATCCAAAAGTGCCTCAGGTGGGAAAGACACATTAAGGCTGCCGTCACACTATCAGTATTTGGTCAGTATTTTACCTCAGTATCTGTAAGCCAAAACCAGGAGTGGGTGATAAATGCAGAAGTGGTGACGTGTTTCTATTATCCTTTTCCTCTAATTGTTCCACTCCTGGTTTTGGCTTACACATACTGAGGTAAAATACTGACCAAATACTGCTAGTGTGACGGCAGCCTAAGACACATGTGCTAAGAGGAGATATTATTTTTGTAGTATTCTGTACAGATTAAATTGTATAACAGAATCTCGATTACTAGTTGCACAAAGTAATATATTGGTGGTTCATGTAATTCCTGGAGCATTTCACTGGTCCTCATTTTTGGTGATGCTACACTCAGACTTCCATGTCACTTAGTGTCACTTTTAATTATCTGTGAATGTCTGTAACTTACCAGAGTCAGAATTGATGGAAGGAATAGCGACAGGCATTGAGAATCCAACTGCTATTGAAGAGACAGGTCAGACTGTGTGTTAGGAGATTGTCAGAGGAGACAGTGATGGAGCAACAGTAGAATCTTTGGAGCAAAGAGAGATATTGATACAGTTAGGGCATTTATTAGTTTGGATTAGATATCCTTGTAGTTACAGTTTGTGCCATGTTTTGTTATGGAGGGTGAGAATAAAATTGGTCGTCTACTTAAAACATGTAATTTCAGATTTACTTCTGATGTATTGAGTTTCCTAAAATACTTTGATTTTCAAATATGCATTTATATTTCATGGTCCCGAGACTCACCACCTCCACCTTTCAGCCCTCTGCTATACACAGAGCAGAGATTCCTGCATCAGTACATCACCAATAATGTGCATGCGAAAATGGCTGACTGCTCATTTCAATAACCATGCCAGTGCTTTCCACTATCTATGCATTGTCTATAACAGAAAATGTGCTGGATTTAATATTAAATTCATCCCATTGCATGGAAAGCAGAAACACTAACAGTGAACCTCAAGCTGCATTAATATGTATCTACTATATAATTGTCTAAGGGTCACTTCCGTCTTTCTGTCTGTCTTTCTGTCTGTAACGGAAATCCCAAGTCGCTGATTGGTCGCGGCAAAACAGCCACGACCAATCAGCGACGGGCGCAGTCCGGCGAAAAAATGGCCGCTCCTTCCTCCCCGCAGTCAGTGCCTGCTCCATACTCCCCTCCAGTCAGCGCTCACACAGGGTTAATGGCAGCGTTATCGGACCGCATTATGCCGCGGTGTAACGCACTTCACTAACGCTGCTATTAACCCTGTGTGACCAACTTTTTACTATTGATGCTGCCTATGCGGCATCAATAGTAAAAAGATATTATGTTAAAAATAATATAAAAAATAAAAAATCATTATATACTCACCTTCCTGATCCAGCCCAAGCCTTTCACGCTCCTCGCAACGCTCCGGTGACTGGTCCATGCATTGTGGTCTCGCGAGATGATGACTCAGCGGCCTCGCGAGACCGCAAGTCAACATCTCGCGAGACCGCAATGCACTCTTGGGAGCGACGGGCACAGTCCGGCTGCTCCCTACTCCCCTGCAGTCAGTGCCCCCTCTATACTACCACCCCAGACATTGGCGCGGGATTTAAATCCCACTACGCTGATTGGTCGCGCCCAGCCAGCGTAACCAATCAGTGCCATTGGCCTGGGATTTAAATCCCGCTTCGCTAATAGCTCGCACCCAGCTGGCGCGACCAATCAGCGCCATTGGCGTGGGATTTAAATCCCGCTTAGCTGATAGCTCGCGCCCAGCCGGCGCGACTAATCAGCGTCATTGGCGCGGGATTTAAATCCCGCTTCGCAGATTGCTAGCAACCAATCAGCGACATTGCGGCGGGATTTAAATCCCGCTTCGCTGATTGGTCGCGCCCAATCAGCGACATTGGCGCGGGATTTAAATCTTGCTTTGCTGATTGGTCGAGCCCTGCCGACATTGGCACACCACCCAGCTGGCACGACCAATCAGCGCCATTGGCGTGGGATTTAAATCCCGCTTAGCTGATAGCTTGCGCCCAGCCGGCGCGAGCAATCAGCGACATTGGTGCGGGATTTAAATTCCGCTTCGCTGATTGGTCGCTCCGGTTGGGCGCGACCAATCAGCGAAGTGGGATTTATATCACGCTGCTATTAACCCTGAGTGACCAACTTTTTACTATTGATGCTGCCTATGCAGCATCCATAGTAAAAAGATCTAATGTTAAAAATAATAAAAAAAAAAAAAAATCATTATATACTCACCTTCTGTCAGCCCCCGGATCTGTCTGTCTTTCTGTCGGCAACTTCCGTCACAGAAATCCCGCGTCGCTGTTTGGTCACGCCAGCTGCCTGTCATGGCTGCCGCGACCAATCAGCACGGACACAGTCCGATTAGTCCTTCCCTACTCCCCTGCAGTCAGTGCCCGGTGCCTGCATACTCCCCTCCACTCACCGCTCACACAGGGTTAATGCCAGCAGTAACGGGCCACGGGTACCGCACTCTGTAATCGCTGCTATTAACCCTGTGTGATCAAGTTTTTCTATTGATGCTGCTTATGCAGCATCAATAGTAAAAAGATCTAATGTTAAAAATAATAATAAAAAAAAAAACCTGCTATGCTCACCTTCCGTAGTCCGACGATGCGCTCGCGGCTGCCGCCAGCTTCCGTTCCCAGAGATGCTTTGAGAAATTACCCAGAAGACTTAGCAGTCTCGCGAGACCGCTAAGTCATCTGGGTAATTTCGCAATGCATCCTGGGAACGGAAGATGGCGGCAGCCGCGCGCATAGGGACAGCTTCGCTGGATCCCGACGGGTGAGTATATAACTATTTTTTATTTTAATTATCTTTTTTTAACACGAATATGTGCCCACACTGCTATATACTATGTGGGCAGTGTTATATAGCGCGTGGGCTGCGTTATATACTATGTGGCCAGTGTTATATACTATGTGGGCAGTATTATATACCGTGTGGGCAGTGTTATATACCGCGTGGGCTGCGTTATATACCGCGTGGGCTGCGTTATATACCGCGTGGGCTGCTATATACTTCGTGACCAGTTAGATACTATGTGGGCTGTGTTATGTACTGCGTAGCCTGTGCTATATATTACGTGGCCACTGTTATATACTGCATGGCCTGTTTTATATACTACGTCGCCTGTGTTATATACTACGTGGCTGTTATATACTGCGTGGGCTGTGTTATATACTATTTGGACTGTGTTATATACTGCGTGGCCTGTATTAACACATCAGGTATTGTACAATATGTATGTATGTATGTATGTATTTAGCAGCCACATAGTATATAGCACAGGCCACGTAGTATTTGTCTGCTATATACTACATGGCTCCTATATACTACGTGGCCTGTGCTACAGTGTATATACTATGTGGCTGCTATATACATACATACATACGGTACATATTCTAGAATACCCGATGCGTTAGAATCGGGCCACCATCTAGTTAGAGAATATCTGCCAACTAAAATTATTATTATTATTTATTATTATTTTTTTACTGCTGTTACAGTTTAAATTTAAAAAAAGAAGCTGATTAGTAATTGTTTTTTTCAGAGGATGACCATTATAATGGTGCAAAAACAATTACAAGAAACACATTTATGTAATAGACTTTTTCAAATAAACCTCATAAATAGGTAATAACATACAAACACTTGGTTTCCTCTGTAGGAAAGCCATGTAGGTTAAGGGTTAAATCCTATCACTACAGGCCCTGATTAGGTGCACCTGGCTAGCAAGGACTACAAAAAGGCCATGTGTTCACTGTTGTCAGTCAGCTGGGGAAGGGGAGCAGAGTGGGTTGTATTGAAGCTGCAGAGAGACAAGCCAGAATATCTGTGAAGAGACTGCACAGGCCATGTGCACAAAACTGCAAATTTCACTGGTTGCTATGGACGATATCTATTTTGCATGACTGAAGCGGGACTAGCTCAGCCATGTGTGAGTAGTCATGGTCCACGTTGTCACTAGCTTTATTCATTTTCCTTTTTTATGATGTAAAATGATGTAAAAACCCTTTAGCTTCGTGTTCCAAGTGGCTATCTGAGAGAGTGAACCCCTATACCTGTAATCTAAAAATCTGTATAATATCCTGAAGACATGCTTTATGGTGATCTGTAAATAGCATAAATAAAACTGACCCATAATAACCTTAATATAAATCTTAGATTTGTGATGACAAGATGGTGCCTATAAAATTACAGGTCAGCTCTCACAAAAACAGGACATCATATAGTGAAGTTGAAATAGAAATAAAGAAAGTTATGAATGAAGGACTTCTTCTGGCCATCTAACCAAATGGTTCAATAACATTTCTAATGGTAAAGGGAAGACATTGCAAATTTAGTGTCGTACAGCTGGCTCTACCCTTTTAGTTTTGGCTGCTCTTCGGTAGAAATGATATTTATGGCATTTTTTACATATATGTGTAATATATATGAGTGTATGTGAATATTTCATATACAGTATGCTCATGTCTACATGCAGAATGGATATGATATGGGGGTTACAGACATGTTCTGCACATGGGTCCTGAAAGGTCAGTGTCTGATAGGCTATCCCCTGACCTCTCGGATTCCCACCTATTGTAAACAGTGGGATTTATAGTTATTATACCCCTTCTACAATACACCGTATGCTCCATAGAGAACTATGTTCCTGAACGTAGTAGTTCCACCACTAGTCAGTTGTCGTATTTGGGAATACCTCTGTATGGGATTGTGTGAACAAAATAGTTTATAAAACATGTGTTTTTTTTTATCTTTTATAGTTGCTTTCCCTCTAAAATAACCATTCTGGACCATCTTATGTTAGGCAGCATTGAGACATTGCTCTTGGAAACGTATGAACAAGCTTTGAGTTCTGTGTTGCCATTTGTCTTCTTAGTATGGTGTGTCCCTACTCTAAGGACTCGTTCAAACGAGCATATTATATGGGAATGTGTTGTCCTTGTGCACCATGGACTGCATACGGAGAGCACATGCTCCCATTATAGCCAATGTGTCAGTACACATGGCCGATTTTTTACTCAGACCAATGTAAAAAAAATTGTAGTATGCACTGCTTTGGACCATTTAACAGACCAGACTAGTGCATATACCTGTGCCAGTCAACTTGACTAAGAGTGCCTTCACAATGTGTGAAATCCCCCTGTAAAATGGGGTCCAGATGCATGTGCCGATGGGGATATAGACTGTAATGGCAGAGTGAACATGCACTCTACTGTGCACTTTTTTCGGGAGTGTATGCCTATAGGAGGCGGATACTAAGACGCAGTTTATTACGTCTGAGTGTCCACTTCCTGTAGGCGTACACTCCCGAAAATGATGCATGGCAAAGATCACAATTGCTCTACCGTCACCATCACAGTCTATGGCCCCATTGGCGCATGTGTCCGGACCCTGTTTTGCGGGGATTTCAAATGTATTCCCCAACGGGAGACAGAGCCCAATGTGAAAGCACCATAAGATCGAGTCCGGACTGCTAAATTTTACAGTCCATGTATTGACCCTAATGTCCTCCCTGACCGCGGGTCTCCTGACCAGAACTAGCAGGCTGAAGCTATGGTGTAAGTTTTGGTCAGGAGGCCATCATTCAATCTGTATAAGAACAGTAAAATACGTCTGTTTGAACACCGGCCTATCACCGTCAGCTCTGATTAAATAACATGAGCGATAATAACCAGCTGTCACTTATTCCTACATTTCCACGAGGAACAACAGAAGAATGCAAAGGTTGAAGCAAGATGCTCCAGAACGAAAGACAAGCATTTACTAAATAAGAATTTTCTGGACGTTCGGTCTGTCACCAATTGAAGGACATCACAATTAGATTCTGTCTAGCAATGAAGTGGCTGATAGCAGGAAAAAACAGATTATATTAAACTGCACAGGAAATGTGGATCAGAGAGACTTTAGATTTACAGTCCATTTAACCTCTCCGATTTTATGATGCATGATAACCGGATACATTGATGCAATGTTAATCGTGAGATTAGTGCATAATGACTGGTATCGCCTCGTACCAACATAAAAGCCGACACTTACTGCTCACTGTGTGTCTTTACGAATATAACGTTACAATGTATTAGTAACAGGTGAGTGTGACACTAAGGAAACAAATACATTGTATATAGATATATCTGATAAATTTACATGTAAAATATTACACAAGCACACTGGATTATGCACTGTGTCTATTTATGGCCATTAGACATTTATGGGAATGGAAACAGAATGATATATACACATATAAACGTATATACATACATATGCACACATACAGACACACATACAGATGCATACTTACATGCTCACATAAAAACACACACATATAAGTATACACACATATTAACACAGATACAAACACATACACACACGCTGTGTGGTTATTCCTGTGTGTGTAGCTCTACTGTATATAGACCTAAACAAACACACACACATTCCGAAAATCCCACATTCATACAGTCTATATAAACAAGAAAGTATACATACCCGTATTAACGTGGGCTCATTTGCAAATATATAGCAGCATGTATATGTATATAAATATACATAAATAAATACACAAACATATCTATACACACATTACAAATACACAGGCAAACATATATATACACAAATAAGAAGAAAGCCTTAACATGGGCTTACATACAGTTACATACAAACGTGTATACATGCATATAAACATACACACATACATATACACCACATACACATATAGCTAACACACATAAATTAAATGCACTCCCAATAACAAACACAAAGACACACATACACAAACACACACACACTGACACACATGCAAAACGATGCACACACATTAATATGCACTTACACACACATAAAGAAAACAACCTCGTACATATACAGAAAAACACACATTAATAAGCATAGACTCACATGGAAGCATACACTTATACACATATATACATACAGACTCACATATGGTACACACATAAAACATCCACATAGATACAAATACATCTATACAAAACACAGACTCACAAATACAGGCACAGCCACATGAATATTTGGAATCCATTCGTCTATGTTGAACATACTATACCCACCTTCCCTTGATAAGGATGTCAGAATATAGATGTTTGGGGGTCCAGTGTTGTGATCTATCTTTGGTCTATCTCTTATCACCCAGATGTAGCTTAGCTTAGAATCTGCTGGTTCTTAAAAGGGTAATGCCAGCAACAGTGCAAGCAAATGCAAGGGTGGTTCTTCAAGGGGTACTGTGACATACAACAGAGGGACAATGTGATCAAATGGTTTAATATTTTATTCACATGATTATGAATGTTTAAGAGTATAATTTGACGATATTGTATTCCAATTCAAATTGGCTAGACATTGCTGCAACCACCAGAATAACCTAATTTTGTGAACTCTGGTGCCTTGGCAATATAAAAGTATAAATATCTGTCTCCCAAGATTTTCTGATATTTCTTAAGTTTATTTGTTTCTAGGATAGCTACAGTGATGCTTACAAGTTTGTGGACCCTTCAGAATTTTTCATATTTCTGCATAAATTTGACCTAAAACTACATCAGTTTTTCACAAAAGTCCTAAAATAAGATAAAGCAAATCAAAGAAATGAGTCAAAAACATTAGACTGTAATTTTTTTATCGAAAAAAATTATCCAATATCACATGTTGGCAAGTGCCAAATGCATGTCAGCCCTTTGCTCTCAGTATCTAGTGACACACCCTTGCTCAGTAAGAACGGCATCTTAACATTTCCATTAATTGTTGATCAGTCCTTGACATTGACTTGTAGGAATTTTATCCCATTCCTCCCTACAAAAATGCTTCAAATCTGTTATGTCCGCGTTTTTTTTTCCCACGAACTGCTCCCGTTAGGTCCTTCCACAACATTTCTACAGGATTAAGGTCAGAACTTTGACTTGGCTATTTTACTTTGTTCTTCTTTAATCATTATTTTGTAGAATGACTTGTGAGTTTTGGGACATTGTCTTGCTCCACGACCCACATTCTCTTGAGTTTGAGCTTACACAAACAGGCGTCTTTTACATTTTCCTTTAGAATGTGCTGATATAATTCAAAGTATTTCATCAATGACAAAGCCATCCTAGCCTAGATACATTTATAAACCATGATACTACTATCTTCACTGTGCTTTACATATGGTAAGATGTTATTTATGTTGTAATTCAGTATTTTCCTTTCTCAAAACACAATGCTTTTCATTTGGTCCAAAAAGGTCTATTTTGGTCACATCCATCCCCAAAACATTCTTCCAGTAACTTTCTGGCTTCTCCAGGTCATATTTAGCAAACTGCCGAGGGCAACAATGTTATTTTTTGAAAACCATTGGCTTTCTCCTTGCAATACACACCATTAATGTTCAGTGACCTGTAGTTGGTGGACTCATGGGCTTTAGCATTAGCTAAGGTAAGAAAGGCCTTTAGTTGCTTAGAGTTAAGCTTTAGTCACACTAAACGACTTACCAACGATCACGACCAGCGATACGACCTGGCCGTGATCGTTGGTAAGGTAAGTCGTTGTGTGGTCGCTGGGGAGCTGTCACACAGACAGCTCTCTCCAGCGACCAACGATCAGGGGAAAGACTTCGGCATCATTGAAACTGTCTTCAACGATGCCGAAGTCCCCCTGCAGCACCCGGGTAACCAGGGTAGACATCAGGTTACTAAGTGCAGGGCCGTGCTTAGTAACCCGATATTTACCCTGGTTACCATTGTAAAAGTAAAAAAAAAACACTACATACTCACATTCTGATGTCTGTCATGTCCCCCGCCGGCATCCACAGGGTTAAAACTGCTTTCGGCAAGAGCGCTGCCAATGCACGCGCTGCTGCCGAGAGCTTCCCTGCACCGACTGTGTCAGCGCCGGCAGTAACAGCGGTGACGTCACCGCTGTGCTCTGCTTTACGGCCGGCGCTGACACATTAGCAGCGCTCCTGCCGAAAGCAGTTTTAACCCTGTGGACGCCGGGGGACGTGACAGACATCAGAATATGAGTATGTACTGTTTTTTTTTTCTTTTTTACTTATACAATAGTAACCAGGGTAAATATCGGGTTACTAAGCGTGGCCCTGCGCTTAGTAACCCAATATTTACCCTGGTTACAAGTGAACACATCGCTGGATCGGCGTCACACACGCCGATCCAGCGATTACAGCAGGTGATCAGCGACCAAAAAATGGTCCTGATCATTCCCCAATGACCAACAATCCCCCAGCAGGGGCCTGATCGTTGGTCGCTGTCACACATAACGAGATCGTTAGCGGAATCGTTGCTACGTCACCAAAAGCGTGACGTTGCAGCGATATCGTTAACGATTTCGTTATGTGTGACTCCCCCTTTAACCTACGATTTCTTTGTGATCTTGAGATTAGTAATGGACTTGAATTTCCTCCATTTGTACACAGTCTGTTTGACTGTGGATTGGTGGAGTCCAAAGATTTTACAGTTGATTTTGTAACCTTAAACTTTTTAGAATGCTGTATATACAGTGGGGCAAAAAAGTATTTAGTCAGTCAGCAATAGTGCAAGTTCCACCACTTAAAAAGATGAGAGGCGTCTGTAATTTACATCATAGGTAGACCTCAACTATGGGAGACAAACTGAGAAAAAAAAATCCAGAAAATCACATTTCTGTTTTTTTAACATTTTATTTCCATATTATGGTGGAAAATAAGTATTTGGTCAGAAACAAACAATCAAGATTTCTGGCTCTCACAGACCTGTAACTTCTTCTTTAAGAGTCTCCTCTTTCCTCCACTCATTACCTGTAGTAATGGCACCTGTTTAAACTTGTTATCAGTATAAAAAGACACCTGTGCACACCCTCAAACAGTCTGACTCCAAACTCCACTATGGTGAAGACCAAAGAGCTGTCAAAGGACACCAGAAACAAAATTGTAGCCCTGCACCAGGCTGGGAAGACTGAATCTGCAATAGCCAACCAGCTTGGAGTGAAGAAATCAACAGTGGGAGCAATAATTAGAAAATGGAAGACATACAAGACCACTGATATTCTCCCTCGATCTGGGGCTCCACGCAAAATCCCACCCCGTGGGGTCAGAATGATCACAAGAACGGTGAGCAAAAATCCCAGAACCACGCGGGGGGACCTAGTGAATGAACTGCAGAGAGCTGGGACCAATGTAACAAGGCCTACCATAAGTAACACACTACGCCACCATGGACTCAGATCCTGCAGTGCCAGACGTGTCCCACTGCTTAAGCCAGTACATGTCCGGGCCCGTCTGAAGTTTGCTAGAGAGCATTTGGATGATCCAGAGGAGTTTTGGGAGAATGTCCTATGGTCTGATGAAACCAAACTGGAACTGTTTGGTAGAAACACAACTTGTCGTGTTTGGAGGAAAAAGAATACTGAGTTGCATCCATCAAACACCATACCTACTGTAAAGCATGGTGGTGGAAACATCATGCTTTGGGGCTGTTTCCCTGCAAAGGGGCCAGGACGACTGATCCGGGTACATGAAAGAATGAATGGGGCCATGTATCGTGAGATTTTGAGTGCAAACCTCCTTCCATCAGCAAGGGCATTGAAGATGAAATGTGGCTGGGTCTTTCAACATGACAATGATCCAAAGCACACCACCAGGGCAACGAAGGAGTGGCTTCGTAAGAAGCATTTCAAGGTCCTGGAGTGGCCTAGCCAGTCTCCAGATCTCAACCCTATAGAAAACCTTTGGAGGGAGTTGAAAGTCCGTGTTACCAAGCGAAAAGCCAAAAACATCACTGCTCTAGAGGAGATCTGCATGGAGGAATGGGCCAACATACCAACAACAGTGTGTGGCAACCTTGTGAAGACTTACAGAAAACGTTTGACCTCTGTCATTGCCAACAAAGGATATATTACAAAGTATTGAGATGAAATTTTGTTTCTGACCAAATACTTATTTTCCACCATCATATGCAAATAAAATGTTAAAAAAAACAGACAATGTGATTTTCTGGATTTTTTTTTCTCAGTTTGTCTCCCATAGTTGAGGTCTACCTATGATGTAAATTACAGACGCCTCTCATCTTTTTAAGTGGTGGAACTTGCACTATTGCTGACTGACTAAATACTTTTTTGCCCCACTGTATGTTCCCAGTGCGTTCGGCATGAAAGTAAAAATAGGTTTTATTATGCTCACTCACGTATGAGGTGGTCCAGTCTGATGGCCGTCACTGGTCTTTATCTGGTGCCTCATTTCTTTTTGTGATCGCAATGGAGGACATGATATGGATAACGTAGGATGAGTCATTCACATGAAGCAAGAAATAAGACGGAGGTTGCAAGTAGAGAGGAGGTGTCAGATAAAGACCAGAGACGCCCATCGGACCGGACCAACCCGTAGGAGAGTATAATTAAAACTATTGTTTTGCATTATGACAAGCTCATTGGGGACATATATTCAGCATTCTGGAATGCTGTCACATAGGGCTTACAGGTGCCTTCCCTACTTTATGTGGGAAAAACCTGGTAAAAGGTTCCCTTTAACAGCCTGATGAGCATCAACAATTCTTCTTCTCAGGTCCTCGCATACTGTATGTACTTTTATTCTTGCCATGATAAACTTTCAAAAACATGTTATGAAGATCAGACTTTGATAAATCCTTGTTCTTTAAATAAAATAAGTCGCTCATTCACACCTGATTATCATCCCATTGATTGAAAACGCCTGACTCTAAATTCACCTTAAAATTATTTGCTAATCTTAAAGGTTCACATACTTTTGGCACTCACAGACATGAACTATTGGATCATTTTCCTCAAGATAAATATGACAAAGTCTAATATTTTTTTACTCATTTGTTTTATTCAGTTCTTTTGATTTACTTTTTGTTCTTGTGTGAAAATCTGATGTAAGTTTAGGTGAAATTTATGAAGAAATCTGGAAAATTCTGAATCACAAATGTTCAAGAACCTCTGTAAGTTTCCACGAAGATGACTGTTTTATGGCTCCATAGGGATTATCTTAAGTCAGGGTTACACACCCTTTCTTGAGGGACACATTGTCAGATAGATCCATCCCTTAAGGCCGGAATATTAGCAGAGTGTTAACTTCTGAGCCATATATTGCATATTGAAATTATTTGCCATAAATATCTAATAGGTGCTGCTTTCATTTTTAGGACTCCCACCTAATAAGAAGGTAGACGTACTCTTCTCATTGGTTTGCAGTCCAGGAAGAAGGAGACCTTGCATTTAGCTTTCATTATTTTAGCATGTGGCAGATGTTGAAACAGTCAAGTGGTTCTCTTCTCCCATAAACTACAATAAATAAAGGAGCAGTCTGCATGGCCACTTGTTCACCTTATCTACTTGTTTCTGTACGAGAGGAGTCAGGACTCACCTTTTCTGCCAAAATATGGCTGTCCCAGAAATGAGCACACAACACACCATTCATAAATACTTGTCACTTTGGTTCTACACAGCGCTTGTCTTTTCCATGTCATGAAAAACACGTGACCAGACATTATCATATTTGTGAGCATATGGTTGAGGGCCACACAGAGGCGCTTCGCGGGCCGCTTGTGGCCCTCGGGTAACAGGCTGTGCACTCCTGACATATGTAGTTGTAGCTTTAGAACAGCTGGAGAATCACAAGTTTTAACCAACTGACCTAGAAACCTATATACAATGTAGCAAACTGTAAGCAAGGCCCATGTACACAGGCTAAACTTTGCAGAAGTCACTGATATCGGCAGCATCAGCCAAGAGTCAATAGGTCTTCCCAATGCTCCACAACAGATGTCAGGAGAGAGAACGATCTGGGCTGCTGGATTTCCAGCAGCCAATCTTTTTCTTGGAGAAAAACTGCTGCCAGAGGAGTCAGGTAGCCGCTCTCATAGAGAACACAGGAAAGCTTGGCCAAGTGACCGACACTGACAGTCTAGGACACTGTTCAATACTTGTGCCCAGGGCCAGGACAAGGTACTTTGGTGCTGTAGGCAGATGAAGCTGATTGCACCTCCCCACTTCATCCCTTAGCTCCCATGTAAAGGAATGAGTCAGAGACTAAAGGTACCTTCACACTGAACAACTTAACAACGATATCGCTAGCGATCTGTGACGTTGCAGCGTCCTGGATAGCGATATCGTTGTGTTTGACACGCAGCAGCGATCTGGATCCTGCTGTGACATCGTTGGTCGGAGCAGAAAGGCCAGAACATTATTTTGTCGCTGGATCTCCCGCAGACATCGCTGAATCGGCGTGTGTGATGCCGATTCAGCGATGTCTTCACTGGTAACCAGGGTAAACATTGGGTTACTAAGCGCAGGGCCGCGCTTAGTAACCCTATATTTATGAAAAAAGCAATACTCAATAAATCCAATTGGATATATCCAACAAGATCCTACCAATATATTCGGAACACAGCTCTAGTAGGAATTAAAACTTAACCTTTATTCTATATAAGGTAAAAAAAAAAATCAATAACAAAACAGATAACGTCACCCCAAAAGCTAGAAACTATAATGGTATTAGATGATGTAGCCTATAAGGTAAAGCATCCCTATGGGTGATACCAAAATAGAATATAAGTGAGAACAGTAATAAAAAATACAGAATATACTGTCCCACACCCTCAAGATACCTTAGGTTAATAACACAAGCACATGAGTGCAAAAAATGCTAAGCCAGGAACCCTGTGTATATAGGTATTGGCAGGTATCAGAAAAAATAATAATCAGGCAGGACGGGAATAAAGCAAAATAAGGTGAATATCATATATAACAGAGATGTAAAAACAGGAACGATCTCACCAAATGCCGTGGCTCAGGTAGGTGTAGCCCATAGTTCGCAGAGTAGGAAAATCCATGAATCAGCGATATAGGGAGACAATACCCTGTCAAACCCTGAAAAGGCTAACTATAACCTACGTTCCCGAGCTCTCGCCCTTACAAGGGCAGTCCACAACTACCCCTGAGCAATATCATGCCCTGCACTCTCCCTACTGGAATGTCCCGACGCGTTTCTTCGCAGGCGGAATCATCAGGGGACTTGCCTGTCTGGGAGCTAAAGTGCATGAATGCTATAATGAAGGACAAAGAGACCTGCCACCCTCCATATTAAACTGAGGAGAGTGGGAGGAGTTAAACATCCACTTAAATAATTAGGGGAAAGGCATGATTAGCCAATCACATGCTAAACAAAAAGCATGTGATCTAGGTAGAATTGAGCAAGTATTAATTACAGCGATATGTGCCAAATAATAAAACATGGAAAACCAAAATACAGAAAGAACCCCAGGGCGCTGTATTCGATAGTACCTGTAAGGCACTGGTCCGGCAGGTATACACCATCGTCCGATGAGAAAACACGAGAAAGAAGCTTCCGGTGTAAGCGGAAGTTAAGGTTGCCTGGATACACAGATGCCAACAAGCGCTAGGACGCGCCGGAACCCAGAGACCTCCCGATGGACCGGAAGTAATGGTCGCTGGGTTACCAAGATGCCGCCCCACGCTGTGAAGCGCTGGGAACAGACCAAGGATGATTATAATCAGAGCGCCGCAGAGCTCTCCTATTTTACATGATTGCCAAAAGATCACAATAGGTATGGATGGAGATAGTTAGATAATTAAGCACCACCGCTCTATCAGTAAGGTCTGATTTTAATCAGAGCGCCGCAGCGCTGCCGGAACTCTCTTACTCTACACAAACGCCACAATGGGTATGGATGGAAATAACTAATTATTTAAACACCACCACTCTATCGGTATGTACCTGTCATAAAGAAGGAGCAGGAATTATGGTTGCCAGGATACACTGACAAACGCAAGGACGCGCCGGAACCCAGAAGCTTCCCATTGTACCGGAAGTATAGGTTGCTGGGTTACATAGGACGCTGCCCAGCACTATGGTGCGCTAGACAAACCATAAATAGTTTAAATCAGAGCACCGCAGCGCTATCAAGCTCTCTTGTTTTACACAACCGCCAGCAGGCGTAGTATTTATAGGTGGAAATAATTGATAGTTAAAAGACCACCACTCTGTAAGTATATACCTATCATAGAGATACCTCAACGTCACTAATAAGCACTAATCAAGTGCCGTAACGTAACTAATAAAGGTACAAGCATGGTTACTATGCAATCAGAGCACATATATGCCATCACTGAATTGGCAATATATACCTAAATGTGTAAAATAAAATAAAGTAGACAGAAAACATAACCCAACCACAAACTTGCTCACATAAATAACCCCACAAAAAAACAAAAAAAAGGGGGTATAAATGGTGATAACAGACAATACTTATACAAATAAATAAAGGGGGACAACAAAGAGGATTTTGGAAGGGCACAGAAAACATGTCTACAAACACCTGGATTATCAATAAAAGTAAACAAATCAAAACAAAAAAATCTTCACGAATATTTAAAGAAAACAACCATAATTAATTTGGTCATTAAGGCCATAGGGTGAAACGGTGTTTAGATAAAAAATCCACTTAGCCTCCTTCTGGAGCAGCAACTGATCCCAGTTGCCTCCTCAAGCGGGCATAGTAACCTTTTCAATTGCTATAAACCGTAAATTCTTAATTTGTCCGTTGTGCAGCTGGTTGATGTGTCGAGACACAGATGTGTCTCTATTATGAGACACATCACCCACATGTTCCCCAATACGTTTTTTAAATTCTCTGATCGTTTTGCCTATATATTCCATCCCACAACTACAAGGGGTAGACCCATTGTATCGGGGGTAGGCAGCCTCTGTCAAAATGCATGCATCTATCTGGATCGCATTCTGTCTCCCTTTGTCTCAGCTTTGCAGTCATTTGTCAAAGACACCCCAGATTTGTTGCGGCGCTTGGAGGGCCTCACCATCGGCTTAGAATCATCTCTGGCCAGTATAGATGTGGAGGCTCTTTATTCTTCCATTCCCCACGACAGAGGCCTAGAGGCAGTACAGTACTTCCTCAACACCAGGGGTCAACAACATTACCAACATAATTGTTTTGTGCTTAAGCTCCTCCGGTTCTGTCTTACGCACAATTATTTCATTTTTGATGGGCGTACCTACCACCAGCTGAGGGGGACGGCTATGGGGAGCCCCTGTGCCCCGGCCTACGCCAACCTCTTCCTCGGCTGGTGGGAGGAGACACTGGTCCTGGGTGAGGATCTTGAGGAGAGTGATTCGTCTTTGTATCGTGTATCTGAACTATGGACACGATACATTGACGACATCCTGATTGTCTGGCGGGGCACGGAAGAGGGATTTACCACATTTGTAAATTCATTAAATCATAATGACATTGGCCTCTCTTTCACATCGGTCTTTGATGCCTGCTCCTTACCATTTTTGGACATCCTGATCACAAAGGGTGGTGGTGGTGAACTACTTACTTCCACATTCAGGAAGCCCACAGCCACTAATTCGCTCCTACACTGGGATAGTCACCACCCAGTGCATCTAAAAAGGGGGATCCCAAAAGGGCAATATCTCCGGGTTCGGAGAAATTGCTCTGACAATCGTGTCTTTGAGACACAATCCCAGGAACTGAGAGAGCGTTTTTTGGCCAGAGGCTATCCTCAGGGTGTCCTGAGTAAAGGCCCTGTCACACATAGCGAGATCGCTAGCGAGATCGCTGCTGAGTCACAAGTTTTGTGACGCAACAGCGATCTCAGTAGCGATCTCGTTATGTGTGACACGTACCAGCGATCAGGCCCCTGCTGTGAGATCGCTGGTCGTGTCGGAATGGCCTGGGCCATTTTTTGATCGTTGAGGTCCCGCTGACATCGCTGAATCGGCGTGTGTGACGTCGATTCAGCGATGTCTTCGCTGGTAACCAGGGTAAACGTCGGGTAACTAAGCGCAGGGCCGCGCTTAGTAACCCGATGTTTACCCTGGTTACCATCCTAAAAGTAAAAAAACAAACGCTACATACTTACCTATCGCTGTCTGTCCTCGGCGCTCTGCTTCTCTGGTCTGGCTGTGCGACGTCACCGCTCTGCTTTCCGGCCGCTGTGCTCACAGCCAGACCAGAGAAGCAGAGCGCCGAGGACAGACAGCGATAGGTAAGTATGTAGCATTTGTTTTTTTTTACTTTAACGATGGTAACCAGGGTAAACATCGGGTTACTAAGCGCGGCCCTGCGCTTAGTTACCCGATGTTTACCCTGGTTACCGGGGACCTCGGGATCGTTGGTCGCTGGAGAGCGGTCTGTGTGACAGCTCTCCAGCGACCAAACAGCGACGCTGCAGCGATCCGGATCGTTGTCGGTATCGCTGCAGCGTCGCTATGTGTGACGGGGCCTTAAGGCATACCATGAAGCAAAGAGGAGGGACCGTGTTGAATTGCTGAATCCTGCCCCTAAAAAACAGGATGATACCTCTGTCCGCTTTATTACCACCTATGACAATGGGGCCAGTCGAGTAAGGGATATCCTCAGGAGACATTGGTCTATCTTACAGATGGACCCGGATATTTCTGATCATCTGGGGGATGTTCCCACAATCACCTACAAAAAATCTAGATCGCTACAAGACAGAATTGTTCACAGCCACTTCACTAATTCTTCAAGAGATACATGGCTCAAAAGTAATGTCATGGGGTGCTATAAATGTGGACACTGTACGGCATGCCAATATGTTGACAACAGCAAAACCTTTGTTAGTAATGTAACTGGCAAGGAGTATTCCATCAAACAGTTCATTAATTGCAGCACTAAAGGGGTCATTTACAGGGCCTTTTGTAGTTGTGGGATGGAATATATAGGCAAAATGATCAGAGAATTTAAAAAACGTATTGGGGAACATGTGGGTGATGTGTCTCATAATAGAGACACATCTGTGTCTCGACACATCAACCAGCTGCACAACGGACAAACTAAGAATTTACGGTTTATAGCAATTGAAAAGGTTACACTACCCGCTCGAGGAGGCAACTGGGATCAGTTGCTGCTCCAGAAGGAGGCTAAGTGGATTTTTTATCTAAACACCGTTTCACCCTATGGCCTTAATGACCAAATTAATTATGGTTGTTTTCTTTAAATATTCGTGAAGATTTTTTTATTTTGATTTGTTTACTTTTATTGATAATCCAGGTGTTTGTAGACATGTTTTCTGTGCCCTTCCAAAATCCTCTTTGTTGTCCCCCTTTATTTATTTGTATAAGTATTGTCTGTTATCACCATTTGTACCCCCTTTTTTTTGTTTTTTTGTGGGGTTATTTATGTGAGTAAGTTTGTGGTCGGGTTATGTTTTCTGTCTACTTTATTTTATTTTATTTTACACATTTAAGTATATATTGCCAATTCAGTGATGGCATATATGTGCTCTGATTGTATAGTAACCATGCTTGTACCTTTATTAGTTACGTTACGGCACTTGATTAGTGCTTATTAGTGACGTTGAGGTATCTCTATGATAGGTATATACTTACAGAGTGGTGGTCTTTTAACTATCAATTATTTCCACCTATAAATACTACGCCTGCTGGCGGTTGTGTAAAACAAGAGAGCTTGATAGCGCTGCGGTGCTCTGATTTAAACTATTTATAATTTGTCTAGCGCACCATAGTGCTGGGCAGCGTCCTATGTAACCCAGCAACCTATACTTCCGGTACAATGGGAAGCTTCTGGGTTCCGGCGCGTCCTTGCGTTTGTCAGTGTATCCTGGCAACCATAATTCCTGCTCCTTCTTTATGACAGGTACATACCGATAGAGTGGTGGTGTTTAAATAATTAGTTATTTCCATCCATACCCATTGTGGCGTTTGTGTAGAGTAAGAGAGTTCCGGCAGCGCTACAGCGCTCTGATTAAAATCAGACCTTACTGATAGAGCGGTGGTGCTTAATTATCTAACTATCTCCATCCATACCTATTGTGATCTTTTGGCAATCATGTAAAATAGGAGAGCTCTGCGGCGCTCTGATTATAATCATCCTTGGTCTGTTCCCAGCGCTTCACAGCGTGGGGCGGCGTCTTGGTAACCCAGCGACCATTACTTCCGGTTGTTATGATAAGGTAATTCAGTACCACAATGGACATAGAGGTCAGAGCACATACAGTGACCTGACAATAACCCAAAAACATTGAACGAGCTCTGAGACGTGGGAACTCTGCTGACCGCAATCCCTAATCCTCTCCAACCACACTAGAGGCAGCCGTGGATTGCGCCTAACGCTCCCTATGCAACTCGGCACAGCCTGAAAAACTAGCTAGCCTGAAGATAGAAAATAAGCCTACCTTGCCTCAGAGAAATACCCCAAAGGAAAAGGCAGCCCCCACATATAATGACTGTGAGTAAAGATGAAAAGACAAACGTAGAGATGAAATAGATTTAGCAAAGTGAGGCCCGACTTTCTGAACAGAGCGAGGATAGGAAAGGTAACTTTGCGGTCAACACAAAACCCTACAAAAACCACGCAAAGGGGGCAAAAAGACTCTCCGTACCGAACTAACGGCACGGAGGTACACCCTCTGCGTCCCAGAGCTTCCAGCAAACAGGGAAAAACAAATAGACAAGCTGGACAGAAAAACAGCAAACAAAATAGCAAAGCAGAACTTAGCTATGCAGAGCAGCAGGCCACAGGAATGATCCAGGAGGAAACAGGTCCAATACTAGAACATTGACTGGAGGCCAGGATCAAAGCACTAGGTGGAGTTAAATAGAGCAGCACCTAACGACTTCACCACATCACCTGAGGAAGGAAACTCAGAAGCCGCAGTACCACTTTCCTCCACCAACGGAAGCTCACAGAGAGAATCAGCCGAAGTACCACTTGTGACCACAGGAGGGAGCTCTGCCACAGAATTCACAACACCGGTCCATCGGGAGGTCTCTGGGTTCCGGCGCGTCCTAGCGCTTGTTGGCGTCTGTGTATCCAGGCAACCTTAACTTCCGCTTACACCGGAAGCTTCTTTCTCGTGTTTTCTCATCGGACGATGGTGTATGCCTGCCGGACCAGTGCCTTACAGGTACTATCGAATACAGCGCCCTGGGGTTCTTTCTGTATTTTGGTTTTCCATGTTTTATTATTTGGCACATATCGCTGTAATTAATACTTGCTCAATTCTACCTAGATCACATGCTTTTTGTTTAGCATGTGATTGGCTAATCATGCCTTTCCCCTAATTATTTAAGTGGATGTTTAACTCCTCCCACTCTCCTCAGTTTAATATGGAGGGTGGCAGGTCTCTTTGTCCTTCATTAAAGCATTCATGCACTTTAGCTCCCAGACAGGCAAGTCCCCTGATGATTTCGCCTGCGAAGAAACGCGTCGGGACATTCCAGTAGGGAGAGTGCAGGGCATGATATTGCTCAGGGGTAGTTGTGGACTGCCCTTGTAAGGGCGGGAGCTCGGGAACGTAGGTTATAGTTAGCCTTTTCAGGGTTTGACAGGGTATTGTCTCCCTATATCGCTGATTCATGGATTTTCCTACTCTGCGAACTATGGGCTACACCTACCTGAGCCACGGCACTTGGTGAGATCGTTCCTGTTTTTACATCTCTGTTATATATGATTTTCACCTTATTTTGCTTTATTCCCGTCCTGCCTGATTATTATTTTTTCTGATACCTGCCAATACCTATATACACAGGGTTCCTGGCTTAGCATTTTTTGCACTCATCTGCTTGTGTTATTAACCTAAGGTATCTTGAGGGTGTGGGACAGTATATTCTGTATTTTTTATTACTGTTCTCACTTATATTCTATTTTGGTATCACCCATAGGGATGCTTTACCTTATAGGCTACATCATCTAATACCATTATAGTTTCTAGCTTTTGGGGTGACGTTATCTGTTTTGTTATTGATTTTTTTTACCTTATATAGAATAAAGGTTAAGTTTTAATTCCTACTAGAGCTGTGTTCCTAACCCTATATTTACCCTGGTTACCAGTGTAAATGTAAAAAAACCCAAACACTACATACTTACATTCCAGTGTCTGTCGCGTCCCCCGGCGTTCTGCTTCCCTGCACTGTGTCAGCGCCGGCTGGCCGTAAAGCATAGCACAGCGGTGACGTCACCGCTCTGCTTTACGGCCAGCGCTTACACAGTGCAGGGAAGCAGAACTCCGGGGGACGCGACAGACACCGGAATGTAAGTATGTAGTGTTTTTTTTTTTTTACATTTACACTGGTAACCAGGGTAAATATCGGGTTACTAAGCGCGACCCTGCGCTTAGTAACCCGATGTTTACCCTGGTTACCCGGGGACTTCGGCATCGTTGGTCGCTGGAGAGCTGTCTATGTGACAGCTCTCCAGCGACCACACAGCGACGCTGCAGCGATCGGCATCGTTGTCTAGATCGCTGCAGCGTCACTAAATATGACGGTACCTTTAGGTAACAGGACCCTTAACACCCCCTCTCCTACTCTGATGGATCAGATAACAAGCTCTGACCATCATTTCCACTAGAATTGTTACCTGTTTCACCAAAAAAATTACAGCAAATGTAAAAAAAAGTGGTATACTTTAGAGGGGAGGTTCAACAGGGAGTGTGTTTTCATAGTTAGATATGGAATCAATACAGTACGGTAATTGCTCGCAGACTATTTACACGATACCAGGAAAAAAATAGTAACATATTTTAAAGGGAGCCTGTCAGCAGGATTTGGCACAGTAACCTACAAACAATGTCAGGTCAGCACCGTTATACTGATTAAAATTATACCTTGTGGTTGTTGTTTAATCTTTATTTCCAGTTTTGAGTTAATGATATGCTGATGCTCTGGGGCAGCCTGTGAGGGAGTCTTCATTTGGTGTTCTGCTTAGCTATTCATAACAGACACTGCTGA
Organism: Ranitomeya imitator; assembly: GCF_032444005.1. Taxonomy (NCBI): domain Eukaryota; kingdom Metazoa; phylum Chordata; class Amphibia; order Anura; family Dendrobatidae; genus Ranitomeya; species Ranitomeya imitator. The sequence goes on along the minus strand of NC_091283.1, from coordinate 491,801,489 downwards.
CAGGTGACTGATCCCTCGATCACCAATAGCTCCAAGATGGCGCCGCTGCGCAGGCGCCAGCAGTGACATCTTGGAGGAGGAAATATATTTTTCTCAAGCAAAATGGCGCCTTCGCAGTAGCAGCTATCAGATAACCTCTATATACATAGTAACATAGTTAGCAAGGCCGAAAAAAGACATTTGTTCATCCAGTTCAGTCTATACAGTATTCCATCAGAATAAATCCCCAGATCTACGTCCTTCTAAATAACCTAATAACTATAAGATACAATATTGTTACGCTCCAGGAAGACATCCAGGCCTCTCGTGAACCCCTCGACTGAGTTTGCCATCACCACCTCCTCAGGCAAGGAATTCCAGATTCTCACTGCCCTTCTATGTTGGTGGAAAAACCTTCTCTCCTCCAGACACAGAGAATGCCCCCTTCTGACCGTCACCTTCCTTGGTATAAACAGATCCTTAGAGAGATATTTGTATTGCCCCCTTATGTACTTATACATGGTTATTAGATCGCCCCTCAGTCGTCTTTTTTCGAGACTAAATAATCCTAATTTTGCTAATCTCTCTGGGTATTGTAGTTCCCCCATCCCCTTTATTAATTTTGTTGCCCTCCTTTGAGTACTAGCTTTAGTTCCATTATATCCTTCCTGAGCACCGGTGCCCAAAACTGTACACAGTACTTAATGTGCCAGTGATTTGTACAGAGGCAGTATAATGCTCTCATCATGTGTATCCAGACCTCTTTTAATGCACCCCATTATCCTGTTTTCCTTGGCAGCCGCTACCTGGCACTGGCTGCTCCAGGTAAGTTTATCATTAACTAGGATCCCCAAGTCCTTCTCCATGTCAGATTTACCCAGTGATTTCCCATTCAGTGTGTAATGGTGATATTGATTCCTTCTTCCCATGTATAACCTTACATTTATCATTGTTAAACCGCATCCGCCACCTCTCAGCCCAAGTTTCCAACTTATCCAGATCCATCTGTAGTAGAATACTATCTTCTCTTCTATTGACTGCTTTACATAGTTTTGTATCATCTACAAATATCAATATTTTACTGTGTAAACCTTTTACCAGATCGTTAATAAATATGTTGAAGAAAATAGGTCCCAACACCGACCCCTGCGGTACCCCACTGGTCACAGCGATCCAGTTAGAGAATATACCATATACAACCACCCTCTGCTTTCTATCACTAAGCCAGTTACTTACCCATTTACACACATTTTCCCCCAGACCAAGCATTTTCATTTTGTGTACCAACCTCTTGTGCGGCACGGTATCAAACGCTTTGGAAAAATCAAGATATACCACGTCCAATGACTCACCTTGGTCCAGTCTATAGCTTACCTCTTCATAAAAACTGGTAAGATTGGTTTGACAGGAGCGATTCCTCATAAACCCATGCTGATATGGAGTTAAACAGTAATTCTGATTGAGATAATCCAGAATAACATCCCTCAGAAACCCTTCAAATATTTTACCAACAATAGAGGTTAAACTTACTGGCATATAATTTCCAGGTTCACTTTTAGAGCCCTTTTTGAATATTGCAACCACATTTGCTATGCGCCAGTCCTGTGGAACAGACTCTGTCTCTATAGAGAACTTAGATATAAGAAATAATGGTTTATCTATTACATTACTTAGTTTTCTTAGTACACGTGGGTGTATGCCATCCGGACCCGGAGATTTATATATTTTAATTTTATTTAGCCGGTTTTGCACCTCTTTTTGGGTTAGATTGGTGACCCTTAATATAGGGTTTTCTTTGTCTCTCGGCATTTCACCTAGCATTTATTTTTTTTTACACCGACAGCTGAAACTGTGCAGGTGCATCGGGCGCCTTTTTCAAATGGATTTTTTTTTTTTTTAAACATCAGGATAATCTCAACCATCTTAATTATATACACAGTACACATGCGATTATGCATTTTTTTTTAGCATACAGTACAGACCAAAAGTTTGGACACACCTTCTCATTTAAAGATTTTTCTGTATTTTCTGTTATGATCTGGTGGCCTAGGAGCAGCATGAGACAGACTCTGGAGAAGCTGGTTCCTGTACTGACCGCAAACCCTGAACCTAGCAGCGCAACTAGAAGTAGCCATAGGGGGTACCTAACACTCCCTAGACCCCTCGGCACAGCCTAAGATCTAACTACCCCTAAAGACAGAAACAGGAAACCTATCTTGCCTCAGAGAAAATCCCCAAAGGATAGATAGCCCCCCACAAATATTGACTGTGAGAGGAGAGGGAAATAACATACGCAGATATGAAATCAGATTTTAGCATAGGAGGCCATACTAGCTAAAAAGAAAGAATAGTACAGAGTACTATGCGGTCAGTATAAAAACACTAAAAAATATCCACCGCAGAAAATACGGATCACCACATCTGACTAAAGACATGGGGGGTATATCTGCATCTCCAGGGAAATAGCTAGGCTGCAAAAAATCCTTCACAGACCAAGCTGGACAAGACAAAAACATGAAAATGCACAGAACTATAAGGTCCACAGCAGGTGGACAGCAAAAACAAAGCCAGGACTTATCTTTGTAGAAAAACACAGCAAACTGGAGAGACCAGCAGGGAAGTGAATCCTTCAAGAACAATGGACAACTGGCACTGACTAAAGGATCCAGCAAAGCTATATACCCCAGTCAGTTTTGCAATTAGTAGATACACCTGTCCACTCCTGCAGTCCAGGCACAACTGCATTACCCTCTACAACCACCGGAGGGAGCCTAAAAGCTGAATTCACAACAATTTTCATGACTATGAAAATTGTACATTCACACTGAAGTCAACAAAACTATGAATTAACATATGTGGAATAATATACTTAACAAAAAAGTGTGAAACAACTGAAATTATGTCTTATATTCTAGGTTCTTCAAAGTAGCCACCTTTTGCTTTGATGACTACTTTGCACACTCTTGGCATTTTCTTGATGAACTTCAAGAGGTAGTCACCGGGAATGGTCTTCAATTCACAGGTGTGCCCTGTCAGGTTTAATAAGTGGGATTTCTAGCCTTATAAATGGGGTTGGGACCATCAGTTGTGTTGTGCAGAAGTCTGGTGGATACACAGCTGATAGTCCTACTGAATAGACTGTTACAATTTGTATTATGGCAAGAAAAAAGCAGCTAAGTAAAGAAAAACGAGTGGCCATCATTACTTTAAGAAATGAAGGTCAGTCAGTCCGAAAAATTGGGCAAACTTTGAAAGTGTCCCCAAGTGCAGTGGCAAAACCATCAAGCGCTACAAAGAAACTGGCTCACATGAGGACCGCCCCAGGAAAGGAAGACGAAGAGTCACCTCTGCTTCTGAGGATAAGTTTATCCGAGCCACCAGCCTCAGAAATCGCAGGTTAACAGCAGCTCCAGACTAGAGACCAGGTCAATGCCACACAGAGTTCTAGCAGCAGACACATCTCTACAACAACTGTTAAGAGGAGACTTTGTGCAGCAGGCCTTCATGGTAAAATAGTTGCTATGAAACCAAGGAAACCACTGCTAAGGACAGGCAACAAGCAGAAGAGACTTGTTTGGGCTAAAGCACACAAGGAATGGACATTAGACCAGTGGAAATCTCTGCTTTGGTCTGATGAGTCCAAATTTGAGATCTTTGGTTCCAACCACTGTGTCTTTGTGCGATGCAGAAAAGGTGAACGGATGGACTCTACATGCCTGGTTCCCATTGTGAATCATGGAGGAGGAGGTGTTATGGTGTGGGGGTGCTTTTCTGGTGACACTGTTGGGGATTTATTCAAAATTGAAGGCCTACTGAACCAGCATGGCTACCACAGCATCTTGCAGCGGCATGCTATTTCATCCGGTTTGCGTTTAGTTGGACGATCATTTATTTTTCAACAGGACAATGACCCCAAACACACCTCCAGGCTGTGTAAGGGCTATTTGACCAAGAAGGAGAGTGATGGGGTGCTACGCCAGATGAGATGGTTTGGGGTGAGCTGGACCGCAGAGTGAAGGCAAAAGGGCCAACAAGTGCTAAGAATCTCTGGGAACTCCTTCAAGATTGTTGGAAGACCATTCCCAGTGACTACCTTATGAAGCTCATCAAAGCAAAAGGTGGATACTTTGAAGAACCTAGAGTATAAGACATAATTTCAGTTGTTTCACACTTTTTTGTTAAGTATATAATTCCACATGTGTTAATTTATAGTTTTGATGTCTTCAGTGTGAATGTACAATTTTCATGAAAATAGAGAAAAATCTTTAAATGAGATTTAAACTTTTGGTCTGTACAGTATATAATATTATGTTAACTTGGGGGCAGTTCACTGAGGGATCAGTGACCTGTCAGTAGACTTCATTATGAATCGCTAAATAGAGCACCACATAGTAACATAGTAACATAGTTAGTAAGGCCGAAAAAAGACATTTGTCCATCCAGTTCAGCCTATATTCCATCATAATAAATACCCAGATCTACGTCCTTCTACAGAACCTAATAATTGTATGATACAATATTGTTCTGCACATGAAGACCCACACAGGCTGCACTGGAGCACAAGCATATCATTTACTCAAAACTTAAAATGAAGATTAAACAACAACCACAACACGGATATCATCAACCAAGGTATCATTTTAACAAGTATAACGGCGCCGACCTGACACTGTTTGTGCTGTTACTGTGCACAATCTTGCTGACAGGTTCCCTTTAAATATCAAACTCAACAACAGTTATGGAAACTAGTATTGCTTAACTATAATGGGGGCCATTTGGTTTCATTTTAGATGTGCAGTATTTAGTGGATACCCAATCATTATAAAGGGATATGTATGATGGTTTTTATATCCATCATGGAACATATACATTCTGCAACAATACTAATGGTGGTTCTGGTGCCTTCCTCCTGCATGGATAGTCTTGATGACATATTCATGTACTGATGGAGGTTCTGCTCTCATATTCCTGTATTAATGGTGATTGTGGTGATATCTTCATGTAGTGATGGTTGTTCTGGTGCTGTATTCATGTATTGTTAATGGCTCTGGTGATGTATTCACATAGTGATGAAGGCTCTGGTGTTGTATTCATCACTAGAACCATCATCAGTGCATGAATACGAAACCAAAATCATCATCAGTAGATAAATACATCACCAGAGCCATTAACAGTACATAACAATGGCACCAGAACCATCACCAGTAAATTAATAGGTTACTAGAACCACCATCAGTACATGAATACGTCACCACAACCACCATTAATAGATAAATTCATCACCAGAACCTCCATCAGCACATCAATACATCACAAGAATCACTGTCAGTAAATAGATACAACACCAGTATCATCAACAGTACATGAATACATCACTAGAACCACCATTAGTACATGAATACATCACCAGAATCACCATCAGTACATGAATACAGCACCAAGCTTAGTACAACAATCAATTGTACTGTCATGTCAGGCCTATATACATTTGTATCTCATGTACCTACAACTCCCAGTATGTTCTTAACAATAGTAAGGAGATGCTAGGAGTAGTTATTTGTCATTATCAGACTGTGGACCATACAAAAGCAACAGTACTGATGAGACATTGTCAGTATCAACAGGTAAACATTTATTTCCAGGTACCTTATAGGTGACATCTTCGAAGATTGAGTAGTTTCTTTCTTTTGTCTCCATGTTGTCCAGGTGCTATGGTGAATTTTAACATTCACAGCTCTTCTCTGCAGACTACCCTTTTCTCTGATCTTCTGCAGCACATCCTGACACAGTGCCCTTAAAAATAAGAGTGTTATTAAAATTCTCTCTGCATAAAAATATCTGTCTCTATTAGGACCTAAAAAACCCTTCTATGGTACATGGCATCCTTACTGTCTGCCTTTATGAGCTACACCCACCTCACTGTCCACCTTAATGAGGTATAACCGCCCCTCTGTGTGACAATAGCAGCTATAACCGCCCCACTGTATGCCATTATCAGTATAACTGCCACACCTTCTGCCCCTATGAATCATGGCCTATACCATGGCTGTCCCCTCTCCACTATTTTGTTTTCCCTTACACGCTGTATAGCTCCACACTGTCCTCCCGCAATGCTAACTTCTCTACATGCTCTGCCCAATTATACACTGTCCCTCTCCATATTCATACTATGCCCCTTTTTTACACTATGATCTCATTCTGCCCACCTCGTTGTCTCTCCAAACTGTACCCCATCCTTACTTTGTCCTCCTACACAGTGTGATGTCACCACAGCTGCCTATACAGTACAATATCCACAACAGCCCCCAATATACACTATGATGTCCATCACAGCCCCCCATTATATACTATGATGGCTCTCATAGCACCCCAAACAGTATTATGGCCCCTCCGAGATACCAATACATTATAATAGCCACACAGCCCCTTATCTACTATATAATTGTCTAAGAGTCACTTCCGTCTGTCTGTCTGTCTTTCTGTCTGTCTTTCTGTCACGGATATTCATTGGTCGCGGCCTCTGTCTGTCATGGAAATCCAAGTCGCTGATTGGTCGTGGCAAAACGCCCATGACCATTGCCGCGACCAATCAGCGACGGGCGCCGTCCGGCGGCAACATGGCCCCTCCTTCCTCCTCGCAGTCAGTGCCCGCTCCATACTCCCCTCCAGTCAGCGCTCACACAGGGTTAATGGCAGCGCTAATGGACCGCGTTATGCCGCGGTGTAACATACTCCAGTAACGCTGCTATTAACCCTGTGTGACCAACTGTTTTACTATTGATGCTGTCTATGCAGCATCAATAGTAAAAAGATCTAATGTTAAAAATAATAAAAAAAATAAAAAATCATCATATACTCACCTTCCGGCGCCTTTCCCGCTCCTCGCGATGCTCCGGTGACCAGTCCATGCATTGCGATCTCGCGAGATGATGACGTAGCGGTCTCGAGAGACCGCTACGTCATCATCTCGCGAGACCGCAATGCACTCTTGAGACCGGAGCGTGCTAGGAGCGTCGGTAAACGCTTTCTGGATCCAGGGGCCAACGGAGGGTGAGTATATAACTATTTTTTATTTTAATTCTTTTTTTTTAACAGGGATATGATGCCATGCCCACATTGCTATATAATACGTGGACTGTGCAATATACTACGCGGGCTGTGCAATATACTACACGGGCTGGGCAATGTACTACGCGGGCTGTGCAATATACTATGTGGGCTGTGCAATATACTACGCGGGCTGTGCAATATACTATGCGGGCTGTGCAATATACTATGTGGGCTGTGCAATATACTATGCGGGCTGCGCAATAAACTACGTGACTGGGCAATATACTACGTGGCTGGGCAATATACTATGTGGCTGGGCAATATACTACGTGACTGGGCAATATACTACGTGGCTGGGCAACATACTACGTGGTTGGGCAATATACTACATGGCTGGGCAATATAGTACGTGGGCTGTGCAATATAGTACATGACTGGGCAATATAGTACGTGGCTGGGCAATATACTACGTGGCTGGGCAATACACTACGTGGCTGGGCAATATACTACGTGGTTGGGCAATATACTACATGGCTGGGTAATATACTATGTGGCTGGGCAATATACTATGTGGCTGGGCAATATACTACGTGACTGGGCAATATACTATGTGGCTGGGCAATATACTACGTGGCTGGGCAATATACTATGTGGCTGGGCAATATAGTACGTGACTGGGCAATATAGTACGTGACTGGGCAATATACTACGTGGTTGGGCAATATACTACATGGCTGGGCAATATACTACGTGGGCTGTGCAATATACTACGTGGACATGTATATTCTAGAATACCCGATGCGTTAGAATCGGGCCACCATCTAGTATACATTATAATGTCCCCCACAGCACATGACACAGTATGATATCCACCACTGCCCCAAAATACAGTATGATGGTTCGCACAGCTCCCTATACAGTATGGTCATTGCAGCCCCCAATATAACATCCCCAGCAGCACCTAGTACAGTATGGTCACCCTCTTGTTGTCTCCATAGCCAGCCCCTCTTGTAATATCCCTATAGCCAACGCCTTATATCCCCATAGTCAGCCCCTTTTGTGATGTCACCACTGCCCTTCTTATGCCCCCATAGAAAGCACCTTATGTCTCCATAGCCAGCCCCTCTTTTGATGTCCCCACGTCCACTCTCCCCATAGTGAGCGCCTTATGTTAGTATAGCCAGCCTCTTTTGGAATGTCCCCACAGGCCCTAGGTATAATAGCCTCTTTTCATTAGGAAAATAATAGAATAAAAATAAAAAAACTTATACTCCCCTAATCCAGGCTCTCTGCCCAGCACAACTCCATCTCCTCTTCCATCTGGTGCAGCAGTGGGTGCTGGACGGTGCAATGATGTCACTGCATCACGATGTACGACTCCCTGTGCCTGCACCGGAGATCCCGGCAGAGCAGGCTCCTCTGCTCCTGTTCAGGTGCAGCGCCGACATCAATTGTATTAAGGGTAGGAAAGGAGTGACAGCTGTGGCACTGGCAGACAGAGATGTGAGCAGTATTAGTGACTGAAACTACCCCCCTGTGTGCCAGGCATGACTGTGCTGAATGCTTATGGCCTCAGGCATTCAGCAATATCAGGGTTCTTATTTCAAAACTGCCCCCCCTTTGGGTAGACAGGAGGTAGCACCCTAGGCAAGTGCCTACCTTGCCTACCCCTCGTCCTGGCCCTGCTTGCGCCTGTGAATATACACACTGAGCTAGGTCACACCCATTAGATGGGTTCTGCCCTGGAGTATGCATATCACATACTTGACTGCTGTTCCCAGTGCGGACACCTGTGAATCCTCGAAGCGTACAGTGCGTGCGTTGGGAGGATTTACAAGTCTGCAGTCACAGAGGTTGACACTAGTAATACGCTCACCTATGCTGCACTCTGGTGTCCAACTCTGTTCTCCTTCACTTTTCAATGACAGAATTGCAATTGTGACTAGCCGGCTCACTCTATGCATCATTTACAGTTATATGAAAAAGTTTGGGCACCCCTATTAATCTTAAGCTTAATGTTTTATAAAAATTGTTTTTTTTGCAACAGCTATTTCTGTTTCATATATCTAATAACTGTGGGACACAGTAATATTTCTGCCTTGAAATGAGGTTTATTGTACTAACAGAAAATGTGCAATCTGCATTCAAACAAAATTTGACAGGTGCATAAGTATGGGCACCCCACCAGAAAAGTGACATTAATATTTAGTAGATCCTCCTTTTGCAAAAATAACAGCCTCTAGTCGCTTCCTGTAGCGTTTAATGAGTTCCTGGATCCTGGATGAAGGTATTTTTGACCATTCCTCTTTACAAAACAATTCCAGTTCAGTTAAGTTTGATGGTCGCCGAGCATGGACAGCCCTCTTCAAATGATCCCACAGATGTTCAATGATATTCAGGTCTGGGGACTGGGATGGCCATTCCAGAACAATGTAATTGTTCCTCTGCATGAATACCTGAGTAGATTTGGAGCGGTGTTTTGGATCATTGTCTTGCTGAAAGATCCATCCCCTGCACAACTTCAACTTTGTCACTGATTCATCAACATTATTGTCAATAATCTGCTGATACTGAGAGGAATCCATGCGTCCCTCAACTTTAACAAGATTCCCGGTGCCGGCATTGGCCACACAGCCCCAAAGCATGATGGAACCTCCATCAAATTTTACTGTGGGTACCAAGTGTTTTTCTTGGAATGCTGTGTTTTTTGGCCGCCATGCATAACGCCTTTTTGTATGACCAAACAACTGAATCTTGGATTCATCAGTCCACAGGACCTTCTTCCAAAAAGAAATTGGCTTCTCCAAATGTGCTTTTGCATACCTCAGCCGGCTCTGTTTGTGGCGTGCTTGCAGAAACGCTTCTTTCGCATCACTCTCCCATACAGCTTCTCCTTGTGCAAAGTGCATTGTATAGTTGACCGATGCACAGTGACACCATCTGCAGCAAGTTGATGCTGCAGCTCTCTGGAGGTGGTCTGAGGATTGTCCTTGACTGATCTCACCATTCTTCTTCTCTGCCTTTCTGATGTTTTTCTTGGCCTGCCACTTCTGGCCTTAACAAGAACTGTACCTGTGTTCTTCCATTTCCTTACTATGTTCCTCACAGTGGAAATTGACAGGTTAAATCTCTGAGACAGCTTTTTGTATCCTTCCCCTGAACAACTATGTTGAATAATCTTTGTTTTCAGATCATTAGACGGTTGTTTTGAGAAGCCCATGATGCCACTCTTCAGAGGAGATTCAAACAGGAGAACAACTTGCAAGTGGCCACTTTAAGTTGCTTTTCTCATGATTGCATACACCTGGCTATGAAGTTCAAAGCTCAATGAGGTTAGAAAACCAAAAAAAATGCTTTAGTAAGTCAGTAAAAAGTAGGTAGGAGTATTTAAAACAAGAAAATGATAAGGGTGCCCAAACTTATGCACCTGTCAAATTTTGTTTGAATGCAGATTGCACATTTTCTGTTAGTACAATAAACCTCATTGCAAGGCAGAAACATTACTGTGTCCAACAGTTATTAGATATATGAAACTGAAATAGCTGTTGCAAAAAAAACAATTTTATAAAACATTAGTTAAGATTAATAGGGGTGCCCAAACGTTTTCATATAACTGTATATTATACTTTTTTATGGATTAAATGAAGAAAGAAATATATTTGTACCTTTTTTATTTATGCCATTTACTGATCACCATAAATTAAGTGTTAACCTGCGTATATAAAAAAATGCTGTTAGTGTAGTTGATTTTTGCGGCACCTTATTTTTTACTAACTTTATGGTAACAAATTTTTTTTTTTTACTTTTCTTATAATGTAGCAGTAAATACAGATACGTCTGTGCCTAATAGTACAATATGCCTGTAAAGAAAAAGAACATTTAGATTTTTAGGCAGGAAAAATTCTGTCACACACAACAATGCAGCCTGTCTTTGGCTCACTGTTACAGTTTCTGACTTCCATTCTACAGTTCCTAAGTTTTATTTATGTCAAAGACCAGATAAACAAAAAACATTGATTAAATTTAGAAAGGCATCACCTGAACACTATGAAAAATGGGAGGCACTTTACCCCTGTGAGATCCCAGGAGAAGCTTCACTGGTGACTAGTGTTGAGCGATACCTTCCGATATCGGAAAGTATCGGTATTGGATAGGATCGGCCGATATTCAAAAAATATCGGATATCGCCGATACCGATACCCGATCCCAATGCAAGTCAATGGGACCAAAATATCGGAATTAAAATAAACCCTTTCTTTCCTTGTAGGTTCATTCTACATGAAGGAAAACAACTAAGAATAATGCAGGATGTATTTGGGGAGGTGGCGGAGACATTAAAGTCATAGAGGTTTAGCCCAATCAAATAGAATAGCATGTTTTTTTTTTTTTTTTAAAGACGTTCGGAGTGACAAAGATATTGACTATGTAAATATTTTTTTTATTTTGTCAGATATTGATGTTTCACTATTCCATGACCTTCCCCTTCTTTTTTTTTTACTTTTCCCACACTTTCATCTTCATCATCATCAGCATCTTTGGCATCAACTTCTTCTTCACCTTATTCATCTTCTTCTTCATCCTTTACCTTTTTTTTTTAATTTTTTTATTACATTCTTCATATTCATTTTATTCAACTATTATTATTCTTTCTATTCTACATATTCATTTTATTCAACTGTATTATTCTTCCTATTCTACTTCTTCATCATATTCTCATTTGTGACAGGCATTCCCGTAGTTGTTATCTATAAAAGTTGGAAGATTACACCTTCCGTTCTGCCAGTCACAAAAGTTACATTTGTCCGCGTTCAGTTTGGCCTGCAGCATCAGGCTTTATCCAGGGGCACCACGAGGAGGAACGGACTCACCCCCATACACTGCTTAGTCTTCTTCTGCATATAATTTAGATAATATCTTTTGCTCTGATATTAAGTGTTATGCTTAATGTTCTTCTGCTCTTTGTTCTGCAGCCTCTTGTTCTTCTGCTTCTCGGTCTTCCATGTCGTCGTCTCCAGTGTCGTCATCTCCGCCGTTGTCGTCTCCGCTGTCGTCGTCTCCGCCGTCGTAGTCGCCGCCGTCGTCGTCGTCGTCGTCATCGGGGTGGTCTTCCGGGTCGTCGACTTTAGGGTCTTCAACTTGGTAATGTAGCAGAAGGTACAAGAAGGCTGAGAAAATGCCAAGAACCTGATGATGGAACTGGAACTCGGATGGCTACCCGAAGGTTCAAGAGCCTATGGAACTACCGAGGACCAGCTGACGTTACTGGAACCCGGTTACTAAGCAGGAGGTACCCGTGCTAAAAAGCACTACCAAGGACCGCCTGACGTTGGCGGAACTCGGATACCCAGAAGGAGGCACCTAAGCCAAAGGCTCTGCCCGGAACCAGCTGACGGTACTGGAACCAGGATGGGGAGCAGAAGGTACAAGAGCAAAAGACACTGCCGAGAACCAGCTGACGGTACTGGAACCCGGATGGGTAGCCGAAGGTCCAAGAGCCAATGGAACTACCGAGGACCAGCTGACGTTACTGGAACCCGGTTACTGAGCAGGAGGTACCCGTGCCTGAAAGCACTACCAAGGACCACCTGACGTTGGTGGAACTTGGATACCCAGAAGGAGGCACCTAAGCCAAAGGCTCTGCCCGGAACCAGCTGACGGTACTGGAACCAGGATGGGGAGCAGAAGGTACAAGAGCAAAAGACACTGCCGAGAACCAGCTGACGGTGCTGGAACCAGGTGGTGGACCCGAAGGCCCACAGGAGAGGAGAGAACAGCTAGGCCGCGAGGCAGCCGCAGTTACCGAACCCCAACAGTCCTACAGGGGGAGCTGGGCCTACTGGCACTACAGAACCAGCCTTGACTACCAGTTCACGCAGCCCACATAGGAAGCTCCTAAACTGGAGGCACCCTGGAGTTGGCTAACCCGACCGCACCACGACGGGGCAAGCATAGGTGTCTCAGTGAGCTTGACACGACCCGGAAACAGCTGACGGTGCTGAAACCAGGTTTGGCACGAGGGAGTACCTGTGACAAAAACACTGCCGAGAACCAGCTGGCGGTGCTGGAACCCAGATGCGTTGCCCCAGTGTGCAAGAGCCAATGGCACGACCGAGGACCAGCTGACGGTGCTGGAACCCGGTTACTAAGCTGTAGGTGCCCGCGCTTAAAAGCACTACCAAGGACCGCCTGACGTTGGCGGAACTCGGATACCCAGGAGGAGGCACCTAAGCCAAAGGCTCGGCCCGGAACCAGCTGACGGTGCTGGAACCAGGTGGTGGACCCCAAGGCCCACAGGAGAGGAGAGAACAGCTAGGCCGCGAGGCAGCCGCAGTTACCAAACCCCAACAGTCCTACAGGGGGAGCTGGGCCTACTGGCACTACAGAACCAGCCTTGACTACCAGTTCACGCAGCCCACATAGGAAGCTCCTAAACTGGAGGCACCCTGGAGTTGGCTAACCCGACCGCACCACGACGGGGCAAGCATAGGCGTCTCAGTGAGCTTGACACAACCCGGAAACAGCTGACGGTGCTGAAACCAGGTTTGGCACGAGGGAGTACCTGTGACAAAAACACTGCCGAGAACCAGCTGGCGGTGCTGGAACCCAGATGCGTTGCCTATCAAAGATTGTCTTCCTACAGCCCCAACTAGCAGTGTTGGAGCAAAGGGTAAGCAGGGGGAGCAGAGTGTAGGCCGAAGCCTGCACTGGAGTCAGCTTTGTGTCCGCGTTGCGTTTGCAGGACACTTTGCCGGCTACACAGCGGGGGAACAGCTGGCGGTGCTGAACCCCACTAACACATTGGCTGGTGTTTTTCTCCGTGCAGCTAGCACTTCCGGGCAAAAACTAGCGGTGTTATAGCCCAGGGGCAGCAGGAGGAGGGGAGGAGCAGAGTGTAGGCCGAAGCCTAGTTGAACCAATTTCAAAGGTAACCTTTAACCCCCCCTCAGGTGTTACAAAGTACAAGAGCCACACCTTGTGCAGCATTAATGCTGCACAAGTAAAAAGTTGCTCTATTAATTTTTCTACTTGCACACGCTGAATGCAACACGTACACAATTTAGCCCATTCTACAGTCAAACTGTAGTTGAGGCGTGACTTGTATTTTTAAGGAGACGCAGCATAGGTGTCCCAAATAACGCCTTTGTGCTTGGCGCAGCTTCCTGAGTGTTGTTTTTTGCTGTACAGGAGTCTGCGCTCTTGTGTTATCCCTTGGCAATGCCCTGTTAGCGCTGCCCGTCTTATGACCTCATTTCATGTTGGCCGCTGCGGTTAACGATGGCCATAAATCCCAGACCCACAGTGCCTTTTCATAAAGTCACACTGCGGTGCTGGGATTCGTGGCCTTGAGCAGTAAATATTTTCGACGCTCACACACGTCCTTACACCTGCTTCAGACTGGGCGGCCTCTGCTGATCCCTTTTCGCATGCCGCGGCCATGAGGCCGCACAGTCTGAAGAAGGCGGAAGGAGATGAGTGACGACAGGCGAACATATGCACTGCTCGTGCCCATAAACCACACCCTCGCTGACAAAATAAATAAGACAACGAGGGGCGTTGTTTCACGCAGGGCGGATGCACAGGCGCAGCCAGCTAACCATGATGTCAAAAGACGGGAAGCGCTACCAAGGGGGGTGCTGCGTATCATTAGAAAGGAAAGTCACACCTCAGGGACAGTGGAATGGTCTCAATGAGACACATTTTGTACGTGTTGAGTTCCACGTGGGCAAGGAGAAAAAGTCAGCTACCTTGCACAAATGCAGCAGTACTGCTGAACAAGGTGGCTGTTATACATAGAAACACCTGGGGGTGGGGGGCAGGCTCCCTTCAATTTCAGTTCATGTGCCTGCATGGCGTTTGCAGGTCACGTTGCCGGCTACACAGCTGGGGAACAGCTGGCGGTGCTGAACCCCAGAGACACATTGGCTGGTGTTTTTCTCTGTGCAGCTAGCACTTCCAGGCTAAAACTGGCGGTGTTATGAGCCCAGGGTCAGCAGGAGGAGGAGAGGAGCAGAGTGTAGGCCGAAGCCTGCAATGGTGGCAGCTTTTGTTCTGTTGTGCCTGCGTGGCGTTTGCAGGTCACGTTGCCAGCTACACAGCTGGGGAACAGCTGGCGGTGCTGAACCCCACTAACACATTGGCTGATGTTTTTCTCTGTGCAGCTAGCACGTCCGGGCAAAAACTGGCGGTGTTAGAGCCCAGGGTCAGCAGGAGGAGGAGAGGAGCAGAGTGTAGGCCGAAGCCTAGTTGAACCAATTTCAAAGGTAACCTTTAACCCCCCTCAGGTGTTGCAAGGTACAAGAGCCACACCTCGTGCAGCATTAATGCTGCACAAGTAAAAGGTTGCTCTCTTAATTTTTCTCCTTGCACACGCTGAATAAAACACGTACACTATTTAGCCCATTCTACTGTAAAACAGTAGTGGAGGCGTGACTTGTCTTTTTAAAGAAAAGCAGCACAGGTGTCGAAAATAACACCTTGGTGCATGGGCGCAGCTTCCTGAGCGTTGTTATTTGCTGTACAGGAGTCTGCGCTCTTGTTATCCCTTGGCCATGCGCTGTGAGCGCTTCCTGTCTTCAGACCTCATTTCATGTCGGCCGTTGCGGTTAGCGATGGACATGAATCCCAGACCCACAGTGTGTTTTCAAAAAATCACACTGCGTGGCTGGGATTCGTGGCCTTGTGCAGTAAATATGTTTGCCGCTCACACATGTCCTTACACCTGCTTCAGACTGGGCGGCCTCATCTGATCCCTTATCGCATGCCGCAGTCATGAGGCCGCACAGTCTGAAGAAGGCGGAAGGAGATGAGTTAAGACAGGCAAACATATGCACTGCACATGCCCATCAATAACACCCTCGCAGCCAATATATATGAGCCAACGAGGGGCGTTGTGTTGGGCAGGGCGGACGCACAGGCACAGGCAGCCAACCAATGATGTCAGAAGACGGGCAGCGCTACCAAGGGTGGTGCTGCGTATCATTAGAAAAGAAAGTCACACCTCAGGGAGAGTTGAATGGTCTCAATGAGACACATTTTGTACGTGTCGAGTTCCACGTGGGCAAGGAGAAAAAGTCAGCCACCTTGTACAAATGCAGCAGTACTGCTGTACAAGGTGGCTATTAAACATAGAAACACCTGGGGGTGGGGGGCAAGCTCCCTTCAATTTCAGTTCATGTGCCTGCGTGGCGTTTGCAGGTCACGTTGCAAGCTACACAGCAGGGGAACAGCTGGCGGTGCTGAACCCCACTAACACATTGGCTGGTGTTTTTCTCTGTGCAGCTAGCAATTCCGGACAAAAACTAGCGGTGTTAGAGCCCAGGGTCAGCAGGAGGAGGAGATGAGCAGAGTGTAGGCCGAAGCCTCCACTGGTGGCAGCTTTTGGTTGGTTGTGCCAGCGTGGCTTGTGCTGGAAAACGATGCCGGCTACACAGCAGGGGAACAGCTTGCGGTGCTGAACCCCACTAACACATTGGCGGGTGTTTTTCTCTGTGCACCTAGCACTTCCAGGCTACAACTGGCGGTGTTATAGCCCAGGGTCAGCAGGAGGAGGAGAGGAGCAGAGTGTAGGCCGAAGCCTAGTTGAACCAATTTCAAAGGTAACCTTTAACCCCCCCTCAGGTGTTGCAAGGTACAAGAGCCACACCTTGTGCAACATTAATGCTGCACAAGTAAAAGGTTGCTCTCTTCATTTTGCTCCTTGCACACGCTGAATAAAACACGTACACTATTTAGCCCATTATACTGTCAAACAGTAGTGGAGGCGTGACTTTTCTTTTGAAGAAGACGCAGTACAGGTGTCAAAATTTACACCTAGGTGCTGGGCGCAGACTCCTTACCGTTGTTATTTGCAGTACAGGAGAGTGCGCTCTTGTGTTATCCCTTGGCAATACCCTGTTAGTGCAGGCCGTCTTATGACCTCATTTCATGTTGGCCGGTGCGGTTAACGATGGCCATAAATCCCAGACCCACAGTGCCTTTCCATAAAGTCACACTGCGGTGCTGGGATTCGTGGCCTTGTGCAGTAAATATGTTCGCCGCTCACACATGTCCTTACACCTGCTTCAGACTGGGCGGCCTCAGCTGATCCCTTATTGCCTGCCACGGCCATGAGGCCGCACAGTCTGAAGAAGGCGGAAGGAGGGGAGTGAAGACAGGCGAACATATGCACTGCTCGTGCCCATCAATCACACCCTCGCAGTCAAAATATATGAGACAACGAGGGGCGTTGTGTCGGACAGGGCGGACGCACAGGCACAGCCAGCCAACCAATGATGTCTGAAGACGGGCAGCGCTAACAATGGGGGTGCTGCGTGTCATTAAAAAGGAAAGTCACACCTCAAGGACATTGTAATGGTCTCTAATGAGACACATTTTGTACGTGTTGAGTTCCACGTGGGCAAGGAGAAAAAGTCAGCCACCTCGTACAAATGCAGCAGTACTGCTGTACAAGGTGGCTGTTATACATAGAAACACCTGGGGGTGGGGGGCAGGCTCCCTTCAATTTCAGTTCATGTGCCTGCGTGGCGTTTGCAGGTCACGTTGCCGGCTACACAGCAGGGGAACAGCTGGCGGTGCTGAACCCCACTAACACATTGGCTGGTGTTTTTCTCTGTGCAGCTAGCAATTCCGGGCAAAAACTAGCGGTGTTAGAGCCCAGGGTCAGCAGGAGGAGGAGAGGAGCAGAGTGTAGGCCGAAGCCTGCACTGGTGGCAGCTTTTGGTCAGTTGTGCCAGCGTGGCTTGTGCTGGACACGATGCAGGCTACACAGCATGGGAACAGCTGGCGGTGCTGAACCCCACAAACACATTGGCTGTTTTTTTTCTCTGTGCAGCTCGCATTTCCGGGCAAAAACTAGCGTTGTTTGAGCCCAGGGGCAGCAGGAGGAGGAGAGGAGCAGAGTGTAGGCCGAAGCCTGCACTGGTGGCAGCTTTTGGTCAGTTGTGCCAGCGTGGCTTGTGCTGGACACGATGCAGGCTACACAGCATGGGAACAGCTGGCGGTGCTGAACCCCACAAACACATTGGCTGTTTTTTTTCTCTGTGCAGCTCGCATTTCCGGGCAAAAACTAGCGGTGTTTGAGCCCAGGGGCAGCAGGAGGAGGAGAGGAGCAGAGTGTAGGCCGAAGCCTGCACTGGTGGCAGCTTTTGGTCAGTTGTGCCAGCGTGGCTTGTGCTGGACACGATGCAGGCTACACAGCAGGGGAACAGCTGGCGGTGCTGAACCCCACAAACACATTGGCTGTATTTTTTCTCTGTGCAGCTCGCATTTCCGGGCAAAAACTAGCGGTGTTTGAGCCCAGGGGCAGCAGGAGGAGGAGAGGAGCAGAGTGTAGGCCGAAGCCTGCACTGGTTGCAGCTTTTGGTCAGTTGTGCCAGCGTGGCTTATGCTGGACACGATGCCGGCTACACAGCAGGGGAACAGCTGGCGGTGCTGAACCCCACTAACACATTGGCGGGTGTTTTTCTCTGTGCACCTAGCACTTCCAGGCTACAACTGGCGGTGTTATAGCCCAGGGTCAGCAGGAGGAGGAGTGGAGCAGAGTGTAGGCCGAAGCCTAGTTGAACCAATTTCAAAGGTAACCTTTAACCCCCCCTCAGGTGTTGCAAGGTACAAGAGCCACACCTTGTGCAGCATTAATGCTGCACAAGTAAAAGGTTGCTCTCTTAATTTTTCTCCTTGCACATGCTGAATAAAACACGTACACTATTTAGCCCATTCTACTGTAAAACAGTAGTGGAGGCGTGACTTTTCTTTTTAAAGAAAAGCAGCACAGGTGTCGAAAATAACACCTTGGTGCATGGGCGCAGCTTCCTGAGCGTTGTTATTTGCTGTACAGGAGTCTGCGCTCTTGTTATCCCTTGGCCATGCGCTGTGAGCGCTTCCTGTCTTCTGACCTCATTTCATGTCGGCCGTTGCGGTTAGCGATGGATATGAATCCCAGACCCACAGTGTGTTTTAAAAAAATCACACTGCGTGGCTGGGATTCGTGGCCTTGTGCAGTAAATATGTTTGCCGCTCACACATGTCCTTAGACCTGCTTCAGACTGGGCGGCCTCATCTGATCCCTTATCGCATGCCGCGGCCATGAGGCCACCCAGTCTGAAGAAGGCGGAAGGAGATGAGTGAACACAGGCAAACATATGCACTGCACATGCCCATCAATCACACCCTCGCTGTCCAAAAAAATAAGACACCGAGGGGCGTTGTTTCGAGCAGGGCAGGCGCACAGGCGCAGCCAGCTAACCAATGATGTCAGAAGACGGGCAGCGCTACCAAGGGTGGTGCTGCGTATCATTAGAAAGGAAAGTCACACCTCAGGGACAGTGGACAGTCTCAATGAGACACATTTAGTACGTGTTTAATTAAACGTGGGCAAGGAGAAAAAGTCAGCCACCTTGTACAAATGCAGCAGTACTGCTGTACAAGGTGGCTGTTATACATAGAAACACCTGGGGGTGGGGGGCAGGCTTCCTTCAATTTCAGTTCATGTGCCTGCGTGGCGTTTGCAGGACACGTTGCCAGCTACACAGCAGGGGAACAGCTGGCGTTGCTGAACCCCACTGACACATTGACTGGTGTTTTTCTCTGTGCAGCTCGCATGTCCGGGCAAAAACTGGCGTTGTTAGAGCCCAGGGTCAGCAGGAGAAGGAGAGGAGCAAAGTGTAGGCCGAAGCCTGCACTGGTGGCAGCTTTTGGTTGGTTGTGCCAGCGTGGCTTGTGCTGGACACGATGCTGGCTACACAGCAGGGGAACAGCTGGCGGTGCTGAACCCCACTAACATATTGGCTGTTGTTTTTCTCTGTGAAGCTCGCATTTCCGGGCAAAAACTGGCGGTGTTAGAGCCCAGGGTCAGCAGGAGAAGGAGAGGAGCAAAGTGTAGGCCAAAGCCTGCACTGGTGGCAGCTTTTGGTCGGTTGTGCCAGCGTGGCTTGTGCTGGACACGATGCCGGCTACACAGCAGGGGAACAGCTGGCGGTGGTGAACCCCACTAACACATTGGCTGTTGTTTTTCTCTGTGAAGCTCGCATTTCCGGGCAAAAACTAGCGGTGTTAGAGCCCAGGGTCAGCAGGAGGAGGAGAGGAGCAGAGTGTAGGCCATAGCCTAGTTGAACCAATTTCAAAGGTAACCTTTAACCCCCCCTCAGGTGTTGCAAGGTACAAGAGCCACACCTTGTGCAGCATTAATGCTGCACAAGTAAAAGGTTGCTCTATTTAGTTTGCTCCTTGCACACGCTGAATAAAACACGTACACTATTTAGCCCATTATACTGTCTAACAGTAGTGGAGGCGTGACTTGTCTTTTCAAGGAGACGCAGCACAGGTGTCAAAATTTACACCTAGGTGCTGGGCGCATATTCCTGAGCGTTGTTATTAGCTGTACAGGAGTCTGCGCTATTGTGATCCCTTGGCCATGCGCTGTGAGCGCTGCCTGTCTTCTCACCTCATTTCATGTTGGCCGTTGCGGTTAGCAATGGATATGAATCCCAGGCCCGCAGTGTGTTTTCAAAAAATCACACTGCGTGGCTGGGATTCGTGGCCTTGTGCAGTAAATATGTTTGCCGCTCACACATGTCCTTACACCTGCTTCAGACTGGGCGGCCTCAGCTGATCCCTTATCGCCTACCACGGCCAGGAGGCCGCACAGTCTGAAGAAGGCGGAAGGAGATGAGTTAAGACAGGCGAACATATGCACTGCACATGCCCATCAATCACACCCTCGCAGCCAAAATATATGAAACGAGGGGGGTTGTGTCGGGCAGGGCGGACGCACAGGCACAGGCAGCCAACCAATGATGTCAGAAGACGGGCAGCGCTACCAAGGGGGGTGGTGCGTGTCATTAAAAAGGAAAGTCACACCTCAGGGACATTGTAATGGTCTGTAATGAGACACATATTTTACGTGTTTAATTCTACGTGGGCAAGGATAAAAAATCAGCCACCTTGTACAAATGCAGCAGTACTGCAGTACTAGGTGGCTGTTATACATAGAAACACCTGGGGGGGTGGGGCCAGGTTCCCTTTAATTTCAGTTCATGTGCCTGCGTGGCGTTTGCAGGTCACGTTGCCGGCTACACAGCAGGGGAACAGCTGGCGTTGCTGAACCCCACTAACACATTGGCTGGTGTTTTTCTCTGTGCAGCTAGCACTTCCGGGCAAAAACTAGCGGTGTTTAACCCCTTAAGCCCCGAGGGTGGTTTGCACGTTAATGACCGGGCCAATTTTTACAATTCTGACCACTGTCCCTTTATGAGGTTATAACTCTGGAACGCTTCAACAGATCTTGGCGATTCTGACATTGTTTTCTCGTGACATATTGTACTTCATTTTAGTAGTAACATTTATTCGATATAACTTGCGTTTATTTGTGAAAAAAACGGAAATTTGGCGAAAATTTTGAAAATTTCGCAATTTTCCAACTTTAAATTTTTATGCCCTTAAATCACAGAGATATGTCACGCAAAATACTTAATAAGTAACATTTCCCACATGTCTCCTTTACATCAGCACAATTTTGGAACCAAAATTTTTTTTTGTTAGGGAGTTATAAGGGTTCAAAGTTGACCAGCAATTTCTCATTTTTACAACACCATTTTTTTTTAGGGACCACATCTCATTTGATGTCATTTTGAGGGGTCTATATGATAGAAAATACCCAAGTGTGACACCATTCTAAAAACTGCACCCCTCAAGGTGCTCAAAACCACATTCAAGAAGTTTATTAACCCTTCAGGGGTTTCACAGGAATTTTTGGAATGTTTAAATAAAAATGAATATTTAACTTTTTTTCACACAAAATTTATTTCAGCTCCAATTTGTTTTATTTTACCAAGGGTAACAGGATAAAATGGATGCCAAACATTGTTGTACAATCTGTACTGAGTACGCTGATACCCCATATGTGGGGGTAAACCACTGTTTGGGCGCATGGCAGAGCTCGGAAGGGAAGGAGCGCCATTTGACTTTTAAATGCAAAATTGACAGGAATTGAGATGGGACACCATGTTGCGTTTGGAGAGCCACTGATGTGCCTAAACATTGAAACCCCCCACAAGTGACACCATTTTGGAAAGTAGACACCCTAAGGAACTTATCTAGATGTGTGGTGACCACTTTGACCCACCAATTGCTTCACAGAAGTTTATAATGCAGAGCCGTAAAAATAAAAAATCATATTTTTTCACAAAAATGATCTTTTCGCCCCCAATTATTTATTTTCCCAAGAGTAAGAGAAGAAATTGAACCTCAAAAATTGTTGGCCAATTTGTCCTGAGTACGCTGATACCCCGTATATGGGTGTAAACCATTGTTTGGGCGTATGGCAGAGCTCGGAAGGGAAGGAGCGCCATTTTACTTTTCAATGCAAAATTGACTGGAATTGAGATGGGATGCCATGTTGCGTTTGGAGAGCCCCTGATGTGCCTAAACATTGAAATCCCCACAAGTGACACCATTTTGGAAAGTAGACCCCTTAAGGAACTTATCTAGAGGTGTGGTGAGCACTTTGACCCAACAAGTGCTTCACAGAAGTTTATAATGCAGAGCCGTAAAAATAAAAAATCATATTTTTTCACAAAAATAATCTTTTCGCCACCAATTTTTTATTTTCCCAAGGGTAAGAGAAGAAATTAGACCACAAAAGTTGTTGTGCAATTTGTCCTGAGTGCGACGATACCCCATATGTGGGGGTAAACCACTGTTTGGGCGCATGGCAGAGCTCGGAAGGAAAGGAGCGCCATTTGACTTTTCAATGCAAAATTGACTGGAATTGAGATGGGACGCCATGTTGCGTTTGGAGAGCCCCTGATGTGCCTAAACATTGGAACCCCTCACAAGTGACACCATTTTGAAAAGTAGACCCCTTAAGGAACTTATCTAGATGTGTGGTGAGCACTTTGACCCAACAAGTGCTTCACAGAAGTTTATAATGCAGAGCCGTAAAAATAAAAAATCTTATTTTTTCACAAAAATGATCTTTTCGCCCCCAATTTTTTATTTTCCCAAGGGTAAGAGAAGAAATTAGACCACAAAAGTTGTTGTGCAATTTGTCCTGAGTGCGACGATACCCCATATGTGGGGGTAAACCACTTTTTGGGTGCATAGCAGAGCTCGGAAGGGAAGGAGCGCCATTTGACTTTTCAATGCAAAATTGACTGGAATTAAGATGGGACGCCATGTTGGTTTGGAGAGCCCCTGATGTGCCTAAACATTAAAAACCCCCACAAGTGACACCATTTTGGAAACTAGACCCTCTAAGGAACTTATCTAGATGTGTTTTGAGAGCTTTGAACCCCCAAGTGTTTCACTACAGTTTATAACGCAGAGCCGTTAAAATAAATTTATTTTTTTTTCGCAAAAATTTTTTAGCCCCCAGTTTTGTATTTTCACAAGGGTAACATAATAAATTGGACCCCAAAAGTTGTTGTCCAATTTGTCCTGAGTACGCTGATACCCCATATGTGGGGGGGAACCACTGTTTGGGCGCATGGCAGAGCTCGGAAGGGAAGGAGCGCCATTTGGAATGCAGACTTAGATGGATTGGTCTGCAGGAGTCACGTTGCATTTGCAGAGCCCCTGATGTACCCAAACAGTACAAACCCCCCACAAGTGACCCCATATTAGAAACTAGACCTCCCATGGAACTTATCTAGATGTGTTGTGAGAACTTTGAACCCCTAAGTGTTTCACTACAGTTTATAACGCAGACCCGTGAAAATAAAAATTCTTTTTTTTTTCACAAAAATGATTTTTTAGCCCACAGCTTTGTATTTTTACAAGGGTAACAGAATAAATTGGACCCCAAAAGTTGTTGTTCAATTTGTCCTGAGTACGCTGATACCCCATATGTGGGGGGGAACCACTGTTTGGGCTCATGGCAGAGCTCGGAAGGGAAGGAGCGCCATTTGGAATGCAGACTTAGATGGATTGGTCTGCAGGCGTCACGTTGCATTTGCAGAGCCCCTGATGTACCCAAACAGTAGAAACCACCCACAAGTGACCCCATATTGGAAACTAGACCTCCTATGGAACTTATCTAGATGTGTTGTGAAAACTTTGAACCCCCAAGTGTTTCACTACAGTTTACAACGCAGAGCCGTGAAAATAAAAATCCTTTTTTTTCCCACAAAAATGATTTTTAGCCCCCCAAATTTTTATTTTCCCAAGGATAACAAGAGAACTTGGACCCAAAAAGTTGTTGTCCAATTTGTCTCGAGTACGCTGATACCCCATATGTTGGGGTAAACCCCTGTTTGGGCGCACGGGAGAGCTCGGAAGTGAAGGAGCACTGTTTTACTTTTTCAATGCAGAATTGGCTGGAATTGAGATCGGACGCCATGTCGCGTTTGGAGAGCCCCTGATGTGTCTAAACAGTGGAAACCCCCCAATTATAAATGAAACCCTAATCCAAACGCACCACTAACCCTAATCCCAACTGTAACCCTAACCACACACCTAACCCAGACACACCCCTAATTCTAATCCCAACCCTAATCCCAACCGTAAATGTAATCCAAACCCTAACCCTAGCCCCAACCCTAGCCCTAACCCTAACCCTAACCCTAACCGGAAAATGGAAATAAATACATTTTTTTTAATTTTATTATTTTTCCCTAAGGCTAGGTTCACATTGCGTTAGGGAAATCCGTTTAGCACTAGCGGATTGCGCTAACACAATGTCTTTTTAGGTGTCGTGTTTAGTGGTCGCGTTAACGTCCCTGCTCTGGAAGATCGGGGATCGGACCTCGGGCGCGCCGCGGACGCTGCAAGCAGCGTCTGAGGCGCGCCACAAAAGAATGGCACCTTGCTAGCGCGAGCCGAAAATGGCACGCTCTAGCGATGCGCTACACCTGAAAATCACATTGCTGTCAATGGTTGTGCTAACGGACCCGTTGCACGGCGTTAATTGTGACATTTTCGCCGTGCAACGCTGTCCGTTAGCGTTAACCCATTAACGCAATGTGAACCTAGCCTAACTAAGGGGGTGATGAAGGGGGGTTTGATTTACTTTTATAGCGAGTTTTTTAGCGGATTTTTATGATTGGCAGCCGTCACACACTAAAAGACGCTTTTTATAGCAAAAAAGTTTTTGCGTCTCCACATTTTGAGACCTATAATTTTTCCATATTTTGGTCCACAGAGTCATGTGAGGTCTTGTTTTTTGCGGGACGAGTTGACGTTTTTATCGGTTACATTTTCGGACACGTGACAGGTTTTGATCGCTTTTTATTCCGATTTTTTTGTGAGGCAGAATGACCAAAAACCAGCTATTCATGAATTTCTTTTGGGGGAGGCGTTTATACCGTTCCGCGTTTGGTAAAATTGATGAAGCAGTTTTATTCTTCGGGTCAGTACGATTACAGCGACACCTCATTTATATCATTTTTTTTATGTTTTGGCGCTTTTATACGATAAAAGCTATTTTATAGAAAAAATAATTATTTTGGCATCGCTTTATTCAGAGGACTATAACTTTTTTATTTTTTTGGTTATGATGCTATATGGCGGCTCGTTTTTTGCGGGACAAGATGACGTTTTCAGAGGTAACATGTTTATTTATATCCGTCTTTTTGATCGCGTGTTATTCCACTCTTTGTTCAGCGTTATGATAATAAAGCGTTGTTTTTTGGCTCGTTTTTTTTTTTTTTTTTCTTACGGTGTTCACTGAAGGGGTTAACTAGTGGGCCAGTTTTATAGGTCGGGTCGTTACGGACGCGGCGATACTAAATATGTGTACTTTTATTGTTTTTTTGTTTTTTTTTTATGTAAAGAAATGTATTTATGGGAATAATATTTTTTTTTTTCTGCTTTATTTAGGAATTTTTTTTTTATTTTTTTTTTTACAAGTGTGGAAATTTTTTTTTTTACTTTTTCACTTTGTCCCAGGGGGGGACATCACAGATCACCGATCTGACAGTGTGCACAGCACTCTATCAGATCGGTGATCTGACATACAGCCGGGCAGGATTAGAGCTGCAGCTGCAGCCTGATCCTGACCCGGAAGTGCTCCCTGCAGGACCCGGATGCAGCCCGGCGGCCATTTTGGATCCGGGGACTGCAGGGAGAAGACGCTCGGTACACGGTGAGCACATCACCGTGTACCGATCGTCTCAGGGAAGCCCGCAGGGAGCCCCCTCCCTGCGCGATGCTTCCCTGCACCGCCGGCACACCGCGATCATCTTTGATCGCGGTGTGCCGGGGGCTAATGTGCCGGGAGCGGTCCGTAACCGCTCCTGGCACATAGTGCCGGATGTCAGCTGCGATAGGCAGCTGACACCCGGCCGCGATCGGCCGCGCTCCCCCCGTGAGCGCCGCCGATCGCATATGACGTACTATCCCGTCCATGGGAATTAAGTCCCAGGTCACCTGGACGGGATAGTACGTCATATGGGATTAAGGGGTTAAGCCCAGGGTCAGCAGGAGGAGGAGAGGAGCAGAGTGTAGGCCGAAGCCTTCACTGGTGGCAGCTTTTGTTCTGTTGTGCCAGCGTGGCTTGTGCTGGACACGTTGCCGACTACACAGCAGGGGAACAGCTGGTGGTGCTGAACCCCACTGACACATCACCTAGTGTTTTTTCTGTGTAGACAACACTTCCAGGTGGCAACTGACAGTGTTTAAACCCAGGGAATCAAAGAGGAGCAGAGTGTAGGCCGAAGCCTGCAGTGGAGCAAGTTGAAAGGGAACCTTTAACCCCCCCCCCCCCAGGCATTTGTTGCTGAAAGAGCCATCTTGTACAGCAGTAATACTGCACATGGAAAATGGTGGCTCCGAAAATTATGCTCCTTGCAAACGCTGAAGTACACACTCATATAATGTGTCCCCTCACACTGTCAAACCGTCCCGGAAGTGGGACTTTCCTTTGTAATGTGACACAGCAAAGCCGTCATTCCAACCCCCTTGGTGCCGTGCGCCACCTCCTCAACGTTGTTTGGTTCTGTCACGGAGCCCGCGCTGTAATGTTATCCCTTGGCCATGCACAGTTAGCGGTGCCCGTCTTCTGACATCATGTACAGTAGGTGTCAGGCTGGCAGTGCCTGTGCGTCCAAGCTGCCCGAGATCCAACCTTGCAGTGTCATCTAATGTAGTCCCACTGCGGGCCTGGGATCCATGGGCATGCGCAGTGCATATCATCGCCTCTCACTCACCTCCTTCCTGCTTCTTCAGACTGTGCGGCGTCACGGCCGTGGCATGCTATTAGGGATCAGCTGATGCCGCCGAGTCTGAAGAAGCGTGAAGAAGGGGAGTGAGAGGCTAGTATATGCACTGCGCATGGCCATGGATACCAGGCCCACTGTGGGATCACATTAGACGACACTGCGAGGTGGGATTTCGGGCAGCGTGGACGCACAGGCGCAGCCAGGACGACAACAAATGATGTCAGAGGACGGGCAGCGCAAACTGTGCATGGCCAAGGGATAACATAACAGCGCAGGGTCCATGACGGAATCAAACAACGCTAAGGAGCCAGCGCACGGTGGCAAGGGGGTAGCAATGACGGCTGTGCTGCGTCACATTACAAAGGTAAGTCCCACCTCCGGGACGGTTGGACGGTGTGAGGGGACACATTATATGAGTGTGTAGTTCAGCGATTGCAAGGAGCATAATTTCCAGAGCGACCCTTCCCTTGTGCAGTATTAGTGCTGCACATGGTGGCTCTTTCAGTAACAAACGCCTAGGGTGGGGGGGGGGACAGGTCCCCTTACATTTTAGTTGTGCCAGCGTGGCGGTCGCATGACACGTTGCCGGATACACAGCTGGGGATCAGCTGACGTTACTGAACCCCAATAACAGAGGAGCGACTGTTGACTGTGCAGACAGCACTTCCAGGCACCAACTGGCGGTGTTAGAGCCCAGGGACAGCAGGAGGAGCAGATTGGAGGTATTGCCGCACACACAGCTGGGGATCAGCTGACGTTACTGAACCCCAATAACAGAGGAGCGACTGTTAACTGTGCACACAGCACTTCCAGGCACCAACTGGCGGTGTTAGAGCCCAGGGACAGCAGGAGGAGCAGATTGGAGGTATTGCCGCACACACAGCTGGGGATCAGCTGACGTTACTGAACCCCAATAACAGAGGAGCGACTGTTAACTGTGCACACAGAACTTCCAGGCACCAACTGGCGGTGTTAGAGCCCAGGGACAGCAGGAGGAGCAGATTGGAGGTATTGCCGCACACACAGCTGGGGATCAGCTGACGTTACTGAACCCCAATAACAGAGGAGCGACTGTTAACTGTGCACACAGCACTTCCAGGCACCAACTGGCGGTGTTAGAGCCCAGGGTCAGCAGGAGGAGCAGAGGAACAGAGTGTAGGCCGAAGCCTGATTGGAGCAAGTTGAAAGGGAACCTTTAACCCCCCCCAAGACGTTTGTAGCTGAAAGAGCCATCTTGTGCAGCACTAAGGATGCAAAAGGAAAAGGTTGCTCTTTTAATTATGCTCCTTGCAAACACTGAAGTAAACACTAAAAATGTGTCCCCTTATACCGTTCAACCGTCCCGGAGGTGCGAATTTCCTTCGTAATGGGACACAGCACAGCTGTCATTCCTATCCCCTTGGTGCCATGCGCTGCCTCCTCAGCGTTGTTTTAAGCTGTCACGGAGCCTGACACCAAATTATGTCAGAAGACAGGCAGCGCAAATAGGGCATGCCCAAGGGATAACAGAACAGCACAGGCTCCGTGACAGCTTAAAACAACGCTGAGGAGGCAGCGCATGGCACCAAGGGGGTAGGAATGACGGCTGTGCTGCGTCACATTACGAAGGAAAGTCCCAGCTCCGGGACGGTATAACGGTATCAGTGAACACATTTTATAAGTGTTAAGTTCTGCGTGTGCAAGGAGCTAAACCAAAAGAGCTACCTTTTCCTTGTGCAGCATTAATGCTGCACAAGATGGCTCTTTCAGTAACAAACGACGGGGGGGGGGGGACAGGTTCCCTTACATTTAGGTTGTTGTGCCAGCGTGGCGGTCGCAGGACACATTGCCGGCTACACAGCTGGGGATCAGCTGACGTTACTGAAACCCAATAACACTGGGTCGTATGTTTTTACTGTGCAGCCTGCACTTCTGAGCCGCAACTGGCGGTGTTGGAGCCCAGGAATAGCAGTTCAGGTGGTAGAAAGATGAACACAGCAGGAGACCTGGATGACACCCAATTACTTAATCAGGCAGAGGAGTGGCAAATTCCTGCGAGATCCAGGCCTGGTTCATTTTCAGGAAAGTAAGCCGATCAACGTTATCGGAGGACAGTCGCATGCGACGGTCTGTTAGTACACCACCTGCGGCACTAAAGACACGTTCCGATAAGACACTAGCCGCAGGGCAAGCCAGCACCTCCAATGCATACTGGCTTAGCTCTGGCCATGTATCCAGCTTAGAGACCCAAAACTTGAACGGGGAAGAGCCGTCTGGGAGTACAGTAAGAGGGCAAGCCATGTAGTCTGTCACCATCTGACACGTGTCACGGAACCGTTGCCTCCTGCTGACTGGAGCCGCCGGTGATGGTGTAGACATTTGGGGCGGGCACACAAAAGTGTGCCAGAGTTGTGCCATACTGGGCTTGCCTTGGGCAGAGGCACTGCTTCTGCTCCCTCTTTGGGCAGAGCCTCCCCCACTGCCTCGACGCACTGAGCTGCTTTGTAAAGCACTAGCAGCACTCCTCTCAGTTGGACAGGAGAAGATGATGGAATTCACCAATGTGTCGTGGTACTCACGCAATATACGCTCCTGGGTCAACGCTGGGATGAGGTTTTGGACGTTGTCCCGGTAGCGAGGATCGAGGAGGGTGAACACCCAATAATCAGGCATGTTGAGAATGTGGTCGATGCGGCGGTCGTTTCTCAGGCACTGCAGCATGAAATCCACCATGTGTTGCAGAGTGCCAACTGGCCCAGAAACGCTGTCCCCTGCTTGAGACATGATCTCTGCCCGCTCGTCATCACCCCACCCTCGCTGTACACACTGACCACTGGACAATTGTAAATAAATAAACAACAGCCGCACTCGATATTTTGTTTTTTCATATGCAAATAAAGTAATTTATTATTTTCACCACAGTGGTATTTGCGAAACTGGGGTCACCACAATCATATATCGAGGTACTAGGTAACGTTTCGGCCCCGTTGTGGGCCTTTGTCAAACCTCACTAGAAAACAATAAGGATTTGCACAATGTTACAAATTTGAAAAAAAGGAATATGAAAAATAAAAATAAAAGAACAGGGACACAAAACACAACAAAACAGTGCTATACATAAGCAGCGACTAGTGGTAGTGTAAACCCAATACAGACACTATATGTACAAAATATACTATATGTACAAAATATACAAAGGGTATATATCAAGCCAATATCTGAAAAGGGAAATTATGCGTATATCTATATTCATAGAGCCAGCATGCAAGTTGGCGTGGTATCAACGAAAGGCATCCAGATTTACGCTTCTGAAAAATTACATACGAGCACTAATAAAAGAGGAAGGGCGACTAACCTTGTTGTAAAAAGAAAAAAGTGGAGGGTACCCCAAAGTAACGAAACAGGTAGTAAGGCAGGATCCAGGCGGAGACTGGAGGGGGGGGGGGGGGAAGGAAAAGAAAGGTATACCATTAAGTAAGATAGGGATATATAGTACGAGAGTAAGGGGCGGGGGAACATGACATAACATACCGTATAATGCAAAAGCGGGAAAAAGAAGGTAGGTCAGGAAAGGGGAAACAAATTCCCAGTATGCGCTGTAAAAGATAAAAAGAGCATGAGTCAGCTGTGGGGAAGACAGGGGGGACACAGCCTAGAAGGGAGCAGCGAATACCTGAGGATCCGGTGTACTGCGTGCCTGCGGTGATGTGTGGAGCCGTGTAGAACCGTGGGGTTAATAAAGGGGCGGCACAGGAAGTGCAAGGCTGGAGCGAGGGCTGGAGCGCAGGGCCAGACAGATAGGGAGGAGGTTAGGATATGGGGCCGGCGTAAAGAGCGCGACAGCGCACTAGGCAGGATGTAGAGCCGAGAGCCCTCGGCTCTACATCCTGCCTAGTGCGCTGTCGCGCTCTTTACGCCGGCCCCATATCCTAACCTCCTCCCTATCTGTCTGGCCCTGCGCTCCAGCCCTCGCTCCAGCCTTGCACTTCCTGTGCCGCCCCTTTATTAACCCCACGGTTCTACACGGCTCCACACATCACCGCAGGCACGCAGTACACCGGATCCTCAGGTATTCGCTGCTCCCTTCTAGGCTGTGTCCCCCCTGTCTTCCCCACAGCTGACTCATGCTCTTTTTATCTTTTACAGCGCATACTGGGAATTTGTTTCCCCTTTCCTGACCTACCTTCTTTTTCCCGCTTTTGCATTATACGGTATGTTATGTCATGTTCCCCCGCCCCTTACTCTCGTACTATATATCCCTATCTTACTTAATGGTATACCTTTCTTTTCCTTTCCCCCCCCCCCCCCTCCAGTCTCCGCCTGGATCCTGCCTTACTACCTGTTTCGTTACTTTGGGGTACCCTCCACTTTTTTCTTTTTACAACAAGGTTAGTCGCCCTTCCTCTTTTATTAGTGCTCGTATGTAATTTTTCAGAAGCGTAAATCTGGATGCCTTTCGTTGATACCACGCCAACTTGCATGCTGGCTCTATGAATATAGATATACGCATAATTTCCCTTTTCAGATATTGGCTTGATATATACCCTTTGTATATTTTGTACATATAGTATATTTTGTACATATAGTGTCTGTATTGGGTTTACACTACCACTAGTCGCTGCTTATGTATAGCACTGTTTTGTTGTGTTTTGTGTCCCTGTTCTTTTATTTTTATTTTTCATATTCCTTTTTTTCAAATTTGTAACATTGTGCAAATCCTTATTGTTTTCTAGTGAGGTTTGACAAAGGCCCACAACGGGGCCGAAACGTTACCTAGTACCTCGATATATGATTGTGGTGACCCCAGTTTCGCAAATACCACTGTGGTGAAAATAATAAATTACTTTATTTGCATATGAAAAAACAAAATATCGAGTGCGGCTGTTGTTTATTTATTTATGAAGTTACCGTGGTTCAGCCTGCACCAATCCACACCGATCAGAGTGCACGCCTTTGCTATCTCTAACACTGGACAATTGTGTCGCTCCCTCCTCTGGACGGAGCTCTTCCTCCTCCATTGACTCCTCCTCATCCTCCTCACAAATTGGCCCCTGCGTACCCCTTTGTGAGGAACCACGTGACGCTGACTCTCCAGAAGCTGATGGAAAAGGTGACTCCTCATCCTCCACCTCTTCCACAACATCATCCCTTAACCCTTGCAAAGTTTGCTGAAGCAGGCAGATAAGGGGGACAGTCATGCTGACTAGTGCATCATCTGCACTTGCCATCCGCGTGGAATAATCAAAAGGACGCAAAACCTGGCAGACGTCCTTCATAGTGGCCCACTCTGTGGTTGTGAAGTCTGATCGAAGCTGACTGCGACTTCTTTGCGCCTGATGCAGCTGGTACTCCATAACTGCTTGCTGCTGCTCACACAACCGCTCCAACATATGTAACGTGGAATTCCACCGGGTAGGTAGGTCACATATGATGCGGTGTTCCGGAAGGTGGAATCGGCGCTGCAGAGCAGCAATGCGGGATCTGGCCAAGCTGGAACGCCGCAAGTGAGCACACTCTAGGCGGACCTTGTGCAGCAGGGCATCAAGATCCGGATAGTCCCTCAGAAAACTCTGCACAACCAAATTGAGCACATATGCCAGACATGGGATGTGAGTGAGGTTGCCAAGGGCCAAAGCTGCCACCAGATTTCGGCCATTGTCACACACTACCATGCCTGGCTGGAGATTCGCTGGCAGTAACCACACATCACTCTCCTGCTTGATGGCATTCCAGAGCTCCTGCGCTGTGTGGCTTCGATTCTCCAATGAAACAAGTTTCAAGACGGCCTGCTGACGTTTGGCCACGGCTGTGCTCATGTCGGTCATAGGTAAACGTTCACGGGTCCATGTGGAGGTGGACTGTGACGGCTCCTGCAGAGTTGATTCTGAGGAACTTGTGTAAGAGGAGGAGTCAATGCGTACAGACTGGATTCATGCAATCCTTGGAGTGGGCAGGACACGTCCTGCGCCACTCGCACGATCTGTACCTGGCTCAGCAACATTAACCCAATGGGCAGTGAGGGAAACGTATCGCCCCTGTCCATGCTAACTGGTCCACGCATCGGTGGTGAGGTGGACCTTGCTACTGACGGCGTTCAGTAGCGCATGTTTTATGTTTCCCTCAACATGCCTGTGCAGGGCAGGGACAGCTTGCCTGCTGAAGTAAAAGCGGCTGGGCACCTTGTACTGTGGGACTGCCAATGCCATCAAGTCACGGAAGCTGTCAGTCTCCACCAGCCTGAACGAGAGCATTTCCAGGGACAACAGTTTGGCAATGCCTGCATTCAGAGCCTGTGCTCGGGGGTGGTTGGCCAAGAATGCCCGCCTTTTCTCCCATGCCTGTACTACCGATGGCTGTAGAGTAGACTGGGAGTGTGAGGATGACTGGGAAGGTGGTGCTGTGGGTGGAATTACACAAGGTCTCTGGACAACAGTGCCAGAGGTTCTTCCATGGCGATCCTGGGAGGAAGCCAAACCAGCTGTGCGTGAGCTGGAGGAAGAGGCAACACGAGCTGAAGAGGTGGTAGCTGCCGCTGTTGGTTGGCCTACATCTTCAGTGTGTTTCTGTAACTCCACCGCGTGCCTGGTCCGCACATGTTTCCACATATTTGTGGTATTGAGGTTGCTGACATTTTTTCCTCTTTTTACTTTCTGATGACACAGCTTGCATTTGACAAAACAAATGTCATCTGCAACTGTGTCAAAAAAGGACCAAGCACTGCAAGTCTTGGGAGCGCCCTTTTTGGCTTTGGAAAGAGACAGGCTCCTAACGGGTGCCAAAGTGGAGGCTACAGGCTCCGCAGTCTTCCCCCTCCCTCTCCCTCTTTGGCCCGTAAGGGGAATCTCTTCCTCAGAGCTGCTCCCACCACCTTCCTGTTCCTCACGCCACGATGGGTCAACGACCTCATCATCTCCACTACCCTCTGCCACCAACTGCTCCTCCTGGGTAGTCTCGGCAGCACAGTACGCACCAGAAAGCGTCACCTGAGTTTCATCATCAGATGCGTACTGCGCTGTGGTCACCGGAGGCACTGGCCCACCCGCCTCTTCAGAGTCAGAGAGACAAAGCTGTTGGGCATCACTGCACACTGCCTCTTCTTCCATTTCTCCAATGCTGCTTGGCTGGCCCCCTGTTTCCAAGCCAAGAGATTCAGAGAACAGAAGTAGAGACGGCTCCTGTCCTGGGCTCTCTGACTTGCTGGCCAATTTGGCAGGTGGTGAAGAGACAGATGGCTGCTCTCCAGTGGTCTGTGCCTGAGAGGATGTGGCACTAACTGAAGTCGATGCCGAGGCATTAGCTGCCATCCACCCGACAATGGCTTCAATTTGGTCTTCACGCAGCAGCGGTGCACGGCGCTCTCCGACAAAGCTGCGCATGAAGGACTGTTCCCTGCTGAAACTGAGTGACGACGAGTCACCGGCGCCCGCAGCAGGCACAGAATCACCACGTCCTCTCCCTGCTCCTCTCCCTGCTCCGCGCCCACGCCCACGTGCCTTACTCCCTGCCCTCTTCATCTTGGTTGACAGATAAAGATAAGCAGAAAAGTACGAAGGCCTTAGTGTGCTTATTCCTGAAATGCTCCTCCTAACAGGTGTAAGAAACACTAATGTTGTAAAGTGTGGACTAAACTTTATTATTTTTCAAAT
Source organism: Ranitomeya imitator (assembly GCF_032444005.1). NCBI lineage: Eukaryota > Metazoa > Chordata > Amphibia > Anura > Dendrobatidae > Ranitomeya > Ranitomeya imitator. The sequence goes on along the minus strand of NC_091283.1, from coordinate 491,766,682 downwards.
GTGGCCTACACAAGTGTTAAGTTGTGTTTGGTGAACTTTACTTTTTTTTTTTTGCAGATCGGGCTACAGAGCTAGTTTAAATCACACGGAGACCGTGCAGACAGCCGTAAACGGCGCTGCAAGGCCCAAAAAACCTCCTCTAGGTTATCCTATTTAGTGTTTTTCCACTATTTAGCTGGAGACGGGTGGAAAGACACTAATAGGGATTTTTTTTTTTAAATTTTAAACAGGCTGCACTATTTGAAAAAAAGGAAAAATTTTTTCAAGGTATGAGGCAGTAACGCACCCTGAGCTGAATCCAACCGGCTATGGCTGCACACAGACTACAGGGCGAGCTGCGCTCACACAAAGACCGTGCAGACAGCCGTAAACGGCGCTGCAAGGCCCAATAAACACCCTCTAGGTTATCCTATGTAGTGTTTTTCCACAATTTAGCTGGAGACGGGTGGAAAAACACTAATAGGAAATTTTTTTTTTAAATTTTAAACTAGCTGCACTATTTGAAAAAAAGGAAAAATTTTTTCAAGGTATGAGGCAGTAACGCACCCTGAGCTGAATCCAACCGGCTATGGCTGCACACAGACTACAGGGCGAGCTGCGCTCACACAGAAACCGTGCAGACAGCCGTAAACGGCGCTGCAAGGCCCAAAAAAACCCCTCTAGGTTAGCCTATGTAGTGTTTTTCCACAATTTAGCTGGAGACGGGTGGAAAAACACTAATAGGAATTTTTTTTTTTTAAAGTTTAAACAGGCTGCACTATTTGAAAAAAAGGAAATTTTTTTTCAAGGTATGAGGCAGTAACGCACCCTGAGCTGAATCCAACCGGCTATGGCTGCACACAGACTACAGGGCAAGCTGCGCTCACACAGAGACCGTGCAAACAGCCGTAAACGGCGCTGCAAGGCCCAAAAAAAACCCTCTAGGTTATCCTATGTAGTGTTTTTCCACAATTTAGCTGGAGACGGGTGGAAAAACACTAATAGGAATTTTTTTTTTAAAGTTTAAACAGGCTGCACTATTTGAAAAAAAGGAAATTTTTTTCAAGGTATGAGGCAGTAACGGACCCTGAGCTGAATCCAACCGGCTATGGCTGCACACAGACTACAGGGAAAGCTGCGCTCACACAGAGACCGTGCAGACAGCCGTAAACAGCGCTGCAAGGCCCAAAAAAAACCCTCTAGGTTATCCTATGTAGTGTTTTTCCACAATTTAGCTGGAGACGGGTGGAAAAACACTAATAGGAATTTTTTTTTTTAAATTTTAAACAGGCTGCACTATTTGAAAAAAAGGAAAATTTTTCTCAAGGTATGAGGCAGTAACGAACCCTGAGCTGAATCCAACCGGCTATGGCTGCACACAGACTACAGGGTGAGCTGGGCTCACACGGAGACCGTGCAGACAGCCGTAAATGGCGCTGCAAGGCCCAAAAACCCCCCTCTAGGTTATCCTATGTAGTGTTTTTCCACAATTTAGCTGGAGACGGGTGGAAAAACACTAATAGGAAATTTGAGAAAAAATGTGCAGCAGGCTGCACTATGAGCAAAAAAGGACAACTGTGTGAGGCAGTGTGAACCCCCCCTGAGCTGAATACAACCGGGTATATGGCTGCACACAGACTACAGAGTGAGCTGCACACACACACACACACACAGAGAGACCTTGCAGAACGCTGTTAAAACAGCGCTGCAAGGCAAGAGCAAGGTGAACAGTGAAGAACACACAGCGTTTTGCTAAATTAGCCTTTGGAAAGGAAAATAAAGCAATTAGCTATCTCAACTGGCCCTCAGTTAGAACACAGCGTCCTGTCCCTAACTGAAATCACAGCAGAGTGAGCGCAAAATGGCGGCAGCGTTTTTTATAGTGCAGAGTGACATCATTTCAGCAGCCAATCACAGCCTTGCCAGTACTTACATGCCCACCATGCTAAACAGGATGTGCCCACACTTCCAATCATTCCTCATTGGCTGCTGCGTTCAGTTTGAATTCTGGGAACTTCCGATTCCGGTATCCGATACGCGGGAAGTATCGGAATTCGGTATCGGAATTCCGATACCGCAAATATCGGCCGATACCCGATACTTGCGGTATCGGAATGCTCAACACTACTGGTGACATCAGAGAGGAGCTCTTGTGTAAAAAAATCTTCAAAGCCACAGATGGATTATGTCTGCCCCTGACTCAGCTGAGCTGAATGTTTCTGTACATGGCGGAGTCTGTTCACACATATGTCAAACTGAGTGTTAGGCTGACAGCTGTCTAAACTGTGTGGTGGTCTTTAGTTATCTATGCTTTTTCAGCCTGTAGAAGTAAATAGGATTGTTGCCAATCGCTATTAAAACCAAGAAGATGGGGAGTTGGCCCAAGAGCCGTGTAAGGAATCCGGAGGCAAAAAGCATACATCAGGCTGTTTTGCTATGGAGGACATAAGCCAGCACCATTTTATTGGTCCATTTTTGACTGCTGGTTTTTGGCCCCCTTTTTTCAATGTAGGCCACAGAACAAAACCTAGGGGTTCTATTGTGAATCCGCTTTGGTATCCTTGCACTTTACTTAATATATTCCACTGCCATTTCCGTGGAGAGTAAAAAATCTTCACAGCAAGCTCTCAGAGTAAATGGTGAGTAAGGATTTAGAGCTTTGTTTTTGATTTACTCTTCAATGAGAAATTGCTATTTTGCGAGGACAGGAGCACATTAACAGCATTACCTTGTGTACATAAGCGATTCACCCGAAAGTGATTAAGCCAGTTATTTAATTACACCTCCTCAGAAGAGTGCATCTGGTGAGCTAGGTAACATAAGGTTATTATTCAGCTTCAGTTATAGAATTATCTCATCATCCCGTGGGTCTCCTGAGAGATAAAAATCAGCCAGCAGGACCAACACCATAATAAGGTTAAAGTTGCAAAGGGAATATTGTAATATGGCTTTTCCACATGGTACATATCTGAGCACTCAAGAGAGGCTCATTGACATTGAAAAAAAGAATTATTGTCTGAAAGGTCAATAACAGCACAATCCATCACTGCAAGCTGATGGTAACAGTCAGGTCTGGATTGTAGGAAGGGAGCATGGTGCATGTCACCTGTACAACTGGTGGAGAAAGGTTGAACTTGATGGACCTAGGTCTTTCTTCAACCTATGTAACTATGCAAGCTGTGATGTCCACCACCATAGTTTCCTAGGTGGCATCCGCCACCATTCCATCATGTTATCAAGTGGAGTCCAAAGTCACAGATCAGGCAAGAACCCTACATTAATGCAAGGCCCCCAGTCATATATGTGGTTCTAATAGAGGGTCAGGTGGGGTCCAGATGCCAGTAGTGGGATTTGACATTTACTGACCCTAATCTTGCACTCATGCCAGGTAATAATATGGCCTTTTGCGAAGACACGTCACAAAATTCTTAACAGCCACATTAAACACTAGGTAGTTGGATGATCTGTTAAACTCACTGAATTTGGTGGGATCAGAAAGCCAATTAATGTGTATAGGGCCTTTCTGATTTCCCCCCTACAGTTGGGTAAAATTAGCATCAGGAGTTTTGAATTTATCAGTCCTATCCTTTTGTCAAGATGAGTCGATGGGCTACCCAGTGGCTCCAATATTTATCCCTTATCCTGTTTAGGATAACCCCAGTAATCCTTTGACCCCCCCAAGCCTGTTTTCACTTTCATCACCAGGCCAATGTTTAGAAATTCTGACCAGTGTCACTTTATGAGGTAATAACTCTGGAACACTTCATGGATCCCAGCCAGTGATTCTGAAAATGTTTTCTCATGACATACTGTTCTTCATGAGAGTGGTAAAATTTGATTCATATGATTTGCATTCATTTTGTAAAAATGTTGCAATTTTCAAACTTTTAATTCTTATATCCTTAAACTAGAGAGGTATGTTGCACAAAACTTAATTAATAAATAACATTTACCACATGCCTACTTCATATGTGCATCATTGTTGAAACATATTTTTTGTTAGAAAGTTAGAAGGGTAAAAAGTTTATCAGCAATTTCTCATTTTTCAAACAAAATTTTCAAAACCATTTTTTTAGGGACCATATCATATTAGAAGTTACTTTGAGGGGCCTGTATGACAGAAAACACCCAAAAGTGACACCATTCTAAAAACTGCACCCTCAAAGTCCTCAAAACCACATTCAAGAAGTTTATTAACCGTTCAGGTGCTTCACAGGAATTAATGGAATGTGTAAGGAAAAATGAACATTTTACTTTTTTTCGCAACATTTTTTCTTTAGCCCCTAACTTCTTTTCACAAGGGTAATGGGAGAAAATGCACCATACAATTTGTTGTGCGATTTGTCCCAAGTACGATGATACCCAATATGTGGAGATGTGGAGAAAAACTACTGTTTGGGTACGGGCCCAATATACAGTTTGGGAGTTAACGTAAGGGCCATTATACAATTTGAGGGCTAATATAGTGGCCATTATACAGTAACGTCTGACTGCTGTGTTTGCCAACAATGGTTTTGCTACCAAATATTGTTTGCCAGAGGGATCAAATACTTATTTCTCATTGCAAAATGCAAATTTATATAATTTATACAATGTGATTTTCTGGATTTTATTTTTGATATTCTGTCTCTCAATGTTAAAATTAACTAACCCTTAAAATTGTAGACTGTTCATGTCTTTGTCAGTGGGCAAACTTACAAAATCAACAAGGGATCAAATACTTATTTCCCCCACAAAATGTATGTATGTATGTATGTAGAGGAGCTGTGGGGGTATCATATTGTGTACAGCGGAGTTGCAGGCCCACCATTCTGTGTATAGGGGGAGATGTGGGGACATCACATTACGTATAAAGGAGTTGTGGGCCCACCATACTGTGTATAGGGGAGTTGTGGGCCCACCATACTGTGTATATGGGAGCTATGGACCCACCATACTGTGTATAGGCCTCTCTGACCTTTCCCGGCGCCTAAGCACTGCAGTACTTTGCTCTGCCCGCAACAGGGCAGATAAAGTACGCCTGCGCAGGAGCTGCGACAGGAAGCAAAGAAGAGGACAACATTGTATGAAGATGGGAGGCGGCGGACCCGGACCTGTGACGCCCATCGGACCGGACCACACTGGGACCGCCCCTGGGTGAGTATAATCTAACTTGTTTTTCTTATCTTTCAGGTTACATTGGGGGCTTATCTACAGCATTACAGAATGCTGTAGATAAGCCCCTGATGGCAGTGGCCGCAGTTTATAGGGCCAAAATTAGGTGACAAATTCCCTTTAAAAGGTTAGCAGAGTGGGAGAATCTGCCGCTGGAGCAGTGGGTTGTCATGGTCTAAGTTTCTGGGATTAGGTGGTTTTAGGGTTAACATGGATGGCCTCACTCTGGGATTCTGGGAGGCTTCTTATAGCCTAGCCTCATTGTGGGGCCATTCCCTGTTGTTTATACTTTGACCCTTGGCTGAGTGCGTCAGACCCTTTTGCGCCTGTGCCAGTGCTATGTTTCGTCTGTCTGGTTCTGATTTGGCTGTGTCCCTGTTGCTAGTTTTGCCTGCCCCTTTTGTACTGCGCTGACCTCTCTGTGTGTGACCTCTTGGCTACGTTCTGACTACCCTTTGTCTGCTTCTCTTGTACTGCGCTGCCCTCTCTGTTTATGACCTCTTGGCTACTATCCATTCTGTCTTTGCTCCTTAATAATTTTGTCCCGTAGTTATCCTTCTTGGAGTTTTCCTTCACCTCCTAGCTCTCCTGAGTTAGGCCACGCCCCCAGAAGTCACGTGCTTCAGGTCCTGTTTGTCTGAAGCACACATCTTCATTGCTGCTGCCCTGCTCCAGAGGTATCTTTGGGCACAGGTTGGTTACTCAGAACACATGCACTGGCTTAGTTAGCAAGTGTAGTGCTAAGTGTAGTGCGTTGTTCCTGACATGGGTGGAGTTACTCTACCCTACCTAACTGGCAAGCCCCAAAAGGCTTTTTATGACCTGGCCTTACAGGACGCGCAGGAGTATGCCAAACTGAAAACCAAATTATTGCCTCACTAAGGAGTGACTATGTCAGTCAGAGCACAGAGGGTCCACTACTGGGTGTATTGCTGTGACAAACCACCTCGCTCTTAAATGTTCAACTTAATACATCTTGTGCAATAGTGGTTGCAGCTGTAGTTCTCCACTCAAGCCTAAATGGTTGAGTGCGTTGTTAGGGACACATTTATCCACTCCCTCCAAGGTAGGTGCAGACTGGGTTGCCCAGGGAGACCCCCAGAATGTGGACGACCTGATTGGCCTAGTGGAAAGGTACCAGATGGTAGAGAAGTCCTTAAGGATACTGGGCTTTGTCACATCCCATACTGGGGTACCCAGAAGGAGCCTGACTCTCAAAAAAAAGGAGTGATAAATCAGCTCACTCAGCTACACACGGAGGTAGACATGGGTACACTGCGGCTTTAAGAACTTCCTTTGGCTTCTTGTAGGCAGCATAAACCAAGGTGTGATAAAGAAAATACAGCCCTCTGGGCAAAACAGGAAAACAAAATGGTGGCAGAACAAACACAGTCCTTCTGTGAGCGGCGTTCCTCCGGCTGTCAGAACACACACTGTTCAGGTTTACATGTCCCAACCACACTTTCATGGAATGCTCCCTCTCCAGGCACACACTGAACAATAAAAGCTCTGGTCTTCAGCCATTTAAGCCTAGATATTGTGACTCCTCCATCATGTGACTCATCACGTGATCTTGACATCACACAGGTCCTGTCAGGACACTGCATATGGAGATACTGTGGACCTCCTCCCACCCACTTTATGGAGGTCCACTAAAACCAGTCCATAACATAACTCTCATTTCATCCTCTCAACACGTAGTGTGCTGGAGGAAACTACTCTGGTTTTACATCACTGACACCATCATGCGCAGTGACACGTATCTCCCCTCTATCAATTCAAGTCAAATGAGCTTTATTGGCTTTATTTATTTCTTTAGCCTTCTGATCATGCACTCCGCCTCCTAGCTTCAGGTGTTTTAATTACAGCAGGTCCAATACCCCTCCACAGAGAGAGAGAATTTTAGTCTAGTAAGAGGTTTTCACATGTACCCATTCAGATGGAGACGTTTATTCTCAGCGAGGTAAGGCAAGTTTAGGACCTGGTATAAGAGAGATGCCGTAACGGGGCTACCAGGCACACATAAAATTGGCCATTTATATGCGCTAAAAGCTCTCATTTTTCATATTTCTAGTGCAGTAATGCAGTTCAAATTTCGTTTTTCAAGTTTGTATGTTTTAGCGCTGCAGTGTGCTGCCTTATTTACTTAACTATATACGAGTTGGCGACTCTAGGTTCAGCACCTGTTCACACTGAGTCTATGTTTGGATGTGCCGGTCAGGTTTTTGAAATGTATTCTTTAGCCTTCTGATCGTGCACTCCGCCTCCTAGCTTCAGGTGTTTTAATTACAGCAGGTCCAATACCCCTCCACAGAGAGAGAGAATTTTAGTCTAGTAAGAAGTTTTCACATGTACCCATTCAGATGGAGACGTTTATTCTCAGCGAGGTAAGGCAAGTGTAGGACCTGGTATAAGAGAGATGCCGTAAAGGGGCTACCAGGTACACATAAAATTGGCCATTTTTATGCGCTAAAAGCTCTCATTTTTCATATTTCTAGTGCAGTAATGCAGTTCAAATTTCGTTTTTCAAGTTTGTATGTTCTAGCGCTGCAGTGTGCTGCCTTATTTACTTAACTATATACGAGTTGGCGACTCTAGGTTCAGCACCTGTTCACACTGAGTCTATGTTTGGATGTGCCGGTCAGGTTTTTGAAATGTATTCTTTAGCCTTCTGATCGTGCACTCCGCCTCCTAGCTTCAGGTGTTTTAATTACAGCAGGTCCAATACCCCTCCACAGAGAGAGAGAATTTTAGTCTAGTAAGAGGTTTTCACATGTACCCATTCAGATGGAGACGTTTATTCTCAGCGAGGTAAGGCAAGTTTAGGACCTGGTATAAGAGAGATGCCGTAACGGGGCTACCAGGTACACATAAAATTGGCCATTTTTATGCGCTAAAAGCTCTCATTTTTCATATTTCTAGTGCAGTAATGCAGTTCAAATTTCGTTTTTCAAGTTTGTATGTTCTAGCGCTGCAGTGTGCTGCCTTATTTACTTAACTATATACGAGTTGGCGACTCTAGGTTCAGCACCTGTTCACACTGAGTATATGTTTGGATGTGCCAGTCAGGTTTTTGAAATGTATTCTTTAGCCTTCTGATCGTGCACTCCGCCTCCTAGCTTCAGGTGTTTTAATTACAGCAGGTCCAATACCCCTCCACAGAGAGAGAGAATTTTAGTCTAGTAAGAGGTTTTCACATGTACCCATTCAGATGGAGACGTTTATTCTCAGCGAGGTAAGGCAAGTTTAGGACCTGGTATAAGAGAGATGCCGTAACGAAGCTACCAGGTACACATAAAGTTGGCCATTTTTATGCGCTAAAAGCTCTCATTTTTCATATTTCTAGTGCAGTAATGCAGTTCAAATTTCGTTTTTCAAGTTTGTATGTTCTAGCGCTGCAGTGTGCTGCCTTATTTACTTAACCATCATGCGCAGTGACACATATCTCCCCTCTATCAATTCAAGTCAATTGAGCTTTATTGGCAGGACTAATCATATCTTAGCATTGCCAAAGCAAACTGTAAAAATAGAGGGATGGGGTAGGGAGGCATATAGAGGTCCAGGATATATAAGGCTCTATCACTTCACCAGTGACTCTGCCACAAAGGGAAATTGTCAGGATTCCTGTTGTCCTTCTGCAATTTGACCACTAGTGGCTGCTATTGTTCACCTTAGAAATTGTGCTGCAATTTCACATTTTAACAATCTGTCAACCTGCATGGATTCAGCTTCAGATATGTGAGGAATCTTTATCTCAAAGACTGGTGGTTGAAACAGGTGGATGACGATTACTGTTGCAGGACTAGTTTGAAGTCCACCTTTCCAATCTTCATTCTGATAATCAGGTGTCTATATGAATACAATGAATTAAGTCATTAAAATTTGTGGGAGCATAGACCCGGGCTAGTTCATCTTTGATTGCACTGGAGAGTCTGTTCTTAAAAAAAGATAATTTTTCAGCATTACTGCATTCATTATCAATCAACCACCCTCTGAATTCTCTGCTATGCTCCGCAACAGAGCGCCTACCCTGACATAGAGCCATCAGTGTACCTGAAGCTGTTGCACAATGATTAGAGTCATCAAAGACCTGGCTCATGGCTGCTAGGAAGGCCTCCAGATCATTAAGTCAATTCATCATTAGATTCAATAATTGGGCTGGCCCAAGCTAATGCTTTATGTGTAATGATAAACAATATATTTCATCTGTCGGTATTGAAGTGAGCTGGGTGTGCACCAAAGCACACTCTGCACTGGTTGAGGAATCCACAAAATTTGTCACGGTCTCCACCAATGCTTAAAGGTGGGTGGAGGGGCCGAAACAATATGCTGGTTTTGTATTTGAAGGATCTGCTCAGACTGCAGTGCAATCTTATTGCTTAGATCTTGCACAATATTCTGTAGATCCTGTGTAGCTTGTCCAAAAATTTGAATGTTATGAGTTGTCTGGGTTTCAAATGCCGTGTATTTTGTTTTTAGCATTTGCATATCTGCATAGATGTTGGTAAGCAAACTGCTCATCTTATTTACGCAAACCTCCAGTTTTCCTCTCTCGGAGGCTTCCACGACGAAGGCTTTAGTATACTGTTACAATACTGGAGTAGCACTGCTGGAAACCAGGGGCCGAAGGAGCACAAACAGTAACAGCAGCCTCCAGTGGTAAGGAGTGAAATTGCAACACAATTATTAAGGTGAAGAATAGCATTCACTAGTGGTCAAACAGGTAGAAGGCCAACAGGAATACTGACAGTAAAGGTACCTTCACACATAACGATATTGTTAACGATATCGTTGCTATTTGTGACGTAGCAACGATATCGTTAACGATATCGTTATGTGTGACAGCGACCAACGATCAGGCCCCTGCTGGGAGATCGTTGGTCGCTGAAGAAAGTCCAGAACTTTATTTCGTCGCTGGACTCCCTGGAGACATCGCTGGATCGGCGTGTGTGACACCGATCCAGCGATGTCTTCACTGGTAACCAGGGTAAACATCGGGTAACTAAGCGCAGGGCCGCGCTTAGTAACCCGATGTTTACCCTGGTTACCATGCTAAAAGTAAAAAAAAACAAACACTAGATACTTACCTACCGCTGTCTGTCCTCCAGCGCTGTGCTTCTCTGCACTCCTCCTGTACTGTCTGTGAGCCGGAAAGCAGAGCGGTGACGTCACCGCTCTGCTTTCCGGCTCACAGCCAGTACAGGAGGAGTGCAGAGAAGCAGAGCGCAGCGCTGGAGGACAGACAGCGGTAGGTAAGTATCTAGTGTTTGTTTTTTTTTACTTTTAGCATGGTAACCAGGGTAAACATCGGGTTACTAAGCGCGGCCCTGCGCTTAGTTACCCGATGTTTACCCTGGTTACCGGCATCGTTGGTCGCTGGAGAGCTGTCTGTGTGACAGCTCTCCAGCGACCAAACAGCGACGCTGCAGCGATCCGGATCGTTGTCGGTATCGCTGCAGAGTCGCTTAGTGTGAAGGGGCCTTAACAGAGGCACAACTGGGGGGAGTCCAAGGTCCCAAGGGGCCGCTGAGGGATTAACAAAGGCAGCTAGTAAGGACTAAATTTGTTGGAGATGTCACTGTCCTGGGCACATAGCCGTCCGTTGTCCTATGTCCACCAAAAAGATAGACTACAGTGTAGGAATGTGCCACAGTCTAGCGTGGACAATCAGCACGATTAGGGGCCGCAGGCATGTCCTGTGACAATAAATGGAGTACTGGTGTCTGGACTCTTGGTCTCGGCGAGTCTGGTGACCCTGGTAAGGACCACACTCCCCACACTAGTTGATTCCCAGAAAGCTGTATTTACAGGGACACCAAGGAAGACCCTGTTGCCAGAGTGACCATAGAGACAAACTGTGGCACTGAGTTCCATGAGGTCGAAGTACTGTAGTTAAAGACCTGCAACACCCAGTTATAATAGGGATGGACTTTAGCTTATTCTGGAATTTATGTCGCAAGGCGGGGGTGCCAATTTACTCACATAAGCTCCGGTTTGACCATGAAGAATCCCTATCATAGTCAGAGCTGGATGAGTATCCTTGCTTGCGACGAGGACGAGACGGTGACCCATGAGGCTGACATTCCTGAGATATGGGTTTATTGGGTAGATTTTGGGACTGCTCCCATGAAGGACCTTACATTAAAAGGAGCATTTGATAATGCTACTGTTGTAAATGGGGTTGCTAAAGAGCCGGTAGCTGAATCCAGGTTTTTATACTTTGCAGCTGTTAGTGCCAGTGCCCTATAGGAGTAGGATGTTAGACCTGACCCATTCTCATGTCTTAGGTTCTACTGGCCTGTATGTCACCAAGAGATTGTTAACTATTGCTGGTCCTGTCCCACCTGCCAGCTAACTGATCCAGTCTCTCGCTTCCGTAGTCCCCTACGTGCCATTACCCATGATAGAGGTTCCATTTGTCCGCACTGCTATGGATCTTGTCGGACCCTTGGTTAAGTATGCCAGAGAGCACCAAAATATCCTGGTGGTCATGGAATACTCAACACAGTACCTGGAAGCGGTACCACTGAGAAACTTATCTGCCCACAGTATAGCCAGCGAGCTAGTTTATAATATTTCTCAGACGGGCTGGCCAAAGGAGATCCTGATGGACCAAGGAACTCCTTTCATGTATAAAGTGATGCGGAAGTTGTGTAAAGTCCTCCAGATTATACAACTCCAGACATCGGTGTACCATCCGCAGATGGATAGCTTGGTGGAGAGGTTCAACAAAACCCTGAATGCCATGCTTAAGAAACTTGTGGAGAAGTATGGCTGAGACTGGAATTGCATACTCCTGTATCTGCTGTTTTCCATTAGGGAAGTTGCACAGGCCTCTATGGGGTTTTCTCCATTTGAATTATTATATGGCCGACACCCTCTGGGACTTCTGGATATTGCTAAGGAAACCTTGTAAGCAGAGCTTACACCTCTCCAGAGAGTCATCGAGCATGTGGCCTGGATTCAGTAAAGTATTGCGGAGGTGATGCCTATTGTGGAAGAGAGCTTCCTTCAAGAGCAAGAAATCCAATCAAGAGTCTACAATCAGTCGGCAAGGTTAAGACAGTTTAGCCCTGGAGATCGGGAGTTACTGCTGATCCCAGTGTCAAAAGGAAATTTCTGGCCAAGTGGCAGGGGCCATACAAAGTCAAAAACCTGGGTGACCTGCTCAAGCTGTGGTGAGACAGGGAATTGGTGCAAGCTAAGTGCCTGGTGGCCAATCCTGAAGACAAGGTCAATGATGTAATGATCGCAGAGAAACAACAGTGCCAAGAACTTAGACCTGTTGTCAGAGTTACCGTGAAGTACCCATGTCGTCGAGCACGAAATTTTGACAGAACCGCGTGTACTGATATAGCTAAAGCCTTGCTGAAGCCCGTGACGAGTTTAAGCTAGTGAGCTAGTGTCAGACCATTTGCCCCTGAGTGAGACGGATGAGAGAAAGAAGGGGAAGAATGCCCTGGTAACTAGGTGTTTTTAGCACTCCATGACTTCAGCTTCCATGTGAATCACAGTTAATGCTTTATAGGCTTCCCTGTTTAGTGACTGAAGGTGCCAAACCCCTGGCTTTGCGCGCGGGGGGCGGGGGCGGTGGGTAGTTGTGGGTATTTGAGAAGGTAACTGATAAAATACTTTAGGGGAGATATGTGTCACTGAGGATGTTAGCCTCAGTGATATGAACCTGGAAAAATGCTCCAGCACACACTGTGCTAGGGGTTAATCGGCCATATTAAGGGCTTTGTTTTTGCGAACAGCTAAAGAGTGGGTGGGAGGCTGTTCAACATATTTCCACCCCCAGGGTATGGACTACAAGGTAAATATGGAAGCTTTGGACTCATTAAGTGTTTGGTGTATCTGGAGATGAGATTTAAACTACTAAAGCAGGATGGCACCATTGAAGCTCTAAAAAACTATAGGGAGAAAAATACTTAATCTAAAAAACTAATTAAAGCTGCCAAAAAGGAAACAGCACATTGCTAAGGAGAGTAATACTAACTCCAAACTGTTCTTCAACTATATCAACTATATCAATAGTAAAAGATTAATAGGTGAAAGTGTAGACCACTTAAAAAATTGTGAGGAAAGAATGGTTGTAGATGACGCGGAAAAAGCTAATATATTAAACACCTTCTTCTCTACGGTATTCACGGTGGAAAATAAAATGCTAGGTGAAATGCCGAGAGACAAAGAAAACCCTATATTAACCCCTCAGTGACAGCCAATTTGGTACTTAATGACCGAGCCAATTTTTACAATTCTAACGACTGTCACTTTATGAGGTTATAACTCTGGAACGCTTTAACGGATTTCATTGATTGTGAAACTGTTTCTTCATGAATGGTAACATTTCTTCGATATTACTTGCGATTATTTATGAAAAAAACAGAAATATGGCGAAAATTTTTAAAATTTAGCAATTTTCAAACTTGAATTTTTATGCCCTTAAATCAAAGAGATACAGTACAGATCAAAAGTTTGGACACACCTCATTTAAAGATTTTTCTGTATTTTCATGACTATGAAAATTGTACATTCACACTGAAGGCATCAAAACTATGAATAACACATGTGGAATTATATACTTAACAAAAAAGTGTGAAATAACTGAAAATATGTCTTATATTCTAGGTTCTTCACATTGGCCACCTTTTGCTTTGATGACTGCTTTGCACACTCTTGGCATTCTCTTGATGAGCTTCAAGAGGTAGTCACCGGAAATAGTTTTCACTTCACAGGTGTGCCCTGTCAGGTTTAATAAGTGGGATTTCTTGCCCTGAGACCATCAGTTGTGTTGAGCAGAAGTCTGGTGGATACACAGCTGATAGTCCTACTGAATAGACTGTTAGAATTTGTATTATGGCAAGAAAAAAACAGCTAAGTAAAAAAACGAGTGGCCATCATTACTTTAAGAAATGAAGGTCAGTCAGTCCGAATAATTGGGAAAACTTTGAAAGTGTCCCCAAGTGCAGTTGCAAAAACCATCAAGTGCTACAAAGAAACTGGCTCACATGAGGATCGCCCCAGGAAAGGAAGACCAAGAGTCACCTCTGCTTCTGAGGATAAGTTTATCCGAGTCACCAGCCTCAGAAATCGCAGGTTAACAGCAGCTCAGATTAGAGACCAGGTCAATGCCACACAGTTCTAGCAGCAGACACATCTCTACAACATCTGTTGAGAGGAGACTTTGTGCAGCAGGCCATCATGTTAAAATAGCAGCTAGGAAACCACTGCTAAGCACAGGCAACAAGCAGAAGAGACTTGTTTGGGCTAAAGAACACAAGGAATGGACATTAGACCAGTTAAAATCTGTGCTTTGGTCTGATGAGTCTAAATTTGAGATTTTTGGTTCCAATCACCATGTCTTTGTGCGACGCAGAAAAGGTGAACGGATGGACTCTACATGCCTGGTTCCCACCGGAAGCACGGAGGAGTTGTGATGGTGTGGGGGTGCTTTGCTGGTGACACTTTTGGGGATTTATTCAAAATTGAAGGCATACTGAACCAGCATGGCTACCACAGCATCTTGCAGAGGCATGCTATTCCATCCAGTTTGCGTTTAGTTGGACCATCACTTATTTTTCAACAGAACAGTGACCCCAAACACACCTTCATGCTGTGTAAGGGCTATTTGACCTGGCCTCCACAGTCACCAGACCTGAACCCAATCAAGGTGGTTTGGGGTGAGCTGGACTGCAGAGTGAAGGCAAAAGGGTCAACAAGTGCTAAGCATCTCTGGGAACTCCTTCAAGATTGTTGGAAGACCATTTCCGGTGACTACCTCTTAAACCTCATAAAGAGAATGCCAAGAGTTTGCAAAGCAGTCATCAAAGGAAAAGGTGGCTACTTTGAAGAACCTAGAATATAAGACATATTTTCAGTTGTTTCACACTTTTTTGTTAAGTATATAATTCAACATGTGTTAATTCATAATTTTGGTGCCTTCATTGTGAATGTACAATTTTCACAGTCATGAAAATACAGAAAAATCTGTAAATGAGAAGATGTGTCAAAACTTTTGGTCTTTACTGTATGTCACACAAAATGGTTAATAAATAACATTTTCCACATATCTACTTTACATCAGCCAAATTTTGGAAACAACATTTTTTTTGTTAGGAAGTTATAAGAGTTAAAAGGTGACCAGCGATTTTACAACAAAATTTTTTTTAGGGACCATCTCACATTTAAAGTCACTTTGAGGGGTGTACATGTCAGAAAATACCCAAACTTGACACCATTCTAAAAACTACACCTCTCAAGGTGCTCAAAACCACATTCAAAAAGTTTATTAACCCTTTACGTGCTTCACAAGAACTAAAAAAATGTGGAAGGAAAAAATGAACATTTAACTTTTTTTTGCAAACATTTTACTTCAGAACCAACTTTTTATTTCACAAGTGTAAAAACAGAAAATGAATGACAAAATTTGTTGTGCAATTTCTCCTGAATATGACGATACCCCATATGTGGGGGTAAACCACTGTTTGGGCGCACGGCAGGGCTTGGAAGATAAGGAGCACCGTTTGAATTTTTCAATGCAGAATTGGCTGGAATTGAGATCGGACGCCATGTCACGTTTGGAGAGCCCCTGATGTGCCTAAACAGTGGAAACCCCCCCACAAGTGATGCCATTTTGGAAACTAGACCCCTTAACCCCTTCATGACCTTGGGATTTTTCGTTTTCCGTGTTCGTTTTTCACTCCCCTCCTTCCCAGAGCCATAACTTTTTTATTTTTCCGTCAATTTGGCCATGTGAGGGCTTATTTTTTGCGGGACGAGTTGTACTTTTGAACAACATCATTGGTTTTAGCATGTCGTGTACTAGAAAACGGGAAAAAAATTCCAAGTGCGGTGGAATTGCAAAAAAAGTGCAGTCCCACACTTGTTTTTTGTTTGGCTTTTTTGCTAGGTTCACTAAATGCTAAAACTGACCTACCATTATGATTCTCCAGGTCAGTATGAGTTCATAGACACCTAACATGACTAGGTTATTTTTTATCTAAGTGGTGAAAAAAAATTCCAAACTTTGCTAAAAAAAACAAACAAAAATTGCGCCATTTTCCGATACCCGTAGCGTCTCCATTTTTCGTGATC
This sequence comes from Ranitomeya imitator, assembly GCF_032444005.1. Classification (NCBI taxonomy): domain Eukaryota; kingdom Metazoa; phylum Chordata; class Amphibia; order Anura; family Dendrobatidae; genus Ranitomeya; species Ranitomeya imitator. The sequence goes on along the minus strand of NC_091283.1, from coordinate 491,750,455 downwards.
TGGGGTCGGTTGAGGGCTTATTTTTTGCGTGCCGAGATGACGTTTTTAATGATAGCATTTCGGTGCAGATACGTTCTTTTGATCGCCCGTTATTGCATTTTAATGCAATGTCGCGGCGACCAAAAAAATGTAATTCTGGCGTTTTGAATTTTTTTCCCGCTACGCTGTTTAGCGATCAGGTTAATGCTTTTTTTTAGTTGATAGATTGGGCGATTCTGAGCGCGGCGATACCAAATATGCGTAGATTTTATATTTTTTTAATTGATTTATTTTGATTGGGGCGAAAGGGGGGTGATTTAAACTTTTATATTTTTTTTATTTTTTTAACATTTTTTTCAACTTTTTTTTTTTACTTTTGCCATGCTTCAATAGCCTCCATGGGAGGCTAGAAGCAGGCACAACTCGATCGCCTCTGCTACATAGCAGCGATCTGCTGATCGCTGCTATGTAGCAGAAATGCAGGTGTGCTGTGAGCGCCAACCACAGGGTGGCTCTCACAGCCACCGGCGATCAGTAACCATAGAGGTCTCAAGGACCTCTATGGTTACAATGGAGACGCATCGCCGACCCCCGATCATGTGACGGGGTCGGCGATGACGTCATTTCCGGCCGCCCGGCCGGAAGCGGTAGTTAAATGCCGCTGTCTGCGTTTGACAGCGGCATTTAACTAGTTAATAAGTGCGGGCAGATCGCGATTCTGCCCGCGCCTATTACGGGCACATGTCAGCTGTTCAAAACAGCTGACATGTCCCGGCTTTGATGCGGGCTCACCGCGGAGCCCTGCATCAAAGCAGGGGATCTGACCTCGGACGTACTATCCCGTCCGAGGTCAGATAGGGGTTAAGGAACTTGATAACCAATGTCCAAATTAATAAAGCTGGCACTTCCAAATACACTATGGAAAACAATGGTCACCCAAAAAGGTAACCACAATGAAGAGATCCAGAATAAAGTGAATTAAAGCTTTCATTATATATTATTGTTATACACAATCCAGACCTTATAATGATATCTACCTGCAGTCAGCACAGCGTTCCACCTCACCCCCACCTAGGTCTGGATTGTGTACACTGGCATTTTATGCATTACGGGTATGCTCAGGCAGCTAGAGGTGTACCGGACAAATATGAGATTATGGAGCCACTACCGTGCATTTGATATTATTGAATGATGTACTGCACTTAGCCTCCACCTTATGTTAGGGTGCTTAAGCATTTTATGCATTTCACAATTTTTCCAATAAAAGCTTTAATTCACTTTATTCTGGATCTCTTCGTTGTGGTTACCTTTTTGGTTGACCGTTGTTTTCCCTTAAGGAACTTATCTAGATTTGTGGTGAGCACTTTGAGTGCTTCACAGAAGTTTATAACGTAGAACCGTGAAAATAAAAAAAATTGTATTTTTTACACAAAAATGATCTTTTTGCCCACAAATTCTTATTTTCACAAGGATAACAGGAGAAATTGGATCATGAAAGTTGTTGAGCAATATCTCCTGAGTACGTCGATACCCCCAAGTGTTTCACAGAAGTTTATAACGTAGACCCATGAAAATAAAAAATCCTTTTTTTCCTCAAAAATGATTTTTTTAGCCCCAATTTGTTATTTTCTCAAGTGTAACAGCAAAAGTTGGACCCCAAATTTTGTTGTCCAGTTTGTCCTGAGTATGCTGATACCCCATATGTGGGGGGGGACCACTGTTTGGGCACACATCGGGGCTCGAAAGGGACGTAGTGACGTTTTAAAATGCAGACTTTGATGGAATGATCTGCGGGCATCATGTTGGATTTGCAGAGCTTTTGATGTACATAAACAGTAGAAACCCCCACAAGTGACCCCATTATGGAAACTAGAGCCCTCAAGGAACTTATCTAGATGTGTTGTGAGAACTTTGAACCCCCAAATGTTTCACTATAGTTTATAACGCAGAGCCGTGAAAATAAAAAAATCCTTTTTTTTCCACAAAAATTATTTTTAGCCCCCAGTTTTACCAAGGGTAACAGGAGAAATTGGACCCCAAAAGTTGTTGTCCAATGTGTCCTGAGTACACTGATACCCCATATGTTGGGGTAAACCCCTGGTTGGGCGCACGGGAGAGCTTATCTAGATGTGTGGTGAGCACTATGAGCCCCTAACTGCTTCACAGAAGTTTATAATGTAGAGCCATGAAAATAAAAAAATATTTTTTCCACAAAAATTAACTTTTCACCTCCAAATTTTTACTTTCACAAGTGTAACAGGAGAAATTGGACCCCAAAATTTATTGTGCAATTTATCCTGAGTACGCTGACACCCCATATGTGAGGGGGGCACTGTTTGGGCGCATGGCAGAGCTCGGAAGGGAAAGAGCGCTGTTTTGGAATGCAGACTTTGATAGAATGGTCTGCGGGCGTTATGTTGCGTTTGCAGAGCCCCTGATGTACCTAAACAGTAGAAACCCCCCACAAGTGACCCCATTTTGGAAACTAGACCCCCCAAGGAACTTATCTAGATGTGCGGTGAGCACTTTAAACCCCCAAGTGCTTCACAGAAGTTAATAATGCAGAGTCGTGAAAATAAAAAATATTTTTTTTTCCACAAAAATGATTATTTTAGCCCCCCAATTTTGTATTTTCCCAAGGATAACAGGAGAAATTGGACCCTTGAAGTTGTTGTCCAATTTGTCCTGAGTACACTGATACCCCATGTGTGGGGGGACCACTGTTTGGGCACACATCGGGGCTCGTAAGGCAAGTAGTGACGTTTTAAAATGCAGACTTTGATGGAATAGTCTGCTGGTGTCATGTTGCATTTTCAGAGCCCCTGATGTACCTAAACAGTAGAAACCCCCCCACAAGTGACCCCATTTTGGAAACTAGACCCCCCAAGGAACTTATCTAGATATGTGGTGAGCATTTTGAGCGCCCAAGTGCTTCACAGAAGTTTGACGCAGAGCCGTGAAAATAAAAAATAATTTTTTTTCCGCAAAAAGGATTTTTTAGCCCCCAATTTTTTTATTTTTGCAAGGGTCACAGGAGAAACTGGACCCCAAAAGTTGTGGGGTTAAACCACTGCTTGGGCGCACGGCAGAGCTCAGAAGGGAGGGAGCACCATTTGACTTTTTGAGCCCCAACCCTAACTCTAACTTTAGCCCTAACCCTAACTTTAGTCCCAACCCTAACCCTAACTTTAGCCCCAACCCTAACCCTAACTTTAGCCCCAACTCTAACCCTAGCCCTAACCCTAACTTTAGCCCAACTCAGTTTAGCCCAACTGTAACCCTAATTGGAAAATGGAAATACATACTTGTTTATTTTATTATTTTTTCCAAATTAAGGGGGTGATAAAGGGGGGGTTATTTACTATTTTTTTTTATTTTGATCACTGTGATTGGTCACTGTGATAGATCCTAAATAAAACAAGAGGAAGAATCTTCGTCTACTAGCCGGCAGATCACGGTGGGCACACTGCGCATGTGCCCGCCATTTTCTTACCGGAGGAAGAAGCCGGCGGCCAGGAGGGGACGCAGGAGGACCCAGGGACACCGGTAAGTATGACAAGGTCCCTGATCCCCCTATTTCTCTGTCCTCTGATTTTCGATCACTTCAGAGGACAGAGAATGACAGACACATCGCATTTTTTTATTGTGGCCGCCAGTAAGCGGTTAATTACCGGCGATCGCAACCCGGGGTCGGTAAAAAGCGACCCGAATTATGTTCTCTGGGGTCTCGGCTACCCCCGGCAACCGAGACTTCAGAGAAAATCCGACTCTGGGGGGCACTATGCACTGTGGTTTAAGTACCCTTAACGACCGCAGTTAAAAGGCGTATCGGCGGTCGGTAAGGGGTTAAGGGTCACCAATGTAACCCAAGAAGAGGTGCAAAACCGGCTAAATAAGATTAAAATAGATACATCTCCGGGTCCAGATGTCATACACTCACGTAAGAGAACTAAGTGATGTAATAGACAAGCTATTATTTCTTATATTTAGGGACTCTATAGCAACGGGGTCTGTTCCACAGGACTGGCGCATAGGAAATGCGGTACCAATATTCAAAAAGGGCTCTAAAAGTGAACCTGGAAATTATAGGGCAGTAAGTCTAACCTCTATCGTTGGTAAAATATTTGAAGGGTTTCTGAGGGATGTTATTCTGGATTATCTCAATCAGAATTACTGTTTAACTCCATATCAGCATTTATGAGGAATCACTCCTGTCAAACCAATCTAATCAGTTTTTATGAAGAGGTAAGCTATAGACTGGACCAAGATGAGTCATTGGACGTGGTACATCTTGATTTTTCCAAAGTGTTTGATACCGTGCCGCACAAGAGGTTGGTACACAAAATGAGAATACTGGGTCTGGGAGAAAATGTGTGTAAATGGGTAAGTAACTGGCTTAGTGATAGAAAGCAGAGGGTAGTTATAAATGGTATATTCTCTAACTAGGTCGCTGTAACCGCAGGGGTCGTTGTTGGGACCTATTCTCTTCAACATGTTTATTAACATAGTAGCATAGTAACATAGTTATTAAGGTTGAAGGAAGACTTTAAGACCATCTAGTTCAACCCACAGTCTAACCTAACATGCCTAACATGTTGATCCAGAGGAAGGCAAAAAAAAACCACGTGGCAAAGAGTAAGCTCCACTTTGGGGAAAAAAATTCCTTCCCGACTCCACATACGGCAATCAGACTAGTTCCCTGGATCAACATCCTATCAAGGAATCCAAATTTATATAACCTGTAACATTATACTTTTCAAGAAAGGTATCCAGTCCCCTCTTAAATTTAAGTAATGAATCACTCATTACAACATCATACGGCAGAGAGTTCCATAGTCTCACTGCTCTTACAGTAAAGAATCCGCGTCTGTTATTATGCTTAAACCTTCTTTCCTCCAGACGTAGAGGATGCCCCCTTGTCCCTGTTTCAGGTCTATGATTAAAAAGATCATCAGAAAGGTCTTTGTACTGTACCCTCATATATTTATACATTAAAATAAGATCACCCCTTAGTCTTCATTTTTCCAAACTAAATAGCCCCAAGTGTAATAACCTATCTTGGTATTGCAGACCCCCCAGTCCTCTAATAACCTTGGTCGCTCTTCTCTGCACCCGCTCCAGTTCAGCTATGTCTTTCTTATACACCGGAGACCAGAACTGTGCACAGTATGCTAAGTGTGGTCGAACTAGTGACTTGTATATAGGTAAAATTATGTTCTCCTCATGAGCATCTATGCCTCTTTTAATGCATCCCATTATTTTATTTGCCTTTGTAGCAGCTGCCTGACACTGGCCACTAAATGTGAGTTTGTCATCCACCCATACACCCAGGTCTTTTTCATTGACGGTTTTGCCCAGAGTTTTAGAATTAAGCACATAGTTATACATCTTATTACTTCTACCCATGTGCATGACCTTACATTTATCCCCATTAAAGCTCATTTGCCATTTATCAGCCCAAGCTTCTAGTTTACATAAATACTCCTGTAATATAAAATTGTCCTCCTGCATAGTTTAGTGTAATTTGAAAATATTGAAATTCTACTCTGTATGCCCCCCTACAATATGATTAATAAATATGTTAAAATATGTCTCTTCCCCACTATCCAATAGAATGTAAGTCCGCAAGGACAGGGTCCTCTCCCCTCTGTCCCAGTCTGTCACTGTAAACCTGTTAATTGTAAACGATATCTATAACCCTTGGAATTAATGGTGCTATATAATAAATAATAATAATAAAAAAAGAAGAGGGCCCAATACTGACCCCTGTGGTACCCCACTACTAACCGCGACCCAGTCCGAGTGTGCTCCATTAATAACCACCCTTTGTTTCCTATCCCTGAGCCAGCTTTTAACCCCCTTACACATATTTTCCCCTATCCCCATTATTCTCATTTTATGTATCAACCTTTTGTGTGGCACTGTATCAAAAGCTTTTGAAAAGTCCATATACTCTACGTCCACTAGGTTCCCTTGGTCCAGTCCGGAACGTACCTCCTCATAGAAATTGATCAGATTTGTCTGACAGGAACGGTCCCTAGAAAACCCATGTTAATATTGGGTCATGAGTAGTGTTGAGCATTCCGATACTGCAAGTATCGGGTATCGGCCGATACTTGCGGTATCGGAATTCTGATACCGAGATCCGATACTTTTGTGGTATCGGGTATCGGATCCATAGTAATGTGTAAAATAAAGAATTAAAATAAAAAATATTGATATATTCACCTCTCCGGCGGCCCCTGGACATCACGCGGGTAACCGGCAGGCTTCTTTGTTTAAAATGAGCGCGTTTAGGACCTGCGGAATGACGTCGCAGCTTCTGATTTGGTCGCGTGCCACCCATGTGACCGCCACGCGACCAATCAGAAGCCGCGACGTCATTCCTCAGGCCCTAAATTCCTAGAATGAGCGCGTTTAGGACCTGAGGAATGACGTCGCGGCTTCTGATTGGTCGCGTGACGCCCATGTGACCGCGACACGACCAATCAGAAGCCGCGACGTCATTCTCAGGCACTAAACTCCTCATTCTAGGAATTTAGGACCTGCGGAATGACGTCGCGGCTTCTGATTGGTCGCGTGACAGTCACATGGGCGGCACGCGACCAATCAGAAGCCGCGACGTCATTCCGCAGGTCCTAAACGCGCTCATTTTAAACAAAGAAGCCTGCCGGTTACCCGCGTGATGTCCAGGGGCCGCCGGAGAGGTGAATATATCAATATTTTTTATTTTAATTCTTTATTTTACACATTAATATGGATCCCAGGGCCTGAAGGAGAGTTTAACAATGATAAATGTAAGGTTATACACATGGGAAGAAGGAATCAATATCACTATTACACACTGAATGGGAAACCACTGGGTAAATCTGACATGGAGAAGGACTTGGGTATTCTAGTTAATGATAAACTTACCTGCAGTAGTCAGTGCCAGGCAGCGGCTGCCAAGGCAAACAGGATCATGGGGTGCATTGAAAGAGGTCTGGATACACATGATGAGAGTATTATACTGTCTCTGTACAAATCTCTGGTTGGACCGCACATGGAGTTCTGTGTACAGGTTTGGGCACCGGTGCTCAGGAAGGATATAATGGAAGTAAAGTACAAAGGAGGGTAACAAAATTAATAAAGGGGATGAGGGAACTACAATACCCAGAGAGATTAGCAAAATTAGGATTATTTAGTCTAGAAAAAAGACGACTGAAAGGCGATCTAATAACCATGTATAAGTATATAAGGGAACAATACAAATATCTCTCTGAGGATTTGTTTATACCAAGGAAGTTGATGGTCACGAGGGGGCATTCTCTGCGTCTGGAGGAGAGAAGGTTTTTCCACCAACATAGAAGAGGATTCTTTACTTTTAGGGCAGTGAGAAATTGGAATTCCTTGTCTGAGGAGGTGGTGATGGCGAACTTAGTCGAGGGGTTCAAGAGAGGCCTGGATGTCTTCCTGGAGCATAAAAATATTGTATTTTACAGTTATTAGGTTCTTTAGAAGGACGTAGATCTGGGGATTTATTCTGACGGAATATAGGCTGAACTGGATGGACAAATGTCTTTTATGGCCTTGCTAACTATGTTACTATGACTAGATACGTTTGACTTCTCTCAATAGAAGAGAATTGTCACATGACCCCCTGCTCACATAAGCACTGCTGGGGCCATTATTACTGTACATAGGGGGACTCATTGTGAAATATTAAGATGGCACTTATGAAGCATTATTATTTGGAGCCTAGATATTGGGTAAGACGGTGTCCCAGGGCATCAGTTACAGCTGCCGCTCTCTATACACAGAGCGGTGACTGAAAACGTTGTGGCACCGCCTCTATGACTGAAAGAGCAAGGTTGCTGGGAGGAATAAAGTTAGTTTCCTCCTAGCAGTGGGGTGTTCAGCGCGAGCACCGCACGGTGTCAAAAGGCTATTAACCTGCAGAATAACCCCATATCTGCAGGTTAATAGCATTACTTTGCATGACAGGTGCCCTTTAAGCTCTCCAGTAGAGCAGATAGATACGACCTCCCTGCACTACTGCTCTCCGTTTTCTAGACCCCAGGTCACTTTAAGCCTGTGGTCTACAGAACGGCAGTGTGATGCATTGGCTGAGTCACCAGCGCATGCACAGAATGTCAAAACATGAGCTAACGAGAGGGTCACTATACAGTTTGGGGCCATCATACAATGTGGGAGCCCATATACAATGTGGGGACCACAGTGGGGGCCATCATAAAGTGTGGGGACTACTGTGGGGGCCATTATACAGTGTGGGAGCTAATGGTAGGGCCATTATACAGTGTGGACTACTGTGCATGGTCCTCATAAAATGTGGGGACTACTGTGGCAGCTATTCTGAAGTGTAAGGGACATTATACAGTATGGGGGCTACTGTATGGACCAATAAATATTGTCATTGCTATTGTGGGGGCAAATATACTATGTGCAGGGCCGTATTTAGAGTTTCTGCTGCCCTAGGCACTTTTAGTGCTGACACTATCGGCATAGACTTTGGCAAGAATCGCTGATGTGAAAGTCGCCTTTTGCAGCAGATCTGGCAGTTTTTCTGCATCTGCTGTGTAACGGATCACTTACAGCAACACTGCGTTTGGACTCATACATTCCCCATGGGATTTGTGGCACTTGCCGTGATCTGGCAAATTTGGTACCATACATCCCAACTTTTGAAGAAGGGAAAGACATATAAAGTTTGAGGCGCACATAGTGCGCCGCGGCAAATTTTAGGCCACACCTCTGACCACACCCACTTCACAACTAGTCACACCCATATCCACGTCCCAACAACACCCATTTAGCACTGTTGATCACACTGTTTCATATACAATAATTATAAACAAAAATAAATATGGCCACACAGTGCTCCATACTGTAAAATGGCCACACATGATGCTCCATAGTGTTTAATGACCCCACATGATGTTCAATACTGTATAATGGCCCAACATGATGCTCAATACTGTATAATGGCCATACATGATGCTCAATACTGTATGATGGCCACACATGATGCTCCATACTGTATAATGGCCACACATGATGCTCCATACTGTATAATGGCCACACATGATGCTCAATACTGTATAATAGCCACACATGATGCTCTATAATGTATAATGACCACACATGATGCTCAATACTGTATAATGGTCCCACATGATGCTCCGTACTGTATAATGACTCCACATGATGCTCAATACTGTATAATGCCCCCCTCTCATCTTGTATGCATGGTTCATCTCCCTCCCATCCCATATGCACGGCTCATATTCCCCCCCTCCTCCTGTATGCATGACTCATATCCCCCCCCTCCTGTATGCATGGCTCATATCCCCCCATCCTGTATGATGGCTCATATCCCCCCTCCTGTATGATGGCTCATATCCCCCCTCCTGTATGCATGGCTCATAATTTCCACCACCTCCTGTATGCATGGCTCATGGCTCATAATCCCTCCTCCTGTATGCATGGCTCATAATCCCCCCTCCTGTATGCATGGCTCATAATCCCCCCCACCTCCTGTATGCATGGCTCATATTCCACCACCACCCCATCCTGTATGCATTGCTCATATTCCACCACCACCCCCTCCTGTATGTGCATGGCTCATATTCCACCCCCCCTCCTGTATGCATGGCTCATAATCCCCCCTCCTGTATGCATGGCGCATAATCCCCCCCACCTCCTGTATTCATGGCTCATATTCCACCACCACCCCATCCTGTATGCATGGCTCATATTCCACCACCACCCCCTCCTGTATGTGCATGGCTCATATTCCACCCCGCCTCCTGTATGCATGGCTCATAATCCCCCCTCCTGTATGCATGGCTCATATTCCACCACCACCCCCTCCTGTATGCATGGCTCATAATTCCCCCCCCTGTATGCATGGCTCATATTCCCCCTCCTCCTGTATGCATGGCTCATAATTCCCCCCCCACCTCTTGTATGCATGGCTCATATTCCCCCTCGTATACATGGCTCTTCTCTCAACCCCCGCTCCCACTCCTCCCATCTTGCATGGCTCGGTTTACCGTCCTCCTTCATCCCCCGTCCCCTGTCCCTCATACTCACCTGTCCCACACCGCGCGGCTGTGCCGACATACCTCTGGCTCTGTCCCGTCTCCCGGCGCAGCACCTTCTTCCTGAGTGAGCGGTCATGTGATACCGCTCATTAAGATCATGAATATGCGCATATTCATGACCTTAATGAGCGGTACCACGTGACCGCTCACTCAGGTCACTACAGACGCTGAGACCAGGCATCGCTGGAGCAGGGTGAATATCGTCTTCAAGGAGGGTGGGTGGGAGGCAGGCGGGCGGGCTATGCGGGGGGGTGGGGGTGGTCAGTCGGGAGGTGACCCAGGACTTTAAAAAAAAACAAACCTTGCTCAGGTGCCGCCCCCCACATCGTCCCCGCCATAGGCACGTGCCCTCAAGTGCCTAGTGGCAAATATGGCCCTGACTGTGTGGGAACATCATAAAGTGTGAGGACTACGGTGGGAATCATTCTACTGTGTTTTGGGACAGCAGTGGGGGAATAATTCTATGCATAGAGGAACTCTGGAGGTCATCATACTATATGTAGGGGACCTGTGGGCCCATTATACTGTGTATAAGGAAGCTGTGGGGGAATTATACTGTGTATAGTGGAGCTGTGTCAGTATTGTACTGTGTATAGGGTAGCTGTGGGCTCATCATACTGTGTATAGGGAAGCTGTGGGCCTATCCTACTATGTATAGGGGAGCTCTAGGATCATCATACGGTGTATGTGGGAGCTGTGTGCCCATCATACTGTGTATGAGGGAGCTGTGGGCCCATCATACTGTGTATGATACAGCTGTGGAGGCATTATACTGTGTATAGGGCAGTTGTGAGCCTGTAATGCTGTGTATCAGAGAGCTGTGGACCCATCATACTGTGTAGTAGAAAGCTGTGGGGGCATTAAACTGTGTATAGCGGAGAAGTTGGCTCATTATACTGTATACTAGATGGTGGCCAGATTCAAATGCATTGGGTATTCTAGAATATGTATGTAGATTATTTATGAAGATTTTAGAATACACAGGATTCGGCCGGCCGCGACCAATTAGCGAAGCGTGGTTCAAATCCCACGCCTGTCGCTGATTGTTCGTGGCCGGCCACATAGTATATAGAACAGCCACGTAGTATAACAGCCTACGTAGTGAATAGCACAGCCACGTAGTATCTTGCACAGCCACATAGTATATAGCACAGCCACGTAGTATATAGCACAGCCACGTAGTGTATAGCACAGCCACATAGTATATAACACAGCCCACGGAGTATATAGCACAGCCACGTATTATATAGCACAGCCCACTGAGTGTATAACAGCCCACATAGCATATAACACAGCCACGTAGTTTATAACAGCCCACATAGCATATAACACAGCTCATGTAGTATATAACAGCCCACGCACGCAGTATATAACACAGGCCACGTAGTGTATAAGACAGGCCACATAGTGTATAACACAGGCCACGTAGTGTATAGCACAGCCCATGAAGTATATAGCACAGCCACGCAGTACATTGCACAGCCCACGTAGTATATTGCACAGCCCACGCAGTATATTGCACAGCCCACACAGTATATTGCACAGCCCACGCAGTATATTGCACAGCCCACGCAGTGTATAGCACAGCCCACGCAGTGAATAGCACAGCCCACGCAGTATATTGCACAGCCCACGCAGTATATTGCACAGCCCACACAGTATATTGCACAGCCCACGTAGTATATTGCACAGCCCACGTAGTATATAGCAATGTGGGCATCATATCCCTGTTAAAAAAAAGAATTAAAATAAAAAATAGTTATATACTCACCTTCCGTCGGCCCCCGGATCCAAGGGAAGTGTTTACCGATGCTCCTCGAGCGCTCCGGTCTCAAGAGTGCATTGCGGTCTCGCGAGATGATGACGTGGAGGTCTCGCGAGATGATGATGTCGCAGTCTCGCGAAACCGCTACGTCATCATCTCGCGAGACCGTAATGCATGGACCGGCCACCGAAGCGTCGCGAGGAGCGGGAAAGGCCTGGGCTGGATCCGGAAGGTAAGTATATAATGATTTTTTATTATTTTTAACATTAAATCCCGCGCCAATGTCGCGCCAGCTGGGCGCAAGCAATCAGCGAAGCAGGATTTAAATCCTGCGGCAATGTCGCTGATTGGTTGCGAGCAATCAGCGAAGCATGACTTAAATCCCGCGCCAATGTCTGGGGGGTAGTATAGAGGGGGCACTGACGGCAGGGGAGTAGGGAGCGGCCGGACTGTGCCCGTCGCTCCCAAGAGTGCATTGCGGTCTCGCGAGATGTTGACTTGCGGTCTCGCGAGGCCGCTACGTCATCTTGCGAGACCGCAATGCATGGACCGGTCACCGGAGCATCACGAGGAGTGGGAAAGGCCTGGGCTGGATCAGGAAGGTGAGTATATAATGATTTTTTTTAAAAATTATTTTTAACATTATATCTTTTTACTATTGATGCCGCATAGGCAGCATCAGTAGTAAAAAGTTGGTCACACAGGGTTAATAGCAGCGTTAACGAAGTGTGTTACACCGCGGCATAATGCGGTCCGATAACGCTGCCATTAACCTTGTGTGAGCGCTGACTGGAGGGGAGTATGGAGCAGGCACTGACTACGGGGAGGAAGGAGCGGCCCGTCGCTGATTGGTCGCAGCAAAACAGCCACGGCCAATCAGCGACTTGGGATTTACGTTGCAGACAGACAGAAAGACAGACAGAAAGACAGACAGACAGAAAAACGGAAGTGACCCTTAGACAATTATATAGTAGATAGTGGAGCTTTTTCAGCATTACAGTATACTGTGTACTAGATGGTGGCCCGATTCTAACGCATTGGGTATTCTAGAATATGTATGTATGTACATCGCGTTTAGCACAGCCACGTAGTATATAGCACAGCCACGTAGTATATAGCACAGCCACGTAGTATATAGCACAGCCACGTAGTATATTGCACAGCCACGTAGTATATAGCAGCCACGTAGTATATAGCAGCCACATATATAGCAGCAACATATTATATAGCACAGCCCACGTAATAGACAGCCACGTAGTATATAGCACAGCCACGTAGTATCTACCAAATAAACAACTATATGTGTGGTCGTGTATCTGTATAAATATATAACACCTATAGATATGAAACAACAACCAATGATATGAGATTAAAATATAAATTTTATTATAAACACAATAATAACAGTTTAAAATTCAGGAAAGGACCACCAGGTGGCAGTAGAATGCAGGTTATCATACAAGGGCATGTCAATAAATTTTGAATAATAAATTTCCAAGGAAATCAGATAATGTAACGAGCATGGAAATCTCACTATAAATGATCAAAGGTTGAGGTACTTTTGCTTATATTGCACTGTTCACATTACATAGTATATTCCATATGGAAAAGTGAGGAATAAAGTGAATAACGTGCACTGTGGAAATCTCACTATAAATGATCAAAGGTTGAGGTACTTTTGCTTATATTGCACTGTTCACATTACATAGTATATTCCATATGGAAAAGTAAGGAATAAAGTGAATATCGTGCATGTAGCAGAGTTGATATTACAAAAAAATACTCAAAAAATAAATGCAGTGACAAAAAAGTAAAATTAAGGCTATGTTCACACGTTCCTGATTTCCCTCCTTTTTTTTCAGGACTAAAAACCGCAGCTCTTGGCAGAAAACGCAGGTCCTTTTTTTGGTGCTTTTTTGGTGCGTTTTTTGATGCGTTTTTTTATGCAGTTTTCTATGCAGAGTCTGTGTGTTTTCTAGGAAGTTTTTTAGGGTTAAAATGGCTGAAAATACCCTAACCCTACCCCTAACCCTACCCCTAACCCTACCCCTAACCCTAACCCTAACCCTACCCCTAACCCTACCCCTAACCCTACCCCTATCCCTACCCCTAACCCTACCCCTAACCCTACCCCTAACCCTACCCCTAACCCTACCCCTAACCCTAACCCTATTCTAACCTTAGTGGAAAAAAAATCTTAATTTTTTTATTGTCCCTACCTATGGGGGTGACAAAGGGGGGGGTCATTTACTATTTTTTTTATTTTGATCACTGAGATAGGTTATATCTCAGTGATCAAAATGCACTTTGGAACGAATCTGCCGGCCGGCAGATTCGGCGAGCGCACTGCGCATGCGCCCGCCATTTTGCAAGATGGCGGCGCCCAGGGAGAAGACGGCCGGACGGACACCGGGAGGCCGGCTAAGTATAAGGGGGGGAGATGAGGGCACGGGGGGGGGGGGGGAGATGAGGGCACGGGGGGGGGGGGCGTCGGAGCACGGGGGGTGGCATCGGAGCATGGGGGGGTGGGATTGGGGCACGGGGGGGCAGCCACACTGCAGCGGTTCTGCACCACAAACCGCAGTAAAACCCGCAGATATTTTTTTCATCTGCGGGTTTTACTGCGGGTTTGACCTCACAATGGAGGTCTATGGGTGCAGAACCGCTGCAGTTCCGCAAAAAGAAGTGACATGGTACTTCTTTTTTACCGCGGCTATTCAGCGCGGCTTTTTTCGCGATTTTCCGCAATGTGGGCACAGCAGTTCCTGTTTTCCATAGGGTACATTGTAATGTACCCTGCATGGAAAACAGCTGCGGACCCGCAGCGGGAAAATCGCGGCGATTCCGCATGAAAAAAAGGATGGTGTGAACATGGCCTTACCCAGAAAAATCTAAATAAATAAATAGTTAATAATAAACTACCTCAAAAGTGCACCAAATAAGTCACATTGCACTGCGTGTTAATAATATAATATAAAGTGCATATATCAGGAAAGTATCCATTTAAAGTGAACACTGTGCATAAGTAAGTTATATAGATAGATAAATAATATACCCCAAAATAGATATAATAAAGTGCTGTGCACAGTAAATAAAGGGGGGAAAAAGGATATAAATCAAATAGTTGCCAAGTGCACCAAGATGTAATCATGTGAAATATTTCCATGGTCAGACATACAGTACCCTGATGATAAGCCCGCACGGCCCAACATGCTTCAGCTTCGCTTCAGCTTTGACGAGGGAGACTCCCTCGTCAAAGCTGAAGCGAAACACGTGTTGGGCCGTGCGGGCTTATCATCAGGGTATGTCTGACCATGGAAATATTTCACATGATTACATCTTGGTGCACTTGGTAACTATTTGATTTGATTTATATCCTTTTTGCCCCCTTGGGACTGGAGGAGAGTAGAGAGGGGCCAATTCGCAGCCGGACTAAGACTGTCCCTGATTGGTCGCGGCCTGCCGGCCGCGACCAATCAGCGACGCGAGATTTCCGTTTCAGACAGACAGACAGAAGTACCCCTTAGACGATTATATAGATAGATAGGGGACCTGTGGAATCATTTTTCGGTGTATAGGGGAGTTGTACATGGAGAACTCAGGGGTTGGCACTTAAACATTATTATAAAAAGGGGCACTCAGTAGTGATGAGCGAATATACTCGTTACTCGAGATTTCTCGAGCCCGCTTGGGTGTCCTCTGAGTATTTTTTAGTGCTCGGAGATTTCGTTTTTATTGCCGCAGCTGAGTGATTTACATCTGTTAGCCAGCATAAGCACATGTGGGGGTTGCCTGGTTGCTAGGGAATCACCACATGTACTTATGCTGGCTAACAGATGTAAATCATTCAGCTGCGGCAATAAAAACTAAATCTCCGAGCACTAAAATATACTCGGAGGACACTCGAGCGTGCTCGAGAAATCTCGAGTAACGAGTATATTCGCTCATCACTAGCACTCAGTATTGTTACCATCAAAGTTGCACATGGAATATTATTACTTTCTAATAACAAACTGTGGATGGCACATGCACAAGAAATTCATATTTCCTAGGGGAGCAATTTTACCATCTAGAGAGCACAGACACGGCATTATTACTATGTGAGGGCACAGTGGTGGCATTACTATGTGGGGCACTAAGAGGAGTTGTTATTGTACCACACAGTAGGTGCAGAAATAGGGACACATACGGTGACAGAAGCTGAGTATTGGGGTATCAGCAGGATGAGGAGTTTGTGCAGGTTGGGAATAGATATGAACAGTGCTGGAAATGTGTGAAGTCAAATATGTCTCTTTGTAATCTCTGCAGATGAGTCCTGGCTGGAGAAGTCAACATGTCGGTCAGGGCCAGATGGAAAAAATGAGAAAGTGAACGACTCCACCAGAAAGAACGTCACCTGTAAGTCACCATCTATAACTGTACTGTGATCTCTATATGTCCTGCAGGACTGGTATCTACCATTATATGTCACCATATGGCGGTAATATCAGTGCTGGTCTTTGTATAGAGATTTATTTTCAACTAGATGGTGGCCCGATTCTAACGCATTGGGTATTCTAGAATATGTATAGCAGTATATAGCACAGCCCACGTAGTATATAACACAGCCCACATAGTATATAACACAGCCCACGTAGTATATAACACAGCCACGTAGTATATAACACAGCCACGTAGTATATAGCACAGCCATTTAGTATATAACACAGCCACAAAGTATATTGCCCAGCCACGTAGTATATTGCACAGCCACATAGTATATAGCACAGCCCACGTAGTATATAGCACAGAGACGTAGTATATAACACAGGCCATGCAGCATATAACACAGCCCATGTAGTATCTAACACAGCCCACGTAGTATATAGCAATGTGGGCACCATATCCCTGTTAAAATAAGAATTACAATAAAAAGTAGTTATATACTCACCTTCCGGCGGCCCACGGATCCAGCTCCTCGCGACGCTCTGGTCCCAAGAATACATTGCGGCAATAACACGTGATGATGCAGCGGTCTCGCGATACCGCTACGTCATCTCCAGTCATTGCCGCAATGCATTCTTGGGAGGAGCTTTAATTTTTTGTATAATTTTTAACATTAGATCTTTTTACTATTGATGTTGCATAGGCAGCATCAATAGTAAAAAGTTGGTCACACAGGGTTAATAGCAGCGTTAACGGACTGCGTTACACTGCCTTATGCCGTGGTGTAACGCAGTCCGTTTAACGGAGTGCTAAACCGCTATGGGGGCACTGACTGGAGGGGAGTAGGGAGGGGGCACTGACTGGAGGGGAGTAGGCAAGTGCAAATTCGCGGCCGGACTGTGCCCGTCACTGACAGGTCGCGGCCGGCTGCGACCAATCAGCGGCGCGGGATTTCCATGACAGACATACAGATGGAAGTGACCCTTACACGATTATATAGATAGATAACAATGCGGTCATCTCCTGAGGTTCCCCTATACCCATCATAGTTAAAATCATGGTTACCTGGCTAGGGGCCACAGGCGGACACAGACAGAGAAGGACCCATGTGCAAGAACAATATATGGGCCCTTTGCAGCCCAAGAGCTCCTAAAAATTCTAAATAGCACCTTCTTTAGAGGTAGAAATGGGCCCCCTTATCTCTTGGGCCCATGTGCTGCCAAACAGGTTGCACTAATGATATGCCCACTCACATGTTTCACCCCCATGAGCTTAACCCCTAGCTACACCTCTGAGTGGGAACCTATGTTCCCAGAGGAAGAGTTGAAAGATGACACCAGGTCAGGTGACACATGTGTCGCAGTTACTAATTATGAAATGCCTGGCTGGGCCAAGAAGAGGCAGTTGGAGCCAGAACCTGCACCAGGACAGGTCATGTGGGTTCTACAGTAGGTGGGCTTACATCCTCCCTCACCACAGAAGGGTCTGAAAGCAGTCAGATGGGCTGCAAAGGAGATCCCTGCCCCGTGCCAGTAGAAGTCTGTGACCAGCGTCCGTATTAGCCAGTAGTAGCCCATAAGCATTGTAAGGGGGTGACAGGTCCCCTCAGTTGTACGGTACCCTCTCCTCTTTCGGTGTGACCCCACCTTATGTATAAATATTATGTGCATGTTTATTAATGTCTTGTTGTTTCTGTACTGTGCAATGTGTGTATCAGTAATGTAATGAATGTGCTGTGTTTGTAATGTTTGATAATGTTTCACCATGTTTGCTAAATGTATGTTAGCCTAGGGAAAGGAACTAGTTAATTTTGTGGGCTGGGTCAGCAGCTTCTAGAGAGGAGGAGGCTGCTGTCCCTAGTCAGTGAGCCTGGGTACGTTGGCCAGGGCAGATGTGTACTACTGAAGGGGCACTGCCAGACTCCTGGATGAGAGAGATCTCTTACCCCGTATCAAAGATTCATATGGACTGAAGGATTACGACACAGGCCCCCAGGACTTGGGAAAGGGCCTCCGCTGAAGGGGTCTCAAGGCACCCAGATTCCAGCGATTGGACTACTGCAAACTTCGGCTGCTGCGGTCGTTGTGGATACGGCCGCAGCCAGAGTCAGGGATAGAGCTGGAAGCCAGTGTTAAAGTTGTCTTTTTGTCCATCTTTCATCCGTGTTCAATAAAAGTTATTTTTCCTGTTGGAGTACAGCTGCATTCCTGGACTCTCAATGACAGCCCTGTATTGCATGTCTTCGGACTGTGATTAGTGGGTGAGCTTGGTCAGGACTATCACCCTGGTCGCCCTTGTTACAGCATCATCAGTAGAAGTCCGTGAGCTGTGCCAGTGGAAGTCCATAAGCAGCGCTAGTGGATAACTGTAAGCAGGGCCAGTAGAAAACTTTGAGCAGCACCTATAGAAGTCCGAGACAAGATCCAAATCAAGTTCGGGAGGTGATCCAGCTGTAGCAGAGGACCGTTCCTCTGGTTCCTTGTTGTATCACATTGGGGACAATGGGCTGTTTAAGGAAAGGGCCTATGACTGTGTTGGATAATTAACAAATGTGCGTTTAATTTAAGGGGATGATCTGAGTTGGAGGGTGAAAAAAAAGGATAAAGGTGGCAAACATCAGTGGGTTCTTACTTTCAGTAATATTTGTCTGATGTCAACACTTGAGTCGCCCTCCGGTGTTCACAGGGGGATGTCACGGTGGCCTTGGGCACCCATGTAAAAGAGGAAATTGAATAAAGGGATTTGGTGAATAGAGTTTATGTTCGTGACGCCACCTGTGGTATTCAGTCAGTGGGGACCGACGCTGCTTTAAGGGGTCCTCTGGGGTGATGTTATTGCAGCTAGATGGTATAACTTCACACAGGTGAAGTGTATCCCCAGGGCTCCCGGTGTGTAGATGGAAGATGGTGAATGGCGCAGTGAAGAACGAGGACACAGGTTTGCAGTCTCTTTACCTGGTTTACTGAAAACTTCTGGCAGCCACAGTCCAGGGTACCAGATCACAGGGCAGGCAGGGTCCGGCTGGCTTGGAAGCGAATCCAGAGTCCCCTTTACCAGGTGGAGTTAGGCTGCTTTCACACATCAGGTTTTTGGTTTCAGGCTAAATCCGGCAAATTTGCCAAAAAACGGATCCGGCGTAAATTGTGAAAAACTGATGCACCGGATCCATTTTTTTAGCTGGATCCGGCTCTCTTTACTGCGCATGGATGAGAGAGAGAGAGCGAGAGAGACGGACGGATTCGGTAGCCGGAAACGTTCATTCACACATCCGTTCCATGCGGTTATTGCCGGAAACGTCCCGTCAGGCTTTTTTGCCGGACACAAAAAACGTTGCAGTTAAGCCTGAAGGGACGGATCCGGCACAAATCGGATGAAACGCATGTCCTTCAGGCACAATCCGGCGCTAATACAACTCTATGGGAAAAAAACGGATACGGAGTAAGAAAAAAACGGATCCGGATTGTGCCTGAAACTGCCGGATTGTGCCAGAAAGAAAAAACCTGATGTGTGAAAGCAGCCTTAAAAGCCTTCCTGTAGCGTGGTGGTGTTGTAGTCCCTTACTGCCTATGGCTTCAGATAAGGTCCTCACAGTTCTTCTCTCTGTCCCCATATAGGATAGGACATAACCTGTATGACCGGTGACTTGAGCCTTTTTACAGGGACTCTAGCACGCCCCGGACTCTATGTGTCACTGTGTCTCAGGTGTGTGTGGTAGATAGGTAACTTGCAGTTCAGCTGTCCTGCCGGTCTCTGTTGTAAGTCGTAGAGACCCTTACAACCTCGGTGGTCTGGCTACCGATTATCTGCGCCTCAGAGGGAGGCAGCTTGTTTACAGCTGGTCTCCCCTGATATAACTCTCCTGTGCTTCGCTCTCCTTCACGCTCACTGAACAATGTCCTTTCCTTCTGTATGTCTCTTTCCAGCAGCTGCAGCACTCTGTCATGGCTGCACGTCCCCTCATGAGTTCTTCCTGCCTCAAACTGCTCCAGTCTGCTGTCTGGCACTAACTAACTCACTTTCCCTCCAAAACCACTATATATGCATATGCAGGAGAGTCACCTAGAAATAGGATCAAAGGCTCCCCCTTGTGGCCTGGAGTGTGAACATGTTGTGTGTATGGTGGTTACCTGATAGAAGATATCTTTAATCACTTCCAAACATAACATCACTCTTCCAGTGAGGAAAGCAATGCTACTGTGATGACCAGGACCCTGGGGCGCCACACTCCCCCCATTAAATTCAGTACTCCCGGATTGGGAAAAGAAGAACAACAATATACAAATTAGCAAAAGACATACAAATTTTTGGAATGCTGTAAACTTGTAAAACAAATTAATAAGTGCAAACTGGAGCTTCCCTTTATGGGACGAATTGATGCTTGAACATTACTGGAACATATTTACATAGTATGCATACTTTTAACAATAGATATCAATTTTATAACCAACCATGAAACGCAATTACCCTCTACGGGTATACTACTTTAAGGCTTCAAAGTGCAAAACAAACATTGTTAATTTCTTCAAAGTGCAGAACTTTCCCTAAGAACGACGACTACCCCTATGGGTATACAGCATCAGGTCTGTTTAATTCAAAAGTGCAACATTAAACATCTTCAATACATTTTGTGCACATAACACTATCTAGATTCAATTTTCAGTTTCATTTTTATTAATTATATTAACTCACTAATATATTAACTAGCATATTAAGTACAGTTCTGACTAGCTTCAGATATCACTTTAACAGTGCAACACATTTAACTGGTCAAAAGTGCAAATTCAAATCTAACTTCTTGCAGTACTGAGGTAATGCATTTAAAGGTGCAATTTAATACTTAAGTCACTTAATAACTTTACAACAGCAGCAACAATGTAAGGGACCCGTCATAAACCCCCAATGTAGGCCCTTGGCTGGCTACAAGGCTTGTATCCAGACCCAGAATCCTGCCGCGCCAAACGGGTTTTTCTTCAGGTCTCAGGAACAAATAAGCAAGGCCCTACCCATGCCGGCAAAGCGGGTAGAACCAGGTTGCACATTTAGGGTGCCAACTAATTACAAAGAAAGTTTGTGGACTATTCACTGTCCATGGCCCCAATGTCTTTAAACAACTAATTACAGAGAAAGTTTGTGGACCATTCACTGTCCATGGCCGCAATGTTTTTAAACAAATGATCCCTTTTAACGGAAATCTGGTCAGGTTAAACAAATTTTTAAACTTTTAACAATTCACAGTCATGTTTAAGCTTGCAATCAAAACTGTTTATCTCCTTGGCCAGGGTAGCTCCTGATGGCTACTGTTTCCTGACTGGGAAAAGCTTTCTGCAAATGTCATACTTTGCTTGCTGGGCCAGGGGTTGCTTTTTCCCCATACCAGAGTCATGGTCCCTGGAAACGTTGTAACGGCCCCAACCAGTGTTGTGTTGCCGCGGTGTTGTCGTCTTCTTCAACGGTGTCCCACTTTCCGGTTCAGCTGGGGTCAAAGTTGCGGGCTGCAGGTCTTTCGTCAGCGCTGCCTTCTTTTTCAGCAGTGCTGTTCTTTCTGGCTCTGGAACGCCGGATCTTCTGTCCCTCTCCGGACCAGACGATGCTGCTGACGGACGTCCGGTAAGGCTCGCAATGAAGGCCTCCTTCCACCCGGCCACAGTGCTCATCTGCGTCCACATGAGTTGGTCGCTGAGCTCTTCCACCTCCGCTTTCAGGAACTCTGGGACTTCTGGTGACAGCTCGCCGTGGCTTCCATCCTGGTGGCTGGGGGGAGTTCTTGGCTTCCACCCCATGCTCCGCGTCCGGGCTGCTCGCCATGTCATCTTCCACGTTGCTTTTAGCGTCCTCCTCTGGCTCCCGCTCTCTCCTTCGGGGGTGGAGTTTCTTCTTCCTCTTCCTTCCGCCATTCAGGATCAGGAGGCGAATCTCAGTTGCTGATTGGCATGTCCGCATGGTACAGAAGTATTTGGGGTGGGCAGCCAATATTTTCACACCACACAGTTCCCACCCACGGGGACTCTAGAATGCCCCGGGCTCTATAGGTGTCACCGTGCCTCCTGGGTATTAAGGCGGACAGGTAACTTACAGTTCAGCTGTCCTGCTGGTCTCTGCTGTAAGTTGTAGAGTCCTTACAACCTCGGTGGTCCAGCTACCGGTTATCTGCACCTCAGAAGGAGGCAGTGTGAAACAACTGAAAATATGTCTTATATTCTAGGTTCTTCAAAGTAGCCACCTTTTCCTTTGATGAATGCTTTGCACACTCTTGGCATTCTCTGGATGAGCTTCAAGAGGTAGTCACCGGGAATGGTTTTCCCACAATCTTGAAGGACTTCCTAGAGATGCTTAGCACTTGTTGGCCCTTTTGCCTTCACTCTGCGGTCCAGCTCACCCAAAACCATCTCGATTGGGTTCAGGTTTGGTGACTGTGGAGGCAAGGTCATCTGGCGTAGCACCCCATCACTCTCCTTCTTGGTCAAATAGCCCTTACACAGACTGGAGGTATGTTTGGGGTCATTGTCCTGTTGAAAAATAAATGATGGTCCAACTTGTTGCCTATCCTTAGCAGTGGTTTCCTAGAAGCTATTTTACCATGAAGGCCTGCTGCACAAAGTCTCCTCTTAACAGTTGTTGTAGAGATGTGTCTGCTGCTAGAGCTCTGTGTGGCATTGGCCTGGTCTCTAATCTGAGTTGCTGTTAACCTGCGATTTCTGAGGCTGGTGACTCGTATAAACTTATCCTCTGAAGAAGAGGTGACTCTTGGTCTTCCTTTCCTGGGGCGGTTCTCATGTGAGCCAGTTTCTTAGGTAACGCTTGATGGTTTTTGCCACTGCACTTGGGGACACTTTCAAAGTTTTCCCAATTTTTCGGACAAACTGACCTTCATTTCTTAAAGTAATGATGGCCACTCGTTTTTCTTTACTTAGCTGCTTTTTTCTTGCCATAATAAAAATTCTAACAGTCTATTCAGTAGGACCATCAGCTGTGTATCCACCAGACTTCTGCACAACACAACTGATGGTCCCAACCCCATTTATAAGGCAAGAAATCCCACTTATAAAACCTGATAGGACACACCTGGGAATTGAAAACCATTCCCGGTGACTACCTCTTGAAGCTCATCAAGAGAATGTCAAGAGTGTGCAAATCAGTCATCAAAGCAAAAGGTGGCTACTTTGAAAAACCTAGACTATAAGACATAATTTCAGTTGTTTCACATATTTTTGTTAAGTATATAATTCCACATTCATAGTTTTGATGCCTTCAGTGTGAATTTACAATTTTCATAGTCATGAAAATACAAAAAAATCTTAAAATGAGAAGGTGTGTCCAAACTTTTGGTTTGTACTGTATATATGCAGGGGAGTCACCTAGTAAATAGGATCAAAAGCTCCCCCTTGTGGCCTGGAGTGTGAACATGTGTGTATTGTGGTTACCTGATAAAAGATATCCTTCACTGCTTTCAAATGTAACATCACTCTCCCCGTGAGGAAAGCAATGCTACTGTGACGACCAGGACCCTGGGGCTCCACATAAGAAAAGGGCAAATTGAAAACGCTTTGCTATCTTCTTATAGCCTTCTTCTGCTTTGTTGGCCTCTGCCATTTTCATTTTCAGAGTTTTAGGCAGCTGCTTAGAAGAACTCAAGGCTGTTTTTTTGGCACAAGGTAAGATGAGGCTGGATTTTTATAAAGCTGGGAAATTTGCATCACTTGACCTACCCTAATGATAGTGAGCGAGCGATATCCCTAGTTAATTTGAATGTGAAACCTTGGTCAAAATTCTCTAGTCATACAAATCTAGTCCAAACTTTGCATCGGCCCATTTCCTTTTTCTAATTTTTAAATGTAAAAAATTACTATATATATACAGCATATAAATATAAATATATATATACAGTGGGGCAAAAAAGTATTTAGTCAGTCAGCAATAGTGCAAGTTCCACCACTTAAAAAGATGAGAGGCGTCTGTAATTTACATCATAGGTAGACCTCAACTATGGGAGACAAACTGAGAAAAAAAAAATCCAGAAAATCACATTGTCTGTTTTTTTATAATTTTATTTGCATATTATGGTGGAAAATAAGTATTTGGTCAGAAACAAACAATCAAGATTTCTGGCTCTCACAGACCTGTAACTTCTTCTTTAAGACTCTCCTCTTTCCTCCACTCATTACCTGTAGTAATGGCACCTGTTTAAACTTGTTATCAGTATAAAAAGACACCTGTGCACACCCTCAAACAGTCTGACTCCAAACTCCACTATGGTGAAGACCAAAGAGCTATCAAAGGACACCAGAAACAAAATTGTAGCCCTGCACCAGGCTGGGAAGACTGAATCTGCAATAGCCAACCAGCTTGGAGTGAAGAAATCAACAGTGGGAGCAATAATTAGAAAATGGAAGACATACAAGACCACTGATAATCTCCCTCGATCTGGGGCTCCACGCAAAATCCCACCCCGTGGGGTCAGAATGATCACAAGAACGGTGAGCAAAAATCCCAGAACCACGCGGGGGGACCTAGTGAATGAACTGCAGAGAGCTGGGACCAATGTAACAAGGCCTACCATAAGTAACACACTACGCCACCATGGACTCAGATCCTGCAGTGCCAGACGTGTCCCACTGCTTAAGCCAGTACATGTCCGGGCCCGTCTGAAGTTTGCTAGAGAGCATTTGGATGATCCAGAGGAGTTTTGGGAGAATGTCCTATGGTCTGATGAAACCAAACTGGAACTGTTTGGTAGAAACACAACTTGTCGTGTTTGGAGGAAAAAGAATACCGAGTTGCATCCATCAAACACCATACCTACTGTAAAGCATGGTGGTGGAAACATCATGCTTTGGGGCTGTTTCTCTGCAAAGGGGCCAGGACGACTGATCCGGGTACGTGAAAGAATGAATGGGGCCATGTATCGTGAGATTTTGAGTGCAAACCTCCTTCCATCAGCAATGGCATTGAAGATGAAACGTGGCTGGGTCTTTCAACATGACAATGATCCAAAGCACACCGCCAGGGCAACGAAGGAGTGGCTTCGTAAGAAGCATTTCAAGGTCCTGGAGTAGCCTAGCCAGTCTCCAGATCTCAACCCTATAGAAAACCTTTGGAGGGAGTTGAAAGTCCGTGTTGCCAAGCGAAAAGCCAAAAACATCACTGCTCTAGAGGAGATCTGCATGGAGGAATGGGCCAACATACCAACAACAGTGTGTGGCAACCTTGTGAAGACTTACAGAAAACGTTTGACCTCTGTCATTGCCAACAAAGGATATATTACAAAGTATTGAGATGAAATTTTGTTTCTGACCAAATACTTATTTTCCACCATAATATGCAAATAAAATGATAAAAAAACAGACAGATGTGATTTTCTGGATTTTTTTTTCTCAGTTTGTCTCCCATAGTTGAGGTCTACCTATGATGTAAATTACAGACGCCTCTCATCTTTTTAAGTGGTGGAACTTGCACTATTGCTGACTGACTAAATACTTTTTTGCCCCACTGTATATATATATATATATATGTATATATATATATATATATATATATATAGATATATATATGAGCCTAAAATACAAAGGAAATGTGTCACCTTTAACTTTAGTCCTTTTAGAGATCATTTCATCCCAACTGTTCACAATAACAGTAATTTTCACCAGGGGTGCCCAAACTTTTACATGTCACTGTAGGTGTCAGAGCTTGGCGGTGTTTTCCCATCCCCATAACGTATGGTTTGTTGTCCAAAGGGCCCTCTGTTATTCTGTGGTTAGCCCTCCGTAGGGTAACATGGTTTTCAAGCATTAGATTGGCATATGTTTATACATGTTTGCTTCAGCAAAGCTGTGGCCACCCACTCAACTCTTACAATATATAGATAGGTGTTTTATTTAATATTAATAATACCAGGAGTATTTTCAAAAATGTCTAAATAAAAGGGTCGGCACACAGTTGGAACAGGTTGAGATCTCCATACAGTCACCCCAGACTGCCGCCTTAGGCAAGGTGTTCATCTTCCCTCATGACAGAAGCAGCCCCGCCTGCAACACACTGCTCTGGATGCAATAATCAGAGCTCTGTTGTTCTGAAGCCTTTTTATGATGATCTCTCCTCACCATTATTTCTGCCTTTAACCCTTTCACTAAGATTAATGGAATATTATGTGCCAGATCTTCTGTATATCCTCGGTGCAGATATGCATCCTGTGAGAAAAGGTATCTAAAACGCGAGGCGCACATGATACCGACCTCTAAATCACAACATCTGTGGAATATAATTTCGTCACATGAATGACTGTACAGAGCACGCTACCTCAAAATATAACCGCTTCCTGGCCAAAACTACTCTTTTAGACACAGCTGTGTCCCTACGCCCAGCCAATGGGCAAATGGCTCTTATCTTAAAAGTCCTACTAAACAAATATACCTAATATTAATGTGAAACTGTGGCTGACAGATGCCATATAGTCCATTACATAACCTGAATTGTGTCTCATTTCCAAGGTCAGACACGTTTCACCCTGAAAGCTTTTGTGACTGTCTTTAATATAGTTACACTCCAAAGTATAGTATTGTTAGACATTCACGCCATGTAAATGATCAGATAAGATGTTATGGCCGTATTCAACCAGTAGTCAGGGTGTAATAAGCCTTAATCTAGTGAAGTCGCCATATGGTATAAAGGTCCAAATAACAACACCACTGGTCTTTTCTTGTGGTGTCATACTCTAGGATAAAGCAACACAAATTCTCACACAGCACACAAAGAATATTTAATTAAAATTAGTATCACCAAGTTTTATTCCACTAATGATTACAGGTTTTCTGTTACAATTATGACTAAAACATAAGATATGGATTATGATAAAACAAACAATATAGCTCTCCGATAGTCTTCAGAGTGACCCGTCATTGCCCATGTCAGACAGAGAATTAGCCCCCGGCCTGAGGAAGAAAAGCAGTGATTAAACAGAAAATTGTGCTTTTTAGCATACAGCTGCTGATTTATTAAGGTGTTTATGCTATAATTCTGTTAAAGGGGTTGTCCGGACTTTTACAATGATGGCCTATCCTTAGGATAGGTAATGAATGTCTGATTGGTGGGGGAGTGACAGTCAACAGGACTGTGCAGCTCCGTCACTGAGCAGTTCAGGGAGCTGACGCAACCGGAAACGGCTAATCGGTGGGGGCGCCGGATGTTACATACCCACCGATCACACACATTTAATGACTTATCTTAAGGATAGGCCATCAATGTTAAAGTCCCAGACAGCCTTTGTAATAAGTCACAATATTTATGCGCAACCTTGAAGTTGCTTAAAAATATTGTGACTTTTGACCAATATGGAAGGAGCATGAGTGGGATGGGGCGATGCTACGCTAGTCTAGTTAATGAAAAGTTCTGCCTTTGTTGTGTATCTTACTCCAGAAATGTTCTTCATATGTGCACACCACAACTAAGATGCAGCTAATTAATTGTCATCCGCCTCTTAATGTATAAGGCGCATATTACTCCAGCGACTTCATTCATTAAGATTCGCATGCACAATGCCATCGCAGCCAGAGAATTTTCATAAAAAGCCAAGTTCAGAGTTCTAGGGATCTTTAATATGGTATACAGAGACAAATTGGGGCCCTCCAATTTTCCTACAATATCATATGCAGGAAGGTATAGGATTTTTCTGTTTGATTTCAAGGAATTATGCCATCATGGGATGTTGTATGATGGAGGTATTGTGTTTGGAGTCCATAGCTGCTTTTATGAAGCCCAGTCGTTGGGCTTCATAGGAGATTGGTAAGCTTATTATATACTGTTGTTCAAGTGATCAAACAATCGCAGATTCAAATTCTTAGGGGAAGTAACAAAAAATGTTTTAAAAAATATAAAAAAAAAACAACATTATTTAACCCAAAAAATAAATGCCTTAAAGCATAAAAAAGGGAAAAAATATAAAATGTTGAAAATCTCCCTAAAAAGTGCTAAAAGAGCAATCAACATTTGTATGTATCCCAAATTGGTGTTAATAAAAACTACAGCTTGCCACACGAAAACATGCCCTCAGCTAGCATATTACATAGTATAGCACAGCCTATCAAAGCCTGTATAAAAGCCAATGCAGGGAATGCAGAGAAGCAACTATTTGGGGCTGAATATGTTTAGTGAGAGGATGTCACAGCTCACAGCTTACTAATAGTAGTAAAACTCTGAACATACTGTACAGATAGTTTGTGACAAAACAGCAGTGAAAAATGGTTACCATCCAATTACCCTAGATATATATTAACATTACTAAAGCTGTGTTTACTTTAAAAAGCTTATAAGGGTTCAATATAGTCCTAGGAGAACTTGGAAAGTCCTACATGCCTTTGAAAGCAATTGGAGTACTAGCGATTTGCGGCAAATTTTTATGCTAAAATTAGAATTTTGTGGAAAAATTTGCTAAAGCTAGCAAATTCGAATTTCACAATATTCGATCATCTCCACTTACGCCAAGGTTTAATAGCTGAGGACATCTTCCACTCCAACATCATTCCATCTTTTCCCAAATCTATAGAGACAAATGAGAAATGAATTAGAGAATCATTCGGAATTCTGTTCCAAACCATAACTGTTCTGCTTTCTGTCAATGTGACACTGCAATATACATGATACAACACATAGATATGGATAGTACACGGGCATACTGCCATCATCAGGAGCTGCCACAGGATATTATCCAGGCTTGGACTGTCCCATAGGGGAACAGGGGAATCCCCTGGTGGGCCACTGTGCACATCTGGACCCCCAACCTTACTGTATGGGCAGTACTTGTCATAATTCACTTAATTCACTTTGTACAGAAAAAAGCAGCGTCTCATCAATCATTAACTAAACTACCCAGTTTCTTATTAAATAGCGATATAGGTAAATTTGTGAATCAGGTTCATGTAATATTTGTATGCAGGTGAAAAGTGGGCCCCCAAAGTCAATGTTACTGGTGGGCCCTTGGCACCCCAGTCCGACACTGATATTATCTATGATACTGTATATCTTGTACTACTCTGTTATCAGCTATATACTTTGGATTTGAAACTATTTAACTCTCGTGATCATGTATTTACTCCTGAAGCATTCACACTCGGGTGTGATGATATCAGGGAGGTTTGTCCATATTGTGCTCTCTCTGATCTTTTACACATTCTCCACTTGCTCTTTAATTGTTTTCTCAGCATTAGACAAGACGTTTAACTTCATGTACGTTTTTCTTGATTTATACAGTATTGCTATTCTTTATGTTTGCTAATGATCTGCCATATGACATTGATAATACTGGTGTCAAACTATATGGCAGAAGGGTCTTTGTATCTGCTCAATCATTAACACCAAAGCAAACTTCTACCTCTGCAACCCTATGGCTACACCATTGATATCATCCAGATAATAAATAATGATTTTCTTTGATCTCCTAATATTTCCATTCAAGGCACAAAACATCAAATTAGGTTATTGCTCTTGAATATCTATCATGGATATATTCTGAATCTGTCTGTGATTTAATGTATCAATACATTGAATGAAGAACATTATAAATGTACAAAAAGCATTCTCAGCCAAGCTTTAGAAGAAGCCAATTTTTGCATTACACAATCAAAAGGAGAACATTGAGAATAACGTTAGTGCTAACCCCTACACCATTCACATATGACAATCTCGCAAAATGGTACGTTTTTCACCATAAATCAGGGACAACATTATTTTTTTTACCAATTGAGATATTTTTTAGCCATTGGCTCTATATATAATCCTAAATTGGTTGATATTTGTTTAAAACCTTGGTCGAATGTTAGTTAAGTGCTCTTACCTAGGACGAGTGACGAAGGTGATATACTCATACAGGTCTGCGTAATATTGGGCCAGCTGCTCAGGAGAGGCTTGGTCTCCTGGATGTTGAGGCTCGTAGGGAGCAGCTGAAGACATGTAACTCAGAGCCAAAAGGAGAAAAAAGACAGCAGACAAGTATCTGAGCATCTGCAAAAAAAAGAACAATCGGGATTATCATGAATATTTGAAGACCAATAACATTTGCCTACAGGGATCATCATAAATGAAGTAGCTACATGATACATGGACAGCCCGGGTCAATCAGAGTGGGAGACTTTTATGTTTCCAGCTCTCCATTCTGGCTTATAGAGAAAAGCCCAAGAGGGAGATCCCATGTGTGTCATCCGTGTGCCCTAATGGTCCTTATGGGTAAAGGCTAGTGGGATGAGATACACTTTTTAAGATCTTAAAAGATGTCTATTACTCCATTCTCTGCTTTTTTATAGCTTGTCTTCCTAACAATATTCATTAATACCAATTTTAATCAAATATCCCAAAGATAAATGTTTTCATTTATTGTCCCTGTAAACTACAACAAGGAGAGGTTATATGGCCTAACAGAAGGAGATATAGTTATGGTTCTTTTCGATTTTACAGTGTTATTGATAGTAATAGCAACATGGACAACAGAACTGCTCTTGCTGTCATAAAAAAGTAACCAACTTGTTATTATACGTTAGGGTCCATCGATGTTTCTTGGGATCTGCTTGAAAACATCACTTGTACAGGTTATGGATTAATTACAGATGGAAACCATGACGGTAGTGCAAAGAGAGTTTAAGGCTGAGGTCTACACACAATTTAAGCTTACTTTTTCTGTCTAGAAGCCAGAAGTTACCTTCTATGTATAATAGGTGCAATTGTCTCCCACTGAAGCACATTAAAACTGTGATAATTTTATAGGTTAATCCTATACTAGAGGCTACTATATACAGTATAGTAGTTTTATCTCGGAAGGACAAATACCCCATTATGTGCCTTAGCCACCTGTCCTCTCTTGTCATGAAGCTAAAAAATTACAATTCAATAATATTCCTGTAACTTATTCCAAGGACTAAAAACTTAGACACAGTAAATTGTTGGTTATCTTACCTTGGTGAGTTCGGTGTTGTCTACATGACCCTGAAATAACAGCATAGGTTTTATCTATATTCTAGCGCCCTCCCAAGCTGTCGTCAGCTTTTCATCCTTCCCCCTTCTTTTCTTGCTCGCCCACTCCATAACTCAATGTTAACATGTCACCTTTCCAAATCAATGGTTTTACGGTAACTTCCACAACGACTGGACCTTCACGCTTGGACAAATCGTACCTTGGCAATTATTAGTAGAAAGACATTTTCCATGATCATTTGGACACATTGTGAAACCACCTAGCAATGTTTTTAATAAAACTTTAAATGTTTTTGAAAAATCTTACAATTATTCCATTTGGTGCAACTGTAATAACATATAGTAGCATTGTGTGAAGTAAACCTCAGCTCCGAAGAATATGGAGGGTAGAAATTCTTATGGCAAATAGTGTATTCTATTTTGACCAGGTTAGTAAGGCTAGGTTCACATTGCGTTAGGGCAATCCGTTTAGCGCACACACTAGCAGATTGCGCTAACGCAATGTTCCAAAAGGGATCGCGTTTGGCGATCCTGCTAGCGCAGATGCCCGATCTGCGCTTGCGAGGAACGGACCTCAAACGCTGCTTGCAGTGTTCGAGGTGCGTCCGAAAATAACGGGACATCGCTGACGCATGCCAAAAATGGCATGCGTCAGCGATGCGTTAGCAAACCGTTAGCACATTGCGGTCAATGGGTGCGCTAACGGACCCGTTGCATAGCGTTAATTGCGTCAATTGCGCCATGTAACGGAGTCCGCTAGCAGACACCCATTAATGCAATGTGAACCTAGCCTAAGTGAAACGGATAATGTTCAAGGTTTTGACCAACAATGGTCTCTTTATCTAGGACATCTGTAAATGAGGAAACCTGGAGGATGCTGCAGTCGAATTACCACTATCCTGTACCATCATCCTTAACCCCAGGTTTCCTCATGTACAGATGTCCTTGATAAAGAACATTGTGGGTAGAAAAGTTGGACATGATCTGTTCCATTTCCTGGCTGGATCAAAATACAGTATAATATACTATCTGCCGCAAGAATTTCTACCTTCTGTATTCATTGGTGCTGAGGTTTACTTACCTATGGTATATCTTCTCCTATTACTCCATACAACCTCCCTATATCTCCTACTATTACTCCATATAACCTCCCCTATATCTCCTCCTATTACTCCATATAACCTCCCTATATCTCCTCCTATTACTCCATATAACCTCCCTATATCTCCTCCTATTACTCCATATAACCTCCCTATATCTCCTCCTATTACTCCATATAACCTCCCCTATATCTCCCCCTATTACTCCATATAACCTCCCTATATCTCCTTCTGTTACTCCATATAACCTCCCTATATCTCGTCCTATTATTCCATATAACCTCCCCTATATCTCCTCCTATTACTCCATATAACCTCCCTATATCTCCTCCTATTACTCCATATAACCTCCCTATATCTCCTCCTATTACTCCATATAACCTCCCTATATCTCCTCCTATTATTCCATATAACCTCCCCTATATCTCCTATTACTCCATATGACCTCCCTATATCTCTTCCTATTACTCCACATAACCTCCCCTATAACTACTCCTATTACTCCATATAACCTCCCTATATCTCCTCCTATTACTCCATATAACCTCCCCTATATCTCCTCCTATTACTCCATATAACCCCCTATATCTCTTCCTATTACTCCATATAACCTCCCTATATCTCCTCCTATTACTCCATATAACCCCCTATATCTCCTCCTATTACTCCATATAACCTCCCTATATCTCCCCCTATTACTCCATATAACCTCCCTATATCTCCTCCTATTACTCCATATAACCTCCCTATATCTCCTCCTATTACTCCATATAACCTCCCCTATATCTCCTCCTATTACTCCATATAACCTCTCCTATATCTCCTCCTATTACTCCATATATCCTCCCTATATCTCCCCCTATTACTCCATATAACCTCCCTATATCTCCTCCTATTACTCCATATAACCTCCCTATATCTCCTTCTGTTACTCCATATAACCTCCCTATATCTCGTCCTATTACTCCATATAACCACCCTATATCTCCTCCTATTACTCCATATAACCTCCCCTATATCTCCCCCTATTACTCCATATAACCTCCCTATATCTCCTTCTATTACTCCATATAACCCCCTATATCTACTCCTATTACTCCATATAACCTCCCTATATCTCCACCTATTACTCCATATAACCTCCCTATATCTCCTCCTATTACTCCATATAACCTCCCTATATCTCCTCCTATTACTCCATATAACCTCCCCTATATCTCTTCCTATTACTCCATATAACCTTCCTATATCTCCTCCTATTACTCCATATAACCCTCCCTATATCTCCTCCTATTACTCCATATAACCTCCCTATATCTCCTCCTATTACTCCATATAACCTCCCCTATATCTCTTCCTATTACTCCATATAACCTCCCCTATATCTCCTCCTATTACTCCATATAACCCTCCTATATCTCCTCCTATTACTCCATATAACCTCCCTATACCTCCTCCTATTACTCCATATAACCTTCCTATATCTCCTATTACTCCATATAACCTCCCTATATCTCCTCCTATTACTCCATATAACCTCCCTATATCTCCTCCTATTATTCCATATAACCTCCCCTATATCTCCTATTACTCCATATGACCTCCCTATATCTCTTCCTATTACTCCACATAACCTCCCCTATAACTACTCCTATTACTCCATATAACCTCCCTATATCTCCTCCTATTACTCCATATAACCTCCCCTATATCTCCTCCTATTACTCCATATAACCCCCTATATCTCTTCCTATTACTCCATATAACCTCCCTATATCTCCTCCTATTACTCCATATAACCCCCTATATCTCCTCCTATTACTCCATATAACCTCCCTATATCTCCCCCTATTACTCCATATAACCTCCCTATATCTCCTCCTATTACTCCATATAACCTCCCCTATATCTCCTCCTATTACTCCATATAACCTCTCCTATATCTCCTCCTATTACTCCATATATCCTCCCTATATCTCCTCCTATTACTCCATATAACCCCCTATACCTTCTCCTATTACTCCATATAACCTCCCTATATCTCCTCCTATTACTCCATATAACCTCTCCCATATCTCCTCCTATTACTCCATATAACCTCCCTATATCTCCTCCTATTACTCCATATAACCTCCCTATATCTCCTCCTATTACTCCATATAACCTCCCTATATCTCCTCCTATTACTCCATATAACCTCCCTATATCTTCTCCTATTACTCCATATAACCTCCCTATATCTCCTCCTATTACTCCATATAACCTCCCTATATCTCCTCCTATTACTCCATATAACCTCCCCTATATCTCCTCCTATTACTCCATATAAACCTCCCCTATAACTTCCCCTATTACTCCATATGACCTCCCTGTCAGAACTCTGTTGCTGAGTGTCCCAGAATCGTAGGCTCCTTCCAAGTCCCTAACGCTAGGGGGCACCCTAGTTTGCCTTGTTCACCAGAATTATTCTGATGGTGAAGACGCCCGGCCCGAGTACCTTGCCTTAGCACCTTCAACTGCCCTCAGTCTGTACCCTACCCGTGCCCAGGGAAGAGGAAAGTAGTAGTGTAGTGTAATACACAAACCAGACTAATAAGTTAATACAAACAGGAAAACGAAAAATACCAAACATACAAATATGCACACACAGATAACAGAGGAATGCAATGAGGAGTGGAGGATGGGGTTAAACCAAAGTAGGAGAAGAAAGGGAATTATCACACACTCAAAATCTAGCAATAGTTTGAGGCAAGTCCACCAAATGCCTTCTCCAATAACATCCACCAGCCATGCAGAATAAGCTACTCTGACAATGAGTGCTAGCTAGGGCCCAAATTATATAGGAGATGGGAGTGGATAACAGAGCACAGCTGACAGCTTAAATGCTCTAGGAGATTTCAACAGAGCAGATTAGCCCCTGCACTGCTAAAATAAATTTACACTGTGTAATATGAAGGTGAAGTGCTTTTAATCAGTGCAGGAGTAGGAGAAATCAGACACTAAGGTCTTTTGGCTCCTCTCTGTCGTGGTAAACCCATGACATGCCCTATATCTCCTCCTATTACTCCATATAACTGGAGAGCCCCACTAGGGCAGTGGGGGTACTCGGTAATGGGTCGGCTCAGTTCTTAAGGGGGATGTGTCACAGCAGCGGTGACCCAGTCCGTGGCCCTGATGTTGTGAATTCTGCTCTTGGGTTCCCTCCAGTGGTTGTAGGTGGGAATGCAGTTGTCTCTGAGTCGCAGTCCTGGCCACGTGTATCTGCTGATTGCAGTTCTGACTGGGATATTTAGGTGTGCAGGATTCATTAGTCCTTGCCAGTTGTCAATGTTTCTTGTGAAGTGTTGGATCACTTTCTGGCTTCTCTTGCTTAGCTGCCAATTCAGCAAAGATAAGTGTCTGGTTTTTGTTTCTGTGGCACACATGCAGTGTGCTATATTCTGTGCTATTCATTTGTTTTTCTCTTGTCCAGCTTAGACTGTGTCAGTGTTTTCTCAGTCTTGTTGGATTCTCTGGAGTTGCAGATATACGCTCCACATCTTTAGTTAGATGGTGGAGTTTTTGTATTTTCTGCTGTGGATATTTTTGGAAGGATTTTTAATACTGACCACTTAGTATCCTGTCCTATCCTTTCCTATTTAGCTAGTGTGTGCCTCATTTGCTAAATCCTGTTTTCTGCCTGCGTGTGTCTTTTTCTCTACTACTCACAGTCAATATTTGTGGGGGGCTGCCTATCCTTTGGGGTTCTGCTCTGAGGCAAGGTAGAATTCCTATTTCCATCTATAGGGGTATTTAGTCCTCCGGCTGTGTCGAGGTGTCTAGGTTTTGTTAGGCACATCCCACGGCTACTTCTAGTTTCGGTGTTGAGATCAGGGTTTGCGGTCAGTATAGTTACCACCTACTCCAGTGAAAGTTTTCATGCTGCTCCAAGGTCACCTGATCATAACAGTACAACTGGCCAATAATGAGTTAAGTGCATCTCAGAAGAAGGGAAGAAAGGTCTTGAGCCATTTTTTTTTCTTCAGTCTACTTTGTCTTCTCCTCCCTCTTAATCTCTGGGTGGCTGAAGAGCCTTGTGCTAGCATGAATGTTCAGGAATTAGCTTCTCATGTAGACCAGCTTGCTGCTAGGGTACAGGGTATTTCTGATTATATTTTCAGACTCCTGTTTTAGAACCGAAGATTCCTACTCCTGATTTGTTTTTTGGTGACAGGTCCAAATTTTTGAGTTTTAAAAACAACTGTAAACTGTTTTTTGCTTTGAGACCTCGATCCTTCAGTGATTCCATTCAGCAGGTAAAAATTGTCATCTCCCTGCTGCGTGGCGACCCGCAGGATTGGGCATTTTCCCTGGAATCTGGGAATCTGGCTTTGCTTGATGTAGACTCCTTTTTTCAGGCTTTGGGATTGTTATATGATGAACCTAATTCTGTGGATCAAGCTGAGAAGACCTTGTTGGCCCTGTCTCAGGGTCAAGAGGCGGCAGAATTGTATTGTCAGAAATTCAGAAAATGGTCGGTGTTGACTAAATGGAATAATGATGCTTTGGCGGCAGTTTTCAGAAAGGGTCTTTCTGAATC
This sequence comes from Ranitomeya imitator, assembly GCF_032444005.1. Classification (NCBI taxonomy): domain Eukaryota; kingdom Metazoa; phylum Chordata; class Amphibia; order Anura; family Dendrobatidae; genus Ranitomeya; species Ranitomeya imitator. The sequence continues at coordinate 491,713,552 of NC_091283.1, read as the reverse complement.
CGTTAAAGATGTTATGGTGGGGTTTCCCACGCCTTCCGGTCTGAGTGATTCTATGTCTCTGGCCATTCAGATTGACCGGCGCTTGCGGGAGCGCAGAACTGTGCGCGCTGTGGCGTTATCCTCAGAGCAAATTCCTGAGCCTATGCAGTGTGATAGGATTCTGTCTAGAACGGAACGACAAGGTTTCAGACGTCAGAATAGGTTGTGTTATTATTGTGGCGACGCTTCTCATGTCATTTCTGTCTGCCCTAAGCGGACAAAGAGGATCGCCACATTCAGTTACCATCAGTACTGTACAACCTACATTTTTATTATCTGTGTCCTTGATCTGCTCATTGTCATCATTTTCTGTCATGGCGTTTGTGGATTCAGGCGCCGCCTTGAACTTAATGGACTTTGAGTTTGCCACGCGTTATGGTTTTCCCTTGCAGCCTTTGCAGAACCCTATTCCTTTAAGGGGCATTGATGCTACACCCTTGGCTAAAAATAAGCCCCAGTTTTGGACACAGGTGACCATGCGCATGGCGCCAGTCCATCAGGAAGATTGTCGATTTCTGGTGTTGCATAATTTGCATGATGCTATCGTGCTGGGTTTTCCGTGATTGCAGGTACATAATCCTGTGTTGGATTGGAAGTCCATTTCTGTGACTAGTTGGGGTTGTCAGGGGGTTCATAATGATGTTCCTTTGATGTCAATCTCCTCTTCTTCCTCTTCTGAAATTCCAGAGTTTTTGTCTGATTTTCAGGATGTATTCGATGAGCCCAAGTCCAGTTTCCTTCCACCGCACAGGGACTGCGATTGTGCTATTGACTTGATTCCAGGCTGTAAGTTTCCTAAGGGTCGACTTTTCAACCTGTCTGTACCTGAACATACCGCCATGCGGAGCTATATTAAGGAGTCTTTGGAGAAAGGGCATATTCGACCATTTTCTTCACCATTGGGAGCGGGGTTCTTTTTTGTTGCTAAAAAAGATGGTTCCTTGAGACCCTGTATTGATTATCGCCTCTTGAATAAGATCACGGTCAAGTTTCAATACCCTTTACCTTTGCTTTCCGATTTGTTTGCTAGGATTAAGGGAGCTAGTTGGTTTACTAAGATTGACCTTCGGGGGGCATATAATCTTGTTCGTATAAAGCAGGGTGATGAATGGAAAACTGCGTTTAACACGCCTGAAGGCCATTTTGAATACCTTGTGATGCCATTCGGACTCTCTAATGCTCCATCTGTTTTTCAGTCCTTCATGCATGATATCTTCCAGACTTATCTTGATAAATTCTTGATAGTATATTTGGACGATATTTTGATTTTTTCCGATGATTGGGAGTCTCATGTGCAACAGGTTAGGATGGTATTTCAGATCCTTCGTGACAATGCTTTGTTTGTGAAAGGGTCTAAGTGTCTCTTTGGGGTGCAAAAGGTTTCTTTTTTGGGCTTTACTTTTTCTCCCTCGTCTATAGAGATGGATCCGGTTAAGGTTCAGGCCATTCATGATTGGATTCAGCCCACATCCGTGAAGAGCCTTCAGAAATTTTTGGGGTTTGCAAATTTTTATCGCCGTTTCATTGCTAATTTTTCCAGTGTGGTTAAACCCTTGACCGATTTGACGAAGAAAGGCGCTGATGTGGCGAATTGGTCCTCTGCGGCTGTCTCTGCCTTTCAGGAGCTTAAACGTCGATTTACTTCTGCTCCTGTGTTGCGCCAATCGGATGTTTCTCTTCAGTTTCAGGTTGAGGTTGACGCTTCTGAGATTGGGGCAGGGGCCATTTTTGACTCAGAGGGATCCTGTTGGTTCCTTGATGAAACCATGTGCCTTCTTTTCCCGTAAGTTTTCGCCTGCTGAACGCAATTATGATGTCGGCAATCGGGAGTTGTTGGCTATGAAGTGGGCGTTTGAGGAATGGCGACATTGGCTTGAGGGAGCTAAGCACCGTATTGTGGCCTTGACCGATCATAAAAATCTGATTTACCTCGAGTCTGCCAAACGGCTGAATCCTAGACAGGCTCGATGGTCCTTTTTTTCCCGTTTTGATTTTGTGGTCTCGTATCTTCCGGGTTCTAAGAATATTAAGGCTGATGCCCTCTCTAGGAGTTTTTTGCCTGATTCTCCTGAGGTCTTAGAACCGGTCGGTATTCTGAAAGAAGGGGTGGTCCTTTCTGCCATTTCCCCTGATTTACGACGGGTTCTTCAGGAATTTCAGGCTGACAAACCTGACCGCTGTCCTGTGGGGAAACTGTTTGTTCCTGACAGATGGACTAGTAGAGTGATTTCTGAGGTTCACTGTTCCGTGTTGGCTGGTCATCCTGGCATTTTTGGTACCAGAGACTTGGTTGGTAGGTCCTTTTGGTGGCCTTCTTTGTCACGTGATGTGCGTTTTTTTGTGCAGTCCTGTGGGACTTGTGCGCGGGCCAAGCCTTGTTGTTCTCGTGCTAGTGGGTTGCTTTTGCCATTGCCAGTCCCTTAGAGGCCCTTGACGCATATTTCGATGGATTTTAGTTCTGATCTTCCGGTCTCCCAGAAAATGTCTGTTATCTGGGTTGTTTGTGACCGGTGCTCTAAGATGGTTCATTTGGTGCCTTTGCCTAAATTGCTTCCTCTTCAGATTTGGTTCCGTTGTTTTTTTCAGCATGTGGTTCGTTTGCATGGTATTCCGGAGAATATTGTGTCCGACAGAGGTTCCCAGGCTGGGCATTGATTTGTCTTTTTCTTCTGCATTTCATCCTCAGACAAATGGCCAGACCGAGCGAACTAATCAGACTTTGGAGACTTATTTGAGATGCTTTGTGTCTGCTGATCAGGATGATTGGGTGGCCTTCTTGCCATTGGCCGAGTTTGCCTTTAATAATCGGGCTAGTTCGGCTACTTTGGTTTCGCCTTTCTTTTGTAATTTTGGTTTTCATCCTCGTTTTTCTTCTGGGCAGGTTGAGCCTTCTGACTGTCCTAGTGTGGATTCTGTGGTTGACAGGTTGCAGCAAATTTGGGCTCATGTGGTGGACAATTTGGTGTTGTCTCAGGAGGAGGCTCAACGTTTTGCTAACCGTCTTCGGTGTGTTGGTTCCCGGCTTCGGGTTGGGGATCTGGTCTGGTTGTCTTCCTGTCATGTTCCTATGAAGGTTTCTTCCCCTAAGTTTAAGCCTCGGTTTATTGGTCCTTATAAGATTTCTGAGATTATTAATCCGGTGTCTTTTCGTTTGGCGCTTCCGGCCTCTTTTGCTATCCATAATGTCTTCCATAGATCTTTATTGCGGAAATATGTGGTGCCCGTTGTTCCCTCTGTTGATCCTCCGGCCCCTGTGTTGGTTGATGGTGAGTTGGAGTATGTGGTTGAGAAGATTTTGGATTCTCGTTTTTCGAGGCGTAGGCTTCAGTACCTTCTCAAATGGAAGGGTTATGGCCAGGAGGATAATTCTTGGGTTTTTGCCTCTGATGTCCATGCTGCTGATTTGGTCCGTGCCTTTCATCTGGCTCATCTGATCATCCTGGAGGCCCTGGTGAGGGTTCGGTGACCCCTCCTCAAGGGGGGGGGGGTACTGTTGTGAATTCTGGGTTCCCTCCAGTGGTTGTAGGTGGGAATGCAGTTGTCTCTGAGTCGCAGTCCTGGCCAGGTGTATCTGCTGATTGCAGTTCTGACTGGGATATTTAGGTGTGCAGGATTCATTAGTCCTTGCCAGTTGTCAATGTTTCTTGTGAAGTGTTGGATCACTTTCTGGCTTCTCCTGCTTAGCTGCCAATTCAGCAAAGATAAGTGTCTGGTTTTTGTTTCTGTGGCACACATGCAGTGTGCTATATTATGTGCTATTCATTTGTTTTTCTCTTGTCCAGCTTAGACTGTGTCAGTGTTTTCTCAGTCTTGTTGGATTCTCTGGAGTTGCAGATATACGCTCCACATCTTTAGTTAGATGGTGGAGTTTTTGTATTTTCTGCTGTGGATATTTTTGGAAGGATTTTTAATACTGACCGCTTAGTATCCTGTCGTATCCTTTCCTATTTAGCTAGTGTGTGCCTCATTTGCTAAATCATGTTTTCTGCCTGCATGTGTCTTTTCCTCTACTACTCACAGTCAATATTTGTGGGGGGCTGCCTATCCTTTGGGGTTCTGCTCTGAGGCAAGGTAGAATTCCTATTTCCATCTATAGGGGTATTTAGTCCTCCAGCTGTGTCGAGGTGTCTAGGTTTTTTTAGGCACACCCCACGGCTACTTCTAGTTGCGATGTTGAGATCAGGGTTTGCGGTCAGTATAGTTACCACCTACTCCAATGAAAGTTTTCATGCTGCTCCAAGGTCACCTGATCATAACACCCTGGGCATCCAATAAAAGAGTCAATTAAATAAAAGGGGAATTGTAAATGTTTGTGATGCCACCTGTGGTATTCAGCAATAAAGGTGATGTTAGCCGACGGTGCTTCAGAGTCCGCTGTAGCTGATGGTGATGCAGCAGAGTTGGTACAGCTCTGCACAGGCAGAGATTTAATCCCAGTGCACTTAGGTTGTAAAAGATGAAGATGTTGATAGTGGATGTGGTGCAGGGGGGATGGCGCAGTAAATAAGTGTGAAGACACAGTGTTAAGGACCGGCGGAACGCACCAAGTATAGATGATATGAAACTAGGTGCGTTCGCAGCCCGAGGTCCACCGTGCAGGTAAAGACCCTGCTGCTAGTAAGACGGACTATATGGCGGTACTAAGTATACACACATGGGTTAACTTCACCCTGCGTGAAGGAAGCGATCCTGTTGCGTCACAGGACCGCAGTACCGCACATAGAGCGCGAGCAAGAAGTCAGCGAACTCAACCCCTACTCAGGATTGAAGTCCGATTAGACACTTGCTGGCACAACACCGCAACTGGGTGTGTAAGGAAACTAATAAATAGAATATAAAGGCACGAGAGTGCGTGCGGTGCCGCACTGACGGACGCCACTAACCACCCAGGCTTGGGTAAGGAAAGCGCAGAGGAAGCGCACGGCGCCGTACTGGCGGACACAGCAACTGGACGCTGTGATGTGTGTTACGTGCAGATGGCTAGTCGGGCGCTAGATAGCTACCATCATCCGCGAGCAGTCAACAACACTAGGGAGGGATACTTAGGAGCTTTCATCCATCGACATACATCCATCTACACACACACATTATCAAGACAATACTAGCGCATGGCCGTGCGGTCATGCGCAGTTTATATAGTTGCAGCATGTTTAGGACCTTCCAAGGAAGGACCAATGGAGTGCTGCAGCACCTGAGCATGTGACCCTGGATCTCCACTGAGAGATCTCGCCCTGGGCATGCTCAGAGTGCAAAGCAGGATTTAGTCCTAGCAGCTACAAGGACCTTAGCTGCAGTATCTGATCATGTGACCCTCGATCTCCACTGAGAGATCTTACTCTGGGCATGCTCGGAATGTAAAAAGCAGGACTTAGCCCCAGAAACGTCCGCTCGCCGCTGCCCAGCACTGACTTCAATGGGAGAAGCAGGAAACGCAGCAGTAACTCTAAGCACAGAGTCAGACTGAGCGAGACACTGGGATCGACGTCTCTGCTGAGCAAGCTCCACTGCGGCAGGAGAAGAATGGGAGACCGCAGCGGAGATGGCCCGAGATTCCCCCTGTGCAGAGGCAGGAACTCGACCCCTAACACACAGCAGGGTGCAATTTCTAATGCTTTACTCACAGTTCTTAGTTGCCCCAGCCAGAGTGCTGTGTCCTCCTGGTTAGTGGTCCAGCCAGCTCTCAAGCAAATTGGATGCACTTTCCAGAACCCTCTTTCTTATTTTCTTTCCTGGCCGTCTCTCTGCGCTGGCTTCGCCTCTCCTGCCCTGCGCCTGCGACACAGTGTCCCAAGCCAATAGCCTCGGATCTTGTCGGGCGGCGAGCTCTAAGTCCCCCTGGATCCTATATGTCTGCCTTTTCAGTGAATGTGTGCAGATGTGGCTGTGCTTCTTGCAAAAGCCACAGCTTCCGGTTATCTAGCTGAGTCCTTAGTTTCTCCACCAGAATGTGGCCGGTCCCCTGACTGCGACCTGGCCCTCCACCTGACTATGGTCAGCGTGAATACGAGCCCCACGGGTGGAATTCTCACTACCCGTGCCTCTAGAGCCCCTTTCTTCTCTTCCTTCTGTAGTTTCACTTTCCTTCAGCTTTTTTCTCTCTCTAGCTCCCTCTGACAGGGAACTCCTTCTCAGCATGTCTGCTTCTTTTCATTTCCCAGATAGCCTGACTGAAATGTCTAGTGTTGGATGCTGGTGTTAGGGTTCTGTGCAGTGCTCCCTCCTTAGGCTACGTTCACATTTGCGTTGTTGGGCGCAGCATCGGCGACGCAATGCAACCAACAACGCAAATACACAACGCAGCGTTTTGCGACGCATGCGTTGTCATAAGACCCTACAAATCAAGAATTTCGGCGCAGGGAAAACGCTACAAGTAGCATCCTCTGCACCCTGTCTTGTGTGTCTATATGATGCATGCATCGTAAAACGCAGTACAACGCATACCGGCACATGTCCATGTGCCCCCCATGTTAAAGATAGGGACGCATGCATCAGTATGCGTCGACGACGCTGCGCCCAGCAACGCAAATGTGAACGTAGCCTTACCTGAGTGCGGAATACCACAACTCTGGTTGAGGTGCAGTATCTCTGTGGCGACTGGACCCCAGGGGCGCCACGTAACCTCCCTATATCACCTCCTATTACTACATATAACCTCCCTATATCTCCTCCTATTACTGCACATAACCTCCCCTATATCTCCTCCTATTACTCCATATTGGTGCGCTTGTTGCACCCTTTCTGCTGGATAGCAGAATTTCATCTGTTTAAAAGCAGATTCCATGGATTAGTGGACTGGATGCGGCTGCAGCAACAGACTGGACTCTATCACCAGGCAGCGCGCACGTGGCACACAAATTAGTGTCCTAATTAAAGGGAGGGGTATATGCCTCCCTTCAAGAACTGTTGACCTATTGAAAGGGTCCTACTCCTGTATAAAAGTATAAAAATCTACCTTTAAGAGACTGAACTGTTAAAATGTAGTAAACAGTGTCATTGGAAGGACTGTCTCCTGTCACATGTTAACGTTAAAGTGTAACTTGGAGGACTGTGAGCCAGGAACGTATGATTTTATTAATGGACTCTACTGCAGGAGCAAACGGGCGTTCCCTGATGGTGGCATTTGGCCTCTGGTGTCTCTTACTGAGCCAAAAAGAAAAAAAGACTTTGTTCAAGCATGTTACCTCCCTGCATGAAGTATTTGTTGTAACTAATAAATGTGTTTGGTGAATGGTCCTGGCGACCATTTTTAAAGGAAGGGGGAATGTAAGGGGGCTGCCATGAACATGTTATGTATAATGTTTATTTATACCCTTAAATGGTGTATTGTTTCCAGATATTAGGGAAAGCGTAGTTCCCTAGTTTGCCAACTAGATGGGGATAGAGAGACTTAGCCTGTATATGGTTAATACATAATCCGTTTGTTTCACTGAAATCGCCCCTTATTAGTAGGTTATTAAGTGAACAGAAATGAGCACTAGTTGAAAGTTACAATCACAAAAACTTTTATTTTTACATATAATAACAAAACATAGTATTGCACATTAATACATAATAATATATATCTCAGTATAAGGTGTTTAATGGAGTCTTTAGCCATAAGTGTCTCTCACATCAGAGGTCACTAGATGTTTTTAAATTAATGTTTTGTTATTATATGTAAAAATAAAAGTTTTTGTGATTGTAACTTAATGTTGTTTCAACTAGTGCTCATTTCTCTTCACTTAATCACCTACTAATAAGGGGAGATTTTAGTGAAACAGGCGGATTATGTATTGCTTGTTTAGCACTTAATAATATATTGGATCTTTGATTGATGATATTGTATATGGTTAATGTGGGAGGAACTAGTGACAGTTATGGTTTAGAACAGCTGAGAATTTGAATCAGTCGGGCGGGAGCGCCCTGTCAGGGCAGTCAGCTCTGCAGAAGTCCAAGGTCCAGTCAGGCAGCATCAGGGCCAGGAAGGCCATGAGTGAGAAGGACATTGAGGGTATGTGCACACGTCAGGATTTTCTAGCAGAAATTTCCTGACATAAAACCGGACATTTCTGCCATGAATCCGCATCCGTTTTTTTAGCGTTTTTTGATGCGTTTTTGGAGCGTATTTTGTGCGTTTTTTTCCCAAATGCATAGATTAGCGGGAAAAAACGCGAAAAATCCGCAAAAGTAATGAACATGCTGCTTTTTTTACCGCAATGCGTTTTTTTGCGAAAAAAACGCATCATGTGCACAAAAATTGCAGAATGCATTCTAAATGATAGGATGCATATATCTGCAGTTTGTAATGCATTTTTATCGCGAAAAAAGCGCAAAAAAACCTGAACGTGTGCACATACTCTTATAGAGTCACTGACAGCGCAGTATAAGTGGGACTGTGGCTGACAGGGAGAAAAGAACTAAGCAGTATGGACAGGTCACTCCCAATGTGGCGGCTTGCTAAATGTATGGATGTACTCGGGACCAGGGCGAAATGGTTTAGAGGACTCCCTGCTAAAGTAAGACTGGGCACAGAGGAAGCTGGAGGACCGATAGGCACGGTCCATTCTGGAAGCGAGCTTAGTAAAGATGAAGGAAAGGCAGACTAAGAGAAGAAGCTGTGTAAAGCGAAGCTAAATATAAATGCTGACAAGGTCAGAGAAGAGACAGGGACAGCAAGGAAATTGTTTAATGTAAAGCCTGCTGTAAATGCTGAAGAGAACCGTTAAGTGTCTGTCTTAAGTTTATTGTTCAAGCGTTCAATGGTACTGTGACTCTGTTAATTCTACTTTGGCTGAGGAGAACGTGTAATGCATAACAGGAAGCCCCAGAAGTAAAGGAGCAGCAGGTATGCTAACTGAAAGTCGTGGAGTGTATGTGAGGGGAGGTCAGGGTGTACAAGAGACTTTTACCTCAGTTATGGCTACCACCCTGTATGACCCTCACACTACCTCCCTATATCTCCTCCTATTACACCATCCCTATATCTCATAATATTACTCCATATAACCTCCCCATATCTCCTCCTATTACTCCATGTACCCTCTGTAGGGATTTCACTCACTCAGCTGCGACGGCTGACACTCAGGAGACGTGTTCCTTTAAAGTTCACTGGGTTTATTGCTTCATAAACCATGTGGCAAACAACAGAAAACAAATAGCCTTTGGTTCAGGTAAAGAAAAACAAGTGTCCAGTTCATCCGGCTCAGTCCTGAAGCCGTAACACACTCAGGAGGGTTTCACCTCCACACATACCTACCTGTGTTAAGCATTAGGCTTTCTTTTATATGTCTAACCACACCCAGAACCCATCACATGACCAGACATGTGGTTGTGACATCACCACAGGTCCTGAAACACATATAGGTAGCCATGGTTACATCACAGCAACAAGCCATCTATAAGACACATATCTCCCATCGATTAGACATCCTTTAGCCACGCTACATACCTCCCCCCTCTGCCTAAAGCCGTGGGGCTTGGCACTTTCTCCCACTAGACAAGGGATTCTTGACAGGGCATCAGCATTACCGTGCAGCTTTCCGGCCCTATGTTCCACATGGAAACAGAAGTCCTGCAGGGCTAAGAACCAACGGGTGACCCTAGCATTTCTACCCTTCGTTTCCCTCATCCACCTAAGTGGGGCATGGTCGGATATCAGTCTAAATTTACGTCCCAGCAAATAGTACTGTAATGTGTCGACTGCCCATTTTATGGCCAAGCACTCCTTTTCAACGACTGAGTAGTTCTTTTCAGACGAGGACAGCTTCCTACTCAGATAGAGAACAGGATGCTCCTCTCCATGTAGTTCTTGGGAAAGGACTGCTCCCACCCCAACATCTGAGGCATCTGTCTGAAGAATAAACTCTTTCTTGAAGTTTGGGGCCATCAGAACGGGTTGCTTACATAAAGCCTCTTTCATTTCTTGGAAGGCTGAATCTGTTTCTTTGGACCACTTAACCATTACTGATTTTGTCCCTTTTAGCAGGTCAGTCAGAGGCGCCGCCATTGTGGCGAAGTTTGGGATGAACCTCCTGTAATATCCCACGATTCCCAGGAAGGCTTTAACTTGCTTCTTGGAAACTGGTTTTGGCCATGTTTGAATTGCCTCCACTTTACTGATTTGGGGTTTTATTTCTCCATGACCCACTATGTATCCAAGGTACTTAGCTTCTTCTTTACCCAATGCACACTTCTTCGGGTTTATTGTAAATCCGGCCTCTCTTATAGCATCAAACACCGCTTGGACTTTCTCCAGATGACTCTCCCAGTCCGGGCTAAAGATGACGATATCATCTAGGTACGCAGCAGCGTATGCCTTGTGGGGTGCAAGGACTCTATCCATAGCCCTTTGGAAGGTGGCCGGAGCTCCCTGTAGGCCAAATGGCATCCGGACATACTGGAAGCATCCATCTGGTGTAGAAAACGCCGTCTTCTCCTTGGCTTCCTGTGCCATGGGGATCTGCCAATACCCCTTCGTCAAATCCAAGGTGGTTATGTACCTGGCGGGCCCAAGCCTTTCGATGAGCTCATCAACTCGGGGCATGGGATATGCGTCGAACTTGGAGACCTCATTCAACTTCCTATAGTCGTTGCAAAATCTCCACTCCCCATCAGGTTTTGGGACCAGGACAATTGGGCTCGACCAACCGCTCTTGGATTCCTCAATGACTCCAAGCTTCAACATACGCTCCACTTCCTTGGAGACTATTTCTCGACGGGCCTCAGGAATTCTATAGGGCTTCACGTTCACGCGCACATGGGGCTCTGTCAGGACCTCATGCTCTATGACCTTCGTGTACCCAGGCAACTCGGAAAACAGGTCCCTGTTTTTCTGGAGTAACTCCCGGCATTGCTGTTTCTGGGACTCCGATAGCGTCTCCGCTATAGTAACCGCTCCAACCTCATCTTCTGGGTTGCTTAACAACGATGGAGTTACTGTCGGCTCTCTATCTTGCCACGGCTTGATAAGGTTGACATGGTATACTTGGAATGGTTTCCGTCTTCCTGGTTGGTGAATTTTATAGTTTACTTCACCAAGTTTCTCGACAACCTCATATGGCCCTTGCCATTTGGCCAAGAACTTGCTTTCCACTGTCGGAACTAACACAAGAACTCGGTCTCCCGGATTGAATTGCCTCACTCTTGCAGACCGGTTGTAGACCCTGGCCTGAGCTTCTTGTGCTTGGAGAAGGTATTCTTTCACGATAGGCATCACCTTTGCAATCCTCTGCTGCATCAGGGCCACATGCTCAATGACGCTTCTGTGGGGCGTGACTTCGGCTTCCCAGGTTTCCTTGGCTATATCCAGGAGTCCTCGTGGATGTCGGCCACACAGAAGCTCAAACGGTGAGAAACCTGTGGAGGCCTGTGGAACTTCACGAATGGAAAACATCAAATAGGGTAAGAGACAATCCCAGTCTCTACCGTCTTTCTCTATAGCTTTTCTCAGCATGCTCTTCAGTGTCTTGTTAAATCTCTCAACAAGGCCATCTTGTACACCGAGGTCCTCAACTGGGAGATTTTCAGGGCTTTGCATAGTTCCCTCATCACCTTGCTCATGAAAGGTGTCCCCTGGTCAGTCAGGATCTCCTTCGGCAGACCTGTCCGGGAAAAGACATGTACCAACTCGCGAGCTATACTCTTTGAAGAAGAATTTCTCAAGGGAATTGCCTCAGGATAGCGTGTGGCGTAGTCCAGGATGACTAATATATACTGATGGCCCCGGGCTGATTTAACTAAGGGACCGACCAAGTCCATGGCAATTCTCTCGAATGGCACCTCAATAATGGACAGTGGCACAAGGGGGTTCCGGAAATGAGGAGTGGGAGCAGTTAGCTGACATGTAGGGCAGGACCTGCAATAGTTCACTATTTCCCGGTGGCACCCAGGCCAATAGAACCTCTTCACAACCCGTTCCTGCGTTTTTTCCACCCCTAGGTGTCCACCCAAGATGTGTGAATGGGCCATGTCCAACACCTTCCGTCTATATGGACCCGGCACTACCAACTGCTCTACCAACTCCTCCCTTATTTTCGTGACCCGGTACAACAACTCCCTGCTCATTAGAAAATGGGGAAATCTTGTGCCTGCCCCCGGCTCCTGTACCACCCCGTCAATAACTGTGACATTATTAAAGGCTTCCCTCAGAGTGGGGTCCCTATGTTGGGCAGTCCCAAAATTTTCACCGGATACCTCTAACTCCAGAATGTCAGATGCAGGGGACACTTCCTCCTCATCTCCAGCAAGGACACAAAAAGGAAATCTATCTGACTCTGGGTGTGGCACCACCCTTCCCGGGTTCACTGGTTCCCTACTCTTGCTAGGGAGCTCAGAACCTTTCCCCCACAAATCCCAAAACAAACAGAAATCCCGGCCAATAATTATAGGGTGCAACAAGTCCTGAACGACGCCGACTATGTGGGACTCCGTGCCACATGTCGTTTCAATGTTCACACTGGCCACAGGGTAGTCCTTTGCATCACCATGTATGCATCGCACTCCGACCTTCTTTCCCGGGAGCAGGTGGAGAGGAAAAGTGGCCCTCACCAGGGTCACTAGGCTCCCCGAGTCTAACAGTGCCGTTACTGCTTGACCGTTCACCTTCACGGGACATGCTTGAGGTCCCTCGTTGGGCGGAGAGTTCACACTGCAAGCTGGATACGCATAGTATGAACAACGGCGTCCCATGCTGCAGTCCATCTGCTCAGTGGTTTGGGAACAACGGGCAGCTATATGTCCTGGCTTGTGGCACCTCCAACAGATAATATCACCCGTGGGGACCTTGGGCACCACCTCCCCCGCCCTTTGTGACCTTGGACGCACCACCCCTTTTTGGGACTCAGCTGCCTTCTGGGATCCCCAGTACGGCATGGGCTGCCTCCCGAAGGAGCCTTCCAACCCTTGGTACCTCTCAACCAGTCTGATCAGCTCGTCGGCATTCTGGGGATCACCCTGGGCAACCCAAGACTGTATAGGCCTCGGGAGGGAATGGACAAACCGATCCATCATCACCCGTTCTACCATCTGTGCAGGCGCAGAGGACTCTGGCTGCAGCCATTTCTGGACCAGGTGCAACAGATCAAACATTTGGGAACGAGGTGGTTTGTCCCGGTGATAGCCCCAGGAGTGAACTCGCTGTGCCCTGACAGTCAGTGTCACCCCCAAACGTGCGAGAATCTCGGCTTTCAATTTGTGATACTCTTTGGCATCCTGCAAGGTCAAATCATAGTACGCCTTCTGGGGTTCTCCCGTCAGGTATGGCGCAAGTACCTCTGCCCACTGCTCTGGCGGAAGTTTTTCCCTCTCAGCGACCCTCTCAAACACCGTCAGGAAGGCCTCAACATCATCCCCGGGAGTCATTTTCTGCAATGCGCGTCTTACCGTTTTCCGGACGTGGGTGTCATCAGCCAAACCTGGGGTTGGGGCGCTCGCCTTGCCCTGGATGGCGGTTGCCAGAAGCTGCATCTGCTGCTGATGCTCCTGCTGGCTCTGCTGCATCTGCTGCCGTTGCTCCTGCTGACTCTGCCGTTGCTCCTGCTGGCTCTGTTGTATCTGCTGCATCAACAGCCTGTTGGTCTCTTGCTGCCTTTGCTCCTGCTGGCTCTGCCTTTTCTCCTGCTGTGACTGCATCTGGACCAATTGTTTCAGCAGGTCCTCCATTTTCTCCGGCAATGCTTGCTGGCTTGCAACAGCCTTGACCCAGGACATTCAAAATAAACTCACGTCTCCGCTGGGAACGCTGCTCGCACGTCTACCACCAATTGTAGGGATTTCACTCACTCAGCTGCGACGGCTGACACTCAGGAGACGTGTTCCTTTAAAGTTCACTGGGTTTATTGCTTCATAAACCATGTGGCAAACAACAGAAAACAAATAGCCTTTGGTTCAGGTAAAGAAAAACAAGTGTCCAGTTCATCCGGCTCAGTCCTGAAGCCGTAACACACTCAGGAGGGTTTCACCTCCACACATACCTACCTGTGTTAAGCATTAGGCTTTCTTTTATATGTCTAACCACACCCAGAACCCATCACATGACCAGACATGTGGTTGTGACATCACCACAGGTCCTGAAACACATATAGGTAGCCATGGTTACATCACAGCAACAAGCCATCTATAAGACACATATCTCCCATCGATTAGACATCCTTTAGCCACGCTACATACCTCCCCCCTCTGCCTAAAGCCGTGGGGCTTGGCACTTTCTCCCACTAGACAAGGGATTCTTGACAGGGCATCAGCATTACCGTGCAGCTTTCCGGCCCTATGTTCCACATGGAAACAGAAGTCCTGCAGGGCTAAGAACCAACGGGTGACCCTAGCATTTCTACCCTTCGTTTCCCTCATCCACCTAAGTGGGGCATGGTCGGATATCAGTCTAAATTTACGTCCCAGCAAATAGTACTGTAATGTGTCGACTGCCCATTTTATGGCCAAGCACTCCTTTTCAACGACTGAGTAGTTCTTTTCAGACGAGGACAGCTTCCTACTCAGATAGAGAACAGGATGCTCCTCTCCATGTAGTTCTTGGGAAAGGACTGCTCCCACCCCAACATCTGAGGCATCTGTCTGAAGAATAAACTCTTTCTTGAAGTTTGGGGCCATCAGAACGGGTTGCTTACATAAAGCCTCTTTCATTTCTTGGAAGGCTGAATCTGTTTCTTCGGACCACTTAACCATTACTGATTTTGTCCCTTTTAGCAGGTCAGTCAGAGGCGCCGCCATTGTGGCGAAGTTTGGGATGAACCTCCTGTAATATCCCACGATTCCCAGGAAGGCATTAACTTGCTTCTTGGAAACTGGTTTTGGCCATGTTTGAATTGCCTCCACTTTACTGATTTGGGGTTTTATTTCTCCATGACCCACTATGTATCCAAGGTACTTAGCTTCTTCTTTACCCAATGCACACTTCTTCGGGTTTATTGTAAATCCGACCTCTCTTATAGCATCAAACACCGCTTGGACTTTCTCCAGATGACTCTCCCAGTCCGGGCTAAAGATGACGATATCATCTAGGTACGCAGCAGCGTATGCCTTGTGGGGTGCAAGGACTCTATCCATAGCCCTTTGGAAGGTGGCCGGAGCTCCCTGTAGGCCAAATGGCATCCGGACATACTGGAAGCATCCATCTGGTGTAGAAAACGCCGTCTTCTCCTTGGCTTCCTGTGCCATGGGGATCTGCCAATACCCCTTCGTCAAATCCAAGGTGGTTATGTACCTGGCGGGCCCAAGCCTTTCGATGAGCTCATCAACTCGGGGCATGGGATATGCGTCGAACTTGGAGACCTCATTCAACTTCCTATAGTCGTTGCAAAATCTCCACTCCCCATCAGGTTTTGGGACCAGGACAATTGGGCTCGACCAACCGCTCTTGGATTCCTCAATGACTCCAAGCTTCAACATACGCTCCACTTCCTTGGAGACTATTTCTCGACGGGCCTCAGGAATTCTATAGGGCTTCACGTTCACGCGCACATGGGGCTCTGTCAGGACCTCATGCTCTATGACCTTCGTGTACCCAGGCAACTCGGAAAACAGGTCCCTGTTTTTCTGGAGTAACTCCCGGCATTGCTGTTTCTGGGACTCCGATAGCGTCTCCGCTATAGTAACCGCTCCAACCTCATCTTCTGGGTTGCTTAACAACGATGGAGTTACTGTCGGCTCTCTATCTTGCCACGGCTTGATAAGGTTGACATGGTATACTTGGAATGGTTTCCGTCTTCCTGGTTGGTGAATTTTATAGTTTACTTCACCAAGTTTCTCGACAACCTCATATGGCCCTTGCCATTTGGCCAAGAACTTGCTTTCCACTGTCGGAACTAACACAAGAACTCGGTCTCCCGGATTGAATTGCCTCACTCTTGCAGACCGGTTGTAGACCCTGGCCTGAGCTTCTTGTGCTTGGAGAAGGTATTCTTTCACGATAGGCATCACCTTTGCAATCCTCTGCTGCATCAGGGCCACATGCTCAATGACGCTTCTGTGGGGCGTGACTTCGGCTTCCCAGGTTTCCTTGGCTATATCCAGGAGTCCTCGTGGATGTCGGCCATACAGAAGCTCAAACGGTGAGAAACCTGTGGAGGCCTGTGGAATTTCACGAATGGAAAACATCAAATAGGGTAAGAGACAATCCCAGTCTCTACCGTCTTTCTCTATAGCTTTTCTCAGCATGCTCTTCAGTGTCTTGTTAAATCTCTCAACAAGGCCATCTTGTACACCGAGGTCCTCAACTGGGAGATTTTCAGGGCTTTGCATAGTTCCCTCATCACCTTGCTCATGAAAGGTGTCCCCTGGTCAGTCAGGATCTCCTTCGGCAGACCTGTCCGGGAAAAGACATGTACCAACTCGCGAGCTATACTCTTTGAAGAAGAATTTCTCAAGGGAATTGCCTCAGGATAGCGTGTGGCGTAGTCCAGGATGACTAATATATACTGATGGCCCCGGGCTGATTTAACTAAGGGACCGACCAAGTCCATGGCAATTCTCTCGAATGGCACCTCAATAATGGACAGTGGCACAAGGGGGTTCCGGAAATGAGGAGTGGGAGCAGTTAGCTGACATGTAGGGCAGGACCTGCAATAGTTCACTATTTCCCGGTGGCACCCAGGCCAATAGAACCTCTGCACAACCCGTTCCTGCGTTTTTTCCACCCCTAGGTGTCCACCCAAGATGTGTGAATGGGCCATGTCCAACACCTTCCGTCTATATGGACCCGGCACTACCAACTGCTCTACCAACTCCTCCCTTATTTTCGTGACCCGGTACAACAACTCCCTGCTCATTAGAAAATGGGGAAATCTTGTGCCTGCCCCCGGCTCCTGTACCACCCCGTCAATAACTGTGACATTATTAAAGGCTTCCCTCAGAGTGGGGTCCCTATGTTGGGCAGTCCCAAAATTTTCACCGGATACCTCTAACTCCAGAATGTCAGATGCAGGGGACACTTCCTCCTCATCTCCAGCCAGGACACAAAAAGGAAATCTGTCTGACTCTGGGTGTGGCACCACCCTTCCCGGGTTCACTGGTTCCCTACTCTTGCTAGGGAGCTCAGAACCTTTCCCCCACAAATCCCAAAACAAACAGAAATCCCGGCCAATAATTATAGGGTGCAACAAGTCCTGAACGACGCCGACTATGTGGGACTCCGTGCCACATGTCGTTTCAATGTTCACACTGGCCACAGGGTAGTCCTTTGCATCACCATGTATGCATCGCACTCCGACCTTCTTTCCCGGGAGCAGGTGGAGAGGAAAAGTGGCCCTCACCAGGGTCACTAGGCTCCCCGAGTCTAACAGTGCCGTTACTGCTTGACCGTTCACCTTCACGGGACATGCTTGAGGTCCCTCGTTGGGCGGAGAGTTCACACTGCAAGCTGGATACGCATAGTATGAACAACGGCGTCCCATGCTGCAGTCCATCTGGTCAGTGGTTTGGGAACAACGGGCAGCTATATGTCCTGGCTTGTGGCACCTCCAACAGATAATATCACCCGTGGGGACCTTGGGCACCACCTCCCCCGCCCTTTGTGACCTTGGACGCACCACCCCTTTTTGGGACTCAGCTGCCTTCTGGGATCCCCAGTACGGCATGGGCTGCCTCCCGAAGGAGCCTTCCAACCCTTGGTACCTCTCAACCAGTCCGATCAGCTCGTCGGCATTCTGGGGATCACCCTGGGCAACCCAAGACTGTATAGGCCTCGGGAGGGAATGGACAAACCGATCCATCATCACCCGTTCTACCATCTGTGCAGGCGCAGAGGACTCTGGCTGCAGCCATTTCTGGACCAGGTGCAATAGATCAAACATTTGGGAACGAGGTGGTTTGTCCCGGTGATAGCCCCAGGAGTGAACTCGCTGTGCCCTGACAGTCAGTGTCACCCCCAAACGTGCGAGAATCTCGGCTTTCAATTTGTGATACTCTTTGGCATCCTGCAAGGTCAAATCATAGTACGCCTTCTGGGGTTCTCCCGTCAGGTATGGCGCAAGTACCTCTGCCCACTGCTCTGGCGGAAGTTTTTCCCTCTCAGCGACCCTCTCAAACACCGTCAGGAAGGCCTCAACATCATCCCCGGGAGTCATTTTCTGCAATGCGCGTCTTACCGTTTTCCGGACGTGGGTGTCATCAGCCAAACCTGGGGTTGGGGCGCTCGCCTTGCCCTGGATGGCGGTTGCCAGAAGCTGCATCTGCTGCTGATGCTCCTGCTGGCTCTGCTGCATCTGCTGCCGTTGCTCCTGCTGACTCTGCCGTTGCTCCTGCTGGCTCTGTTGTATCTGCTGCATCAACAGCCTGTTGGTCTCTTGCTGCCTTTGCTCCTGCTGGCTCTGCCTTTTCTCCTGCTGTGACTGCATCTGGACCAATTGTTTCAGCAGGTCCTCCATTTTCTCCGGCAATGCTTGCTGGCTTGCAACAGCCTTGACCCAGGACATTCAAAATAAACTCACGTCTCCGCTGGGAACGCTGCTCGCACGTCTACCACCAATTGTAGGGATTTCACTCACTCAGCTGCGACGGCTGACACTCAGGAGACGTGTTCCTTTAAAGTTCACTGGGTTTATTGCTTCATAAACCATGTGGCAAACAACAGAAAACAAATAGCCTTTGGTTCAGGTAAAGAAAAACAAGTGTCCAGTTCATCCGGCTCAGTCCTGAAGCCGTAACACACTCAGGAGGGTTTCACCTCCACACATACCTACCTGTGTTAAGCATTAGGCTTTCTTTTATATGTCTAACCACACCCAGAACCCATCACATGACCAGACATGTGGTTGTGACATCACCACAGGTCCTGAAACACATATAGGTAGCCATGGTTACATCACAGCAACAAGCCATCTATAAGACACATATCTCCCATCGATTAGACATCCTTTAGCCACGCTACACCTCTCATATCTTCTCTTATTACTCCATATAAACTCCCTATATCTTCTCCTATTACTCCATATACCCTCCCCCTATATCTCCTCCAATTACTCTACACAACCTCCCTATATATTATCTTATTACTCGATATAACATCCCTATATCTCCTCCCATTGCTCCATATAACCTGCTTTATATCTCCTTCTATTATTATATATAACCCCCTATATCTTCTCCTATTACTCCATATAACCTCCCTATATCTCCTCCTATTACTCCATATAACCTCCCCTATATCTCCTCCTATTACTCCGAATAACCTCCCTATATCTCCTCCTATTACTCCATATAACCTCCTATATCTCCTCCTATTACTCCATATAACTCCCCTATATCTCCTCCTATTACTCCATATAACTCCCCTATATCTCCTCCTATTACTCCATATAACCTCCTATATCTCCTCCTATTACTCCATATAACTCCCCTATATCTCCTCCTATTACTCCATATAACTCCCCTATATCTCCTCCTATTACTCCATATAACCTCCCTATATCTCCTCATATTACTCCATATAACCTCCCCTATATCTCCTCATATTACTCCATATAACCTCCTATATCTCCTCCTATTACTCCATATAACCTCCTATATCTCCTCCTATTACTCCATATAACCTCCCTATATCTCCTCCTATTACTCCATATAACCTCCCTATATCTCCTCCTATTACTCCATATAACCTCCTATATCTCCTCCTATTACTCCATATAACCTCCTATATCTCCTCCTATTACTCCATATAACTCCCCTATATCTCCTCCTATTACTCTATATAACCTCCCTATATCTCCTCCTGTTACTCCATATAACCTCCCTATATCTCCTCCTATTACTCCATATAACCTCCCCTATATCTCCTCCTATTACTCCATATAACCTCCCCTATATCTCCTCCTATTACTCCATATAACCTCCCCTATATCTCCTCATATTACTCCATATAACCTCCCTATATCTGCTCCTATTACTCCATATAACCTCCTATATCTCCTCCTATTACTCCATATAACTCCCCTATATCTCCTCCTATTACTCCATATAACCTCCCCTATATCTCCTCCTATTACTCCATATAACCTCCTATATCTCCTCCTATTACTCCATATAACCTCCTATATCTCCTCCTATTACTCCATATAACTCCCCTATATCTCCTCCTATTACTCCATATAACCTCCCTATATCTCCTCCTATTACTCCATATAACCTCCCCTATATCTCCTCCTATTACTCCATATAACCTCCCCTATATCTCCTCCTATTACTCCATATAACCTCCCCTATATCTCCTCATATTACTCCATATAACCTCCCTATATCTCCTCCTATTACTCCATATAACCTCCTATATCTCCTCCTATTACTCCATATAACCTCCCCTATATCTCCTCCTATTACTCCATATAACCTCCCTATATCTCCTCCTATTACTCCATATAACTCCCCTATATCTCCTCCTATTACTCCATATAACCTCCTATATCTCCTCCTATTACTCCATATAACTCCCCTATATCTCCTCCTATTACTCCATATAACTCCCCTATATCTCCTCCTATTACTCCATATAACCTCCCTATATCTCCTCCTATTACTCCATATAACCTCCCTATATCTCCTCATATTACTCAATATAACCTCCTATATCTCCTCCTATTACTCCATATAACTCCCCTATATCTCCTCCTATTACTCCATATAACTCCCCTATATCTCCTCCTATTACTCCATATAACTCCCCTATATCTCCTCCTATTACTCCATATAACCTCCCTATATCTCCTCATATTACTCCATATAACCTCCTATATCTCCTCATATTACTCCATATAACCTCCCCTATATCTCCTCATATTACTCCATATAACCTCCTATATCTCCTCCTATTACTCCATATAACCTCCTATATCTCCTCCTATTACTCCATATAACCTCCCTATATCTCCTCCTATTACTCCATATAACCTCCCTATATCTCCTCCTATTACTCCATATAACCTCCTATGTCTCCTCCTATTACTCCATATAACCTCCTATATCTCTTCCTATTACTCCATATAACTCCCCTATATCTCCTCCTATTACTCTATATAACCTCCCTATATCTCCTCCTGTTACTCCATATAACCTCCCTATATCTCCTCCTATTACTCCATATAACCTCCCTATATCTCCTCCTATTACTCCATATAACCTCCCAATATCTCCTCATATTACTCCATATAACCTCCCTTTAACTCCTCCTATTACTCCATATAACCTCCCCTATATCTCCTCCTATTACTCCATATAACCTCCTATATCTCCCCCTATTACTCCATATAACCTCCTATATCTCCCCCTATTACTCCATATATCCTTCCTATATCTCCTCCTATTACTCCATATAACCTCCTATATCTCCCCCTATTACTCCATATAACCTCCCTATATCTCCTCTTATTACTCCATATAACCTCCCTATATCTCCTCCTATTACTCCATATAACCTCCTATATCTCCTCCTATTACTCCATATAACCTCCTATATCTCCCCCTATTACTCCATATAACGTCCTATATCTCCCCCTATTACTCCATATAACCTCCCTATATCTCCTCTTATTACTCCATATAACCTCCCCTATATCTCCTCCTATTACTCCATATAACCTCCTATATCTCCCCCTATTACTCCATATAACCTCCTATATCTCCCCCTATTACTCCATATATCCTTCCTATATCTCCTCCTATTACTCCATATAACCTCCTATATCTCCCCCTATTACTCCATATAACCTCCCTATATCTCCTCTTATTACTCCATATAACCTCCTATATCTCCTCCTATTACTCCATATAACCTCCCTATATCTCCTCCTATTATTCCATATAACCTCCCTATATCTCCTCCTATTACTCCATATAACCTCCCTATATCTCCTCCTATTACTCCATATAACCTCCCTATATCTCCTCCTATTACTCCATATAACCTCCCTATATCTCCTCCTATTACTCCATATAACCTCCTATATCTCCCCCTATTACTCCATATAACCTCCCTATATCTCCTCCCATTACTCCATATAACCTCCCTATAACTCCTCCTATTACTCCATATAACCTCCCTATATCTCCTCCTATTATTCCATATATCCTCCCTATATCTCCTCCTATTACTCCATATAACCTCCCTATATCTCCTCCTATTACTCCATATCACCTCCTATATCTCCTCCTGTTACTCCATATAACCTCCCTATATCTCCTCCTATCACTCCATATAACCTCCTATATCTCCTCCTATTACCCCATATAACCTCCCTATATCTCCTCCTATTACTCCATATAACCTCCCTATATCTCCTCCTATTACTCCATATAACCTCCTATATATCCTCCTATTACTCCATATAACCTCCCTATATATCCTCCTATTACTCCATATATCCTCCCTATATCTCCTCCTATTACTCCATATAACCTCCTATATCTCCTCCTATTACTCCATATAATCTCCTATATCTCCTCCTATTACTCCATATAACCTCCCTATATCTCCTCCTATTACTCCATATATCCTCCCTATATCTCCTCCTATTACTCCATATAACCTCCTATATCTCCTCCTAACACTACATATAACCTCCCTATATCTCCTCCTATTACTCCATATAACCTCCTATATCTCCTCCTATTACTCCATATAACCTCCCTATATCTCCTCCTATTACTCCATATATCCTCCCTATATCTCCTCCTATTACTCCATATATCCTCCCTATATCTCCTCCTATTACTCCATATAACCTCCTATATCTCCTCCTATTACTCCATATAACCTCCTATATCTCCTCCTATTACTCCATATAACCTCCTATATCTCCTCCTATTACTCCATATAACTCCCCTATATCTCCTCCTATTACTCCATATAACCTCCCTATATCTCCACCTATTACTCCATATATCCTCCCTATATCTCCTCCTATTACTCCATATAACCTCCCTATATCTCCTCCTATTACTCCATATAACCTCCCTATATCTCCTCCTATTACTCCATATAACCTCCCTATATCTCCTCCTATTACTCCATATAACCTCCCTATATCTCCTCCTTTTACTCCATATAACCTCCCTATATCTCCTCCTATTACTCCATATATCCTCCCTATATCTCCTCCTATTATTCCATATAACCTCCCTATATCTCCTCCTATTACTCCATATAACCTCCTTATATCTCCTCCTATTACTCCATATAACCTCCCCTATAGCTCCTCCTATTACTCCATATAACCTCCCTATATCTCCTCCTATTACTCCATATATCCTCCTTATATCTCCTCCTATTATTCCATATAACCTCCCTATATCTCCTCCTATTACTCCATATAACCTCCTTATATCTCCTCCTATTACTCCATATAACCTCCCTATATGTCCTCCTATTACTCCATATAACCCATATGTCTCCTCCTATTACTCCATATAACCCCCCCTATATCTCCTCCTATTACTCCATATAACCTCCCTATATCTCCTCCTATTACTCCATATAACCTCCCTATATCTCCTCCTATTACTCCATATAACCTCCCCTATATCTCCTCCTATTACTCCATATAACCTTCCTATATCTCCTCCTATTACTCCATATAACCCCCTATATCTCCTCCTATTACCCCATATAACCTCCCCTCTATCTCCTCCTATTACTCCATATAACCCCCCTATATCTCCTCCTATTACTCCATATAACCTCCCTATATCTCCTCCTATTACTCCATATAACCTCCCTATATCTCCTCCTATTACTCCATACAGGGCCGGACTGGCCATTGGGCAATTCTGGCAAATGCCAGAAGGGCCGGTCTGGTTGTGGGCTGCTTTGTCTGCTACATTGTTAACAGAATTGATGTTCTCAGGACACCCATACTGTTAACAGTTGTGATGAACCACAAAGTCACTGACTCCGTCACTTACCCAGCATGCCATGGGTATCATTTGAAATATTGGTCATGTAGTAAATCTTTCTTTCCTCCATCCAGGGTAATATTAGTCATATATGACATCTGGTTCTTGGGGACGAGGACAACATGGGCCTGTGTGTTTTCAAATGCCAGGGCTGAATTTTAACCCCAGTCCGTACCTGACTCCATATAACCCTCCTATATCGCTTCCTATTACCCAATATAAACTATCCCTATATCTACTAAAAGTTACAAGAACTCCAGCAATGGAGTTTCGATGACATTAAACTTACAGGGGTTGGGCCACGAATGGAATGAAATATCTTAACATATTTTGGGATAATAAATATTTCCACAATTGGATTTGTTGAAATAAAATGTTCCTGTGCTGAGATAATCTTATACATGTGCCCCTGGTGTGTTCTCTGTAATGGCTGTGTCTGACCGTACAGGAAGATGGTCTGATCATACCACAGAGACTATACTGACATTGCAGCTTGGGATCATAGCTGATTCTTTTTGTGAGTAAAACATGTCCCTGTCTGTTTTTAACCCCTTAACAAGCAGAGGTATTTCAGTTTTTTGTTTTCATTTTTTGCTCCCTTTCTTTCCAGAGCCATAACTTTTTTTATTTTTTGGTCAAAAAATGGCCATGTAAAGGCTTGTTTTTTGTGGAATAAGTTTTACTTTTGAACAGCACCATTGGTTTTAATATATCGTATACTAGAAAATGCAAAAAAAATTCCAAGTGTGGTGATATTGCAAAAAAAAGTGCAATCCCACAGTTGTTTTTTGTTTTGTTTTTTTACTATGTTCACTAAATGCTAAAACTGACCTGCAATTATGATTCTCCAGGTCATTACGAGTTCAGAGACACCAAACATGTCTTGCTTCTTTTTTAATTACCGTATATACTCGAGTATAAGCTGAGATTTTCAGCCCACTTTTTTGGGCTGAAAGTGACCCTCTCGGATTACACTCGAGTCAGTGTCGGCGTGGGGTCGGCGGGTGAGGGGGAGCGGCGGCTGTCACATACTCACCTGCTCCTGGCGCTGTCCCTGCATGTCAGATGGTCTCCGGGCAGCTCTTCTTGTGTTCAGCGGTCACGTGGTACCGCTCATTAAAGTAATGAATATGCATGCATATTCATTACTGTGATGAGCAGTACGTGACCGCTGAACACAGGAAGATGCCGCCGGCTCCCGGAGACCATCTGACAGCGAGACGCTGCCAGGGACCGCGCCGGGAGCAGGTGATTATATCAGGGGAGGAGAGCATTGCGCGATACCAACGTATTCAAGTGAAGGACAGCATCCAATCCAGGTGAAGACAATAAACACTTTATTGTGCCATCTGTGCAACATTTCAACCTCAAAGGGTCTTTGTCAAGCTTGACAAAGACCCTTTGAGGTTGAAACGTTGCACAGATGGCACAATAAAGTGTTTATTGTCTTCACCTGGATTGGATGCTGTCCTTCACTTGAATACGTTGGTATGTACCTCTCCACTTGGATCCTGTGGAGTTAGGACGAGCAACCATTTTTATGCTGCAGTAGTGCTGTCGGCCGCCATTGTATTATTTAGCATTGCGCGATAGTCACCTTTCTAGTTCCACCTCTGCGCGCTGCTCTGTCTTCCGTCCTCTGGCTGTGACTGTTCAGGTCAGAGGGCGCGATGACGCGATTAGTGTGCGCGCCGCCCTCTGACTGAACAGTCAGTGCAGAGGATGGAAGACAGAGCAGCTCGCAGCGGTGGAACGTGGAAGGTGAATATCGCAAGTGCCGGGGGCCTGAGCAAAGAGAGGTGAGTATGTGATTTTTTTTTTTTTACTTTAATTGCAGCAACAGCAAATGGGGCAAATGTGTGGAGCATCTCATGGGGCCACAATGTATGGAGCATCGTATGGGACCACAAGGTATGGAGCAACGTATGGGGCCACAATGTATGGAGCATCTCATGGGGCTACAATGTATGGAGCATCTCATGGGGGCCACAATGTATGGAGCATCGTATGGGGCCACAATGTATGGAGCATCTCATGGGGCCATAACGTATGAAGCATCTCATGGGGCCATAATGTGTGGAGCATCTTATGGGGCCACAATGTATGGATCATCTTATGGGGCCATAATGTGTGGAGCATCTTATGGGGCCATAATGTATGGAGCATCTCATGGGGCCATAATGTGTGGAGCATCTCATGGGGCCATAATGTATGGAGCATCATATTGGGCCATAATGTGTGGAGCATCTTATGGGGCCATAATGTATGGAGCATCTCATGGGGCCATAATGTATGGAGCATCATATTGAAATACTCACTTGCTATGAGCGCTGACCACAGGGCGGCGCTCATAGCAATCTGTCAATGACAAACATAGAGGTCTGCTTCAGACCTCTGGCTGCCATGACAACTCATCAGTGACCCTCAATCATGTGACGGGGTCACCGATAGGCGGGGTTAGCAACGTGCTTCCGGTAAGCTTGAGTTAAGTGGCTCTGTCAGAAATTGACAATGGAATTTAATTAGTTAACAGCGGGTGGCTGTATAGATCAGCTGTCATGTGCCTAGAACGGTGCGGGCTCTGGCACAGATGCATGACACTCGGCTCCTGCTCGCAGCAGACCATGAGCCGAGGGTCATTAGCATATAGCATCCGATGCTATACGCTCGTCTGACGCCGCCTAATACTAGTGATCCCACCTGGAGAGCAAGGTGGAAGGATGAAATTACTTTCACAGTCACAGTCTCAGTCCACTTAGGTCTTTAGATAGATCTGGTTCATTGGTAAATGTCAGAGATCACCATGTTCTGCTTGTAGATGTTCCATAGAAAAAAAGATTGAGAAGTTATGGTATTAAGACATACAGTGGGGCAAAAAAGTATTTAGTCAGTCAGCAATAGTGCAAGTTCCACCACTTAAAAAGATGAGAGGTGTCTGTAATTTACATCATAGGTAGACCTCAACTATGGGAGACAAACTGAGAAAAAAAAATCTAGAAAATCACATTGTCTTATTTTTTGACATTTTATTTGCATATTATGGTGGAAAATAAGTATTTGGTCAGAAACAAAATTTCATCTCAATACTTTGTAATATATCCTTTGTTGGCAATGACAAAGGTCAAACGTTTTCTGTAAGTCTTCACAAGGTTGCCACACACTGTTGTTGGTATGTTGGCCCATTCCTCCATGCAGATCTCCTCTAGAGCAGTGATGTTTTTGGCTTTTCGCTTGGCAACACGGACTTTCAACTCCCTCCAAAGGTTATCTATAGGGTTGAGATCTGGAGACTGGCTAGGCCACTCCAGGACCTTGAAATGCTTCTTACGAAGCTACTCCTTCGTTGCCCTGGCGGTGTGCTTTGGATCATTGTCATGTTGAAAGACCCAGCCACATTTCATCTTCAATGCCCTTGCTGATGGAAGGAGGTTTGCACTCAAAATCTCACGATACATGGCCCCATTCATTCTTTCGTGTACCCGGATCAGTCGTCCTGGCCCCTTTGCAGAGAAACAGCCCCAAAGCATGATGTTTCCACCACCATGCTTTACAGTAGGTATGGTGTTTGATGGATGCAACTCAGTATTCTTTTTCCTCCAAACACGACAAGTTGTGTTTCTACCAAACAGTTCCAGTTTGGTTTCATCAGACCATAGGACATTCTCCCAAAACTCCTCTGGATCATCCAAATGCTCTCTAGCAAACTTCAGACGGGCCCAGACATGTACTGGCTTAAGCAGTGGGACACATCTGGCACTGCAGGATCTGAGTCCATGGTGGCGTAGTGTGTTACTTATGGTAGGCCTTGTTACATTGGTCCCAGCTCTCTGCAGTTCATTCACTAGGTCCCCCCGCGTGGTTCTGGGATTTTTGCTCACCATTCTTGTGATCATTCTGACCCCACGGGGTGGGATTTTGCGTGGAGCCCCAGATCGAGGGAGATTATCAGTGGTCTTGTATGTCTTCCATTTTCTAATTATTGCTCCCACTGTTGATTTCTTCACTCCAAGCTGGTTGGCTATTGCAGATTCAGTCTTCCCAGCCTGGTGCAGAGCTACAATTTTGTTTCTGGTGTCCTTTGACAGCTCTTTGGTCTTCACCATAGTGGAGTTTGGGGTCAGACTGTTTGAGGGTGTGCACAGGTGTCTTTTTATACTGATAACAAGTTTAAACAGGTGCCATTACTACAGGTAATGAGTGGAGGAAAGAGGAGACTCTTAAAGAAGAAGTT
This sequence comes from Ranitomeya imitator, assembly GCF_032444005.1. Lineage (NCBI taxonomy): Eukaryota > Metazoa > Chordata > Amphibia > Anura > Dendrobatidae > Ranitomeya > Ranitomeya imitator. Next base: position 491,685,411 of record NC_091283.1, on the reverse strand, counting down.
ACAGGTCTGTGAGAGCCAGAAATCTTGATTGTTTGTTTCTGACCAAATACTTATTTTCCACCATAATATGCAAATAAAATGATAAAAAAACAGACAATGTGATTTTCTGGATTTTTTTTTCTCAGTTTGTCTCCCATAGTTGAGGTCTACCTATGATGTAAATTTCAGACGCCTCTCATCTTTTTAAGTGGTGGAACTTGCACTATTGCTGACTGACTAAATACTTTTTTGCCCCACTCTATGTAGTAATAGTAGTGACCACAAGGGGGAGATCTTGTTAAGGTTAAGTTCTGTGATAACTGATCTCAGTTCTTACTTTGATTCATAAGAGAGAAATTTAGTCGGAGAAATCCTAGATGCTCAGTGTGTTTTTTTTAAATTACTAATTCTATTACTGTACAGTTAACTTTTGCATAGGGTTTCATACTACTTCCCTCATGCTGACAGTAACCAGGCTTAGCCTAACTTAAAGAGATAACTGTTACAATGTGTTATGCCTTGTGCAGGGACTGATGATGGATTTGATGTACTAAAATTTCATCTTCCATGATTCATCCCCGCAGACCCTGCCCTTGACATAGCACAGCCAGTAAGGTAGCTACCGCTGGAGCAGAGGGGGCGGTCACCCCAGGCCCCACGCTCTGAGGTGATCACTTGGAGCTACGCTAATGTTAACTGTATGGGCATGTCTTGAGATGTGTGGGCGCTCGGAGCAGCGGAGGAATGAAGAGGAAAGTTGAGTATTGTATTTTTTTCATGGGGCGTGCATTATACTGTACATGCCTATGGGGTGCATTATACAATATAGAGTCTGCCTTTGGGGGTGCATTGTACTGTATAGAGTCTGCTTATGTGGGTGCATTATACTATATAGAATCTACCTATGGAAAGTACATTATACCATATAGAGTCTGCCTATGGGGAATGCATTACACAATATAGAGCCTGCCCATGAGGGTTGCATTATACAATATAGAGTATGCCTATATGGGGTGCATTATACTGTAGAGTCTGCATATGGGGGTGCATTATACAATATAGAGTCTGCCTATGGGGAGGTATTATACAATATAGAGTCTGCCTATGGGGGGTATTATACCATATAGATTATGCCTATGGAGCTTGTATTATACAATATAGAGCCTGCCTATGGGGTGCATTATACTATAGAGTCTGCCTATGGGGTGCATTATACTATATAGATTCTGCTTATGGGGGTGTATTATATTATTTAGAGTTTGCCTATGGGAAGTGCATCATTCTATATAGAGTCTGCCTATGGTGAGTGCATTATACAATAAAGAATCTGCCTATGGGGGTGCGTTATACAATATAGAGTATGCCTATGGGGAGTGCATTACACTATAGAGTCTGCCTATGTTGGTGCATTATACAATATAGAGTCTGCCTATGGGGGTGCATTATACAATATAGAGTCTGCCTGTGAGGTGTGCTTTATACTGTATAGAATCCTCCTATGGGGGGTGCATTATACAATATAGAGTCTGCTTATGGGGAGGTATTATACAATATAGAGTCTGCCTATGGGGGTATTATACAATATAGATTCTGCCATTAGGGCTTGTATTTTACAATATAGAGCCTGCCTATGGGGAATGCATTATACTATAGAGTCTGCCTATGAGGGTGCATTATACAATATAGAGTCTGCCTATGGGGAGTGCATTATACTATATAGAGTTTGCCTATGATGAGTGCATTATACAATATAGAGTCTGCTTATGGTGGTGTATTATACAATATAGAGTATGCCTATGGGGGTTGCATTACACTATAGAGTCTGCCTATGGGGAGGTATTATACAATATAGAGTCTGCCTATGGGGAGTGCATTATACTATATAGAGTCTGCCTATGGGGGGTGCATTATACAATATAGAGTCTGTGTTAGCAGCGGGTTAATCAGCGTGATATCCACAATGAGCAACAGAGAATGTTCATTTATTAAGAATTAAGAGCATCCAGCTTACAACATGAGAACAGGATCAATCTGGTTTCTGAGAGAGAGAGAGCTACTGTGACCTTCAGCTTCAGCTGCACACACAAGAATGTGCTCACAAAGAAAAAGGGGAGGAGAAACATCCTGTCTGTAAATGAGGACTCCTTTCTTTCTTTTTAACTTTGTTGACATGTGAACAATATGCATGCATATATATAAATCATATCATATTAAACAAACAATAGTTGTTGCAATACATACAGATCAATATGCATTAGGCCAACAGTCTATCTATGGGGAGGTATTATACAATATAGAGTCTGCCTATGGGGGGCATTATACAATATAGAGTCTGCCTATGGAGCTTGTATTATACAATATAGAGCCTGCGTATGGGGAATGCATTATACTATAGAGTCTGCCTATGGGGGTGCATTATACAATATAGATTCTGCCTTTTGGAGTGCATTATACAATATAGAGTCTGCCTATGGGGCTTGTATTATACAATATAGAGCCTGCCTATGGGGAATGCATTATATTATAGAGTCTGCCTATGATGAATGCATTATACAATATAGAGTCTGCCTATGGGGGATGCATTATGCAATATAGAGTATGCCTATGGGGGTGCATTACACTATAGAGTCTACCTATGGGGTGCATTATACAATATAGAGTCTGCCTATGGGTGTGCATTATATTATATAGAGTCTGCCTATGGGAAGTGCATCATACTATATAGCTTCTGCTTGTGATGAGTGCATTATACAATATAGAGTCTGCCTTTGGGGGGTGCATTATACAATATAGAGTATGCCTATGGGGAGTGCATTACACTATAGAGTCTGCCTATGTTGGTGCATTATACAATATAGAGTCTGCCTATGGGGGTGCATTATACAATATAGAGTCTGCCTGTGAGGTGTGCTTTATACTGTATAGAATCCTCCTATGGGGGGTGCATTATACAATATAGAGTCTGCTTATGGGGAGGTATTATACAATATAGAGTCTGCCTATGGGGGTATTATACAATATAGATTCTGCCATTAGGGCTTGTATTTTACAATATAGAGCCTGCCTATGGGGAATGCATTATACTATAGAGTCTGCCTATGAGGGTGCATTATACAATATAGAGTCTGCCTATGGGGAGTGCATTATACTATATAGAGTTTGCCTATGATGAGTGCATTATACAATATAGAGTCTGCTTATGGTGGTGTATTATACAATATAGAGTATGCCTATGGGGGTTGCATTACACTATAGAGTCTGCCTATGGGGAGGTATTATACAATATAGAGTCTGCCTATGGGGAGTGCATTATACTATATAGAGTCTGCCTATGGGGGGTGCATTATACAATATAGAGTCTGTGTTAGCAGCGGGTTAATCAGCGTGATATCCACAATGAGCAACAGAGAATGTTCATTTATTAAGAATTAAGAGCATCCAGCTTACAACATGAGAACAGGATCAATCTGGTTTCTGAGAGAGAGAGAGCTACTGTGACCTTCAGCTTCAGCTGCACACACAAGAATGTGCTCACAAAGAAAAAGGGGAGGAGAAACATCCTGTCTGTAAATGAGGACTCCTTTCTTTCTTTTTAACTTTGTTGACATGTGAACAATATGCATGCATATATATAAATCATATCATATTAAACAAACAATAGTTGTTGCAATACATACAGATCAATATGCATTAGGCCAACAGTCTATCTATGGGGAGGTATTATACAATATAGAGTCTGCCTATGGGGGGCATTATACAATATAGAGTCTGCCTATGGAGCTTGTATTATACAATATAGAGCCTGCGTATGGGGAATGCATTATACTATAGAGTCTGCCTATGGGGGTGCATTATACAATATAGATTCTGCCTTTTGGAGTGCATTATACAATATAGAGTCTGCCTATGGGGCTTGTATTATACAATATAGAGCCTGCCTATGGGGAATGCATTATATTATAGAGTCTGCCTATGATGAATGCATTATACAATATAGAGTCTGCCTATGGGGGATGCATTATGCAATATAGAGTATGCCTATGGGGGTGCATTACACTATAGAGTCTACCTATGGGGTGCATTATACAATATAGAGTCTGCCTATGGGTGTGCATTATATTATATAGAGTCTGCCTATGGGAAGTGCATCATACTATATAGCTTCTGCTTGTGATGAGTGCATTATACAATATAGAGTCTGCCTTTGGGGGGTGCATTATACAATATAGAGTATGCCTATGGGGGTGCATTACACTATAGAGTCTGCCTGGTGTCTAAATGGGGTTAAAAAATGGCATCACTGATATTTTTCTCTATTAACCCCTTCACGACATGCGCCATACTAGTACTGCGCATGTCGTGTCTCCCCCTTTGATGTGGGCTCCGGCGGTGAGCCCACATCAAAGTCGCGACATGTCAGCTGTTTTGTACAGCTGACATGTGCACGCAATAGCGGCGTGTGAAATCGCAATTCACCCGCCGCTATTAACCTGTTAAATGCCGCTGTCAAACGCTGACAGCGGCATTTAACTACCGCTTACGGCCGCGCAGCCAGAAATGAGCGCATCGCCGACCCCGTCACATGATCGGGGGTCGGCGATGTATCAGGATGGTAACCATAGAGGTCCTTGAGACCTCTATGGTTACTGATGCAGGCCTGCTGTGAGCGCCACCCTGTGGTCGGCGCTCATAGCAAGCCTGCAATTCAGCTACATAGCAGCGATCTGATGATCGCTGCTATGTAGCTGAGCGAATCGAGTGATGCCAGCTTCTAGCCTCCCATGGAGGCTATTGAAGCATTACAAAAGTTAAAAAAATGTTTTTAAAAATATAAAAAAAATAAAAAATATATAAAAGTTTAAATCACCTCCCTTTCGCCCCATCCAAAATAAAACAATAAAAAAAAAATCAAACCTACACATATTTGGCATCGCCGTGTTCAGAATTGCCCGATCTATCAATAAAAAAAAAACATTAACCTGATCGCTAAACAGTGTAGTGAGAAAAAAATTAGAAACGCCAGAATTATGTTTTTTTGGTTGCCGCGACATTGCATTAAAATGCAATAACGGGTGATGAAAAGAACGTATCTGCACAAAAGTGGTATCATTAAAAACATCAGCTCGGCACGCAAAAAATAAGCCCTCACGCAACCCCAGATCACGAAAAATGGAGACGCTACGGATATCGGAAAATGGCGCTTTTTTTTTAAAGCAAAGTTTTGCTTTTTTTTCACCACTTATTATAAAAAATAACCTAGACATGTTAGGTGTCTACGAACTCATAATGACCTGGAAAATCATAATGGCAGGTCAGTTATAGCATTTAGTGAAGCTAGCATTAAAGCCAAACAAAAAACAAGTGTGGGACTGCACTTTTTTTTGCAATTTCACCACACTTGGAATTTTTTTCCCTTTTTCTAGTACAAGACATGGTAAAACCAATGGTATCGTTCAAAAGTACAACTCGTCCCGCAAAAAAATAAGCCCTCACATGATCATATTGACGGAAAAATAAAAAAGTTATGGCTCTGGGAAGGAGGGGAGCGAAAAAGGGCCGCGGCTGGAAGGGGTTAAACCAATAAAAAGTAATACAATTTTAATCCTGAGTCCGTCTCTACATGTAGCGTAACTCCTCCGTTTTTTTGCTACTGCGTTTTTTCTCTATGTTTTCTGCAGGCATCTGCACCACATGACAAAATAACAATCCCTGAATATTGCATATTTGCTGTTTCTTTTAGATGTTTTCCCCCTATTTAATGTGGTTTTGGTGAAGATGTGAATTCATATTTTTAAAGTTTCTGTAAATAGTAGAGAATAGATTTGATTCCGTGCTTGCTTTAAAATGCAACGGCGGTTTCTTTTTGCCCTTGCTTTTTTCAGTCTGCACATAGAAGCCTGTAAAGAACAAAAAGTACCAAAATTGCACAGTTCAGAAGCGTCTTTAGAGGCAACGAGGGCCGAGATTTCATGAACTCACATTCACTTTACTTGGACATTTAAACCGCGTTCACATGTAGTGGAAATGCTGCTTTTTTTGCACAAAAGTTCTGCTGTGTTTAACTGTCCAAGCAAAATGGATGTGATTCAATGAAAACTTCGCCCCTGTGACCTAAATACGCTCTGAACTGCACGGTTTTAGTGCTTTTTTTTGTCTCTTAGCTTCTATGTGGAGCATAAATAAAAAGCGCATGTTAGGGTATGTGCACACTCTGCGGATTTTGCTGCGGATTTGCAGCAGTTTTCCATGTAAACCTATGGAAAACAAAATCCGCAGTGCACATGCTGCGGAAAAAAACGCGCGGAAACGCAGTGTTGTTTATTCCGCAGCATGTCAATTCTTTGTGCGGATTCTGCAGCGGTTTACACCTGCTCCACAATAGGAATCCGCAGGTGTAAAACTGCAGGTGGAATCCGCACAAAAACCGCATAAAATCTGCGGCAAATCTGCAGGTAAAACGCAGTGCAATTTACCTGTGAATTTCTCAAAACAGGTATGGAGAGAGGTTTCAACTACGTGTGCACATACCCTTAAAAACTGCAAAAAAAAAAGACACAAAAAAGCCAGACGTCATATAAATATGAGAAAGTTCTGGATGCTACAACTGTCCACAGGTCCTAACAAGAGGCGAGCAGGGTGCACAGATGATGTCGCGCCAGCGCTGATGTCGCAATTTAGAACATGTAGTTTCCTATCTGAACACCAGAGGGCTGTATTGGCTCATATTCCTTGTTGAGAGGCTTTCTGCCTGCTCTTATCTGCTGATAAGTGACTTGTAACAATTTCTATGGCTATGAGATACCAGTCTGTTGGAAGAGTCAAAAAGGAACATCAAACAGAAAAAATTAAAAAAAGAAAACAAACAAATCTATTTGATTTCACTGTCAGTTTGGAAGATTTTTGCATCTTGTAGAAATGTTGCAGGGAACACAGGGGGTTGATGTCCTGCTGATCAGTTTCATTTTTGGCTGGTGGGGTGGGACTTATTGAGCAAGTATCAGTGTGGTAACCATGTGCTATACAATTTTAGCAGAACATATACGTTAAACATGCACTCAAATTGTATTGTTTTATGGGAGCGCCCAGGATGCATTATTACTGGCTTAGGCTACGTTCACATTAGCGTTGTGCGGGGCTGCGTCGGGCGCAGCCGCGGCGACGCATGCACCATGCGCCCCTATATTTAACATGGGGGGCGCATGGACATGCGTTGTCTTGCGTTTTGTGCGTCTTTTTGGCGCAACAGAAAACGCTGTATGATGCGTTTTTTCCTGCGCCAAAAATCATGAAAAAATGAACGCATGCGTCACAAAAAGCTGCGTTTTGCATGCATTTTTGCATGCGTTGTGCGTTGCGTCGCCGACGCAGCACCGCACAACGCAAATGTGAACGTAGCCTTAGGGGGTACAATAACTGCTTTACTTTTCTCCACAATGTTATCCCTGACCTGTCTGGTGTGTACCTGGTTTTTATGATGGAGGTTGATCCCTAATGTGCTGAAACAAACCTCTGAGGTCTTCACAGAACAGCTGTAATTATACTAAGAAGAAATTACACATGGTGGTATCACGGGTTTACCATGACAGAGAGGAGCCAGAAGACCGTGGTGTCTGATTTCTCCTACTCATGCACTGTTTAGAAGCAGTTCACCTTCATACTAAACGGTGCAGGCTTTTAGCAGTGCAGGGGTTAATTTGCTCAGTTGAGTGCTCTTGGAAGTTTTCCTGCATTAAGGCTCTCAGCTGTTCACTGTTAGCCATTTCCAACTCCTATATAATCTGGGCCCTGGCTAGCACTCATTGCCAGAGTTAACTTATGCTGCATGGTTAGGAGACGGTGATTGGTGGTTGTTGTTTGAGAAAGTGTTTGGTGGATTTATTTAAGACTGTTGCTAGGTTTTGGGTGTGTGCTACTAACCCTCCTTCTCCTACTTTGGTTTTACCCCATCCTCCACTCTCCAGTGTTTGCATCTCTTGTTTGTGTGAGTATATTGGTATGAGTGGTATGTCCTTTATCCCTGTTTGTACAAACTTGTTTGTCTGCTTGGTGTATTACAATACACTACTATTCTCCTCTTCCCTGAATGGGGGAAGGGTGCAGACTGAGGGCGGATTTAGAAGTTAAGACAAGGTACGTGGCCGCAGCGTCTTCACCATCAGAAGCAATCAGAGAAGCAGAATGAACTAGGGAGCCCCCTAGCTTTAGTAACAAGGAAGAAGCTCCTGGTCATGGGACAACCGACAACACAGTTGTGACATGTGGACTCAATTTACTAATTATGTGACTTCTGGAGTTACAGTAATTGGTCATTCAGGATTTTATTAAGGGTTATTATCAGATTACATGGAGCTGAATACAACTGCACGTCACAATTTTCGGATTTATATTTTTTAAATAATTAGAAAACCATGTAACATTTCCTCTACCCTTCAAAAATACTTCTTACTTTATGTTGGTATATCTCATGAAATCACAAGAAAATACATTTAAGTTCGTGGGTGTAATGTAAAAAATTGTGGTAAAGAGGTGGAGCTACAATCTGAGGTGATGTGAAACACAGGAAAGGGAAGTGTGGCCATCTAAAGGGTAGTCAACAGTTTTTGAGAACAGCAAGAGGACATGTGTGAGGGGAATCTAATGATTTCCTCTTGTGGAAGGATCCCACCGAAACCAAAGCAGAGGAAGAGTGGAGCTGATCGTGTCCATGACCAAAACCTGTCCAGATACAGTATATGGAAATTTCTGCCAGGAACTCTGAATGACAGAAAAAGCAGGGACACTCATCAACGGTACCCTTCACCTAGTGGAGGGGCACTGCATCAGTCTATATACACTCCCTGACAGAAGTTATGTCACTTATTCATGTTATGTAAATAAGAGCTTATAACCTGACATTAAATTCATTCATTGGTTGTATAAATTATTCCTTTGAAAGCTGAAACCCTCCGAAATGTGATTTAGGTTAAGAAAATAAATTGGCATCAATGCAGAAATATTGATCAGTTAATGGACACAGAATGGTCAGATTTTGGCAAGACAAAAGTTTTGTCGCCTGGTCATATAATGCACCCAATCCTAGTTTACATCTTTCATCTGTGCTCAGTAAATGATCGGTTAATTAGTGTGTGTGTATAAAAAGAAACCCAGCACCCCAGACCTTCACTTGAACTGCAACTTGAGCTCTGACAACATGCCAAAAATCCACCCTGCAACCAAAGCCTGGATTATCAAGAGGCTGAAGACCAGATCCACTGCAGAGGTGGCTGGCACCTTTAATGTGTCTCAGTGTCAAGTACAAAGAATTAAAAAAAAGATTTGAAAAGACTGGAGATGTGTTTGACAAGCCCAGGTCCTGCAGACGCCGCAAGACAACTGCTCTGGAGGAACGTTTGTTGGTTAGAAAATCCAAAGCATGCTCCTCTTCCACTGCAGCGGAGCTCCAACAGGCCTGATCACCTCAAGTCCCTGTGTCAACTAGAACACTTTGTAGGATTCTGTCTCGAAATGGCCTCCATGGCCAAATCAGTGCCCAGAATCCAGCACTAAACAAAAGGCAAATAAAAAACCGTGTGGCATTTGCTAAGTCCCACAGCCTGCTAAACAGATGGACGCTGGAAAAGTGGCAAAGGTGGATTTCTCTGATGAATCTTCAGTAGAATTACACCACAGCCGCCGCAAATACTGCAGGAGACCTACTGGAGCCCGTATGGATCCAAAATACACCCAGAAAACATTGGTGGTGGAAAGACCATGGTCTGGGGTTACATTTAGTATGAGGGTGTGCAAACATTTGCAAGGTGAAAGGCAATATCAATAGCCTAAAATATCAAGAAGTATTAGCTACCTCTTATATTCCAAATCATAAAAGGGGTCAAGTTCTGCAGCAGGATGGTGCTCCATCTCATACATCCATCTCTACAACAAAGCTCCTCCAGGCAAAAAAAATCAAGGTGCTCAAGGACTGGCTAGCCCAGTCACCAGACATGAACATCATTGAGCATGTTTGGGGTAGGATGAAAGAGGAAGCTTGGAAGACAAAGCCAAATAATCTAGATGAACTCTGGGAGGCATTTAAGACTGCATTCTTTGCTATTCCTGATGACTTCATTAATAAATTGTACGAATAATTGTTGAACCGCATGGATGCAGTCCTTCTAGCTCATGGAAGTCACACAAAATATTAAATATGACTCTAATAGTACCACAACTTCTTTCACCAATGTTATGCAACATATATTTGTATTTTAAGTTAATTATTTGTTTGAATATCGCATTACTTTCTGTGGGCGACAAAACTTTTGTCTTGCCAAAATCTGACCATTCTGTGTCCATTAACTGATCAATATTTCTGCATTAATGCCAATTTATTTTCTTTACCTAAGCCACATTTTGGAGGGTTTCAGCTTTCAAAAGAATAATTTATACAGCCAATGGATAAATTTGACGTCAGGTTGTAAGCTTTTATTTATATAACATGGAAAAGCGGCATAACTTCTGTCAGGGAGTGTACACCAATTGTTTGTCTGGAGCAGAACTGGGTTGGTAAGAAAGCTACTGCTCACACACTGCACAGCCACAGTGGGTAACTGTGCACACACCTCACTACATTCTGGCACCAAAAGACTCAAGACTGAGGTAGAGCCTGTAGTTAGAAAGATAGTTAGATTGTGATATTTATTGTTTCAGGCCACGTTTATTGCTAAAACCCGCATTCACAATTTCCGGATTTGCTGCCATGTTTCCTGTTTGTTCCATAATTGAGAATCCTAATTGTCACCTAGGTGCTGACATGGCACATAATGGACTTCAAACCAAACTTGAAATACTTTTTATTTCAGAAGAGAGTTTCTGAGGAACATTATAGTTCGGGATAATTGTTCTACTTCAATAGACTTCATTTACAGCTAAAAGGATCCACTAACGTGGAAGCCCCATGAAGCTGAAAAAAGTATAAGGTTTAGTTACCAAGACCTCAACATGTGATAGAACCAACACCAGAATCTGGGCTCTGAGCGGGGAAAAAACCGTGGGCCACAGTTTCTTCCCCACTCAGAGCCCGGATTTGGGGGGTTGGTTCTCTCACATGCTGAGGACTTGGTAACTAAGCCTTATACTTTTTTCCATTTCATGGGGCTTCCACGTTTGTGGATCCTTTTAAACGGCCAGTTACTGGGCTGGTGTGTTGTGGTCCTCTTTGTTTCATGGGGTCCTGTTTTGGGTCATTTGGGGCAGTACAGGTCCTGATGGGATGTTTCAGTTGGATACTCATCACAACTGCCTCATGAGCCATTAGGTTTAGTTTGGGGATTCTTCATGCATTTTTTTGGTGCTATTGTGCATTGCATTATTCACTCTGAGCGACCATAATTTTCTGGTTTTAATTATGTTTTAACTATTATTGTATGTGCAAATAAAACTTGTTTTACTCTTTTTGTATCAGTGCAATTGTTGTGGTGTGCATTATGTGCAGTAGTGCTTTTCTTCTAGTGTTGTGGTTCCATTTACCATGGCAAGTGTTCCAGGTCCTGAAACAGCAAAAAAGCCCCAGACCATCTCACTACCACCACCACTTTTTACTGTTGGTATGATGTTACTTTTCTGAAATGCTTTGTTACTTCTACGCCAGATGTAATGGGACATACACTTTCCAAAATGTTCAACTTTTGTAGAGTCAGTCAGCAGAGTGGTCTCCCAAAAGTCTTGGGGAACATCAAGATGGCAAAACTGAGACGAGCCTTTATGCTTTTGTAACACAGGTATTCGGATGCAGTGACACAGAAGCACAGAGCAGGGTTTAACAATTACTTATTTTATCAATACAGGTGTAATCTCGCAGGGAGCAACAGGAGATAAATGGATAAAAGATAGGGACTAAACAAGGGAAAGAGTCATTCAGAATGGCAGTCTATATATATTAAGTCCATTTAACATGACTCGGTTGTCCGTTTCTTCTCCTAAGTCAGATGGTTGGTAGGCTGCCATCTGAGGCAGGTGCTGAGTTCTTCCGGCTTCCCCTCCAAACAAATTGGCCTCACTTATGGCAGCAGCGGGCGGCCACCGGTCATCCGCTGAGCTACTAGTGCGTTATGCTGCAACTCAGCAAGATGATATTCACCGCAATCTTCCATTTGGTGTGCGTTCCATTGAAACACCTGGGAGCCATCGCTGTACTCGTCCGTGATCGCTACTATGCAGTCTATCTTTCCTCGCAACCCGGCACCGGTCCTCTCTGACTTCTCTCTCTGGCAGGAAGCCCCTCTTTTTTCCCGAGCTAACCTTTTTATACCTCCGTGGCTCACCACGCCTCTTCTGCCTGTGTTAAAGGTCTGCTCCGCCCCCAATCTCCTTCCCTGCTGCAACCGTAGGTTCGGCCCCAGCAGTTCCGGACCCGGTGCCCTGTCAGCATCCACAGCCCGGTCTTCACCCCTACACTCTTATTGCTCAGCAGTGGTTTTTGTCTTGGAACTCTGACATGCAGGCCATTTTTGCCCAGTCTCTTTCTTATGGTATGGGGGAGTCATGATCACGGACCTTAACTTAGGCAAGTGAGGCCTGCAGTTCTTTGGATATTGTTGTGGGGTCTTTTGTGACCTCTTGGATAAGAGTTTGAAATCTTGCAGATTGATTGGTCTGCCTCTCCTGGGAAAGTTCACCATTGTTTCATGTTTTTGCCAATTGTGGATTATGGCTCTCACTGTGGTTTGCTGGAGTTGTGGAAAATGGCTATCACCATGGTTCGCTGGAGTCACAATGCTTTAGAAATGGTTTATAACCTTTTCCAGACTGATAGATCTCAATTACTTTTTGTTTCTCATTTGTTCCAGAATTTCTTTGGATCATGGTATAATATCTAGCTTTTGAAGTCTTGTGGTCTACTTCACTTTGTCAAGCAGGTCATAATTAAGTGATTTCTTGATTGTGAACAGGTGTAAAGGTACCGTCACACTAGACGATATCACTAGCGATCCGTGACGTTGCAGCGTCCTGGCTAGCGATATCGTCCAGTGTGACTGGCAGCAGCGATCAGGCCCCTGCTGTGATATCGCTGGTCGGGGAAGAAAGTCCAGAACTTTGTTTTGTCGCTGGATCTCCCGCTGACATCGCTGAATCGGCGTGTGTGACGCCGATTCAGCGATGTCTTCGCTGGTAACCAGGGTAAACATCGGGTTACTAAGCGCAGGGCCGCGCTTAGTAACCCGATGTTTACCCTGGTTACCATCGTTAAAGTAAAAAAAACAACCACTACATACTTACCTACCGCTGTCTGTCCCCGGCGCTGTGCTTCTCTGCTCTGGCTGTGAGCGTCGGCCGGCCATAAAGCACAGCGGTGACGTCACCGCTCTGTTTTCCGGCCGCTGTGCTCACAGCCAGAGCAGAGAAGCACAGCGTCGGGGACAGACAGCGGAAGGTAAGTATGTAGTGGTTGTTTTTTTTACTTTAACAATGGTAACCAGGGTAAACATCGGGTTACTAAGCGCGGCCCTGCGCTTAGTAACCCGATGTTTACCCTGGTTACCGGCATCGTTGGTCGCTGGAGAGCGGTCTGTGTGACAGCTCTCCAGCGACCAAACAGCGACGCTGCAGCGATCCGGATCGTTGTCGGTATCGCTGCAGCGTCGCTAAGTGTGAAGGTACCTTAACAGTACTTAGGCATGGGTGTCGCTAGGAAATTTGAACTCCCAAAGATGTGATAAACCACAGTCAAATTTTGTTTTAAGGGGGTGCGCCATCACTTTTTCAGACAGGGTCATGTAGGTTAGGATTTTTTTTCTCTTATTAATAAAGGTTTTCATTTAAAACTGCATTATGTGTTTATTTGTGTTATCTTTGTCCAAAATTTAAATTTATTTGGTGATCTGAAACATTTTAAGTGAGACAAACATGCAAACGAATAGGAAATCAGGAAGGGGGCAAACACTTTTTCACACAACTGTATATACCAGGATATGGGGCATATATAACAGAATGGCGGACATATACAGCTCTGGCAAAAATTAAGAAACCACTGCAAAATGTTCAGTTTGTCTGATTTTTCTATTTATAGGTATATTTTTTAGTAAAATGTAAATTGTTCTCTTAGTCTATAAACTTCTGACAACATGTCTCTGAATTTCCAAGCAATACATTTTGTGTATTTTTTCTGAAAAGGAGAAATGGTCAACATTTAAAAAAAAAAAAGTTTTCAGACCTCAAATAATGCAAAGAAAACAAGTTCATAATCATTTAGAAACAACAATACTAATGTTTTTATAAACGTTACATTTGGAGAGAGGTCAACAAGGCCTATGATGAAAGGAACATCCTTCATATTGTAAAGCACGGAGGTGGATCGCTGATGTTTTGGGGATATGTGAGCTACAAAGGCGCAGGAAACTTGGTCTAAGTTGAAGTAAAGATGAATGCAGCACGTTATCAGCAAATACTGAAGGCAAATTTGCAATCATCAGCCTGGAAGTTGCGCATGGGATGTACTTGTATGTTCCAACATGACAACGATCCAAAACACAAGGCCAAGTTGACATGTCATTGGCTACAGCAGAACAAAGTGAAGGTTCTGGAGTGGTCATATCAGTCTCCTGACCTCAAAATCATTAAGCCACTCTGGGGAGATCTCAAGCGCACAGTTTATGCTAGACAGCCCAGGAATTTACAGGAATTGGATGCTTTTTGCCAAGAAGAGTGGGCTGCTTTACCATCTGAGAAAATAAAGAATCTCATCCACAACTACCACAAAAGACTTCAAGCTGTCATTGATGTTAGAGGGGGCAATACATGGTATTAAGAAATGGGGTATGTGAGCTTTTCATCAGGGTCCTTTGGATGTTTTGGGTTGTAATTATGATTTAAAAAGATAAACCACTGTAGTTTGACAATAAATGGCTTCACCCAACCACTAGCCATGAGTGGAGAAAAAGTTTTGGTGTTATCATTCATATTCTCTGAAAAAAAAAGGCCAAGAAAGCAAAAATTCTGCCAGGGTATGTAAACCTTTAAGCACAACTGTATACCAGGAAGGTGCCCACAATGGGGAACATGTATACCATGATGGGGTTCAAATATTCCGGGATGGGGGACATGTATACCAGGATAGGGGTCATATATACCAGGGTGGGGGTCATATATACCAGGGTGGGGGGTCATATATACCAGGATAGGCTCAGAATGCGGAACATACACTATATAACAGGATGAGGGACATACATACCAGGATGGGCTCAGGATAAACGTCAAATAAATCAGGATGGGGGATATATATACAATGGTGGGGGACATATATACCAGGATGGGGGACATATATACCTGGATGGGAGCAGGATGGGAGAAATATATACCAGGATAGGTGCCATATATACCATGAAAGGGTCCAGGATGGGGTGCATATATATCAGGATGCGGGACATATATACCAGGAAGGGGCCCAGGATGGGGGACATATATACCAGGATAAGCCAAGGATGGGAAACATACACCTGGATGGGAGACATATATCATGGAGGCCAAGGATGGGGGAGATTAGTAGAGGATGGGGGACATTACTACATAATGGGGGATAAGTGGCAACACGTATGTCCTTATAGGATATAGAACGCTACAAGGGCCCATATATCTGACCAACTGCGGCTGGTGACACAGGTCCAAAGTTAGCACTGAAGTTTCCTGACCTAGTGTA
This sequence comes from Ranitomeya imitator, assembly GCF_032444005.1. Taxonomy (NCBI): domain Eukaryota; kingdom Metazoa; phylum Chordata; class Amphibia; order Anura; family Dendrobatidae; genus Ranitomeya; species Ranitomeya imitator. The sequence goes on along the minus strand of NC_091283.1, from coordinate 491,669,762 downwards.
AAATCTGTTATATTGCCTTCAACTATTATACTAATCTCCTTGTCTGCAGCTAAATGATCTTTTGCTTGTCCTTAGACACTGGGGGTCTGGAGCAACTGTTACCTCTGTACCACCTGCACCTACTACATCCCTGATGAGTAGGTGAACTTCAAACAGAGGCTAATGAAATAAACAAATGGATGCTCTCATGTGCAGCCTCCAATGACACCGGTTGACTTTGCAAAAAGGGTGCTCCTGTCTGTAATTGGCAGTCTTCCAGGCAGAATTGCCAGTGCCATTCTTAGAGAAGCTAACTGGTTGAGAACCCTTGAAAGGAAGAGCTTTTGCTTTATGTAATGGTATCTTTGTATAGCCATGTGTGGTTCTTTGTTCTTTCTGTTCCACCACATTTCCCCCCTCTGCTTCAACAAAAGTCCCTCCGTTATATACGGCCATTTTGGTTCTGTTCTTCCTCTTTCCTGGTACCTGCAGACTAAGCTGGCTGTGTCACACCAGCAATATGGATGACGGAGAGTTAGTGGCAGCCCTTAGGGCGTACATACAGGCAGAAGGGCAGGGTTTTTACCACGCCTCCTGGCTGAGCTTGCGGCTTCAGTTCCTGCTTCCTTGTCAGCATTGAGTACGTATGTTAGCACAGTCGGCTGGCGGTCTGTGTGGTGTGTTCCGCCGACCTCAAAGGCTTAGTCCCAGCCCCCTTGCTTCTGCCCAGTGGCGCGTGGTGCATGAGGTGAGTAGGGGACGGTCGGCGCAGGCAGTGTCTGATGCCTCCTCTGAGCCGCTTGCGCCCATAGTGCAGCCACGCCTTCTTTTCTTCTGGAGCAATTTCCTGCAGCACTGTCCGCTGTGTGTAGTGCTGATGTGTCAGTAGCAATGGGCAATCAGTGAAGCACTTCATCTACTAAGAAGCCTTTAGGGTATGTGCACACGTTGCGTAAAGATGTGCGGATTAATTTAGTGGTTACAGCACCTCTCATGCAATCCCCAGTTAGTGAGAAGCTGAAATCTCTTTCTTTGATGCCCCTGAGCCACCTCTTAACAGCTCGGTAGTGGAAAAAATTCCACATACTGTTGCTCCTGGCACTGTGTCACGCAGGCTGCACCTGAGGTCTGGTATCTGGTCCAGTTCCCTGAGTTTTATTAGGCATGGGCGCAGCAGAGCTGCTGGACACAGACAGCATGGATGTAGACATTCCTCCATATCATCCAGGAGCAGTTGGAAATTGCACCGCTCCAGATCATCTAGCTGGCGTTCACCATCATGTGACAGTTCCTGCAGTGTGGGCAGGTCAAGCTGGCGTCCGAGGCAAGATCCTTCACTGTCGGCCGGTAAGGCATATGCATGTAGAAAAGCCGCGGAGACACCATCACGTGTTTCCCAACACAAGCAATAAATAAATAGCCAGGTCTTTCACTGGGAAGGAACAACCACGGGAAGGGCAGCATCCAAAAAGGAAAACCACCTATGCCAAAACATGGTATCCATCCACAGACAGCTGTTTCTGGGTATTTGCCCCTCATCAGTGTGGAGTAGGAAACTGGCTATTAGGAGCAGTGCCTAGTACAAGGACTATAAACATAAGCCGTGGAGACACCATCACGTGTTTCTCAACGCAAGCAATAAATAGCCAGGTCTTTCACCGGGAAGGAACAACCACGGGAAGGGCAGCGTCCAAAAAGGAAAACCACCTATGCCAAAACATGGTATCCATCCACAGACAGCTGTTTCTGGGTATTTGCCCCTCATCAGTGTGGAGTAGGAAACTGGCTATTAGGAGCAGTGCCTACTAAAAGGACTATAAACGTAAGGATGAATGACCTCGGGGAGATCAAAACAACATTTTCTACATGCATTTGCATATTTCCCATAAGGGATGGGAGCAGTGTTCTGGATCACTGCGTTGAGAAACACGTGATGGTGTGGAGGCCAGGTCATCTGGCGTAGCACCCCATCACTCTCCTTCTTGGTCAAAGAGCCCTAACGCAGCCTGGAGGTGTGTTTGGGGTCATTGTCCTATTGAAAAATAAATGATGGTCCAACTAAACGGATGGAATAGCATGCCGCTGCAAGATGCTGTGGTAGCCATGCTGGTTCAGTATGCCTTCAATTTTGAATAAATCTCCAACAGTGTCACCAGCAAAGCACCCCCACACCATCACACCTCCTCCTCCATGCTTCACGGTGGGAACAAGCCATGTAGAGTCCTTCCGTTCACCTTTTCTGCATCGCACAAAGACACGGTGGTTGGAACCAAAGATCTCAAATTTGGACTCATATGACCAAAGCACAGATTTCCACTGGTCTAATGTCTATTCCTTGTGTTCTTTAGCCCAAACAAGTCTCTTCTGCTTGTTGCCTGTCCTTAGCAGTGGTTTCCTAGCAGCTATTTTACCATGAAGGCCTGCTGCACAAAGTCTCCTCTTAACAGTTGTTGTAGAGATGTCTCTGCTGCTAGAACTCTGTGTGGCATTGACCTGGTCTCTAATCTGAGCTGCTGTTAACCTGCGATTTCTGAGGCTGGTGACTCAGATAAACTTATCCTCAGAAGCAAAGGTGACTCTTGGTCTTCCTTTCCTGGGGCGGTCCTCATGTGAGCCAGTTTCTTTGTAGCGCTTGATGGTTTTTGCCACTGAACTTGGGGACACTTTCAAAGTTTTCCCAGTTTTTCGGACTGACTGACCTTAATTTCTTAAAGTAATGATGGCCACTCGTTTTTCTTTACTTAGCTGCTTTTTTCTTTCCATAACACAAATTCTAACAGTCTATTCAGTAGGACTATCAGCTGTGTATCTTCTGCACAACACAACTTATGGTCCCAATCCCATTTATAAGGCAAGAAATCCCACTTATTAAACCTGACAGGGCACACTTATGAAGTGAAAACCATTCCCGGTGACTACCTCTCGAAGCTCATCAAGAGAATGCCAAGAGTGTACAAAGCAGTCACCAAAGCAGAAGGTGGCTACTTTAAAGTACCTAGAAAATAAGACATAATTTCAATTGTTTCACACTTTTTTGTTTAGTATATAATTCCACATGTGTTAATTCATAGTTTTGATGCCTTCAGTATGAATGTACAGTTTTCATAGTCATGAAAATACAGAAAAATCTTTAAATGAGAAGGTGTGTCCAAACTTTTGGTCTGTACTGTACGTCTGAGTCTCGCAGGTTAAAACCCTCCTCTGGCGCTGGCACTCCAGAGCGGAGCGTGTGGCTGCATAGCAACACATGGAGCTGCACGCTCCGCTCCCAAGTGCCGGCGCCAGAGGAGGGTTTTAACCTGCGAGACATGGCCGTATGTCTCGCAAGTGAAAAGGAGCCCTTAGAGGCATTACTGCTGCACAAGGTGGCTCTTTTAGTTTCTAACGGCTGGAGGGGGTGACAGAGTCCCTTTAAATACATGGGCTGATGACCAGATCATGCAGCTTTGTATGAAAATCCCTATTTATTATAATTGCCAGACCTGAAATAACAAGCACTTTTCACCTATTGTGTCCCCCATTTCCTTGTAGATTGTAAGCTTGCGAGTAGGGACCTCACTTCTAATGTCACTGTTTAAATTATCTTAACTCGTACTGAATTTATTGTTTGTACATGTCCCCGCTTAATTGTAAAGTGCTGCGGAATATGTTGGCGCTATATAAATAAAAATTATTATTATTATTATTATGTATTATTGAACAAAAAAATTTGTGGTGTCAAGTCTTGTCCAACCTCCTCTTTTACATTTGTCCAACCCACACTCCATTACACACATAGAGAGATAGATAGATAGATAGATAGATAGATAGATAGATAGATAGATGGAATGAGATAGATAGATGTAGATAGATATATGGATAGTTAAGCTACTTTCACACATCAGGTTTTTGCCGTCAGGCATAATCCGTCGAGTTTTGAAAAAAACTGATCCATTTTTTATTTTGCTGGATCAGTTTTTTTCTCTCATAGAGTTATATTAGAGCCGGACTGTGCCTGATGGCCTCACATTTCATCCGTTTTTTGCCGGATCCGTAAATCTCCAGTGGATGAAGATAACGTACAGAGGAAAGTTTTTTCTGTCCGGCGAAAAAACACCCAGCGACTGATCCGGCGAAAAGCGTATGAAACTGAAATGTGAAATGATGAATCCGGCCTCCGAATCCGGTTTTTCATGCATTTTTCCATTGAAATCATGCACATTTTCCATTCTCTCTCTCTAAAAAAAAACAACGGATCAGTTGCATCAGTTTTTCACTATTTGCAAAGGATCCGTTTTTTCAAAAATTCGCCCGATCCTGCCTGACGGAAAAAAACTGATGTGTGAAAGTAGTCTAACTAAAGCCTACAGCCTGCACTGACACCGCTGCTGCCTCATCACTATCGAAGCTACCGCATCACCAACACCGGAGCTACCGCCTCACCAACACCGGAGCTCCTGCAACCCTCAACCTACTGTCTCCTTCCTCATAATCCTGTAGAATGTAAGCCCGCAAGGGCAGGGTCCTCGCCCCTCTGTATCAGTCCGTCATTGTTAGTTTGTTTACTGTATGTGATATTTGTAACTTGTATGTAACCCCTTCTCATGTACAGCACCATGGAATCAATGGTGCTATATAAATAAATAATAATAATAATAATAATAATAACTATCCATATATCCATCTACATCTATCCATCAGGCAGGAACCGGCAAATTTTATATAATAAAATTATAATAATTTTTGTTTGGTCCAAAATAATTCCAAGAGTTACCTGGCAATGTAAGGAGGGCGTTAAACTAGAAGAAGAGGGGACGGGAAGAAAAACATTAGACTTGAACAAAGAAGACCCAGGAAAACATACTCAGATGGGAGGTAAGAACATTTCTAAAGCAATCCACAGCGAGGAGATTGGAACAAAACAAAATCCTCTAAACTGCATGCTCACAAATGCCAGAAGCCTGACAAACAAGATGGAAGAACTAGAAGCAGAAATATCTACAGGTAACTTTGACATAGTGGGAATAACCGAGACATGGTTAGATGAAAGCTATGACTGGGCAGTTAACTTACAGGGTTACAGTCTGTTTAGAAAGGATCGTAAAAATCGGAGAGGAGGAGGGGTTTGTCTCTATGTAAAGTCTTGTCTAAAGTCCACTTTAAGGGAGGATATTAGCGAAGGAAATGAGGATGTCGAGTCCATATGGGTCGAAATTCATGGAGGGAAAAATGGTAACAAAATTCTCATTGGGGTCTGTTACAAACCCCCAAATATAACAGAAACCATGGAAAGTCTACTTCTAAAGCAGATAGATGAAGCTGCAACCCATAATGAGGTCCTGGTTATGGGGGACTTTAACTACCCGGATATTAACTGGGAAAGTGAAACCTGTGAAACCCATAAAGGCAACAGGTTTCTGCTAATAACCAAGAAAAATTATCTTTCACAATTGGTGCAGAATCCAACCAGAGGAGCAGCACTTTTAGACCTAATACTATCTAATAGACCTGACAGAATAACAAATCTGCAGGTGGTTGGGCATCTAGGAAATAGCGACCACAATATTGTACAGTTTCACCTGTCTTTCACTAGGGGGACTTGTCAGGGAGTCACAAAAACACTGAACTTTAGGAAGGCAAAGTTTGACCAGCTTAGAGATGCCCTTAATCTGGTAGACTGGGACAATATCCTCAGAAATAAGAATACAGATAATAAATGGGAAATGTTTAAGAACATCCTAAATAGGCAGTGTAAGCGGTTTATACCTTGTGGGAATAAAAGGACTAGAAATAGGAAAAACCCAATGTGGCTAAACAAAGAAGTAAGACAGGCAATTAACAGTAAAAAGAAAGCATTTGCACTACTAAAGCAGGATGGCACCATTGAAGCTCTAAAAAACTATAGGGAGAAAAATACTTTATCTAAAAAACTAATTAAAGCTGCCAAAAAGGAAACAGAGAAGCACATTGCTAAGGAGAGTAAAACTAATCCCAAACTGTTCTTCAACTATATCAATAGTAAAAGAATAAAAACTGAAAATGTAGGCCCCTTAAAAAATAGTGAGGAAAGAATGGTTGTAGATGACGAGGAAAAAGCTAACATATTAAACACCTTCTTCTCCACGGTATTCACGGTGGAAAATGAAATGCTAGGTGAAATCCCAAGAAACAATGAAAACCCTATATTAAGGGTCACCAATCTAACCCAAGAAGAGGTGCGAAATCGGCTAAATAAGATTAAAATAGATAAATCTCCGGGTCCGGATGGCATACACCCACGAGTACTAAGGGAACTAAGTAATGTAATAGATAAACCATTATTTCTTATTTTTAGGGACTCTATAGCGACAGGATCTGTTCCGCAGGACTGGCGCATAGCAAATGTGGTGCCAATATTCAAAAAGGGCTCTAAAAGTGAACCTGGAAATTATAGGCCAGTAAGTCTAACCTCTATTGTTGGTAAAATATTTGAAGGGTTTCTGAGGGATGTTATTCTGGATTATCTCAATGAGAATAACTGTTTAACTCCATATCAGCATGGGTTTATGAGAAATCGCTCCTGTCAAACCAATCTAATCAGTTTTTATGAAGAGGTAAGCTATAGGCTGGACCACGGTGAGTCATTGGACGTGGTATATCTCGATTTTTCCAAAGCGTTTGATACCGTGCCGCACAAGAGGTTGGTACACAAAATGAGAATGCTTGGTCTGGGGGAAATTGTGTGTAAATGGGTTAGTAACTGGCTTAGTGATAGAAAGCAGAGGGTGGTTATAAATGGTATAGTCTCTAACTGGGTCGCTGTGACCAGTGGGGTTCCGCAGGGGTCGGTATTGGGACCTGTTCTCTTCAACATATTCATTAATGATCTGGTAGAAGGTTTACACAGTAAAATATCGATATTTGCAGATGATACAAAACTATGTAAAGCAGTTAATACAAGAGAAGATAGTATTCTGCTACAGATGGATCTGGATAAGTTGGAAACTTGGGCTGAAAGGTGGCAGATGAGGTTTAACAATGATAAATGTAAGGTTATACACATGGGAAGAAGGAATCAATATCACCATTACACACTGAATGGGAAACCACTGGGTAAATCTGACAGGGAGAAGGACTTGCGGATCCTAGTTAATGATAAACTTACCTGGAGCAGCCAGTGCCAGGCAGCAGCTGCCAAGGCAAACAGGATCATGGGGTGCATTAAAAGAGGTCTGGATACACATGATGAGAGCATTATACTGCCTCTGTACAAATCCCTAGTTAGACCGCACATGGAGTACTGTGTCCAGTTTTGGGCACCGGTTCTCATGAAGGATATAATGGAACTAGAGAGAGTACAAAGGAGGGCAACAAAATTAATAAAGGGGATGGGAGAACTACAATACCCAGATAGATTAGCGAAATTAGGATTATTTAGTCTAGAAAAAAGACGACTGAGGGGCGATCTAATAACCATGTATAAGTATATAAGGGGACAATACAAATATCTCGCTGAGGATCTGTTTATACCAAGGAAGGTGACGGGCACAAGGGGGCATTCTTTGCGTCTGGAGGAGAGAAGGTTTTTCCACCAACATAGAAGAGGATTCTTTACTGTTAGGGCAGTGAGAATCTGGAATTGCTTGCCTGAGGAGGTGGTGATGGCGAACTCAGTCGAGGGGTTCAAGAGAGGCCTGGATGTCTTCCTGGAGCAGAACAATATTGTATCATACAAATATTAGGTTCTGTAGAAGGACGTAGATCTGGGGATTTATTATGATGGAATATAGGCTGAACTGGATGGACAAATGTCTTTTTTCGGCCTTACTAACTATGTTACTATGTTACTATGTTAATGTGCCAGAGATGTCATTGCAGTCGAAAAAACCTGTAGAATCTGTCTCACTGAATGGTGAAGTGTCCTTTATGATAACAAGGAGTCTAGCTGCTGTAGCTCAAGGGAGAGTCCTTATCCAATTGCTGAATCTCAGTAATCAACAAGTGAAGCTGAGAAAGAACTGCACTGTTGCCAAGCTGTCAAGATAGTCTTTCTTGGATATCATGAGTCAAGAGGTGCTGAACTACCAACAAGGTGCTGCTCAAGCAGAAGTACTGTGAAAACTCATGGTAAGCGATTCATGTGGGAGATCAGAACACTCCAGATCAGTGGAGGAGCATTGTTCTGAAAGTTGTGAAAGGACACCATGAACTTTGGGAAAGTGGAGCTCATCCAGCACACCATCCCTACTGATTCACATCCATATCTCCAGCAAAGAAACTAGCCCATCCCTCTATCCATGTACCAGCTTTGAAGAAATGAATCCAGTACATGATGAGCAATGATGTCATCAGAGACAGTCACGGTCCTTGGGCTTCACCACGTGTCCTCTTAAGGAAAAAGTATGGGAACATCTGCTTCTGTGTGGACTATAGAAAGTTGAATAGTGTTTCCCACAAAGATGCATACCCTATGCCACGTATTGAAGAGTTCTTCACAGCATTAAAAGTCAGTTGCTTTCTTCTCAACATTGGACTTGACCAACGGGTAGTGGTAAGTGTGTAGTCCCATAAGACTAAGAGAAAATGACCTTCACAACACCTATGGGCCTATTTGAATTTAATTGTATGCCATTTTAGCTGTGCAATGCCCTAAGGACCTTCAAACGGATAATGGAATACTACCTAGGTCAAAATATTTTTGAGACAGTCTTGGTTATCTGGATGACATGATCATGCTCTCCAGAACCTATGAAGAACATCTTGAACACCTATTGGATGTCTTTAAGACACTCACCTATGGCGTGAAAGAAAAACCCTCCAAGTGCCATCTATTGAAACCCAGAGTACAATATCTAGGCCATTTAGTAAGTATTGAAAGCGTGGTTCCAAATCCTGAAAGGATTACTGTTATCCAGAAGTGGCCTGTCCTGACTACTATCTAAGAGGTCAGAAGTTTCTTGGGATTTGCGGGATACTACCGCTGATCATCGAAAATTTTACCCAAGTTGCTACACCCCTGCAAGAGCTATTTAGAGCTGAGTCTGCACACATATCAAGATGGAGTCCATTGACCATTGGACTGATGCATAATATGTATTGTTCAATCAACTGAAGAGGATTTTGACAGAGTCTCATATCCTGGCATATCCTGACAACAACTATTCATTTCATCTCTATATTGATGTTAGCAACAAAGGGTTAGGTGTTGTTCTTACAAGATTGTAAGGAGAAGGTAATTGCTTCTGCGAGTCATTTCCTCTATTCTTTCAAGTTTGAGTTACTTGCATTGGTATGGACAGTTATAGAGCAGTTCAAAGACTACTTAGCGGCTAGTCGTTCATGGACAGCAACCTTGTTGTCATACCTGAACACAGCCCAACTGGGAGCCCTAGAGCAGAAATGGGCATCACAACTGGCAAATTATCAATTCACTATTAAAAACAGAGCTGGAAAATCTAACACAAATGCCCATATATTGTCTCAGTTTCCTACTGTAAAGAGCCTGAAGTTGATGAATTGGAAAAAGTGGAGATGCCATATTACCACCTGTTGTGTGTGAATCAAGGTAACCATGTGTTGAGACAAGATCCTCAGCCATTATCTGACCAGCAAGGTCAACAGTTACAAATAGTCAAAGTTCAATAGGTCCACATCCAGAAAGAGAGTAGAGTCCTGAATACTTTAATGAATATTTTCACCACAAGAAATGGACTTTATAGAGGCCAGGGCAGCCATATGAACATTGAGCTAACTTAACCCTAGAGACAGAGGAAATGCTTATACTTTAAATGAGGCCTGTTGGTTTGAAAAACCATTGATCAAACTACCCATGAGCAAGAAGTCCAAGCAGTCCAGATTATCATACTTAGACAAGATGCCACTGTTGTCTTCTAAGCCTATCATGACCAATCTGGACCTTTTTGCTGTCACAAGACTAAGACCAACATTCAAAAGAGATTCTATTCTAAATGCTGCTGTGAATGTACCGCTTGTACCTTGAGAAGCAGAGAATGTTCTGACCAGAAAGCACCTTTGCACCCAATAGTCACTCACAAGCCATTGGAGTTGGTTGCATTGAATCACGTAAAACTACAGCCTAATGGAGGTTGAGTCTCCCATGCCTCGACTATCAACAACCACTATACAAAATTTGCTATGGCAGTGCCAGTCAACCTTATGGATATCCTGAAAAGATCCTGCCTAGTGATGAGCCAGCGTGCTTAGTTAAGGTGTCATGCGAGCATGTTTGGGTGCTAACCGAGTATCTTGGGTGTGCTCGAAAAGATTATAGGATGTTTCGCCCCTAGCAATTCGCCTCGGGTACATTTTGCCCACGCACATTTGCACCCCAGGATGATACTTACCTGTTGCAGCTGCAGCTCCTTGGCTCACGGAGTGCAGTGTAGCGGTTCCCCATGACATCAGATGGAAACAGTTGATTTAACATGTCACAAAAGTGAAGCACCCTGTACAGTACTTTTGTGACGTGGATTGATGACGGATGGGAATTCATGAACCACAAGGACAAACTGGTGAAACATCCATCCACAAAATTCTGGGGGCAAAACGGTGCAAACAGGGTGAAATGTAACCGGGGCAAACTGCTGGGGGCCAACTGCTGTGGGCGAAACATCCAAATCCTGCTCGAAAAATATGTGCGAGACCCTGCAGCTGCATGTCTCGCGGTTGTTTGACAGCAACAACACATGCAGGGATTGCTTGTTTGTTACGCTATTCTTGTATGTGTTGTGGCTGTCGAACAACCATGAGACATGCAGTCGCAGAGTCTTAAACACCTTTTGTGAGCATGCACAATATACTCCTTTATCACCCAAGAATGCTTGGATAACACCTTATGCAAGCGCGTTCGCTCATCACTAATCCTGACTAATTAAAGTGCTGCATTTGAATCTGAATTGTTCCAAGAACTGTGTTCCCGCTATGCCCATAAGAAAATGCTAAAAACTGCATATCATCCACAGTGCAACGGCCTGTGTGAGCGGATGAACCAGATTATAATTGACATGTTGTGTGCTCAGCAGATTGGCCAAATCTACTGTCAGACCTGATCTATATCTATAATAACAATGTCCATTATATAGGATATATGCCTTATTATCTGATGTTTGGTCAACAATGAAGACTACCAGCTGATGTTGCCTTGGAAGTGCAGGTTTCAATTAATCCTCTGCCACACACAGTTTGAATCTCAGAACATCAGAGAGGACTAGAAGAAGCTAATGTCATTGTGGAAGAGCAAGTGAAAGTTTTACATCAGACACAAGAGGAATGACCAACACAATGACAGACACAACTTCAATGACAAAGCAATACCCCTGATAGTTGGAGATTGAATTTGGCTTAAGAAGAATCATTGCATGAGCAAGCTGGATAAGAAGTGGGAGGCTAGCCCATACATAATTCAACTATCCCTCTACTTGCATTAGAAATCTATAAGATCTCTAGAGAGAATGAAATGACAACCATTCTGGTACACTGCAGTCAGCTAAAGCTTTGCCTGACATATGGCATTCAAAATCCCTTCAGAGATGACACCGGAGATGACATCATTAACCATCAGAACGATGACTTCAGAGCTGATCCTAGGGAGAATCTATCAGAGAGTCCTGTTCCAGAGGAGGTACCCCTAACGAGAAGCTACAAGAGATAAAGATAATATACAGTGGCTGGCAAAAGTACTCACCCCTTGGGCTTTTTTCTATTTTGTTATATTACAACATGATTTCTGTGTTATGCACCAGCACCAAATAGTTGGTGAAGTGAAGTAAGAAAAATATTATAATAATAATAATCTTTATTTTTATATAGCGCTAACATATTCCGCAGTGCTTTACAGTTTGCGCACATTATCATCACTGCCCCCGATGGGGCTCACAATCTAAATTCCCTATCAGTATGTCTTTTTGAATGTGGGAGGAAACCGGAGTACTCGGAGGAAACCCACGCAAACACGGAGCGAACATACAAACTCTTTGTAGATGTTGTCCTTGGAAGGCTGCTGTGCTATCCACTGCGCCACCGTGCTGCCCCGGTGTAGACATAAATTAAATAAATTTATGGGATCAAATAAAAGTTGGCATGTGCATATGTATACACCCCTATTGCTATGAAACCCCTACAAATTTCTGGTCTGTCAGTATTTACACACCTTTTCTGAAAGGCCACAGAGGCTGTGACACCATTAAGCAAGAGGTACTGCGGCGCTCCAGGGTCCTGGTCGTCGCAGTGGTATTGCTTTCCTCTCGGGGAGAGTGATGCTATGTTTGGAGGCAAAGAAGGATAACTGCATCCAGGTACCACAAACATGCAAGATGTTCACACTCCAGACCAGAAGGGGGAGCTCTAAGCCTGTTTAAGGTGAACTCCCCTATAAGAACATCTTGATCTGGAGGGAAAGAGTTCAGTTCCTGTCAGAGAGACAGCGGGAAGGAAGCAGAGGAGCCGTGTAGCCTGAAGTGCTACAGCTCCCGGGAAGAGACATTCAGAAGGCAGAACTGTATTGCAGTGAGCGTGAAGGAAGTCAGAGCAAAGGAGAGGATACCTGAAGGGGGACAGCCCTGCACAGGCTGCCTCCTTCTGAGGCGCAGAATCCAGGTAGCTGGAACACTGAGGGAGTAAGGACCTTTATGCTTCACTTCAGAGAGCAGCAGGACAGCTAATTGCAAGTTACCTGTTTGCACCTACACCCTGGAGGCACGGTAGCTTCTCTCAGAGGCCGGGGCGTGCTAGAGTCCCTATAAACAGCCTCAAGCCACCAGTCATATGGGTTTTGTCCTATCCGACTACAGGGGACAGAGAGAGGGACACTACATCTGTGAGACCCTTATTTGAAGCTTATGCAGTAAGGGACTACAACACCACAGCGCAAGGGAAGGCTACTGATTTCCACCTGGACAAGGGGACTCTGGATTTGCCTCCAAACCGGCCGGACTCTGCCTGCCCTGTGATCTGTTGCCTTGGACTGTGGATGTTGAAGTCTTCAGTAAAGGTAAAGAGACTGCAACCTTGTGACCTCGTTCTTCTCTGCGCCTCTCACCATACCATCTACACACCGGGAAGCCCTGGGGATACACTTCACCTGTGGGAAGGTATACCATCTATCTGCCATAACATCACCCCAGTGGACCCCTTAAAGCAGCGTCGGTCACCCTAACCGAATGCCACAGGTGGCGTCACGAACACAACCTTTATCCCTTTAAAGACCTTTACCTTTTACACGGACGTCCCAGGGCCACGGACCGGGTCAGCCACCGTAACATCCGCAGGACCTGGTACCGAATACCCACGGCCCCATGGGGGCGATCCAGTACCATGAGCCAAACAGCACCATGAAGACCAAGGAGATCTTCAAACAAGTCAGGGACAAAGTTAAAATACATATCAGTGTTGGGTTATAAAAAAAAAATGTCCCAATCTCTGATGATCCTCCGGAGCACCATCAAATCCATTATTATCAAATGGAAAGAACATGGTACTACAAAAACCTGCCAAGAGTGGGCTGCCCACTATAATACTCAGCTCGGGAAAGAAGGGCTTTAATCAGAGAGGCAGCACAAAGACAAAAGGAGCTTCAGCGTTCCCAAGTAGAGACTGGAGTATTTATCCATGCGACTACAATAAGCAGTACACTCACTAGAGGTGGCTTTTATGGAACAGTGGGCATAAAAAAGCATTTACTTACAAAAATTGTAAGGCTCATTTTGAGTTTGCCAAACGACATGTGGGAGACTCTCCAAGTGTATGGAGAGAGGTGCCATGGTCAGATGAGACTAAGATTGAACTTTTTGATCACAAAAGCAAATGCTATGTCTGGCATCAAACTAGCAGAGCTCATCACCCCAAGAACACCATCCCCACAGTAAAGCACAGTGGTGGCAACATCATGCTGTGAGGATGTTTTTCAGCAGCAATGACAGGGAAAATGGTCCAAGTCGAGAGGAAGATGGATGATGCAAAATCCAGGGGTATTCTTGAGCAAAATCTATGTCAGTCTGTCAGTAATTTGACACTTGGATGGAGGTTCACATTTCAACAAGACAATGACCCAAGGCATACTGCTAAAACACTCGAGTGGTTTAAGAGGAAACTTGTAAATACTTTGGAGTAGACCAGTCAAAGCCCAGATCTTAATCCAATTGAGAATCTGTGGTCAGACTTGAAGATTGCTGTTCACCAGATGGAACCATCTAACTTGAGATGGAGCAGTTTTGCCTTGAGGAATGGGCAAAAATTGCAGTGACAAGATGTGGAAAGCTCATAGAGACTTATCCAAAGTGACTTGCAGCGGTAATTGCCACAAAGGGAGGCTCTACAAAGTACTGACGTTAGGGAGTTGAATAGTTATGTACTCTGAAGTTTTCAGTTATTTTGTCCTATTTGTGGTTTGCTTCACAATAAAAAGAAAACCAAATGTTCACAGTTGTAGGCATGTTCTTTACATGATTTAAACACATGTACTGAACACATCAATAGATGTTTAACACATGTGCAGAAAAAAGTTTTGATAATTATATACACCAAAGTGTCAAACACCTGTTGTATAGGAGGCATGGAAGACCATTTGGAAATTATTATAAACCTAAAAAGAAAACCCCAAACATAAGGTCAATGAGTAATAGGACAAATAGAGAAATTATTACGAGTAAAATACCTTTATTAATAGTGGTAAATAGTAGTACAAACACTTAAGGTGCCCACACAATTATTAACACCTAAGAATATAAAAATTTAAATAATAAAATATGTATATTTATCTAATGACCGCCTCACCAGGAAGAAAATACTATACAGCTGTATTACAATAAAATAAAAAATAGTTATGAGTAAGAAGATGGCCCCAGTATGAGCCTGCAACAAAATTTATATGCAGTAGCAGCTGAATAACTGAAAAACGTAGTGAAAGAACAATTTGTGACAAATTGTGCAAAAAGTTAGAAAACAATAGAACAATATTGTATGTAAAAACACATCCTGAAATTTTTAGTGAAATAGTGTGCCCCAACATGCCGCACTATTTTGACCACCGTTACCCAGGTAATTGATCCTATTAGTTTGCAGGACCTTGCCTATGTGGCCGACATTTTTTATATGCAACAGACTTATATGTTTAACTCTGATTGTATGTATTTCACTTATTTACATGCTATTCATGTGATTCAATTTTGGAACCAGTTATATTTTACATATTTCACAACTTCACTCACTCAGCACCTTGCACTTTATATTGCCACACTGGTTTGAGGTTGTCACTCCAATTTCAGGATGTGTTTTTACATATAGCATTGCCATATTATTTTTTTACTTTTTGCACAATTTTTTGTCACAAATTGTTCTTTCACTACGTTTTCAGTTATTCAGCTGCTACTGCATATAAATTTGATTGCCTTATTAGGCAGGCTCATTCAGGGGTCCTCTTCTTACTCATAACTATTTTTTATTCTATTGTAATACAGCTGTGTAGTTTTGTCTTCCTGGTGAGGCAGTCATTAGATAAATATGCATATCATATTTTATTATTTTAATTTTTATATTCTTATGTGTTAATATTTGTGTGGGCACCTTAAGTCTTTGTAGTACTATTTACCGCTATTAATAAAGTTATTTTATTCGTAATAATTTCTCTATTTGTCCTATTACTCTTTGACCTTATGTTCAGGGTTTTCTTTTGAGGTCTATATATGTTCTTTACATGAACTAATGCAAACCCTCAAAAAAAACCTGTGAAATTCCAGTTTGTGAGGTAGCAAAATACGAAAAATGCCAAGGAGGGTGAATATTTTTGCAAGCCACTGTATTTTCAGTTGGTTGGCCACTTCGTCCTGGTTTGCTGTTGTCCATATATCAACCTGTTTACACTCAGTATAAACTTGATGACTCTTAGCCACACCTCACTGAATTTATTCACTCTAAATCCCTTGAGAATGAGCCCCATCAGGTGTCACAAGTGGCTCATTGAGAAGATCAGCCAGAGTGACCAAGGGCCTTGTGCCAGAAAGCTACCTTGATTGACAGAGTTACTGCTTTAATCTATATACTCTCACTGTGACTATTAAAAGAGAAATTAACCAAGTATGAGAGGCTGATACAACTGTCGTCATGTTCTTCATTTGCCTCATTTTATGCAACATTTGGATGTGCCTCCAAAGTCTTTTAGATGATGTTATATTTGTTTCAGGATACAGCACTTATCTAGAGACTCATGGACATTTCATTGCTTGCATTTTATGTGTCTTTCTCTTATAGGTTGTACTAGACACAGTAACGCGTTCCAGATGCATGGGGACATGCATGTTTTTAAAGTGGGTAAATTATATAATGCCCTAAAGTTGTACTATCTGCACCTTTAAGATGTAGCAGAACTGTCAGCTACCTTATTATATTTGCACTGTGTTAGAGGAGATGAGGAATTATTGCACCATAGCTATAATTGCACCAAGGCCTTGTCTGAGAACTGCCACTTTATGATTATTATTATTATTATTTATTATTATAGCGCCATTTATTCCATGGCGCTTTACATGTGAGGAGGGGTATGCATAATAAAACAAGTACAATAATCTTTAACAATACAAGTCACAACTGGTACAGGAGGAGAGAGGACCCTGCCCGCGAGGGCTCACAATCTACAAGGGATGGGTGAGGATACAGTAGGTGAGGGTAGAGCTGGCTGTGCAGCGGTTTGGTCAATCGGTGGTTACTGCAGGTTGTAGGCTTGTCGGAAGAGGTGGGTCTTCAGGTTCTTTTTGAAGGTTTCGATGGTAGGCGAGAGTCTGATATGTTGTGGTAGAGCATTCCAGAGTAGGGGGGATGCACGAGAGAAATCTTGTATGCGATTGTGGGAAGAGGAGATAATAGGGGAGTAGAGAAGGAGATCTTGTGAGGATCGGAGGTTGCGTGCAGGAAAGTACCGGGAGACGAGGTCGCAGATGTATGGAGGAGACAGGTTGTGGATGGCTTTGTATGTCATGGTTAGGTTTTTGTACTGGAGTCTCTGGGTGATGGGGAGCCAGTGCAGGGATTGACAGAGGGGAGAGGCCGGGGAATAGCGGGGGGACAGGTGGATTAGTCGGGCAGCAGAGTTTAGAATAGATTGGAGGGGTGCAAGAGTGTTAGAGGGGAGGCCACAGAGCAGGAGGTTACAGTAGTCAAGGCGGGAGATGATGAGGGCATGGACTAGGGTCTTTGCAGATTCTTGGTTTAGGAATGTGCGGATCCGTGAAATATTTTTGAGTTGGAGGCGGCAGGAAGTGGAAAGGGTTTGGATATGTGGTTTAAAGGAGAGATCAGTGTCAAGGATTACCCCAAGACAGCGGGCTTGTGGGACTGGGGAGAGTGGGCAGCCGTTTACTGTAATGGATAGGTTCGTTGGGGAGGTCGCGTGAGATGGGGGAAAGATGATGAATTCTGTTTACTTCACTTCACTGCATAGTAACTGTGTTTGCTGCATTAAGATTAAACCTCTATACAATAACCAATAACCTGGATGTGCCTGTGTATTCTTACAAGTAAATCTTTGCAACTGACCCTGTGTCATCTCCGTTTTCTCGACTAATTGGAGTGAACCACATTACAAAGAAGTAGGGAGTATATACATGCTTGGTGAAATAGAAGTACCACATACAGGTGACGGCACCAATTTCTGTTGGAAAAAGTCTTGTTAATACTTTGGCATTACCTGACCCTCAATCAGCTGAACTGTGCACAGGAACCCAAGCCCCTTGTCCAATGCTCTCATCTTACATCAGTAATGGCAGATCTATGTGGAGCTCAGTAACTTCTAGGAGGTGGGGACTGGCACTAAACGTTTTAAGATGTCTGTACTCCATAGATAACTGGTAGCCAAAATCTTGTTCAACTGACAGTTATTTCTACCAACCTTCATATACATAGCCACGATTGGTTCTGGAAGTAAGGTGCCTTACCTCCCCAAGAGCAGAAACATCAGGTGATGAAATTTATCACACCCAATCCTTCATTCTCCCAACATCATCTCTTGGGGGAGAACTGGGACTGCCTCTTACATTTTGGCAGGGCGAGCCCACCATCTATAATGTATCTATTCATTTAACGTTAATCTAATGTGTATGGTGGTCTTGAGAACTAATGCTCCTCTTCTCTATACAACAGCTTATGGGTAATTAGCAGGCGGAGGGCAAAGTGCAGCGCTCGATTTTCTCCATCAGTCTCATAGATATTAAATAAATTAGAATAATGCAAGTGTGACCAATAATCCATTCCTGTGCATAGGTGATGATAAATGTTTTTCATGGTATTGAAAACAGGTTGCGGGATGCAGTGATGGACAGGAGGCAGAGTAAGGGTTATTAACAGGAATACTCCACGCAGGGAGGTAAAGGGTTAAACAGGGGATTCAACAGTTTAGATGGCAAAGGATATTTATTGTAAGTAGAAGAACGATGGTTCAGATAACGGCAGTTCTTGTGAAGCACTTGTGTCAGGAGTTCCGCCAACTGTAACTCCTGCTGAGAACTCAATGGTGCCAGCAACGGCTGGAGCGGTGTCTTTTCCAGAAAAGCCCTGTGGGCATCAATGCCTCGTCTTCTGGCTGCAGTGGTCGGTCTCCGGTATCTTCCACTGGGCCTAGTCCATATGCTGCAGTGGCTAACAAGGGTACAAGCCACAATACTGTACGAGCCCAACGTGGCTCTGCAATTATATTCCAGGTGAAGTCAGGTCACAAGTGTCAGGGCAAATATTCGCTATCAAAGTCAGGGCGCAAGTGTCAGTCTTGAATGCGGTCACTCTTATGTTGCGAGTGTGCAGTACTCACGGACACTTAACGTGCGGCACCATTTTCCTGATTAGCCACTGGGCACACACTGCACATCCCTCTCGCTCTCTGGTCCCCGCTGCTGGAGGTGGGGCTGCTGTATGGATGCAGGCCTGTGTGATGCTAATGCTCCCGGGACAAAGCACTTCTCTTCCTGGCTGCTGCTGCGCACACCTGGCTCTGCATACTCTGCAGCAATCCCTATCTCTTGATTGCTGCTGGGCACACTGCTTCTCACCACGCAGCAGTCCCTGTCCTTCTAGTCTGCTGCAGCACAGCCTGTCGCAGCGCCGGTACTCTGTGTCGGGACAGGGAACGGAGCGCACCGCTCACCTGACTGCACGCTGCCCTCAGTTCGCCCAAATTGCTCTGCTGCACGCGCTTCTTTTTCTTCTTTCTCCACCGCCCTAGGTCAGCAGGAAGGTGCCCCTCACTAGCACTTCCCTCAAGCAGCAGGGGAATGTCCGCCTTACTAATGCTTCCCCTGGGAAATGTGGATGCAGTCTCTCTGGTTCCAGACCGTACCTGCTGTCTCACTGTCCCCCTTACAGTATCATGATTATTAGCGCTTATTAAGACATCTGATTTTTCCGTACGAGTGCTATCCGTGGTTTTCATGGATAACCCTCGTACCTGTGATAGTGTGTACACGTGGTCTGTCAAAAATCGCAGCGATATGTCTAACTTTAATCCAAGTGTCAAATCAAAATCGTCAATGCAAGTTTATGGTTCTGTGTAAAAGTGGACCGTGATGTGATAACAGCCGAGTGCAGTCCGATTTTCATGGACGGTCACATAAGAGAAGGTGGAGAAACTTTTTCTTTCTCCACATGCGAAAAAAGCATACGATGCTTGGAACACAGTCTGCTCGAACTCTGATCAAACTAAACGCTCCGTTTTTCTCATACATGACAAAAGCAGATGATTGAATGAGGCCTTACTATACATATTGTGAGCTATGACTGAACTAGTGATTGGCAATTGTATGCACATTAGATTCCAGTATAGAGTATATCTCATCCAGAAACAACTGCGTGGATCCAGGAGGGGTGAATATCCCTAGCAAAGTAAAAATTGCTAATGGCTTTAGTAAATCTTGTTTTGGTGCCTTGATTTTTTATGGAATGACATGTAGGTTTGGTAGTGGGCCTGTCATTTTTCTTTCCTTTCTCTGTACTGCACCCCTCAGTCAGTCCAGAGGTTGTAAACCTACTGTAGTAATTGGTAGATCCAAATGAGTGTGCTGTGTGCTTCTTAGGCCTCATTTAGATCTCCGTTTTTTGCATACGAGTACTGTTCATGTTTTTCAACGATAGCACCTGAACCTATAATAATGAATAGTCATTCACGTGTCTGTGATATTCCTTGGACCAAGTGGTCCGTCCAAAATCGTTTTAGACCTGTCTGATTTTGATCCGAGTGTTGTATCAAAATTGGAAATGCAAATCTTCGAGTCTGTGAAAAAATCAGACCGCACTCAGATGGCATCTGTCCGACAGATAGGTAAAGAATAGAGAACCTTTTTTTCATGTACAAGAAAAACGAATGAAACTCGGACCAAACACAGACCACACTCTGCTAAAACTCAGATGCAACTCTGACCAAAATCACTTATGAAATTCTGCCAGTTTTTCTCATATGTGAAAAAAAGGACGTCTGATTGAGGCCTGAGTGGAGGAAAACTGGCTGAAGAAAGATTAGACATCCGTTTAAGAGACCCTGTTTGAGCTGATCTGCTGATCTTCTATGTCACTGCCTCTGACTGTATTGATCCATTGCATACCACTACGCAGCTAATCTTCTGCAACATGTGTCTATAGCTTTGGAGTTCCCACCTATCAAATTCTTGCATGTCCTCATGTCAAGATTTTAGACTTTTTATGAAGTATTTTTTTTTAAATTCTCATCATGGAGTATTTGGGCCTCATTAGGGCAGGATTATAGGTTATAAGAGTCATATTTTAGGTATCTCATCTAAAAGCAATGGAAAGAATTATGTTATCTACTGTCTTTCTTTGCTCAGGCATGCAAAATGTGTATTCAGGCATTAGCCCAGTGTCTGAGGACCCATAGCCCAAAAATGGACAATCACACATTGATAACACAGTCTTATTTCCATTAAACTTGCTTTTATTTCTGGACACAGTGGAATTCTCTGTCAAACATCACAGACTGCATATCATGGGAGAGGCAGCTCTGGTAGGATGGTGTACACACACAACACGCACACATGCGTGTTCTTGACACCACTGAAGGGTGGCTCCGTCCGCTCTGCACACTCCCCGCTGGGCGGAGAGATGAGATACAGGAACCAGTCAAAATGCAATATGGCATAAAAATAATTGATACGCTAAAAAGAAGGGAAAGTGGGAAGCAATCACCCGGGAAAAAGGAATGGGAGAGGGAAAGGTCCAAGGGTCACCAGTTATAAGAGGAGTCCTCGTACCTAAGGATATAGAAAAGAAAGCTTTAGATATTTTCTGAAATATGAACTCAAGTCTATTAATATTCTTAGAAATTTCTTGTTACATTGTAGATTATTGTTGACCCCCAACTCTGTACTTTTTTGCATTCTGACATTTTCAGTGGTAGGAAGATGAAGCCGATAAGTGTGCTAGAGATAGGTGATGTTCTTTCACTTATTGCTCACTCCTTGGTGCTCATTACTAGGACTAAGGGTGGTCAAATAAACTAATACAGTGATTTCCAACCTGAGGGCTGTCATGGTGGTTTTACATGATGGAAGGCCACATGTTTGAGACCATTGCGCAATCTTTGTCCAGGATTAGGAAAATGTGGCATCTTTGTTACAAAAATCTGTCCACATGTTGCGTATGGTATTCCAGTTCGGGGATATTTACTTTGGTGGAGCCAAACTGCAACACCTAGCAAAATCCACCAATGTGTTGCATTTGACTAAAACAGCCATGTTTTTCTAATTATGGACAGCCCCTTTAAAGTTTAATTGCACTTGAAGAAAACTTTTGACAAGTCATAGAGACATGTCAATAGTCTTGAATGATGGGGGTCAGTATGCTGAGACATCCACTGATCACTGAAATGGAGAAGTAGCATTTAGCCCAGCACTGCTCTCCTCTGATGCTATAAAAACTAATCCAGGTTGGAAAAAACATTGCTCAGCTGAGAGGGATGTGTCACTTACTAGGCAGGAGATTATCATTGATAGTCAGGCTGATCTGTGTAACCTCGCCCCCACCACTGATTGGCAGCTTGCTGACAACGTATTGCTTACACCGCAATCTGCCAATCAGGGATTTGGGCGAGGTTATACAGGGCTTAGCTTTCTGGCCACCTCTACACCTACAACAGATAAAAAGGATTCTATAAAAACTACGTCAAGCAGATATATCATTGGAATCAGACTATATTGCCCTATATTATGCTGCTCTTGGATTGCAAAGCAAAAACCTGCTTACAGATTTCTTTTAAAAGAAGTCCATTGAGATGAATGATTGTCCATGCTGTCCTTTATATATACTGGCCAGCCTTGTTGTTTTACAGTGCAGGTCAAGTGGAGATTGGAATACAAGATTCATGTAGTTTACCATGTTGAGTGCCACTGATTTATCATGTGTTTGTATGTGCTTTATTTACTCACCGTGATCGGCTGTTGTGGTTTCCATTGTCTCCATAAAGTAGCTCAGAAATCAGACTGTCAGCAGGACTGTCCCTCTTCCCATATCTGCTCGAAACATAGTATGCATTAGGATTTGTTGTACTATGAAATAACGGTGAGAATATGGAGAGGAAAGTGGCCTGAAGCCCAAGTCTCTGTTTCCAATCGTTTTCTACTGTCACCTATATCAACTTACTATTTACATGTTCTGTTATAATTTGCTATTATAACTAGAATTTACGATACATATGACTATGTCCTTTAAAAAAAAAGATTGCATTACTCATATACGGTATAACAAATAGTAGTCACAGCAGTGGCAAGATATTAGCTGCTACCACCAGTACAGTCTATTGTATGTCTCCATTGCCTTCTCATGATTCACTAACATCTCTCCAGACAGAACATTGTACTTACCCAAACCTTAGGCCTATCAAGGCCCTGAATCTAACTATTACTTGACTTTAGTTGGCCATTGACAAATTGCCCTATAGGGCAGGTGCAGACAACTGTATAGTCTCTCATCTGACAGAATCAGGTCAATTATGCAAATAGCACTCTGATCACACTCTGACCAGTGTTTGATCAGAGTGTGATTCTCTCTGATGAGAAGATGGAGAAAAAAACACAGTGAGAACTGTGTTAATGCTTTATCTTTAGTGGTGTTGTGCAAAAAAAGTAAAAAGTTGCTGACTGTCTAATCAAAATTAATACTCTAAAGCAGACCAACCCTTTAAGTGTTTAAGTGAACTAGACCTACAAGGAATCAGTCTTCTAAGGTAAGATCCAAAAGTAACGACCATTTTTTTGTTTATGATGATATCACGCACCTTTGCCTTGTCACCAGGTTGATATAATGCCTCAAAGCGGTCAGATATTTATTTATTTCCTCTGGGGAAGCATCTTCTCCAGGAGATTCTGGTTTTGGTGGATATCCCTCTACTATTGTCCCTAGACATATTAAGACACACACTGCAATAGCTACCATCATTGGCCACAGCTTCATAGAGGTTACCATCTAGAGGAACAAGAACACAGGAAGAAGTTACTTAAAAAGCTGGTCATATACTGTTTTACATGCGCAACTTGAGGTCCCCAATGCTATGTCTATGCAACGTATGGCACAATAATGCACAGAGACTTATTTCCTTTATCTGGTTGACCAAGACATTCCTATATCTGGTTGATCAAGACATATTAAGTGACCGACTGATATCAACCATAGGAAATTAGATAATCTATATGTTCAATTTACGAAGATGTATAAGTATTCAGAAGCCAAAAAACGGAAAACAGTAAAATCAGTGGGCACAAACGAGACTTTGGGAAAGAGATAATGGACCTTGACAAGTCTTCAATCCACATCATCCAAACTTCTAGGCACTGACGAGAAGTCCTCAAAATATCGATACAGAAGATTCTTTTAAGGAGTTCAGATATTATCTTTGATTATAACAATATTTTGCTCAGTTGAAGATTGCTTACTCTCATTATGATGTATTGGTTTCTAATAAAACCTTTGTGATGTTATAACTAGTTAGGAAACCATAAAACTAACTTTTATAAAAAAAGAAAAAGCAACAAAGATCAGCTCACCTCCTCTCAGTCCCACTGCGCGGATCATGTAGTGCTGCAAGTAGTATGAAGGTGAAGAAGAAGTCCAGCGTGGGTGATATCCATAAAAAATAACTTTTATCCCATTTTCATTAAAAGCACATAAGTCCAAAATCCATCTTTATAGCCAGAGACACAAAATGACAATGACATTGTATAGTATCACAATGACTAAGGCGGTACAACCGTTGAAACTCGTATGATTTTAAATGCACTTTAAGCCTGTGACTGTCACTGGTAGGAATCACCCGTTGTTGTGTCTTTGGATATAAAGATGGATTTTGGACTTATGTGCTTTCAATGAAAATGGAATAAAAGTTATTTTTTATGGATATCACCCAAGCTGGACTTCTGCTTTACCTAACTTTTATAAAGTTATAGTAACATTCTAATGTTTAACTACTAAATATAATTCCTTTATATTGGTGACTGATAATTCAAGATGTCTGAAAATTCTGCAAAATTTCTATATTTCATTTTTGGTTTACTAACTTTACAACTGAGACTAATAGATTTTTCTGTTCAGCAAACAACAATATTTCATCATTTTATAATTTGTACCCCAAAAAAATAGTTTTACCTTGAAAGAATGAAATTTACTTGTTAGCCCATGTAAAAAATCATGATGTAGTATATATATCATTTCTTTAACTTTACATTAAATTTTTAAATTTCAATTGCAAAAGAGGTCTACTCCGTGGTACCTTGTTGTGTTAAAGGACTCGGTGAAAAATTGAAGGAGGCAAATCCAATTTCAGGTGGTTTTATTCATCAACTTGTTTCAAAATCTAACATTTCTTCAACAGGACAAAGCACAATCAGTTCATAGTTTGTCCTGATGGAGAAGTTTTATACTTCAAAATGCATTGACAAATAAAACCATGTAAAATTGGATTGGCATCCTTCATTTTTTCACCATGTCAGGGCAGAATAACCCATTTTTTCTCCAGTTCTATGTACAAATGAATTGAGGGCTCATTCACAGTAACCAATCAGGGGAAGAGAGATTTATGTTCCAACCACTAATTGATAAGTTTCCATTGGGCTGTTCTCCATTGCTCTTGTTAAATTATATGATGCTCAATGTACTTCTTACAAGCTGAACGATAATTATGTGTCAATATTAGAGATATTGCTCCAATAAAAAGTTCTATTTAGTAAATCTAATTAAAACTTACTATGCTGAGATAAAATCACTATATAATAATAATCTTTATTTTTATATAGTGCTAACATATTCCGCAGCGCTTTACAGTTTTTTGCACATTATCATCGCTGTCCCCATTGGGGCTCACAATATAAATTCCCTATCAGTATGTCTTTGGAATGTGGGAGGAAACCGGAGAACCCGGAGGAAACCCACGCAAACACGGAGAGAACATACAAACTCTTTTGCAGATGTTGTCCTAGGCGGGATTCAGGGACTCCAGCGCTGCAAGGCTGCGGTGCTAACCACTGCGCCACCGGCTTCTAACAAAGAATTCCACTTGGAAAATCATTTTATTAGCATTCAATATCAAGCACTTAAATCATTGTTATGATCTACTAAAATCATGACTAAAGAAAAGTGCCAGAACCCATCATGTGCCCCCCTTGGTAGCCCTATCCTAACTATGCTCTTGCCCTAGTGTGATCTACTGGTCCGAAATGTCTATTTATTATTCAGTAAAAAAAATACTCATCCTATATATCCTCCTATTACTCCAAATAACCTCTACTATATCCTCTCTTATTACACCATATATCCTCCCTATATCTCCTCTTATTACACCATATAACCTCCCTATATCTTCTCCTATTACTCCATATAACCTCCCTATATCTCCTCCTATTACTCCATATAACCTCCCTATATCTCCTCCTATTACTCCATATAACCTCCCTATATCTCCTCCTATTACTCCATATAGCCTTCCTATATCTCCTCCTATTACTCCATATAACCTCCCTATATCTCCTCCTATTACTCCATATAACCTCCCCTATATCTCCTCCTATTACTCCATATATCCTCCCTATATCTCCTCCTATTACTCCATATAACCTCCCTATATCTCCTCCTATTACTCCATATAATCTCCCTATATCTCCTCCTATTACTCCATATAACCTCCCTACATCTCCTCCTATTATTCCATATAACCTCCCTATATCTCCTCCTATTACTCCATATAACCTCCCTATATCTCCTCCTATTACTCCATATAACCTCCCTATATCTCCTTCTATTACTCCATATAACCTCCCCATATCTCCTCCTATTACTCCATATAACCTCCCTATACCTCCTCCTATTACTCCATATAACCTCCCCATATCTCCTCCTATTACTCCATATAACCTCCCTATATCTCCTTCTATTACTCCATATAACCTCCCCATATCTCCTCCTATTACTACATATAACCTCCCTATACCTCCTCCTATTACTCCATATAACCTCCCTATACCTCCTCCTATTACTCCATATAACCTCCCTATACCTCCTCCTATTACTCCATATAACCTCCCTATATCTCCTCCTATTACTCCATATAACCTCCCCTATATCTCATCGTATTACTCCATATAACCTCCTATACCTCCTCCTATTACTCCATATAACCTCCCTACATCTCCTCCTATTACTCCATATAACCTCCCTATATCTCCTACTACTACTCCATATAACCTCCCTATATCTCCTCCTATTACTCCATATAACCTCCCTATGTCTCCTCCTATTACTCCATATAACCTCCCTATATCTCCTCCTATTACTCCATATAACCTCCCTATATCGCCTCCTATTAATCCATATAACCTCCATATATCTCCTCCTATTACTCCATATAACCTCCCTATATATGCTCCTATTACTCCATATAACCTCCCTATATCTCCTCCTATTACTCCATATAGCCTCCCTATATCTCCTCCTATTACTCCATATAACCTCCCTATATCTCCTCCTATTACTTCATATAGCCTCCCTATATCTCCTCCTATTACTCCATATAGCCTCCCTATATCTCCTCCTATTACTCCGTATAACCTCCCTATATCTCCTCCTATTACTCCATATAACCTCCCTATGTCTCCTCCTATTACTCCATATAACCTCCCTATATCTCCTCCTATTACTCCATATAACCTCCCTATATCGCCTCCTATTAATCCATATAACCTCCATATATCTCCTCCTATTACTCCATATAACCTCCCTATATATGCTCCTATTACTCCATATAACCTCCCTATATCTCCTCCTATTACTCCATATAGCCTCCCTATATCTCCTCCTATTACTCCATATAACCTCCCTATATCTCCTCCTATTACTTCATATAGCCTCCCTATATCTCCTCCTATTACTCCATATAGCCTCCCTATATCTCCTCCTATTACTCCGTATAACCTCCCTATATCTCCTCCTATTACTCCATATAACCTCCCTATATCTCCTCCTATTACTCCATATAACCTCCCTATATCTCCTCCTATTACTCCATATAACCTCCCTATATCTCCTCCTATTACTCCATATAACCTCCCTATATCTCCTCCTATTACTCCATATAACCTCCCTATATCTCCTATTACTCCATATAACCTCCCTATATCTCCTCCTATTACTCTATATAACCTCCCTATATCTCCTCCTATAACTCCATATAACCTCCCAATATCTCCTTCTATTACTCCATATAACCTCCCTATATCTCCTATTACTCCATATAACCTCCCCTATATCTCCTCCTATTACTCCATATAACCTCCTATATCTACTCCTATTACTCCATATAGCCTCCCTATATCTCCTCCTATTACTCCATATAACCTCCCTATATATGCTCCTATTACTCCATATAACCTCCCTATATCTCCTCCTATTACTCCATATAGCCTCCCTATATCTCCTCCTATTACTCCATATAACCTCCCTATATCTCCTCCTATTACTTCATATAGCCTCCCTATATCTCCTCCTATTACTCCATATAGCCTCCCTATATCTCCTCCTATTACTCCGTATAACCTCCCTATATCTCCTCCTATTACTCCATATAACCTCCCTATATCTCCTCCTATTACTCCATATAACCTCCCTATATCTCCTCCTATTACTCCATATAACCTCCCTATATCTCCTCCTATTACTCCATATAGCCTCCCTATATCTCCTCCTATTACTCCATATAGCCTCCTTATATCTCCTCCTATTACTCCATATAACCTCCCTATATCTCCTCCTATTACTCCATATAACCTCCCTATATCTCCTCCTATTACTCCATATAACCTCCCTATATCTCCTCCTATTACTCCGTATAACCTCCCTATATCTCCTCCTATTACTCCATATAACCTCCCTATATCTCCTCCTATTACTCCATATAGCCTCCCTATATCTCCTCCTATTACTCCATATAGCCTCCCTATATCTCCTCCTATTACTCCATATAGCCTCCCTATATCCCCTCCTATTACTCCATATAACCTCCCTATATCTCCTCCTATTATTCCATATAACCTCCCTATATCTCCTCCTATTACTCCATATAACCTCCCTATATCTCCTCCTATTACTCCATATACCCTCCCTATATCTCCTCCTATTACTCCATATAGCCCCCCTAAATCTCCTCCTATTACTCCATATAACCTCCCTATATCTCCTCCTATTACTCCATATAGCCTCCCTATATCTCCTCCTATTACTCCATATAGCCTCCCTATATCTCCTCCTATTACTCCATATAGCTTCCCTATATCTCCTCCTATTACTCCATATAACCTCCCTATATCTCCTCCTATTATTCCATATAACCTCCCTATATCTCCTCCTATTACTCCATATAGCCTCCCTATATCTCCTCCTATTACTCCATATAGCCTCCCTATATCTCCTCCTATTGCTCCATATAACATCCCTATATCTCCTCCTATTACTCCATATAACCTCCCTATATCTCCTCCTATTACTCCATGAAACCTCCCTATATCTCCTCCTATTACTCCATATAACCCCCTATATCTCCTCCTATTACTCCATATAACCTCCCTATATCTCCTCCTATTACTCCATATAACCTCCCCTATATCTCCTCCTATTACTCCATATAACCTCCCCTATATCTCCTCCTATTACTCCATATAACCTCCATATATCTCCTCCTATTACTCCATATAACCTCCCTATATCTCCTCCTATTACTCCATATAACCTCCCCTATATCCCCTCCTATTACTCCACAAAACCTCCCTATATCTCCTCCTATTTCTCCATATAACCCCCTATATCTCCTCCTATTACTCCATATAACCTCCCCTATATCTCCTCCTATTATTCCATATAACCTCCCTTATATCTCCCCCTATTACTCCATATAACCTCCCCTATATCTCCTCCTATTACTCCATATAACCTCCCTATATCTCCTCCTATTACTCCATATAACCTCCCTATATCTCCTCCTATTACTCCATATAATCTCCCTATATCTCCTCCTATTATTCCATATAACCTCCCTATATCCCCTCCTATTACTCCATATAACCTCCCTATATCTCCTCCTATTATTCCATATAACCTCCCTATATCTCCTCCTATTACTACATATAACCTCCCTATATCTCCTCCTATTACTCCATATACCCTCCCTATATCTCCTCCTATTACTCCATATAGACCCCCTAAATCTCCTCCTATTACTCCATATAACCTCCCTATATCTCCTCCTATTACTCCATATAACCTCCCT
This sequence comes from Ranitomeya imitator, assembly GCF_032444005.1. Taxonomy (NCBI): domain Eukaryota; kingdom Metazoa; phylum Chordata; class Amphibia; order Anura; family Dendrobatidae; genus Ranitomeya; species Ranitomeya imitator. The sequence goes on along the minus strand of NC_091283.1, from coordinate 491,640,019 downwards.
ATATCTCCTCTTATTACTCCATATAACCTCCCCTATATCTCCTCCTATTACTCCATATATCCTCCCTATATCTCCTCCTATTACTCCATATAACCTCCCTATATCTCCTCCTATTACTCCATATAACCTCCCTATATCCCCTCCTATTACTCCATATAACCTCCCTATATCTCCTCCTATTATTCCATATAACCTCCCTATATCTCCTCTTATTACTCCATATAACCTCCCCTATATCTCCTCCTATTACTCCATATAACCTCCCTATATCTCCTCCTATTACTCCATATAACCTCCCTATATCTCCTCCTATTACTCCATATAATCTCCCTATATCTCCTCCTATTATTCCATATAACCTCCCTATATCCCCTCCTATTACTCCATATAACCTCCCTATATCTCCTCCTATTATTCCATATAACCTCCCTATATCTCCTCCTATTACTCCATATAACCTCCCTATATCTCCTCCTATTACTCCATATAGCCCCCCTAAATCTCCTCCTATTACTCCATATAACCTCCCTATATCTCCTCCTATTACTCCATATAACCTCCCTACATCTCCTCTTATTACTCCATATAACCTCCCCTATATCTCCTCCTATTACTCCATATATCCTCCCTATATCTCCTCCTATTACTCCATATAACCCCCTATATCTCCTCCTATTACTCCATATAGCCTCCCTATATCTCCTCCTATTACTCCATATAGCCTCCCTATATCTCCTCCTATTGCTCCATATAACATCCCTATATCTCCTCCTATTACTCCATATAACCTCCCTATATCTCCTCCTATTACTCCATGAAACCTCCCTATATCTCCTCCTATTACTCCATATAACCCCCTATATCTCCTCCTATTACTCCATATAACCTCCCTATATCTCCTCCTATTACTCCATATAACCTCCCCTATATCTCCTCCTATTACTCCATATAACCTCCCCTATATCTCCTCCTATTACTCCATATAACCTCCATATATCTCCTCCTATTACTCCATATAACCTCCCTATATCTCCTCCTATTACTCCATATAACCTCCCCTATATCCCCTCCTATTACTCCACAAAACCTCCCTATATCTCCTCCTATTTCTCCATATAACCCCCTATATCTCCTCCTATTACTCCATATAACCTCCCCTATATCTCCTCCTATTATTCCATATAACCTCCCTTATATCTCCCCCTATTACTCCATATAACCTCCCCTATATCTCCTCCTATTACTCCATATAACCTCCCTATATCTCCTCCTATTACTCCATATAACCTCCCTATATCTCCTCCTATTACTCCATATAATCTCCCTATATCTCCTCCTATTATTCCATATAACCTCCCTATATCCCCTCCTATTACTCCATATAACCTCCCTATATCTCCTCCTATTACTCCATATAACCTCCCTATATCTCCTCCTATTACTCCATATAACCTCCCTATATCTCCTCCTATTACTCCATATAACCTCCCTATATCTCCTCCTATTACTCCATATAACCTCCCTATATCTCCTCCTATTATTCCATATAACCTCCCTATATCTCCTCCTATTACTACATATAACCTCCCTATATCTCCTCCTATTACTCCATATAACCTCCCTATATCTCCTCCTATTATTCCATATAACCTCCCTATATCTCCTCCTATTACTCCATATAACCTCCCTATATCTCCTCCTATTACTCCATATAACCTCCCTATATCTCCTCCTATTATTCCATATAACCTCCCTATATCTCCTCCTATTACTACATATAACCTCCCTATATCTCCTCCTATTACTCCATATACCCTCCCTATATCTCCTCCTATTACTCCATATAGACCCCCTAAATCTCCTCCTATTACTCCATATAACCTCCCTATATCTCCTCCTATTACTCCATATAACCTCCCTATATCTCCTCTTATTACTCCATATAACCTCCCCTATATCTCCTCCTATTACTCCATATATCCTCCCTATGTCTCCTCCTATTACTCCATATAACCTCCCTATATCTCCTCCTATTACTCCATATAACCTCCCTATATCCCCTCCTATTACTCCATATAACCTCCCTATATCTCCTCCTATTATTCCATATAACCTCCCTATATCTCCTCTTATTACTCCATATAACCTCCCCTATATCTCCTCCTATTACTCCATATAACCTCCCTATATCTCCTCCTATTACTCCATATAACCTCCCTATATCTCCTCCTATTACTCCATATAATCTCCCTATATCTCCTCCTATTATTCCATATAACCTCCCTATATCCCCTCCTATTACTCCATATAACCTCCCTATATCTCCTCCTATTATTCCATATAACCTCCCTATATCTCCTCCTATTACTCCATATAACCTCCCTATATCTCCTCCTATTACTCCATATAGCCCCCCTAAATCTCCTCCTATTACTCCATATAACCTCCCTATATCTCCTCCTATTACTCCATATAACCTCCCTACATCTCCTCTTATTACTCCATATAACCTCCCCTATATCTCCTCCTATTACTCCATATATCCTCCCTATATCTCCTCCTATTACTCCATATAACCTCCCTATATCTCCTCCTATTACTCCATATAGCCTCCCTATATCTCCTCCTATTACTCCATATAGCCTCCCTATATCTCCTCCTATTACTCCATATAGCTTCCCTATATCTCCTCCTATTACTCCATATAACCTCCCTATATCTCCTCCTATTATTCCATATAACCTCCCTATATCTCCTCCTATTACTCCATATAGCCTCCCTATATCTCCTCCTATTACTCCATATAGCCTCCCTATATCTCCTCCTATTGCTCCATATAACATCCCTATATCTCCTCCTATTACTCCATATAACCTCCCTATATCTCCTCCTATTACTCCATGAAACCTCCCTATATCTCCTCCTATTACTCCATATAACCCCCTATATCTCCTCCTATTACTCCATATAACCTCCCTATATCTCCTCCTATTACTCCATATAACCTCCCCTATATCTCCTCCTATTACTCCATATAACCTCCCCTATATCTCCTCCTATTACTCCATATAACCTCCATATATCTCCTCCTATTACTCCATATAACCTCCCTATATCTCCTCCTATTACTCCATATAACCTCCCCTATATCCCCTCCTATTACTCCACAAAACCTCCCTATATCTCCTCCTATTTCTCCATATAACCCCCTATATCTCCTCCTATTACTCCATATAACCTCCCCTATATCTCCTCCTATTATTCCATATAACCTCCCTTATATCTCCCCCTATTACTCCATATAACCTCCCCTATATCTCCTCCTATTACTCCATATAACCTCCCTATATCTCCTCCTATTACTCCATATAACCTCCCTATATCTCCTCCTATTACTCCATATAATCTCCCTATATCTCCTCCTATTATTCCATATAACCTCCCTATATCCCCTCCTATTACTCCATATAACCTCCCTATATCTCCTCCTATTATTCCATATAACCTCCCTATATCTCCTCCTATTACTACATATAACCTCCCTATATCTCCTCCTATTACTCCATATACCCTCCCTATATCTCCTCCTATTACTCCATATAGACCCCCTAAATCTCCTCCTATTACTCCATATAACCTCCCTATATCTCCTCCTATTACTCCATATAACCTCCCTATATCTCCTCTTATTACTCCATATAACCTCCCCTATATCTCCTCCTATTACTCCATATATCCTCCCTATATCTCCTCCTATTACTCCATATAACCTCCCTATATCTCCTCCTATTACTCCATATAACCTCCCTATATCCCCTCCTATTACTCCATATAACCTCCCTATATCTCCTCTTATTATTCCATATAACCTCCCTATATCTCCTCTTATTACTCCATATAACCTCCCCTATATCTCCTCCTATTACTCCATATAACCTCCCTATATCTCCTCCTATTACTCCATATAACCTCCCTATATCTCCTCCTATTACTCCATATAATCTCCCTATATCTCCTCCTATTATTCCATATAACCTCCCTATATCCCCTCCTATTACTCCATATAACCTCCCTATATCTCCTCCTATTATTCCATATAACCTCCCTATATCTCCTCCTATTACTCCATATAACCTCCCTATATCTCCTCCTATTACTCCATATAGCCCCCCTAAATCTCCTCCTATTACTCCATATAACCTCCCTATATCTCCTCCTATTACTCCATATAACCTCCCTACATCTCCTCTTATTACTCCATATAACCTCCCCTATATCTCCTCCTATTACTCCATATATCCTCCCTATATCTCCTCCTATTACTCCATATAACCTCCCTATATCTCCTCCTATTACTCCATATAACCTCCCTATATCCCCTCCTATTACTCCATATAACCTCCCTATATCTCCTCCTATTATTCCATATAACCTCCCTATATCTCCTCTTATTACTCCATATAACCTCCCCTATATCTCCTCCTATTACTCCATATAACCTCCCTATATCTCCTCCTATTACTCCATATAACCTCCCTATATCTCCTCCTATTACTCCATATAATCTCCCTATATCTCCTCCTATTATTCCATATAACCTCCCTATATCCCCTCCTATTACTCCATATAACCTCCCTATATCTCCTCCTATTATTCCATATAACCTCCCTATATCTCCTCCTATTACTCCATATAACCTCCCTATATCTCCTCCTATTACTCCATATAGCCCCCCTAAATCTCCTCCTATTACTCCATATAACCTCCCTATATCTCCTCCTATTACTCCATATAACCTCCCTATATCTCCTCTTATTACTCCATATAACCTCCCCTATATCTCCTCCTATTACTCCATATATCCTCCCTATATCTCCTCCTATTACTCCATATAACCTCCCTATATCTCCTCCTATTACACCATATATCCTCCCTATATCTTCTCCTATTACTTCATATAGCCTCCCTATATCTCCTCCTATTACTCCATATAACCTCCCTATATCTCCTCCTATTACTCCATATAACCTCCCTATATCTCCTCCTATTACTCCATATAACCTCCCTATATCTCCTCCTATTACTCCATATAACCCCCCTATATCTCCTCCTATTACTCCATATAATCTCCCTATATCTCCTCCTATTACTCCATATAACCTCCCTATATCTCCCCTATTCCTCCATATAACCTCCTATATCTCCTCCTATTACTCCATATAACCTCCCTATAACTCCTTCTGTTATTCCATGTAATCTTTCCCTATGATGTGTACAATATTACTCCTCACACCCTTTCAACCGCAATTTGGCAAAAAAATACTGCAACATTGAATCCAAGTTACCTATGTTGTCACATAAGGAAAGATATATGCTTCTTGTATCTTTGGGTATGGGGTAGATTATTAGAACTGTTAACAGAATGGAAAACAGTAATATCCAAAATTATTTTGGCCATGCTAAGAACTGCTCTAAATTCACCATGAACATGCCATCACTGCTTCCAAAATATCTGCGACAACTAAGCAATCCATTGTAGTGACTTCTTGCAGCCCAAATATTGGGTCTTTCCAATAAGTTCTTAAAATCTTAATCCCTTATCGAAGAGGGGATTTAGACAGAAAACCTACATTTACAAATAAGTGATTTATTGACCAGCCATGCACCTGTCATCCTACATTGCTCAATCACAATGGTGTAGGAAGTATGTGGAACACAACATCTATAGTCACAAATTGGAATATCAACGTTAAACTTCCAACTTATAGGGTAAGATGATCACCAGCATAAATTGCTCTAGTAATATGCCGTAAATTTGTAATCTAAGATGATGGTTATAAAAAAAAAAAATTATATCCTCTGGGCTCAAAGAATGTTGTATAACTTGGATGTCAATGACATTACAGCCTCAAGAAGATAGTAGGAACATAACATAGCCTTGCTCTACAGGTCACTATGATCCAAGATTGAACTCGATGGACCTGGGTATTCTTTCTACCTTAAAACGACTAAACTCAAACAGAAAATAAGACATCTATTGAGGAAGATATGAATGCCATTGATCTCTAGTCAGACATAAAATGCTTCTACTCACTGTGTGATGGAAGGAAGGGACTGTGCAGACAGGTGAAGATGCTCCAACACTTCTCTCGCTGCTGTCTGCTCAGGATCTGCGTTGCCTTGTGATCCCTCTGTGGGTTTATATGTCCTGTGATAGCAGAGGAATAAGTCAGCTCCTCCTCCCACTCAAAGTTTCTAGCTCCATCCCCTATAACCAGACACTTACTCATCTCTGATTGATCAATAAGTTGTCTATTATGACATATTGTATAGAATGGAGGAGGAGGGTACAGATCTAGAAGGAGGTAAAATGATAGAGGTCTGCGTGGGTGAGGAGTCTGTCTATTAACCTTCAGGTATGGGGAGTAATCTGCTTTTACAACTCAATTATTTTAACATTTTATCATCAAAGATAGGAGATAATTAGTTAATGCAGTGGTTTCAGGTTAGGGAGCAATGCAGAGACATTCACCTGTGTTTGTTTATAGGCCAATTAGAGACGCTGCTAGTATGGGTTCATTACTTCTAAAACATTGCCTATCACTCCACATCAGCAGCCTCTCCATTCCCAGGTAGTGTGCAGAGCATATGTTCATCATCCTCACTTCATTCTTTCTTCATGATTTTCTGTTGTCTAATTGAAAGAATAGAAAGGTAGCGGCCGTATTCACAAATATGAGCGACCTCATAAATAGGTGTATTTTAAAATCAGTGTCATAAACTCTTCACAAGTGTATATTACTATGCATAGACTGTAATATTTTACTGCAACATTTCTCAACTATATGTCAGCCACCAATATATAGTATCTTGTAATAACACTATTTATCCCTTCTTTCATGTATCTCCTCCTATTACTCCATATAACCTCCCTATATCTCCTCCTATTACTCCATATAACCTCCCCTATATCTCCTCCTATTACTCCATATAACCTCCCCTATATCTCCTCCTATTACTCCATATAACCTCCCTATATCTCCTCCTATTACTCCATATAACCTCCCTATATCTCCTCCTATTATTCCATATAACCTTCCTATATCTCCTCCTATTACTCCATATAACCTCCCTATATCTCCTCCTATTACTCCATATAACCTCCCTATATCTCCTCCTATTACTCCATACAACCTCCCTATATCTCCTCCTATTACTCCATATAACCTCCCCTATATCTCCTCCTATTACTCCATATAACCTCCCCTATATCTCCTCCTATTACTCCATATAACCCCCCTATATCTCCTCCTATTACTCCATATAACCTCCTATATCTCCTCCTATTACTCCATATAACCTCCCTATATCTCCTCCTATTATTCCATATAACCTTCCTATATCTCCTCCTATTACTCCATATAACCTCCCTATATCTCCTCCTATTACTCCATATAACCTCCTATATCTCCTCCTATTACTCCGTATAACCTCCTATATCTCCTCCTATTACTCCATATAACCTCCCTATATCTCCTCCTATTACTCCATATAACCTCCTATATCTCCTCCTATTACTCCATATAACCTCCTATATCTCCTCCTATTACTCCATATAACCTTCCTATATCTCCTCCTATTACTCCAAATAACCTCCCTATATCTCCTCCTATTACTCCATATAACCTCCCTATATCTCCTCCTATTATTCCATATAACCTTCCTATATCTACTCCTATTACTCCATATAACCTCCCTATATCTCCTCCTATTATTCCATATAACCTCCTATATCTCCTCCTATTACTCCATATAACCTCCTATATCTCCTCCTATTATTTCATATAACCTTCCTATATCTCCTCCTATTACTCCATATAACCTCCCTATATCTCCTCCTATTACTCCATATAACCTCCCCTATATCTCCTCCTATTACTCCATATAACCTCCTATATCTCCTCCTATTACTCCATTTAACCTCCTTATATCTCCTATTACTCCATATAACCTCCCCTATATCTCCTCCTATTACTCCATATAACCCCCTATATCTCCTCCTATTACTCCATATAACCTCACCTATATCTCCTCCTATTACTCCATATAACCCCCTATATCTCCTCCTATTACTCCATATAACCTCCCTATATCTCCTCCTATTACTCCATATAACCTCCCCTATATCTCCTCCTATTACTCCATATAACCTCCTATATCTCCTCCTATTACTCCATTTAACCTCCTTATATCTCCTATTACTCCATATAACCTCCCCTATATCTCCTCCTATTACTCCATATAACCCCCTATATCTCCTCCTATTACTCCATATAACCCCCTATATCTCCTCCTATTACTCCATATAACCTCACCTATATCTCCTCCTATTACTCCATATAACCCCCTATATCTCCTCCTATTACTCCATATAACCTCCCTATATCTCCTCCTATTACTCCATATAATCTCCCTATATCTCCTCCTATTACTCCATATAACCTCCCTATATCTCCTCCTATTACTCCATATAACCTCCCCTATATCTCCTCCTATTACTCCATATAACCTCACCTATATCTCCTCCTATTACTCCATATAACCCCCTATATCTCCTCCTATTACTCCATATAACCTCCCTATATCTCCTCCTATTACTCCATATAATCTCCCTATATCTCCTCCTATTACTCCATATAACCTCCCTATATCTCCTCCTATTACTCCATATAACCTCCCCTATATCTCCTCCTATTACTCCATATAACCCCCTATATCTCCTTCTATTACTCCATATAACCCCTATATCTCCTCCTATTACTCCATATAACCTCCCCTATATCTCCTCCTATTACTCCATATAACCCCCTATATCTCCTCCTATTACTCCATATAGCCCCCTATATCTCCTCCTATTACTCCATATAACCACTCCTATATCTCCTCCTATTACTCCATATAACCTCTCCTATATCTCCTCCTATTACTCCATATAACCTCCTATATCTCCTCCTATTACTCCATTTAACCTCCCCTATATCTCCTCCTATTACTCCATATAACCCCCTATATCTACTCCTATTACTCCATATAACCCCCTATATCTCCTCCTATTACTCCATATAACCTCTCTATATCTCCTCCTATTACTCCGTATAACCTCCCTATATCTCCTCCTATTACTCCATATAACCTCCCTATATCTCCTCCTATTACTCCATATAACCTCCCTATATCTCCTCCTATTACTCCATATAACCTCACTATATCTCCTCCTATTACTCCATATAACCTCCCTATATCTCCTCCTATTACTCCATATAACCTCCCTATATCTCCTCCTATTACTCCATATAACCTCACTATATCTCCTCCTATTACTCCATATAACCTCCCTATATCTCCTCCTATTACTCCATATAACCTCCCCTATATCTCCTCCTATTACTCCATATAACCCCCTATATCTCCTCCTATTACTCCATATAACCTCCCTATATATCCTCCTATTACTCCATATAACCTCCCTATATCTCCTCCTATTACTCCATATAATCTCCCTATATCTCCTCCTATTACTCCATATAACCTCCCTATATCTCCTCCTATTACTCCATATAACCTCCCTATATCTCCTCCTATTACTCCATATAACCTCCCTATATCTCCTCCTATTACTCCATATAACCACCCTATATCTCCTCCTATTACTCCATATAACCTCCCTATATCTCCTCCTATTACTCCATATAACCTCCCTATATCTCCTCCTATTACTTCATATAACCTCCTATATCTCCTCCTATTACTCCATATACCCCCCTATATCTCCTCCTATTACTCCATATAACCTCCCCTATATCTCCTCCTATTACTCCATATAACCCCCTATATCTCCTCCTATTACTCCATATAACCCCCTATATCTCCTCCTATTACTCCATATAACCTCTCTATATCTCCTCCTATTACTCCGTATAACCTCCCTATATCTCCTCCTATTACTCCATATAACCTCCCTATATCTCCTCCTATTACTCCATATAACCTCCCTATATCTCCTCCTATTACTCCATATAACCTCACTATATCTCCTCCTATTACTCCATATAACCTCCCTATATATCCTCCTATTACTCCATATAACCTCCCCTATATCTCCTCCTATTACTTCATATAACCTCCCTATATATCCTCCTATTACTCCATATAACCTCCCTATATCTCCTCCTATTACTCCATATAACCTCCCCTATATCTCCTCCTATTACTCCATATAACCTCCCTATATCTCCTCCTATTACTCCATATAACCTCCCTATATCTCCTCCTATTACTCCATATAACCTCACTATATCTCCTCCTATTACTCCATATAACCTCCCTATATCTCCTCCTATTACTCCATATAACCTCCCTATATCTCCTCCTATTACTCCATATAACCTCCCTATATCTCCTCCTATTACTCCATATAACCTCCTATATCCCCTCCTATTACTCCATATAACCTCCCTATATCTCCTCCTATTACTCCATATCCCCCCTATATCTCCTCCTATTACTCCATATAACATCCCTATATCTCCTCCTATTACTCCATATAACCTCCCTATATCTCCTCCTATTACTCCATATAATCTCCCTATATCTCCTCCTATTACTCTATATAACCTCCCTATATCTCCTCCTATTACTCTATATAACCTCCCTATATCTCCTCCTATTACTCCATATAGCCTCCTATATCTCCTCCTATTACTCCATATAACCTCCCTATATCTCCTCCTATTACTCCATATAACCTCCCTATATCTCCTCCTATTACTCCATATAACCTCCCTATATCTCCTCCTATTACTCCATATAACCTCCCCTATATCTCCTCCTATTACTCCATATAACCCCCTATATCTCCTCCTATTACTCCATATAACCTCCCTATATATCCTCCTATTACTCCATATAACCTCCCTATATCTCCTCCTATTACTCCATATAATCTCCCTATATCTCCTCCTATTACTCCATATAACCTCCCTATATCTCCTCCTATTACTCCATATAACCTCCCTATATCTCCTCCTATTACTCCATATAACCTCCCTATATCTCCTCCTATTACTCCATATAACCTCCCCTGTATCTCCTCCTATTACTCCATATAACCTCCCTATATCTCCTCCTATTACTCCATATAACCTCCCTATATCTCCTCCTATTACTTCATATAACCTCCTATATCTCCTCCTATTACTCCATATACCCCCCTATATCTCCTCCTATTACTCCATATAACCTCCCCTATATCTCCTCCTATTACTCCATATAACCCCCTATATCTCCTCCTATTACTCCATATAACCCCCTATATCTCCTCCTATTACTCCATATAACCTCTCTATATCTCCTCCTATTACTCCGTATAACCTCCCTATATCTCCTCCTATTACTCCATATAACCTCCCTATATCTCCTCCTATTACTCCATATAACCTCCCTATATCTCCTCCTATTACTCCATATAACCTCACTATATCTCCTCCTATTACTCCATATAACCTCCCTATATATCCTCCTATTACTCCATATAACCTCCCCTATATCTCCTCCTATTACTTCATATAACCTCCCTATATATCCTCCTATTACTCCATATAACCTCCCTATATCTCCTCCTATTACTCCATATAACCTCCCCTATATCTCCTCCTATTACTCCATATAACCTCCCTATATCTCCTCCTATTACTCCATATAACCTCCCTATATCTCCTCCTATTACTCCATATAACCTCACTATATCTCCTCCTATTACTCCATATAACTTCCCTATATCTCCTCCTATTACTCCATATAACCTCCCTATATCTCCTCCTATTACTCCATATAACCTCCCTATATCTCCTCCTATTACTCCATATAACCTCCTATATCCCCTCCTATTACTCCATATAACCTCCCTATATCTCCTCCTATTACTCCATATCCCCCCTATATCTCCTCCTATTACTCCATATAACATCCCTATATCTCCTCCTATTACTCCATATAACCTCCCTATATCTCCTCCTATTACTCCATATAGCCTCCTATATCTCCTCCTATTACTCCATATAACCTCCCTATATCTCCTCCTATTACTTCATATAACCTCCCTATATCTCCTCCTATTACTCCATATAACCTCCCTATATCTCCTCCTATTACTCCATATAATCTCCCTATATCTCCTCCTATTACTCCATATAACCTCCCTATATCTCATCCTATTACTCCATATAACCTCCCTATATCTCCTCCTATTACTCCATATAACCTCCCCTATATCTCCTCCTATTACTCCATATAACCTCCCCTATATCTCCTCCTATTACTCCATATAACCCCCTATATCTCCTCCTATTACTCCATATAACCTCCTATATCTCCTCCTATTACTCCATATAACCTCCCTATATCTCCTCCTATTATTCCATATAACCTTCCTATATCTCCTCCTATTACTCCATATAACCTCCCTATATCTCCTCCTATTACTCCATATAACCTCCTATATCTCCTCCAATTACTCCGTATAACCTCCTATATCTCCTCCTATTACTCCATATAACCTCCCTATATCTCCTCCTATTACTCCATATAACCTCCTATATCTCCTCCTATTACTCCATATAACCTCCTATATCTCCTCCTATTACTCCATATAACCTTCCTATATCTCCTCCTATTACTCCAAATAACCTCCCTATATCTCCTCCTATTACTCCATATAACCTCCCTATATCTCCTCCTATTATTCCATATAACCTTCCTATATCTCCTCCTATTACTCCATATAACCTCCCTATATCTCCTCCTATTATTCCATATAACCTCCTATATCTCCTCCTATTACTCCATATAACCTCCTATATCTCCTCCTATTATTTCATATAACCTTCCTATATCTCCTCCTATTACTCCATATAACCTCCCTATATCTCCTCCTATTACTCCATATAACCTCCCCTATATCTCCTCCTATTACTCCATATAACCTCCTATATCTCCTCCTATTACTCCATTTAACCTCCTTATATCTCCTATTACTCCATATAACCTCCCCTATATCTCCTCCTATTACTCCATATAACCCCCTATATCTCCTCCTATTACTCCATATAACCCCCTATATCTCCTCCTATTACTCCATATAACCTCCCCTATATCTCCTCCTATTACTCCATATAACCCCCTATATCTCCTCCTATTACTCCATATAACCTCCCTATATCTCCTCCTATTACTCCATATAATCTCCCTATATCTCCTCCTATTACTCCATATAACCTCCCTATATCTCCTCCTATTACTCCATATAACCTCCCCTATATCTCCTCCTATTACTCCATATAACCCCCTATATCTCCTTCTATTACTCCATATAACCCCTATATCTCCTCCTATTACTCCATATAACCTCCCCTATATCTCCTCCTATTACTCCATATAACCCCCTATATCTCCTCCTATTACTCCATATAGCCCCCTATATCTCCTCCTATTACTCCATATAACCTCTCCTATATCTCCTCCTATTACTCCATATAACCTCTCCTATATCTCCTCCTATTACTCCATATAACCTCCTATATCTCCTCCTATTACTCCATTTAACCTCCCCTATATCTCCTCCTATTACTCCATATAACCCCCTATATCTACTCCTATTACTCCATATAACCCCCTATATCTCCTCCTATTACTCCATATAACCTCTCTATATCTCCTCCTATTACTCCGTATAACCTCCCTATATCTCCTCCTATTACTCCATATAACCTCCCTATATCTCCTCCTATTACTCCATATAACCTCCCTATATCTCCTCCTATTACTCCATATAACCTCACTATATCTCCTCCTATTACTCCATATAACCTCCCTATATCTCCTCCTATTACTCCATATAACCTCCCTATATCTCCTCCTATTACTCCATATAACCTCACTATATCTCCTCCTATTACTCCATATAACCTCCCTATATCTCCTCCTATTACTCCATATAACCTCCCCTATATCTCCTCCTATTACTCCATATAACCCCCTATATCTCCTCCTATTACTCCATATAACCTCCCTATATATCCTCCTATTACTCCATATAACCTCCCTATATCTCCTCCTATTACTCCATATAATCTCCCTATATCTCCTCCTATTACTCCATATAACCTCCCTATATCTCCACCTATTACTCCATATAACCTCCCTATATCTCCTCCTATTACTCCATATAACCTCCCTATATCTCCTCCTATTACTCCATATAACCTCCCCTATATCTCCTCCTATTACTCCATATAACCTCCCTATATCTCCTCCTATTACTCCATATAACCTCCCTATATCTCCTCCTATTACTTCATATAACCTCCTATATCTCCTCCTATTACTCCATATACCCCCCTATATCTCCTCCTATTACTCCATATAACCTCCCCTATATCTCCTCCTATTACTCCATATAACCCCCTATATCTCCTCCTATTACTCCATATAACCCCCTATATCTCCTCCTATTACTCCATATAACCTCTCTATATCTCCTCCTATTACTCCGTATAACCTCCCTATATCTCCTCCTATTACTCCATATAACCTCCCTATATCTCCTCCTATTACTTCATATAACCTCCCTATATCTCCTCCTATTACTCCATATAACCTCACTATATCTCCTCCTATTACTCCATATAACCTCCCTATATATCCTCCTATTACTCCATATAACCTCCCCTATATCTCCTCCTATTACTTCATATAACCTCCCTATATATCCTCCTATTACTCCATATAACCTCCCTATATCTCCTCCTATTACTCCATATAACCTCCCCTATATCTCCTCCTATTACTCCATATAACCTCCCTATATCTCCTCCTATTACTCCATATAACCTCCCTATATCTCCTCCTATTACTCCATATAACCTCACTATATCTCCTCCTATTACTCCATATAACCTCCCTATATCTCCTCCTATTACTCCATATAACCTCCCTATATCTCCTCCTATTACTCCATATAACCTCCCTATATCTCCTCCTATTACTCCATATAACCTCCTATATCCCCTCCTATTACTCCATATAACCTCCCTATATCTCCTCCTATTACTCCATATCCCCCCTATATCTCCTCCTATTACTCCATATAACATCCCTATATCTCCTCCTATTACTCCATATAACCTCCCTATATCTCCTCCTATTACTCCATATAGCCTCCTATATCTCCTCCTATTACTCCATATAACCTCCCTATATCTCCTCCTATTACTCCATATAACCTCCCTATATCTCCTCCTATTACTCCATATAACCTCCCTATATCTCCTCCTATTACTCCATATAATCTCCCTATATCTCCTCCTATTACTCTATATAACCTCCCTATATCTCCTCCTATTACTCTATATAACCTCCCTATATCTCCCCCTATTACTCCATATAATCTCCCTATATCTCCTCCTATTACTCCATATAACCTCCCTATATCTCCTCCTATTACTCCATATAACCTCCCTATATCTCATCCTATTACTCCATATAACCTCCCTATATCTCCTCCTATTACTCCATATAACCTCCCTATATCTCCTCCTATTACTCCATATAACCTCCCTATATCTCCTCCTATTACTCTATGTAACCTCCCTATATCTCCTCCTATTACTCCATATAACCTCCCTATATCTCCTCCTATTACTCCATATAACCTCCCTATATCTCCTCCTATTACTCCATATAACCTCCCTATATCTCCTCCTATTACTCTATGTAACCTCCCTATATCTCATCCTATTACTCCATATAACCTCCCTATATCTCCTCCTATTACTCTATATAACCTCCCTATATCTCCCCCTATTACTTCATATAACCTCCCTATATCTCATCCTATTACTCCATATAACCTCCCTATATCTCCCCCTATTACTCCATATAACCTCCCCTATATCTCCTCCTATTACTCCATATAACCTCTCTATATCTCCCCCTATTACTCCATATAACCTCCCTATATCTCCTCCTATTACTCCATATAACCTCTTATATCTCCTCCTATTACTCAATATAACCTCCCTATATCTCCTCCTATTACTCCATATAACCTCCCCTATATCTCCTCCTATTACTCCATATAACCTCCCTATATCTCCTCCCATTACTCCATATAACCTGCCTATATCTCATCCTATTACTCCATATAACCTCCCTATATCTCCTCCTATTACTCTATATAACCTCCCTATATCTCCCCCTATTACTCCATATAACCTTCCTATATCTCCTCCTATTACTCCATATAACCTCCCTATATCTCCTCCTATTACTCTATGTAACCTCCCTATATCTCCTCCTATTACTCCATATAACTTCCCTATATCTCCTCCTATTACTCCATATAACCTCCCCTATATCTCCTCCTATTACTCCATATAACCTCCCTATATATCCTCCTATTACTCCATATAACCTCCCTATATATCCTCCTATTACTCCATATAACCTCCCTATATCTCCTCATATTACTCCATATAACCGTCCCTATATCTCCTCCTATTACTCTATATAACCTCCCTATATCTCCTCCTATTTCTCCATATAACCTCCCCTATATCTCCTCCTATTACTCCATATAACCTTCCCTATATCTCCTCCTATTACTCCATATAACCTCCCTATATCTCCTCCTATTACTCCATATAACCTTCCTACATCTCCTCCTATTACTCCATATAACCTCCCTATATCTCCTCCTATTGCTCCATATAACCTCCCTATATCTCCTCCTATTACTCCATATAACCCCCTATATCTCCTCCTATTACTCCATATAACCTCCCTATATATCCTCCTATTACTCCATATAACCTCCGTATATCTCCTATTACTCCATATAATCTTCCTATATCTCCTCCTGTTACTCCATATAACCTCCCTATATCTCCTCCTATTACTCCATATAACCTCCCTATATCTCCTTCTATTACTCCATATAACCTCCCTATATCTCCTCCTATTACTCCATATAACCTCTCTATATCTCCTTCTATTACTCCATATAACCTCCCTATATCTCCTCCTATTACGCCATATAACCTCCCTATAGCTCCTCCTATTACTCCATATAACCTCCCCTATATCTCCTCCTATTACTCCATATAACCTCCCTATATCTCCTCCTATTACTCCATATAACCTCCCCTATATGTCCTCCTATTACTCCATATAATCTCCCTATATCTCCTCCTATTACTCCATATAACCTCCCTATAGCTCCTCCTATTACTCCATATAACCTCCCTATATCTCCTCCTATTACTCCATATAACCTCCCTATATCTCCTCCTATTACTCCATATAACCTCCCTATATCTCCTCCTATTACTCCATATAACCTCCCTATATCTCCTCCTATTATTCCATATAACCTCCTCTATATCTCCTCCTATTATTCCATATAACCCCCTATATCTCCTATTACTCCATATAACCTTCCTATATCTCCTCCTATTACTCCATATAACCTCCCTATATCTCCTCCTATTACTCCATATAACCTCCCTATATCTCCTCCTATTACTCCATGTAACTTCCCTATATCTCCTCCTATTACTCCATATAACCTCCCAATATCTCCTCCTATTACTCCATATAATCTCCCTATATCTCTTCCTATTACTCCATATAACCTCCCTTTATCTCCTCCAATTACTCCATATAACCTGCCTATATCTACTCCTATTACTCCATATAACCTCCCTATATCTCCTCCTATTACTCCATATAACCTCCCTGTATTTACTCCTATTACTCCATATAACCTCCTTATATCTCCTCCTATTACTCCATATAACCTTCCTATATCTCCTCCTATTACTCCATATAATCTCCCTATATCTCTTCCTATTACTCCATATAACCTCCCTATATCTCCTCCTATTACTCCATATAACCTCCCTATATCTCCTCCTATTACTCCATATAACCTCCCTATATCTCCTATTACTCCATATAACCTCCCTATATCTCCTCCTATTACTCCATGTAACTTCCCTATATCTCCTCCTATTACTCCATATAACCTCCCTATATCTCCTCCTATTACTCCATATAATCTCCTCTATATCTCCTCCTATTACTCCATATAACCTCCCTATATCTCCTCCTATTACTCCATATAACCTCCCTATATCTCCTCCTATTACCCCATGTTACTTCCCTATATCTCCTCCTATTACTCCATATAACCTCCCTATATCTCCTCCTATTACTCCATATAATCTCCCTATATCTCTTCCTATTACTCCATATAACCTCCCTATATCTCCTCCTATTACTCCATATAACCTCCCTATATCTCCTCCTATTACTCCGTATAATCTCCCTATATCTCTTCCTATTACTCCATATAACCTCCCTATATCTCCTCCTATTACTCCATATAACCTCCCTATATCTCCTCCTATTACTCCATGTAACTTCCCTATATCTCCTCCTATTACTCTAAATAACCTCCCTATATCTCCTCCTATTACTCCATATAATCTCCCTATATCTCTTCCTATTACTCCATATAACCTCACCAAATCACCTCCTATTACTCCTTATAACCTCCCTATATCTCCTCCTATTACTCCATATAACCTCCCTATATCTCATATTACTCCATATAACCTCCTTATATCTCCTCCTATTACTCCATACAACCTCCCTTATATTTTCTCCTATTACTGTATATAGCATCCCCTATATTTCCTCTAGGATGCCAGCTTAGAGGACCATGGCCCCAGGTGAAATAATACAGATCTGCCTCACTGACCATCACTTTTCCCATGGATAAGTTTGGGGAAGCCAGGATTCAGATCCACTGGTCACCTGGCTCCATGGAGATGTTCAGAAATGGAAAGTTGTGACCCTGTGGTCACCTGGCCTTGTACCTCAATGGACTGTCAACTTCCTAAGCTTACATTTCAAAAAACTGACCGTCACATCCAAACACAGACCAAGTGCGAACAGGTGCTGAGCCTAGAGTCGCCAACTCGTATATAGTCAAGTAAATTAGGCAGCACACTGCAGCGCTAGAACATGCAAACATGAACCACGAAAATTGAACTGCATTACTGCACTAGAAATATGAAAAATGAGAGCGTTTAGCGCATAAAAATGGCCAATTTTATGTGTACCTGGTAGCCACTTTACGGCATCTCTCTTATACCAGGTCCTAAACTTGCCTTTCCTCGCTGAGAATAAACGTCTCCATCTGAATGGGTACCTGTGAAACCTCTTCTTAGACTAAAATTCTCTCTCTCTGTGGAGGGTTATTGGACCTGCTGTAATTAAAACACCTGTGGCTAGGAGGTGGAGTGCTTGATCGGAAGGCTAAAGAATACATTTCAAAAAACTGACCGTCACATCCAAACACAGACGAAGTGCGAACAGGTGCTGAACCTAAAGTCGCCAACTAGTATATAGTCAAGTAAATTAGGCAGCACACTGCATGTTTTAGCGCTGCAAACATGAAACACGAAAATTGAACTGCATTACTGCACTAGAATTATGAAAAATGAGAGCATTTAGCGCATAAAAATGGCCAATTTTATGTGTACCTGGTAGCCACTTTACGGCATCTCTCTTATACCAGGTCCTAAACTTGCCTTTCCTCGCTGAGAATAAACGTCTCCATCTGAATGGGTACCTGTGAAACCTCTTCTTAGACTAAAATTCTCTCTCTCTGTGGAGGGTTATTGGACCTGCTGTAATTAAAACACCTGTGGCTAGGAGGCGGAGTGCTCGATCAGAAGGCTAAAGAATACATTTCAAAAAACTTGACCGTCACATCCAAACACAGACCAAGTGCGAACAGGTGCTGAACCTAGAGTCGCCAACTCGTATATAGTCAAGTAAATTAGGCAGCACACTGCAGCGCTAGAACATACAAACTTGAAACACGAAAATTGAACTGCATTACTGCACTAGAAATATGAAAAATGAAAGCGTTTAGCGCATAAAAATTGGCCATTTTTATGCGCTAAACGCTCTCATTTTTCATATTTCTAGGAGGAGATATACGGGAGGTTATATGGACCAATAGGATGAGATATCAGGGAAGTTATATGGAGTAATAGCAGTAAACATAGGGAGGTTATATGGAGTAATAGGAGAAGATAAAAGGGATGTTATATAGGGTAATAGGAGGAGATATAGGGAGGTTATATGTAGTAATAGGAGGAGATATAGGGGAGGATATATTGAGTAATAGGAGGAGATATAGGGAGGTTATATGGAGTAATAGGAGGAGCTATAGGGAGGTTATATGGAGTAGTAGGAGGAGATATAGGGAGGTTATATGGAGTAATAGGGGAGGTTATATGTAGTAATAGGAGGAGATATAGAGGAGGATATATGGAGTAATAGGAGGAGATATAGGGGAGGTAATGTGGAGTAGTAGTAGGAGATATAGGGGAGGTTATATGGAGTAATACGAGGAGATATAGAGAGGTTATATGGAGTAATAGGGGAGGTTATATGGAGCAATGACAGGAGATATAGGGAGGTTATGTAAAGAAATAGGAGGAGATATATGAGAGGTTATATGAAGTAATAGGAGGAGATATAGGGGAAGTTATATGGAGTAATAGGAGGAAATATAGGGGAGGTTATGTGGAGTAGTAGTAGGAGATATAGGGGAGGTTATATGGAGTAATAAGAGGAGATATAGAGACTACAGTTATGTCCATATATATTTGGACAGAGACAACATTTTTCTCATTTTGGTTATAGACATTACCACAATGAATTTTAAACAAAACAATTCAGATGCAGTTGAAGTTCAGACTTTCAGCTTTCATTTGAGGGTATCCACATTAAAATTGGATGAAGGATTTAGGAGTTTCAGCTCCTTAACATGTGCCACCCTGTTTTTAAAGGGACCAAAAGTAATTGGACAATTGACTCCAAGGCTATTTCATGGACAGGTGGAGGCAATCCCTTCGTTATGTTATTCTCAATTAAGCAGATAAAAGGCCTGGAGTTAATTTGAGGTGTGGTGCTTGCATTTGGAAGGTTTTGCTTTGAAGTAAACATTCGGTCAAAGGAGCACTCCATTCAGGTGAAACACGCCATCCTTAAGCTGCAAAAACAGAAAAAAACAATCCAAGAAATTGCTACAATATTAGGAGTGTCAAAATCTACAGTTTGGTACATCCCGAGAAAGAAAGAAAGCACTGGTGAACTCATCAATGCAAAAAGACCTGGGCTCCCACGGAAGACAACAGTGGTGGATGATCGCAGAATAATCTCCTGGTGAAGAGAAATCCCTTCACAACAGCCAACCAAGTGAACAACACTCTCCAGGAGGTCGATGTATCAATATCCAAATCTACCATAAAGAGAAGACTGCATGAAAGTAAATACAGAGGGTTCACTGCACGGTGCAAGCCACTCATAAGCATCAAGAATAAAAAGGCTAGACTGGACTTTGCTATAAAACATCTAAAAAAGCCAGCACAGTTATGGAAGAACATTCTTTGGACAGATGAAACCAAGATCAACCTCTACCAGAATGATGGAAAGAGAAAAGTATGGCGAAGGCGTGGTACAGCTCATGATTCCAAGCATACCACATCATCTGTAAAACACGGCGGAGGCAGTGTGATGGCTTGGGCATGCATGGCTGCCAGTGGCACTGGGTCACTAGTGTTTATTGATGATGTGACACAGGACAGAAGCAGCCGAATGAATTCTGAGGTATTCAGAGCCATACTGTGTGCTCAGATCCAGCCAAATACAGCCAAACTGATTGGTCGTCGTTTCATACTACAGATTGACAATGACCCAAAACATAAAGCCAAAGCAACCCAGGAGTTTATTAAAGCAAAGAAGTGGAATATTCTAGAATGGCCAAGTCAGTCACCTGATCTCAACCCAATTTAGCAGCATTTCACTTGTTAAAGACGAACCTTCAGACAGAAAGGCCCACAAACAAACAGCAACTGAAAACCACCACAGTGAAGGCCTGACAGAGCATCAAAAAGGAGGAAACACAGCGTCTGGTGATGTCCAGGAGTTCAATACTTCAGGCAGTCATTGCCAACAAAGGGTTTTCAACCAAGTACTAAAAATGAACATTTTATTTAAAATTATTGAATCTGTTCAATTACTTTTTGTCCCTTTACAAACAGGGTGGCACATGTTAAGGAGCTGAAACTCCTAAACCCTTCACCTAATTTTAATGTGGATACGCTCAAATTAAAGCTGACAGTCTGAACTTCAGCTGCATCTGAATTGTTTTGTTTAAAATTCATTGTGGTAATGTCTATAACCAAAATTACAAAAATGTTGTCTCTGTCCAAATAAATATGAACTTAACTGTATATGGTGTAATGGAGGAGATATAGGGAGGTTATATGAAGCAATAGGAGGAGATATAAGGAGGTTATATGGAGTAATAGGAGGAGATATAGTGAGGTTATATGGAGTAATAGGAGGAGATATAGGGAGGTTATATGGAGTAATAGGAGGAGATATAGTGAGGTTATATGGAGTAATAGGAGGAGATATAGGGAGGTTATATGGAGTAATAGCAGGAGATATAGGGGAGGTTTTATGGAGTAATAGGATGAGATATAGGGAGGTTTTATGGAGTAATAGGAGGAGATATAGGAGGTTATATGGAGTAATAGGAGGAGATATAGGGAGGTTTTATGGAGTAATAGGAGGAGATATAGGGAGGTTATATGGAGTAATAGGAGGAAATATAGGGGAGGTTATGTGGAGTAGTAGTAGGAGATATAGGGGAGGTTATATGGAGTAATAAGAGCAGATATAGAGACTATATGGTGTAATGGGGGAGATATAGGGAGGTTATATGGAGTAATAGGAGGAGATATAGGGGAGGTTATATGGAGTAATAGCAGGAGATATAGGGGGTTATATGGAGTAATAGGAGGAGATATAGGGAGGTTTTATGGAGTAATAGGAGGAGATATAGGAGGTTATATGGAGTAATAGGAGGAGATATAGGGAGGTTTTATGGAGTAATAGGAGGAGATATAGGGAGGTTATATGGAGTAATAGGAGGAAATATAGGGGAGGTTATGTGGAGTAGTAGTAGGAGATATAGGGGAGGTTATATGGAGTAATAAGAGCAGATATAGAGACTATATGGTGTAATGGGGGAGATATAGGGAGGTTATATGGAGTAATAGGAGGAGATATAGGGGAGGTTATATGGAGTAATAGCAGGAGATATAGGGGGTTATATGGAGTAATAGGAGGAGATATAGGGAGGTTTTATGGAGTAATAGGAGGAGATATAGGAGGTTATATGGAGTAATAGGAGGAGATATAGGGAGGTTTTATGGAGTAATAGGAGGAGATATAGGGAGGTTATATGGAGTAATAGGAGGAAATATAGGGGAGGTTATGTGGAGTAGTAGTAGGAGATATAGGGGAGGTTATATGGAGTAATAAGAGCAGATATAGAGACTATATGGTGTAATGGGGGAGATATAGGGAGGTTATATGGAGTAATAGGAGGAGATATAGGGGAGGTTATATGGAGTAATAGCAGGAGATATAGGGGGTTATATGGAGTAATAGGAGGAGATATAGGGAGGTTTTATGGAGTAATAGGAGGAGATATAGGAGGTTATATGGAGTAATAGGAGGAGATGTAGGGAGGTTATATGGAGTAATAGGAGGAGATATAGGGGGTTATATGGAGTAATAGGAGGAGATATAGGGAGGTTTTATGGAGTAATAGGAGGAGATATAGGAGGTTATATGGAGTAATAGGAGGAGATATAGGGAGGTTATATGGCGTAATAGGAGGAGATGTAGGGAGGTTATATGGAGTAATAGGAGGAGATATAGGGAGGTTTTATGGAGTAATAGGAGGAGATATAGGGAGGTTATATGGAGTAATAGGAGGAGATATAGGGGGTTATATGGAGTAATAGGAGGAGATATAGGGGGTTATATGGAGTAATAGGAGGAGATATAGGGAGGTTTTATGGAGTAATAGGAGGAGATATAGGAGGTTATATGGAGCAATAGGAGGAGATATAGGGAGGTTATATGGAGTAATAGGAGGAGATGTAGGGAGGTTATATGGAGTAATAGGTGGAGATATATGAGAGGTTATATGAAGTAATAGGAGGAGATATAGGCGAAGTTATATGGAGTAA
Organism: Ranitomeya imitator; assembly: GCF_032444005.1. NCBI lineage: Eukaryota > Metazoa > Chordata > Amphibia > Anura > Dendrobatidae > Ranitomeya > Ranitomeya imitator. The sequence continues at coordinate 491,615,774 of NC_091283.1, read as the reverse complement.
TAGGAGGAAATATAGGGGAGGTTATGTGGAGTAGTACCGTGTTTCCCTGAAAGTAGGACCCCCCCGAAAGTAAGACAGGGTGGGGGTTTCGGGGGGGTCCTCCAATGTAAGGCCTCCCCCGAATGTAAGGCAGGGTTGGGGGGGCCGCTGTGAAATGTAAGGCCCTTACCTTTGGGCCGCCGCTGTCCCCCATTGGGTCCCCAGGCTCCAGAGGTGTCCTCAGGTGCAGCTGGGCGGGTCCAGCGCTCATGGGGTTAACTCGCCGTGTTAACCCCGCAATCCGCCCAGCGCAACAGCTCATTGGCCGCCCCTGCTCCCCACGTCACCGCCGGCCCCCGGCTCGAGCGCTGATTGGCCAATCAGCTCGATTGCTGATTGGCCCAGCAGCTTGGGCTGTAATTGGCCGCCCCAGCCCCACGTCACCGCTGTTTCCCTGCTGATTGGCACAGCGTTCCCTGCAGCACAGGCCTTCCGCACCCACAGCCGCACCGCAGAGGAAAACGTCCAACATTTAAAAACCAAGTAGGAAAACATGTACTGTATAGGGTATGGGGCTGTGTGTAGTGGGATACGGCACTGTTATGGGGTATGGGGCTGTGTGCAGTGGGATACGGCACTGTTATCGGGTATGGGGCTGTGTGCAGTGGGATACGGCACTGTTATGGGGTATGGGGCTGTGTGCAGTGGGATACGGCACTGTTATGGTATGGTATGGTATGTTAATAAATGTTAATTTATTGGTTAAAAAGAAATTGTCATTTTTTTTTTCGGCTAATGTAAGACCTCCTCCGAAAGTAAGACAGGGTGGGACTTTTTGGGTTAAAATTAATGTAAGACAGGGTCTTACTTTCGGGGAAACACGGTAGTAGGAGATATAGGGGAGGTTATATGGAGTAATAAGAGCAGATATAGAGACTATATGGTGTAATGGGGGAGATATAGGGAGGTTATATGGAGTAATAGGAGGAGATATAGGGGAGGTTATATGGAGTAATAGCAGGAGATATAGGGGGTTATATGGAGTAATAGGAGGAGATATAGGGAGGTTTTATGGAGTAATAGGAGGAGATATAGGAGGTTATATGGAGTAATAGGAGGAGATATAGGGAGGTTATATGGAGTAATAGGAGGAGATATAGGGAGGTTATATGGAGTAATAGGAGGAGATATAGGAAGGTCATATAGAGTAATAGGAGGAGATATAGGGAGGTTATATGGAGTAATAAGAGGAGATATAGGGAGGATATATGGAGTAATAGGAGGAGATATAGGGAGGTTATATGGAGTAATAGGAGGAGATATAGGGGAGGTTATATGGAGTAATAGGAGATATAAGGAGGTTAAATGGAGTAATAGGAGGAGATATAGGAGGTTATATGGAGTAATAGGAGGAGATATAGGGGAGGTTATATGGAGTAATAGGAGGAGATATAGGGAGGTTATATGGAGTAATAGGAGGAGATATAGGAAGGTTATATGGAATAATAGGAGGAGATATAGGAGGTTATATGGAGTAATAGGAGGAGATATAGGAGGTTATATGGAATAATAGGAGGAGATATAGGGAGGTTATATGGAGTAATAGGAGGAGATATAGGAAGGTTATATGGAATAATAGGAGGAGATATAGGGAGGTTATATGGAGTAATAGGAGGAGATATAGGGAGGTTATTTGGAGTAATAGGAGGAGATATAGGAAGGTTATATGGAGTAATAGGAGGAGATATAGGAGGTTATATGGAGTAATAGGAGGAGATATAGGAGGTTATATGGAGTAATAGGAGGAGATATAGGGAGGTTATATGGAGTAATAGGAGGAGATATAGGAGGTTATACGGAGTAATAGGAGGAGATATAGGAGGTTATATGGAGTAATAGGAGGAGATATAGGGAGGTTATATGGAGTAATAGGAGGAGATATAGGAAGGTTATATGGAATAATAGGAGGAGATATAGGGAGGTTATATGGAGTAATAGGAGGAGATATAGGAGGTTATATGGAGTAATAGGAGGAGATATAGGGAGGTTATATGGAGTAATAGGAGGAGATATAGGGAGGTTATATGGAGTAATAGGAGGGGATATAGGGATGTTATATGGAGTAATAGGAGGAGATATAGGAGGTTATATGGAGTAATAGGAGGAGATATAGGAGGTTATATGGAGTAATAGGAGGAGATATAGGGAGGTTATATGGAGTAATAGGAGGAGATATAGGAGGTTATACGGAGTAATAGGAGGAGATATAGGAGGTTATATGGAGTAATAGGAGGAGATATAGGGAGGTTATATGGAGTAATAGGAGGAGATATAGGAAGGTTATATGGAATAATAGGAGGAGATATAGGGAGGTTATATGGAGTAATAGGAGGAGATATAGGAGGTTATATGGAGTAATAGGAGGAGATATAGGGAGGTTATATGAAGTAAAAGGAGGAGATATAGGGAGGTTATATGGAGTTATAGGAGAAGATATAATAATAACAATAATAATAATTTTTATTTATATAGCACCAACATATTCCGCAGCACTTTACAATTAAGCGGGGACATGTACAGACAATAAATTCAGTACAAGTTAAGACAATTTAAACAGTGACATTAGGAGTGAGGTCCCTGCTCGCAAGCTTACAATCTACAAGGAAATGGGGGGACACAATAGGTGAAAAGTGCTTGTTATTTCAGGTCTGGCAATTATAATAAATAGGGATTTTCATATAAAGCTGCATGATCCGGTCATCAGCCCGTGTGTTTAAGTGCAATAGTTAAGTATCAAGTGCAGTTATCGTGTGCATGGAGGGTGTGGAGACAGATGAATAGTAGGGTGCAGATTCACATGCAGATAATATTTGGAAGGAGGGAACAGGACAAAATTAGTTTACTGAGTAGTTGATGTTGTAGGCTTGTTTGAAGAGATGGGTTTTTAAAGCGCGCCTGAATAGGTCGGGGATAGGTATCAGTCTGATCGTCTGGGGAAGTGCATTCCAGAGAGCTGGCGCAGCACGAGAGAAGTCTTGGAGACGGAGGTGCGAGGTTCGGATTACTGGGGATGTTAATCATTTGTAGAACGGAGGGCACATGTAGGGCGATAGACGGAGATATAGGGAGGTTATATTGATTATTAGAAGAAGGTATAGGGGAGGTTTTATGGAGTAATAGGAGATTTAGGGGAGGTTTTATAGATTAATAGAATGAGGTATAGGGAAAGATTTTATGCAATAATGAATGAGAATTCTGCAAAAAAAATATTAATAAATATTTCTACTGTTTTTCTTTGAAATTTCTGTTGGAAATCAGAATTTTAAAATATTTTCAATGACAGGTTGGACATCTTTCATATATTCATTTTTAATAAATCAATATATTAGTTTTTATCTGTTTCTACTAAAGACTGACAATGCGAAGCCATGCTTTTACTGGTTAAATTCCATCTGTATTTAGCTTGCATTTCTCTGTCAGTAGGTAACCTATCCAGAAAATGTTTCCTTAGGCTTCAGTAGACAATCCATCTGTTATCCTAGTTTCAGCGACTTATCTCGTCATCATTCAGCATCTTCAGGAGAAATATTGTCTATGTGCCCATTAGCAGCTTCCCTGAAGAACCAAGAAGGATATAACAGGGGACAGTGTGATTAAATAATCTCAGTTGGAACATACAAAATCATATTATCCATCCGCTCACCTTTACCCGTCTACACATCTATGGATAAGGGATCTCCGCTGTCTTCAGGAAAGGTTGACTGGAAGTGACAGGTGGTACCAGTCACTCTGTGGTTCAGGATCAATAGGTCACACAATGATTGTGGTATGACCTTAAACTGGTTCTTGCAATACAGATATTGGTTTCCCACAGCTCTCTGCTATGCCTGGATAAAATAAGGCAACAAAAGTTATTTCAGTCACTATTCTTCAGTTTTGCATTTCTATATTTGTACTGAAGGATAATGGCATGGAAGCAAAATAAGCACCAATAATATCATGGATCATCATAATCAGTTACCATCTAAGTATAGAAGTGTATATTGAGGAAAGGGGTCTCCCGAGCATAAAACCCCTCTTTAATACTTGATGTTGCTCTAAAAAAAAAACGGCCTAGCATCTGTTACATGATCAATTACCAGATTCCTCATTACTTTGTTCTTCTGAAGAGAAGAGTCCTGAACAGGTTTTTACAAAGAGGATGGACGAACTACAGCGGCACTTCCGTATGCAACGTTTTCATACTATCTACGGTCATGACTCATGACAAAAGTTTTGAGACTGACAAATTTTGTTTTTCACGAAGTTTGCTGCTTTAGTGTTTTTAAATATTTCATTCAGATGTTAATATGATTTCTATGGTTATCATAATTTCATAAGGTTTTAAACTTTTTTTTGACAAACACATCAAGTTTATTCAAAGACTCAAAATTTACAGTGTTGACCCGTATTTTTCAAGACTTTTGCAATTCGTCTTGGCTGCTGGATATCAGCTTCTGGGCCAAATCCCAACTGATGACAATCCATTTTTCCTTAATTCACAAGTCATTTGAGTTTATCATCATTTCTGTGCTTTTGTTTGTGTGCACTCTTTTTTTAATGATCAACCACAGGTTCTCAGACATCTGTGGTCTCAGGATGTTTTACTTTTGCCATGACACAGGCTTCATGGTAGCACTCATCTTTTTTCTCTGGACATTCTTTAAAATGTCTCAAACCATCTGAAGTCAGCTTCGGCAGAGAAAATAACTTTATTCCAGTCCTTTGCAGTCTAATCCCTGAACTTCCCGCAAAGTAATTTCCTCTGTTGAAGCCATCTTTCACTCACAGTTTTAACTAAGAACACTTCCATTAATAAAGAATTGGATCTAAACATCTTCCAAGAGCAAAGTCTCCCGCCAATCCATACAGTGGGGGAAAAAAGTATTTAGTCAGCCACCAATTGTGTAAGTTCTCCCACTTAAAAAGATGAGAGAGGCATGTAATTGACATCATAGGTAGACCACAACTATGAGAGTCAAAATGAGAAAACAAATCCAGAAAATCACCTTGTCTGATTTGGCAAGATTTATTTTGAAAATTATGGTGGGAAATAAGTATTTGGTCACCTAAAAACATGCAAGATTTATGGCTCTCACAGACCTGTAACTTCTTCTTTAGAGGCTGCTCTGTCCTCCACTCATTACTTGTAGCAATGGCACCTGTTTGAACTTGTTATCAGTATAAAAGACACCTGTGAGGAGTTGCTATATTGGGTCACTAAACAGAGAGGGAAAGTGTTAAATACGATAGACTTGGGTATTAGATCTGGCCCATGCTCATGTTTTGGAGGGGCATCTAAGCATAGATAAGACCCAAGCACGTGTACTTCAGAGGTTCTACTGGCCTCGGTGTCACAGTGACATTGTTAATTTCTGATGGTCCTGCCCTACTTGTCAGCTAACTGCCCCTGTATCCCATTTTCGTATTCCCCTAGTTCCGTTACCCATATTCGAAGTCCCACTTGACCAGAATGACATGGATCTGGACCTTAGTTAAGTCCGCCAGGGGTTATCAATACATCCTGGCAGTAATGGACTATTTACACGGTACCCTGAGGCGGTGCCACTGAGAAACTTCTCTTACCAAAATATAGCACGTGATCTATTACATATTTTCTCCCAGACGGGCCTGTTGAAGGAGATCTTGACAGGCCAAGGGACACCGTTCATGTCTAAGGTAATGAGTGAGTTGTATAAGGCCCTCCAGATTACCCAACTTAAGGAGTCAGTGTCCTATCCACAGACAGACGGCCTGGTGGAGAGGTTCAATAAGACTTTAAAATCAATGTTGAAGAAGGTTGTAGAGAAGGATGGCTGAGATTTGGATTGCCTCCTGCCATACCTATTGTTCTCCGTCAGAGAAATCCCACAGGTCTCTACGGTAGGCGTGGGGAACCTTTTTCTAGCTGAGGGCCATTTGGAAATTTCTACCATCATTCGGGGGCCACACAAAAATGATCACCTTGAAAATGACAATTAATTACGGTAACTCACCCTTAATGTGATGGCTGGAGCTGCTTCTCTTTGGTGCAGCTGTGATGTTAAGTGATGGTAATCATGTTGCTTCTCACAGCTGCTTTTCTAGGTTTGTGTCGGCCCGGAGAGCAGTCAACTTGTTGTCATAAGTTTTGTAAATCATTTACATTACGTAGGAGATGCTGGTACTACTTTATATACATCACATAGGAGACACTGACACAGTTTTATACAGTATATACCACGTAGGAGATGATGGGACTGCTATATAAGCATCACATAGGAGACACTATTACTGCTGTCAATACATCACATAGGAGATGCTGGGACTGCTGTATATACATCACATAGGAGATGCTGAGACAGCTGTATATACACCACATAGGAGACGATGGCGCTGCTGTACGTACATAACACAGGAAACATTGAGAGTGCTGTATATACATCACAGGAGACTCTTGGGTCATATAAATTACAGGTGGGGCTGGGGGGTATAGATATCACAGGATATGCTGAGACATATTGATCACCGGAGAGGCTGGGGAGAATAGACATCACTGAGGGGCTATATACATCACTAGGAAGCATAGACAGCACTGGGGGTATATATGTCCCTGGTGGGAATATACATCACTGGTGGGATCACATACATCACTGGGGCTATATACAGCACTGGGGGCTATATATGCAGCGCCCCAGAGATCTGGTCGTTGCAGTATGACACTCTGCCACTAAGGGGAGTGATGGTACGTCTGATGGCACTGAAGGAATTCTCCTGACCAGGTATCACCAGAACACATTACACTTCACACTCCGGCCACTAGGGGGAGAAAAAGGCTTTATTTATTGGGCCACTCCTCACACTGGTAAAACTAGGGGTTGGGGAGGAAGTTAGTCAGAAGCTGACTGGGTTGGATTCAGGCAACATCCCGTGGCAGGGGGTGTTGCAGGGAGAAGACACAGGGGGGTCCCTGTCAGGCATGGGAACCTGGCAGGTACCTAGCGAACAGAGCAGAATGTAACGGAGCCGCGCCTGCACCTACTTGCAGCGGCATCCTAAGAAAGAGACACGAAGGGAAGGATATTGTGGAACAGTGTAAACGAGATCAAGCACAAAGGAGAGCCAGTAGGAGTCGTGCCGTGAGACCAAGGCAACATCCTACTGAGGCGCGTAGCCGGTGGCCGGAACACCGCAGGAGTAACTGACTTTAGGCCTTACTTCGAACTCCGCAGGACAGTTAATTATAGGTTGGCTGTCTACCTTAAATTTCCTAAGAAGACATAGGGGGCAGCAGTGGGAGAGGGGCATCTCTAGGGTCCCAGAAGACCTCCAGGCCTTCCCGTCATATGGGTGCGCCCTAGCCAAAACTTACTGGGGGACGAGAAACTAGCAACATCTGGAACAAAAGAGAGAGAGCTGTAGAGAACGACGAATGAGAACAGCAGTTGTGAGGACTATTCCGAATGCTCAGCAGGGTAGGACTACAACACACAGGCGCTAGTGGTAGGCAACGATTTCCATCTGCGAGGGAAACTCTGGAAGTGTCCATCGGACCGGCTGGTCTCTGATAGCCCTGTTAAACGTGCTCTGGATTGAGGATCCTGAAGTCTTCAGTAAAGAGGTAAAGAGACTGCAACCCTGTGTCCTCCTTATTGACTGCACCTCACACCATCACCATTTACCTTACCGGGAAGCCCTGGGGACATACTTCACCTGTGGGAAGGTATACCATCCAGCTGCTATTCCATCACCCCAGCGGACCCCACAGCAGCATCGGTCACCCTGACCGAACACCACAGGTGGCGTCACGAACCCCTGACAGACTGCACCACCTTTATTGGACGCCCCTTAGCAGGGTCGCGGACCGGGTCTAGCCACCGTGACAGCCTCAGAACCGAACCAGAGAGGCCCGGTACCGAGAACTCGTGGCCCTGTGTCTGGGGGCGATCCAACTACATCACAGGTGGGGGATATACAGCACTGGGGGTGATATACAGTACTCAGTGGGATATACAGCACCTTTGGGGCAAATGTGTCACTGGGGAATATGTATATCACTTGGGGCACATACAGCCCTGAGGGGATATACAGCACTGAGGGGGGACAGGCATCGCCAGGGAGGCACATGGGGGGGCACAAAGATCACAGCGGGGGCATAGCTGGGAGGCACATAGCTGGAGGGCACTCTTTGAGAGGCAGGCTGTGGACTTTGGGGAGCGTTTCAAACAGCGTGGTTATAGTGGTCGGACTATAAAAAAGGGGTATCTAAGGGCCAAAAAAAGTGCAGGAATGACCTTTTGGTTGAGAGGAGGAAGATTAAACAAAAAACTTGGGAAAACTAACCCAGATTTGTGTCTACATTTAATCATAGGTGGGAGGAGATGAGGCGTGTCTTGAGAAAACATTGGCCTGTCCTAATAACCGATCCCTTGCTCAAGAGATGCTTATCTGACCAACCTCTTATGACAGCACGAAGAAGCAACAACATCAAAGATATACTTGTACACAGTCACTACGTGGCAAAGACACCAGACCCATTTAAAGCAGGGAGACAAAAAAATGTTTTTTTTCCATGTGGTGACTGTCTAGCCTGCAGAAACCTTGTCAGATCCTCTATATTTGTATCATCAGATGGGAAGCGAGAATTCAAGATAAAAGAATACATCACATGTAGTACGACCTATGTTGTCTATTACGCCACCTGCACATGTAAACTTGTATATATCGAACTGACATCTAGGGATTTGCATGTTCGCGTACGCGAACACGTAAGAGACATTAAGGCAGCATGTGAGGTGGAGGATGAAGAGAATTTAAAACCTATTCCAAAACATTTTCGTAGATATCACAATTGCAACCCTAAAGACCTAAAAGTCTGGGGGATTGACAGGAGTTGGATAGGCATAAGAGGGGGTGACGCAAAACAGAAATTAGCTCAGCGAGAATGCCGCTGTATTACTGTTTTAAAAACACTCGCTCCAGCGGGTCTCAATGAGCAGTTGAGCTTTAGTTCCTTTTTATAGAATTAACTCCGGTTTGTTGTTTTTATTGGTTGCTGTTGTTTGTCTTTTGTGTGTGTTTTTAATTTTTCCTTTTTTGATTAATTATTTAACAGTTACCTTTATGTAAATTCTCATTTACCATTGACGTGGTTCCCCCACCGGAAGAGACTTATATGACCCATAATTAATCATCATCGCTGAACAGTCCTTGCTGCAATCAATTTTATTCTCGGGCACTCTTGATGTCACAGCACCTGTGGAGTGATAGGAGACAAAATATGCATCACTTCTCTTGCTATGCACATATATTTTATTATTTACAATGTTTATTATATTGTTATGGTCACTGTATATCTGTTTATTGTATATTCATATAACATTCTGTATTTTCATTATGGTATGTACATGCGTCTTTTTTTTATAGCATTGATTCACTTTTCTTCCTTTGTTCCTCCCCTCCTTTCTTTCACCTCCCCTGTTTTTCTATTTTTTTCTTTTGCTATAATATGTAAATTATATGGGGGGTGTGTTTTATATATTATAGGCCGATTGGCCCGTTGCATTTTGGTGGGATGTCTATTCCCATTTTTTACTTGGGCACATCTAGTGTAGGGCTTTTTTCTTTATTATGGTAGCAGGACTTCGCTCTAAATGGGAATACCTGGCCTTTTTATCCGGGCTGGTCCACTGTGCGCATGTCCGCTGCCGTCTGCTGTCCGAGGCATTGTGGGTAATGACGCGTGCGGTGCAGTGACGTCAATGCGACGGAACTGACCGCGGCGCCATGTTGGACGCCGTCCGGGATGTAACTCCCGGCCGGACGAGCGGGGACATGCGCCGCACCAGGTGGCACCAATTTTATTATCGGGGGATCTTTAAATAGCATCCATGGACTTCTAACAGCACCGCCCCCTGACGAAACTGACGCGAAACGCGCGTTGGGGCCACGGCGTGGATCTCCTCTGTTGCCAGCTTTTTGGGTAAGGATTCGGGGTGCGTTTTTTCTGACCGCCAACATTGTGATCGATCGGAGCCTGTGTACAGGGCTCAGTGATCTTACCACACGGACCCTATATATTCATACAGACCCTATATATCCTGATCTTCTACCTATTTACTTGTTGCACTATGCACTTTTATAATGACACTATTGGCATCATGTTTTTCCACGCTGTGTTTTTGATCTGTGCTACCTTCACTTTCTCTTTGCGTGCAATAACTTTTGTGGACTATATTTGTAAAGATATATTTGATATTTGATTGTTCTTATCTTTTGGTAATCAATAAATTTGTAATTTTAGCATGGATATGTACTCCGTTTTTCTCTATAAAATCTATTGTGGGAGTGTCCTATATGTACTTGTGAGAGATACTTCTCCTCAGTAGGCTCCCCCACTCTGGTTGTGAGCATGGTGGAGAAGTTTGGAATTGGATTTTTCAGTTTGGGCTTGTTTTATTACATAGCTGGAGGGGACAGAGATCACAGGGGGCACAGAGATCACAGGGGAGCACAAAGCAGGGAGCCACAGAGATCACAAGGGTGTGCATGGCTGGAGGGCACGGAAATCACAGGGGGCATTTAGCTGCCGGGGCAGAGAGATCACAGGGGAAACAGAGATCACAGGAGGGCACATAGCTGGGGGCACAGAAATCACAGGGGGCACATAGCTTCGGGCACAGTGATCACAGGGGGTACATAGCTGGGGCCACAGATCACAAGGGGCACATAGATCACAGGGGTCACAGAGATCAAATGGGGCACATAGCTGGGAGGCACAGAGATCGGATGGGGCATAGTTGGGGGCACAGAGCTCAAAGGGGGCATATAGCTGGGGGGCACAGAAATCACAGGGGGCACATAGCTGGGGGGCACAGAGATCACAGGGTGAACATTGCTGGGGCCACAGAGATCACAGGGGACACAGATCACATGGGGGCACATAGCTGGGAGGCACAGAGATCAGAGGGGGCATATAGTTGGGGGCACAGAAATCACAGGGGACACATGAGTGGGTGCAAAGAAATCACAGGGGGCACAGAGATCACGGGGCACATTGCTGGGGCCACAGAGATCACAGGTGGGGTACAGAGATCACAGGGGCACATAACTGCGGGAAACAGAAATCACAGGGGGTACATAGCTGGGAGCCACAAAGCTCTCAGGTGAGGCACAGAGCTCACAGGGGGCACATAGCTGGGGGGCATAGAAATCACAGGGGGCACATAGCTGGGGGGCACAGAGATCACAGGGGGCACATTGCTGGGGCTACAGAGATCACAGGGGACACAGATCACATGGGGGCACATAGCTGGGAGGCACAGATCAGAGGGGGCATATAGCTGGGAGCACAGAGATCACAGGGGACACATGAGTGGGGGGCACAGAAATCATAGGGGGCACATAGCTGGGGGCACAGAGATCACAGGGGGCACATTGCTGGGGCCACAGAGATCACAGGTGGGGGTACAGAGATCACAAGGGGCACATAACTGCGGGAAACAGAAATCACAGGGGGTACATAGCTGGGGGCCACAGAGCTCTCAGGGGAGGCACAGAGATCACATGGGGCACATAGCTGGGAGGCACAGAGATCACAGGGGGCATATAGTTGGAGGGCACAGATCACTGGGGAGGGCACATAGCTGGCAGGCACAGAGATCATATTATTGCACATAGCTGGAGGGAGGCACATAGCTGAGAGGCACAGAAATCACCAGCAGACAGGCACAGAGCTGCCAACATGCATAGAGATCACTCTAGACTCTATGGCAGCAGCTCCTCTTCTGGGACAGGACGACGGGAGTACATTGGGTGCTAACCCCGCCCACCCTGATGATGTCACCATTCTTGTGCAGGCAGGCAGCATTCTGTAATGAACGCTGCGTACCATGCACTTGGGAGTTAAAGGGCCGGCAACTGACAGGATATGGCTGCCGCACGAGGATTGCGGACTCTGGGGACATGCCCGTGGGCCACATGAAAAGTCACCGTGGGCAGCATGTGGCCCGTGGGCCAGAGATTCCCTACCCCTGCTCTACGGGGTTCTTGTCGTTTGAGCTCCTGTATGGATGGCACCCTCCGGGTCTTCTGGACATTGTAAAGGAGACCTGTGAAGTCGGGGTAACACCCCACAGAAGCATTATTGAACATGTGGCCCAGATGCAGGACAGGATCGTGCGTGTGATGCCAATTGTGAAGGAGAGTCTCCTCCAAGCACAAAAGGCCCAGGTAAGGGTCTACAATCGGTCGGCAAAACAGACAGTTTAGCCCTGGGGATCGGATGCTCTTGTGATCCCCACTGTTGAAAGTAAATTCCTGGCCAAGAGGCAAAGGTTATACATGTTGGCATATGCAACAGATTAGGACTTATAAGTGAAAGGAGGACTTTATACTAACCAGACAGCAGATGGCGATAGTGTGTAAAGTTATATACTTGCTGTAATGTGGGGAGGGAAGCTCTCAGTTGTTGGTTGTTTTTCTTACTTTCTGTTTTGCTTTTCTTCATGAATGTGTTGTCTTCAGTGCACGGACTGTGTGACACTGAATTGTATCTCATGTTTATCCAGTATGAAGTAAATACTGTTTACTCAAGATATCTTGCTGATTGAAGCTCTCCTAAGTACAGCGGTGACTGCAAGAAGACGCACTCTGCAACAGGTTATGGGCCCAGGCACCCCAGACACTACAGGTCTGCACTACAAGCTCAGGCAGAAGGATTCTGGTTTATAACCCCAGATAACGGAGCACACAGATAAGCTCTGTAAACAGAAGGAACTAAATCCAGATACAGAGTGACAGAGGAATTCACCATCCCAGGAGCTGGATATAATTGCAGAGAATTCACAGGACATACAGGAGAATATCTTCAGTACAACTCTCTAAACAAGTAAGACTATATAAAGATGATGAGTACCACAGAACTAAAATTTACAGTAGCTAAACTGAATAGTGAAAATTATCAGTTATGGAAATTCAAAGTAGAGATGTTGTTATCTAAGGATGATCTATGGGAAGTAATTGTTACAGCAAGACCAGATCAAGATAATCAGACATGGGATAAGAAGAATATACAAGCGAGAGCCACCATTAGCTTATTAGTGGATGATGCTCAATTAATACTTATAAGAAATGAAGAAACAGCTAAGGGAATGTGGGAAGCATTAAGAAAACTGTATGAAAGACCTAGCTTGAATCACAAGTTATTTTTATTAAGAAAGCTGTACAGTATGAGATTGAGTGCAAATGACGATATGCAGAAGCACATATTCTCAATGATGGAAGTTATATCACAGCTAAGATCTATTGGTGAAGATATTAAAGAAAGTCATGTAGCAGCTATATTGTTGTGCAGTTTACCAGATTCGTATACAGCCTTGATAAATGCCCTTGAGACGAGACCAGAAACTGACATTACATTAGATTTTGTGAAAACAAGACTAATAGATGAATATCAGAGAAAAAAAGAACAAAGAAATGATTCTTCTACTGAAAAGGACAGTGAAAACGCTCTTAAAGCTACAGAATTCCAAAAACCCTATAATAAAGAGACAAGAGAATGCTTCAGATGTAAGAAAAAAGGTCATTTAAAGAAAGACTGTATCATATGGAAAGCAGAACAACAAAAATTACAACATAAAAAGCATACAGAGAAAGTAAAAAAGACAATTTCCGATTCATCTGAGAATAATTGGAATGGCACATTTAAAGTAACAGACAAGAAATCATCACTTGGTTGGTTTATTGATTCAGGAGCAACGAGTCATATGACAAGTGACAAGAATTTCTTTACTGATCTTGATTTAGATAAGAAAAGCCATTTATCTTGCAGATGGAAGCAAAATAACCGCAGAAGGTATCGGACAAGGTATGCTAAATTGTTCAAACAAGTTCGGGCAAGATTCAAAGATACTTGTACAAGATGTGTTGTATGTTCCAAAATTGGAAGGCGGATTATTATCTGTGAAACGTTTAACAGAAAAAGGACTTACAGTGAAATTCAAAGACAATGAGTGTGCAATTATTGCAGGAAACATGGTGATAACCAAAGTCAAGGCAGATGAACAATTATATCATTTTGACACACCAAAGGAACAGATGAAGGTATGTGCAAAAACTGTATTCACATGTGGCATAGACGTCTAGGACATAGACACCCTGACAGTATAAGGGAACTACAGAGAAAAGAATTGACAAAAGATTTAAAGATATCAGATTGCTCAATTACCATAAGATGTGATTGTTGTATAAAATCCAAAGCCACAAGGATATCTATTCCAAAAGAAAGTGAGATGAAAAGCGAAAGACCACTTGATTTGGTGCATACTGACATATGTGGACCCATGAAAGTGACTACATCAGGAGGCAATAGATACATGTTGACTTTTATAGACGATTACTCAAGATACACAGTCACATACTTAATTAAAAACAAAAGTGAAGTTTTTGATAAACTTGTAGACTATGTAACAAGATCAAGTAACAAATTTCAAAGGAAGCCAATTGTCATCAGAAGTGATAATGGAGGTGAATTTACAGGTCACAGAATAGAAGACTACTTAAGACAAAATGGGATAGAACACCAGAAAACAGTTCCATACACACCTGAACAAAATGGAGTAGCAGAAAGGAAAAACAGAACTCTAACAGAGATGATAAGATGTATGCTGACAGATTCCAAACTACCAGAGAAATATTGGGGTGAGGCAGCAATGACAGCTACTTATCTACAGAACCGACTTTTTTCCAGAAAACTGACGAAAACTCCATATGAACTGTGGCAAGGTATGAAACCGAGTGTCAATCATTTAAAAGTTTTTGGATGTAAAGTTTTCATATTCATTCCAACAGAAAAACGTTCCAAACTTCAAAACAGATCCATGGAAGGAATATTTGTTGGATATAGTGAAAATTGCAAAGGATACAGAATCCTAGATCCCAAAACAGACAGAGTTACGGTGAGTAACAGTGTGACATTCATTGAAGATTTGAATTAAGACATTATGATTTCAGTTGAAACAAAAAATGAGAAAACCAATAATGACACAACTGAAGAAATATCTGCTAAGAAAGAAGCAGAAGTTAATGAAGAACAAAATACTGAAAGTGAAGAATCACAACTACAAACAGACACAGAACCAAGACGTTCAATGAGAGAGAACAAAGGAAAACCACCGAAACGTCTCTCATACAAGACAAGCACAAGAAAAATCTATGAGCCTACTTCTTGGGAAGAAATATCTAAACTGCCTGTAGAAGAAGCTAATAAATGGATAGAAGCAACAGAAACAGAAATTAAATCCATGCAAGATTCAAATACATGGACACTAACAGATTTACCAGAAGGAAGAAAAACCATAGGATGTAAATGGATTTTTAAAGTTAAATACCAAACAGATGGCACAGCTGAAAGATACCGAGCAAGACTCGTAGCTAAAGGGTATTCTCAAAAATATGGAGAAGACTATGATGAGACATTTGCTCCAGTTGTCAAACACACTACAATAAGAACTTTACTTACAGTTGCAGCAATGAAACAGATGCAACTGAGACATCTGGATGTAAAGACAGCTTTTCTGAATGAAGATTTAACAGAAGACATTTATATGGAACAACCTCCAGGATTCAAAGATGAAAGAAATCCAAACAAAGTTTGTAAACTACAGAAAAGCATATATGGTTTAAAGCAAGCAGCTAAAGCGTGGAATGACAAAATCACGGAAGTACTTACAAATGAAAAATTTTAAAGAAGCAAAGCTGATCCATGCTTATACACAAAAAGGCTGATTAACCCCTTCCCGACCTGTGACACAGCGTCTGCGTCATGAAAGTCGGTGCCAATCCGACCTGTGACGCATATGCTGTGTCACAGAAAGATCGCGTCCCTGCCGATCGGGTGAAAGGGTTAACTCCCATTTCACCCGATCTGCAGGGACAGGGGGAGTGGTAGTTTAGCCCAGGGGGGGTGGCTTTACCCCCCCCGTGGCTACGATCGCTCTGATTGGCTGTTGAAAGTGAAACTGCCAATCAGAGCGATTTGTAATATTTCACCTATTATAACTGGTGAAATATTACAATCCAGCCATGGCCGATGCTGCAATATCATCGGCCATGGCTGGAAATACTAATGTGCCCCCACCCCACCGATCGCCCCCCCAGCCCCCCGATCTGCCCGGTACACTGCTCCGGCTCCCCTCTGTCCTGTGCTCCGCTCCCCCCCGTGCTCTTGTCCGCTCCCCCCGTGCTTCAATCACCCCCCCGTGCTCCAATCACCCCCCCTGCACTCCGATCCACCCCCCTCCGTGCTCCGTTCCACCCCCCCGTGCTCCGTTCCACCCCCCCGTGCTCCGTTCTACCCCCCCGTGCTCCGTTCCACCCCTCCCGCGCTCCGATTTACCCCCCCATGCTCCGATCCACCCCCCCCGTGCTCCCCCCCACCCCATCATACTTACCAATCCTGCTGGGGTCCGTCCGTCTTCTCCCGGGCGCCGCCATCTTCCAAAATGGCGGGCGCATGCGCAGTGCGCCCGCCAAATCTGCCGGCCGGCAGATTCGTTCCAAAGTATATATATAATCTATCTCAGTGATCAAAATAAAAAAAATAATAAATGATCCCCCCCTTTGTCACCCCCATAGGTAGGGACAATAAAAAAATAAAGAAATTTTTTTTTTCCACTAATGTTACAATAGGGTTAGGGTTAGGGGTAGGGTTAGGGGTAGGGGTAGGGTTAGGGTTAGGGGTAGGGTTAGGGTTAGGGGTAGGGTTAGGGGTAGGGTTAGGGGTAGGGGTAGGGTTAGGGCTACGGTTAGGGGTAGGGTTA
Organism: Ranitomeya imitator; assembly: GCF_032444005.1. NCBI lineage: Eukaryota > Metazoa > Chordata > Amphibia > Anura > Dendrobatidae > Ranitomeya > Ranitomeya imitator. Next base: position 491,598,957 of record NC_091283.1, on the reverse strand, counting down.
GGGCTAGGGTTAGGGGTAGGGTTAGGGTTTCGGTATGTGCACACGTGTTCTGGTCCTCTGCGGATTTTTCCGCAGCGGATTTGATAAATCCGCAGTGCTAAACCGCTGTGGATTTATCGCGGATTTACCGCGTTTTTTTTGCGCATTTCACTGCGGTTTTACAACTGCGATTTTCTATTTGAGCAGTTGTAAAACCGCTGCGGAATCCGCACAAAGAAGTGACATGCTGCGGAATGTAAACCGCTGCGTTTCCGTGCAGTTCTTCCGCAGCATGTGTACAGCGATTTTTGTTTCCCATATGTTTACATTGAACTGTAAACTCATGGGAAACTGCTGCGGATCCGCAGCGTTTTCCGCAGCGTGTGCACATACCTTTAGAATTAGGCTATGTGCACACGGTGCGGATTTGGCTGCGGATTCGCAGCAGTGTTCCATCAGGTTTACAGTACCATGTAAACATATGGAAACCAAATCCACTGTGCCCATGGTGCGGAAAATACCGCGCGGAAACGCTGCGTTGTATTTTCCGCAGCATGTCAATTCTTTGTGCGGATTCCGCAGCGTTTTACACCTGTTCCTCAATAGGAATCCGCAGGTGAAATCCGCACAAAAAACACTGGAAATCCGCGGAAAATCCGCAGGTAAAACGCAGTGCCTTTTACCCGCGGATTTTTCAAAAATGATGCTGAAAAATCTCACACGAATCCGCAACGTGGGCACATAGCCTTAGGGTTAGGGTTGGAATTAGGGTTGTGGTTAGGGGTGTGTTGTGGTTAGGGTTAGGGGTGTGTTGGGGTTAGGGTTGTGGTTAGGGGTGTGTTGCGGTTAGGGTTGTGATTAGGGTTATGGCTACAGTTGGGATTAGGGTTAGGGGTGTGGGGGGGTTAGTGTTGGAGTTAGAATTGAGGGGTTACCACTGTTTAGGCACATCAGGGGTCTCCAAACGCAACATGGCGCCACCATTGATTCCAGCCAATCTCGTATTCAAAAAGTCAAATGGTGCTCCCTCACTTCCGAGCCCCGACGTGTGCCCAAACAGTGGTTTACCCCCACATATGGGGTACCAGCATACTTAGGATAAACTGCGCAACAATTACTGGGGTCCAATTTCTCCTGTTACCCTTATGAAAATAAAAAAAATGCTTGCTAAAACATCATTTTTGAGGAAAGAAAAATGATTTATTATTTTCACGGCTCTACGTTGTAAACGTCTGTGAAGCACTTGGGGGTTCAAAGTGCTCACCACATATCTAGATAAGTTCCTTGGGGGGTCTAGTTTCTAAAATGGGGTCACTTGTGGGGGATTTCTACTGTTTAGGCACACCAGGGGCTCTGCAAACGCAACGCGACGCCCGCAGACCATTCCATCAAAGTCTGCATTTCAAAAGTCACTACTTCCCTTCTGAGCCCCGACGTGTGCCCAAACAGTGGTTTACCTCCACACATGGGGTATCAGCGTACTTAGGAGAAACTGGACAACAAATATTGGGGTCAAATTTCTCCTGTTACCCTTGGGAAAATTAAAAAATTCTGGGCTAAATAATTATTTTTGAGGAAAGAAAACGTATTTATTATTTTCACGGCTCTGCATTATAAACTTCTGTGAAGCACTTGGGGGTTCAAAGTGCTCACCACACATCTAGATAAGTTCCTTTCGGGGTCTAGTTTCCAAAATGCGGTCACTTGTGGGGGGTTTCTACTGTTTAGCCACATCAGGGGCTCTGCAAACGCAACGTGACGCCCGCAGAGCATTCCATCAAAGTCTGCATTTCAAAACGTCACTACTTCAATTCCGAGCCCCGGCATGTGCCCAAACAGTAGTTTACCCCCACATATGGGGTATCACCGTACTCAGGAGAAACTGGACAACAAATATTGGGGTCAAATTTCTCCTGTTACCCTTGGGAAAATTAAAAAATTCTGGGCTAAATAATTATTTTTGAGGAAAGGAAACGTATTTATTATTTTCACGGCTCTGCATTATAAACTTCTGTGAAGCACTTGGGGGTTCAAAGTGCTCACCACACATCTAGATAAGTTCCTTTCTGGGTCTAGTTTCCAAAATGGGGTCACTTGTGGGGGGTTTCTACTGTTAAGCCACATCAGGGGCTCTGCAAACGCAACGTGACGCCCACAGAGCATTCCATCAAAGTCTGCATTTCAAAACGTCACTACTTCACTTCCGAGCCCCGGCATGTGCCCAAACAGTGGTTTACCCCCACATATGGGGTATCAGCGTACTCAGGAGAAACTGGACAACAACTTTTGGGGTCAAATTTCTCCTGATACCCTTGGGAAAATAAAAAATTGCAGGCTAAAAGATCATTTTTGAGAAAATAAATTTTTTTTTTATTTTCATGGCTCTGCGTTATAAACTTCTGTGAAGCACTTGGGGGTTCAAAGTCCTCATCACACATCTAGATTAGTTCCTTTGGTGGACTAGTTTCCAAAATGGGGTCATTTCTGGGGGATCTCCAATGTTTAGGCACACAGGGGCTCTCCAAACGTGACATGGTGTCCGCTAATGATTGGAGCTAATTTTCCATTTAAAAAGCCAAATGGCGTGCCTTCCTTTCCGAGCCCTGCCGTGCGCCCAAACAGTGGTTTACCCCCACATATGGGGTATCAGCGTACTCAGGACAAACTGGACAACAACATTTGGGGTCCAATTTCTCCTATTACCCTTGGCAAAATAGGAAATTCCAGGCTAAAAAATAATTTTTGAGGAAAGAAAAATTATTTTTTATTTTCATGGCTCTGCGTTATAAACTTCTGTGAAGCACCTGGGGGTTTAAAGTGCTCAATATGCATCTAGATAAGTTCCGTGGGGGGTCTAGTTTCCAAAATGGGGTCACTTGTGGGGGAGCTCCAATGTTTAGGCACACAGGGGCTCTCCATACGCGACATGGTGTCCGCTAACAATTGGAGCTAATTTTCCATTCAAAAAGTCAAATGGCGCGCCTTCCCTTCCGAGCCCTGCCGAGTGCCCAAACAGTGGTTTACCCCCACATATGAGGTATCGGCGTACTCAGGAGAAATTGCCCAACAAATTTTATGATCCATTTTATCCTATTGCCCATGTGATAATGAAAAAATTGAGGCGAAAAGAATTTTTTTGTGAAAAAAAGTACTTTTTCATTTTTACAGATCAATTTGTGAAGCACCTGAGGGTTTAAAGTGCTCACTAGGCATCTAAATAAGTTCCTTGGGGGGTCTAGTTTCCAAAATGGGGTCACTTGTGGGGGAGCGCCAATGTTTAGGCACACAGGAGCTTTCCAAACGCGACATGGTGTCCGCTAACGATGGAGATAATTTTTCATTCAAAAAGTCAAATGGCGCTCCTTCCCTTCCGAGCCTTACCATGTGCCCAAACAGTGGTTTACCCCCACATATGAGGTATCAGTGTACTCAGGAGAAATTGCCCAACAAATTTTAGGATCCATTTTATCCTGTTGCCCATGTGAAAATGAAAAAATTGAGGCTAAAATTATTTTTTTGTGAAAAAAAAGTACTTTTTCATTTTTACGGATCAATTTGTGAAGCACCTGGGGGTTCAAAGTGCTCACTATGCATCTAGATAAGTTCCCTGGGGCGTCTAGTTTCCAAAATGGGGTCACTTGTGGGGGAGCTCCAATTTTTAGGCACACGGGGGCTCTCCAAACGTGACATGGTGTCTGCTAAAGAGTGGAGCCAATTTTTGATTCAAAAAGTCAAATGGCGCTCCTTCCCTTCCAAGCCCTGCCGTGCGCCCAAACAGTGGTTTACCCCCTGTAGCATGGCTAAAGGGTGTGTAGTCGATGGGAGGTATGTGCCACATAAGTGCCTTGTTGCTGTAATGTAGCCCGGAATATTGCGTTGTTTTATATAACCATATGTTTGTGTTTCAGGACCTGTGGTGATGTCAGACCACATGGCTAATCATGTGATAGATTACTGGGTGTGGTTAGTCCTATATAAGACTGGCTAATCCTTTACACAAGAGATATGTGTGGAGGTGAAACCCTCCTGGGTGTGTTCGGCTTCAGGACTGAGCCGGATGAACTGGACACTTGTTTTCCTTTGCCTGAACCAAAGGCTATTTTGCTTTCTGTTGTTTTGCCACATGGTTTATGAAGCAATAAACCCAGTGAACTTTAAAGGAACACGTCTCCTGTGTGTCAGCCGTCGCAGCTGAGTGAGTGAAATCGCTACAATTGGTGGAGAATGCGGGTAGCGTTCCCAGCGGAGACGTGAGTTTATTTTTGAATGGCCTGGGTCAAGGCTGTTGCAAGCCAGCAAGCATTGCCGGAGAAAATGGAGGACCTGCTGAAACACTTGGTCCAGCAGGAGCAAAGGCAGCAAGAGACCAACAGGCTGTTGATGCAGCAGATACAACAGAGCCAGCAGCAGATACAACAGAGCCAGCAGGAGCAACGGCAGCAGTTACAACAGAGCCAGCAGCAGATGCAGCAAAGCCAGCAGGAGCAACGGCAGCAGTTACAACAGAGCCAGCAGGAGCATCAGCAGCAGATGCAGCTTCTGGCAACCGCCATCCAGGGCAAGGCGAGCGCCCCAACCCCAGGTTTGGCTGATGACACCCACGTCCGGAAGACGGTAAGACGTGCATTGCAGAAAATGACTCCCGGGGATGATGTTGAGGCCTTCCTGACGGTGTTTGAGAGGGTCGCTGAGAGGGAAAAACTTCCGCCAGAGCAGTGGGCAGAGGTTCTTGCGCCATACCTGACGGGAGAACCCCAGAAGGCGTACTATGATTTGACCTTGCAGGATGCCAAAGAGTATCACAAATTGAAAGCCGAGATTCTCGCACGTCTGGGGGTGACACTGACTGTCAGGGCACAGCGAGTTCACTCCTGGGGCTATCACCGGGACAAACCACCTCGTTCCCAAATGTTTGATCTGTTGCACCTGGTCCAGAAATGGCTGCAGCCAGAATCCTCTGCGCCTGCACAGATGGTAGAACGGGTGATGATGGATCGGTTTGTCCATTCCCTCCCGAGGCCTATACAGTCTTGGGTTGCCCAGGGTGATCCCCAGAATGCCGACGAGCTGATCGGGCTGGTTGAGAGATACCAAGGGTTGGAAGGCTCCTTCGGGAGGCAGCCCATGCCGTACTGGGGGTCCCAGAGGGCAGCTGAGTCCCAAAAAGGGGTGGTGCATCCAAGGTCACAAGGGCGGGGGAGGTGGTGCCCAAGGTCCCCACGGGTGATGTTATTTGTTGGAGGTGCCACAAGCCAGGACATATAGCTGCCCGTTGTTCCCAAGCCACTGAGCAGATGGACTGCAGCATGGGACGCCGTTGTTCATACTATGCGTATCCAGTCTGTAGTGTGAACTCTCCATCCAACGAGGGACCTCAAGCGTGTCCCGTAAAGGTGAACGGTCGAGCAGTAACGGCACTGTTAGACTCGGGGAGCCTAGTGACCGTGGTGAGGGCCACTTTTCCTCTTCATCTGCTCCCAGGAAAGAAGGTCGGAGTGCGGTGCATACATGGTGATGCAAAGGACTACCCTATGGCCAGGGTGGACATTGAAACGGCATGTGGCACTGAATCCCACATAGTCGGCGTAGTTCAGGACTTGTTGCACCCTATAATTATTGGCCGAGATTTCTGTTTGTTTTGGGATTTGTGGGGAAAGGGTTCTGAGCTCCCTGGCAGGGAACCAGTGAACCCTGGAATGGTATTGCCACACCCAGAGGCAGACAGCTTTCCTTTTTGTGTTCTGGTTGGGGATGAGGAGGAAGTATCCCCTACATCTGACATTCTGGAGTTAGAGGTTACCGGTGAAAATTTTGGGACTGCCCAACATAGGGACCCCACTCTGAGGGAAGCTTTTAATAATGTCACAGTTATTGACGGGGTGGTACAGGAGCCGGGGGCAGACACAAGATTTCCCCATTTTCTGTTGAGGGGGGAATTGTTGTACCGGGTCACGAAAATAAGGGAGGAGTTGGTAGAGCAGTTGATAGTGCCGGGTCCGTATAGACGGAAAGTGTTGGACATGGCCCATTCACACATCTTGGGTGGACACCTAGGGGTGGAAAAAACGCAGGAACGGGTTGTGCAGAGGTTCTATTGGCCTGGGTGTCACCGGGAAATAGTGAACTATTGCAGGTCCTGCCCTACATGTCAGCTAACTGCTCCTACTCCTCATTTCCGGAACCCCCTTGTGCCACTGCCCATTATTGAGGTACCGTTCGAGAGAATTGCCATGGACTTGGTCGGTCCCTTAGTTAAATCAGCTCGGGGCCATCAGTATATATTAGTCATCCTGGACTATGCCACACGCTATCCTGAGGCAATTCCCTTGAGGAATTCTTCCTCAAAGAGCATAGCCCGCGAGTTGGTCCATGTCTTTTCCCGGACAGGTCTGCCAAAGGAGATCCTGACTGACCAGGGTACACCTTTTATGAGCAAGGTGATGAGGGAGTTATGCAAAGCCCTGAAGATCTCCCAGTTGAGGACCTCGGTGTACCATCCCCAGTCAGATGGTCTTGTTGAGAGGTTTAACAAGACTCTAAAGAGCATGCTGAGAAAAGCTATAGAGAAAGACGGTAGAGACTGGGATTGTCTCTTACCCTATCTGATGTTTTCCATTCGTGAAGTTCCACAGGCCTCCACAGGGTTCTCACCGTTTGAGCTTCTATATGGCCGACATCCACGAGGACTCCTGGATATAGCCAAGGAAACCTGGGAAGCCGAAGTCACGCCCCACAGAAGCGTCATTGAGCATGTGGCCCTGATGCAGCAGAGGATTGCAAAGGTGATGCCTATCGTGAAAGAACACCTTCTCCAAGCACAAGAAGCTCAAGCCAGGGTCTACAACCGGTCTGCAAGAGTGAGGCAGTTCAATTCGGGAGACCGAGTTCTGGTGTTAGTTCCAACGGTGGAAAGCAAGTTCTTGGCCAAATGGCAAGGGCCATATGAGGTTGTCGAGAAACTTGGTGAGGTAAATTATAAAATTCACCAACCAGGAAGACGGAAACCATTCCAAGTTTACCATGTCAACCTCATCAAGCCATGGCAAGATAGAGAGCCGACAGTTACTCCGTCATTGTTAAGCAACCCAGAAGGTGAGGTTGGAGCGGTTACTATAGCAGAGACGCTATCGAAAACCCAGAAACAGCAGTGCCGGGAGTTACTCCAGAAAAACAGGGACCTGTTTTCAGAATTGCCAGGATACACGAAGGTCATAGAGCACGAGGTCCTAACAGAGCCCCATGTGCGGGTGAATGTGAAACCTTATCGTATTCCTGAGGCTCGTCGAGAAGTTATCTCCAAGGAAGTGGAGCGTATGTTGAGGCTTGGAGTCATTGAGGAATCCAAGAGCGGTTGGTCAAGCCCAATTGTCCTGGTCCCAAAACCTGATGGAGAGTGGAGGTTTTGCAACGACTATCGGAAGTTGAATGAGGTCTCCAAGTTCGACGCTTATCCCATGCCCCGTATTGATGAGCTCATCGAAAGGCTTGGGCACGCCAGATATATATCCACCTTGGATCTGACAAAGGGGTATTGGCAGATCCCCATGGCGCAGGAAGCCAAGGAGAAGACAGCCTTTTCGACACCTGATGGATGCTTCCAGTATGCCCGGATGCCGTTTGGCCTACAGGGAGCTCCGGCGACCTTCCAGAGGGCTATGGATAGAGTTCTTGCACCCCATAAGGCCTACGCTGCCGCGTACCTAGATGATATCGTCATCTTTAGCCCGGACTGGGAGAGTCATCTGGAGAAAGTCCAAGCGGTGTTGGATGCTATAAGAGAGGCCGGATTTACTATAAACCCAAAGAAGTGTGCCTTGGGTAAAGAAGAAGCTAAGTACCTTGGATACATAGTGGGTCACGGAGAAATAAAACCCCAAATCAGTAAAGTGGAGGCAATTCAAACGTGGCCAAAACCAGTTTCCAAGAAGCAAGTTAAAGCCTTCCTGGGAATCGTGGGATATTACAGGAGGTTCATCCCAAACTTCGCCACGATGGCTGCGCCTCTGACTGACCTGCTAAAAGGGACAAAACCAGTAATGGTTAAGTGGTCCGAAGAAACAGAGTCAGCCTTCCAAGAAATGAAAAACGCTTTGTGTAAGCAACCCGTTCTGATGGCCCCAAACTTCAAGAAAGAGTTTATTCTTCAGACAGATGCCTCAGATGTTGGGGTGGGAGCAGTCCTTTCCCAAGAACTACATGGGGAGGAGCATCCTGTTCTCTATCTGAGTAGGAAGCTGTCCTCATCTGAAAAGAACTACTCAGTCGTTGAGAAGGAGTGCTTGGCCATAAAATGGGCAGTAGACACATTACGGTACTATCTGCTGGGACGTAAATTTAGACTGATATCCGACCATGCCCCACTTAGGTGGATGAGGGAAACGAAGGGTAGAAATGCTAGGGTCACCCGTTGGTTCTTATCCCTGCAGGACTTCAGTTTCCATGTGGAACATCGGGCCGGAAAGCTGCACGGTAATGCGGATGCCCTATCAAGAATCCCTTGTTTAGTGGGAGAAAGTGCCAAGCCCCACGGCTTTAGGCAGAGGGGGGAGGTATGTAGCATGGCTAAAGGGTGTGTAGTCGATGTGAGGTATGTGCCACATAAGTGCCTTGTTGCTGTAATGTAGCCCGGAATATTGCGTTGTTTTATATAACCATATGTTTGTGTTTCAGGACCTGTGGTGATGTCAGACCACATGGCTAATCATGTGATAGATTACTGGGTGTGGTTAGTCCTATATAAGACTGGCTAATCCTTTACACAAGAGATATGTGTGGAGGTGAAACCCTCCTGGGTGTGTTCGGCTTCAGGACTGAGCCGGATGAACTGGACACTTGTTTTCCTTTGCCTGAACCAAAGGCTATTTTGCTTTCTGTTGTTTTGCCACATGGTTTATGAAGCAATAAACCCAGTGAACTTTAAAGGAACACGTCTCCTGTGTGTCAGCCGTCGCAGCTGAGTGAGTGAAATCGCTACACCCCACATATGAGATATCAGCGTACTCAGGACAAATTGGACAACAACTTACGTTGTTCAGTTTCTCCTTTTACCATTGGGAAAATAAAAAAATTGTTGCTAAAAGATAATTTTTGTGACTAAAAAGTTAAATGTTCATTTTTTCCTTCCATGTTGCTTCTGCTGCTGTGAAGCACCTGAAGGGTTAATAAACTTCTGGAATGTGGTTTTGAGTACCTTGAGGGGTGCAGTTTTTAGAATGGTGTCACTTTTGGGTATTTTCAGCCATATAGACCCCTCAAACTGACTTCAAATGTGAGGTGGTCCCTAGAAAAATGGTTTTGTAAATTTCGTTGTAAAAATGAGAAATCGCTGGTCAAATTTTAACCCTTATAACTTCCTAGCAAAAAAAAATGTTTCCAAAATTGTGCTGATGTAAAGTAAACATGTGGGAAATGTTATTTATTAACTATTTTGCGTCACATAACTCTCTGGTTTAACAGAATAAAAATTCAAAATGTGAAAATTGCGAAATTTTCAAAATATTTGCCAAATTTCCGTTTTTATCACAAATAAACGTATAATTTATTGACCTAAATTTACCACTAACATGAAGCCCAATATGTCACGAAAAAACAATCTCAGAACCGCTAGGATCCGTTGAAGCGTTCCTGAGTTATTACCTCATAAAGGGACACTGGTCAGAATTGCAAAAAACGGCAAGGTCTTTAAGGTCAAAATAGGCTGGGTTATGAAGGGGTTAATAGATGGATTTACATACTCATATACAGTGGGGCAAAAAAGTATTTAGTCAGTCAGCAATAGTGCAAGTTCCACCACTTAAAAGATGAGAGGCGTCTGCAATTTACATCATAGGTAGACCTCAACTATGGGAGACAAACTGAGAAAAAAAAATCCAGAAAATCACATTGTCTGTTTTTTTTAACATTTTATTTGCATATTATGGTGGAAAATAAGTATTTGGTCAGAAACAAAATTTCATCTCAATACTTTGTAATATATCCTTTGTTGGCAATGACAGAGGTCAAACGTTTTCTGTAAGTCTTCACAAGGTTGCCACACACTGTTGTTGGTATGTTGGCCCATTCCTCCATGCAGATCTCCTCTAGAGCAGTGAAGTTTTTGGCTTTTCGCTTGGCAACACGGACTTTCAACTCCCTCCAAAGGTTTTCTATAGGGTTGAGATCTGGAGACTGGCTAGGCCACTCCAGGACCTTGAAATGCTTCTTACGAAGCCACTCCTTCGTTGCCCTGGCGGTGTGCTTTGGATCATTGTCATGTTGAAAGACCCAGCCACGTTTCATCTTCAATGCCCTTGCTGATGGAAGGAGGTTTGCACTCAAAATCTCACGATACATGGCCCCATTCATTCTTTCATGTACCCGGATCAGTCGTCCTGGCCCCTTTGCAGAGAAACAGCCCCAAAGCATGATGTTTCCACCACCATGCTTTACAGTAGGTATGGTGTTTGATGGATGCAACTCAGTATTCTTTTCCTCCAAACACGACAAGTTGTGTTTCTACCAAACAGTTCCAGTTTGGTTTCATCAGACCATAGGACATTCTCCCAAAACTCCTCTGGATCATCCAAATGCTCTCTAGCAAACTTCAGACGGGCCCGGACATGTACTGGCTTAAGCAGTGGGACACGTCTGGCACTGCAGGATCTGAGTCCATGGTGGCATAGTGTGTTACTTATGGTAGGCCTTGTTACATTGGTCCCAGCTCTCTGCAGTTCATTCACTAGGTCCCCCCGCGTGGTTCTGGGATTTTTGCTCACCGTTCTTGTGATCATTCTGACCCCACGGGGTGGGATTTTGCGTGGAGCCCCAGATCGAGGGAGATTATCAGTGGTCTTGTATGTCTTCCATTTTCTAATTATTGCTCCCACTGTTGATTTCTTCACTCCAAGCTGGTTGGCTATTGCAGATTAAGTCTTCCCAGCTTGGTGCAGGGCTACAATTTTGTTTCTGGTGTCCTTTGACAGCTCTTTGGTCTTCACCATAGTGGAGTTTGGAGTCAGACTGTTTGAGGGTGTGCACAAGTGTCTTTTTATACTGATAACAAGTTTAAAGAGGTGCCATTACTACAGGTAATGAGTGGAGGAAAGAGAAGACTCTTAAAGAAGAAGTTACAGGTCTGTGAGAGCCAGAAATCTTGATTGTTTGTTTCTGACCAAATACTTATTTTCCACCACAATATGCAAAAAAAATGATAAAAAAACAGACAATGTGATTTTCTGGATTTTTTTTTCTCAGTTTGTCTCCCATAGTTGAGGTCTACCTATGATGTAAATTACAGACGCCTCTCATCTTTTTAAGTGGTGGAACTTGCACTATTGCTGACTGACTAAATACTTTTTTGCCCCACTGTATGTAGATGACATTTTGATTTGTTTTGAACAAGAAAGGGATAACGAAAATATTCTAAAAATCCTGAAGCGACATTTCGAAATCAAAGACTTGGGAAATGTAAAACAATATCTAGGAATACAAGTAGAAAGAGAAGAAGATGGAAGTTTCCTACTGAATCAAAATCACATGATTCAAGACATAACAGAAAAATTTGGATTAAAGGATGCAAAAACAGTAAAGTCTCCAATGGAAACTAATTATCTCAAAGAGATGAACAGTGAACAAAATATGCTACCAAATAATGAAGAATACAGAACAGCAATAGGAAAACTACTGTATCTAGCGACCGTTACAAGACCAGACATCGCAGCAGCAGTAGGAATCCTGAGTAGAAAGGTATCAAAACCAAATAAAGCTGATTGGAATGCCGTGAAGAGAGTAATGCGTTATTTGAAAGGAACTAGCAATGTTAAGCTGAAATTACCTACAAGCGATGATTGCATTTTAACAGGATATGTTGATGCAGATTGGGCTGGAGATCCAACTGACAGAAGATCTACCAGTGGACATATTTTTTCCTCTCAGGTGGACCAATAAGTTGGACAAGTAAGAAACAGTCAATTGTGACACTATCTTCAACAGAAGCAGAATATGTTGCAGCAGCACATGCGAGTCAAGAAGTAATAGAAAAAAATCGGCTATAAGCCGCAGCCAGCTCACCAACCAGACCATAGATAATTGAGCACGGAGATTCGTCCAGAGCAAGACGCCAAGCAATTGCAGTATACGAAACCGTGGAAACTCCAGCTCCAATAAAATGGCAAAATTCTTTATTAGTCCAACTTCATTAAAACGGACATTCTTACAGAGTAAACAGGGCGCAGGTGGTTACATGAATATAGGCAACGCGTTTCAATCACACAGGATCTTATTCATGCCCATCCCACATGCGAGTCAAGAAGTACTGTGGTTAAGACAATTGTTGACAGAATTAGGACAACCACAGTTGGCACCAACAAAACTGAAAGAGGACAATCAAGGATGTCTTGTTCTTGCTCAGATGGAAAGAGTCAATCCAAGAACCAAGCATATTGATGTGAAATATCATTTCTTGAGAGACCATCAGGAACAAGGAGTCTTGAAGTTAGAGTACTGTCCTACTGAAGAAATGACAGTAGACATTTTCACGAAGGCTTTGAATGCTGATAAACATCAGAGACTAATAAAAAAGTTGGGTTTGATTGAATAAGTCCTTACTGTTGAGAAAGGGTGCTGGCATATGCAACAGATTAGAACTTATTATAAGTGAAAGGAGGACTTTATACTAACCAGACAGCAGATGGCGATAGTGTGTAAAGTTATATACTTGCTGTAATGTGGGGAGGGAAGCTCTCAGTTGTTGGTTGTTTTTCTTTCTGTTTTGCTTTTCTTCATGAATTGGTTGTCTTCAGTGCACGGACTGTGTGACACTGAATTATATCTCATGTTTATCCAGTATGAAGTAAATACTGTTTACTCAAGATATCTTGCTGATTGAAGCTCTCCTAAGTACAGCGGTGACTGCAAGAAGACGCACTCTGCAACAATACAAGGTGGTAGAGAAGTTGAGTGACATTAACTACAGGGGCCACTAACCGAGGAGAAGAAAACCATACCATGTGTACCACATTAAACTGCTGAAACCGTGGCGAGACAGGGATCCATTAGAAGCAACGTGCCTAGGAGCCCATTCTGAAGCCAAGGTCGAGGATGTCACAGTGGCAGAGACATTGTCGCTGGCACAGAAACAACAGTGCCGTGACCTGTTTTCGGATTTACCAGGATGTATGCAGGTTGTGGAGCATGAAATCCTGAATGAATCGCATCTGAGGGTGAGCCAAAGGCCGTAATGGATTCCGGAAACTCGTCACGAGGTGATCTCCAAGGAGGAAAAGAGAATTTTGAGCCTGGGCGTCATCGAGGATTGAAAGAGAGGCTGGTTCAGCCCTATTGTCATTGTGTCGAAGCGAAATAGAGAGTGGCACTTCTGTAATGATTAAAGGAAGCTCAATAAGGTGTCCAAGTTTGACGCTCATCCAAGCCCTGGGTCGATGAGCTTATTGAGACGTTAGGTTCAGCCAGATATATCACCACTCTGGACCTAATGAAAGGGTACTGGCAAATTCTCCTGTCTCCAAGTATCAAGGAGAAGACGGCCTTCTCTACACCTGACAGGTGCTTCCAGTATAGCCGGATTCCGTTCGGACTACAAGAAGCCCCAGCTACCTTCCAGAGGGTTATAGACCAGATACTGATCTCTCACAAGAAGTATGACGCCAAGTACTTGGATGACATCGTGATCTTCAGCCCAGATTGGGGAAGTCACCTGCAGAAGGTCCAGGCAGTACTAGATGCACTGAGGAAGGCAAGGTTTACCATGAACCCAATGTGCACCCTTGTGAAAGAAGAAGCAAAGTACTTGGGCTACATTGTTGGAAGGGGAAAGATTAAGCCACAAATAGACAAGGTGGAGGCGATACAGAAGTGGCCTCAGCCAGTGTCCTAGAAGCAAGTTAGGGCGTTTCTGGGAATTGTGGGATATTATCGGTGATTTATCCTAAATTTCACCATGGTAGCTGCCTCCCTGACAGATCTTCTCAAGGGCACAAAGTTGTCGATGGTCAAATGTTCCTCTGAAACTGAACAGCATTCCAGGAGTTGAAGCTTGTCCTGTGCAGATAGTGGATCTTCACTAAAGAGTTCGTGCTCCACATGGACTCCTTCGAGGTCAGTTTAGGAGCTGTGCAGTCCCAGGAAATAGATGGGGACGAATGTCTAGTCCTATACCTGAGTAGGAAACTCTCCTCCTGTGAGAAGGACTATGCCATTGTAAAAAAAATAGTACATGGCCATCAAGTGGGCAATCGGCACCCTGAGACACTACCTGTTAGGCAGAAGGTTCAGGCTAGTGTTTTAAATATGGCCCTATGGACCAACAAATCAGGGCAGCCATCAGGAATAACTGGCACCTGTTGGAAGGGGAGAGTACTTTGGCTGAAGTGGTAGCTAGGGGGCCCCTAATTTCCAACAGAAGGAGTATCCGAATTAGGGACGTTTTAGTTCGGAATCGTATCACGGACAATAGGGCTAGGAATTGGTTAGAGCAGGCCACACCCCTGGGTAACTATCGATGTGGACATTGTTCACATTGTAGACAACATGTCACCAATAGAATTATCAAGGTTGGACCAGTGGAGCATAAGGTTATGCAGCTCATTACATGACTTTTGCCGGTATAGAACAGGGTAAAATGCCTGCATGAGGGGGTGACCACCATAATCTCCTATTGAGACGCGAATCCGAATGGATTTTGCGGACAGGTGCTACGGGTCCCACAGGACTCAATGAAAAAATAGACATGGCAATCTTCTTATGAGTCATACAGAGTCCGAGAGTATGTCGGTCCCTTCTAAGTATGGGTTTAATATACCGTAGGTGTGGGCCCCTATGCATTGTAGCCTCCCCGATATTTGGTTAGATATTGGGCCGGTCAGGTCCCATTCGGACCATGGGGGGGATAGAAGATAGGGACCATGGTGTATATTATTATGGATATATCATTATGGATAAATTCTCTTTCGGTTTTGTTGGATAAGCTTGTATCCCAGCAGTTTGTTGATAAGATCGGCTAATAAACCGCAGAGCAAGTAAATATGGTGTACGTTACGCTGGTTTGGCGGCGGAATTATCACTTTTTCAGAAGCAGTAGATAGGTAGGGTTATTACGACTTTTAGGTATAGACTGTCCGCTGGTTATGTGTTAATCTTTATTGTAAGTCAGCGTATTCAGATGGAGGTGACATGTGTTTTTTTCTCTGTTCATTATCTTGTATCCGTATAAGCCTTTTGCTACATGTGTATGTTTTTTAACGTCACTGTTTTTACAGCTAATTTTATTGTGTTTTTATGTTTGTATGATCAGTGGGCGGAGGGAGGCCGGAGGGAGGTGCGGGGATCCGTGCTCTTCTTAAGGCGTCACGTCCGTCCACTGATTGAACCCGTGGAAGCACCGGCCAGGTGCGAAACGGCCGTCGTTCAGCCCTCACATTCCTTTGGAATACACCCCCGTGCCATGACATTGTTGCACTAATAAAGTTACCTGCACAGAAGATTGGTGAGTGCTGCCGTATTTTCTTCATATTTTATATGCACACGCTTATGCTTTTGCGGCTTTAGCACCCGACATCTGCAGCAGACCAGCGTTAGGTCCAGGATTTGGACTGTTCATTGTGTTTCAGCTACGGTGGTGCGGATCCCTTTCTTTTTTCTTTTTTGTGTTTTTTGGTATACCACTGTTTATGCTTTCTAGTGGACCCAGCACACCGACTTTTGCTTGGTCTAATATATGAACGATACGCCCAGGAGTTGTGTGGCAACGGGCGCTACTCCTACAATGGAGGCAGAAGCTGGATCTGCGAGCACAGGTCTTCAAGCCGGCCGGGTGGATGTTAATAACTATTTTAAGGAATGTGAGGAGGCTGATGAAGTACAGACATTAAGCACGAAGGCTTTAGAATACAAGTTGTTGAATTTGTCTGAACGGGAAGTAAAACTTTTTTGGACTAATAATTCATTATCTTCATATGTGGAAAGTGGGTGAGTCCCACGAGGACTGTGAGTTTGGAAAAATATATCCCATTTCACCAATGACTCAGAGTTTCGGGCTCAATGGGAGCGTATTATGCTCAAATGCTCACAAGAATTATTGCAGTTAGTCCTAACTTCCAATATTCGGAATTACGATCAAATCGAGTCTGACATTCAAAAAACCAAAGCGGAGTTAAGATCACGATTAACCGACAGCCAATGGGCACAATTTGTTAAGAAAATGGAAACCAGACTTATCCCTATCCAAGCAGAAACTAAGCAGAGAAAACGCGATAAATATATACGTGATAAGAAAGACTTCGATCAGGGGTTAATCTTTACCTGGCAAAAACAACAGGCAGCTGAGAGTAAGCTCCATAATAACCCAGCACATCCCAGCCGTAATAGGAAGAGGTTTCGGAAACGTCATACCTCCCAACGACGAGATTACGTCACCACCGAGTCTGACTCGAGTATAAGTGAAGGAGCGGCCCCTTCAGGAAGTTCGGCAGAATGTCGTGATGGGAGAGCTGCACTCGAGGAATCCGTCCCTTTAGGAGGAAGAGAAGGACGCGCCGAGGAGGACGGAGACGGCAGGTTCATGCTGGAACGAAAGAGGAAATTTGTATCGTGGCGACAGAAGTGCTAGGAAACCCCAACGCGCAGCATGTCGTTAATTTGACTCTCCATGATCTACATGATGCGCATTTATCATTACTCGCTAAGGGACTTAACTTTTGTATTCCTAATGACTTTGACTTTATTGAATTTCAAATTGATCTATTTAAATCTATACGCAAAATACATCTGTTCAAACATTTTTTGAATAGTCCGCCTATAACAAATACCTTACAAGGAGAACAACCATGTACCATCGGCCCTATAGGCTTTATGGCAGGAGCGGGTTTGCAGACCTTAGCAGACACCTATGATGAGGCGGGGTTGTTACTTAGTATAGGGGGAGAAACATCACAGACTCCTATTTCAAACGTAGAACCTATTACACCATTTACAGGGGGAGTGGCGTCTCGATTTATGCCTCCGACAGTCCCTGGTAATTCTATCGATCTATTTGGTGCTCAAGTTCTCAGGGACGTACAGGCTCTTGTTTACCCCAAAGCATCACCTCACGCATGAAGAATTGGGGGCCCTGAATGACATTAGGGGGTGGCACGATACGATAGTCCGACCCGCTGATAAGGGGGGAAAAACTGTACTTATCCCAAGAGACATGTACATCGCGGAAGGTCTCAGACAGCTACAAGATGCTGGCACCTATCAAAGACTAAATGGTGACCCCACTAATAAATATAAAGGAGAGTTAAGATCACTGTTGAGACAGGCAGTAGAAACGGGGGTTTTATCCTACACAAAAGCAGGCAAATTGCTGCCGGAGTTCCCTATCAGGCCCCACTGGTACCATGTCCCTAAAATTCACAAGGCGATTGACAATCCCCCAGGCCGACCCATAGTGTCGGGGGTAGGCTCCCTCACTGAACCACTCTCGAAATATATAGATTGGTTGTTGCGTCTGCTACTCAAGCACATTCCTGCATATATCAAGGACACTGGGGCTTTTCTAACAGAGATCCAGCATTTTTCATGGCAACCGTCCTATAAACTGGCATCTATTGATGTTATTAATTTATATACGCGGATCCCACAGGATCAAGGTGTAGAGTCTTGCAGACTACACAAAAAGAGAGTAACGTGATTGAGTTCATCTGTCATAGTCTTAAATTTATTCTCACGCATAACGCCTTCACTTTTCTGGACCTCTGGTACCTACAGGTGGTTGGCACTGCTATGGGGACTCCGGCAGCATGTACATTTGCAAATCTTTATTTGGGACATTTTGAGGAGCAGTATTTGTACTCCACTGGGAATATTTTTCTCAAACACATTCGGATGTTTTTACGATATGTCGATGACATGTTTTTGATTTGGGACGGGTCAGCTGAGGAGTTTGACGATTTTGTCACCTGGCTCAATAATAACGATATGGGTATGGGTTTTACTTCAGTTCTTGGAGGAACCCATTTAGACTTCTTAGATGTGGCTGTTGATATAGAGGATGGTAGGATTAAGACTTCCTTATATCATAAGGCAGTGGCCACTAATGCCCTTATGCACTTCGATAGCTATCATCCTAACCACACGAAACGTGCACTACCTTATGGCCAATTACTTAGAACCAAACGTGCCAATAACGTTGAAGGGGTTTATCACACACAGTCCTTAGAATTGGGGAAGAGATTGACTCAGAGGGGTTACCCTGACAAGATGCACAGAAGAGAATGAGGAATCAGACTAGTCAGCTCAGAAATGTAAGTAAACCAACAGGCAAAAAGTTCACGTTTTGTTTTAAATATGGCCCTATGGACCAACAAATCAGGGCAGCCATCAGGAATAACTGGCACCTGTTGGAAGGGGAGAGTACTTTGGCTGAAGTGGTAGCTAGGGGGCCCCTAATTTCCAACAGAAGGAGTACCCGAATTAGGGACGTTTTAGTTCGGAATCGTATCACGGACAATAGGGCTAGGAATTGGTTAGAGCAGGCCACACCCCTGGGTAACTATCGATGTGGACATTGTTCACATTGTAGACAACATGTCACCAATAGAATTATCAAGGTTGGACCAGTGGAGCATAAGGTTATGCAGCTCATTACATGCCAAACTAAAAACGTTGTATACGTGATTTGGTGTCCATGCGGTAGATTTTATATAGGCAAAACTATCAGGG
The DNA here is from genome assembly GCF_032444005.1 of Ranitomeya imitator. Classification (NCBI taxonomy): domain Eukaryota; kingdom Metazoa; phylum Chordata; class Amphibia; order Anura; family Dendrobatidae; genus Ranitomeya; species Ranitomeya imitator. The sequence goes on along the minus strand of NC_091283.1, from coordinate 491,580,279 downwards.
GTCTGCACATACGTTTCAGAGAACATTGTAGGTCTATTACTACAGGTAAAGGAGTACCTAGGCTTATCAGCCATATACACGAACTGCACGGTGGTAATGCAGCAGTTATGACTTTTGCCGGTATAGAACAGGTTAAAATGCCTGCAAGAGGGGGTGACCACCATAATCTCCTATTGAGACGCGAATCCGAATGGATTTTGCGGACAGGTGCTACGGGTCCCGCAGGACTCAATGAAAAAATAGACATGGCAATCTTCTTATGAGTCATACAGAGTCCGAGAGTATGTCGGTCCCTTCTAAGTATGGGTTTAATATACCGTAGGTGTGGGCCCCTATGCATTGTAGCCTCCCCGATATTTGGTTAGATATTGGGCCGGTCAGGTCCCATTCGGACCATGGGGGGGATAGAAGATAGGGACCATGGTGTATATTATTATGGATATATCATTATGGATAAATTCTCTTTCGGTTTTGTTGGATAAGCTTGTATCCCACCAGTTTGTTGATAAGATCGGCTAATAAACCGCAGAGCAAGTAAATATGGTGTACGTTACGCTGGTTTGGCGGCGGAATTATCACTTTTTCAGAAGCAGTAGATAGGTAGGGTTATTACGACTTTTAGGTATAGACTGTCCGCTGGTTATGTGTTAATCTTTATTGTAAGTCAGCGTATTCAGATGGAGGTGACATGTGTTTTTTTCTCTGTTTTTTTTTCTCTGTTCATTATCTTGTATCCGTATAAGCCTTTTGCTACATGTGTATGTTTTTTAACGTCGCTATTTTTACAGCTAATTTTATTGTGTTTTTATGTTTGTATGATCAGTGGGCGGAGGGAGGCCGGAGGGAGGTGCGGGGATCCGTGCTCTTCTTTAGGCGTCACGTCCGTCCACTGATTGAATTCGTGGAAGCACCGGCCAGGTGCGAATCGGCCGTCGTTCAGCCCTCACATTCCTTTGGAATACACCCCCGTGCCATGACATTGTTGCACTAATAAAGTTACCTGCACAGAAGATTGGTGAGTGCTGCCGTATTTTCTTCATATTTTATATGGACAATCAAGGATGTCTTGTTCTTGCTCAGATGGAAAGAGTCAATCCAAGAACCAAGCATATTGATGTGAAATATCATTTCTTGAGAGATCATCAGGAACAAGGAGTCTTGAAGTTAGAGTACTGTCCTACTGAAGAAATGACAGCAGACATTTTCACGAAGGCTTTGAATGCTGATAAACATCAGAGACTAATAAAAAAGTTGGGTTTGATTGAATAAGTCCTTACTGTTGAGAAAGGGTGTTGGCATATGCAGCAGATTAGAACTTATTATAAGTGAAAGGAGGACTTTATACTAACCAGACAGCAGATGGCGATAGTGTGTAAAGTTATATACTTGCTGTAATGTGGGGAGGGAAGCTCTCAGTTGTTGGTTGTTTTTCTTTCTGTTTTGCTTTTCTTCATGAATTGGTTGTCTTCAGTGCACGGACTGTGTGACACTGAATTATATCTCATGTTTATCCAGTATGAAGTAAATACTGTTTACTCAAGATATCTTGCTGATTGAAGCTCTCCTAAGTACAGCGGTGACTGCAAGAAGACGCACTCTGCAACAATACAAGGTGGTAGAGAAGTTGAGTGACATTAACTACAGGGGCCACTAACCGAGGAGAAGAAAACCATACCATGTGTACCACATTAAACTGCTGAAACCGTGGCGAGACAGGGATCCATTAGAAGCAACGTGCCTAGGAGCCCATTCTGAAGCCAGGGTCGAGGATGTCACAGTGGCAGAGACATTGTCGCTGGCACAGAAACAACAGTGCCGTGACCTGTTTTCGGATTTACCAGGATGTATGCAGGTTGTGGAGCATGAAATCCTGAATGAATCGCATCTGAGGGTGAGCCAAAGGCCGTAATGGATTCCGGAAACTCGTCACGAGGTGATCTCCAAGGAGGAAAAGAGAATTTTGAGCCTGGGCATCATCGAGGATTGAAAGAGAGGCTGGTTCAGCCCTATTGTCATTGTGTCGAAGCGAAATAGAGAGTGGCACTTCTGTAATGATTAAAGGAAGCTCAATAAGGTGTCCAAGTTTGACGCTCATCCAAGCCCTGGGTCGATGAGCTTATTGAGACGTTAGGGTCAGCCAGATATATCACCACTCTGGACCTAATGAAAGGGTACTGGCAAATTCTCCTGTCTCCAAGTATCAAGGAGAAGACGGCCTTCTCTACACCTGACAGGTGCTTCCAGTATAGCCGGATTCCGTTCGGACTACAAGAAGCCCCAGCTACCTTCCAGAGGGTTATAGACCAGATACTGATCTCTCACAAGAAGTATGACGCCAAGTACTTGGATGACATCGTGATCTTCAGCCCAGATTGGGGAAGTCACCTGCAGAAGGTCCAGGCAGTACTAGATGCACTGAGGAAGGCAAGGTTTACCATGAACCCAATGTGCACCCTTGTGAAAGAAGAAGCAAAGTACTTGGGCTACATTGTTGGAAGGGGAAAGATTAAGCCACAAATAGACAAGGTGGAGGCGATACAGAAGTGGCCTCAGCCAGTGTCCTAGAAGCAAGTTAGGGCGTTTCTGGGAATTGTGGGATATTATCGGTGATTTATCCTAAATTTCACCATGGTAGCTGCCTCCCTGACAGATCTTCTCAAGGGCACAAAGTTGTCGATGGTCAAATGTTCCTCTGAAACTGAACAGCATTCCAGGAGTTGAAGCTTGTCCTGTGCAGATAGTGGATCTTCAATAAAGAGTTCGTGCTCCACATGGACTCCTTCGAGGTCAGTTTAGGAGCTGTGCAGTCCCAGGAAATAGATGGGGACGAATGTCTAGTCCTATACCTGAGTAGGAAACTCTCCTCCTGTGAGAAGGACTATGCCATTGTAAAAAAAATAGTACATGGCCATCAAGTGGGCAATCGGCACCCTGAGACACTTCCTGTTAGGCAGAAGGTTCAGGCTAGTGTCAGATCATACACCCCTGAGATGGATGAGTGAAAAGTTGGGGAAGAATGCCCAAGTAATTAGGTGGTTTCTGGCTCTCCAGGACTTTACTTTTCATGTGGAGTACTGGAAAGGGAAGTTGCATGGAAACGCAGATGCCCTGTCCATAGTCCATTGCTTAGCCAGTGAAGGTGCCCAAACCCACGGCTTTGGGCAGGGGGGGGGAATATGTTGCAAAGTCACTGGTAAAGTACTGAGGGGAGATATCTGTCACTACGCTTAATGGCTTCAGTGATATAAAGCTAGAGTATTTTCCTCCAGCACACTAAAGTGTTGTGAGGCTTAAGCTAAAATTGTATAAATGGGCTGGTTTTATGTGGACATCCATAGAGAGGGTGGGAGGGTATAAAACTTATCTCCACCTGAAGAGCCGGCACTGCCATGTGCTGACAGGACACCTGTACCGATGTTCTATGTTTATATATAATATCTACAGTATCTAATTGTCTAAGGGGTACTTCCGTCTGTCTGTCTGTCTTTAACTTCTGTAACGGAAATCCCGCGTCGCTGATTGGTTTCGCCAGCTGCCTGTCATGGCTGCCGCAACCAATCAGCGAAGGGCACAGTCCGATTAGTCCCTCCCTACTCCCCTGCAGTCAGTGCCTGGAGCACCGCATACTCCCTTCCAGTCACCGCTCACACAGGGTTAATGCCAGCGGTAACGGACCGCGCTATGCCGCGGGTAACGTTACCGCTTTTTACTATTGATGCTGCCTATGCGGCATCAACAGTAAAAAAAGATCTAATGTTACAAATAATAAAAAAACAAAAAACCTGCTATTCTCACCCTCCGTCGTTCGACGATGCGCTTGCGCCTGCCGCCATCTTCCGTTCCTTGAGATGCATTGCGAAATTACCCAAAAGACTTAGCGGTCTCGCGAGACCGCTAAGTCATCTGGGTAATTTAGCAATGCATCCTGGGAACGGAAGATGGCGGCAGGCGCGAGCTCATCGTCGAACGACGGATGGTGAGAATAGCAGGTTTTTTGTTTTTTTATTATTTGTAACATTAGATCTTTTTTACTATCGCCGGAGCTTTGCTGGATCCCAGGGAGTGAGTATATAACTATTTTTTATTTTAATTATTTTTTTTTAACAGGGATTTGGTGCCCACACTGCTGTATACTACGTGGGCTGTGTTAGATACCGCGTGGCTGCTATATACTACATAGGCAGTGTTATATACTATGTGGGCTGTGTTATGTACTGCGTGGGCTGTGCTATATATTACGTGGCCACTGTTATATACTGCGTGGCCTGTGTTATATACTACGTCACCTGTGTTATATACTGCGTGGCTGCAATATACTGCGTGGGCTGTGTTATATAGTATGTGGGCTGTGTTATACACTGTTTGGGCTGTGTTATATACTGCGTGCCCACTGTTATATATTGTGTGGCCTGTATTAACACATCGGGTATTCTACAATATCTATGTATATACCAGCCACATAGTATATAGCACAGGCCACGTAGTATTTGCCCGCTATATACTACATGGCTCCTATATACTACGTGGCCTGTGCTATATATTATGTGGCTGCTATATACATACATAAATACATATTCTAGAATACCCGATGCGTTAGAATCGGGCCACCATCTAGTGTCATATATCTATCTATCTATAAATTTACCTATTTCTTTCTCTATCTGTCCATCACAATAGTAATTAATACTAAAAGATGTTAAAAAAACAAAAAAGAACAACTAGGCCGAAGAGCAGTATAAGTAGAAATAAATTTTATTGTACACAAATTTAAAAAAACAGCATAAAAATATTATTTAATGTAACGACACAATTTTAGAAGAGATAAGAGAACAGACTAGTACCACAACACAGGAAACAGGATATTGCACAAAAATGATGACCACTAGGGTTGAGCGAAACGGATCAGACAAATTAAAAAATCGCCAACTTTTGGCAAAGTCGGGTTTCATGAAACGCGACCCGATCTTAGTGTGGGATCGGCCATGAGGTCGTAGATCTTCGCGCCAAAGTTGCGTTTCGTATGACGCTTTCAGCGCCATTTTTCAGCCAATGAAGGAGGACGCAGAGTGTGGGCAGTGCAATGACATAGGTCTCAATCCTCACCATCTTAGAGAAGGGCATGACAGTGATTGGCTTGCTTTCTGCAGCGTCACAGGGGCTATAAAGGGGCGTGCATGCCGACCGCCATCTTACTTCTGCCGATCGTAGCATAGGGAGAGGTTGCCGCAGCTTCATCAGAAGAAGGGATATAGTTAGGGAGGGAAGATTAAGCCCCAAAACTGCTTGTGCTGTAGCGATTTCCACTGTCCAACACCACCATTTGTTTGCAGGGACAGTGGAGGCTATATTTTTGTGCATCAGCTCTGTAGCTTATTAGGCTGCCTTATAAGGCTCCCTGATGATAGCTGCATTGCTGTTTGCACGCCGCTGTGCAAACCAACTGCTTTTTTTAAAAGCAACAATCCTGTTGCTCCTTTCTGCACAGTTATCTTGTTTATTTGTCCACACTTTTGTGTGCAGCAGTCCTTTTTATTGCTGCCATACTTTTCCTGAGATCATTGTAGGGAGATTGAAATTGTACTACAGTCCTTGTATTTTTTCAAATATCTTCCAGCCACTTTCTGCCACTGCATCTATTCAAAGTGACAAGAGACAGCATTTGTCCAGTATGGTTACGAACTACTTTTCCTCCCTTATCGATGTTCTCCCTCTCAGGTCATTCCCCTTTGATTACTGGGCATCTAAAACAGACACCTGGCCTGAATTGGCAGAATATGCATTAAAGGAGCTCACTTGCCCTGCTTCTAGTGTGCTATCAGAAAGAGTCTTCAGTGCTGCTGGTTCAATACTGACCGAAAAAAGGACACATCTGGCTACCCAGAATGTTGATGATCTAACCTTCTTTAAAATGAACCAATCATGGATTTCAAATTATTTTGCCCCACCTTCTCCTGCTGACACTTAGCTTGCCTGAAAAATGTCTTGCTTTTGGCCTCCTCTTACTGACTTCTCAAATTCCGCCATTTGCAGCTGCTGAATGTCCACCATAGGCCATTTTTATACCTCCCTAAATGGGCTGACTCCCCCCACAGGGCCGTGGTCGCCACCTGGCGCAAGCACCCGTGCGAGTGCCGTTTGCCTGGACAGGTGGGTGAGCCCACTCTTGGGCGACGGCACTGGCACAGGGTCCCTCATAGTACAATGAAGTGTCTCTGACGGTGGTAGTGCACACCCAACATCAGACACACCATCGTAATATGAGGGGCCCTGTGCCAGTACTGCCACCCACAAGAGAGTGTTCCCCCCCAGCTCGAATAGTGCTCTACCACTTGCAATACTTACCTCTCCCTGCTCCACCACTGTGTAGTCTGTGCTGTTAAATATTTCAATGGCACTGCCAATGCAAATTTGTTGAAATGATAGATGATAGTTAAAATATACTGGGCCGTGGCCTCCATTTAGACCAGTTAATACTTTGCGCCTACTACCACTGTCTGCTACTCAGCAGAGGTGCCCACCCCAGTACCTAGCAATGCCGCCTGTTTAGTCCTGTTACCAATTTTAAACTGCATTTAGCCAACTTTTTTATTTTGGGCCTACAAACTGTGTCTGCGCCACTCATTACAGTTGTCCTCCACTGAACAAAGCAATGCCGCCTGTTTAGTCCTGTTACCAATTTTGAACTGCATTTATCTTACTTTTTTATTGCGGGCCTACAAACTGTGTCTGCGCCACTCATTACAGTTGTCCTCCACTGAACAAAGCAATGCCGCCTGTTTAGTCCTGTTACCAATTTTGAACTGCATGTAGCCTACTTTTTTATTGTGGGCCTACAAACTGTGTCTGCGCCACTCATTACAGTTGTCCTCCACTGAACAAAGCAATGCCGCCTGTTTAGTCCTGTTACCAATTTTGAACTGCTTTTAGCCTACTTTTTTATTTTGGGCCTACTAACTGTGTCTGCGCCACTCATTGCAGTTGTCCTCCACTGAACAAAGCTATGCCGCCTGTTTATTCCTATTATCAATTTTGAACTGCATTTAGCCTACTTTATTATTTGGGCCTATGTCTGTGTTTCCTCCTCATCCTGCCCATTGGCCAGCCACTGCTAGATGAGTCTGCTGGTACATTGATCCAGACCACTACATTCCCCTTGCACTCTACACAGCCTGAATCTGACCCTGCTGAAAGTCAGGTTCCCCTTTCCGTGTACTATACCACCTTACACGGGGACAAAGAGGAAGGTGCAGATGAAAGTGCATGTTCCTTCATCAGGTGAAGGGTATACTCGTTGGCGACATCACTGGCACAGGGCCCCTCATAGTACGCAAAAGTGTCTCTGGCAGTGGGAGGCGCCACCCGCCGTCAAACACACCGCCGTACTATGAGGGGCCCTGTGCCAGTGCCAACGAGTGGGCCCCCCTGCTTGCTGAGGATCACAGCACTTGCAAAGTTGAAATACTTACCTCTTCCTGCTCCACCGCCGTGACGTATTCCGCATTTCCTGGGCCCACGAAAATCTTGAGCCAGCCCTACCCCCCCACAACTTTAGCCAAATGATCCCTTGTTTTCAATGCCTAACTATTATTATAAAGTAAATTAAGATTGACAAGCTTAAGAAATAAGAATTGATGTTTTTGGCATTAAAATGGGCACTGTATGTGTTTTCCTGTCCTCCACTCACTGCCGACTTTGATTCCCCATTGACTTGCATTGGGTTTCGTGTTTCGGTTGGCCCCCGACTTTTTGAAATAATCGGCCGATTTCACCCGACCCGACTTTTGACAAAGTCGGGTTTCGCGAAACCCGACTCGATCCTAAAAAAGTAAAAGTCGCTCAACTCTAATGACCACTGGAGTGATATACAGTAACCAAGTAAATCAATACATATTAGGCTCAATACATGTCTATGAAAAATACAATATTTATTGCTACTCAGTTGATCAAGACTCAAATAATCCCATAACAATATCTAAAGTGCATAGTGCCAAAGTGCAATCAATCCAGAATTAGGATGATCTATCAGTAACTATGCAAACATATGAAAGCCGAATCATACCCCAAGTGAACAACTAAGAAGAGTGCCCTGTAGGCAAGTATATATAAATATATGTAGTATAATATGCACTCAAATTAGTTAGAGTGAAGGCATTACCTTACTGGTAATGTTACCTAACATAATAGGCCCTGTGTTCAAATAGTAATACCAAAGAGATATAAAGAGTCATCCTGTACCTGAGTGCGGGAAGAGAAACCCCACTCTCTTTCTCTTCCCGCACTCAGGTACAGGATGACTCTTAATAGTATAGTAAAAATATCTAATGTTACAAATAATAATAATAATAAAAAAACGTTATTCTCACTCTCCGACGACGCGCCCTGTGCTCGGCAGTGCAAGCGGCAGGTTCCGGTGGCAAGGATGCTATGCGAGAAGGACCTGTGCTCATACCAACCCTGGAACCGGAAGCTGCCGCATGCATCAATCTGTTGGCAAAATAGTTGTGCAGACATAACTTTTTAGTCTGTTTTTCAAAAACTGATTTCTGCTGGATTCATTTTTGAACCATAAAGTCTAAAGGACAATGGATCCGTTAATTAGCCATCCAGTTTTTGCTTGCTGGATCCATTAGAAATGGAAGACAATGTATGGCTAATTAACTGATGCATTATCCATAGACTTTAGTGTTATAGAGGTTTTCCACTACTTTTATATTGATGGCCTTTCTTTAGGATAGGTCATCAATGTCTGATTGGCCGTGGTCCGGCCTTCCCTGCCAATCTGCTGTTATCAGTAATGGCGGCCGTCGACCAGAAGTACTTACCTGCGGAACTGGCTGTCTACTTGTAGTGGCTACCGCAGGGTACTGCACATTCACCTCATTTACAAATCAATAGGTGCTGTATGTACAGTAACAAGCTGTGGCCACTACAAGTAGACAGCCAACTCTGCAAGTAAGTACTTCCGGCTGGTGGCCGCTACCAAGGTAACAGCTGATTGGCAGGGGTGCCGGGTGCTGGACCCCGGACGATCAGACATAGATGACCAATCCTAAGGCTAGGCCATCAATCTAAAAGTAGTGGACAACCTCTTTTAAAAAAACAGATCCAGCAGAGACCAGTTTTTGAAGAACGGACTTAAAGGTTGTGTCTGCACAATTCTTTTCCTTACATATTGCTGCTGAATCATTACTAGACATGTGAACATAGCCTAAGTTTATTTGGTAAAACTGTCAGTAAGGTGTTAACTATCGCTGGACCAGACTACAGACACAAGGGGGTGGAGTAGAGGTTTCCTAGGAAGGATAATAAGAAAGCAAACACTGAGTGCAAATAGCGGGGATTGTCCTGTGTTTAGTTTGAGTTACAGAACAATTATCTCTCGCCTGTTATATATTTGCATTGCTGTGTAATATAATATCTCGGCAGCTCCAAGCTGGAGGGACATATGAGAGGAAGAACAGTGTAAGCGAACTGAAAGTTATTACCCAATCAAGTGCTCGACTAACAGTATGGGTGACGCTGTAATAACCTGGAGCACTTGTCTATTGTTCATCTAATTGCTATTAGGCCATACAGCGGCACAATTAGACGTATATCCACCTAAATAATTATATTAGCGCACTAATGCATCAGTACGTGAACCAATTCACAGCTAGCCCTGGTTTATATTAGTCTGCTGTTTAGTACTACAGCTCCTTTGCAAACCTTAGTATATTGGTTACAGACTACAATCAAGCTCTGAGAAATCTACTTCTCCAATCACGTTGTTTTCCTCTTCCATCTAAACATTCAGTGTGGGCCGAAAAAGGAAAAACAGATGAAAGGGAGGATTACTATGGTAAGTATCATTTTACACACAGAGTTTGTATTTTGTTACCTTTAAAAAAAGGTCCACGGACCGAAACGTTGCCGCAGGAGGCAGAATAAAGAAGGTTACTGTCACTTCCTGGTGTGGCGCTGTCCTTTTTATACTTCAATCCTGCCCCATGTCTTTCATTCTGCCTCTTGTCTCCAATCATGCCCCGTATCTACATTCTGCCCATGTCTCCAATCCTGCCCCATTTGTCTCCAGTCCTGCCCCCAGTGTGTCCAGCATCTCTGCCCCCTGTGTGTCTAGCATCTCTGCCCCCAGTGTCCAGCATCTCTGCCCCCAGTGTCCAGTACTCTGCCCCAGTGTCCAGCATCTCTGCCCCAGCATCTCTGCCCCAGTGTCCAGCATCTCTGCCCCCAGTGTCCAGTATCTCTGCCCCAGTGTCCAGCATCTCTGCCCCCAGCATCTCTGCCCCAGTGTCCAGCATCTCTGCTCCCAGTGTCCAGCATCTCTGCCCCCAATGTCCAGCATCTCTGCCCCAGTGTCCAGCATCTCTGCCCCCAGTGTCCAGCATCTCTGCCCCCAGTGTCCAGCATCTCTGCCCCCAGTGTCCAGCATCTCTGCCCCGAATGTGTCCAGCATCTCTGCCCCCAATGTGTCCAGCATTCTGCCCCAGTGTGTCCAGCAAATTGCCCCCAGTGTGTCCAGCAATCTGCTCCAGTGTCTCCAGCATATTGCCTCCAGTGTCTCTAGGAATCTGCCCCAGTGTCTCCAGCATATTGCCCCCAGTGTGTCCAGCATTCTGCCCCAGTGTGTCCAGCATTCTTCCCCCAGTGTGTCCAGCATTCTGCCCCCAGTGTTTCCTGCATTCTGCCCCAGTGTGTCCAGCATTCTGCCCCCAGTGTGTCCAGCATATTGCCCCCAGTGTCTCCAGCAATCTGCCCCAGTGTCTCCAGCAATCTACCACAGTGTCTCCAGCATACTGCCCCCCGTGTGTCCAGCATATTGCCTCCAATGTACAGCATCTCTGCTCCCAGTGTCCAGCATCTCTGCCCCCAGTGTCCAGCATTCTGGAAAAAAAAAAAACAATATAGTTCTCCTCACCTGTCCGCGCTCCTCGCAGCTGAAGCGTGCACTCGCCGGCAACTGACAATGACATCAGACGCCGGTGACGTGCGCGCTGCAGCTGACGTCAGCTGCCAGCCTCCGATTGGCTGGCAGCTGTTAACTATTGACGTGCAGGTGCGTGCCCGCACGTCAATAGCTCTAAACTGCCGCAGCGCCTGTAGGGGCACGGTGAGCAGATGAGACGGGGCCCGATGCGGGCCCCCTCTGCACACCGTGCCCCATACGCCAGTCAAGGCAGTAATGCCCTGATGGCGGCGGTCAATGTCAGCAGTTGCCCAGGACCCCCCCACACCACTGGGCCCTGGGCTACCGCCCAGATTGACCTCATTGTAATCCGCCCCTGTTTGCAACCCTTTGTCTCCTGAATATATTCTCTCAGTTTTTTTTTTTTTTGGAACAAAAGTCACAACATTAATAATGGACTGCACCTCAAGGCAATAATCTTTGATCTTGGGTATGCAGTAGCCATCCCAGGCAAGGTTTGTCTAAGCATTGCAGCAAACCTGGTCTAATGTCTAGACTCATTGCGTATAGGATGACCCTTATGGTATGGGTAATAATGCTTGAGCAGACTGTCACCCAAGGGCCTACATAAACTTGTGTCCGTCACTGTAGGTGTTGTAACTTTAATGTTTTTGAGATTTCAGGATATTTGGCATATGGACAGTGTTACTCCTTGGTGAGGCGCCTGGCATTGGAAGAGTTATCAGACACTCTCATACATATAATAAAGTCAGGATATCTGGAATTGAGATATGTCTGAATTTATTTGGTTTTAATGATGTATCTGTCCAAGAAAAGCCTGAGTAATTGTTTTATTTGATGAGATTTGTCACTAACCCTGAGGGCAGAGAGCTGCTCTGTCAAAAATGGGATTTATAAATGAGTCCTGGATCCTTAACGTTTCCACTGCCAGTGCTGAGATTTATACAGATGGGGAGGAAAATACAATCAGTGCCTGTATACCGAAAATCATATACTTTGTCAAACTGAGGTAATACATGTCCAATGCCCTGTTCTAATACCGAACATTGTATGGAGGAAAATAAAACCCTCATATAAAAAGTCTGAATCTGCGGGTGAAAGAAAAGTTACCAGGTCAACAATGTAGAAGAGGTGAATTAAGAGTATAACACTATATAGGACTGTTGTTAACTACGGTATGTTGAATGTGTAATTTATACTGTAGATACTGCAATGTATAAATAACATTGAAAGTCTTGTGAATATATCTATATATATAATTGTCTAAGGGGTAATTCCGTCTTTCTGTCCCGGAAATCCTGCGTCGCTGATTGGTCTCGGCAGCTGCCTATCATGGCTGCCGCGACCAATCAGCGACGGGCACAGTCCGATTAGTCCATGCCCTACTCCCCTGCAGTCAGTGCCCAGCGCCCGCTCCAGAATCCCCTCCAGTCACTGCTCACACAGGGTTAATGGCAGCGATAACGGGCCACGGTGTAATGCACTCCGTTACCGCTGCTATTAACCCTGTGTGTCCCCAACTATTTGCTATTGATGCTGCCGATGCAGCATCAATAGTAAAGATATGTCATGTTAAAAATAATTTTAAAAAAACCTGCTATACTCACCATCCGCCGCTTTTCCCGCTCCTCGGGACGCTCCGGTGACCGCTGCATGCAAGCGTCAGGTTCCGGTGGCAAGGATTGTATGCGACAAGGACCTGCCATGACGTCACGGTCATGTGACTGCGACGTCATCACAGGTCCTGCGCTCATACCAGCCCTGGGACCGGAAGCTGCCGCTTGCAATGGAGCAATATACTATGTGACTGGGCAATATACGTGACTGGGCAATATATTACGAGACTGGGCAATATACTACGTGGCTGGGCAACATACTACGTGACTGGGCAATCTACTATGTGACTGGGCAATATACTACATGGGTGGGCAATATACTACGTGACTGGGCAATATACTACGTGGCTGGGCAATATACTACGTGGCTGGGCAATATACTATGTGACTGGGCAATATACTACGTGGCTGGCCAATATACTACGTGACTGGGCAATATACTACGTGGCTGTGCAATATACTACGTGGCTGGCCAATATACTACGTGGCTGGGCAATATACTACGTGACTGGGCAATATACTACGTGACTGGGCAATATACTACGTGGACATGCATATTCTAGAATACCCGATGTGTTAGAATCGGGCCACCATCTAGTATATGTATGTATATATATATATATATATATATATATATATATATATACATACACAGTATATTTACATACACTGCTCAAAAAAAAGGAAACACTTAAACAACAGAATATAACTCCAAATAGATCAAACTTCTGTGAAATCAAACTGTCCACTTAGGAAGCAACACTGTTTGACAATCAATTTCACATGCTGTTGTGCAAATGGAATAGACAACAGATGGAAATTATTGGCAATTATCAAGACACACTCAATAAAGGAGTGGTTCTGCAGGTGGGGACCACAGGCCACATCTCAGTACCAATGCTTTCTGGCTGATGTTTTGGTCACTTTTGAATGTTGGTTGTGCTTTCACACTCATGTTAGCATGAGATGGACTCTACAGCCCACACTGTTATGATCTGGTGGCCTAGGAGCAGCATAAGACGGACTCTGGAGAAGGTGGTCCCTGTACTGACCGCAAACCCTGAACCTAGCAGCGCAACTAGAAGTAGCTGTGGGGGGTACATAACACTCCCTAGACCCCTCGGCACAGCCTAAGATCTAACTACCCCTAAAGACAGAAACAGGAAACCTATCTTGCCTCAGAGAAAATCCCCAAAGGATAGATAGCCCCCCACAAATATTGACTGTGAGAGGGAAATAACATACGCAGATATGAAATCAGATTTTAGCATAGGAGGCCATACTAGCTAAAAAGAAAGAAAAGAACAGAGTACTATTCGGTCAGTATAAAAACACTAGAAAATATCCACCGCAGAAAATACGGATCACCACATCTGACTAAAGACATGGGGGGGTATATCTGCATCTCCAGAGAAATAGCTAGGCTTCAAAAAATCCTTCAACGACTAAGCTGGACAAGACAAAAACATGAAAAAGCACAGAACTATAAGGTCCACTGCAGGTGGACAGCAAAAACAAAGCCAGGACTTATCTTTGTAGAAAAGCACAGCAAACTGGAGAGACCAGCAGGGAAGTGAATCATTCCAGAACAATGGACAATTGGCACTGACTAAAGGATCCTGCAAAGCCATGTACCCCAGTCAGTTTTGCAATTAGTAGATACACCTGTCCACTCCTGCAGTCCAGGCACAACTGCATTACCCTCTACAACCACCGGAGGGAGCCCAAAAGCTGAATTCACAACACCACACGAGTGGCTCAGGTAGTGCAGCTCATCCAGGATGGCACATCAATGTGAGCTATGGCAAGAAGGTTTGCTGTGTCTGTCAGCGTAGTGTCCAGAGGCTGGAGGCGCTACCAGGAGACAGGCCAGTACACCAGGAGATGTGGAGGGGGCCATAGGAGGGCAACAATCCAGCAGCAGGACCGCTACCTCAGCCTTTATGCAAGGATGAACAGAAGGAGCACTGCCAGAGCCCTGCAAAATCACCTCCAGCAGGCCACAAATGTACATGTGTCTGCACAAATGGTTAGAGACCGACTCCATGAGGATGGGTTGAGTGCCCAACATCCACAGATGGGGGTTGTGCTCACAGCCCAACACTGTGCAGGATGGTTGGCATTTGCCACAGAACACCAGAATTGGCAAATTCACCACTGGCGCCCTGTGCTCTTCACAGATGAAGGCAGGTTCACACTGAGCCAATGTGACAGACGTGACACCGTGGAGAGCGATCTGCTGCCTGCAACATCCTTCAGCATAACCGGTTTGGCAGTGGGTCAGTAATGTCGCGGGGTGGCATTTCTTTGGAGGGACGAACAGCCCTCCATGTGCTCGCCAGAAGTAACCTGACTGCTATTAGGTACCGAGATGAGATCCTCAGACCCCTTGTGAGACCATATGCTGGTGGGGTTGGCCCTGAGTTCCTCCTAATGCTGGACAATGCCAGACCTCATGTGGCTGGAGTGTCAGCAGTTCCTGCAAGATGAAGGCATTGAAGCTATGGACTAGCCCACCCGTTCCCCAGACCTGAATCTGATTGAGCACATCTGGGACACCATGTCTAGCACCATCCACCAACGTCATGTTGCACCACAGACTGTCCAGGAGTTGGCGAATGCTTTAGTCCAGATCTGGGAGGAAGTCCCTCAGGAGATCATCCGCCGCCTCAACAGGAGCATGCCCAGGCGTTGTAGGGAGGTCATACAGGCACGTGGAGGCCACACACACTACAGCTCCACTTTGATTTTGAGCATCATTCCAACTCCTGATCTCTGTGGGATATTAGTTGTGATTTACGTTGATAATTTGTAGGTTTTATTGATCTCAACACATTCCACCCACTATGTACTCATTCAGTGATATCTACGATGTGGGATTTTAGTGTTCCCTTTATTTTTTTGAGCAGTGTGTATATATATATATATATATATATCTACTATATAATTGTCTAAGGGTCATTTCCGTCTTTCTGTCTGTCCTTCTGTCTGTCACGGATATTCATTGGTCGCGGCCTCTGTCTGTCATGGAATCCAAGTCGCTGATTGGTCTCGCCAGCTGCCTGTCATGGCTTCCGCGACCAATCAGCGACGGGCACAGTCCGATTAGTCCCTCCTTTCTCCCCTGCAGTTAGTGCCCGGCGCCCGCTCGCTCCATACTCCCCTCCGGTCACCGCTCACACAGGGTTAATGCCAGCGGTGACGGACCGCGTTATGCCGCGGGTTACACACTCCGTTACCGCTGCTATTAACCCTGTGTGTGCCCAACATTTTACTATTGATGCTGCCTATGCAGCGTCAATAGTAAAAAATCTAATGTTAAAAATAATAATAAAGAAAAAAATACCTGCTATACTCACCCTCTGCAGTCCGAGGATGCGCTTGCACCTTCCGCCAACTTCCAGTCCCAGAGATGCATTGCGAAATTACCCAGAAGACTTAGCAGTCTTGCGAGACCACTAAGTCTTCTGGGTAATTTTGCAATGCATCCTGGGAATGGAAGATGGCGGCAGCCGCGCGCCCATCGCCAAAGCGCTGTTGGATCCCAGGGGGTGAGTATGTAACTATTTTTTATTTTAATTCTTTTTTTTTAACTGGGATATGTGCCCACACTGCTAAATACTGCGTGGGCTGCGTTGGCTACATGGCTGCTATATACTATGTGGTCAGTAGTATATACTACATGGCTGCTATATACTACATGGGTAGTACTATATACTACATGGCTGCTATATACTACGTGGGCAGTACTATATACTACATGGCTGCTATATACTACGTCGGCAGTACTATATACTACATGGCTGCTATATACTACCATCCTGTGTTAGATACTGCGTGGGCTGCGTTTTATACAACGCATCGGGTATACTACAATATGTACTGTATGTATGTATGTAGCAGCCACATACTGCGTTGGCTACATGGCTGCTATATACTATGTGGGCAGTAGTATATACTACATAGCTGCTATATACTACATGGGTAGTACTATATACTACATGGCTGCTATATACTACGTGGGCAGTACTATATACTACATGGCTGCTATATACTACGTCGGCAGTACTATATACTACATGGCTGCTATATACTACGCGGCCTGTGTTAGATACTGCGTGGCCCGATTTGAACGCATCGGGTATTCTAGAATATGTATGTATATAGCAGCTACATACTATATAGCACAGGCCACGTACTATTTGTATGCTATATACTACATGGCTCCTATATACTACGTGGCCAGTGCTATATAGTATGTAGCTGCTATATACATACATATTCTAGAATACCCGATGCGTTCAAATCGGGCCACCATCTAGTATATACAGTTATATGAAAAAGTTTGGGCACCCCTATTAATCTTAAGCTTAATGTTTTATAAAAATTGTTTTTTTTTTGCACCAGCTATTTCAGTTTCATATATCTAATAACTGTTGGACACAGTAATGTTTCTGCCTTGGAATGAGGTTTATTGTACTAACAGAAAATGTGCAATCTGCATTCAAAGTAAATTTGACTGGTGCATAAGTATGGGCACCCCACCAGAAAAGTTACATTAATAATTAGTAGATCTTCCTTTTGCAAAAATAACAGCCTCTAGTCGCTTCCTGTAGCTTTTAATGAGTTCCTGGATCCTGGATGAAGGTATTTTAGACCATTCCTCTTTACAAAACAATTCCAGTTCAGTTAAGTTTGATGGTCGCCATCTCGCTGAGCATGGACAGCCCTCTTCAAATGATCCCACAGATGTTCAATGATATTCAGGTCTGGGGACTGGGATGGCCATTCCAGAACAGTGTAATTGTTCCTCTGCATGAATGCCTGAGTAGATTTGGAGCGGTGTTTTGGATCATTGTCTTGCTGAAAGATCCATCCCCTGCGTAACTTCAACTTTGTCACTGATTCATGAACATTATTGTCAAGAATCTGCTGATACTGAGAGGAATCCATGCGTCCCTCAACTTTAACAAGATTCCCGGTGCCGGCATTGGCCACACAGCCCCAAAGCATGATGGAACCTCCACCAAATTTTACTGTGGGTAGCAAGAGTTTTTCTTGGAATGCTGTGTTTTTTGGCCGCCATGCATAACGCCTTTTTGTATGACCAAACAACTCAATCTTGGTTTCATCAGTCCACAGGACCTTCTTCCAGAAAGAAATTGGCTTCTCCAAATGTGCTTTTGCACACCTCAGCCGACTCTGTTTGTGGCGTGCGTGCAGAAACGGCTTCTTTCGCATCACTCTCGCATACAGCTTCTCCTTGTGCAAAGTGCGTTGTATGGTTGACCGATGCACAGTGACACCATCTGCAGCAAGTTGATGCTGCAGCTCTCTGGAGGTGGTCTGAGGATTGTCCTTGACTGATCTCACCATTCTTCTTCTCTGCCTTTCTGATGTTTTTCTTGGCCTGCCACTTCTGGCCTTAAAGGGCCACTGTCACCCCCCTCCAGCCGTTATAAACTAAAAGAGCCACCTTGTGCAGCAGTAATGCTGCATTCTAACAAGGTGGCTCTTTTAGTTTTTGTTTCTGTTATTCCCACAATAAATGTATTTATAATTCTGCTGAAATACCTATCTTTGTCCATGGAGGCGGGACTGAAGCCTCCTCTTAGAAGCGCCCAACTGCCGTCAGTCATCTCTTGGGTAGATTTTCGCCGCCCCCTCAGCACCGTTATTGTGTGAATTCCGGCGCCTGCGCTCTGCTCTTCTGCCTTGCGCAGGCGCACAGAGCATTATCCGTCCGAGCACTGGTGCCGGGTTCCTTTCTGCGCCTGTGCGGTCAGTGCGGCCAGCCTGTTACTGAATCCCTGCCCCGCACTGTGTTATGCAGTATGCACAGTGCGGGGCTGGGATTCCTGGGCATGCGCACTGCGCTTGTCAGACGCTCCACAGGTCCCCCGCCTTCCAGCGTTGTTCTATGCGGCTGTTCCAAACGCTGGCAAGGATACCTGTATATTCCGGCAACGCTGAAAGGCGGGGGACCTGGGGAGCGTCTGAGAAGCGCAGTGCGCATGCCCAGGAATCCCAGCCCCGCACTGTGCATAATGCATAACACAGTGCGGGGATTCAGTAACAGGGTGGCCGCACTGCCCGCACAGGCGCAGAACGGAACCCGGCACCAGCGCTAGGACGGCAAATGCTCTATGCGCCTGCACAAGGCAGAAGAGCAGAGCGCAGGCGCTGGAATTCACACAATAACAGTGCTGAGGGGGCGGCGAAAATCTACACAAGAGATGACTGACGGCAGTTGGGCGCTTCTAAGAGGAGGCTTCAGTCCCGCCTCCATGGACAAAGATAGGTATTTCAGCAGAATTATAAATACATTTATTGTGGGAATAACAGAAACAAAAACTAAAAGAGCCACCTTGTTAGAATGCAGCATTACTGCTGCACAAGGTGGCTCTTTTAGTTTATAACGGCTGGAGGGGGGTGAGAGTGGCCCTTTAATAAGAACTGTACCTGTGTTCTTCCATTTCCTTTCTATGTTCCTCACAGTGGAAATTGACAGGTTAAATCTCTGAGACAGCTTTTTGTATCCTTCCCCTGAACAACTATGTTGAATAATCTTTGTTTTCAGATCATTAGGGTATGTGTCCACGTGCAGTAAACGCTGCGTGTTTGACGCTGCATAGAGCCGCAGCGTCAGACACGCAGCATCCAGATGTTACAGCATAGTGGAGGGGATTTAATGAAATCCCATCTCCACTATGCGTGGTAACATGCACGCGGCGGCCCTGCGACTCCGGACATGCTGCGCGTCTTTTCACATCGCAGCATGTCCGTATATCTTGCGGCGACGCTCCGTCGCCGCAAGATATAGCACAGGGCCCTATGGTGGGGAGCGATGATCCCGGATGTGTGCTGTGAACACATCCGGCATCATTGCGTCCCAGAAAGGGGCGGGGCTTACCGCAGAGCGGCTAAGCCGCTCCGACGATACCGCCGGCCATCCTGAACGTGGACACGCAGCCTTAGACAGTTGTTTTGAGGAGCCCATGATGCCACTCTTCAGAGGAGATTCAAACAGGAGAGCAACTTGCAAGTGGCCACTTTAAGTAGCTTTTCTCATGATTGCATACACCTGGCTATGAAGTTCAAAGCTCAATGAGGTTAGAAAACCAAAAAAAGTGCTTTAGTAGGTCAGTAAAAAGTAGGTAGGAGTATTTAAAACAAGAAAATGATAAGGGTGCCCATACTTATGCACCTGTCAAGTTTTGTTTGAATGCAGATTGCACATTTTCTGTTAGTACAATAAACCTCATTTCAAGGCAGAAACATTACTGTGTCCAAGTTATTAGATATATGAAACTGAAAAAGCTGTTGCAAAAAAAACAATTTTTATAAAACATTAAGCTTAAGATTAATAGGGGTGCCCAAACTTTTTCATATAACTGTATATATATATATATATATATATATATATATATATATATATACAGTTATATGAATAGAGAGAGAGAGAGAGCTAGATAGATAGATAGATAGATAGATAGATAGATAGATAGATAGATAGAAGCAGTTGAAACCAGAAGTTTACACTATATAAAAAGACACATATGCAGGTTTTTCTCAATATCTGACATGAAATCAGAATAATCCTTTCCCATTTTAGGTCAATTAGGGTTACCATAATTACCGTATATAGTATTTGACAGGCGTCACTCCCCCTCACCCGCCGACCCCCGCCTCCCATGACTCGAGTATAAGCCGAGAGGGGCGCTTTCCGCCCATTTTTTGGGGCTGAAAATCTCGGCTTATACTCGAGTCATGGAAGGCGGGGGTCGGCGGGTGAGGGGGAGTGACGCCTGTCAAATACTCACCTGCTCCTGGCGCAGTCCCCGCATGTCCCACGGTCTTTGGGCATGGCAGTTTGTTCCCCTGTTCAGCAGTCACTGGTACCGCTCATTAAAGTTATGAATATGGACTCCACTCCCATAGGGGTGGAGCCGCATATTCATTACTGTAATATTACCGAAATATGAGTGCATAAAAGCACTCACAGACCACTATAGCACACAAAAGCATGATAAAATCAATAAAGTTTATTGAAAGACAACAATAAAAAACAGTACAAAAGATACAATATGAGGATATCAAAAAATACTCTGACAAAACTCCATTTAAAGTAGCACAAATATGCTCATATATCTCCTGGGAAGCATACTAGTATCTTGGTAAAAAATGTAACCTTGGTTAGGTGAAGAAGGCTCACGTGCAATCCTTTAAGGTCCTAATATTGTGGTAAATATACCCGGATATTGCTAGCCTAATTTCACTATGATACCCATAAAAATATGAAGTAGTTGGAATTAGTGCTTACCCATGTTTTAAAGTCGCTGCAGGAGTGCCCCGGGAAGCATACTAGTATCTTGGTAAAAAATGTAACCTTGGTTAGGTGAAGAAGGCTCACGTGCAATCCTTTAAGGTCCTAATATTGTGGTAAATATACCCGGATATTGCTAGCCTAATTTCACTATGATACCCATAAAAATATGAAGTAGTTGGAATTAGTGCTTACCCATGTTTTAAAGTCGCTGCAGGAGTGCCCCGACGCGCGTTTCGCCAATCACGTGCTTTCTCAAGGGGAGTGTGTCCTCTGCCCCCACCTTACCTCCATAAATACCCCACTCATGTTCCGGTCCGCCAATCCTGTGTCGCATGTGCAAACGCTCACCCGGTCACCAGGTGCATCAAATCCGGTATTCCATTCAGGCGCGTGTTGGAGGAAATACCTCCCAGACGTCATTAAACACGCACCGGAAGTTGCAGGAAACCTTTGTTCATGCAGAGGACAAGGTGCGTGAATGCCCATGCGCATATCGGCGCCATTTTAGAGAAGCCTACAGAACTCCACTCTACTCTATCCTTTGTCCCACCTTAGTGAACTGCGCTTGCGTGCCCAGGTGCCGTCCAACATATAGCACTATGTGAAGGAAGAATGCGCATGCGCGGACCGGCACCATCTATCTGAGCTCCGTCCTCGAGACCCATCTTTATATTGATTTAATGCGAATGTACATAATTATAATGTGATCTCGTGAGATGTTATTCCCCAATAGTATCTAGATATAAAAATTCTTACTAGGTACACGGCTGCACTACACGGGACAAAGTGTACAAATACGCATGCGCCCATCGGCGCTATTTTAATGAAGCCCATAGAGTAATACCCTCATCACCTTGCCCCAAAATATTGAACTGCGCCCGTGTCACAGAACCACATGCGGATAGATATATGTACATATATCAATACAATAACATATGGAGTTCAAAAACCAAACATATCTCAAGAACATAGCAAAAAAATATACATTTTTTCATAAACTTATGAAAACTTGTTCTTCAATACATGAATATCCAATTATCAAGGTAATTGCATTGCGCATGAATGTGAAATTGTGAAATGTGGTATAAACTTATCCTATAAAAAGCACAAATAAATGCGCTATTTGCTATATAATATAATTATAAACAAAAATATTATAAAAATAATGAAAATAATAATAAAAAATAAAAAAATAATAATAAAGAAATAATGAGGATTACAAAATGCTAATATTCATAATAAGTTATCATATTGAAAGTGAACATTAAAGTGTTAATTTTGTACATCTGCGCTGTCTACACCAGCTACCGACTGGAGACTAGATCATAAAAGTCCCCACCGGGAGCACCTACAAGCGGACTCGATAAAATGATAATTAAAGAATTACAAAATAATTAAAAATGTGAAGAAATAATAAAAAGATGAACAAAAAAGAAAAAAAGAAAGAAAAAAAGAAAAAAGGAAAATTATTATCCTTGACAAATGGACACCCAAATACTCCATCCAAATCATCATTGAGTCCATAAGATGTTCATGGTGACACATAGAGTCTTTCAAGATATCCCTGACGCCTTTCATGTATGACGATTGTCTTAGATGTTATTCCGAAACAAAAGAGGGTGAGGAGGTTTCTTTTTGTAGTACAGGATCGGTCATTAATACTGGCCAATGCTTGGTGAGGATTTGTCGGATGGAGTGCCAACGGCAGTTGAAGGTTGAAATAAATCTGGTCTTAAAGTCCTCCTCTTTCGCCTTCCTTGTTGTAACAAGGAGTTTTTCCCTAGATGTATTTTTGGCTCTACGGTATCCATGCTTGATCATCCTGTGACTGTACCCTCTATCTAAGAATCTCTCCTTAAGATCACGAGCCTGTGCTTCAAATTTGTTTTCAGTAGAGTATGTGCGTCTTGCCCTTAGGTACTGGCCAATGGGGATTGCTTTTTTAGTGGCATGTGTATGGGAAGATGATGCATGTAACACTGAGTTTACTGATGTCTTTTTACGAAAAATATCCGTTTGGATGGTCCCATCTTCGTCTACTGATATTGAAATGTCAAGAAAATCTATAACGCTTTTTTCAATTTTATGTGTTAATCTAATGTTGTATGGGTTTTGATTCAATTCTCCAAAGAACCTTTCTAGCTCCATTTTTGACCCATTCCAAAAAATCAGAAGATCGTCGATATAACGGAGCCAGCACTGCACATGGTCGGCGGCACACGCGCCGTCGCCATGCACAACCTCCCTCTCCCAATATCCGAGAAAAAGGTTGGCATACGACGGCGCGCATGCCGCATACTCGAGTCATGGAAGGCGGGGGTCGGCGGGTGAGGGGGAGTGACGCCTGTCAAATACTCACCTGCTCCTGGCGCAGTCCCCGCATGTCCCACGGTCTTTGGGCATGGCAGTTTGTTCCCCTGTTCAGCAGTCACTGGTACCGCTCATTAAAGTTATGAATATGGACTCCACTCCCATAGGGGTGGAGCCGCATATTCATTACTGTAATGAGCGGTGCCACATGACCGCTCACTACAGGAAGAAGCCGCCGCTCCCGGAGACCGTGGGACATGCAGGGACCGTGCCAGGAGTGCCGGGAGCAGGTGAGTATGTCATATTCACCTTTCCGCGTTCCACCGATGCTCCGCCTTCCGCGTCCTCTGCAGTGACTGTTCAGGTCAGAGGAGTAGCTGGCAGCGACGAGAGGTGAGTATGTCATTTTTAATTTTTAGTGCAGCAGCAGCAGCATTACATGTGGCACAATGCTATATGGAGCGTCTATGGGGCCATAAAGAACTGCATGGAGCATTATATGGGGCATCTATCGGGCCATAACTGCATGGAGCATTATATGGGGCATCTATGGGGCCATAAAGAACTGCATGGAGCATTATATGGAGCATCTATGGGGCCCATAAAGAACTGCATGGAGCATTATATGGGGCATCTATGGGGCCATAAAGAACTGCATGGAGCATTATATGGAGCATCTATGGGGCCATAAAGAACTGCATGGAGCATTATATGGAGCATCTATGGGGCCATAAAGAACTGCATGGAGCATTATATGGAGCATCTATGGGGCCATAAAGAACTGCATGGAGCATTATATGGGGCATCTATGGGGCCATAAAGAACTGCATGGAGCATTATTTGGGGCATCTATGGGGCCATAAAGAACAGCATGGAGCATTATATGGAGCATCTATGGGGCCATAAAGAACTGCATGGAGCATTATATGGGGCATCTTATTGGGCCATAAAGAACTGTATGGAGCATTATATGGGGCATATTTGTATATGGAGCATCTTATGGGGCCATAATGAACTGTATGGAGCATTATATGGGGCCTATTTTGTATGGAGCATCGTATGGGGCCATAATGAACTGTATGGAGCATTATATGGGGCCTATTTTGTATGGAGCATCTTATGGGGCCATAATGAACAGTATGAAGCATTATATGGGGCTCCTGATTCAATATGGATATTCAAAAACACTTAACCTACTGATGTCTCAATTAATTTTACTTTTATTGGTGTCTATTTTTATTTTGACATTTACCGTTAGCTGCTGCATTTTCCACCCTAGGCTTATACTTGAGTCTATAGGTTTTCCCAGTTTTTTGTTGCAAAATTATGCTTCTTTGTGTTGCATCATAAATCTCCGGGTCTGGATTGCATACACCTACGAGTCCTAAGAGAACTAAGTAATGTAATAGACAAACCATTATTTCGCTCACAGCGAAACGATCGTCGTCATAGGAACCTCAGGTTCTCCCTGCTGTATCCTGCTTTTTTAATATGAAGCCTCAATAAAGGACAGACTTTTTGCACAGATGGTGAGTGCTCGTTTTTCTTGTTTATTGCACTATTGGAGATATCTTTTTCTGTTTTCTACGAGTACCCAAGTCTGTGGGGGCAAATTCAACGCTCAGCTATCTGGAGGTGGAGCACAGGTGTGTCGGAGCTGATTGTGCGTCTGACTTTTTTTCTTTGATTTTTTCATTATGTCTTATATTTAGGGACTCTATAGAGAAGGGGTCTGTTCTACAGGACTGGTGCATAGCAAATGTGGTACCAATAATCAAAAAGCGTTCTAAAAGTGAACCTGGAAATTATAGGACGGTAAGTCTAACCTCTATCGTTGGTAAAATATTTTAAGGGTTTCTGAGGGATGTTATTCTGGATTATCTCAATGAAAATAACTGTTTAACTCCATATCAGCATGGGTTTATGAGGAATCGCTCCTGTCAAACCAATCTAATCAGTTTTTATGAAGAGGTAAGCTATAGGCTGGACCACGGTGAGTCATTGGACGTGGTATATCTTGATTTTCCAAAGCGTTTGATACCGTGACATACAAGAGGTTGGTACACAAAATGAGAATGCTGGGTCTGGGGGAAAATGTGTGTAAATGGGTAAGTAACTGGCTTAGTGATAGAAAGCAGAGAGTGGTTATAAATGGTATATTTTCTAACTGGGTTGCTGTGACCAGTGGGGTACCGCAGGGGTCGGTGTTGGGACCTATTTTCTTCAACATATTTATTAACGATCTGCTAGAAGTTTTTAATAGTAAAATATTGATATTTGCAGATGATAAAAAACTATGTAAAGCAGTCAATACAAGAGAAGATAGTATTCTACTACAGATGGATCTGGATAAGTTGAAAACTTGGGCTGAAAAGTGGCAGGCGAGGTTTAACAATGATAAATGTAAGGTTATACACATGTGAAGAAGGAATCAATATCACCATTACACACTGAACGGGAAACCACTGTGTAAATCTGACATGGTGAAAGACTTGGGGATCCTAGTTAATGATAAACTTACCTGGTGCAGCCAGTTCCAGGCAGCGGCTGCCAAGGCAAACAGGATCATGGGGTGCATTAAAAGAGGTCTGGATACTCATGATGAGAGCATTATACTGCCTCTGGACAAATCCCTGGTTAAACTGCACATGGAGTACTGTGTACAGTTTTGGACACCGGTGCTCGAGAAGGATATAATGGAACTAGAGCGAGTACAAAGGAGGGCAACAAAATTAATTAAGGGGATGAGGGAACTACGATACCCAGAGAGATTAGCAAAATTAGAATTATTTAGTCTAGAAAAAAGACGACTAAAGGGGCGATCTAATAACCATGTATAAGTATATAAGGTGACAATATAAATATCTCTCCGAGGATCTGTTTATACCAAGGAAGGTGACGGTCACAAGGGGGCATGCTCTGTGTCTGGAGGAGGGAAGGTTTTTCCACCAACATAGAAGAGGATATTTTTGTTGTGAATTCCGCTCTTGGGCTCCCACCGGTGGTTGTAAGTAGCATTTTTGTGAGTTCTGCTCTTGGGCTCCCTCCTGTGGTTTTGAGTGGTATGGCTGCTTCTTGGATTTAGCTTCAGCAGCTGTTTTCACTGATCGTCTTTCTGGCTCGGCTATATTAGTCTGGCCTTATCCCTCATTCAATGCCAGTTGTCAATTGTTCCTGCCTGGAGTCATTGCTCTTAGGATTTTCCTGACTTTCTGACCAGTTCAGCAAAAGCTAAGTCCTTGCTTGTCCTTTTGCAGTTCACTTGTTGAGGACTTTGTTGTTCAGCACTTTCTATGTTTTGTTCATTCGTCCAGCTTATTAGTATGGATCTATTCAGCTAGACTGGAAGCTCTGGGCAGCAGAGTTTGCCCTCCACACCTTTAGTCAGGTGTGAAGATTTTTGCCTTCCTCTGCGGTGGACTTTTTCTAGTTTTTATTACTGACCGCACAGCGTTCTGTCCTGTACTATTTCTATCTAGCTAGAAGTGACCTCCTGTGCTTAATTTTGTTTCATACTACGTATGTCATTTCCTTCTCCTCTCACAGTCATTACTTGTGGGGGGCTAATCTATCCTTTGGGGATTTTCTCTGAGGCAAGATAGTTTTCCTGCTTCTATCTTTAGGGGTAGTTAGCTCTTAGGCTGTGACGAGATGCCTAGGCAGAGTTAGGAGCATTCCACGGCTACTTCTAGTGTTGTGTCGAGCTTAGGGACTGCGGTCAGTATAGTTACCACCTGCTCAGAGCTAGTCGCATGTCGCTCCTTAATCACCAGACCATAGCAGTACAACTGGCCAAAAATGAGCTGAATGCATCTCAAAAGAAGGAAAAGAAAAAGAGTTCTGAGCCATTTTTTTTTCTCTTTAGTTTGTTTTGTCTTTTTCCTTCCTCTTATCTCTGAGTGATTCAGGATTTGGATGCAGGCATGGATGTTCAGGGGTTGTTTTCTCGTGTGGATCAGCTTGCTGCAAGAGTACAGAGTATTCAAGATTATGTTGTTCAGACTCCGGCCTTAGAGCCTAGAATTCCTACTCCAGATTTGTTTTACGGGGATAGATCTAAGTTTTTGAACTTTAAAAATAACTGCAAATTGTTTTTTGCTCTGAAACCCCGTTCCTCTGGTGACCCCATTCAGCAAGTAAAGATAGTTATTTCTCTGCTGCGTGGCGACCCTCAGGACTGGGCATTCTCTCTTGAGTCAGGGGATCCGGCATTGCTCAATATAGATGCATTCTTTCAATTGCTCGGAATATTGTATGACGAACCTAACTATGTAGAGCATGCTGAGAAAACACTATTGGCCCTGTGTCAGGTGTTGTGAATTCTTTTATCGAACTCCCTCCTGTGGTCATGAATGGTACTTCGGCGAGTTCTTTCCATGGACTCCCTCTGGTGGCTGTGAGTGGAGCTGCTGGTTCTGAGGTTCCTTCCACAGGTGACCTAGTTTAGTCTTAGGCTGGCTGCTCTATTTAACTCCACTCTGATCGTTACTCCATGCCAGCTGTCAATGTTCTTGTACTGGTTCAGTTTGCTCTTGGATCTTTCTGGTGACCTGTCTACTCCAGCAGAAGCTAAGTCCCTGCTAGTTAATTATTTGTTCATTGTTTCCTTGTCCAGCTTGCTATCATGATTTTGCTTTGCTAGCTGGAAGCACTGGGATGCAGAGTGGCACCTCCGCACCGTGAGTCCCAGAGCTTGTCCTGTGTGAGTTTAACCATCAGGTCGTTCCGGGTGCTCCTAACCACTAGGTCCATAACAGTACAGCTGGCCCAAAGTATTAATGCATCTCAATAGAGGGATAAGAGAAGTTCTGAGACCATTTTTTTTTCTCTGCAGTGTGTTTTGTCTTTCTTTTCCCCTTAACCTCTGGGTGGTTCAGGACACAGGTGTAGATATGGACATTCAAGGTCTGTCCTCTTGTGTGGATCATCTCACTGCAAGGGTACAAAACATTCAAGATTTTGTGGTTCAGAATCCGATGTTGGAGCCTAGTATACCAATTCCTGATTTGTTTTCTGGGGATAGATCTAAGTTCCTGAATTTCAAAAATAATTGTAAACTGTTTCTAGCTTTGAAACCCCGCTCCTCTGGTGACCCCGTTCAACAAGTAAAAATCATTATTTCTTTGTTGCGTGGTGACCCTCAAGACTGGGCATTTTCCCTTGCGCCAGGAGATCCTGCATTGCGTGATGTAGATGCGTTTTTTTCTGGCGCTTGGATTGCTTTATGATGAACCGAATTCAGTTGATCAGGCAGAGAAAATCTTGCTGGCTTTGTGTCAGGGTCAGGATGAAGCGGAGGTGTATTGTCAGAAGTTTAGAAAGTGGTCTGTGCTTACTCAGTGGAATGAGTGTGCCCTGGCGGCAATTTTCAGAAAGGGTCTTTCTGAAGCCCTTAAGGATGTCATGGTGGGATTTCCCACGCCTGCTGGTCTGAATGAGTCTATGTCCTTGGCCATTCAGATCGATCGGCGCTTGCGTGAGCGCAAAGCTGTGCACCATTTGGCGGTATTCTCTGAGCATAGGCCTGAGCCTATGCAATGTGATAGGACTTTGACCAGAGCTGAACGGCAAGAACACAGACGTCGGAATGGGCTGTGTTTTTACTGTGGTGATTCCACTCATGCTATCTCCGATTGTCCTACGCGCACTAAGCGGTTCACTAGGTCTGCCACCATTGGTACGGTACAGTCTAAATTTCTTTTGTCCGTTACTCTGATTTGCTCTTTGTCATCCTATTCTGTTATGGCATTTGTGGATTCAGGCGCTGCCCTGAATTTGATGGACTTGGAGTTTGCCAGGCGCTGTGGTTTTTTCTTGGAGCCCTTGCAGTATCCTATTCCATTGAGAGGAATTAATGCTACACCTTTGGCCAAGAATAAGCCTCAGTACTGGACTCAATTGACCATGTGCATGGCTCCTGCACATCAGGAGGATATTCGCTTTTTGGTGTTGCATAATCTGCATGATGTGGTTGCCATGGCTACAGGTCCGTAATCCAGTATTGGATTGGAAATCTATGTCTGTGTCCGGCTGGGGTTGTCAGGGGGTACATGGTGATGTTCCATTGCTGTCAATTTTGCCTTCCACTCCTTCTGAAGTCCCTGAGTTTTTGTCAGATTACCAGGATGTATTTGATGAGCCCAAATCCAGTGCCCTACCTCCTCATAGGGACTGCAATTGTGCTATTAATATGATTCCTGGTAGTAAGTTTCCTAAGGGCCGACTGTTTAATTTATCTGTGCCAGAGCACGCCGCTATGTGGAGTTATATAAAGGAATCCTTGGAGAGAGGTCATATTCGCCCGTCGTCATCACCGTTGGGAGCAGGGTTCTTTTTTGTGGCCAAGAAGGATGGTTCTTTGAGACCTTGTATTGATTACCGCCTTCTTAATAAGATCACAGTCAAATTTCAGTACCCTTTGCCGCTGCTGTCTGATTTGTTTGCTCGGATTAAGGGGGCTAGTTGGTTCACCAAGATAGATCTTCGAGGGGCGTATAATCTTGTGCGAATTAAACAGGGCGATGAATGGAAAACAGCATTTAATACGCCCGAGGGCCATTTTGAGTACCTGGTTATGCCATTCGGGCTTTCTAATGCTCCATCTGTGTTTCAGTCCTTTATGCATGACATCTTCCGAAAGTACCTGGATAGATTCATGATTGTATATTTGGATGATATTTTGGTCTTTTCGGATGATTGGGAGTCTCATGTGAAGCAGGTCAGAATGGTGTTCCAGGTCCTTCGTGCGAATTCCTTGTTTGTGAAGGGGTCAAAATGTCTCTTTGGAGTTCAGAAGGTTTCATTTTTGGGTTTCATTTTTTCCCCTTCTACTATCAAGATGGACCCTGTTAAAGTTCAGGCCATTTATGATTGGACTCAGCCGACATCTGTGAAGAGCCTGCAGAAGTTCCTGGGCTTTGCTAATTTTTACCGTTGCTTCATCGCTAATTTTTCTAGTGTTGCTAAACCGTTGACTGATTTGACCAAGAAAGGTGCTGATGTGGTCAATTGGTCCTCTGCGGCTGTAGAGGCTTTTCAGGAGTTGAAGCGTCGTTTTTCTTCTGCCCCTGTGTTGTGCCAGCCAGATGTTTCGCTCCCGTTTCAGGTCGAGGTTGATGCTTCCGAGATTGGAGCAGGGGCTGTTTTGTCGCAAAGAAGTTCTGATGGCTCGGTGATGAAACCATGTGCCTTCTTTTCTAGAAAATTCTCGCCTGCTGAGCGCCATTATGATGTTGGCAATCGAGAGTTGTTGGCCATGAAGTGGGCATTCGAGGAGTGGCGACATAGGCTTGAAGGAGCCAAGCATCGCGTGGTGGTCTTGACGGATCACAAGAATCTGACTTATCTCGAGTCTGCCAAACGGTTGAATCCTAGACAGGCTTGATGGTCATTATTTTTCTCCCGTTTTGATTTTGTGGTTTCGTACCTTCCGGGCTCTAAGAATGTGAAGGCTGATGCCCTGTCAAGGAGTTTTGTGCCTGACTCTCCGGGTGTTCCTAAGCCGGCGGGTATTCTCAAAGAGGGGGTGATTTTGTCTGCCATCTCCCCTGATTTGCGGCGGGTGCTGCAGAAGTTTCAGGCTGATAGACCTGACCGTTGTCCAGCGGAGAAACTGTCCCTGATAGATGGACTAGTAGAGTTATCTCTATGGTTCATTGTTCGGTGTTGGCTGGTCATCCTGGAATCTTTGGTACCAGAGATTTGGTGGCTAGATCCTTTTGGTGGCCTTCTTTGTCACGGGATGTGCGTTCTTTTGTGCAGAACTGTGGGACTTGTGCTCGGGCTAAGCCCTGCTGTTCTCGTGCCAGTGGGTTGCTTTTGCCCTTGCCGGTCCCGAAGAGGCCCTGGACGCATATTTCTATGGATTTTATTTCGGATCTCCCCGTCTCTCAAAAGATGTCGGTCATTTGGGTGGTTTGTGATCGCTTTTCTAAGATGGTCCATTTGGTACCCTTGTCTAAATTGCCTTCCTCCTCTGATTTGGTGCCATTGTTTTTCCAGCATGTGGTTCGTTTGCATGGCATTCCGGAGAACATCGTCTCGGACAGAGGTTCCCAGTTTGTTTCGAGGTTTTGGCGGTCCTTTTGTGCTAGGATGGGCATTGATTTGTCTTTTTCCTTGGCCTTCCATCCTCAGACAAATGGCCAAACCGAACGAACTAATCAGACTTTGGAAACATATCTGAGATGCTTTGTTTCTGCTGATCAGGATGATTGGGTGTCCTTCTTGCCTTTGGCTGAGTTCGCCCTTAATAATCGGGCCAGCTCGGCTACTTTGGTTTCGCCTTTCTTCTGTAATTCTGGTTTCCATCCTCGTTTCTTTTCAGGGAAGGTTGAGCCTTCGGACTGTCCTGGTGTGGATACTGTGGTGGACAGGTTGCAGCAGATTTGGACTCATGTGGTGGACAATTTGACATTGTCCCAGGAGAAGGCTCAACGTTTCGCTAACCGCCGGCGCTGTGTTGGTCCCCGACTTCGTGTTGGGGATTTGGTTTGGTTGTCGTCTCGTTATGTTCCTATGAAGGTTTCCTCTCCTAAGTTTAAGCCTCGTTTCATTGGTCCGTATAAGATTTCTGAAGTTCTCAATCCTGTGTCACTTCGTTTGGCCCTTCCAGCTTCTTTTGCCATCCATAATGTGTTCCATAGGTCGTTATTGCGGAGATACGTGGCGCCTGTGGTTCCCTCCGTTGACCCTCCTGCCCCGGTGTTGGTCGAGGGGGAGTTGGAGTATGTGGTGGAGAAGATTTTAGATTCTCGTATTTCGAGACGGAAACTCCATTACCTGGTCAAGTGGAAGGGTTATGGTCAGGAAGATAATTCCTGGGTTGTTGCCACTGATGTTCATGCTGCCGATCTGGTTCGTGCCTTTCATTTGGCTCGTCCTGATCTGCCTGGGGTTTCTGGTGAGGGTTCGGTGACCCCTCCTCAAGAAGGGGGTACTGTTGTGAATTCTGTTATCGAACTCCCTCCTGTGGTCATGATTGGTACTTCGGCGAGTTCTGTCCATGGACTCCCTCTGGTGGCTGTGAGTTGAGCTGCTGGTTCTGAGGTTCCTTCCACAGGTGACTTAGTTTAGTCTTAGGCTGGCTGCTCTATTTAACTCCACTCTGATCATTACTCCATGCCAGCTGTCAATGTTCTTGTACTGGTTCAGTTCGCTCTTGGATCTTTCTGGTGACCTGTCTACTCCAGCAGAAGCTAAGTCCCTGCTAGTTAATTATTTGTTCATTGTTTTCTTGTCCAGCTTGCTATCATGATTTTGCTTTGCTAGCTGGAAGCTCTGGGATGCAGAGTGGCACCTCCGCACCATGAGTCGGTGCGGAGGTCTTTTTGCACACTCTGCGTGGTCTTTTTGTAGTTTTTTGTGATGACCGCAAAGATACCTTTCCTATCCTCAGTCTGTTTAGTAAGTCTGGCCTCCCTTTGCTGAACCCTGTTTCATTTCTGTGTTTGTGACTTTCATCTTTACTCACAGTCAATATATGTGGGGGGCTGCCTTTTCCTTTGCGGAATGTCTCTGAGGCAAGGTAGGCTTTATTTTCTATCTTTAGGGCTAGTTAGCTCTTAGGCTGTGAAGAGGCGTCTAGGTAGAGTTAGGTACGCTCCACGGCTATTTCTAGTTGTGTGATAGTATTAGGGGTTGCGGTCAGCAGAGCTCCCACTTCCCAGAGCTTGTCCTGTGTGAGTTTAACCATCAGGTCGTTCCGGGTGCTCCTAACCACCAGGTCCATAACAGTCAAGGTCAGGAAGCGGCAGAATTATACTGCCAGAAATTTAGAAAATGGTCTGTGCTCACTAAATGGAATGAGAACGCTCTGGCAGCAATTTTCAGAAAGGGTCTTTCTGAAGCCCTTAAAGATGTTATGGTGGGTTTTCCCACGCCTGTTGGTTTGAGCGAAACTATGTCTCTGGCTATTCAGATTGATCGGCGCCTGCGCGAACGCAAAGTGGTGCACCATATGGCAGTGTCCTCTGAGCAGAGTCCTGAGGCCATGCACTGTGATAGGATTTTGACTAGAGCGGAACAGAGGGGATACAGACGTCAGAATGGGCTGTGTTTTTACTGTGGTGATTCTGCTCATGCTATTTCTGATTGCCGTAAGCGTATAAAGAGGGTCGCTAGATCTGTTACCATTAGTACTGTGCAGCCTAAGTTTCTCCTGTCTGTGACCCTGATTTGCTCATTGTCATCTTTTTCTGTCATGGCATTTATGGATTCGGGCGCTGCTCTGAACTTAATGGACTTAGAATTCGCTAGGCGCTGTGGTTTTTCTTTGCAGCCTTTGCAGAGTCCCATACCCTTGAGGGGTATTGATGCTACACCATTGGCCAAGAATAAACCTCAGTATTGGACTCAGCTGACTATGTGCATAGCTCCTGCACATCAGGAAGATTGCCGTTTTCTGGTGTTGCATAATTTACATGATGTTGTTGTACTGGGTTTTCCATGGTTACAAGTACACAATCCAGTGCTGGATTGGAAATCAATGTCTGTGACTATTTGGGGTTGTCAAGGGGTACATAGTGACGTTCCTTTAATGTCAATTTCCTCTTGCCCCTCTTCTGATGTTCCTGAATTTTTGTCAGATTTCCAGGATGTATTTGATGAGCCCAAGTCCAGTTCCCTTCCTCCACTGTGACTGTGATTGTGCTATTGACTTGATTCCTGGCTGTAAGTTCCCTAAGGGCCGACTTTTCAATCTGTCTGTGCCAGAGCATGCCGCCATGCGGAGCTATGTTAAGGAGTCTTTAGAGAAGGGGCATATTCGGCCGTCTTCGTCGCCATTGGGAGCGGGATTCTTTTTTGTTGCCAAGAAGGATGGCTCCTTAAGACCCTGTATTGATTATCGCCTTCTTAATAAGATCACGGTCAAATTCCAATACCCTTTACCTTTGCTCTCTGATTTGTTTGCTAGGATTAAGCGGGGTAGTTGGTTTACCAAGATTGACCTTCGAGGGGCATATAATCTTGTTCGTATTAAACAGGGTGACGAATGGAAAACTGCATTTAATACGCCCGAAGGCCATTTTGAATACCTGGTGATGCCTTTCGGGCTTTCTAATGCTCCTTCTGTATTTCAGTCCTTTATGCATGATATTTTCCGCAATTATCTTGACAAATTCTTGATTGTGTATTTGGATGATATTTTTATTTTTTCCAATGATTGGGAGTCTCATGTGAAGCAGGTCAGGATGGTATTCCAGATCCTTCGTGATAATGCTCTATTTGTGAAGGGGTCTAAGTGCCTATTTGGAGTTCAGAAGGTCTCTTTTTTGGGGTTTATTTTTTCCCCTTCGTCTATAGAAATGGATCCTGTTAAGGTCCAAGCCATTCATGACTGGATTTAACCCACATCTGTGAAGATCCTTCAGAAATTTTTGGGCTTTGCTAATTTTTATCGCCGTTTCATTGTCAACTTCTCTAGTATGGTTAAACCCCTGACCGATTTGACGAAGAAAGGCGCTGATGTGACTAATTGGTCCTCTGAGGCTGTTGAGGCCTTTCAGGAGCTTAAATGCCGATTTACTTCTGCCCCTGTCTTGTGTCAGCCGGATGTTTCTCTTCCCTTTCAGGTTGAGGTTGACGCTTCTGAGATTGGGGCAGGGGCCATTTTGTCACAGAGGAATTCTGATGGTTCCTTGATGAAACCATGTGCCTTCTTTTCCCGAAAGTTTTCGCCTGCGGAACGCAATTATGATGTTGGCAATCGGGAGTTGTAGGCTATGAAGTGGGCATTTGAGGAGTGACGACATTGGCTTGAGGGAGCCAAGCATCGCATTGTGGTCTTGACCGATCATAAGAAACTGATTTACCTTGAGGCGGCCAAGCGGCTGAACCCTAGACAGGCTCGGTGGTCCCTGTTTTTCTCCCGTTTTGATTTTGTGGTCTCGTATCTTCCAAGATCTAAGAATGTTAAAGCGGATGCCCTCTCTAGGAGTTTTTTGCCGGATTCTCCTGGAGTCCTTGAGCTGGTTGGCATTCTTAGGGAAGGGGTGATTCTGTCTGCCATCTCCCCCGATTTGCGGCGGGCGCTTCGGGAGTTTCAGGCTGATAAACCTGACCGCTGTCCTGTGGGGAAGCTGTTTGTTCCTGATAGATGGACAAGTAAGGTAATTTCTGAGGTCCATTGTTCTGTGTTGGCCGGTCATCCTGGGATTTTTGGTACCAGAGATTTGGTTGCTAGGTCCTTTTGGTGGCCTTCCTTGTTGCGGGATGTGCGTTCTTTTGTGCAGTCCTGTGAGACTTGTGCCCGGGCTAAGCCTTGCTGTTCCCGCGCTAGTGGGTTGCTTTTGCCTTTGCCCGTCCCGGAGAGGCCTTGGACGCATATTTCCATGGATTTTATTTCGGATCTTCCTGTGTCCCAGAGGATGTCTGTTATCTGGGTGGTTTGTGACCGGTTCTCTAAAATGGTCAATTTTGTACCTTTGCCTAAATTGCCTTCCTCCTCTGATTTGGTTCCATTGTTTTTTCAACATGTGGTTCGTTTGCATGGCATTCCGGAGAATATTGTGTCTGACAGAGGTTCCCAGTTTGTTTCCAGGTTTTGGCGGGCCTTTTGTGCTAGGATGGGTATTGATTTGTCTTTTTCTTCGGCGTTCCATCCTCAGACAAATGGTCAAACTGAGCGAACTAATCAAACCTTGGAGACCTATTTGAGATGCTTTGTGTCTGCTGATCAGGATGATTGGGTGTCTTTCTTGCCGTTGGCCGAGTTTGCCCTTAATTATTGGGCCAGTTCGGCTACTTTGGTTTCGCCTTTCTTTTGTAATTTTGGTTTCCATCCTCGTTTTTCTTCAGGGCAGGCTGAGCCTTCTGATTGTCCTGGTGTAGATTCTGTGGTGGACAGGTTGCAGCAGATTTGGACTCATGTGGTGGACAGTTTGACGTTGTCCCAGGAAAAGGCTCAGCGTTTTGCTAACCGCCGTCGGTGTGTTGGTCCTCG
This sequence comes from Ranitomeya imitator, assembly GCF_032444005.1. Taxonomy (NCBI): domain Eukaryota; kingdom Metazoa; phylum Chordata; class Amphibia; order Anura; family Dendrobatidae; genus Ranitomeya; species Ranitomeya imitator. The sequence continues at coordinate 491,544,157 of NC_091283.1, read as the reverse complement.
GCTTCGTGTGGGGGATTTGGTCTGGTTGTCCTCTCGTCATGTTCCTATGAAGGTTTCTTCCCCTAAGTTCAAGCCTCGGTTTATTGGTCCTTATAAGATTTCTGAGATTATGAATCCTGTGTCTTTTCGTTTGGCCCTTCCAGCCTCTTTTGCCATCCACAATGTTTTCCATAGAGCTTTGTTGCGGAGATATGTGGTGCCCGGTGTTCCATCTGTTGATCCTCCTGCCCCGGTGTTGGTTGAGGGGGAGTTGGAATATGTGGTTGAGAAAATTTTGGATTCTCGTTTTTCGAGGCAGAAGCTTCAGTATCTTGTCAAGTGTAAGGGTTATGGCCAGGAGGATAATTCTTGGGTTGTTGCCTCCGATGTTCATGCCGCCGATTTGGTTCGTGCTTTTCATTTGGCTCGTCCTGATCGGCCTGGGGGCTCTGGTGAGGGTTCGGTGACCCCTCCTCAAGGGGGGGTACTGTTGTGAATTCCGCTCTTGGGCTCCCTCTGGTGGTAGTAAGTAGCATTTTTGTGAGTTCTGCTCTTGGGCTCCCTCCTGTGGTTTTGAGTGGTATGGCTGCTTCTTGGATTTAGCTTCAGCAGCTGTTTTCACTGATCGTCTTTCTGGCTCGGCTATATTAGTCTGGCCTTATCCCTCATTCAATGCCAGTTGTCAATTGTTCCTGCCTGGAGTCATTGCTCTTAGGATTTTCCTGACACTCTGACCAGTTCAGCAAAAGCTAAGTCCTTGCTTGTCCTTTTGCAGTTCACTTGTTGTGGACTTTGTTGTTCAGCACTTTCTATGTTTTGTTCATTTGTCCAGCTTATTAGTATGGATCTATTCAGCTAGGCTGGAAGCTCTGGGCAGCAGAGTTTGCCAGCCTCTGGTGTGGTCAGGTGTGGAGATTTTTGCATTCCTCTGCGGTGGACTTATTCTAGTTTTTATTACTGACCACACAGCGTTCTGTCCTGTACTATTTCTATCTAGCTAGAAGTGGCCTCCTGTGCTTAATCTTGTTTCATACTATGTATGTCATTTCCTTCTCCTCTCACAGTCATTACTTGTGGGGGCTAATCTATCCTTTGGGGATTTTCTCTGAGGCAAGATAGTTTTCCTGCTTCTATCTTTAGGGGTAGTTAGCTCTTAGGCTGTGACGTGATGCCTAGGCAGAGTTAGGAGCATTCCACGGCTACTTCTAGTGTTGTGTCGAGCTTAGGGACTGCGGTCAGTATAGTTACCACCTGCTCAGAGCTAGTCGCATGTCGCTCCTTAATCACCAGACCATAACAACTTTACTGTTAGTGCAGTGAGAATCTGGAATTCCTTTCTAAGGAGGTAGTGATGGCGAACTCAGTCGAGGGGTTCAAAAGAGGCCTGGATGTCTTCCTGGAGCGTAACAATATTGTATCTTACAGTTATTAGGTTCTTTAGAAGGACGTAGATCTGGGGATTTATTCTGACAGATATAGGCTGAACTGGATGGACAAATGTTTTTTTCGGCCTTGCTATATTACTGTGTTACTATGTTATCGTAGGAAAGTCTCAAGAAATCAGCCAAGTTATAAGTAAGAATTGTGGACTTGCACAAGTCTGGCTCATCCTTGGGTATAATTTCAAGATACCTGAAGGTGCCTCGTTCATCTGTATACACAATTGTACGCAAGTACAAACAATATGGGAATGTCCAGCCATCATACAGCTCAGAATGGAGACGGGTTCTGTGTCCCAGAGATGAACGTGCTTTGGTCCAACAAGTGCATATCAACTCAAGGACAAAAGCAAAAGACCTTGTGAAGATGATGGCGGAAGCTGGTAAGATTGTGTCAATATCCAAAGGGAAATGAGTACTGTATCAACATGGGCTCAAAGATCACTCTGCCAGGTAGAAGCCAATACTCCAAAAGAAACATAAAAAGCCAGATTAATGTTTGCAAATGCACGTAGGAACAGAGACCCTAATTTTTGGAGACATGTCCTGTGGTCTGATGAAACTAAAATTGAACTTTTTGGGTATAATGACCATTGTTATGTTTGGAGGAAAAAGGGAGAAGCTTGGAAGCCCAAGAACACCATCCCAAATGTGAAACACATGGTGGCAGCATCGTTTTGTGGGGTTGTTTTGCTGCAGGAGGGACTGTTGCACTTCACAAAATAGATGGCATCATGAGAAAAGATTATGTGGCAATACTTAAGCAGCATCTCAAGACATCAGCTAGGAAGTTAAAGCTAGGCGGAAATGGGTCTTCCAAATGGACAATGACCAGAAGCATACTGCCAAAATGGTAACAAAGTGGCTTAAGGATAACAAAGTCAATGTTCTGAAGTGGCCATCACAAAGCCCTGATCTCAATCCAATTGAAAATTTATGGCCCAAACTGAAAAGGCAGGTGTGCGCAAGGCAATCTACAAACTTGGATCAGTTACACCAGCTTGGCAGGAGGAATGGGCCCAAATTCCAACCAACTATTGTGACGAGATTGTAGAAGGTTATTACAAATGTTTGACCCAAATCACTCAGTTTTAATGGCAATGGTACCAAGTACTAATGAAATGTATGTAAACTGTTGACTTTGCAGTAAGTAATAAAATGCTTTAAACCATTCTCGCTCTCTCATTATTCTGTCATTTGGAAATATTAATAATTATGGTAATCCTAATTTACCTAAAATAGGAGAGTTTTATTCTGATTTCATGTCAGATATATGTATATATATATATATATATATATATATATATATATATATATATATATATACATATATATATACATATACAGTACAGACCAAAAGTTAGGACACACCTTCTCATTGAAAGATTTCTCTGTATTTTCATGACTATGAAAATTGTACATTCACACTGAAGGCATCAAAACTATGAATTAACACATGTGGAATAATATACTTAACAAAAAAGTGTGAAACAACTGAACATATGTCTTATATTCTAGGTTCTTCAAAGTAGCAACCTTTTGCTTTGATTACTGCTTTGCACACTCTTGGCATTCTCTTGATGAGCTTCAAGAGGTATTTACCGGGAATGGTCTTCCAACAATCTTGAAGGAGTTCCCAGAGATGCTTAGCACTTGTTGGCCCTTTTGCCTTCACTCTGCGGTCCAGTTCACCCCAAACCATCTCGATTGGGTACAAGTCTGGTGACTGTGGAGGCCAGGTCATCTGGCGCAGCACCCCATCACTCTCCTTCTTGGTCAAATAGCCCTTACACAGCCTGGAGGCGTGTTTGGGGTCATTGTCCTGTTGAAAATTAAATGATGGTCCAACTAAACGCAAACCGGATGGATTAGCATGCTGCTGCAAGATGCTGTGGTAGCCATGCTGGTTCAGTATGCCTTCAATTTTGAATAAATCCCTAACAGTGTCACCAGCAAAGCACCCCCACACCATCACACCTCCTCCTCCATGCTTCACAGTTAGAACCAGGCATGTAGAGTCCATCCGTTCACCTTTTCTGCGTCGCACAAAGACACGGTGGTTGGAACCAAAGATCTCAAATTTGGACTCATCAGACCAAAGCACAGATTTCCACTGGTCTAATGGCCACTCCTTGTGTTCTTTAGCCCAAACAAGTCTCTTCTGCTTGTTGCCTGTCCTTAGCAGTGGTTTCCTAGCAGCTATTTTACCATGAAGGCCTGCTACACAAAGTCTCCTCTTAACAGTTGTTGTAGAGATGTGTCTGCTGCTAGAACTCTGTGTGGCATTGACCTGGTCTCTAATCGGAGCTGCTGTTAACCTGCGATTTCTGAAGTTGGTTAAACTTATCCTCAGAAGCAGAGGTGACTCTTGGTCTTCCTTTCCTGTGGCGGTCCTCATGTGAGCCAGTTTCTTTGTAGCGCTTGATGGTTTTTGCGACTGCACTTGGGGACAATTTCAAAGTTTTCACAATTTTTCGGACTGGCTGACCTTAATTTCATAAAGTAATGATGGCCTCTCGTATTTCTTTACTTAGCTGCTTTTTTCTTGCCATAATACAAATTCTAACAGTCTATTCAGTAGCACTATCAGCTGTGTATTCACCAGACTTCTGCACAACACAACTGATGGTCCCAACACCATTTATAAGGCATGAAATCCCACTTATTAAACCTGACAGGGCACACCTGTGAAGTGAAAACCATTCCCGGTAACTACCTCTTGAAGCTCATCAAGAGAATGCCAAGAGTGAGAGTGTGCAAAGCAGTCATCAAAGCAAAAGGTGTCTACTTTGAAGAACCTAGAATATAAGACATAATTTCAGTTGTTTCACACTTTTTTGTTAAGTATATAATTCCACATGTGTTAATTCATAGTTTTGATGCCTACAGTGTAAATGTACAATTTTCTTAGTTATGAAAATACAGAAAAATCTTTAAATGAGAAGGTGTTTCCAAAGTTTTGGTCTGTACTGTATATACTCGTGTATAAGCCGAGATTTTCAGCACTTTTTTTGTGCTGAAAATGACCCCCTCGGATTATACACGAGTCATTGTCCAGAAAGCCAGCAGGGGAGGGGGGGCGACGGAGCAGGAGGTGTGGAGCGCATATATATTACCTCAATGAGCAATACCACGTGACCGCTCAGCACAGGAAGAGCTGCCGCGCTGGGACAATGGAGGACGTCGAGCCATGCATTCAAGGGGGAGTACGCCGAGCCATGCATACAAGGGGGAGGACGGGGGAGGATGACAAGCCATGCATACAAGGGGGAGACGGGGAGGACACCAAGCCATCCATTCAAGGGGAGGGCGGGGGAGATGCCGAGCCATGCATACAAGGCGGAGCATGGGGGAGAATGCCGAGCCATGCATACAACTAGGAGACCGGGGGAGCCACAAATAGCAGGGCAGGGATGAGAGGACAATGCATACCTGATGAAGAGGTCCTGTGTATGACTTTGAAATGCGTTGACCTGAAACCTGCTCAATAAAGCTTTTGAACATATATTGATCATCTGACTATATTCATCAGCAGCACATCCACTGACACTTTAGGCTGTGTTCACACGTTCCGGTTTTTTCGCGTTTTTTTCGCGGTTTTTCCCTATAAAAATGCTATAAAACCGCAAAAAAACCGCATACAAGAAGCATCCCATCATTTAGAATGAATTCCGCATGTTTTGTGCACATGATGCGTTTTTTTCCGCATAAAAAACGCATCAGGCACAAAATCCGGACATGCTCATTCTTTTTGCGGTTTTTATGCGGATTTCCCACTACAAAATGCATTGGGAAGTGTCCGGAAAAAAACGCGGAAAAAACGCGGCAAAAACGCGGCAAAACCGCGGCAAAAAACGCATGCGGATTTCTTCCGGATTTCATGCAGAAAATGTCCGGTTTTTCACAGGAATTTTCTGCATGAATTCCTGAACGTGTGCACTTAGCCTTACCCGGATTCTCTACCTCTCTAGCACTTAGGGGCTTCTTTATATGGAATCTGCAAGCTATTCTAGGAAAATCTGCATTCCAGGAGGCAAATAACGCTCCATCCCTCTGAGTCTCTCCATATGGCTAAGTAGTACTGTACATCCACATATGGGGTATTGCCATGTTCAGTAGAAATTGTGGGACAAATTTTGGGGCCATTTTCACCCATTTCCCAGTATGAAAATGTAAAACTTGGGGCTAACACACAATCTCGGTGGTAAAAATGTAAATTATTTTATATTCACTGCTCAATTGTATAAAAGTCTGTGACACACCTGTGGTGTCAATATAATCACTGCACCCCTAGATGAACTCATTGAGAGGTGTAGTTTGTAAAATAGGGTCGCTTATGGGGGGTTCTGCTGTGTTGGCACTTCAGGGGCTCTACCAATGTAACTTGGCCAACTCAAAAAAGTACAACATCTGCTAAAACTGTAATATGGCTTTTTTCCCTTCTGAGCATTGCCTCAAAAGTAGTTTTCGATGACATATTGGCTATCGGTAACTCAGAAGAAATTGCACAATGAGTTCCGGGGTCCACTTTCTTCTGTTACCCTTGTGAAAATACAAAATTTGGAGCTAAAAAAGATTTTTCTAGGAAAATTTCGATTTAAAAAAAATTTTTTTTCACAGCTTAATGTTATAAACTTCTGTGAAGCACCTGTTGGTTAAAGGTGTTCAGTACACATCTAGATAAGTTCCCAAAGGGGTCTAGTTTCCAAAATGGTGTCACTTGTGGTGGGTTTCCACTGTTTAGGCCAGGGGCGGACACTGACATCTTGGGGCCCCTGTGCAAGAAATGTGTCTGTGGGCCCCTCTCCAAAGCTACATTATATATATATATATATAGCCACACACACATACATGTATATATATTACATAGTCTCCTTTGTTATGTATATTGCCGTCCCTTATTATACAGTGCCCTCTCTTGTCATGTACAGTACCGTCCCTTACATATTGGATTATATAGAGCCCTGATTTTTTATTACATACTGTCCTGTCTTGTTAGCTGTATAATGCAATTATGGCTGATGGAGCATGGGAATGCTTCTTTTCTAATGGAGGAGCTGATGGACTGGTCGTCTGGTCACTGGCTCCTCCATCAGCAGTCATTTTACATCTAACAAGAGAGGGGACTATGTAATAAAAGAGGGCGCTGTGAATAACAAAAATAACAAGAATACACTATGTAAAAGACAGCACTGTACATAACAGCAGAGGAAGCTATAAAATATGGGACGGCATCATAAAATAATAAGCAAGTACGCTATATACTAAGGGACTGTGCTATATACTTCCTCCACCTTCCCTGTTCCTAAATTTCTAAATTCCTGTTCCTATACTTCCCCCTTCTTCCCATCCCAATCCCCCACACCCATCTTGTCCTCTTCCCCCCCGCATCCCATTATTGTCCTCTCCCCCACCCCAATCATTGCCCTTTTCACCAGCTCCATCATTGCCTTCCCCACCACTCCCATCATTGCCCTCTTCACCACCTCCATCATTGCTTTCTCCTCCACCACCCCCATTATTGTCCTTTCCACCACCACCATCATTGCCTTTTCCCCACAACTGGTGAAGTATATGCAGAAAGGACATTCTGTTAAAGGAACTCTGTCACCTGAATTTGGAGGGAACAATTTTCAGCCATAGAGGCGTCACCGCTGTGCTCTGCTTTACGGCCGGCACTCACAGTCAGTGCAGGGAAGCTGAAGGCGAGGGACGTGACCAGACACCGGGAATATAAGTGTGTAGTGGTTTTTTTTTACATTTACAATGGTAACCAGGGTAAACATCGGGTTACTAAGCGTGGCCCTGCGCTTAGTAACCCGATGTTTACCCTGGTTACCAGTGAAGACATCGCTATATCGGCGTCACACACGCCGATTCAGCGATGTCAGCGGGTGATCCAGCGACGAAATAAAGTCCTGGACTTTCCCCAGCGACCAACGATCTCTCAGCAGGGGCCTGATTGTTGGTCGCTGTCACGCATAACGATTTTGTTAACGATATCGTCGCTACGTCACAAAAGCAACGATACCGTTAACGATATCGTTATGTGTGACGGTACCTTTAGGCTAGGTTCCCATTGCGTTAATGGGTTAACGCTAACAGACAGCGTTGCACAGCGAAAATGTTGCAATTAACGCCGCGCAACAGGTCCGTTAGCGCACCCATTGACAGCAATGTTATTTCTGCCTGTAGCGCATCGCTAGCGCGTGCCATTTTCGGCACGTGCTAGCGATGTGCCGTTCTCTTGTGACAGACGTCGGACGCTGCACGTCTGACTTTCGCTACCGCAGATCGGGGATCTGCGCTAGCGGGGATGGCGAACGCGGACCAAAAAGAAACATTGCGTTAGCGCAATCCGCTAGCGCTATGCGCTTAACGGATTGCCCTAAAGCAATGGGAACCTAGCCTTATTCTCTGGTTCCTTTGCTGTCATAGGAGTGCAGCAGGTGGCAGAGGGGATGGTCTGCAGTGGACGACCCCCTGCACACAGCTCTCCTTGAGGACCTGCTGCCAGCCTCCTCCACAGCTGCTGGGTCTCCTAGAAGGAGCCTGGCTGTGCTGCATAGGACTGCTACAAAGCTTTGGCTGTAAAGTTTATCTGACAGCAATTTGTCCGTTCTTTGTTATTGCATGCTCAGTAAAGTGAATCCAGAGGGAGGATCCCCCTTTTCTCCTTACCTCCCCCCAGCACATTCTCCTGCTACTAATGTGACTTCACTGTCCTCCGATTCAGCACATGCAGAGCTGGAGCTTTGTCAGAGTTGAAGTGAAGTTGCAGATCTAGTCTGAACAGTCAGCAATGGGTGTTTAGTGTGCTGCAGAGCAGTGCGAGGGGAAGAGGAGCTCACAGGGGGAAGAAGATTGCACAGTGCACACACACCTGCCTCTCTGGGGATCACCGTCGCTGGCAGCTTCCTCTTTCTGGCACAGCAACGCTGTGAGAGACAGGAAACGCAGGAAGGGAGCAGAAGGGATCGCTGCATCTCAGTCCGCTCCGTTGCCATTTTCTTTTGCAGGCAGCGGAGCTTACCTCACATGAGGGCAATCTGGCCAGGGGCCCCTTGGAGCCTGGGGGCCAGATTGCCCTCATTATTAGCCGTCCTGCAGGGGCCCCCCTCCACCTCTGGGCCCCTGTGCAGCCGCACCGGCTGAACATGCGGTATGTCCGCCCCTGGTTTAGGCACATCAGTGGCTCTCTAATCGCGACATGGCATCCGCTAATTATTCCTGCAAATTTTACATTCAAAAAGTCAAATGGCGCAACTTCCCTTCCGAGCCCTGCCGTGTGAACAGTAGATTTCCTCCACATATGGGGTATCGGCATGCTCAGGAGAAATTGCACAACAAATAATATGGTCCATTTTCTCCTGTCACCCTTGCGAAAGTAAAAAAAAAAAAGTCTAAATGAAAATTTTTGTGAAGGAAAAGTAAATGTTTATTTTTTCCTTCCACATTCCAAAAATTCCTGAGAAGCACCTGAAGGGTTAATAAACTTCTTGAATGTGGTTTTGAATACCTTGAGGGGTGCAGTTTTAAGAATGGTATCACTTTTGGGTATTTTCTGTTATATAGGCCCCTCAAAGTCATTTCAAAGGTGAGGTTGGTTCCTTAAAAAATGGTTTTGCAAATTTTGTTGTAAAAATGAGAACTCGCTGGTCAACTTTTGACTCTTATAACTTACTAACAAAAAAATTATATTTAAAAAATTGTGCTGATCTAAATTAGACATGTGGAAAATGTTATTAATACTGGTCCGAATGCTATGCGATTTTTTTTATCGCATAGCACTCGTCCCTTTTCTATGCTCGTGTGACTCCGGCCTAAATGTGAGAAGACAGATGTGTTTCTTGTAATCTTTGCAGATGATTGTGAATGGAAAAATTGCCACCGTGATCTGGGCCAGATGGAAAAAAAACGTGAATGACTATCACAAAGAACATCAGCTGTAAGTTACTTTCTGTAACTGTGCTATAATCTGCAGGACTGTGATTTACCACTATATGATCTCCATGACTGTAATATCTGTAACGGGGGTCAGGTTGGTAGCCGTACCGAGAGATTGCTGCTGCTTCCCCATCACACCTCGGTACCTCGCTGCATTGATAAAATGTCCTTTCTCTGGTGTGCTGTGTGTGTGTCACTTATTTCACCACCTGTGGGTCAGAATCCTTCACAGCATGCAGGGCTTCTATCCGTTGCAGACACACACAAAAGTTCTCAAAGTCCAAGTTCATCTACTATATAATTGTCTAAGGGTCACTTCCGTCTGTCCTTCTGTCTGTCTGTCTGGCTGTCTGTCACGGATATTCATTGGTCGCGGCCTCTGTCTGTCCTGGAAATCCAAGTCGCTGATTGGTCGCGGCAAAACAGCCACGACCAATCAGCGACGGGCACAGACCGGAAGAGAATGGCCGCTCCATACTCCCCGCAGTCAGTGTCCCCGGCGCCGCTCCATACTCCCCGCGGCGCAGTCAGTGTCCCCGGTGCCCGCTCCATACTCCCCACGGCGCAGTCAGTGTCCCCGGCGCCCGCTCCATACTCCCTGCTCCATACTCCCCGCGGCGCAGTCAGTGTCCCCGGCGCCCGCTCCATACTCCCCGCTCCATACTCCCCGCGGCGCAGTCAGTGTCCCCGTCGCCCGCTCCATACTCCCCGCAGTCAGCGCCCGCTCCATACTCCCCTCCGGTCACCGCTCACACAGGGTTAATGCCAGCGGTAACGGACCGCGTTATGCCGCGGGTAACGCACTCAGTAACCTCTGCTATTAACCCTGTGTGACCAAGTTTTTACTATTGATGCTGCCTATGCAGTATCAATAGTAAAAAGATGTAATGTTAAAAATAATAAAAAAACAAAAAGCCTGCTACACTCACCTTCCGTTGTCGCACGAGATGCATTGCGAACTTACCCGGAAGACTTAGCGGTCTCGCGAGACCGCTAAGTCATCTGGGTAACTTCGCAATGCATCCTGGGAACGGAAGATGGCGGCCGCAACGCACAGCTTCGCTGGATCCCAGGGGTGAGTATATAACTATTTTTTATTTTAATTATTTTTTTAACAGGGATATGGTGTACACACTGCTAAATACTGCGTGGGCAGTGTTATATACCTACGTGGCTGGGCAATATACTACGTGACTGGGCAATATACTACGTCGCTGGGCAATATACTACGTCGATGGGCAATATACTACGTCGCTGGGCAATATACTACGTGACTGGGCAATATACTACGTGACTGGGCAATATACTACGTGGCTGGGCAATATACTACGTGGCTGGGCAATATACTATGTGACTGGGCAATATACTACGTGGCCCTGTGCTGAAAACTACGTCGCTGGGCAATATACTATGTGACTGGGCAATATACTACGTCGCTGGGCAATATACTACGTCGCTGGGCAATATACTACGTGACTGGGCAATATACTACGTCGCTGGGCAATATACTACGTCGCTGGGCAATACACTACGTGACTGGGCAATATACTACGTGACTGGGCAATATACTACGTGACTGGGCAAAATACTACGTGACTGGGCAATATACTACGTCGATGGGCAATATACTACGTCGATGGGCAATATACTACGTTGATGGGCAATATACTACGTGGCTGGGCAATATACTATGTGGCTGTGCAATATACTACATGGCTGGGCAATATACTACGTGACTGGGCAATATACTACGTGACTGGGCAATATACTACATGGCTGTGCAATATACTACGTGACTGGGCAATATACTACATGACTGGGCAATATACTACGTGGCTGGGCAATATACTACGTGACTGGGCAATATACTACGTGACTGGGCAATATACTACATGACTGGGCAATATACTACGTGGCTGGCCAATATACTACGTGGCTGGGCAATATACTACGTGACTGGGCAATATACTACGTGGCTGTGTAATATACTACGTCGCTGGGCAATATATTACATGACTGGGCAATATACTACGTGACTTGGCAATATACTACATGACTGGGCAATATACTACGTGGTTGGGCAATATACTATGTGACTGGGCAATATACTACGTGGCTCTGTGCTGAATACTACATTGCTGGGCAATATACTACATCGCTGGGCAATATACTACGTGACTGGGCAATATACTACGTGGCTTTGTGCTGAATACTACGTCGCTGGGCAATATACTACAGGGCTGGGCAATATACTATGTGGCTGGGCAATATACTACGTAACTGGGCAATATACTACTTGACTGGGTAATATACTACGTGACTGGGCAATATACTATGTGACTGGGCAATATACTACGTGACTGGGCAATATACTACGTGGCTATGCAATATACTACGTGACTGGGCAATATACTACGTGACTGGGCAATATACTACGTGGTTGGGCAATATACTACGTGGCTGGGCAATATACTACGTGGACATGCATATTCTAGAATACCTGATGCGTTAAAATCGGGCCACCATCTAGTTTTCCATAAAACTTTACTTAACTCGTGCATGTTCATAACAGTTACAGTCCATCTATTTTGCAAATACATGAGTAATCCATCTTCTGCGTTTTCCCTGATTTTCTCCCTCAGCTTTTCTTCCTGCACCGTGGCTCCCAGGCCCACAGCTTCCTGAGCCATCCAGCTAGCTGATACTGAGTGCTCCCCATCCGCTTTCCCCATCTTGGGGGAAAATTCAGGTTGCCCCTGCAATTCCTGTTTGGACCGCAAGTCCCGGACGTCATGGGAGGTAACCCACAGACTAGCCACTGATTCTTCCAGGCTACCTCGCACTCTCAACTCTACACTGTTGAGCTTTCTGTCACAACTCCTTCTAGAACAATTCCTCTCACACAGCTTTAGCTCCTCCCACTACCTGAAAATTACCTCAGAAAGGCACTCTCTCTGCCACTACCCTGGCTCCGCCCCCTTTCTCAACTGTCACTACCAGTTCTCAACACAATCTAATCTTTTACTCTACAGTGCCCCCCTTAACGCTAACCCACAACTACACTGCCATAACCCTTACGAATGCTAACCTACCACTGCCACTGACTGTCCCTATTCCTGTCCCTAACACACATATATCAGAACAGTGTCAGCCATTATCATATTAAACAGTGTCAACTATCATAAACTACACAGGGCACACAGCAAACACAAAACATACCCAGGATCATTAGGTAGGCATGCATAGGAATGCAGGGCTCAAACCAGCCACCTGCACACCCCCTTACATAACTCACTCCTAAAACCATGGTCGTCCCCGACCATACGGTTTCGGTAGAATATACACATCACAATAAGTACAATGTAATGTAATGGCATCTTATTAAAACATCAATAACTTCAACAATTATTATACATTATAACAAAAGAACTTTGCTCCAGTCCACCACGTCTGACCCATTTCTGATAAGGACTGGTACTGGTCCCACTTGGTTGGGACCCTGGAACAAACAGTTCAGTTCTTTTCTCACCAGCTCACCATCACGTGAGCACAATCCTGGCATAACCCAGCTCGACCCTCGGGTTGTCCAGACACCAATATAGATCCATTTGACCCCGGTCTCCTCTTCCTGAGATCCGGACAGACAGGCACTTCTCCATAGGACTCTCCAGGTCCACTGACCAGTCCTAAACTGACTTCAATGTTCATACTCTTCTTCATGGCCCACATGGCCAAATTACTACAGCTCCAACCATTCAGGAGCATGCAGTCCATTCTCTTCTGACCCGGCTCACTCATCAGGTCATCCTGCATACTGTATGTTTCCCCCCCTCCCTCCTATTTCCAGACCACGGTTTCTTTAAAACGTGTGGTGCTCAGTTTACCTCCTGAAAACAAAATTAAGGTTAAACATTGACATTTCACATATCACAGTCTCTGCAGCAGCCACACACTTTTCAGCAACAGTCCATAGGGCACCATCTCTGCATAAGGTCTGTGTCCTGCAATCCAGCAGAAGGGGTGCAACAGGCACAACAAAACTTGGAAGGGGAAAACAGTTCAAAACAATTCTTTAACTGCAGCCATTCTCACTGCACTGTCTTCTAGGCTTCTGCCCACGGGACGCAGAACAGTCCCTCACAGCATTACAGGGCTCTTACCCTCAGGGACACAGAACAGTCCCACTTTTTCACATCTGGTGCAACTAGCACAACTTTCTGATCCGGGGTGCAGGTACAGTCACTGTTCCCACTTATCATCAAAGGGGGTACCGGAGGAACGTCCACTAGCCTCTGCTCCATTTCCCCTCCAGTCCCGTACATCATCTAAAGGGCTTCATGCCCGTGCTCCAGAGGTCACTGGTGACTCCAGAGCTGCTGCTGATGGATCATCCTCCCATTCTCCAGGACTCTGCTACTGGGGATGAGGTTTATTTTTCTTTCACTGCACTCACCGTGGGTGGGCACTGCTTACAGGGGGATCTACCCGTGGCCTCAGGCCACAGTTTCTGCCCGACAGATTTTCTCGCCAGTTTCAGTTTAGAACACCTACAATGGACGGAGCTATCTCCTGCTTCTGCACCATCATCCGCCATTTTAAAGTCTTTAACGGCCACCATCTTTGCCGTTTCAGGGGTTTCTGCATTTTCCAAATGCAAGGCATCTGGATCCTGCCGACTACGCCACTTTGTAACGGGGGCCAGGGTGGTAGCCGTACCGAGGGATTGCTGCTGCTTCCTCATCACACCTTGGCACCCCGCTGCATTAATAAAATGTCCTTTCTCTGGTGTGCTGTGTGTGTCACTTATTTCACCCACCTGTGGGTCAGAATCCTTCACTGCATGCAGGGCTCCTATCTGTTGCAGACACACACAAATGTTCTCAAAGTCCAAGTTCATTTTCAATAAAACTTTACTTAACTCGTGCATCTTCATAAGGCCGGGGTCACACTAGACCGTAATACGGACGAGTGCAATGCGATAAAAAATCGCATAGCACTCGTCCCAATGTTAATCTATGGGGCAGCTCCCATCATCCGATATTTTCTCGGCCGTATTCAGGATCCGAGTGAAATCGCAGCATGCTGCGATTGTCAGCGTTTCTCGGCCGAGAATCGCCAATGAAAGTCTATGGGGGTGAGAAAAAATAGCACAGCACACGGAACATCAGTGTGACTTGCGAGAAATTCTCAGGCATTGGGCAGGTGACAGGAAAGGCTCAGCCATTATTTGCTCATTTTGCAAGTGTGTGAGAAAATCTCACCATACGGATGCCATACGGATGTCACACGGATGTCACACGGATCATTTGATGCGAGAAAATCGCATCCTCGCACTGCACACGGATCACTGTTTTGGTAACATTTGTGCGATTCTCGTCCGTCAAAAACGGACCGTTTTTTTATACGTTGTGTGTGTCCCCGGCCTAACAGTTACAGTCCATCCATTTTACCAATACATGAGTAATCCATCTCCTGCGTTTTCCCTGATCTGCTCCCTCAGCTTTTCTTCCTACACCGTGGCTCCCAGGCTCGCAGCTTCTTGAGCCATCCAGCTAGCTGATACTGAGTGCTCCCCATCCGCTTTCCCTATCTTGGGGGAAAATTCAGGTTGCCTCTGCAATTCCTGTTTGGACCGCAAGTCCCGGATGTCACGGGAGGTAACCCACAGACTAGCCACTCATTCTTCCAGGCTGCCTCGCTCTCTCAACTCTACACTGTTGAGCTTTCTGTCACAACTCCTTCTAGAACAATTCCTCTCACACAGCTTTAGCTCCTCCCACTACCTGAAAATTACCTCAGAAAGGTGCTCTCCCTGCCACTACACTGGCTCCGCCCCCTTTCTCTACTGTCACTACTCTGACTGAAACCAGTTCTCAACACAATCTAATCTTCTACTCTACAGTGCCCCCCTTAAAGCTAACCCACAACTACACTGCCATAACCCTTACGAATGCTAACCTACCACTGCCACTGACTGTCCCTATTCCTGTCCCTAACACACAGATATCAGAATAGTGTCAGCCATTATCATATTAAACAGTGTCAACTATCATATACTACACAGGTACACAGCAAACACAAAACATACCCAGGATCATTAGGTAGGCATGCCTAGGAATGCAGGGCTCAAACCAGCCGCCTGCACACCCCCTTACATACCAATGTTGGCCTTTGTATATAAATTTTTTTTCAGTAATGATGGGGTCATTTGCTCAGGTTCCCCTGTAGGCACTTTTAGGGTGCGTCACCATAGTTGTAACCAGAGTTTTTTGGTTTGGGTCCACTCATATGTTTGCCTCTACCTCCAGCTACAACTATGATGGAGAGTTTTGTGGACTGTCTCAGAACGAATGAGAAGTTTATGGAGCTGGTTTAAGGGGTTATCCAGGAATAGTTTTTTTCTATTATGGGTTTAAAGGGAATCTGTCACCTACTTTGTCATATATAAGCTGCGGCCACCGCCATCAGGGGCCTATCTACAGCATTCTGTAATGAATGTAATGAAAGATAAGAAAAACAAGTTAGATTATACTCACCCAGGGGCGGCCCCGCTGTGGTCCGATCCCATGGGTGTCGCGGTCCGGCGCCTCCCATCTTCATACGATGACGTCCTCTGCTTTGCTTCCTGTCGCGGCTCCGGCTCAGGCGTACTTTATCTGCCCGGTGCCTGCACACTGAAGTACTTTGCTCTGCCCTCAACAGGAAGCAAAGAACAGGACGTCATCGTATAAAGATGGGAAGCACTGGACCCGGAGCACGATGACCATCGGATCGGACTGCACCGGGACCGCCCCTGGGTTAGTATAATCCATTATAGAATGCTGTAGATAAGCCCCTGATGGCAGTGGCCTTAGCTTATAGGCCTAAAATGGGGTGACAGATTCCCTTTAAGTACTAACAGGCAGTTAGTTGCTAACTACCTGCCTGTTGTGCCTTGCTTCGATCTCTGCTGGCACAGAGTGGTCACTGATCGCTCCTGCCGCCTATCCTGTGGATTCTATTGACATCATCTAGACAGTGCAGCATCTTCTCTTCTGCTCTGTTGATGTGGAGTGACTGCTGACATCAGGCTGAATGACATCTGGCTCCTTGCTGTATAACTCTGGGAGCCGTCTGTCAATCGACATGATGCCGACAGTCACACCCAAACGACAAAGCAGCCCGGAAGACCGGTCCATGACTACTCTGAGCCGACGCCAGGTAGAACAGGCAGGTAGTTAAAAAATAAATTAGTCTCGCAAAATACCTTTAATCGCATGTAGAGGTAATCTGGGAGTCAGTCTCCTCCCATGAAGCAATAACTGTCCTTATTAAAAAGGTTGTGCCATGTTTTTAAGTTATCCCGTAATCATCGGATTGAAGATAATTTCCTGATCACTGAGAGACTAACCACTGGGACCCCCACCAATGCTGAGAACGGTGCTGTAGAGAATGGAGCGGAAGTCGAGCATGTGCACCTCTGCTCCATTCATTCTCAATGCAAGAGCCAGAGATAGCAAAGGACTCTATCTAAATTATTTTTTTTTTAAATTCTTTGCTTCTGGGTAAATGACCAAATAAAACAATGTTATTTGCACATTATGCAGGGATGATATTGTATATGGACTGTTGTAGGTTTGTATGCCTGGGCAGCTTTTTAGTCCCAGTCTGTCCCTGAATGGTTTCCATACAGTATGTGTTGTACTTGTGCGTCTGTGTGTGATAGTGCATTGTGGTGTGAGGATATGTGTGGTGGTTAGAACAGTTTGAGTGTAAAATCATATTCACATGTTTGGGGCAGATTTAGTAAATCTGTAAAGTTTTTTTCGTTTCTGCCTAAGGCCTCATTCAGACATCCATGTTGCATGCACATGTTCTATCCTTTTTCACAGATACAGCACGTACCCATTATAGACTTTGGTGCCATTCACATGTCTGTCTTTTTTCACAGAGCTAATACATATCTAAGGGTCAGTGAAAAACACGTCCAGCATCCGGATGGCATCAGTGTATAATCAGAGTACCATCTTTGGGCGGTATATCTTTACCACTGCAAAGGATAGAAGAAGCTTCTATATCCATACGTGGAAAAATTCTGATGACACTGATGGTAAAACCAGACACACAGACCCAGGGTTGGACTGGCTCACCAGAGAACTGGAGAATCCTCTGATGGGCCCTTGCTTCTCCTTCAGAAGAGTTCATAGTGCAAACCTTGCAATTCCTATGGGGCTCTTCAGTGGGGGAGAAATGTGGGCGCTCAGAATCAAATCCTCCGGTGAGTCCAATGTTTTCCAGTCTTACACTGCATAGACCGTATACTGATGACATCAGTACATGTTTAAACACAGACAAGTGAGTGAGGCTTTGGGGAATTCCATTTATTTTTTCTGCTTTAGGAACAGACAAGTGGAATGAATGCCCAAACCGATCCTTTGTATAACTGGGGTTCTCCGTTTTGCACATAAATTCCACCGGTCTGTTCCTAATATAGAAAAGACATTATGATCTTGCTGTGACCAAACACTTGAAAAAATACATACGGAGTATTCAGAAGCACGGGGGAGCCATTGACTGTGATGGTCAGACATAGTACACCTATGCTTATGTTTGACTTTCCTTACGCCAGGTATACGTTTAGTTATAAAAGTGTAGTAAAAAGATAATCTACTAAACTACTAGAAAAGTCATATACCTGGGATGAAGACAGTAGGACGTAAGCATTATTGATGTGATTGATTCCATCTGCAGAGCGTTACTTTTGAATAGATTTTTGTGCATTTTTTCCAAGTATATTCACTTGTCTGATGCTGCAATTGTAAAGTAGACAACTCATTCTAGATTCGTCCCACATTTTTAATTGCATCCCACGTTTCTTGCAGTCAAGGATATGCACTGTTTGTAAACTATAGGCTGTTTCAGATGGATTTGATTTTGTTATGTTTTACAATGTTGGTAGATAGATTTTTCTTATTATTGTGTAAAAGTGCGATGTATTGAGTCCACTCAATTGTGACTGTGGTGCACTTTGTCCGCATCTATTCCCCCTCCAACCTCCAGCTGGCTGTCATCTACCGCCCCCCAGAACTAGCCTTCTCCACCTTTCTCGACCACTTCACCACCTGGCTACTTCATTTCCTCTCTGTCCACATCCCCACTATCATCATGGGTGATTTCAATATCCCCATTGACACTTCCACCTCAGCTGCCTCCTTTGGCCTCACTTAATGGTCCTCTGAGGCCACTCACAAAGATGGCCACACGCTGGACCTCATCTTCACCCGCCTCTGCTCCCTTACTAATCTCATTAACACACCCCTCTCCCTGTTTGACCACAACCTACTGACATTCTCTTCCCTCTCCTCTCCTAATGTGCAACCCCCACTCCACAAACTCCCTCGCAGAAATCCCAAACATATCAACTTACAATCACTCTCGGAGTCCCTTCTCCCTCTCACAGACATAGCTTCCCTTCATGACACAGATGCTGCTGCCACTTTTTATAACACCACAATAACAGCAACACTCAATTTGGCCGCCCCGTTCATGCATAGTAAAACTCGTGCAATCAACAGGCAGCCCTGGCTTACCAGCCTGACCAAAGAATTGAGAGAGGCTTCCAGGATTGCTGAGCGGAGATGGAAGCAATCCCGCTCTGCCGACCACTTCACTGCATACAAGCAGTCCCTCGCCAGCTTCAAGTCTGTGCTCACTGCTGCAAAACAAACTTACTTCTCATCTCTCATATCCTCCCTGTCTTACAACCCTAAACAGCTTTTCAACAGTTCAATTCTCTACTCCGTCCCCCAGCACCTCCCCCCTCATTTCTGCTGAAGACTTCGCCTCTTTCTTTAAACAGAAGATCAATACAATCAGAGAAAGCTTTGGCCCACAGCGCCCACTGCCCCTCTTAGCTGCTCAACCCTGCTCCTCCAAAACCAGCTTCTCCACCATGACAGAAGATCAGCTCTCCACCCTCCTGTCAAGATCACACCTCACCACCTGCACGCTTGACACCAGTACCCGTCCCGTCCCACCTCATCCCTAACCTTTCCACGGTCTTCATCCCAACCCTAACGCACCTCTTCAACCTCTCACTCACAACAGGTGTCTTCCCCTCATCCTTCAAGCATGCCAAGATCACACCCATCCTCAAAAAGCCCTCCCTCGACCCATCCTCTGTCTAGCTATTGCCCGATATCTCTTCTCCCTTATGCCTCCAAATTGCTGGAGCAACACGTCCATCTTGAACTGTTCTCCCACCTCTCCTCCTGCTCCCTCTTGGATCGGTTACAATCAGGCTTCCGTTCCTGTCACTCAACTGAAACTGCCCTAACTAAAGTCACCAATGACCTACTAACTGCCAGGAGCAAGCGACACTACTCTGTCCTCCTTCTCCTGGACCTGTCTTCTACCTTTGACAATGTGGACCACTCCCTTTTGCTACAAATCCTCTCATCTCTTGGCATCACAGACTTGGCCCTTTCCTGGATCTCGTCATATCTGACAGACCAAACATTCAGTGTCTCCCTCCCCCACACCACCTCCTCACTTCATCCCTTGTCATTCGGTGTTCCTCAAGGCTCTGTTCTAGGACCCCTACTCTTCTTCATCTACCCTTTCGGCCTTAGACAGATCATAGAATCCCATGGTATGCAGTACCATCTCTACGCTGATGACACGCAGATCTACCTATCCGGACCTGACCTCACCTCCTTACTTACCAAAATCCCGCACTGTCTGTCTGCTATTTCAGCCTTCTTTTCTGCTCGCTTTCTACAACTGAACATGGACAAAACAGAATTCATCATCTTTCCCCCATCTCACTCTACCCCTTCACCAGACCTATCCATCAATGTCAATGGCTGCTCACTTTCCCCAGTCCCACACGCCCGGTGCCTCGGGGTGATTCTCGACTCTGCCCTCTCTTTCAAGCCACATATCCAAGCCTTTGCCTCCTCCTGCCGTCTCAAACTCAAAAATATTTCCCGGATCCGTGCTTTCCTTGACCGCAACACTGCAAAAACGCTAGTGCATGCCCTTATCATCTCCCGCCTCGACTACTGCAACCTCCTACTCTCTGGACTCTCCTCTAGCACTCTGGCACCACTCCAATCCATCCTACACTCTGCTGCCCGACTAATCTACTTGTCTCCCCGCTATTCCCCAGCCTCTCCCCTATGTCAAGCCCTTCACTGGCTTCCTATCGCCCAGAGACTCCAGTTCAAAACCCTCACAATGGCATACAAAGCCATCCACAACCTGTCTCCTCCATACATCTGTGACATGGTCTCCCGGTACCTACCTACATGCAACCTCCGATCCTCTCAAGACCTCTTTCTCTACTCCCCTCTCATCTCTTCTTCCCACAACTGCATCCAAGACTTCTCCCGTGCTTCCCCCATACTCTGGAACTCTCTACCATCGAAACCTTCAAAAAGAACCTGAAGACTCACCTCTTCCGACAACCTACAGTGATCCTGAAGTTACTGAACTGTCGCACAACCTGCCCTACCCTCTCCTAGTGTTTCATCACCCATCCCCTGCAGACTTTAAGCCCTCGCGGGCAGGGTCCTCCCTCCTTATGTACCCGTGTGCCTTGTTATTTGCTCATGCTTAATGTATTTGTCTATATTTGCCCCGTATTCACATGTAAAGCGCCATGGAATAAATGGCGCTATAAAAATGTATAATAATAATAATAATATTAAGGTTGATGATTTTCCGTGCCTGAGAGAGACAACTAGTTATACTATAATGTTATTATGGTGTTATTTCACTGTAATACGCTGCACCAACGATATCTAACGTGATATACAGTAAATGACAATACTAATTCTTAGTCCTTCTAAGTGATTGAGCTCAATAATGTATATACAATCGCAAATATGTGTATGATCCCAAAATGAAAACAGCACGAACCAGAGTTTTTTAAAACCTTAATACCTCTACTGTTTCATGCAACAGCCTCATTTAAGCAGATTAAAGATGGTCCGATGTAATTGTAGGCCAGTGCTATGTGCTGTGGAGCAATTCACTTTGGGGGATCACAGTGTTTGTGGGACACTTTTGTTGGTATCACACTTTTTGGCGGTAATGAAAGAATGAAAGAGGAATCTAGGGGCTTCAATAGGAGGAAAATTACTTTGTAACGGCAGCAAAGATGTGAGGTTTTATATGACCCAGCCAAATATTATTTTTTTGAGGGGGGGGGGGGGCGGGCAATTAGATTGTGCACCTGTGTCAAAGCCTGTCTCACCCTTCATCTGTGGTGCTGGTTAGGCAGTGTGGAGGTTGGACCTGAAATGTCTATGTCTTTACCTGGTCAACCTTTATCTGCGCTTGCCCTTTCTGGCGCCGTGGGAGTTGTAATGTATAAGAATTAGATCTGTCTCTTTAAGAAAGCGAGGGCGGGAGTTGAGAGGAGTTTCAGTTTCAGTTCTGGCCTGAGGAGGAAATCTTATGCTGCTGTTATGATGTTGTGCTGGAGGAAAAGAGAAGAATAAAATACAGTTAAAGCTTACTCTCTCTTAAATTCCTTACACCGTGTGGACATTACAACTGGCGACGAGGATGGGATTGAATCACCTGCTACTGTGAGTACTGACCCCTGCTTTACTGCTTCACACGCCAGCACCACTGAGAGACTCCATCATGGCTGAATACTTGCATATGTTCCCACAGTTTGATATTACTGATGTCACTAATCTCTCTCATAACTGGAGAAAATGGTTAAATCGATTTGAGAATTTCCTGGAAGCAATAGATATAAAAGAGGAGAACAGAAAAAAAGCCGTGTTCCTGCATTGTGCGGGCACAGGAGTCTATGACATATACAGCACATTACCAGCAGCGGAGACAGACACGTACAGCAAATGCTCCAAAGCTCTCACTGACTACTTCAACCCTAAACAAAACATCAGATATGAAAGATACAAGTTCAGGATTGCTAAGCAGCTTCCAGAAGAATCCATAGACACCTATGTCACCCGGCTAAAAGAACTAGCACATGGGTGTGCATTTACTGACGTAGATGATGAAATCCTAACTCAAGTAATTGTCACCTGCTCGTCTAATACCATGAGGCGTAAAGCTCTGCAGCAGGATCTCTCTCTGCATGATTTACTCAAGATGGCCCGTGCTATAGAGATAGCAGATCATCAGGCAACTGCAATGGAGAGTGGGGATAATTTACATGTGCATAATCTCAAACATAACAGTGCACAAGGCAAGCAGGCCCCGCAACAGAAGAAATGTTATAGATGTGGACAAGATTTCCCTCACCACATGAACAAATGTCCAGCTATAGGACAAACTTGCAGTAAATGTGGAAAAGGGAACCATTTTGCAGTTGTCTGCAAATCAGCGCCCAACAAGTCTCCTCTGCCAATTACAAAGCCTGCAAATATAAAAATGGTAAATCAGGATATAGGAGAAGTGTCTGTGGCTGAGAACTATGTGTTCACAACTTCTGTCACTGGCTCAGTGCAATCTCCATGTATTACACTCACCATCTGCAACACGGATATCACCTTTACCATTGATACAGGAGCTTCGGTGGATATCATAGACAGCAATACTTATGAACAGTTGAAAACAAAGCCAGTCTTACAGCAAGTGCATACTAAAATCTTCCCATATGGATCTAAAACACCTCTAGTTACAATGGGACAATTTGATGCTGAACTTAGCTATAAAGAAAATAGGCAGAAAACCACGTTTCACACATTACAAGGATCAGGAGGCTGTCTTCTCAGCTATCACACTGCCTTGAAGCTAGGACTCATCCAGATTGTTCATACCATAACTGACCCTGCAGACCTGGATGTACAAGCCATGGTGAATAGTTTTCCCTCCCTATTTAGTGGATTAGGAAAATTAAAGGACTCTCAAGTGCATCTTCATGTGGATGACAGTGTCCGTCCAGTAGCCCAGGCTCACAGGCGTATTCCATTTCACCTGAGAAAGAAGGTAGAACAGGAACTCCAATTACTCATGGATGATGATGTCATTGAAACTGTTTCTGGTCCCACTCCGTGGGTCTCTCCACTTGTGGTAGTTCCAAAACCAAAGACTCCAGAGCAGGTAAGACTGTGTGTTGACATGCGCCTGCCCAACACTGCTATTCAAAGGGAAAGACACATCTCACCCACAATTGATGACATTATTCATTTATTAAATGGAGCAACTGTTTTTTCAAAGCTCGACCTCAATAAGGGCTATCATCAATTAGAATTGAGTCCAGAATCCAGATACTTAACAACATTTTCCACCCATGTGGGTCTCAGAAGATACAAAAGATTGACGTTTGGGGTCTGCTCAGCAGCAGAAATTTTTCAAGATACGATAAGGAGCGTCATTCAACACATTCCAAATGCCTTTAATTACAGTGATGACATACTGGTTTTTGGGAAAACTCAAGCTGAACATAATCGTGCTCTATATGCTATCTTTGAATGTCTGCTCTCTGCTGGACTCACTTTAAACAAAGAAAAATTCGAATTTGATAAAAATTCATTGGAGTTCTATGGTCACATTTTCTCGGCAGAAGGAGTACGACCTGATCCCAAGAAAGTGGAATCCATCAGAGCAGCTTCAATTCCACAGGATGCCAGTGAAGTGCGCTCTTTTCTTGGAATGGCAAGTTACTGTGCTAGATATATTCCAAATTTTTCGACAATCAGCACTCCATTAAGGGAACTTACGAAACAAAATTGCGTTTTTCAATGGTCCCAAGACTGTCAGGCCTCTTTTGAAACAATCAAAAACGAACTCTGCTCGACAACCACCATGGCCTATTTTGATCCAGCTCTTCGAACCGAACTGATTGTGGATGCTAGTCCCGTGGGACTGGGTGCAATTTTAGCACAATACAAGGATGACAATCAAAGTCCCCACATCATTTCTTATGCAAGTAAAAGCTTAACAAGCACTGAAAGAAAGTATTCACAACCTGAAAAAGAAAGCTTGGCAGTCGTCTGGGGATGTGAACACTTTCACTTATTTCTCTATGGCGCTCCCTTCACTATTGTCACAGATCATCAAGCTCTCCTTACAATTTTTGGAAATCCCCGAGCTAAAATGCCAGCACGGATTGAACGATGGGGTCTACGTCTACAGGACTATAATTACAAAATTGTTCACAAACCTGGAAAATACAGCAATCCGGCTGATTATCTCTCAAGACATCCCACGAATGATGATTTACCTGTGCATTCCTCCATTGAAGAATACATCCACTTTGTTGCAGCTCACGCCGTGCCAAAAGCACTTTCTGTTGATCAGTTTGTGAATACGACAACAAGTGACAAGACACTCTGTGCCTTAATACAAATTATCCAAAATAGAAGGTGGCATGAAATTCAAAAGAAAAAATTTCCTGAAGATGGGATTGATCTGAAAGAGTTAAAACTATTTTCAAATGTACGTGAGGAATTATCAGTCACTGAAGATCAACTCATCCTTCGTGGTACCAAACTGGTTGTACCTAAGGCCTTGCGCAACCTAGTCATACAGTTAGCACACGAAGGTCATCTAGGAATTGTTGGCACAAAAAAGTTACTCAGAGAAAAAGTGTGGTTCCCAAATATGGATAAATTGGTGGAAGAGAAAATTGGACATTGCTCCACTTGTCAATTAATTACTCCATCATCAACTCTAGAGCCATTACAAATGTCTCCGTTACCCACTGCTGTATGGGAGGAAGTGGCAGTCGACATATATGGACCATTACCAAATGGCCAATACATTCTAGTAACAATTGATGAATATTCTAGATACCCTGTCATTTCATTCATCTCTTCAACGTCTGCTAATAGTGTCATACCAGAACTGGACGACATATTCTCTGCATATGGCATTCCAAGGGTGGTCAAAACAGATAATGGACCTCCATTCAATGGACATGTGTTTGCACAGTTTTCTGAATACTTGGGGTTCAGCCACAGAAAAATCACACCTTGCTGGCCGCAAGCTAATGGAATCGTAGAACGTTTCATGCGCACCATGGGAAACGAATCAAGGCAGCTAGCCTGGAGCACACCCCACTGAAACAGTCACTATACAAATTCCTGCGCAATTACCGCAACACGCCACATTCCACCACTAATGCTGCGCCATCTCATCTAATGTTCAGCAGAACTCTTCGTACACGGATCCCTGATGTGACCAGTCATCCCTTACCAAATGACTCTTCAGTGCGATCAACGGATTTCTTTAACAAGCAAGCCATGAAACATTATGCAGACAGAAGGCGACGGGCACAGCCATGTGCCATCAAAAGAGGTGATATGGTTGTTGTGCGTCAAAAATCAACCAACAAAACCTCAGCTGTATATAGTCCTGCAAAATATAATGTTACTGAGAGAAAAGGCAGTATGGTCACGGCTGAGCGAGACGGACACTCTATCACTCGAAATTCCTCACATTTTAAAATCATACCGCAGAACAATGGTAATGAACTCCCACCAGTGGAAGATTTGATACCCGACGGTGGAGAGGACCAACAAGAGGTGACTGATCCGTCAGCACTGGACACCCCCAATGAACCCAGACATTACCCTACACGGAAAAGAAGGGCTCCATCGAGACTTATTGAAGAGATATAGTTTAAAAAAAAAGGGGAATAAGACAATACAGATATATGGTTTTTCTTGGACATTTTCGTGTTGTTACATTGTCAATATTTGTTTTAGGTTGTTAATGTATATATAAAAAAAAAAAAAAAAAAAGGGGGATGATGTAATGTATAAGAATTAGATCTGTCTCTTTAAGAAAGCGAGGGCGGGAGTTGAGAGGAGTTTCAGTTTCAGTTCTGGCCTGAGGAGGAAATCTTCTGCTGCTGTTATGATGTTGTGCTGAAGGAAAAGAGAAGAATAAAATACAGTTAAAGCTTACTCTCTCTTAAATTCCTTACACCGTGTGGACATTACAGGAGTGATTCAGAAATGCTTCAGGTACAGCTTGCATTTAATGTGGTCTTGCTTTTAATACATTTAGGAGGCCTTTATGGCACAGCGAATATAAAAAAAAGGAAGTAGGACTGCCCCATTATGAGAATGCCGGGATGTGGCGGGGTGGCTCAAAGAATTGATCAATTGTTTGCTAAATGTCTCATTTTGAAATACAGTTAGAAATCAATATGTGCATGTGCACTTTATGTATTGCGTTCTGACCATAAGCAGCGCTGGCTTCTCCCCTCTTCTACAGGACCACAGCTCTGCTGCCATCACTGTCTATCTGTAAGTTTGTGCCAATCCTGCCATTGACATTAATGTGATCCTTGTTCTGGATTCTTCCGTGTGGTTCTTGTATGTGCGTGTGATGGCGCTGACATACTTGTTTGAGGGGGCGAGGCACCGTTTTGAAGTTTGCCTCAGGCAGCAGAGAGGCTAGGTTCACCCCTGCTTGTGTGTTTGTCTGGTCATCATCCTTTTACACTGAACATTTAATCTGTGAATCAGTCATTAATTACTAGTTATCTAGGTTTTATGCACAATCTGGTGGTACATTTGTATTGCAGCCCAAAGCAAGGAAGAGTAAAGGTACCTTCACACTAAACGACGCTGCAGCGATCCAGACAACGATCCGAATCGCTGCAGCGTCGCTGTTTGGTCGCTGGAGAGCTGGAGAGCTGTCACACAGACCGCTCTCCAGCGACCAACGATGCCGGTAACCAGGGTAAACATCGCAGGGCCGCGCTTAGTAACCCGATGTTTACCCTGGTTACCATCCTAAAAGTAAAAAAAACAAACGCTTCATACTTACCTTCCGCTGTCTGTCCCCGGCGCTGTGCTTCTCTGTACTGGCTGTGAGCACAGCGGCCGGAAAGCACAGCGGTGACGTCACCGCTCTGCTTTCCGGCCGCTGTGCTCACAGTGAGTGCAGGAAAGCACAGCGCCGGAGGACAGACAGCGGAAGGTATGTATGAAGCGTTTGTTTTTTTTTTACTTTTAGGATGGTAACCAGGGTAAACATCGGGTTACTAAGCGCGGCCCTGCGCTTAGTAACCCGATGTTTACCCTGGTTACCAGCGAAGACATCGCTGAATCGGCGTCACACACGCCGATTCAGCGATGTCAGCGGGAGAGCCAGCGACCAAATAAAGTTCTGGCCTTCTAGCCCCGACCAACGACATCACAGCAGGATTCTGATCGCTGCTGCCTGTCAAACTGAACGATATCGCTAGCCAGGACGCTGCAACGTCACGGATCGCTAGCGATATCGTTTAGTGTGAAGGTACCTTTAGGAAGCTTCAAGGAATTGAGATGTAAGCAGGATGCGGGATGCAGTGATGCAAAGGAGGCAGAGTAAGGGTTAACAAATTAAACAATTTAATTAACAGGGTAAATAAACTCCTTGCAGGGAGATAGATAGTTAAATGGTAAAAAGCAAACACAGGATAACAGTCCAATTATTAAACTTATCGTGTCCTTTATGTTCCTCCACAGCAGATTATCCCTTGGGGGTTGTAGCACCGGCAACGGCCAGGGAGAAGTCCACAGATGGGGTCCCTCAAATGATGATCCATCTTCTGCTGGCAACGGGCAGTCTCCGGTTTTACCCATTGAGCCCCTAGTCCATGAGCCTGCGCTGCCAAAGAAAACAGGGCCGCAGCAATTCTGGGATTAAATGTGGGCTGGTGTGCAATAGATGGCAGAGAGGACCACCAGCTACTGTTCTTTACCTGGCCCTCGCTTCTCCTAACATGCGCGGTACCCATAGTCACTGGTCCCACGGCGCTCTTTACTCTCACTGCCCCGCTAGCGGTACCAGGAGCCGTCAATTGCAGCCCATCGCAGCAGCGGCGCTCGGGGTGCGGAGCGCACTTCTCACACTGTTGCTCTCTGCCTGACGGCGGGAAGCTCTGCCTCTCTTCGCGTGCTTTTCCCTTGATTTTCGGTTCACCCGGGCTCACTCCTTCTGGGTCATGGGACTGTCCTGCCCCCTATTTCTTCCCCCGGGCAACAGGAGATGCAGTCTCGACAGTTCAGGGCGCGGCTCAGTACAGGTACCCGCAGCCCGGTCTTCATCCTTACACAGACATGGCTGTGGAGCATCTAACTCGCTCATTTAGTAGACTAGAGCACCTAAAAAGGAAGCTCAAAAAAGCTGCATCCTCCACACATAACATGAATCTGTTCTTTGATCTATGATAGCTAATCTGAAGTTACAAAGAATATATTTCATGACCATGTCAGACTGTTGTGAAATCTGTTGGTATTTACATTAAGCCAATGTAGCACCATGAGTGTCTATACTAAAACACTGTGGTACTGTAGGAAGATGGATCGGGCCAGTGGTCTCTCTCGCGTGTCCAGGCCGGAACTGTCGGGGCTGTCACTGTTGTTGCCGGGGGAAGGACTTTCTGACTGGAGCAGACCTTTGCACTTGACTGTTGGGGGTGGGTCTGATATAAAAGAGACCGAGCGTGGGAGAATGGGGCTTTTGGTGGGTACCCAGCGTGTATGACAGGAGAAGGTTGACTCCCTCTCCACTGACCGATGCCAACCTGCAGGTCCGCATTGCACCCTTCTATTCCCCGCGCATACAGACTGTGTACCTCCAGAGACCATTTCCCCGCTACCCTCTGACCCCAACAATACTAACCGGTCTATACCGCTGACAACTGCAGACACGCTACGTAGTACTGATCCTACGGTACACACTGATTGTAGTAGCGAGACTTCAGCCTCCACTCCAGGACTTTGTACACCATTTGCGGTGCCTCAGGCCTCCCCTCAGTCAGCACCTCGTTCCAGGACTTCAGGACCACGTGTAGGAAGGCCAGGATGCTTTGTCACCGTTCAGAGACAGTTCTTCACTTTCCTCCAGGACTGACTCAGAGACTTCTCACGTCACCTACGGTGCCATCGTGGGATTTTCCAGCCTCCACCATCCAGGAACCAGAAACTGATAAGTTAACTCGTTATTTGACCCTCTGTTATTACTCTATTACCGTTAACACTTTGTGTTCCAATATACAGTACCTTCACTCCCTCACTCCCTGCGTGGAGTATTTACTGCTGTGATAACTTTATTTAAAAAAAAGTTAACTCTTGCTCTGCTTCCTAGTCGTCACTGCATCCCGCGTACCTGCTAGAACCTTACACTACTATGGACAACCCAACGGCGACCCAGACCATGAAATATTCTCAAACCATAGGTCCTAGTTTCTACCATTTAAATTCTTGGTCTCACCAAAAGCTCTCCCACTATTTAGAAGTCCATAATTATGCGCAATTACTTGTGCTTATCCCTACTAACTAGTTTGGGCCATTAAAAACTCACCAATTTGACTAATGACCCTGTCACATTCATGTAACATAGGGTAATTGTCTACATACTATTGGGTTTTGTTTCTCCTTTGGTGTTAGACAGTTATGATCCAGAGCATCATTTTTAAGTTCCACCGCTGAGGCAGTTGGGTAACGTAGAAGGAACTGGGGCCCAGGAGCTTCAAAACACTCCCCAACAGTGTATCTACCATAGAGTTAGGGTAGAAAATTGTTTTGAGGATCCTGATGACCAGAAAGGACTGCTTCCACAAAAAAAATTGGCATTCTTTTCCCTCATCTGTGTCTAGGAGGACACAACTACATAGACATTTTTAGTTTCCTATGAATTTCTATTGAGTCCATTGAATTGATTTGGGGCTGTAGGGGATAGATTAATTGATGTATCCAAATGATATGGACATATTATAGAGGGGTATGCTATGCATACATTTTTTGCCTAGAAACCATTTTTGTAATAGTGTTCAGTACATCCTCTATGTATCACAGAACATAATAGACTGCAGAAAGAGCTAACAGTGAACTCATCACTAAGCCCCTCTAAACAAGGGACTATCTTATGAGCTAATTTATTTACTGACTGAAGATGTGTTTTTATTTAGTCATGATGAATCATCTTAGAAAATCGTTTAGAAATAAGCCAGATCATATAGATCTGGTAACTCACTGATAAATCAGTATTCAGTCTTTACATACTGTGATACAGGGAGGTTGTGGAAGCCAAAGAGTGCAAAATGTTAAAGGAAAACCAATCACAATTCCACTGTACACTCCTCAGGGGTTGACAGCGTTCTGACGCAACCCTCGTTCGATGGGTCAATATATTATCAGTCTTCCCTCTGTGTTGGAAAAGCAATATTCCAAATTTGTCATTGATTTCCAGTTGAAAAGAGGTGAGTTGGTTGCTGGTTAAGTTTTGTTATGGGGCCCTATGATTTTTTTGCATGCCTATAGTTACTTCTCAGGAATCACCATTAAAGAAATGTACTGATATGCTCTATAAGCATTACGCCCCCTAATGACTGATTTGGTCAGTGACCAACTGGACCATGGATTCTCTTAAATGGAAATAGGCACATCCAGGGTGGATATGGTCTCCACATTTGAGATACTCACACATGATGATCCGAGTCTTAAGTATAGATAATAAAGTTATGATTTTGTGAGTTATTTTGCACAAAAGATGCTGGCTGACGTCTGGTCCTTCTAGCCATGTCTTGTCCTCTTCTGTATTGACATCTTCTTTAGCTCATATTGTATCCTTTATCCTTTTTTACAAGCTGTGGAAAGGACCCCTGAGGGTCTTATGTGGAATTGAATTCGTTGTTTCGATAGTGGAAAGTGTTATTGAGCGTGGGGTAAATCTCAGAGGACAAATGACGCGGGAACAAAACAAGATTTGCTTTTAAACACTCAATTAGCCATTAACCATGTTACTGTCAGTATTCTCCTAGGAAGAGACATGGAACAGCTGCTAAGTTTATCCATTATGGTGGCCATCTTGTTATCATCCAGATATGTCGATGACAAATGGCTCATGTCACCCATTGGTTTGTAGGCAGATTATAAACAATGAAAATGGAAAAATAAATTGTAACATTCAGTAATACACAGTTGTTACTTTATACATCCATTTCAATTAGAAATAACAATAGAGGCAACACACAGAGTTCTAAGAGATAGAGAAGATTGCCCAGCTGATTATACCTGTGACTAGATTGTGGCCCGATTCTAACGCATCGGGTATTCTAGAATATGCATGTCTCCGTAGTATATGGACAATGATGATTCCAGAATTCGCGGCAGACTGTGCCCGTCACTGATTGGTCGAGGCAACCTTTATGACATCATCGTCGCCATGGCAACCATTATGACATCTACGTCGATACTGTGCCCGTCGCTGAATCAGAAACGTGGGATTTCTACGTCCTTTATGACATCATCGTCGCTGTGCCCGTTGCTGATTGGTCGAGGCCTGGCGGCCTCGACCAATCAGAGACGCGGGATGTCTACGTCCTTTATGGCATCATCGTCGCTGTGCCGTCGCTGATTGGTCGAGGCCTGGCGGCCTCGACCAATCAGAGACGCGGGATTTCTACGTCGATGCTGTGCCGGTCTCTGATTGGTCGAGGCCTGGCGGCCTCGACCAATCAGAGACGTGGGATTTCCAGGACAGACAGACAGACAGAAAGACAGACAAAAAAAACAGAAAGACAGACAGACAGACGGAAAAACCCTTAGACAATTATATATATAGATTAATAAATACTTGTTTGTCCGACAGCTATTCTACCTAACTCCAACATGCTCAATAAATTCCAGCACACGGCTGCCTTTCATATAATGTCGGAAGGCCTCTATAGCCATTAGACAGCCAGCTGATGCCACTAGAGCTGGCCCTTCAGACCTCATTCAGGCACCTATGTTTAACCCTTTGCCGACATATGACGTACTGGTACGTCATGTGCTGGCTCCCTGACTTTTCTTTCACATGGTGGCTGATTTAATCAGCCATCATCTCCCACTAACAGCCGCGGGTGGAGCAGTGGTCTTCCCACTGCTATTAACCCCTTCATGACCTTGAGATTTTCCGTTTTTCCGTGTTCGTTTTTCACTCCACTCCTTCCCAGAGCCATAACTTTTAACTTTTTTATTTTTCTGTCAATATGGCCATGTGAGGGCTTATTTTTTGCAGGACGAGTTTTACATTTGAATGACATCATTGATTTTACCATGTCGTGTACTAGAAAACGGGAAAAAAATTCCAAGTGTGGTGAAATTACAAAAAAGTGCAATCCCACACTTGTTTTTTGTTTGGCTATTTTACTAGGTTCACTAAATGCTAAAACTGACCTGCCTTTTTGATTCTCCAGTTCATTACAAGTTCATAGACACCAAACATGTCTAGGTTCCTTTTTATCTAAGTGGTGGAAATAAATTCCAAACTTTGCTAAAAAAATAAAAAAATAAAAAAATAAAATTGCACCATTTTTCAATACCCGTAGCATCTCCATTTTTCGTGATCTGGGGTCGGGTGAGGGCTTATTTTTTGCGCGTCGAGCCAACGTTTTTAATGATACCAATTTGGTGGTACCAATTTCAGATACCTTCTTTTGATCACCTGTTATTGCATTTTAATGCAATGTTGCGGCAACCAAAAAAACGTAATTCGGGCGTTTCGAAATTTTTTCTCGCTACGCCGTTTAGCAATCAGGTTAATCCTTTTTTTAATTGATAGATCGGGCGATTCTGAACACACTGATACCAAATATATGTATATTTGATTTTTTTTTATTGTTTCGTATTTTTTTTATTTTTTTCATTTAAAAATTTTTTTTTTTTTTACTTTTGACATACTTCAATAGCCTTCATGGGAGGCTAGAAGCTGGCACAACTGGATCGGCTCAGCTACATAGGAGCGATCGCTCCTATGTAGCTGAATTACAGGCTTGCTATGAGCGCCGACCACAGGGTGGCGCTCACAGCAAGCCGGCATCAACAACCATAGAGGTCTCAAGGAGACCACAGGTTGTCATGCCGATGCATCGCTGACCCCCGATCATGTGATGGGGGTCGGCGATGCGCTCATTTCCGGCCCGATGGCTGGAAGCGGTAGTTAAATGCCGCTGTCAGCGGCATTTAACTAGTTAATAACAGCGGTCGATTCCACTCGTCGCTATTGCGGGCACATGTCAGCTGTTCAAAACAGCTGGCATGTCCCGGCAGGGCCGGCTCCAGGTTTTTGAGGGCCCCTGGCGAAAGAGTCTCAGTGGGCCCCCCCTTTAACACATACCACGATTCATGATCGCATATAACACAGCCATGTAGTATATAACACAGCCCACATAGTATATAACACAGCCACGTAGCATATAACACAGCCACGTAGTATATAACAGCCCACATAGCATATAACACAGCCACGTAGTATATAGCACAGCCCACGTAGCATATAACAGCCCATATTATTATTATTATTATTATAGCTCCATTTATTCCATGGGGCTTTACATGTGAGGAGAGGTAAATATAATAAAAACAGGTACAATAATCTTGAACAATACAAGTCACAAATGGTACAGGAGGAGAGAGGACTCTGCCCGCGAGGGCTCACAATCTACAAGGGATGGGTGAGGATACAGTAGGTGAGGATAGAGCTGGTCGTGCAGTGGTTTGGTCAATCGGTGGTTACTGCAGGTTGTAGGCTTGCCGGAAGAGGTGGGTCTTCAGGTTCTTTTTAAGGTTTCGATGGTGAGAGTCTGATATGTTGTGGTAGAGAGTTCCAGAGTAGGGGTGATGCGTGAGAGAAATCTTGTATGCGATTGTGGGAAGAGGAGATAAGAAGGGAGGAGAGAAGGACATATTGTGAGGATCGGAGGTTGCGTGCAGGAAAGTACCGGGAGACGAGGTCACAGAGGTATGGAGGAGACAGGTTGTGTATGGCTTTGTATGTCATGGTTAGGCTTTTGTATTGGAGTCTCTGGGTAATGGGGAGCCAGTGAAGGGATTGACAGAGGGGAGAGGCTGGGGAATAGCGGGGGACAGGTAGATTAGTCGGGCAGCAGAGTTTAGAATAGATTGGAGGGGTGTGAGAGTGTTAGAGGGGAGGCCACAGAGCAGGAGGTTACAGTAGTCGAGGCGGGAGATGATGAGGGCATGGACTAGGGTTTTTGCAGATTCTTGGTTTAGGAATGTACGGATCCGTGAAATATTTTTGAGTTGAAGGCGGCAGGAAGTGGAAAGGGCTTGGATATGCGGTTTGAAGGAGAGATCATTGTCAAGGATTAGCCCAAGACAGCGAGCTTGTAGGACTGGGGAGAGTGGGCAGATGTTTACTGTAATGGATAGGTTCGTTGGGGGGGGGGTCACGTGAGATGGGGAAAGACAATGAATTCTGTTTTGTCCATGTTAAGTTTTAGAAATCTAGCGGAGAAGAAGGATGAAATAGCGGATAGACATTGGGGGATTCTGGTTAGTAGGGTGGTGATATCTGGTCCAGAGATGTAGATCTGTGTGTCATCAGCATAGAGATGATACTGAAAACCATGAAATTCTATGAGCAGTCCCAGGCCAAAAGTGTAAATGGAGAAGAGCAGGGGCCCTAGAACTGAACCTTGCAGGACTCCGACAGATAGGGGGTGAGGTGAGGAGGTGGTGTGTGAATGGGAGACGCTGAATGTTCGGTCAGTTAGGTATGACGAGATCCAGGATAGGGTCAAGTCTGTGATGCCAAGGGATGAGAGGGTCTGTAGTAATAGGGAATGGTCCACTGTGCAGAGGACAGGTCCAGGAGGAGGAGGATAGAGTAGTGTTGCTTGTTCTTGGTGGTTAATAGGTCATTGGTGACCTTAGTTAGGGCAGTTTCAGTGGAGTAGTGTGACCGGAAGCCTGATTGTAAGCGGTCGAAAAGGGAGCAGGAAGATAGATGGGAGGACAGTTCAAGATGGACGTTGTTGTGAGTTCTGTTCTGGAGCTCCCTCCTGTGGTTGCTAATGGTATGTTTGCGAGTTCTGCCCTTGGGCTCCCTCTGGTGGTTTCGAGTGGAACTGCTGCTCCGTTAGGTAGCTGTAGCAGCTGCCTTCACTAATCGCCTTGCCTGGTTTGTTATTTAAACCTGCTCTGGGCTTTAGTCCATGCCTGCTGTCAATGTTCTTGGTTGGATTTGATTCTTCCCTTGGATTTCTCATATGGCCAGTCCTTGTCTGCAAAAGATAAGTTTTGCTAGTTTGTTTGTCCATTTGTTTGGACTCTATTGTTTTGCATTTTGTCTCTTTTGTCCAGCTTGTCACTATGTCTTATTTAGGCTAGCTGGAAGCTCTGGGAAAGCAGATTTGCCCCTCCACACCGTGAGTCGGTGTGGAGTTCATTTTTGTAAACTCTGCGTGGATTTTGTAGTTTTTAATACTGACCGCACAGTATCCTTTGCTCTCTGTCTATCTAGTTTAGTATTGGCCTCCCCTTTGCTGAATTCTAATTTCATTTCTGTGTTCGTCATTTCCCTCTCCTTTCACAGTCAATATTTGTGGGGGGCTGTCTTTCCTTTTGGGGGTTTCTCTGAGGCAAGATAGCTTTCTATTTCCTTCTTTAGGGGTAGTTATATCTTAGGCTGTGACGAGGTGTCTAGGGAGTGTCAGGAACATCCCACGGCTATTTCTAGTTGTGTTGTTAGGATTAGGGACTGCGGTCAGTAGAGATACCACCTTCTCAGAGCTGGTTCCATGTTGCGTTTTAGCCACCAGGTCATTTCAGTGTAGCCTCTTAACCACCAGGTCATAACAGTACAGCAGGCCAAGAATGAATTGAATGCATCTCAAAAGAAGGGAAAAAAAGAGTTCTGAACCATTTTTTTTTCTGTGCTCTGTTCTGTCTTTTTTTTCCTCTTGATATCTGGGTGGTGCTGGATATATGCTCTGGTATGGAGGTTCAGGGTTTGTTTTCTCGTGTGGATCAACTTGCTGCAAGAGTCCAGAGTATCCAAGATTATATTGTTCAGACTCCGGCTCTAGAGCCAAGAATTCCTACTCCTGATTTGTTTTTTTGGGGACAGATCCAAGTTTTTGAACTTTAAAAATAGCTGCAAATTGTTTTTTGCTTTGAAACCCCGTTCTTCTGGTGATCCCATTCAGTAAGTGAAAATCATCATATCCTTACTGCGTGGTGATCCTCAAGACTGGGCATTTGCTCTTGAAACAGGGAATCCGGCATTATTGAATGTAGATGCATTTTTTCAGGCGCTCGGATTGTTGTATGACGAACCTAACTCTGTAGAGCATGCTGAGAAAACACTGTTGGCCCTGTGTCAGGGTCAGGAAGCGGCAGAGTTATATTGCCAGAAATTTAGAAAATGGTCTGTGCTCACTAAATGGAATGAAGAGGCGCTGGCTGCGATTTTCAGAAAAGGTCTTTCTGAAACCATTAAAGATGTTATGGTGGGGTTTCCTACGCCTGCCGGTTTGAGCGAATCTATGTCTCTAGCCATTCAGATTGATCGGCGCTTGCGTGAGCGCAAGGCGGTGCACCATATGGCAGTGTCCTCTGAGCGAAGTCCTGAGCCTATGCAATGTGATAGGATTTTGACTAGAGCAGAAAGGCAGAAATTCAGACGTCAGAATGGCCTGTGTTTTTACTGTGGTGATTCAGCTCATGCTATTTCTGATTGCCCTAAGCGTACTTGGAGGGTCCCTAGGTCTGTTACCATTAGTACTGTGCAGCCTAAATTTCTCTTGTCTGTTACCCTGATTTGCTCATTGTCGTCCTTTTCTGTTATGGCATTTGTGGATTCTGGCGCTGCCCTGAACTTAATGGACTTAGAGTTTGCCAAGCGCTGTGGTTTTTCCTTGGAACCTTTGCAGAGTCCTATTCCCTTATGGGGGATTGATGCTACGCCATTGGCCAAGAATAAACCTCAGTACTGGACACAGTTAACCATGTGCATGGCTCCAGCACATCAGGAAAATATTCGTTTTTTGGTGTTGCATAATTTGCATGATGTTGTTGTGCTGGGTTTTCAATGGTTACAGGAACATAATCCAGTGCTGGATTGGAGATCTATGTCTGTGACTGGTTGGGGTTGTCAGGGGATACATAGTGATATTCCTTTGATGTCCATTTCCTCGTCCCCTTCTTCTGAAGTTCCTGAGTTTTTGTCGAATTTCCAGGATGTATTTGATGAGCCCAAGTCCAGTTCCCTGCCTCCTCATAGGGACTGCGATTGTGCCATTAATTTAATTCCTGGCTGTAAGTTCCCTAAGGGCCGACTTTTCAATCTGTCTGTGCCAGAGCATGCCGCTATGCGGAGTTATGTTAAGGAGTTCTTGGAGAAAGGGCATATTCGCCCGTCTTCGTCACCGTTGGGAGCGGGATTTTTTTTTTGTTGCCAAGAAGGATGGCTCCTTGAGACCCTGTATAGATTATCGCCTTCTCAATAAGATCACTGTCAAATTCCAGTATCCGTTACCTTTGCTTTCTGATTTGTTTGCTCGGATTAAGGGTGCTAGTTGGTTTACTAAAATCGACCTCCGAGGGGCGTATAATCTTGTGCGTATTAAACAAGGTGATGAATGGAAAACAGCATTTAATACGCCTGAAGGCCATTTTGAATATCTTGTGATGCCATTCGGGCTCTCTAATGCTCCATCGGTATTTCAGTCCTTTATGCATGATATCTTTCGGAATTATCTGGATAAATTTATGATTGTGTATTTGGATGATATTTTGGTTTTCTCCGATGATTGGGAGTCTCATGTGAAGCAGGTTAGGATGGTGTTAAAGGTCCTTCGTACTAATGCGTTGTTTGTGAAGGGGTCTAAGTGCCTCTTTGGAGTTCAGAGGGTTTCTTTTTTGGGTTTCATTTTTTCTCCCTCGGCTATTGAAATGGACCCTGTTAAAGTCCAGGCCATTCATGATTGGACTCAACCTACATCTGTAAAGAGCCTTCAGAAATTTTTGGGCTTTGCCAATTTTTATCATCGCTTTATTGCTAAATTTTCTAGTGTGGTGAAGCCTCTGACCGATTTGACGAGGAAGGGCGCTGATGTGGTGAATTGGTCCTCTGCGGCTGTTGAGGCCTTTCAGGAGCTTAAACGTCATTTTACTTCTGCCCCTGTGTTGCGTCAGCCAGATGTTTCTCTCCCTTTTCAGGTTGAGGTTGATGCTTCTGAGATTGGGGCAGGGGCCGTTTTGTCTCAGAGAAATTCTGATGGCTCTTTGATGAAACGTTGTGCCTTCTTCTCCAGAAAATTTTCGTCTTCTGAGCGTAATTATGATGTCGGCAATCGGGAGTTGTTGACTATGAAGTGGGCATTTGAGGAGTGGCGACATTGGCTTGAGGGAGCCAAGCATCGCGTGGTGGTCTTGACTGATCACAAGAATCTGATTTACCTCGAGTCTGCTAAGTGGTTGAATCCTAGACAGGCTCGGTGGTCTTTGTTTTTCTCACGTTTTGATTTTGTGGTCTCGTATATTCCTGGATCTAAGAATGTGAAGGCTGATGCCCTTTCTAGGAGTTTTTTGCCTGATTCTCCGGGAGTTCTTGAGCCGGCTGGGATCCTCAAGGAGGGGGTGATTCTTTCTGCCATCTCCCCTGATTTACGGCGGGTACTTCAGGAGTTTCAGGCTGATAAACCTGACCGCTGTCCTGAGGGGAAATTGTTTGTTCCTGATAGATGGACTAGTAGGGTAATCTCTGAGATTCATTGTTCGGTGTTGGCTGGTCACCCTGGGATTTTCGGTACCAAAGATTTGGTCGCTAGGTCCTTTTGGTGGCCTTCCTTGTTGCGGGGTGTGCGTTCGTTTGTGCAGTCCTGTGGGACCTGTGCTCGGGCTCAGCCTTGCTGTTCCCGTGCCAGCGGGTTGCTTTTACCTTTGCCTATTCCTGAGAGGCCCTGGACGCATATTTCCATGGATTTTATTTCTGATCTTCCTGTTTCTCAGAAGATGTCTGTCATCTGGGTGGTTTGTGACCGGTTTTCTAAGATGGTCCATTTGGTGCCGTTGCCTAAGTTGCCTTCCTCTTCTGATTTGGTTCCATTATTTTTTCAGCATGTGGTTCGTTTGCATGGTATTCCGGAGAATATTGTGTCTGACAGAGGTTCCCAGTTCGTTTCTAGGTTTTGGCGGTCCTTTTGTGCTAGAATAGGCATTGATTTGTCTTTTTCTTCTGCATTCCATCCTCAGACAAATGGCTAAACGGAGCGAACCAATCAGACCTTGGAAACCTATTTGAGATGCTTCGTGTCTGCTGATCAGGATGATTGGGTGACCTTTTTGCCGTTGGCCGAGTTTGCCCTTAATAATCGGGCTAGTTCGGCTACCTTGGTTTCGCCTTTTTTTTGTAACTTTGGTTTTCATCCTCGTTTTTCTTCAGGGCAGCTTGAGCCTTCTGACTGTCCTGGTGTGGATTCCGTGGTGGACAGGTTGCAGCAAATTTGGACTCATGTGGTGGACAATTTGACGTTGTCTCAGGAGAAGGCTCAGCGTTTTGCTAACTGTCGTCGGTGTGTTGGTCCCCGGCTTCGTGTTGGGGATTTGGTCTGGTTGTCTTCTCGTCATGTTCCTATGAAGGTTTCTTCCCCTAAGTTCAAGCCTCGCTTTATTGGGCCTTATAAGATTTCTGAAATTATCAATCCAGTGTCTTTTCGTTTGGCCCTTCCAGCTTCCTTTTCCATTCATAATGTGTTCCATAGATCCTTGTTGCGGAGATATGTGGTACCTATGGTTCCCTCCGTTGATCCTCCTGCTCCGGTGTTGGTTGAGGGGGAATTGGAATATGTGGTAGAGAAGATTTTGGATTCTCGTTTTTCGAGGCGGAAGCTTCAGTATCTGGTCAAGTGGAAGGGTTATGGCCAGGAGGATAATTCTTGGGCTGTTGCCTCCGATGTTCATGCTCCCGATTTGGTTCATGCTTTCCATTTGGCTCGTCCTGATCGGCCTGGGAGCTCTGGTGAGGGTTCGGCGACCCCTCCTCAAGGGGGGGGTACTGTTGTGAGTTCCGTTCTGGAGCTCCCTCCTGTGGTTGCTAATGGTATGTTTGCGAGTTCTGCCCTTGGGCTCCCTCTGGTGGTTTCGAGTGGAACTGCTGCTCCGTTAGGTAGCTGTAGCAGCTGCCTTCACTAATCGCCTTGCCTGGTTTGTTATTTAAACCTGCTCTGGGCTTTAGTCCATGCCTGCTGTCAATGTTCTTGGTTGGATTTGATTCTTCCCTTGGATTTCTCATATGGCCTGTCCTTGTCTGCAAAAGATAAGTTTTGCTAGTTTGTTTGTCCATTTGTTTGGACTCTATTGTTTTGCATTTTGTCTCTTTTGTCCAGCTTGTCACTATGTCTTATTTAGGCTAGCTGGAAGCTCTGGGAAAGCAGATTTGCCCCTCCACACCGTGAGTCGGTGTGGAGTTCATTTTTGTAAACTCCGCGTGGATTTTGTAGTTTTTAATACTGACCGCACAGTATCCTTTGCTCTCTGTCTATCTAGTTTAGTATTGGCCTCCCCTTTGCTGAATTCTAATTTCATTTCTGTGTTCATCATTTCCCTCTTCTTTCACAGTCAATATTTGTGGGGGGTTGTCTTTCCTTTTGGGGGTTTCTCTGAGGCAAGATAGCTTTCTATTTCCTTCTTTAGGGGTAGTTATATCTTAGGCTGTGACGAGGTGTCTAGGGAGTGTCAGGAACATCCCACGGCTATTTCTAGTTGTGTTGTTAGGATTAGGGACTGCGGTCAGTAGAGATACCACCTTCTCAGAGCTCGTTCCATTTTGCGTTTTAGCCACCAGGTCATTTCAGTGTGGCCTCTTAACCACCAGGTCATAACAGGACGTGTTGTTCCAGTAGTTTTGAGGCACAGAGGAGAAGTGATATTGGGCGATAGCTAGATACACAGGATGGGTCAAGAGAGGGCTTTTTGAGGATAGGTGTGATTGAGGCATGTTTAAAGCGTAAGAGGAAAATACCAGTTGTTAGTGAAAGGTTGAAGAGATGTGTTAGAGTTGGGATGAAGACTGTGGTGAGGTTTGGGATGAAGTGGGAAGGGATCGGGTCAAGTGCACTGGAGATGAGATGCGATCTTGAGAGTAGAGTGGAGAGTCGATCTTCTGTAATGGTGGGGAAGTTGGTTTTCAAGGTGGAGGGCTGGGTAGTTGGGAGGGAGGGTTCTGGGGTTTGTTGACTAAAGCTGTCTCTGATGTTCTCAATCTTCTGCTTGAAAAATGAGGCAAAGTCTTCAGCTGAGATGAGTGGGGAGGGAGGAGGTGCTGGGGGACGGAGGAGAGAGTTGAAGGTGTTGAATAACTCTTTAGGGTTGTGAGACAGGGAGGATATGAGAGATGAGAAGTAGGTTTGTTTAGCTGTGGTGAGTGTGGCCTTCAAAGTAGTGAGGGACTGTTTGAATGCGATAAAGTGCTCGTTGGAGTGGGATCTTTTCCATCTCCGCTCTGCAGCCCTGGAAGCTCACCTTAGTTCTTTGATCAGGCTGGTGTGCCAAAAGATAGGATGCATAATGTTAGCGTTTTTTTAGCGGATTTATAGCGTTTTTATAGCGAAATTCCGCAAAAAAAACGCTAAAAATCCGGACGTGTGCACATACCCTAAATCTCTGAAATACGTGATTGAGACAGAATCCCCGGTGGAAGATTCCCTATAATGAGGCAGATGGAGGCACTGTGGGAACCATAGGACCTGTGATCCGGTGGTTTCTGTCTTTTTAGGATTGCATAAAAGTGCCATCAGCCACAGCTTTGTGCACTTCTGAAAAGGACACCGCTGAACAGAGGCCAGACAGAGTCCAGAGTAACTCTGCTGCCTGATTATAGTGAATGGATCCATCAGGAGTTTCCTCTGTGATGTCACTCAGAGATTTAGATGGAAACGCCGATGTAAGTGCTTAGCGTAGTGCGCCGGATAAATGTGATCATAAATGCTATGTAAAATGTTCCC
Organism: Ranitomeya imitator; assembly: GCF_032444005.1. Taxonomy (NCBI): domain Eukaryota; kingdom Metazoa; phylum Chordata; class Amphibia; order Anura; family Dendrobatidae; genus Ranitomeya; species Ranitomeya imitator. The sequence continues at coordinate 491,502,094 of NC_091283.1, read as the reverse complement.
AATGAAAGCTTCAACTCAATCCACAAAAAAGCAAGTCCCCACTCAAGTTTGTCATCTATTAATGGAAATATAGGAGCTTCCATGTTACTGGTAGCACAAAGTCTCTGGAAAGGCATTGCCCTCGCCCTCCCCAAAAATGTCAGCAAATGCCCCTCTCCCTTCTGAGCCCCAGTGTGACTAAACAACAGTTAGTGCCCTCATGGTTGGCATTTCTGTAGTGATGAGAGCACACCTAATTTACAGGTGCATGTCTCCAGAAACATGAGCTGGGCATAATGTACTGGTCACTACAACTGCAGTTTGCAATTTTCACTCAGCAACATCCACTACTGCTTGTTTCTGGAAAACGCCCATGGAGTCAAAATTGTCTCTAAATCTATAGATAAATTCCCAAAGGGTTATAATTTCCAAAATGGGGTCTGCTTTTCTAGCACTTAGGGGCTCTTTATGTGGAATTCGCAATCTATTTTAGGAAATCTGCGTTCCAGGAGGCAAATAGCGCTCTGTCCCTCCCAAGTCTCTCCATATGGCCAACTAGTACTGTACAGAAACATATGGGGTATTGCCATGTTCTGTAGAAATTGTGGGACACATTTTGGTGCCATTTTTACCCATTTCCCAGTATGAAAATGTAAAACTTGGGGCTAATACACAATCTTGGTGGTAAAAATTATTTTATCGTTTACTTCTCAATCGTTTAAAAGTCTGTGACACACCTGTGGTGTCAATATAATCACCGCACCCCTAGATGTATTCATTAAGAGGTTTAGTTTGTAAAATAGGGTCACCCATGGGGAGTTCTGCTGTGTTGGCATTTCAGTCGCTCTGCCAATGTATCATGGCACCATCAAACAAGTGCAGCAAAATCTGCACTGTATAGGCTATTTGCACACGCTGCGGACTGGTGTGCGGATTTTTCCGCACTGATTTTGATAAATCCGCAGGGCAAAAACACTGCGTTTTTCCAGTGGATTTATCGTGGTTTTTGTGCGGATTTTCCACGGTTTTTGTGCGGATTCTACTGCGGTTTTACACCTGCGGTTTTCTAATATGGAGCAGGTGTAAAACCGCTGCGGATTCCGCACAAAGAATTGACATGCTGCGGAAAATAAACCGCTGCGTTTCCGCACTTTTTTTTCCGCAGCATGTGCACAGCGGTTTTTATTTTCCATAGGTTTACATGGTACTGTACACCGCATGGAAAACTGCTGCGGATACGCAGCGTCAAAAACGCTGCGGATCCGCAGTAAAAACCGCAACGTGTGCACATACCCTAATATGGCGATTCTTCCCTTCTGAGCTTTGCACTGTGCCTCAAAAGTAGTTTTTAATGACATATGGGCTATCGGTGAACTAAGCAGAAATTGCACAACAAATTTTGGGGTAAATTTTTTCCTGTTACCCTTGTGAAAATACAAAATTTTAAGTTAAAACAGATTTTTGCGGGAAATATGTGATTTTTTTTATTTTCACAGCTTAACGTTATAAATTTCTGTGAAGCACCTGTGGGTTCAAGGTGCTCAATACACATCTAGATAAGGTCCCTAAGGCACGTGTGTCAAACTGCATTCCTCGAGGGCCTTAAACCATGCGTGTTTTCAAGATTTCCTTAGCTTTGCACAAGGTGCTGGAATCATTCTCTGCAGGTGATTAAATTATCACCTGTGCAATCCAAGGAAATCCTGAAAACATGACCTGTTTGCGGCCCTCGAGGAATGCAGTTTGACACCCCTGCCCTAAGGAGTCTAGTTTCCAAAATAGTGTCACTTGTGGGAAGGGGGGGGTTCCACTGTTTAGTCACATCAGGGGCTCTCCAAACGCGACATGGCATCCGCTAATTATTCCAGCAAATTTTACTTTAAAAAAGTCAAATGGCGCTCCTTCACTTCCAAGCCCTGCCGTGCGCCCAAACAGTTGTTTTCCTCCACATTTTGGGTATCTGCGCACTCAGAAGAAATTGCACAACTAATTGTATGGAGAAATTTCTCCTGTTTTCCAAGTGTCGGTGAGCTATTTCTCTCCTTTTAGACACAAGAAAGTTGTTTTTAAACAAACTTCTGATTTTTTTTACCACTTTAATAAAAAAACATGCATATTTGGTATCTGCGTACTCGTATTGACCTTGAGAATCAGGGAGATGACGTAAGAGAGGGCACATCCAAGGTAAATAACAGTCAATAATTCTTTAATCTGTATCCATTAAAATGGCATACAAGGGATTTAAAACTGATGCGTTTCTGGTGAGTCACTCACCTTTAATCATATCCCAATATGTAGTAGGTGTAATAATAATATTAGCAAATATCTCCAATTAGAAATGTAGTATAATTCTCCTGATACCATATGTCACCCCATGTGCAGGGTATTGTAGTAGCTTAGATATCAATGGTTGCGACCATTTACAACTAAGTAAATGTCACTATATGAGTGTTCGTAACCATGGATATGGATAAGCTATTGCAATACCCGCGCATAGGGTAAGCAACATAGCAATCAGAAGAACTGTTCTACATTTGTAATTGGAGGTATTTGCTAATATTATTATTACACCTACTACATACTGGAGCTGGGAATACACCTTTAATGTACTTGTTTTATCCATGATTTTTTTGGATACAATAAACACCCATTTTAGTCTATAAGACTGTTCACTTGTATGTGTTTTTTCATGGGCCCTGTGTACATGCAAAACTCATAGAGGCAGTGCAGACACAATGGTCAGTGGGTGCTCTTGTCTGCTGTCCCAGCTGTCCTAACAAAGACTGCATGGACCAAGGCTCATCCCACTGAAAGCCTGTACTCCTTTCCCCTGGGCAGAATACCTCTCAGACAACACAATGTGAGGATAAAACAGTGTGGCAACACTTTATTGAACCACCAACAGACAATAACATATAAAACAGTCCCAGCAAATACCCAAGATGGTGCAAATTACAGAGTCTCACACTACCGCAGGCTCGCAGGATTAGAGCAACTGCGACTTCAGGGCTTCCAGGGCCAACTACCCCCACCAGTGGCACCCCACTTTTTGTGGGTGCCCACAGAGAAGTGGTAACAACAAGCTTAGGAAGCTGACAGTCCATTGAAGTACGTGGCCAGGTGACATGATTGCCCAACCTGGCTTCTCTTAACATCTCCCTGGGGCCATGTGACCATAGGGTTCCAACCTGGCTTCTACAAACGTCTCTATGGGGCCAGGTGACCAGAGGGTCCCAACCTGGCTTCTGTGAATATCTCGATTGGGTTCAGTGATGGTCAATAAAGCAGGTCTGTATTCTTCCAGCTAGGGCCATGGTCCCTTAAGCTGGTATCCTTTAGAATGTCAAATCTGTATTCCTCTTGATGGAGCCATGGTGCCTTGGCTGTTGTTCTGTATAGTCTCATTGCAGAAGGATCCTTTTTTTAATATCGACAGCTGTCCTCCAGGATATAATCTACAGGTCAGGGGGAAGGTGGGATGGTGTTAACGCTCATTATTTGAGTATTTAACCCCTTCCCAACCTCCGCCGTACTATTACAGCAGAGGCCGGGTCCCCTGCTTTGATGTGTGCTCCGGCGCTGAGCCCACATCAAACCCGGGACATGTCAGCTCTTTTGAACAGCTGACGTGCCCGCAATAGCGGCGGGTGAAATCGCGATTCACCCGCCGCTATTAACCAGTTAAATGCCGCAGTCAAATGCTGACAGCGGCATTTAACCGGCACTTCCGGCCGCACGGCTGGAATTGAGCGCATCGCCGACCCCCGTCACATGATCGGGGGTCGGCGATGCGTCAGGATGGTAACCATAGAGGTCCTTGAGACCTCTATGGTTACTGATGCTGGCCTGCTGTGAGCACCACCCTGTGGTCGGCGCTCATAGCAAGCCTGCAATTCAGCTACATAGCAGCGATCTGATGATCGCTGCTACGTAGCAGAGCCGATCCAGTTGTGCCAGCTTCTAGCCTCCCATGGAGGCTATTGAAGCATGGCAAAAGTTAAAAAAATGTTTTAAAAAATATGAAAAAAATAAAAAAATATAAAAGTTTAAATCACTCCCCTTTCGCCTCATTCAAATTAAAACAATAAAAAAAATCAAGCCTACACATATTTGGTATCGCCGCTTTCAGAATCGCCTGATCTATCAATAAAAAAAAGATTAACCTGATCACTAAACAGCGTAGCGCCCAAAAAAATTGAAATGCCAGAATTACGTTTTTTTGGTCGCTGTGACATTGCATTAAAATGTAATAACGGGCGATCAAAAGAACGTATCTGCACCAAAATGGTATCATTAAAAACGCTAGCTCGGCACACAAAAAGCCCTCACCTGACTCCAGATCACGAAAAATGGAGACGCTATGGATAACGGAAAATTGCGCCATTTTTTTTTTTTGTTTAGCAAAGTTTGTAATTTTTTTTTACCACTTAGATAAAACGTAACCTAGATATGTTTGGTGTCTATGAACTCGTAATGACCCGGAGAATCACAATGGGAGGTCAGTTTTAACATTCAGTGAACCTAGCAAAAAAGCCAAACAAAAAACAATTTACCGCACTTGGAATTTTTTCCCATTTTCTAGTCAGGGCCGCCATCAGGGCATTGCAGCCATTACTGGAGTATGGGGCCCTGTGATGAGGAGCAAAAAGGGGGGCCCGAGCGAGCACGCTGGCAGCCCGCTCCGCGCTCCGCTCGGGCCCCCCTGACATTTTATTCAGGCTGCCTGCCTCTGTGTAATGCACTGGAAATGAGCGTGTTGTAACTTTAAGCCGCGGCACGCGGCCCGGTGCATCATGGGCGTGTGATGTCACGCGCTGCCCTGCTCCACTTCCTCAGCAGAGCAGCATGCGGTGTGCCACGTGGCTGCGGACGGCGGAGGAGCAGACGGTGGAGCAGAAGAGGCAGGCGGCAGCGGGGGACTGCCGAACGACGAGGGTCCGGACGTGGTGACGGGGGGCACTGGCAGGACGGGCTGAGGTCGACGTGCAGGCTGCTACAGCTGCAGACCAGACGAGCAGGTGAAGGCTGCAGGTGAGTCCAGTACAGTGAGGCATGCCGCACGGCATGAGCTGGAGGTGGGGGGGGGAGTTGCTTGCCTGGATTCAAACAGGGCTCGGGGGTGGGGGAGGTTTGCTGCCCGACTGGGGGCAGAGATGCTGGACACGCTGGGGCAGAAATGCTGGACATGCTGGGGCAGAAATGCTGGACAAGCTGGGGCAGAAATGCTGGATACGCTGGGGCAGAAATGCTGGACACGCTGGGGCAGAGATGCTGGACATGCTGGGGCAGAAATGCTGGACACGCTGGGGCAGAAATGCTGGACATGCTGGGGCAGAAATTCTGGAAACGCTGGGGCAGAAATGCTGGACACGCTGGGGCAGGCATGCTGGACACGCTGGGGCAGACATGCTGGACACACTGGGGCAGAAATGCTGGACACGCTGGGGCAGAAATGCTGGACACGCTGGGGCAGAAATGCTGGACATGCTTGGGCAGAAATGCTGGACACGCGGGGGCAGAGATGCTGGACACGCTGGGGCAGAGATGCTGGGGGCAGAGATGCTGTACACCGTGGGGGCAGAGATGCTGTACACCCTGGGGGTAGGAGGCTGTACACCCTGGGGGCAGAGATGCTGTACACCCTGGGGGCAGAGATGCTGTACACCCTGGGGGCAGAGATGCTGTACACCCTGGGGCAGAGATGCTGTACACCCTGGGGGTAGAGATGCTGGACACCCTGGGGGCAGAGATACTGGAAATTGGGGGCAGAGATGCTGGAGACACTGGGGGCAGAAATGCTGGAGACACTGGGGGCAGAACGGAGATACGGGTATGATTGGAGACACGGGGAAGAATGAAAGACATGGAGCATGATTGGAGACACTGGGGGCAGGATTGGAGACAGATCATGCAGGATCATGGGGCAGGATGGATAAGATGGAGACAGATGGGGCAGGATGGGGAGATCATATGGGGCAGAATGGATAATCATTAGGGCAGGATGCGAGAACATATGGCTGGAGCCAGGAATGAGATAAACGGGGCCAGGGTGGGGAATAGTATTACCATAGGGGCTAATTAAGGGATATTATTACTGCAGTGATGTATTTATTTTATTTTTTGAGTATACTGTTTTAAATGGGGGAGGGGGGTCCTGTGACTGTGTAGAGTGACACTATGTCGCCTTTTTTTCTTCATGTGGTGTAATGTAGAAGTTGGGAAAATTAAGTAATGTGTTCTGCAAGAGGAGCTCGAAATAACTGTGTTATTTCCTGCAGAGACAAGTCCTGGCTGGAAGAAGTGATGGCAGTATGCGCTGGATGAAAGATGAAGGACTTCACCTAGAGACATCACTGGTGAGTCAGTGTGTTACCTATACACTGACACTATACACTATATACTATATACAGAGCTCCTGTGTATAATGTCACCAGTGATCACTGTATTACCTGTACACAGACACTGCATGCTAAAATATACCTAAATTGTATTGCATATTTTAGCAAATATTTAATAGGTTACAGCAGAGTAGGGCCCGGCCAAAAGTGTCTACCGTGTTATGGTGGCGGCTTAAAAAATCTTTTGGCCAAAACAAAAGCTGCCGGCCATATGTGTGATCTGGTGATGGGAACTGTTAATGTGTGATAGATGAGAAGTGGAGTTTTTCCAAGAGAGAGCGGTGGGACTGTGGACAGTTCGAGGGGTGGAGCGTGGAGGCGGGGCTGGGGTGGAGCCTGGGCGGAGTCTCAAAGGGGCCCCGAAAAATTTGCCAGTATGGGGCCCCGAAATTTCTAGTGGGAGCCCTGTTTCTAGTACACAACATGCTAAAACCAATGATGTCGTTGAAATGTGCAACTTGTCCCACAAAAAACAAGCCCTCACATGGCCATATTGATGGAAAAATAAAAAAGTTATGGCTCTGGGAAGGAGGGGAGTGAAAAACGAGAACGCAAAAACGGAAAAGGGCAAGGTCGTTAATGGGGTTAATCAATCTGTATAGTTTGTTCTTCACTGTTTTGCAAGTTAACAAGCCACATGGACTTATATAATGGGTGATCAATGTATCAGCAAACATCGATTGTTCAATGACCCTGCATCCCTGTCCTGCAAAGATAGCAGCACAATAAACCGTGTGAGCTCATATAATAGGTAAACAGCAACCATTCAACAATTCACAAACATCAATTCAATAGTTAATGTTCGTACTCATATGATTAATAGTCTATGTCTCAGGACCCACCGAAGAAAAACACATTAATTCAACAGTCAACATTCAGACTCATATGAACAATAATCTATGTCTCCTGGCCCACTGAAAATAAGCGTCTGGCATAGCTAAAGGGAATCTGTCACCCCCAAAATCGAGGGTGAGGTAAGCCCACCGGCATCAGGGGCTTATCTACAGCATTCTGTACAGCATGCTGTAGATAAGCCCCCGATGTATCCTAAAAGATGAGAAAAAGAGGTTATATTATACTCACCCAGGGGTGGTCCATCTGCTGGTCCTCTTCTGGTCTTCAGGCTGCGGCTCCGAAGCAGGCGTACTTTGTCTGCCCTGTTGAGGGCAGAGCAAAGTACTGCAGTGCGCAGGCGCCGAGCCTCTCTGACCTTTCCCAGCGCCTGCACACTGCAGTACTTTGCTCTGCCCTCAACAGGGCAGACAAAGTACGCCGGAGCTGCAGCCTGAAGACCAGAAGACGACGTCATCTGTTGAAGATAGGAGGCGCCGGACTGAACCAGCAGCTGGACCGCCCCTGGGTGAGTATAATCTAACCTCTTTTTCTCATCTTTTAGGATACATCGGGGGCTTATGGTAAAAACGGACACACTTACTAAAAAATGATGAGACACTGTGTAATGACTGTGTCTGACAGTGCAGGACCACGTCTCCTGTGTAGGTGAGGAAGTAAAAGAATGTTTAGACGTTATAATATGGGATCACAACTGATTCTTTCTTTAAGGTAAAACATTGCTTAACCCTTTCAACCCCCAAGCCTGTTTTCGCCTTTATGACCAGGCCAAATTTTACAATTCTGGAACGCCTCAACACATCCCACTGACTCTGAAAACGTTTTTTTGTGGCATATTGTTCTTCATGATAGCAGTAACGTTTGTTTGATATGACTTGCGTTCATTTTTTTAAAAAATCAGAAATTTGGTGAAAATTGAGAAAATTTTGCAATTTCAAAAAATTTTAATTTTATGCTTTTAAACTAGAGAGTTATGACACACAAAATAGTTAATAAAACATTTCCCACATCTCTCCTTTACATCACCACAAATTGTGAAACATAATTTTCTTTTGTTAGGAAGTTAGAAGGGTTAAAAGTAGACAAGCAATTTCTAATTTTTTCCAACACAATTTACAAAACAATTTTTTTAGGGACCACATCACATTTGAAGTGACTTTTAGGGGCTTTCGTAACAGAAAATAACCAAAACTGACACCATTAAAAACTGCACCCCTCAAGGTGACGAAGCCATGACCAAAACGCTCATCATGGTGGGGCGTGCAGTCTCTGGGGACTCCTGTTGCTCTCTGCATATTTATTAGTTTATTTACTACATCAGTGGCGTACCGCCAATGGCGGCAGGTCACGCCACTGCTATGGTGCCTAGTGGGCAGAAGGACCCCGTATCGGGCCCCGTCTCTACTGCTCATCGGGCCCCAGTGGCAGGCTTCTGCTGGTGCAGTAACTGAACCTGCGTCCAAGACACAGTGGCAGGATGGGGGACACGTGGCAGGATGGGAGACACGATGGCAGGATGGGAGACACAGGTGGCCGGATGGGAGACGCAGATGACAATATGGGAGACACAGATGGCAGGATTGGATACACAGGGGGCAGAATGAGAGACACAGGGGGCAGGATGAGAGACACAGTGGCAGGATGGGAGTCACAGTGGCAGGATGGGAGACACAGGTGGTAGGATGGGAGACACGGTGGCAGGATGGGAGACACAGGTGGCAGGATGGGAGACACAATGGCAGGATGGGAGACACGGTGGCAGGATGGGAGACACAGATGGCAGGATGGGAGACATGGGGCAGGATGGGAGACACAGGGGGGGATGGGAGACACAGGGGGCAGGATGGAGACACAGGATGCAGGATGGAGACCCAGGGCGGAGGATGGAGACACAGGGAGCAGGATCACAGGGCAGGCTGGAGACAGATGGGGCAGGATCACAGGGAAGGATGGGGCAGGATGGAGACAGATGGGGCAGGATGGAGACAGATGGGCAGGATCACAGGTTAGGATGAAGACAGATGGGGCAGGATCATGGGGCAGTATGGAAACACATGGTGAAGAATCATGGGCAGGATGGATACAATGGAGACAGATGGGGCAGGATCACAGGGCAGATAGGGCAGGATCATGGAACAGATGGGACAGGATCTTGGGACAGATGGGGCAGGATCACGGGACAGATGGGGCAGGATCATGGGACACATGGGGAAGGATCATGGGACAAATGGGGCAGGATCACGGGACAGATGGGGCAGGATCACGGGACAGATGGGGCAGGATCATGGGACAGAAGGGGCAGGATCATGGGACAGAAGGGGCAGGATCATGGGACAGATGGGGCAGGATCATGGTGCAGATGGGGCAGGGTCTCCTGTGTATAATGGCACTTATGGTGCTAATAGTATTGTGTTTTTTTTTATTAATGAACAGTAGTATTCAGTCACTATGTGGTGGTAATATGTTGTCTGACCATGGTGTGGGGGTATTTGTTCATTGTATGTGCTATTTGGTCACTATGTGGTGGCAATATGTGATCTGGACATGGTGTGGTGGTATTTGTCCCTTGTATGTGATATTATTCAGTCACTGTGGTGGTAGTATGTGGTCTGGATATGGTGTGGCAGTATTTGTCCCTTGTATGTGATATTATTGGTCATTTTAAAAATTGAAAAATAAATAAAAGATATACCTAAATTGTATTGGATATTTTAACAAATGATTAATAGGATATAATAGACTAGAGCTCTGCCAAAAGAGTCTACCTTGTCGTTTTGGCGACTTAAAAAATCTTTTTGCTAAAAAAGCTGCTGGCTATATGTGTGATCTGGTGATTGGAACTGTCAATGTGTGATTGGTGAGAAGTGGAGTTTTTCCAAGACAGAGCAGTGAGGCTGTGGACAGTTTGAGGGGTGGAGCCTGTGGAGAATCTCAAGGGGGCCCTGAAAATTTTGCCAGTATGGGGCCCCGAAATTCCTAGTGGCAGCCCTGCCTTTAATTAAATGTGCGCACTGCCGTCACTCTGTACCTGGCTCCTCCTAACTCCTTTCTAGTCCTGCACTGCTCCCGGCCGACCTCTCTGGCTGGATTTGCATAAGGACGCCATGCCTCCTGGCTGACGTAGCTTTCCAGCCAGAGAGAGCAATTTATGCTCATTGCAGGGGCAACATTGCACTTTTAATTGTGCTTGTGTGTTTCGTTACGGCTGCGTCGTTACTAGCAGACACTCTGCGCGCTGCCATGTCTGTTGCAGTGACGGCACTCAAACACTGGGGGAGCGGCCCGGACCCCGACAGTGAGAGGGCCCCTCTGATGGTCCAGGGCCGTGTCTGTGACTGTCGCGGTCCTGCACTACCACATGCCTGAGGAGCTGGATGGGACACACACAGGCTGGGGGCAGGTGAGCAAGGCTTGTTGCAAGCTTCACCAATCCCCATATTAAAAATATTTCTAAAGTGTGTGCGTGTGTCTGTGTGTGTGCATGTATGATGTGAATATCTGTGTATGTCAGTGTGTATGTGGATCGCCCCCATGGGGCCGTGATGTACTCGGTACCGGGTCCTGCGGTTCACAGGGGGATGTCATGGTAAAAGGGAAAGGTCTTTAAAGGGATAAAGTTTGTGTTCGTGATGCCACCTGTGGTATTCGGTCAGGGTGACCGACGCTGCTTTAACCCTGCTGTTCTGTTGGTCAAAAATGACCGACTTTGAACTTCAATATTCTTTAAAATATTCAAGATGCGGCTCTGAAACCCGTGGCCGACCGACCCATCCTCATTTAAGTCAATCAACCACAAGTTTCAGAACCGCATCTTGAACACCCCAAAAAATACCAAAGTTCAAAATAGGTCTCCCCAGACCGAACAGAACAGCAGGGTTAAGGGGCCCGCTGGGGTGATGTTATGGCAGCTAGATGGTATACCTTCCCACAGGTGAAGTGTATCCCCAGGGATTCCCAGAGTGTAGATAGTAGGATGGTGAGAGGCGCAGTAAAGAACGAGGACACAAGGTTGCAGTCTCTTTACCTTTACTGAAGACTTCAGCATCCACAGTCCAGGGCACCAGATCACAGGGCAGGCAGAGTCCGGCCGGTTTGGAGGCAAGTCCAGAGTCCCCTTGTCCAGGTGGAAATCTATAGCCTTCCCTTGCGCTGCAGTGTTGTGGTTCCTTACTGCCTAAGGCTTCACATAAGGTCCTCACAGATGTAATGTCTCTCTCTCTGTCCCCCATATAGGATAGGACAAACACGTATGACTGGTGGCTTGAGGTGGTTTATAGGGACTCTATCATGCCCTAGCTTCTAAGGGGTGCCACCATGCCTCCTGGGTGTAGGGCGGACAGGTAACGTGAAATTAGCTGTCCTTCCGGTCTCTGGAGCAAAGCATAAAGGTCCTTACTCCCTCGGTGTTCCGGCTACCAGGCTTCTGTGCCTCAGGAGGCAGCCTGTGTAGGGCTGGTCTCCTTCTGTTATCTTCTCCTTTGCTACGACTTCCTTCACGCTCGCTGCAATACAGTTCTGCCTTCTGTGTCTCTTCCTAGGAGCTGCAGCTCTGAGGGCATGCACAGCTCCGTGTCCTTCTCCTTTGTTCTCTGACGGGATCCCACCCCTGTCAGGGACCAACTAACTGAGCTGAGCTCAGCCAGCAACTGACTAACTTTCCCAACAGGCGACCAGTTTTACCTATGTGGGGAGTGACCTAATGAATAGGAGCAAGCGCTCCCCCTGGTGGCCTGGAGTGTGAAATGTCGCATGTTTGTGATACCTGGATGCAGTTATCCTTCTTTGCATCCAAACGTAGCATCACTGTCCCCAAGAGGAAAGCAATACCACTGCAACGACCAGGACCCTGGGGCGCCGCATATGACTGTGTTCAAATATGTGTGCATGTCTGTATGTGCACGTATCTGTGTATATCTTCTATTTCAATGCAGTCTCTTTCTTTGACAATGTTTGGCCTATATCTATAACGTGCATGTTGGGAGTTAAGAGAGCCTGTTATTAGTATTATTATTTATTGATATAGCACCATTAGTTCCATGGTGCTGTACATGAGAAAGGGGTTATGTACAGGGTTATAGATGACATTTACAGTAATCAATTTTACAATGACAGACCGGTACAGAGGGGAGAGGACCCTGTCCTTGTGGACTGACATTCTAACAGCTCTTTAATTTCTTCCATCACCTGTTTTTGGAATATATCTATACCTTTAGACTCGGATTGCACAGGATAAAACAATGCATTCGGAATATTTTTGGGGTGTACACTACCAAAGACATTTTGTACATGATATTGATTGTTCATATGAACTGAATATGCATAATAATTGTGATTTACTTTCAGTATACAAAAATGTTGAGTTCAGCAAAGAAAATTCTATGGATGAAATTGTTTCAATGGTTGCACTGGAGGAATTGCACTCTAAATAATCACAGTTCAGTGATAATGAAAATAGTTTTGATATTGGTAGACTATACCAAAAAATATTCCAAATGCATTGTTCTATCCTGTGCAATCCAGGTCTAAAGGTATGGATATATTCCAAAAACAGGTGATGGAAGAAATTAAAGAGCTGTTAGTTGTAAAAAATAATGGGAATAATAAAAAATATAATATGAGACATGATGAAATTTAGGCATTAAAATCACCTGAAGCTAATGAGCACATTATAATTTGTCAGTCAGATAAAGACAGCAAAGTAGTGGTACTGGACAGGGCCTTATATGAATGTGAGGTTACTGTAATGTTGAATTCGGATGACACGCCCTACAACGTCTGGTATTGGATCTTTCTCTGAGGGCAGTCCCACACGTCCACATAATTCCGGTACCGGAAAAATCGGTACCGGAATTATCCGTGTCCGTGCGTTTCTGTGGCACATCAGTGTGGCACAGGTGTGCCGCCCGTGTGCCGACTGGGTACCACACGCACCGTGCAGGAGACAGCGCTAGAGATAAGCGCTGTCCCCTGCATCTGGTGCTGAAGCCGCGATTCATATCTTCTCTGCAGCAGCGTTTGCTGTAGAGAAGATATGAAAAATCCTTTTTTTTTTTTTTGTTTCTCGTGTTTAAAATAAAGATCCCTGTCCCCACCCCCCTCCCACCCCCTGTGCGCCCGCCCGCTGTTATTAAAATACTCACCCGGCTCCCTCGCAGTGTCCTGTCCTGGCCGCAGCTTCTCCTGTATGCAGTAACGTGGGGCCGCCCATTACAGAAATGAATATGCGGCTCCACCCCTATGGGTGATGGAGTTTTGCATGCACCCAGTGCACACTATGTTCACACTATAAAGAATGTGCCCATAGGAGAATTTTTTAGGGCGAGGCGTGCTTGTTCAAATGATGTTGAATTCAATCAGGAGTGCAGAGTAATTGCAAGGAGATTCAAGCAGCGAGGTTATTCACAGGCATATGTGAACAAGGCCAGAAATATAGCATGCATTAGAAACAGAGAAAAATGTTTAATGGATCGCAGTATATGGGATTCTCAATCTTCTTTTCTGCAGCATTTTCCATTGAATATCCACAAATAGTCAACATAATAAAACGGCATCTTCCAGTTTTGAGGCAGGATTAAAAAAACTAATACCATTATAAATAACGGAGTGCGATTTGTTTCGAAAAAATCCAAGACTTTAGCCAACATATTGTCCCCCAGTTTATTGCCTGAAATGCGTCAGCTTGTTTTTTATGATGCACTAATAAGGGTATGTGTCCACGTTCAGGATGGCCGGCGCTTTGGACGGAGTTGAAACCTCGCTCCGCTCAAAGCACTGCCCCCTTCTGTAGACGCGATGATTCTGGATGTGTTCATTGCACACATCCGGAATCATCGCACCCCACACATAGGGCCCTGTGCTTTACCTTGAGGCGTCGCAGCATCGCTGCAAGGTAAACGGACATGCTGCGTTCTAAAAAGACGCGCTGCATGTCCGGAAACGCAGGGCCACCGTGTGCATGTTCGCACACATAGTGGAGACGGGATTTCATAAAATCTCCTCCACTATGCTGTAACATCTGGATGCTGCGGATTGAACACAGCGGCTCTACGCTGTGTTCAATCCGCAGCTATTCCGGATGTAATACGGCCCGTGGCACATACCCTAAAGGACAAGATTTTAATTCTATTTTCATCTCCTCCAATATTTGCATGAGCTGGACAAGTGAGTGATTTGCATTTTCACCTGGGAGTCGGGCGGCAGGAACTTGGTGGTGATCCATGCTCTTCACATGTCTATTGAGAATTGGATTCTAATACATCTGGTTGAGTGAGCTGATGAAATCCTAGTATTTGCAACGTCGTGATAGCACGTAAGCATTATACATTGCCATCTGAAAGATATGCATGGTCAGCTTCTTGTACCACACTTTAGCTTTTCGCATGGCATTGTATAGCTGGAGGACTTGATCAGAAAGATCAACTCCCCCATGTTCTTGTTGTAGCCCAGGGCACAGTCTGGTTTAGTTACAGGGTATAGGGTAACCTTATACAGCAGTGATGGTACTACCATCACGATGTATGATGGCTAAAGAAAGGATATTCTTCTTGTACTTGACCACCAGCATGTTCTTGCCACATTTGTCTCTGCTCTCACCCTTTCTGAGCAGCTGCCCAATTAGCGTCTTAGGGTACCGTCACACTATACGATTTACCTACGATCACGACCAGCGATATGACCTGGCCGTGATCGTAGGTAAATCGTAGTGTGGTCGCTGGGGAGCTGTCACACAGACAGCTCTCCAGCGACCAACGATGCCGAAGTCCCCGGGTAACCAGGGTAAACATCGGGTTACTAAGCGCAGGACCGCGCTTAGTAACCCGATGTTTACCCTGGTTACCAGCGTAAAAAACAAAAACAAACAGCACATACTTACATTCCGGTGTCCGTCAGGTCCCTTGCCGTCTGCTTCCCGCACTCTGACTGCCGGCCATAAAGTGAAAGTGAAAGCACAGCTGTGCTCTGCTTTCACTTTACGGCCGGCAGTCACTGAGTGCGGGAAGCAGACGGCAAGGGACCTGACGGACACCGGAATGTAAGTATGTGCTGTTTGTTTTTTTTTAGTTTTACGCTTGTAACCAGGGTAAACATCGGGTTACTAAGCGCGGCCCTGCGCTTAGTAACCCGATGTTTACCCTGGTTACAAGCGAACGCATCGCTAGATCGCATCGCTAGATCGCTAGATCGGTGTCACACACACCGATCTAGCGATGCCAGCGGGAGATCCAGCGACGAAAGAAAGTTCTAAACGATCTGCTACGACGTACGATTCTCAGCAGGATCCCTGATCGCTGCTGCGTGTCAGACACAGCGATATCGTAACGATATCGCTGGAACGTCACGAATCGTACCGTCGTAGCGATCGAAATGGCAGTGTGTGACGGTACCCTTAGGGACATCTTCCTGATTTTTGCGAACAGTACCACATGCTGAGGGACTTGAAAAGTGGGATGCTGGTATAAAAGGTACCTACCTGGAGTTGATAACCTTGATCCAATAGTGGGTGCACCAAATCCAACACAATTTTCCCACTCACTTCCTGGACACTTTATTATCTGACGCTGACTCAATTCAGTAATAAATACTGTAGTAGTTGCTGATTACTACAGTATTTTTTACTGATCTGGTCTAGTCCTATCAATTAATCTTTTTTTAAGCCTTACTATCTAACACTAACCCTGACTAAATTCATTAAAAAAATACTGTAGTAAACACAGATTTCTATGGTATATTTTTACTGTCCCTAATGTAGTTCTATTAAATAATTTAAATATTTTTTTTATTCTGGTTTCACACACACACAAAAAAATAACAACAACCAGATGCTGATCAGTGATGTGCGTCACCAACTAGCGTTCAATGGCTGAAGGAAGCACACACGCATGTGGTGCAAAAAGGGGATAAAAACAAAACAGGTAAAAAAAAGTTTTTTTTACCAGGTGACATCATGTCAGTAAGTTGGGCAGATGCACCCTTACCACTGGTCAACCCGATGTCTGACCCGTCAATTTTGGAAGGTATTACTGTCTTAATTTATGCCCCCATAACAATATAGAGACTTCCTCCTGCTGTAGAGGAACGCCCTCCTGCCACAAGACTGAGAATAACTTAGAGTCCTGGACTACTATCACTGGATAGGGTAGGTTTGGGACTATGGCGACCTCAAGATTTGTATAGCCCCTAACCATCTCGAGGTGCAGCCGGGCCACTGAATACACCTTAGTGTCCCCATGGATGCAGGTGACCGCAATCTTTTCAGACCTTACAAATTGATCCTCCGCAGACTTTACCAGGGTCACCGAGTTTCCTGAATCGACCAGACCAAAAACATCCTCTACCTCTGCGTTCAGTTCCAGAACACACCCACGTAATGTCTTACCAGGAGAGTAGTTCTTATGGCAAATTGGATACACATAGTACCATTGTCCCTGGCAACCGTGTGTCTGTACCACCCCTTTAACTTTGGGAGGTTCCACCCCTTGTTGGGTAACTACCATTTCCTTATTGGTCAAGCAATCCACAGCACAGCATGGACCTATGGATCGCCCCCAAGGGCTGTGTTGTCAGTGGGGATGTCACGGTGGCTGACCCGGTCCGTGGCTCTTGGGAGGTCCATTAAAATGTGTGGGAAAGGTCTTTAAAGGGATAATGTTCGTGACGCCACCTGTGGTATTCGGTCAGGGTGACCGACGCTGCTTAGGGGTCCGCTGGGGTGATGTTATGGCAGCTAGATGGTATACCTTCCCACAGGTGAAGTATGTCCCCAGGGCTTCCCAGAGTGTAGATGGTGGATGATGTAAGGCGCAGTGAATAACGAGGACACAAGGTTGCAGTCTCTTTACCTTTACTGAAGGCTTCAGCATCCACAGTCCAGGGTAGGGACACAGGGTAGGCAGAGTCCGGCCAGTCTGAAGTCAAATCCAAAAGTCCCCTTATCCAGGTGGAATTCAATAGCCTTCCTCTAGCGCCTGGGCGTTGTAGTACCTCCCTGCTGAGCAACTCGGTAAGGTCCTCACAACAATTATAGATGTTAAGTCTCTTCTCTCTGTCCCCCTGACGGATAGGACAAACCCGTATGACGGGTGGCCTGAGGCTTTTTATAAGGACCCTAGTAACACCCCGGCCCCCACAAGTTGCCACCCTGCCTCCTGGGTAAATGGTCGGGCAGCTAACGTGGAATTAACTGTCCTGCCAGTTTCTGAAGTAACGGCATAGAGCTCTTTACTCCCTCGGTGTTCTGGCTACCGGTCCTGCGCTTCAGAAGGAGGCAGCTTGCTTCTAGCTGGTCTCCCTCTGATGTTTCACTCCTGTTACTATTACTTCGTTGCTCACACACTGCAACACAATTCCTTTTGTGTACTTTCTTAGGATGCTGCCACACGTGGGGCAGGCGCAGCTCTGTGTACCTTCCTTCCGTAGGCCGCAGTCTGGAGCTGGCTGGAACCCAACCCAGCCAGCCTCTGCCAAACTCAGTCAGGACCCACTGACTATCTCCTTCTCCCTCCAGTCAGCTTCTGTCCCTTTCTCTGACTAACTTCCTCCCCAACCCACCAGTTTTACCCAAGTGTGAGGAGTGCCCTAATAGATAAAAGCATGGCTCCCCCTGGTGGACTGGAGTGTGAAGTGTGTGTAGTGGTTGTGATACCTGGACAGAAAATCTCCTTCATTGCCTTCAGACGTAACATCAATCCCCCTGGTGGAAGAATAACATTACTGCAACGAACCAGGACTCTAGGGCGCTGCACCTACATAGCATGAACTATGTTGTTCCTGGCTACAGTCCAATGATGCATTCGCCGCCACCTCTAATTTTGCCACCAACCCGATTTGGGTTACCGTCCCTTTTGGGACTCCGTCCCTTTAGGGTCACCCTCTTTTTGGGACTCCACCCCCTTTTGGGCAAATACTCCCTTTTGGCATACCACCCCCTTTTGGGACTCCACCCATTTTTGACAACCATCTCTGTTTGGGTTACCGCCCTCTTTTTTGGGACACCACCCTTTTAGGGACACCACACCATCCCTGGGGTACACCCCATGGACTCCCGACAGTAATCTCAGGCACCAGTTTGCACAGTACACAAAAATGTTTCTTTAGGTCAGTACTGGCCCTTTAAGAGTTTGCACGATCTGGACCAACAATGTTTTTATGACACCTCACCAGCTCCTGCTGGCGCTACCACAGCTCCTGCTGCAGTCACAAACCACCGGCACCTCCGGCTGCCGATCAGAAGCCGCTGCTGCTGCCACTACAGCTTCGGCTGCTGCGGAACCTCTTGCTGCAACTGCAGCTCCTTTCCACAAGGCTCTGCATGGCTCCACTTCAAACTTCATGGACCCGCCGATCCACAGCAATACTTCGTAACCCCACCGAGTTACAGCCAGATACTTGTTCTCTTCGTGACCCACCGCAAGCTGACTTGAGAAAAAAAACTTTGTGACCACGCCGAGCCACAGCAAAGACCTCACATGTGCTTTCTGAACTGTTGTCCGCATTCTCCACCAAATGTGATAGCACTACCTGAGTTGGGGGACTCTCGCTTGGCACGGGATTAAAGCACTCAGGCATGATTTCTTCACATAAATATTCTATTCCGGTTTATTAAACGTCATAAACCGCATCACAAACAGTTCATTATAGTTCATTATATACATAAACGGAACACATTAACCACCGACAGTCTGTTCCAATGGCAGGACATTCCAAAACGCAGGCTAATCCAAGATTCACACTCTGAACCTTCCAGGTCCATACACTCTTCGCCATGTGACCCACACCCTGGTCACATTATGTAGCTGTAAATACTCCCATAGGTGTGTGGCGTGTGTGTGGCTAGTTCGACCTGCCCAGCTCTTCAAACTAGCCCTATAAGCCCTCCCTTATAAGTAAACACAACAAACACTTGTGGAACTACAGTATAAGTCCCAGCATAACCATATCATTTTGGGCTTACAGCGCAGAGCACCTCTGCGACACATACCGGCCATTTACAACAATACCAGTCCCTAATTCACCATCATAATTATGCCTCCAAGCGAACACTGAAGCGCACACACAGCGCCCCCTGGCTGTAGCATGGGTTACTGCACCACAGCACACAAACAGTAAATACCCCACACATAGTAAATAACCCTCTCCACACACATCAATTACCCCCTCCACAAACACACAGTAATTACTCCCAAACACGCACAGTAAACCCCACCACCCCCACACCGAGAAAATACCCCCTGCACCCTATATACACCCCTACAGTAAACACCCCCCTCCTTTCTTCTGTGTCTTAAGCTTCACTAACTTGGAGCACTTACCACCCATATGTGCCTCTGCAGCGTCGGCGAATAATATCAGCTGCGTGATCACATGAACTGGACTGTTAGACGCGAGTACTATTGAATACTGGGAGCCAGAGCACTGCGATTTCTATCTGCCGGCTGTCAGCTTGACAGCCGATTCAGAGAACTACCAACTCCCAACTTTGGTCCGCCGCATTAGGCAACCCAACTGTGCCCCCCTTCCGACTGTGCCCAGGGCACCTGCCTTGGCTGCCCCCCTAGATACACCTCTGGCATTATCCCTCGTCCATCAAGTTTTACAGCTGGCACAAAGCAGTCAGTTAGGCAACATTCTATAAATTTAAAAAAACTGACCGTCACATCCAAACATAGACTAAGTGTGAACAGGTGCTGAACCTAGAGTCACCAACTCTACATTAGGACATCTCTCGTATACCAGGTCCTACACTTTCCTTTCCTTGTTTCATATTTGCATGTTTTAGCGCCGCAGTGTGCTGCCTTATTTATTTGACTGTATATGAGTTGGTGACTCTAGGTTCAGCACGTGTTCACACTTAGTCTATGTTTGGATGTGACGGTCAGTTTTTTGAAATTTGTATTCACTAGCCTTCTGACTGAGCACTCCGCCTCTTAGCCACAGGTGTTTTAATCGCAGCAGGTCCATTACCCCTCCACAGAGAGAGAGAAATTTAGTCTCAGAAGAGGTCTCACAGGTAGAGTTGAGCGACCTTGACCTTTTTAGAGTCGAGCCGTGTTTTGCGAAACCCGACTATCTCAAAAGTCGAGTCGAGTGGAATCGGCCGATTATCGCGAAAAGTCGGGGATCGACCGAAACACGAAACCCAATGCAAGTAAATGGGGGAGCATAGTCGGCAGTGAGTAGAGGCCAGGAAAACATGTACAGAGCCCATTGTATTGGCAAAAACATCCATTCTTGCTACTGAAGCTTGCCAATCGTAATTTAGCTTATAATAATTGGAAGGCATTTGAAATTGGGGGTCATTTGGCTAAAGTTGTGGGGGGTAGGGCTGGTTCAAGTAATTAGTGTGCCCAGTAAATCTGGACCACGTCACGGCAGTGGAGCAGGGAGAGGTAAGTATTTCAACTTTGCAAGTGCTGTGATCCTGAGCAAGCAGGGGGGGCCCACTCGTTGGCATTGGCACTGGCACAGGGCCCCTCAAAGTACAGCGGTGTGTTTGCACGGCGGGGACGCCTCCCACCGGCAGCAACACTTTTGCGTACTATGAGGGGCCCTGTGCCAGTGACATCGCCAACGAGTATTCCTCCCCCCACCTGATGAAGGAACCTGCACCTTCATCTGCACCTTCCTCTTTGTCCCCGTGTAAGGTGGTATGGTATGCGGGAAGGGGGACCTGACTTTCAGCAGGGTCACAATCTTGCAGTGTAGCGTGCACGGGGAATGTTGCATTATGGGTCAATGTACCAGCAGACTCATCTATCACTGGCTGGGCAATGGGCAGGATGAGGGGTAAACAGATATGGGCCCAAAGAATAAAGTGGGCTAAATGCAGTTCAAAATTGGTAACAGGACTAACCAGGGGGCATTGTTTTGTTCAGTGGAGGACACCTGGAATGAGAGTCTGACACAGAGAGTAGGCCCAAATCAGTAAGTATTCTAAATGCAGTTCAAAATTGGCAACAGTAGTAAACCGGCGGCAAAGCTTTGTTCACTGGAGGAGAACAGCAAGGAGCGGCAGACACAGATAAAAGGCCCCAACCCAACTAGTAGGCATAATGCAGTGTTGTTTTCAACAACTACTAAACGAGAGCCAGAAGATCGAAGCAATGGAGAGGAAACCTGGGGAACACCTTGGAGTGGAAGACACCGTCTCTACACCCCAGACCCAACTTGTAGGCCGAATGCAGTGTTGTTTTCAACAACTACTAAACGAGAGCCAGAAGATCGAAGCAATGGAGAGGAAACCTGGAGAACACCTTGGAGCGGAAGACACCGTCTCTACAACCCAGACCCAACTTGTAGGCCGAATGCAGTGTAGTTTTCAACAACTACTAAACAAGAGTCGGAAGACCGAAGCAATGGAGAGGAAACCTGGGGAACACCTTGGAGTGGAACACACCGTCTCTACACCCCATACCCAATTTGTAGGCCTAATGCAGTGTAGTTTTCAACAACTACTAAACGAGAGTCGGAAGATCGAAGCAATGTGGACGAAACCTGGGGAACACCTTGGAGTGGAACACACCGTCTCTACACCCCATACCCAATTTGTAGGCCTAATGCAGTGTAGTTTTCAACAACTACTAAACGAGAGTCGGAAGACCGAAGCAATGTAGAGGAAACCTGGGGAACTGTTGTGAATTCTGTTGTCGGGCTCCCTCCTGTGGTCATGAATGGTACTTTGGCTGGTTCTGTCCATGGACTTTCTCTGGTGGCTGTGGGTGTTTCTGAGTTTCCTTCCACAGGTGACGAGGTTAATTCGTTAGCTGGCTGCTCTATTTAACTCCACTTAGATTTTTGCTCCATGCCACCTGTCAATGTTCCAGTATTGGTCTAGTTCACTCCTGGATCGTTGTTGTGACCTGTCTTCCTAGCAGAAGCTAAGTGACTGCTTGTTTTTCTCTGGTTTGCTATTTTTCTGTCCAGCTTGCTATTTTGATTGTTGCCTTGCTTGCTGGAAGCTCTGGGACGCAGAGGGAGCGCCTCCGCACCGTGAGTCGGTGAGGAGGGTCTTTTTGCGCCCTCTGCATGGTCTTTTTGTAGGTTTTTGTGCTGACCGCAAAGCTACCTTTCCTATCCTCAGTCTGTTCAGTAAGTCGGGCCTCACTTTGCTAAATCTATTTCATCTCTGTGTTTGTATTATCATCTTTACTCACAGTCATTATATGTGGGGGGCTGCCTTTTCCTTTGGGGAATTTCTCTGAGGCAAGGTAGGCTTTATTTTTCTATCTTTAGGGCTAGCTAGTTCCTTAGGCTGTGCTGAGTTGCATAGGGAGCGTTAGGAGCAATCCACGGCTATTTCTAGTGTGGTTGATAGGATTAGGGATTGCGGTCAGCAGAGTTCCCACGTCCCAGAGCTCACCCTATATTATCAGTAACTATCAGGTCATTCCGTGTGCTCTTAACCACCAGGTCCATTATTGTCCTGACCACCAGGTCATAACAGGAACACCTTGGAGTGGAACACACCATCTCTACACCCCATACCCAATTTGTAGGCCTAATGCAGTGTAGTTTTCAACAACTACTAAACGAGAGTCGGAAGATCGAAGCAATGGAGAGGAAACCTGGGGAACACCTTGGAGTGGAACACACCGTCTCTACACCCCATACCCAATTTGTAGGCCTAATGCAGTGTAGTTTTCAACAACTACTAAACGAGAGTCGGAAGATCGAAGCAATGTGGAGGAAACCTGGGGAACACCTTGGAGTGGAACACACCGTCTCTACACCCCATACCCAATTTGTAGGCCTAATGCAGTGTAGTTTTCAACAGCTACTAAACGAGAGTCGGAAGATCGAAGCAATGTGGAGGAAACCTGGGGAACACCTTGGAGTGGAACACACCGTCTCTACACCCCATACCCAATTTGCAGGCCTAATGCAGTGTAGTTTTCAACAACTACTAAACGAGAGTCGGAAGATCGAAGCAATGGAGAGGAAACCTGGGGAACACCTTGGAGTGGAACACACCGTCTCTACACCCCATACCCAATTTGTAGGCCTAATGCAGTGTAGTTTTCAACAACTACTAAACGAGAGTCGGAAGATCGAAGCAATGGAGAGGAAACCTGGGGAACACCTTGGAGTGGAACACACCGTCTCTACACCCCATACCCAATTTGTAGGCCTAATGCAGTGTAGTTTTCAACAACTACTAAACGAGAGTCGGAAGATCGAAGCAATGCGGAGGAAACCTGGGGAACACCTTGGAGTGGAACACACCATCTCTACACCCCATACCAAATTTGTAGGCCTAATGCAGTGTAGTTTTCAACAACTACTAAACGAGAGTTGGAAGATTGAAGCAATGTGGACGAACCCTGGGGAACACCTTGGAGTGGAACACACCGTCTCTACACCGCATACCCAATTTGTAGGCCTAATGCAGTGTAGTTTTCAACAACTACTAAACGAGAGTCGGAAGACCGAAGCAATGTAGAGGAAACCTGGGGAACACCTTGGAGTGGAACACACCGTCTCTACACCCCATACCCAATTTGCAGGCCTAATGCAGTGTAGTTTTCAACAACTACTAAACGAGAGTCAGAAGATCGAAGCAATGGAGAGGAAACCTGGGGAACACCTTGGAGTGGAACACACCGTCTCTACACCCCATACCCAATTTGTAGGCCTAATGCAGTGTAGTTTTCAACAACTACTAAACGAGAGTCGGAAGATCGAAGCAATGGAGAGGAAACCTGGGGAACACCTTGGAGTGGAACACACCGTCTCTACACCCCATACCCAATTTGTAGACCTAATGCAGTGTAGTTTTCAACAACTACTAAACGAGAGTCGGAAGATCGAAGCAATGTGGAGGAAACCTGGGGAACACCTTGGAGTGGAACACACCGTCTCTACACCCCATACCCAATTTGTAGGCCTAATGCAGTGTAGTTTTCAACAACTACTAAACGAGAGTCGGAAGACCGAAGCAATGTAGAGGAAACCTGGGGAACACCTTGGAGTGGAACACATCGTCTCTACACCCCATACCCAATTTGCAGGCCTAATGCAGTGTAGTTTTCAACAACTACTAAACGAGAGTCGGAAGATCGAAGCAATGGAGAGGAAACCTGGGGAACACCTTGGAGTGGAACACACCGTCTCTACACCCCATACCCAATTTGTAGGCCTAATGCAGTGTAGTTTTCAACAACTACTAAACGAGAGTCGGAAGATCGAAGCAATGGAGAGGAAACCTGGGGAACACCTTGGAGTGGAACACACCGTCTCTACATCCCATACCCAATTTGTAGGCCTAATGCAGTGTAGTTTTCAACAACTACTAAACGAGAGTCGGAAGATCGAAGCAATGCGGAGGAAACCTGGGGAACACCTTGGAGTGGAACACACCATCTCTACACCCCATACCCAATTTGTAGGCCTAATGCAGTGTAGTTTTCAACAACTACTAAACGAGAGTCGGAAGATCGAAGCAATGTGGAGGAAACCTGGGGAACACCTTGGAGTGGAACACACCGTCTCTACACCCCATACCCAATTTGTAGGCCTAATGCAGTGTAGTTTTCAACAACTACTAAGCGAGAGTCGGAAGACCGAAGCAATGTAGAGGAAACCTGGGGAACACCTTGGAGTGGAACACACCGTCTCTACACCCCATACCCAATTTGTAGGCCTAATGCAGTGTAGTTTTCAACAACTACTAAACGAGAGTCGGAAGATCGAAGCAATGGAGAGGAAACCTGGGGAACACCTTGGAGTGGAACACACCGTCTCTACACCCCATACCCAATTTGTAGACCTAATGCAGTGTAGTTTTCAACAACTACTAAACGAGAGTCGGAAGATCGAAGCAATGCGGAGGAAACCTGGGGAACACCTTGGAGTGGAACACACCGTCTCTACACCCCATACCCAATTTGTAGGCCTAATGCAGTGTAGTTTTCAACAACTACTAAAGGAGAGTTGGAAGATCGAAGCAATGTGGACGAAACCTGGGGAACACCTTGGAGTGGAACACACCGTCTCTACACCCCATACCCAATTTGTAGGCCTAATGCAGTGTAGTTTTCAACAACTACTAAACGAGAGTCGGAAGACCGAAGCAATGTAGAGGAAACCTGGGGAACACCTTGGAGTGGAACACACCGTCTCTACACCCCATACCAAATTTGTAGGCCTAATGCAGTGTAGCTTTCAACAACTACTAAACGAGAGTCGGAAGATCGAAGCAATGTGGAGGAAACCTGGGGAACACCTTGGAGTGGAACACACCGTCTCTACACCCCATACCCAATTTGTAGGCCTAATGCAGTGTAGTTTTCAACAACTACTAAACGAGAGTCGGAAGACCGAAGCAATGTAGAGGAAACCTGGGGAACACCTTGGAGTGGAACACACCGTCTCTACACCCCATACCCAATTTGTAGGCCTAATGCAGTGTAGTTTTCAACAACTACTAAACGAGAGTCGGAAGATCGAAGCAATGGAGAGGAAACCTGGGGAACACCTTGGAGTGGAACACACCGTCTCTACACCCCATACCCAATTTGTAGACCTAATGCAGTGTAGTTTTCAACAACTACTAAACGAGAGTCGGAAGATCGAAGCAATGCGGAGGAAACCTGGGGAACACCTTGGAGTGGAACACACCGTCTCTACACCCCATACCCAATTTGTAGGCCTAATGCAGTGTAGTTTTCAACAACTACTAAAGGAGAGTTGGAAGATCGAAGCAATGTGGACGAAACCTGGGGAACACCTTGGAGTGGAACACACCGTCTCTACACCCCATACCCAATTTGTAGGCCTAATGCAGTGTAGTTTTCAACAACTACTAAACGAGAGTCGGAAGACCGAAGCAATGTAGAGGAAACCTGGGGAACACCTTGGAGTGGAACACACCGTCTCTACACCCCATACCAAATTTGTAGGCCTAATGCAGTGTAGCTTTCAACAACTACTAAACGAGAGTCGGAAGATCGAAGCAATGTGGAGGAAACCTGGGGAACACCTTGGAGTGGAACACACCGTCTCTACACCCCATACCCAATTTGTAGGCCTAATGCAGTGTAGTTTTCTACAACTACTAAACGAGAGTCGGAAGATCGAATCAATGTGGACGAAACCTGGGGAACACCTTGGAGTGGAACACACCGTCTCCACACCCCATACCCAATTTGTAGGCCTAATGCAGTGTAGTTTTCAACAACTACTAAACGAGAGTCGGAAGACCCAAGCAATGGAGAGGAAACCTGGTGTGTTGTGAATTCTGTTGTCGGGCTCCCTCCTGTGGTCATGAATGGTACTTCAGCTGGTTCTGTCCATGGACTTCCTCTGGTGGGTGTTTCTGAGTTTCACAGGTGACGAGGTTAATTCGTTAGCTGCTGCTCTATTTAACTCCACTTAGATCTTTGCTTCATGCCACCTGTCAATGTTCCAGTATTGGTCTAGTTCACTCCTGGATCGTTCTTGTGACCTGTCTACCCATCAGAAGCTAAGTTTCAGCTTGTATTTCTTGGGTTTGCTATTTTTCTGTCCAGCTTGCTATTTAATTTGTTGTCTTGCTTGCTGGAAGCTCTGGGACGCAGAGGGAGCGCCCCCGCACCGTGAGTCGGTGCGGAAGGTCTTTTTGCGCCCTCTGCGTGGTCTTTTTGTAGGTTTTTTGCTGCCCGCAAAGTAACCTTTCCTATCCTCGGTCTGTTCAGTAAGTCGGGCCTCACTTTGCTAAATCTATTTCATCTCTGTGTTTGTATTTTCATCTTTACTCACAGTCATTATATGTGGGGAGCTGCCTTTTCCTTTGGGGAATTTCTCTGAGGCAAGGTAGGCTTTATTTTTCTATCTTCAGGGCTAGCTAGTTTCTTAGGCTGTGCCGAGTTGCTTAGGGAGCGTTAGGCGCAATCCACAGCTATTTCTAGTGTGTTTGATAGGTTTAGGGATTGCGGTCAGCAGAGTTCCCACGTCCCAGAGCTCGTCCTTATTATCAGTAACTATCAGGTCATTCCGTGTGCTCTTAACCACCAGGTCCATTATTGTCCTGACCACCAGGTCATAACAGTACAGGTGGCCCAAAGTACTAATGCATCTCAATAGAGGGATAAGAGAAGTTCTAAGACCATTTTTTTTTCTTTGCAGTGTGTTTTGTCTCTATTTTCCCCTTTACCTCTGGGTGGTTCAGGACACTGGTGTAAACATGGACATTCAAGGTCTGTCCTCTTGTGTGGATCATCTCACTACAAGGATACAAAACATTCAAGATTTTGTGGTTCAGAATCCGATGTTAGAGCCTAGGATTCCTATTCCTGATTTGTTTTTTGGTGATAGATCTAAGTTCTTGAATTTCAAAAATAATTGTAAATTGTTTCTTGTCTTGAAACCTCGCTCCTCAGGTGACCCTGTTCAACAAGTAAAGATCATTATTTCTTTGTTACGTGGTGACCCTCAAGACTGGGCATTTTCCCTTGCGCCAGGAGATCCGGCATTGCGTGATGTTGATGCGTTTTTCCTGGCGCTTGGATTGCTTTATGACGAGCCTAATTCAGTGGATCAGGCAGAGAAAATCTTGCTGGCTCTGTGTCAGGGTCAGGATGAAGTGGAGATATATTGTCAGAAGTTTAGAAAGTGGTCTGTGCTCACTCAGTGGAATGAATGTGCCCTGGCAGCAATCTTCAGAAAGGGTCTCTCTGAAGCCCTTAAGGATGTCATGGTGGGGTTTCCCATGCCTGCTGGTCTGAATGAGTCTATGTCCTTGGCCATTCAGATCGATCGACGCTTGCGTGAGCGTAAAGCTGTGCACCATTTGGCGGTACTATCTGAGCATGGGCCTGAGCCTATGCAATGTGATAGGACTTTGACCAGAGCTGAACGGCAAGAAGACGTCGGAATGGGCTGTGTTTTTACTGTGGTGATTCCACTCATGCTATCTCCGATTGTCCTAAGCGCACTAAGCGGTTCGCTAGGTCTGCCACCATTGGTACGGTACAGTCTAAATTTCTATTGTCCGTTACTCTGATTTGCTCTTTGTCATCCTATTCTGTTATGGCATTTGTGGATTCAGGCGCTGCCCTGAATTTGATGGACTTGGAGTTTGCCAGGCGCTGTGGTTTTTTCTTGGAGCCCTTGCAGTATCCTATTCCATTGAGAGGAATTGATGCTACGCCTTTGGCCAAGAATAAGCATCAGTACTGGACCCAATTGACCATGTGCATGGCTCCTGCACATCAGTAGGATATCCACTTTCTGGTATTGCATAATCTGCATGATGTGGTCGTTTTGGGGTTGCCATGGCTACAGGTTCATAATCCAGTATTGGACTGGAAATCTATGTCTGTGTTCAGCTGGGGTTGCCAGGGGGTACATGGTGATGTTCCATTTTTGTCTATTTCGTCTTCCACTCCTTCTGAAGTTCCAGAGTTTTTGTCGGATTATCGGGATGTATTTGATGAGCCCAAAGCCAGTGCCCTACCTCCTCATAGGGATTGTGATTGTGCAATTAATTTGATTCCTGGTAGTAAGTTTCCTAAAGGCCGATTGTTCAATTTATCTGTGCCAGAACACGCCGCTATGCGGAGTTATATAAAGGAATCCTTGGAGAAAGGCCATATTCGCCCGTCGTCATCACCGTTAGGAGCAGGGTTCTTTTTTGTGGCCAAGAAGGATGGTTCTTTGAGACCTTGTATTGATTACCGCCTTCTTAATAAAATTACAGTCAAATTTCAGTATCCTTTGTCGTTGCTGTCTGATTTGTTTGCTCGTATTAAAGGGGCTAGTTGGTTCACCAAGATAGATCTTCGAGGGGCGTATAATCTTGTGCGTATTAAACAAGGCAATGAATGGAAAACAGCATTTAATACGCCCGAGGGCCATTTTGAGTACCTGGTTATGCCATTCGGGCTTTCCAATGCTCCATCAGTATTTCAGTCCTTTATGCATGACATCTTCCGAGAGTACCTGGATAAATTCCTGATTGTGTATTTGGATGATATTTTGGTCTTTTCGGATGATTGGAGTCTCATGTGAAGCAGGTTAGAATGGTGTTCCAGGTCCTTCGTGCGAATTCCTTGTTTGTGAAGGGGTCAAAGTGTCTCTTTGGAGTTCAGAAGGTTTCATTTTTGGGGTTCATTTTTTCCCCTTCTACTATCGAGATGGACCCTGTTAAAGTCCAGGCCATTTACGATTGGACTCAGCCGACATCTGTGAAGAGCCTGCAAAAGTTCCTGGGCTTTGCTAATTTTTATCGGCGCTTCATCGCTAATTTTTCTACTGTTGCTAAACCGTTGACTGATTTGACCAAGAAGGGTGCTGATGTGGTCAATTGGTCTTCTGCGGCTGTAGAGGCTTTTCAGGAGTTGAAGCGTCGTTTTTCTTCTGCCCCTGTGTTGTGCCAGCCAGATGTTTCGCTTCCATTTCAGGTTGAGGTTGATGCTTCTGAGATTGGAGCAGGGGCTGTTTTGTCGCAGAGAAGTTCTGATGGCTCGGTGATGAAGCCATGTGCTTTCTTTTCTAGAAAGTTTTCACCTGCTGAGCGTAACTATGATGTTGGTAATCGTGAATTGTTGGCCATGAAGTGGGCATTCGAGGAGTGGCGTCATTGGCTGGAAGGAGCCAAGCATCGCGTGGTGGTCTTGACAGATCACAAGAATTTGACTTATCTTGAGTCTGCCAAACGGTTGAATCCGAGACAGGCTCGATGGTCGTTATTTTTCTCCCGTTTTGATTTTGTGGTTTCGTACCTTCCGGGCTCTAAGAATTTGAAGGCTGATGCCCTGTCAAGGAGTTTTGTGCCTGACTCTCCGGGTGTTCCTGAGCCGGCGGGTATTCTCAAAGAGGGGGTAATTTTGTCTGCCATCTCCCTTGATTTGCGGCGGGTGCTGCAAAAATTTCAGGCTGATAGACCTGACAGTTGCCCAGCGGAGAAACTGTTTGTCCCTGATAGATGGACTAGTAGAGTTATCTCTGAGATTCATTGTTCAGTGTTGGCTGGGCATCCTGGAATCTTTGGTACCAGAGATTTGGTGGCTAGATCCTTCTGGTGGCCGTCTTTGTCGCGGGATGTGCGTTCTTTTGTGCAGTCCTGTGGGACTTGTGCTCGGGCTAAGCCCTGCTGTTCTCATGCCAGTGGGTTGCTTTTGCCCTTGCTGGTCCCGAAGAGGCCCTGGACGCATATTTCTATGGATTTTATTTCGGATCTCCCCGTCTCTGAAAAGATGTCGGTCATTTGGGTGGTTTGTGATCGCTTTTCTAAGATGGTCCATTTGGTACCTTTGTCTAAATTGCCTTCCTCCTCTGATTTGGTGCCATTATTTTTCCAGTATGTGGTTCGTTTACATGGTATCCCGGAGAACATCGTTTCTGACAGAGGTTCCCAGTTTGTTTCAAGGTTTTGGCGATCCTTTTGTGCTAGGATGGGCATTGATTTGTCTTTTTCCTCGGCTTTCCATCCTCAGACAAGTGGCCAAACCGAACGAACTAATCAAACTTTGGAAACATATCTGAGATGCTTTGTTTCTGCTGATCAGGATGATTGGGTGTCCTTTTTGCCGTTGGCTGAGTTCGCCCTTAATAATCGGGCCAGCTCGGCTACTTTGGTTTCGCCGTTTTTCTGCAATTCTGGTTTCCATCCTCGTTTCTCTTCAGGGCAGGTTGAGTCTTCAGACTGTCCTGGTGTAGATACTGTGGTGGATAGGTTGCAGCAGATTTGGACTCATGTGGTGGACAATTTGACATTGTCCCAGGAGAAGGCTCAACGTTTCGCTAACCGCCGGCGCTGTGTGGGTCCCCGACTTCGTGTTGGGGATTTGGTTTGGTTGTCGTCTCGTTATGTTTCTATGAAGGTTTCCTCTCCTAAGGTTAAGCCTCGTTTCATTGGTCCGTATAAGATTTCTGAGGTTATCAATCCTGTGTCATTTCGTTTGGCCCTTCCTGCTTCTTTTGCCATCCATAATGTGTTCCATAGGTCGTTATTGCGGAGATACGTGGCGCCTGTGGTTCCATCCGTTGATCCTCCTGCCCCGGTGTTAGTTGAGGAGGAGTTGGAGTATGTGGTGGAGAAGATTTTGGATTCTCGTGTTTCGAGACGGAAACTCCAGTACCTGGTCAAGTGGAGGGGTTATGGTCAGGAAGATAATTCCTGGGTTTTTGCCTCTGATGTTCATGCTGCCGATCTGGTTCGTGCCTTTCATTTGGCTCGTCCTGGTCGGCCTGGGGGCTCTGGTGAGGGTTCGGTGACCCCTCCTCAAGGGGGGGGGTACTGTTGTGAATTCTGTTGTCGGGCTCCCTCCTGTGGTCATGAATGGTACTTCAGCTGGTTCTGTCCATGGACTTCCTCTGGTGGGTGTTTCTGAGTTTCACAGGTGACGAGGTTAATTCGTTAGCTGCTGCTCTATTTAACTCCACTTAGATCTTTGCTCCATGCCACCTGTCAATGTTCCAGTATTGGTCTAGTTCACTCCTGGATCGTTCTTGTGACCTGTCTTCCCATCAGAAGCTAAGTTTCAGCTTGTATTTCTTGGGTTTGCTATTTTTCTGTCCAGCTTGCTATTTAATTTGTTGTCTTGCTTGCTGGAAGCTCTGGGATGCAGAGGGAGCGCCTCCGCACCGTGAGTCGGTGCGGAGGGTCTTTTTGCGCCCTCTGCGTGGTCTTTTTGTAGGTTTTTTGCTGACCGCAAAGTAACCTTTCTTATCCTCGGTCTGTTCAGTAAGTCGGGCCTCACTTTGCTAAATCTATTTCATCTCTGTGTTTGTATTTTCATCTTTACTCACAGTCATTATATGTGGGGGGCTGCCTTTTCCTTTGGGGACTTTCTCTGATGCAAGGTAGGCTTTATTTTTCTATCTTCAGGGCTAGCTAGTTTCTTAGGCTGTGCCGAGTTGCATAGGGAGCGTTAGGCGCAATCCACGGCTATTTCTAGTGTGTTTGATAGGTTTAGGGATTGCGGTCAGCAGAGTTCCCACGTCCCAGAGCTCGTCCTTATTATCAGTAACTATCAGGTCATTCCGTGTGCTTTTAACCACCAGGTCCATTATTGTCCTGACCACCAGGTCATAACACTGGGGCACACCTTGGAGCGGCAGACACCGTTAGTAGGCCCTACCAAAGTAGTAGCCCCAATGCAGTTTTCAAATTCCTAGAGGCTGAAAACAAGACTATTGACGCTCTGCTTTTTTCAAAGGAGGACAGCTGTATTGAGTGGCGCAGACAGACACAGGTAGTAGGCCTTAAACCAAAAATGTGGCTCACTGCAGTTTAAAAAAGGTTACAGGGGTACACAGGCAGCATTGCTCTGGTCAGTGGAGGACAATTTCAATAGTGGACCGCAGACAGACTTTGTACGCCTACTATTAAAAAAAGGATGCTCTATGCAATTAAAAATTGGTTCCAGGGGTCCACGGGCAGCAGTGGTGTGGTCAGTGGAGGAGTATTGGAAGGAGGGACTGCAGACAGGCGTAGTAGGCCTAACATAACAAAATTAGGCTGTAGGCACTTTAAAATTGGTTCCAGGGGTACACGGGCAGCAGTGGTGTGGTCAGCGGAGGACAATTTGAATTAGGGACTGCAGACAGACTTTGTAGGCTGTCCCCTGTGGACCATGCATCCAACACATTAACCCAGTGCGCCGTAATGGACACGTAACTTTTTGTGGACATGCCTACTGGTCCATGCGTCTCTTGTCATGTGCACCTTTCTACTGTTTGATTGCCTGAGTGCTATGACAATGCAGACTTTTTCATGCCGGTGGAGGGCTGGGATGGCTTTTCTCGCAAAAGAAATGTCGACTGGGTAGCTTGAACCGTGGTACAGCGTATTTCATCTGGGCTTTCTAAATATAAAACAAAGAAAAAAAGGAGGCTCCATGCACTTTCAGCTGGGTTCCAGGGGTACACGGCCAGCATTGGTCTGGTCAGTGGAGAACTATTGGAAGGAGGGACCGCAGACAGGCTTCGAAGGCCTAACATAATAAAATTGGGCTGTAGGCACTTTAAAATTGGTTCCAGGGGAACACGGGCAGCAGTAGACAGGTCAGTGGAGGACTAGTGGAAGGAGGGACCGCAGACAGGCTTAGAAGGCCTAACATAATAAGTTAGGGCTGTAGGCACTTTTACATTGGTTCCAGGGGTACACGGGCAGCAGTAGACAGGTCAGTGGAGGCCTAGTGGAAGGAGGGACCGCAGACAGGCTTCGAAGGCCTAACATAATAAATTAGGGCTGTAGGCACTTTAACATTGGTTCCAGGGGTACACGGGCAGCAGTAGACAGATCAGTGGAGGCCTAGTGGAAGGAGGGACCGCAGACAGGCTTCGAAGGCCTAACATAATAAAATTGGGCTGTAGGCACTTTAAAATTGGTTCCAGGGGAACACGGGCAGCAGTAGACAGGTCAGTGGAGGACTAGTGGAAGGAGGGACCGCAGACAGGCTTCGAAGGCCTAACATAATAAATTAGGGCTGTAGGCACTTTAACATTGGTTCCAGGGGAACACGGGCAGCAGTAGACAGGTCAGTGGAGGACTAGTGGAAGGAGGGACCGCAGACAGGCTTCGAAGGCCTAACATAATAAATTAGGGCTGTAGGCACTTTTACATTGGTTCCAGGGGTACACGGGCAGCAGTAGACAGGTCAGTGGAGGCCTAGTGGAAGGAGGGACCGCAGACAGGCGTAGTAGGCCTAACATAATAAATTTGGGCTGTAGGCACTTTGAATTCTCTTGCAGGGGTACACAGGCAGTGGGCACCATTGGTGTTGTCAGCGGCGGCCGATTGTAATGAGTGTCTGCCAGTTAGTAGTCCCAAAAAATAAATACATGTTAATGTCTCGCATTACAACAAAAAGAAAAACCAAAAGGGTGCAATCATTAGGTACAGGGGTGGGCTCCTCTGCGTAGTTTCAGACCTAGTAATTTGGCACAAAGTATTTACTTGGGTAAATATAGGACACTGCCCCTGACTATGTTAAGTACCATCATACATGTCAACACAATGGTATTGTCAGTGGCAAGAATTTACGGATGTCAGCGCATAGACTAAACATTGGTGGAACTGTGAGAGATAATTGTGCAAGTGGTAGAGCAATGTTTGAGCTGGGGGTGGGGGAACTCTCTTGTGGCCGGCGGTACATGCCCAGGGCCCCTCATGTTACAACAGTGTGTCTGACGTTGGGTGCGCACCACCACCGCCAGAGACACTTTATTGTACTATGAGGGACCCAGTGGCAGTGCCGTAGACCAAAAGCGGGCACACCCACCTCTTCAGACAAACAGCACTCTCACGGGTGCTTGCGCCAAGTGGCGATACCATGGCCCCGTGTGGGGAGTTTGGCCATTTAGGGAGGTGTAAACATGTCGTATGCTGGACAATCAGCTGCTGCAAATTACGAGATTGGTAAAGTCATTCAGAGTAGTCCACAGGCAATACCTTTTCATAGGAAAGCTAGGTGTCGGCCGGGCAAGGTGGGGCAAAAGAATTTGAAATCCAGTTGTGGTTCATTTTAATGAAGGTTAGATCATCAACATTTTGGGTAGCCAGACGAGTCCTTTTTTCGGTTAATATTGAACCTGCAGCACTGAATACTCTTTCTGATAGGACACTAGCTGCCGGGCAAGCAAGCTCCTGCAATGCATATTCTGCCAATTCTGGCCAGGTGTCTAATTTGGATGCCCAGTAATCAAATGGGAATGACGGTTGAGGTAGAACATCGATAAGGGATGAAAAAAAGTTAGTAACCATACTGGACAAATGTTGTCTCCTGTCACTTTGAATTGATGCAGCAGTACCTGTCCTGTCTGCGGTCATAGCAAAATCACTCCACAACCTGGTCAGAAAACCCCTCTGTCCAACGCCACTTCGGATTTCTGCACCTCTAACACTTCTGGTCTGCTGCCCCCTGCTGCTTGTGTGAGAACGATCACGGGCGCTGTGTGCTGGGAATGCCTGAAGCAAATGGTCAACAAGAGTTGATTGTTTGGTTGCTAATATTAGTTCCAAGTTGTCATGTGGCATAATATTTTGCAATTTGCCTTTATAGCGAGGATCAAGGAGGCAGGCCAACCAGTAATCGTCATCGTTCATCATTTTCGTAATGCGTGTGTCCCTTTTGAGGATACGTAAGGCATAATCCGCCATGTGTGCCAAAGTTCCAGATGTCAAATCTGCGGTTGTGCTTGGTTGAGGGGCAGTTTCAGGCAAATCTACGTCACTTGTGTCCCTCAGAAACCCAGAACCCGGCCTTGCCATGCCACCAATTTCCAGTGGCCCCGGAGAAGCTTCCTCATTAAAAAAATACTCATCCCCATCATCCTCCTCGTCCTCCTCCTGTTCGCCCGCTACCTCGTCCTGTACACTGCCCTGACCAGACAATGGCTGACTGTCATCAAGGCTTTCCTCTTCCTCGGCTGCAGATGCCTGCTCCTTTATGTGCGTCAAACTTTGCATCAGCAGACGCATTAGGGGGATGCTCATGCTTATTATGGCGTTGTCTGCACTAACCAGCCGTGTGCATTCCTCAAAACACTGAAGGACTTGACACATGTCTTGTATCTTCGACCACTGCACACCTGACAACTCCATGTCTGCCATCCTACTGCCTGCCCGTGTATGTGTATCCTCCCACAAAAACATAACAGCCCGCCTCTGTTCGCACAGTCTCTGAAGCATGTGCAGTGTTGAGTTCCACCTTGTTGCAACGTCTATGATTAGGCGATGCTGGGGAAGGTTCAAAGACCGCTGATAGGTCTGCATACGGCTGGAGTGTACGGGCGAACGGCGGATATGTGAGCAAAGTCCGCGCACTTTGAGGAGCAGGTCGGATAACCCCGGATAACTTTTCAGGAAGCACTGCACCACCAGGTTTAAGGTGTGAGCCAGGCAAGGAATGTGTTTCAGTTGGGAAAGGGAGATGGCAGCCATGAAATTCCTTCCGTTATCACTCACTACCTTGCCTGCCTCAAGATCTACTGTGCCCAGCTACGACTGCGTTTCTCTCTGCAAGAACTCGGACAGAACTTCCGCGGTGTGTCTGTTGTCACCCAAACACTTCATAGCCAATACAGCCTGCTGACGCTTGCCAGTAGCTGCCCCATAATGGGACAACTGGTGTGCAACAGTGGCAGCTGCGGATGGAGTGGTTTGGCGACTGCAGTCTGTGGACGAGCTCTCGCTTCTGCAGAAGAACGAAGAGGAGGAGGAGGAGGAGGGGGTGCGAACACCTACAGCCAACTGTTTCCTAGACCGTGGGCTAGGCAGAACTGTCCCGAAATTGATGTCCCCTGTGGACCCTGCATCCACCACATTCACCCAGTGTGCCGTGATGGACATGTAACGTCCCTGACCATGCCTACTGGTCCATGCATCTGTTGTCAGGTGCACTTTTGTACTCACAGATTGCCTGAGTGCATGGACGATGCGCTCTTTAACATGCTGGTGGAGGGCTGGGATGGCTTTTCTCGAAAAGAAGTGTTGACTTTGTAGCTCGTAGCGTAGAACAGCGTAGTCCATCAGGGCTTTGAAAGCTTCACTTTCAACTAACCGGTAGGGCATCATCTCTAACGAGATTAGTCTAGCTATGTGGGCGTTCAAACCCTGTGTACGCAGATGCGAGGATAAGTACTTCCTTTTTCTAACCAGAGTCTCATGTAGGGTGAGCTGGACTGGAGAGCTGGAGATCGTGGAACTAGCGGGTGTGCCGGTGGACAAGGCAGACTGAGAGACGGTTGGAGACGGTATTGTTTCCACCTGTGCCCTAGATGCAGTGTTTCCTACTACGAAACTGGTGATTCCCTGACCCTGACTGCTTTGGCCTGGCAAAGAAACCTGCACAGATACTGCAGGTGGTGCGGAAAATGGTGGCCTTACAGTGACGGCAGGGATGTAGCGTTGCTGACTAGCTTCATTGGCCGAGGGTGCTACAACCTTAAGGGACGTTTGGTAGTTAGTCCAGGCTTGCAAATGCATGGTGGTTAAATGTCTATGCATGCAACTTGTATTGAGACTTTTCAGATTCTGACCTCTGCTTAAGGTAGTTGAACATTTTTGACAGATGACTTTGCGCTGATCAATTGGATGTTGTTTAAAAAAATGCCAGACTGCACTCTTTCGAGCCTCGGATCCCTTTGCAGGCATTGCAGACTGAGCTTTAACCGGATGGCTACGCTGTCCTCCAACAGGTTTTGGCTTTGCCACGCGTTTTGGGCCATCTACGGGCCCGGCAGATGGAACCTGTTGCGATGTTGATGCCTGCTGCGGCCCCTCCTCTTCCGCTTCAGAACTGCTGCCGCCTGCACCCTGTTCCCCCAATGGCTGCCAATCGGGGTCAAAAACTGGGTCATCTATAACCTCCTCTTCTAGCTCGTGCGCAACTTCGTCTGTGTCACCGTGTAAGTCGGTGGTAGAGCGTTCGTGACGGGGCAACATAGTCTCATCAGGGTCTGATTCTGGATCAGTACCCTGTGAGGGCAATGTTGTGGTCTGAGTCAAAGGACCAGCATAGTAGTCTGGCTGTGGCTGTGCATCAGTGCACTCCATGTCAGATTCAACTTGTAATGGGCATAGCCTGTTAACTGCTTCACTTTCTAAGCCAGGGACGGTATGTGTAAAGAGCTCCATGGAGTAACCCGTTGTGTCGCCTGCTGCATCCTTCTCTGTTGTTGTTTTTGCTGAAGAGGACAAGGAAGCGACTTGTCCCTGACCGTGAACATCCACTAACGTCGCGCTGCTTTTACATTTACCACTTTCAAAAGAGGAGGCAAAAGAGCTAGAGGCTGAGTCTGCAAGGTAAGCCAAAACTTGCTCTTGCTGCTCCGGCTTTAAAAGTGGTTTTCCTACTCCCAGAAAAGGGAGCGTTCGATGCCTTCTGTAGCCAGACGACGAACCTGGCTCCACAGCTCCAGACTTAGGTGCAATATTTTTTTTCCCACGACCACCTGATGCTCCACTACCACTACCATCATTACCAGCTGACAATGAACGCCCACGGCCACGACCTCTTCCACCAGACTTCCTCATTGTTTTAAAAACTTAACCAAAGTAACGGTATTTGTTGCTGTCAAACAACTTACACGGTGAGCTATAACTTCAGTATTATTTAGATATCCCTTTACAGGTGAGTAAGACCGCAAGGAAAATCAGGCACAATGTTACACACTCTGTTTTCGGTGGCACCAAATGAGAGAGATGCCACACACGCAGGACTGTCACTCAAGCACAAATATCAATATTGATCTCCCACTGATTTTTTTTTATTTTTTCAGGGAGAATTTAGAAACCAAATAAAAAAAAAAAAAAAATAGGCTTTCTATGGCCCACTATTTGAGAGAGAGAGATGGCACACCCAGGAGTCAAGACTGGCACACAAGCAGAAAGGGCAATATTAATCTCCCACTGATTTTTTTTTATTTTTTCAGGGAGACTTTAGAAATCAAATTAAAAAAATGATTTTTTTTCAGGGAGAATTTAGAAACCAAATAAAAAAAAATATTTTTTTCAGGGAGAATTTAGAAACCAAATAAAAAAAAAATAGGCTTTCTATGGCCCACTATTTGAGAGAGAGAGATGGCACACCCAGGAGTCAAGACTGGCACACAAGCAGAAAGGGCTATATTAATCTCCCACTGATTTTTTTTGTTTTTTTCAGGGAGAATTTAGAAACCCCAAAAAAAAATTGGCTTTCTATGGCCCACTATTTGAGAGAGAGAGATGGCACACCCAGGAGTCAGGAGTGGCACACAAGCAGAAAGGGCAATATTAATCTCCCACTGTTTTTTTTTATTTTTTCAGGGAGAATATAGAAACAAAAAAAAAATAGGCTTTCTATGGCCCACTATTTGAGAGAGAGAGATGGCACACCCAGGAGTCAGGAGTGGCACACAAGCAGAAAGGGCAATATTAATCTCCCACTGATTTTTTTTTATTTTTTCAGGGAGAATTTAGAAACCAAATAAAAAAATAAAATAGGCTTTCTATGGCCCACTATTTGAGAGAGAGAGATGGCACACCCAGGAGTCAGGAGTGGCACACAAGCAGAAAGGGCAATATTAATCTCCCACTGATTTTTTTTTTATTTTTTCAGGGAGAATTTAGAAACCAAAAAAAAAAAAAAAAATAGGCTTTCTATGGCCCACTATTTGAGAGAGAGAGAGAGATGGCACACCCAGGAGTCAGGAGTGGCTCACAAGCAGAAAGGGCAATATTAATCTCCCACTGATTTTTTTTAATTTTTTCAGGGAGAATTTAAAAACCAAATAAAAAAAAAAAATAGGCTTTCTATGGCCCACTATTTGAGAGAGAGAGATGGCACACCCAGGAGTCAAGACTGGCACACAAGCAGAAAGGGCAATATTAATCTCCCACTGATTTTTTTTTTATTTTTTCAGGGAGAATTTAGAAACCCCCCAAAAAAATATTAATAGGCTTTCTATGGCCCACTATTTGAGAGAGAGATGGCACACTCAGGACTGGCACACAAGCCCAAAGGCCAATATTAATCTCCCACTGTTTTTTTTTTCAGGGAGAATTTATAAACCCCACAAAAAAAAAAAACAGAAAAATAAAAAGGCTTTCTATGGCCCACTATGTGAGAGAGATGGCACACACAGGGATGGCACTCTAGCAGAAATGCCAATCTTAATCTCCCACAACTTATTTTTTTAGGGAGAAAAAAAAAAAAACAGGGACTGTCCTACAATTACTATCTCCCTGCAGTAATCTCAGCCAGGTATGGCAGGCAGCAATAAGGAGTGGACTGATGCACAAATTTAATAAAAAGTGTGGACAAACAAACAAGATAGCTGTGCAGAAAGGAAGGAACAGCAGGATTTGTGCTTTGAAAAAAGCAGTTGGTTTGCACAGCGGCGTGTTATGTAGGCAATCCAGTGACACAGTGTGCCAGCAATCAGAGCACATACAGTGATTTGATAATAACCCAAAAACAATAGAACGAGCTCTGAGACGTGGAATCTCTGTAGACCGCAATACCTGAACCTATCCTAAACACAACTAAAGGCAGCTGTGGATTGCGCCTGTCACTACCTATGCAACTCGGCACAGCCTGAGGAGCTGACTAGCCTGAAGATAGAAAAGCAAGCCTGACTTGCCTCAGAGAAATACCCCAAAGGAAAAGGCAGCCCCCCACATATAATGACTGTTAGCAAGATGAAAAGACAAACGTAGGGATGAAATAGATTCAGCAAAGTGAGGCCCGATATTCTAGATAGAGCGAGGATAGCAAAGAGAACTTTGCAGTCTACAAAAAACCCTAAAGCAAAAAACCACGCAAAGGGGGCAAAAAGACCCACCGTGCCGAACTAACGGCACGGCGGTGCACCCTTTGCGTCTCAGAGCTTCCAGCAAAAACGAATAGACAAGCTGGACAGAAAAAGTAGCAACAAAAGCAAAGAAACACTTATCTAAGCAGAGCAGCAGGCCACAGGAAAGATCCAGAAGCTCAGGTCCAACACTGGAACATTGACAAGGAGCAAGGAAGACAGAATCAGGTGGAGTTAAATAACAAAGCAGCCAACGAGCTCACCAGAACACCTGAGGGAGGAAGCTCAGAAGCTGCAGTACCACTTGTGACCACAGGAGTGAATTCAGCCACAGAATTCACAACAGCGGCGTACACACAGCAATGCAGCTATAAGGGAGCCTTCTAGGGCAGCCCAATGAGCTACAGCGCTGAGAAAAAAAATGTAGCTTCCACTGTCCCTGCAAAGAAAAGGTGGTGTTGGACAGTGGAAATCGCTACAGCACAAGCGGTTTGGTGGTTAATGGACCATGCCTAACGCTATCCCTGCTTCTGACGAAGCGGCAGCAACCTCTCCCTAGGCTCAGATCAGCAGCAGTAAGATGGCGGTCGGCGGGAACGCCTCTTTATAGCCCCTGTGACGCCGCAGACAGCAAGCCAATCACTGCAATGCCCTTCTCTAAGATGGTGGGGACCAGGACCTATGTCATCACGCTGCCCACACTCTGCGTTCACCTTCATTGGCTGAGAAATGGCGCTTTTAGCGTCATTGAAACGCGACTTTGGCGCGAAAGTCGCGTACCGCATGGCCGACCCCACACAGGGGTCGGGTCGGGTTTCATGAAACCCGACTTTGCCAAAAGTCGGCGACTTTTAAAAATGAACGATCCGTTTTGCTCAACCCTACTCACAGGTACCCATTCAGATGAAGACGTTTATTCTCAGCGAGGAAAGGAAAGTGTAGAACCTGGTATACAAGAAATGCCCTAATGTGGCTACCAGGTACACATGAATTGGCCAATTTATGAGCTAAACGCTCTCATTTTTTCATATTTCTAGTGCAGTAATGCAGTTCAATTTTCATGTTTCATGTTTGCATGTTTTAGTGCCGCAGTGTGCTGCCTTATTTATTAGGCAACATTCTATGACTGACAGATAGATAAGTGTGCTTTGTCACTCCAGAACACAGAATATGTTTCTATTGCTCTAGAGTCCACTGTAGGCTTCTTTACACCACTACATTTAACACTTAAATACCCCAAATTAAAGACCAAGAGAGGAGAATAAATCAGTACACTTCCTCAAGTAAAATAACCCCAAAAAGAGGGAAGTACAAGACCAAAAGTAAAACTAAACAAAGTTTATTCATAATTGATAAAATCAATAATCATTAATATAAGTAGGGGAATCGAACAAGGCAGAATGAACTCCAAACAATCCACAAAAAGTAATAGCAACAACCACACTGAAAATCGTAGGGACCAGTAAGTCTCAAATAAGTACAGATGTCCAGTGGTGTGGATGTATATAGGTACAACAGCAGGCTGGGGAATTGAAATTATTCAACTTCTGAAAGTGACAGTATACAAACTAAAGTGCAAGTGCATAATGAGTAAACATGTCCAAATATCAAAGCCTATGAATAAATATCCCATAAAAACTGAGCGTGGCTAGTGCCATATTGCAAGTGCCAAGTGCTAAATGAACGGCAACACCATGTTGTTTTTACCTGCAGTGTGAGGATGGTAGGGAAAAAGAGACCCCGACGCGCGTTTCGCTTGTCGCTTCTTCCTACGGGATCGTAGTTGTTACGATTATAGGATGGCACTCAAATTCATTGAGCTCTTTTGAATGACTCATTTTATCACAAATGACAGAATTTATGACTATGGCCTGGATTTTAAACACCTATGGCAAAGGGACTTGATGAAAAGGTCTTTGGAGATGGCCTTATACCCTTTGGAAGTCTTTTGTTTGCTAATAATAGCAGTTCTGGAGTCCTTGGACAGCTCATTTGTCTTCACCATTGAAACAAAGCAACGGGGCCTAGGATTTGGCTTTTAAAAACATGTCCCATGGGCACCGAAAAATAATCACAGTGCACAGCAAGCTTTAGGTTTTTCTATTTTTCCCTCTCATTGTTTTTTGTTTTAAAATATTGTTTATCATTTGTTCTTTTGTATTTTACCATGCGTGCTCTATACAGAAAAACTGTTTCACTTGATTCTTTTTTTTCAGGAGATATTCCACATTATGTACTTAAACTTCATGGGCGCCAATAATGATGAGCAGGACTGTATCCCATCTAGTACATCTGCAATGTCATTGGTCAGCAACTGCACATGGAACTGCCAAGGACAGAACTTCATGATTTGTCATAATGCTTTCAGCAGGTCAGAACCTTCCTCAGACAGCCATATATAACCCCATTGATAGCAGCCAAGGAGTGTATGTGCGGGGATTTCGGTGAGTGCCGCTCATACTCAATATTGAATAAATTGAGATGTTTTAAAAATGTTGATTCCATTTTTCATATCACTAACATATCTGTTGATCCTATGATTTATATAACTCCAAGACTTTTCTTTCTTGATATTGCAATTAAAAGAGAATACATTTATAGCTGTTGGAGGAAGGGAAGAGAAAAATGTAAGCAAAAAAAAATTATGGGGGGGGGGACGGCTTAAAGTGGTCATGATCAACTTACAGTCCATTTTGGTCTAGTGTTGCAACTCAGTCCAGTTCACTGGAGTACCAGACAGTCTATAGACAAGTGAGCACTGTTTCTGGAAAAATGCAGCCTTTTTATTCTACTTTCTTAAAACCACTTGGTTTGCAGAGTTGTTTTTTCAGGTTTTACTGTATTCACAAGTGTTTATAAGTCTCTGCATGAATAAAGCAGAGGAAGAGGATTCCATCATGAAACTATGAATAAAAACAAATTAGCAAATTAATAAGATTATTTGTCTTGACATTTATTTCCAGCTGATCCTTTTGGAGAACTAATTTTCCGAACACAGAACTCAAGACTAACGGAAAATGCCAAAACAATTTAAAGTGTCACTCAATCAAATGTGAAAAATATTAAAAACCTGATATAGTCAGAATAGTGGCTAAAAAATGGTCAGTTGTCACTAACCCTCCACCAACAGCGTGTCCCCATAACTTGAGACATATCTGCATGATCTAGAAGTTTTAGAGCAGTAAAGAATCATGGTATAGGTTTAATTAAAGTTTCCCATATTTCCTAGAAGCTTGATGGTCAAAGTCCATTTTCTTCTTCTCATTTATGAGAAGGGAAATTTCCAACCAACCTGCCTACAATCCCAACGTAGTAGCAGCTGTGTTCAATCTGTTCTTGAAGTTTAAGAAACACATTATGACAGTTGGTTTCTTATACCCCTCAGAGAAAATTATTTTGAGGCCCACTGATTAAAAAATCTCCTAATGAAATGTGATTGCCTTCTACTGTA
The DNA here is from genome assembly GCF_032444005.1 of Ranitomeya imitator. Classification (NCBI taxonomy): domain Eukaryota; kingdom Metazoa; phylum Chordata; class Amphibia; order Anura; family Dendrobatidae; genus Ranitomeya; species Ranitomeya imitator. The sequence goes on along the minus strand of NC_091283.1, from coordinate 491,458,201 downwards.
CCAATTTGGACATTATTATATAAGAATCTGGATCCATCTGTCCATCTGAGGAATCTTTGATGGACTAGAGCAATCTTGGTTATGTTGACAGTCATATCTATTGTGATCCCACCCATGGGGAACAACTCAATGACCTACATGAACATGCTTGCCGGGTTCGGGCTTTTTAACAAATACAAAAATTGTCCTTAACTTTTCGTAGTTTGTTTGTGGTGATATAAATCTCTTATTGTTTTAGTGCTTCTAATCACAGTTTAGGATGGATGAACGGTTGATCTTGTTTTCTTCTTCCAACTCCTCCACTAGAATATTTATTAGGTCATTTCTTATTGTTGATTTACTAATTGCTAAATGATGAGGTGTGAAGCTTCAATGCCTGAAGGTCATTATGAAGAAGAAATGCTCCATCATGCTGCTGCTGAAAACTTTTCAGCAAAGGATATTGGGAGCATTCATGGGAGGACATAAGGCTAGAAGGACAAATCAATAAGTGTGACTCTTACTACAAATTAGTCACATCTGTAGTATTAGCAGGCCCTCTTCTGTTGAATACAGAGTATCACATTTCCTGTATAGAGTAAAGGCCCCCATACACATGAGACGAGGGGTCCCCAACTTGTGGCTTGGTTCCATGAGGTGTGGCACACACCAGTCTTCTAGTTCAGGTCATTAGGAAAATATATAAAAAGAAGGTCTTGAGATGGTGACTTTTGTGTCTAGACCTACACAGAAGAGCAGTTCTGGATGTGCATATACTAGAGGGAAGGTGGGGGATAAATATGGTAAACTGAAAATAGGATGAAACTGTTACAGGATAGTTAAAGCAGGATGCAGAGGTGTAAATAGGGGTTCAGCTCAGGGTGAGAGGGGGGAAACTTCTAAGTTTGCCCGTAACCAGGTAACCCTAACTACAACTATGGGGGCGCTCCCTTATTGTGGGTATGGGGACCTCTGTAATCTTTCCCGACAGATGATGTTGGGGAAAGAAAGGATCTGGACTTTTGGTATTCCAGCAGGGATCCTTATGTTCTGTGGGACATAAGCCATTGCCAGAGTAGTATAGCAGAACACAGAAATGCTCAGCTGAGCTGAGTGTTCTCATGTATTCGGGAGTTGGAGGATATACCTGTCAGCCGAGCAACCATTCTGCTGACAGCTATCTAATGTGTATTGGAAGCTTAAGAGCAAAATGTTGGTATCAAACTGTACTTGAAGAGTGATTTAGAAAACCCATATTCTAATATGAAGATATGAATTGAAAGGTGTCGGTCAATTGGCTGAATCAGAGAGCAGCTAAAAAGAGCATTTCTGAAGACCTTAATATGAAGGACAGCCAAATGATATGAATATACGCCATATAATTCATAGTTTCTCATGTGGTGGAACTGCATAGGGAAGAAACACTTGCTGCCAAGTTCAAAGAACAGCTGATCACTGACTCAGAAGGCTTCACACTGTTCACAGGCCTCTTTTGTGTTCCTGGGTGGTGGGTGTTGGAACGTGACGCACAGGCAATAGGGATAAGTTTAGTGTTATACGTTTAGTCAGCAACACCTAGACTCTTTTTATTTTATTTTTTTATAACAATGTTTTGAGGGGGTTTCATATCACTATCCATATTAATTTAAATAAAAATCATCTTGCCGTTTTCAAACTGGTCACTAGGCTTAATATCAATCTTTAGCTTTCTGCTCTTCACATGGACATTAGCTGTAATAGACTCTTGTGGAAGCTATTTGTTTTGTATAGAACTATAAACTGGGGATGTACTAATCTGGGCAACGGTCTTGTTAAAGAGGACACATCATGGTGAAGTGGCTGAAGATCTAAATAAAACATATTTATATATATTTTTCAAAATTCTATTTTTATTTAAAGGTTAAATAAATTTCAATCACAAAAATACAAAAAAAGGGAATAACTAGGACATATATCAGCATCAATATATTCAATATATCATAGAATATAAGTAGAACATCCAATAAAACATCAAGTTATACAATTATGAAGTTACTAAAATCCAGTGGAAACCATACATAGTGCAGTCAGGCGTGAACAGAGCACAATCCGGACAGAGAAGAAACGATATATATATACAGTGCCTTACGAAAGTATTTGGCTCCCTGGAACTTTTCAACCTTTTCCCACATATCATGCTTCAAACTTAAAGATACCAAATGTAAGTTTTTGGTGAATAATCAACAACAAGTGGAACACAATTGTGAACCCAAATACTTTCGCAAGGCACTGTATATTTTTTATTGCGAAGATATTAGCTAGTATATTTAATATACTGACCTCCACTGGGGTGTGACCTGGCCATGAAAGGATAGAGGCGTGCATCTGCTTCGCTCCCATCCTGAGCTAAAGAAATCACCACCCGGCAGGCTTTACTGATACATAATATACCGCAGGTGGGTGCCAAAAAGAAAAGGGCATCCTAGAAAACTGTATGCAGCGCCCCAGAGACCTGGTCGTTGCAGTAGTGTCGCTCTGCCACTAAGGAGAGTGATGGTACGTCTGATGGCACTAAAGGAGTTCATCTGACCAGGTATCACCAGCACACATTACACTTCACACTCCGGCCACTAGGGGGAGCAAAAAGTTTTATTTATTAGGCCACTCCTCACACTGGTAAAACTAGGGGTTGGATAGGAAGTTAGTGAGAAGCTGACTGGGTTTTGTCCTGGCAACATCCCGTGGAAGTTGGGGGGGTGCAGGGGAAGATTCAGGGGGTCCCTGTCAGGTGTGGGAACCTGGCAGGTACCTAGCGACAAGAACAGAACGAAACGGAACCGCGCCTGCACTACCTTGTGGCGGTATCCTTAGAAAGGACACGAAGCAAAGGATATTGTGGACAGTGAGAAACGAGATCAAGCACAAAGGAGAGCCAGTAGGAGTCGTGCCCGGAGAATGGCAACATCCTACTGAGGCGCGTAGCCGGTGCCCGGAACACCGAGGAAGTAACTGACTTTATGCCTTACTTCAAATACCGCAGGACAGTTAATTATAGGTTGGCTGTCTAGCTTACATCACCTAAGCAGACATAGGGGACAACGCGTGGAGAGGGGCGCCTCTAGGGTCCCGGAAGAGCTCTGAGCCTACCCGTCAAACGGGTGCATCCTAGCCATAACAAACCTGGGGGACGGAGAATAGAAAGAACTAGAAAGAACTGGAATGAACGAGAATAGAAGTTGTGAGGACTATCCCGAATGCTCAGCAGGGAAGCACTACAACACACAGGCGCTAGTGGTAGGCAACGATTTCCACCTGCAAAGGGAACTCTGGATGTGCCTTCGGACTGGCCGGTCTCAGACAGCCCTGTTAACTGTGCTCTGGATTGAGGATCCTGAAGTCACCAGTAAAGAGGTAAAGAGACTGCAACCCTGTGTCCTCGTTATTGTCTGCACCTCACATCATCACCACCTACACTACTGGGAAGCCCTGGGGACTCACTTCACTTGTGGGAAGGTATACCATCTAGCTGCCTTCACATCACCCCAGTGGACCCCAAGCAGCGTCAGTCACCCTGACCGAATACCACAGGTGGCATCACAAAACCTTGACAGACTCGTATCACCTTTCATTGGACGCCCCTTAGCAGGGTCACGGACCGGGTCCAGCCACCGTGACATCCCCAGAACTGAGCCAGCAGAGGACCGGTACCGAGCAACCCGCGGCCCTGCGTCTTGGGCGCTCCAACTTGGTGTCACGAACAGGATCGTACTTAAGCCTGAAGAATTGGGTCATGTGTGCCTTGGAACTGTGATTTATTGCAAAAAATGTGTATTGCTAATTGCCGCAAAGATTCCCGCCAAAACCGCCGCCATTATAGCGCCATGAGGAGCGCTGGAGAAGAAGAAGGGCGTGGAGTTGTGGATGTGAACGAACTGAGGAGCGCGAAAAGCCATGACCGCCCAGTCTAAATATTTATGTACCTTGAGGACGTGTCCGTCAGCGGCCGAGATCTGCCTCCTGATTCTCAATGGAGGGCAGAGACAAAGAAAACGGAACTGCCCACAAAGGAGAGAGCGGGAAAGAGACCAGGAAGTGACCCACGTGGAGGACGCCATGGCCAGTCGCTCAGACCCAGAATGCGGGGTTGAAGCAGAGGGCTCCCCCAGCTACCCGGACAAGCACAGCAGCCAGATCTCCACGGTTGGGACCGGTCTCCTGCAGGTGTAGATGGAGGATCTGATGGAGCAGCTCCTCCAGTTGCGGCTGGAGACCAAGGCCTCGTGCCAGGAGGCGCCAGCAGAGGACCCCCCGACATCGGTTCCTTTGCCGCCACCGGAGCCAGCTGTGATGGAGGAAGCCATACTGGCCGGTGAGTCTGCCGACCCTGCCCCGCTAGCGGAGGACCTGTTGATAGGCCTCGTCACAGCGCCCCCTCTCTCAGGGACCCATACGCTCCAGCGCCTTCCGCACTGGGGTCGGGCCATGGGCACGGAGCACTTCCTGAAGGCCCCGATCTCACCGATCACCATGCCAGGCGAGGTCTATGCGGAGCGCACAGTGTGCCGCTGGGTGAACCCGGGATCCGACTTCATGGGGTTCCCCGGGGTGAAGACACAGGAAGGGGAGATGGTGGAGGTCCTCAGCTGGGTAGAATATCAGGCCCAGCTAGATCGACAGTGGAAGAAGGAGAGGGAGTACCAGGCCGAGCGAGAGGCCCACTACCAGCGGGACCTCGCGGTGAAGGACCAGGCCCGCAAAGATCGTACCACCCACCAGGCCTCGCGCAGGCACGGCACCGTTGTCGACTTCAAACTCCGTGGGGGATGGGGCTTTATTAAAGAGCCGGACCTGTATGTGGAAGTCTTTGTGAACCGAAGGGATGTTGAGTCCCATCTCAGAGAGGGCCACCCGGACCGGGATCTCTACCCGGGGGACGAGGTCACCTACACCCAGCACTTTGGGGATAGGGGGTGGTTCGCCCTGAACGTCCACAAGCGGCGAGGCCCCGTGACACACCCGACTAAAGCGTCGGAGAAGCTGTCCCCCGTAGCAAAGGCGCCCCCTTGTGACCGGTCTACCACTATCACCAAGACTATGGTGGTTACCCCAACATGCACCATCGTCAAGACCACCACCTGCACCGTGGATACCACTACTACAGTGGTAGCCGAAAGATCGGCCTCAGTGGTGGATAGTACCCAGGCCGTTTCGGGTTCCAGAACTGTAGCCACCAAGACCCCTGCCTGGAGCGAAGGAGCTCCTGGGACCACACCTGGTGGCCGCAGGTATCCGGGTGGATGGCCCCGCCCACTGCTGCCTGCGGAGCTACAACCGCTAAAACCGAAATAAACCTCGAAGACCTGAACTTGTATATAGTTATTTAACTGTTTGTCTTCCTGCATTTTTGCTGCGTGCTCATACCCGTCTAGGGTTAACTCTTAAGGGATCCCTTCGTTTACCCGGGATCCCTCTTGTTTTTGGCTTGTTTGTTTGCCATCAGTGTTTTAAAGATCTGCCGAATCATGAACAGTGAATGATTCACAAACTGCATAGTAAATAATTTGCACCTTATTAAGGGTGCCCTCTACTGGTTTTACAAAGAAAGAAGGCTTTGTGAAGAGAATGTTTTTGAATACAGCACAGAAGGTCTTGCTTTCTAATGGACTTGCAGATAGAGAGAATCTGCACTACCTCAAAGAGACTTGGTTCCCTCTTAAAGGGAATGTTCACATGTTGCACTTAAGTATAACGTTGTCTTAAGAAAGTTAAATTGTAATAATGTTAAATGTTAATAATGTTCCTAGAGATTGAGGACAGGAAAAGTTGAAAGCCGAACTCCAACGTAGTGAACCCGTAGGGGTTAGAGAGTCCTCCTGAGAACCATAGAAAGATGGTTAATTACGTTGATAAAAGAACAGATGGCAGTAGGCCCAGACAAGGAGCTAGGCGGTCCTGCATTTGTGAAGTCAGAAAAGTAAAGAAAAAGATGTTTGTTTTATAGTATTTTATAGTAAGCCTTTAGTGGGTTCAGCCAATACGCCCTTAAAGGAGAAGTTAAATTATTGTTCAGAATTTGCACTTAGTAGAATACCCGGCAGGGTACCAGAAGTTATTTATAGTCAGAGTGTTATTTAAAATATTTAACCTTGTTTTCGTTTGTAACGTTCAAGTGTCCTCACCTCCCATAAAGGGAAGCATTGTTATATTTACTTGTTTCAAGCATTTTAAAATTTGCATGTCTTTTGCTAACATGTATTGTTGTTCTTCTTCCCAGTCCAGGAGTACTGGATTTAACCGGGGGGAAGTGCAGCGCCCCAGAGACCTGGTCGTTGCAGTAGTGTCGCTCTGCCACTAAGGGGAGTGATGGTACGTCTGATGGCACTAAAGGAGTTCATCTGACCAGGTATCACCAGCACACATTACACTTCACACTCCGGCCACTAGGGGGAGCAAAAGGTTTTATTTATTAGGCCACTCCTCACACTGGTAAAACTAGGGGTTGGATAGGAAGTTAGAGAGAAGCTGACTGGGTTTTGTTCAGGCAACATCCCGTGGCAGGGGGTGTTGCGGGGGAAGATTCAGGGGGGTCCCTGTCAGGCGTGGGAACCTGGCAGGTACCTAGCGACAAGAACAGAATGAAACGGAACTGCGCCTGCACTACCTTGCGGCGGTATCTGTTGTGAATTCTGTGGCAGAGCTCCCTCCTGTGGTCACAAGTGGTACTTCGGCTGATTCTCTCTGTGAGCTTCCGTTGGTGGAGGAGAGTGGTACTGCGGCTTCTGAGTTTCCTTCCTCAGGTGATGTGGTGAAGTCGTTAGGTGCTGCTCTATTTAACTCCACCTAGTGCTTTGATCCTGGCCTCCAGTCAATGTTCTAGTATTGGACCTGTTTCCTCCTGGATCGTTCCTGTGGCCTGCTGCTCTGCATAGCTAAGTTCCGCTTTTGCTATTTTGTTTGCTGTTTTTTCTGTCCAGCTTGCTTATTTGTTTTTTCTTGCTTGCTGGAAGCTCTGGGACGCAGAGGGTGTACCTCCGTGCCGTTAGTTCGGTACGGAGGGTCTTTTTGCCCCCTTTGCATGGTTTTTTGTAGGGTTTTGTGTTGACCGCAACGTTACCTTTCCTATCCTCGCTCTGTTCAGAAAGTCGGGCCTCACTTTGCTAAATCTATTTCATCTCTACGTTTGTCTTTTCATCTTAACTCACAGTCATTATATGTGGGGGCTGCCTTTTCCTTTGGGGTATTTCTCTGAGGCAAGGTAGGCTTATTTTCTATCTTCAGGCTAGCTAGTTTCTCAGGCTGTGCCGAGTTGCATAGGGAGCGTTAGGCGCAATCCACGGCTGCCTCTAGTGTGGTTGGAGAGGATTAGGGATTGCGGTCAGCAGAGTTCCCACGTCTCAGAGCTCGTTCTATGTTTTTGGGTTATTGTCAGGTCACTGTATGTGCTCTGACTTCTATGTCCATTGTGGTACTGAATTACCTTATCATAACAGTACTGGAGGCCAAAAGTACTAATGGTTCTCAATAGAGGGAAAAAAAGAAGTTCTGAGACCATTTTTTTTTCTCTGCACTGTGTTTTGCCTTTTTTTTTCCCTAGACATTTGGGTGGTTCAGGACACAGGTGTAGTGATGGACATTAAAGGTCTGTCTTCATGTGTGGATCAGCTCACGGCAAGAGTACAAAATATTCAAGACTTTGTGGTTCAGAATTCTATGTTAGAACCAAGAATTCCTATTCCTGATTTGTTTTTTGGAGATAGAACTAAATTTCTGAGTTTCAAAAATAATTGTAAACTATTTCTGGCTTTGAAACCTCGTTCCTCTGGTGACCCAGATCAACAAGTTAGGATCATTATTTCATTTTTACGTGGCGACCCTCAGGACTGGGCATTTTCTCTTGCGTCAGGAGATCCTGCATTAAGTAATATCGATGCGTTTTTCCTGGCGCTCGGATTGCTGTACGATGAACCTAATTCAGTGGATCAGGCAGAGAAAAATTTGCTGGCTCTGTGTCAGGGTCAGGATGAGATAGAGGTATATTGTCAGAAATTTAGAAAGTGGTCCGTACTCACTCAATGGAATGAAGGTGCGCTTGCAGCTATTTTCAGAAAGGGTCTCTCTGAAGCCCTTAAGGATGTCATGGTGGGATTTCCTATGCCTGCTGGTATGAATGAGTCTATGTCTTTGGCCATTCAGATCGGTCGACGCTTGCGTGAGCAAAAATCTGTGCACCATTTGGCGGTATTATCTGGGCATAAACCTGAGCCTATGCAGTGCGATAGGACTTTGACCAGAGTTGAACGGCAAGAACACAGACGTCTGAATGGGCTGTGTTTCTACTGTGGTGATTCCACTCATGCTATCTCTGATTGTCCTAAGCGCACTAAGCGGTTCGCTAGGTCTGCCACCATTGGTACGGTACAGTCAAAATTTCTTTTGTCCGTTACCTTGATCTGCTCTTTGTCATCTTATTCTGTCATGGCATTTGTGGATTCAGGCGCTGCCCTGAATTTGATGGACTTGGAGTATGCTAGGCGTTGTGGGTTTTTCTTGGAGTCCTTGCAGTGTCCTATTCCATTGAGAGGAATTGATGCTACGCCTTTGGCCAAGAATAAGCCTCAGTACTGGACCCAGCTGACCATGTGCATGGCTCCTGCACATCAGGAGGTTATTCGCTTTCTGGTGTTGCATAATCTGCATGATGTGGTCGTGTTGGGGTTGCCATGGCTACAAGTCTATAATCCAGTATTAGATTGGAAATCCATGTCTGTGTCCAGCTGGGGTTGTCAGGGGGTACATGGTGATGTCCCATTTCTGTCTATTTCGTCATCCACCCCTTCTGAGGTTCCAGAGTTCTTGTCTGATTACCGGGATGTATTTGATGAGCCCAAGTCCGATAAGCTACCTCTGCATAGGGATTGTGATTGTGCTATCGATTTGATTCCTGGTAGTAAATTCCCAAAAGGTCAACTGTTTAATTTATCTGTGCCTGAGCACGCCGCTATGTGGAGTTATGTGAAGGAGTCCTTGGAGAAGGGGCATATTCGCCCGTCATCGTCGCCATTAGGAGCAGGGTTCTTTTTTGTGGCCAAGAAGGATGGTTCGCTGAGACCTTGTATAGATTACCGCCTTCTAAATAAGATCACGGTTAAATTTCAGTACCCCTTGCCGTTGTTATCTGATTTGTTTGCTCGGATTAAGGGGGCTAGTTGGTTCACCAAGATAGATCTTCGTGGTGCGTATAATCTTGTGCGTATTAAGCGAGGCGATGAATGGAAAACTGCATTTAATACGCCCGAGGGCCATTTTGAGTATCTAGTAATGCCATTCGGACTTGCCAATGCTCCATCAGTGTTTCAGTCCTTTATGCATGACATCTTCCGAGAGTACCTTTATAAATTCCTGATTGTGTACTTGGATGACATTTTGATCTTCTCGGATGATTGGGAGTCTCATGTGAAGCAGGTCAGAACGGTGTTTCAGGTCCTGCGTGCTAATTCTTTGTTTGTGAAGGGATCAAAGTGTCTCTTTGGTGTTCAGAAGGTTTCATTTTTGGGGTTCATCTTTTCCCCTTCTACTATCGAGATGGACCCTGTTAAGGTCCAAGCCATCAATGATTGGACTCAGCCGACATCTCTGAAAAGTCTGAAAAAGTTCCTGGGCTTTGCTAATTTTTATCGTCGCTTCATCTGCAATTTTTCTAGTATTGCTAAACCATTGACCGATTTGACCAAGAAGGGTGCTGATGTGGTCAATTGGTCTTCTGCTGCTGTGGAAGCTTTTCAAGAGTTGAAGCGTCGTTTTTCTTCTGCCCCTGTGTTGTGTCAACCAGATGTTTCGCTTCCATTCCAGGTCGAGGTTGATGCTTCTGAGATTGGAGCAGGGGCTGTTTTGTCACAGAGAAGTTCTGATTGCTCGGTGATGAAACCATGCGCCTTCTTTTCCAGGAAGTTTTCGCCTGCTGAGCGAAATTATGATGTTGGCAATCGAGAGTTGCTGGCCATGAAGTGGGCATTCGAGGAGTGGCGTCATTGGCTTGAAGGAGCTAAGCATCGCGTGGTGGTCTTGACTGATCATAAGAACTTGACTTATCTCGAGTCTGCTAAGCGGTTGAATCCTAGACAGGCTCGTTGGTCGCTGTTTTTTTGCCCGTTTTGACTTTGTGATTTCGTACCTTCCGGGCTCTAAAAATGTGAAGGCGGACGCTCTGTCTAGGAGTTTTGTGCCCGACTCTCCGGGTTTATCTGAGCCGGCGGGTATTCTCAAAGAGGGAGTAATTGTGTCTGCCATCTCCCCTGATTTGCGGCGGGTGCTGCAAAAATTTCAGGCTAATAAACCTGATCGTTGCCCAGCGGAGAAACTGTTTGTCCCTGATAGGTGGACGAATAAAGTTATCTCTGAGGTTCATTGTTCGGTGTTGGCTGGTCATCCTGGAATCTTTGGTACCAGAGAGTTAGTGGCTAGATCCTTTTGGTGGCCATCTCTGTCGCGGGATGTGCGTTCTTTTGTGCAGTCCTGTGGGATTTGTGCTCGGGCTAAGCCCTGCTGTTCTCGTGCCAGTGGGTTGCTTTTGCCCTTGCCGGTCCCGAAGAGGCCTTGGACACATATCTCTATGGATTTTATTTCAGATCTTCCCGTCTCTCAAAAGATGTCAGTCATTTGGGTGGTTTGTGATCGCTTCTCTAAGATGGTCCATTTGGTACCCTTGTCTAAATTACCTTCCTCCTCTGATTTGGTGCCATTGTTCTTCCAGCATGTGGTTCGTTTACATGGCATTCCAGAGAATATCGTTTCTGACAGAGGTTCCCAGTTTGTTTCGAGGTTTTGGCGAGCCTTTTGTGCTAGGATGGGCATTGACTTGTCTTTTTCCTCGGCTTTCCATCCTCAGACTAATGGCCAGACCGAACGAACCAATCAGACCTTGGAAACATATCTGAGATGCTTTGTTTCTGCTGATCAGGATGACTGGGTGTCCTTTTTGCCTTTGGCTGAGTTCGCCCTTAATAATCGGGCCAGCTCGGCTACCTTGGTTTCGCCGTTTTTCTGCAACTCTGGGTTCCATCCTCATTTCTCTTCAGGGCAGGTTGAGTCTTCGGACTGTCCTGGTGTGGATACTGTGGTGGACAGGTTGCAGCAGATTTGGACTCATGTAGTGGACAATTTGACCTTGTCCCAGGAGAAGGCTCAACGTTTCGCTAATGGCAGACGCTGTGTGGGTCCCCGACTTCGTGTTGGGGATTTGGTTTGGTTATCTTCTCGTCATATTCCTATGAAGGTTTCCTCTCCTAAGTTTAAGCCTCGTTTCATTGGTCCGTATAGGATTTCTGAGGTTCTTAATCCTATGTCTTTTCGTCTGACCCTTCCAGATTCTTTTTCCATACATAACGTATTCCATAGGTCATTGTTGCGGAGATACGTGGCACCTATGGTTCCATCTGTTGATCCTCCTGCCCCGGTTTTGGTGGAGGGGGAGTTGGAGTATATTGTGGAGAAGATTTTGGATTCTCGTGTTTCAAGACGGAAACTCCAGTATCTGGTTAAGTGGAAGGGTTATGCTCAGGAAGATAATTCCTGGGTCTTTGCCTCTGATGTCCATGCTCCCGATCTTGTTCGTGCCTTTCATATGGCTCATCCTGGTCGTCCTGGGGGCTCTGGTGAGGGTTCGGTGACCCCTCCTCAAGGGGGGGTACTGTTGTGAATTCTGTGGCAGAGCTCCCTCCTGTGGTCACAAGTGGTACTTCGGCTGATTCTCTCTGTGAGCTTCCGTTGGTGGAGGAGAGTGGTACTGCGGCTTCTGAGTTTCCTTCCTCAGGTGATGTGGTGAAGTTGTTAGGTGCTGCTCTATTTAACTCCTCCTAGTGCTTTGATCCTGGCCTCCAGTCAATGTTCTAGTATTGGACCTGTTTCCTCCTGGATCGTTCCTGTGGCCTGCTGCTCTGCATAGCTAAGTTCCGCTTTTGCTATTTTGTTTGCTGTTTTTTCTGTCCAGCTTGCTTATTTGTTTTTTCTTGCTTGCTGGAAGCTCTGGGACGCAGAGGGTGTACCTCCGTGCCGTTAGTTCGGTACGGAGGGTCTTTTTGCCCCCTTTGTGTGGTTTTTTGTAGGGTTTTGTGTTGACCGCAAAGTTACCTTTCCTATCCTCGCTCTGTTCAGAAAGTCGGGCCTCACTTTGCTAAATCTATTTCATCTCTACGTTTGTCTTTTCATCTTAACTCACAGTCATTATATGTGGGGGCTGCCTTTTCCTTTGGGGTATTTCTCTGAGGCAAGGTAGGCTTATTTTCTATCTTCAGGCTAGCTAGTTTCTCAGGCTGTGCCGAGTTGCATAGGGAGCGTTAGGCGCAATCCACGGCTGCCTCTAGTGTGGTTGGAGAGGATTAGGGATTGTGGTCAGCAGAGTTCCCACGTCTCAGAGCTCGTTCTATGTTTTTGGGTTATTGTCAGGTCACTGTATGTGCTCTGACTTCTATGTCCATTGTGGTACTGAATTACCTTATCATAACAGGTATCCTTAGAAAGGAAACGAAGCAAAGAATATTGTGGACAGTGAGAAACGAGATCAAGCACAAAGGAGAGCCAGTAAGAGTCATGCCCAGAGAACGGCAACATCCTACTGAGGCGCGTAGCCGGTGCCCGGAACTCCGAGGAAGTAACTGACTTTATGCCTTACTTCAAATACCGCAGGACAGTTAATTATAGGTTGGCTGTCTACCTTACATCACCTAAGCAGACATAGGGGGCAACGCGTGGAGAGGGGCGTCTCTAGGGTCCCGGAAGAGCTCCGACCCTACCCGTCAGATGGGTGCGTCCTAGCCATAACAAACCTGGGGGACGGAGAATAGAAAGAACTAGAAAGAACTGGAACGAACGAGAATAGAAGTTGTGAGGACTATCCCGAATGCTCAGCAGGGAAGCACTACAACACACAGGCGCTAGTGGTAGGCAACGATTTCCACCTGCAAAGGGAACTCTGGATGTGCCTTCGGACTGGCCGGTCTCAGACAGCCCTGTTAACTGTGCTCTGGATTGAGGATCCTGAAGTCACCAGTAAAGAGGTAAAGAGACTGCAACCCTGTGTCCTCGTTATTGTCTGCACCTCACATCATCACCACCTACACTACTGGGAAGCCCTGGGGACTCACTTCACCTGTGGGAAGGTATACCATCTAGCTGCCATCATATCACCCCAGTGGACCCCAAGCAGCGTCACTCACCCTGACCGAATACCACAGGTGGCGTCACAAAACCTTGACAGACTCGTATCACCTTTCACTGGATGCCCCTTAGCAGGGTCACGGACCGGGTCCAGCCACCATGACATCCCCAGAACTGAGCCAGCAGAGGACCGGTACCGAGCAACCCGCGGCCCTGTGTCTGGGGGCGCTCCATGTACCCGCTGCTTCGGTGCAGTTTCTCCAAACCATTGAACGGTTCTTGTCAGGATCTCACCGGGTGGATCACACGGTCGATATGGCAGGGGTGCTGCCTCTATCCTCACGTGATGCAGAGATGAAAATCCCCGAAAATCGACTGCTCAACAGGAGGTGAGCCCAGCGAAGTTTAAGTAAAGGAGGGTTTATCTGAAAGTACCTTGGGCATTAGAACGTGTGTCTTCTTCAGCACTGAAATAATAAGATGGTGACGGGATGTGGAGAACTCAGATACATGCCATCATTAAACCTCAGGTACAGAGGAGAACGTTGACTATAGCCCCAGTGCCTCTATCAGGAAGGCTGGGAAAAGACACATCTACATTTGCTTCACATTCAAAGTCAAAATGGTAAGCTTTGAAAGCTTCTAAGATTACAGAGTTTGACTCTTCCCCTACAGATTCAACTAGGGAATGTGTTAACTCTACATTATATCCTCACAATAGGCACATGCCATCTACACTAGGGTTGAGCGAAACGGATCGTTCATTTTTAAAAGTCGCCGACTTTTGGCAAAGTCGGGTTTCATGAAACCCGATCCGACCCTTGTGTGGGGTCGGCCATGCGGTACGCGACTTTCGCGCCAAAGTCGCGTTTCAATGACGCGAAAAGCGCCATTTCTCAGCCAATGAAGGTGGACGCAGAGTGTGGGCAGCGTGATGACATAGGTCCTGGTCCCCACCATCTTAGAGAAGGGCATTGCAGTGCTTGGCTTGCTGTCTGCGGCGTCACAGGGCTATAAAGGGGCGTTCCCGCCGACCGCCATCTTACTGCTGCTGATCTGAGCCTAGGGAGAGGTTGCTGCCGCTTCGTCAGAAGCAGGGATAGCGTTAGGCAGGGTCCATTAACCACCAAACCGCTTGTGCTGTAGCGATTTCCACTGTCCAACACCACCTTTTGTTTGCAGAGATAGTGGAAGCTACATTTTTTTTCCTCAGCGCTGTAGCTCATTGGGCTGCCCTAGAAGGCTCCCTGCTAGCTGCATTGCTGTGTGTACGCCGCTGTGCAAACCAACTGCTTTTTTCAAAGCACAAATCCTGTTGTTCCTTCCTTTCTGCACAGCTATCTTGTTTGTTTGTCCACACTTTTTATTTAATTTGTGCATCAGTCCACTCCTTATTGCTGCCTGCCATACCTGGCTGAGATTACTGCAGGGAGATAGTAATTGTAGGACAGTCCCTGTTTTTTTTTTTTGTGGGAGATTAACCCCTTCATGACCCAGCCTATTTTGACCTTAAAGACCTTGCCGTTTTTTGCAATTCTGACCAGTGTCCCTTTATGAGGTAATAACTCAGGAACGCTTCAACGGATCCTAGCGGTTCTGAGATTGTTTTTTCATGACATATTGGGCTTCATGTTAGTGGTAAATTTAGGTCAATAAATTCTGCGTTTATTTGTGATAAAAACGGAAATTTTGCGAAAATTTTGAAAATTTCGCAATTTTCACATTTTGAATTTTTATTCTGTTAAACCAGAGAGATATGTGACACAAAATAGTTAATAAATAACATTTCCCACATGTTTACTTTACATCAGCACAATTTTGGAAACAAAATTTTTTTTGTTAGGAAGTTATAAGGGTTAAAATTTGACCAGCGATTTGTCATTTTTACAACGAAATTTACAAAACCATTTTTTTTAGGGACCACCTCACATTTGAAGTCAGTTTGAGGGGTCTATATGGCTGAAAATACCCAAAAGTGACACCATTCTAAAAACTGCACCCCTCAAGGTACTCAAAACCACATTCAAGAAGTTTATTAACCCTTCAGGTGCTTCACAGCAGCAGAAGCAACATGGAAGGAAAAAATGAACATTTAACTTTTTAGTCACAAAAATTATATTTTAGCAACAATTTTTTTATTTTCCCAATGGTAAAAGGAGAAACTGAACCACGAAAGTTGTTGTCCAATTTGTCCTGAGTACGCTGATACCTCATATGTGGGGGTAAACCACTGTTTGGGCGCACGGCAGGGCTTGGAAGGGAAGGAGCGCCATTTGACTTTTTGAATCAAAAATTGGCTCCACTCTTTAGCGGACACCATGTCACGTTTGGAGAGCACCCGTGTGCCTAAAAATTGGAGCTCCCCCACAAGTGACCCCATTTTGGAAACTAGACGCCCCAAGGAACTTATCTAGATGCATAGTGAGCACTTTGAACCCCCAGGTGCTTCACAAATTGATCCGTAAAAATGAAAAAGTACTTTTTTTTCACAAAAAAATTCTTTTAGCCTCAATTTTTTCATTTTCACATGGGCAACAGGATAAAATGGATCCTAAAATGTGTTGGGCAATTTCTCCTGAGTACACCAATACCTCACATGTGGGGGTAAACCACTGTTTGGGCACATGGTAAGGCTCGGAAGGGAAGGAGCGCCATTTGACTTTTTGAATGAAAAATTATTTCCATCGTTAGCGGACACCATGTCGCGTTTGGATAGCTCCTGTGTGCCTAAACATTGGCGCTCCCCCACAAGTGACCCCATTTTGGAAACTAGACCCCCCAAGGAACTTATTTAGATGCCTAGTGAGCACTTTAAACCCTCAGGTGCTTCACAAATTGATCTGTAAAAATGAAAAAGTACTTTTTTTTCACAACAAAATTCTTTTCGCCTCAATTTTTTCATTTTCACATGGGCAGTAGGATAAAATGGATCATAAAATTTGTTGGGCAATTTCTCCCGAGTACACCGATACCTCATATGTGGGGGTAAACCACTGTTTGGGCACTCGGCAGGGCTCGGAAGGGAAGGCGCGCCATTTGATTTTTTGAATGGAAAATTAGCTCCAATTGTTAGCGGACACCATGTCGCGTTTGGAGAGCCCCTGTGTGCCTAAACATTGGAGCTCCCCCACAAGTGACCCCATTTTGGAAACTAGACCCCCCAAGGAACTTATCTAGATGCATATTGAGCACTTTAAACCCCCAGGTGCTTCACAGAAGTTTATAACGCAGAGCCATGAAAATAAAAAATAATTTTTCTTTCCTCAAAAATGATTTTTTTAGCCTGGAATTTCCTATTTTGCCAAGGATAATAGGAGAAATTGGACCCCAAATATTGTTGTCCAGTTTGTCCTGAGTACGCTGATACCCCATATGTGGGGGTAAACCACTGTTTGGGCGCACGGCAGGGCTCGGAAGGGATGGCACGCCATTTGGCTTATTAAATGGAAAATTAGCTCCAATCATTAGCGGACACCATGTCACGTTTGGAGAGCCCCTGTGTGCCTAAACATTGGAGATCCCCCAGAAATGACCCCATTTTGGAAACTAGACCCCCAAAGGAACTAATCTAGATGTGTGGTGAGGACTTTGAACCCCCAAGTGCTTCACAGAAGTTTATAACGCAGAGCCATGAAAATAAAAAAAAAAATCATTTTCTCAAAAATGATCTTTTAGCCTGCAATTTTTTATTTTCCCAAGGGTAACAGGAGAAATTTGACCCCAAAAGTTGTTGTCCAGTTTCTCCTGAGTACGCTGATACCCCATATGTGGGGGTAAATCACTGTTTGGGCACATGCCGGGGCTCGGAAGTGAAGTAGTGACGTTTTGAAATGCAGACTTTGATGGAATGCTCTGTGGGCGTCACGTTGCGTTTGCAGAGCCCCTGATGTGGCTTAACAGTAGAAACCCCCCACAAGTGACCACATTTTGGAAACTAGACCCCCAAAGGAACTTATCTAGATGTGTGGTGAGCACTTTGAACCCCCAAGTGCTTCATAGAAGTTTATAATGCAGAGCCGTGAAAATAATAAATACGTTTTCTTTCCTCAAAAATAATTATTTAGCCCAGAATTTTTTATTTTCCCAAGGGTTACAGGAGAAATTGGACCACATAAGTTGTTGTCCAGTTTCTCCTGAGTACGCTGATACCCCATATGTGGGGGTAAACCACTGTTTGGGCACATGCCGAGGCTCAGAAGTGAAGTAGTGACGTTTTGAAATGCAGACTTTGATGGAATGCTCTGTGGGCGTCACGTTGCGTTTGCAGAGCCCCTGATGTGGTTTAACAGTAGAAACCCCCACAAGTGACCCCATTTTGGAAACTAGACCCCGAAAGGAACTTATCTAGATGTGTGGTGAGCACTTTGAACCCCCAAGTGCTTCATAGAAGTTTATAATGCAGAGCCGTGAAAATAATAAATACGTTTTCTTTCCTCAAAAATAATTATTTAGCCCAGAATTTTTTAATTTTCCCAAGGGTAACAGGAGAAATTTGACCCCAATATTTGTTGTCCAGTTTCTCCGGAGTACGGTGATACCCCATATGTGGGGGTAAACCACTGTTTGGGCACACGTTGGGGCTCGGAAGTGAAGTAGTGACGTTTTGAAATGCAGACTTTGATGGAATGCTCTGCGGGCGTCACGTTGAATTTGCAGAGCCCCTGATGTGCCTAAACAGTAGAAACCCCCCACAAGTGACCCCATTTTGGAAACTAGACCCCAAAAGGAACTTATCTAGATGTGTGGTGAGCACTTTGAACCCCCAAGTGCTTCATAGAAGTTTATAATGCAGAGCCGTGAAAATAATAAATATGTTTTCTTTCCTCAAAAATAATTATTTAGCCCAGAATTTTTTATTTTCCCAAGGGTAACAGGAGAAATTGGACCCCAATAGTTGTTGTCCAGTTTCTCCTGAGTACGCTGATACCCCATGTGTGGGGGTAAACCACTGTTTGGGCACACGTCGGGGCTCAGAAGGGAAGTAGTGACTTTTGAAATGCAGACTTTGATGGAATGGTCTGCCGGCGTCACATTGCGTTTGCAGAGCCCCTGGTGTGCCTAAACAGTAGAAACCCCCCACAAGTGACCACATTTTAGAAACTAGACCCCCCAAGGAACTTATCTAGATATGTGGTGAGCACTTTGAACCCCCAAGTGCTTCACAGACGTTTACAACGCAGAGCCGTGAAAATAAAAAATCATTTTTCTTTCCTCAAAAATGATGTTTTAGCAAGCATTTTTTTAGATTCACAAGGGTAACAGGAGAAATTGGACCCCAGTAATTGTTGCGCAGTTTATTCTGAGTACACTGATACCCCATATGTGGGGGTAAACCACTGTTTGGGCACACGTCAGGGCTCGGAATTGAGGGAGCACCATTTGACTTTTTGAATACGAGATTGGCTGGAATCAATGGTGGCGCCATGTTGCGTTTGGAGACCCCTGATGTGCCTAAACAGTGGTAAACCCTCAATTCTACCTCCAACACTAACCCCAACACACCCCTAACTCTAATCCCAACTGTAGCCATAACCCTAATCACAACCCTAACCACAACCCTAATTCCAACCCTAACCCTAAGGCTATGTGCCCACGTTGCGGATTCGTGTGAGATATTTCCGCACCATTTTTGAAAAATCCGCGGGTAAAAGGCACTGCGTTTTACCTGCGGATTTTCCGCGGATTGCCAGTGTTTTTTGTGCGGATTTCACCTGCGGATTCCTATTGAGGAACAGGTGTAAAACGCCGCGGAATCCGCACAAAGAATTGACATGCTGCGGAAAATACAACGCAGCGTTTCCGCGCGGTATTTTCTGCACCATGGGCACAGCGGATTTGGTTTTTCATATGTTTACATGGTACTGTAAACCTGATGGAATACTGCTGCGAATCCGCAGCGGCCAATCCGCAGTGTGGGCACATAGCCTAATTCTAAAGGTATGTGCACACGCTGCGGAAAACACTGCGGATCCGCAGCAGTTTCCCATGAGTTTACAGTTCAATGTAGACCTATGGGAAACAAAAATCGCTGTACACATGCTGCGGAAAAACTGCACGGAAACGCAGCGGTTTACATTCCGCAGCATGTCACTTCTTTGTGCGGATTCCGCAGCGGTTTTACAACTGCTCCAATAGATAATCGCAGTTGTAAAACCGCAGTGAAATGCACAGAAAAAAACGCAGTAAATCCGCCATAAATCCGCAGCGGTTTAGCACTGCGGATTTATCAAATCCGCAGTGGAAAAATCCGCAGAGGACCAGAATACGTGTGCACATACCGAAACCCTAACCCTAGCCCTAACCCTAGCCCTAACCCTAGCCCTAACCCTAGCCCTACCCCTAGCCCTAACCCTAGCCCTACCCCTAACCCTACCCCTAACCCTACCCCTAACCCTAGCCCTAGCCCTACCCCTAACCCTAACCCTACCCCTAACCCTAACCCTAACCCTATTCTAACATTAGTGGAAAAAAAAATTTCTTTATTTTTTTATTGTCCCTACCTATGGGGGTGACAAAGGGGGGGGGGGTCATTTATTATTTTTTTTATTTTGATCACTGAGATATAATCTATCTCAGTGATCAAAATGCACATTGGAACGAATCTGCCGGCCGGCAGATTCGGCGGGCGCACTGCGCATGCGCCCGCCATTTTGGAAGATGGCGGCACCCAGGGAGAAGACGGACGGGACCCCGGCAGGATCGGTAAGTATGATGGGGTGGGGGGGGCCAAGGGGGGGGGAATCGGAGCGCAGCAGGCGTGGAACGGAGCACGGGGGGGCTGGAACGGAGCACGGGGGTTGGAACGGAGCACGGGGGGGGGGGGTGGATCGGAATGCAGGGGGGGTGATTGGAGCACGGGGGGGTGATTGGAGCACGGGGGGAGTGGACAAGAGCACGGGGGGGAGCGGAGCACTGGATGGAGGGGAGCCGGAGCAGTGTACCGGCCAGATCGGGGGGCTGGGGGGGCGATCGGTGGGGTGGGGTGGGGGCACATTAGTATTTCCAGCCATGGCCGATGATATTGCAGCATCGGCCATGGCTGGATTGTAATATTTCACCCGTTATAATAGGTGAAACATTACAAATCGCTCTGATTGGCAGTTTCACTTTCAACAGCCAATCAGAGCGATCGTAGCCACGAGGGGGTGAAGCCACCCCCCCTGGGCTAAACTACCACTCCCCCTGTCCCTGCAGATCGGGTGAAATTGGAGTTAACCCTTTCACCCGATCTGCAGGGACGCGATCTTTCCATGACGCCACATAGGCGTCATGGGTCGGATTGGCACCGACTTTCATGACGCCTATGTGGCGTCATGGGTCGGGAAGGGGTTAAGATTGACATTTCTGCTAGAGTGCCATCACTGTGTGTGCCATCTCTCTCACATAGTGGGCCATAGAAAGCCTTTTCATTTTTCTGTTTTTTTTTTGTGGGGTTTATAAATTCTCCCTGATAAAAAAAAATACAGTGGGAGATTAATATTGGCCTTTGGGCTTCTGTGCCAGTCCTGAGTGTGCCATCTCTCTCTCAAATAGTGGGCCATAGAAAGCCTATTAATTTTTTTTTATTATTGTGTTTCTAAATTCTCCCTGAAAAAATCAAAAAGAAATCAGTGGGAGATTAATATTGCCCTTTCTGCTTGTGTGCCACTCCTGACTCCTGGGTGTGCCATCTCTCTCTCTCAACTAGTGGGCCATAGAAAGCCTATTTTTTTTTTATTGTGTTTCTAAATTCTCCCTGAAAAAATCAAAAAGAAATCAGTGGGAGATTAATATTGCCCTTTCTGCTTGTGTGCCACTCCTGACTCCTGGGTGTGCCATCTCTGTCTTTCAAATAGTGGGCACTGGGCCATAGAAAGCCTATTTTTTTTTATTGTGTTTCTAAATTCTCCCTGAAAAAATCAAAAATAAATCAGTGGGAGATTAATATTGCCCTTTCTGCTTGTCTGCCACTCCTGACTCCTGGGTGTGCCATCTCTGTCTTTCAAATAGTGGGCACTGGGCCATAGAAAGCCTATTTTTTTTTTAATTGTGTTTCTAAATTCTCCCTGAAAAAATCAAAAAGAAATCAGTGGGAGATTAATATTGCCCTTTCTGCTTGTGTGCCACTCCTGACTCCTGGGTGTGCCATCTCTGTCTTTCAAATAGTGGGCACTGGGCCATAGAAAGCCTATTTTTTTTTTTATTGTGTTTCTAAATTCTCCCTGAAAAAATCAAAAAGAAATCAGTGGGAGATTAGTATTGCCCTTTCTGCTTGTGTGCCACTCCTGACTCCTGGGTGTGCCATCTCTGTCTTTCAAATAGTGGGCACTGGGCCATAGAAAGCATATATATTTTTTTTTATTGTGTTTCTAAATTCTCCCTGAAAAAATCAAAAAGAAATCAGTGGGAGATTAATATTGCCCTTTCTGCTTGTGTGCCACTCCTGACTCCTGGGTGTGCCATCTCTGTCTTTCAAATAGTGGGCACTGGGCCATAGAAAGCCTATTTTTTTTTTAATTGTGTTTCTAAATTCTCCCTGAAAAAATCAAAAAGAAATCAGTGGGAGATTAATATTGCCCTTTCTGCTTGTGTGCCACTCCTGACTCCTGGGTGTGCAATCTCTGTCTTTCAAATAGTGGGAACTGGGCCATAGAAAGCCTATTTTTTTTTTTATTGTGTTTCTAAATTCTCCCTGAAAAAATCAAAAAGAAATCAGTGGGAGATTAATATTGCCCTTTCTGCTTGTGTGCCACTCCTGACTCCTGGGTGTGCCATCTCTGTCTTTCAAATAGTGGGCACTGGGCCATAGAAAGCCTATTTTTTTTTTATTGTGTTTCTAAATTCTCCCTGAAAAAATCAAAAAGAAATCAGTGGGAGATTAATATTGCCCTTTCTGCTTGTGTGCCACTCCTACTTCTGGGTGTGCCATCTCTGTCTTTCAAATAGTGGGCACTGGGCCATAGAAAGGCTATTTTTTTATTTGGTTTCTAAATTCTCCCTTAAAAAATCATTTTATTTTATTTGGTTTCTAAATTCTTCCTGAAAAAATCATTTTATTTTATTTTGTTTCTAAAGTCTCCCTGAAAAAAAAAAAAAAATCAGTGGGAGATTAATATTGCCCTTTCTGCTTGCGTGCCAGCCTTGACTCCTGGGTGTGCCATCTCTCTCTCTCAAATAGTGGGCCATAGAAAGCCTTTTTTTTTTTTTATTGTGTTTCTAAATTCTCCCTGAAAAAATCAAAAAGAAATCAGTGGGAGATTAATATTGCCCTTTCTGCTTGTGTGCCAGTCTTGACTCCTGGGTGTGCCATCTCTCTCTCTCAAATAGTGGGCACTGGGCCATAGAAAGCCTTTTTTTTTTATTATTGTGTTTCTAAATTCTCCCTGAAAAAATCAAAAATAAATCAGTGGGAGATTAATATTGCCCTTTCTGCTTGTGTGCCACTCCTGACTCCTGGGTGTGCCATCTCTGTCTTTCAAATAGTGGGCACTGGGCCATAGAAAGCCTTTTTTTTTTATTGTGTTTCTAAATTCTCCCTGAAAAAATCAAAAAGAAATCAGTGGGAGATTAATATTGCCCTTTCTGCTTGTGTGCCACTCCTGACTCCTGGGTGTGCCATCTCTCTCTCTCTCAAATAGTGGGCCATAGAAAGCCTATTTTTTTTTTATTGTGTTTCTAAATTCTCCCTGAAAAAAAAAAAAAATCAGTTGGAGATTAATATTGCCCTTTCTGCTTGTGTGCCAGTCTTGACTCCAGGGTGTGCCATCTCTCTCTCTCAAATAGTGGGCACTGGGCCATAGAAAGGCTATTTTTTTTTTTATTTGGTTTCTAAATTCTCCCTTAAAAAATAATTTTATTTTATTTTGTTTCTAAAGTCTCCCTGAAAAAAAAAAATCAGTGGGAGATTAATATTGCCCTTTCTGCTTGTGTGCCAGTCTTGACTCCTGGGTGTGCCATCTCTCTCTCTCAAATAGTGGGCCATAGAAAGCCTTTTTTTTATTATTGTGTTTCTAAATTCTCCCTGAAAAAATCAAAAAGAAATCAGTGGGAGATTAATATTGCCCTTTCTGCTTGTGTGCCAGTCTTGACTCCTGGGTGTGCCATCTCTCTCTCTCAAATAGTGGGCACTGGGTAATAGAAAGGATATTTTTTTTTATTTGGTTTCTAAATTCTCCCTTAAAAAATCATTTTATTTTAATTGGTTTCTAAATTCTTCCTGAAAAAATCATTTTATTTTATTTTGTTTCTAAAGTCTCCCTGAAAAAAAAAAAATCAGTGGGAGATGAATATTGCCCTTTCTGCTTGTGTGCCAGCCTTGACTCCTGGGTGTGCCATCTCTCTCTCTCAAATAGTGGGCCATAGAAAGCCTTTTTTTTTTTTTTATTGTGTTTCTAAATTCTCCCTGAAAAAATCAAAAAGAAATCAGTGGGAGATTAATATTGCCCTTTCTGCTTGTGTGCCAGTCTTGACTCCTGGGTGTGCCATCTCTCTCTCTCAAATAGTGGGCACTGGGCCATAGAAAGCCTATTTTTTTATTACTATTGTGTTTCTAAATTCTTCCTGAAAAAATCAAAAAGAAATCAGTGGGAGATTAATATTGCCCTTTCTGCTTGTGTGCCAGTCTTGACTCCTGGGTGTGCCCTCTCTCTCTCAAATAGTGGGCACTGGGCCATAGAAAGCCTATTTTTTTTTTATTGTGTTTCTAAATTCTCCCTGAAAAAAATCAAAAATAAATCAGTGGGAGATTAATATTGCCCTTTCTGCTTGTGTGCCACTCCTGACTTCTGGGTGTGCCATCTCTCTCTCAAATAGTGGGCACTGGGCCATAGAAAGGCTATTTTTTTTAATTTGGTTTCTAAATCCTCCCTTAAAAAATCATTTTATTTTATTTGGTTTCTAAATTCTTCCTGAAAAAATCATTTTATTTTATTTTGTTTCTAAAGTCTCCCTGAAAAAAAAAAAATCAGTGGGAGATTAATATTGCCCTTTCTGCTTGTGTGCCAGTCTTGACTCCTGGGTGTGCCATCTCTCTCTCTCTCAAATAGTGGGCCATAGAAAGCCTATTTTTTTTATTGTGTTTCTAAATTCTCCCTGAAAAAATCAAAAAGAAATCAGTGGGAGATTAATATTGCCCTTTCTGCTTGTGTGCCAGTCTTGACTCCTGGGTGTGCCCTCTCTCTCTCAAATAGTGGGCACTGGGCCATAGAAAGCCTATTTTTTTTTTATTGTGTTTCTAAATTCTCCCTGAAAAAATCAAAAATAAATCAGTGGGAGATTAATATTGCCCTTTCTGCTTGTGTGCCACTCCTGACTTCTGGGTGTGCCATCTCTCTCTCTCAAATAGTGGGCACTGGGTAATAGAAAGGCTATTTTTTTTTATTTGGTTTCTAAATTCTCCCTTAAAAAATCATTTTATTTTAATTGGTTTCTAAATTCTTCCTGAAAAAATCATTTTATTTTATTTTGTTTCTAAAGTCTCCCTGAAAAAAAAAAAAAATCAGTGGGAGATTAATATTGCCCTTTCTGCTTGTGTGCCAGCCTTGACTCCTGGGTGTGCCATCTCTCTCTCTCAAATAGTGGGCCATAGAAAGCCTTTTTTTTTTTTTTTATTGTGTTTCTAAATTCTCCCTGAAAAAATCAAAAAGAAATCAGTGGGAGATTAATATTGCCCTTTCTGCTTGTGTGCCAGTCTTGACTCCTGGGTGTGCCATCTCTCTCTCTCAAATAGTGGGCACTGGGCCATAGAAAGCCTTTTTTTTATTACTATTGTGTTTCTAAATTCTTCCTGAAAAAATCAAAAAGAAATCAGTGGGAGATTAATATTGCCCTTTCTGCTTGTGTGCCAGTCTTGACTCCTGGGTGTGCCCTCTCTCTCTCAAATAGTGGGCACTGGGCAATAGAAAGGCTATTTTTTTTTATTTGGTTTCTAAATTCTCCCTTAAAAAATCATTTTATTTTATTTGGTTTCTAAATTCTTCCTGAAAAAATCATTTTATTTTATTTTGTTTCTAAAGTCTCCCTGAAAAAAAAAGAAATCAGTGGAGATTAATATTGCCCTTTCTGCTTGTGTGCCAGTCTTGACTCCTGGGTGTGCCATCTCTCTCCCTCAAATAGTGGGCACTGGGCCATAGAAAGGCTATTTTTTTTATTTGGTTTCTAAATTCTCCCTTAAAAAATCATTTTATTTTATTTGGTTTCTAAATTCTTCCTGAAAAAATCATTTTATTTTATTTTGTTTCTAAAGTCTCCCTGAAAAAAAAAAATCAGTGGGAGATTAATATTGCACTTTCTGCTTGTGTGCCAGTCTTGACTCCAGGGTGTGCCATCTCTCTCTCTCTCAAATAGTGGGCACTGGGCCATAGAAAGCCTATTTTTTTTATTATTGTGTTTCCAAATTCTCCCTGAAAAAATCAAAAGGAAATCAGTGGGAGATTAATATTGCCCTTTCTGCTTGTGTGCCAGTCTTGACTCCAGGGTGTGCCATCTCTCTCTCTCAAATAGTGGGCACCGGGCCATGGAAAGGCTTTTTTTTTATTATTTGGTTTCTAAATTCTCCCTTAAAAATCATTTTATTTTATTTGGTTTCTAAATTCTTCCTGAAAAAATCATTTTATTTTATTTTGTTTCTAAAGTCTCCCTGAAAAAAAAAAATCAGTGGGAGATTAATATTGCCCTTTCTGCTTGTGTGCCAGTCTTGACTCGAGGGTGTGCCATCTCTCTCTCTCAAATAGTGGGCACTGGGCCATAGAAAGCCTATTTTTTTTTTATTATTGTGTTTCTAAATTCTCCCTGAAAAAATCAAAAAGAAATCAGTGGGAGATTAATATTGCCCTTTCTGCTTGTGTGCCAGTCTTGACTCCTGGGTGTGACATCTCTCTCTCTCAAATAGTGGGCACTGGGCCATCGAAAGGCTATTTTTTTTTTTATTTGGTTTCTAAATTCTCCCTTAAAAAATCATTTTATTTTATTTGGTTTCTAAATTCTTCCTGAAAAAATCATTTTATTTTATTTTGTTTCTAAAGTCTACCTGAAAAAAAAAAATCAGTGGGAGATTAATATTGCCCTTTCTGCTTGTGTGCCACTCCTGACTCCTGGTGTTCCATCTCTTTCTCTCTCAAATAGTGAGCCATAGAAAGCCTATTTTTTTTATTGTGTTTCTAAATTCTCCCTGAAAAAAAAAAAAAAAAAAAATCAGTTGGAGATTAATATTGCCCTTTCTGCTTGTGTGCCAGTCTTGACTCCTGGGTGTGCCATCTCTCTCTCTCAAATAGTGGGCACTGGGCAATAGAAAGGCTATTTTTTTTTATTTGGTTTCTAAATTCTCCCTTAAAAAATCATTTTATTTTATTTGGTTTCTAAATTCTTGCTGAAAAAATCATTTTATTTTATTTTGATTCTAAAGTCTAACTGAAAAAAAAAATCAGTGGGAGATTAATATTGCCCTTTCTGCTTGTGTGCCACTCCTGACTCCTGGGTGTGCCATCTCTGTCTTTCAAATAGTGGGCACTGGGCCATAGAAAGCCTATTTTTTTTTATTGTGTTTCTAAATTCTCCCTGAAAAAAATCAAAAATAAATCAGTGGGAGATTAATATTGCCCTTTCTGCTTGTGTGCCACTCCTGACTCCTGGGTGTGCCATCTCTCTCTCTCAAATAGTGGGCACTGGGCCATAGAAAGGCTATTTTTTTTATTTGGTTTCTAAATTCTCCCTTAAAAATCATTTTATTTTATTTGGTTTCTAAATTCTTCCTGAAAAAATCATTTTATTTTATTTTGTTTCTAAAGTTTCCCTGAAAAAAAAAAAATCAGTGGGAGATTAATATTGCCCTTTCTGCTTGTGTGCCAGTCTTGACTCCTGGGTGTGCCATCTCTCTCTCTCTCAAATAGTGGGCCATAGAAAGCCTATTTTTTTTTTTTATTGTGTTTCTAAATTCTCCCTGAAAAAATCAAAAAGAAATCAGTGGGAGATTAATATTGCCCTTTCTGCTTGTGTGCCAGTCTTGACTCCTGGGTGTGCCATCTCTCTCTCTCTCAAATAGTGGGCACTGGGCCATAGAAAGGCTATTTTTTTTTTTATTTGGTTTCTAAATTCTCCCTTAAAAAATCATTTTATTTTATTTGGTTTCTAAATACTTCCTGAAAAAATCATTTTATTTTATTTTGTTTCTAAAGTCTACCTGAAAAAAAAAAAAAATCAGTGGGAGATTAATATTAACCCTTTCTGCTTGTGTGCCAGTCTTGACTCCTGGGTGTGCCATCTCTCTCTCTCAAATAGTGGGCCATAGAAAGCCTATTTTTTTTTTATTTGGTTTCTAAATTCTACCTGAACAAATAAAAAAAAGAAGTGGGAGATCAATATTGACATTTCTGCTTGAGTGACAGTCCTGCGTGTGTGGCATCTCTCTCATTTGGTGCCACCGAAAACAGAGTGTGTAACATTGTGCCTGATTTTCCTTGCGGTCTCACCCACCTGTAAAGGGATATCTAAATCATACTGAAGTTATAGCTCACCGTGTAAGTTGTTTGACAGCAACAAATACCGTTACTTTGGTTACGTTTTTAAAACAATGAGGAAGTCTGGTGGAAGAGGTCGTGGCCGTGGGCGTTCATTGTCAGCTGGTAATGATGGAAGTGGAGCGTCAGGTGGTCGTGGGAAAAAAAATATTGCACCTAAGCCTGGAGCTGTGGAGCCAGGTTCGTCGTCTGGCTACAGAAGGCCTCGAACGCTCTCTTTTCTGGGAGTAGGAAAACCGCTTTTAAAGCCGGAGCAGCAAGAGCAAGTTTTGGCTTACCTTGCTGACTCAGCCTCTAGCTCTTTTGCCTCCTCTTTTAAAACTGGTAAATGTAAACGCAGCGCGTCGTTAGTGGATGTTCATGGTCAGGGACAAGTCGCTTCCTTGTCCTCTTCAGCAAAAACAACAACAGAGAAGGATGCAGCAGGCGACACAACGGGTTTCTCCATGGAGCTCTTTACACATACCGTCCCTGGCTTAGAAAGTGAAGAAGTTAACAGGCCATGCCCATTACAAGTTGAATCTGACATGGAGTGCACTGATGCACAGCCACAGCCAGACTACTATGCTGGTCCTTTGACTCAGACCACAACATTGCCCTCGCAGGGTACTGATCCAGAATCAGACCCTGATGAGACTATGTTGCCCCGTCACGAACGCTCTACCACCGACTTACCCGGTGACACAGACGAAGTTGCGCACGAGCTAGAAGAGGAGGTTATAGATGACCCAGTTGTTGACCCCGATTGGCAGCCATTGGGGGAACAGGGTGCAGGCGGCAGTAGTTCTGAAGCGGAGGAGGAGGGGCCGCAGCAGGCATCAACATCGCAACAGGTTCCATCTGCCAGGCCCGTAGATGGGACAAAACGCGTGGCAAAGCCAAAAACTGTTGGAGGACAGCGTGTCCATCCGGTTAAAGCTCAGTCTGCAATGCCTGAAAAGGGATCCGAGGCTCGAAAGAGTGCAGTCTGGCATTTTTTTAAACAACATCCAATTGATCCGCACAAAGTCATCTGTCAAAAATGTTCAACTACCTTAAGCAGAGGTCAGAATCTGAAAAGTCTGAATACAAGTTGCATGCATAGACATTTAACCACCATGCATTTGCAAGCCTGGACTAACTACCAAACGTCCCTTAAGGTTGTAGCACCCTCGGCCAATGAAGCTACTCACCAATGCTACATCCCTGCCGTCACTGTAAGGCCACCATTTTCCGCACCACCTGCAGTATCTGTGCAGGTTTCTTTGCCAGGCCAAAGCAGTCAGGGTCAGTGAATCACCAGTTTCGTAGTAGGAAACACTGCATCTAGGGCACAGGCAGAAACAATACCGTCTCCAACCGTCTCTCAGTCTGCCATGTCCACCGGCACACCCGCTAGTTCCACGATCTCCAGCTCTCCAGTCCAGCTCACCCTACATGAGACTCTGGTTAGAAAAAGGAAGTACTTATCCTCGCATCTGCGTACACAGGGTTTGAACGCCCACATAGCTAGACTAATCTCGTTAGAGATGATGCCCTACCGGTTAGTTGAAAGTGAAGCTTTCAAAGCCCTGATGGACTACGCTGTACCACGCTACGAGCTACCCAGTCGACACTTCTTTTCGAGAAAAGCCATCCCAGCCCTCCACCAGCATGTTAAAGAGCGCATCGTCCATGCACTCAGGCAATCTGTGAGTACAAAGGTGCACCTGACAACAGATGCATGGACCAGTAGGCATGGCCAGGGACATTACGTGTCCATCACGGCACACTGTGTGAATGTGGTGGATGCAGGGTCCAAAGGGGACAGCAATTTCGGGACAGTTCTGCCTAGCCCACGGTCTAGGAAACAGTTGGCTGTAGGCGTTCGCACCCCCCCTCCTCCTCCTCGTCCTCCTGCAGAAGCGAGAGCTCGTCCACAGATCGCAGTTGCCCAATCACTCCATCCGCAGCTGCCACTGCTGCACACCAGTTGTCCCATTATGGGGCAGCTACTGGCAAGCGTCAGCAGGCTGTATTGGCTATGAAGTGTTTGGGCGACAACAGACACACCGCGGAAGTTCTGTCCGAGTTCTTGCAGAAAGAAACGCAGTCGTGGCTGGGCACAGTAGATCTTGAGGCAGGCAAGGTAGTGAGTGATAACGGAAGGAATTTCATGGCTGCCATCTCCCTTTCCCAACTGAAACACATTCCTTGCCTGGCTCACACCTTAAACCTGGTGGTGCAGTGCTTCCTGAAAACTTATCCGGGGTTATCCGACCTGCTCCTCAAAGTGCGCGGACTTTGCTCACATATCCGCCGTTCGCCCGTACACTCCAGCCGTATGCAGACCTATCAGCGGTCTTTGAACCTTCCCCAGCATCGCCTAATCATAGACGTTGCAACAAGGTGGAACTCAATACTGCACATGCTTCAGAGACTGTGCGAACAGAGGCGGGCTGTTATGTTTTTGTGGGAGGATACGCATACACGGGCAGGAAGTAGGATGGCAGACATGGAGTTGTCAGGTGTGCAGTGGTCGAAGATACAAGACATGTGTCAAGTCCTTCAGTGTTTTGAGGAATGCACATGGCTGGTTAGTGCAGACAACGCCATAATAAGCATGAGCATCCCCCTAATGCGTCTGCTGATGCAAAGTTTGACGCACATAAAAAATCAGGCGTCTGCAGCAGAGGAACAGGAAAGCCTTGATGACAGTCAGCCATTGTCTGGTCAGGGCAGTGTACAGGACGAGGTAGCGGGCGAAGAGGAGGAGGACGAGGAGGATGATGGGGATGAGTATATTTTTAATGAGGAAGCTTTTCCGGGGCCACTGGAAATTGGTGGCGTGGCAAGGCCGGGTTCTGGTTTTTTGAGGGACACAAGTGACGTAGATTTGCCTGAAACTGCCCCTCAACCAAGCACAACCGCTGATTTGACAACTGGAAGTTTGGCCCACATGGCGGATTATGCCTTACGTATCCTCAAAAGGGACACACTCCTTACTAAAATGATGAACGATGACGATTACTGGTTGGCCTGCCTGCTTGATCCTCGCTATAAAGGCAAATTGCAAAATATTATGCCACATGAGAACTTGGAACTAATATTAGCAACCAAACAATCAACTCTTGTTGACCATTTGCTTCAGGCATTCCCAGCACACAGCGCCCGTGATCGTTCTCACACGAGCAGCAGGGGGCAGCAGAACAGAAGTGTTAGAGGTGCAGAAATCCGAAGTGGCGTTGGACAGAGGGGTTTTCTGACCAGGTTGTGGAGTGATTTTGCTATGACCGCAGACAGGACAGGTACTGCTGCATCAATTCAAAGTGACAGGAGACAACATTTGTCCAGTATGGTTACTAACTATTTTTCATCACTTATCGATGTTCTACCTCAACCGTCATTCCCATTTGATTACTGGGCATCCAAATTAGACACCTGGCCAGAATTGGCAGAATATGCATTGCAGGAGCTTGCTTGCCCGGCAGCTAGTGTCCTATCAGAAAGAGTATTCAGTGCTGCAGGTTCAATATTAACCGAAAAAAGGACTCGTCTGGCCACCCAAAATGTTGATGATCTAACCTTCATTAAAATGAACCACAACTGGATTTCAAATTCTTTTTCCCCACCTTGCCCGGCCGACACCTAGCTTTCCTATGAAAAGGTCTTGCCTGTGGACTACTCTGAGTGACTTTACCAATCTCGTAATTTGCAGCAGCTGATTGTCCAGCATAAGACATGTTTACACCTCCCTAAATGGCCAAACACCCCACACGGGGCCGTGGTATCGCCACTTGGCGCAAGCACCCGTGAGAGTGCTGTTTGTCTGAAGAGGTGGGTGTGCCCGCTTTTGGTCGACGGCACTGCCACTGGGTCCCTCATAGTACAATAAAGTGTCTCTGGCGGTGGTGGTGCGCACCCAACGTCAGACACACTGTTGTAACATGAGGGGCCCTGGGCATGTACCGCCGGCCACAAGAGAGTTCACCCACCCCCCGCTCAAACATTGCTCTACCACTTGCACAATTATCTCTCACAGTTACACCTATGTTTAGTCTATGCGCTGACATCCGTAAATTACTGCCACTGACAATACCATTGTTTTGACATGTATGATGGTACTTAACATAGTCAGGGGTAGTGTCCTATATTTACCCAAGTAAATACTTTGTGCAAAATTACTAGGTCTGAAACTACGCAGAGGAGGCCAACCCTGCACCTAATGATTGCACCCTTTTGGTTTTTCTTTTTGTTGTAATGCGAGACATTAACATGTATTGATTTTTTGGGACTACTAACTGGCAGACACTCATTACAATTGGCCGCCGCTGACAACACCAATGGTGCCCACTGCCTGTGTACCCCTGCAAGAGAATTCAAAGTGCCTACAGCCCAATTTTATTATGTTAGGCCTTCGAAGCCTATCTGCGGTCCCTCCTTCCACTAGGCCTCCACTGAAAAGTCTACTGCTGCCCGTGTACCCCTGGAACCAATGTTAAAGTGCCTACAGCCCTAATTTATTATGTTAGGCCTTCGAAGCCTGTCTGCGGTCCCTCCTTCCACTAGGCCTCCACTGACCAGTCTACTGCTGCCCGTGTACCCCTGGAACCAATGTTAAAGTGCCTACAGCCCTAATTTATTATGTTAGGGCTTCGAAGCCTGTCTACGGTCCCTCCTTCCACTAGGCCTCCACTGACCAGTCTACTGCTGCCCGTGTATCCCTGGAACCAATGTTAAAGTGCCCACAGCCCTAATTTATTATGTTAGGCCTTCGAAGCTTATCTGCGGTCCCTCCTTCCACTAGGCCTTCACTGACCAGTCTACTGCTGCCCGTGTACCCCTGGAACCAATGTTAAAGTGCCTACAGCCCTAATTTATTATGTTAGGCCTTCGAAGCCTGTCTGCGGACCCTCCTTCCACTAGGCCTCCACTGACCAGTCTACTGCTTCCCGTGTACCCCTGGAACCAATGTTAAAGTGCCTACAGCCCTAATTTATTATGTTAGGGCTTCGAAGCCTGTCTGCGGTCCCTCCTTCCACTAGGCCTCCACTGACCAGTCTACTGCTGCCCGTGTATCCCTGGAACCAATGTTAAAGTGCCCACAGCCCTAATTTATTATGTTAGGCCTTCGAAGCTTATCTGCGGTCCCTCCTTCCACTAGGCCTCCACTGACCAGTCTACTGCTGCCCGTGTACCCCTGGAACCAATGTTAAAGTGCCTACAGCCCAATTTTTTTATGTTAGGCCTTCGAAGCCTGTCTGCGGTCCCTTCTTTCTACTACTCCTCCACTGACCAGACCACTGCTGCCCGTGTACCCCTGGAACCTATTTAAAAGGGCCTACAGCCCAATTTTTTTATGTTAGGCCTTCGAAGCCTGTCTGCGGTCCGTTCTTTCTACTACTCCTCCACTGACCAGACCACTGCTGCCCGTGTACCCCTGGAACCTATTTAAAAGTGCCTACAGCCCAATTTTATTATGTTAGGCCTTCGAAGCCTGTCTGCGGTCCCTTCTTTCTACTACTCCTCCACTGACCAGACCACTGCTGCCCGTGTACCCCTGGAACCTATTTAAAAGTGCCTACAGCCCAATTTTATTATGTTAGGCCTTCGAAGCCTGTCTGCGGTCCGTTCTTTCTACTACTCCTCCACTGACCAGACCACTGCTGCCCGTGTACCCCTGGAACCAATGTTAAAGTGCCTACAGCCCAATTTTTTTATGTTAGGCCTTCGAAGCCTGTCTGCGGTCCCTTCTTTCTACTACTCCTCCACTGACCAGACCACTGCTGCCCGTGTATCCCTGGAACCAATTATAAAGTGCCTACAGCCCAATTTTTTTATGTTAGGCCTTCGAAGCCTGTCTGCAGTCTGTTCTTTCTACTACTCCTCCACTGACCAGACCACTGCTGCCCGTGTACCCCTGGAACCTATTTAAAAGTGCCTACAGCCCAATTTTTTTATGTTAGGCCTTCGAAGCCTGTCTGCGGTCCGTTCTTTCTACTATTCCTCCACTGACCAGACCACTGCTGCCCGTGTACCCCTGGAACCTATTTAAAAGTGCCTACAGCCCAATTTTATTATGTTAGGCCTTCGAAGCCTGTCTGCGGTCCCTTCTTTCTACTACTCCTCCACTGACCAGACCACTGCTGCCCGTGTACCCCTGGAACCTATTTAAAAGGGCCTACAGCCCAATTTTTTTATGTTAGGCCTTCGAAGCCTGTCTGCGGTCCGTTCTTTCTACTACTCCTCCACTGACCAGACCACTGCTGCCCGTGTACCCCTGGAACCTATTTAAAAGTGCCTACAGCCCAATTTTATTATGTTAGGCCTTCGAAGCCTGTCTGCGGTCCCTTCTTTCTACTACTCCTCCACTGACCAGACCACTGCAGCCCGTGTACCCCTGGAACCTATTTAAAAGTGCCTACAGCCCAATTTTATTATGTTAGGCCTTCGAAGCCTGTCTGCGGTCCGTTCTTTCTACTACTCCTCCACTGACCAGACCACTGCTGCCCGTGTACCCCTGGAACCAATGTTAAAGTGCCTACAGCCCAATTTTTTTATGTTAGGCCTTCGAAGCCTGTCTGCGGTCCCTTCTTTCTACTACTCCTCCACTGACCAGACCACTGCTGCCCGTGTACCCCTGGAACCAATTATAAAGTGCCTACAGCCCAATTTTTTTATGTTAGGCCTTCGAAGCCTGTCTGCAGTCTGTTCTTTCTACTACTCCTCCACTGACCAGACCACTGCTGCCCGTGTACCCCTGGAACCTATTTAAAAGTGCCTACAGCCCAATTTTTTTGTTAGGCCTTCGAAGCCTGTCTGCGGTCCGTTCTTTCTACTACTCCTCCACTGACCAGACCACTGCTGCCCGTGTACCCCTGGAACCTATTTAAAAGTGCCTACAGCCCATTTTTTTAGTTAGGCCTTCGAAGCCTGTCTGCGGTCCGTTCTTTTTACTACTCCTCCACTGACCAGACCACTGCTGCCCGTGTACCCCTGGAACCTATTTAAAAGTGCCTACAGCCCAATTTTATTATGTTAGGCCTTCGAAGCCTGTCTGCGGTCCCTTCTTTCTACTACTCCTCCACTGACCAGACCACTGCTGCCCGTGTACCCCTGGAACCTATTTAAAAGTGCCTACAGCCCAATTTTATTATGTTAGGCCTTCGAAGCCTGTCTGCGGTCCCTTCTTTCTACTACTCCTCCACTGACCAGACCACTGCTGCCCGTGTACCCCTGGAACCTATTTAAAAGTGCCTACAGCCCAATTTTTTTATGTTAGGCCTTCGAAGCCTGTCTGCGGTCCGTTCTTTCTACTACTCCTCCACTGACCAGACCACTGCTGCCCGTGTACCCCTGGAACCAATGTTAAAGTGCCTACAGCCCAATTTTTTTATGTTAGGCCTTCGAAGCCTGTCTGCGGTCCCTTCTTTCTACTACTCCTCCACTGACCAGACCACTGCTGCCCGTGTACCCCTGGAACCTATTTAAAAGGGCCTACAGCCCAATTTTTTTATGTTAGGCCTTCGAAGCCTGTCTGCGGTCCGTTCTTTCTACTACTCCTCCACTGACCAGACCACTGCTGCCCGTGTACCCCTGGAACCTATTTAAAAGTGCCTACAGCCCAATTTTATTATGTTAGGCCTTCGAAGCCTGTTTGCGGTCCCTTCTTTCTACTACTCCTCCACTGACCAGACCACTGCAGCCCGTGTACCCCTGGAACCTATTTAAAAGTGCCTACAGCCCAATTTTATTATGTTAGGCCTTCGAAGCCTGTCTGCGGTCCATTCTTTCTACTACTCCTCCACTGACCAGACCACTGCTGCCCGTGTACCCCTGGAACCAATGTTAAAGTGCCTACAGCCCAATTTTTTTATGTTAGGCCTTCGAAGCCTGTCTGCGGTCCCTTCTTTCTACTACTCCTCCACTGACCAGACCACTGCTGCCCGTGTACCCCTGGAACCAATTATAAAGTGCCTACAGCCCAATTTTTTTATGTTAGGCCTTCGAAGCCTGTCTGCAGTCTGTTCTTTCTACTACTCCTCCACTGACCAGACCACTGCTGCCCGTGTACCCCTGGAACCTATTTAAAAGTGCCTACAGCCCAATTTTTTTATGTTAGGCCTTCGAAGCCTGTCTGCGGTCCGTTCTTTCTACTATTCCTCCACTGACCAGACCACTGCTGCCCGTGTACCCCTGGAACCTATTTAAAAGTGCCTACAGCCCATTTTTTTAGTTAGGCCTTCGAAGCCTGTCTGCGGTCCGTTCTTTTTACTACTCCTCCACTGACCAGACCACTGCTGCCCGTGTACCCCTGGAACCTATTTAAAAGTGCCTACAGCCCAATTTTATTATGTTAGGCCTTCGAAGCCTGTCTGCGGTCCCTTCTTTCTACTACTCCTCCACTGACCAGACCACTGCTGCCCGTGTACCCCTGGAACCTATTTAAAAGTGCCTACAGCCCAATTTTATTATGTTAGGCCTTCGAAGCCTGTCTGCGGTCCCTTCTTTCTACTACTCCTCCACTGACCAGACCACTGCTGCCCGTGTACCCCTGGAACCTATTTAAAAGGGCCTACAGCCCAATTTTTTTATGTTAGGCCTTCGAAGCCTGTCTGCGGTCCGTTCTTTCTACTACTCCTCCACTGACCAGACCACTGCTGCCCGTGTACCCCTGGAACCTATTTAAAAGTGCCTACAGCCCAATTTTATTATGTTAGGCCTTCGAAGCCTGTCTGCGGTCCCTTCTTTCTACTACTCCTCCACTGACCAGACCACTGCAGCCCGTGTACCCCTGGAACCTATTTAAAAGTGCCTACAGCCCAATTTTATTATGTTAGGCCTTCGAAGCCTGTCTGCGGTCCGTTCTTTCTACTACTCCTCCACTGACCAGACCACTGCTGCCCGTGTACCCCTGGAACCAATGTTAAAGTGCCTACAGCCCAATTTTTTTATGTTAGGCCTTCGAAGCCTGTCTGCGGTCCCTTCTTTCTACTACTCCTCCACTGACCAGACCACTGCTGCCCGTGTACCCCTGGAACCAATTATAAAGTGCCTACAGCCCAATTTTTTTATGTTAGGCCTTCGAAGCCTGTCTGCAGTCTGTTCTTTCTACTACTCCTCCACTGACCAGACCACTGCTGCCCGTGTACCCCTGGAACCTATTTAAAAGTGCCTACAGCCCAATTTTTTTATGTTAGGCCTTCGAAGCCTGTCTGCGGTCCGTTCTTTCTACTACTCCTCCACTGACCAGACCACTGCTGCCCGTGTACCCCTGGAACCTATTTAAAAGTGCCTACAGCCCATTTTTTTAGTTAGGCCTTCGAAGCCTGTCTGCGGTCCGTTCTTTCTACTACTCCTCCACTGACCAGACCACTGCTGCCCGTGTACCCCTGGAACCTATTTAAAAGTGCCTACAGCCCAATTTTATTATGTTAGGCCTTCGAAGCCTGTCTGCGGTCCCTTCTTTCTACTACTCCTCCACTGACCAGACCACTGCTGCCCGTGTACCCCTGGAACCTATTTAAAAGTGCCTACAGCCCAATTTTATTATGTTAGGCCTTCGAAGCCTGTCTGCGGTCCCTTCTTTCTACTACTCCTCCACTGACCAGACCACTGCTGCCCGTGTACCCCTGGAACCTATTTAAAAGTGCCTACAGCCCAATTTTTTTATGTTAGGCCTTCGAAGCCTGTCTGCGGTCCGTTCTTTCTACTACTCCTCCACTGACCAGACCACTGCTGCCCGTGTACCCCTGGAACCAATGTTAAAGTGCCTACAGCCCAATTTTTTTATGTTAGGCCTTCGAAGCCTGTCTGCGGTCCCTTCTTTCTACTACTCCTCCACTGACCAGACCACTGCTGCCCGTGTACCCCTGGAACCTATTTAAAAGGGCCTACAGCCCAATTTTTTTATGTTAGGCCTTCGAAGCCTGTCTGCGGTCCGTTCTTTCTACTACTCCTCCACTGACCAGACCACTGCTGCCCGTGTACCCCTGGAACCTATTTAAAAGTGCCTACAGCCCAATTTTATTATGTTAGGCCTTCGAAGCCTGTCTGCGGTCCCTTCTTTCTACTACTCCTCCACTGACCAGACCACTGCTGCCCGTGTACCCCTGGAACCTATTTAAAAGTGCCTACAGCCCAATTTTATTATGTTAGGCCTTCGAAGCCTGTCTGCGGTCCTTTCTTTCTACTACTCCTCCACTGACCAGACCACTGCTGCCCGTGTACCCCTGGAACCAATTATAAAGTGCCTACAGCCCAATTTTTTTATGTTAGGCCTTCGAAGCCTGTCTGCAGTCCGTTCTTTCTACTAATCCTCCACTGACCAGACCACTGCTGCCCGTGTACCCCTGGAACCTATTTAAAAGTGCCTACAGCCCAATTTTTTTATGTTAGGCCTTCGAAGCCTGTCTGCGGTCTGTTCTTTCTACTACTCCTCCACTGACCAGACCACTGCTGCCCGTGTACCCCTGGAACCTATTTAAAAGTGGCTACAGCCCAATTTTTTTATGTTAGGCCTTCGAAGCCTGTCTGCAGTCCGTTCTTTCTACTACTCCTTCACTGACCAGACCACTGCTGCCCTTGTACCCCTGGAACCAATGTTAAAGTGCCTACAGCCCAATTTTTTTATGTTAGGCCTTCGAAGCCTGTCTGCGGTCCCTTCTTTCTACTACTCCTCCACTGACCAGACCACTGCTGCCCGTGTACCCCTGGAACCAATTATAAAGTGCCTACAGCCCAATTTTATTATGTCAGGCCTTCGAAGCCTGTCTGCGGTCCTTCCTTCCAATAGTTCTCCACTGACCAGACCAATGCTGGCCGTGTACCCCTGGAACCCAGCTGAAAGTGCATGGAGCCTCCTTTTTTTCTTATTTTTATATTTAGAAAGCCCAGATGAACTACGCTGTACCACGGTTCAAGCTACCCAGTCGACATTTCTTTTGCGAGAAAAGCCATCCCAGCCCTCCACCGGCATGAAAAAGTCTGCATTGTCATAGCACTCAGGCAATCAAACAGTAGAAAGGTGCACCTGACAAGAGACGCATGGACCAGTAGGCATGTCCACAAAAAGTTACGTGTCCATTAGGGCGCACTGGGTTAATGTGTTGGATGCATGGTCCACAGGGGACAGCCTACAATGTCTGTCTGCAGTCCCTAATTCAAATTGTCCTCCGCTGACCACACCACTGCTGCACGTGTACCCCTGGAACCAATTTTAAAGTGCCTACAACCTAATTTTGTTATGTTAGGCCTACTACGCCTGTCTGCGGTCCCTCCTTCCAATACTCGTCCACTGACCACACCACTGCTGCCCGTGGACCCCTGGAACCTATTTTTAATTGCATAGAGCATCCTTTTTTCATACTATTAGTAGGCGTACAAAGTCTGTCTGCGGTCCACTATTGAAATTGTCCTCCACTGCCCAGAGCAATGCTGCCTGTGTACCCCTGTAACCTTTTTCAAACTGCAGTGAGCCACATTTTTGGTTTAAGGCCTACTACCTGTGTCTGTCTGCGCCACTCAATACAGCTGTCCTCCTTTGAAAAAAGCAGAACGTCAATAGTCTTGTTTTCAGCCTCTAGGAATTTGAAAACTGCATTGGGGCTACTACTTTGGTAGGGCCTACTAACGGTGTCTGACGCCCCAAGGTGTGCCCCAGATTTCCTCTCCATTGCTTCGATCTTCCTACTCTCGTTTAGTAGTTGTTGCAAACTACACTGCATTAGGCCTACAAATTGGGTATGGGGTGTAGAGAGAGGGTGTGTTACACTCCAAGGTGTTCCCCAGGTTTCGTCCACATTGCTTCGATCTTCCTACTCTCATTTAGTAGTTGTTGCAAACTACACTGCATTAGGCCTACAAATTTGGTATGGGGTGTAGAGAGACGGTGTGTTACACTCCAAGGTGTTCCCCAGGTTTCGTCCACATTGCTTCGATCTTCCTACTCTCGTTTAGTAGTTGTTGAAAACTACACTGCATTAGGCCTACAAATTGGGTATGGAGTGTAGAGAGACGGTGTGTTACACTCCAAGGTGTTCCCCAGGTTTCGTCCACATTGCTTCGATCTTCCTACTCTCGTTTAGTAGTTGTTGAAAACTACACTGCATTAGGCCTACAAGTTGGGTCTGGGTTGTAGAGACGGTGTCCTCCGCTCCAAGGTGTTCTCCAGGTTGCCTCTCCATTGCTTCAGTCTTCATGCTCGTGTTAAGTATATTTTGAAACAACACTACATTATGCCTACAAGTTGGGTCTGGGTCATAGAGACGGTGTCTTCCGCTCCAAGGTGTTCTCCAGGTTGCCTCTCCATAGCTTCGATCTTCTAGCTCTCGTTAAGTAGTTGTTGAAACAACAATGCATTAGGCCTACAAGTTGGGTCTGGGTTGTAGAGACGGTGTCTTCCGCTCCAAGGTGTTCTCCAGGTTGCCTTTCCTGAGCTTCTATCTTCAGGCTCTTGTTAAATAGTTGTTAAATGGAACAACTGCATTTGGCGTACTAGTTGGTTTGGGGCCTACTAACAGTGTCTGCCGCTCCTTGCTGTTCTCCTGGTTTCCTGTCCTGAAATTCCATTTTCAGGCTCTCGTTAAGTAGTTGTTAATGTTAGACTGCATTTGGCCTACTAGTTGGGTTGGGGCCTACTATCGGTGTCTGCCACTCCTTGCTGTTCTCCTCCACTGAACAAAGCTGTGCCGCCTGTTTACTACTGTTGCCAATTTTGAACTGCATTACGACTACTTACTGATTTGGGCCTACTCTCTGTGTCAGCCTCTCATTCCAGTTGTCCTCCACTGCAATGCCCCCTGGTTAGTCATGTGTTACCAATTTTGAACTACATTTAGCCCACTTTATTCTTTGGGCCTATATCTGTGTTTCCTCCTCATCCTGCCCATTGCCCAGCCAGTGATAGATGAGTCTGCTGGTACATTGACCCATAACGCAACATTCCCCGTGCACGCTACACAGCAAGATTGTGACCCTGCTGAAAGTCAGGTTCCTCTTCCCGCATACCATACCACCTTACACGGGGACAAAGAGGAAGGTGCAGATGAAAGGGCAGGTTCCTTCATCAGGTGGGGGGAGGAATACTAGTTGGCGACGCCACTGGCACAGGGCCTCTCATAGTACGCAAAAGTGTTGCTGCCGGTGGGAGGCGCCCCCACCGTGCAAACACACCGCTGTACTTTGAGGGGCCCTGTGCCAGTGCCAACGAGTGGGGCCCCCCCTGCTTGCTCAGGATCACAGCACTTGCAAAGTTGAAATACTTACCTCTCCCTGCTCCACTGCCGTGATGTGGTCCAGATTTACTGGGCCCACTAATTACTTGAACCAGCCCTACCCCCCACAACTTTAGCCAAATGACCCCCAATTTCAAATGCCTTCCAATTATTATAAGCTAAATTACGATTGACAAGCTTCTGTAACAAGAATGAATGTTTTTGCCATTAAAATGGGCAGTGTAGGTGTTTTCCTGGCCTCCACTCACTGCCGACTATGCTCCCCCATTGACTTGCATTGGGTTTCGTGTTTCGGTCGATACCCGACTTTTCGCGATAATCGGCCGATTCCACTCGACTCGACTTTTAAGATAGTCGGGTTTCGCGAAACACGGCGCGACTCTAAAAAGGTCAAGGTCGCTCAACCCTAATCTACACCATATACCTTTCATCAGTTGCAGTTAACTGATATTAATCCACTCATGGTGGAATGGTGAACTTTGGGAGCTAAGTGACCGGATTAAAGACATTCTCACTAAAAAAAAGTTATGGAGCACTACGTCTCATGTCTAGTGCCACCCCCCTAGTGTTCGAGTTCGGTTCAGTTTGTCGAGTTGGGGCGTGTTCGACGAATGTTCGTCGAACGTTCGACGAACACCGTCGAACCCCATTGAAACCAATGGCAGGCAAACACAAATATATACAAATGCATAGAAAATACATAGAAAACACCTTAAAAGGTGTCCAAAAGTTGACAAACTGCTCAGAAGACACAACAAACATATGGAAAAGTCACAAGTACATATAGTCATGCGAAAAGAAAAGAGATGGAGGAGTAAAAGGAGGAGGAGACACAGATATAGGCATGTCATGACCTTCTAAAATCAAGAAAGGCTGGATTAAAGATCTAAAATCAGCATACCAACACCCAGACATGGTGATTCAGAACACTTTCCTTAGAAGATGTAGTGGTATCACCGTTGGGAGTTGTGCCAAAAAAGGAACCCAATACATTCAGACTAATCCACCATTTGTCATATCCAAGGGGCAGGTCAGTAAACGACAACATCGACGCAGAACTAAGTACAGTACTATATACTGTACATCCTTTGATAAGGCAATCCGGCGGGTCAAGAATTTGGGAAGGTGCACCCTAATGGCCAAAACAGACATTGAGGAGGCGTTCCGGTTACTACCTGTGAATCAGAATAGTGTCCGCCTATTAGGCTGCTTCTGTGAAGGAGCATACTACATAGATCCCTGTTTGCCAATGGGGTGCTCCAGGGGCGGACACAGATTGCAGAGGGCCCTTGTGCAAGAAATCTTCCCGGCACCCCCCTCCATAGCGTAACAAAGTTATGTAAACATATAGGTAGGGGTGGGATTCAAATTTTTAACACCAGGTTCTGTGTTTGTGTAGGAAAACCACAGCCATTTTTAAGCCACACCCATTTACACACAACTTTTCCTCAAACATATACAAGTAAGGGCGCAGTTAAACCATACCTCCCAACTTTTGAAGAGGGAAAATAGGGATAAAGTTTGCAGCGCGCGCAGTGAATCACGGCAAATTTTAAGCCACGCCTCTGAGCACACCCATTTCACAACTAGTCACACCCATATCCACATCCCAACCACAGCCATTTAGCATTGCTGATCGCACTGTTTCATAAACAATAATTATAAACAAAATATGGTCACACA
This sequence comes from Ranitomeya imitator, assembly GCF_032444005.1. Classification (NCBI taxonomy): domain Eukaryota; kingdom Metazoa; phylum Chordata; class Amphibia; order Anura; family Dendrobatidae; genus Ranitomeya; species Ranitomeya imitator. Next base: position 491,415,723 of record NC_091283.1, on the reverse strand, counting down.
GTGCTCCATACTGTATAATGGCCACACATGATGCTCAATACTGTATAATAGCCACACACTGCTCCATACTGTATAATGGCCACACATGATGCTCCATACTGTATAATGGTCCTACATGATGCTCCAGACTGTATAATCGCCACACAGTGCTCCATACTGTATAATGGCCACACATGATGCTCCATACTGTATAATGGCCACACAGTGCTCCATACTGTATAATGGCCACACATGATGCTCCATACTGTATAATGGCCACACATGATGCTCCATACTGTATAAAGGCCACACGATGCTCCATACTGTATAATGGCCACACATGATGCTCCATACTGTATAATGGCCACACATGATGCTCCATACTGTATAATTGCCACATAGTGCTCTATACTGTATAATGGCCACACAGTGCTCCATACTGTATAATGGCCACACATGATGCTACATACTGTATGATGGCCCTACATGATACTACATACTGTATAATGGCCACACATGATACTGCGCACAGTATAATGGCCACACATAGTTACTCCTTCACATGCGGCTCCGCTCCGTACACCTCATACACACGGCTCTGCTCCGTACACCTTATACACACACACACGGCTCTGCTCCGTACACCTCATACACACACACGGCTCTGCTCCGTACACCTCATACACACACACGGCTCTGCTCCGTACACCTCATACACACACACGGCTCTGCTCCGTACACCTCATACACACACACGGCTCTGCTCCGTACACCTCATACACATACACGGCTCTGCTCCGTTCACCTCATACACACACGGCTCTGCTCCGTACACCTCATACACACACACGGCTCCGCTCCGTACACCTTATACACACACGGCTCAGCTGCGTACACCTCATACACACACACGGCTCAGCTCCGTACACCTCATACACACACATGCCTCTGCTTCGTACACCTCATACACACACACGCCTCTGCTCCGTACACCTCATACACACACACACGGCTCTGCTCCGAACACCTCATACACACACACGGCTCTGCTCCGTACACCTCATACACACACGGCTCTGCTCCGTACACCTTATACACACACACAGCTCCGCTCCGTACACCTCATACACACACACGGCTCCGCTCTGTACACCTCATACACACACGGCTCTGCTCTGTACACCTCATACACACACACGGCTCTGCTCTGTACACCTCATACACACACACGGCTCCGCTCTGTACACCTCATACACACACATGGCTCTGCTCCGTACACCTCATACACACACACGGCTCCGCTCTGTACACCTCATACACACACACCGCTCCGCTCTGAACACCTCATACACACACACGGCTCCGCTCCGTACACTTCGTACACACACGGCTCTGCTACATCCACACTATAAACAACTCCGACCCCACACATAAGCTTACCGTCTAGCACCATGACAGAACAGCAGAGTCCTGCAATACACGGAGGCCCCTGATCATGTGACTCCTGACTCCTCCCCTCTTGTGACCTCATCACAGGTCCTGAGCAAGCTTCAGTGACTCACTGTAACTGAGAGGCCCTCCCTCTCCGTCCTCTCTTCCTGGTCCAGCGTCTGCCACCCGTCACCTCACCACAGACCAAAGCAGTGACAGCCGGCTGGACAGCAGCATAATATATGCTAGCAGGTGAGGAGGGGGGCCCGTTTAACTGTCATATCACATGCATGCAGGAGAGCGGACCCCCCTGCTTCTCCTGTTAGCAGTAATACTGCCGCCGGCTGTCATTCACCTCTTGCTTTGTATGCCCGTCGGGGGCCCCCTCCCGCTCTGGGCCCCTGTGCGGTTGCACAGGTTGAACAGGCGGTATGTCCGCCCATGGGGTGCTCCATATCCTGCTCACTATCTAAGGCGTTTAGTTGCTTCCTCGAATGGGTCGTCATGGACGTTTCTAAGGGGCACATATTATACATTACCTCGACGACTTCTTATGCCTGGGCCCAAAAGATTTGCCACAGTGTGAATACACGCGGTAGTCAACCTGTGAGAAAAAGAGAGCTGGAGGGAGAGCAGACACCCCAGAGCCGAGAGGTTAGATTGAGAAAGGAAGAAGGCGGTGTAGCTTGATTCATGGCTGGGGTACTCTGCTGAGTAGCAGACACTGCTACTAGGTCCAAAGTATTGCCTGGGCTACATGCAGTTAAAAATTAGTACCGTATATACTCGAGTATAAGCCGACCCATGTATAAGCCGACCCCCCTAATTTTGCCACAAAAAACTTATTGACTCGAGTATAAGCCTAGGGTGGAGAATGCAGCAGCTACCGGTGAATTTCAAAAATAAATAGATGCTCCATACCTTTCATTATGGCCCCATAGCTGTGCCATATAGTGCTCTGCACCGTTCATTATTGCCCCATAGATGTACCATAGAAAGGTGTGCCATATAGTGCTCTGCACTGTTCATTATTGCCCCATTGCTGTGCCATATAGTGCTCTGCACCTTTCATTATTGCCCCATAGCTGTGCCATATAGTGCTCTGCACCATTCATTATTGCCCCATAGCTGTGCCATATAGTGCTCTGCACCATTCATTCTTGCCCCATAGCTGTGCCATATAGTGCTCTGCACCGTTCATTCTTGCCCCATAGCTCTGCCATATAGTGCTCTGCACCGTTCATTTTTGCCCTTATAGATGCTCCATATAGTGCTCTGCACCGTTCATTTTTGCCCCATAGCTGTGCCATATAGTGCTCTGCACCATTCATTGTTGCCCCATAGCTCTGCCATATAGTGCTCTGCACCGTTCATTGTTGCCCCATAGCTGTGCCATATAGTGCTCTGCACCGTTCATTGTTGCCCCATAGCTCTGCCATATAGCGCTCTGAACCGTTCATTCTTGCCCAATAGCTGTGCCATATAGTGCTCTGCACCGTTCATTCTTGCCCCATATATGCTCCTTATAAAGCTGTGCCATTGCTGCTGCTGCAATAATAATAAAAAAAAAGCCATACTCACCTCTCTTGATTGCAGCTCCCGGCGTCTCGTTCCGGCGTCTCGTCCCGGCGTCTCTCTGCAGTGACTGATCAGGCAGAGGGCGCCGCGCACACTATATGCGTCATCGCGCCCTCTGACCTCAACAGTCAGAGTGCAGAGACGCCGGGAAGACAGAGCGGCGCCGGGAAGATGGAGCGACGCCCGGCGTGTGGAACGCGGACAGGTGAATATAAAATACTCACCTAGTCCCGGCGCTCCAGACGCTGCCCCTGCCTGTCACACTGTCTCCGGGTGCCGCAGCTCTTCCTGTCAGCGGTCACTGGCACCGCTCAGAGGAATGAATATGTGGCTCCACCCGTGTGGGAGTGGAGTCCATATTCAGTTCTCTAATGAGCGGTCCCACGTGACCGCTGACAGGAAGAGCTGCGGCACCCGGAGACAGTGTGACAGGCAGGGGGAGCGTCAGGAGCGCCAGGACTAGGTAAGTATGCCTCAGCGCCCTCTCCCCCTCACAAAAATTTGGGCTGAAAATCTCGGCTTATACTCGAGTATACAGTGCCTACAAGTAGTATTCAACCCCCTGCAGATTTAGCAGGTTTACACATTTGGAATTAACTTGGCATTGTGACATTTGGACTGTAGATCAGCCTGGAAGTGTGAAATGCACTGCAGCAAAAAAGAATGTTATTTCTTTGTTTATTTTTTTTTTTAAATTGGGAAAAGTTTTTTCAGAGGGTCATTTATTATTCAACCCCTCAACCCACCAGAATTCTGTTTGGTTCCCCTAAAGTATTAAGAAGTAGTTCAGGCACAAAGAACAATGAGCTTCACATGTTTGGATTAATTATCTCTTTTTCCAGCCTTTTCTGACTATTTAAGACCCTCCCCAAACTTGTGAACAGCACTCAAACATGGTCAACATGGGAAAGACAAAGGAGCATTCCAAGGCCATCAGAGACAAGATCGTGGAGGGTCACAAGGCTGGCAAGGGGTACAAAACCCTTTCCAAGGAGTTGAGCCTACCTGTCTCCACTGTTGGGAGCATCATCCAGAAGTGGAAGGCTTATGGAACTACTGTTAGCCTTCCACGGCCTGGACAGCCTTTGAAAGTTTCCTCCCGTGCCGAGGCCAGGCTTGTCCGAAGAGTCAAGGCTAACCCAAGGACAACAAGGAAGGAGCTCCGGGAAGATCTCATGGCAGTGGGGACATTGGTTTCAGTCAATACCATAAGTAACGTACTCCACCGCAATGGTCTCCATTCCAGACGAGCCCGTAAGGTACCTTTACTTTCAAAGCGTCATGTCAAGGCTCCTCTACAGTTTGCTCATGATCACTTGGAGGACTCTGAGACTGACTGGTTCAAGGTTCTCTGGTCTGATGAGACCAAGATCGAGATCTTTGGTGCCAACCACACACGTGACGTTTGGAGACTGGATGACACTGCATACGACCCCAAGAATAACATCCCTACAGTCAAGCATGGTGGTGGCAGCATCATGCTGTGGGGCTGTTTCTCAGCCAAGGGGCCTGGCCATCTGGTCCGCATCCATGGGAAGATGGATAGCACGGCCTACCTGGAGATTTTGGCCAAGAACCTCCGCTCCTCCATCAAGGATCTTAAGATGGGTCGTCATTTCATCTTCCAACAAGACAACGACCCAAAGCACACAGCCAAGAAACCAAGGCCTGGTTCAAGAGGCAAAAAAATCAAGGTGTTGCAGTGGCCTAGTCAGTCTCCTGACCTTAACCCAATTGAAAACTTGTGGAAGGAGCTCAAGATTAAAGTCCACATGAGACACCCAAAGAACCTAGATAACTTGGAGAAGATCTGCATGGAGGAGTGGGCCAAGATAACTCCAGAGACCTGTGCCGGCCTGATCAGGTCTTATAAAAGACGATTGTTAGCTGTAATTGCAAACAAAGGTTATTCCACAAAATATTAAACCTAGGGGTGGAATAATAATTGACCCACACTTTTATGTTTAAAATTTATAAAAATTTAACTGAGCAACAAAACTTTTTGGTTTGTAAGATGTATGCATCTGTTAATAAATCCTGCTCTTGTTTGAAGTTTGAAGGCTCTAACTTATTTACATCTTATTAAACCTGCTAAATCTGCAGGGGGTTGAATACTACTTTTAGGCACTGTATATGGTAATTAGATAAACAGGTGGTGTAGCTTGCTTCATGTCTGGGGTACTCTGCTGAGTAGCAGAAATTGCTACTAGGCCCAAAAGGATTTCCTGGGCTAGATGCAGTTAAAAATTAGTAATTAGATCTACAGGCAGTGTAGCTTGCTTCATGGGTGGGCTACTCTGCTGACTAGCAGACACTGAAGCTTTGGAGCAGACCTCTGAATCCCAGGCCATAGTATGAGTAAAAAGCTCTGCAGACTCAACCATCTGTGTTACCCCAAGCCATAGTGTATGTGGTTTTGAAAGGTTAAAAGGGGGGGGAGCGACCCCACCCATCTGGAATTGACGATGCCAATGTCATGTTAAACACAGCAAGGGGACTCCAAAAAGAGTCTCCATTTTTTCCAAAAATTTGGCCACAGACACCACTTAAGTGGCATCAATTTCCCCAGAGTTTCTTAAAATGGTTGGTGAGGTGATTTACAAAAAATCATCAAGCTTTTAGTCTCCCCAGGATGACACAGGGGTAGAAAAGTCCTTGCAGATCCAGGATTTGTTCATCTTGATGAACGTTAGTCTGTCTACATTGTCACTGGACAGCCACATGCCCTTATCTGTCAGCACACCACCAGCAGCGCTGAACACACGTTCAGAGAGAAAGCTGGCTGCGGGGCACGACAAGATCTCTAAGGCGTGAGTGGCAAGCTCAGGCTATTTTTCCAGATTGGAAGCCCATAATGAGCAAGGGTCCAGTTCCACAGTCATGGCATCGATGTTATCTTGGAGATACTCCTGTACCATCCTCTCTAGGCGTTGGCTATGCCTCAGACTTCTTGTCTCCTGTGGCCTTGAAAAAGATGGTCTAAAAAATTGCTGAAACGATTGGAAAAAATTGCTGTTACCACCAGATACGATGTTACTGTTACGGTTTGAGTGATGACTCGACAGTCCCACGGTTGGCAATTTAGAACTCAGAGATTCACTAACTGCACCACTGGTGTTTTGTGGAAAAATCTGCTGATACTCCTGCATGCGTGAATCCCTTTCTATAGCAGGAATTATTTAGCCTAATTTACTTTTGTACCGGGAATCTAAGAGTGTGGCAAACCAGTAGTCGGTATTACTTCGGATTCTGACAATCCGAGGGTCATATTGCAGGTAGTGCAGCAAGAAGGCACTCATGTGTCTTGCGCATCCAGGAGGACGCATTGTAGCACAGTGAGCTTCCCACTGCAACTTATGCCTCTTATCCATGTGACGGTTCATGCATGAAGTACTCAAACTATTCATTTTTTGGCCTCTACTGAGATTTTGGTGACAAATCTTACAGACAACATGAGTTGGGTCATCTTTTGCGATCTCAAAAAATGCCCAAGCTATGCAAGGCTTGGAGCCCATGCGACCTGAAGAGCCACCACGACTTGTGCTCAGAGGCACAGTTGTGTTGAGGATGCAGTAGTTGACGTGCTTCCAGTACTCCATCTATGTCCAGGAAGGCGCAACCTAACCTTGTCGTCACTAGCATCCTCCTCCAACTCCTCTGCTGACCTCATGGACTGGCAGACTGTGGGTTGACAGTAAATGGGGTTACCAACCTCGTCATCATCACCCTGTGTGTTCTCACACCCGTCGTCCTCAGAGCCAACCTCATCCTGCCCTTACTGAAAAGTCAAGTTTTCGTTCCAATCAGGTATCTCAGTCTCATCATCATCTTCCTCATTGTCTCCACCAACAGGAGTTACAGTTTGGGAACGAGGGTCTACATTATGCTCAGTATCTTCTTCATCTGGGCCTGGATCCGACTCACAAAGATTTTGGGCATCAGTGCAGATCATTTCCTCATCTGAATTCACAGAAGCTCTGGAGCAGACCTCTGATTCCCAGGCTATAGTATGAGTAAACAGCTATGCAAACTGAACCATCTGTGTTACCCCATACTCAGACGGGCGGCTGGAGACTTGGGAGCTGTGAGGAAGCAAGTGCGATTGGGGTGACACCTCTGAGGACTGGAGTATTTGTGATGTTGACGTTGAGGTGGAGGAGAGCCCACTTGAAGGAGCACTTGATATCCGTTGAAGCACCTGCTCTTTTTGTGCCTCATCTGGAATTTGTAGCGATGCGCGTAGTGATGGTCGTAAGAAAGGGATCATATCAGATTGTCCACGAAAAGAAGTAGACATCTTACTTTGGCTGGAAGATGGTCTTTCTTCTGCAGATGTTACTGTTGCTTTACCACCTGCCCCACAGACACAACTTTTTTCCCTTTCCAGCATGCCTATTCCCCTTTCTACCAGCAGCAGGCCTTTTGCCACTCATTTTGGTGCTTAACTAATTGGCAACTCTGTAGCTGTTGGCACAAAAAATGATGGATGGAAACCGAACAGAGCTGAGTGGCCAAACTGTGGTACTAGCCCAAAATGATTTACTGGGTTAGATGCAGTAAAAAACTATTAGATACACAGGCGGTGTAGCTAGCTTCACAGGCGGGCTACTCCGCTGACGTGCAGACACTGCTACTAGGCCCAAAACGATTTTCTGGGTTAGATGCAGTAAAAAATTATTAGATACACAGGCGGTGTAGCTAGCTTCACAGGCAGGCTACTCCGCTGACATGCAGACACTGCTACTAGGCCCAAAATGATTTACTGGATTTGATGCAGTAAAAATTTAGATACACAGGCAGTGTAGCTAGCTTCACAGGTGGGCTACTCCGCTGACGTGCAGACACTGCTACTAAGCCCAAAAGGATTTACTGGGTTAGATGCAGTAAAAAATTATTAGATACAGGTACACAGGCGGTGTAGTTAGCTTCACAGGTGGGCTACTCAGATGACTACCAGACAATGCTACTAGCCCAAAAGGCTAGCTAGATTACACCAAATGCTGTGACAAACACTTGCACAGCACTGGCACAGATCTGCCTGGCAAAAAGTGCTATGAACTGCTCTAACCTACCCTGAAAAGGGCTGATATTACAACAATTCCCTACTCCCTAAGGCTATGTTCACACTTTGCAGATTCCACTGCGGATTTTTCCGCAGCAGATTTCCAAAATCCGCAGTGAAAACCCGTCGCGGTTTTTACTGCGGATTTATCGCGGTTTTTACTGCGGTTTCTTCTGCGGATTTTCATCTGCAGTTTTCTATTGGAGCAGGTGAAAATCCGCAGAAAAGAAGTGACATGCTGCGGAATGTAATCCGCAGCGTTTCCGCGCGGTTTTTTCCGCAGCATGTGCACAGCGTTTTTTGTTTCCCATAGGTTTACATTGTTCTGTAAACTCATGGGAAACTGCTGCAGATCCGCAGCGGTCAAATCCGCTGCGGATCCGCAGCAAAATCCGCAAAGTGTGAATATAGCCCAAACCTATCTCTATCTAACTGCAAATTTGCTCGCAATTCACAATCTGAAAATGTATAGTGCCCACCAGTGGCGTAACTACAAAGTAATGGGCGCCGGTGCAAACTTTCAAATGGGGCCCCCCCACCGTGCCAAAATATTTTCCACCCAAATTCACATTTTCCCTATTCATTTCGCACACTATAGCTTTGTTGCAATGTTGTATAGTTTGACCTCAGTGACGTAACTATCCGGTGCCCCATTCTGGTATATATTTGTCCCCTGTTCTGCTGTTGTTCTGTAATGTATGAAAGAAAATAAACCATTATACTCATCAGGGGCTTACATAGAAGTCATGAGGATCCATATAAGAAGTATAATGCACCCCATAGTCCTCTATATAATATACTACACAGTTAATAGTCATCTATGTATACATTTTAGTCCATTAAATTTATGATAGCAAAGAAACACATTCAATTACAATCTATATACCAAACCTCCCACAATAATGGACAGGCAAAAGAATGTATTGTTAAAATATATACTTTATTTATATTATAAAAATCCAACAGTATTTCACAAAAAAATTAATTAATGATGATGCTTCCGGTCAAATACAGATCAAAAATGGTACCCAAAATACGAGTGACATATATTAGTTTACAGATAGCAATAATGCCTTGGTAATTCCACTCATGAAATTATTCATAAGTCAAAAAACTATTTTAATTCACAAATATAAAATGCTTAAGTGCAACTACTATAATACTGTCCCTATGTACAAGAATGTAACTACTATAATACCTAATACCTCACATTACAGTGGCAGTGACATAAGCAACCAATCAGCTCACAGCTCTCATAGAACTAAAGAAAAACTGATTTTAAAAGTAGTACTATGATTGGCTGCGTAGTCACATAAAGAGTACTGTAGTATTTTGACCCACGCTGCCCTATGTAGAAATCGGTGGTTCTTGTCTACGTTCCTGCTGGGACTTGCAGTTGTAGATATGTACTGTGAGGTTCCAAGGGGAGAAGTACTAGAAAACAGATATGTTTCTCCCCGTTTCATTTCATATGTATCACGGTATTGATTGTGAAGCTGTTTATTTCACTGTATTCCGGTCCTGGTTTTCTTTAGTGATCAGCCTGAAAGGACTGGTGCTTCCCTTCCACACATACGATCCAGCTTTTGCTTCAGCTGATATAATCAGGAACTGCTGGGATCTCAGTCTCTCATCTGCTGGTCTGGGAGCTGACACAGTAAGGTTGCACAAACTTCTTTCTTGTTGTGTAGATTTATTTTGCAGTTAGTATCTTGTTGTTAGTTAGTGGCCAGACGGCCTTAGACAATTTATTTCATGTTTGGCACGTGTAACATTGTACGGCAAATGTGTACAATAAATACACCTGACACATACCTGTGTGGAACTCGCTAGCCTGCTATTGTTCGTTGTGACTCCATAGCCACCTGCTTGGGCCAAAGCAGAGATCCCTGATGAGCTATATCTCCACAAATGGTTTTGTGGGCATAGTGGCTGTTGGACTGTGACTGCAGATAAAGTGCTCTGTGTATGTCCTGGCTGAAAGCTCCGGTTCTTTTGAAGAGCCAAGAGTCCAGTAATATGGAGGAACTAGTGAAACAGTTATTGCAGGCAAATATTCAACAACAGCAGACCAATACTTACTTCCAGCAAGCCCTGGACCAGCAAAACCAGATTCAGCAAGAGCAGTTGAATGCAATAAAGCAGGCTTTGATTCGGCAGCCCCGAAATGAGAGGCATCATGCACAAAGTGTTGCTGGTGCACGGAAAGCCGTACAAAAAACCCTGCTTAAAATGACTGCTGACGATGATGTAGAAGCGTATCTCACCGTATTTGAACGTATTGCAGAACGTGAGCATTTACCGGTGGACATGTGGGCTGAAGTGGTTGCGCCATTTTTGAGCGGGGACCCACAAAAGGCCTATTACGATCTAAGTGGAGTGGATGCTATGGACTATACCAAATTAAAAGGCGAAATCCTGGCAAGGCTGGGAGTAAACACATATGTACGAGCACAGAGGGTACATTTATGGACTTTTGTGGAAGATCAGCCAGCCCGCTCACAAATGCATGATCTTATCCATCTAGTAAAAAAATGGCTGCAACCAGAGATTTTGACATCTGCAGAGATGGTGGAACGTGTTGTTCTAGACAAGTACCTGCAGTCCTTGCCCCCTAAGATACAGAGATGGGTTGGAGAAGGTGACCCATATACAGCCGACCAGTTGGTGAATATGGTCGAACGCTACAATGCTTCCGAAAGCCTACTCCAAGGGACGTTATCACCTCGCTGGGCTCCCAAGAAATCGCCAGAAAATACTGCAAAACCTACTTCGTCTTCAAAAGAAGAGAACGTTGCAATATAGGGTAGCAGACCCACAAAGAACTATGGAGGCGGTACAGTCTCACAGCAATTCAGCAGACCCTATCAGGCGTCTCCGGCGAGGAAGCAAGGACCTATACAATGTTGGCGATGTCGCTGGCTTGGCCATGTAGCAGCTAACTGCCCAATGACTACAGAGCCAATGGACTGTAACCCTATGAGACGCCTTTCATTATATGTACAGTCGGTCTGTGTTGCAGAGGTCCTCACAGGAAATGAACGACACGTGTGTTGCCTCGAGGTCGACGGCCATAGTGTGAATGCCGTCTTGTATTCCGGCAGTCAAGTAACTCTGGTACATGCCAGTTTGGTGGACCCTAGAGCCCTAACGAACTCAACCCTGGGCATTAGTTGCATCCATGGCGATATAAAAAACTACCCCACTGCCTGGGTCACCCTTGCCACGCCAGTAGGAACTAAAAGACATCAAGCGGCAGTCCTAAAGTCTATGGGACATGATGTAATATTGGGGAGAGACTTTCCCTTGTTTTGGGACTTGTGGAGCATTAAAAATGGCATGAGCACTCTAGTTGAGGAGGGTGCCGCGGGGCTAACCCCTGAGCTATTGCAGCAAGAGGGGGGGGGGAGTCCATCTCAGAGGTAACTCCAGAATCTGTAGACTCACCTCTGGCTGTATATGCAGGCGACGCAAGTGAACTAGAGAAGGCTATAGAAATGCCAGGTCTTGAGGTGGCCCGTGGTAAGTTCGGGACCGCTCAACACCAGGACCCTACTCTGGCAAGGGCATGGGAAAATGTAAAGGTCTCTGAGGGAAGACCATTGTACCCAGGGGCTCAAAATGAGTTCCCACATCTAGCTGTGCAACAGAGTATGCTGTATCACATAGACAAAGTGCGAGGGGTGGCGGTAGAGCAACTAGTGGTGCCCAAGTCCTTTCGCCAGGTAGTTTTGGAACTGGCACATAAACATCCCTTGGGGGGACACCTGGCCGGAGAAAAAACAAAACACCGTATTCTGCAGCGTTTCTTTTGGCCGGGTCTAGGGGGGGACGTGACCCGGTATTGTCAGTCCTGTTCTACGTGTCAATTGACCACACCTATGTCACATTTTAGAAGCCCCTTTGTGCCCTTACCAATAATAGAGGTGCCCTTTGAGAGGATAGCAATGGATATAGTGGGTCCATTAGTTAAATCTGCCAGGGGACATCAGTACATTTTGGTAGTACTAGATTATGCCACTCGTTACCCTGAAGCAGTGCCTCTGCGGAATGCCAATGCGAAAGCAATTTCAAAGGAGCTTGTTAATATGTTTTCTCGCACCGGCATTCCGAAAGAAATACTAACAGATCAGGGAACCCCATTTATGTCTCGAATACTTAAGGACTTGTGTAAGCTACTAAAAATCTCCCACTTGCGTACTTCAGTATATCACCCTCAGACTGACGGGTTGGTGGAGCGATTTAATAATACCCTGAAGGGAATGTTGAAAAGGGTAGTAGATAAGGACGGGAGGGATTGGGATGCTCTCCTACCATATCTCCTGTTCGCTACACGGGAAGTACCCCAATCCTCCACAGGCTTTTCGCCTTTTGAGTTAGTTTACGGGCGATGTCCTAGAGGCCTGTTAGATATTGCTAAAGAGACTTGGGAACAAGAGGTGACTCCTTATCGCAGTGTAATTGAGCACGTAATGCTTATGCAAGATAGAATTGAGGCGGTCATGCCAATAGTTAAAGAATGTTTAGAACGGGCGCAACAGGCCCAAAGCACGGTATATAACCGAGCGGCTAAAACACGAGTCTTTCAACCCGGAGACAGGGTGTTAGTATTAGTACCTACTGTAGAAAATAAATTTCTTGCGAAGTGGCAGGGCCCATACGAGGTGTTGGAGAGAATAGGTGAAGTGAATTATAAGATATATCAACCAGACAAGAGGAAAACCGAACAAATCTACCACATAAACTTGCTTAAGGCCTGGCGGGATAGGGAGAGTCTAAGGACAAAAGCCACCCTTAATGATGGACCTCGTAGGGCACCCCCATCTGTGGTAAATGACCCCCAGGTAGCGTTGCCAGAGGTGGGTATTGCAGAGACACTATCGGAAAGTCCAAGAGACCAAGGAATTTATACAGAAAAACGCAGAGGTTTTTTCAGAGCTTTCTGGCCGTACTCAATTAACCCCTTCATGACCCAGCCTATTTTGACCTTAAAGACCTTGCCGTTTTTTGCAATTCTGACCAGTGTCCCTTTATGAGGTAATAACTCAGGAACGCTTCAACGGATCCTAGCGGTTCTGAGATTGTTTTTTCGTGACATATTGGGCTTCATGTTAGTGGTAAATTTAGGTCAATAAATTCTGTGTTTATTTGTGATAAAAACGGAAATTTGGCGAAAATTTTGAAAATTTCGCAATTTTCACATTTTTAATTTTTATTCTGTTAAACCAAAGAGATATGTGACACAAAATAGTTAATAAATAACATTTCCCACATGTTTACTTTACATCAGCACAATTTTGGAAACAAAATTTTTTTTTGTTAGGAAGTTATAAGGGTTAAAATTTGACCAGCGATTTGTCATTTTTACAACGAAATTTACAAAACCATTTTTTTTAGGGACCACCTCACATTTGAAGTCAGTTTGAGGGGTCTATATGGCTGAAAATACCCAAAAGTGACACTATTCTAAAAACTGCACCCCTCAAGGTACTCAAAACCACATTCAAGAAGTTTATTAACCCTTCAGGTGCTTCACAGCAGCAGAAGCAACATGGAAGGAAAAAATGAACATTTAACTTTTTAGTCACAAAAATTATATTTTAGCAACAATTTTTTTATTTTCCCAATGGTAAAAGGAGAAACTGAACCACGAAAGTTGTTGTCCAATTTGTCCTGAGTACGTTGATACCTCATATGTGGGGGTAAACCACTGTTTGGGCGCACGGCAGGGCTTGGAAGGGAAGGAGCGCCATTTGACTTTTTGAATCAAAAATTGGCTCCACTCTTTAGCGGACACCATGTCACGTTTGGAGAGCACCCGTGTGCCTAAAAATTGGAGCTCCCCCACAAGTGACCCCATTTTGGAAACTAGACGCCCCAAGGAACTTATCTAGATGCATAGTGAGCACTTTGAACCCCCAGGTGCTTCACAAATTGATCCGTAAAAATGAAAAAGTACTTTTTTTTCACAAAAAAATTCTTTTAGCCTCAATTTTTTCATTTTCACATGGGCAACAGGATAAAATGGATCCTAAAATGTGTTGGGCAATTGCTCCTGAGTACACCAATACCTCACATGTGGGGGTAAACCACTGTTTGGGCACATGGTAAGGCTCGGAAGGGAAGGAGCGCCATTTGACTTTTTGAATGAAAAATTATTTCCATCGTTAGCGGACACCATGTCGCGTTTGGATAGCTCCTGTGTGCCTAAACATTGGCGCTCCCCCACAAGTGACCCCATTTTGGAAACAAGACCCCCCAAGGAACTTATTTAGATGCCTAGTGAGCACTTTAAACCCTCAGGTGCTTCACAAATTGATCTGTAAAAATGAAAAAGTACTTTTTTTTCACAAAAAAATTCTTTTCGCCTCAATTTTTTCATTTTCACATGAGCAGTAGGATAAAATGGATCATAAAATTTATTGGGCAATTTCTCCCGAGTACGCCGATACCTCATATGTGGGGGTAAACCACTGTTTGGGCACTCGGCAGGGCTTGGAAGGGAAGGCGCGCCATTTGACTTTTTGAATGGAAAATTAGCTCCAATTGTTAGCGGACACCATGTCGCGTTTGGAGAGCCCCTGTGTGCCTAAACATTGGAGCTCCCCCACAAGTGACCCCATTTTGGAAACTAGACCCCCCAAGGAACTTATCTAGATGCATATTGAGCACTTTAAACCCCCAGGTGCTTCACAGAAGTTTATAACGCAGAGCCATGAAAATAAAAAATAATTTTTCTTTCCTCAAAAATGATTTTTTAGCCTGGAATTTCCTATTTTGCCAAGGATAATAGGAGAAATTGGACCCCAAATATTGTTGTCCAGTTTGTCCTGAGTACGCTGATACCCCATATGTGGGGGTAAACCACTGTTTGGGCGCACGGCAGGGCTCGGAAGGGATGGCACGCCATTTGGCTTTTTAAATGGAAAATTAGCTCCAATCATTAGCGGACACCATGTCACGTTTGGAGAGCCCCTGTGTGCCTAAACATTGGAGATCCCCCAGAAATGACCCCATTTTAGAAACTAGACCCCCAAAGGAACTAATCTAGATGTGTGGTGAGGACTTTGAACCCCCAAGTGCTTCACAGAAGTTTATAACGCAGAGCCATGAAAATAAAAAAAAAAAAATATTTTCTCAAAAATGATTTTTTAGCCTGCAATTTTTTATTTTCCCAAGGGTAACAGGAGAAATTTGACCCCAAAAGTTGTTGTCCAGTTTCTCCTGAGTACGCTGATACCCCATATGTGGGGGTAAATCACTGTTTGGGCACATGCCGGGGCTCGGAAGTGAAGTAGTGACGTTTTGAAATGCAGACTTTGATGGAATGCTCTGTGAGCGTCACGTTGCGTTTGCAGAGCCCCTGATGTGGCTTAACAGTAGAAACCCCCCACAAGTGACCCCATTTTGGAAACTAGACCCCCAAAGGAACTTATCTAGATGTGTGGTGAGCACTTTGAACCCCCAAGTGCTTCATAGAAGTTTATAATGCAGAGCCGTGAAAATAATAAATACGTTTTCTTTCCTCAAAAATAATTATTTAGCCCAGAATTTTTTATTTTCCCAAGGGTTACAGGAGAAATTGGACCCCATAAGTTGTTGTCCAGTTTCTCCGGAGTACGGTGATACCCCATATGTGGGGGTAAACCACTGTTTGGGCACACGTTGGGGCTCGGAAGTAAAGTAGTGACGTTTTGAAATGCAGACTTTGATGGAATGCTCTGCGGGCGTCACGTTGCGTTTGCAGAGCCCCTGATGTGCCTAAACAGTAGAAACCCCCCACAAGTGACCCCATTTTGGAAACTAGACCCTGAAAGGAACTTATCTAGATGTGTGGTGAGCACTTTGAACCCCCAAGTGCTTCATAGAAGTTTATAATGCAGAGCCGTGAAAATAATAAATACGTTTTCTTTCCTCAAAAATAATTATTTAGCCCAGAATTTTTTATTTTCCCAAGGGTAACAGGAGAAATTGGACCCCAATAGTTGTTGTCCAGTTTCTCCTGAGTACGCTGATACCCCATGTGTGGGGGTAAACCACTGTTTGGGCACACGTCGGGGCTCAGAAGGGAAGTAGTGGCTTTTGAAATGCAGACTTTGATGGAATGGTCTGCGGGCGTCACATTGCGTTTGCAGAGCCCCTGGTGTGCCTAAACAGTAGAAACCCCCCACAAGTGACCACATTTTAGAAACTAGACCCCCCAAGGAACTTATCTAGATATGTGGTGAGCACTTTGAACCCCCAAGTGCTTCACAGACGTTTACAACGCAGAGCCGTGAAAATAAAAAATCATTTTTCTTTCCTCAACAATGATGTTTTAGCAAGCATTTTTTTAGATTCACAAGGGTAACAGGAGAAATTGGACCCCAGTAATTGTTGCGCAGTTTATCCTGAGTACACTGATACCCCATATGTGGGGGTAAACCACTGTTTGGGCACACGTCAGGGCTCGGAAGTGAGGGAGCACCATTTGACTTTTTGAATACGAGATTGGCTGGAATCAATGGTGGCGCCATGTTGTGTTTGGAGACCCCTGATGTGCCTAAACAGTGGTAACCCCTCAATTCTACCTCCAACACTAACCCCAACACACCCCTAACCCTAATCCCAACTGTAGCCATAACCCTAATCACAACCCTAATTCCAACCCTAACCCTAAGGCTATGTGCCCACGTTGCGGATTCGTGTGAGATATTTCCGCACCATTTTTGAAAAATCCGCGGGTAAAAGGCACTGCGTTTTACCTGCGGATTTTCCGCGGATTTCCAGTGTTTTTTGTGCGGATTTCACCTGCGGATTCCTATTGAGGAACAGGTGTAAAACGCGGCGGAATCCGCACAAAGAATTGACATGCTGCGGAAAATACAACGCAGCGTTTCCGCGCGGTATTTTCTGCACCATGGGCACAGCGGATTTGGTTTTTCATATGTTTACATGGTACTGTAAACCTGATGGAACACTGCTGCGAATCCGCAGCGGCCAATCCGCAGTGTGGGCACATTGCCTAATTCTAAAGGTATGTGCACACACTGCGGAAAACACTGCGGATCCGCAGCAGTTTCCCATGAGTTTACAGTTCAATGTAGACCTATGGGAAACAAAAATCGCTGTACACATGCTGCGGAAAAACTGCACGGAAACGCAGCGGTTTACATTCCGCAGCATGTCACTTCTTTGTGCGGATTCCGCAGCGGTTTTACAACTGCTCAAATAGAAAATCGCAATTGTAAAACCGCAGTGAAATGCGCAGAAAAAAACGCGGTAAATCCGCCATAAATCCGCAGCGGTTTAGCACTGCGGATTTATCAAATCCGCAGCGGAAAAATCCGCAGAGGACCAGAATACGTGTGCACATACCGAAACCCTAACCCTAGCCCTAACCCTACCCCTAACCCGAACCCTAACCCTAGACCTAACCCTAGCCCTACCCCTAACCCTACCCCTAACCCTAACCCTACCCCTAACCCTACCCCTAACCCTATTCTAACATTAGTGGAAAAAAAAAATTTCTTTATTTTTTTATTGTCCCTACCTATGGGGGTGACAAAGGGGGGGGTCATTTATTATTTTTTTTATTTTGATCACTGAGATAGATTATATCTCAGTGATCAAAATGCACTTTGGAACGAATCTGCCAGCCGGCAGATTAGCGGGCGCACTGCGCATGCACCCGCCATTTTGGAAGATGGCGGCGCCCAGGGAGAAGACGGACGGGACCCCGACAGGATCGGTAAGTATGATGGGGTGGGGGGGGACCATGGGGGGAGGATCGGAGCACGGGGGGGGGAATCGGAGCGCGGCAGGCGTGGAACGGAGCACGGGGGCGTGGAACGGAGCACGGGGGGGGCTGGAACGGAGCACGGGGGGGTGGAACGGAGCACGGGGGGGTGGATCGGAATGCAGGGGGGGTGATTGGAGCACGGGGGGGTGATTGGAGCACGGGGTGAGCGGACAAGAGCACGGGGGGGAGCGGAGCACTGGATGGAGGGGAGCCGGAGCAGTGTACCGGCCAGATCGGGGGGCTGGGGGGGCGATCGGTGGGGTGGGGTGGGGGCACATTAGTATTTCCAGCCATGGCCGATGATATTGCAGCATCGGCCATGGCTGGATTGTAATATTTCACCCGTTATAATAGGTGAAATATTACAAATCGCTCTGATTGGCAGTTTCACTTTCAACAGCCAATCAGAGCGATCGTAGCCACGAGGGGGTGAAGCCACCCCCCCTGGGCTAAACTACCACTCCCCCTGTCCCTGCAGAATGGGTGAAATGGGAGTTAACCCTTTCACCGGATCTGCAGGGACGCGATCTTTCCATGACGCCACATAGGCGTCATGGGTCGGATTGGCACCGACTTTCATGACGCCTACGTGGCGTCATGGGTCGGGAAGGGGTTAAACATGACATTGTTACTGATCCACAGGCCCGTGTACGACTAAAACCATATCGAATTCCGGAGGCTCGGAGACAAGCCATTGCCCAGGAAGTCGAGAAAATGTTAGAAATTGGAGTCATTGAAGAGTCCCGTAGTGATTGGGCTAGCCCAATCGTGCTGGTGCCCAAACCCGATGGGACTATTCGATTTTGTAATGATTTTCGGAAATTAAATGAGGTATTGAAATTTGATGCCTACCTGATGCCGAGAGTTGATGAACTTATAGAGAGACTGGGTTCGGCCAGGTACATATCCACTATCGACTTAAGAAAAGGTTATTGGCAGATTCCCCTCACGGATTCAGCCAAAGAGAAAACGGCCTTTGTAACACCCCAGGGACTGTTCCAGTACCGTGATATGCCATTTGGGTTACATGGTGCTGCAGCCACCTTCCAACGTCTAATGGATATTGTCCTAAAACCTCACGTCCAGTATGCGTCCGCATACTTGGACGATATCATTGTCTTTAGTGATGACTGGGACACACATTTGTCAAAAGTACAAGCCGTCTTGGACTCAATAAAAGCTGCTGGGTTAACTGCCAATCCTAAGAAATGTACTTTGGGATTGGAAGATCTCACTATCTGGGATATAGCATAGGGCGAGGAGTCGTAAAGCCACAGACCAATAAGGTGGACGCTATTCAGAATTGGCCACGACCGGTCACCAAAAAGCAAGTCGGAGCCTTTTTGGGGATCGTTGGTTATTATAGGCGGTTCATCAAACATGTTGCCACCATCGCGGCCCCTCTCACAGATCTTACTAAGGGCTCGAAATCTATCACAATAAAGTGGAACACAGAAGCAGAGAAGGCCTTTCAGTATTTAAAAACGGTCCTCTGTGACCAACCAGTGTTGGTTGCCCCTGACTTTAAACGGGAGTTTATTGTCCAAACGGACGCCTCTGGTGTCGGCCTCGGTGCAGTATTGTCGCAGGAAGTGAATGGCGAAGAACACCCAGTGGTCTATCAAAGCAGAAAGCTTACTAGGGCAGAAAATAATTATAGCGTGGTTGAGCGGGAAGCCCTGGCTATAAAATGGGCCCTATACACCTTGCGCTATTATTTGCTAGGTCGCCAATTTAGGCTAGTAACGGACCATTCACCCCTAACATGGATGTCCCGCGCAAAAGAGGGCAATGCGAGGGTGACACGCTGGTTCTTGGCATTACAACCTTTTAACTTTTCCGTTGAGCACAGGGCAGGTGCAGCGCATGGGAATGCAGATGCGTTGTCTAGGACACATTGCTTGGCAGCTCGTTGTGTCCGACCCCACGGGCTCGAACATAGGAAGGGGGTATGTGAGGTTCCAAGAGGAGAAGTACTAGAAAACAGATATGTTTCTCCCGGTTTCATTTCATATGTATCACGGTATTGATTGTGAAGCTGTTTATTTCACTGTAATCCGGTCCTGGTTTTCTTTAGTGATCAGCCTGAAAGGACTGGTGCTTCCCTTCCACACATTCAATCCAGCTTTTGACTCCTGACTGATTCAGCTAATATAATCAGGAACTGCTGGGATCTCAGTCTCTCATCTGCTGGTCTGGGAAGCTGACACAGTAAGGTTGCACAAACTTCTTTCTTGTTGTGTAGGTTTATTTTGCAGTTAGTATCTTGTTGTTAGTTAGTGGCCAGACGGCCTTAGACATTTTATTTCATGTTTGGCACGTGTAACATTGTACGGCAAATGTGTACAATAAATACACCTGACACATACCTGTGTGGAACTCGCTAGCCTGCTATTGTTCGTTGTGACTCCATAGCCACCTGCTTGGGCCAAAGCAGAGATCCCTGATGAGCTATATCTCCACAGTACATTAACGGTGTTCGCCCTGCTGCCACTTGCATACATTGCGCCACATTCACTCACGAGTCGACGAGAGTCTATTACCTCCGAGCAGCCAGTCCCGCAGACCACTTAGGCTACTTTCACACTAGCGTCGGAATCTCCCCGTCGCAATGCGTCGGGCAGAGATTCCGACGCTAGCGTTTAACGCACTGCACAACGGAGGCAGCGGATGCATTTCTCCGGCGCATCCGCTGCCCCATTGTGAGGTGCGGGGAGGTGGGGGCGGAGTTCCGGCCGCGCATGCGCGGTCGGAAAAAGCGGTCCGTCAGGAGCAAAAAACGTTACATGTAGCGTTTTTTGCTCCCGACGGTCCGCCAAAGCACGACGCATCCGTCGCACGACGGATGCGACGTGTGGCAATCCGATGCAAATGCGTCGTCAATACAAGTCTATGGGGAAAAAACGCATCCTGCAAGCACTTTTGCAGGTTGCGTTTTTTCTGCAAAACGACGCATTGTGACGGATTGCAGTTAACGCTAGTATGAAAGTAGCCTTAGTCAGTAGCAGGGAATGACTTAAAGCGATGAGGAAGCTTCCCGCCCCTACTCACCTACAATGTCTGCGCACAGCTCCTGGCACCGATCGGCTGCTAATAAAAGGAGGACAGGTGCAGATTGGAGGCCTGAGGGACCCTTCGGCAGCAGGAGAAGGAAGATGCAGCAAGGGCCTGCAGCTTCTTAGGCTTAAAAACCGCAAGCTGCAGCACTCGGCCACTCACACTCACACCTTTGGTGCTGCTGAGCTGAAGGACCTGTGGACACGCCTCTCTCCGGTCACAAGGTTGGATCACGTGACCCAGAGGCGTAGCTAGGGTTTCAACTTAGGGGGGGGGCGAAACATCTGAGTGGGCCCCTAACCAGCTAACCCTGATTACAGCTACGGTTGCACACTCTAATTGTGAATATAGTGGAACCTCAGAATATGACCGCGCTGTTATTGAAAATAAATCTATATACAAAAACGAACATTGACTTTACCGCCATATTGTGACCATATGCAACTTTGATGGTCACAATACTCTGAGTGCCCCTATAACAATGATGCTTAAGTGCCCACTTAACATTTAATAATGTCCCCTAAGTTCCCCCATGTACTGCTCCATTATACACAGTATGCTGAGCTCAAAGCTTCCCTATACACAGTATAAGGCCCCCACAGCTCCCCTATACACAGTATGATGATTCTATAACTCCCCTATACACCGTATGATGTTCCCACTGCTCCCCTATAGATAGTATGATCCCACTGCTCCCCTATAGATAGTATGAGCCCAATGCTCCCCTATACACAGTATAATGCTGACAGAACTCCACTATAGAAAGTATAATGCCCCCCAGAGCTCCCCTATATACAGTGTAATGGGCCAACAGCTCCCATATGCACAATATGCCTTCACAGTTCCCTATACACAGTATGATGGGCCTGCAGCTCCTGTCAAACAGTATGATGTTCCCCACAGTTCCCTATACACAGTGTGATTGGCCCACAGCTTCCTTATACACAGTATGATGGGCCCATAGCTCCTTTATACACAGTATGATGGGCCCGCCGCTCCCTTATACACAGTGTGATGGGCCTGCAGCTCCCATATACACAGTATGATGTGTGCATAGCTTCCTTATACCCAGTATGATGGACTCAGCTCCCTTATACACAGTATGATGTGTGCACAGCTTCCTTATACCCAGTATGATGGACTCAGCTCCCTTATACACAGTATGATGAGCCCACAGCTCCCTTATACACAGTATGATGTGTGCACAGCTTCCTTATACACAGCATGATGGACTCACAGCTCCCTTATACACAGTATGATGGACTCACAGCTCCCTTATACACAGTATGATGGACTCACAGCTCCCTTATACACAGTATGATGTATTCACAGCTCCTGTCATGATCCATTCCGGAGTTTAGTTCTGTCTGCCTTTTCTCTGGGTGGATCATGTCAAGGGTTAACTTTGATCTGCCTCATTCGGGTTTGCTATTTAGCTCCCAGGTATCCTGAGGGTGGTGTCAGCTATAGCTCTGTCTTTGGCGTGTGAACCTGACTCTGGAAGCCCTTGGTTTGTCCTACTGAACCCTGACTTGTCCTGTGTCTGTTATCCCCCCGCCTGCCCTTTCCCAGTGTCTCTTTGTCTGTCTGTTTATCTGCTTGACTCCCTGGTTATGATATCTTGGCTTGGCTCTTTGACTCTGTTTCAGTTTATCCCATTGGTACCGTATTTAGCCCGTCCTGGTTTATTGATCCCTTGCTATATCCTGACTATCCGTTCTGTCTGAGTCCGTTTGTACTGTTGTGCTCTGACTTGGTTTTCCTGACCTTGTTCTCGCCACTAGGTGGCGTCTGTTCAGTTGCTCTGTGTGTGCAGTCTGGCTTCACTACCAGGCTCCCCCTGGTGGAGGTTGCGCTGTACTGCACTGCAGCTGCATGACAGCTCCCTTATACACAGGATGATGGACTCATAGCTCCCTTATACACAGTATGATGGGCCCACAGCTCCCTTATACACAGTATGATGAGCCCACAGCTCCTTTATACACAGTATGATGGGCTTGCAGCTCCCTTGTACACAGTATGATGAGCTTGCAGCTCCCTTATACACAGTATGATAGCCTTGCAGCTCCCTTATACACAGTATGATGGGCCCGCAGCTCCCTTATACACAGTATGATGGGCTTGCAGCTCCCTTATACACAGTATGATGGGCTTGCAGCTCCCTTATACACAGTATGATGGGCCCGCAGCTCCCTTATACACAGTATGATGGGCCCGCAGCTCCCTTATACACAGTATGATGGGCCCGCCGCTCCCTTATACACAGTGTGATGGACCTGCAGCTCCCATATACACAGTATGATGTGTGCACAGCTTCCTTATACACACTATGATGGACTCAGCTCCCTTATACACAGTGTGATATGTGCACAGCTTCCTTATACACAACATGATGGACTCACAGCTCCCTTATACACAGTATGATGGGCTCGCAGCTCCCTTATACACAGTATGATAGGCCCACTGCTCCCTTATACACAGTATGATGGGCTTGCAGCTCCCTTATACACAGTATGATGGGCTTGCAGCTCCCTTATACACAGTATGATGGGCCCGCAGCTCCCTTATACACAGTATGATGGGCCCGCAGCTCCCTTATACACAGTATGATGGGCCCGCCGCTCCCTTATACACAGTGTGATGGACCTGCAGCTCCCATATACACAGTATGATGTGTGCACAGCTTCCTTATACACACTATGATGGACTCAGCTCCCTTATACACAGTGTGATATGTGCACAGCTTCCTTATACACAACATGATGGACTCACAGCTCCCTTATACACAGTATGATGGGCTCGCAGCTCCCTTATACACAGTATGATAGGCCCACTGCTCCCTTATACACAGTATGATGGGCTTGCAGCTCCCTTATACACAGTATGATGGGCTTGCAGCTCCCTTATACACAGTATGATGGGCCCGCAGCTCCCTTATACACAGTATGATGGGCCCGCAGCTCCCTTATACACAGTATGATGGGCCCGCCGCTCCCTTATACACAGTGCGATGGGCCTGCAGCTCCCATATACACAGTATGATGTGTGCACAGCTTCCTTATACACACTATGATGGACTCAGCTCCCTTATACACAGTGTGATATGTGCACAGCTCCCTTATACACAGTATGATTGACCCGCAGCTCCCTTATACACAGTGTGATGGACCTGCAGTTCCCTTATACACAGTATGATGGGGCCACAGCTCCCTTATACACAGTATGATGGGGCCACAGCTCCCTTATACACATTGTGATGGGCCCGCAGCTCCCTTATACACAGTATGATGGGCCCACAGCTCCCTTATACACAGTATGATTGGCCCTCAGCTCCCTTATACACTGAGTGATGGACCCGCAGTTCCCTTATACATAGTATGATGGGCTTGCAGCGCCCTTATACACAGTATGATGGGCCCGCAGCTCCCTTATACACAGTGTGATGGACCTGCAGTTCCCTTATACATAGTATGATGGGCTTGCAGCGCCCTTATACACAGTATGATGGACCCGCAGCTCCCTTATACACAGTATGATGGGCCCACAGTTCCCTTATACATAGTATGATTGACCCGCAGCTCCCGTATACACAGTGTGATGGGCCCGCAGCTCCCTTATACACAGTATGATTGGCCCGCAGCTCCCTTATACACAGTATGATTGGCCCGCAGCTCCCTTATACACAGTATGATGGGCCCACAGCTCCCTTATACACAGTATGATTGGCCCGCAACTCCCTTATACACAGTATGATGGGCCCGCAGCTCCCTTATACACAGTGTGATGGGCCCGCAGCTCCCTTATACACAGTATGATTGGCCTGCAGCTCCCTTATACACAGTATGATGGGCCCGCAGCTCCCTTATACACAGTATGATTGGCCTGCAGCTTCCTTATACACAGTATGATGGGCCCGCAGCTCCCTTATACACAGTATGATGAGCCCGCAGCTTCCTTATACACAGTATGATGGGCCCGCAGCTTCCTTATACACAGTATGATGAGCCCGCAGCTTCCTTATACACAGTATGATGGGCCCGCAGCTCCCTTATACACAGTATGATGAGCCCGCAGCTTCCTTATACACAGTATGATGAGCCCGCAGCTTCCTTTTACACAGTGTAATGGACTCACAGCTCCATGTCATGATTTGGATGTCCCGGTCATTTACTCATCCTCCGGCGTATTCACCATTTTGTGGCACTGCTGCAGTGCCGCTGCTCAAACTCTGACAGGCCATAAGTTAGAAGCTATGTCACAAGCACTCAATGGAAACAGGAACACATGGGCTACTTGCACAGTGAACAAGTCTGTATGATCATGTTCACACACCACCAAGAAACCTGAAGACACAAAAGAGAATAGTAAAACCAAAAACACTCAGTTTGAAAAAATGTTGCAGTAATCCGCAAGTGCTAGTAAAAGATGTAAAAAACAGGGTATTTGGTTGATACGTTTTTTGCAAAAAATGTATACTAAGCTGCTCTACCAATCTTCACGGTATACCCTTATCAGAGCAGTCCTAACTAATGTATGCAATCCCTATCTGATGTATTTAAAAACCTGATCATCTGTATATAACCTGTGTGAACAGGGTTCAGAGAGGAAAAAGCTGTTCTACCCTGTATGCACACATGGATTTTTCCTCTCTGAACCCTGTAAATGTGATGCAGCTCTTGGTTACTGTATTCGGGCTCCTTATACTAATACTCATAAAAGACCCAGGTGGTATGCTTCAATAGCCCCCTAACCCCCCCACCCCCAATCTCCAGCCTCCCCCCAATCTCCAGCCTCCCCAGACAGCAAATATTACATGTGATGGAGTACATATAATATCATAACAAAACATAATATTCAGCCCCCAATGACCTGTCCCCTCCCCCACTTCAGCCCCAATACCCCCATCATCTCACATCCACACCTCAGTGCCATGTCCCACCTCACCCACCTTCTGCCCTCACAACCCCCAAATGGTCTCACATTCACCCCCAGTGCCCTGTCTCCCCTCCCCCACAATACCCCCATGGTCTCACATTCTCCCCTCAGTACCCTTTTCCCCCCTCACTCACTTTCAGCCCCCACAATACCCCAACGGTCTCACAGTGACATACCTGAATTTAATAAATCTAATAAGTTCCATCCCCACTTACTGATAAAGTTTGCACTGCAGGCAGGACCAAGAAGTAAGTGAAATGCAAGTAGTGGGCACTAGGACCCAGCGTGCCTGAGCCAATCCCAGTGTGCACAGAGTGAAGAAAAGAAAAACTGCAGCCAGGAAAAGCTTCATGATAAGGTCAGACAGGCGAAACCATTCACTGCAGGAGGGAGACTGCAGCCGGCTACTGTGCTAGCAGCGTGCAGACATCAGACGGGAGCAGACATTATACTGCTCTGCTCCTATGCGGTGTTCTGCCTCATCACAGAATTGGCCCTGGCTCCCTGTGGGCCCCTTCATGTGACAGGGCCCGGGGCGATGGCCCCCTCTGCCCACCCAGTAGCTACGCTACTGTGCTGGCCACAATGGTTCGGTCCTTCTCATTCACTATTGCTAGACAGGTGGACGGATGGGCCCCTAGCAGTCCGGGCCCCGTCGCAGCTGCGACCGCTATAGTTACGACCCTGGCGCCCACAGCAGTAGCGGTGCCGTCTAACACTAAGCTGCAGTAGTGAGGAAATGGTGGCGACGGGGAAAATGGCTGGTTCTTATAGGGCAAAGACATGTGACATACACAGCCAATGACAGCCTGCGCCCGTTCTGTCATGTTCTGCTGCCATCCTGCGCCTGTTCTGTCATGTGCTGCTCCTATCCTGCGCCCCCGTTCTGTCATGTGCTGCTACCATCCTGCGCCCCCGTTCTGTCATGTGCTGCTGCCATCCTGCGCCCGTTCTGTCATGTGCTGCTGCCATCCTGCGCCCATTCTGTCATGTGCTGCTGCCATCCTGCGCCCCCGTTCTGTCATGTGCTGCTCCCATCCTGCGCCACCATTGTATTATATGCCCCCCATAAGATGCTCCATTATACAGTGGGGCAAAAAAGTATTTAGTCAGTCAGCAATAGTGCAAGTTCCACCACTTAAAAAGATGAGAGGCGTCTGTAATTTACATCATAGGTAGACCTCAACTATGGGAGACAAACTGAGAAAAAAAAATCCAGAAAATCACATTGTCTGTTTTTTTAACATTTTATTTGCATATTATGGTGGAAAATAAGTATTTGGTCAGAAACAAACAACCAAGATTTCTGGCTCTCACAGACCTGTAACTTCTTCTTTAAGAGTCTCCTCTTTCCTCCACTCATTACCTGTAGTAATGGCACCTGTTTAAACTTGTTATCAGTATAAAAAGACACCTGTGCACACCCTCAAACAGTCTGACTCCAAACTCCACTATGGTGAAGACCAAAGAGCTGTCAAAGGACACCAGAAACAAAATTGTAGCCCTGCACCAGGCTGGGAAGACTGAATCTGCAATAGCCAACCAGCTTGGAGTGAAGAAATCAACAGTGGGAGCAATAATTAGAAAATGGAAGACATACAAGACCACTGATAATCTCCCTCGATCTGGGGCTCCACGCAAAATCCCACACCGTGGGGTCAGAATGATCACAAGAACGGTGAGCAAAAATCCCAGAACCACGCGGGGGGACCTAGTGAATGAACTGCAGAGAGCTGGGACCAATGTAACAAGGCCTACCATAAGTAACACACTACGCCACCATGGACTCAGATCCTGCAGTGCCAGACGTGTCCCACTGCTTAAGCCAGTACATGTCCGGGCCCGTCTGAAGTTTGCTAGAGAGCATTTGGATGATCCAGAGGAGTTTTGGGAGAATGTCCTATGGTCTGATGAAACCAAACTGGAACTGTTTGGTAGAAACACAACTTGTCGTGTTTGGAGGAAAAAGAATACTGAGTTGCATCCATCAAACACCATGCCTACTGTAAAGCATGGTGGTGGAAACATCATGCTTTGGGGCTGTTTCTCTGCAAAGGGGCCAGGACGACTGATCCAGGTACATGAAAGAATGAATGGGGCCATGTATCGTGAGATTTTGAGTGCAAACCTCCTTCCATCAGCAAGGGCATTGAAGATGAAACGTGGCTGGGTCTTTCAACATGACAATGATCCAAAGCACACCGCCAGGGCAACGAAGGAGTGGGTTCGTAAGAAGCATTTCAAGGTCCTGGAGTGGCCTAGCCAGTCTCCAGATCTTAACCCTATAGAAAACCTTTGGAGGGAGTTGAAAGTCCGTGTTGCCAAGCGAAAAGCCAAAAACATCACTGCTCTAGAGGAGATCTGCATGGAGGAATGGGCCAACATACCAACAACAGTGTGTGGCAACCTTGTGAAGACTTACAGAAAACGTTTGACCTCTTTCATTGCCCTCAAAAGATATATTACAAAGTATTGAGATGAAATTTTGTTTCTGACCAAATACTTATTTTCCACCATAATATGCAAATAAAATGTTAAAAAAACAGACAATGTGATTTTCTGGACTTTTTTTTCTCAGTTTGTCTCCCATAGTTGAGGTCTACCTATGATGTAAATTACAGACGCCTCTCATCTTTTTAAGTGGTGGAACTTGCACTATTGCTGACTGACTAAATACTTTTTTGCCCCACTGTATATGCCCCGTATGCTGCTGCCATATATATAAAAAAAAAAAATACCATACTCACCTATGGTCGCTGGGCGCCGAGTGCTGGGGGCCTGAGCAGGCGGGGACACCAGCGTGCTGTGGGGGTCAGGTGCCGGAGTCACCGCTAGCTCAGGCCCCCAGCACTTGCTATACTCACCTGTTTGTCCCGTTCCAGCGCTGCGCGCCGCCATCTTCCAGCTCCTCTGGCTGTGACTGTTCAGTCAGAGGGTGGCGCCGGCGCGCATTAAGCGCATCATCGCGCCCTCTGAACTGGGAACATCACAGCAGAGGACCCGGGAGACGGAGACGCACGCAGCGCTGGAACGGGGGATAGGTGAATATACTTACCCTCCTGGCGGTCCCTGACTCTCCGGTTGGGATCGCGGTGTGCGTTCAGTGTTTACGCACACCGCGATCTCCTGGGAGCGTCACTCTGTGAGGCCCAGACTGCGCCGGCGCTTGCGCTTGCGCAGTCTATAAAGGCTTCGGACAGAGTGACACTCCCAGCGTTATATTATAGATAGCCTGGTTCAAATCATGATAAATAGCCAATCATAGCTAAGGGCTTGTGGGACAAACCTCTATATCTAACACTTCCTCCACTGCTTTGGGCTCCTCCACCTGCTTTAGGGCCTAAATGTGTGCTCTCAACCCCTCCCTAAATGAGACACGCGTTTCAACAGTGTAGTGAGAATCCTCCCCACTGCGCAGCCATGGCTCATTGCAATCAGGCAGTGTTTAAATTAATATGCTTTGGAGATCGCAGTCACACAGCTCAAGAGTTGTGGACAGAAATCGAGGCTGAGTTTTAGCAATGGCTGTTTCCACTGAATCTGGAGCCAGGGAAGACCATGTGTGCACACACATGCTTTGCATGGCTCACTTCCTCAACCTGGTGGTATAACAATTTGTACGCCACTATCCAGGCCTGTATGCACAGCTGCAGAAAGCACAGTTGTTGTGTGCTCACATCTGACGATCTCACCTCGCAGGTCATTGAGTTGCATCGCTACAGAGTTCTTTCAGTTTAACCGTTTGATTTGCGATGTGCCGACATGGTGGAATTCCACTCTGCACATGTTGCAGTGACTGTGGCAGCAGAGATGAGCCCTGGTGCAGTATGTCCTTTTGCATAGCCTGGGCTAATGCATAACGGATGTGTTGCAAATCACGCTTGAGGAGTGCGCATTGTTGAAGTACCTCTGCACCTTTCTGCACAGTTTCAAAATGGCTATTAAGATGGGTAACGCTGACAATGCCATCAACAGCATCACTATTTCGGTCATCTACATACTGGAGCACACTTTGAATAGTTTGTGAGAGGAAGTGGTTGTCCCAGAGGAAGAGGTGGAAGCAGAGTAGGATGCTGAAGGGATAACAATATCTCTAAGTACTGGACTCTTGTCACACAGGTGGGTGCCATTGGAAGGTGGATTGCAATTATCGAAGGGAGCACTAGCAGAACAGAGTACAAATCTAACACATTGTGAAGGACTGGAGAGGATGGTGCAGGAGTATCTCAAGCTCAATATCAATGCCATCAGAGCGAATTTGGACCCTTTTACATTTTGGTCTTCAGAAATAGAAGAGTGGTCTGAGTTCGCATGTCATGCCTTGGAGGTTTTGTCATGCCCGGCAGTTAGCGTGCTCTCAGAACATGCCTTCAGTGGCGCTGATCGTATCCTGATGGACGAGCGCAACCAGTTTTTCCCTGAATGTGTAGACCGCCTAACTTTCATCAAAATGAACAAGTCATGGATCTTCAATGACTTTTGCAGGGTTTCCGTGTAAATCTCTGAAAAATGTGATTTTAAATTGAACCCCCAGCGGAAAATTCCCTATAATGAGGCAGATGGGAAAACTGTCGATGCCTTCTGGCCTATGTTATGGAGGTGTCCATCTTATGAGGCTATGTGCACACGTTATGGTTTTGCTGCGGATCCTCAGCGGATTGGTCGCTGCAGATTGGCAGCAGTTTTCCATGAGTTTACAGTACCATGTAAACCTATGGAAAACAAAATCTGCAGTGCACATGCTGTGGAAAAAAACACGTGGTTTATTCTGCAGCATGTCAATTCTTTGTCAAATTCTGCAGCGGTTTACACCTGCTCCGTAATAGGAATCCGCAGGTGTAAAACCGCAGGTGAAATCTGCACAAAAACTGAAAAAAACGCGGTAATTCCGCAGTAAATCCGCAGTGGGGATTTCCTGTGGATTTACCAAAATCAGTGCGGCAAAATCCGCACACCTTTCAGCAACGTGTGCACATACCCTGAGGCGTGCATAGAAGCGCGGTCAACCACAGTTTTTTGCACCTCTGGAAAGGACAAATCTGAACAAAGGCCAGAAGGAGTCCAGAGTAAATCTGCTTTCTCATTTTAGTGCATGGATCCCTCGGGGGTTTCATCTGAATCACGTCATTCTGAGATTTAGATGGAAACCCCGATATAAGTGCTCAGCTTAGAGCGACGGATAAATGTGATCCCAAACATTATGTAAAATGTTCCCAATAAGAGCTTCAATTCCATCCAGAAGAAAGCAAATCCCCACTCAGGTCCGTCATCTGTTAATGGAAATATATGGGACTTCCACGTTACTGCTACTGTAAAGGCTCTGAAAAATCGCTATGGCTCCTCGCCCAACAAAAGAAAATCACCAAATTCTGCACTACCAAATACAAATACCCCCCTACTGAGCAACACAGTGTGCCTAAACCACATTTAGCTTCCACATATTTGGCATTTCTGTATCCCTTCAAAGTCTCGCCGTGTGGCTAAGCAGAACTAAGCAGAAATTTTGGTGCCATATTGTTTCTTCATTGTCCAATGGTATAAAATTTTGTGACATACTCATGGTGTCAATATGATCACTGCACCCTTAGATGAATTCACTGAGTGGTGTAGTTTGTAAAAAGGGTCACTTATGGGGAGGTCTGCTGTACTGGCACCTTAGGGCAGGGGTCCCCAACTCCAGTCCTCAAGGCCCACCAACATGTCATGTTTTCAGGATTTCCTTAGTCTTGCTGTTCTGTCTCCGCCATCTAATATTGTTACCCTGATTATCTGTTTGCGTAATTGCAGGTTTCTCAGTATGGATGTTCATATCTTTATTTGTTTTTAGTGCTTTGGCTCCCTCTAGCGGTCAGAGTTATGTTGGCAGTTCAATCTTGTTTTTGTATTATCCATGTCTGATTCTCCTTCCTCCTTTGCAATGCATTATGGTAGCTCAGCCTCCATTTCCCTCCATTTTTCCTTTCACTTTCTTCGGTTTGCCTTCAAGGAAAGACGCTTCACTTCATCCCCCTTGCGATTGCATTGCCGGTATGTCTTTATGCTTCCTATAGATATTTCTGCTCTATATTAGCTTAGTTTAACCAGTTGTACTCCTAGTTTAGTCACTAGCTTTCTAAATGTTATGCATAATGTATATCATGTGTATTATGTATCTGTTCTATGCCATGCACTGATTCTATGTATATCATTGTTCACAGTTTCACCGCATCAATATACCACTGCGTTTAATAAAGCACAGACTCAACCACAGTCTCCTCATTGGACCCCGGTATAGCGGTTTAGCTGACTGTATAGCTACGTATGAGCCTGCCTCAGCTAGTGAGGACAGAACACTTGCCCAGGTAATAATTGCATCACCTGTGCAATGCAAAGGAAATCCTGAAAACATGACCTGTTGGTGGGCCTTGAGGACTGGAGTTGGGGACCCCTGCCTTAGGGGCCCTCCCAGTAGATCATGACACCAGGAAATCATAACAGTAAGATCTGCACTAAATTACGATGTTCCTTCTTTTCTGACTTTTGCACTGTGCATCAAATTAGTTCTCTATTACTTGTAGGGTAGCCTTTATGAAAATTAAAAATTTGGGGCTAAAACAAGATTTTAGCTTTAAAAATGTAATTATACTTTATTCATTGCCCAATGGTATAAATTTCTGTGAGGCACATGTGGTGTCAATGTAAGGAGGTGGCGGAGACCCTCAGTTGCTCCCTCTCTCCTTTATGTCGGGCACGTGTCCCCCATGCAGTGCTCTGATAGTTTGGCTATGTATCAACGGATTACTGTTATGAACTGTTGTTTTATTGCTGTACAGCTGTACTGTGAGATGTTTACCTGATTTCATGTCTTTGCACTGTATTGAACATGACTAGTTCAGGGACAGTAGGGGTTAACAAAAAGGGGCTGGGTTAGCAGCCTGGGAGAAGCAGCAATTTCCTGCTTCTGCAGCAGAGCCTGGGCAGGATTGCTCATGGCAAGATGTACTCCTCTGATGGGAGCATGAGATACCCCCAGAGCGGAGAAAGTGCTGCCAACGGGCTGCTGGGCAGCTGGAACGGGCACTAGGACTGTGCAAGTGCCCACCAAGGGACTATTAGTTCTCAGGAGCCGAATGGGAGCTGCGGCTGCTGATTTGATAGACTTTGCTAGGGAAAGCACAGGAAGTCATATCTCCTTTGTTTCATCTTTAATAAACAAGTTTTCTACTGTTGGAACCAGAGCGAACCGTGTGATGCATATTGAGATCGCCATTCCTGTGTGGAGAGAAACCGAGTGCTGAAGGTAATTTGGCTGTGCTACAGGGCTGGGGCTGCATCCGTCTGTTTATGTACAATGGGTCGGGTGCTCCCTGGCTGTTGCTTAATGGACTTGTCTACGACTACCACCCCGTGCCACCTTGTTACATCAAAATGCTTACTGCACCCCTAGATGCATTTATGGAGAGGTGTAGTTTGTAAAATGCCATCACTGGCACTTCGGGTGCTCTGCCAATGTGACATGGCACTCTCAAACCATTCCTGCAAAATCTAAACTTCAGTTTGGCACTTCTTCTATTTTGAGCTTTGCACTGTGCCTAACAAAACACACAAAAAAGAACAACGATCTGTAGGCCAGGGTATACTGAAAAAGTATAACAATTTTTATTACATAAATATAATAAAACAGGTG
Organism: Ranitomeya imitator; assembly: GCF_032444005.1. Lineage (NCBI taxonomy): Eukaryota > Metazoa > Chordata > Amphibia > Anura > Dendrobatidae > Ranitomeya > Ranitomeya imitator. Next base: position 491,382,231 of record NC_091283.1, on the reverse strand, counting down.
TGACAGTGGATACTCCCACAGGACATGTGAGTAAATTTATACAGTAAAACGGGACATGGAAGGTCTGGCAATAATAACTGCTCAAATAATCATATAAAGAGCCTAGATGTTAGAACTCCTGTAATCACATAGTTATATATCCCCAAGGTAATATAGCAGCGGTGCAGAGTACTAGATATTCAAATAATTAGCGCACATATATAGAAAAGACCAGTGACCTGCCCTAGTATTCAGAATATCACATAGTAGAAGATATTTTCATGGTCTTACCTAGTGTGCAACTAGCAACCGCTGGGAAAATGGTCAGGGGGCCCACCAGTACCTTCCACGTCGCCCCGACGCGCGTTTCGGCACAGCCTTCGTCAGGGGGCATGTCTAAATCTATCGTCCACGGTTTAAAAAGGAGCCGGAACCAATAGAGAACAACCCGGAAGTGATGTAAGTTACCATAGGGACCGAATATACACCAACATGGGTAAACTAACACCACCACCAAAGTGAGAGGATAATCATGCCCATATGGAGACAAGTCCACCATAATGCGATCCAAATCCATATATATATATATATAATAATGCTGCACCGCTAGTCTCTCCCATTCCATTGAGGGTCGAGCTGTTGCTCCCGACAGTCAGGTCATCAAGGGGCGGAGTCAGCGCGTATCACATAATCCCTCTTACTTGAATACATACCGCTCTGCTGTTGACGCATGCGCCGCTGAATTCCGGACTCTGTCAATCGGCGTCAGCGTCAGCAGAGCGCGGGACCGGGACACATCATATGTCTCGGCGCCACACTTCCCAATGACGCCGAAAGCCAAAAGACACAGAATGGCACAACGCGCATGCGTGCCAGGCGGATAAGACAACATCTCATACATCATAACTATCTACAATATATATCAATATCTGTTACAAATATTTGGTAATAAATTATGCACATATACATTGTATAGATATTAGCAGTGACCAATTCTTGTACTTAGCAGCACATATATTCATGATGTTCCGGATGATGTTGATAAAATGGAAATGGTCCCACAAGCGTTGTTTCAATATTATGATTTTTACATGTAAATCCAACTCATAGCTGTTTAAGGTTAATCACACACCAGGGACTCAAATCGGTTCTACGGCAACCTGTGATATAAAAATTAAAAAATTAATAAGAACAAAAACTGAAAAATTTACGCATGTCAGATGGACTGGATATTCACAGACATCCACATCAGAGAAAAGGGACAAAACTAATTTGTTCATTTAATCCATTTGGATGTATAGTATTTAGTGTCCAAATCCAGCAGGATTCTAGCTGGGCCAATTTTTGTGACAATTTACCTCCTCTAATATTAACATCCAGGGAATCAATTCCCCGTACTCTTAGCAGTGTGGCATCACAATTGTGGTGGAGCCAGAAGTGTCTAGGAATGGTTTTTAAAGTGGATGTGTCCGTGTGTTCGATGGCTGCTAATATGCCTAGTACATGTTCCCTTATCCGGACTTTGAAGGGGCGTGTAGTTAGTCCGATATAAATAAGTCCTCATGGACAGGTGGCAAAATATATAACATATCGGGGAGTACAATTTATACATTTCTTTATGCTAAATGTTCTAGACCTGTCCGAATTAAAGAATGAATCGCATTTTTCCACATTGGGACATGCCACACATCGTCCACACGGAACACATCCACTTCTTTTGGGATAAAGGTCCAGGAATGTCGAATTACACTTGCCCGTATAGTGACTCCGTACCAGCATATCACAGAGATTCCTAGAACATCTCGTAGTGATAGCTGGACGCTCTGGTATATATTTTGAAATTACCGGATCCGCCTGGAGGATAGGCCAGGACTTGGTGAGGGCTTCCCTCACAGATGGAAAACGATTGTGATAATTAGTAATAAACCTAACCTTTTCCCCAGGCAGTTTATTTACGGACTTATACACCAGATCATGACGGGAAGAGTATTTAGCCCGATTGTATGCTCGTTTCACCATCCTATGGCTATATCCCCTATCATGGAACCTTCCTTTTAGATCCAGTGCCTGTTTCTCGAAATCTGCAAAATTGCCTTGCGCAGGCGTGTACTACGGAGGACAGAGAATGAACTTCAATCCAATATTGCGGCCAGCATGCAGCCAGCGGGTAAGGAAAGGGTGAATCAAACACCCAAAAACTCTGCCCATATGACCCAAAACCAGTCCCGCCAAATTCAGGTGACAGGTTCCCTTTAAGCTGGTCGCATGGTCCTCAGATGGGAATGCCTTCCTTACCTCCTGGCTGCTGGAGATGATCATGTGAAGTCTGAGATTTGCTGCCAACTGCATTTCCTGTGTTCTAGAGAGCAGATCAATTGCTTCTTCACTTGTGGGAAAAGATTTAAGACCATCATTTAAATAAAAGTTCTTCTCCACAAATAGACAAGCATCAGATTCATACTCTTTCACCTTCCTGGGCTGTCCGGCTCAGTCCATAGATTGCCCCAGCAGGTGAGGCGCTGCTCCCAAAGACATGTACAGTACCTTCATCCAATAGTCTTCGAACTCGTTGTGGGTGGACATCATTCTCCTTGTGTCATAGGAACCTGAGGTAGTTTCTACTTTCTTCTCTCAAGATAAAACAATGGTACATTTGCTTAATGTTGGTCATTACTGCAGGTTCTTGTCTGAAACGAATCAGCAGTCCTGTAAGGTTGTGGTTTAGGTTAGGCCCAGTCAGAAGCAGGCTATTGAGAGAGATGCCTTCATACGGAGCACTCAAGTCAAGCAACACTGATTTGGTTAGGTTTGCAGCGATGATAGACACCAAGGATGGAAGGTACCAGCATTCTTTTCCTTCCTTCAGTAGGGGCGCAGACTCTGCATGACCTCTGATGAAGATATTCTTCTTCATGAAGTCAACAAAATGTTTCTCCATCTCAGGTTTTCTCTTTAGGGTACGTTTTAGTTTCAAAAAAATTTTTATTGAAATTTTCAATAACAGTACGAAATTTAAATGTAGATGTACTCCCTCGCAGGGGAGTCTATAACTGAGAAATATATGAACATAAACTTATTTTGAACGTAGGGGAAGACAATACCAAGACAACATAGAGAGGAAACATTAACATTAACATTTACATCTACAGGCGTAGAGTCTGACTCAAGAGTAGATTAGGCTGCAGGTCCATCCATGGACTCCATATCTTGAAGAATTGATCCCACATGTCATTTCTGGTAGCCTCAATGCGTTCATAAAGCATGATTTTATTCATCCTATCCTTAACCAATTTTTAGGGTACGTTTTAAAGATGAAAACCTTGTCATTGCTTGCTGCAACCTTGTTATTGGAGAACAAAAGGGTAAAGGTGCTACCCAACTGTTGAAATCATTCTGGACAAATTTATTTTCCACAACCCTTATGATTTGCTTGTTCTCTCTTGCAGGTGCCAGGCTATTGTCTTCCCTTGTAGAATTGAACCCAAGATCGTCATCACAGGACCGGAACATGTTCCTGTTGTTAGGGGTTTGTTGCTGACACTCACTGTCACTCAGCTTCTCTTTCACCCAGTTATGATGTAGGCATGGCTGAAAGTAAGAGCTGTGATCATTTTACAAGACACGAGTCTTAAATGAGGAATTCCTTCAAGGCCTCTTCATTTGATCTATGAAGACATTATCTATGATAACTCAGCCTAGATCAAAGCGCTGAGCACATGGAGCATGAAGTGGTCCACTGATTTGCTGAAATACCTTGTGTAGCCTGAGAATGTCTCTGCGAGTTGAATCGGGATATTTGTGCTGTTGTCAAGAGCTGGTATGTTGTTGGCTACAGACTTTAGATGAGGGTGATGAAGTGTAGCCTCTGGGGTTGGGATTTTCTCTCTGTTGGTTGGTATCTGGTTGCATTCGACAAGAGTGGATAGGGGTATCTCCATGTTGTTCTTGAGAGAAGGTACTATGAGTCTATTGGCCCTTCTCCCATAGTCTTTCGTAACACCACTACAGGTGCCCATGGTGTAGGGGTGAGCATTTCCATTTAAATCAAACAGATTAAAGAGTTCTAACTTTGCAAGTGATTGGTTACTCTGATCATCCAAGATCATATACACCTTTACAGTTTTCTCTGGTTGACCCTTGGGATGTACGTTCATCAGGCATATTTTGCACACGATTTGTCCCTTAGCCCATCTCCGCAGACTTCTGTGGATGAAGAAAATGTTCTGTTAGGACTCACTGCTTAGTTTGTATAAGGGTAAACCTTATTGCATAGCAATTAAACAGCAATATATACAACACATTGATAATGCAATATTGTATGTATAATTCTCAAATCATGGGACATGACAGTTCTAATTTATACAATAGTCAGAGACTAGATTGCTGTTATTGTGGCACTACTATTCTGACATTATTAGTGACATATATATATGTGTGTATATTTATATACAGCTTTTGACTTCCAGATTCTACATCTACAGGTTTACTGCATCTGAAGGCAAAAATGAGGTTCCTGTGCTATAGTGGTGTCTCTGCTGTGGACACAACCATTAATGGGTTTCAGCTGCCCTCTGCTGTGCGATTACTCAACCAAGAACGCGGAAACATGCAATATCCCAGAATTAATGTAAGAGGAAAGACTATACAAAGAATAAGGCTAGGTTCCCATTGTGCCATTTTCGGGACGCGCATCACTAGCGCGTGCCATTTTCGGCACGCGCTAGCGATGTGTCGGTGTTTTGTGGCGCGCCGCGGACGCTGCTTGCAGCGTCCGAGGCGCGCCCGAGGTCCGTTCCCCGCTCTCGCAGATCTCCGATCTGCGAGAGCGGGGATGTTTAACGCGACCCCTTTTAAAACATTGTGTTAGCGCAATCGGCTAGCGCTAGGCGCTAAACGGATTGCTCTAACGCAATCTGAACCTAGTCTATGATAAAACTCTTAGAAATTTTGTTAATACTATTTGGTTGGTAGCATATTGTATTCACCAAATATTTATGATCCTCCATGTATTTAGGATAGATAATGATTGTATACTCCTGTCTATCATAAAACACAAAGAAATAGAGTACTATACAATTTATAGAGTTAATCAAAAAACTTTATTTGCTTAAAATACATATTGGTAAAATCGCTATAAAATAAAACAGTATAGGCAATAGTTATAATAAGGACAAAAATCCTTAGTAAAAAGCACAAGTCCAGGTATATATAATAAAGGTATATACAACTCTGGCAAAAATTAAGAAACCACTGCCAAAAGTTCAGTTTGTCTCATTTTTCGCTTTATAGCTATTGTGACGCCCCAGGGTCCTGGTCGTCACAGTGGCATTGCTCTCCTCACGGGGAGAGTGATGTCACGCTTGAAAGTGATGAAGGATAACTTTCATCAGGTAATCACTTACATACAACACGTTCATACTCCAGGCCAGAAGGGGGAGCGCTGAACCCAGATTAAGGGGAACTTCCCTTATATTGGCTGGAGAGGAAGCTAGGGAGCATTCTGTCAGAGGACAGAGAAGAGAGCAGACAGACATACTGTAGAGTGTCAGAAGGTCTGAAGGGGCCATGTAGTCTGAGGTGCTACAGCTCCTGGAGAAAAGAGAACTTAGAAAGAACGATCAACTTGTGGAAAGTGTGCAGGAGAGAAAAGGCACAGGAGAGTGATACCAGCGGAGCACAGCAGTGAATCAGCTACCTCCCTGGCTGGCGCAGATTCCGGCAGCTGGAAGACAGGAGCTGTGCTGAACTCTACGTGGCATAGCTGAAACCAGCAGGACAGCTGAACTTCAAGTTACCTGTCCGCCTTTACACCCAGGAGACACAGTGATACATATAGGGCCCGGGTCATGATAGAAACCCTATAAAAAGGCCTGCTTCACCTGTCGTACGGGTTGTGTCCTAACCTTTATGGGGGACAAAGAGGAACTGTGAGTACCTTATCAGAAGCCATAGGCAGTAAGGGACTACAACACCACCGCGCTTTGAGGAAGGCTTTCATCTCCACCTGGTGAGGGGGACTCTGGATTCGCTTCCAAGCCGGCCGGACCCTGCCTGTCCTGTGATCTGGTGCCCTGGGTTGCGGTTGCCTGTAGCTTCAGTAAACCAGGTAAAGAGACTGCAAACCTGTGTCCTCGTTATTCACTGCACTTCTCAGCATCTTCAGTTACTCACCGGGAGCCCTGGGGACCTACTTCACCTGTGGGAGGTTATATCATCTAGCTACCATACCATCACCCCAGAGGACCCCTTTAAGCAGCATCGATCCCCACTGACCGAATACCACAGGTGACGTCACGAATAGTGTTGAGCTTTCCAATACTGCAAATTTTGGGTATCGGCTGATATTCGCTGTAACGGAATTCCGATACTGAGTTCTGATATTTTTGCGATATCGGATACCGGAATCGGAAGTTCCCATAGTGCAATGATGCACTATAATGGAGTGTGGATGGTGCGTGGGTGGAGACAGCGTGTGTGTGTGTGGACGGGGTCTGTGCGTGACCGTGGGGGCTCTGCGGCTTGAGGGGGCTCTGCGGGCTTGCCGGGGCTCTGTGCGGCTTGCGGGAGCTCTGTGCGGGCTTGCCGGGGCTCTGTGTGGGCTTGCGGGGGCTCAGTGCGGGCTTGCCGGGGCTCTGTGCAGGCTTGCCAGGGCTCTGTGCGGCTTGCGGGGGCTCAGTGCGGGCTTGCCGGGGCTCTGTGCGGGCTTGCCGGGGCGCTGTGCAGCTTGCGGGGGCTCTGTGTGGGCTTGCTGGGGCTCTGTGCGGGCTTGCCGGGGCTCTGTGCGGCTTGTGGGGGCTCTGTGCGGGCTTGCCGGGGCTCTGTGCGGCTTGCGGGGGCTCTGTGCGGGCTTGCCGGGGCTCTCTGCGGGCTGCCGGGGGTCTGTGCAGGCATCGTCCGATGGGACTACAAGTCCCATCGGACGATGCCTGCAACAGTGACAGTGGTTGACACATTAGCCAATGATGGGACAGTAGTAGTCCCATCATCCGGCTAATGTGTTGAATGTGAAAAAAAAAATACTACATACATACTACATACATACTACATACATGCTGCATACATGCTATATACGTACTACATACATACTACATACATGCTACATACAGTACATTCATACATTACATACAATACATACATACAGACATACAGTACATTAAACATAGAGTTCATACTCACCATTACTTGTCACTTTGATCCCCGAAGCCAGTGTCATCTGTAAAAAAGATTAAAATAACAAACAACCAATATACTCCCTGTCCGCAGAAATCCACGAGTGTCCCACGATGATCTCCCGTAGAGAACAGCAGCATCAGCTGTTGCGACCGCTCTCTAGGGGCTCCAGGAACGCAATGACGGGTGGAAGGTATCCTTCCGCACTGTATTCCTCCGCCGCTGTAAAAAAAAATAGTCCCTTGTCTCACTTTTTGGCATTGCTGTATGAGAAATTTTCCCACGCAGCAATTGCTATAAAGTGAGACTTTGTCCTAAGGTAACCTCTCAGTGATGCACTGCAGGAGCCATTGTCTCTTGTCAGTGTGTCACTGAGGGTCCTATAGAGCAGTGACATCACCCGATGTCACTGTTCTATAGGGGAGATCGTCGTGGGACACTCGTTATTGATTGGACTACGTGGATTTCTGCGGACAGGGAGTATATTGGTTGTTTGTTATTTTAATCTTTTTTACAGATGACACTGGCTTCGGGGATCAAAGTGACAAGTAATGGTGAGTATGAACTCTATGCTTAATGTACTGTATGTCTGTATGTATGTATTGTATGTAAAGTATGAATGTATTGTATGTAGTATGTATGTAGTATGAATGTAGTATGTATGTAGTATTTTTTTTTTTTTTTTACGTTCAACACATTAGCCAAATGATGGGACTACTACTGTCCCATCATTGGCTAATGTGTCAATCACTGTCACTGTTGCAGGCATCGTCCGATGGGACTTGTAGTCCCATCGGCCGATGCCTGCACAGACCCCTGGCAGCCCGCAGAGTGCCCCAGCAAGCCCGCACAGAGCCGCCGCAAGCCACACAGAGCCCCGGCAAACCCGCACAGAGCCCCGGCAAGCCCGTACAGAACCCCCACAAGCCGCACAGAGCCCCGGCAAGCCCGCACAGAGCCCCGGCAAGCCCGCACAGAGCCCCCGCAAGCCGCACAGAGCCCCGGCAAGCCCGCACAGAGCCCCAGCAAGCCGGCACAGAGCCCCCGCAAGCCACACAGAGACCTGGCAAGCCCGCACAGAGCCCCCGCAAGCCACACAGAGCCCCGGCAAGCCCGCACAGAGCCCCGGCAAGCCCGCACAGAGCCCAGGCAGGTCGCACAGAGCCCTGAGACGCCTGTAGAGATCCTCGGCAGGCCCGCACAAACTCCGCACACAGACACGCACAGTGTCCGCCCACGCACCGCCCACACTCTTCCCCCCTCCGGAACAGGATGTAGAAGGACAGAAAGGGCTTATTTACATTCCGAAATTTGTGTCCCATTGACTTGCATCGGTATCGGCGATATCCGATATTTTTTGGATATCGGCCGATCCAATCCGATACCGATACTTCTTGATATCGGAAGGTATCGCTCAACACTAGTTACGAACATAAACTTTAATCAATATCCCTTTTACATGGGCGCTCAGGGCCACGGACTGGGTCACCACCATGACACATCCCCTTAAGTACTGGACCCGGTACCAAGTGCCCGACGGCCCTCGCAGGCGTTCCATCGTGGCGTCACGAAGAGGATGGACCGACCCATTGAAATGGGTCCTGTGCGCCATGGATTATAATGGACTGTGTAAAATTGTTATTGGCCGCCATTGTTGCACCACGAGGCGGATAAAGGAGGAAGAAGATGTGTTGCTGTGGGTGGAGTTCAAGAACCTGCGCAAAAGCTGGGTCCACCCCCTACAGAGACTTTAATGCTAGAAAAACATGTCCGTCACCAGGACAGATCCGCCCCCGGAGATGGCCGGTGGGAAAGTGGAGAAAAGAAGGAGGAAGACGTGAGAAAGCGTGGCCGCAGCATGGCTGCACGCTACCCAGTAACTACATTGGGGGACAGCAGTGGAGAGCCGCCGGGACCTGCCGACACCAGAGAGGGTGTCCCCAGTCAGCAATCGCAAGAAACCACAGACCTGATGATCACCATGGATCCGTAGCTCCTCGGCGCAGAGATAGAGGAGTTGGCCTGATGACTCCTGCGGACCTAGATGACAGCTGTGACCGCATGGAAGGAGTCCCTGATCCGGAGGATTAAGACCGTGCTGATCCAGACCACATCACCAGTGCTAACAGCCCCAGCGGAGTCGGAAGGAGCGACGCTGCTGCAGGAGCTGGCACCGATGGAAGATCTGGAGCCTGCACCTGTTACCCCGATGGAGCCAGAAAGTAAGGCACCGCCGGAAAGCGAGATGCTACAAACGGAGATGACAACGCCGCAACACCAGGCCCTGCAGCCTGCGGACCAGGTGCTGCAACAAGTGATCCTGACCCCAGCGAAGGAGGAAAAAAGACACCGGCACCGGCGAGACAGGTGTGCAAACTGCCCCGGTAGCTGAAGACACCCTAGTGAGACCACTAGCAACCCCGCCAACTTTACCACCTAGCCAGATAATCACCGTTACAGTAACATGGAACCGCATGATAGACATAAGACATGATTTAACTTACCCAATGACACCATAATTATCGCCCCTGAAGGTGTACAGACCAAAAGAAGCCATATTCTGGAAGCACCCAAAAACTGACCTAATGGGATTCCCAGTAGAGGCCCATACAGCAGCTAACCGTGTGGAAACACTAGCAAAAACCAGGTCCCGCAAAGCTAAATCTGCAGACAGAGGACCATTAAGATAAGGATATTATGCCCTACATGCCCCACTGCCCTGGCAGGGTGTTCCAGTATATTTTTGAGTAAAATGTAAATTGTTCATTTATTCTATAAATTTCTGATAACATGTCTACGAATTTCCAAGCAATAAATTTTGTAATTTTTTTTCTGAAAAGGAGAAATGGTCAAAATAAAAAAAACCCAGTGCTTTCAGACTTCAAATAATGCAAAGAAAGCAAGTTCATAATCATTTAGAAACAACAATACTAATGGTTTAACTCAGGAAGAGTTCAGAAATCAATATGTTGTGGAATAACCATGATTTTTAATCACTGCTTTCATGCGTCTTTGCATGCTTTCCACCAGTCTTTCACACTGCTTCTGGTACAAAAATTTAAGCAGTTCTTGTTTGATGGCTTGTGACTATCCATCATCCTCTTGATTACATTCCAGAGGTTTCAATGGGGTTCTGGTCTGGTGATTGGGCTTCCCATGACAAGGTTTTGATGTGTTGGTTTCTTAATTTTTGCCAGAGCTGTATGTAGTTATAGTAAATCACATCATTATGGTAGTCAAAAGAGAACCTGATCATGGTAATCCAGTATATCAAAGGCAGCAATAAGCAAAAAATTAAGGGTAGAGGAGCCAGTGCACATAATTATAAATATGCTGCCTTGCTACACATGGTACCAGAGACCAGACCCTGTCAGACTGCTATCAAACATCATTTTGAATACCATAGTGGTATAGCAGATCCAAAGAACAAGGTTAAAAAGTCAGGAAGTTATCTTACCCATAATGTGTAAGTAAATATACCCAGGAGCCACGCTCAGTCCCGACGCGCGTTTCACGGTAGCTTTTTCAAATAGGGATTTTATTTTAGACTATACACAGAAGAAGCAAGTGTATTACCACTAATATTTCTTAATGGAGGGTTATTTTGAATTAACAATTAATTAGCCATTAATATCTGTTCTGCTTGTTTGCACTTAGTATAAAAGATAGTGAAGAGCGAGCACTAAAATGTTTAAGTACTCGGTACTCGAATTGAGCAGGTCAGACGCTGGGATGGGTTTGACTCGAGTACCAAGTATAACAGGAGATCTTGGGGGGGGCAGGAACATTGCTGAAATGGATGGAAACAGCTCTCAAATGGAATGGGAACAGTAGGGGGAAGATACTTGGACGCATCTCTTAATCCCAGCCATTTTGTCAGAGTATTGCTCTACTTTTACAAACTGACAATAAAACAAACAGAACCAAAATAAAATGGATATTACAGAAAAAATTTTTAGGGAACATTCTTTCCTGTATAACGAATTGTATATACAACAAAATCAAAAAGAGAAAAAAAACACCTCTTGCACCCCTAAGTAACTGGGCAATATCTCACTGTATTTCCCTGTTGCCTATGACTACAGTAGATGGCATAATAGAGAGAAATAAAACTACATCCACCTGTAGTGAGTAGTGACCAATAAATGAAATTTTAACATTTTACTACCTTATCTGGGTATGTGATGTGTATGACATGGTCTGACACATCCTGCTTAAAGGGAACCTGTCACCCTGAAAATCGCGGGTGAGGTAAGCCCACTGGCATCAGGGGCTTATCTACAGCATTCTGTAATGCTGTAGATAAGCCCCCGATGTTACCTGAAAGAGGAGAAAAAGACATTAGATTATACTCACCCAGGGGCGGTCCCGCTGCTGGTCCGGTCGGATGGGTGTCTCTGGTCCGCTGCGGCGCCTCCCATCTTCATTCCAAGACGTCCTCTTCTGATCTTCAGCCACGGCTCCGGCTCTGGCGTACTTTGTCTGCCCTGTTGAGGGCAGAACAAAGTACTGCAGTGCGCAGGCGCCGGAAAGGTCAGAGAGGCCCGGCGCCTGCGCACTGCAGTACTTTGCTCTGCCCTCAACAGGGCAGACAAAGTACGCTTGCGCCGGAGCCGTGGCTGAAGATCAGAAGAGGACGTCTTGGAATGAAGATGGGAGGCGCCGCAGCGGACCAGAGACACCCATCCGACCGGACCAGCAGCGGGACCGCCCGTGGGTGAGTATCATCTAATGTCTTTTTCTCCTCTTTCAGGTAACATCGGGGGCTTATCTACAGCATTACAGAATGCTGTAGATAAGCCCCTGATGCCGGTGGGCTTACCTCACCCGCGATTTTCGGGGTGACAGGTTCCCTTTAAGTTGTGAAGTAGGGACTCTGAAACTCACAAAGCCTATGCAGTCAAAGCAAGGGCTGCCAAAAATTAGAAGGAAGGACTGCAATATACCCTGGAAAACATGTAGAGGAGGGCCACAGAAAACATTTTTTCCCCATTTTTAACCCCTTCACAGCCTTGCAATTTTTAATTTTTGTGATTTCTTTTTTTGCTCCCCATCTTTACAAAGCCATAGCTTTTTAGTTTTCCATCAAAATGGCTATATGAGGACTTGTTTTTGCAGAACGAGTTGTACTTTTGAATGCCATTATTGATTTTAACATATAGTGTACCGGAAAATGGGAAAAAATGCAATTCTACAATTGTTTTTTTTTGCTTTTTTTTTGTTTACAGTGTTCACTAAATACTAAAACTGACCTGGCAGCATGGTGCCCCAGGTACGAGAATGCAAATACCAAACACATATAGATTTATTTTTAAGTGGTGAAAAAAAAAATCCGAAGCTTGTAAGAAAAAAATATAGCTTATGTTGCCATTAACTGAGACCCGTAGCTTTTCTATTTTTTGGGATCTGGGGCTGGGTGAGGGCTTATTTTTGCACATCGTGTAGACATTTTTATTAACACCATTTTGGGGTTCAATGTTTTGTTCATCTGTTATTGCATTTTAGTGCAATGTTGGGGCGGCCAAAAAAGCATAATTCTGGAGTTTCGATATTTTTCTCATTACTCAGTTTACCAATCTGATTAATTTACTTTATCCTTTGATAGATCGGTCATTCCTGAATCCAGTGATACCAAATATGTTTATTTTTTATTTCTTTTAATTGTTTTATTTTGAATGGGGCAAAAGGGGGGGGGTGATTTGAACTTTTGTGGTTTTTTACTTTTTTAATATGTTTTTAAAACTTCTTTTTAGTTTTTACTGGCTTAACTTGTCCCCTTAAGAGATTTAAGAGTAAGTTCACACAGGGCGTTTTTGCTGCTTTTTTTTGCTGTGTTTTTTAATGAAAATTTTCAGCTGCTTTTTACAGTACTAGCAAAGCCTATGAGATTTCAGAAATCTCATGCACACATTGTTTTTTTTGTACCATCAGTATTTTGTGCTTTTGGACATAGAGCATGTCACTTCTTTCAGTGTTTTTCCAGTGTTTTTTCAGCGTTTTCCACCCATTGACTTGAATGGATTGTGAAAAAACGAAGCAAATGTGCAGGTTGACTTTTCTTGCAGCGTATTTGTTGCAGAAAAGTCAAGGACAGCCGGATATGACATCACACTCGGCTCTGCTACATCTAGATGGTGGGCTGCATGATGCGTCCATACAGCCTGTCATCCAGCAGAGCGGACCTGATCCCCATTCACTTGAATAGGGGGTCCAACATTACAATGTTTAACACGCTGTCATATGCATGACAGCGCGGCAAACACCGCTTCTGATCGGTGGAGAAATCCTCCCCGCCAGTCAGAGAGCCGCGGTTCCCACACTGTCAGAAGACAGCGGGAGCGCTCAGCTGTGATTGAAGGTATAAACTTCACCTCCGGTCACTCCGGTGGTTTGCACGTTATTGACCGGGCCAATTTTTACAATTCTGACCACTGTCCCTTTATGAGGTTATAACTCTGGAACGCTTCAACGGATCCCGGTGATTCTGACACTGTTTTCTCGTGACATATTGTACTTCATGATAGTGGTAAAATTTCTTTGATATTACCTGCGTTTATTTGTGAAAAAAACGGAAATTTGGCAAAAATTTTGAAAATTTCGCAATTTTCTAACTTTTAATTTTTATGCAATTAAATCACAGAGATATGTCACACAAAATACTTAATAGGTAACATTTCCCACATGTCTACTTTACATCAGCACAATTTTGGAACCAAAAATTTTTTTTGTTAGGGAGTTATAAGGGTTAAAAGTTGACCAGCAATTTCTCATTTTTACAACACCATTTTATTTTAGGGACCACATCTCATTTGAAGTCATTTTGAGGGGTCTATATGATAGAAAATACCCAAGTGTGGCACCATTCTAAAAACTGCACCCCTCAAGGTTCTCAAAACCACATTCAAGAAGTTTATTAACCCTTCAGGTGCTTCACAGGAATTTTTTGAATGTTTAAATAAAAATGAACATTTAACTTTTTTTCACAAAAAATTTACTTCAGCTCCAATTTGTTTTATTTTACCAAGGTTTACAGGAGAAAATTGACCCCAAACGTTGTTGTACAATTTGTTCTGAGTACGATGATACCCCATATGTGGGGGTTAACCACAGTTTGGGCGCATGGCAGAGCTCGGAAGGGAAGGAGCGCCGTTTGACCTTTCAATGCAAAATTGACAGGAATTGAGATGGGACGCCATGTTGCGTTTGGAGAGCCACTAATGTGCCTAAACATTGAAACCCCCCACAAGTGACACCATTTTGGAAAGTAGACCCCCTAAGGAACTTATCTAGAGGTGTGGTGAGCACTTTGACCCACCAAGTGCTTCACAGAAGTTTATAATGCAGAACCTTAAAAATAAAAAATCATTTTTTTTCACAAAAATTATCTTTTCGCCACCAATTTTTTATTTTCCCAATGGTAAGAGAAGAAATTGGACCACAAAAGTTGTTGCACAATTTGTCCTGAGTACTCTGATACCCCATATGTGGGGGTAAACCATTGTTTGGGTGCATGGGAGAGCTTGGAAGGGAAGGAGCACCGTTTGACCTTTCAATGCAAAATTGACAGGAATTGAGATGGGACGCCATGTTGCGTTTGGAGAGCCACTGATGTGCCTAAACATTGAAACCCACCACAACTGACACCATTTTGAAAAGTAGACCCCCTAAGGAACTTATCTAGATGTGTGGTGAGCACTTTGACCCAATAAGAGCTTCACAGAAGTTTATAATGCAGAGCCGTAAAAATAAAACAAAAATTTTTTCCCACAAAAATAATTTTTTAGCCCCCAGTTTTGTATTTTCTTGAGGGTAACAGGAGAAATTGGACCCCAAAAGTTGTTGTGCAATTTGTCCTGAGTGCGCTGATACCCTATATGTGGGGGAGAACCAGCGTTTGGGCGCATGGGAGGGCTCGGAAGGGAAGGAGCGCCATTTGGAATACAGACTTAGATGGAATGGTCTGCAGGCGTCACATTGTCTTTGCAGAGCCCCTAATGTACCTAAACAGTAGAAACCCCCCACAAGTGACCCCATATTGGAAACTAGACCCCCCAAGGAACTTATCTAGATGTGTTGTGAGAACTTTGAGCCCCCAAGTATTTCACTACAGTTTATAACGCAGAGCCGTGAAAATTAAAAAAAAAATTTCCTCTCAAAATTATTTTTTAGCCCCCAGTTTTGTATTTTCTCAAGGGTAAAAGGAGAAATTGGACCCCAAGAGTTGTTGTCCAATTTGTCCTGAGTGCGTTGATACCCCATATGTGGGGGGGAACCAGAGTTTGGGCGCATGGGAGGGCTCGGAAGGGAAGGAGCGCCATTTGGAATGCAGAGTTAGATGGAATGGTCTGCAGGCGTCACATTGCGTTTGCAGAGCCCCTAATATACCTAAACAGTAGAAACCCCCCACAAGTGACCCCATATTAGAAACTAGACCCCCCCACGAACTTATCTAGATGTGTTGTGAGAACTTTGAGCCCCAAAGTGTTTCTCTACAGTTTATAACGCAGAGCTGTGAAAATAAAAAATCTCTTTTTTTCCCACAAAAATTATATTTTAGCCCCCAGTTTTGTATTTTCCCAAGGGTAACAGGAGAAATTGGACCCCAAAAGTTGTTGTCCAATTTGTCCTGAGTACGCTGATACCCCATATGTTGGGTTAAACTCCTGTTTGGGCACACGGGAGAGCTCGGAAGGGAAGGAGCACTGTTTTACTTTTTCAATGCAGAATTGGATGGAATTGAGATCGGTCGCCATGTCACGTTTGGAGAGCCCCTGATGTGTCTAAACAGTGGAAACCCCCCAATTATAACTGAAACCCTAATCCAAACACACCCCTAACCCTAATCCCAACAGTAACCCTAACCACACCTCTAACCCAGACACACCCCTAACCCTAATCCCAACCGCAAATGTAATCCTAACCCTAACTTTAGCCCCAACCCTAACTGTAGCCTTAACCCTAACCCTAGCCCCAACCCTAGCAGGGTAGTGTGGCGCCGGCAGAGAGCAGCGCAAAGAGCTGCGCGCAGAACGGTGAGCAGCACGTCCTGCTTACCCCACCAGAGGGTACCGGTGTGGAGACAGGCCATACAGAAGGAGCCCCTGTCGCCTGTGGAGAAAAGCCATGCAGAGCAGAGTCCTGCGGGGCTGAGCCATGCCAGCAGAGCCAAGCCGGGTGCTGCAGCAGCCAAAGAGAGGAGTGCTCCATCCAGGGAGCACCAGCACCACACAGATCAGCGACCGTTGTCGCCAGCCGTCGACAGTGGGGATCAAAGAGAGAGATACGGGCAGTGTGTGCCCGGTGACCGCCATAAAGCCAGGTGCCAGTTTCTTCAGGATTGTGAGCATCGTGCGCGTGCCGCCCGAAAGAGATCGGGAGCGTGACCGTTATTTACATCCCGACTATGCTAGTGAATATCGGCCCAGATACTTGTGACCTAATCTTTCCAGCATATGTTAGTAGAGCCATGCTGGGCTCGTACAAGACTGTGGCTCTCACCGTTAGTGAGCCACCACAGAATATGGACTAGGTGCAGTGGAAGGTACCGGAGACCGACCACTGTCACCAGAAGACGGGGTATTGCTGTGTGCTGAACTCCATTAGTAAGGACACCGCACCCGCCACTGTCGGCGTTATAGAGTACGCAGCAGGAGCTGCAGTGTTTGGACTTTCTGTAACCCTCGCTACATTATTGTCGTTATTTGTACGTTGGGACTTCAATTTTGCCACTTACACTGTTTAACCCTTTACCTCCTTGCGTGGAGTGTTTCCCCGTAAATAAACCTGTTAACCCTTGCTCTGCCTCCCCGTCCGTCGCTGCATCCCATGTTCCTGTTAGAACCTTACACATATGTATATGCAAGAGAATTGTATAGGTAAGCCTCATACATATACTGTAAAAATTATGAAGGAGAGCATCTTGGAAACATTATGAGTAAGGCTCGCATGATGACCCTCTAAAAATTATGTGCGAGGGCCATCCGATGACCCTGTAAAAATTGAGCGGGAGCCACCTGTTTACCTTCTAGAAATTTTGGCCGCATGATGACCCTGTAAAAATTTTGAGCGAGGGCCACATGATGATCCCATAAAAATTGGGTGAGGGCCACATGATGATCCTGTAAAAATTGGAAAGGTAACAGCATGATGACCCTGTAAAAATTGGAGCGAGGGTTAAATGATGATTCTGTAAACATTTTGAACAAGGGCCACATGATGATCCTCTAAAAATTTGGAGCAATTACCCTGTTGATAAGTTAGAGGAGGAGAAGGAGGAGGCCAAGAAAAGGAAGAAACTGAATCATATACCCTTTTTGGGTGGAAATTGGTGCATGGGAATACACCAGAAAGAAAGGAACATTTCAATTGACTTTACATTGGGTACGGAAAGAATTCATACCACTTTAAATTTTTCACTCTTTGTTTCATTGCAGCCATTTGGTAAATTCAAAAAAGTTAATTTATTTCTCATTAATGTTCACTCCCCACCTCATCCAGACTGAAAAAATGAAATGTAGAAATTTTTGCAAATCTATTAAAAAAGAAAAACTGAAATATAACATGGTCATAAGTATTCAGACCCTTTGCTCAGTATTGAGTAGAAGCACCCTTTTGAGCTAGTACAACCATGAGTCTTCTTGGGAATGATGCAACAAGTTTTTCACACCTGGATTTGGGGATGCTCTGCCCTTCTTCCTTGCAGATCTTCTCCAGTTCCATCAGGTTGGATGGTGAACATTGGTGGACAGCCATTTTCAGGTCTCTCCAGAGATGCTCAATTGGGTTTATGTCAGGGCTCTGGATGGGCCAGTCACGAATGGTCACATAGTTGTTCTGAAGCCATTCCTTTGTTATTTTAGCTGTTTGCTTAGGGTCATTGTCTTGTAAGAAGGTAAGCCTTCGGCAAGGTGTGAGGTCCAGAGCACTCTGGAAGAGGTTTTCATCCAGGATATCTCTGTATTTGACCGCATTCATGTTTCCTTCAATGACAACCAGTAGTCCTGCCCCTGCAGTTGAAAAGCACCCCCATAGCATGATGCTGCCACCATCATGTTTCACTGCTGGGATTGTATTGGGCAGGTGATGAGCAGTACCTGGTCTTCTCCACACATACCGCTTTGAATTATCACCAAAAAAGTCTATCTTCGTCTAATCAGACCAGACAATTTTATTTCTAATAGTCTGGGAGTCCTTCATGTGTTTTTTAGCAAACTCTTTGTGGGCTTTCATATGTCTTGCATTGAGGAGAGGCTTCCGTCGGGTCACTCTGCCATAAAGGTTTGACTGGTGGAGGGCTGCAGTGATAGTTGACTTTGTGGAACTTTCTCCTATCTCCCTACTGCATCTCTGGAGCTCAGCCACATTGATCTTGGGGTTCTTCTTTACCTCTGTCACCAAGGCTCTTCTCCAACGTTTGCTCAGTTTGGCTGGACTACCTGGTCTAGGAAGACTTCTGGTGGTCCCAAATGTCTTCCATTTAAGGATTATGGGGGCCACTGTGCTCTTGGGAACCTTGAGTACTGCAGAAATTCTTTTGTAACCTTGGCCAGATCTGTGCCTTCCCACAATTTTGTCTCTGAGCTCCTTAGCCAGTTCCTTTGACCTCATAATTCTCATTTGGTCTGACATGCACTGTGAGCTGTGAGGTCCTATATAGACAGGTGTGTGCCTTTCCAAATCAAGTCCTATCAGTTTAATTAAACACGGCTGGACTCCAATGAAGGAGTAGAACCATCTGAAAAAGATCATAAGGAAATTGACAGCATGTTACTTAAATATGAGTATCTGAGCAAAGGGTCTGCATACTTATGACTAGGGTTGAGCGACTTTTAGTTTTTTAGGGTCGAGTCGGGTTTCGCGAAACCCGACTATCTCAAAAGTCGAGTCGAGTGGAATCGGCCGATTATCGCGAAAAGTCGGGGATCAACCGAAACCCAATGCAAGTCAATGGGGAAGCATAGTCGGCAGTGAGTGGAGGCCAGGAAAACACCTACAGTGCCCATTTTAATGGCAAAAACATCCATTTTTGTTACTGAAGCTTGTCAATCTTAATTGACCTTATAATAATAGTTAGGCATTGGAAATTGGTGATCATTTGGCTAAAGTTGTGGGGGGTAGGGCTGGTTCAAGTATTTAGTGGGCCCAGGTAATCTGGCCAACCTCAGGGCAGTGGAGCAGGGAGAGGTAAGTATTTAAACTTTGCAAGTGCTGTGATCCTGAGCAAGCGGGGGGGCCCACTCGTTGTCATTGGCACTGGCACAGGGCCCCTCAAAGTACGGCGGTGTGTTTGCACGGCGTGGGCGCCTCCCACCAGCAGCGACACTTTTTGCGTACTATGAGGGGCCGTGTGCCAGTGACGTTGCCAACGAGTATTCCCCCCCCCCACCTGATGAAGGAACCTGCACTTTCATCTGCACCTTCCTCTTTGTCCCCGTGTAAGGTGTTATGGTATGCGGGAAGGGGAACCTGACTTTCAGCAGGGTCACATTCTTGCTGTGTAGCGTGCACGGGAATGTTGCGTTATGGGTCAATGTACCAGCAGACTCATCTATCACTGGCTGGGCAATGGGCAGGATGAGGAGGAAACAAAGATATAGGCCCAAAGAATAAAGTGGGCTAAATGCAGTTCAAAATTGGTAACACAGGACTAACCAGGGGGCATTGCTTTGTTCAGTGGAGTACAACTGTAATGAGAGGCTGACACAGTGAGTAGGCCCAAATCAGTAAGTAGGCTAAATGCAGTTCAAAATTGGTAACAGTAGTAAACAGGTGGCACTGGTTTGTTCAGTGTAGGAGAACATCAAGGAGCGGCAGACACCGTTGGTAGGGCCAACAAAACAAGTAGGCCAAATGCAGAGTTATATTAAAAACAATTTAACGAGAGCCTGAAGATAGAAGCTAGGGAAAGGCAACCTGGAGAACACCTTGGAGCGGAAGACACCGTTTGTAGAACCCAGACCCAACTTGTAGGCCTAATGCAGTGTTGTTTCAACAACTATTTAATGAGAGCCTGAAGATTGAAGCTCAGGAAATGCAACCAGGAGAACACCTTGGAGCGGCATACACTGGTAGTAGGCCCCAACCCAACTAGTAGCCCCACTGCAGTTGTTCGATTAAAAAACTATTTAACGAGAGCCTGAAGATTGAAGCTCAGGAAAGGCAACCTGGAGAACACCTTGGAGCGGCAGACACCGTTAGTAGGCCCCAACCAAACTAGTAGTCCCACTGCAGTTGTTCGATTAAAAAACTATTTAACAAGAGCCTGAAGATTGAAGCTCAGGAAAGGCAACCTGGAGAACACCTTGGAGCGGCATACACCGTTAGTAGGCCCCAACACAACTAGTAGGCCAAATGCAGTTGTTCCATTTAACAACTATTTAACGAGAGCCTGAAGATTGAAGCTCAGGAAAGGCAACCTGGAGAACACCTTGGAGCGGCATACACTGGTAGTAGGCCCCAACCCAACTAGTAGCCCCACTGCAGTTGTTCCATTAAAAAACTATTTAACAAGAGCCTGAAGATTGAAGCTCAGGAAAGGCAACCAGGAGAACACCTTGGTGTGGCAGACACTGGTAGTAGGCCCCAACCCAACTAGTAGCCCCACTGCAGTTGTTCCATTAAAAAACTATTTAACGAGAGCCTGAAGATTGAAGCTCAGGAAAGGCAACCAGGAGAACACCTTGGAGCGGAAGAATCAGTTTGTAGACCACAACGAAACTTGTGGCCCCAATGCAGTTTTATAATTCTGACAGGCTGAAAACATTTTTTTTTTTTTTTAGAGGAGAACAGCTGTATTAAGTGGCGCAGACAGACACTGCTAGTAGGCCTTACACCACAAAGTTAGCTCACTGCAGGTTGAAAAAAAGGTACATGGGTACACGGTCGGCATTGGTGTGCTCAGCGGAGGACAAATGGAAGGATGGACCGCAGACAGACTTAGTAGGCCTACAATAAAGAAAGTAGGCTCTATGCACTTTTAAATAGGTTCCAGGGGTACACAGGCAGCATTGGTATGGTCAGCGGAGGACTATTGGAAGGAGGGACCGCAGACAGACTTAGTAGTCCTAAAATAAAAAAAATTAGGCTCAATGCAGTTCGAATTATCTTGCAGGGGTACACAGGCAGCATTGGTTTGTTCAGCGGAGGACGATTGGAAGGAGTGTCTGACACAGTTAGTACTCCCCAAAAATAAATAGATGTTAATGTCTCTCAAAACAACTAAACTAAAAAACAAAAGGGTGGCATACTTAGGTACAGGGGTGGGTTCCTCTGCTGAGTTTCAGACATAGTAATTTGGCGCCGCTAAGTATTTACTGGTGTCAATATAGGACACTGACCCTGACTATTTTAACTAGCATCATACATGTCAACACATTGGTATTGTCAGTGCCAGGCATTGAAGGATGTCAGCGCATAGACTAAACATTGGTGGAGCTGTGAGAGATAATTTTGCAAGTGGTAGAGCACTGTTTGAGCTGGGGGGGAAACTCTCTTGTGGCCGGCGGTACAGGCCCAGGGCCCTTCATGTTACAACGGTGTGTCTGACGTTGGTTACGCGCCACCACCGCCAGAGACACTTTATTGTACTATGAGGGACCCAGTGGCAGTGCCATCGGCCAAAAGCAGGCACACCCACCTCTTCAGACAAACGGCACTCACACGGGTGCTTGCGCCAAGTGGCGAGACCACGGCCCCGAGGGGGGGAAAGGTGGGGCAAAATAATTTGAAATCCATGAGTGGTTCATTTTAATGAAGGTTAGATCATCAACATTTTGGGAAGCCAGACGAGTCCTTTTTTCGGTCAATATTGAACCAGCAGCACTGAATACTCTTTCTGATAGCACACTAGCTGCTTGGCAAGCAAGCTCCTGCAATGCATATTCTGCCAATTCAGGCCAGGTGTCTATTTTGGATGCCCAGTAATCAAATGGGAATGACGGTTGAGGGAGAACATCGATAAGGGATGAAAAATAGTTAGTAACCATACTGGACAAATGTTGTCTCCTGTCACTTTGAATTGATGCTGCAGTACCTGTCCTGTCTGCGGTCATTGCGAAATCACTCCACAACCTGGTCAGAAAACCCCTCTGTCCAACGCCACTTCTGATTTGTGCACCTGTAACACCTCTGCCCTGTTGCCCCTGCACCTCGTGTGAGAACCATCACCGGCGCTGTGTGCTGGGAATGTCTGAATCAAACGGTCTACCAGAGTTGCTTGTTTGGTTGCTAATATTTGTTCGAGGTTCTCATGTGGCATGATATTTTGCAATTTGCCTTTATAGCGAGGATCAAGGAGGCAGACCAACCAGTAATCGTCATCGGTCATCATTTTAATAATGCGTGGGTCCCTTTTGAGGCATAACCTGCCATGTGGGCCAAAGTTCCAGTTGTGAAATCTGCGGTTGTGCTGCTTTGAGGGGCAGTTTCAGGCAAATCTACGTCACTTGTCTCCCTCAAAAAACCTGAACCCGGCCTTGCAACGCCAACAGTTTCTATTGGCCCCTGAGAAGCTTCCTCATTCAAAAAATACTCATGCCCATCATCCTCCTCGTCGCCCGCTATCTCGTCCTGTAGACTGCCCTGACCAGACAATGGCTGACTGTCATCAAGGCTTTCCTCTTCCTCGGCTGCAGACGCCTGCTCCTTTATGTGCGTCAAACTTTGCATCAGCAGACACATTAGGGGGATGCTCATGCTTATTATGGCGTTGTCTGCACTAACCAGCCGTGTGCATTCCTCAAAACACTGAAGGACTTGAAACAGGTCTTGTACCTTCGACCACTGCACACCTGACAACTCCATGTCTGCCATCCAACTGCCTGCCCGTGTATGTGTATCCTCCCACAAATACATAACAGCACGCCTCTGTTCGCACAGTCTCTGAAGCATGTGCAGTGTGGAGTTCCACCTTGTTGCAACGTCGATGATTAGGCGATGCTGGGGAAGGTTCAAAGACCGCTGATGGTTCTGCATACGGCTGGAGTGTACAGGCGAACGGCGGATATGCGCGCAAAGTCTGCGCACTTTGAGGAGCAGGTCGGGTAACCCCGGATAACTTTTCAGGAAGCACTGCACCACCAGGTTTAAGGTGTGAGCCAGGCAAGGAATGTGTTTCAGTTGTGAAAGGGCTATGGCAGCCATAAAATTCCTTCCGTTATCACTCACTACCTTGCCTGCCTCAAGATGTACAGTGCCCAGCCATGACTGAGTTTCTTTCTGCAAGAACTCGGACAGAACTTCCGCGGTGTGTCTGTTGTCGCCCAAACACTTCATGGCCAATACAGCCTGCTGACGCTTGCCACTAGCTGTCCCATAATGGGACACCTCGTGTGCAACAGTGGCAGCTGCAGATGGAGTGGTCGTGCGACTGTGGTCTGTGGACGAGCTCTCGCTTCTGCAGGAGGACGAGGAGGAGGAAGAGGGGGGTGAACGCCTACAGCCAACTGTTTCCTAGACCATGGGCTAGGCAGAACTGTCCCAATATTGCTGTCCCCTGTGGACCCTGCATTTACCACATTAACCCAGTATGGACACGTAACGTCCCTGGCCATGCCTACTGGTCCATGCATCTGTTGTCAGGTGCACCTTTGTACTCACAGATTGCCTGAGTGCATGGACGATGCGGTGTTTTACATGCTGGTGGAGGGCTGGGATGGCTTTTCTCGAAAAGAAGTGTCAACTGGGTAGCTCGTAGCGTGGTACAGCGTAGTCCATCAGGGCTTTGAAAGCTTTGCTTTCAACTAACCGGTAGGGCATCATCTCTAATGAGATTAGTCTAGCAATGTGGGCGTTCAAACCCTGTGTACGCGGATGCGAGGATGAGTACTTCCTTTTCCTAACGAGAGTCTCATGTAGGGTGAGCTGGACTGGAGAGCTGCAGATGGTGGAACTAGCGGGGGTGCCGGTGGACATGGCAGACTGAGAGAGGGTTGGAGATGGTATTCTTGCTGGTGCCCTACATGCAGTGTTTCCTACCACTAACCTGGTGATTCCCTGGCTGCTTTGGCCTGGCGACGAAACCTGCACATTTACTGCAGGTGGTGCGGTAAACGGTGGGCTTACAGTGAGGGAAGGGATGTAGTGTTGCTGACTAGCTTCATTGGCCGAGGGTGCTACAACCTTAAGGGACGTTTGGTAGTTAGTCCAGGCTTGCAAATGCATGGTGGTTAAATGTCTACGCATGCAACTTGTATTTAGACTTTTAAGATTCTGACCTCTGCTTAAGGTAGTTGAACATTTTTGACAGATGACTTTGCGCTGATCATTTGGATGTTGTTTAAAAAAATGCCAGACTGCACTCTTTCTACTATCGGATACCTTTTCAGGCATTGCAGACTGAGCTTCTTTAAACGGATGGCCACGCTGTCCTACAACTGGTTTTGCCACGCGTTTTTGGCCAGATACAGGCCCGGCAGATGGAACCTGTTGCGATGTTGATACATGCTGCGGCTCCTCCGATTCAGAGCTACTGCCGCCTGCACCCTGTTCCCCCAATGGCTGCCAATCGGGGTCAACAACTGGGTCATCCATGACCTCCTCTTCTATCTCGTGCAATTTCGTCTGTGTCACCGTGTAAGCCGGTGATATAGCGTTCGTGACGGGGCACCATAGTCTCATCAGGGTCTGATTCTGGATCAGTACACTGCGAGGGCAATGTTCTGGTCTGAGTCAAAGGAACAGCATAGTAATCTGGCTGTGGCTGTGCATCTGTGCACTCCTCCAGACCAGGATACATAAAGTGTAAGGAAGCTCCCCTGAATCTGGGTCCTGAACTCCCCCTCCTGGCCTAGATTCAGATGTGTTGAATGCAAGTGCCTTACCTGATAGAGATCATCCCTGCAACAACTGGTTACCTGGGGTGTTTTATCTACATTTCTGTTTTTGTTCAGTCAAGATGGGGTGCAGAGTGTACTTTAATGTGAAAAAATTATCTTTTTTGAATTTACCAAATTGCTGCATTGAAACAAAGAGTGAAAAAAAAGTGGTCTGAATTCTTTCCGTACCCACTGTAAAGTCAATTGAAATGTTCCCTTTTTTCTGGTGTATTCCCATGCACCCCTTCCCACCCAAAAAGGGTATATGATTCATAGTTTCTTCATTTTTCTTGTCCTGCTCCTTCTCCTCCTCTAACTTATCATCAAGATAATTGCTCCAAATTTTTAGAGGATCATCATGTGGCCCTCGTTCTAAATTTTTACAGAATCATCATGCGGCCCTCGCTCCAAATTTTTACAGGGGTCTGAATACTTTCCGTACCCACTGTACATGTATATAGAAATTTCTATGTACCAAGGCCACATGCTTATAAAAAGAATACTATTTAGATCTTTAGGCAGACAACATTCCAATATAGGGATATTAGTGTAGCTTGCTATGATAGAGGTGCTAAGTTTGAGAGACAGGACACGCCAAGCTTCCACATAACTAACTACAAAGTTATATCCATGAATACATTTACTAAATAGAAATGCTGTGAGAGTCCCCAAATGTACTGAATCACAGGGGAATATCCACACTGCAATAAAACAGAGCACACACAGGAGCAACCTGAGTTGCAAACACAGCTGATTTGCAGGACAACGAACATAAGTATTGCCACAGATCTTCCTCACTTGACCAATCTCCCCAATGGGCCACTGTGCAGACCAGCAGCACTTGCAGTATGTTCAGCCCCTCTCAATAAATAAGGTAATTAATAAATGTATTAAATAGAAGAGCACCCAAGACCGACCCCTTTGGTACCCTACTAGTAACTATGACCCAAACATAGTGAGATCCATTAAGGTCAAATGTCTGGGTTTCCTATCTCTAAGCCTTCATTTCCTCTTATCATATGCATAACTCCTTTCCATAGCTAGATAATAATATCAAAAGTACATAACATTTTAATAATAATAGGATTACATACTGTTTTAGCAGTGGACAACAGTGGGTGCGGAAAGTATTCAGACAACTTTAAATTTTTTACTCTTTGTTTCATTGCAGCCATTTGGTAAATTCAAAAATGATCATTTTTTCACATTAATGTACACTCTGCACCCCATCTTGACTGAAAAAAAAACAAAAATATAGAAATTTTTGCAAATTTATTAAAAAAGGAAAAAATGAAATATCACATGGTCATAAGTATTCAGACCCTTTGCTCAGACACTCATATTTAGGTCACATGCTGTCCATTTCCTTGTTATCTCCTTCAGATGGTTCTACTCCAGGGGTGTCAAACTGCATTCCTCGAGGGATGCAACCAAGTCATGTTTTCAGGATTTCCTTGTACTGTACAGGTGATAATTTAATCACCTACACACATAATGATTGCAGCACCTAGTGCAATGCTAAGGAAATCTTGAAAACACGCATGGTTTGCGGCCCTCAAGGAATGCAGTTTGACACCCCTGTTCTACTCCATCATTGGAGTCCAGCTGTGTTTAATTAAACTGATAGGACTTGATTTGGAAAAAGCACACACCTCTCTATATAAGACCTCACAGCTCACAGTGCATGTCAGACCAAATGAGAATCATGAGGTCATAGGAACTGGCAAAAGAGCTCAGAGACAGAATTGTGGCAAGGCACAGATCTGGCCAAGGTTACAAAAGAATTTCTGCAGTACTCAAGGATCCTAAAAGCACAGTGGCCCCCATAATCCTTAAATAGAAAAAGTTTGGGACCACCAGTAGTCTTCCTAGACCTGGCCGTCCAACCAAACTGAGCAATCATGTGTTAGGTGTCGAGTTCCTGCCGCTGCACAGGGGGAATCCCGAACCATCTCCGCTGCGGTCTCCCATTTTCCTCCAGCCGCAGTGGAGCCTGCTCAGCAGAGACATTGGTCCCAGCATCTGGCTCAAACTGATACTGTGCGGCTGGTTACTGCTGTCCTTCCAGGCTCAGCCATTGTAACCAGTACTGATCAGCGGCGAGCAGGCGTCCCTGGGACTAAGTCCTGCTTTTCTTCTTCTGAGCATGCCCAAGGGACTACCTCTCATTGGAGGTCAGGGGTCACATGCTCAGGTCCTGTAGCAGCTCCTATTGGACAACTAGGAAGGTCCTGGAGAGCTTCTGCTGTAAAAGGTTTGCATGGCCGCACGGCCATGCACTAGTATAAACTTATTAACGTGTGTGTGTGGATGTATGCCTGTCGATGGATGAAAGCTCCGAATCATTCCCATCCCTAGTGTTGTTGACTGTTCGCGAATGGTGGAAGCTACCTAGTGCCTGACAGTGCTATTCCGCACAGCTAGCACACGATACAGCATCTGATAGCAGTGACCGCCAGTGCGGCGCCGTGCGCTAATAGAGAGCTTTCCTGGCCCAAGTCTGGGTGGTTAGTGGCGTCCGCCAGAGCGGCACTGCACGCACTCTTGTGCATTAAATTTTTATTTCTGTTAATCTCTGACACCCCAGTAGCGGTGTCGAGTGCAAGAGGTCTAGTGGAACTCTTTCCCTGAATCTTGGGACAGTGTCTGTGACTCTTTGCTTGCGCTTTTTGTGCGGTACCGTGGCCCTGTGACGCAGCAGGGTTCGCTTCCTTCATACCGGGTGAAACTAACCTGTGTGTTTATCCACATTATACCGCCATATAGTCAGTCATTACGCAGCAGCAGGTTCCATTTCTGCACGGTGGACCCCGGGCTGCGAACGCACCTTATACCATCCTTCTAATTATTTGGTGCATTCCGCTAGCCCTAACATCATGGGAGAAGAGTCTTGGTAAGAGGGGTAAAGAAGAACCCCGAGATCACTGTGGCAGAGTTCCCAAGATGCAGTATGGAGATGGGAGAAAGTTCCACAAAGTCAACTATCACTGCAGCCCTCCACCAGTCAGGCCTTTATGGCAGAGTGGCCCGACGGAAGCCTCTCCTCAGTGCAAGACTTATGAAAGCCCACATAGAGTTTGCTAAAAAAAAACACATGAAGGACTCCCAGACTATGAGAAATAAGATTCTCTGTACTGGTGAGACGAAGATAGACCTTTTTTTTAATTTACCAAAACGCTGCAATGAAACAAAGAGTGAAAAATTTAAAGGAGTCTGAATACTTTCCGTACCCACTGTAATTCTACATGAGGCATACCGTATATACTCGAGTATAAGCCAAGAGTTTCAGCCCAAATTTTTGGGCTGAAAGTGCCCCTCTCGGCTTATACTCGAGTCACGGTCTGTGGCAGGGTCGGCGGGTGAGGGGGGGAGAGGTCTGAGGCATACTTACCTAGTCCCGGCGATCCTGACGCTCCCCCTGTCCGTCACACTGTCTTTGGGTGCCACAACTCTTCCCCTGTACAGCGGTCATGTGGGACCGCTCATTAAACTTATGAATATGGACTCCACTCCCATAGGGGTGGAGCCGCATATTCATTTCTCTAATCAGCGGTAACGGTGACCGCTGATAGAGGAAGAGGCTGTGGCACCCGGAGACCAGCTGTTCAGGAGAAGGAGCCAGGGACCGCGCTTGGAGCAGGTAAGTATTTCATATTTACCTGTCCACGATCCACACGCCGGGCGCCGCTCCATCTTCCCGGCGTCTCTCCACTCTGACTGTGCAGGTCAGAGGGCGCGATGACGCATATAGTGTGCGCGGCGCCCTCTGCCTGATCAGTCAGTGCGGAGAGACGCCGGGACCGGACGCTGGGGAGCTGCAAGCAAGAGAGGTGAGTATGTGTTTTTTTTTTATTGCAGCAGCGTTATATATGGCACAGATTTATGTGGAGCATCTATGGGGCCATAATGAACGGTGCAGAGCATATATGGCACAGATTTATGTGGAGCATCTATGGGGCCAAACTGAACAGTGCAGAGCATATAGGGCACAGCTTTATAATGAGCATCTATGGGGCCAAACTGAACGGTGCAGAGCATATATGGCACAGCTTTATAATGAGCATCTATGGGGCCAAACTGAACGGTGCAGAGCATATAGGGCACAGCTTTATAAGGAGCATCTATGGGGCCAAACTGAACGGTGCAGAGCATTTATGGCACAGCTATACTATATATGGATCATCTATAGGGCCATAATGAACGGTGCAGAGCATTATATGTGGGGCACAGCTTTATATGGAGCATCTATGGGGCCATAATAAACGGTGCAGAGCATTCTATATGGCACAGCTATATATGGATAATCTATGGGGCAATAATCAACGGTATGGAGCATTATATATGGCACAGCTTTATATGGAGCATCTATGGGGCAATAATGAATGGTATGGAGCATCTATTTTTATTTTTGAAATTCACCGGTAGCTGCTGCATTTTCCACCCTAGGCTTATACTCGAGTCAAGAAGTTTTCCCAGTTTTTTGTGGCAAAATTAGGGGGGTCGGCTTATACTTGGGTCGGCTTATACTCGAGTATATACGGTACTTGCCAACAGTCCAAAAAATGCCAGAATTGTTCCTATATTTTAAGGGCATTTCTTTGTCCTGTTCACCGTGCTTCAACTACAAAGGTAGCAGTATTATTTTCTTCAATATGCCATATTTTATTGAATTAATCCTATAATTAAAAACTCGTATTTATTAATACTCATCTATCCTGTCTCTTCCTTCTCAGCTTCAGCCTTGGGCAACACCAGATGTTCTCATGCTGACAAGATAGATAACATTAAGATTTAAGACATCAAGTATTTAGGCTGCCTCCTTGCACCTTGGTAGATCAGAGTTTCCATGAAAATAAGCAGCTTTACAGTTGAAGGATTGTCACCCAAAGGAAGGTCATATTTAGAGATGAGTGAATATGTTCGAAAAACGATCGCCAAGCATAAATTCGGCACAAATATGCCATATTCAGATTTGGATCGGAAACATAAGCACATTTTTATAAAATCTGGAAAAATTAGTAACATTCTGTAAAAACTACAGGAAAATATTTGCGTTGCCATTAAAGTATTTTGAGCACTTTGGCTACAATAATGGAGGAGTATGATGAGCGTGGGGC
This sequence comes from Ranitomeya imitator, assembly GCF_032444005.1. Lineage (NCBI taxonomy): Eukaryota > Metazoa > Chordata > Amphibia > Anura > Dendrobatidae > Ranitomeya > Ranitomeya imitator. Next base: position 491,352,152 of record NC_091283.1, on the reverse strand, counting down.
ATGTTTTTGATGAGGGTAGGGGGTTGGCAGAGCTCTGAGAAATGGTGAGCTTGTAAAATTGTATTTATTTATTTTTCTAACTTTATTAGTGCGCTTTTCTGCTAGCCTGTCAGGGCGCAGGAGTATGAGTAGACCTTTCTAAGTCTTATTTTTTCAGTTGCTAAATGTGATACAACAAGGTATATGTCACCTTGTCATTTAGTGGTGGTGACATTGTTGTATGATTTGAGCTGTTGGCCAGGAAAAAAAAATTGGGCAGTTGCTAATGTGATTCAGCATGCCATATCTCACCTTGTCATTTAGTGGCAGTGAAATTGTTTTGTGTTCAGAGCTGTTGCAGTGTAAAAAAAATATATATTTTTTTCCAGGTGCTAATGTGATTCAGCATGCCATATCTCACCCTGTCATGTATTGGCAGTGAAATTCAGCTTTGTGCAGAGTTGTTTTACAGTAAATAAAAATATTTTTTGCAGTTGCTAATGTGATTCAGTGCACCATATCTCACCTTGTAATTTAGTGGGGTGAAATTCAGCTTTGTGTAGAGCTCATGCAGAGTCAAAAAACAAACAATTTTTTGAGGGTACAAATGTGATACAGCATGGCATATCTCACCTTGTCATTTAGTGGAGGTGAAATTGTTCTGTGTTCAGAGCTGTTGCACAGTAAAAAATTAGTTAAAAATGTTAGTGAAAGCACTAGTGAACCAACAACGTCACGTCCTATACAAACATAACTGACAACTTCTGTTACTGAAATTCCATTACCTTTCTTTGGCAGCCACACAGCGATACGCCTTGTTGATAAGGCCCAGAAAGAGCATGTGCTTGAGTGGATGGCAAGCGCAGCTTCAAGTGCCCTCTCCTCCTCTTCCTTCACCTCAACATAACACACAGTACAGTCCACTCTTTGTTGTTCATGGTTGGCGGCAGGGGATGGAAGAAACAAGCATCAGTTACTCAGCCACCAACACAGCATAGGTTTGGACCACATGGAAGAGCCTGACATATGAGTGCCTTCTTGCTGCACTTTCAGCAACATGATCCCCATATAGTTATGATTTGAAATAGTGCTGACTACTGGGTTGCCACTTGTGAGATCTACGTTAAGACCAAATTTTGCCAGATGCTTCCTGTCCTGGAAAGGGATGTGCGAAAACTGGAGTATCAAAACATGCTTTTACACAACCTTAAGAGAGGTTTTCCCCAAGACAGCAATGAGGCACACAGTGTGCATCGCAGCTCTAGACTTACAACCTCCAGCGCATCAATTTGTCAACACCAAAACATTAGAAGCAGCAGCAGTAGTGTAAGTGGCAGAAGCAATTTCGGTGAGTCCTTTGACACATTTTTTAGACCAGCTCATGCACCAGCACAACAAGACTGACACGTGGTGAATGACTGGAGAGGTTGGTGCAGGAGTATCTAAATCTCAATATCAATAGCATCAGGGAGAGTTTGGACCCTTTTATAATTTGGTCTTCAAAATAGGTGAGTAGCCTGATCTTGCCTCTTATGACTTGGAGGTTTTATAATGCCCAGCAGCCAGCATTCTCTCAGAACGTGTTTTCATTGCTGCTGGTGGTGTCCTTACAGGTAAGCGCAGCCATCTGTCCCCTGAAAGTGTAGACTGTCTAACTTTCATCAACATGAAGAAGTCATGGATCTCCAAGGACTTTTGCACCCCAATTGCAGACTGCACAGACTGGGCTATGTTGTAGTTTTTAGTGTGCTGAATTAATCTCGCGTAATTGCAGTCTGTGATATCTACAGTGGTGCTTCTTTGCCTGCTGTTGCAGATGTTAACACTAATTTGTGGAAATGTGAACAGTCCTGGTTGAGTGTCCATCTGCTGGGTTGGCTGTAGTGGAAAAAGTGTTGCTCCCTATTATATTATTTCTAATCTTGTGAAATTGATGCCACTTTGGTGGTGTCAGGCCCTAATTATTTTACATTTGAAGACTCCTGATTGGGCCTCCATCTGCTGGGTTGGTTGCAGAGGAAGACTTGTCGGTCCCTATTATACTATTTCTACTGTGGTGAAATTGATTACACTTTGTTGGTCCACTAATTTTTGGAAATGTGAACACTCCTGATTGGGTGTACATCTGCTGGATTGGCTGTAGTGGAAGACATGTCGTTCCCCATTATACTATTTCTACTGTGGTGAAATTGATTACACTTTGTTGGTCCACTAATTTTTGAAAATGTGAACACTCCTGATTGGGTGTCCATCTGCTGGGTTGGCTGTAGTGGAAGAGATGTTGCTCCCCATTATACATTTTCTACTCTGGTGAAATTGATGCCACTATGGTGGTGTCTTCCACTAATTGTTTAAAATGTGAACACTCCTGGTTTTGTCTACATCTTCTGAGTTAGCTGTAGAGGAAGAGGTGTCGGTCCCAATTATACTAGTTGGACTCTATTTAAATTGATGCCACTTTGGTGGTGTCTGCCACTAACTTTTGGAAATGTGTAGACTCCTCTTAGGTCTCCTTCATGCGTGATGCCTGTAACAGTAGGCCTCTGAGACATGCATGCAGGCCTCCACTTCCTTTGAGTCAACTACCTGTGTTACTATCCTCAGATTTTTCTGACAATAGTAGTCTACGAAATTGATATTTGTGCCACCTGATTGTGACAGGATCAAAGCAGGTTGAGCTGTTGCATGTGGTATCAGGGCTCCCAGCACAGCAGGCCTACACGGATCCCTCACCCACCTCATATTAATTTGAAATTCAATTCAAAGCTGTAGATGCTGGCCCAGACCTTGATACCTCATGCATGGCTGATTACTGCTGTACCAGTCAAAAATTTGTACTCTGGGTCAATTGAGGCCACTTTCCTGGTATCTGCCCCTAATTTGATGTGCTTTGCCTGCTTTTGCGAACATATGAAGGTGTTGTGTATGCTTTTGTTTTTGCTTCCCATTGACTCCAAAGGTGCTCGGCTGTGTTCGGCGAATATTCGATGAATAATTTGGCGAATATTGCAAATTTGGCAATCGTAATCCGACAGAACCAAGCTAGGCTCGAGTATTCAAGAAGAACCAAAAATATGACTAACAGAAAAAAAGCAGGTTCCTATATACAACTAAAATATAACCTTTATTCTATATCAATTAAAAAGAAGGTGCAAACATATAGTGCTGACAAAGATGCAAAGTGCATACGTACAACATGAAGACACATATAAAAATATATGAGCATATAACCGCAAAGGAAGATATTATCTAGTATGCAGAAAACATACTAGTATCTTAAACAGAAACAGGCCAGAGACTATGAATCCGTATACCTCTAGATCTCACGTCTCTACTACCACAACTGTTTTACTATGGCAGGATACCGTTCTAGCAGGCTATGTCTATAATCAATTATCAGCCTCTAGATAACTGCTGTTGCAGTGTAGACGTATCCCTACCCAGCGGTATATAACTCTTCCTAATGCTCTGCAAACCGCGGTGACCCTGTTGTCATCCAAATGCCCTCCACTGGCAACATATTGGGGCAAAGACGTATATAGAGTCACATGCGTTTTTTAACCAGTGATACTCATCTGTCTTCTGCTGATCATGCTTAAGGGACCTGGTGCAGTGTTGAGCATCAGTGGCCCATGGTATCGGTCATTCCACTTCCAACCGCATTATTCCCTGTGGGCTCTTTTTCTTGTACAGTGTTTCCCAACGCGTTTCATATGGATCATACTCATCAGGGGATCATGTCACATATACAAATAATGCGTGAGCATAGAGCTATGGCGGACCCACCGCCGCCTCCTTTTATATGTGGCTACCTGGCGTCTCCTCGTCTCGGGTTTCCGGACGCCGGGCGCCTCACTTCCGGTGTAACCGAAGACTCAGCACCCTGGAACAAGGGGGAACGCAAACTCCGTTCCGGATATCCCGACATCGGCGCATCATGCCGTAACGTCATATCCGGTGGGCGGGCATAACATGCGTCTCGCCCACAGGACGGCGCCTGCTAGCGCTTAGCGCTTTTTTAGGTGCAAAAAGCAGAGGAAATCCATCTCTCTGACCTCTTCTGTACCTCTATATCCATGAGGGGAAAATCAAAATCCCCCAGAGCCCTTTGAAAAAGGTGTACATACAGGCTTACACTACCAAAATAAGCTAATGATAACCCCATGGTATGGGGTGTACAGGACCTCGGATTACAGTATGTTTCACCCAGGAAACCATAATAAAGTAAAATATACGTACACAAGTCCAGATGATGGTATAAATCACCACAGACCCGTGTAAATCACAGAAAAATAGAATAATGACATGACATGCTTAAAAGAAAACCGCAAAAAATATATATGAGGAGCACATACGTAGGCGACACAACGGACCCTCACAGAAAGACAGAACAGGGGCAACTGTCAACAAGCACCTTCAGGAAACCCACGGCAACAAATTCTCTCTTGAGATGGGAATCTAACCACCCGATACCACTCAAAAGAGGAATACCCAAGGGCCAATACCTCCGGATACGAAGGAACTGCTCGGATAATATCAGATATCTAGAGCAGGCAAAAGACCTAAAGGAGCATTTTCTGGAGAGGGGGTACCCTAATAAGATCTTGAGTGAAGCATTTAAGTCATCCCTTAAGAAACCAAGAAGGGATCTTTTGACAACTACCCCTAAAAAAGAAAACGAATACAGTCTAAGACTGATTACTAAATACACAAACGGGGCGGGGGACCTACGTGAGATCATAAAGAAACACTGGTCTATATTACAGATGGACAATGATCTTAAGGATATTTTAACCCCGGCCCCGCAGATCACTTTCAGAAAAGGTCGCTCACTAAAAGATAGGTTGGTCCACAGCCACTTCGCCCCTCCTCAATCACAAACAACCTGGCTAGGTGGGAAAACTAAGGGTTGCTACAGATGAGGGGACTGTAAATACTGTCAGTCCATACAACAAGGCAGAACGTTCACGAGCAATGTAACAGGGAAGGTCTTTCACGTCAACCACTTTATAAACTGCAAAACGAAGGGAGTGATCTATAAAATGACATGTAATTGCGGACTGGAATATATTGGCAAAACAAGTAGGGAACTGAGAAGAAAAGTTGGAGAACACCACTGTGACACTATTAACAAAAGAGATACCCCAGTTGCTAATCACATCAATAAGATCCACCAAGGTGATCTGAAAATGATTACATTTATGGGTATAGACAGAGTCTACCAGTCTCAGAGATGTGGAGATTGGGACAGGAATATATTGCAGAGGGAAAGTAGGTGGATTTTCCGTCTTCAAACCACTACACCATATGGTCTGAATGACCACGTAGGCTTTTCTTCCTTCCTGTAGTAACAGGGGTCCATAGGGTATCCTGGCAATAGGGGCAGCCGCCGTCGAGTGGGGGCGCCACTGCGCAGGTCTAGGGTGCCAACCTCCGCGATAGGCAGGGACCAGAATAGAGAGGGTATGCATAGGGATTTTGGTTAGCTGCAACCAAATATTCGCTCATCCCTAGTCATAATAGCCATGTCTCTGGTACTTGGTCATACCTGGTGTTACAACACTTAAAAATAATTTCACATGTTGCCAACAATGAATGATGGCAGATTGGGGTCAACACCCAATATGAGCTGTATACAGACAGGGATGTATGAAGATTGTACCCCAAGTCTTAAAGGTACAGTACTAGAGAAATCAGACCACCTTCTTTTATATACTTGCTGCCTGTAATCAAGAAATATATCTCTTGAGCACCATATTACTGATAATAATAGACATTTTGATCCTACTATGTATATTTGAAGCATTGATAAATCCTATTTCTAAAACAAAACATGCAATTCAAGAAGTTACAATATCTAACGCATCTGACTTGGGGCCTATTTATGTCTGAGCTTTGTAATAGTTTAATGTATCTTTCATAATACTGAAGATGTAATGCTTACAGACTTTAATAGTATGATAGTCTTATCTTATCTCACTACCAATAAACAGCTAGAGTTTTCTGCCAGGATCAATAATAACCAAACAAGAGACCAGTAAAGATCTTCATATTATACTGATCCCATACAGAAATAATTACACAATAGTGGCTGTTATTATGCCACCATGTGAGGGATTGCCATGAGGGAGCTACTGTGTATTCTGTATATATTAAAATCATACGAAAAAGCAGCAGCGAAACGCGCGTTGGGGTATCTGTGTGGTGACTGCTATTATCCCATGGATAAGATATATTCTGGTTGCACATACACAGCACTTTAACCCCTTCCCCTATGGGTGTATGTACTAAATTAACTTTACATTCAGGTTATTTACTTGGTTATGATATAGCATTATAGAACATCCTTTGGGAAGGTGCATTTTATGGTTTCCTTACCGATCCCTAAATATTTTACTCTGGCTGTCTATTACCTTTAGTGAGTATACGTTTTCTATATTGTTAGTACAGCCCGAGTTATATGGATAGTCGGTCACCACCTGTATGCATCATCATTGTTTAACTTGTCCAGTGATCCTGTTTTTATCTCTGCACTAATTAATTGCCTGTGTTGTGTATTGTGTTGTATTATTAATAAAGTTGTATTTATACTTTTCCAAAAACGAACCGCATGGCATTAGTGATTATTTGTATACGATTTAGTTACATTTTGGAATTTAGGCTCTTGTGTGTTTTTTTCGTATGATTTTTATATGGGTTTTTGAAGAGTATTTCCCATGAATATGGTCCTTTTATATTATGGGTTCCGGTATGTTTATCATTCTGTATATATTGACCCATTGATAAGATGACCTTTGATAGCATTCCTCCCATACTCTTCCCCCCATATGCACATATACACACGTGGTCAAAATTGTTGGCTATGTGGAGGACTTTGGGGAGTGCATTATTCTGTAAGGAGGACTACGTAGCACATTATACTATATAGAGGACTATGGAGCACATTATACTATATGGAAGTTTATAGGGTATGCATTATACAATACAGAGGACTATTGTGCACATTATACTATATGGAGGACCATGGGGCGTATTATACTAAACAAGCAAAATGCTGCCTATTCATCAAGTGATTGGATTGTTAATCCTGGAAAAAAAATCATTATTCTCAGCAGCACATTGCCAGGTGAAAACTGCAGATATGCTGATAACTTGATAATCCAACCTACATATGAATACAAAGTATTAAAATATAAAATTAAATACTATGAGATATCGTCTATATGAATTATGCACTAGACATATATCTATCTCTAGTCTATTGGCATCTTAGCATTTCATATTTCTTACATGCACTTTGATTAATTTTCACTAGAAGTTTCCACCTTCTAGTTCGCAATAATGTTCAGTAAGATGGCACCACCCTATGGATTCCTTTAAGATGGCATCCGTAATTATTCTTTGCCATGTCTTAATCGCTAATGCCATTTGTACGGACAAGAAAATGGCTGCCTCCAATAGACTCCACAAAAATGGAGCCCATATGCGCATACACACCACATTTAGCGTCCCTGCATTTGTAAAGGCCTCTTTAACTACTGGTGTGTGTCTTTGTCGTCATGGAGGCATTTTTTTCCTGATACATGCCTGAGTGCTGGAATGAGATGCACCTGGAACCTGGGCACGTTGCTGACATGCGCTGCTGTGACTGGCCCACATGTGAGTAACATCGGATTTAAAAGGGTTGTAGGAGAGAGTATGTGTCACATTCCCCTTGAGAAAGTATCAGTGCAAAACGCGCATCGGGGCGGTTGTGGTAACATTCACGGTCTTTTGATCACATTATGGGTAAGCATTGAACCTATCTAATTTTGTTTAAATGGACTAGCCTGTTTGAGGTCAATTTCAGACCATATACCTAATGTGAAAAAGGCAAGTTTTTTTCAGTTTGGCACTGCATATACCTATTATTGTACCTATGGCTAGACCTGACTCACCACCTGCTTTCTCTATACTTGATTTACCTTCTTTTATGAATCCTCAAACATGTGTAAGCAGGTGCGGGAATGCAGTAACGCAGGGAGTGCAGAACCAGGCTGTGTAACAAGGTTGTTTAATTGGCTAACAAAGAAAAGGGTAGCAATGGTCTCCTCGCAGGTAGCTAATAACATTAAAGGGAACCTGTCAACCCCAAAATCGATGGTGAGGTAGGCTCACCGTCATCAGGGGATTATCTACAGCATCCTGTAATGCTGTAGATAAGCCGCCGATGTTACCTGAAAGAGGAGAAAAAGAGGTTAGATTATACTCACCCAGGGGCGGTCCCGCTGCGGTCTGGTCAAATGGGTGTCTCAGGTCCGCTCTGGCGCCTCCCATCTTCATTCCATGATGTCCTCTTCTGGTCTTCACGCTGCGGCCTCTCTGACCTTTCCGGCGCCTGCGCACTGCAGTACTTTCCTCTGCCGCGGCTCGTCCCCACTTTGTCTGTCACTATGCGGAGTGTGCGCACGCCTGCTTCTGCTCATGCTGTCGGACAAAATCTAACTGTTACTTCACGCGCTTTTTGCGCTGTTTTTGGCTTAAACATGACTCCTCTTCTTGGGTCATGTGATCTGTCCGGTTCTCTATTCCTTCCCTCAGGCAACATGGGACACAGACTCGACAGTTCTGGTGCTGGCTCGATACAGGTACCCGCAGCCCGGTCTTCCTCCTTACACATGCACCATTAATTTTATGGTTCATGTATTTTCTTTTTAATTTGCTTAATAAAACAGTATTGAATGTTATATTTTGTGAGTGGTTTAATGAATACTTTGTATTAACAAGTAGGTTGTAGTGATGAGCGAGTATACTCGTTTTCCCTAGCACTCTCGGGTGGTCTCCGAGTATTTGCGAGTGCTTGGAGATTTAGTTTTCGTTGCTGACAGCTGCATGATTTGCGGCTGTTAGCTTGAATACATGCGGGAATTCCCGAGCAACCAGGCAACCCCCACATGTACTCAGGCTGGGGGGGGGAGTACGATGGATTGAGGAGTGAACAGACGAGGACTTTTGGGATTTTGGGATTTTAAAGATTGTGTTATCAAAAAGACGACAATAATCAAGCCCCAAAAGATCTTCAGATTGGGAAAGCCACGACTATGGACTCATAACAGCCCAGATATTGGTCCCAGTTTCCTGTCCAGTTTGGTGGGAATTAGATCAAAAGACACTCGGAAGAGAAAAAGACTAATAGTTTTTTAGTTTTGGAATGAAGTTACATCTCTATTCCCCAAATGTAAATTTTATTATTCTATAGTGGAAGGATCAAAGGACGTATATTGCTAATTTAATGCTGAATTAACCTCCCCTTTTTTTTTTCCTCACCTGACGTGACTATTTAAGATTTAACTATATTCACTTTATATTTTACTATGGTTACTAGTCAATAAATGAAGATTCACTATATATGGTGTCACCGCTTTTTCTGTTTCACACACACACCGACTTCACTCCCTTTTAATATAATTAGTATACGTCTGATAAACACACTTGAGGTTGGACCTAGTGTAGAATAACAGTGGTGTTTTGCCTGCCCCGGCCTGCAGGGGGGTGGTCATCACCCTGATTTCATCCTGAGTCAATATCTCCTCATTATGACCTTGTGTATTAGACTTTCACGGCAATTTCCGCACATTAATTATTCAATATTTATTTTCTACTATTTTTTCACTAAGCAACATAGTATTAGATTCTTTCAAGATTAAAGAATTTTAGCTCTTTGTTTATCTAATATTTCTCTTCTCCATCTTTCACGTAATAACATAGTATTAGATTCTTTTAAGATGAATTTGGCTCTATTTACTGTGTTTAATTTGATATTGAAACACTGTTATAAGGGACACTAAGTTTATTTTTACAACAATATAACAATATAACAACTGAATATTGGTAATAATATAACTTGGTGTAACGTTTGTTTAATATTAATTCACTATATTTTTCATTGGCACCATATATTCTTTGTTATATTTTTCTGGATATATATGTTAGATCAAATTTTGTATTTTGTATATGTCTGTCGATATCAGACAATACGATGTAATTAATAATGTTACATCATTGATATAAATATATAGTTCTGTTAATTGGTCCTTCCAATTATGCCAAAATAGTTACATTTGTGTTGCGTCAATGCATACACTGCGTCCTCTATAATTCTAAGGCATGCAGTTAATATAGATTAGTGCCACGCGATAGGCCATTGTTCCCTGGCTTTTTTAATGGTTTAACTTTGATATGGATGGTTAACATGGTTTCGCCATCCTACACTTAGAGGATTGTGCATGGTCCCCTGTTGGGGGTTTGTATTGTGGCTCCGTCCTGCCATATTGTACGGGTAATAACTTGATCTCACCCTACATACTGGCAGCTCTAGGGTCTGGGCATCTCCGGATGTTGAGTACTGAACGGTCTTTATCTGAATGGGCGGTTACCTGATGAAGCATGCCTTTCTTCCCCGCCCCTCTAATCCTAGTGGATAGGCGGCTGCATAAATTGCATGACGCTCACCGTATAGACACACCCCCAGGAAGAAGCATACGCGAAACGTGCGTCGGGGCTATCAGGGTCAGCGTGCCACTGGGCAGAGCATTTTCTTGAGAGCGGCATCGACACAGGTAATATGTATAAGGCGGAGGGTGGTTGTTAGTCTAATACTTTTGTGTTTACAAGTATGTGTATTATTGAGGACGTTTGAGCTCTTAGGTGTATTGGTGTGACGCATGTCAGGCTTATTCGTGTCACAAGGATTGCATGTAATCATATGCACCCATTCATAATATGCTTTGGTCCAACCTCTAACTCCTTTTGCCCTAACGTTATATTAATTCTGAATTGTAATTGTGCTTAAGGGCATTTCTGGCTAGGAATTTTATTTCCATTTCGTCTTATACCACCATATGTGCAATATTTGTATTAATTATACCTTGTATACCGAGTATTTGTCCAGCTCTAGCTGACTCGATTTTCATGTAGTTTGTCTGAGGCTCCTTACTTAGTGTTTGTCTTTATATGTATTTTAATATTTCCAATAAAGATTTGTATTGATTTTATTTCATGTGGCCCTTCTTTTGACCGCAGTTTGATTAGTTGTGGGATAAGTATGTTATAGTTACATATGAAGTGTTGCCCACTCCCGTGCTGGGAATATGGGCTTGGGTATTATGCTTACTGTTTAATAAGATAGTGAAGTGAAATGTAAAGTGCTGCGGAATATGCTGGCGCTATAGAAATAAAAATTATTATTTATAATTATAAGCACTTCTAACCATTGCAGGAGTTCGTGAAACCAGACGCTACGATCTTCTGGTCTCTTTCTGTCATGGTATCCCCGTGACAATATTTTTGTACTTAAAAAAATCAGAAAAAAAAAAAGATTTGTGTCACCATTCTCTGAGACAAGTAAAAATTTTAATTTTTTGTCAATGGAGCTGTGTGAGGGCTTCATTTTTGCAAGGCAATCTGTCGTTGTTCATCATACTATTTTTGAGTTTGCACATTTTCAGAGATGTTGTATTGCATTTTTGGAATGAGGAGCAGTGATGTAAAATCTACATTACTGGAGCTTAGATTTTTTTTCTCTTTCACCATTTACCTTACAATGGCTTGCGAAAGTATGAAAGTATTCACCGCCCTCCCCCCTTGGCATTTTTCGTGCTACCTCACAGCCTGGAATTTTACTACTATTTTTTAAGATTTAGCATCAATTCATGTAAAGAATATGCCTACAACTGTGAGTATTTGGTTTTCTTTTTTTGTGAAGCAAGCAAAAAATAGGACAAAATAACTGAAAACTTCAATGTGCATAACTATTCGCCTCCTAAAGTCAGTAATTTGCAGAACCTCCTTGTGCACAATTACAGTTGCAAGTCACTTAGCACAAGTCTCTATGCCCTTTCCACTGGGATTTTTACTCATTCCTCAAGGTAAAACTGCCTTCAAGTTTGATGGTTTCTTCTGGTGAACAGCAATTTTCAAGTCTGAGCACAGATTCTCAATTGGATTAAGGTCTGGGATTTGACTAGGCCACTCGAAAAAAATTACACATTTCCCCATAAACCACTTGAATATTGCGTTAGCAGCATGCTTTTGATCATTGTCTTGTTGGAAGGTGAACTGTTGTTGTAACACCCCAGGTAACCGGTTGTTGCAGTGATGTTGCCTTCCTTTCAAGGAGGGTGTGTCACGCTTGGAGGCAAGGGAGATTCTTTCTATCAGGTAAGGCAACCATATTCAACACATCTGAATCTAGGCCAGGACGGGGAGCTCAGAACCCGGATTCAGGGGAGCTTCCTTAGACTTTATGTATCCTGGTCTGGAGGAGGAGTGAGCCAGTCAGAGAGGAGAGGAGTAGGACGTCTGGAACAGATGAAGGGGCCGAGCAACCACGAGGGAGCTGCAACCCATGGAAAGAGTGATAACTTAAAGGAGTTGAACAGTGGAGGAGCTTAGAGGCAAAAAGCACAGAGGAGGAAGAGGCTCAGGAGGGGATAAGCGGAAGGACACCCTAGAAACCAGAGCGCAGAAATCGGGTACCGGGAGCCCGAGGTCGGGATGTTTTCCTGGACGCGCAACAGAACCGGAAGGCAAAGGATTGTATGTCAATTGCCCATATACCAGCAGGGTGAGTGATCCAACTAAATTGAAATAGGAAATAGCGATTGGAAACTGTAAAACTTGACTTTTATTAAATCGTATTAAAAGATATTATTCAAAAAATGCGACAAAAACACAAAAATATACAGGGGGGAAGGGAACCCTGGTGAAAAAAGTACCCTATACCCTACACAGAAGGGAAGACTAACACAAAAAAACAAAAAAATTGACAGTACTAGTTATTCTCTGTACTGGCAATGTCCCAGTAAGAGAGATGATGCAAATCTCCACTTGGTATGCAATAGGAAAATGTAATTCCTCTTATGCCCCTTAGAGAGGTGCAAGTTTCAGTCAAACCATGAATATATATTATATCTCAAATCAATCTTCCATGGAGGACAATATTCTGTGGACTGACACCTTCCTATTATCATGAATACAATACTGTATCAGACCTTTAAATGCATCTACGCACCATCATATGAACCAATCATGGAGATTATTTTGATTAATGTCGATTTCAGCCTATAGTGTTATCTCAGGAGGCTATTTTGCTGTTCATATGCATCATCTTTTCATTTGCCATCAGTTATAGTAACTGTCAATTACTAGCAGCATAGCACTGAGGCTTCAGAACCAAAAACACAAATAAATCAATTGCAAACAAAGTACTTGTAAATATGGAACCATATTGCCAATTAAGTATTAATGGGCGTTCCCTCACAGTTAGTTTTCAAGTACTTAAATCAGTTTTATATGTGTATAGCTCATTTATTCGCTGGTCAATGTCCAGCCGCTTATGTAAAACAAATCCCCAAGTTATGGGTAGATCTCACCCATCAATGCACCATATACGTCCAAATACTCAGGTATGGAGATGGACAAGCTAATGTTCCGTATGAGCGCGATATCCCCTCAGAGGTGAACGCTTGCGTTCCACCTCCCCGGGATGCTTGCGCTCCATCATTCGGATGAGCGCTCCGAGTATACCGGAAGTTCTTCGTTGAACCCACTGACGCGTCACACGCCAGGGGCGGAGCCTCTTAGACGCGCCAGGAGGCTGAATCTTTAAAACAGCACAGAATGGGGGAGATCGGTAAAGCGGCAGATGCAGGTCTTCATACTCCCCTGATAATTCTGCAAGGATGAAACGCGTCGGGAGACGCTATCCATAGCCGGGGCTTCAATATCTCTCACCACTATTGGGGGACTCCAGGCGGGGAGGAATCTCTCCAACCTTCGGTGAGAGCTACCCATAACTTTGGGATTTGTTTTACATAAGCGGCTGGACATTGACCAGCGAATAAATGAGCTATACACATAAAAAACTGATTAAAGTACTTGCAAAGTAACTGTGAGGGAACGCCCATTAATACTTAATTGGCAATATGGTTCCATATTTACAAGTACTTTGTTTGCAATTGATTTATTTGTGTTTTTGGTTCTGAAGCCTCAGTGCTATGCTGCTAGCAATTGACAGTTACTATAACTGATGGCAAATGAAAAGATGATGCATATGAACAGCGAAATAGCCTCCTGAGATAACACTATAGACTGAAATCGACATTAATCAAAATAATCTCCATGATTGGTTCATATGATGGTGCGTAGATGCATTTAAAGGTCTGATACAGTATTGTATTCATGATAATAGAAAGGTGTCAGTCCATAGAATATTGTCCTCCATGGAAGATTGATTTGAGATATAATATACAGTGGGGCAAAAAAGTATTTAGTCAGTCAGCAATAGTGCAAGTTCCACCACTTAAAAAGATGAGAGGCGTCTGTAATTTACATCATAGGTAGACCTCAACTATGGGAGACAAACTGAGAAAAAAAAATCCAGAAATTCACATTGTCTGTTTTTTTAACATTTTATTTGCATATTATGGTGGAAAATAAGTATTTGGTCAGAAACAAACAATCAAGATTTCTGGCTCTCACAGACCTGTAACTTCTTCTTTAAGAGTCTCCTCTTTCCTTCACTCATTACCTGTAGTAATGGCACCTGTTTAAACTTGTTATCAGTATGAAAAGACACCTGTGCACACCCTCAAACAGTCTGACTCCAAACTCCACTATGGTGAAGACCAAAGAGCTGTCAAAGGACACCAGAAACAAAATTGTAGCCCTGCACCAGGCTGGGAAGACTGAATCTGCAATAGCCAACCAGCTTGGAGTGAAGAAACCAACAGTGGGAGCAATAATTAGAAAATGGAAGACATACAAGACCACTGATAATCTCCCTCGATCTGGGGCTCCACGCAAAATCCCACCCCGTGGGGTCAGAATGATCACAAGAACGGTGAGCAAAAATCCCAGAACCACGCGGGGGACCTAGTGAATGAACTGCAGAGAGCTGGGACCAATGTAACAAGGCCTACCATAAGTAACATACTACGCCACCATGGACTCAGATTCTGCAGTGCCAGACGTGTCCCACTGCTTAAGCCAGTACATGTCCGGGCCCGTCTGAAGTTTGCTAGAGAGCATTTGGATGATCCAGAGGAGTTTTGGGAGAATGTCCTATGGTCTGATGAAACCAAACTGGAACTGTTTGGTAGAAACACAACTTGTCGTGTTTGGAGGAAAAAGAATACTGAGTTGCATCCATCAAACACCATACCTACTGTAAAGCATGGTGGTGGAAACATCATGCTTTGGGGCTGTTTCTCTGCAAAGGGGCCAGGACGATTGATCCGGGTACATGACAGAATGAATGGGGCCATGTATCGTGAGATTTTGAGTGCAAACCTCCTTCCATCAGCAAGGGCATTGAAGATGAAACGTGGCTGGGTCTTTCAACATGACAATGATCCAAAGCACACCGCCAGGGCAACGAAGGAGTGGCTTCGTAAGAAGCATTTCAAGGTCCTGGAGTGGCCTAGCCAGTCTCCAGATCTCAACCCTATAGAAAACCTTTGGAGGGAGTTGAAAGTCCGTGTTGCCAAGCGAAAAGCCAAAAACATCACTGCTCTAGAGGAGATCTGCATGGAGGAATGGGCCAACATACCAACAACAGTGTGTGGCAACCTTGTGAAGACTTACAGAAAACGTTTGACCTCTGTCATTGCCAACAAAGGATATATTACAAAGTATTGAGATGAAATTTTGTTTCTGACCAAATACTTATTTTCCACCATAATATGCAAATAAAATGTTAAAAAAACAGACAATGTGATTTTCTGGATTTTTTCTTTCTCAGTTTGTCTCCCATAGTTGAGGTCTACCTATGATGTAAATTACAGACGCCTCTCAACTTTTTAAGTGGTGGAACTTGCACTATTGCTGACTTACTAAATACTTTTTTGCCCCACTGTATATTCATGGTTTGACTGAAACTTGCACCTCTCTAAGGGGCATAAGAGGAATTACACTTTCCTATTGCATACCAAGTGGAGATTTGCATCATCTCTCTTACTGGGACATTACCAGTACAGAGAATAACTAGTACTGTCAATTTTTTTGTTTTTTTGTGTTAGTCTTCCCTTCTGTGTAGGGTATAGGGCACTTTTTTCACCAGGGTTCCCTTCCCCCCTGTATATTTTTGTGTTTTTGTCACATTTTTTGAATAATATCTTTTAATACGATTTAATAAAAGTCAAGTTTTACAGTTTCCAATCGCTATTTCCTATGTCAATTGCCCACATCAAGTCTGAGGTGAAGCAGTAACTTGAGAGCCCGGGTCATGATAGAGACCCTATAAACAGGCTCGCACTGCCTATCGTACAGACATCTGTCTTAGGACAGGAGAGAGGGGACTTTGCAACCAAGCTTCAAGCGGCAGAGACCTCACCAACTAAAGTAGCACAAGTGGGAAAGGCTTACGGACCTTACCTGGGAGAGGGGTCCCCTATTGCCTCCAAGCCAGCCGGACCACAAATACCCTGCACTTGGTACCCTGGACTGAGGACTGCTATCATCAGAAAATCAGGTAAAGGCCTCTTTTCCACTTGTGAGAAAAAAACGGTCCGATTTACGGACCGAAAAAACGGATGTAACATCTGCGAGTGTCATGCGATTTTTTTATCGCAACATCCGTATGACATCCGTATTGCTGTCCGATTTTAACGCACCGCTGTCCTTTGAAAAGCCGGTAATTCAGCGCAGTGTACAGTAAAATCACACTGACAGGTTAGAATAGAGTAGATATATACACATAGAATAGGTATGTATACATATATATATGTCAGGGAGACACCTATATATATGTATATTCATATTTAATGCAGAGCTAGATAGCTTAAAAGCCGGTAATTCAATTGCCGGCTTTTGCTATCTCCTTCCTAAACCCGATATGATATGAGACATGGTTTACATACAGTAAACCATCTCATATCCCCTTTTTTTTTTTGCATATTCCACACTACTAATGTTAGTAGTGTGTATGTGCAAAATTTAGGCGCTGTTATATTTAAGGGTTAAATCGTGGAAAAAAATTAGCGTGGGCTCCCGCGCAATTTTCTCCGCCAGACTGGTAAAGCCAGTCACTGAGGGCAGATATTAATAGGCTGGAGAGGGTCCATGGTTATTGCCCCCCCCCCCCTGGCTAAGAACATCTGCCCCCAGCCACCCCAGAAAAGGCACATCTGGAAGATGCACCTATTCTGGCACTTGGCCACTCTCTTCCCATTCCCGTGTAGCGGTGGGATATGGGGTAATGAAGGGTTAATGTCACCTTGCTATTGTAAGGAGACATTAAGCCAGATTAATAATGGAGAGGCGTCAATTATGACACCTATCCATTATTAATCCAATTGTATGAAATGGTTAAAAAACACACACACATTATTACAAAGTATTTTAATGAAATAAACACACAGGTTTTTGTAATATTTTATTATCCTGGTAATCCACCTGAAGACCCTCGCTCTGTAACAAAGAAAAAATAAAAAAAAAAATAATATCCCATACCTTCCGATGATCTGTCACGTCCCACGCTGTAAATCCATCTGAAGGGGTAATTAATTTTACACCCAGAAGCTCTGCTAATGCAGCTGTGCTCGTGGCTGTAAAACCCCAGCGAATGAATGGAAAGTAGGTCAATGACCTGTAGTTACCTTCAGTCGTGGTGATGGGCCCTCTGCTGGATGTCCTCATATGAACTCGAGCCTGGGAACTTTTCTGAATATGCAGGCATGTACTACGGTGGACAGAGAATGAATTTCAATACAATATTGCAGCCAGCGGGTAAGGAAAGGGTGAATCAAACACCCGAAAACCCCGCCCCTATGGCTGAAGATTGTTCCCTCCAAATTCAGGTGACAGAGTCCCTTTAACCCTTTACTCTTTTCTCCCTAATTTGAGCTGGGATACTGTTGGCTGTTACCTGGATGGAGCCTTCTCAGTTCCCTGCTCTGCTGCGCAGCCGTACATGGTGGTTAGGTCTTTTCTATTGCATGATCTTCCTCATGTGTGGTCCATGGTTGTTGCTGTTGAAGCTGTCCATGGGTTGTGAGGTCATTTGCAGCTGGTGCATGACTTTCCACGTGTGTCAGCGTGTGCAGTCACAGACTGGTGCTCTAAACCACAGTTCATGCACTGATTGTGCTGTAATGGTTTCTGTGTGTGCTTAGGGCATGCACAGCGACACCTCCCCTGCTTTTATCAGGGTAAGGGTGTGTACTTGAAATGCTGCCCCCAGCCAATTGCTGAGGGGCAGCTCCTATATAAAGTTCCCCTGCCCTATGGGCGGGGCCTGAGCTACTCACAAAGCTCCTGAACTTTGCTATGTGTGTTTGTGTTCCTGCACCTCTCCTGTTTATGTTTTGGTACCAAAGTCCTTGCCTTGATTCCTGTTTTGTCCTGTTCTGGTGCCTGTCCTGGAGGCAGTATATCCAGGCCCGAATCCTTGATCCTGTACCTGTCCTGTACCTGAACCTGTCTGAACTGTGTCTGCTGTGATTATGTTCCTGGAATCCCTCTGCATCTGGAGCCTCACTCCTAGTGACTTTGAGTCTCTTGAAACCGGTGTTTCTGCTGAGCATCTACTACTCTGTGCTCTGACTACCATGCGGTGTTAACCCCGTCTGGCTCACGTCCAGTATTGCGGTGCTTGCACCATCACGCTTGAGTTGCTTCCTAGGTCCGATGCCCGGAGCCTGATGACTGCAGTCTGGAACCTGATGACTGCTGCCTGGACCTTGGAGCCTGGTGACTGGTGGTGCCTGTAGGTCATGTCGGATGTCCGGAACCGAACGACTCCTGTTTGATGTCTGCCGGTGACCTCGTGTTCCCTGATGTCCTGATGTCCTTCCTGTGTTCGATGTCCTGATGTAACTGATGACCTGGGCTGCCACGCCAGTGTCCCAGCTGATGACCTGGGCTGCCACGCCTGTTATGGACCTGGTGGTTAGGAGCACCCGGAACGACCTGATGGTTAAACTAACACAGGACAAGCTCTGGGAAGTGGGAGCTCTGCTGACCGCAACCCCTAATCCTATCACACACACTAGAAATAGCCGTGGAGCATACCTAACACTGCCTAGACGCCTCTTCCACAGCCTAAGAGCTAACTAGCCCTAGAGATAGAAAATAAAGCCTACCTTGCCTCAGAGAAATTCCCCAAAGGAAAAGGCAGCCCCCCACATATATTGACTGTGAGTAAAGATGAAAGTCACAAACACAGAAATGAAACAGGTTTCAGCAAAGGAGGCCAGACTTACTAAACAGACTGAGGATAGGAAAGGTATCTTCGTGGTCAGCACAAAAAACTACAAAAAGACCACGCAGAGTGTGCAAAAAGACCTCCGCACCGACTCACGGTGCGGAGGTGCCACTCTGCATCCCAGAGCTTCCAGCTAGCAAGGCAGAATCATGATAGCAAGCTGGACAAGAAAACAATGAACAAATAATTAACTAGCAGGGACTTAGCTTCTGCTGGAGTAGACAGGTCACCAGAAAGATCCAAGAGCGAACTGAACCAGTACCAGAACATTGACAGCTGGCATGGAGTAACGATCTGAGTGGAGTTAAATAGAGCAGCCAGCCTAAGACTAAACTAGGTCACCTGTGGAAGGAACCTCAGAAGCAGCAGCTCCACTCACAGCCACCAGAGGGAGTCCATGGACAGAACTCGCCGCAGTACCATTCATGGCCACAGGAGGGAGTTCGATAACAGAATTCACAACAGTACCCCCCCTTGAGGAGGGGTCACCGAACCCTCACCAGACCCCCCAGGCCGATCAGGACGAGCCAAATGAAAGGCACGAACTAGATCGGCAGCATGAACATCAGAGGTAAAAACCCAGGAATTATCTTCCTGACCATAACCCTTCCACTTGACCAGGTACTGGAGTTTCCGTCTCGAAATACGAGAATCCAAAATCTTCTCCACCACATACTCCAACTCCCCCTCGACCAACACCGGGGCAGGAGGATCAACGGAGGGAACCATAGGCGCCACGTATCTCGGCAATAACGACCTATGGAACACATTATGGATGGCAAAAGAAGCTGGAAGGGCCAAACGAAATGACACAGGATTGAGAACTTCAGAAATCTTATACGGACCAATGAAACGAGGCTTAAACTTAGGAGAGGAAACCTTCATAGGAACATAACGAGACGACATCCAAACCAAATCCCCAACACGAAGTCGGGGATCAACACAGCGCCGGCGGTTAGCGAAACGTTGAGCCTTCTCCTGGGACAATGTCAAATTATCCACCACATGAGTCCAAATCTGCTGCAACCTGTCCACCACAGTATCCACACCAGGACAGTCCGAAGGCTCAACCTGCCCTGAAGAGAAACGAGGATGGAAACCAGAATTACAGAAAAAAGGCGAAACCAAAGTAGCCGAGCTGGCCCGATTATTAAGGGCGAACTCAGCCAAAGGCAAGAAGGACACCCAATCATCCTGATCAGCAGAAACAAAGCATCTCAGATATGTTTCCAAAGTCTGATTAGTTCGTTCGTTTTGGCCATTTGTCTGAGGATGGAAAGCCGAAGAAAAAGACAAATCAATGCCCATCTTAGCAGAAAAGGACCGCCAAAACCTCGAAACAAACTGGGAACCTCTGTCCGAGACGATGTTCTCCGGAATGCCATGCAAACGAACCACATGCTGGAAAAACAATGGCACCATATCAGCGGAGGAAGGCAATTTAGAAAAGGGTACCAAATGGACCATCTTAGAGAAGCGATCACAAACCATCCAAATGACCGACATCCTTTGAGAGACAGGGAGATCTGAAATAAAATCCATGGAAATATGCGTCCAGGGCCTCTTCGGGACCGGCAAGGGCAAAAGCAACCCACTGGCACGAGAACAGCAGGGCTTAGCCCGAGCACAAGTCCCACAGGACTGCACAAAAGAACGCACATCCCGTGAGAAAGAAGGCCACCAAAAGGATCTAGCCACCAAATCTCTGGTACCAAAGATTCCAGGATGACCAGCCAACACCGAACAATGAACATCAGAGATAACTCTACTAGTCCATCTATCAGGGACAAACAGTTTCTCTGCTGAACAACGGTCAGGTCTATCAGCCTGAAACTTCTGCAGCACCCGCCGCATATCAGGGAAGATGGCAGACAAAATTACCCTGTTATGAAAGGCAATTCAGAATCACAATGGACATGGAGGTCAGAGCACATACAGTGAACTGACAATAACCCAAAATAATAGAACGAGCTCTGAGACGTGGGAACTCTGCAGACCGCAATCCCTAAGCCTATCAAACCACACTAAAGGTAGCCGTGGAGCGCTCCTGACCAGAACCTAGGCGCCTCGTCACAGCCTGAGAAACTAGCTAATCCTGAAGATAGAAAAATAAGCCTACCTTGCCTCAGAGAAATTCCCCAAAGGAAAAGGCAGCCCCCCACATATAATGACTGTGAGTAAGATGAAAACACAAACATAGAGATGAAACAGATTTAGCAAAGTGAGGCCCGACTAGCTGAACAGAACGAGGATAGGGAAGATAACTTTGCGGTCAGCACAAAAACCTATAAAAAACCACGCAGAGGGGACAAAAAGACCCTCCGCACCGACTAACGGTACGGAGGTGGTCCCTCTGCGTCTCAGAGCTTCCAGCAGGCGAGAAAAACCAATAAAGCAAGCTGAACAGAAAAATAGCAACAAAATAACATAAGCAAAACTTAGCTTTGCAGAGCAGCAGGCCACAGGAATGATCCAGGGAAAAAACAAGTCCCACACTGAAACATTGACAGGAAGCATAGATCAAAGCATCAGGTGGAGTTAAGTAGAGAAGAAGCTAACGAGCTCACCAGATCACCTGAGGGAGGAAACTCAGAAGCTGCAGTACCACTTTCGTCCACAAACGGAAGATCCCAGAGAGAATCAGCCGAAGTACCACTTGTGACCACAGGAGTGAACTCTGCCACAGAATTCACAACATTACCCCCTCTTTGAGAATACCCGCCGGCTCAGGAACACCCGGAGAGTCAGGCACAAAACTCCTTGACAGGGCATGAGCCTTCACATTCTTAGAGCCCGGAAGGTACGAAACCACAAAATTAAAACGGGAGAAAAACAGCGACCATCGAGCCTGTCTAGGATTCAACCGGTTAGCAGACTCGAGATAAGTCAAATTCTTGTGATCCGTCAAGACCACCACGCGATGCTTGGCTCCTTCAAGCCAATGTCGCCACTCCTCGAATGCCTACTTCATGGCCAACAACTCTCGATTGCCAACATCATAATTACGCTCAGCAGGCGAGAACTTTTTAGAAAAGAAGGCACATGGTTTCATCACCGAGCCATCAGAACTTCTTTGCGACAAAACAGCCCCTGCTCCAATCTCTGAAGCATCAATCTCGACCTGAAACGGGAGCGAAACATCTGGCTGGCACAACACAGGGGCAGAAGAAAAACGACACTTCAACTCCTGAAAAGCCTTTACAGCCGCGGAGGACCAATTGACCACATCAGCACCTTTCTTGGTCAAATCAGTCAACGGTTTAGCAACACTAGAAAAATTAGCGATGAAGCGACGGTAAAAATTAGCAAAGCCCAGGAACTTCTGCAGGCTCTTCACAGTTGTCGGCTGAGTCCAATCATAAATGGCCTGAACTTTAACAGGGTCCATCTCGATAGTAGAAGGGGAAAAAATGAAACCCAAAAATGAAACCTTCTGAACTCCAAAGAGACATTTTGACCCCTTCACAAACAAGGATTTCGCACGAAGGACCTGGAACACCATTCTGACCTGCTTTACATGAGACTCCCAATCATCCGAAAAGACCAAAATATCATCCAAATATACAATCATGAATCTATCCAGGTACTTTCGGAAGATGTCATGCATAAAGGACTGAAATACAGATGGAGCATTAGAAAGCCCGAATGGCATAACCAGGTACTCAAAATGGCCCTCGGGCGTATTAAATGCTGTTTTCCATTCATCGCCCTGTTTAATACGCACAAGATTATACGCCCCTCGAAGATCTATCTTGGTGAACCAACTAGCCCCCTTAATCCGAGCAAACAAATCAGACAGCAGTGGCAAAGGGTACTGAAATTTGACTGTGATCTTATTAAGAAGGCGGTAATCAATACAAGGTCTCAAAGAACAATTCTTCTTGGCCACAAAAAAGAACCCTGCTCCCAACGGTGATGACGACGGGCGAATATGACCTTTCTCCAAGGATTCCTTTATATAACTCCGCATAGCGGCGTGCTCTGGCACAGATAAATTGAACAGTCGGCCCTTAGGAAACTTACTGCCAGGAATCAAATTAATAGCACAATCGCAATCCCTATGAGGAGGTAGGGCACTGGATTTGGGCTCATCAAATACATCCTGGTAATCCAACAAAACTCAGGGACTTCAGAAGGAGTGGAAGGCGAAATTGACAGCAATGGAACATCACCATGTACCCCTTGACAACCCCAGCTGGACACAGACATAGATTTCCAATCCAATACTGGATTATGGACCTGTAGCCATGGCAACCCCAAAACGACCACATCATGCAGATTATGCAACATCAAAAAGCGAATATCCTCCTGATGTGCAGGAGCCATGCACATGGTCAATTGAGTCCAGTACTGAGGCTTATTCTTGGCCAAAGGCGTAGCATCAATTCCTCTCAATGGAATAGGATACTGCAAGGTCTCCAAGAAAAAACCACAGCGCCTGGCAAACTCCAAGTCCATCAAATTCAGGGCAGCGCCTGAATCCACAAATTCCATAACAGAATAGGACGACAAAGAGCAAATCAGAGTAACAGACAAAAGAAATTTAGACTGTACCGTACCAATGGTGGCAGACCTAGCGAACCGCTTAGTGCGCTTAGGACAATCGGAGATAGCATGAGTGGAATCACCACAGTAAAAACACAGCCCATTCCGACGTCTGTGTTCTTGCCGTTCAGCTCTGGTCAAAGTCCTATCACATTGCATAGGCTCAGGCCTATGCTCAGAGAATACCGCCAAATGGTGCACAGCTTTGCGCTCACGCAAGCGCCGATCGATCTGAATGGCCAAGGACATAGACTCATTCAGACCAGCAGGCGTGGGAAATCCCACCATGACATCCTTAAGGGCTTAAGAAAGACCCTTTCTGAAAATTGCCGCCAGGGCACACTCATTCCACTGAGTAAGCACAGACCACTTTCTAAACTTCTGACAATATACCTCCGCTTCATCCTGACCCTGACACAAAGCCAGCAAGATTTTCTCTGCCTGATCCACTGAATTTGGTTCATCATAAAGCAATCCAAGCGCCAGAAAAAACGCATCTACATCACGCAATGCAGGATCTCCTGGCGCAAGGGAAAATGCCCAGTCTTGAGGGTCGCCACGCAACAAAGAAATAATGATTTTTACTTGTTGAACGGGGTCACCAGAGGAGCGGGGTTTCAAAGCAAGAAACAGTTTACAATTATTTTTGAAATTCAGGAACTTAGATCTATCCCCATAAAACAAATCAGGAATTGGAATTCTAGGCTCTGACATCGGATTCTGAACCACAAAATCTTGAATGTTTTGTACCCTTGCAGTGAGATTATCCACACAAGAGGACAGACCTTGAATGTCCATATCTACAGTCATGGCCAAAATTTTTGAGAATTACACCAAAATTATATTTTCACATGATCTGCTGCCCTCTGGTTTTTATTAGTGTTTGTCTGATGTTTATATCACATACAGAAATATAATTGCAATCATATTATGAGTACCAATAGGTTATATTGACAGTTAGAATGAGTTAATGCAGCAAGTCAATATTTGCTGTGTTGACCCTTCTTCTTCAAGACCTCTGCAATTCTCCCTGGCATGCTCTCAATCAACTTCTGGACCAAATCCTGACTGATAGCAGTCCATTCTTGCATAATCAATGCTTGCATTTTGCCAGAATTTGTTGGTTTTTGTTTGTCCACCCGTCTCTTGATGATTGACCACAAGTTCTCAATGGGATTAAGATCTGGGGAGTTTCCAGGCCATGGACCCAAAATCTCTATGTTTTGTTCCATGAGCCATTTAGTTATCACAGTTGCTTTATGGCAAGGTGCTCCATCATGCTGGAAAAGGCATTGTTGGGTGCCAAACTGCTCTTGGACGGTTGGGAGAAGTTGCTCTTGGAGGACATTCTGGTACCATTCTTTATTCATGGCTGTGTTTATAGGCAAGACTGTGAGTGAGCCGATTCCCTTGGCTGAGAAGCAACCCCACACATGAATGGTTTCAGGATGCTTTACAGTTGGCATGAGACAAGACTGGTGGTAGCGCTCACCTCTTCTTCTCCGAATAAGCTGTTTTCCAGATGTCCGAAAAAAATCGAAAAGGGGATTCATCAGAGAAAATGACTTTGCCCCAGTCCTCAGCAGTCCACTCCCTGTACCTTTTGCAGAATATCAGTCGGTCCCTGATGTTTTTTCTGGAGAGAAGTGGCTTCTTTGCTGCCCTCCTTGAAACCAGGCCTTGCTCAAAGAGTCTCCGCCTCACATTGCATGCAGAAGCACTCACACCAGCCTGCTGCCATTCCTGAGCAAGCTCGGCACTGCTGGTAGTCCGACCCTGCAGCTGAAACAGTTTTAAGATACTGTCCTGGCGCTTGCTGGTCTTTCTTGGGTGCCCTGGAGCCTTTTTGACAACAATGGAAGCTCTCTCCTTGAAGTTCTTGATGCGATAGATTGTTGACTGAGGTGCAATCTTTGTAGCTGCGATACTCTTCCCTGTTAGGCCATTTTTGTGCAGTGCAATGATGGCTGCACGTGTTTCTTTAGAGATAACCATGGTTAACTGAAGAGAAACAATGATACCAAGTACCAGCCTCCTTTTAAAGTGTCCAGTGATGTCATTCTTACTTAATCATGTCTGATTGATCTCCAGCCCTGTCCTCATCAACACCCACACCTGTGTTAATGGATCAATCACTAAAACAATGTTAGCTGCTCCTTTTAAGGCAGGACTGCAATGATGTTGAAATGTGTTTTGGGCGTTAAAGTTCATTTTCTGCGCAAATATTGACTTTGAAAGTACAGTAATTGCTGTGATGCTGATCACTCTGACATTCAGGATTATATGCAAATTGCCATTAGAAAAAATGAAGCAGTAGACTTTGGAAAAATTAATATTTGTCTCATTCTCAAAATTTTTGTCCATGACTGTACACCTGTGTCCTGAACCACTCAGAGATTAAGGGGAAAAGAAAGACAAAACACACTGCAGAGAAAAAAAAATGGTCTCAGAACTTATCTTATCCCTCTATTGAGATGCATTAACACTTTGGGCCAGCTGTACTGTTATGGACCTGGTGGTTAGGAGCACCCGGAACGACCTGATGGTTAAACTAACACAGGACAAGCTCTGGGAAGTGGGAGCTCTGCTGACCGCAACCCCTAATCCTATCACACACACTAGAAATAGCCGTGGAGTGTACCTAACACTGCCTAGACGCCTCTTCACAGCCTAAGAGCTAACTAGCCCTAGAGATAGAAAATAAAGCCTACCTTGCCTCAGAGAAATTCCTCAAAGGAAAAGGCAGCCCCCCACATATATTGACTGTGAGTTAAGATGAAAGTCACAAACACAGAAATGAAACAGGTTTCAGCAAAGGAGGCCAGACTTACTAAACAGACTGAGGATAGGAAAGGTATCTTCGCGGTCAGCACAAAAAACTACAAAAAGACCACGCAGAGTGTGCAAAAAGACCTCCGCACCGACTCACGGTGCGGAGGTGCCACTCTGCATCCCAGAGCTTCCAGCTAGCAAGGCAGAATCATGATAGCAAGCTGGACAAGAAAACAATGAACAAATAATTAACTAGCAGGGACTTAGCTTCTGCTGGAGTAGACAGGTCACCAGAAAGATCCAAGAGCGAACTGAACCAGTACAAGAACATTGACAGCTGGCATGGAGTAACGATCTGAGTGGAGTTAAATAGAGCAGCCAGCCAAAGAATAAACTAAGTCACCTGTGGAAGGAACCTCAGAAGCAGCAGCTCCACTCACAGCCACCAGAGGGAGTCCATGGACAGAACTCGCCGAAGTACCATTCATGACCACAGGAGGGAGTTCGATAACAGAATTCACAACACACGCCAGTGTCCCAGCTGATGACCTGCGCTGCCACGCCAGTGTCCCAGATGTCTATCCAGTATTCCTGTGTCCTGATGCCCTGCCTGTGTCCTGATGTCCTGAGGTCTTTCCTGAGTCCAGATGTCCTTATGTCCTGTCTGTATCCTGATGTCTTGCCTGCGCCTTGATGTCCTCGTGTACCCTGATGTCCTGCCTGGGTCCTGATGTCCCGCCTATGTGTGCCTTGGTGATCCGTTGGTGCCTTGGGGTCCACTGGGTGGTACCCTTCTGGAGGTGTTGAATCAGGAGCCTGACATCATCATGTTTTGTTTATGTACTGTGTCTTTACTTTAGTAAACTTTACTTTTGCTATACCTGAAGTTGTGCGTTGTAATCAAGTCCTACGTGACTCTTTCCTTGTGCAAATGCTCAGCTGCCACAGAACCCCGGTCTCTGCCCTTCCCTAGTTCGGGTAGGCCCGGGTCCCCCTCTGCGGTTTAAAGGGTCCGTATTTCGTCCTCGGGGGTCACACGCCCCACACCTTCCGAGGTTGGTCGGCTTGGGGGAGTCTATGGGCTGGGCCGAATCTGCGGCTGCAGCTGATCGTGACACTCTGCAGCTTCTTTAGTTTTACCTTTGGTCTCTGTGCTGCCTCTCTGATTAATGCCCTCCTTGCCCAGGCTGAGATTTTTAGTGGACAGCCCTTTCTTCACAGGTTTGTTGTGGTACCATGTTCTTTCCATTTGATGACAATGGATTTGATGTGCTCTTGGGGATCTTCAGAGATTGAGATTATTTTTTATTACCCAATCCTGACTTGTACTTCTCAACAACTTGTTTGAAGATCTCCTTGGTCTTCATGGTGTTGTTTGGTTAGTGGTGCCTCTTGGTTAATTGTGTTGCAGCCTCTGTGGCCTTTTAGAAAAGGTGTGAATATACTGACAGACCATATGACATCTAGATTACACATAGGTATACATCCTTTCACTAAGCATGTGAAGGTAATTACTTGAACCAGAAATTTGTAAGGACTTCATAACAAAATGGTTAAAAACAAGTGCTTCTCACTTAATTAGAATATCATCAAAAATTTAATTTATTTCAGTTCTTCACTACAAAAAGTGAAATTCATATATTGTATAGAGTCTTTACAAACAGAGTGATCTATTGAAAGTGTTTATTACTGTTAATGTTGATGATTATGGCTTCCAGCCAATGGAAACCCAAAAGTCATTATATCAGTAAATTAGAATAATTAACAAAAAACATCTGCAAAGGCTTCCTAAGCATTTAAAAATGTCCTTCAATCTGTTTCATTAGGCTTCACAATCATGGGGAAGACTGCTGACTTGACAGATGTCCAGAAGGAAGTCACTGACACACTCCACAAGGAGGGTAAGCCAGAAAATGTAATTGCTAAAGAAGCTGGCTGTTCACAGAGTGCTGTATCCAAGCATATTAATGGAAAGTTGAGTGGAAGGAAAAAGTGTGGTAGAAAAAGGTGAACAGTAGTGTTGAGCGATACCGTCCGATATTTGAAAGTATCGGTATCGGATGGTATCGGCCGATATCCGAAAAATATCGGATATCGCCGATACCGATATCCGATACCAATACAAGTCAATGGGACACAAATATCGGAAGGTATCCTGTAATGGATCCCAGGGTCTGAAGGAGAGGAAACTTGCGGTATCGGAATGCTCAACACTAGTGAACAGGCAACTGGGATAACCGCAGCCTTGAAAGGATTGTTAAGAAAAGGCCATTCAAACTTTGGGGGAGATTCACAAGGAGTGCACTGCTGCTGGAGTCATTCCTCCACAAGCCACCGTACACAGACGTATCCAGGACATGGACTACAAGTGTCCCATTCCTTGTTTCAAGCCACTCATGACCAATAGACAACTTCAGAAACATCTTACCTGGGTCAAGGGGGAATGTCACACCTAATTTAAGTGGTTAAACTGCAGTCAGAGCTAGCCCCAATCGCTGTTAAAGTTAGATTTCAACAATATAACATAGCCAGCACCTGTATTGTATGGCAGTGTTATTCAGTCACCATCTGCCTATAAGGGTACCGTCACACTATACGATTTACCAACGATCACGACCAGCGATACGACCTGGCCGTGATCGTTGGTAAGTCATGTGGTCGCTGGAGAGCTGTCACACAGACAGCTCTCCAGCGACCAACGATGCCGGTAACCAGGGTAAACATCGGGTTACTAAGCGCAAGGCCGCGCTTAGTAACCCGATGTTTACCCTGGTTACCATCCTAAAAGTAAAAAAACAAACGCTTCATACTTACCACCGCTCTGCTTTCCGGCCGCTGTGCTCACAGTGAGTGCAGGAAAGCACAGCGCCGGGGACAGACAGCCGAAGGTAAGTATGAAGCGTTTGTTTTTTTTTACTTTTAGGATGGTAACCAGGATAAACATCGGGTTACTAAGCGCGGCCCTGCGCTTAGTAACCCGATGTTTACCCTGGTTACAAGCGAACGCATCGCTGGATCGGTGTCACACACACCGATCCAGCGATGACAGCGGGAGATCCAGCGACGAAAGAAAGTTCCAAACGATCTGCTACGACGTACGATTCTCAGCAGGGTCCCTGATCGCTGCTGCGTGTCAGACACAGCGATATCGTATGGATATCGCTGGAACGTCACGGATCGTACCGTCGTAGCGACAAAAGTGGAACTGTGTGACGGTACCCTAAGTGAATCTAACATATCCTACTTTGGGAAGGCGTTAATTAGTTAATGCACTGAGTCATGGAACAAAGTGGAGTCAGCATTAGCATGCATGCTCATGCCCATAAGAGTGCATAGAGAGCTTTAAAAGTTTTCACTTCCTGCCTAAAGTGGTGAGACACATGCTGAAAGATAGCCTGGTGTATGGAAGGAGAAGCTGTGCAGCCCAGGAAAGAGCGACTGCATCGAGGTTAACTAGGTGGAGTGGTGAGTATCACTCATTAGAAGTGATACACTGCCCCAGGAATATAGAGAGGGCCACTGAGTACCAAATCAGCAAGCCCCAATCTGTACTCCTGTTGTAATCTTTCCATGCTGGTGGACTGGTCTCCTCAACCTAAGAATATTGAGACCAGAAAGAAAAGTTAAGGAGCTCAAACACAGAGGGAGGCAAATGGGCTGAGTAAGTGAAGTGCACATAAACCAATGGGTAAAGTTTACCTGTAAGAAGCAAGAGGATTTCTCACAGCAGAAGATATTGTATAGACTTATTCCTGATTATGAGGATTGCTGAACAACAATGAAGTACATTACAGGATTGCAAGGATAAAGCCACTGCTCTCCAAAAAGAACATTGCTGCCCATCTGCAGTTTGCGAGAAATCACCCGGACAAGCTATAATGATACTGGAACAATTTTTTGTAGACAGATGAGACAAAATGGAGTTGTTTTTTTAAATGAGATGCATTTAGTTGGAGAAAAAAAACAACATGAAAATCTCATTTGTGAAAACACAGAGGTGGTAGTATGATGACTCGGGCCTGTTTTTCTGCGTCTGAGCTATGTTGGTTTGCCATTATTGATGGAACAATATATTCTGAATTATACAAGTAAATTCTGCAGGAAAATGTCAGGACTTCTATCTATGAGCTGAATCTCAAGTGAACATGAATCATGCACAAAGACCTAAAGCACAAGTTATTCTACAAAAGAATGGTAAAAGAAGAACAAAGTTAAATCTTTGGAATGTTCAAGTCAAAGTCACAAGCTTAATCCTATTGAAATGTTGTGGAAGGACCTGAATTGGGCAGTTCATCGGAGAAAACCCACCAACATAACAGAGTTGAAGCTGTTTTGAATAGAGGAAAAGGCTAAAATTAATTGAAGTCAATGTGCAGGACTAATCAACAATGTTTACATGCATTTATTTTTGCACAAGGAAGTTACACTAGATTCTTAAAGCAAGTATCATATACTTTTACAATTCACAGACATCACAAGATCAGACTTTGATAGATCACTGTTTTTTAAGAAAAACAGGTCACCCACTCACACCAGATTGCCGTCAAAATAACTGAAAACACCAGACTATATTTTCACCTTCAAATCTACTATATAATTGTCTAAGGGTCACTTCCGTCTGTCTGTCTGTCTGTCTGTCTGTCACGGATATTCATTGGTCGCGGCCTCTGTCTGTCATGGAAATCCAAGTCGCTGATTGGTCGCGGCAAAACAGCCACGACCAATCAGCGACCGCCACAGTCCGGCGGCAACATGGCCGCCCCTTCCTCCCCGCAGTCAGTGCCTCCTCCATACTCCCCTCCAGTCAGCGCTCACACAGGGTTAATGGCAGCGTCAACCGACCGCGCTATGCCGCGGTGTAACGCATTCGGTTAACGCTGCTATTAACCCTGTGTGACCAACGTTTCACTATTGATGCTGCCTATGCGGCATCAATAGTAAAAAGATCTAATGTTAAAAATAATTAAAAAAAATAAAAAATCATTATATACTCACCATCCGTCAGCCTCTCGGATCCACAAAAGGCCTTTCCGGCTCATGACGCTCCGGGCCATGCTGTGATCTCGCGAGATGATGACGTAGCGGTCTCGCGAGACCGCTACGTCATCATCTTGCGAGACCGCAATGCACCCTTGAGACCGGAGCGCGCAACGAGCGTCGGGAACCGCTTCGCTTGGATCTGGGGGCTCTGGAAGGTGACTATTTTTTAATTTAATTATTTTTTTTTTAACAGGGATATGATGCCACATTGCTATATACTACGTGGGCTGGGCAATATACTACATGGGCTGTGCAATATACTACATAGGCTGTACAATATACTACGTGACTGGGCAATATACTACGTGGCTGGGCAACGTGGATGGGCAATATACTACGTGACTGGGCAATATACTATATGACTGGGCAATATACTACGTGGCTGAGAAATTTACTACATGGCTGGGCAATATACTACGTGACTGTGCAATACACTACGTGGCTGGGCAATATACTATGTGACTGGGCAATATACTACGTTACTGGGCAATATACTACGTGGCTGGGCAATGTACTACGTGACTGGTCAATTTACTACGTGACTGGGCAATATACTACGTGGCTGGGCAATATACTATGTTGCTGGGCAATATACTATGTTGCTGGGCAATATACTACGTGGCTGGGCAATATACTACGTGGCTGGGCAATATACTACGTGGCTGGGCAATATACTACGTGGGCTGTGCAATATACTACGTGACTGGGCAATATACTACGTGGCTGGGCAATATACTACGTGGCTGGGCAATATACTATGTGGCTGAGCAATATACTACGTGGCTGAGCAATTTACTACGTGGCTGGGCAATATACTACGTGGCTGTGCAATATACTACGTGGCTGGGCAATTTACTACGTGGCTGGGCAATTTACTACGTGGCTGGGCAATATACTACGTGGCTGGGCAATATACTATGTAGCTGGGCAATATACTACGTGGTTGGGCAATATACTACGTGACTGTGCTATATACTACGTGGACATACATATTCTAGAATACCCGATGCGTTAGAATCGGGCCACCATCTAGTTATCTGATAATATTAAAGGTTCACATACTGTGTCCAATCAGAGGTGTGTGATATTGGATCATTTTCCTCAATTATAAAGTCTAATATTGCTTACTCATGTGTTTGATATGATTCTTTTTATTTACTTTTGGGATTTGTGTAAAAATCTCATGCAGTTTTTGGTAAAAGTATGCAGAAATATCAAAAATTCTGATGGGTTCACAAACTATCATGTACCTTTGTACAAAGATTAGTTGGCTGGTTGGTTGACTATCTGGTAAATTGATTGTTTGATTAGCAGAATAGCAGGCCAGTTGGTTGGTTGGATAAGAGCAAAATGCTAAGCTGGTTGGTTGGTTGGTTAACTGGATAATTGGTGGTCCAGTTGGTTAGCTGGTTGTTTTGTTGGCTGGAGAGATGGTTTGATGGTTACTTCACTGGATGGTTAGATGGTTGATTGGTTGGTTGGAATTTTGGCTGATTGATGAAACTCATTGTTAATAAAACCAAGACAGACAAATAAAGTATGGTTTGTTACATGATTCAGCCAGTAATGGTAGCCAAAGACAAAACCTGAATTTAAACATAAAATCTCCCCATTATTAAGTTTTGGTCACCAACCGTCATGCTACTCCAGGGGCGGATTATAATAGGGTCAATCTGGGCGGAAGCCCAGGGCCCAGTGGTGTGGGAGGGCCCTGGGCTACCGCTCAGATTGCCCGCCGCCATCAGGGCATTACTGCCCTGACTGGCGTATGGGCTCGGTGGGCAGAGGGGGCCCACATCGGGCCCCGTCTCGTTTGCTCACCAGGCCCCTACCGGCGCTGCGGCAGTTTCACCTATTGACATGCGGGCCCGCACGTCAATAGTTAACAACAGCCGCCAGCCAATTGGAGGCTGGCAGCTGAAGTCAGTCACAGGTGCAGCGCACACGTTGCCGGCATCTGACATCATTGTCAGTTGCTGGCGAGTGCGCGCTGCTGGAGGGAGCTCGCCGCTGGAGCGCACAGGTCAGGTGAGGAGAACTCGGGTTTTTTTTTTTTTTGCTAACGGCAATCCGGGGGGCCCGGGCGGGCCAGAATGCTGGACACTGTCTGTGGGCAATATGCTGGACACACTGGGGCAGATTGCTAGTGGACACACTGCGTGGGGGCAGTGCTGGAGACACTGGGGCAGATTGCTGGACACACTGTCTGGGGGCAATGCTGGACACACTGGGGCAGGTTGCTGGTGGACACACTGTCTGGGGGCAAAGCTGAACACACTGGAGCAGATTGTTGGACACTGGGGCAATATGCTGGACATACTGGGGCAGATTGCTGGACACACTGTCTGGGGGCAATGCTGGACACACTGGGGCAGATTGCTGGACACTGGGGCAAAATGCTGGACATACTGGGGCAGATTGCTGGACACATTGGGGGTAATATGCTGGACACACTGGGGCAGATTGCTGGACACACTGTCTGGGGGCAATGCTGGACACACTGGACTGGGGCAGATTGCTGGACACACTATCTGGGGGCAATGCTGGACACACTGGGGCAGATTGCTGGACACTGGGGCAAAATGCTGGACATACTGGGGCAGATTGCTGGACACACTGGGGGTAATATGCTGGACACACTGGGGGTAATATGCTGGACACACTGGGGGCAGGACTGGAGGCATGGGCAGAATGTAGATACGGGGCATGATCGGAGACAGGGCAGAATGAAAGACATGGGGCAGGATTGGATCATGGGCATGATGGATACGATGGAGACAGATGGGGCAGGATGGGGAGATCATATGGGGTAGAAGGGATACTCATGAGGGCAGGATGCGAGAACATATGGCTGGAGCCAGGAATGAGATAAACGGGGCCAGGATGGGGAATATTATTACCATAGGGGCTAATTAAGGGATATTATTACTGCAGTGATGTATTTATTTTATTTTTTGAGTATACTGTTTTAAATGGGGGGGCGGTCCTGTTACTGTGCAGAGTGACACTATATCGCCTTTTTTTCTTCATGTGGCGTAATGTAGAAGTTGTGAAAAATTAAGTAATGCGTTCTGCAAGCGGAGCTTGAGATAACTGTGTTATTTCCTGCAGAAACGAGTCCTGGCTGGAAGAAATGATGGCGGTGGATGAAAGATGCTGGATGAAAGATTAAGGACTTCACCTAGAGACGTCACTGGTGAGTCAGTGTTACCTATACACTGTATACTATATACAGAGGTCCTGTGTACAATGTCACCAGTGATCACTGTATTACCTATACATTATATACAGAGCTCCTGTATATAATACCACCAGAGATCTCTGTATTACCTCTACACAGACACTGCATACTAAGTACAGATCTCCTGTGAATACTGGCACTTATGGTGATAGTATTGTGTTTGTTGTTTTATTACTGATCAGTATTGTAGTATTCAGTCACTATGTGGTGGTAATATGTGGTCTGTAAATGGTGTTGCGGTATTTGTCCCTTGTATGTGCTATTTGGTCACCAAGTGGTGGTAATATGTGGTCTTGACATGGTGCGGTGGTATTTGTTCCTTGTATGTGATATTATTCGATCACTGTGGTTGTAATTTGTGGTCTGGTCATGGTGCGGTGGTATTTGTTCCTTGTATGGGATATTGGTCATTTTAAAAATTGAAAAATAAATCAAAATATACCTAAATTTTGATTTAGGTAATTTAGATTTAGGCTAATAGTTCAGCCTATTTATAGGCTGAACTGGATGGACAAATGTCTTTTTTCGGCCTCACTAACTATGTTACTATGTAAATTGTATTGCATATTTTAACAAATATTTAATAGGTTACAGTAGAGTAGGGCCCGGCCATTTTTTTGGAATAATCTGGTTCAGGTATATCATGACCCCGTCACATGACCCCGGTCACATGACCCCCGTCACATGACCGGGGGGGCCCGCAGTGTCTGAACAGCCCGGGGCACTGGCTACCCTTAATCCACCCCTGCTCCTAACCGCTGTGCTCCAGTCAGCTGTGCTCCAGTCAGCTGTGCTCCAGTCAGCTGTGCTCCGATCCGCTGTGCTCCTATCCCCTGTGTTCCTATCCCCTGTGATCCTAACCGCTGTGCTCCAATCCGAGTGGGTGTGCGCTGTGCTCCTATCTGCTGTGCTCTGATGTACTGTGTTCCTATCACTGTGCTTCTATCTGCTGTGCTTCTATCTGCTGTGCTCCTATCCGCTGTGCTCCTATCCGCTGTGCTCCTATCTGCTGAGCTCTGATGTGCTGTGTTCCTATCTCTGTGTTTCTATCTGCTGTGCTTCTATCTGCTGTGCTCTGATGTGCTGTGTTCCTATCACTGTGCTTCTATCTGCTGTGCTTCTATCTGCTGTGCTCCTATCCGCTGTGCTCCTATCCCCTGTGATCCTAACCGATGTGCTCGGATCGGCTGTGCTCTTATCTGCTGTGCTCCAATCCGAGTGGGTGTGCGCTGTGCTCCTATCTGCTGTGCTCTGATGTGCTGTGTTCCTATATCTGTGTTTCTATCACTGTGCTACTATCTGCTGAGCTCCTATCTGCTGTGCTCCGATCCACTGTGCTTCTATCCGCTGTGCTCTGATCCACTGGCAGCAGAGAAAATCGCAGCATGGTCACGGAGGAAACAGAGAAATTAGTTTCTCCATCTCCTCTGCTGCCGGCGCTGGCGGAAATCGCACTGCACTCGGGTGATATCCGAGTGCAGTGCAATGTTTCACACGCAGCCATAGACCTATATGTGTGCGTGCGATCCGAATTCAGCATGCAGCGATTTTTTTATCGTGTCCAATTGCAATCCAATTGGAGCAAGAAATAAAAGGAAATGAGAATAGAACTATAGGATTAAATTGGTCCGAATGTAATCTGATTGTTAATCGTATTGCATTCATCCTATTTAATCGCAAGTAGGAATGAGCCCTTACAGTGTAAGTCTATGGAGCAGCAGAGCTAGGCCCCATGGGCTTCTATTGTAAGAGAGACTCCCGACTCGTGCATAGAGTATAGAGAGGGTTGGCTAGTCACAATAGTGGTGACGTCACTGAGAAGAGTAGCAGAATGGGCTGGACACTCACTGGAGAAAGCAGCGGTAGGTGAGTGTATTAATACACTTACACTACATTACATGGAGATTTATATATATATATATATATATATATATATATATATATATATATATATAGCGCCTGCTAGAGCCGTGGGGTACTCGGGCCGGGTCGACGGTTCTTAAAGGGATGTGTCATGGCAGCAGTGACCCCGTGGCTCTGGGCATCTAATAAAAGTGTCAATGAAATGAAAGGGGAATAAAGTTTATAGGGGATTTGTTTGTGACACCACCTGTGGTACTCGGCTAGGGATGGCCGACGCTGCTTAAGGCTACTTTCACATTTACGTCGGTACTGGGCCATCAAAAAGCGTCGGCGCGACGTACATTTGTGAGTTTATGCATACACATGAGCAGCGGACACAGTATTTCAACACGTCCGCTGCCCATTCTAAAGTTGCGGGGATGAGAGAGAGATCTCCGCCCGGGCATGCGCAGTTAAAAATGCAGGATGCAACGTACGAAAAAAACGTTCCCTTGAACGTTTTTTCCAACGACGGGCCGCCAAAACCCGACGCATCCAGTGGAAGACGCATGCAACGCATGGCCATACATCGCAATGCATCGCTAATGCAAGTCTATGGTGCAAAAACACATCCTGCGGGCAACTTTGCAGGATGCGTTTTTTCTCCAAAACGACGCATTCTGACAGTTCAAAAACAGTGGAAATGTGAAAGTAGCCTAAAGAGTCCGCTGGGGCTGATGGTGATGCAGCAGAGTTGTTACAGCTCTCCACAAGTAGAGCTTAGCCCCAGGGCAGTGATGGTGTTAAATGTGATGATGGATGTTGTGATGCAGGGCAGGTGACGCAGTAATAATTCAGAGGACACAGCAGGGTGCAGTTCCCACACTTTTACTCACGGTTTGAAGTGGAGGCCGGGGCACTAGTTACAGATGACAATGGAGGTCCGGGGAGCCTGGAAGCAACTTAGGATTCACTAAGCCAGATGGGTTTTGAGGCCTCCTTGCTGCGCTGTCCTCTGAGGTCCTTGCTGCCTAAAGCTATGCTCAGTCCTCTGTTCCTTAGTGTTCTGAAGTACTTGCCCGTATGGCAGGCAACTTGAGCTAATTGCAGGTGTCGCTCCTTTATGGCGGCTTTGGGCTCTGATATGCTGCTGTGCCTCTGGGTGTTAGATGGGGTCAGGAGACCTGCAGTCTCCTGCCCTCCGGATTTAGCTGCCGGGACTTTAGTACCCATGCAACCATGGACTCTGGTGTCCGGGGTTTCTGGCACTCAGTACTGGGCTGAGCTTGGTTGCAGCTCCACTCCCCAAGTTCTCTTTTACTGCTCTCCTCTCTCCTCTGTTCCAGACACTGACTGACTCACCCCTCCTCCAGGCCAGAAGTTATAGAGAAGCTCCCCTGAATCCGGATTTAGAGCTCCCCCTTCTGATCTGGAGTCAAGAAAGGTGTTGGATGTAAGTGTTATCTAGTCAGGGAAACCCTCCTTGCTTCCAGGCATGTCATCACCCCCCTGTGAGGGAGGCAATGCCACTGTGGCAACTGGACTCCTGGGGTGCTATACTGTATATATATATATATATATATATATATATATATATATATATATATGTATATATATATATACATATATATATATATATATATATATATTCTTTAATTTCAAAAGCATCACATGTGGTGTCTGACGTAAAGGAGCTGATTTTTGCTTTTTTGGATTCAGTATTCACCTTACATTTTTATTATCTTGTACGTTGCTCAGACCGGGGAGGGATGAAAGTCAGACAACAGGTCAATTATTACCTTTATTACATTTAATGGTGGACACCGAGTGATGGTGAAAAGCCGCAGAGGACTGAGAGCAGAAAAGGCAAAGCGGCTTCCTCTTCTCTACAGGAAAAACAAGGCTGGGACCAACATACAAGCTTACGTCGGAAGGGGAAAAAAGGGTAAGGGTATGTGCACAGGTAGAATTGACCTCTGCGGATTTTTCCACAGCGGATTTTAGAAATCCACAGGTGAAAGGCACTGCGTTTTACCTGCGGATTTACTGCGGTTTTTATGTGGATTTTGTGCGGATTCCACTGCCTAAGGCTATGTGCACACGTTGCGGATTTTGCAATCCGCAGTGCACATGCTGCGGAAACTCTGCGGGTTACATTCCGCAGCATGTCAATTCTTTGTGCGGATTCAGCTGTGGTTTACACCTGCTCCATAATAGGAATCCGCAGGTGTAAAACTGCAGTGGAATCCGCACAAACTCTGCATAAAAACCACGGTAAATCCGCAGGTAAAATGCAGTTTCTTTTACCTGCGGATTTCTAAAATCCGCTGCGCAAAAATCTGCAGAGGTCATTTCTACGTGTGCACATACCCTTAAGCTTCTTACACAGACGCAATGATGAAGAGCTAAGTACATTTTATTACTCAATGATCCTACTCCACTCATTCCCCATGTGGTATCCAAGTGCTGAGCTCGGCTTTTTTCTGGCAGCCCCATAGAGAATGAATGGAGCTTCAGATGGTTCCTGACTTTCAGCTCCTTTCTAACAGGATACAGGTTCCTCAATCTGAGGATGGTGCAGGTTCCAGCGGTCGGAACCCACCAAGCAGTAAGTTACGGCATCACCTCGCCTGTGGATAGGTGATAACTTGTTTTCATTGGACATCCCCTGTGAGGCATGGAGCATGCTAGCAGTGAAGGAGGGAGGAAGCACTGGGTATAAGGCAAATTTTACTATTGGAGGCTCTATTAGGGCATATGAGTAGCAGACACTTCATCAGGATGACTTCGCCCCCGCATGACTCTGACTGGTGTCAAAATAAACCTTAATTAGGACCCCGACTGCCATAGAAAATCCACAGCACTCTGATTGCGCCTCCCTCTCCTTCTCTCTACACCACCTAGGTGCTGTGGGTGCTACTGACTGTGGTGTAAAAGGGCTAAGCTGCCAGGATCAGGGCTAGCTCCACTACCGGTAGTTGGAGCAGAAGCGGGTTGTATAATACACCAGTACGACTGCCGCACATCTTGTAGGTGCCCTGACAGCATCAGCCTGGTGAAAATGTGCACTATAGAGCGGGTACTGGAACCTGACTGCGATGCACATGTTAGATGTTTCTCGGGAACCAATATAAGTAATTGGTATAAACAGTTTTACACTTAAAGGTAATCTGTCAGCATGCTTTGTTATGTAATTTGAGAGCAGCATGATGTAGGAGAAGAGAATCTGATTCCAGTGATGTGTCAATTAATGGGCTGTGTTTTGCTGCTTCAATACAATCAGTTTTTTCTCAGCAGAAGATTAGGACTAGGTGTCTAGTGTCTCCTAGTCCAACCACTGTCCCCAGCACTGATTAGCAGGTTTCTGTCAATATACAGTGTACACAGTAAGCAGTCCATCAGTGGTGTGGACGGGGTTATACACAACTCAACATCTGAGCTCTGCTAGATCTGCTGAAGAGAAAACTGTGATTCTATCCCAACTGCTGCACCCAGAAAACTAAAGGTACCGTCACATTAAGCGACGCTGCAGCGATATAGACAACGATGCCGATCGCTGCAGCGTCGCTGTTTAGTCATTGTGTGGTCGCTGGAGAGCTGTCACACAGACAGCTCTCCAGCGACCAACGATGCCGAAGTCCCCGGGTAACCAGGGTAAACATCGGGTTACTAAGCGCAGGGCCGCGCTTAGTAACCCTATGTTTACCCTGGTTACCATTGGAAATGTAAAAAAAAAAAAAACACTACATACTTACATTCCGGTGTCTGTCGCGTCCCCCGGCGTCAGCTTCCCTGCACTGTGTAAGCGCCGGCTGTAAAGCAGAGCGGTGACGTCACTGCTGTGCTCTGCTTTACGGCCGGCCGGCACTGACACAGTGCAGGGAAGCTGACGCCGGGGGACGCGACAGACTCCGGAATGTAAGTATGTAGTGTTTTTTTTTTTTTACATTTACAATGGTAACCAGGGTAAATATCGGGTTACTAAGCGCGGCCCTGCGCTTAATAACCCGATGTTTACCCTGGTTACAAGTGAACACATCGCTGGATTGGCGTCATACACACCGATTCAGCGATGTCAGCAGGAGATCCAGCAACTAAATAAAGTTCTGGCCTTCTAGCTCCGACCAGCGATGTCACAGCAGGATCCTGATCGCGGCTGCGTGTCAAACATAACGATATCGCTATCCAGGACGCTGCAACGTCACGGATCGCTATCGTTATCGTTCTAAAGTTGCTTAGTGTGAAGGTGCCTTTAGTGCTACATTGCTGGAATCATAATTTCTGTCCCTACATCATGGTGCTGTCAGATTGCTTAGCAAAAACTTGTTGACGGATTCCCTTTAAAGGGAACCTGTCACCCCGAAAATCGCGGGTGAGGTAAGCCCACCGGCATCAGGGGCTTATCTGCAGCATTCTGTAATGCTGTAGATAAGCCCCCGATGTTACCTGAAAAAGGAGAAATAGACGTTATATTATACTCACCCAGGGGCGGTCCCGCTGCTGGTCAGGTCGGATGGGCGTCTCTAGTCCGCTGCGGCGCCTCCCATCTTCATTACAAGGCGTCCTCTTCTGATCTTCAGCCACGGCTCCGGTGCAGACGTACTTTGCTCTGCTCTCTTGAGAGCAGAGGATAGTACTGCAGTGCGCAGGCGCCGGAAAGGTCAGAGGCCCGGCGCCTGCGCACTGCAGTACTTTGTCTGCCCTCAACAGGGCAGAGCAAAGTACGCCTGCGCCAGAGCCGTGGCTGAAGATCAGAAGAGGATGTCTTGTAATGAAGATGGTAGGCGCCGCAGCGGACCGGAGACGCCCATCCGACCTGACCAGCAGCGGGACCGCCCCTGGGTAAGTATAATATAACGTCTTTTTCTCCTTTTTCAGGTAACATCGGGGGCTTATCTACAGCATTACAGAATGCCGCAGATAAGCCCCTGATGCCAGTGGGCTTACCTCACCCGCGATTTTCGGGGTGACAGGTTACCTTTAAGGCCCAGTTGTAATTTCACTGTAGCACTATCACTAGATGTGACCTCTCTGTACCAGTATACCTGCTGCTGTGATTCTGCAGAAGTGTTATTCACAAAACTGCTGTATACATGTACATCTCCTGAATGGTATTACTGCATATCTTCTATAGATATAAAAGAGAGGTTCTTAGCGCACATTTTGAGCAAATTGTGCGAGCCCATCTGCCAACGACAAGGCGACCTCTTCAGATGGGACCTACACTAACCTAACACTAACTTGTTAACTAACGGGACTCTGCCTCACAAATCTGTTATTATTATTACTACACTTTTTATTATTTATTAAAAATGTACCTTTTATCATTTACTTTTTGATTTATTAGTTTTATCACTTTTATTACTCTTGTGACTCTAATAATGATATTACTAAGGTCCCTATGTCTAAAGCTTTTGATCCAGAAGAAGGCAAAAACCCCAAGACACATTCAGCCAATTTGTGTCACTGAGGGAAAATTCCTTCTAGACCCCGGGAAAAGGCGATCAGTCCTAGAACCCTGGATCAAACCTAATTATGTTATTACTAGGTATCTAACTAATATTAGAGTGCTAATTCTACTACTACTATAGTTATTATTATAATGTATAGGGGTTTGTTCTTTTTATAGATTTTATATCTATTATTTACATCCTGCGATCTTATTACTGTACTATTCTAACTTTTCTATAACTATTTCACATTACAGCACTGATTGAGCTATGACTATAATTATTCTAATTTTAGGTTCTTGTCTTTTTATAGATATAATTATTTTATATTCTTACTATTATTGATACTGCTATTTTATGATTGTAATATTCTAACTTTTCCATTATCATTAATACTACCTTATTCTTACACTGTTGATCCAGAAGAAGGCAAAAACCCCAGGGCACATTCAGCCAATTTGTGTCACAAGGGGAAAAAATTCCTTCTTGACCCCGAGAAAAGGCGATCAGTCCTAGAACCCTGGATCACGCTGCTATTCCACCTACTACTATTACTACTGTTAATTTATTACTATTTTATGACTTTCTTATTATCACTAATCTAATTACTCTTGTTAGTCTAATGCTGATATCTTGCCACTATATTACTATTATGCTGCTATTATTATTTCTAGTGTTCTTTTTATACTTACGGGCCGATAATGCCAATGTATCGGCAGAGGGGTCCCAGCAGGATGGTCCACATGATGTTCTTCCATGTCATGGGAGAGGCTTGGCTGACTTGGTGGCGGATGCTGTGGGGCCTGGTCCTGTTTCTTCGTGTGCTGCTTCTCGGGAGCCTAATGTCTAGTTTGATCTTTGCCGCCATCTCATTTTTTTCCTTCTCTTCTTTCTTGTCCTCGTCCTCATCCAGATAGGCCAGCATTTCTCTCAGCGTCACTTCTTCTTCCCTCTTCCTTTTCTCCCTGGCTGGGATACTTATGGATGGAGCGGGCCGTTCTTCATCCCTTACAGCAAACCTTCTCTGGGCTTCTGGGTTGGTTGGCATGAGGCGCTAGGAAGAGAAGAGATGAAGTTAGAAGGATGACTAGGAATATCTGAGTACATAACTACCTCAACTTAGTTTTCTCACTGACCTCCTTCTTGTAGAGGGGTGACGGGAGAAACTTGATACAATACGCCAGTCTTCTCAGTTGCTCCTCAGGTGTGACGTAAACTGAAGAAAACACAACCAGATATTA
Source organism: Ranitomeya imitator (assembly GCF_032444005.1). NCBI lineage: Eukaryota > Metazoa > Chordata > Amphibia > Anura > Dendrobatidae > Ranitomeya > Ranitomeya imitator. The sequence continues at coordinate 491,308,799 of NC_091283.1, read as the reverse complement.
GGATCAATCCTAACCGTACAAAGAGGATGTGAAAGAGAAGCCACTACTGAGATTTACTAAGCAACACTCAGGAAATAAGCGTAAAAGAGCTACAAACTTGCATTTAAGTCTGTCAGAAAGAGCTCACTGATAGATTCTGCAGCCAGCAATAGATGGCACAGCTCAGAGATAATAGGAAGCAAATAATGGAAATTGTTTAACCCCTCTCTGACCTTAGACGTACTATCCCGTCGAGGTTCCCTGGGCCTATCTGACCCTCGACGGGATAGTACGTCATAGCGATCGGCCGCGCTCTCGGGGGGAGCGCGGCCGATCGCGGCCGGGTGTCAGCTGCCTATCGCAGCTGACATCCAGCACAATGTGCCAGGAGCGGTCACGGACCGCCCCCGGCACATTAACCCCCGGCACACTGCGATCAAACATGATCGCGGTGTGCCGGCGGTATAGGGAAGCGTCGCGCAGGGAGGGGGCTCCCTGCGGGCTTCCCTGAGACCCTCGGAGCAACGCGATGTGATCGCGTTGCTGCGAGGGTCTCCCTACCTCCCTCCCTGCTCCAGGCCCGGATCCAAGATGGCCACGGCATCCGGGTCCTGCAGGGAGGGAGGTGGCTTACCAAGTGCCTGCTCAGAGCAGGCGCTTGGTAAGCCTGCATAGCTCTCAGACAGATCGGTGATCTGACAGAGTGCTATGCAAACTGTCAGATCATTGATCTGTGATGTCCCCCCCTAGGACAAAGTAAAAAAGTGAAGAAAAAAATTCCAAATGTGTAAAAAAAAAAAAAAATCCTAAATAATGAAAAAAAAAAAATTATTCCCATAAATATATTTCTTTATCTAAATAAAAAAACAAACAATAAAAGTACACATATTTAGTATCGCCGCATCCGTAACGACCCCACCTATAAAACTATATCACTAGTTAACCCCTTCAGTGAACACCGTAAAAAAAAAAAAAAAAAAAGAGGCAAAAAAACAACGCTTTATTCTCATACCGCCAAACAAAAAGTGGAATAACACGTGATAAAAAGATGGATATAAATAACCATGGTACAGATGAAAACGTCATCTTGTCCCACAAAAAACGAGCCACCACACAGCATCATCAGCGAAAAAATAAAAAAGTTATAGTCCTCAGAATAAAGCGATGCAAAAATAATTATTTTTTCTGTAAAATAGTTTTTATCGTATAAAAGCGCCAAAACATGGAAAAAATATAAATGAGGTATCGCTGTAATCGTACTGACCCAAAGAATAAAACTGCTTTATCCATTTTACCAAACGCGGACCGGTATAAACGACTCCCCCAAAAGAAGTTCATGAATCGCTGGTTTTCGGTCATTCTGCCTCACAAAAATCGGAATAAAAAGCGATCAAAAAATTTCACGTGCGCGAAAATGTTACCAATAAAAACGTCAACTCGTCCCGCAAAAAACAAGACCTCACATGACTCTGTGGACTCAAATATGGAAAAATTATAGCTCTCAAAATGTGGTAATGCAAAAAATATTTTTTGCAATAAAAAGCGTCTATCAGTGTGTGACGGCTGCCAATCATAAAAATCCGCTAAAAAAACCACTATAAAAGTAAATCAAACCCCCCTTCATCACTCCCTTAGTTAGGGAAAAATAAAAAAATTAAAAAAATGTATTTATTTCCATTTTCCCATTAGGGTTAGGGCTAGGGTTAGGGCTAGGGTTAGGATTAGGGCTAGGGTTAGGGCTAGGGTTAGGCCTAGGGTTAGGGCTAGGGTTATGGTTAGGGTTAAGGCTACAGTTAGGGTTAGGGTTTGGATTACATTTACGATTGGGAATAGGGTTGGGATTAGGGTTAGGGGTGTGTCTGGGTTAGGGGTGTGGTTAGGGTTACCGTTGGGATTAGGGTTAGGGGTGTGTTTGGATTAGGGTTTCAGTTATAATTGGGGGGTTTCCACTGTTTAGGCACATCAGTGGCTCTCCAAACGCGACATGGCGTCCAATCTCAATTCCAGCCAATTCTGCGTTGAAAAAGTAAAACAGTGCTCCTTCCCTTCCGAGCTCTCCCGTGTGCCCAAACAGGGGTTTACCCCAACATATGGGGTATCAGCGTACTCAGGACAAATTGGACAACAACTTGTTACCCTTGGGAAAATACAAAACTGGGGGCTAAAAAATAATTTTTGTGGGAAAAAAAAAGCTTTTTTTATTTTCTCGGCTCTGCGTTATAAACTGTAGTGAAACACTTGGGGGTTCAAAGTTCTCACAACACTTCTAGATAAGTTCCTTGGGGGTCTAGTTTCCAATATGGGGTCACTTGTGGGGGGTTTCTACTGTTTAGGTACATGAGGGGCTCTGCAAACGCAATGTGACGCCTGCAGACCAATCCATCTAAGTCTGCATTCCAAATGATGCTCTGTTATGGCTGGCAATCAGGCAACACAGCGTGCAGTAATCAGCGCACATACAGAGATCTGGCAATAACCAAAAACAATAGGACAAGCTCTGAGACGTGGAATCTCTGTAGACTGCAGTACCTGATCTATCCTCACACAACTATAAGCAGCAGTGGATTGCGCCTAACAACTACCTATGCAACTCGGCACTGCCTGAGGAGCTGACTAGCCTGAAGATAGAAATACAAGCCTGACTTACCTCAGAGAAATACCCCAAAGGAATAGGCAGCCCCCCACATATAATGACTGTTAGCAAGATGAAAAGACAAACGTAGGAATGAAATAGATTCAGCAAAGTGAGGCCCGATATTCTAGACAGAGCGAGGATAGCAAAGAGAACTATGCAGTCTACAAAAAACCCTAAAACGAAAACCACGCAAAGGGGCAAAAAGACCCACCGTGCCGAACTAACAGCACGGCGGTGCACCCCTTTGCTTCTCAGAGCTTCCAGCAAAAGTTAATAGCAAGCTGGACAGAAAAAACAGAAAACAAACTAGAAGCACTTATCTAGCAGAGCAGCAGGCCCAAGGAAAGATGCAGTAGCTCAGATCCAACACTGGAACATTGACAAGGAGCAAGGAAGACAGACTCAGGTGGAGCTAAATAGCAAGGCAGCCAACGAGCTCACCAAAACACCTGAGGGAGGAAGCCCAGAGACTGCAATACCACTTGTGACCACAGAAGTGAACTCAGCCACAGAATTCACAACAGTACCCCCCCCTTGAGGAGGGGTCACCGAACCCTCACCAGAACCCCCAGGCCGACCAGGATGAGCCACATGAAAGGCACGAACAAGATCTGGGGCATGGACATCAGAGGCAAAAACCCAGGAATTATCTTCCTGAGCATAACCCTTCCATTTGACCAGATACTGGAGTTTCCGTCTAGAGACACGAGAATCCAAAATCTTCTCCACAATATACTCCAATTCCCCCTCCACCAAAACAGGGGCAGGAGGCTCCACAGATGGAACCATAGGTGCCACGTATCTCCTCAACAACGACCTATGGAATACATTATGTATGGAAAAGGAGTCTGGGAGGGTCAGACGAAAAGACACCGGATTGAGAATCTCAGAAATCCTATACGGACCAATAAAACGAGGTTTAAATTTAGGAGAGGAAACCTTCATAGGAATATGACGAGAAGATAACCAAACCAGATCCCCAACACGAAGTCGGGGTCCCACACGGCGTCTGCGATTAGCGAAAAGCTGAGCCTTCTCCTGGGACAAGGTCAAATTGTCCACCACCTGAGTCCAGATCTGCTGCAACCTGTCCACCACAGAATCCACACCAGGACAGTCCGAAGACTCAACCTGTCCTGAAGAGAAACGAGGATGGAACCCAGAATTGCAGAAAAATGGAGAGACCAAGGTAGCCGAGCTGGCCCGATTATTAAGGGCGAACTCAGCCAACGGCAAAAATGACACCCAATCATCCTGGTCAGCGGAAACAAAACATCTCAGATATGTTTCCAAGGTCTGATTGGTTCGTTCAGTCTGGCCATTAGTCTGAGGATGGAAGGCCGAGGAGAAAGATAGGTCAATGCCCATCCTACCACAAAAGGCTCGCCAGAACCTCGAGACAAACTGGGAACCTCTGTCAGAAACAATATTCTCAGGAATGCCATGTAAACGAACCACATGCTGGAAGAACAAAGGCACCAAATCAGAGGAGGAAGGCAATTTAACCAAGGGCACCAGATGGACCATTTTAGAAAAGCGATCACAGACCACCCAAATGACCGACATTTTTTGAGAAACGGGAAGGTCAGAAATGAAATCCATCGAAATATGTGTCCAAGGCCTCTTCGGGACCGGCAAGGGCAAAAGCAACCCACTGGCACGTGAACAGCAGGGCTTAGCCCTAGCACAAATTCCACAGGACTGCACAAAAGCACGCACATCCCGTGACAGAGATGGCCACCAGAAGGATCTAGCAACCAACTCCCTGGTACCAAAGATTCCTGGATGACCGGCCAGCACCGAACAATGAAGTTCAGAGATAACTTTACTAGTCCACCTATCAGGGACGAACAGTTTCTCGGCCGGACAACGATCAGGTTTATTAGCCTGAAATTTCTGCAACACTCTCCGCAAATCAGGGGAGATGGCAGACACAATGACTCCTTCCTTGAGGATACTCGCCGGCTCAGACAACCCCGGAGAGTCGGGCACAAAACTCCTAGACAGAGCATCCGCCTTCACATTTTTAGAGCCTGGAAGGTATGAAACCACAAAATCAAAACGAGCAAAAAATAACGACCAACGGGCCTGTCTAGGATTCAAGCGCTTGGCAGACTCAAGATAAGTAAGGTTCTTATGATCAGTCAAAACCACCACGCGATGCTTAGCACCCTCAAGCCAATGACGCCACTCCTCGAATGCCCACTTCATGGCCAGCAACTCTCGGTTGCCCACATCATAATTACGCTCAGCAGCAGAAAATTTCCTGGAAAAGAAAGCACATGGTTTGAACACTGAGCAACCAGAACCTCTCTGTGACAAAACCGCCCCTGCACCAATCTCAGAAGCATCAACCTCGACCTGGAACGGAAGAGAAACATCAGGTTGACACAACACAGGGGCACAGCAAAAACGACGCTTCAACTCCTGAAAAGCTTCCACGGCAGCAGAAGACCAATTAACCAAATCAGCACCCTTCTTGGTCAAATCGGTCAATGGTCTGGCAATGCTAGAAAAATTACAGATGAAGCGACGATAAAAATTAGCAAAGCCCAGGAATTTCTGCAGACTTTTTAGAGATGTCGGCTGAGTCCAATCCTGGATGGCCTGAACCTTAACCGGATCCATCTCGATAGTAGAAGGGGAAAAGATGAACCCCAAAAATGAAACTTTCTGCACACCGAAGAGACACTTTGATCCCTTCACGAACAAGGAATTAGCACGCAGTACCTGGAAAACCATTCTGACTTGCTTCACATGAGACTCCCAATCATCAGAGAAGATCAAAATGTCATCCAAGTAAACAATCAAGAATTTATCCAGATACTCACGGAAAATGTCATGCATAAAAGACTGAAAAACAGATGGAGCATTGGCAAGTCCAAACGGCATCACCAGATACTCAAAATGACCCTCGGGCGTATTAAATGCCGTTTTCCATTCATCTCCTTGCCTGATTCTCACCAGATTATACGCACCACGAAGATCTATCTTGGTGAACCAACTAGCCCCCTTAATCCGAGCAAACAAGTCAGAAATCAATGGCAAGGGATACTGAAACTTAACAGTGATCTTATTAAGAAGGCGGTAATCAATACACGGTCTTAGCGAACCATCCTTCTTGGCTACAAAAAAGAACCCTGCTCCCAATGGTGACGACGATGGGCGAATATGTCCCTTCTCCAGGGATTCCTTCACATAACTGCGCATAGCGGTGTGTTCAGGTACGGACAAATTAAATAAACGACCCTTAGGGAATTTACTACCAGGAATCAAATCAATAGCACAATCACAATTCCTATGCGGAGGTAGGGCATCAGACTTGGACTCTTCAAATACATCCTGAAAGTCCGACAAGAACTCTGGGATGTCAGAAGGAATGGATGACGAAATAGACAAAAATGGAACATCACCATGTACTCCCTGACAACCCCAGCTGGTTACCGACATAGAGTTCCAATCCAATACTGGATTATGGGTTTGTAGCCATGGCAACCCCAACACGACCACATCATGCAAATTATGCAGTACCAGAAAGCGAATAACTTCCTGATGTGCAGGAGCCATGCACATGGTCAGCTGGGCCCAGTACTGAGGCTTATTCTTGGCCAAAGGTGTAGCATCAATTCCTCTCAACGGAATAGGACACCGCAAAGGCTCCAAGAAAAATCCACAACGTTTAGCATAATCCAAATCCATCAGATTCAGGGCAGCGCCTGAATCCACAAACGCCATGACAGAATACGATGACAAAGAGCACATTAAGGTAATGGACAAAAGGAATTTGGACTGTACAGTACCAATAACGGCAGAGCTATCGAACCGCCTAGTGCGTTTAGGACAATTAGAAATAGCATGAGTAGAATCACCACAATAGAAACACAGTCTGTTCAGACGTCTGTGTTCTTGCCGTTCTACTTTAGTCATAGTCCTGTCGCACTGCATAGGCTCAGGTTTACTCTCAGACAATACCGCCAGATGGTGCACAGATTTACGCTCGCGCAAGCGACGACCGATCTGAATGGCCAAGGACATGGACTCATTCAAACCAGCAGGCATAGGAAATCCCACCATTACATCCTTAAGAGCTTCAGAGAGACCCTTTCTGAACAAAGCCGCTAGTGCAGATTCATTCCACAGAGTGAGTACTGACCACTTTCTAAATTTCTGACAATATACTTCTATATCATCCTGACCCTGGCATAAAGCCAGCAGATTTTTCTCAGCCTGATCCACTGAATTAGGCTCATCGTAAAGCAATCCGAGCGCCAGGAAAAACGCATCGACACTACTCAATGCAGGGTCTCCTGGCGCAAGAGAAAACGCCCAGTCCTGTGGGTCGCCGCGCAAAAAAGAAATAATAATCAAAACCTGTTGAATAGGATTACCAGAAGAATGAGGTTTCAAGGCCAAAAATAGCTTACAATTATTTCTGAAGCTCAGGAACTTAGTTCTGTCACCAAAAAACAAATCAGGAATCGGAATTCTTGGTTCTAGCATCGATTTCTGATCAATAGTATCTTGAATCTTTTGTACATTTACAACGAGATTATCCATTGAGGAGCACAGAGCCTGAATATCCATGTCCACAGCTGTGTCCTGAAGCACTCTAATGTCTAGGGGAAAAAAAAAGACTGAAGACAGAGCTAAGAAAAAAAAATGATGTCAGGATTTCTTTTTTCCCTCTATTGGGAATCATTGGTGTGGCTCCTTGTACCGTTATGGCTGGCAATCAGGCAACACAGCGTGCAGTAATCAGCGCACATACAGAGATCTGGCAATAACCAAAAACAATAGGACAAGCTCTGAGACGTGGAATCTCTGTAGACTGCAGTACCTGATCTATCCTCACACAACTATAAGCAGCAGTGGATTGCGCCTAACAACTACCTATGCAACTCGGCACTGCCTGAGGAGCTGACTAGCCTGAAGATAGAAATACAAGCCTGACTTACCTCAGAGAAATACCCCAAAGGAATAGGCAGCCCCCCACATATAATGACTGTTAGCAAGATGAAAAGACAAACGTAGGAATGAAATAGATTCAGCAAAGTGAGGCCCGATATTCTAGACAGAGCGAGGATAGCAAAGAGAACTATGCAGTCTACAAAAAACCCTAAAACGAAAACCACGCAAAGGGGCAAAAAGACCCACCGTGCCGAACTAACAGCACGGCGGTGCACCCCTTTGCTTCTCAGAGCTTCCAGCAAAAGTTAATAGCAAGCTGGACAGAAAAAACAGAAAACAAACTAGAAGCACTTATCTAGCAGAGCAGCAGGCCCAAGGAAAGATGCAGTAGCTCAGATCCAACACTGGAACATTGACAAGGAGCAAGGAAGACAGACTCAGGTGGAGCTAAATAGCAAGGCAGCCAACGAGCTCACCAAAACACCTGAGGGAGGAAGCCCAGAGACTGCAATACCACTTGTGACCACAGAAGTGAACTCAGCCACAGAATTCACAACAATGCTCCTTCTCTTACGAGCTCTGCCATGTGCTCAAACGGTGGTTTCCCCCCCACATATCGGGTATCAGCGTACTCAGGACAAATTGGACAACAACATTTAGGGTCCAATTTCTCCTGTTACCCTTGGAAAAATACAAAACTGCGGGCTAAAAAATAATTTTGGGGGGAAATTTTTTTTTTTTAATTTTCACGGCTCTGCGTTATAAACTGTAGTGAAACACTGGGGGGTTCAAAGTTCTCACAACACATCTAGATAAGTTCCTTGGGGGGTCTACTTTCCAAAATGGTGTCACTTGTGGGGGGTTTCAATGTTTAGGCACATCAGTGGCTCTCCAAATGCAACATGGCGTCCCATCTCAATTCCTGTCAATTTTGCATTGAAAAGTCAAACGGCGCTCCTTCCCTTCCGAGCTCTCCCATGTGCACAAACAGTGGTTTACCCCCACATATGGGGTATCAGCGTACTCAGGACAAATTGTACAACAACGTTTGGGGTCCAATTTCTTCTCTTACCCTTGGGAAAATAAAAAATTGGGGGCAAAAAGATGACTTTTGTGAAAAAATATGATTTATTTTTTTTTTACGGTTCTGCATTATAAACCTCTGTGAAGCCCTTGGTGGGTCAAAGTGCTCACCACACCTCTAGATAAGTTCCTTAGGGGGTCTACTTTCCAAAATGGTGTCACTTGTGGGGGGTTTCAATGTTTAGGCACATCAGTGGCTCTCCAAACGCAACATGGCGTCCCGTCTCAATTCCTGTCAATTTTGCATTGAAAACTAAAACGGCGCTCCTTCCCTTCCGAGCTCTCCCATGCGCCCAAACAGTGGTTTACTGTTGTGAATTCTGCTCTTGGGCTCCCTCCGGTGGTTATGAGTGGTAGTGCTGCGGTAGTTGGATCGCAGCATTTATCAGGTGTATCTATTTTTTGCAATTTGGGCTGGGCTATATAGCCTTGCTTTATCCTTTAGTCAGTGCCAGTTGTCCTTTGTTTTTTGGAGGATTCACATCCCTTCTGGTCTCTCCTGTTCGCTGTGCTTTTCTTCAAAGATTAGTCCTGGCTTTGTTTTTGCTGTCCACCGCTGTGGACCTTATAGTTCTGTGCATTTTTCATGTTTTGTCTTGTCCAGCTTTGTTGTGAAGGATTTTTTGCAGCCTAGCTGTGTCTCTGGAGATGCAGATATACCCTCCATGTCTTTAGTCAGATGTGGTGTTTTGTATTTTCTGTGGTGGATATTTTCTAGTGTTTTTATACTGACCGCATAGTACTCTGTTCTATCCTTTCTTTTTAGCTAGTATGGCCTCCTATGCTAAATCCTGATTTCATGTCTGCGTATGTTATTTCCCTCTCCTCTCACAGTCAATATTTGTGGGGGGCTGTCTATCCTTTGGGGATTTTCTCTGAGGCAAGATAGGTTTCCTGTTTCTGTCTTTAGGGGTAGTTAATTCTTAGGCTGTGTCGAGGGGTCTAGGGAGCGTTAGGTACCCCCCACAGCTGCTTCTAGTTGCGCTGCTAGTTCAGGCTTTGCGGTCAGTTCAGGTGCCACCTTCTCCAGAGTACGTCTCATGCTGCTCCAAGGCCACCAGATCATAACAGTACAACTGGCCCACAATGAGTTAATTGCATCTCAGAAGAAGGGAGGAAAGATTTTGAGCCATTTTTTTTTCCTTAGCCTGTTTGGTTTGTTCCTCCCTCTTAATCTCTGGGTGGCTGCGGAACCTAGTAATAACATGAGTGTTCAGGAGTTAGTTTCTCGTGTGGATCAGCTTGCTGCTAGGGTACAGGGTATTTCAGAATATATTGTTCAGACTCCTGCCTTAGAACCTAGGATTCCCACTCCTGATTTATTCTTTGGTGACAGATCCAAATTTTTGAGTTTCAAAAATAACTGTAAACTGTTTTTTGCATTGAGACCCCGGTCTTCTGGTGATCCCATTCAGCAGGTTAAAATCATCATATCCCTGCTGCGTAGTGACCCACAGGATTGGGCATATTCCCTGGAAACTGGCAATCCTGCTTTGCTTAATGTTGATTCTTTCTTTCAAGCATTGGGGTTATTGTATGATGAGCCTAATTCTGTGGATCAAGCTGAGAAAATCTTGCTGGACCTGTGTCAAGGTCAAGAAGCGGCAGAATCGTATTGCCAGAAATTTAGAAAATGGTCTGTACTGACTAAATGGAATGAGGATGCCTTGGCGGCAATTTTCAGAAAGGGTCTTTCTGAATCCGTTAAAGATGTTATGGTAGGGTTCCCCACGCCTGCTGGTCTGAGTGATTCTATGTCTCTGGCCATTCAGATTGATCGGCGCTTGCGCGAGCGCAGAGCTGTGCACACTGTGGCGTTGTCCTCTGAGCGGAGCCCTGAGCCTATGCAGTGTGATAGGATTTTGTCTAAAGCTGAACGACAAGGATTCAGACGTCAGAATAGGTTGTGTTTTTACTGCGGCGATTCTGCTCATATTATTTCTGATTGCCCTAAGCGTACAAAGAGAATCGCTAGTTCTGTTACCATCAGTACTGTACAACCTAAATTTCTGTTATCTGTGACCTTGATCTGCTCATTATCATCATTTTCTGTTATGGCATTTGTGGATTCAGGCGCCTCTCTGAACTTAATGGACTTAGAATTTGCCAGACGTTGTGGTTTCCCCTTGCAGCCTTTGCAGAACCCTATTCCTTTAAGGGGCATTGATGCTACACCGTTGGCTAAAAATAAACCTCAGTTTTGGACACAGCTGACCATGCGCATGGCGCCAGCCCATCAGGAAGATTGTCGTTTTCTGGTGTTGCATAATTTGCATGATGATATTGTGCTGGGTTTTCCATGGTTACAGTTACATAATCTGGTGTTGGATTGGAAAGCTATGTCTGTGACTAGTTGGGGTTGTCAGGGGGTTCATGGTCACGTTCCTTTGATGTCAATTTCCTCTTCCCCCTCTTCTGAAATTCCTGAGTTTTTGTCAGATTTCCAGGATGTATTTGATGAGCCCAAATCCAGTTCCCTTCCACCACATAGGGACTGTGATTGTGCTATTGACTTGATTCCAGGTTGTAAGTTCCCTAAGGGCCGACTTTTCAACCTGTCTGTGCCAGAACATGCCGCCATGCGGAGCTATATTAAGGAGTCTTTGGAGAAGGGGCATATTCGGCCATCTTCTTCACCATTGGGAGCAGGTTTTTTTTTTTGTTGCCAAGAAAGATGGCTCCTTGAGACCCTGTATTGATTATCGCCTCTTGAATAAGATCACGGTCAAATTTCAATACCCGTTGCCTTTGCTTACTGATTTGTTTGCTAGGATTAAGGGGGCTAGCTGGTTTTCTAAGATTGACCTTAGAGGGGCATATAATCTTATTCGTATTAAGCAGGGTGACGAATGGAAAACTGCATTTAATACGCCCGAAGGCCATTTTGAATACCTTGTGATGCCATTCGGACTCTCTAATGCTCCATCTGTGTTCCAATCCTTCATGCATGATATCTTTCGGAGTTATCTTGATAAATTCATGGTTGTATATTTGGATGATATTTTGATTTTTTCCGATGATTGGGAGTCTCATGTGAAACAGGTCAGGATGGTATTTCAGATCCTCCGTAATAATGCTTTTTTTGTGAAGGGGTCAAAGTGCCTCTTTGGAGTGCAGAAGGTTTCTTTTTTGGGCTTCATTTTTTCTCCCTCGTCTATAGAAATGGATCCGGTTATGGTTCAGGCCATTCATGATTGGATTCAGCCCACATCTGTGAAGAGCTTTCAGAAATTCTTGGGCTTTGCTAATTTTTTTTCGTCGTTTCATTGCCAACTTCTCCAGTGTGGTTAAACCTCTGACCGATTTGACGAAGAAAGGCGCTGATGTGACGAATTGGTCCTCTGCGGCTGTTTCTGCCTTTCAGGAGCTTAAACGCCGATTTACTTCTGCCCCTGTGTTGCGTCAGCCGGATGTTTCTCTTCCATTTCAGGTTGAGGTTGACGCGTCTGAGATTGGGGCAGGGGCCATTTAATCTCAGAGGAATTCTGATGGTTCCTTGATGAAACCGTGTGCCTTCTTTTCTCAGAAGTTTTCGCCTGCGGAATGCAATTATGATGTCGGCAATCGGGATTGTTGGCTATGAAGTGGGCATTTGAGTAGTGGCGACATTGGCTTGAGGGGGCCAAGCACCGTATTGTGGTCCTGACCGATCATAAGAATCTGGTTTACCTCGAGTCTGCCAAACGGCTGAATCCTAGACAGGCTCGATGGTCCCTGTTTTTCTCCCGTTTTGATTTTGTGGTCTCGTACATTCCTGGTACTAAGAATGTTAAGGCGGATGCCCTCTCTAGGAGTTTTTTTCCTGATTCCCCTGGGGTTCTTGAGCCGGTCGGCATTCTGAAGGAAGGGGTGATTCTTTCTGCCATCTCCCCTGATTTTCGACGGGTTCTTCAGGAGTTTCAGGCTGATAAATCTGACCGCTGTCCAGTGGGGAAACTGTTTGTTCCCGATAGATGGACTAGTAAAGTGATTTCTGAGGTTCATTGTTCTGTGTTGGCTGGCCATCCTGGGATTTTTGGTACCAGAGATTTGGTTGGTAGGTCCTTTTGGTGGCCTTCTTTGTCGTGGGATGTGCGTTCTTTTGTGCAGTCCTGTGGGATTTGTGCGCGGGCTAAGCCTTGCTGTTCCCGCGCTAGTGGGTTGCTTTTGCCTTTGCCGGTCCCTGAGAGACCTTGGACGCATATTTCTATGGATTTTATTTCAGATCTTCCGGTTTCCCAGAGGATGTTGGTTATCCGGGTGGTTTGTGACCGGTTTTCTAAGATGGTTCATTTGGTACCTTTGCCTAAATTGCCTTCCTCTTCTGATTTGGTTCCGTTGTTTTTTCAGCATGTGGTTCGTTTGCATGGCATTCCGGAGAATATTGTGTCCGATAGAGGTTCCCAGTTTGTTTCTAGGTTTTGGCGGGCCTTTTGTGCTAGGCTGGGCATTGATTTGTCTTTTTCTTCCGCATTTCATCCTCAGACAAATGGCCAAACCGAGCGAACTAATCAGACTTTGGAAACTTATTTAAGATGCTTTGTGTCTGCTGATCAGGATGATTGGGTGGCTTTCTTGCCATTGGCCGAGTTTGCCCTTAATAATGGGGCTAGTTCTGCTACCTTGGTTTCGCCTTTTTTTTGTAATTTTGGTTTTCATCCTCGTTTTTCTTCAGGGCACGTTAAGCCTTCTGATTGTCCTGGTGTGGATTCTGTGGTTGACAGGCTGCAGCAGATTTGGGCTCATGTGGTGGACAAATTGGTGTTGTCTCAGGAGGAGGCTCAACGTTTTGCTAACCGTCGTCGGTGTGTTGGTTCCCGGCTTCGGGTTGGGGATTTGGTCTGGTTGTCTTGCCGTCATGTTCCTATGAAGGTTTCTTCCCCTAAGTTCAAGCCTCGGTTTATTGGTCCTTATAGGATTTCTGAGATTATCAATCCAGTGTCTTTTCGTTTGGCCCTTCCAGCCTCTTTTTCCATCCATAATGTGTTCCATAGATCTTTGTTGCGGAAGTATGTAGTGCCCGTTGTTCCCTCTGTTGATCCTCCGGCCCCGGTGTTGATTGATGGGGAGTTGGAGTATGTGGTTGAGAAGATTTTGGATTCTCGTTTTTCGAGGCGGAGGCTTCAGTATCTGGTCAAATGGAAGGGTTATGGCCAGGAGGATAATTCTTGGGTTGTTGCCTCCGATGTTCATGCTGACAATTTGGTTTGTGCCTTTCATTTCGCTCATCCTGATCGGCCTGGGGGCTCTGGTGAGGGTTCGGTGACCCCTCCTCAAGGGGTGGTACTGTTGTGAATTCTGCTCTTGGGCTCCCTCCGGTGGTTATGAGTGGTAGTGCTGCGGTAGTTGGATCGCAGCATTTATCAGGTGTATCTATTTTTTGCAATTTGGGCTGGGCTATATAGCCTTGCTTTATCCTTTAGTCAGTGTCAGTTGTCCTTTGTTTTTTGGAGGATTCACATCCCTTCTGGTCTCTCCTGTTCGCTGTGCTTTTCTTCAAAGATTAGTCCTGGCTTTGCTTTTGCTGTCCACCGCTGTGGACCTTATAGTTCTGTGCATTTTTCATGTTTTGTCTTGTCCAGCTTTGTTGTGAAGGATTTTTTGCAGCCTAGCTGTGTCTCTGGAGATGCAGATATACCCTCCATGTCTTTAGTCAGATGTGGTGTTTTGTATTTTCTGTGGTGGATATTTTCTAGTGTTTTTATACTGACCGCATAGTACTCTGTTCTATCCTTTCTTTTTAGCTAGTATGGCCTCCTATGCTAAATCTTGATTTCATGTCTGAGTATGTTATTTCCCTCTCCTCTCACAGTCAATATTTGTGGGGGGCTGTCTATCCTTTGGGGATTTTCTCTGAGGCAAGATAGGTTTCCTGTTTCTGTCTTTAGGGGTAGTTAATTCTTAGGCTGTGTCGAGGGGTCTAGGGAGCGTTAGGTACCCCCCACGGCTGCTTCTAGTTGCGCTGCTAGTTCAGGGTTTGCGGTCAGTACAGGTGCCACCTTCTCCAGAGTACGTCTCATGCTGCTCCAAGGCCACCAGATCATAACAGTTTACCGCCACATATGGGGTATCAGCATACTCAGGACAAATTATACAACAACTTTTGGGGTCCAATTTCTTATCTTACCCTTGGGAAAATAAAAAATTGGGGGCAAAAAATGATTTTTGTGAAAAAATATGATTTTTTATTTTTACGGTTCTGCATTATAAACTTCTGTGAAGCACTTGGTGGGTCAAAGTGCTCACCGCACCTCTAGATAAGTTCCTTAGGGGGTCTACTTTCCAAAATGGTGTCACTTGTGGGGGTTTCCACTGTTTAGGCACATCAGGGGCTCTCCAAACGCAACATGGCGTCCCATCTCAATTCCTGTCAATTTTGCATTGAAAAGTCAAATTGCCCTCCTTCGCTTCCGAGCTCTGTCATACGCCCAAACAGTGGTTTACCCCCACATATTGGGTATCGGCGTACTCAGGAGAAATTGTACAACTACTTTTGGGATCCATTTTCTCCTGTTACCCTTGGTAAAATAAAACAAATTGGAGCTGAAGTAAATATTTTGTGAAAAAAAGTTAAATGTTCATTTTTATTTAAACATTACAAAATTTCCTGTGAAACACCTGAAGGGTTAATAAACTTCTTGAATGTGGTTTTGAGCACCTTGAGGGGTGCAGTTTTAGAATGGTGTCACACTTGGGTATTTTCTATCATATAGACCCCTCAAAATGACTTCAAGTGAGATGTGATCCCTAAATAAAATGGTGTTGTAAAAATGAGAAATTGCTGGTCAACTTTTAACCCTTATAACTCCCTAACAAAAAAAAATTTTGGTTCCAAAATTGTGCTGATGTAAAGTAGACATGTGGGATATGTTACTTATTAAGTATTTTGTGTGACATATCTCTGTGATTTAATTGCATAAAAATTCAAAGTTGGAAAATTGTGAAATTTTCCAAATTTTCGCCAAATTTCCGTTTTTTTCACAAATAAACGCAGGTAATATCAAAGAAATTTTACCACTATCATGAAGTACAATATGTCACGAGAAAACAATGTCAGAATCACCAGGATCCGTTGAAGCGTTCCAGAGTTATAACCTCATAAAGGGACAGTGGTCAGAATTGTAAAAATTGGCCTGGCCATTGACGTGCAAACCACCCTTGGGGGTAAAGGGGTTAATGAAACTCCAATGCAAAAATAATTTTTACCACAAAATACACGCATTTAAGTAAAAAAAAAAATGCCCCCAAAGATAGACAACCCCTATAAAGTAAAGCCCCAGAAACCCATCCAACAGCAGTGTAGAGAGCGGTCAGTTATCACAGACTGATGGAAGCTACCTGATCCAGCGCTGGCAGAATACCCGGACCACATGGTGACTGCTGATATCTTCTCTGACAAAATGTATCCAAATCCTATAAGACATCAGGAATAGTCAGCAGTGCTTTTGGTAATTGATTCATATTTATTTTATCATAAATTCAGGTGCAGGGAAGGGCAACATTGGGAAATATATGGGATATTGGCAGTTACATATGTGAGCTTCATTACAGGGGTATTTTCAGTTGGAGCAAGTTATACATGGGATCGGTGATGATGACTTATAGATCAGTGGGGTCCATCCACTGGAAATTCCAGCCATCACCAGAACTTTTATCCCCATTAGAAGGTAGAGGAGGTGCACATGCTCCCCTGCTGCTCCATTCATCCTCTCTGGGACCTGCAGGAGCTGTACTCGTTGCTCTCTGGCAGTCCCGGTGGTCGGGGGAGGTACTGCTGCTGCAGAGCTCTATTCTGGCGATTGGTGCGGTTCCCAGTGATCAGACTCTGATCTTATCCCGCAGACAGGTGATAACTTGTCCCAATGGGATCACCCCTCCCCTTTAGCATGTGGTATACATGGAGGACGGGATATCATGCAGAGTACTAGCAATACTACACTGCGGGCCATCATGTGTGTGTGCCGGGGACATTCCCCATGGAGGAGCAGAGCGGAGGGTAAATATCGGGATCTTGTCTCTGGATCGATCCAGATGGGAGATGTCACGAGTACCGGCCTCACCCACTGATATCTCACCACATCATGTGTTGGAGGAAATAATAACTTGGTAATAATCAGATTTATCAGAAAGTGTCAGTTGTGGTCTGTGAGTGTCTGTGATGGATGTGGGGTCCGTCCGTCCGGTGCATTATCTACCTGGAATCTCGCACTGACTGCAGGTGTCTGTCTTCACACTCGGATGAGATGTAACAAACTGACTTTTTTTTTTCAAATTCAAACTGAGCAATGCTACTGGTTGTTGATGACTGCAGTTACCATGGTGACAGAAGTATTTGAAGATTTAAAGGGAGAGGACACTGTTATAGTGCTATAGTACATTTTACTATAAAGTTAATCAAATACTGGATATTACGTGGCTCTGTTCAGATAATGTGGGGGGCAAATATATCTTCATAATTTACATAGATTCATTTAGAGGATCTGCAGAGATATTTGGGGGTACAATAACTTGTGCTGAAAACTGAATGTGTATAAAGAAGGCTGATAATGTAAATACTGCAAAAAGGAAGAAAGTGATCTCTAGCGACAAAATATCAAGGTGAAAAATGTACCGCTCTGGCAAAAATTAAGAGACCACTGCAAAATTTTCAATTTGTCTGATTTTTCTCTTTATAGGTACTGTATATTTTTAAGTAAAATGTAAATTGTTCTTTTAGGCCATGTTCACACAGTGCGTTTTTTACCGCGGAACCGCGGCGGTTTTGCCGCTGCGGTTCCGCAGCTGTTTTCCATGCAGGGTACAGTACACTGTACCCTATGGAAAACAGGACACACTGTGCACATGGTCCGGAAATTGTAAAAAAAAAGACGCGCTGAATAGCTCCCGGAAAAAAGAAGGAGCATGTCAATTCTTTTTCCGGAGCCGCAGCGGTTCTGCACCCATAGACCTCCATTGTGAGGTCCAAACCGCAGTAAAACCCGCAGATCAAAAATATATCTGCGGGTTTTACTGCGGTTTGATGTGCAGAACCGCTGCAGCAGGAAGTGCGGGGAGCGGGCGGAAGTGCGTGGGCGGAGTGTGGCTGCCCCCCCCGTGTTCCGATCCCGCCCCCCGTGCTCCGATGCCCCCCCCCCAGTGCTCCGATGCCCCCCCCCAGTGCTCTGATGCCCCCCCCGTGCCCTAATCTCCCCCCCTTATACTCACCCGGCGTCCCGGTGTCCGTCCGGCCGTCTTCTCCCTGGGCGCCGCCATCTTGCAAAATGGCGGGCGCATGCGCAGTGCGCCCGCCGAATCTGCCGGCCGGCAGATTCGTTCCAAAGTGCATTTTGATCACTGAGATATAACCTATCTCAGTGATCAAAATAAAAAAATAGTAAATGACACCCCCCCCCCTTTGTCACCCCCATAGGTAGGGACAATAAAAAAAATAAAGAATTTTTTTTTTTTTTCACTAAGGTTAGAATAGGGGTAGGGGTAGGGTTAGGGGTAGGGTTAGGGTTAGGGTTAGGGGTAGGGTTAGGGGTAGGGTTAGGGGTAGGGTTAGGGGTAGGGTTAGGGGTAGGGTTAGGGTTAGGGGTAGGGTTAGGGTTAGGGGTAGGGTTAGGGGTAGGGTTAGGGTTAGGGGTAGGGTTAGGGTTAGGGGTAGGGTTAGGGGTAGGGTTAGGGTTAGGGGTAGGGTTAGGGGTAGGGTTAGGGGTAGGGTTAGGGGTAGGGTTAGGGTATTTTCAGCCATTTTAACCCTAAAAAAATTCCTAGAAAACACACAGACTCTGGCTAGAAAACTGCATCAAAAAAACGCATCAAAAAACGCATCAAAAAACGCATCAAAAACGGACCAAAAAAGGACCAAAAAAAGGACCTGCGTTTTCTGCCAAGAGCTGCAGTTTTTTAAAAAACAGTCAGGAAAAAAAAAGGATGGAAATCCTGAACGTGTGAACATACCCTAAGTCTATAAACTACTGACAACATGTCTCCAAAGTTCCAGGCAATACATTTTGTATTTATTTTCTGAAAATGAGAAATGGTCAAAATAACAAAAAAATGCATTGCTTGCAGACCTCAAATAATGCAAAGAAAACAAGTTCATAATCATTTAGAAACAACAATAGTAATGTTTTAACTCAAGAAGAGTTCAGAAATCAATATTTGTGGAGTAACCATGATTTTCAATCACAGCTTTCATGTGTCTTGGCATGCTTTCCACCAGCCTTTCACATTGCTTCTGGGTGACCTTATGCCACTTCTGGAAAAAAAATGTAAGCAGTTCTTCTCTGTTTGATGGCTTGTGACTATCCATCATCCTCTTGATTACATTCCAGAGGTTTTCAATGATGTTCAGGTCTGGAGATTGGGCTGGCCATGACAGGGATTTGATGTGGTGGTGCTTTATCCACACCTTGATTGACCTAGCTGTGTGGCATGGGGCATTGTCCTGCTGGAAAAACCAGTCCTCAGAGTTGGGGAACATTGCCTGAGCAGAAGGAATCAACTTTTTACAGGAAAACCTTGTATATGGCTTAATTCATACGTCCTTTGCAAAGATTAATCTGCCCAATTCCAGCCTTGCTGAAGCATCCCCAGATCATCACCGATCCTTCACCAAATTTCACAGTGGGTGCAAGACACTGTGGCTTGTACGCCTCTCCAGGTCTCCGTCTAACCATTGGATGACCAGATGTTGGGCAAAGCTTAAAATTAGACATCAGAGAAGATTACCTTACTCCAGTCCTCTATGGTCCAATCCTTATGGTTTTTGGCAACCTTCAACCTAGCTCTCCTTTGCTTCACATTGATAAAAGACTTTATTCTAGCTTTAAGTGACTTGAGCCCTGCCTCTAGGAGCCTGTTATAAACTGTTGTTGCCGTGCACTGCACCCCAGCTGCCATTTGACATTCCTTTTGCAGATCACTTGATGTCATCCTGCGATTGCGGAGTGACATTCAAATAAGATGACTGTCATCCTGGTCAGAGGAGAGCCATTTTCACACCCTGCCAGTCTGTAGCTTTGTTGTCCCCAATGTCTGCTGCTTGACCTTGTTGTAATGGACTGCTGTCTGAGAAATTTTAAGGATAGAGGCAACATGACGCTCACTGTGTTCATCTGCTAGTAAAGCCAGAATTGAGCCCTTCTTTTCCTCACTCAAGACTTTTCTTGTCAACTCCTTTGTCATGGTTCAAAGTCATTTTTTTACTCCTATTACTTTTGGGATATTACTAGAACTTGTTATGCCATCCAGCTTGTCCTATTGCAAGGGGATTGTGCACACCACAGCAGTGTGTTTTCAATAAGATTTGGTTCAGGTGATCACCTGATCAGAAGCACATTAAGTAGAATGAGGTGTACTCTGGTTGGAATTCAACTGACACTGGAATGGAATGAATGGCTGTCAGACATGTAGAGAAGCTGATTTTTATAAATCTGTGCAGTGGTCTCTTAATTTTTGCCAGAGCTGTATATAAAACTAGCTTTTAAAATTTATATATTAAGCTTTTAACATAATAAGACAAATGTGCTAACCACCCTTAGAAACTCATGTAAAATAGACCAACGCGTTTCAGGTAGGAGCCTAATCATGGAGCAACACACCAGCTAGGAGCCACACACAATGAATAAGGCTCTT
Source organism: Ranitomeya imitator (assembly GCF_032444005.1). NCBI lineage: Eukaryota > Metazoa > Chordata > Amphibia > Anura > Dendrobatidae > Ranitomeya > Ranitomeya imitator. The sequence continues at coordinate 491,288,593 of NC_091283.1, read as the reverse complement.
TCCTGAAATGCGTTGGTCTATTTTTCATGGCTTTCTAAAGGTGGCCAGCACATCTGTCTTATGTTTGGAATAATAAAAGCTAGATTTTATATATGACATTTTTCACCTTGATATTTAGTCGCTGGAGATCACTTTCATCTTTCTTGCATCTGATGATCATGTCTGAGACTGGGATGGCCCCATGAAAACTACCTCTATCCTATAAGATGCACCTGGACGTGGTGAGCTGACTTTCCATATTCCCCTTCCTTCCTTATGTCTATAATGTAATTAATGGTCCTAAGATTGTGGTTTTATGTTCACTACAAATATAAATATTGATCACAATCCACTGGGAGAGATTTATCAGCGAAATGTGACAGAATTATGTAGTTATGTGCAGCATAATCTGTATTTCATGATTTGCTTCACGTGTTTTAAACCCTTTCTGCGCCTTGTCTGACAAGAGGCGTGGCTCATCTGAAATGGGTGTGGCTTATATGAGAGGGGAGGGGTCTAACATTCTGTTCCAGAAATTTCACCAAAAGTTTAGCTCACAATTCTGGCACAAAATAAGCCAATAACTAACTAGGTGATGTAAATCTGGACAAGATGGTCTAAAAATGTGGCAGATTTATCAAATGCAGCTGCGAGAGGAAAGTGACTGGTCCCACACTGATTCTTACCAACTCTTGCAGTTGCAACACACTTACTATGCGGAGTCACTGGAGGTGACAGGTGGACAGCCCCTGAATGGAATAATGGGCCACATTGCCAACATGGTCTATTCACTAGGAATCATTTCAGTATAATATCAGTCAATATTACATTTAAAGAAAAAAAACTTTTCAGCAACTCCTAACACACAGAAGAAAGAGCAAGGTGCTGCTCCTGCATTATTCAGTGTCTGCAAATTTAGATTCTAGTTTTGGCTTTTATTCTAAGTCATGTGACAAAGCTCTTTAAAGGGTCGACACTGACTTCTAGGATTGCTACTTCCTATAGGTGGCACTAGAGTTCTAGTCCTTTTCCTCTCTGAAGAGAGAATTTGAATATGAGATAAGCAAATCTTTTGCCAGCCTTGATGAATGTTACTCAATAAACAGATTTTTGGTGAAATATTGACTGGAAAATGTGTGCATAACACTTGGAGGTCTTCTCTAACTTTTTTGACTCTTTTTTTGAGTTTTTAAACCAACATTAACTCTTTTGCGCCGCAGCCATATTTGTTTTTGCGTTTCTGTGTTTCGTCCCAGAGCCATAACTTTTTTATTTCTCCTTCAATATGGCCATGCGAGTTCTTGATTTTGCAGGACAAGTTTTACTTTTGAACGACACCATTGGTTTTACCATGTTGTGTACTCAAAAGAAAGAGGAAACAAAATTCCAAGTGCTGTGAAATTGCAAAAAAAGTGCAATTCCACAACGTTTTTTTTACTATGTTCACCAAATGCTAAAACTCACCTGCCATTATGATTCTCCAGGTCATTATGAGTTCATAGACACCAAACAGACACCAAACATATATAGGTTCTTTTTTATTTAAGTGGTGAAAAACAATCCAAAGTTTGTTAAAAAAAAAAAAAAATGGTGCCATTTTCTGATACCATAGTGTCTCCATTTCTCATGATCTCGGGTTGTGTGAGGGCTTATATTTTGCGTGCTGATCTGACGTTTTTAATGATTCCATTTTGGTGCACATACAATGTTGATTGCCCGTTATTGCATTTTAATTAAAATGTGATTTTAGGATTGGTGGGTGCATATCTTAAATGTCCATGCTAGCTCATGGGATGCAGCTTTGATAAATATCCCCATTGCGATTGAAAAGCGTTGCTTGTTTCCCCTTGCTCACTCAACATGAGGAGCACCCACCATTATTATTTTAAAATGGATTAAAAAAGTCCGGTCTGAAAGGTGACTGGCGGCCGGGACGTGCTGTACACACAGTCCTGGTGTCTCACCGGCAGTGCAGCACACACCGGTCTCCTAATCACCACCGGTGAAGCCGCTACCACAGAGCCGACATCATGATCACATCAGACATGACAAAGGGTATCCGTGACTCCGGTGAGCTCCAATGCAAGACCCCTTATCTTACCTCATATAATTCCCACGATAACGGCCACCTCCCCCTTCTCCCGTATGAAGAGAATAACCCTAATAAAACACACGATAAACCTGGGTTGGATTAATTGGCCACAGCAGCCGTTTATTAACATTTAACATACAACAATATTGGAACAATAAACCCCGGAAGTGGATGATCCTCGAAGCCCGAAACATATAACGAACATTTTTCCAGCCAGACGTCCCACCTATTTGGCCTTATATCCGCCTTACCCCCAGCCACTATGCACCAGCTCGGAGGCAAACTCCACCCACCAGGCCAAATCCGCACACCTGTTTATGTTCCCCTAATAATCCCTTCCATGGGATTATCTATACCCCTTTGCCCATTTTAAATCACCCCGGGGAGTCCAGGACCTATTGAGATCCCCCCCCCCCCCCATCAATCCGCCATTTTCCACTTCCACCAACTTCGAGGACCACCATCCCCTGCCACGCTGCCGTGACAGATGTTCTTCCATACTCAAACGCGCATAAATACCTTTGAAATACTAAAACCCTAGCCCTGAACACATAACTAATAACAAATGATTTTTGAAACTTTAAAGCCTAAACAACAAAGGGAGGGTGGGTGAGAGCTTCCGTATCTGGCCGGTGAGTACCCAAATGGTTGCCCCACTAACATGGCCACCCCCTTTTATAAAGTCCCCTCTACCCTGCCCCCGACCTCTGCTTCTCCCTTCAAATTCAAAAAACTCCATCCCTCCCATCAACTCACTGTTAACCCTATCCCCCCAGCTCTCATATGAGCTCCCTATCGTCGCACGTTTCCCTGTCATGGCGGCCTCCCCTAATGGCCAGAGGCCCAGTACGGCCTTTCTTGACAAAGGGTATCCGTGACTCCTGTGAGCTCCAATGCAAGACCCCTTATCTTACCTCATATAATTCCCGCGATAACGGCCACCTCCCCCTTCTCCCATACAAAGAGAATAACCCTAATAAAACACACGATAAACCTGGGTTGGATTAATTGGCCACAGCAGCCGTTTATTAACATTTAACATACAACAATATTGGAATAATAAACCCTGGAAGTGGATGATCCTCGAAGCCCGAAACATATAACGAACATTTTTCCAGCCAGACGTCCCACCTATTTGGCCTTATATCCGCCTTACCCCCAGCCGCTATGCACCAGCTCGGAGGCAAACTCCACCTGCCAGGCCAAATCCGCACACCTGTTTATGTTCCCCTAATAATCCCTTCCATGGGATTATCTATACCCCTTTGCCCATTTTAAATCACCCTGGGGAGTCCAGGACCTATTGAGATCCCCCCCATCAATCTGCCATTTTCCACTTCCACCAACTTCGAGGATGACCACCCCCTGCCACAAACATAAATGTTCTAACCCCTTAAACATTTATGTCCTCCCACACCTTCAAAGCTGTTTCGATGCCTTCTTGGATCGCCAAACACCACATATCGGTACCAACCGCATTCAAATGCACACCATCCAACCTCCAGTAACCTCCCGTGCCAGACTCCAGATTTATATGCCGCACTACTAGCGCTCCGTTCCTTGCCATAAAACGCGAAACAGCTTTGTTCACCTTGATCCTTGCTTTGTTCACCCCTTCCAGTGACCTAGCGCCACGCCAAACCTTCCGCGGGACGATGTCGGACCAAATCACCAAAACTTTGGGAAACATCGCCCACAACCTTAACATGTTGAACTTAATGTCCTTTATAAGTTCTCTACACGGCCTCTTCCCCAAGTCATTACCACCCAAGTGGACAACCAGGATTTGTGGGACCTGATCCCAGCGCACAAAGCGATGAAACTTGGGCAAAAATTGACTCCGTCATCCCCCTTTTCCCGATCCACCTCAGTGTTGCCACTTCCTGCGAAAAACCCAGTTGACGGCCATCCGGACGAACCGCTGCCCTCTGCGCCGCCCAGAACACGAACGAGTGTCCCATTATCCAAACCATCCTTTTTCCGTGTTCTGGAAGAGAATAAACAATAACATCAATCAATTTACGAAACCCCAGAATACTTGAACCATGAATTTAAACCAAGCCCGGGCGAACATAGGGCCGGAATCTCTCCGATTCCCACCGCCCTATTCTCTTCACCACCTCATCCCCCAATCCTTTCCTGGCTGCTTCGTTGCAGCCCCTATACGAAATGAATGCCCGCTGTAGTTTGTCGCTGAAATTCCCCCCGCCTCCAAACACTTCCGAAATACTGAAACAAATTGAAAACGCGACAAGAAAGAACCAGCCGCATGAACTAACAGTGGCTCGGATAATACACCCCCCTCTTCTCATTAACTTATCCACGCAGGTTACCGGGCACAATGGACAATTTGGAACTTCGAATAAAACTAATTTACAACCTTTCCCGGTAACGTCCGTCTTTGATGACCGAATGAACACGACCACCTTGTCCGAAGTAACATCCACGTCTTCCCTTCGTAAACCCCCTCTCTTGCACCTGGAAGGGCTAACCAACTCCCCCAGGCGAAATGCCCCAAAAAACGCCAACGAGAAAGCCGCTTGAAATAAAATCACCTCCCAATCTGAAAAACAAACAACCCGTAATTGCCTTCCAATTGTTAACAGCACTTCGAAGGAGACCGGTCGTCTACCATCCAATGACTTCTGCCCTTTTATCCAGCCCTTTACTATTTGTGTCACCAAAAATGATTTTGTCTCATCCCGCAAGCCTCTGACCTTGAAATCAAACGCTAAACCAGCTAAGAACTTACTCACTTTGGACACCGACCAACCCGATTCCCAAACATGCCCTACTAGTAACAACAGCCTGTTCTCATCGTCCATACCAGACCCATAGAACACCTCCCAATTCTCCCATGTACTCCAAGCCTGATCATACTGCATCCAAGATCTATCCGATAATGATCTAGCGAACAACTCTCTTACGCCCGAAGGGCAGGTTCCACAGTTCCACTGGACAATCCCGGCCCGCTGAATCCATGCAAGGTCTTGGCCCCTGAGTCTGATGCCACTGTGAATGGAAAAGGACATCATCATCATGAGTAGGCACAGTTGCCCTACAATCCGCTACAATCCATAAATTAAACTTTAGGCCCAGGAAAACCAGATGCTGCAGTATCCTGACGACTTCAGGAGACGCTGCAGATAACGTATTGATGGCCTCCACAACACCAGCATGATCGCAAGAAAAACAGATTTTTTTATTCATCACCATCTCGCCCCAAACGGACAATGCCACCACTCGAGGAAATAACTGAAGCAAAATCCGGTTTTGCAGCAAACCTTGTTCACGCCACTTGAGTGGCCACTCCGCCATTAACCTCTGATTGCGATACTGCAAGCTAAAACCACGCTTTTCAATTACGCTAATGAAAAAACCTAAATCCACCGCATTCTCAACTGGCTGAATCCAAATGGATTTACCATTATACTCCTCCAAGAAAAGAGCCCACACCTTCAAATCTTGCTTCAAATCCTTTGTCAATCTGATGAAATGTAGGGGAGACTTCACTCCCGCCGTCGCCAAAGACAAACGCCGACAAAATGCGCGGCCTATCGGCATAATTCTGCAAGCAAATTTCAGCTTGCCCAATAAAGATTGTAAATCGTGTAGCGTTATCTTACGCCGCGTACTTGCTTTTCTAACTTCCTCTCGAAAAGCGACTAGCTTGTCATCAGGCAATCTACATTCCATTGCCACAGTATCAATTTCTATGCCTAGAAAACTCAGTGTAGTCGCTGGCCCGACGGTCTTATCAGCCGCTAACGGAACCCCGAAACCTTTCGCTACCCTCTCCATCGTGTGCAGTAGAATCGAGCAAACCGCCGACTGAGGCGGGCCTACAAACATAAAATCGTCGAGGTAATGTAAAAAAGACTTCAAACCAGATACATCCTTAACGACCCATTCCAAGAATGTACTAAACGCCTCAAAATAAGCACACGATAGCGAGCAGCCCATGGGAAGACAACGATCAATGAAGAAACCTCCGTCCCAAAAACAACCTAACAAGTGCATACTTTCGGGGTGCACTGGTAACAGGCGAAACGCAGCCTCGATATCTGTTTTCGCCATCAATGCCCCCTTACCGCACAGCCGCACCAAATTCATTGCTCCATCAAATGACATGTAGGAAACCGCACACAGTTGGGGATCGATACCGTCGTTCACTGACAGACCTTTGGGGAAGGATAAATGATGAATAAACCTAAATTTGTTAGGCTCCTTTTTCGGAACCACTCCGAGCCGTGACACCCTCAAATTACTGATCGGAGCCGTTGCAAAAGGTCCCGCCATCCTACCCAGATCAACCTCTTTCTTCAATTTTTCGGAAACCATGCTAGGAAACTGCAAAGCCGATTTTAGGTTCTTTTTTGACAAACAAACATCATGCTCAATAAACAGAATTTTAAAACCATAACCAAAACCTTCCCTCAAAAGTGACGCTGCCGCTACATCTGGGTATCTATTTAGATAAACCTCCATCACGTCCAACCGCACCGGCATCTCCCCTTTTTTCAGCCACGTCTCCTCCTCTTGTTTTTCCCCCTCTAAAACATCTAGCTGCCCCGTGTGAGCCCCCACAACCTGAGCATTCGTGCTTGAATTTACACTTGCTCCCAAACCTACAGGTCCCCTCGTTAAAGGAGAAACACAGTCCCTTCTGCATTGCGAGTGTCCTGACTGTCCTGAACTCCCGGCGCCCCCTTGAAATGGCTGACTTCCCTGATTTGTTCTAGCCGGTGCCATAACTCTCATCCATAACGCTATGTCCTTATGATCCCAACGTATGCCCGGTCGGACCGCCTTGCGCTGCCGGAACTGCTCGTCGTATCTCAGCCATACACCAAGTAAGCCTCCCCAATTGCATCCAAATAGCAAAAGAGCCCTGAACAATTTTCAGGTGCCTTCTCGCCTATCACGCTCGCCAACATAGCAAACGCCTGCAACCAATTAGAAAATGAACGAGGAATCAGACGGTATCTCCTCTTCTCTTCATCGTCTTTTTTGGAATCATCTCTCCTTAGCCTAACAAGATTTAATTGTTCTAACGGTAATAATGAAAAAATATCCACATAATCCCCCTTCCAAATATTTTCTTTCACTTCCTCCTTCAAATGTGACCCCAGTGGTCCCTCAAAACATACATACACTTCACTCCTAGCTGAATCATCCAAACGCACTGCCTCCTCATTTTCTTTTTCTTTGCTAGCCCCTGAATTTTGGGTCGCACCTCCCAAGTCGCCTGACCCTGTCCCCCTTTCTGATTCACTGCCGCCCCCCCTGACGCAGCTGATACCGCTGTACCCTGGCCCACACACTGCGAAACTACCTCGGTGCTTGGTAACATCCCTAAACCCGCTGACCTTTCCGCGCTCCCCAACCACGCAGCTGCAGGTGACCCCCCCGCCTGAGGGCCCCCATACCATATTCTAGCTAAATCTCTAACGCCATGTAATATTAAACCCATACCCCCACTAGCGCCCCCCATGAATGCCTCCCGTTCCCTAACCTCATTAGGAGCTAAGCAGGGGTTAAATATAGAAAAATGCTGGCTCTCACCTGGCTGACTGGGCGCTGTGAACCCAGCAGCCGAAGGTCCTGGATCCTGGCGAAGGTGTGCTGGTCCCACACTGGTTCTGTCTGTTGTTGACTCCGCAGCTCCCGGGTCAACCTGCCTCACCAGCTGCCCACCGCCAGAAGCAGGCAAACTGGCAACCAGTGCAGGGACCCTCGGAGCTGCCGCCGTGGTCCATGATGCACCGCCATCTTGGGGAGGTCCCTGTTCCTGTTGCGCAGGTGCTGGGCTCCATGTTGCGGTGCCATCTTGGAGAGGTCCCTGGTCACGTGGCGCCGTTTTCCATGCTGCGGCGCCATCTTGCCGGAGACCCCGGCCGTACGGCGACGCTGCAGCGCTGCTGAATGGTGTTGCAGTATTTGTCCCTTGTATGTGCTACTTGGTCACCAAGTGGTGGTAATATGTGGTCTTGACATGGTGCGGTGGTATTTGTTCCTTGTATCTGATATTATTCGATCACTGTGGTTGTAATTTGTGGTCTGGTCATGGTGCGGTGGTATTTGTTCCTTGTATGTGATATTATTCGATCACTGTGGTGGTAATATGTCATCTGGTCATGGTGTAGCGGTATTTGTTCCTTGTATGTGATATTGGTCATTTTAAAAATTGAAAAATAAATAAAAATATACCTAAATTGTATTGCATATTTTAACAAATATTTAATAGGTTACAGTAGAGTAGGGCCTGGCCATTTTTCTGGAATAATCTGGTTCAGGTATATCATGACCACCATCACATGACCCGCGTCACATGATCGGGGGTGGCCCACAGTGTCTGAACAGCCCGGGGCCCTGGCTACCCTTAATCCACCCCTGTGCTACTCATATGTAGGACTGAGAGGTTGACAAGAGAAAAACAGATGATTTTCTGCTGAAAAAAATTAAAAACGGAAAATCCTTTTAGCACAACAAGGAGAAGCTTTTGTGGTTTATTAATGGACATACACAGTAGATAAAATGTCTGAATGGATTTCCTTAGACCCACTAGAGAAAATAATTCTGCGGCCCACTCTCTCTATCAGAAATATACCTAGGAGGAAAGCAATTGGCTAAAAACTCACCTCTAAATGGAGTTGTCTTCCTCATTTTCCCCTTTATTCATTAAAGGCACTTGCCAGAACTGGATTCATAGAAGTGGTGGGGTCTGACCTCTTAGATCTCCACTAATGTTATATGACCATTTCCACATTTTATTGACAAATCAGAAGTTATTATATCTTTTAGATAATTATTATAAATGTATAGATTTTTTTACAAGACGTTTTTATTGTAGCTGTTACTTGAAGGTTTTATGGCTCAGTGCCAGGTAACATCTTTTACTTTGTGGCATCACTTTCTCTTTTTCTCGGCTCAGTGGTCCTGACATACGATATTTAATGTGTTAAGTAGAGTCTGATGGGCATCTCCTGTGTACACATCAGAAAATTCACTAATTCACCTTGGTCCTCTGCCTTATCTTGTTTAAACAAGCTCTGGAGCCTGATCGATGCTTCAGAAGGTTCCGGAACAAGCCGAACACAGATTAAATTGATTGCCTCGGATGTGCATTCACATTAACATCTTGCAGAGAGATTCCTTATCTTATCTGAATCATAGAAAAAATGTATGTGTGGGATAAGTGCAACAGGTAACATTTGGTGGAAAAAACACTGATCAGACTCCAGCAATGGCCTGATCTAGTTGAACAACTTTCAGCAAGGACCACATTATACCATAAAAGGGCCACAAACGTTTTCTACTGAGGTCTCATCAGATAGACCAAGATAATGCCTAAGCCTTGTGTGACAAATCAAGATAATACCTAAACATCTTGAGACATACCAAAATAATGTCTATAAAATATCATATTTTGAGGATTATAAGACGCACTGGATTATAAGACGCATCCCAAATTTTGAGGAGAAAAATAGGAAAAAAAACGTTTTTTTAATAAAATGGTGGTGCTTTTTATAATCCATGCGTTTTATTGCTTCCCGGGGGTGGTGGCTGCGGTGAAGCAGGGTCTCAGGGTCGCTGCTGAAGGAGGCAAGAGTGGAGCATTGCTGTAGGCCGCAGGCTAAGATGAGGTGGTGTACGGATGTGCAGTGCGCCGCTGCAGATGTTCAATGCTGCTAGGGGCTCTGCCGACATTTTGGGAAAGCCCAGAGCGCTGAGATCTCATCTCCCAAGATCTTGGTGCCAAGATCTCCATCTGCTCATGCGCCGCCCCTGGTAGCCCTTTTCCCGGAGTCCACCGCACAGTAAACCAAATGCGGGGGCTCTGGGCTTTCCCAAAATGTCGGCAGAGCCCCTTGCAGCACCGAACACCTGCAGCGGCGCGTCGTACATCCGAACACCCCCTCCTCTCAGCCTGCGGCCTGCAGCAATGCTCCACTCTTGCCTCCTCCAGCAGCGACCTGGGACCCTGCTCCACCGCGGCCGGTAAAGTATATCCGCATTATAAGATGCACCCCCATTTTCCCCAAAAAATTTGGGGGGAAAAGTGCGTCTTATAATCCAAAAAATATGGTAAGTGTACTAAAATGTAACATATTCCTCAATTTTCCTATTTTGCACCCTAAACCCGGTATTAAATAAAGTCTAGATAACACTCAGCAAGGTGCGCAATATTCCATAGGTCCATTCATCCTCTAAACAGCACTAAGAAAAGGCCACATTATGCTATACAAGGTGCCACTCACTCTCTAAAAAAATGTCATTAAGGGTCTCCTTTTAGAACAAAAAGGCAACTTACCTCTGTTAACTTAGAATTCTTTTAGATCTATATCTTTTAGTCTATAAATACTGGTTTGCCATCCAAAAGCTATGACTTATAAAAACTTTTTTAAAGGGAGGTTATCATCAGAAAATGACTTACAACAATAGATACCAATAGGATGACTAATAAAAATCTATAAGGCTTACAGTACAAACAAATTCCTTAACAGCTCAGTATTTATTAGAAAAAGTAAAAAAAAAAAACACAAATTCATACAAACAAAAAAGACAAAACCATTTACACTTAGCACACTTGGGCATGTAAAATTTGCATATTGTCATCAAATGGGTAAACTGACATTTTAGATGAATGCCTAAAGGCATGAATAAACAAGATCACTGCCTACTGCACCAACTGCTCATCTACTATATAATTGTCTAAGTGTCACTTCCGTCTGTCTGTCCTTCTGTCACGGTTATTCATTCGCTGATTGGTCTCGCCAGCTGCCTGTCATGGCTGCCACGACCAATCAGCGATGGGCACTGTCCGGAAGAAAATGGCCGCGCCTTACTCCCCGCAGTCAGTGTCCCCGGCGATCCGCTCCATACTCCCCGCAGTCAGTGTCCCCTATGCGACATCAATAGTAAAAAAAGTAATGTTAAAAATAGTAAAAAAAAAACAAAAAACCTGCTATACTCACCCTCCGATGTCCGCTCGCGCCTGCCGCCATCTTCCTTTCCCAGCGATGCATTGTGAAATTACCCAGAAGACCCAGCGGTCTCGCGAGACTGCTAAGTCATCTGGGTAATTTCGCAATGCATCCTTGGAACGGAAGATGGCGGCAGCCGCGCGCCCATCGACACAGCGCCGTTGGATCCCAGGAGGCGGAGAGACGGGACGCTGAGGAGCAGCGACAAGAATGGTGAGTATGTTAAACTACAAGCGGCCCTCGGATCGTTAGGTGAGTATGCTTATTTTTTATTTTTTAACCTGTGAAATACAGTACGTGGCTGGGTAATATACTATGTGGCTCTGTGTGCTGTATACTACATCACTGGGCAATATACTACGTGACTGAGCAATATACTACGTCACTGGGCAATATACTACGTGGCTCTGTGCTGTATACTACGTCGCTGTGCAATATACTACGTCGCTGTGCAATATACTACGTGGCTCTGTGATGTATACTACGTCACTGGGCAATATACTACGTGACTGGCAATATACTACGTGGCTCTGTGCTGTATACTACGTGGCTCTGTGCTGTATACTACATGGCTCTGTGCTGTATACTGCGTCGCTGTGCAATATACTACGTAACTGGGCAATATACTGCTTAGCTGGGCAATATACTATGTGGCTCTGTGCTCTATACTACGTAGCTGGGCAATATACTACGTGGCTGGGCAATATACTATGTGGCTGGGCAATATACTACGTGGCTGGGCAATATACTACGTGGCTCTGTGCTGTATACTACATGGCTGGGGAATATACTACGTCACTGGCCAATATACTAAGTCACTGGGCAATATACTACGTGGCTCTGTGCTGTATACTACATGGCTCTGTGCTGTATACCACGTGTCTCTGTGCTGTATACTACATCGCTGTGCAATATACTATGTGGCTCTGTGCTGTATACTATGTAACTGGGCAATATACTACGTCACTGGGCAATATACTACGTGGCTCTGTGCTGTATACTACGTAACTGGGCAATATACTACGTGGCTGGGCAATATACTACTTGGCTGGGCAATATACTACGTGACTGGGCAATATACTACGTGGCTCTGTGCTGTATACTACATCGCTGTGCAATATACTATGTGGCTCTGTGCTGTATACTACGTAACTGGGCAATATACTACATCACTGGGCAATATACTACGTGGCTCTGTGCTGTATATTACGTAACTGGGCAATATACTACGTGGCTGGGCAATATACTACGTGGCTCTGTGCTGTATACTACGTAACTGGGCAATATACTACATCACTGGGCAATATACTACGTCACTGGGCAATATACTACGTGGCTCTGTGCTGTATACTACGTAACTGGGCAATATACTACGTGGCTGGGCAATATACTACGTGGCTGGGCAATATACTACGTGTCTCTGTGCTGTATACTACGTAACTGGGCAATATACTACTTGGCTGTGCAATATACTACGTGACTGGGCAATATACTACGTGGCTCTGTGCTGTATACTACGTAACTGGGCAATATACTACTTGGCTGTGCAATATACTACGTGACTGGGCAATATACTACGTGGCTCTGTGCTGTATACTACGTGGCTGGGCAATATACTACGTGGATGGGCATTATACTACGTCACTGGGCAATATACTACGTCGCTGGGCAATATACTACGTGACTGGCAATATACTACGTCGCTGTGCAATATACTATGTGGCTCTGTGCTGTACACTACGTAACTGGGCAATATACTACGTCACTGGGCAATATACTACGTGGCTCTGCTGTATACTACGTAACTGGGCAATATACTACGTGGCTGGCCAATATACTACGTCGCTGGGCAATATACTACGTGACTGGCAATATACTATGTCGCTGTGCAATATACTACGTGGCTCTGTGCTGTATACTACGTCACTGTGCAATATACTACGTGGCTCTGTGCTGTATACCACGTGTCTCTGTGCTGTATACTACATCGCTGTGCAATATACTATGTGGCTCTGTGCTGTATACTATGTAACTGGGCAATATACTACGTCACTGGGCAATATACTACGTGGCTCTGTGCTGTATACTACGTAACTGGGCAATATACTACGTGGCTGGGCAATATACTACTTGGCTGGGCAATATACTACGTGACTGGGCAATATACTACGTGGCTCTGTGCTGTATACTACATCGCTGTGCAATATACTATGTGGCTCTGTGCTGTATACTACGTAACTGGGCAATATACTACATCACTGGGCAATATACTACGTGGCTCTGTGCTGTATATTACGTAACTGGGCAATATACTACGTGGCTGGGCAATATACTACGTGGCTCTGTGCTGTATACTACGTAACTGGGCAATATACTACATCACTGGGCAATATACTACGTCACTGGGCAATATACTACGTGGCTCTGTGCTGTATACTACGTAACTGGGCAATATACTACGTGGCTGGGCAATATACTACGTGGCTGGGCAATATACTACGTGTCTCTGTGCTGTATACTACGTAACTGGGCAATATACTACTTGGCTGTGCAATATACTACGTGACTGGGCAATATACTACGTGGATGGGCATTATACTACGTCACTGGGCAATATACTACGTCGCTGGGCAATATACTACGTGACTGGCAATATACTACGTCGCTGTGCAATATACTATGTGGCTCTGTGCTGTACACTACGTAACTGGGCAATATACTACGTCACTGGGCAATATACTACGTGGCTCTGCTGTATACTACGTAACTGGGCAATATACTACGTGGCTGGCCAATATACTACGTCGCTGGGCAATATACTACGTGACTGGCAATATACTATGTCGCTGTGCAATATACTACGTGGCTCTGTGCTGTATACTACGTCACTGTGCAATATACTACGTGGCTCTGTGCTGTATACTACGTAACTGGGCAATATACTACGTCACTGGGCAATATACTACGTCACTGGGCAATATACTACGTGGCTCTGTGCTGTATACTACGTAACTGGGCAATATACTACGTGGCTGGGCAATATACTACGTGGCTGGGCAATATACTACGTGTCTCTGTGCTGTATACTACGTAACTGGGCAATATACTACTTGGCTGTGCAATATACTACGTGACTGGGCAATATACTACGTGGCTCTGTGCTGTATACTACGTAACTGGGCAATATACTACTTGGCTGTGCAATATACTACGTGACTGGGCAATATACTACGTGGCTCTGTGCTGTATACTACGTGGCTGGGCAATATACTACGTGGATGGGCATTATACTACGTCACTGGGCAATATACTACGTCGCTGGGCAATATACTACGTGACTGGCAATATACTACGTCGCTGTGCAATATACTATGTGGCTCTGTGCTGTACACTACGTAACTGGGCAATATACTACGTCACTGGGCAATATACTACGTGGCTCTGTGCTGTATACTACGTAACTGGGCAATATACTACGTGGCTGGCCAATATACTACGTCGCTGGGCAATATACTACGTGACTGGCAATATACTATGTCCCTGTGCAATATACTACGTGGCTCTGTGCTGTATACTACGTCACTGTGCAATATACTACGTGGCTCTGTGCTGTATACTACGTGGGCTGTGCAATATACTACGTCACTGGGCAATATACTACGTGGCTGGGCTACATACTACGTGGCTGGGCTACATACTACGTGGCTGGGCAATATACTACATGGCTGGGCAATATACTACGTGGCTGGGCAATATACTACGCGGACATGCATATTCTAGAATACCCAATGTGTTAGAATCGGGCCACCATCTAGTAATTTATAAACTGCTCAATTGGTATATGTGAAAAAAAGGAGAGAGAGACACCTTTTATCTCATACCAATATTATTATAGATACCCCGATCATGAAAAAAATATATGTATATGACACTACCTGCAGATATGATCTTGATCTATAATTAAGTCTGATCCTAGTCTCACCCATGCCTGAGCCTAGGGACATAAAATGCAAGTTGAGCCCCCTTTCAATGAAGAATGGCCCTATCAGGCCCTAGGTGTAAACTTTGTGTTATTTGAACGAATACTGTATAGTATGTCAAATTGATACTTCCAAATTAGTAAACTATTGAGTCCCACACATAACTTAATAACTGGCTGCTAGAGACTGCCTCCTGGGGTTTATACAGAAAGGAGCCCCTCCCAAGGCTCCCAGCAAAGCGCTAGTTACCTTGTAGATTGTAAGCTTGCGAGCAGGGACCTCACTCCTAATGTCACTTGTCACTCTTAACTTGTATTGAATTTATTGTCGGTACAAGTCCCCGCTTAATTGTAAAGTGCTGCGGAATATGTTGGCGCTTTATAAATAAAAATTATTATTATCATTATTGTTACCAGCACACTACAGGAACACAGGTAGACAGGAATGGAACATCTAGTCTCAGCAATCTGAAAGCTAAATTGCCACACACTGTAGTAATAGTGCGGCGGCGCCTAGCGACCAGGTCAAGGATTGCAGCCGTATTTTCAGACACGGATGTGACCCTTCGCAGTCTAGTAGCTGACCATTAGGCATTTGCCTTGGATGTGGAAGTGTGTCCCCTTACCTCCTGGGAACCTATGCGGGTGTACACAGGTTGGTATGGCTACCCCTGTTTATACCAACACCTATTACTTCTGACGTCCCCAATAACAGGACCTCTATTCTTGACCATGCTTTCCTGTATTCTCTAGGAAAAAGTAGTTGCTAAACTCCTCTGCCAGAGTATTATCTGCACTGAACAAAAGGATGGGACTTTGACATTTAACATGTCGTATTCTTCTCATTACCTAACAGATGACGTCTGGAGGCTCTCAGACATATTAGATGGTTGGCAGATCCTGCTGAAATCGGCGGGTTTGGTCAACTTTTACCTAATATGTGCAGGGGCTTTAGGTCAATCATGGTCACTGTTGCCGTCTCCCATCATGGCAAGTAACAGTGGTCCTCACAGTGTAATCCAGTGTGCAGGTTAAAAGGTTCTTCCAGACTTTATTGAATCATAATAAAATCCACTTGAAACGCTACAAAAAAATAAATAAAATCTCCGCTTTCTTTCCGATGGATAAACAGTCCTTAGTCATACAATAAATACAATGAATAATACAACCAAGTTTATAAGATTACAGATGCCAATGCAGCAGGATTCTGTGAGTGACTTTTTGCTGTACAGCACCACTAAGATCAGTTATATAACCAACCGATCTGTAGTGATGCCACATGGCAAGAAATCCATGTTCATTCAAGGTAATAAAGATACATCTATACTACTGTGTGCAAATCTATAAAATCGAGGTGTACTATGTACATTGACAATTGGGTATGTGAGTTCATGGGAGTCACAGGACAGTGCACTATATGGCACAGTAAAAATAGGGAGGGGACAAATTTAGTGAGGGGACCTTGTCGGCAGATGGTGTTGACTGGTTTGCCCCGGAAGGTGAAGCACTCTCTCTCTTGGCACACTGACATTTTCTGCACCATTTAGCAGAAAGGAGATAGATCCACGACACACACCGCTCTAATTAGTATTAGTATACTCATCGGAGCTTTTAACAAGAGTAGCTACCAAGTCACCCGGGACATGTACTGTAATCATTTCCCGCAAAGTATGCCCTCGTGTGTTTGTTATACACGTATATGTGTGCATATGTAGAGTGTGTATGTAGTGCTGTGCTGTATGTCTGTTTTCTAAGTGTTTTGTGTAGGTATGTAAGTGTGCGAATGTAATTTAGATGTGTGCATGTATGTGATGTGTGTATATATGTGTATTTTATGTGTTAATGTATGTATGTGTATTGTGTATAACCAACCTGTGCCTTTGTTTCTTCAGTGTACATCACTTTTGAATGAACAGAGCAGGCATCTGCTCCCCCAAAATAAATAATTTTGTAACTATTTTTTCATTTTGTAAAGCATAAACTATCTGTCAGTGCAGTGGTTTATTAAACAGTCTGTTAGCTACCACCAATTACCTCCGTTTACACATAGCCAGGTATGTTGAAGTCTTTTCCACATTACCAGGGTTGTGTTTGTGCTAAAGAGCTTGAAATGGGTTAAACTGAGATCTCACACTGTTCCACATGACTTTTTCAGGAAATTGGAGACATTGAAAAATCATGACGAATCTGGTGAATTTAATTTTTAAACGATTTGCTCATCTTTACCAAACTAACCATACATACATACCATGCTAGTGTGTGTGTATACGTATATACTGTATATATATGTATATACACTTGTACATACAGTACAGACTAAAAATTTGGACACACCTTCTCATTTAAAGATTTGTTTGTATTTTCATGACTATGAAAATTGTACATTCACACTGAAGGCATCAAAACTATGAATTAACACATGTGGAATTATATACTTAACAAAAAAAGTGTGAAACAACTGAAATTATATCTTATATTCTAGGTTCTTCAAAGTAGCCACCTTTTTGCTTTGATGACTGCTTTGCACACTCTTGGCATTCTCTTGATGAGCTTCAAGAGGTAGTCACCGGGAATGGTTTTCACTTCACAGGTGTGCCCTGTCAGGTTTAATAAGTGGGATTTCTTGCCTTATAAATGGAGTTGGGACCATCAGTTTTGTTGTGCAGAAGTCTATTGGATACAGAGCTGATAGTCCTACTGAATAGACTGTTAGAATTTGTATTATGGCAAGAAAAAAACAAATAAGTAAAGAAAAACGAGTGGCCATCATTACTTTAAGAAATGAAGGTCAGTCAGTGTGAAAAATTGGGAAAACTTTGAAAGTGTCCCCAAGTGCAGTGGAAAAAACCATCAAGCACTACAAAGAAACTGGCTCACATGAGGACTGCCCCAGGAAAGGAAGACCAAGAGTTACCTCTGCTTCTGAGGATAAGTTTATCCAAGTCACCAGCCTCAGAAATCACAGGTTAACAGCAGCTCAGATTAGAGACCAGGTCAATGCCACACAGAGTTCTAGCAGCAGACACATCTCTACAACAACTGTTAAGAGGAGACTGTGTGCAGCAGGCCTTCATGGTAAAATATCTGCTAGGAAACCACTGCTAAGGACAGGCAACAAGCAGAAAAGGCTTGTTTGGGCTAAAGAACACAAGGAATGGACATTAGACCAGTGGAAATCTGTGCTAAGGTCTGATGATTCCAAATTTGAGATCTTTGGTTCCAACCACCGTGTCTTTGTGCGATGCAGAAAAGGTGAACAGATGGACTCTACATGCCTGGTTCCCACCGTGAAGCATGGAGGAGGAGGTGTGATGGTGTGGGGGTGCTTTGCTGGTGACACTGTTGGGGATTTATTCAAAACTGAAGGCTTACTGAACCAGCATGGCTACCACAGCATCTTGCAGCGGCATTCTATTCCATCTGGTTTGCATTTAGTTGGACCATCAATTAATTTTTCAACAGGACAATGACCCCAAACACACCTCCAGGCTGTCTAAGGACTATTTGACCAAGAAGGAGAGTGATAGGGTGCTACGCCAGATGACCTGGCCTCCACAGTCACCAGACCTGAACCCGATCGAGATGGCTTGGGGTGAGCTGGACCGCAGAGTGAAGGCAAAAGGGCCAACAAGTGCTAAGCATCTCTGGGAACTCCTTCAAGATTGTTGGAAGACCATTTCCGGTGACTACCTCTTGAAGCTCATCAAGAGAATACCAAGAGTGTGCAAAGCAGTCATCAAAGCAAAAGGTGGCTACTTTGAAGAACCTAGAATATAAGACATAATTTCTGTTATTTCACACTTTTTTGTTAAGTATATAATTCCACATGTGTTAATTCATAGTTTTGATGCCTTCAGTGTGAATTTACAATTTTAATAGTCATGAAAATACAGAAAAATCTTTAAATGAGAAGGTGTGTCCAAACTTTTGGTCTGTACTGTATATGTGTATATTTATTGTATATAGTGTGAGGAGTTGACTCACTCAGCTGCTTCCCAATGTAGACATAGGAACGCTTCTTGTGGTAAATCACCTACTGGTTTATTGTGGAACAGCATAAACCATAGCAGAATAAACAGAGCCTTTCTGGCATAATGGCAAAACAAGAAGATAGCGTATAACAAAGTCCAATTGTCTGAGGGATTCGCCCTCTCAGACCACCATGTGTCTTCAGCTTCATCTGGAGCCACCGTTTGGAGTCTTTCCTCTCCAAAAACAGCACACAGATTGCCTCTCAAGTCCAACCATTTAAACCCAGATCATGTGACTAATCACATGACTGTGACATCACACAGGTCCTGTTAGCACACAGCTGTGCCGACTCCACCTATAACCAGCCCATATATGCAACTTTAATTTAACCCTCACAACATGTAGTGTGCTGGAGGAAAATACTCTGGTTTCACATCACTGACGCCATTATGCGCAGTGACACATATCGCCCCTCACATACCATGCCAGTGACCCTGTCACAATACACAAATGGTAAAAATTGTTGGTACCCCTCGTTTAATGACAGAAAAACCCACAATGGTCACATAAATAACTTAAATCTGACAAAAGTAATAATAAATAAAAGATCTATGAAAATGAACAAATGAAAGTTGTTTTTGTTTTTTTAAATAAAACTCATGAAATAGACCTGGACAGAAATGATGGTACCGCTGAAAATAATGTGACAAAAGGGACAGGTTAAGTCAAGGTGTGTCCACTAGCATCACAGGTGTCTACTATCTTGGAATCAGTAAGGCTACGTTCACATTAGTGTCATGCGACGCAGCGTCGCCGATAAAATGCACGACGCATCGGAAAAGCATGCAAAAACGCACCATTTTTGACGCATGCGTCGAACGGATGCGTCGTAAAACGCAGCGTTTTTTGTGCGTTTTTGTTGCATTTTTCCAAAAAACGCAGCGTTTTCAAACAATGATGTCATTTTTCAGCACAATTTAGTGTCTAGACACTAGATAATACCACCAATGAACAGAAGAGGGTGGGTCTAGTGTCTAGACACTAGATAATGCCACCAATGGATAGATGAGGGTGGGTATAATGGAATTGTGGTATATATACCCCGGCATAGATAAATTCCTACCATACAGCATCAAGATGGAGCGTCCCATGGAGAGTATCTACCTCAATATGGAGCTGGATTTTGCCATTGCTATTGCTTACGCTATTGCCTGTCATGAACAGAGGAAAAGAGAAAAACTACGGAGGAGTCGTCTGCGTTTTTGGCTACACCCTATAGTGGAAGTCCGAGAGAGTCGTGGAGCCTACCATTGTTTGTTTGGCGAGTTAAATGACAACCAGGAGAAATACTTTGAGTACACCAGGATGTCTCAAAACAGCTTCCGATATCTGCTGCGTCTGGTGGAAGGAGCCATTTCCAGGCAGGACACGCAGCTCCGTAAATCAATTTCCCCCGAGGAACGTCTGCTGGTGACTCTACGGTACGTAATGCAATGTGAAGGATTTATATGTTCTTGCCATTTTTTAAAGTAACGTGTTTTGGTTTTGTGGGGTGGGGGATTGGAATTAAAAATGAAAATTTATTTCATAACAATGTAATTAATTAAATGTATTTATTTTTCTTCTTGTCAGTTTCCTGGCTACCGGAGAGACCTTGAGATCACTGCATTTCCAGTTTCGGATTGGAGTCTCCACACTTTCTGGTATTATTGCAGACACATGCCGCGCATTGTGGGACAACCTCCGGGAGGAATTTTTACCCATCCCTACAACTGAATTATGGCAGGCCAACGCCCAAAAATTTGAACAACTGTGTTCTTTCCCTAACTGTATTGGAGCAGTGGATGGGAAGCACATTAGGATTACAAAGCCTGCAAGAAGTGGATCTCTGTTTTTTAATTATAAAAAATACTTTTCCACCGTGCTCATGGCAATTGCAGGTGCGGACTGCAGGTTTCTCGCCGTGGACATTGGAGCGTTTGGCCGTGCAAATGATTCACGGACATTTAAGGAGTCTGACATGGGCCGAAGATTATACGAGAACAATTTTAATTTCACCCAGCCACGACCTCTTCCCAACACCGAAGGCCCGGCCATGCCATTTGTTGTGGTTGGGGATGAGGCTTTTCAAATGAGTGGCAACCTACTGAAACCGTACTCCAGTCGGGGGTTGGACCGCACAAAAAGTATTTTTAATTATAGACTGTCCAGGGCCAGAAGAACTGTGGAGTGCGCCTTTGGAATCCTTGTCTCCAAATGGCATATCTTAGGATCCGCAATAAATTTGAAAATTGAGACAGTGGATGAGGTGGTGAAGGCTTGTGTGGTTCTCCACAATTATACAGGTCCTTCTCAAAAAATTAGCATATAGTGTTAAATTTCATTATTTACCATAATGTAATGATTACAATTAAACTTTCATATATTATAGATTCATTATCCACCAACTGAAATTTGTCAGGTCTTTTATTGTTTTAATACTGATGATTTTGGCATACAACTACTGATAACCCAAAAAACCTGTCTCAATAAATTAGCATATCAAGAAAAGGTTCTCTAAACGACCTATTACCCTAATCCTCTGAATCAACTAATTAACTCTAAACACATGCAAAAGATACCTGAGGCTTTTATAAACTCCCTGCCTGGTTCATTACACAAAACCCCCATCATGGGTAAGACTAGCAACCTGACAGATGTCAAGAAGGCCATCATTGACACCCTCAAGCAAGAGGGTAAGACCCAGAAAGAAATTTCTCAACAAATAGGCTGTTCCCAGAGTGCTGTATCAAGGCACCTCAATGGTAAGTCTGTTGGAAGGAAACAATGTGGCAGAAAACGCTGTACAACGAGAAGAGGAGACCGGACCCTGAGGAAGATTGTGGAGAAGGACCGATTCCAGACCTTGGGGAACCTGAGGAAGCAGTGGACTGAGTCTGGTGTGGAAACATCCAGAGCCACCGTGCACAGGCGTGTGCAGGAAATGGGCTACAGGTGCCGCATTCCCCAGGTAAAGCCACTTTTGAACCATAAACAGCGGCAGAGGCGCCTGACCTGGGCTACAGAGAAGCAGCACTGGACTGTTGCTAAGTGGTCCCAAGTACTTTTTTCTGATGAAAGCAAATTTTGCATGTTATTCGGAAATCAAGGTGCCAGAGTCTGGAGGAAGACTGGGGAGAAGGAAATGCCAAAATGCTTGAAGTCCAGTGTCAAGTACCCACAGTCAGTGATGGTGTGGGGTGCCATGTCAGCTGCTGGTGTTGGTCCACTGTGTTTCATCAAGGGCAGGGTCAATGCAGTTAGCTATCAGGAGATTTTGGAGCACTTCATGCTTCCATCGGCTGAAATGCTTTATGGAGATGAAGATTTCATTTTTCAGCACGACCTGGCACCTGCTCACAGTGCCAAAACCACTGGTAAATGGTTTACTGGCCATGGTATTACTGTGCTCAATTGGCCTGCCAACTCTCCTGACCTGAACCCCATAGAGAATCTGTGGGATATTGTGAAGAGAAAGTTGAGAGACGCAAGACCCAACACTCTGGATGAGCTTAAGGCCGCTATTGAAGCATCCTGGGCCTCCATAACATTTCAGCAGTGTCACAGGCTGATTGCCTCCATGCCACGCCGCATTGAAGCAGTCATTTCTGCCAAAGGATTCCCGACCAAGTATTGAGTGCATAACTGAACATTATTATTTGTTGGTTTTTTTGTTTGTTATTAAAAAACACTTTTATTTGATTGGATGGGTGAAATATGCTAATTTATTGAGACAGGTTTTTTGGGTTATCAGGAGTTGTATGCCAAAATCATCAGTATTAAAACAATAAAAGACCTGACAAATTTCAGTTGGTGGATAATGAATCTATAATATATGAAAGTTTAATTGTAATCATTACATTATGGTAAATAATGAAATTTAACACTATATGCTAATTTTTTGAGAAGGACCTGTATTATTGATAAAGAGAGAGTCAACGTGGAACTCGATGAACCCATACCAAATCCATTGCCTGATTATCAAGATCATCCTCTGAGGACAACTTTGGACATTGCTCATATGAGGGACCGATTTGCTGCATACTTTGTTTCAGATGTTGGGCGTGTTTCATGGCAAGATCAAATGGTTTAATTCATCTTGGTATTATGATACAATAAAAACACTGTCATGTAAACACTGTTGAGTCCATGACATTTTACCAGCCTATGTAATGTTATTTAAATGTTGTTAATGTCCCCTGAATTTCTACTGCGTTGTGTTTTGAAATAAAGTTCTTGTGCCTTACCGTTTTAACAAAACAAATCTCCCATATGTTTTTCCAAAGTAAACAAAATTTAAAATCCAATGTTCTAGAAACTAATGTGTGTCCCACAAAATTTATGTGAGCACCAGTACCCAAATTGACTGTGACAAAACAAACAAATTGTTCAGCCGTGTGTTCCATAGTTTTGAAATATAACATGATCGGCTCCCACCTTGTCAACCATTTTTAATCTTGCAGACTATTTGCATATGGAACCTGGCTTGACAAGGAGGGAGACGATCATGTTTGCAAAACTCTACCGAGTTAACACTATTGGACTCAGGATGCTAGAATACGTCCAGAGTCAAATAGTGGCGACACTGTGAACATTGCTACCACCTCACCTGACCAATATTCTTAAGGTACCGTAATAAAACGATTAGCCAACGATCCTGACCAGTGATACGACCGGACCGTGATCGTTGTTAATCGTCTCGTGGTTGCTGGAGAGCTGTCACACAGACAGCTCTCCAGCGACCAAAAAATAGCAAGTCCCCGTGTAATCTGGGTAAACATTGTGTTATGAAGCGCATGGCCGCACTCACGATGTTTTCCCTGTGTTCCATTGTAAATGTAAAAAAAAAAAATTACCCTTACATTCCGGTGTGTGACACGTCCATCACCGTCAGCTTTCCGTACTGTGCCAGCCCTAAAGCACAGCACAGCGTTTATTAAGTCAACGGTGTGCTCTGCTTTACTTTACGGCCGGGAATGACAGTGTCAGTCACTGCGGGAAGATGACGGCGAGGGACGTGGTTGACACCGTAATAAGTATGTATTTTTTTTTGGTATTTCTCACTTTTTTGATTGTTTAAAACACTGCGCTAGTAACCCAATATTCCCTTGTTTACAGCAAAGACATCGCTGGATCGGTGTCAAACACGCCGATCCAACAATGACAGCGTATGATCAGTTACCCAAAAAAGTTCCTGATCATTCGCTGAGACCTACAATCTCCCAGCAGGGACCTGATCGTTGGACGATTTCAGAAAAGATAACGTTGCTAAGTGACAAAAAACAACTATATCGTTAATGAAATCGTTGTGTGATGGTACCTTTTAAAATTGATATATTGTGCAATGCTCTTTGTGTTTGTAACATCTCATAGTACAATGAGCGACAGCCCTAAAAAAAATGTTAAAAAATATTGATAAAATAGTGTCAGACATTGGACATCAGGTGTTACAAACACAAGATTTGTTTATGCGGCGCACGGTGTGATTTGGTGCAAACTTTATTTTAGACAAAGAAAAACTCAGTATTTTTGAACAAATTAACAAATTTATTTGGGACACAAAAATAAAAAATGGGTAAATGTTATGGGGTATTAATGTCAGCGATTAAGGGGGATTGATATCCTCCACTTTGGGTGTGTGTTGAGGAGAACGAGGAGGAGGACGAGGGGGAGGAACCAGCATACTCTAATACACTAGACGGGATGCCGACGTCAATCCAGCCAGTAGATGGTGGCGATACTGCCAACGCAGGAGGTGAGGGAGGAGGGACGACCAGTGTCCTAGGCTGGCTACTCCTGCTCCGGGTAGACCCAGGCTGAGTACTGGGTGTGCTCCGGGTAGACCGAGGCTGGGTACTAGGTGTGCTCCGGGTAGACCCAGGCTGGGTACTGGGTGTGCTCCGGGTAGACCCAGGCTGGGTACTTTGTGTGCTTGTTTTTGGAGCAGCCATAGCCGACGTTGTAGTGCTGGTCTTCTTTTTTTTCCTCCTCTCTCCCTCTGGGTGTGGGTCGGCTTCCCGTCTTTGTGCCCTTGAAGGCCTGGCAGGAGCAGAAGTTTGGGGCTCTGTTCTGTGGTGGCGGTGGCGGCGGCGGTGGCCCTCGGCACGCGGAGCTCTGTGTTGGTGCTGTGCAGCAGGAGTCAGAGCCATGGTAGCCAGCGATGGTACTGCGGGCATTGTAGTCGCTGACTGCATGACCCGAGCCTGCTGCAGAGCAGTGACGTATGCATTGTTGCAGGCCTGCATCACCGAAATCTGGAGTTCCGGCGTAAGATGTTCCACCATGCCCTTCTCAATGGCACTAAAAAAATGTTTGGCCGGCCTCGAGAGCTCCGATTCCATTGTTTCAAGACGCCGGTCGATATTGGACAGAGCTGTGTCCATTCTATCGCCCAGCGCCTTGAAACAATTCTGGAAGACCGTGCTCAAATATAAAAATTCGGGCAGGACCGCCCTGTCCGAGGCCCGCTGACGCTGTCGGGAAGACCCAAAGGAAGGAGCGACAGAGGCCTCGGCCAGGGGAACATCTGATGGACCGGCTGCCGGTTCGCCAGATTGTGGTGGTGCAGACCTGCTCTCGCTGTGGGATGGCTGTGACGGGTCAGAAGGCAATTCACGAAGGACCGCTCCAGAGGGTCGGACAGGCTCGCGGGTGCTGCTGTGTGTTCTGTGAAAACATAAGGAAACCATTAGTATACAAAATATAACATTTCACATTCGTCACCACCTGTGTAAAAGTAAACATTGCATCACACACTATTAATATATACATATGAGGGCAGGGCACACAGCAAACCGTTACGACTGACTGAACTAACCCTTAACAGTACTGTTAAGGGTTCAGTCAGTCGTAACGGTTTGCTGATTGAACCGGCCAGCTGCCTGACATGGCTGATGCGACCAATCAGCGCGGGTGACAGGCCTGATTAAAATGCCCGCTCCTTACTCCCCGCAGTGAAGGCCCGTCGCCCGCATACTCCCCTGTCATTAATTAACTTTACCGGCGGTATCCATTGCCGCCGTTAATGTTAACCAATTTTTAATATTTACACTGCATATGCCGCATCAATATTAAAAATAGAATACATTTATTTATTTCAAAATAGTCACCCATGTTTGCCGTTTGTAACGCCCGACAATTACGCTTATCGTCGGAACTGCCATGACGTCACGGTCATGTGACCGAGACGTCATCACAGGTCCTGCGAGCTGAGCAACCATGGGAACATAACCTGCCTTGGAGTAGAAGGTATGCCGTGTCTACTATATTTTTCCTTTTTTTTAAAAAAATCTGGAATACACCTGGATGGGCAATATACTACTCCACTATGAAATATTGCCCGGGCATGGCCAATCTGCTATATTTCTGTGTACTGTATACTTCGTACTTGCCAAAATAAATGGCTGGGCAATAAACTACGTGGCTGTAATATAGTACGTGAATATGCATGTTTTCTAAACTAGGTGTGTGAATAGGTACTATACTTACTCTCGGCTTTCAAGGACCGGTCGCAGGAATTGCAAAATATGATTGTATTTGTAGATTGAGGTCCTTGAAGCTGCAGCACCACTACGAGTCTGTCCCTCCTTTTTCAGGCCCCTCTTGAAACGGTCCTTCATGGAGCGCCATCTGGTCTTCAATTGTTTAACTGTGTATAAAGTAAAAAAAAAAAAATGAGTTTGAGAGAAAATATTGAAATTGATAACGCAACCGTGTGCAATCCCAATAGAAGACATCACAGACGGTTGTGTATCCTGGCATGATGGGTCAGAGCAGCATTATGGAAATACTTATGAAATTTATCTTTGCCCGCGGGGGAAGCGCTGTCGAAGCCATCCCACAGCGATTTTGCCACCTCAATCCACAAACGGCGCAACACGCCCTGGTCCGCGTGCCGGGGGTCACGGCTGTCCCACAACGGGCCTCGCTCCTGAATGGATGCAACCATGAGGTCTATGTCCAGTGGGTCATCATGGGCCCGTTGTGAAACCTAGAATAATTGGAAAATATTAATGTTTGCAAGATAAAAATTGTTCTCCCTACCTCCTCCACCACCACCTACCACCTCCACCACCCCCCCCCTCCCACCACCCATACCCCAAAAAAAAAAGTTAAAGAAAAAAAAGGCATAGGTTTGACATATAAACTTACTCGCCGTCCTGCCACCACAGCTTGGTCCCGTGGTCTCTGCTCCTGAGGGCTATGTTCCTCCTGGCTCTCCTCCTCACTTGAAGAAGCCTGTAAAATAGTTTTAAAAAGTTGAGTGACCCATCTACAAATGACACCAAATAGTAAGCAACAGTAGATCATGTACTCACCGGACTCCTCAGCGGTGGGGTGGGGCTTGACTCGCTGGCCATTACTAATATGCAATTCTGAAATAAAAAAAAAAATAAAATTTATCCTATGCACAATACAGCGGAACATAGTAAAATATAAAAAAAAAATACATTTACATTTCAACCACAAAGAACATTGCACTAATGCCAACTGAACTAACGCTGAGCAAACAACACTGCCACATTGAAACAAAAAACAATGGCAGAGACAACACAATGCCAGAGTAAACAAAAGCCTAAAGATAACAAAACAAATACACAACAGACCCTATGTCGTAATCCAAAAAGACAGTTTTGTTTAACAAAATGTTTACTACATTGATTGCCAAAAGTCAAAAGAAAAGCAAAACCATACCGCCATACGTGACAATTAAAAAAAAAATAAACAAAAAAAAAAAACGCTAAATATAAAGACCTTAAATACCAAACTGATTAAAAAAGCAAACATTTATATTTAAAAAAGCAAAAAAAAATTTGGAACAACAGTATGCACGGAGCAACCCAAAAAACACAATAGATTTTTGAAAGAAAAAAATTAACAACCCCCAAAAATTAAGGACAGAAACGGCAATCCTGGATACACCACCATACTTTACAATAAAACCGACAGGGCCGGAGACAATAAAAGGCCATACAACGCCATACATCACAACCAGAAACATACAACAATGTCTTTACACAACCACAGTGCAGAACATAATACACAACTTGCAATATAAATTATTACATTTAATAAAAGGGCGCAGAATCATTCTATACTACCATACTTTACAATAAAACCAACATGGCCGGAGACAATAAAAGGCCATACAACGCCATACATCACAACCAGAAACATACAACAATGTCTTTACACAACCACAGTGCAGAACATAATACACATCTTGCAATATAAATTATTACATTTAATAAAAGGGCGCAGAATCATTCTATACTACCATACTTTACAATAAAACCAACATGGCCGGAGACAATAAACGCCATCATATAACGCAAGAAAAATACATCACAACTGAATACAAAAAACACCCCCAAACCAATAAATGGAAAAGAAAAATCTATCCTGGAAAGAACAATAATCAAGGCCGGAGACAATGAAACGCCATCCTATACAACGCCATACATCACAACCAGACTAAAAATACACCAATGTCTTTACACAACCACAGTGCAGAATATAATACACAACTTGCAATAAACAATTTAAAAATAAAACATGTAGAAAATGCACAGAATCATTCTATACTTACATCTCTGGACAGCAGATGAAGATGTCTGGTCTGGTGTGTTGTCTGTAGATGCTGCAGCAGAAGTGACAAACAATCCAAACATTTTCTTTATATATGGGGGATGTTTTTATCACTGTCTTCACTGTCTAGACACTGTCTAGACACTTTTTTGTGTAATTTTATTTAACGACGCATGCGTCGCACAACGCACGCACGACGCACGCACGTGCGTTGTCAATTGGTTTCAATGGGAGATTGTAACGCAATGACGACGCACGAGCGACGCAAGTGCGACGCATGCGTTTTATAGACACTACAAAAATGCAACATGTAGCGTCTCCGACGCCACCCAGGTGCGGTGAAACGACGCATGCGTCGTGCGTTTTCACAAACACGCATGACAACGCAACGCATGCGTCCCCAATGATAAAGATAGGGGCGCATGACGCATGCGTCGTTGTGCGTCGACGACGCTGCGTCGCATGACGCTAATGTGAACGTAGCCTAAGTGGGCCTGTATATACGGCTACAGATACTCACTGCGCTGTTTGGTGACATGGTGTGTATCACACTCAACATGGACCAGAGGAAGCGAAGGAAAGAACTGTCTTAGTAGATTCGAAAAAAATTATAGACAAACATGTTAAAGGTAAAAGTTATAAGATCATCTCTAAGCAGCTTGATGTTCCTGTGACTACAGTTGCACATATTATTCAGAAATTTAAGATCCATGGGACTGTAGCCAACTTCCCTGGACTTGGTTACAGGAGGCCCTGTATATTATATCCGGCATTTTGCCCTTATCTAAGATGGCTGCAGCAGCGTCACACGCCGCACGCGCCCGCCTTGCCGCTGGGTTGGTAGCTTGGATGCCGCATGATTGACTGTGACCTAGGTCGCACTCGGTCACGTGCCTCTGGACTTCCGGTCCGAGGTGATGGCTGCCGCATTCATTAGTAGCGGCGTCACATAGCCGGTGATTGTTATTGCTTTCAGCTGTCCTCTCCAATATTTATTACTCGCTGGACCCCTGCCACATCACTCCCTGACGAGGCTGCCACGAAATGAGCGTTGGAGTGGTGTGTGCAGGGGACAGTGGAATCTCAGACTGGTTGGTATTTTTCACTTACACCGGCACTTAAGCTGGTTGACCACATGATCACTGAATCGCATAATAGCCATTATACTTCCTCATCAATTTATATCTGATATATGTCTTTATTCATTGGTTCATATATTTTGGTCAGAACATGTACACTATGATAAATATGTTATTAACTTTATGTTTTGATTAATTTAATTAATTTACTGCGGTGCATACATTATTTACTTGACTCTTTCACCATTGGCCATTATTTATCTTGTATGCTCCATTATGACTATTTAATTTGGATATTAATTTTTATATATGATTAACATGTACTTTTGATTGATTACATTTATTTTGGCGTGAACACAATCACTTTTGTATACATTTTTATCACTTAATATTTATTATTTTTTCACTTTTGTATACATGTTGTGATGTCTAATTGGATATAGTCATTAATTTTGCTGGTGCACATTTATTTCATATTTTTCATATTTTATTTTTATATTACATTTTTATTTTTTACCACTCAGTCTGCTATTCCTTGTCCCTTGCTCCACATTTATTTACATATATTCCATTTTTTAATTGCAATGTATGCTAATAAATTTCTAATAAATTCTTTTTGTGGCATCAACTGTTTCCTGTATGTATATTTCATATTATAGTTTTTCTGTGGAATCATGTTTTTATAATTATTAATAAAGCAGTATATCTTTTCTTCCTTTTGTCTTCCTTTTGTCTTTGAAGCATCACCAAACCAAGGATTCAAGCTTCAGGAGGCTAATTTGCATATTCCAGGTGCCTTCTGGGAGAAACGAAGTCTCCCTAAGCTAGAAGATCGTTGGGTACAGCCGGGACCAGCTGCTTCAAAAGCATCACCAAACCAAGGATTCAAGCTTCAGGAGGCTAATTTGCATATTCCAGGTGCCTTCTGGGAGAAACGAAGTCTCCCTAAGCTAGAAGATCGTTGGGTACAGCCGGGACCAGCTGCTTCGAAAGCATCACCAATTTTTGCCTGTAGGACATTATTGCAAGAGAGCTTGGCTGAGTAGATTACACAAGAAGGAAAACACACAGCAAGTCAGCAGGATCTAGGAGCAACATGGCAGATGTGACAACCTACATGGTGAGCTGCAGCATGTGCTACATGTTCGCAGATCGACCAGAAGAAGAATCCAATTTCACCTGTCAGAAGTGTAGACTAGTGGCCCTTTTAGAAGAAAAGGTGCGGGGTCTGGAAGAAAGAATAGCAACTTTGAAACTCATCAAAGAGAATGAAGACTTTCTAGACAGAACAGAAGCATCTCTACTGGTCACAGAAGGTGAAAAAAGTGTCAGAGAACCTCCAAAAGCAGATGAGTGGAAGCATGTGACCAAAAGAAGCAAGAAGACCATGGAGAAATCACCAACCACACAACTGAAGAACCGATATCAAATCTTTGTAGAGGATGAAGATGGCACACCTAAGAATGAAGCAATACCAGCAAGCAAAAAAGAAAAGGGCACACAGCAACAAGTGACAGCAAAAAGTACAGCCAAGAAGCAACGAAGAGTGGTGGTGGGAGACTCACTACTGAGAGGCACAGAAGCAGCCATCTGCAGACCGGACATAACTGCAAGAGAAGTATGCTGCCTTCCAGGTGCGATGATCAAGGATGTGACCGATAGGATACCAAAGCTCTTCAGCTCCAAGGACGTCCACCCATTTCTTCTGATGCATGTTGGCACCAATGACACGGCAAGGAAGGACCTACCGACAATCTGCAAGGACTTTGAAGAGTTGGGGAAGAAAGTAAAGGAACTGGATGCACAGGTAGTTTTTTCTTCTATCCTTCCAGTAGACGGGCATGGCACCAGGAGATGGAACAGGATCCTTGATGCAAACAACTGGCTAAGACGATGGTGCAGACAACAAGGATTTGGATTCCTGGACCACGGTGTGAATTACTGGTATGATGGACTCCTCGCCAGAGACGGACTACACCTCAACAAACCTGGGAAACACACATTCGCCAGAAGACTCGCTACACTCATCAGGAGGGCGTTAAACTAGAAGAAGAGGGGACGGGAAGAAAAACATTAGACTCGAACAAAGACGACCCAGGAAAACATACTCAGAAGGGAGGTAAGAACATTTCTAAAACAATCCACAGTGAGGAGATTGGAACAAAACAAAATCCTCTAAACTGCATGCTCGCAAACGCCAGAAGCCTGACAAACAAGATGGAAGAACTAGAAGCAGAAATATCTACAGGTAACTTTGACATAGTGGGAATAACCGAGACATGGTTAGATGAAAGCTATGACTGGGCAGTTAACTTACAGGGTTACAGTCTGTTTAGAAAGGATCGTAAAAATCGGAGAGGAGGAGGGGTTTGTCTCTATGTAAAGTCTTGTCTAAAGTCCACTTTAAGGGAGGATATTAGCGAAGGGAATGAGGATGTCGAGTCCATATGGGTTGAAATTCATGGAGGGAAAAATGGTAACAAAATTCTCATTGGGGTCTGTTACAAACCCCCAAATATAACAGAAAGCATGGAAAGTCTACTTCTAAAGCAGATAGATGAAGCTGCAACCCATAATGAGGTCCTGGTTATGGGGGACTTTAACTACCCGGATATTAACTGGGAAACAGAAACCTGTGAAACCCATAAAGGCAACAGGTTTCTGCTAATAACCAAGAAAAATTATCTTTCACACTTGGTGCAGAATCCAACCAGAGGAGCAGCACTTTTAGACCTAATACTATCTAATAGACCTGACAGAATAACAAATCTGCAGGTGGTTGGGCATCTAGGAAATAGCGACCACAATATTGTACAGTTTCACCTGTCTTTCACTAGGGGGACTTGTCAGGGAGTCACAAAAACATTGAACTTTAGGAAGGCAAAGTTTGAACAGCTTAGAGATGCCCTTAATCTGGTAGACTGGGACAATATCCTCAGAAATAAGAATACAGATAATAAATGGGAAATGTTTAAGAACATCCTAAATAGGCAGTGTAAGCGGTTTATACCTTGTGGGAATAAAAGGACTAGAAATAGGAAAAACCCAATGTGGCTAAACAAAGAAGTAAGACAGGCAATTAACAGTAAAAAGAAAGCATTTGCACTACTAAAGCAGGATGGCACCATTGAAGCTCTAAAAAACTATAGGGAGAAAAATACTTTATCTAAAAAACTAATTAAAGCTGCCAAAAAGGAAACAGAGAAGCACATTGCTAAGGAGAGTAAAACTAATCCCAAACTGTTCTTCAACTATATCAATAGTAAAAGAATAAAAACTGAAAATGTAGGCCCCTTAAAAAATAGTGAGGAAAGAATGGTTGTAGATGACGAGGAAAAAGCTAACATATTAAACACCTTCTTCTCCACGGTATTCACGGTGGAAAATGAAATGCTAGGTGAAATCCCAAGAAACAATGAAAACCCTATATTACGGGTCACCAATCTAACCCAAGAAGAGGTGCGAAACCGGCTAAATAAGATTAAAATAGATAAATCTCCGGGTCCGGATGGCATACACCCACGAGTACTAAGAGAACTAAGTAATGTAATAGATAAACCATTATTTCTTATTTTTAGTGACTCTATAGCGACAGGGTCTGTTCCGCAGGACTGGCGCATAGCAAATGTGGTGCCAATATTCAAAAAGGGCTCTAAAAGTGAACCTGGAAATTATAGGCCAGTAAGTCTAACCTCTATTGTTGGTAAAATATTTGAAGGGTTTCTGAGGGATGTTATTCTGGATTATCTCAATGAGAATAACTGTTTAACTCCATATCAGCATGGGTTTATGAGAAATCGCTCCTGTCAAACCAATCTAATCAGTTTTTATGAAGAGGTAAGCTATAGGCTGGACCACGGTGAGTCATTGGACGTGGTATATCTCGATTTTTCCAAAGCGTTTGATACCGTGCCACACAAGAGGTTGGTACACAAAATGAGAATGCTTGGCCTGGGGGAAAATGTGTGTAAATGGGTTAGTAACTGGCTTAGTGATAGAAAGCAGAGGGTGGTTATAAATGGTATAGTCTCTAACTGGGTCGCTGTGACCAGTGGGGTACCGCAGGGGTCAGTATTGGGACCTGTTCTCTTCAACATATTCATTAATGATCTGGTAGAAGGTTTACACAGTAAAATATCGATATTTGCAGATGATACAAAACTATGTAAAGCAGTTAATACAAGAGAAGATAGTATTCTGCTACAGATGGATCTGGATAAGTTGGAAACTTGGGCTGAAAGGTGGCAGATGAGGTTTAACAATGATAAATGTAAGGTTATACACATGGGAAGAGGGAATCAATATCACCATTACACACTGAACGGGAAACCACTGGGTAAATCTGACAGGGAGAAGGACTTGGGGATCCTAGTTAATGATAAACTTACCTGGAGCAGCCAGTGCCAGGCAGCAGCTGCCAAGGCAAACAGGATCATGGGGTGCATTAAAAGAGGTCTGGATACACATGATGAGAGCATTATACTGCCTCTGTACAAATCCCTAGTTAGACCGCACATGGAGTACTGTGTCCAGTTTTGGGCACCGGTGCTCAGGAAGGATATAATGGAACTAGAGAGAGTACAAAGGAGGGCAACAAAATTAATAAAGGGGATGGGAGAACTACAATACCCAGATAGATTAGCGAAATTAGGATTATTTAGTCTAGAAAAAAGACGACTGAGGGGCGATCTAATAACCATGTATAAGTATATAAGGGGACAATACAAATATCTCGCTGAGGATCTGTTTATACCAAGGAAGGTGACGGGCACAAGGGGGCATTCTTTGCGTCTGGAGGAGAGAAGGTTTTTCCACCAACATAGAAGAGGATTCTTTACTGTTAGGGCAGTGAGAATCTGGAATTGCTTGCCTGAGGAGGTGGTGATGGCGAACTCAGTCGAGGGGTTCAAGAGAGGCCTGGATGTCTTCCTGGAGCAGAACAATATTGTATCATACAATTATTAGGTTCTGTAGAAGGACGTAGATCTGGGTATTTATTATGATGGAATATAGGCTGAACTGGATGGACAAATGTCTTTTTTCGGCCTTACTAACTATGTTACTATGTTAATACTTTGGGTAATATATTGTATTTCGTATTCTTAGCTTTTTTGATTTTTTCATTGTTGTGGTACATCTTTTCTGTATAGGTATTTTTCTGATTACTAACACATCTGTTCTCAATCAAGAAATCACTTAAATAGGACCTGCCTGACAAAGTGAAGTAGACCGAAAGATTCTCAAAAGCTAGACATCATGCTGGGATCCAAAGAAATTCTGGAACAAATGAGAAGCAATGTAATTGTGATCCGTCAGTCTGGAAAATGTTATAAAGCCATTTCTAAAACTTTGGAACTTCAGCAAACCACAGTGAGAGCCATTATCCACAAATGGCGAAAATATGGAACAGTGGTGAACCTTACCAACAGTGGCTGGCCAACCAAAATTACTAAAGAGTGCAGCAACGACTGATCCAAGAGGTCACAAAATACCCCACAACAAGATTCAAAGAAGTGCATGCCTCAGTTACCTCAGTTGAGGTCAGTATTCCTGAATCCACCATAAGAAAGAGGCTAGGCAAAAATAGCCTACACCGGCTGCAACCAGGCTACTAAAGTAAGCATGTGAATGAAAAAGAACTGCAGCAAAATGGCAGTTATGTCTGAACTCCAAGACATACCCCTATTCTCACCTAACAGCATGAGGAAAGTCATCTCCAAGATGTTCAAAATCATAGTATTATGCCACAGAAGTTTTGGGATTCTGTTGTGTGAAGGGATGAAGCAAAACTGGAAGATTTTGGGCCCAATGGCCAGTGTCTGGAACAGGAAGAATAAACCATAAGCTGAAAAGAGCACTCCCTGAGTGTCTATAAGCCATGTGTTCCCTATTCTCGTCACACTTCCTAAAGCTTCATGTGGACAAAACTGAACTCATCATCTTTCCTTCATCTCACCTAAATTAAAGCTGTGAGACTTCTTTGCTTCCTCTGTCACTGGAAACTCGCAGCATGTGGAAGGGAAATTTTATTCAATCAAGTGTCAGGAAATCAATGGAGAAATCATTATGCTTTCTGTGAGAAAGCTGAAGCTTAGGATTCACTTGGCTTTCCAGTAGGACATTGACTCCAAGCATACCTCGAAGTCCACCAATGATTAGCCTCAGAAAAAGTCCTGTATGGATCTGGAGTGGCTGTCACAGTCACCAAACTTAACCCCATAGAAAATGTTCAGTGGGATTTGAAGAAGACTGTTGAAATTAGTAAAATTTTTAATTTACAATGGGGGTTGATTAATTGTCAACTATACTGTATGTAGGACTGTAAAATACAAAAGCGCACAGAGAGGTAAAAAAATACTCTGTTGTAAAAAAGTCACAGTAAATAAGCAAGTGCTAGTAAAAAAAAGAAAAAATACAGGGTATTTAGTTAATACGTTTTTTTGAAGAAAAAAAAGTATGTTAAGCTGCTCCACCAATCGCCAAGATGTACCCATAATATAGCAGTCCTGTCTAATGTATATAATCCCTATCTGATGTATTAAAAACCTGATCATCTGTATAGTACCTGTATGAACAGGGCTCAAAGAGAAAATATCCACGTTGAACATGCGAGATGGAACAGCTACAATGCAAATGACCCACAAAGGAGTGGTGAACTCCCCAGTCTTGTAGAAACAAGAGAACAATTATAAAACCAAAAACACATGGGCCACCTGCATAGCGAACAAGTCTGTAGGAACCTGTTCACACCACCAAAGAACTTGAAAACACAAAAGCGCACAAAGAGGTAAAAAAATACTCTGTTGTAAAAAAGTCACAGTAAATAAGCAAGTGCTAGTAAAAAAATGAAAAAATACAGGGTATTTAGTTAATACGTTTGTTTGCAAAAAAAAGTATGTTAAGCTGCTCCACCAATCGCCAAGGTATACCCATAATAGAGCAGTCCTGTCTAATGTATATAATCCCTATCTGATGTATTAAAAACCTGATCATCTGTATAATTCCTGTATGAACAGGGCTCAAAGAGAAAATATCCACGTTGAACATGCGAGATGGAACAGCTCAGGGCCGGCGTCAGCACCCGGCGCACCTGGGCAAATGCCGGGGCCCCGGGGAGAGAGGGGGGCCCACTCACGCTGTCATAGATACAGCTGGGAGAGCAGAGCAGGAGATAACATGCTCTCTCCGCCCACAAAGTCACTGCTGGCTGCGTTCTCTTAACCCCTATGTGCCAGCTCTGACACAAGCATCTTCTCACTCAGTGAGTGCAGCCAGGCAGGCACACATAGGGGTTAAGAGAAGGCAGCCAGTGTGACATTGTTTGTGGGCGGAGAGAGCACATTCTCTGCTCTGCTCTCCGCCCCTGGCTGGCTGCCGTGCTGCTGAAGTTCTGAGGCAGATTCAAGAGGAGCACCTAGTGCTACCAGTGCCTGAGTGAGTGGTGCTGCTATATACTACGTGGGCTGCGCTGCTATATACTATGTGGGCTGCGCTGCTATATACTACGTGGGCTGCGCTGCTATATACTACGTGGGCTGCGCTGCTATATACTACGTGGGCTGCGCTGCTATATACTATGTGGGCTGCGCTGCTATATACTAGGTGGACTGCTATATACTACGTGGGCTGCGCTGCTATGTACTACGTTGGCTGTGCTATATACTACATGTGCTGCTATATGCTACGTGGGCTGCTATATGCTACGTGGGCTGCTATATGCTACGTGGGCAGTGTTATATACTACATGGCTGTGTTTATATGCGATCATGAATCGGGGTATGTGTTAAAGGGGGGGCCCACTGAGACTCTTTCGCCCGGGGCCCTCAAAAACCTGGAGCCGGCCCTGGAACAGCTACAATGCAAATGACCCACAAAGGAGTGGTGAACTCCCCAGTCTTGTAGAAACAAGAGAACAATTATAAAACCAAAAACACATGGGCCACCTGCATAGCAAACAAGTCTGTAGGAACCTGTTCACACCACCAAAGAACTTGAAAACACAAAAGCTCACAGAGAGGTAAAAAAATACTCTGTTGTAAAAAAGTCACAGTAAATAAGCAAGTTGTTAAGGACTGGCGGAACGCACTAAGTATAGAAGAAATGGAACTAGGTGCGTTCGCAGTCCGAGGTCCACCGTGCAGGTAAAAACCCTGCTGCTAGTAAAGACGGACTATATGGCGGTACTATAAGAATACACACATGGGTTAGCTTCACCCTGTGTGAAGGAAGCGACCCTGTTGCGTCACAGGACCGCGGTACCGCACATAGAGCGCAAGCAAGGAGTCACTAATCTCAAACCCGAGACTGAGGATTTGAGTTCAGAAGACCCCATGCGCTCGACACCGCAACTGGGGTGTCAGAGGAACATAAATAATAATATAAAGGCACAAGAGTGCGTGCGGTGCCGCACTGACGGACGCCACTAACCACCCAGGCTTGGGTCAGGAAAGCGCAGACCAAGCGCACGGCGCCGTACTGGCGGACACAGCAACTGGTAGCTGTAATGTGTGTTACGTGCTGTTGGATAAGTCGGGCGCTAGATAGTAAACATACACCTTCCGCGAACAGTCATCCAATAGGGAGGGTTATTTAAAGAGCGACTTTCACTCACAACACACACACATATTACAAGACAATACTAGCGCATGGCCGTGCGGTCATGCGCAGTTTATATAGTTGCAGCACAGGAAGCTGCTACCGAAGTTTTGCCTTTTCAGGAACTTCCTGGAGGACCAATGGAATGTGCTGCAGTACCTGAGCATGTGACCCTCGATCTCCAACGGGAGATCTTGCCCTGGGCATGCTCAGAGTGTGAAAAAAAGGACTTAGTCCCAGAGAAGCCTGCTCGCCGCAGATCAGTGCAGGGTACAACAGGAGAGCCAGAAAAGGCAGCAGTAACCCTCTGCACAGAATAAGTCCCAGCAAGACGCTGGGAGCGACGCCTCCGCTGAGCAGACCCCACTGCGGCCGATGCAGAATGGGAGACTGCAGCAGACACGGATCGAGATTCCTCCTGTGCAGCAGAGGAAACTCGACTCCTAACATTACCCCCCCCTCCTAGGGCCCCCCCCTCCTTGAGCCTCACTACGCTCAAAAGCTGCAATAAGCAGCGGAGCCCGAATGTGCTCCACAGGCTCCCAGGGTCTATCCTCTGGGCTGTGACCCTTCCAGTCCACCAGATAAAATTTCTTGCCACGTACCACCTTGCACCCCACAATAGCATTCACCTCAAACTCATCCGTGGATGAACCCGATGTCCCAGCAGATGACTCAGAAAACCGGGACAAACGAACGGGCTTTAAGAGGGAAACGTGAAAAGTATCGGTGATACCAAGGCGTGGAGGAATAGCCAAACGGTAGACCACATGGTTGACCTGTTCCAGAACCTTAAACGGGCAAATGTAGCAAGGAGCAAACTTAGTGGACTCAACTCGCAGCCTGGTGTTACGGGCGGAGAGCCACACTAAGTCGCCAGGAGCAAAGGTCGGAGCGGGGCGCCGATGAGCATCGGCGGAGGACCTCATTCTCTCCTTAGAGGCCCGAATGGCATCCTGAGTGCGGTCCCAAATATCCCGTGCCTCCACAGCCCAGTCTGCCACCCTGGAGTCTGCTGAAGACACGGGCATAGGCACAGGTACCCGTGGATGCTGACCATAGTTGAGGAGGAATGGGGTTTGTCCAGTGGAGTCGGCTACGGCGTTGTTCAGCGCAAACTCTGCCCATGATAGCAAGGATGCCCAGTCATCCTGCCTGGCTGAAACAAAATGTTGCAGGTATGTGACCAAGGTCTGGTTGGCCCTCTCTACCAACCCATTCGTCTCGGGATGATAAGCAGAAGAGAGATTCAACTCAATACTGAGAAGACAACAAAGCTCTCTCCAGAACCGAGACGCAAACTGGGGACCCCGGTCACTGACAATTTTGTCAGGCATACCATGTAGGCGGAAGATGTGTTTAATGAACAACGCTGCCAAGGCCCATGCAGAAGGTAACCGTGGTAGCGGCACCAAATGCACCATTTTTGAGAAATGATCGGTGATGACCCAAATGATGGTACAGCCGCGAGATTTGGGTAAACCCACGACAAAGTCCATCCCGACCATCTCCCAGGGCCTATCTGCCACCGGCAAGGGATAGATCAACCCAGCTGGCCTTTGACGCGGAGATTTATTTTTGGCGCAGGAGACACACGCCAGAATATAATCCCTGACATCCCGGACCATATGCGGCCACCAGTACGTCCTCGCCAGTAGCTCAGATGTCCTCTTTGTCCCAAAGTGTCCACCCACCCTGGACGAATGAGCCCAAGAGAGAACCTCTGGTCGCAAATTAATGGGCACAAAAGTCTTGCCCGGTGGCACAGACTCCAGCGAAACCGGCGCTACGGTTCTCAGGCTCTCAGAAGGGACAATAAGCCAATGCTCCTCTTCCTCCTCTTCAGTTGACATAAGGGAGCGAGAGAGAGCGTCAGCACGAATATTCTTCTCCCCGGCGAGAAAATGAAGGGAAAAGTGGAACCGGGAAAAGAACAAGGACCATCTGGCTTGGCGAGAATTTAGCCGCTGGGCTGTTTGCAAGTAGACCAAATTTTTGTGGTCCATGTAAACTTGGAAGGGAAACCGCGCACCTTCCAGAAGGTGTCTCCACTCTGAAAAGGCCAACTTCATTGCTAGCAACTCCCTATCCCCGATGGAGTAGTTTCTCTCCGCTGGCGAGAAGGTCTTAGAGAAGAAGAAGTATGGATGCTTCCGACCTTGAGCATCCTTTTGATAGAGGACTGCTCCAGCACCAACGGATGAGGCATCCACCTCCATTAGGAATGGCTTAGCCACATCGGGACGATGTAAGATGGGAGCGCTAGCAAAGTGGGACTTAATAGAAGTGAAGGCCTTGGAGACCCCTTCCGACCACAATTTGGGATTCGCTCCCTTCTTGGTGAGGGCTACCAGAGTTGAGAAGTGGGGAATGAACTGGCGGTAATAGTTAATTAACCCCATAAAGTGCTGCACCGCTTTAAGAGAATGGGGCTCTTGCCAGTCCATAACAGCCTGTAGTTTGGCAGGATCCATAGCCAATCCCTGGGCGGAGATGATATAGCCCAGGAACGGTAAAGACTCCTGCTCAAACATACACTTCTCCAACTTAGCATAAAGAGAGTTTGCCCGTAGGAGGTCGAAGACTCTGCCAACATCTCTCCGGTGGGAGTCAATATCTGGAGAAAAGATGAGAATATCATCCAGATAGACTACAACCGAGGTGGAAAGCATATCCCGGAAGATGTCGTTGACAAAGTCTTGGAAAACAGCTGGAGCATTACAGAGCCCGAAGGGCATCACCAGATACTCATAGTGCCCATCTCTGGTGTTAAACGCCGTTTTCCATTCGTCCCCCTCACGGATGCGAATCAGGTTATAAGCACCCCGCAGATCTAATTTAGTAAACACTCTAGCTCCCCGAAGCCTATCGAAGAGCTCGGATATCAAGGGCAAAGGATACTTGTTCTTAACGGTGATAGCGTTAAGACCCCTGTAGTCTATGCATGGACGTAGTTCCCCATTCTTCTTCTGCACGAAGAAGAACCCTGCCCCAGCAGGTGACACTGACTTCCTGATAAACCCTCTTGCCAGATTCTCTTGAATGTACTGAGACATGGCCTCCGTCTCCGGGAGAGATAATGGATAAATTCGACCACGGGGAGGCTCCGCACCAGGCAAGAGATCGATAGGACAGTCATAGGGGCGATGGGGAGGAAGGGTCTCCGCCGCCTTTTTGGAGAACACGTCTGCGTAAGACCAATATTGCTTGGGAAGAGAGGATAGATCTGCGGGTACCTCAGTAGTAGCAACCTGAACGCACTCTCGGTGACACCTACCCCCACATGATTCACCCCATCCCAGAATTCTGCCTGAGGACCACTCGATGTGAGGAGAGTGGTACCGTAACCAAGGTATCCCCAACAGGACCTCATCAATCCCCTCAGGAATGATGAGCAGAGATATAATCTCCTGATGGGATGGTGACATGGACAGAGTAAAAGGAATGGTCTGATGTGTTATCTGTGCGGGGAGTGTCGACCCATTCACCACTCGTACCGTTACTGGTTGAGATAGCATAACCAGGGGTATTGCGTGACGTTGGGCGAAGGCAGAAGACATAAAATTGCCCTCCGCCCCAGAATCCACGCAGAGCTCTACCGAGTGGGAGGATGAGCCAAAAGTAATTGTCCCCTTAAAGGACAATTTGGAGGCAAACGTCGCAGTGTCTAGTGCACCTCCACCTACTACCACTAGACGCTGACGTTTCCTCGACCGCTGATGACATCTGGTGGCATGATGTCCTGACTGTTGGCATACATGGCAAACCTGGAGTGCACGAGCGGTCCGGGACTTAGAACCCGCTCGTGACACTACCTTAGGTTCATGGGGCTCAGGAGCCTGGACTGGAGATTCCAAAGGTTTGGCGAAGGTGGGAGCCAGCCGAAACCTCTGCCTACACTGGGCTCGCTCTAACCTCCGCTCGTGAAAACGGAGGTCAATATGAGTAGATATTGTTATTAATTCTTCCAGTGTGGCGGGAATCTCCCTAGTGGCCAGGGCGTCCTTAACGTGGTCAGCCAGCCCCCTCCAAAATATGGGGATAAGGGCTTTATCCGACCACTCCAGCTCAGATGCTAGAGTGCGGAAGTGGACGGCAAAAAGGCTGACCAAGGACGAGCCCTGAGTCAATGCCAACAGTTGGAGCGCCGTATCATGGGTGACACGCGGCCCTAAGAAAACCTGTTTCAGAGTGCTCAGGAATAACGGAGCACTCTGCACCACATGATCGCCACGCTCCCACAGCGGCGTAGCCCACTGCAACACCCTGTCCGACAATAAGGATATGATAAAGCCCACCTTAGCCCGCTCTGTAGGGAAACGAGAGGCCAGAAGCTCGAGATGTATTGAGCACTGACTCACGAAACCCCTACAGGACTTACTGTCACCAGAAAATTTCTCTGGTAGCGGGAGGCGAGATAGCGTCGGTACAGGGGCGGCAGTGGACAAGGTAGCTGCAGCCACACTTGCAGCCTGAACAGCGACAGCAGTAACGTCCACAGCTGAGGTTGAAGGCTCTAGAGCCGCCAACCTTCCCTCCAGCTGCTGGATGTACCACTGTAGACACTGATCATCCGTCATTACTAGCCAGACCTTGGCGCTAGTATTCTGTTAAGGACTGGCGGAACGCACCAAGTATAGAAGAAATGGAACTAGGTGCGTTCGCAGTCCGAGGTCCACCGTGCAGGTAAAAACCCTGCTGCTAGTAAAGACGGACTATATGGCGGTACTATAAGAATACACACATGGGTTAGCTTCACCCTGTGTGAAGGAAGCGAGCCTGTTGCGTCAGAGGACCGCGGTACCAC
Organism: Ranitomeya imitator; assembly: GCF_032444005.1. Taxonomy (NCBI): domain Eukaryota; kingdom Metazoa; phylum Chordata; class Amphibia; order Anura; family Dendrobatidae; genus Ranitomeya; species Ranitomeya imitator. The sequence goes on along the minus strand of NC_091283.1, from coordinate 491,245,476 downwards.
ACATAGAGCGCAAGCAAGGAGTCACTAATCTCAAACCCGAGACTGAGGATTTGAGTTCAGAAGACCCCATGTGCTCGACACCGCAACTGGGGTGTCAGAGGAACATAAATAATAATATAAAGGCACAAGAGTGCGTGCGGTGCCGCACTGACGGACGCCACTAACCACCCAGGCTTGGGTCAGGAAAGCGCAGACCAAGCGCACGGCGCCGTACTGGCGGACACAGCAACTGGTAGCTGTAATGTGTGTTACGTGCTGTTGGATAAGTCGGGCGCTAGATAGCAAACATACACATTCCGCGAACAGTCATCCAATAGGGAGGGTTATTTAAAGAGCGACTTTCACTCACAACACACACACATATTACAAGACAATACTTTCGCATGGCCGTGCGGTCATGCGCAGTTTATATAGTTGCAGCACAGGAAGCTGCTACCGAAGTTTTGCCCTTTCAGGACCTTTCTGGAGGACCAATGGAATGTGCTGCAGTACCTGAGCATGTGACCCTCGATCTCTGACGGGAGATCTTGCCCTGGGCATGCTCAGAGTGTGAAAAAAAGGACTTAGTCCCAGAGAAGCCTGCTCGCCGCAGATCAGTGCAGGGTACAACAGGAGAGCCAGAAAAGGCAGCAGTAACCCTCTGCACAGAATCAGTCCCAGCAAGACGCTGGGAGTGACGCCTCCGCTGAGCAGACCCCACTGCGGCCGATGCAGAATGGGAGACCGCAGCAGACACGGATCGAGATTCCTCCTGTGCAGCAGAGGAAACTCGACTCCTAACACAAGTGCTAGTAAAAAAATGAAAAAATACAGGGTATTTAGTTAATACGTTTTTTTGCAAAAAAAAGTATGTTAAGCTGCTCCACCAATCGCCAAGGTATACCCATAATAGAGCAGTCCTGTCTAATGTATATAATTCCTATCTGATGAATTAAAAACCTGATCATCTGTATAGTACCTGTATGAACAGGGCTCAAAGAGAAAATATCCACGTTGAACATGCGAGATGGAACAGCTACAATGCAAATGACCCACAAAGGAGTGGTGAACTCCCCAGTCTTGTAGAAACAAGAGAACAATTATAAAACCAAAAACACATGGGCCACCTGCATAGCGAACAAGTCTGTAGGAACCTGTTCACACCTGTAGGAACCTGTTTGGTTTTATGTATGTAGGACTGTGCCTGTGTAAGCAGGTTGCGGGATGCAGTAACGGACTGGAGGCAGAGGTTAACAAGTTTAATAACAGGGGAATACTCCACACATGGCAATGGATTAAACAGGGGAATAAACAGTTCAGTTTGCAAAGGATATGCAGAGTTCAAAAATAAAAGATCAGTTAACGGCAGTTCTTGTGAAGCACTTGTGTCAGGAGTTCCTCAAACTGTCACTCTTGCTGGGAACTCTATAGCGCCAGCAATGGCTGGCGGGGTGTCTTTTCCAGGAAGGTCCTGTGGGCAACAATTCCCCGTTTTCTGGTGGCAGTGGTCGGTCTCCGGTAGTCCATATACTGCAGTGGCTGACAAGGGTACGGGCCACAGTGCTATACGAGCCCAACATGGCTCTGCAAATATAAACTGGCAAAATCAAGGTCTCCCGTGAGCAGGAAAGTATATGCTGGTAAGGTAGGTTACATGTGAAAAAAGCAATACTAAATAAATCCAATTGGATAAATCCAACAAAATCCCACCAATATTATAGGAACACAGCTCTAGTAGGAATTGAAACTTAACCTTTATTAGGTACGAGATAAAAATATACACGAACAATAACAAATAATGTCACCCCAAAACCTATAATGGTATTAAATGATGTAGCCTGTCAGATGAAACATCACTTACGGGTGATACCAATATAGACTGTTAGTGAGAACAATCATTATAAAATGTCAAATATATTGTCCCACATTCTCAAGATACCTCTGGTTAATAACACAAGCACATAAGTGCAAAAAATGTTAGGCCAGGTAACCTTGTATGTATAGGTATTGGCAGGTATCAACAAAACAGATAATAGACAGGCGGGAGGAGGATAAGGCAAATACGGTAGAAATCATATACAGTACAAATGTTTAAAACAGGAATAATCTCACCAATTGCTGTGACTCAGGTCAGTGTAGCCCATGGTTCGCTGAGGTGGAAAGATCCATGAAGCAGCGATATAAGGAGACAATACCCTGTCAATCCCTAAAAGGGCTAGCCGTAAACCTATATCCCCGAGCTCCCGCCCTTACAAGGGCAGTCCACAACTACCCCTGAGCAAAAATCATGCCCTGCACTCTCCCTATAAGAATGTCCCGACGCGTTTCTTCGCAGGCCGTATCATCAGGAGACTTGCCTGCCTGGGAGCTAAAGTGCACGAGTGCTATAATCAAGGACAAAAGAACCTGCCACCCTCCATGTTAAGGTACCGTCACACTAGACGATATCGCTAGCGATCCGTGACGTTGCAGCGTCCTCGCTAGCGATATCGTCCAGTGTGACAGGCAGCAGCGATCAGGCCCCTGCTGTGCTGTCGCTGGTCGGGGAAGAAAGTCCAGAACTTTATTTCGTCGCTGGACTCCCCGCAGACATCGCTGAATCGGCGTGTGTGACACCGATTCAGCGATGTCTTCACTGGTAACCAGGGTAAACATCGGGTTACTAAGCGCAGGGCTGCGCTTAGTAACCCGATGTTTACCCTGGTTACCATCCTAAAAGTAAAAAAAACAAACACCACATACTTACCTACAGCCGTCTGTCCTCCAGCGCTGTGCTCTGCACTCCTCCTGCACTGGCTGTGAGCATCGGTCAGCCGGAAAGCAGAGCGGTGACGTCACCGCTCTGCTTTCCGGCCGCTGTGCTCACACAGACAGTACAGGAGGAGTGCAGAGCGCAGCGCTGGAGGACAGACAGCGGTAGGTAAGTATCTAGTGTTTGTTTTTTTTTTACTTTTAGCATGGTATCCAGGGTAAACATCGGTTTACTAAGCGCGGCCCTGCGCTTAGTTACCCGATGTTTACCCTGGTTACCGGCATCGTTGGTCGCTGGAGAGCGGTCTGTGTGACAGCTCTCCAGCGACCAAACAGCGACGCTGCAGCGATCCGGATCGTTGTCGGTATCGCTGCAGCGTCGCTAAGTGTGACGGTACCTTTACTCTGTGGAGAGTGGGAGGAGTTCTTAGGTCCACTTAAGTAATCTGGTGAAAGACATGATTAGCCAATCACATGCTGAACACAAAACATGTGATCAAAATAAACGTGAGCAAGAACTTAGTAAAGCGATATGTAACCAAACCGGTAATCAATAAAGACCCAAGTGCAGTAAAAACCGCGGAGAGCTCTAATAAATAATACCTGTAAGGTACTGGTCCAGCAGCTAAACGCCAAGGGTCCTGTAACAAGACACGAGGGAGAGACTTCCGGTGACAGCGGAAGTCCCCGTTGCCAGGATACAAGGACACTAACAAGCACTAGTGCGTGCCGGAGCCTAGGAGTTTACCGATAAACCGGAAGTAGTCATCACTGGGTCACTGGGTTACCAAGACGCTACCCTGCGCTCAGAAGACACGAGGTAGAAACTTCCGGTGACGGTGGAGGTATCCGTTGCCTAGATACAGAGACGCTAGCAAGCGCTAGGATGTAGCGGAGTCTAAAGGCTTACCGATAAACCGGAAGTACTGGTTACTAGGTTACCCAGACGCTGTACTGCGCAGAAGCGTGCTAGAAACAGACCGGAGATGATTTCTATCAAAACGCCGCAGCGCTACCGAATCACCATTGTTTCACATAATCCCCTAACAGGCGTAGTAGGTATAAGTTGGAATAACTGATTTTAAACACAACCACTATATTACTAAAGCGCGCTACCGCAGCGCTACCGGATCTACATTATTTTGCACCATCGCCAACCAGGCGTAATAAGTATATGTGGGAGTAACTAATTTTAGACGCCACCACTATATACTGTATTTATGTACAATCATGGAGATTAAGTGATACTACAACGTCAGTACTATGCACTAGTCAAGTGTCATAACTTCATTGTCTAAATCCCATGAAGATACTGTGCAGTTAGAGTGCGTAGGTGGCATAGCTATAAGAAGATTACACTTATATAAATACATATACGTGCAAAATAAAGCCCAAGTAGTTAAGAAACATAGCAACCCAGCTACGGACATGCTCACATTAATAACCCCAAAAGAAGAAAAGAAAAGGGGTATAGATGGTAATAACAGACAATACTATACAAATAAGAGGGGGGGGACACCAAAAAGGATTTTGGAAGGGCACAAAGTACATGTACACTGACCCCTAACTATCGATAAAAGAAACAGGAAAAAGTCTTCACAAGAAATTAAAGGAAACAACCATAATTGATTTGGTCATTAAGGCCATAAGGTGAAACGGTGTTAAGATAAAAAATCCACTTGGCCTCTTTCTGTTGTCAACATGTTGGCATGCCGTGCAGTGCCCGCACTTATAGCACCCCGTGACATTACTTTTAAGCCACGTATCACTAGAAGGATGAGTAAAGTGGCTATGAACGATTCTGTCTTGTAGCGATCTGGATTTCTTATAGGTAATCGTAGGGGCATCCCCCAGATGATCAGAGATATCCGGATCCATCTGAAGGATAGACCAATGTCTCCTGAGGATGTCCCTAACTCGACTCGCCCCATTGTCATAGGTGGTGATGAAACGAACAGAGGTATCATCTTGTTTTTTAGGGGCAGGATTTAGCAATTCGACGCGGTCCCTACTCCTTGCCTCATGATAAGCCTTGCTCAATACTTCCTGAGGGTAGCCTCTAGCCAGGAAACGCTCTCTCAAATCTTGGGATTGTGTCTCAAAGACACGGTTGTCAGAGCAATTTCTCCGAATGCGGAGATATTGCCCTTTTGGAATCCCCCTTTTCAGGTGTACAGGATGGTGACTCTCCCAATGTAGGAGCAAATTCGTGGCTGTGGGTTTTCTAAATGTGGAAGTGAGTAATTTTCCACCCCCACCCTTTGTAATCAGGATGTCCAAAAATGGTAAGGAACAGGCATCAAAGGCCGATGTAAAGGAGAGGCCAATGTCATTATGATTTAAGGAGTTTACGAACGCGACAAAACCCTCCTCCGTGCCCCGCCAGACGATCAGAATATCGTCAATGTATCTTGTCCACAATTCGGACACACGATACAAAGACAAATCACTTTCCTGATGATACGGCCTGCGAAGAAACGCGTCGGGACATTCTTATAGGGAGAGTGCAGGGCATGATTTTTGCTCAGGGGTAGTTGTGGACTGCCCTTGTAAGGGCGGGAGCTCGGGGATATAGGTTTACGGCTAGCCCTTTTAGGGATTGACAGGGTATTGTCTCCTTATATCGCTGCTTCATGGATCTTTCCACCTCAGCGAACCATGGGCTACACTGACCTGATTCACGGCAATTGGTGAGATCATTCCTGTTTTAAACATTTGTACTGTATGATTTCTACCGTATTTGCCTTATCCTCCTCCCGCCTGTCTATTATCTGTTTTGTTGATACCTGCCAATACCTATACATACAAGGTTACCTGGCCTAACATTTTTTGCACTTATGTGCTTGTGTTATTAACCAGAGGTATCTTGAGAATGTGGGACAATATATTTGGCATTTTATAATGATTGTTCTCACTAACAGTCTATATTGGTATCACCCGTAAGTGATGTTTCATCTGACAGGCTACATCATTTAATACCATTATAGGTTTTGGGGTGACATTATTTGTTAAGGTAGGTTACACAAGTTTATCCAGTACACAAATCTCTCTTTGCAGCACGTGTGCTGTACTCACGGTCATGAAGCACACGGCACCTCGATCTCAGTCAGCTACTGGGCGCGCTGCACTCTTATCACTATGCTGCATGCTGCCTGCTCCTGCCAAGACTGAAGCGCCGACAACTACTGGCGCGCTGCTTCTCCGGCAGGGTGCTGCACCCAATCTCTCTCTGGCAGCATGCACACAGTAATCACTATCCCAGAATGCCCAGCACCTTGCTCCATGGTGATCACCGGGCACCCTGCAAGGCTCTCCTCACAGTTTCTGTCAGTGGTGGTGTTGGGGGTGTTTGAACGCGGGGATTCGCTATACGGATGCTCCGGGACCACCGCACTCACTGGTCCCTGTGGCTGGCAGCAGGAGACAATGGACGCTGACCTGCGCGTGGCTGGTGCTCCCAAGACGGAGCACTTCTCTCTCTGGCTGCTGCTGAACACACCAGGCTCTGTACTCTCTGCAGTGGTCCCTCCCTCTGGATTGCTGCTGGGTACACTGCTCCCCTCAGTGCGGCTGTCCTCTTTGGACGGTAGGGCCATGCCGCAGTGCTGGTACTCTGTGTTGGGGAGGGGAAGCGGAGCACGCCACTCACTTCTGTGTATGCTGCCCTGGGTTGGCGACAAACTGCTCTGCTGCGCCCTTTCCCCTTTTATATCTCCACCTCCCTCGGTCAGGAGGAAGGTCTCCCTCACTCCAGCTTCTCCCAGGCAACAGAGGAAGGTCCGCCTCACTAAAGCATTCAACCGGGAACAGAGGATGTAGCCTTTTCAGTTCGGGGCCCGGCACACAGGTACCCGCAGTCTGGTTGTCCCCCTTACACCTGTATGTGTGCATAGCTCCCAATCATCCCTCATACTGCGGGACTGTCTCGATTTTGAGGCTGTGCCCCGCAGTCCCGCACAGGACTCTACCCCTCTCGCACAGCCAGCAGGAGAAGCGGCCAACACGCCCCCTTGTTTTAGACCATGCCCCCTGCGTATCTTCTTTTTCCGGGAAGGTGGTTCAGAAAGGGAGAGAGGACATTCTGAGGTACGTGTGTGTGTATGTGTGTGTGTGTACATGCAGCTGGCCTTGCTATGCTTACAGTACAAGGCATTATAACCAGTAGTGGCAGCAGTTAGAGCAATCCAGTGGAGACTGTTAGTCATAGGCACAGTATATATATATATATATATATATATATATATATATATATATATCCTTTATATAATACAGCAGTTATGGAGTGGAGCCAGTAGACAGTGGTGTTGTCTCTTTGCATGCAGAGTTCGCAGAGCTGGGCTACATTGCAATGTAAAGGATCTGTGAGGCAGCAGTGTGGACAGCAACAGGTGGTGAAATCTTTGCCTGCATTGTAAGCAGAGCTGCTGGGACACATCTACAGCCCCAACTGTACACTGGCATCATCATGTGTGGCTATTATAGAGTATGGAGCATCATGTGTGGCCATTATACAGTATGGAGCACTGTGTGGCCATTATACAGTATGGAACATCATATGGGGCCATTATACAGTATGGAGCACTGTGTGGCCATTATACAGTATTGAGCATCATGTGTGGCCATTATACAGTATGGAGCACTGTGTGGCCATTAGACAGTATAGAGCATCATGTGGGGCCATTATACAGTATGGAGCACTATGTGGCCATTATACTGTATTGAGCATCATGTGTGGCCATTATACAATATGGAGCACTGTGTGGCCATTATACTGTATTGAGCATCATGTGGGGCCATTATACAGTATTGTGCATCATGTGTGGCCATTATACAGTATTGAGCATCATATGGGGCCATTATACAGTATGAAGCACTGAGTGGCCATATTTTTTTTCTGTTTATACTTCTTGTTTATGAAAAAGTGTGATCAGCAGTGCTAAATGGGTGTGGTTGGGGCATGTATACGGGTGTGGCTCATTGTGAAATGGGTGTGGTCAGGGGTGTGGCCTAAAATTATGTATGTGTGTATTGTAAGATGATTGTGTGTGTACTATATGCATGTATGTGTATCATTTATATAACTATATATATTGTCTCTGTATGTATTTGGATGTTTTTTGTATGAGCACCTATATGTGTCCATGTATAAGTGTCCATCTACATGGACAGAGTCAGTGAGCTCAGTGATTGGCTGCAGCACAACAATGGACATCTGGAGACTTACAATTAGACCTGGAGAGGGTGAGTAAAGACAAGTTGACTTGATTTTTTTTTACAGCAAACTGTGCCTGGGGACACAACTTTCCTGAAAATGGAAAATCCGTTTAATTTGTTTGCGTGATCTTAAATTTTTAAGATTTTTCAATTTAAACCAGGTAACAGAAAATGTTTCTTCTACATGCCAGTCTTATTTTGTATTTTGGCCTAAATGGTTGTATCCAGGGTCGGACTGGCCCACTGGAGAACCGGAGAACTCTCTGGTGGACCCAGGCACTGATACCTGGTGGCAAACAGGGATGGCAGCTGCCTAGGGTCCCCACTGCTCCAGGAGCCACCAACCAATGGCATGTCACTAATAGCGGCACACCACAAAGGTGCTATGGGGCCCGTGAGTCAGGGGGGCCCACCTGGTGCCAGAGGAGCAGCAGCAGGTGGCAGGAGGAAGAAGCCGGCTGCTGCAGCTAAAGCCTGTCCCTGCTGCTAAAGAGAAATTAATATTCACTGTTCCCCATTCCCCCATGGACTGCATTATATTGTGTGTGTGGGGGGGTGCGTTATACCGTATGAGGCGGCTGCATTATGTCCTATGAGAGGGCTGCATTATACGCTATGAGGGGGACTGCATTATACTATATGAGGGGGCTGCATTATACCCTATGAGGGGGCTGAATTATACCCTATGGGGGCTGCATTATACCTTATGAGGGGGTTGCATTATACTCTGAGGGGGCTACATTATATTCTATGAGGGGGCTGCATTACACTATGAGGGGACTGCATTATTGCATTATACCCGATGAGGGGGATGCATTACACTCTGAGTGGGCTACATTATATTCTGTGGGGAGCTGTATACTTTGAGGGGGGCATATTATAATATATGAGGGGGGCTGCATTATACCCTATGGGGGGCTACATTATATTCTATGAGGGGGCTGCATTATACCTTATGAGGGGGTTGCATTATACTCTGAGGGGCTACATTATATTCTATGAGGGGGCTGCATTACACTATGAGGAGACTGCATTATACCCGATGATGGGGATGCATTATACTCTGACGGGGCTACATTATATTCTGTTGGAGGGCTGCATTATACTCTGAGGGAGCTACATTATATTCTGTGGGGGCTGCATTATACTATATGAGGGGGCTGCATTATAGTCTATGAGGGGGCTGCATTATACTCCATGGGGGCTGCATTATATTCTGTGAGGGGCTACATTTTACCCCATGAGGGGGCAACATTATATTTTATGGAAGGCTGCATTATACTTTATGTGGGGGTTGCGTTATACTGTGAGGGGGCTACATTATATTCTGTGGAGGGCTGCATTATACCGTATGAAGGGCTGCATTATATTCTATGAGGGGGCTACCCCAATCCCTTCTACATAATTAAGACATGTACTACCTAAAATTATGCCCTGATATTAGCGTGTTTTACCACACAATTGGTGGTTTTGTATTTATTTCTATGTAGCTACAAAGTGGTCCCCAAGAATGATTTTCTCTGCTGGGCCCAAGGTGCTGCAGTCCGACGCTGGTTGTATCCATTTATCTGTTCCATCCAATTTTTTATCATAAGAACAAAAAAGATAGAACTTCAGTGTTGTCAATTGCTCTTCATCTAGCTTAGATTTGATTGAGCAAGTCTGTACAGATATCAGTATCTTTTCTTAAGGTACCTTCACACTAAACGATATCGCTAGCGATCCGTGACGTTGCAGCGTCCTCGCTAGCGATATCGTTTAGTTTGACACGCAGCAGCGATCAGAATCCTGCTGTGATGTCGCTGGTCGGGGCTAGAGGGCCAGACCTTTCTTTGGTCGCTGGCTCTCCCGCTGACATCGCTGAATCGGCGTGTGTGACACCGATTCAGCGATGTCTTCGCTGGTAACCAGGGTAAACCTCGGGTTACTAAGCACAGGGCCGTGCTTAGTAACCCGATGTTTACCCTGTATACCATCCTAAAAGTTAAAAAAACAAACGCTTCATACTTACCTACCGCTGTCTGTCCCTCGGCGCTGTGCTTTCCTGCACTCACTGTGAGCACAGCGGCCGGAAAGCAGAGCGGTGACGTCACCGCTCTGCTTTCCGGCTGACCGCCGCTCACAGCCAGAGCAGAGAAGCAGAGCGCCGGGGACAGACAGCGGTAGGTAAGTATGAAGCGTTTGTTTTTTTAACTTTTAGGATGGTATCCAGGGTAAACATCGGGTTACTAAGCGCGGCCCTGAGTGGGCCCCTGACCAGGTAACCTTAATTACAGCTGGGTGACACACCCTAATAGTGGAGGAGAACCTCAGCAGAGTACCGCACTGTTACTGAAGATAATCTCTATATAAAGGCCAACATGGATATTACCGCATATAAACATACCAGCCCTACAGAGCATATAAGAGATCACAGCACAGTTACAGATAATGTCTTACCGCTGACGTCCTTTATGATGGAATCGTTCATTTTTCCCGTCTTTTCCATCTGGCCCAGAACGACATGACAACTTCTTCCAGCCAGGACTCGGCTGCAGAGAGTACAACAAAGACACATTTCACTTCTCATATTCCAGCCCCATCACCATCTATTCCCAACCAGCGCAAACCCCTCATCCTGCTGATATCCCAATACTGAGCCGCTGCTGCCGTATGTGTCTCTATTACTGCCCCTGATACCCCAATACTGAGCTGCTGCTGTATGTGTCCCTATTACTACCCCTGATACCCCAATACTGAGCCGCTGCTGCCGTATGTGTCCCTATTACTGCCCCTGATACCCCAATACTGAGCCGCTGCTGCCGTATGTGTCCCTATTACTGCACCTGATACCCCAATACTGAGCCGCTGCTGCCGTATGTATCCCTATTACTGCACCTGATACCCCAATACTGAGCCGCTGCTGCCGTATGTATCCCTATTACTGCACCTGATACCCCAATACTGAGCCGCTGCTGCCGTATGTATCCCTATTACTGCACCTGATACCCCAATACCACCACCATGGCAGAAATGGAGCATCCAAAGAATGTGGCCAACTTGAACAGTTGTGGTAATGGACACCCTTGGATTAGTATTTAGATGTCTGCAGATAGTGTATAGACCCTTAGAAGGATATTTTCACCAGTACCTTTAATTTTCCTGTTTGAAATAGGATGGCCATATGCAGATTAAAAAAAAGTTATCCATCATTTATCAATGGGAATTTCAACAGATAATATAAAAAAGCAAGTAAACTGATAAACAATAAGAATAGAGCATAGGACAGCCAGACATATGACTGCCTTAAGGGGGCCATTTCACCAACCTATTCCATCTCTGTCACAAGTTTATTGCTCCATTCATAATCTACATCCAATACCACTTTCCTTCACTGCCTGAGATACAGCCTGACAAGTCTCAGTGCCAACACTGATAGAAAAGAGATTGAATGCCAAATGTCCTAATGCTGCAATGAAGCCTGATATGAAGTTCTCTGTTCTTATATATGTTTTCAGATAATTACACTTATTGCTCCTAAATCATTCCCCAACTCAAGTGGAAAGTCAACAATTAAAGAGTTAATATGTGACCACTGATGGTCATAAAAAATCTGGTCTATCAATATAACTGAGGTTCTTAAAGCAAAACCTGCAAGACTGAATACGACATGAAAAGGCTTTTAATTTACCATTAAAGGGATTGTCCTATCATGTCCATATTCCATAAGCCATGCATATAGATGTTATAGAGCTGGAGGTCTCTCTAAGTGCACCATGTCATACCACATTTCTCCCATAGTGGCCACTGCTGTAAAAAATGGGCAGCATTCTGCGTGCTTTCCTTAGTCATGCCAGCTGGTCAGGATGGGTTTCGAGATATGAATCTGTGACAATCAACTAATAAACAGCATGACCAGTGTGACCCAAAATTGCCAATCACAATGCCCATATTCAATTTCTTCCAATATCTCCAAAATGTAACATAGTAACATAGTAACATAGTTAGCAAGGCCGAAAAAAGACATTTGTCCATCCAGTTCAGCCTATATTCCATCATAATAAATCCCCAGATCTACGTCCTTCTACAGAACCTAATTGTATGATACAATATTGTTCTGCTCCAGGAAGACATCCAGGCCTCTCTTGAACCCCTCGACTGAGTTCGCCATCACCACCTCCTCAGGCAAGCAATTCCAGATTCTCACTGCCCTAACAGTAAAGAATCCTCTTCTATGTTGGTGGAAAAACCTTCTCTCCTCCAGACGCAAAGAATGCCCCCTTGTGCCCGTCACCTTCCTTGGTATAAACAGATCCTCAGCGAGATATTTGTATTGTCCCCTTATATACTTATACATGGTTATTAGATCGCCCCTCAGTCGTCTTTTTTCTAGACTAAATAATCCTAATTTCGTTAATCTATCTGGGTATTGTAGTTCTCCCATCCCCTTTATTAATTTTGTTGCCCTCCTTTGTACTCTCTCTAGTTCCATTATATCCTTCCTGAGCACCGGTGCCCAAAACTGGACACAGTACTCCATGTGCGGTCTAACTAGGGATTACTAGAGGCAGTATATGTGTCAGCAAAGGAAACTCAAAATCCAGAAAATATCCCCAAACAGTGATATCACAGGAACCATAAAAAATATCCCGTATCCGTGCATCCCATAAAGTGCCATGAAAATGGTCTCACCCAGTACTTCCAAACTCTGCCCATAAATAAAATGTCAGTACTAGGGGAACCCATACAGTCATGGCCAAAACTATTGACACCCCTGCAATTCTGTCAGATAATACTCATTTTCTTCCTGAAAATGATTGCAAACGCAAATTATTTGGTATTATTATCTTCATTTAATTTGTCTTAAAGGGCCACTGTCACCCCCTCCAGCCGTTATAAACTAAAAGAGCCACCTTGTGCAGCAGTAATGCTCCATTCTAACAAGGTGGCTCTTTTAGTTTTTGGTGCATTTATTCCCAAAATAAAGCATTTTATTACTTCTCCAAAATACCTGTCTTTCGCCAGGGAGGCAGGTCTTCACCCCCTGCTTGAAACGCCACACTGCCGTCACTCAAATATTCAGGGGCACCGGGTGCCGCCCCCTCCGCGTTGTTTTCGCTTGAAATCCGGCGCCTGCGCTGTGTACTACTGTGTGGGGCAGGCGCAGTGAGCTCTGGCCGTCTGACGTCACAGCCAGGCTTGCAGACTGTGCCTGTGCGGCCGCCCTGCCTGTGAATCCCAGCCCCGCACTGTGCATAATGGATAACACGCTGCGGGTCTGGAATTCCCAAGGTGGGTGGCAGCACTATCCGCACACGCGCAGTCTACAAGCCTGGCTGTGATGTCAGATGGCCAGAGCTCACTGCGCCTGCCCCACACAGTAGTACATAGCGCAGGCGCCGGATTTCAAGCGAAAACAGCACGGAGGGGGCGGCGCCCGAAGCCCCTGAATATTTGAGTGATGGCAGTGTGGCGTTTCAAGCAGGGGGGTGAGGACCTGCCTCCCTGGCAAAAGACATGTATTTTGGAGAAGTAATAAAACGCTTTATTTTGGGAATACATGCACCAAAAACTAAAAGAGCCACCTTGTTAGAATGCAGCATTACTGCTGCACAAGGTGGCTCTTTTAGTTTATAACGGCTGGAGGGGGTGACAGTGGCCCTTTAAATGAAAAAAACACAGAAAGAATTGTCCTAAAGCCAAATTGGATATAATTCCACACCAACCATAAAAAAGGGGGTGAACAAAAGTATTGGCACTGTTCGAAAAATCATGTGATGCTTCTCTAATTTGTGTAACTAACAGCACCTGTAACTTACCTGTGGCACCTAACAGGTGTTGGCAATAACTAAATCACACTTGTAGCCAGTTGACATGGATTAAAGTTGACTCAACCTCTGTCCTGTGTCCTTGTGTGTACCACATTGAGCATGGAGAAAAGAAAGAAGACCATAGAACTGTCTGAGGACTTGATAAACCAAATTGTGAGGAAGCATGAGCAATCTCAAGGCTACAAGTCCATCTCCAAAGACCTGAATGTTCCTGTGTTTCTACCGTGTGCAGTGTCATCAAGAAGTTTAAAGCCCATGGCACTGTGGCTAACCTCCCTAGATGTGGACGGAAAAGAAAAATTGACAAAAGATTTCAACACAAGATTGTGCAGATGTTGGATAAAGAACCTCGACTAACATCTAAACAAGTTCAAGCTGCCCTGCAGTCCGAGGGTACAACAGTGTCAACCCGTACTATCCGTTGGCATCTGAATGAAAAGGGACTGTATGGTAGGATACCCAAGGAATTTTGCCAAAACTTACCTGAAAAAGCCTAAAAAGTTTTGGAAGAATGTTCTCTGGTCAGATGAGACAAAAGTAGAGCTTTTTGGGCAAAGGCATCAACATAGAGTTTACAGGAAAAAATAGAGGCATTCAAAGAAAAGAGCACGGTCCCTACAGTCAAACATGGTGGAGGTTCCCTGATGTTTTGGGGTTGCTTTGCTGCCTCTGGCACTGGACTGCTTGACCGTGTGCATGGCATTATGAAGTCTGAAGACTACCGACAAATTTTGCAGCATAATGTAGGGCCCAGTGTGAGAAAGCTGGGTCTCCCTCAGAGGTCATGGGTCTTCCAGCAGGACAATGACCCAAAACAGACTTCAAAAAGCACTAGAAAATGGTTTGAGAGAAAGCACTGGAAACTTCTAAGGTGGCCAGCAATGAGTCCAGACCTGAATTCCATAGAACACCTGTGGAGAGATCTAAAAATGGCAGTTTGGAGAAGGCACCCTTCAAATATCAGGGACCTGGAGCAGTTTGCCAAAGAAGAATGGTCTAAAATTCCAGCAGAGCATTGTAAGAAACTGATTGATGGTTACCGGAAGCGGTTGGTGGCAGTTATTTTGGCTAAAGGTTGTGCAACCAAGTATTAGGCTGAGGGTGCCAATACTTTTGTCTGGCCCATTTTTGGAGTTTTGTGTGAAATGATCAATGTTTTGCTTTTTACTTCATTCTCTTTTGTGTTTTTTCATTTAAGACAAATTAAATGAAGATAATAATACCAAATAATTTGTGTTTACAATCATTTTCAGAAAGAAAATGAGTATTATCTGACAGCATTGCAGGGGTGTCAATACTTTTGGCCATGACTGTACAGTGCTATACACATACAGTGGGGAAAAAAGTATTTAGTCAGCCACCAATTGTGCAGAGAGAGGCCTGTAATTGACATCATAGGTAGACCACAACTATGATTGTCAAAATGAGAAAACAAATCCAGAAAATCACCTTGTCTGATTTGGCAACATTTATTTTGCAAATTATGGTGGAAAATAAGTATTTGGTCACCTAAAAACATGCAAGATTTCTGGCTCTCACAGACCTGTAACTTCTTCTTTAAGAGTCTCCTCTGTCCTCCACTCATTACCTGTAGTAATGGCCCCTTTTTGAACTTGTTATCAGTATAAAAGACACCTATCCACAACCTCAAACAGTTACACTCCAAACTCCACTATGGTGAAGACCAAAGAGCTGTCGATGGACACCAGAAACAAAATTATAGTCCTGCACCAGGCTGGGAAGACTGAATCTGCAATAGGCAAGCAGCTTGGTGTGATGAAATAAACTCTGGGAGCAATATTAAGAAAATGGAAGACCTACAAGACCACTGATAATCTCCCTCGATCTGGGGCTCCACGCAAGATCTCGTGGGGTCAAAATGATCACAAAAGCGGTGATCAAAAATCCCAGAACCACACGGGGGGACCTAGAGAATGACCTGCATAGAGCTGGGACCACCGTAATAAAGGCTATCATCAGTAACACACTACGCCGCCAGGGACTCAGATCCTGCAGTGCCAGACGTATCCCCCTGCTTAAGCCAGTGCATGTCTGGGCTCGATTGAAGTTTGTTAGAGAGCATTTGGATTATCCAGCAGAGTATTGGGAGAATGTCATATGGTCTGATGAAACCAAAGTAGAACTGTTTGGTAGAAACAAAACTCATCATGTTTATAGGAAACGGAATGTTGAGTTGCATCCAAAGAACACCATACCTACTGTGAAGCATGGGTGTGGTGACATCATGCTTTGAGGCTGTTTCTCTGCAAAGGGACCAGGATGACTGATCCGTGTACATGAAAGAATGAATAGGGCCATGTATCGTGAGATTTTGAGTGCAGACCTCCTTCAATCAGCAAGGGCTTTGAAGATGAAACATGGATGAGTCTTTCAGCATGATAATGATTCCAAGCACACCGACAGGGCAACGAAGGAGTGGCTTCGTAAGAAGCATATGAAGGTCCTGGAGTGGCCTAGCCAGTCTCCAGATCTCAACCCCATAGAGAACCTTTGGAGGGAGTTGAAAGTCTGTGTTGCCCAGTGACAGACCTAAAACATCATTGTTCTAGAGGAGATCTGCATGGAGGAATGGGCCAACATACCACCAACAGTGTGTGCCAACCTTGTGAACACTTACAGAAAACGTTAGACCTCTGTCATTGCCAACATAGGATATATAACAAAATATTGATATGAACTTTTGTTAATGACCAAATACTTATTTTCCACCATAATTTGCAAAATAAATCTTGCCAAATCAGACAAGGTGATTTTCTGGATTTGTTTTCTCATTTTGATTCTCATAGTTGTGGTCTACCTATGATGTCAATTACAGGCCTATTTCATCTTTATAAGTGGGAGAACTTGCATAATTGGTGGCTGACTAAATACTTTTTTCCCCACAGTATGGCCATAGTCTAAAAAGCCAATGCCATCAAAAAGTGATAGTCACAATGCACTACCCTCTAAAGAGGGCAAACCAAACTGTGCTGCAAAAAACAGCAGCTGATCTACAGCTACCTCCTCCCTTCTAGCTCACATAATGTTTGCAGTTCTCCACTCTGGCCCATAAAGAGAGGTCCTGAGTTGAGAGCTGAGTAGCCCCTCTATGACCAGCACGTGCCCCAAAAAAGGCATACGGTAAGGTTTAGTTTTTGTGAGGCAATCCCTTTAGGTGAAATTGTCCTTGGGTAACATTGACTTTAAGATCCCCCTTTCTTGCTGATTTTCCATCTTTTGAAATAGATGATGTCACAGTTGTCACACGTGAAATAATGGGAACATTGCCAGTCATGTAATGTCAAATAAGTTCAAATAAGTTGTGTAACGCTACTGCTACAGGAAAATGTTTCTAAAGACTGTGCTTTATACACGTGTACTTTAGGCATTGATCATTTACGCTGCTATCTTCTGTTAGACAGTTTCATTAAAAAGGCAATTGTACCTCTATGTTTACATATCTTATTTGAAAGATGGTTCTTAAAAGCAGGGGAGTTGTGTATGTGCTGAACTTTTATCTTTTGGATGAACAGAAAGCAGCTACAAAAAGCTTTTTATGCTCTAGAGGACTTGTCCTGTCTTGCAGTTCATAGACAACCCATTAATTTCTAAGGGCACCTTGTAATGCATTATAGTCACAGGAGACAGGTCATTATAGTTCTGGCCATGTATCTAAGTGACCTTCTTCACCAAACTCCCCTCTTATAATAATTCTGTTCAGTCTACCACACCTGAAGACTAACCCAACCTATCCTTCTGAATAAAGTCTTACATAACCCCTTCTCATTTTAATAATAGAGTCTACTGGGGTTTGGTGTGGCAATAACCAAAATGTCTTGGTTCCGCAAGAGGCTAACGCCTGACCCGAGTTGACCGGCCACATCTGCTCAAATGCGTTTAACCATACTGCCTCAACAATCTCACGCACCAAGTTCTGCTATCTATTTCGGTCCTTGGATAGACAAGGCCAATATGCTAAGCCAGAAAATTTCTCAGTTCAGGTTATCGTATTTGATTCTGGGCTTCACTCTGCAATGTCAGGATGATAGTTCTTTTACATAGGCCTCCAAAACGTGCATCAGCCAAGTCAATGTACCATATTTCGCTAGATCCCATATTAATAAGTCATTTTCCAGCCTACTGCCTCCTCCACAATGGATAAGCTGTTCTGGCCGCACAGCCCATCCTTGTTCCACTAACAAGCTAGCTGTGGTCTTCAATTTTACCAGTGTTTTCTTGTTGGACAGTAAGTCTCACTGTTCAACCGCTAGTCAGTTTAACTCCATAAGTGGTCCTTCTGCACTCGAACCTATCACACCAAAATATATCTTTTTATAAGCTTTTCGGCAGATTAATATTGGTCTAATGCAAAGAAAAAAAAGACAAATGGCAAAGGATGCAGCATATAAAGGATTATTCATCAATTTGGAAAACCATCAATTTTATTTTTAACTTCTCTCTACCTGCTTATGTCTTTGGCTGACTACATGTCGAACAATCAGCAGGGAGGGATTACAGAGAGGATACATGTGGCACATGCTGTGGTGCCTCCAATAATGTCTTTATCAAGAAGGTGACTCAGTGGTTAGCACTGGGGTCCTGGGTTCAAATCCCACCAAAGACAACATCTGCAAGGAAATTGTATGTTCTCCCTCTGTTTCTGTGGGTTTCCTTTGGGTTCTCCAATTTCCATCCACACTATGAAGACATAGTGATAGGGAAATTAGATTGTAAATCCCAATGATGACAATGATGATAATTTCTGTAAAGCGCTGCAGAATTAATGGCGCTATTTAAGCAAGTGAACTAAAACAAGGATATAGAAACCTGGCCACTAACTATTAAAGGCAAAGTAAGCCCTAGCACAACTATCTCTATAAACTCCTATACGTTTCACTAACTATATTTAGAGGTACAGGTGGTGTCGGAGTCCTAACGGTAATATGGATACCTACAAAACTTTAATGCAGCAATGCCTTTAGTATTAAAAACCAGATGGAGTATGGTATTATAGCGGAGAATATTACCTAACTAAAAATCTCAATAAAGCAATTGTTTAGGCCCCATTCACACATCAGTTGCTTTTTGCCATCAGTCACAATCCGTTGGCTCGATGGATCGATGGATCCATCGCAGATTGTGAAAAACGGATTTGTTTTTTTGACAGATCTGACTAGCGGATCTAGCTAATTGGATCGGAGCATGCTCAGTTAAAAAAAGACAGAATCCATCACCGGATTCCGTCATTTGACAGATCTGGTGCCATAGGCTTCCATTCTAGCAAACGATGGATGCCGACGGATCCGTCGCTGTCCGTTTTTTTACGTAAACAAAAAACGTTACTATGTCCGTCGCCTCCGGCCGCCGGACAAACAATTTTTGACGGATCCGGCGAACGACAGATGAAACGTGAGGCCATCCGTCGCAATCCGTCGCTAATACAAGTCTATGAGAAAAAGCCGGATCCGTCTTTTTCAAAATTCGACGGATTGCGACTGATGGCAAAAAAATGATGTGTCAAAGGGGCCTTAAGGTTTAGGCAAAAGGTCATATTACAGGTGTATTTATTATTAGGTTCTGTAGAAGGACGTAGATCTGGGTACTTATTATGATGGAATATAGGCTGAACTGGATGGACAAATGTCTTTTTTCGGCCTTACTAACTATGTTACTTACTAACTATGTTATTGTGTGAAAACAAAATGACACTGTTATTAACCCATACTTTTTGGACCCACAGGGTCCATGCGCCATGCTCAGGGTTTAGGGAGCATGAGGTGGCCATCATCACCATCATCACGCCTCCCAACTGTACCTACAGCCATTTTGCAACACAGAAGTATAGGAGATTGATCACATCTCAATTCAAGCTGTGACAACAGGAGAAATATTCCTATTGACATCCTCCATACACAACACATGTCCTTCTATTTGTAGAAATTGACTTGTAAATCGTGTTAAGTTTCTTTTAACACCCATTATTAGCATGCCTGCGAGACACACACAAATTGTCCACAAGTCGAAAAAGTGAGAGTAGTCAATTGTATATTTCAACAAAGGTTAATTAACTGTGTCCAGAAGAGATTCACATCGACCTGAGAAATGAACAAAGTGGCTTGTTAGCTTTTATCAATAAGTAATTAACACGGACTTCGTTAGCATGTGTTGTTAGTGACGTGGTCCCCATTGGTCTCTTGTCTCACTCACAATCCAAAACTAATTGATAATATTTGTTTTAACTCTATGGGGTCCACAAAGTGCCATAATAAAAAAAAATGAAAAGATTTTCTCTGTGAGGGATATAACTATATACACATTTTTGACTGCTGACTATTTCAAAGAAGTTTATCCAGGTTGTCTTATTTTTTTCTTCAGTCTTCAAGTTCTTCAATAACGTTTTAGGAATTGCATCATTGTATTCATCATATCTTGTTCTGGATTGTCTTCTGCCTCTTTTCCAGTCAACTCCTCCATCCATGTTTGTCTCTTCCAGTGAGTAGGGTCTTACCCATTCCTTAATTAGTGCCATAAAGACTATTTGTGGATTACCTTCCAATCTGAAGTTACCCCTGAAAACAGCAGTCACAGTCTGCTGTATAGTCATGTGTATTATGTCATGAATCTTTGTATATATATATTGTCATGTGAATTATGTAATGTATAGAGTGTTTTAAGTAATGTTAGAAAAATATTTAGAATTGAGAGTCCTCAGTGGTTGATACCTTTTAATGGCTAACTGAAAAGATGGTAACAAATTGCAAGCTTTCGAGACTACATACGTCTCTTCATCAGGCAAAGACTAAAACAAATTCTGAAGAATCACATATTTATGCACAACATAGCATAGAAAAAAAAAAAAGGGGAAAAAAACATGGATAAGCCAGGTGACATGAAGCAGAATTACCATGGGTGATAAACAGTTACGTCCATACATATTGGGCCAATTCTTAGATAAGGATTGTTTTATTGTCCTGTGATTAGGGTCTCTGTTGTGGTGACCCTTTATGGTCTGAGGTGCAAGTTCCTTAGTTGTTATAAAAAGACATAAATCCGTGTGACACATTCATTCCTGCAGTTAGACTGTCAAAGGTCGTCATCAGTTTATATTCCCAGACTCTTCTTTCTCTCTGGGATTTGAAATTCCCCTTTAGCACAAGTAATTTCATGTCCATAATGTTATGATTTGGGAGACAAAAATGTATTGCCACAGGTATATCCATTCTTTTTTCTCTTATTGTATGGCGATGAGAGTTCATTCTTGTTCGCAGTTCTTGTTCTCAACTGCACAGATTGCGCCTCAATTCAGGACTCTATGCAAACAGATACAAAACAAAGCCAAAACCTGACAACTTGGACAACCACTCCATTCCAGGCACAAATAACTGTGTCATTAATCTCTCAGAATATAAACCCAACAAAGTGGAGCTGACCGTGCTTTCCAGAGGACTCTCATTTTGTCCTACTAAGGCCTTGGATAAAACTGAACTCTGCAGTGATATGGAACATTTTTTCAGGAGACTGAGTCTGAGGGAATATTTCAGTGATACAGAAGATTCAGGACCCACATGGACTGAAGGAAAAGCAATTTGTTACCATCTTTTCAGTTAGCCATTAAAAGCTATCAACTACTGAGGACTCTTAATTCTAAATATTTTTCTATCTACTGGCTAACACGGTACCAAGATATATTTCTTAAGTAATGTTAGTAATGTATAGTATAGGGCATAGTGTATAAGATAGGTAGTATAGGGATGTAGATAGTGAACTGTAGCATAAGTAGTGACATTAGGGTAAGTTAGGAGATAGGTAATGTTTGTGACTAGCCCACAGGGGCAGGGTTAGTGTTAGGGAAAGCAACTGCTTCCTGTTAGTTAGGCAGATAGGGTTTGTAGAGTAAAGTGAGCAGAGCTGCATAGAAAGGTGACCCTAAGTGAGAGGAGACTAAGGACAAAGGATAGTGTGATCATGAAGAGAAGTGACTGATGAGACAGAGTTGCATTCCGGATAAGAGTACTTGGATAGGACGCTGAGTCACAAAACCCTAGAGCTTGTAACACAAAAGGTAACAGATCTAAGGCTACGTTCACATTTGCGTTGTGCGCCGCTGCGTCGGCGACGCAATGCACAACGCAAATAAAAACGCACCAAAACGCACGCAAAAACGCTGCGTTTTGCGACGCATGCGTCCTTTTTGCCGAAATTTGGACGCAAGAAAAATGCAACTTGTTGCGTTTTCTGCGCCCGACGCTTGCGGCAAAAAAAACGCATGCGTCGCACAATGCAGCACAACGCATGTCCATGCGTCCCCCATGTTAAATATAGGGGCGCATGACGCATGCGTCGCCGCTGTGTCGCCCGACGCAAACACTCAAAACGCTAATGTGAACGTAGCCAAGCATGACTTAGTACAGCGGACTAGTGGGGGTACCGAGTGCAAGAGTTCCAGGGTGCCAGTAGTGGAAGAAACAGGATGCGGAACCGAAGGGTGAGTAAGGAGAGTTGCAGATCAGGACTGTAGAGTTAAAGCTGGGTTGCGGCGGAGTAAAGAGAAACAATGTTTCTCGCTAGCCCTGGAGTAAACTACAGAGGAAGGATACAGAAAATGCTTTACAGAGGAAGGATACTGAAAATGCTTTACATTGTAACGGAAACGTCCATAAAACTCTGTGCCCGCCATCCCTTGTATATAACCTTTCCAAGTTACCACTTAGTAAAGAGTTTGTTTTGGAATGGAAGTCTCTACCATTAATCTGTGAAACACATGGTCCTGGCCAGCTCACATGACTGGCTAGATGTGGCCTGCACAGGCATAAGGCCCTCACAGCACAAGTCCACACATCCGGCCAGGACCCACACTTTCATGTAGCACACCCTGGCGTAAAAGGAGGCCACCCTGCGATGGGACAAAATTCTAGGCACTAGGGAATAAATTATTAACAGCACCCCTGCTAGCTAGAGACCAGGTGATATACTTCATGTACTCTCCCAACCAATAAATTAGCATCGCTAAATTGGACACCCTTTCTCCTATGTACTCCTCACCAGTGAACATCATTAATTCTCCTAAGAAACAAACAAAGTGGATTATCAAAGGATCTATAGGCCATGTAGACACATAATTGGGAACAAGTATTTCTTGGAATGCTCATTTTCCAATTACTGACCTGTCTAAAAGGCGAGGAATCTCTAGATGAATTAGCAAGATACTCCTTCATTGGGTGAACTGTGAGGATTCTCAGGTGCTGACTGGAGGTGAGCGAACCTTTTAAGGTTCGGTTCGGTTAGGATCAGCAAACTTCCAGATGTTTTCCGAACAGTTCGACGAATATATCCGAACCCCATTGAATACAATGGGAGGCAAAACCAAACACATAGACAATACCTTCAGGGGGGCCCAAAAGCTGCCAAAATAGCTCAAATTAGGGGCATTCAACAGGAAAAGTGGCATCAATTATCCCAGAGTTCAAATAGTATAATTGCATAGCATGGATACATGGGACAGGGCTTAGACCAGCATTTCTAGCTTAATTATTCATCAGTAACAGGTGGATGAGTGACAGGTGTAGGCCTGGTGTTCTGAGAGCCCTGCCAAAATTCAGGCAACACACATGAAGGAGACCCAAGTTGGAGTCCAACCATTTCCACTCATCAGGAAAAGTGGCATCAATTGACCCACAGTAGAAATTTTATAATGGTGCAGCAGTCAGGCATGGGCCATGCATGAGACATGAATTTAAGTTAAAATTAAGAGGTGGGTGAGTGACGGATATAGGCCTGATGTGCTGGGAGCCCTGCCAAATTCAGGCATGAAGGAGACTCAACTTGGAGTCAATACGTTTCCAAAAATTAGGGGCAGACGCTAGGAAAAGTGGCATCAATTGACCCACAGTAGACATTTTATAATGGCCCAGAATGGATGGATGGGACAGGGCCTGGCCCAGCATTTCTAGCTTACAAATTGATCAGTAAGAGATAGATGAGTGACCTGTGTAAGCCTGGTGCTCTGAGACCCCTTCCACTGCAGGCAACCCACTAGATGGAGACCCGACATGGAGTCTCCACATTTAAAAAAAATTATGGGCAAGCACCACTAAAGTGGCATCAATTTCCCCAGAGTTTACCTGGGCACTGTGCCTGCTCGCTGTCTCTCCTGTCTATATCCACGCGGTCTCCATTGGTGGAGGAGGGGCCTAGGGCCACTTCCTCCACCAATCAGCATGTGAAACACCTGATGCGATGAAGTAATTTCATTACGTCAGCTGTGTACTGAGATTCAAAGCAGCGGAGACACAGAGACTGGAGCAGAATCAGAGTGCCGAGGAACGGGACTGAGGTGAGAATGTGTTTTTTTTTTAGTTATTTATGTATATGGGATGTTTGGCTGCACATGGGGAGGCTATGGGGGTCTTACTGTGAACATGGCAGGCTATGGAGGTCTTACTGTGGACATGGGGCGACTATGGGTGTCTTACCATGGACATGAGGAGGCTATGGGTATCTTACTGTGGACATGAGGAGGCTTGCTGTGGATATGGGGAGGCTGTGTGGGCCTCATATGCTGGACATGGAGAGGCTGTGTTTGCCTCATGTACTGCACACGGGGAAGCTGTGTGGGCCTCATATGCTGGACATGGGGAGGCTGTGTGGGCCTCATATGCTGGACATCGGGGGCTGTGTGGAGCTCATACAATATATAGGCTGTATTGGGGTTCAAACGGTATATAGGGTAATGTCAGCATACTTAATTCTGCTCAATATTGAGTGATAATTAATATGAATTATAATTATTATATTAATAATTATATGTTTATATCAATATGGAGCTTAATCCATCTAAGCACATTGGTTCGGCCCTCCACAATAGTCACGGTCTCTCATTTGGCCCCTGGGGAAAATGAATTACTCATCCCTGCCCCAGAGTATAAATAGTATAATGATGCTCTGAGACATCTTCCACTAAAGGCAACTCACCTGATAGACACTCAACTTGGAGTCTCCACATTTAAAAAAATTATTGACACACCCCACTAAAGTGGCATCAATTTCCCCAGAGTAGATATAGTATAATGGTACTCTGAGACCCCTTCCACTACAGGCAACCCACCAGATAAAGACCCAACTTGGAGTCTCCACATTTTCATAAATTGTTGGCACACACACACCACTAAAGTGGCATCAATTTCCCCAGAGTAGAAATAGTATAATGGGCCTCTGACACACCTTCCACTACAGGCAACCCAGCAGATGAAAACCCAACTTGGAGTCCCCACATTTCAAAAATTATCTACAAGGCATACCGCTGTGAGGCTGCCAAAGAAACGGAGTTGAGTAGCCCATCCAGTAACAGAAGTTGTCCGTTGCCTTTGGACAGGACAAAATGATAATTTTTCAGTAGAGCTTTCAGTCATATTACCACTTACCCCACGTACACTTCGAACACCAACCTATTCCCCCCTCCACCATGACCTCGCTTTTTCCCCACTCATGTTGGATGTACCATTCCCCTCTTTTAAACAGCTGTTTCACAACCCTAGGCCCAGGTCTATCAGTCAACTGTCACTAAATTAACAATCATTATTTATTTGCTGAGATATTGTGGCTGGACCACCGAATTGGCACAAAATATTTATATGCTGAAATGTGGACTGGTGGCTGGGCCACAAAATTAGCACAAAGGATTTATATGCTGAAATGTGGACTGGTGGCTGGACCACACAATTAGCATTCCAGATTTATGTGCTGAAATGTGGACTGGTGGCTGGACCACACAATTAGCATTCCAGATTTATATGCTGAAATGTGGACTGGTGGCTGGACCACACAATTAGCACACAGGATTTACATGCTGAAATATGGAATGGTGGTGGGTAGGGTTGAGCGAAACGGGTCGAAATTGTTCAAAAGTCGCCGACTTTTGGCAAGGTCGGGTTTCATGAAACCCGACCCGACCCCAGTGGGGGGTCGGCCATGAAGTCGGCGATCGTTTGAATCTGGAATCGGAATTCCGATCCCGATTCCCGATATGTTTAAGATATCGGGAATTGGTATCGGAATTCAGATTAAAGTGTAAAATATAGAATTAAAATAAAAAATATTGCAATACTTACCCTCTGACGCGCCCTGGTACTAACCGGCAGCCTTCCTCCTTCGAATCCGCGCTTCTAGGACCTTGCCGTGACGTCGCGGTGATGTCGCGGCTTGTGATTGGCCGCCCATGTGACCGCTCGCGCGGCCAATCACAAGCCGCGACGTCACCCGCGACGTCACCGAAGGTCCTGGAAGGGCTGATTCTTAGGAAGGAAGGCTGTCGGAAGGAAGCAGGGCGCTTCCGAGGGTGAGTATATACCTAATAGGAATATACTCACCCTCGGAAGCACCCTGCTTCCTTCCGACAGCCTTCCTTCCTAAGAATCAGCCCTTCCAGGACCTTCGGTGACGTCGCGGGTGACGTCGCGGCTTGTGATTGGCCGCGCGAGCGGTCACATGGGCGGCCGCGCGGCCAATCACAAGCCGCGACGTCACCCGCGACGTCACCGAAGGTCCTGGAAGGCTGATTCTAAGGAAGGAAGGTTCCCGGTTAGTACCAGGGCGCGTCAGAGGGTAAGTATAAGGATATTTTTTATTTTAATTCTATATTTTACACTTAAATATGGATCCCAGGGCCTGAAGGAGAGTTTCCGCTCCTTCAGACCCTTGGAACCATGGAAACCCAATGCACTGCATTGGGTTTCGAGTTTCGGCCGACCCCGACCCCGACTTTTTTATAGGATCGGCCGATTTCACTCGACCCGACTTTTCCAAAAGTCGGGTTTCGTGAAACCCGACCCGATCCTATAAAAGTGAAGGTCGCTCAACCCTAGTGGTGGGTCCTCAGAATTAGCACCAAAGATTTATATGCTGAAATGTGGACTGGTGGCAAGACCACACAATTAGCACTCCAGATTTATAGGCTGGAAAGTCGATTTGACACAGGATCCTATCTGAACTAGCTGAGAATAAACCACCTAGCTCACTTTCTGACTCACTACGCTGTTACAGTCACAATATGGCAACAAAACCACATGTCCACATTTTATATGGAAAGGGACATGTGACTTCAGCAGCCAATCACATAAGCCCTTGTGTCTGGATATTGTTGATGGTTTCTGCATTCTGATTGGCTGCCAGAATCTCCACACAGTAAGTTAATAAAAGTAAATAAATAACAGTCCGCCGCTCCTCTGATCTCTCCCCACCCCCTCCCCTCATCAACACGTCTACCCCGCTAATCATACAGCACCACTATCCTTGCCAAAGTACTAACAAAATCATTAGTGGAAACTCAATCATTTATCAAATTTTGGCAGAATTTTGCCAATTTTGAGGAAAATACTTGGGAAACCGAACACAAATCTGACTGTGCAATGTTCGTGCCAAATTTGAGATTGGTGAACATTTTCCAAACAAGTTTGCTATATCTCTAGTAGTGTTGAGCATTCCGATACCGCAAGTATCGGGTATCGGCCGATATTTGCGGTATCGGAATTCCGATACCGAATTCCGATACTTCCCGCGTATCGGATACCGGAATCGGAAGTTCCCAGAATTCAAACAGAACGCAGCAGCCAATGAGGAATGATTGGAAGTGTGGGCACATCCTGTTTAGCATGGTGGGCATGTAAGTACTGGCAAGGCTGTGATTGGCTGCTGAAATGATGTCACTCTGCACTATAAAAAACGCTGCCGCCATTTTGCGCTCACTCTGCTGTGATTTCAGTTAGGGACAGGACGCTGTGTTCTAACTGAGGGCCAGTTGAGCTAGCTAATTGCTTTATTTTCCTTTCCAAAGGCTAATTTAGCAAAACGCTGTGTGTTCTTCACTGTTCACCTTGCTCTTGCCTTGCAGCGCTGTTTTAACAGCGTTCTGCAAGGTCTCTGTGTGTGTGTGTGTGTGTGCAGCTCACTCTGTAGTCTGTGTGCAGCCATATACCCGGTTGTATTCAGCTCAGGGGGGGTTCACACTGCCTCACACAGTTGTCCTTTTTTGCTCATAGTGCAGCCTGCTGCACATTTTTTCTCAAATTTCCTATTAGTGTTTTTCCACCCGTCTCAGGCTAAATTGTGGAAAAACACTACATAGGATAACCTAGAGGGGGGTTTTTGGGCCTTGCAGCGCCGTTTACGGCTGTCTGCACGGTCTCCGTGTGAGCCCAGCTCGCCCTGTAGTCTGTGTGCAGCCATAGCCGGTTGGATTCAGCTCAGGGTTCGTTACTGGCTCATACCTTGAGAAAAATTTTCCTTTCTTTCAAATAGTGCAGCCTGTTTAAAAATTTAAAAAAAAATTCCCTATTAGTGTTTTTCCACCCGTCTCCAGCTAAATAGTGGAAAAACACTACATAGGATAACCTAGAGGGGGTTTATTGGGCCTTGCAGCGCCGTTTACGGCTGTCTGCACGGTCTCTGTGTGAGCGCAGCTCGCCCTGTAGTCTGTGTGCAGCTATAGCCGGTTGGATTCAGCTCAGGGTGCGTTACTGCCTCATACCTTGAAAAACAATTTCCTTTTTTTCAAATAGTGCAGCCTGTTTAAAAATTTTAAAAAAAAATTCCTATTAGTATCTTTCCACCCGTCTCCAGCTAAATAGTGGAAAAACACTACATAGGATAACCTAGAGGAGGGTTTTTTGGCCTTGCAGCGCCGTTTACGGCTGTCTGCACGGTCTCTGTGTGAGCGCAGCTCGCCCTGTAGTCTGTGTGCAGCCATAGCCGGTTGGATTCAGCTCAGGGTACGTTACTGCCTCATACCTTGAAAAACAATTTCCTTTTTTTCAAATAGTGCAGTCTGTTTAAAATTTAAAAAAAAAAATTCCTATTAGTGTCTTTCCACCCGTCTCCAGCTAAATAGTGGAAAAACACTACATAGGATAACCTAGAGGAGGGTTTTTTGGCCTTGCAGCGCCGTTTACGGCTGTCTGCACGGTCTCTGTGTGAGCGCAGCTCGCCCTGTAGCCTGTGTGCAGCCATAGCCGGTTGGATTCAGCTCAGGGTGCGTTACTGCCTCATACCTTGAAAAACAATTTCCTTTTTTTCAAATAGTGCAGCCTGTTTAAAATTTAAAAAAAAAAATTCCTATTAGTGTCTTTCCACCCGTCTCCAGCTAAATAGTGGAAAAACACTACATAGGATAACCTAGAGGAGGGTTTTTTGGCCTTGCAGCGCCGTTTACGGCTGTCTGCACGGTCTCCGTGTGATTTAAACTAGCTCTGTAGCCCGATCTGCACAAAAAAAAAAGTAAAGTTCACCAAACACAACTTAACACTTGTGTAGGCCACATTTGAAAAATAATAAAGTTTAGTCCACACTTTACAACATTAGTGTTTCTTACACCTGTTAGAAGGAGCATTTCAGGAATAAGCACGCTAAGGCCTTAGTACTTTTCTGCTTATCTTTATCTGTCAACCAAGATGAAGAGGGCAGGGAGTAAGGCACGTGGGCGTGGGCGCGGAGCAGGGAGAGGAGCAGGGAGAGGACGTGGTGATTCTGTGCCTGCTGCGGGCGCCGGTGACTCGTCATCACTCAGTTTCAGCAGGGAACAGTCCTTCATGCGCAGCTTTGTCGGAGAGCGCCGTGCACCGCTGCTGCGTGAAGACCAAATTGAAGCCGTTGTCGGGTGGATGGCAGCTAACGCCTCGGCATCGACTTCAGTTAGTGCCACATCCTCTCAGGCACAGAGCACTGGAGAGCAGCCATCTGTCTCTTCACCACCTGCCAAATTGGCCAGGCAGTCAGAGAGCCCAGGACAGGAGCCGTCTCTACTTCTGTTCTCTGAATCTCTTGGCTTGGAAACAGGGGGCCAGCCAAGCAGCATTGGAGAAATGGAAGAAGAGGCAGTGTGCAGTGATGCCATACAGCTTTTTCTCTCTGACTCTGAAGAGGCGGGTGGGCCAGTGCCTCCGGTGACCACAGCGCAGTACGCATCTGATGATGAAACTCAGGTGCCGCTTTCTGATGCGTACTGTGCTGCCGAGACTACCCAGGAGGAGCAGTTGGTGGCAGAGGGTAGTGGAGATGATGAGGTCCTTGACCCATCGTGGCGTGAGGAACAGGAAGGTGGTGGGAGCAGCTCTGAGGAAGAGCTTCCCCTTACGGGCCAAAGAGGGAGAGGGAGGGGGAAGACTGCGGAGCCTGTAGCCTCCACTTTGGCACCCGTTAGGAGCCTGTCTCTTTCCAAAGCCAAAAAGGGCGCTCCCAAGACTTGCAGTGCCTGGTCCTTTTTTGACACAGTTGCAGATGACATTTGTTTTGTCAAATGCAAGCTGTGTCATCAGAAAGTAAAAAGAGGTAAAAGTGTCAGCAACCTCAATACCACAAATATGTGGAAACATGTGCGGACCAGGCACGCGGTGGAGTTACAGAAACACAGTGAAGACGTAGGCCAACCAACAGCGGCAGCTACCACCTCTTCATCTCGTGTTGCCTCTTCCTCCACTGTTGTCCAGAGACCTAGTGTAATTCCACCCACAGCACCACCTTCCCAGTCATCCTCACACTCCCAGTCTACTCTACAGCCATCGGTAGTACAGGCATGGGAGAAAAGGCGGGCATTCTCGGCCAACCACCCCCGAGCACAGGCTCTGAATGCAGGCATTGCCAAACTGTTGTCCCTGGAAATGCTCTCGTTCAGGCTGGTGGAGACTGACAGCTTCCGTGACTTGATGGCATTGGCAGTCCCACAGTACAAGGTGCCCAGCCGCTTTTACTTCAGCAGGCAGGCTGTCCCTGCCCTGCACAGGCATGTTGAGGCAAACATAAAACATGCGCTACTGAACGCCATCAGTAGCAAGGTCCACCTCACCACCGATGCGTGGACCAGTCAGCATGGACAGGGGCGATATGTTTCCCTCACTGCCCATTGGGTTAATGTTGTTGAGCCAGGTACAGATCGTGCGAGTGGCGCAGGACGTGTCCTGCCCACTCCAAGGATTGCAGGAATCCAGTCTGTACGCATCGACTCCTCCTCTTACACCAGTTCCTCAGATTCCTCTCTGCAGGATCCGTCACAGTCCACCTCCACATGGACCCGTGAACGTTTACCTATGACCGACATGAGCACAGCCGTGGCCAAACGTCAGCAGGCCGTCTTGAAACTAGTTTCATTGGGGCATCGAAGCCACACAGCGCAGGAGCTCTGGAATGCCATCAAGCAGGAGAGCGATGTGTGGTTACTGCCAGCGAATCTCCAGCCAGGCATGGTAGTGTGTGACAATGGCCGAAATCTGGTGGCAGCTTTGGCCCTTGGCAACCTCACTCACATCCCATGTCTGGCACATGTGCTCAATTTGGTTGTGCAGAGTTTTCTGAGGGACTATCCGGATCTTGATGCCCTGCTGCACAAGGTCCGCCTAGAGTGTGCTCACTTGCGGCGTTCCAGCTTGGCCAGATCCCGCATTGCTGCTCTGCAGCGCCGATTCCGCCTTCCGGAACACCGCATCATATGTGACCTACCTACCCGGTGGAATTCCACGTTACATATGTTGGAGCGGTTGTGTGAGCAGCAGCAAGCAGTTATGGAGTACCAGCTGCATCAGGCGCAAAGAAGTCGCAGTCAGCGCCGATCAGACTTCACAACCACAGAGTGGGCCACTATGAAGGACGTCTGCCAGGTTTTGCGTCCTTTTGATTATTCCACGCGGATGGCAAGTGCAGATGATGCACTAGTCAGCATGACTGTCCCCCTTATCTGCCTGCTTCAGCAAACTTTGCAAGGGTTAAGGGATGATGTTGTGGAAGAGGTGGAGGATGAGGAGTCACCTTTTCCATCAGCTTCTGGAGAGTCAGCGCCACGTGGTTCCTCACAAAGGGGTACGCAGGGGCCAATTTGTGAGGAGGATGAGGAGGAGTCAATGGAGGAGGAAGAGCTCCGTCCAGAGGAGGGAGCGACACAATTGTCCAGTGGTCAGTGTGTACAGCGAGGGTGGGGTGATGACGAGCGGGCAGAGATCATGTCTCAAGCAGGGGACAGCGTTTCTGGGCCAGTTGGCACTCTGCAGCACATGGTGGATTTCATGCTGCAGTGCCTGAGAAATGACCGCCGCATCGACCACATTCTCAACATGCCTGATTATTGGGTGTTCACCCTCCTCGATCCTCGCTACCGGGACAACGTCCAAAACCTCATCCCTGCGTTGACCCGCGAGCGTAAATTGCGGGAGTACCACGACACACTGGTGAATTCCATCATCTTCTCCTGTCCAACTGAGAGGAGTGCTGCTAGTGCTTTACAAAGCAGCTCAGTTCGTCGAGGCAGTGGGGGAGGCTCTGCCCAAAGAGGGAGCAGAAGCAGTGCCTCTGCCCAAGGCAAGCCCAGTATGGCACAACTCTGGCACACTTTTGTGTGCCCGCCCCAAATGTCTACACCATCACCGGCGGCTCCAGTCAGCAGGAGGCAACGGTTCCGTCAGATGGTGACAGACTACATGGCTTGCCCTCTTACTGTACTCCCAGACGGCTCTTCCCCGTTCAAGTTTTGGGTCTCTAAGCTGGATACATGGCCAGAGCTAAGCCAGTATGCATTGGAGGTGCTGGCTTGCCCTGCGGCTAGTGTCTTATCGGAACGTGTCTTTAGTGCCGCAGGTGGTGTACTAACAGACCGTCGCATGCGACTATCCTCCGATAACGTTGACCGGCTTACTTTCCTGAAAATTAACCAGGCCTGGATCTCGCAGGAATTTGCCACTCCTCTGCCTGATTAAGTAATTGGGTGTCATCCAGGTCTCCTGCTGTGTTCATCTTTCTACCACCTGAACTGCTATTCCTGGGCTCCAACACCGCCAGTTGCGGCTCAGAAGTGCAGGCTGCACAGTAAAAACATACGACCCAGTGTTATTGGGTTTCAGTAACGTCAGCTGATCCCCAGCTGTGTGTGCGGCAATACCTCCAATCTGCTCCTCCTGCTGTCCCTGGGCTCTAACACCGCCAGTTGGTGCCTGGAAGTGCTGTGTGCACAGTCAACAGCCGCTCCTCTGTTATTGGGGTTCAGTAACGTCAGCTGATCCCCAGCTGTGTATCCGGCAGCGTGTCATGCGACCGCCACGCTGGCACAACTAAAATGTAAGGGGACCTGTCCCCCCCCCCCCCCCCCTAGGCGTTTGTTACTGAAAGAGCCACCATGTGCAGCACTAATACTGCACAAGGGAAAGGTCGCTCTTGAAATTATGCTCCTTGCAAACGCTGAACTACACACTCATGTAATGTGTCCCCTCACACCGTCCAACCGTCCCGGAGGTGGGACTTTCCTTTGTAATGTGACGCAGCACAGCCGTCATTGCTACCCCCTTGGCACCGTGCGCTGCCTCCTTAGCGTTGTTTGATTCCGTCATGGACCCTGCGCTGTTATGTTATCCCTTGGCCATGCACAGTTTGCGCTGCCCGTCCTCTGACATCATTTGTTGTCGTCCTGGCTGCGCCTGTGCGTCCACGCTGCCCGAAATCACACCTCGCAGTGTCGTCTAATGTGATCCCACAGTGGGCCTGGTATCCATGGCCATGCGCAGTGCATATACTAGCCTCTCACTCCCCTTCTTCACGCTTCTTCAGACTAGGCGGCGTCAGCTGATCCCTAATAGCATGCCACGGCCGTGACGCCGCACAGTCTGAAGAAGCAGGAAGGAGGTGAGTGAGAGGCGATGATATGCACTGCGCATGCCCATGGATCCCTGGCCCGCAGTGGGACTACATTAGATGACACTGCAAGGTTGGATCTAGGGCAGCTTGGACGCACAGGCACTGCCAGCCTGACACCTACATGATGTCAGAAGACGGGCACCGCTAACTGTGCATGGCCAAGGGATAACATTACAGCGCGGGCTCCGTGACAGAACCAAACAACGTTGAGGAGGTGGCGCCCGGCACCAAGGGGGTTGGAATGACGGCTGTGCTGTGTCACATTACAAAGGAAAGTCCCACTTCCGGGATGGTTTGACGGTGTGAGGGGACACATTATATGAGTGTGTACTTCAGCGTTTGCAAGGAGCATAATTTTCGGAGCCACCATTTTCCATGTGCAGTATTACTGCTGTACAAGATGGCTCTTTCAGCAACAAATGCCTGGGGGGGGGGTTAAAGGTTCCCTTTCAACTTGCTCCACTGCAGGCTTCGGCCTACACTCTGCTCCTCTTTGATTCCCTGGGTTTCAACACTGTCAGTTGCCACCTGGAAGTGTTGTCTACACAGAAAAAACACTAGGTAATGTGTCAGTGGGGTTCAGCACTGCCAGCTGTTCCCCTACTGTGTAGTCGGCAACGTGTCCAGCACAAGCCACGCTGGCACAACAGAACAAAAGCTGCCACCAGTGCAGGCTTCGGCCTACACTCTGCTCCTCTCCTCCTCCTGCTGACCCTGGGCTCAAACACCTCCAGTTTCTGCCCGGAAGTGCTAGCTGCACAGAGAAAAACACCAGCCAATGTGTCAGTGGGGTTCAGCACCGCCAGCTGTTCCCCTGCTGTGTAGCCGGCAACGTGACCTGCAAACGCCACGCAGGCACATGAACTGAAATTAAAGGGAACCTGGCCCCACCCCCCCAGGTGTTTCTATGTATAACAGCCACCTTGTACAGCAGTACTGCTGCATTTGTACAAGGTGGCTGACTTTTTCTCCTTGCCCACGTGGAACTCAACACGTACAAAATGTGTCTCATTAGAGACCATTCCACTGTCCCTGAGGTGTGACTTTCCTTTCTAATGACACGCAGCACCCCCATTGTTAGCGCTGCCCGTCTTCTGACATCATTGGTTGGCTGGCTGTGCCTGTGCGTCCGCCCTGCCCGACACAACGCCCCTCGTCTCATATATTTTGACTGCGAGGGTGTGATTGATGGGCACGAGCAGTGCATATGTTCCCCTGTCTTCACTCCCCTCCTTCCGCCTTCTTCTGACTGTGCGGCCTCATGGCCGCGGCATGCGATAAGGGATCAGCTGAGGCCGCCCAGTCTGAAGCAGGTGTAAGGACATGTGTGAGCGGCGGACATATTTACTGCACAAGGCCACGAATCCCAGCACCGCAGTGTGACTTTAGGAAAAGGCACTGTGGGTCTGGGATTTATGGCCATCGTTAACCGCACCGGCCAACATGAAATGAGGTCATGAGACGTCCTGCACTAACAGGGTATTGCCAAGGGATAACACAAGAGCGCAGTTTCCTGTACTGCAAATAACAACGGTAAGGAATCTGCGCCCAGCACCTAGGTGTAAATTTGTACACCTGTGCTGCGTCTCCTTAAAAAGACAAGTCACGCCTCCACTACTGTTTGACAGTATAATGGGCTAAATAGTGTACGTGTTTTATTCAGCGTGTGCAAGGAGCAAAATTAAGAGAGCAACCTTTGACTTGTGCATCATTAATGCAGTTCAAGGTGTGGCTCTTGTACCTTGCAACACCTGAGGGGGGGTTAAAGGTTACCTTTGAAATTGGTTCAACTAGGCTTCGGCCTACACTCTGCTCCTCTCCTCCTCCTGCTGACCCTGGGCTATAACACCGCCAGTTGTAGCCTGGAAGTGCTAGCTGCACAGAGAAAAACACCAGGCAATGTGTTAGTGAGGTTCAGCACCGCCAGCTGTTCCCCTGCTGTGTAGCCGACATCGTGTCCAGCACAAGCCACGCTGGCACAACCGACCAAAAGCTGCCACCAGTGCAGGCTTCGGCCTACACTCTGCTCCTCTCCTCCTCCTGCTGACCCTGGGCTCAAACACTGCCAGTTTCTGCCCGGACATGCTAGCTGCACAGAGAAAAACACCCACCATTGTGTCAGTGGGGTTCAGCACCGCCAGCTGTTCCCCTGCTGTGTAGCCGACATCGTGTCCAGCACAAGCCACGCTGGCACAACCGACCAAAAGCTGCCACCAGTGCAGGCTTCGGCCTACACTCTGCTCCTCTCCTCCTCCTGCTGACCCTGGGCTCAAACACTGCCAGTTTCTGCCCGGACATGCTAGCTGCACAGAGAAAAACACCCACCATTGTGTCAGTGGGGTTCAGCACCGCCAGCTGTTCCCCTGCTGTGTAGCCGACATCGTGTCCAGCACAAGCCACGCTGGCACAACCGACCAAAAGCTGCCACCAGTGCAGGCTTCGGCCTACACTCTGCTCCTCTCCTCCTCCTGCTGACCCTGGGCTCAAACACTGCCAGTTTCTGCCCGGACATGCTAGCTGCACAGAGAAAAACACCCACCATTGTGTCAGTGGGGTTCAGCACCGCCAGCTGTTCCCCTGCTGTGTAGCCGACATCGTGTCCAGCACAAGCCACGCTGGCACAACCGACCAAAAGCTGCCACCAGTGCAGGCTTCGGCCTACACTCTGCTCCTCTCCTCCTCCTGCTGACCCTGGGCTCAAACACCGCCAGTTTCTGCCCGGACATGCTAGCTGCACAGAGAAAAACACCCACCATTGTGTCAGTGGGGTTCAGCACCGCCAGCTGTTCCCCTGCTGTGTAGCCGACATCGTGTCCAGCACAAGCCACGCTGGCACAACCGACCAAAAGCTGCCACCAGTGCATGCTTCGGCCTACACTCTGCTCCTCTCCTCCTCCTGCTGACCCTGGGCTCAAACACCGCCAGTTTCTGCCCGGACATGCTAGCTGCACAGAGAAAAACACCCACCATTGTGTCAGTGGGGTTCAGCACCGCCAGCTGTTCCCCCGCTGTGTAGCCGGCATCGTGTCCAGCACAAGCCACGCTGGCACAACTGACCAAAAGCTGCCACCAGTGCAGGCTTCGGCCTACACTCTGCTCCTCTCCTCCTCCTGCTGACCCTGGGCTCAAACACCTCCAGTTTCTGCCCGGAAGTGCTAGCTGCACAGAGAAAAACACCAGCCAATGTGTCAGTGGGGTTCAGCACCGCCAGCTGTTCCCCTGCTGTGTAGCCGGCAACGTGACCTGCAAACGCCACGCAGGCACATGAACTGAAATTAAAGGGAACCTGGCCCCACCCCCCCAGGTGTTTCTATGTAAAACAGCCACCTAGTACAGCAGTACTGCTGCATTTGTACAAGGTGGCTGACTTTTTCTCCTTGCCCACGTGGAACTCAACACGTACAAAATGTGTCTCATTAGAGACCATTCCACTGTCCCTGAGGTGTGACTTTCCTTTCTAATGATACGCAGCACCCCCCTTGGTAGTGCTGCCCGTCTTCTGACATCATTGGTTGGCTGCCTGTGCCTGTGCGTCCGCCCTGCCTGAAACAATGCTCCTCGTTGTCTTACTTATTTTGACTGCGAGGGTGTGATTGATGGGCACGAGCAGTGCATATCTTCGCCTGTCTTAACTCATCTCCTTCCGCCTTCTTCAGACTGTGCAGCCTCATGGCCGCGGCATGCGAGAAGGGATCAGCTGAGGCCGCCCAGTCTGAAGCAGGTGTAAGGACGTGTGTGAGCGGCCAAAATATTTACTGCTCAAGGCCACGAATCCCAGCACCGCAGTGTGACTTTATGAAAAGGCACTGTGGGTCTGGGATTTATGGCCATCGTTAACCGCACCGGCCAACATGAAATGAGGTCATAAGACGGGCAGCTCTAACAGGGCATTGCCAAGGGATAACACAAGAGCGCAGACTCCTGTACAGCAAATAACAACGCTCAGGAAGCTGCGCCAAGCACCAAGGCGTTATTTGGGACACCTGTGCTGCGTCTCCTTAAAAAGCCAAGTCACGCATCCACTACAGTTTGACTGTAGAATGGGCTAAATTGTGTACGTCTTTCATTCAGCGTGTGCAAGTAGACAAATTAATAGAGCAACCTTTCACTTGTGCAGCATTAATACTGCACAAGGTGTGTCTCTTGTAGTTTGTAACACCTGAGGGGGGGTTAAAGGTTTCCTTTGAAATTGGTTCAACTAGGCTTCGGCCTACACTCTGCTCCTCTCCTCCTCCTCCTGCTTCACCACGGGCTCTAATATCGCAAGTTTTTGCCCGCAAGTGCTAGCTGCACAGAGAAAAACACCCGCCATTGTGTTAGTGGGGTTCAGCAACGCCAGCTGTTCCCACACTGTGTAGCCGGCAAAGTGTCCTGCAAACGCAACGCTGACACAAAGCTGCCTCCAGTGCAGGCTTCGGCCTACACTCTGCTCCCCCTGCTTACCCTTTGCTCCAGCACCGCTAGTTGGGGCTCTAGGAAGACAATCTTTAATAGGCAACGCATCTGGGTTCCAGCACCGCCAGCTGGTTCTCGGCAGTGTTTTTGTCACTGGTACTCCCTCGTGCCAAACCTGGTTCCAGCACCGTCAGCTGTTTCCGGGTAGTGTCAAGCTCACTGAGACGCCTATGCTTGCCCCGTCGTGTTGCGGTCGGGTTAGCCAACTCCAGGGTGCCTCCAGTTTAGGAGCTTCCTATGTGGGCTGCGTGAACTGGTAGTCAAGGCTGGTTCTGTAGTGCCAGTAGGCCCAGCTTCCCCTGTAGGACTGTTGGCGTTCGGTAACTGCGGCTGCCTCGCGGCCTAGCTGTTCTCTCCTCTCCTGTGGGCCTTGGGGTCCACCACCTGGTTCCAGCACCGTCAGCTGGTTCCGGGCCGAGCCTTTGGCTTAGGTGCCTCCTCCTGGGTATCCGAGTTCCGCCAACGTCAGGCGGTCCTTGGTAGTGCTTTTAAGCGCGGGCACCTACAGCTTAGTAACCGGGTTCCAGCACCGCCAGCTGGTCCTCGGTCGTGCCATTGGCTCTTGCACACTGGGGCAACGCATCTGGGTTCCAGCAACGCCAGCTGGTTCTCGGCAGTGTTCTTGACACAGGTACTCCCTCGTGCCAAGCCTGGTTTCAGCACCATCAGCTGTTTCTGGGTTGTGTCAAACTGGCTGAGACGCCTATGCTTGCCCCGTCGTGGTGCGGTCGGGTTAGCCAACTCCAGGGTGCCTCCAGTTTAGGAGCTTCCTATGTGGGCTGCGTGAATTGGTAGTCAAGGCTGGTTCTGTAGTGCCAGTAGGCCCAGCTCCCCCTGTAGGACTGTTGGGGTTCGGTAACTGCGGCTGCCTCGCGGCCTAGCTGTTCTCTCCTCTCCTGTGGGCCTTGGGGTCCACCACCTGGTTCCAGCACCGTCAGCTGGTTCCAGGCCGAGCCTTTGGCTTAGGTGCCTCCTCCTGGGTATCCGAGTTCCGCCAACGTCAGGCGGTCCTTGGTAGTGCTTTTAAGCGCGGGCACCTACAGCTTAGTAAC
This sequence comes from Ranitomeya imitator, assembly GCF_032444005.1. Taxonomy (NCBI): domain Eukaryota; kingdom Metazoa; phylum Chordata; class Amphibia; order Anura; family Dendrobatidae; genus Ranitomeya; species Ranitomeya imitator. The sequence continues at coordinate 491,206,556 of NC_091283.1, read as the reverse complement.
CGGGTTCCAGCACCGTCAGCTGGTCCTCGGTCGTGCCATTGGCTCTTGCACACTGGGGCAACGCATCTGGGTTCCAGCACCGCCAGCTGGTTCTCGGCAGTGTTTTTGTCACAGGTACTCCCTCGTGCCAAACCTGGTTTCAGCACCGTCAGCTGTTTCCGGGTTGTGTCAAACTCGCTGAGACGCCTATGCTTGCCCCGTCGTGGTGCGGTCGGGTTAGCCAACTCCAGGGTGCCTCCAGTTTAGGAGCTTCCTATGTGGGCTGCGTGAACTGGTAGTCAAGGCTGGTTTTGTAGTGCCAGTAGGCCCAGCTCCCCCTGTAGGACTGTTGGGGTTCGGTAACTGCGGCTGCCTCGCGGCCTAGCTGTTCTCTCCTCTCCTGTGGGCCTGGGGTCCACCACCTGGTTCCAGCACCGTCAGCTGGTTCCAGGCCGAGCCTTTGGCTTAGGTGCCTCCTCCTGGGTATCCGAGTTCCACCAACGTCAGGCGGTCCTTGGTAGTGCTTTTAAGCGCGGGCACCTACAGCTTAGTAACCGGGTTCCAGCACCGTCAGCTGGTCCTCGGTCGTGCCATTGGCTCTTGCACACTGGGGCAACGCATCTGGGTTCCAGCACCGCCAGCTGGTTCTCGGCAGTGTTTTTGTCACAGGTACTCCCTCGTGCCAAACCTGGTTTCAGCACCGTCAGCTGTTTCCGGGTTGTGTCAAACTCGCTGAGACGCCTATGCTTGCCCCGTCGTGGTGCGGTCGGGTTAGCCAACTCCAGGGTGCCTCCAGTTTAGGAGCTTCCTATGTGGGCTGCGTGAACTGGTAGTCAAGGCTGGTTTTGTAGTGCCAGTAGGCCCAGCTCCCCCTGTAGGACTGTTGGGGTTCGGTAACTGCGGCTGCCTCGCGGCCTAGCTGTTCTCTCCTCTCCTGTGGGCCTTGGGGTCCACCACCTGGTTCCAGCACCGTCAGCTGGTTCCAGGCCGAGCCTTTGGCTTAGGTGCCTCCTCCTGGGTATCCGAGTTCCGCCAACGTCAGGCGGTCCTTGGTAGTGCTTTTAAGCGCGGGCACCTACAGCTTAGTAACCGGGTTCCAGCACCGCCAGCTGGTCCTTGGTCGTGCCATTGGCTCTTGCACACTGGGGCAACGCATCTGGGTTTCAGCACCGCCAGCTGGTTCTCGGCAGTGTTCTTGACACAGGTACTCCCTCGTGCCAAGCCTGGTTTCAGCACCGTCAGCTGTTTCCGGGTTGTGTCAAACTCGCTGAGACGCCTATGCTTGCCCCGTCGTGGTGCGGTCGGGTTAGCCAACTCCAGGGTGCCTCCAGTTTAGGAGCTTCCTATGTGGGCTGCGTGAACTGGTAGTCAAGGCTGGTTCTGTAGTGCCAGTAGGCCCAGCTCCCCCTGTAGGACTGTTGGGGTTCGGTAACTGCGGCTGCCTCGCGGCCTAGCTGTTCTCTCCTCTCCTGTGGGCCTTGGGGTCCACCACCTGGTTCCAGCACCGTCAGCTGGTTCCAGGCCGAGCCTTTGGCTTAGGTGCCTCCTCCTGGGTATCCGAGTTCCGCCAACGTCAGGCGGTCCTTGGTAGTGCTTTTAAGCGCGGGCACCTACAGCTTAGTAACCGGGTTCCAGCACCGTCAGCTGGTCCTCGGTCGTGCCATTGGCTCTTGCACACTGGGGCAACGCATCTGGGTTCCAGCCCCGCCAGCTGGTTCTCGGCAGTGTTCTTGCCACAGGTACTCCCTCGTGCCAAGCCTGGTTTCAGCACCGTCAGCTGTTTCCGGGTTGTGTCAAGCTCACTGAGACGCCTATGCTTGCCCCGTCGTGGTGCGGTCGGGTTAGCCAACTCCAGGGTGCCTCCAGTTTAGGAGCTTCCTATGTGGGCTGCGTGAACTGGTAGTCAAGGCTGGTTCTGTAGTGCCAGTAGGCCCAGCTCCCCCTGTAGGACTGTTGGCGTTCGGTAACTGCGGCTGCCTCGCGGCCTAGCTGTTCTCTCCTCTCCTGTGGGCCTTGGGGTCCACCACCTGGTTCCAGCACCGTCAGCTGGTTCTCGGCAGTGTCTTTTGCTCTTGTACCTTCTGCTCCCCATCCTGGTTCCAGTACCGTCAGCTGGTTCCGGGCAGAGCCTTTGGCTTAGGTGCCTCCTTCTGGGTATCCAAGTTCCACCAACGTCAGGTGGTCCTTGGTAGTACTTTCGGGCACGGGTACCTCCTGCTTAGTAACCGGGTTCCAGTAACGTCAGCTGGTCCTCGGTAGTTCCATTGGCTCTTGGACCTTCGGCTACCCATCCGGGTTCCAGTACCGTCAGCTGGTTCTCGGCAGTGTCTTTTGCTCTTGTACCTTCTGCTCCCCATCCTGGTTCCAGTACCGTCAGCTGGTTCCGGGCAGAGCCTTTGGCTTAGGTGCCTCCTTCTGGGTATCCAAGTTCCGCCAACGTCAGGCGGTCCTTGGTAGTGCTTTTTAGCACGGGTACCTCCTGCTTAGTAACCGGGTTCCAGTAACGTCAGCTGGTCCTCGGTAGTTCCATAGGCTCTTGAACCTTCGGGTAGCCATCCGAGTTCCAGTTCCATCATCAGGTTCTTGGCATTTTCTCAGCCTTCTTGTACCTTCTGCTACATTTCCAAGTTGAAGACCCTAAAGTCGACGACCCGGAAGACCACCCCGATGACGACGACGACGACGACCCGGAAGACCACCCCGATGACGACGACGACGACGGCGGAGACGACGACGGCTGAGACGACGACGGCGGAGATGACGACACTGGAGACGACAACCCTGGAGACGACGACATGGAAGACCGAGAAGCAGAAGAACAAGAGGCTGCAGAATAAAGAGCAGAAGAACATTAAGCATAAGACTTAATATCAGAGCAAAAAATATTATCTAAATTATATGCAGAAGAAGACTAAGCAGTGTATGGGGGTGAGTCCGTTCCTCCTCGTGGTGCCCCTGGATAAAGCCTGATGCTGCAGGCCAAACTGAACGCGGACAAATGTAACTTTTGTGACTGGCAGAACAGAAGGTGTAATCTTCCAACTTTTATAGATAACAACTACGGGAATGCCTGTCACAAATGAGAATATGATGAAGAAGTAGAATAGGAAGAATAATAACAGTGGAATAAAAAGAATATGTAGAATAGGAAGAATAATAATAGTTGAATAAAATGAATATGAAGAATGTAATCAAAAAAAAAAAAAAGGTAAAGGATGAAGAAGAAGATGAATAAGGTGAAGAAGAAGTTGATGTCAAAGATGCTGATGATGATGAAGATGAAAGTGTGGGAAAAGAAAAAAAAAAAGAAAAAAAAGAAGGGGAAGGGCGTGGAATAGTGAAACATCAATATCTGACAAAATAAAAAAAAAAATTTACATAGTCAATATCTTTGTCACTCCGAACGTCTTAAAAAAAAACAAAAAACATGCTATTCTATTTGATTGGGATAAACCTCTATGACTTTAATGTCTCCGCCACCTCCCCAAATACATCCGGCATTATTCTTAGTTGTTTTCCTTCATGTAGAATGAACCTACAAGGCAAGAAAGGGTTTATTTTAATTCCGATATTTTGGTCCCATTGACTTGCATTGGGATCGGGTATCGGTATCGGCGATATCCGATATTTTTTGAATATCGGCCGATCCTATCCGATACCGATACTTTCCGATATCGGAAGGTATCGCTCAACACTAATCTCTAGTACTGATGGCGAGACCAAGCTGTTATGTGGTCGCAAGTATGCAATATGCATAGGTCCAGCTAACTTCTGAGTGGATATGCACGGCCTCACTCTATACAAGTGAATTAAGCAAACTCGCGTATGTCTAGTCGGAATGGGGTCAAGAGTATGCATATCACATACTTGCAGTCACATGACTGCTCAGTCTTGTCACTGGCACTGGAGAATCCTCACAGCAAGTGCTGCGTGCGATGTGAGGATTCACAAGTCTGCAGTCCCATAAATCTACTGCAGACTTTTGTGATAAATCTGGAAAACCTCTTTCAATCATCATTCTTGGCAGCCTGAATAAACAGGCCATGCGCTGCACTCAGAACTATCATATTGAAAATCTATGTGCCAATGGATGTGCAGTTGACCTGTCTAAATAGACCATTACATAGCCTACAGCAGAGTGCACCAGAGAATTTACTGTATCTCATCCTTCGTCGTCATTGAAGGCTACAACTTAACTGCCCCCTAGACACTGAATGTGCCTCTGACCACAGGAACTGGACAATGTATGTACCATTATCCATCAGGGACCATAAAATAAAGGGAATGTCCAGAATATACATATTTTAAGATTACCTATCCCATCGATAGGTCATAAAGAATTGATCATGAGGATACGACACCCAGAACCCTCATGGCTCGATGTATGCAGAGTATACAGCCGAAACACCACAGCTCTTAGATTATTTGGTTGTCCGTCTTGCTCTGGTGGTGCAGCTCCGAATGTAGTGAACAAGAGCTAAACCAAAGTACCTGGGAACAGTGACTACACAACGTACTGAGCCATGTTGTTCTGGATCTGTACACTGTGCGCATTCAAGAACTGCAAACAACTGATCAGTGGGGGGTATATCATATGTATATATTAAAATTAGTACAGTTAGGATCTAGGTCTTGCCTTGTCTCTTAACATTAGAACAAGTGATGCTGATTGCTGATCCTTAAAGCACATATATATAATGGCTGATAGTCAAGTAGGAGCATTGTTCAGAATGCTCATTTCCCAATTATTGGCCTGTCTAACCAGGACACAATCGCCTGGCAAAACTACAGTTCCTTGGTTGAGACAATTTTTAAGTTTGCTTAACAATAATTGTTGTCGGCAGCTTGATGTCCTTTGTAAAAAGGAGTTGTGCTGCCGATACATGATTGTATTTCCAATTAATGTGTATGGATGGAAGTGAGGTCAGTTTGTCTAAATAGGCCGTTAAATGCATGCAGCCGAGGCCCAGTCCTTTACCATCCGCTGTCAAATGCAGCCTGAACCATATGTTTCACCTGCATAAATATAAAACAGTACAAATAGATAATAGTATCTGTGTATTTTGCCTTTCTCAGCTACATTAAAAGGTTTCTGCAATTGCTGCTATCAGCTTGTCCACAGATAAAGGGCCTCATCTGCCTACTGACGCTAATCCCTTTATTTACTATTTGGGAGAAATGGTTTTGAAAGCCGCTGTCTATATTTCCGTCCTGAGATTGCATTCGTCCACAAGAACATACGTATCTAGTCTATATTCTTGTCTCAAGTATCAATATCTATGTTTACTGTGAACACACAAAGCCATATTAGATATTACTCCTAATACCCTTTAAACATGTCTTGTTATATTTCCGAGATATTGTCAGAGCTGTATGTGGCAATGAGCCTATGGCAATACAACATCAGCAGCACGGAAATTATGGGATGTTCATTAAGTTCTTATTAAGTTCAATAGTTATTGATTGGTTTATTTAATGTTCGACCACAAAGCAGTTTTTAGTACATGTACCAAAGACATGGTACCCTGGGGATACAAGCAATTACTCCTCTAATTTGTATGTGTGGGATTTTACATTTCTGGCTGTAATCTTTCCATAGATGGTGAAGAAATATGAGACCAGTATCGCATATGAGCTGCTATGAGGGCAATGCGATACTGCTGGAAGGCACTATGTATGATGGCAACTCTTGCTTTACTACCGTTCTTTTATCATACTTACCAACTTTAGATGGCCAGCACCCAGGATGTAAAATTTACAAACAAAAATTTGGAGATGTAGTCTTTCCCACTTTTCACAGTCTCAGTTCTCTATCTACATTCCCCTCCCATTTGCTGCTCCTCCATATCCCTTGCCCCGGCTTCCCAAGTTGTCAGGGTGCAAGCAGCGCTCTGTAAATAGGAGCAATACTGGGAGCTTTGGTGGGGCTGATAGGTTTGTAACTCTTTCAAGAGTTTAGAAAGTGTTCCCATTATGAGGAAGACTTAATATTTCAGAAGAGTTGGCAAGTACATTATAGGTGTAGACACGTGATTAGTTATTTGAGTATTATTCTGTAATTCTCCTTAATTGGGAACTGGTTGTCAACAGCCTCTGAACAACTGTGTATAAAGGGGTGCTCTGATGTTGATTATCAGAGCACTGAACCCCTTCACTCCCTTCCTACATTAGATATCCATGAACGGTGGACCGCCAGTGAAGGTAAGAGTGGCCTTTGCCTTGTAATGTTGTAAGGGTGTGTTGGGATCAAGCCATGGCCTGCATCCCCTCCTAGTAAAATGGGAACGTTTTACATGTAAGATGCTTTATGATGTATGTGTAATGTGTAGTTATGCATTTTTATGGAATAGGGATAGAGCAAGGAAATTACAGTATAAGTGTAGGATTTAGTGAGTAATAGTAACGGGTAATATACGGTTCAGTACAGTGGGGGCACTGTAGATTAGTAGATTAGATAAGGTGAGGATAAGAACTGTTTAAAGGTACCTTCACACTGAACGATATCGCTAGCAATCCGTGACGTTGCAGCGTCCTCACTAGCGATATCGTTCAGTTTGACAGGCAGCAGCGATCAGGATCCTGCTGTGATGTCGATGGTCGCTGCAGAAAGTCCAGAACTTTGTTTCGTCGCTGGACTCCCTGCAGACATCGCTGAATCGGCGTGTGTGACACCGATTCAGCGATGTCTTCACTGGTAACCAGGGTAAACATCGGGTTACTAAACGCAGGGCCGCGCTTAGTAACCCGATGTTTACCCTGGTTACCAGCGTAAAAGTTAAAAAAAATAAACACTACATACTTACCTTCCGCTGTCTGTCCCCGGCGCTGGTAACCAGGGTAAACATCGGGTTACTAAGCGCGGCCCTGCGCTTAGTAACCCGATGTTTACCCTGGTTACCGGCATCATTGGTCGCTGGAGAGCTGTCTGTGTGACAGCTCTCCAGTGACCAAACAGCGACGCTGCAGCGATCGACGTTGATGTCGGTATCGCTGCAGCGTCGCTTAGTGTGAAGGTACCTTAACCCCTTTCTGACATTAGACGTACTATCCCGTCGAGGTGGGGTGGGCCCGTATGACCACCGACGGGATAGTACGTCATATGCGATCGGCAGTGCTCACGAGGGGAGCGCCACCGATCGCAGCCGGGTGTCAGCTGCTTATCGCAGCTGACATCCGGCACTATGTGCCAGGAGCGGTCACGGGGCTCCCCCGGCACATTAACCCCCGGCACACCGCGATCAAAGATGATCGCGATGTGCCGGCGGTACAGTGAAGCATCGCGCAGGGAGGGGGCTCCCTGCGGGCTTCCCTGAGTTCCCCCGCAGCAACGCGATGTGATCGCGTTGCTGCGAGGGTCTTACCTCCCTCCCTGCCTGCTCCAGGCCCGGATCCAAGATGGCCACGGATCCGGGTCCTGCAGGGAGGGAGGTGGCTTCACAGAGCCTGCTCAGAGCAGGCACTGTGAAGCCTGCAGCGCTGCATGTCAGATCAGTGATCTGACAGAGTGCTATGCAAACTGTCAGATCATTGATCTGTGATGTCCCCACCGGGACAAAATAAAAAAGTTAAAAAAAAATTTTTCCAAATGTGTAAAAAAAAATAAAAAAAAATATTCCTAAATAATGAAAAAAAAAAAAATATTATTCCCATTAATACATTTCTTCATCTAAATAAAAAAAAACAATAAAAGTGCACATATTTAGTATCGCCGCATCCGTAACAACCCGACCTATAAAACTGGCCCATTAGTTAACCCCTTCAGTAAACACCGTAAGAAAAGAAAAAAAAAAAGAGGCAAAAAACAACGCTTTATTATCATACTGTCGAACAAAAAGTAGAATAACACGCGATCAATAAGACAGATATAAATAACCATGGTACCGCTGAAAATGTCATCTTGTCCCGCAAAAAACGAGCCACCATACAGCATCATCAGCAAAAAATTAAAAAAGTTATAGTCCTGAGAATAAAGCGATGCAAAAATAATAATTTTTTCTGTAAAATAGTTTTTATCGTATAAAAGCGCCAAAACATAAAAAAATGATATAAATGAGGTGTCGCTGTAATCGTACTGACCCGAAGAATAAAACTGCTTTATCAATTTTACCAAACGCGGAACGGTATAAACGCCTCCCCCAAAAGAAATTCATGAATAGCTGGTTTTTAGTCATTCTTCCTCACAAAAATTGGAATAAAAAGCGATCAAGAAATGTCACATGCCCGAAAATGTTACCAATAAAAACGTCAACTCATCCTGCAAAAAACAAGACCTTACATGACTCTGTGGACCAAAATATGGAAAAATTATAGCTCTCAAAATGTGGTAATGCAAAAAAATATTTTTTGCAATAAAAAGCGTCTTTCAGTGTGTGACGGCTGCTAATCATAAAAATCCGCTAAAAAACTCACTATAAAAGTAAATCAAACCCCCCTTCATCACCCTCTTAGTTAGGGAAAAATTAAAAAATATGTATTTATTTCCATTTTCCCATTAGGGCTAGGGTTAGGGCTAGGGTTAGGGCTAGGGTTAGGGCTAGGGTTGGGGCTACAGTTAGGGTTGGGGCTAAAGTTAGGGTTAGGGTTTAGATTACATTTACAGTTGGGAATAGGGTGGGGATTAGGGTTAGGGGTGTGTCAGGGTTAGAGGTGTGGTTAGGGTTACCATTGGAATTAGGGTTAGGGGTGTGTTTGGATTAGGGTTTCAGTTATAATTGGGGGGTTTCCACTGTTTAGGCACATCAGGGGCTCTCCAAACACGACATGGCGTCCGATCTCAATTCCAGCCAATTCTGCGTTGAAAAAGTAAAACAGTGCTCCTTCCCTTCCGAGCTCTCCCGTGTGCCCAAACAGGGGTTTACCCCAACATATGGGGTATCAGCGTACTCAGGATAAATAGGACAACAACTTTTGGGGTCCAATTTCTCCTGTTACCCTTAGGAAAATACAAAACTGGGGGCTAAAAAATAATTTTTGTGGGAAAACAAAAAGATTTTTTATTTTCACGGCTCTGCGTTATAAACTGTAGTGAAACACTTGGGGGTTCAAAGTTCTCACAACACATCTAGATGAGTTCCCTGGGGGGTCTAGTTTCCAATATGGGGTCACTTGTGGGGGGTTTCTACTGTTTAGGTACATTAGGGGCTCTGCAAACGCAATGTGACGCCTGCAGACTATTCCATCTAAGTCTGCATTCCAAATGGCACTCCTTCCCTTCCGAGCCCTCCCATGCGCCCAAACAGTGGTTCCCCCCACATATGGGGTATCAGCGCACTCAGGACAAATTGTACAACAACTTTTGGGGTCCAATTTCTTCTCTTACCTTTGGGAAAATAAAAAATTGGGGGCGAAAAGATAATTTTTGTGAAAAAATATGATTTTTTATTTTTACGGTTCTGCATTATAAACTTCTGTGAAGCACTCGGTGGGTCAAAGTGCTCACCACACCTCTAGATAAGTTCCTTAGGGGGTCTACTTTCCAAAATGGTGTCACTTGTGGGGGGTTTCAATGTTTAGGCACATCAGGGGCTCTCCAAACGCAACATGGTGTCCCATCTCGATTCCAGTCAATTTTGCATTGAAAAGTCAAATGGCGCTCTTTTGCTTCCGAGCTCTGTCACGCGCCGAAACAGTGGTTTACCCCCACATATGGGGTATCGGTGTACTCAGGACAAATTGTACAACAACTTTTTGGGTCCATTTTCTCCTGTTACCCTTGGTAAAATAAAACAAATTGGAGCTGAAGTAAATTTTTTGTGAAAAAAAGTTAAATGTTCATTTTTATTTAAACATTCCAAAAATTCCTGTGAAGCACCAGAAGGGTTAATAAACTTCTTGAATATGGTTTTGAGCACCATGAGGGGTGCAGTTTTTAGAATGGTGTCACACTTGGGTATTTTCTATCATATAGACCCCTCAAAATGACTTCAAATGAGATGTAGTCCCTAAAAAAAAATGGTGTTGTAAAAATGAGAAATTGCTGGTCAACTTTTAACCCTTATAACTCCCCAACAAAAAAAAATTTTGGTTCCAAAATTGTGCTGAAGTAAAATACACATGTGAGAAATGTTACTTATTAAGTATTTTGTGTGACATATCTCTGTGATTTAATTGCATAAAAATTCAAAGTTGGAAAATTGCGAAATTTTCATAATTTTCGCCAAATTTCCATTTTTTTCACAAATAAATGCAGGTACTATCAAAGAATTTTTACCACTATCATGAAGTACAATATGTCACGAGAAAACAATGTCAGAATCACTGGGATCCGTTGAAGCGTTCCAGAATTATAACCTCATAAAGGGACAGTGGTCAGAATTGTAAAAATTGGCCCGGTCATTAACGTGCAAACCACCATTGGGGGTAAAGGGGTTAAGGAAGTTAGGAGCGGCCAGAGTAGTGATAGTTGAGACACTTCCTGGTTTTAAGTCAGAGAGTTGGATGGAGCATGGAGAACAGTAAGGTTGTTTCAGGAGCAAGTTTAAAGGTACCGTCACATTAAGCGACGCTGCAGTGATATAGACAACGATGCCGATCGCTGCAGCGTCGCTGTTTCGTCGTTGTGTGGTCGCTGGAGAGCTGTCACACAGACAGCTCTCCAGCGACCAACGATGCCGAAGTCCCCGGGTAACAAGGGTAAACATAGGGTTACTAAGCGCAGGGCCGCGCTTAGTAACCCGATGTTTACCCTGGTTACTATTGTAAATGTAAAAAAAAAAAAAACACTACATACTTACATTCCGGTGTCTGTCGCGTCCCTCGCCGTCAGCTTCCCACACTGACTGTGAGGGCCGGCCGTAAAGCAGAGCACAGTGGTGACGTCACCGCTGTGCTTTACGGCCGGCGCTCACAGTCAGTGCGGGAAGCTGACGGCGAGGGACGCGACAGACACCGGAATGTAAGTATGTAGTGTTTTTTTTTTTACATTTACAATGGTAACCAGGGTAAATATCGGGTTACTAAGCGCGGCCATGCGCTTAGTAACCCGATGTTTACCCTGGTTACAAGTGAAGACATCGCTGGATCGGCGTCACACAAGCCGATTCAGCGATGTCAGCGGGTGATCCAGCGACAAAATAAGGTGCTGGCCTTCTAGCTCCGACCAGCGATGTCACAGCAGGATCCTGATCGCTGCTGCGTGTCAAACACAATGATATCGCTATCCAGGACGCTGCAACTTGACGGATCGCTATCGTTATCGTTGTAAAGTTGTTCAGTGTGAAGGTACCTTAAGAAGAAGAGTCTAGCAGTTCAGGGCCTCAGGGCTGGAAGTCTTCCTTTATTTCGCCCTCGAAGGAGAAAACTGGTGGGAACTCCCAGGCAAGAACTAGTCTGGCTAGTTGGGAAGCTGTGGTACCAGATGGTACGTTACCGGAACAAGGATTGCCAGGAGAGCAAGGTACAGCACAGAGGAAAGGATCTATGAACAGTGAGAATCACTGTGTGATGTCTGTGACTCAACTGAACTTGCTGAGTACAGTTGTTTTGTTAAAATTGGACTTGAACTCTGTCAATCACTGTGTGATGACACCTAGAACCGAGACTGTGGGACCTCAGGAGAACTCCAATCTAAAAGTGAGTGACTTGCATTGCACACAAATCACACAACAAATGGGACATTGTAGTTTCTTTGCAGGGTACCAGGATGCAGCAGAACAGCAGCTCCTCGCCATGACTACCATCCTGGACACCTCACAATGTCATCCTATGTTCACGTATGCAATGTTATGTATGTTGATATGTGCTGTTTAACCTCGTTTTATTGAAAGTACTGAACCTTTTAAAAAAAAAATCCTCATTGATATCTAGTAACAACACTTTTTCAGTCATCCTACACAGGCATCTTGAATATTGGACATCAGTACACCAGGTGCCTCAGTGGATCATCGTCAATAGTTCTGCCAACGTTTCAACTCTTTGCCTGGTCTGTACTTCTTGTGATCTTGTGAGACCCAGCAGGAGTCTAACTCGGGACTGTTGCTCCCTCTCAGTGTTTGATTCCTTGGGGTGCATTGGGGAGGACCAGGAGGATGATACTGCTCATCCCTTAGCTGGTCCAGTCATCGCTCAGGCTCTCGTGGCAAATACTCACAACACAGACAGGTGTGCCGCACAAATTGCATTGGGCTTGGTGAATATTTTCTCAAAAAGAATTATGTCTCCATACAGTGCCTTGCGAAAGTATTCGTCCCCCTGGAACTTTTCAACCTTTTCCAGAGAAAACATCAAAGCACATAATGAGATGAATTATCATCCCATTTTGTCACTGTAATTAGTGACGCTAATTATAAAATAACTCAATATTCAATAGTAAATACTCATTTGTGTGCCAAGGCTTCACTCAACTTACTAAGGTCTGGGACTCTACTTGAGCACCAGCTAACAAAAGATTGTGCCACGTTATTCTCTTAACATACTGTATATTAAAGTCATAGCATACTTGCCAACATACCTGATTTTGCTGGGACACTCTCATGGCAGGGACATATGAAAGGAGTTGGGCTTATTTAAACCTTGTCCAAAGATGGACAGTTTGGTGCCATTCTTGATGTTCCTAGGATAGGTTTTAACCACTTCACGACCTTGGGATTTTACATTTTTGCGTTTCTCTTTTTTGCTCCCCTTCTTCCCAGAGCCATTACTTTTTCTGTTTTTCCGTCAATATGGGCGTGTGAAGGCTTGTTTTTTGTGGGATGAGTTGTACTGAACGATACCTTTGATTTTACTATATTGATACCCCCTAATTTACATAATGAATGTTATACAGGGTGGGCCATTTATATGGATACACCTAAATAAAATGGGAATGGTTGGTGATATCAACTTTCTGTTTGTGGCACATTAGTATATGGGAGGGGGTATTCGGCCCCCTGGAACTTTTCAACCTTTTCCCACATATCATGCTTCAAACACAATGATACCAAATGTACATTTTTGGTGAAGAATCAACAACAAGTGGAACACAATTGTGAAGTTGAACGAAATTTATTGGTTATTTTAAATTTTTGTGGAAATTCAAAAACTGAAAAGTGGGGCGTACAATATTACCTGGCCCCTTTAACATAGTACTTTGTTGCCCCACCTTTTGCTGCGATTACAGCTGCAAGTCGCTTGGGGTATGTCTCTATCAGTTTTGTACATGGAGAGACTGAATTTCTTGCCCATTCTTCCTTGGTAAACAGCTCGAACTCTGAGAGGTTTGATGGAGATCGTTTGTGAACAGCAGTTTTCAGCTCTTTCTACAGATTCTCGATTGGATTGAGGTCTGGACTTTGACTTGGCCATTCTAACACCTGGATACGTTTATTTGTGAACCATTCCATTGTAGATTTTGCTTTATGTTTGGAATCATTGTCTTGTTGGAAGACAAATCTCTGTCCCAGTCTCAGGTCTTTTGCACACTCCAACATGTTTTCTTCAAGAATGGTCCTGTATTTGGCTCCATCCATCTTCCCATCAATTTTAACCATCTTCCCTGTCCCTGCTGAAGAAAAGCAGGCCCAAATCATGATGTTGCCACCACCATGTTTGACAGTGGGGATGTGTGTTCAGGGTGATGAGCTGTGTTGCCTTTACTCCAAACATATCGTTTGGCATTGCTGCCAAAAAGTTCGATTTTGGTTTCATCTGACCAGAGCACCTTCTTCCACATGTTTGGTGTGTCTCCCAGGTGGTGTGCTGTAAACTTTAAAATACACATTTATGGATATCTTTGAGAAATTGCTTTCTTATTGCCACTCTTCCATAAAGGCCAGATTTGCGCAGTGTACGACTGATTGTTGTCCTCTGGACAGACTGTCCCACCTCATCTGTAGATCTCTGCAGTTCATCCAGAGTGATCATGGGCCTCTTGGCTGCATCTCTGATCAGTCTTCTCCTAGTTTGAGATGAAAGTTTAGAGGGTCAGCCGGGTCTTGGTAGATTTGCAGATTTGCAGTGGTATGATACTCCTTCCATTTCAATATGATCGTTTGCACAGTGCTCCTTGGGATTAAAGTTTTGGAAATTATTTTGTATCCAAATCCGGCTTAAAACTTCTCCACAACAGTATCACGGACCTGCCTGTTGTGTTCCTTGGTCTTCATGATGCTCTCTGTGCTTCAAACAGAACTCTGAGACTATCACAGAGCAGGTGCATTTGTATGGAGACTTGATTACACACAGGTGGATTACATTTATCACCATTAGGCGTTTAGGGCAACATTGGATCATTCAGAGAACCACAATGAACTTCTGGATTGAGTTTGCTGCACTGAAAGTAAAGGGGCCGAATAATATTGCCCGCCCCACTTTTCAGTTTTTGAATTTCCACAAGAATTTAAAATAACCAATAAATTTCGTTCAGCTTCACAATTGTGTTCCACTTGTTGTTGATTCTTCACCAAAAATTTACATTTGTTATCTTTATGTTTGAAGCATGATATGTGGGAAAAAGTTGAAAAGTTCCAGGGGGCCGAATATTTTCGCAAAGCACTGTATGTTGCACCAACTTCTGCAGGTCACATCTGCACATTAGACCCTGTTTATAAGACTAACTGTTTATGAAGTCCAAAACCAATAAACAATGTGCATGACACAAAAATGAAAAGTATTAGCAAAATAAAGAAATCCATTAAATACATACGGTAAGTAATAAAAAAGTTGAAGATAATGCAACAGGCACCTGAACAGTACCCGAACCCGCACCCCATTCACTTGAATGGGGGGCCCGAACATCCAGTGTTTGCTATGCTGTGCATGACAGCATGGCAAACATTGCTCCTGATCAGCAGTAAAATCATTACCACCGGTCAGACAGCCATGGTTCCCTCGCTGTCAAATGACAGCGTGAGCCTGCATCTATGATCAGAGGTAAAAAGTTTACCTCCAGTCTCTGGCATTGGCTGATGAGACTACTGCTTTCATCAGCTTATGCCTGCTGCCGCTAATAATAGTGAGACCAGGCGGCGGCTGATGGGAGTATTCATCAGCCGGCACCTGCATTTTAAATAAATAATTTTATTGGGTTCCCCTGTATTTTTGATAACAAGCCAGGCAAAATTAGCAACTCTGGGCAACCGAGGGGGTGTCAGCTTTAGCAAGGTTGGTTATCAAGAATAGAGAGGTCCCATTGCTGTTTTTTAATTATTTAAATAAATAATTTAAAAAAAAAAAAATTTTTTACAACCAGCCAAGCTAAAGCAGACAGCTGGGGGCTGGTATTCTCAGGCTGGTAAGGGGTCATGGATATTGGCCCCCCAGCCTAAAAATAGCAGCCTGCAGCCACCCAGAAAAGGCACATTGATTAGATTCGCCAATCCTGGCGCTTTGCCCAGATCTTCACACTTGCCCTCCAGAGTTCATTGGTAACCTCAATTACATCACCACTAGTCACTGAGGCTTTGCTTGCAGCAGCCAATTCATCAATGTTTTTCAGACTGAACGGTAGCATCTTGGCACCGTCCAGGTTGAAAACTATTTATCCCCAGACATGGATTATTGTTATGACACGGTGGTCTAGGAGCAACATGGAACGAGCTCCGAGGGAAGTGGTAACTGTACTGACCGCAGACCCTAAGCTCAACACAACACTAGAAGCAGCCGTGGAATGCTCCTAACTCTCCCTAGGCATCTCGTCACAGCCTAAGAGCTAACTACCCCTGAAGACAGTAGCAGGAAAACTATCTTGCCTCAGAGAAAATCCCCAAAGGATAGATTAGCCCCCCACAAATAATGACTGTGAGTGGAGAGGAAAAAGACATACACAGAATGAAACCAGGATGAGCACAGGAGGCCAGTCTAGCTTGATAGATAGGACAGGATGGAATACTGTGCGGTCAGTATAAAACACTAAAAAAATCCACGCAGAGTTTACAAAAAATCTCCACACCTGACTAAAGGTGTGGTGGGTAACGCTGCTTCCCAGAGCTTCCAGCAAGACAGAAAATACTTCAAACTGATAATGCTGGACAAACAAAGAAAGCACAGAATGGATAAGACCACAAACTATGGACAGAAAAAGTAAGCAAAAACTTAGCTTTGCAGAACTGGTCAGGATAACAGGGAACTCCAAAGAGATGTGAATCCAACCAGGAACCATTTACAAGTGGCACTAGCTGAAGGAACAGCCAGGCTTAAATAGGCGAGAGAGGAGATGATAAGTGGAGGCAGCTGACCACAGCTAACTCCAAGGAGCAGCCATACCACTTGAAACCACAAGAGGGAGCCCAAGAGCAGAGCTCACAAAAGTGCCACTTACAACCACCGGAGGGAGCCCAGGAGCAGAATTCACAACACTACCCCCCCCTTGAGGAGGGGTCACCGAACCCTCACCAGAGCCCCCAGGCCGATCAGGACGAGCCAAATGAAAAGCATGAACCAAATCGGCGGCATGGACATCGGAGGCAACAACCCAAGAATTATTATCCTGGCCATACCCCTTCCACTTGACAAGATACTGAAGCCTCCGCCTCGAAAAACGAGAATCCAAAATCTTCTCAACCTCATATTCCAACTCCCCCTCAACCAACACCGGGGCAGGAGGGTCAACCGAGGGAACAACGGGCACCACATATCTCCGTAACAAAGATCTATGGAAAACATTATGAATGGCAAAAGAGTCTGGAAGAGCCAAACGAAAAGACACCGGATTAATAATTTCATAAATTTTATAAGGACCAATAAACCGAGGCTTAAACTTAGGGGAAGAAACCTTCATAGGAACATGACGAGAAGACAACCAAACCAAATCCCCCACACGAAGCCGGGGACCAACACACCGACGGCGGTTAGCAAAACATTGAGCCCTTTCCTGAGACAACGTCAAATTGTCCACCACATGAGTCCAAATCTGCTGCAGCCTGTCCACCACAGAATCAACACCAGGACAATCAGAAGGCTCAACCTGCCCAGAAGAAAAATGAGGGTGAAAACCAAAATTACAAAAGAAAGGTGAAACCAAAGTAGCCGAACTAGCCCGATTATTAAGGGCAAACTCGGCCAATGGCAAGAAAGCCACCCAGTCATCCTGATCAGCAGACACAAAGCATCTCAAATAGGTCTCCAAGGTCTGATTAGTTCACTCAGTTTGGCCATTAGTCTGAGGATGAAACGCCGAAGAAAAAGACAAATCAATGCCCATCCTAGCACAAAGGGCCCGCCAAAATCTAGAGACAAACTGAGAACCTCTGTCAGAGGCAATATTCTCCGGAATGCCATGCAAACGAACCACATGCTAAAAAAATAATGGAACCAGATCCGAGGAGGAAGGCAACTTAGGCAAAGGTACCAGATGGACCATTTTAGAGAACCGGTCACAAACAACCCAGATAACAGACATCTTCTGGGAAACATGAAGATCCGAAATAAAATCCATGGAAATATGCGTCCAGGGCCTCTCAGGGACCGGCAAAGGCAAAAGCAACCCACTAGCGTGGGAACAGCAAGGTTTGGCCCGGGCGCAAGTCCCACAGGACTGCACAAAAGCACGCACATCGCACGACAAGGAAGGCCACCAAAAGGACCTAGCAACCAAATCTCTGGTACCAAAAATCCCAGGATGACCAGCCAACACAGAACAATGAACCTCAGAAATAACCTTACTTGTCCATCTATCAGGAACGAACAGCTTCCCCACTGGACAGCGGTCAGGCCTATCAGCCTGAAATTCCTGAAGCACCCGCCGCAAATCAGGGGAGATAGCAGAAAGAATCACCCCCTCCTTAAGAATGCCAACCGGCTCAAGGACTCCAGGAGAATCAGGCGAAAAACTTCTAGAGAGGGCATCAGCCTTAACATTCTTAGATCCCGGAAGATACGAGACCACAAAATTAAAACGGGAGAAAAACAGGGACCATCGAGCCTGTCTAGGATTCAGCCGCTTGGCCGACTCGAGGTAAATCAGATTCTTATGATCGGTCAGGACCACAACGCGGTGTTTAGCACCCTCAAGCCAATGTCGCCACTCCTCAAACGCCCACTTCATAGCCAACAACTCCCGATTGCCGACATCATAATTGCGTTCCGCAGGCGAAAACTTTCTGGAAAAAAAAGCACACGGTTTCATCAAAGAACCATCAGATTCCCTCTGAGACAAAACAGCCCCTGCCCCAATCTCAGAAGCGTCGACCTCAACCTGAAAAGGAAGAGAAACATCCGGCTGACGCAACACAGGGGCAGAAGTAAATCGGTGTTTAAGCTCCTGAAAGGCCTCAACAGCCTCTGAGGACCAATTCGTTACATCAGCGCCTTTCTTCGTCAAATCAATAAGGGGCTTAACCACACTGGAAAAATTGGCAATGAAACGGAGATAGAAATTAGCAAAGCCCAAAAATTTTTGAAGGCCCTTCACAGATGTGGGTTTGATCCAGTCATGAATAGCTTGGACCTTAACAGGATCCATTTCTATAGACGAGGGAGAAAAAATAAAACCCAAAAAAGAGACCTTCTGAACTCCGAATAGGCACTTAGACCCCTTCACAAATAAAGCATTACCACGAAGGATCTGGAACACCATCCTGACCTGCTTCACATGAGACTCCCAATCATCGGAAAAAATCAAAATGTCATCCAAATATACGACCATGAATTTATCAAGATAATTGCGGAAAATATCATGCATGAAAGACTGGAACACAGATGGAGCATTAGAAAGCCCAAATGGCATCACAAGATATTCAAAATGGCCTTTGGGCGTATTAAATGCAGTTTTCCATTCGTCACCCTGTTTAATACGAACAAGATTATATGCCCCTCGGAGGTCAATCTTAGTAAACCACCTAGCCCCCTTAATCTGAGCAAACAAATCCGTAAGCAAGGGCAAGGGGTATTGGAATTTGACCGTGATTTTATTAAGAAGACGATAATCAATACAGGGTCTCAAGGAGCCATCCTTCTTAGCAACAAAAAAGAAACCCGCTCCCAAAGGTGACGAAGAGGGCCGAATATGCCCCTTCTCCAAAGACTCCTTAACATAACTCCGCATGGCGGCATGCTCCGGCACAGACAGATTGAAAAGTCGGCCCTTAGGGAACTTGCAACCAGGAATCAAGTTAATAGCACAATCACAGTCCCTGTGCGGAGGAAGGGAGCTGGACTTGGGCTCATCAAATACATCCAGGAAATCTGACAAAAACTCAGGAACCTCAGGAGAGGGGGAAGAGGAAATTGACATCAAAGGAACGTCACTATGTACCCCTTGACAACCCCAACTAGTCACCGACATAGTTTTCCAATCCAGCACCGGATTATGTTTCTGTAACCACGGAAAACCCAGTACAACAACATCATGTAGGTTATGCAACACCAGAAAACGGCAATCTTCCTGATGTGCTGGAACCATGTACATAGTCATCTGTGTCCAGTAGGGTTGAGCGAAACGGGTCGAAATTTTTCAAAAGTCGCCGACTTTTGGCAAGGTCGGGTTTCATGAAACTCGACCCAACCCCTGTGTGGGGTCGGCCATGAAGTCGGCGATCTTTTGAATCTAGAATCGGAATTCCGATACCGATTCCCGATATGTTTAATATATCGGGAATTGGTATTGGAATTCAGATTTAAGTGTAAAATAAAGAATTAAAATAAAAAATATCGCAATACTTATCCTCTGACGCGCCCTGGTACTAACCGGGAACCTTCCTTCCTTAGAATCAGCCTTCCAGGACCTTGCGGTGACGTCGCGGTGACGTCGCGGCTTGTGATTGGCCGCGCGGCCGCCCATGTGACCGCTCGCGCGACCAATCACAAGCCGCGACGTCACGCAAGGTCCTGCAAGCGCAGATTCTTCTTTCCGGCAGCCTTCCTTCCTAAGAATCAGCCCTTCCAGGACCTTCGGTGACGTCGCGGTGACGTCGCGGCTTGTGATTGGTCGCGCGAGCGGTCACATGGGTGGCCGCGCGGCCAATCACAAGCCGCGACGTCACCGCGACGTCACCACAAGGTCCTGGAAGGCTGATTCTAAGGAAGGAAGGTTCCCGGTTAGTACCAGGGCGCGTCAGAGGGTAAGTATTGCGATATTTTTTATTTTAATTCTTTATTTTACACTAAAATATGGATCGCAGGGCCTGAAGGAGAGTTTCCGCTCCTTCAGACCCTGGGAACCATGGAAACCCAATGCACTGCATTGGGTTTCAGGTTTCGGCCGACCCCGACTTTTTTATAGGATCGGCCGATTTCACTCGACCCAACTTTTGAAAAATCGGGTCGATCCTATAAAAGTAAAGGTCGCTCAACCCTAGTGTCCAGTACTGAGGTTTATTCTTGGCCAGGGGTGTAGCATCAATACCCCTCAAAAGAATAGGGCTTTGCAAAGGCTGTAAGGAAAAACCACAGCGCCTGGCGAATTCTAAGTCCATTAAGTTCAGGGCAGCGCCTGAATCCACAAATGCCATGACAGAAAAGGACGACAATGAGCAAATCAGGGTTACAGATAAGAGAAATTTAGGCTGTATGGTACTAATGGTAACAGACCTAGCGACTCTCTTAGTACGCTTAGGGCAATCAGAGATAATATGAGTAGAATCACCACAGTAGAAACACAGCCTATTCTGACGTCTGAATTCCTGCCGTTCTATTCTAGTCAAAATCCTATCACATTGCATAGGTTCAGGACTTTGCTCAGAGGATACTACCATATGGTGCATAGCTTTGCGCTCGCGCAGACGCCGATCGATCTGAATGGCTAGAGACATAGATTCGCTCAAACCGGCAGGCGTAGGAAAGCCCACCATAACATCTTTGAGTGCTTCAGAAAGACCCTTTCTGAAAATAGCAGCCAGAGCCTCTTCATTACATTTAGTGAGCACAGACCATTTTCTAAATTTCTGGCAGTATAACTCTGCCTCTTCCTGACCTTGACATAGGGCTAACAGGGTTTTTTCTGCATGATCCACAGAATTAGGTTCGTCGTACAATAATCCGAGCGCTTGAAAAAATGCATCAACATTCAATAATGCCGGATCCCCTGCTTCAAGAGAGAAAGCCCAGTCTTGAGGATCACCCTGCAGCAAGGATTTGATGATTTTTACCTGTTGAATGGGATCACCAGAAGAACGGGGTTTCAAAGCCAAAAACAATCTGCAGTTATTTTTAAAGTTCAAAAACTTGGATCTGTCCCCAAAAAACAAATCAGGAGTAGGAATTCTAGGCTCTAAAGCCGGAGTCTGGACAACATAGTCCTGGATGCTCTGTACTCTTGCAGCAAGATGATCCACACGAGAAAACAAACCTTGAACATCCATGCCAACGCATATATCCTGAACCACCCAGATATCAAGAGGAAAAAAAACGACAAACTAGAACACAGAAAAAAAAATGGTTCAGAACTTTATTTTCCTTCTTTTGAGATGCAATTAATTCATTTTTGGCCACTTGTACTGTTATGACACGGTGGTCTAGGAGCAACATGGAACGAGCTCTGAGGGAAGTGGTAACTGTACTGACCACAGACCAGGGCCGTATTTGCCACTAGGCACGCGAGGGCACGTGCCTAGGGCGGCGACATTGCGGGGTGGCTGTTATGAACAGGTAATTCAGAACCACAATGGACCTTGAAGTTCAGAGCACACAAGGTGACCTGACATTTACCAAAAACATAGGACGAGCTCTGAGACGTGGAAACTCTGCTGACCGCAATCCCTAATCCTAACACACCACACTAGAGGTAGCCGTGGATTGCGCCTAACGCTCCCTATGCAACTCGGCACAGCCTGAGAAACTAACTAGCCCTGAAGATAGAAAAATAAGCCTACCTTGCCTCAGAGAAATTCCCCAAAGGAAAAGGCAGCCCCCCACATATAATGACTGTGAGTTAAGATGAAATACAAACACAGAGATGAAATAGATTAAGCAAAGTGAGGCCCGACTTACTGAATAGACCAAGGATAGGAAAGATAGCTTTGCGGTCAACACAAAAACCTACAAACAACCACGCAGAGGGGCAAAAAGACCCTCCGCACCGACTAACGGTACGGAGGTGCTCCCTCTGCGTCTCAGAGCTTCCAGCAAGCAAGAAAAACCAATATAGCAAGCTGGACAGAAAATATAGCAAACAAAAATAACACAAGCAGAACTTAGCTTATGCAGGATAGAGAGGCCACAGGAACGATCCAGGAGGAAGCAAGACCAATACTAGAACATTGACTGGAGGCCAGGATCAAAGCACCAGGTGGAGTTAAATAGAGCAGCACCTAACGACTTAACCTCATCACCTGAGGAAGGAAACTCAGAAGCCGCAGTACCACTCTCATCCACCAAAGGAAGCTTATAGACAGAACCAGCCGCAGTACCACTCACGACCACAGGAGGGAGCTTGGCCACAGAATTCACAACAGTACCCCCCCTTGAGGAGGGGTCACCGAACCCTCACCAGAGCCCCCAGGCCGACCAGGATGAGCCACATGAAAGGCACGAACCAGATCGGCAGCATGGACATCAGAGGCAAAGACCCAGGAATTATCTTCCTGACCATAACCTTTCCACTTAACCAGATACTGGAGTTTCCGTCTCGAAACACGAGAATCCAAAATCTTCTCCACAATATACTCCAATTCCCCTTCAACCAAAACCGGAGCAGGAGGATCAATAGATGGAACCACAGGTGCCACGTATCTCCGCAACAATGACCTATGGAACACGTTATGGATGGAAAAAGAAGCCGGAAGAGTCAAACGAAAAGACACAGGATTAAGAACCTCAGAAATCCTATATGGACCAATGAAACGAGGCTTAAATTTAGGAGAGGAAACCTTCATAGGAATATAACGAGATGACAACCAAACCAAATCCCCAACACAAAGTCGGGGACCCACCAAGCGCCTGCGGTTAGCGAAACGTTGAGCCTTCTCGTGGGACAAAGTCAGATTGTCCACTACATGAGTCCAAATCTGCTGCAACCTATCCACCACAGTATCCACACCAGGACAGTCCGAAGACTCAACCTGCCCTGAAGAGAAACGAGGGTGGAACCCAGAATTGCAGAAAAACGGCGAAACCAAAGTAACCGAGCTGGCCCGATTATTAAGGGCGAACTCAGCCAAAGGCAAAAAGGACACCCAATCATCCTGATCAGCAGAAACAAAACATCTCAGATATGTTTCCAAGGTCTGATTGGTTCGTCAGTCTGGCCATTTGTCTGAGGATGGAAAGCCGAGGAAAAAGACAAATCAATGCCCATCCTAGCACAAAAGGCTCGCCAAAACCTCGAAACAAACTGGGAACCTCTGTCAGAAACGATGTTCTCTGGAATGCCATGTAAACGAACCACATGCTGAAAAAACAATGGCACCAAATCAGAGGAGGAAGGCAATTTAGACAAGGGTACCAAATGGACCATCTTAGAGAAGCGATCACAAACCACCCAAATGACCGACATTCTTTGAGAGACAGGGAGATCCGAAATAAAATCCATAGAGATATGCGTCCAAGGCCTCTTCGGGACCGGCAAGGGCAAAAGCAACCCACTGGCATGAGAACAGCAGGGCTTAGCCCGAGCACAAATCCCACAGGACTGCACAAAAGAACGCACATCCCGCGACAGAGACGGCCACCAAAAGGATCTAGCCACCAAATCTCTGGTACCAAAGATTCCAGGATGACCAGCCAACACTGAACAATGAACCTCAGAGATAACTTTATTCGTCCACCTATCAGGGACAAACAGTTTCTCCGCTGGGCAACGGTCAGGTCTATTAGCCTGAAATTTTTGCAGCACCCGCCGCAAATCAGGGGAGATGGCAGACAAAATTACCCCCTCTTTGAGAATACCCGCCCGCTCAGACAAACCCGGAGAATCGGGCACAAAACTCCTAGACAGGGCATCCGCCTTCACATTTTTAGAGCCCGGAAGGTACGAAACCACAAAGTCAAAACGGGAGAAAAACAGCGACCAACGAGCCTGTCTAGGATTCAACCGTTTGGCAGACTCGAGATAAGTCAAGTTTTTGTGATCAGTCAAGACCACCACGCGATGCTTAGCTCCTTCAAGCCAATGACGCCACTCCTCGAATGCCCACTTCATGGCTAGCAACTCTCGATTGCCAACATCATAATTTCGCTCAGCAGGCGAAAATTTCCTGGAAAAGAAGGCGCATGGTTTCATCACCGAGCAATCAGAACTTCTCTGCGACAAAACAGCCCCTGCTCCAATTTCGGAAGCATCAACCTCGACCTGGAACGGAAGCGAAACATCTGGTTGGCACAACACAGGGGCAGAAGAAAAACGACGCTTCAACTCCTGAAAAGCTTCCACAGCAGCAGAAGACCAATTGACCACATCAGCACCCTTCTTGGTTAAATCAGTCAACGGTTTAGCAATGCTAGAAAAATTAGCGATGAAGCGACGATAAAAATTAGCAAAGCCCAGGAACTTCAGCAGACTCTTCAGAGATGTTGGCTGAGTCCAATCATAAATGGCCTGAACTTTAACAGGGTCCATCTCGATAGTAGAAGGAGAAAAAATGAACCCCAAAAATGAAATCTTCTGAACACCAAAGAGACACTTTGACCCCTTCACAAACAAAGAATTAGCACGCAGGACCTGGAACACCATTCTGACCTGCTTCACATGAGACTCCCAATCATCCGAGAAGACCAAAATATCATCCAAGTATACAATCAGGAATTTATCCAGGTACTCTCGGAAGATGTCATGCATAAAGGACTGAAACACTGATGGAGCATTAGAAAGTCCGAATAGCATAACCAGGTACTCAAAATGGCCTTCGGGCGTATTAAATGCTGTTTTCCATTCATCGCCCCATTTGATACGCACAAGATTATACGCACCACGAAGATCTATCTTGGTGAACCAACTAGCCCCCTTAATCCGAGCAAACAAATCAAAGAGCAGCGGCAAGGGGTGCTGAAATTTGACCGCAATTTTATTTAGAAGGCGGTAATCAATACAAGGTCTCAGCGAACCATCCTTCTTGGCCACAAAAAAGAAACCCGCTCCCAATGGCGACGATGACGGGCAATTATGACCCTTCTCCAAAGACTCCTTCACGTAACTCCGCATAGCGGCGTGCTCAGGTACAGATAAATTAAACAGTCGACCCTTAGGAAACTTACTACCAGGAATCAAATCGATAGCACAATCACAATCCCTATGCGGAGGTAGGGCATTGGACTTGGGCTCATCGAATACATCCCGGTAATCAGACAAGAACTCTGGGACCTCAGAAGGGGTGGATGATGAGATAGACAGAAATGGAACATCACCATGTACCCCCTGACAACCCCAGCTGGACACAGACATTGATTTCCAATCTAATACTGGGTTATGGACTTGTAGCCATGGCAACCCCAACATGACCACATCATGCAGATTATGCAACACCAGAAAGCGAATATCCTCCTGGTGCGCAGGAGCCATGCACATGGTCAGCTGGGTCCAATACTGAGGCTTATTCTTGGCCAAAGGCGTAGCATCAATTGCTCTCAATGAAATAGGACACTGCAAGGGCTCCAAGACAAACCCACAGCGCCTAGCAAACTCCAAGTCCATCAAATTCAGGGCAGCGCCTGAATCCACAAATGCCATGACAGAATAGGAAGACAAAGAGCAGATCAAAGTAACGGACAAAAGAAATTTCGACTGTACCGTACCAATGGTGGCAGACCTAGCGAACCGCTTAGTGCGCTTAGGACAATCAGAGATAGCATGAGTGGAATCACCACAGTAGAAACACAGCCCATTCTGACGTCTGTGTTCTTGCCTTTCAGCTCTGGTCAAAGTCCTATCGCACTGCATAGGCTCAGGTTTATGCTCAGATAATACCGCCAAATGGTGCACAGATTTACGCTCGCGCAAGCGTCGAACCGATCTGAATGGCCAAAGACATAGACTCATTCAGACCAGCAGGCATATGAAATCCCACCATGACATCCTTAAGGGCTTCAGAGAGACCCTTTCTGAAAATAGCTGCCAGCGCACATTCATTCCATTGAGTGAGCACGGACCACTTTCTAAACTTCTGACAATAAATCTCTATCTCATCCTGACCCTGACACAGAGCCAGCAAATTTTTCTCTGCCTGATCCATTGAATTAGGTTCATCGTACAGCAATCCGAGCGCCAGAAAAAACGCATCAATATTACATAATGCAGGATCTCCTGGAGCAAGGGAAAATGCCCAGTCTTGAGGGTCGCCACGTAAAAAAGAAATAATGATTTTAACTTGTTGAACTGGGTCACCAGAGGAGCGGGGTTTCAAAGCCAGAAACAGTTTACAATTATTTTTAAAATTCAAAAACTTAGCTCTATCTCCAGAAAATAACTCAGGAATAGGAATTTTAGGTTCTAACATAGGATTCTGAACCACTAAATCTTGAATGTTCTGTACTCTTATTGTGAGATTATCCATCAAAGAGGACAGACCCTGAATGTCCATGTCCACACCTGTGTTCTGAACCACCCTGATGTATAGGGGAAAAGAAAGACAGAACACAGTGCAAAGAAAAAAAAATGGTCTCAGAACTTCTCTTTTCCCTCTATTGAGAAGCATTAGTACTTGAGGCCTCCAGTACTGTTATGAACAGGTAATTCAGAACCACAATGGACCTTGAAGTTCAGAGCACACAAGGTGACCTGACATTTACCAAAAACATAGGACGAGCTCTGAGACGTGGAAACTCTGCTGACCGCAATCCCTAATCCTAACACACCACACTAGAGGTAGCCGTGGATTGCGCCTAACGCTCCCTATGCAACTCAGCACAGCCTGAGAAACTAACTAGCCCTGAAGATAGAAAAATAAGCCTACCTTGCCTCAGAGAAATTCCCCAAAGGAAAAGGCAGCCCCCCACATATAATGACTGTGAGTTAAGATGAAATACAAACACAGAGATGAAATAGATTTAGCAAAGTGAGGCCCGACTTACTGAATAGACCGAGGATAGGAAAGATAGCTTTGCGGTCAACACAAAAACCTACAAACAACCACGCAGAGGGGCAAAAAGACCCTCCGCACCGACTAACGGTACGGAGGTGCTCCCTCTGCATCTCAGAGCTTCCAGCAAGCAAGAAAAACCAATATAGCAAGCTGGACAGAAAATATAGCTAACAAAAATAACACAAGCAGAACTTAGCTTATGCAGGATAGAGAGGCCACAGGAATGATCCAGGAGGAAGCAAGACCAATACTAGAACATTGACTGGAGGCCAGGATCAAAGCACCAGGTGGAGTTAAATAGAGCAGCACCTAACGACTTAACCTCATCCCCTGAGGAAGGAAACTCAGAAGCCGCAGTACCACTCTCATCCACCAAAGGAAGCTTATAGACAGAACCAGCCGCAGTACCACTCACGACCACAGGAGGGAGCTTGGCCACAGAATTCACAACAGGGGGCGGCACCTGAGCAAGGTGTTTTTTTTTTTTTTTTTAATAAGTCCCGGATCAAAAACGCGACCGACGGCCCTGCCCCCGCCTCCGAGTCCCCCCCACCTCCGAGTCCCCCCACCTCTAAGTATCTGAGTTCCCCCGCCTCTGAGTCCCACCCACCCTCCTTGAAGACGATACTCACCTGCTCCAGCGATGCCTGGTCTCAGCGTCTGTAGCGCATCCTGAGAGAGCGGTCATGTGGTACCGCTAATTAAGGTAATGAATATGCGCATATTCATGACCTTAATTAGCAGTACCACATGGCCACTCACTCAGGAAGAAGGCGCTGCGGCAGGACAGAGCCAGAGCCGGAGGGATGTCGGCGCGGCGTGTGGGACAGGCAGCTGACAGGTGAGTATGAGGGACGGGGGGCGGGGAGAGGATGGTAAGCCACCCGCACCATGCAAGATGGCCCGGGAGAAGGAGCGGGGGAGGGGGTGGAGAGATGAGCCATGCAGAGGGAGGGATAGGGAGGGGGGGAATTATGAGCCATGAGCCATCAGCCATGCATAGGGAGGGAGGGGGGGGAATTATGAGCCATCAGCCATGCATAGCGAGGGGGGGGAATTATGAGCCATCAGCCATGCATAGGGAGGGAGGGAGGGGGGGGAATTATGAGCCATCAGCCATGCATAGGGAGGGAGGGGGAGGGATTATGAGCCATCAGCCATGCATAGGGAGGGAGGGGGGGGAATTATGAGCCATCAACCATGCATAGGGAGGGAGGGGGGGAATTATGAGCCATCAGCCATGCATAGGGAGGGAGGGGGGGAATTATGAGCCATCAGCCATGCATAGGGAGGGGGGGGGAATTATGAGCCATCAGCCATGCATACAGGGGGGGGGATTATGAGCCATCAGCCATGCATACAGGGGGGGGATTATGAGCCATCAGCCATGCATACAGGGGGGGAATTATGAGCCATCAGCCATGCATACAGGGGGGGGGAATTATGAGCCATCAGCCATGCACACAAGTGGGGGGAAATTATGAGCCATCAGCCATGCATACAGGGGGGGGGAATTATGAGCCAACAGCCATGCATACAGGGGGGGGGAATTATGAGCCATCAGCCATGCATACGGGGGGGGGGGAATATGAGCCATGCATACAGGAGGAGGGGGGATATGAGCCATGGCCATTATACAATATGGAGCATCATGTGGGGCCATTATAAAGTATGGAGCATCATGTGAGGTCATTATACAGTATTGAGCATCATGTGCGGTCATTATACAGTATGGAGCATCATGTGTGGTCATTATACAGTATGGAGCATCATGTGCAGTCATTATACAGTATGGAACATCATGTGAGGTCATTATACAGTATTGAGCATCATGTGCGGTCATTATACAGTATAGAGCATCATGTGCGGTCATTATACAGTATGGAGCATCATGTGCGGTCATTATACAGTATGGAGCATCATGTGCGGTCATTATACAGTATGGAGCATCATGTGAGGTCATTATACAGTATGGAGCATCATGTGCGGTCATTATACAGTATGAAGCATCATGTG
The DNA here is from genome assembly GCF_032444005.1 of Ranitomeya imitator. NCBI lineage: Eukaryota > Metazoa > Chordata > Amphibia > Anura > Dendrobatidae > Ranitomeya > Ranitomeya imitator. The sequence continues at coordinate 491,177,697 of NC_091283.1, read as the reverse complement.
CGGTCATTATACAGTATGGAGCATCATGTGAGGTCATTATACAGTATTGAGCATCATGTGCGGTCATTATACAGTATGGAGCATCATGTGCGGTCATTATACAGTATGGAGCATCATGTGCAGTCATTATACAGTATGGAGCATCATGTGAGGTCATTATACAGTATGGAGCATCATGTGCAGTCATACAGTATGGAGCATCATGTGAGGTCATTATACAGTATGGAGCATCATGTGAGGTCATTATACAGTATGGAGCATCATGTGAGGTCATTATACAGTATGGAGCATCATGTGAGGTCATTATACAGTATGGAGCATCATATGCGGTCATTATACAGTATGGAGCATCATGTGCGGTCATTATACAGTATTGAGCATCATGTGAGATCATTATACAGTATGGAGCATCATGTGAGGTCATTATACAGTATGGAGCATCATGTGGGGCCATTATAAAGTATGGAGCATCATGTATGGCCATTATACAGTATTGAGCATCATGTGCGGCCATTATACAGTATGGAGCATCATGTGTGGCCGTTATACGGTATGGAGCATCATGTAGGGCCATTATACAGTATGTGGAGCACTGCGTAGCCATTATACGATATGGAGCATCATGTGGGGCCATTATACAGTATTGAGCATCATGTGCGGTCATTATACAGTATGGAGCATCATGTGTGGTCATTATACAGTATGGAGCATCATGTGCAGTCATTATACAGTATGGAACATCATGTGAGGTCATTATACAGTATTGAGCATCATGTGCGGTCATTATACAGTATGGAGAATCATGTGCGGTCATTATACAGTATGGAGCATCATGTGCGGTCATTATACAGTATGGAGCATCATGTGCGGTCATTATACAGTATGGAGAATCATGTGAGGTCATTATACAGTATGGAGCATCATGTGCAGTCATTATACAGTATGGAGCATCATGTGAGGTCATTATACAGTATGGAGCATCATGTGAGGTCATTATACAGTATGGAGCATCATGTGAGGTCATTATAAAGTATGGAGCATCATGTGAGGTCATTATACAGTATGGAGCATCATGTGCGGTCATTATACAGTATGGAGCATCATGTGCGGTCATTATACAGTATTGAGCATCATGTGAGGTCATTATACAGTATGGAGCATCATGTGAGGTCATTATACAGTATGGAGCATCATGTGCGGTCATTATACAGTATTGAGCATCATGTGGGGCCATTATAAAGTATGGAGCATCATGTATGGCCATTATACAGTATTGAGCATCATGTGCGGCCATTATACAGTATGGAGCATCATGTGTGGCCGTTATATAGTATGGAGCATCATGTAGGGCCATTATACAGTATGTGGAGCACTGCGTAGCCATTATACAGTATGGAGCACTGCGTGGCCATATTTTTTTGGTTTTAATTATTGTATATGAAACAGTGTGATCAGCAGTGCTAAATGGGTGTGGTTGGGACTTGGATATGGGTGTGATTAGTTGTGAAATGGGTGTGGTCAGAGGCGTGGCCTAAAATTTCCCGCGGCGCACGTAGTGCGCCGCAACCTTTACATCTTTTTTCCTTCAAAGGTAGGGAGGTATGGTACCGCATTTCCCAGATCACAGCAAGTACCGCAAATCCCATAGGGAATGAATGAAACCAAACGCAAAGTTGCCGTAAGTGATCCGTTACGTGGCAGATGCAGAAAAACTGCCCAATCTGCTGCAAAAGGCGACTTTCACAACAGCGATTCTTGCCAAAGTCACTGCGGATAGTGTCATACTCACCAATGGGGGAGGCAGCACTAAGAGTGCCTAGGGCAGCAGAAACTCTAAATACGGCCCTGCCGCAGACCCTAAGCTCAACACAACACTAGAAGCAGCCGTGGAATGCTTCTAACTCTCCCTAGGCATCTCGTCACAGCCTAAGAGCTAACTACCCCTGAAGACAGTAGCAGGAAAACTATCTTGCCTCAGAGAAAATCCCGAAAGGATAAATCAGCCCCCCACAAATAATGACTGTGAGTGGAGAGGAAAAAGACATACACAGAATGAAACCAGGATGAGCACAGGAGGCCAGTCTAGCTTGATAGATAGGACAGGATGGAATACTGTGCGGTCAGTATAAAACACTAAAAAAATCCACGCAGAGTTTACAAAAAATCTCCACACCTGACTAAAGGTGTGGAGGGTAACTCTGCTTCCCAGAGCTTCCAGCAAGACAGAAAATACTTCAAACTGATAATGCTGGACAAACAAAGAAAGCACAGAATGGATAAGACCACAAACTATGGACAGAAAAAGTAAGCAAAAACTTAGCTTTGCAGAACTGGTCAGGATAACAGGGAACTCCAAAGAGATGTGAATCCAACCAGGAACCATTTACAAGTGGCACTAGCTGAAGGAACAGACAGGCTTAAATAGGCGAGGGAGGAGATGATAAGTGGAGGCAGCTGACCACAGCTAACTCCAAGGAGCAGCCATACCACTTGAAACCACAAGAGGGAGCCCAAGAGCAGAATTCACAAAAGTGCCACTTACAACCACCGGAGGGAGCCCAGGAGCAGAATTCACAACAGATTATGGCGTGGGACAGAACGTCAGACAGGTGAGGGATATGGATGATTTATATTTTTGTTTTATCACAGGAGATGAGTGCTTCAATGGAATGGGCGTTAAGTGCATATAGTTGTGCTCAAAAGTTTACATACTCCAGCAAAATGTTTGCTTTCTTGGATTTCTTTTTTCAGAGAATATGAATGGTAAAACCAAAACTTTTTCTCCACTCATGGTTAGTGATTGGCTGAAGCCATTTTTGTCAAACTACTGTGTTTTCTCTTTTTAAATCATAATGACAACCTAAAACATCCAAATGACCCTGATCAAAAGTTCACATACCCCACTTCTTAATACTGTGCATTGCCCCCTCTAACATCAATGACAGCTTGAAGTCTTTTGTGATTGTTGTGGATGAGGTTCTTTATTTTCTCAGATGTTAAAGCTGCAAACTCTTCTTTGGTAAAAGCCTCCAGTTCCTGTAAATTCCCGGGCTGTCTAGCATGAACTGCGCGCTTGAGATCTCCCCAGAGTGGCTCAATGATATTGAGGTCAGGAGACTGAGATGGCCACTCCAGAACCTTCACTTTGTTCTGCTGTAGCCAATGACAGGTCAACTTGGCCTTGTGCTTTGGATCGTTGTCATGTTGAAACATCAAAGTACGTCCCATGTGCATCTTCTTGGCTGATGAATGCAAATTTGCCTCCAGTATTTGCTGATAACATGCTACATTGTGTCTTTGTAGTTAACATATCCCTAAAACATCAGCGATTCACCTCCGTGCTTTACAGTAGGAATGGTGTTCGTTTCATCATAGGGCTTGTTGACCTCTCTCCAAATGTAACCTTTATGGTTGTGGCCAAAAGGTTCAATTTTGGTCTCATTACTCCAAATTACCTTGTTCCAGAAGTTTTTAGGCTTGTCTCTGTGCTGTTTTGTGTATTGTAGGCAAAATACTTTGTAGCATTTGCGCAGTAGTGGCTTTCTTCTGGCGACTCGACCATGCAGCCCATTTTTCTTCAAGTGCCTCCTTATTGTGCATCTTTAAACAGCCACACCGCTAGTTTTCAGAGAGTCCTGTATTTCAGCTGATGTTATTTGTGGGTTTTTCTTTGTATCCCGAACAATTTTCCTGGCAGTTGTGGATGACATTTTTGTTGGTCTACCTGACCATGGTTTTATTTTTACAGAGCCCCTGATTTTCCATTTCTTAATCACAGTTTGAACGCTGCTGCCTGGCATTATCAATTCCTTGGATATCTTTTTGTATCATAGTAACATAGTTAGTAAGGCCGAAAAAAGACATTTGTCCATCCAGTTCAGCCTATATTCCATCATAATAAATCCCCAGATCTACGTCCTTCTACAGAACCTAATTGTATGATACAATATTGTTCTGCTCCAGGAAGACATCCAGGCCTCTCTTGAACCCCTCGACTGAGTTCGCCATCACCACCTCCTCAGGCAAGCAATTCCAGATTCTCACTGCCCTAACAGTAAAGAATCCTCTTCTATGTTGGTGGAAAAACCTTCTCTCCTCCAGACACAAAGAATGCCCCCTTGTGCCCGTCACCTTCCTTGGTATAAACAGATCCTCAGCGAGATATTTGTATTATCCCCTTATATACTTATACATGGTTATTAGATCGCCCCTCAGTCATCTTTTTTCTAGACTAAATAATCCTAATTTCGCTAATCTATCTGGGTATTGTAGTTCTCCCATCCCCTTTATTAATTTTGTTGCCCTCCTTTGTACTCTCTCTAGTTCCATTATATCCTTCCTGAGCACCGGTGCCCAAAACTGGACACAGTACTCCATGTGCGGTCTAACTAGGGATTTGTACAGAGGCAGTATAATGCTCTCATCATGTGTATCCAGACCTCTTTTAATGCACCCCATGATCCTGTTTGCCTTGGCAGCTGCTGCCTGGCACTGGCTGCTCCAGGTAAGTTTATCATTAACTAGGATCCCCAAGTCCTTCTCCCTGTCAGATTTACCCAGTGGTTTCCCGTTCAGTGTGTAATGGTGATATTGATTCCTTCTTCCCATGTGTATAACCTTACATTTATCATTGTTAAACCTCATCTGCCACCTTTCAGCCCAAGTTTCCAACTTATCCAGATCCATCTGTAGCAGAATACTATCTTCTCTTGTATTAACTGCTTTACATAGTTTTGTATCATCTGCAAATATCGATATTTTACTGTGTAAACCTTCTACCAGATCATTAATGAATATGTTGAAGAGAACAGGTCCCAATACTGACCCCTGCGGTACCCCACTGGTCACAGCGACCCAGTTAGAGACTATACCATTTATAACCACCCTCTGCTTTCTATCACTAAGCCAGTTACTAACCCATTTACACACATTTTCCCCCAGACCAAGCATTCTCATTTTGTGTACCAACCTCTTGTGCGGCACGGTATCAAACGCTTTGGAAAAATCGAGATATACCACGTCCAATGACTCACCGTGGTCCAGCCTATAGCTTACCTCTTCATAAAAACTGATTAGATTGGTTTGACAGGAGCGATTTCTCATAAACCCATGCTGATATGGAGTTAAACAGCTATTCTCATTGAGATAATCCAGAATAACATCCCTCAGAAACCCTTCAAATATTTTACCAACAATAGAGGTTAGACTTACTGGCCTATAATTTCCAGGTTCACTTTTAGAGCCCTTTTTGAATATTGGCACCACATTTGCTATGCGCCAATCCTGCGGAACAGACCCTGTCGCTATAGAGTCCCTAAAAATAAGAAATAATGGTTTATCTATTACATTACTTAGTTCTCTTAGTACTCGTGGGTGTATGCCATCCGGACCCGGAGATTTATCTATTTTAATCTTATTTAGCCGGTTTCGCACCTCTTCTTGGGTTAGATTGGTGACCCTTAATATAGGGTTTTCATTGTTTCTTGGGATTTCACCTAGCATTTCATTTTCCACCGTGAATACCGTGGAGAAGAAGGTGTTTAATATGTTAGCTTTTTCCTCGTCATCTACAACCATTCTTTCCTCACTATTTTTTAAGGGGCCTACATTTTCAGTTTTTATTCTTTTACTATTGATATAGTTGAAGAACAGTTTGGGATTAGTTTTACTCTCCTTAGCAATGTGCTTCTCTGTTTCCTTTTTGGCAGCTTTAATTAGTTTTTTAGATAAAGTATTTTATCCCTTTCCTGTTTTATACAGTTCAACTACCTTTTTCCGTAGATAATTCTTTTGCTTTCCCCGTGACTCACAATCCAGAAACATCAGTGGCTGGTGAAAGATGCAAGAGTCTGTCTGGATCCCAGAAACTCACTCAGCTTTTATGCACTCACATTGATTACAAGCAAACAGGTCACAGGTGAGGATATTAACTTTAGCAGCAATTCAATCCCATTTGTGTCAACTTCTGTGCCTGCTATCAGGCCCAAATCACCAGGGTATGTGAACTTTTGATCTGGGTCATTTGGATGTTTTGGGTTGTCATAATGATTTAAAAAAATAAAACACAGTAGTTTGACAATAAATGACTTCACCCAACCACTAACCATGAGTGGAGAAAACGTTTTGGTGTTATTATTCATATTCTCTGAAAAAAGGCCAAGAAAACAAAAATTCTGCCAGGTATGTAAACTTTTGAGCACAACCGTATAACTGTGTTTGTTATTTTTAAATAAAAAAGTAAAAGTGTGTTTATTTTAAATAAAGGACTCTATTCTGGCTGTTTGTTTATTTACAATATAATTATAGGATTAGTAAAGGATAGGTGTCTTATAGACGCTTCTCCATTAGAAATCCATGGGCTTGATGTCACCAGACAATACAAAGGTGACATCAACCCCACAAATATGAACCCCACTTGCCACCATAACAGGGCAAGTGGGAAGAGCCAGGAAAAGCACCAGAATTTAAGCTTCCCAGAGCTTCCAGCAAGACAGAAAATACTTCAAACTGATAATGCTGGACAAACAAAGAAAGCACAGAATGGATAAGACCACAAACTATGGACAGAAAAAGTAAGCAAAAACTTAGCTTTGCAGAACTGGTCAGGATAACAGGGAACTCCAAAGAGATGTGAATCCAACCAGGAACCATTTACAAGTGGCACTAGCTGAAGGAACAGACAGGCTTAAATAGGCGAGGGAGGAGATGATAAGTGGAGGCAGCTGACCACAGCTAACTCCAAGGAGCAGCCATACCACTTGAAACCACAAGAGGGAGCCCAAGAGCAGAATTCACAAAAGTGCCACTTACAACCACCGGAGGGAGCCCAGGAGCAGAATTCACAACAGATTATGGCGTGGGACAGAACGTCAGACAGGTGAGGGATATGGATGATTTATATTTTTGTTTTATCACAGGAGATGAGTGCTTCAATGGAATGGGCGTTAAGTGCATATAGTTGTGCTCAAAAGTTTACATACTCCAGCAAAATGTTTGCTTTCTTGGATTTCTTTTTTCAGAGAATATGAATGGTAAAACCAAAACTTTTTCTCCACTCATGGTTAGTGATTGGCTGAAGCCATTTTTGTCAAACTACTGTGTTTTCTCTTTTTAAATCATAATGACAACCTAAAACATCCAAATGACCCTGATCAAAAGTTCACATACCCCACTTCTTAATACTGTGCATTGCCCCCTCTAACATCAATGACAGCTTGAAGTCTTTTGTGATTGTTGTGGATGAGGTTCTTTATTTTCTCAGATGTTAAAGCTGCAAACTCTTCTTTGGTAAAAGCCTCCAGTTCCTGTAAATTCCCGGGCTGTCTAGCATGAACTGCGCGCTTGAGATCTCCCCAGAGTGGCTCAATGATATTGAGGTCAGGAGACTGAGATGGCCACTCCAGAACCTTCACTTTGTTCTGCTGTAGCCAATGACAGGTCAACTTGGCCTTGTGCTTTGGATCGTTGTCATGTTGAAACATCCAAGTACGTCCCATGTGCATCTTCTTGGCTGATGAATGCAAATTTGCCTCCAGTATTTGCTGATAACATGCTACATTGTGTCTTTGTAGTTAACATATCCCTAAAACATCAGCGATTCACCTCCGTGCTTTACAGTAGGAATGGTGTTCGTTTCATCATAGGGCTTGTTGACCTCTCTCCAAATGTAACCTTTATGGTTGTGGCCAAAAGGTTCAATTTTGGTCTCATTACTCCAAATTACCTTGTTCCAGAAGTTTTTAGGCTTGTCTCTGTGCTGTTTTGTGTATTGTAGGCAAAATACTTTGTAGCATTTGCGCAGTAGTGGCTTTCTTCTGGCGACTCGACCATGCAGCCCATTTTTCTTCAAGTGCCTCCTTATTGTGCATCTTTAAACAGCCACACCGCTAGTTTTCAGAGAGTCCTGTATTTCAGCTGATGTTATTTGTGGGTTTTTCTTTGTATCCCGAACAATTTTCCTGGCAGTTGTGGATGACATTTTTGTTGGTCTACCTGACCATGGTTTTATTTTTACAGAGCCCCTGATTTTCCATTTCTTAATCACAGTTTGAACGCTGCTGCCTGGCATTATCAATTCCTTGGATATCTTTTTGTATCCCTTTCCTGTTTTATACAGTTCAACTACCTTTTTCCGTAGATAATTCTTTTGCTTTCCCCGTGACTCACAATCCAGAAACATCAGTGGCTGGTGAAAGATGCAAGAGTCTGTCTGGATCCCAGAAACTCACTCAGCTTTTATGCACTCACATTGATTACAAGCAAACAGGTCACAGGTGAGGATGTTAACTTTAGCAGCAATTCAAACCCATTTGTGTCAACTTCTGTGCCTGCTATCAGGCCCAAATCACCAGGGTATGTGAACTTTTGATCTGGGTCATTTGGATGTTTTGGGTTGTCATTATGATTTAAAAAAATAAAACACAGTAGTTTGACAATAAATGACTTCACCCAACCACTAACCATGAGTGGAGAAAAAGTTTTGGTGTTATTATTCATATTCTCTGAAAAAAGGCCAAGAAAACAAAAATTCTGCCAGGTATGTAAACTTTTGAGCACAACCATATAACTGTGTTTGTTATTTTTAAATAAAAAAGTAAAAGTGTGTTTATTTTAAATAAAGGACTTTATTCTGGCTGTTTGTTTATTTACAATATAATTATAGGATTAGTAAAGGATAGGTGTCTTATAGACGCTTCTCCATTAGAAATCCATGGGCTTGATGTCACCAGACAATACAAAGGTGACATCAACCCCACAAATATGAACCCCACTTGCCACCATAACAGGGCAAGTGGGAAGAGCCAGGCAAAGCACCAGAATTTAAGCGTCTAATAGATGTGCCTTTTCTGGGTGGCTACGGGCTACTATTTTTAGGCTGGGAGGGGCCAAAAAATATAGCCCCTTACCAGCCTGAGAATACCAGCCCCCAGCTGTCGGCTTTATCTTGGCTTGTTGTGAAAAATGAAGAGGACCCAACGCCGATTTTTTGTTACTTATTTAAATAATAAAAAAAAAAAAACGGCATGGGGACCCGTCTATTCTTGATATCCAGCTATGATAAAACTGACAGCTGAGGGTTGCAGCCCACAGCTGTCAGTTTTAGCTGGCTGGTTATCAAAAATACAGGGAACACATGCCATTTTTAAAAATTTTTATTTATTTATAGCGCAGGTGCCAGCTGTTAAAGAAATTATAGCAGTTACATTTGTTAAAGAAATGGTTAATCTTCATCTTATAATACTTGAAAAATAGTTTAAAAACAAGTCTTGCACAATGTTATCATCTGAGTCGGATTTAGTACCATTTCCCAGATATCATACATAACTGTGGTCAATAATTCCCAGAAAATGTCAAGGACATCTGTATTTGTCCGAAAACACCCAAAAATGTTTAGTTCTAGCCAGCATCCCATAAAACCACAGACATGAACAACAACTCCCCGCATTCTTTCACCACATCTATCTTGTATCCCAGGATGTGTATGTGCCAATTTATTATGTAACTCTACATTTCCTTTTGATCTTGGGCCTTTATAAGCCCAGCCCTAAAAATAAAGACCAGAGACTATTTGGACAGACAACGAGCGTGTGTCTCTCTGATTATTGCTTCATTGCGTAGGTACCTAAAGACAGAACACCTGAGTAGGTTGGAAATCCCTTCTCTAACACAGCTGATGAATACTCCCATCAGCCACCGCTTGCTCTCGCTGTTATTAGAGGCAGCAGGCATAGTCTGATAGGAGTAGTAGTCCCATCAGTCGATGCCTGTGACCGTAGGTAAACTTTTTACCTACAGTCACAGCTGAGGGCTCACGCCGTCATCTGACAGTGTGGGAGCCATGGTTTTCTGACCAGCAGTAATGATCTTACCGCAGATTAGAGGCAGTGCTTGCCATGCTGTCGTGCACATGACAGCTCGGCAAACACTTGATGTTTGGGCCCCCCATTCATGTAAATGGGGTCCAAACTTTTTTAACTGTTTGGCTGAACTCGCCAGACCCGAACATCCAGGGGTTCGCCCATCACTAGAAACTATGCATAACATAAACAGAAAATAAAAGACTAAAATAGTATTTCACCTACCAATGCACAAATTATGAGCATTTCACCATCAGCTCTGCTAATGGCTTTCCTGTTGAAAACCAAACGCAGTATTCGGCTTTCTCCCATAGAGAATGAATGGAACGGTTGACGAGCATGCACACTGTGACTTAATTCAGACAATCGATGAGAGTCTCTGCGGTTGAACCCCCATCAATCTAGAAGTTATCAACTATTCTGTGCACATATGATAACATTTTAGAGTTGGATTATCCCTTTAAGGCATAAAGCTTTGTGTTCAGAAATTACATGAAAATATTTTCACCATGCACCTCCCCATTATTTTATTATAGGTCAAAGGAGGGCATATGATTTATTTTATGCAGGCCACCGAAGAACTTGAGTTGCTCTGGCAATCAGGCTGATTATACTCCAAAGGCTGAGGCTATGAGCAACAAATAAATAGCACAGGAAATAGATGCACTTGAGTTTACGAAATAAAATGTTTCTTTTTGGATTTACCACGCATTTCCTAAATTAAAGTATGGTTAAGACATTGGCAATATAATCAATATACAAAAAAAGAAACACTTCTCTTACTGCATTCCTCAAGTATCATCATAGTCATGTCCTTGCTTTGAACTCTGTAGAAGTTCTCTACTACTTTTTAACAATCTTCTATCTTTTTCTTATCCTAACCTAACGTAAATTCCTGGGTGTCAGGAAGTTTTTGCATTTTTTCTTATCTGCACATGGAAAATCTGCAGTGGAATAAGAAGATTTCTTTCTTCATGGAAACCGACCTGTGTTGCAGATTATTAATTTCACAGCACTTCATACTTTCTTATGGAAAAAGCAAGGAGGTAAAAATCCGCAGTGAAACCCTAGAGTTGCGGGTTTTGCTGCTCATAATCTGTGGATTTGTAGTAAACTCTTTAAAGGGAACCTGTCACCCTTAAAATCGAAGGTGAGCTAAGCCCACCAACATCAGGGGCTTATCTACAGCATTCTCTAATGCTGTAGATAAGCCCCCAATGTAACCTGAAAGATGAGAAAAAGAGGTTAGATTATACTCACCCTGGGGCGGTCCTGGTACGATGGGCGTCGCGGTCCGGAGCCTCCCATCTTCTTAAGATGACGTCCTCTTCTTGTGTTCACGCTGCGGCTCCGGCCTCTCTGACCTTTCCCGGCGCCTGCGCACTGCAGTAATTTGCTCTGCCCTCAACAGGACAGACAAAGTACACCTGCGATGTCATCTTAAGCAGATGGGAGGCCCCGGACTGTGACGCCCATCAGGCCGGACAGCAGCGGGACCGCCCCTGGGTGAGTATAAGCTAACCTCTTTTTCTCACCTTTCAGGATACATCGGGGCTTATCTACAGCATTCCAGAATACTGTAGATAAGCCCCTGATGCTGGTGGGCTTACCTCACCCTCGATTTTGGGGGTGACAGGTTCCCTTAAAGTGCAGAAAAAAATATAGAAACAGTGTACTCACCATACTATTCTTCCCATGGTAACGCTTCCCTGGGCCCCTGCCAGTCTCTGTATACCTGGAAGAAAATTGTTCAAGAGGTCTTATTAACTCCCGCTTAATCAATTCAAGGCCCCATAGAAAACAAATGCAATATATACTCACCTCCCACAGCAACATTGTGTCAGTGATGCCGATGCTGCTGTTGCACACAGGTGACAAGACACTGTTGCATCACAGGACCGCTGCAGCCAATCAGCAGCTGCTGATTGGCTGCAACTCATCAGTGTTCCGTCCCCCAGCTGACCATAGGATAGTAAATAATTACCGTATTTTCCAATCTTAGGAGATCTGACCACCATTGCCCCCTGTGATTCTGAGTAATAGGGGTCTCAAGAGCGACAGATGAATGGAGCTGAGGTTGATAATGTGCACTGCCCCTTCATTCATTCTAATTGGAGCGGTGAAGATCACCCGAGTGCAGTGCCCAGCAATCTATTCTCCGGCACTCCCATTAAAAATTAATGGAGCAGTAGAGTGCATGATCGACCTCTACTCCATTTAGCAGGGTCCTGGTTCTAGAATTCCCAGAATTCTGATATGAAGACATCAGCTGCATTCACTGTAAACTGTAAGGGTAAGTTCACACAGGACTTTTTTGCTGCGTATTTTTGCTGGTTTTTTTTTATGTTAATTTTAAGCTGCTTTTTACAGTACCAGCAAAGCCTATGAGATTTCAGAAATCTCATGCACACACATTGGGTTTTTGTTTGATCAGTATTTTCTGCTTTGCTGCGTTTTTTGGACATAGGGCATGTCACTTCTTTCAGCATTTTTGCTGCGTTTTTGTAGCGTTTTTTCACCCATTAACTTGAATGGGTGATGGAAAAAACGCTGCATAAACGCAGCAAAAACGCATGTAGCATTATTTGCTGTGTTTATGGTGCAGAAAATCATGGCCAGCAGGAAGTGATCTCACAGCAAAGAGATTAGGGTGTGGTTAGTGAGGTGTCCATAGTGACAGTGAGCTATTGTGAGGTGTCCTGATAGTGATGTATTGTGAGGGAGTTTCTGGTAGTGAGGTGTGAAGAGCCATTGTGAGCCATTGTGAGGTGTCCTGATTGTGATCTACTGTGAGGGAGTTTCTGGTAGTGAGGTGTGAAGAGCCATTGTGAGGTGTCCTGATTGTGATCTACTGTGAGGGAGTTTTTGCTAGTGAGGTGTGAAGAGCCATTGTGAGCCATTGTGAGGTGTCCTGATAGTGATGTATTGTGAGGGAGTTTCTGGTAGTGAGGTGTGAAGAGCCATTGTGAGCCATTGTGAGGTGTCCTGATTGTGATCTACTGTGAGGGAGTTTCTGGTAGTGAGGTGTGAAGAGCCATTGTGAGTCATTGTGAGGTGTCCTGATTGTGATCTACTGTGAGGGAGATTCTGGTAGTGAGGTGTGAAGAGCCATTGTGAGCCATTGTGAGGTGTCCTGATAGTGATGTATTGTGAGGGAGTTTCTGGTAGTGAGGTGTGAAGAGCCATTGTGAGCCATTGTGAGGTGTCCTGATTGTGATCTACTGTGAGGGAGTTTCTGGTAGTGAGGTGTGAAGAGCCATTGTGAGTCATTGTGAGGTGTCCTGATTGTGATCTACTGTGAGGGAGATTCTGGTAGTGAGGTGTGAAGAGCCATTGTGAGCCATTGTGAGGTGTCCTGATAGTGATGTATTGTGAGGGAGTTTCTGGTAGTGAGGTGTGAAGAGCCATTGTGAGCCATTGTGAGGTGTCCTGATTGTGATCTACTGTGAGGGAGATTCTGGTAGTGAGGTGTGAAGAGCCATTGTGAGGTGTCCTGATTGTGATCTATTGTGAGGGAGTTTCTGGTAGTGAGTAGTGTTGAGCGATACCGTCCGATACTTGAAAGTATCGGTATCGGATAGTATCGGCCGATACCCGAAAAATATCGGATATCGCCGATACCGATATCCGATACCAATACAAGTCAATGGGACATCAAGTATCGGAAGGTATTCTCATGGTTCCCAGGGTCTGAAGGAGAGGAAACTCTCCTTCAGGCCCTGGGATCCATAGGGAGGTGTAAAATAAAGAATAAAAATAAAAAATATTGATATATTTACCTCTCCGGCGGCCCCTGAACTCAGCGCGGGTAACCGGCAGGCTTCTTTGTTCAAAATCAGCGCTTTTAGGACCTGAGAAACACGTCCCGGCTTCTGATTGGTCGCGGGCCGCCCATGTGACCGCCATGCGACCAATCACAAGCCGCGACGTCACCGCAAGCTATTAGCGCGCTCATTTTTAAAAATGAGCGCGTTAATAGCTTTCAAAGACGTAGCGGGTTGTGATTGGTCGCGGCCGCGACCAATCACAAGCCGCGACGTCACCGCAAGCTATTGACGCGCTCATTTTTAAAAATGAGCGCGTTAATGGCTTTGAAAGACATAGCGGCTTGTGATTGGTCGCGGCCGCGACCAATCACAAGCCGCGACGTCACCGCAAGCTATTGACGCGCTCATTTTTAAAAATGAGCGCGTTAATGGCTTTGAAAGACATAGCGGCTTGTGATTGGTCGCAGCCACGCGACCAATCACAAGCCGCTATGTCTTTCAAAGCCATTAACGCGCTCATTTTTCAAAAATGAGCGCGCTAATAGCTTGCGGTGACGTCGCGGCTTGTGATTGGTCGCGTGGCCGCGACCAATCACAAGCCGCAACGTCTTTGAAAGTCATTAACGCGCTCATTTTTCAAAAATGAGCGCGCTAATAGCTTGCGGTGACGTCGCGGCTTGTGATTGGTCGCGTGGCGGTCACATGGGCGGCCCGCGACCAATCAGAAGCCGGGACGTGTTTCTCAGGTCCTAAAAGCGCTGATTTTGAACAACGAAGCCTGCCGGTTACCCGCGGACTCACCAGGGGCCGCCGGAGAGGTAAATATATCAATATTTTTTATTTTAATTCTTTATTTTACACATCTCTATGTATCCGATACCGATACCCGATACCACAAAAGTATCGGATCTCGGTATCGGAATTCCGATACCGCAAGTATCGGCCGATACCCGATACTTGCGGTATCGGAATGCTCAACACTAGTAGTGAGGTGTTAGCCATGTCTGGGTATAGGAGGATGAGCAAGCAGCTGAAAATTAGCATTAAAAAATGCAGCAAAAAAGTCCTGTGTGAACTTACCCTAAAAGTATGAGAATTACAATCAAAATAATCTGTCTAAATTTCTTCATTTTCAAAAAAATCACAGACGCCTTACATTTTTTTTTACAGACAGGGCAAAAAAAGTGCCTCATTTTTGCGGATTGTCCAGGAATTTCTAGATGATTAGCAATCCTGGATTGAACGCTCAGTGATCAGAAAGTTGTCGCCTATCATATTGACATGGGATTACTTTCAAATTTGAGAATACCCATTAAAGCTTCAGATGCTATTGGTGATGGTCAAGGACCTGGGAAGATTTATTACTATGAGACTCTGGGAAAGAGAAGCCTAAGCCCATTGGCCTATTTCATGAGTTTTTTTTTTTATTCTGTGGAAGCATGGTTGAAAACCAATGTCTGACTTTCATTTGTTCATTTTCATAGATTTTTCATTTATTATTACTTTTGTCAGATTCAAGTTATTTCTGTGACCATTGTGGGGTTTTTTGTCATTAAACGAGGGGTACCAACAATTTTGACCACGTGTGTATAACCCTGTGTCTTTCATTTTGCAATTGGAAACCAGAGTGAAAAGTGTAGAAACTAAGTTGAAGGAGGTGCAGGCCCGGTGATGGAGAGAAGACATCACTTCTTATGATGAGCCTTCATGAAAGAATGCCTGAAGAGGCGAGGGTTGGCAGCATCCAGCAGAAGAAAGCAGTGACTCTTTGTGCAGATTTTGGAATGTCGAGTGGCTTTTCACATATAAAACTCTTCGCTCTTCAAGAGCAAACAAAAATACGGCCGGCAGCAGACCAACTGGAGGCCCATCTGTGTCCTAGTTGTTGAAAAATAGCCGAGAGGGAAAGAGGGAGGGGAAGATGCATCATACACAACTAATCTAATTTTCAGTGTTTTTCAAAGAGATATCATCAAAGACAAGATCCTCCCCCAACAATAATAATCAGTGGTGACAGACTTCAGATCTGTATAGCATAAGAAAATCAGAGCTGTATAGCGTGGGAGTAAGATATATCATTTGGTTGGTGTAGTTTACTAAAATAATTTATTTGAAATGATATTAGAATTCATTGATCTTCCATCATATAAAAATGAAAAAAATAAGGCCTTGTCCACCCATCTAGGGCATACCCTTCCTGCACACTCCTGCCCCATCCTCCGGTGCCAACATCAGCTCTAAAGGCAGTGGTAGATTTGGGGGACTTAATGACTTGATGCACCACTCATTGGGGACATACACTTGGGGAAGGTACAGCTGAATGTCACTCAGCTCCTGGTCCATAGAAATGTTATCCCTGAAAAAGGGTAGATGGGCACCACACATTAGGACAAGGATGACAGAGCAGGGTTTTTTGTTTGCTTACATCTTATTCATAACAGGAACACATGGGCTACTTGCACAGTGAACAAGTCTGTATGATCATGTTCACACACCACCAAGAAACCTGAAGACACAAAAGAGAATAGTAAAACCAAAAACACTCAGTTTGGAAAAATGTTGCAGTAATCCGCAAGTGCTAGTAAAAGATGTAAAAAACAGGGTATTTGGTTGATACGTTTTTTGCAAAAAATGTATACTAAGCTGCTCTACCAATCTTCACGGTATACCCTTATCAGAGCAGTCCTAACTAATGTTTGCAATCCCTATCTGATGTATTTAAAAACCTGATCATCTGTATATAACCTGTGTGAACAGGGTTCAGAGAGGAAAAATCCATGTGTGCATACAGGGTAGAACAGCTTTTGTGCAGATAGCCCAAGAGGAGTGGTGGAACTCCCCAGTCTTGTAGACACAAGAGAACAATTATGGAAACAGGAACACATGGGCTACTTGCACAGTGAACAAGTCTGTATGATCATGTTCACACACCACCAAGAAACCTGAAGACACAAAAGAGAATAGTAAAAATAATGTATGCAATCCCTATCTGATGTATTTAAAAACCTGATCATTTTTCCAAACTGAGTGTTTTTGGTTTTACTATTCTCTTTTGTGTCTTCATACATCTTATTCATGGATATGAAATGTATTTTTATATTTCTAAGGACACGTCATATTTATGGTCAATATAATAAGCGCAGATTAACTATTTTGATTCTCTTTTTTTTACCATGCATTTGTGTCTAAATCTAGCTCCACCCCCTCTCCATAGAATCTTATAAGCACCAACTACCTTTTGCTATCTTAGTAAGGCCGGTTTCACGCGTCAGTGGCTCCGGTACATGAGGTGACAGTTTCCTCACGTACCGGAGACACTGACTCACGTAGACACATTGAAATCAATGTGTCTCTGCACATGTCAGCGTGTTTTCACGGACCGTGTGTCTGTGTGCAAAACACGGAGACATGTCAGTGTTCGTGGGAGCGCACGGATTACACGGATCTATTAAAGTCAATGGGTCCATGTAAAACACGTACCGCACACGGACGCTGTCCATGTGCAGTCCGTGTGCCGTGCAGGAGACAGCGCTACAGTAAGCGCTGTCCCCCCAGCGTGGTGCTGAAGCCGCCATTCATATCTTCTTTTCAGCAGCGTTCGCTGGAGAGAAGATATGAAAAATCCTTTTTTTTTTTTTTTCCGTATTTAAAATAAAGATCCCTGTCCCCTCCCCCCTCCCACCCCCTGTGCGCCCGCTCGCTGTTAATAAAATACTCACCCGGCTCCCTCGCAGCGCTCTCTCAGTGCCAGCTTCTCCTGTATGAGCGGTTGTTACAGAACCCCCCAGCACCAAGAATGTTATGCAGTATGTGTATGTATAATAGTTTTCATGTGAAATGCATCAGTCCACAGGCTGCGCCCCTGGACAAGATATTCTCTTTCTGACCTCCCCCCACCTTTGTAATTCCCACAGTAAATATTGGTAGGCTCCGGCCCCCTGCGGCTATTGTAATGTAGGTCTGGCCTGCTGTGTTCCTATTGGCTGGCCCTGTATCTGTGTTATATATTCTGTGTGCTGTAAATAAAGGGTGTTCTTTTAGACTGGAAATACGTGGAATAGAAGTCAGCTTTTATATGCTCTCACGTAATCAAGGAATTCCAGCCTGAAACACGGGGTGGTACTGAAAGAGGTACCCCAGCTTAGTAGACCCCGTTACACTGGTGGCAGACAGCGGGATGTGATATCCCTTCTACAGGAGGAAAGGAATGAATGGAAGACAACTACCAGAATTTAAAGAGGACTACATTAAAAGATCTGGTGGAAGCCCGAGGGTTAATCACCAGCAACAAAAAAAAAGCGGATTTGATAGCAGCCATCATGGAACACGACAGTGCAGCGCCCCCCAATGTGAACATGGAGGACACTGAATTCCAGAGGGAGGTAAAGAACAGACTGGCGTTCTATGGCCCAAACCCTGCAGTAGAGATCATACGAGAGGTGATGGCTGATGTGCGTACTGATCTGAAAGAAGAGATGGCCGAGCGGACCAGGATAGAGCTAACCAAGATGGAGATGGCAGAGCGGACCAAAGTGGAGCTGGCCAAGATGGAGATGGCAGAGCGGAGAGAGGAGAGTAAGCGAGCAAGAGGAGCTCTGGCCTCCGCCCAGGTACCTTCAACAGTAAGCCACAAAAAGATCCAGTATAATGCCTTACGACAGTTGGGGGAGGCAGAGGAAGACATTGATGGCTTTCTGCAGGACTTTCAGCGGCAGTGTGCCCTTCATCAAGTGAAGCCGGAGGAACAGGTTCAGATTCTGGCAAGCAAGCTGACAGGCCGGGCAGCGGACGCCTATCACACGGTACCTGATGAGGACTGTATGGACTATGAGCGGATCAAAGAAGTGATCTTGGCCCGGTATGCGCTGACACCAGAGGCATACTGCCAAAAGTTCCGCGGACTTATAAAACGAGTAACCGATACCCACGCTGAATGGGCCTGTAAATTACGGCGGTCACTGCTACAGTGGGTACAAGGGAGCCAAGCAACCACTAAGGAGGACGTCCTCCAGCTCTTCTTGTTAGAACGATTCTTTAATGGACTAAACCCCGAGACACAGGAATGGCTTCAGGACAGGCGGCCAATGACTCTTGAGGAAGCCGCTCGTCTGGCCGATGAACATCATGACACCAGGAGGCCTCAGTTGTCCGGATCAAAGATGGTCACTAGGGGTCCGCCCATGGACCTGGAGGGCCCCAAACCACCGAAGATTGTAGGGGGACCAGCTAGAAACCCAGCCTACCACAGTTCCCCTGGGGCGCGATGCCACAACTGCCGTCAGCTGGGCCACCTGCAAAAACAATGTCCCAACCGGACTCAGCATACCCAGTGGCCAAAGGCGGGAACAGCTACCTTCCGCCGGGCCGCTGTACCCTGCTATCAAGGCGAAGCTGACCCGGCATTGGCGGCTACAACTAACCAAGGGGTGGAAGACATGGAGGAAGTGCTGCATGAAGTAGACCCCCTGCAGGCAGCCCGGGCAGATAATCGACAACAGCATCGACAGCTCGTGTGGGTTAATGGGAAATGCATGCAGGAACTAAGAGATTCCGGAGCAACTTTTACCCTTGTGAAGCCTCATCTCGTCCGGGACCAAGAGAAGACGGACCAGACAGTGGCAGTCCGTGTAGCAGGGGGAGCCATACATCGACTACCCACTGCCAGGATTCACCTGAACTGGGGAGTCGGGGATGGCCTTGTTGAGGTCGGCTTGATGGAGGATTTGCCTGCAGACGTTTTGCTGGGAAATGACTTGGGGCCCATGATGTCTGCCTTCTCGGTTGATCCTCTGGCTGAGACATATCCTGTGACCACCCGGAGACAAGCTTGAGCTGCGGAGGCGGAATCACACTCAGAGGAGGCCCAGGTAAGACATCCC
The DNA here is from genome assembly GCF_032444005.1 of Ranitomeya imitator. Taxonomy (NCBI): domain Eukaryota; kingdom Metazoa; phylum Chordata; class Amphibia; order Anura; family Dendrobatidae; genus Ranitomeya; species Ranitomeya imitator. Next base: position 491,158,194 of record NC_091283.1, on the reverse strand, counting down.
AGCCCAACACATATTCCCATAGCCAGACACATTTCTTGGGCCACCCCAGATGAATTTAAGAGGGAGTTACTTGAGGATCCTTCATTGGAGGGATATCGTGGGAAGACACAGGAGGGGAGAGGGGTACTGGAAGAGGAACAGTTTATATGGAAGCAGGGACTCCTCTACCGGATCACAGAGCAGCACCACACAGGGACGAGCCCCACTATAAAACGACAGCTGGTAGTTCCCAAGAAGTATAGGCAGGAGTTACTGCGAATCTCTCATGACATACCCTTGGCCGGGCACTTCGGCGTCAGTCGCACCAGGCATCGTCTGACACAAAACTTCTTTTGGCCGGGGGTAACCTATGATGTTCGTCAATACTGCCAGACCTGTGACAGTTGCCAGCACATTGGCAAGAGGGGAGATCGATGCAAGGCCAAATTACGCCCCCTCCCCATTGTGGAGGAACCATTTAGCCGAGTAGCGGTCGATCTGATAGGGCCGTTAGCCAAACCCAGTCCGTCAGGGAAAAGGTATATATTGACAGTTGTAGATTATGCCACACGGTATCCAGAGGCGGTTGCGTTACCTAACATACTGGCAGAGATGGTGGCGGCTGCCCTGCTCCAGGTTTTCTCACGGGTTGGATTTCCCCGGGAGATTATCTCAGACCAGGGTACCCAGTTTACAGCAGAGGTGACCAACCAACTGTGGAAGCTGAGCGGCGTAAAGTCCATTAGAAGCGCCCCGTACCACCCGCAAACCAATGGGTTGTGTGAACGCTTTAACGGGATGTTAAAACAACTCATTGGGACTTTTACCAGGACCTACAGGGACTGGGAGAAATTCTTGCCTCACCTCCTGTTTGCCTATCGAGAGGTGCCCCAAGAATCCACGGGGTTCTCCCCATTCGAACTGGTATACGGGAGACGGGTAAGGGGACCCCTAGACTTAGTGCTAGAACCCTGGGAAGGGGAGGGCACCATAGAAGGGGTACCTATTGTACCCTATGTGCTGGAATTCCGGGACCGCCTACAGGAGCTGACCCAGGCTGTACATGGGAACATGCAGGTGGCCCAGCGGCGCCAGCGTGTATGGTATGATCGGAGGGCCAGAGAGCGCACCTTGGAAATAGGGCAGAAGGTCCTGGTGTTAGAGCCCACTAGGCAGAACAAGTTCCAAGCTGCATGGCAGGGGCCCTACCAGGTAGTGGGGAAAATAGCCGACACCACCTATAATGTCGCCGATTGTGACGACCCCAGGGTTATCCGCATGTTCCACGTGAATATGCTGAAGCTCTACCAGGAGCGCCCTGAAGAGGTAGTGGCCATCTGTGCACCTGAAGCAGAGGATTTAGCCGGTCTTCCCTTGCCTGATGTCTTAGGGGAGAGGACTCAGTCTAAAACATGGGACCAGGTACACTGGGGTGAAGACTTAGGTCCCTGGGAGAGACAGCAGGTGGAGGAGTTGTTGAGGCAGCGACAGAGGATGTTTTCGGGGAAACCCGGGTACACTCACCTGGCACAACACAAGGTTGAGACCCGGGATCAGACCCCCCTGCGACAACCCCCCTTCCACATCCCTGAGTCTGTACGAGAAGGGATGCGACAAGAGATACAAGAGATCTTGCCTTTAGGGGTCATTGAAGAGTCAGATAGTCCCTGGGCATCCCCCGTAGTGTTAGTTCCCAAGAAGGATGAGACTACACGGTTTTGTGTAAACTATCGTAAGCTCAATGAGAAAACAGTGATGGATGAATATCCCATGCCGTGTGTGGATGACTTGTTAGACCGGCTGGCAGGGGCAAAGTATTTGACCACCATCGATCTATGCAAAGGCTACTGACAGATTCCCCTTAGTCCTGATGCTATTCCCAAGTCGGCATTTGTCACCCACGTTTGGCTTATTCCAGTTTCGAGTTATGCCATTCGGGATGAAGACTTCCCCGGCGACCTTCCAGAAGCTGGCTGACCGGCTTCTGGATGGTCTCCAGGACTATGCATTTGCCTACCTGGATGACATCGCCATCTACAGTGCGACATGGGAAGAGCATCTAAATCACCTAGAGACAGTATTAGACAGGATCCACAAGGCCGGAATCACCCTGAACCCAAACAAGTGTCACGTGGGCAAAGCAGAGGTTCAGTATTTAGGGCATTGGGTGGGAAGTGGGAAACAGAGACCAGAACCAGCCAAGATTGAGGCCATAGCTGTTGTGAATTCCTCTCTTGGGCTCCCTCCGGTGGTTGTAAGTGGCACTTTTGTGAGTTCTGCTCTTGGGCTCCCTCTTGTGGTTTCAAGTGGTATGGCTGCTCCTTGGAGTTAGCTGTCATCAGCTGCCTCCACTTATCGTCTCTTCTGCTCTGCTATTTAGGCCTGGCTCTTTCCTTCAGCCAGTGCCACTTGTAAATGGTTCCTGGTTGGATTCACATCTCTTTGGATTTCCCTGTTATCCTGACCAGTTCAGCAAAGCTAAGTTTTTGCTTGCTCTTTTCTGTCCATAGATTGTGGACTTATCCGTTCTGTGCTTTCTTTGTTTGTCCAGCTTATCAGTATTAATTAATTCTGTCCTGCTGGAAGCTCTGGGAAGCAGATTTACCCTCCACACCTTTAGTCAGGTGTGGAGATTTTTGTAAACTCTGCGTGGATTTTTTGTAGTGTTTTATACTGACCGCACAGTATTCCATCCTGTCCTATCTATTTAGCTAGACTGGCCTCCTGTGCTCATCCTGATTTCATTCTGTGTATGTCTTTTCCCTCTCCACTCACAGTCATTATTTGTGGGGGCTAATCTATCCTTTGGGGATTTTCTCTGAGGCAAGATAGCTTTCCTGCTTCTATCTTTAGGGGTAGTTCGCTCTTAGGCTGTGACGAGATGCCTAGGGAGAGTTAGGAGCATTCCACGGCTACTTCTAGTGTTGTGTTGAGCTTAGGGACTGCGGTCAGTACAGTTACCACGTCCTTCAGAGCTCGTTCCATGTTGCTCCTAAACCACCAGATCATAACAGGACAAGTGGCCAAAAATGAATTAAATGCATCTCAAAAGAAGGAAAAGAAAGTTCTGAACCATTTTTTTTTCTGTGCTCCGGTTTGTCTTTTTTTTCCTCTTGATATCTGGGTGGTTCAGGATATATGCTTTGGCATGGATGTTCAGGGTTTGTTTTCTCGTGTGGATCAACTTGCTGCAAGAGTACAGAGTATCCAGGACTATGTTGTCCAGACTCCGGCTTTAGAGCCTAGAATTCCTACCCCATATTTGTTTTTTGGGGACAGATCCAAGTTTTTGAACTTTAAAAATAACTGCAAATTGTTTTTTGCTTTGAAACCCCGTTCTTCTGGTGATCCCATTCAGCAAGTAAAAATCATCATTTCCTTGCTGCGTGGTGACCCTCAAGACTGGGCTTTTTCTCTTGAAACAGGGGATCCGGCATTATTGAATGTTGATGCATTTTTTCAAGCGCTCGGATTATTGTATGACGAACCTAATTCTGTGGATCATGCTGAAAAAACCCTGTTGGCCTTGTGTCAAGGTCAGGAAGCGGCAGAGTTATACTGCCAGAAATTTAGAAAATGGTCTGTGCTCACTAAACGGAATGAAGAGGCTCTGGCTGCTATTTTCAGAAAAGGTCTTTCTGAAGCCCTTAAAGATGTTATGGTGGGCTTTCCTACGCCTGCCGGTTTGAGCGAATCTATGTCGCTAGCCATTCAGATTGATCGGCGTCTGCGCGAGCGCAAAGCTGTGCACCATATGGCAGTGTCCTCTGAGCAGAGTCCTGAACCTATGCAATGTGATAGGATTTTGACTAGAACAGAACGGCAGGAATTCAGACGTCAGAATAGGCTGTGTTTTTACTGTGGTGATTCTGCTCATGTTATCTCTGATTGCCCTAAGCGTACTAAGAGAGTCGCTAGGTCTGTTACCATTAGTACTATACAGCCTAAACTTCTCTTATCTGTGACCCTGATTTGCTCATTGTCGTCCTTTTCTGTTATGGCATTTGTGGATTCAGGCACTGCCCTGAACTTAATGGACTTAGAATTCGCCAGGCGCTGTAGTTTTTCTTTGCAGCCTTTGCAGAGCCCTATTCCTTTGAGGGATATTGATGCTACACCCTTGGCCAAGGATAAACCTCAGTACTGGACACAGATGACTATGTACATGGCTCCTGCACATCAGGAAGATTGCTGTTTTCTGGTGTTGCATAACCTGCATGATGTTGTTGTACTGGGTTTTCCGTGGTTACAGAAACATAATCCGGTGCTGGATTGGAAAACTATGTCGGTGACTAGTTGGGGTTGTCAATGGGTACATAGTGACGTTCCTTTGATGTCAATTTCCTCTTCCTCCTCTTCTGAGGTCCCTGAGTTTTTGTCGGATTTCCAGGATGTATTTGATGAGCTCAAGTCCAGTTCCCTTCCTCCGCACAGGGACTGTGATTGTGCTATTAACTTGATTCCTGGTTGCAAGTTCCCTAAGGGCCGACTTTTCAATCTGTCTGTGCCAGAGCATGCCGCCATGCGGAGTTATGTTAAGGAGTCTTTGGAGAAGGGGCATATTCGGCCCTCTTCATCACCATTGGGAGCGGGTTTCTTTTTTGTTGCTAAGAAGGATGGCTCCTTGAGACCCTGCATAGATTATCGTCTTCTTAATAAGATCATGGTCAAATTCCAATACCCCTTGCCTTTGCTTACTGATTTGTTTGCTCAGATTAAGGGGGCTAGTTGGTTTACTAAGATTGACCTCCGAGGGGCATATAATCTTGTTCGTATTAAACAGGGTGACGAATGGATTACTGCATTTAATACGCCCGAAGGCCATTTTAAATACCTTGTGATGCCATTTGGGCTCTCTAATGCTCCATCTGTGTTCCAGTCTTTCATGCATGATATTTTCTGCAATTATCTTGATAAATTCATGGTCGTATATTTGGATGATATTTTGATTTTTTCCGATGATTGGGAGTCTCATGTGAAGCAGGTCAGGATGGTGTTCCAGATCCTTTGTGATAATGCTTTGTTTGTGAAGGGGTCTAAGTGCCTATTCGGAGTTCAGAAGGTCTCTTTTTTGGGTTTTATTTTTTCTCCCTCGTCTATAGAAATGGATCCTGTTAAGGTCCAAGCTATTCATGACTGGATCCAACCCACATCTGTGAAAGGCCTTCAAAAATTTTTGGGCTTTGCTAATTTCTATCGCCATTTCATTGCCAACTTTTCCAGTGTAGTTAAGCCCCTTACTGATTTGACGAAGAAAGGCGCTGATGTGACGAATTGGTCCTCTGAGGCTGTTGAGGCCTTTCGGGAGCTTAAACGCCGATTTACTTCTGCCTCTGTGTTGCGTCAGCCGGATGTTTCTCTTCCATTTCAGCTTGATGTTGATCGTCTGAGATTGGGACAGGGGCCGTTTTGTCTCAGAGGGAGTCTGATGGTTCTTTGATGAAACCGTGTGCTTTTTTTTCCTGAAAGTTTTTGCCTGCGGAACGCAATTATGATGTCGGCAATCGGGAGTTGTTGGCTATGAAGTGGGCGTTTGAGGAGTGGCAACTAGGGTTGAGCGAAACGGGTCGGCCACTTTCAGAAGTCGCCGACTTTTGGCAAAGTCGGGTTTCATGAAACCCGACCCGACCCCTGTGTGGGGTCGGCCATGAAGTCGGCGATCTTCTGAATGTGGTATCGGAATTCCGATCCCGATTTCCGATATGTTTGCAATATCGGAAATCGGTATCGGAATCCATATTTAATGTAAAATAAAGAATTAAAATAAAAAATATCACTATACTTACCCTCTGACGCGCCCTGGTACTAACCGGGAACCTTCCTTCCTTCGAATCAGCGCTTGCAGGACCTTGCGGTGACGTCGCGGTGACGTCGCGGCTTGTGATTGGTCGCGCGGCCGCCCATGTGACCGCTCGCGCGACCAATCACAAGCCGCGACGTCATGCAAGGTCCTGCAAGCGCTGATTCTTAGGAAGGAAGGCTGCCGGAAAGAAGCAGGGCGCGTCCGAGGGTGAGTATATACCTAATAGGAATATACTCACCCTTGGACGCGCCCTTCTTTTTTCCGGCAGCCTTCCTTCCTAAGAATCATCGCTTGCAGGACCTTACGTGACGTCGCGGTGACGGCAGCCTTCCTTCCTAAGAATCAGCGCTTGCAGGACCTTGCGTGACGTCGCGGTGACGTCGCGGCTTGTGATTGGTCGCGCGGCCGTCCATGTGACCGCTCGCGCGACCAATTACAAGCCGCGACGTCACCGCGACGTCACGCAAGGTCCTGCAAGCGCTGATTCTTAGGAAGGAAGGCTGCCGGAAAGAAGCAGGGCGCGTCCGAGGGTGAGTATGTACCTAATAGGAATATACCCACCCTCGGACGCGCCCTGCTTCTTTCCGGCAGCCTTCCTTCCTAAGAATCAGCGCTTGCAGGACCTTGCGTGACGTCGCGGTGACGTCGCGGCTTGTGATTGGTCGCGCGAGCGGTCATATGGGCGGCCGCGCGACCAATCACAAGCCGCGACGTCACCGCGACGTCACCGCGACGTCACCGCAAGGTCCTGGAAGCGCTGATTTGAAGGAAGGAAGGTTCCCGGTTAGTACCAGGGCGCGTCAGAGGGTAAGTATAGCGATATTTTTTATTTTAATTCTTTATTTTACACTTAAATATGGATCCCAGGGCCTGAAGGAGAGTTTCCACTCCTTCAGACCCTGGGAACCATTGGAAACCCAATGCACTGCATTGGGTTTCGAGTTTCGGCCGACCCCGACCCCGACTTTTTTATAGGATCGGCCGATTTCACTCGACCCGACTTTTGAAAAAGTCGGGTTTCGTGAAACCCGACCCGATCCTATAAAAGTAAAGGTCGCTCAACCCTAGTGGCGACATTGGCTTGAGGGAGCTAAACACCGCGTTGTGGTCCTGACAGATCATAAGAATCTGATTTACCTCGAGTCGGCCAAGCGGCTGAATCCTAGACAGGCTCGATGGTCCCTGTTTTTCTCCCGTTTTGATTTTGTGGTCTCGTATCTTCCGGGATCTAAGAATGTTAAGGCTGATGCCCTCTCTAGGAGTTTTTCGCCTGATTCTCCTGGAGTCCTTGAGCCGGTTGGCATTCTTAAGGAGGGGGTGATTCTTTCTGCTATCTCCCCTGATTTGCGGCGGGTACTTCGGGAATTTCAGGCTGATAGGCCTGACCGCTGTCCAGTGGGGAAGCTGTTTGTTCCTGATAGATGGACAAGTAAGGTAATTTCTGAGGTTCATTGTTCAGTGTTGGCTGGTCATCCTGGGATTTTTGGTACCAGAGATTTGGTTGCTAGGTCCTTTTGGTGGCCTTCCTTGTCGCGCGATGTGCATGCTTTTGTGCAGTCCTGTGGGACTTGCGCCCGGGCCAAGCCTTGCTGTTCCCGCGCTAGTGGGTTGCTTTTGCCTTTGCCGGTCCCTGAGAGGCCCTGGATGCATATTTCCATGGATTTTATTTCGGATCTTCCTGTTTCCCAGAAGATGTCTGTTATCTGGGTTGTTTGTGACCGGTTCTCTAAAATGGTCCATCTGGTGCCTTTGCCTAAGTTGCCTTCCTCCTCAGATCTGGTTCCATTATTTTTTCAGCATGTGGTTCATTTGCATGGCATTCCGGAAAATATTGTTTCTGACAGAGGTTCTCAGTTTGTCTCTAGATTTTGGCGGGCCTTTTGTGCTAGGATGGGCATTGATTTGTCTTTTTCTTCGGCGTTTCATCCTCAGACCAATGGCCAAACTGAGCGAACTAATCAGACCTTGGAGACCTATTTGAGATGCTTTGTGTCTGCTGATCAGGATGATTGGGTGTCTTTTTTGCCGTTGGCCGAGTTTGCCCTTAATAATCGGGCTAGTTCGGCTACTTTGGTTTCACCTTTCTTTTGTAATTTTGGTTTTCATCCTCGTTTTTCTTCTGGGCAGGTTGAGCCTTCTGATTGTCCTGGTGTTGATTCTGTGGTGGACAGGCTGCAGCAGATTTGGACTCATGTGGTGGACAATTTGACGTTGTCTCAGGAAAGGGCTCAATGTTTTGCTAACCGCCATCGGTGTGTTGGTCCCCGGCTTCGTGTGGGGGATTTGGTTTGGTTGTCTTCTCGTCATGTTCCTATGAAGGTTTCTTCCCCTAAGTTTAAACCTCGGTTTATTGGCCCTTATAAAATTTCTGAAATTATTAATCCGGTGTCTTTTTTTGTTTGGCTCTTCCAGCCTCTTTTGCCATTCATAATGTTTTCCATAGATCTTTGTTGCAGAGATATGTGGTGCCCGTTGTTCCCTCTGTTGACCCTCCTGCCCCGGTGTTGGTTGAGGGAGAGTTGGAATATGAGGTTGAGAAGATTTTGGATTCTCGTTTTTCGAGGCGGAGGCTTCAGTATCTTGTCAAGTGGAAGGGTTATGGCCAGGAGGATAATTCTTGGGTTGTTGCCTCCGATGTCCATGCCACCGATTTGGTTCGTGCTTTTCATTTGGCTCGTCCTGATCGGCCTGGGGGCTCTGGTGAGGGTTCGGTGACCCCTCCTCAAGGGGGGGTACTGTTGTGAATTCCGCTCTTGGGCTCCCTCCGGTGGTTGTAAGTGGCACTTTTGTGAGTTCTGCTCTTGGGCTTCTCTTGTGGTTTCAAGTGGTATGGCTGCTCCTTGGAGATAGCTGTCATCAGCTGCCTCCACTTATCGTCTCTTCTGCTCTGCTATTTAGGCCTGGCTCTTTCCTTCAGCCAGTGCCACTTGTAAATGGTTCCTGGTTGGATTCACATCTCTTTGGATTTCCCTGTTATCCTGACCAGTTCAGCAAAGCTAAGTTTTTGCTTGCTCTTTTCTGTCCATAGATTGTGGACTTATCCATTCTGTGCTTTCTTTATTTGTCCAGCTTATCAGTATGAATTAATTCTGTTCTGCTGGAAGCTCTGGGAAGCAGATTTACCCTCCACACCTTTAGTCAGGTGTGGAGATTTTTGTAAACTCTGTGTGGATTTTTTGTAGTGTTTTATACTGACCGCACAGTATTCCATCCTGTCCTATCTATTTGGCTAGACTGGCCTCCTGTGCTCATCCTGGTTTCATTCTGTGTATGTCTTTTCCCTCTCCACTCACAGTCATTATTTGTGGGGGGCTAATCTATCCTTTGGGGATTTTCTCTGAGGCAAGATAGCTTTTCTGCTTCTATCTTTAGGGGTAGTTCGCTCTTAGGCTGTGACGAGATGCCTAGGGAGAGTTAGGAGCATTCCACGGCTACTTCTAGTGTTGTGTTGAGCTTAGGGACTGCGGTCAGTACAGTTACCATGTCCTTCAGAGCTCGTTCCATGTTGCTCCTAAACCACCAGATCATAACACACAGCCAAATGGCCCACCCCCCGCACTAAAACCCAGGTCATGGCGTTTCTAGGGACAGCGGGATATTACAGGAAATTCGTTCCCAATTACAGCGGTGTAGCCAAGCCCCTCACTGATCTGACCCGTAAGAACCAACCCCGCCAGGTAACCTGGACCCCAGAGTGTGAGGAAGCCTTCCGCCAGCTAAAGGACGCCCTCACCAATACCCCTGTATTGGCCGCACCTGATCCAACTAAACGTTTCCTTGTCCACACAGACGCTTCTATGTTTGGATTGGGGGCAGTACTGAGCCAAGTCGGGCTGGACGGCCAAGAACACCTGGTAGCTTACCTGAGTCGGAAACTACTGCCCCGTGAAGTGAGCTATGCGGCCATCGAGAAGGAGTGCCTGGCAATAGTATGGGCACTCAAAAAGTTACAACCATATTTGTATGGACGACAGTTTTCCCTCCTAATGGACCATAATCTCCTAATCTGGCTTAATCGGGTCTCCGGAGACAACGCCAGATTACTGCGGTGGAGTTTAGCCCTACAACCTCTGGACTTCACCATTCACTACAGACCCGGCAAACCAAACGGTAACTAAGTCGACAAACGGAACTCGTACCAACCCCATAAACTTCGGTCATCCCCAAACCGATCCGTTAAGGATCAGACTGTGTATGCCGATCGCGTCGCTGAAAAGGGGAGCCGTGTTACAGAACCCCCCAGCACCAAGAATGTTATGCAGTATATGTATGTATAATAGTTTCCATGTGAAATGCATCAGTCCACACGCTGCGCCCCTGGACAAGATATTCTCTTTCTGACCTCCCCCCCACCTTTGTAATTCCCACAGTAAATATTGGCAGGCTCCGGCCCCCAGCGGCTATTGTAATGTGGGTCTGGCCTGCTGTGTTCCTATTGGCCGGCCCTGTGTATCTGTGTTATATATTCTGTGTGCTGTAAATAATGGGTGTTCTTTTAGACTGGAAATACGTGGAATAGCAGTCAGCTTTTATATGCTCTCACGTAATCAAGGAATTCCAGCCTGAAACACAGGGTGGTACTGAAAGAGGTACCCCAGCTTAGTAGACCCCGTTACAGTGGTCACATGGTGCCGCCGATTACAGTCATGAATATGCGGCTCCACCTCCCATAGGGGTGGAGCCGCATATTCATGACTGTAATGGACAGCACCACGTGACCGCTCATACAGGAGAAGGTGCGGCGGTTCACGGTAAGCACATGGACACATGGACACGGATAATTCCGGTACCGATTTTTCCGGTACCGGAATTATCTGGGCGTGTGAGACTGGCCCAATGTGAAAATCTGTCTTTACTGAATAAGTTTTACAAAGTTTCTTATTTTAAAGTTTACTATTAATTTAAAAGTTTTGCCTGAGCTGGGGGTTGTATGTGCAAGGGAAGCTGCTGCACATTATGTCATTAGCATATTCCAAATGAAACTAAAAGGTTTCTTGGCATAATAACAGTAATAAGAATAACAATATTAATAATAATTTTATTAAAGGCAATCTATTCAGCAAGTTTTTGCCATTTAATCTGAGAGTAGCATAATACAGAGAAAGAGACCCTGATTCCAATGATGGGTCGCATAGTTTAATGGGTGCAGTAGTTGTGACTAGTGTTGAGCATTCCGATACCGCAAGTATCGGGTATCGGCCGATATTTGCGGTATCGGAATTCCGATACCGAATTCCGATACTTCCCGCGTATCGGATACCGGAATCGGAAGTTCCCAGAATTCAAACAGAACGCAGCAGCCAATGAGGAATGATTGGAAGTGTGGGCACATCCTGTTTAGCATGGTGGGCATGTAAGTACTGGCAAGGCTGTGATTGGCTGCTGAAATGATGTCACTCTGCACTATAAAAAACGCTGCCGCCATTTTGCGCTCACTCTGCTGTGATTTCAGTTAGGGACAGGACGCTGTGTTCTAACTGAGGGCCAGTTGAGCTAGCTAATTGCTTTATTTTCCTTTCCAAAGGCTAATTTAGCAAAACGCTGTGTGTTCTTCACTGTTCACCTTGCTCTTGCCTTGCAGCGCTGTTTTAACAGCGTTCTGCAAGGTCTCTGTGTGTGTGTGTGTGTGCAGCTCACTCTGTAGTCTGTGTGCAGCCATATACCCGGTTGTATTCAGCTCAGGGGGGGTTCACACTGCCTCACACAGTTGTCCTTTTTTGCTCATAGTGCAGCCTGCTGCACATTTTTTCTCAAATTTCCTATTAGTGTTTTTCCACCCGTCTCCAGCTAAATTGTGGAAAAACACTACATAGGATAACCTAGAGGGGGGTTTTTGGGCCTTGCAGCGCCGTTTACGGCTGTCTGCACGGTCTCCGTGTGAGCCCAGCTCGCCCTGTAGTCTGTGTGCAGCCATAGCCGGTTGGATTCAGCTCAGGGTTCGTTACTGGCTCATACCTTGAGAAAAATTTTCCTTTCTTTCAAATAGTGCAGCCTGTTTAAAAATTTAAAAAAAAATTCCCTATTAGTGTTTTTCCACCCGTCTCCAGCTAAATTGTGGAAAAACACTACATAGGATAACCTAGAGGGGGGTTTTTGGGCCTTGCAGCGCCGTTTACGGCTGTCTGCACGGTCTCCGTGTGAGCCCAGCTCGCCCTGTAGTCTGTGTGCAGCCATAGCCGGTTGGATTCAGCTCAGGGTTCGTTACTGGCTCATACCTTGAGAAAAATGTTCCTTTTTTTCAAATAGTGCAGCCTGTTTAAAAATTTTAAAAAAAATTCCCTATTAGTGTTTTTCCACCCGTCTCCAGCTAAATAGTGGAAAAACACTACATAGGATAACCTAGAGGAGGGTTTTTTGGCCTTGCAGCGCCATTTACGGCTGTCTGCACGGTCTCTGTGTGAGCGCAGCTCGCCCTGTAGTCTGTGTGCAGCTATAGCCGGTTGGATTCAGCTCAGGGTGCGTTACTGCCTCATACCTTGAAAAACAATTTCCTTTTTTTCAAATAGTGCAGCCTGTTTAAAATTTAAAAAAAAAAATTCCTATTAGTGTCTTTCCACCCGTCTCCAGCTAAATAGTGGAAAAACACTACATAGGATAACCTAGAGGAGGGTTTTTTGGCCTTGCAGCGCCGTTTACGGCTGTCTGCACGGTCTCCGTGTGATTTAAACTAGCTCTGTAGCTCGATCTGCACAAAAAAAAAAGTAAAGTTCACCAAACACAACTTAACACTTGTGTAGGCCACATTTGAAAAATAATAAAGTTTAGTCCACACTTTACAACATTAGTGTTTCTTACACCTGTTAGGAGGAGCATTTCAGGAATAAGCACGCTAAGGCCTTAGTACTTTTCTGCTTATCTTTATCTGTCAACCAAGATGAAGAGGGCAGGGAGTAAGGCACGTGGGCGTGGGCGCGGAGCAGGGAGAGGAGCAGGGAGAGGACGTGGTGATTCTGTGCCTGCTGCGGGCGCCGGTGACTCGTCGTCACTCAGTTTCAGCAGGGAACAGTCCTTCATGCGCAGCTTTGTCGGAGAGCGCCGTGCACCGCTGCTGCGTGAAGACCAAATTGAAGCCGTTGTCGGGTGGATGGCAGCTAACGCCTCGGCATCGACTTCAGTTAGTGCCACATCCTCTCAGGCACAGAGCACTGGAGAGCAGCCATCTGTCTCTTCACCACCTGCCAAATTGGCCAGGCAGTCAGAGAGCCCAGGACAGGAGCCGTCTCTACTTCTGTTCTCTGAATCTCTTGGCTTGGAAACAGGGGGCCAGCCAAGCAGCATTGGAGAAATGGAAGAAGAGGCAGTGTGCAGTGATGCCCAACAGCTTTTTCTCTCTGACTCTGAAGAGGCAGGTGGGCCAGTGCCTCCGGTGACCACAGCGCAGTACGCATCTGATGATGAAACTCAGGTGCCGCTTTCTGATGCGTACTGTGCTGCCGAGACTACCCAGGAGGAGCAGTTGGTGACAGAGGGTAGTGGAGATGATGAGGTCCTTGACCCATCGTGGCGTGAGGAACAGGAAGGTGGTGGGAGCAGCTCTGAGGAAGAGCTTCCCCTTACGGGCCAAAGAGGGAGAGGGAGGGGGAAGACTGCGGAGCCTGTAGCCTCCACTTTGGCACCCGTTAGGAGCCTGTCTCTTTCCAAAGCCAAAAAGGGCGCTCCCAAGACTTGCAGTGCCTGGTCCTTTTTTGACACAGTTGCAGATGACATTTGTTTTGTCAAATGCAAGCTGTGTCATCAGAACGTAAAAAGAGGTAAAAGTGTCAGCAACCTCAATACCACAAATATGTGGAAACATGTGCGGACCAGGCACGCGATGGAGTTACAGAAACACAGTGAAGACGTAGGCCAACCAACAGCGGCAGCTACCACCTCTTCATCTCGTGTTGCCTCTTCCTCCACTGTTGTCCAGAGACCTAGTGTAATTCCACCCACAGCACCACCTTCCCAGTCATCCTCACACTCCCAGTCTACTCTACAGCCATCGGTAGTACAGGCATGGGAGAAAAGGCGGGCATTCTCGGCCAACCATCCCCGAGCACAGGCTCTGAATGCAGGCATTGCCAAACTGTTGTCCCTGGAAATGCTCTCGTTCAGGCTGGTGGAGACTGACAGCTTCCGTGACTTGATGGCATTGGCAGTCCCACAGTACAAGGTGCCCAGCCGCTTTTACTTCAGCAGGCAGGCTGTCCCTGCCCTGCACAGGCATGTTGAGGCAAACATAAAACATGCGCTACTGAACGCCGTCAGTAGCAAGGTCCACCTCACCACCGATGCGTGGACCAGTCAGCATGGACAGGGGCGATATGTTTCCCTCACTGCCCATTGGGTTAATGTTGTTGAGCCAGGTACAGATCGTGCGAGTGGCGCAGGACGTGTCCTGCCCATTCCAAGGATTGCAGGAATCCAGTCTGTACGCATCGACTCCTCCTCTTACACCAGTTCCTCAGATTCCTCTCTGCAGGATCCGTCACAGTCCACCTCCACATGGACCCGTGAACGTTTACCTATGACCGACATGAGCACAGCCGTGGCCAAACGTCAGCAGGCCGTCTTGAAACTAGTTTCATTGGGGCATCGAAGCCACACAGCGCAGGAGCTCTGGAATGCCATCAAGCAGGAGAGCGATGTGTGGTTACTGCCAGCGAATCTCCAGCCAGGCATGGTAGTGTGTGACAATGGCCGAAATCTGGTGGCAGCTTTGGCCCTTGGCAACCTCACTCACATCCCATGTCTGGCACATGTGCTCAATTTGGTTGTGCAGAGTTTTCTGAGGGACTATCCGGATCTTGATGCCCTGCTGCACAAGGTCCGCCTAGAGTGTGCTCACTTGCGGCGTTCCAGCTTGGCCAGATCCCGCATTGCTGCTCTGCAGCGCCGATTCCGCCTTCCGGAACACCGCATCATATGTGACCTACCTACCCGGTGGAATTCCACGTTACATATGTTGGAGCGGTTGTGTGAGCAGCAGCAAGCAGTTATGGAGTACCAGCTGCATCAGGCGCAAAGAAGTCGCAGTCAGCGCCGATCAGACTTCACAACCACAGAGTGGGCCACTATGAAGGACGTCTGCCAGGTTTTGCGTCCTTTTGATTATTCCACGCGGATGGCAAGTGCAGATGATGCACTAGTCAGCATGACTGTCCCCCTTATCTGCCTGCTTCAGCAAACTTTGCAAGGGTTAAGGGATGATGTTGTGGAAGAGGTGGAGGATGAGGAGTCACCTTTTCCATCAGCTTCTGGAGAGTCAGCGCCACGTGGTTCCTCACAAAGGGGTACGCAGGGGCCAATTTGTGAGGAGGATGAGGAGGAGTCAATGGAGGAGGAAGAGCTCCGTCCAGAGGAGGGAGCGACACAATTGTCCAGTGGTCAGTGTGTACAGTGAGGGTGGGGTGATGACGAGCGGGCAGAGATCATGTCTCAAGCAGGGGACAGCGTTTCTGGGCCAGTTGGCACTCTGCAGCACATGGTGGATTTCATGCTGCAGTGCCTGAGAAACGACCGCCGCATTGACCACATTCTCAACATGCCTGATTATTGGGTGTTCACCCTCCTCGATCCTCGCTACCGGGACAACGTCCAAAACCTCATCCCTGCGTTGACCCGGGAGCGTAAATTGCGGGAGTACCACGACACACTGGTGAATTCCATCATCTTCTCCTGTCCAACTGAGAGGAGTGCTGCTAGTGCTTTACAAAGCAGCTCAGTGCGTCGAGGCAGTGGGGGAGGCTCTGCCCAAAGAGGGAGCAGAAGCAGTGCCTCTGCCCAAGGCAAGCCCAGTATGGCACAACTCTGGCACACTTTTGTGTGCCCGCCCCAAATGTCTACACCATCACCGGCGGCTCCAGTCAGCAGGAGGCAACGGTTCCGTCAGATGGTGACAGACTACATGGCTTGCCCTCTTACTGTACTCCCAGACGGCTCTTCCCCGTTCAAGTTTTGGGTCTCTAAGCTGGATACATGGCCAGAGCTAAGCCAGTATGCATTGGAGGTGCTGGCTTGCCCTGCGGCTAGTGTCTTATCGGAACGTGTCTTTAGTGCCGCAGGTGGTGTACTAACAGACCGTCGCATGCGACTATCCTCCGATAACGTTGACCGGCTTACTTTCCTGAAAATTAACCAGGCCTGGATCTCGCAGGAATTTGCCACTCCTCTGCCTGATTAAGTAATTGGGTGTCATCCAGGTCTCCTGCTGTGTTCATCTTTCTACCACCTGAACTGCTATTCCTGGGCTCCAACACCGCCAGTTGCGGCTCAGAAGTGCAGGCTGCACAGTAAAAACATACGACCCAGTGTTATTGGGTTTCAGTAACGTCAGCTGATCCCCAGCTGTGTAGCCGGCAATGTGTCCTGCGACCGCCACGCTGGCACAACAACCTAAATGTAAGGGAACCTGTCCCCCCCCCCCCCGTCGTTTGTTACTGAAAGAGCCATCTTGTGCAGCAGTAATGCTGCACAAGGAAAAGGTAGCTCTTTTTTTTTAGCTCCTTGCACATGCAGAACTTAACACTTATAAAATGTGTTCACTGATACCGTTATACTGTCCCGGAGCTGGGACTTTCCTTCGCAATGTGACGCAGCACAGCCGTCATTCCTACCCCCTTGGTGCCATGCGCTGCCTCCTCAGCGTTGTTTTAAGCTGTCACGGAGCCTGCGCTGTTCTGTTATCCCTTGGGCATGCCCTATTTGCGCTGCCTGTCTTCTGACATAATTTGGTGTCAGGCTGGCTGCGCCTGTGCGGCCGCGCTGCCCGAGATCCCGCCTCGCTGTGTCTTCTGATTGAGTCACACTGCGGGCCTGGGATCCATGGGCATGCGCAGTGCATATCTTCCCCTCGGGCTCTCGCTCATTTCCCTCCGCCTTCTTTAGACTGTGCGCCGTCAGCTGATCCCTAATAGCATGCCACGGCCGTGACACCGCACAGTCTGAAGAAGAGGGAAGGAGGGGAGTGAGAGTCGAGGATATGCACTGTGCATGTCCAAGGCCCGCAGTGGGATTACGTTGGACGAGACTGCGAGGTGGGATCTGGAGCAGCGTGGACGCACAGGCAGTGACAGCCTGACACCAAATTATGTCAGAAGACAGGCAGCGCTAATTGGGCATGGCCAAGGGCTAAGAGAACAGCGCAGGCTCCGTGACAGCTTAAAACAACGCTGAGGAGGCAGCGCACGGCACCAAGGGGATAGGAATGACAGCTGTGCTGTGTCCCTTTACGAAGGAAATTCGCACCTCCGGGACGGTTTAACGGTACAAGGGGACACATTTTTAGTGTTTACTTCGGTGTTTGCAAGGAGCATAATTAAAAGAACCACCTTTTCCTTTTGCATCGTTAGTGCTGCACAAGATGGCTCTTTCAGCTACAAACGTCTTGGGGGGGGGGTTAAAGGTTCCCTTTCAACTTGCTCCAATCAGGCTTCGGCCTACACTCTGTTCCTCTGCTCCTCCTGCTGTCCCTGGGCTCTAACACCGCCAGTTGGTGCCTGGAAGTGCTGTGTGCACAGTCAACAGTCGCTCCTCTGTTATTGGGGTTCAGTAACGTCAGCTGATCCCCAGCTGTGTGTGCGGCAATACCTCCAATCTGCTCCTCCTGCTGTCCCTGGGCTCTAACACCGCCAGTTGGTGCCTGGAAGTGCTGTGTGCACAGTCAACAGTCGCTCCTCTGTTATTGTGGTTCAGTAACGTCAGCTGATCCCCAGCTGTGTGTGCGGCAATACCTCCAATCTGCTCCTCCTGCTGTCCCTGGGCTCTAACACCGCCAGTTGGTGCCTGGAAGTGCTGTGTGCACAGTCAACAGTCGCTCCTCTGTTATTGGGGTTCAGTAACGTCAGCTGATCCCCAGCTGTGTGTGCGGCAATACCTCCAATCTGCTCCTCCTGCTGTCCCTGGGCTCGAACACCGCCAGTTGGTGCCTGGAAGTGCTGTGTGCACAGTCGACAGTCGCTCCTCTGTTATTGGGGTTCAGTAACGTCAGCTGATCCCCAGCTGTGTATCCGGCAACGTGTCATGCGACCGCCACGCTGGCACAACTAAAATGTAAGGGGACCTGTCCCCCCCCCCCTAGGCGTTTGTTACTGAAAGAGCCACCATGTGCAGCACTAATACTGCACAAGGGAAAGGTCGCTCTTGAAATTATGCTCCTTGCAAACGCTGAACTACACACTCATGTAATGTGTCCCCTCACACCGTCCAACCGTCCCGGAGGTGGGACTTTCCTTTGTAATGTGACGCAGCACAGCCGTCATTGCTACCCCCTTGGCACCGTGCGCTGCCTCCTTAGCGTTGTTTGATTCCGTCATGGACCCTGCGCTGTTATGTTATCCCTTGGCCATGCACAGCTTGCGCTGCCCGTCCTCTGACATCATTTGTTGTCGTCCTGGCTGCGCCTGTGCGTCCACGCTGCCCGAAATCACACCTCGCAGTGTCGTCTAATGTGATCCCACAGTGGGCCTGGTATCCATGGCCATGCGCAGTGCATATACTAGCCTCTCACTCCCCTTCTTCACGCTTCTTCAGACTAGGCGGCGTCAGCTGATCCCTAATAGCATGCCACGGCCGTGACGCC
The DNA here is from genome assembly GCF_032444005.1 of Ranitomeya imitator. Taxonomy (NCBI): domain Eukaryota; kingdom Metazoa; phylum Chordata; class Amphibia; order Anura; family Dendrobatidae; genus Ranitomeya; species Ranitomeya imitator. The sequence goes on along the minus strand of NC_091283.1, from coordinate 491,139,853 downwards.
GCACAGTCTGAAGAAGCAGGAAGGAGGTGAGTGAGAGGCGATGATATGCACTGCGCATGCCCATGGATCCCTGGCCCGCAGTGGGACTACATTAGATGACACTGCAAGGTTGGATCTAGGGCAGCTTGGACGCACAGGCACTGCCAGCCTGACACCTACATGATGTCAGAAGACGGGCACCGCTAACTGTGCATGGCCAAGGGATAACATTACAGCGCGGGCTCCGTGACAGAACCAAACAACGTTGAGGAGGTGGCGCCCGGCACCAAGGGGGTTGGAATGACAGCTATGCTGTGTCACATTACAAAGGAAAGTCCCACTTCCGGGATGGTTTGACGGTGTGAGGGGACACATTATGAGTGTGTACTTCAGCGTTTGCAAGGAGCATAATTTTCGGAGCCACCATTTTCCATGTGCAGTATTACTGCTGTACAAGATGGCTCTTTCAGCAACAAATGCCTGGGGGGGGGGGGTTAAAGGTTCCCTTTCAACTTGCTCCACTGCAGGCTTCGGCCTACACTCTGCTCCTCTTTGATTCCCTGGGTTTCAACACTGTCAGTTGCCACCTGGAAAAATTGTCTACACAGAAAAAACACTAGGTGATGTGTCAGTGGGGTTCAGCACCGCCAGCTGTTCCCCTGCTGTGTAGTCGGCAACGTGTCCAGCACAAGCCACGCTGGCACAACAGAACAAAAGCTGCCACCAGTGCAGGCTTCGGCCTACACTCTGCTCCTCTCCTCCTCCTGCTGACCCTGGGCTCAAACACCTCCAGTTTCTGCCCGGAAGTGCTAGCTGCACAGAGAAAAACACCAGCCAATGTGTTAGTGGGGTTCAGCAACGCCAGCTGTTCCCCTGCTGTGTAGCCGGCAACGTGACCTGCAAACGCCACGCAGGCACATGAACTGAAATTAAAGGGAACCTGGCCCCACCCCCCCCAGGTGTTTCTATGTATAACAGCCACCTAGTACAGCAGTACTGCTGCATTTGTACAAGGTGGCTGACTTTTTCTCCTTGCCCACGTGGAACTCAACAGGTACAAAATGTGTCTCATTGAGACCATTCCACTGTCCCTGAGGTGTGACTTTCCTTTCTAATGATACGCAGCACCCCCCTTGGTAGCGTTTCCTGTCTTTTGTCATCATGGTTAGCTGGCTGCGCCTGTGCATCCACCCTGCTAGAAACAACGCCCCTCGTTGTCATATTTATTTTGTCAGCGAGGGTGTGGTTTATGGGCACGAGCAGTGCATATGTTCGCCTGTCTTAACTCATCTCCTTCCGCCTTCTTCAGACTGTGCGGCCTCCTGGCCGTGGTAGGCGATAAGGGATCAGCTGAGGCCGCCCAGTCTGAAGCAGGTGTAAGGACACGTGTGAGCGGCAAACCTATTTACTGCACAAGGCCACGAATCCCAGCCATGCAGTGCGATTTTTTGAAAACACACTGTGGGTCTGGGATTCATGTCCATCGCTAACCGCAACGGCCGACATGAAATGAGGTCAGAAGACAGGAAGCGCTCACAGCGCATAGCCAAGGGATCACAATAGCGCAGACTCCTGTACAGCAAATAACAACGCTCAGGAATCTGCGCCCAGTACCTAGGTGCAAATTTTGACACCTGTGCTGCGTCTCCTTAAAAAGACAAGTCACGCCTCCACAACTGTTTGACAGTATAATGGGCTAAATAGTGTACGTGTTTTATTCAGCGTGTGCAAGGAGCAAACTAAATAGAGCAACCTTTTACTTGTGCAGCATTAATGCTGCACAAGGTGTGGCTCTTGTACCTTGCAACACCTGAGGGGGGGTTAAAGGTAACCTTTGAAATTGGTTCAACTAGGCTTCGGCCTACACTCTGCTCCTCTCCTCCTCCTGCTGACCCTGGGCTCTAACACCGCCAGTTTTTGTGCGGACATGCGATCTGCACAGAGAAAAACACCAGTCAATGTGTCAGTGGGGTTCAGCAACGCCAGCTGTTCCCCTGCTGTGCAGCTTGCATCGTGTCCAGCACAAGCCACGCTGGCACAACCGACCAAAAGCTGCCACCAGTGCAGGCTTCGGCCTACACTCTGCTCCTCTCCTCCTCCTGCTGACCCTGGGCTCAAACACCGCTAGTTTTTGCCCGGAACTGCTAGCTGCACAGAGAAAAACACCAGTCAATGTGTTAGTGGGGTTCAGCACCGCCAGCTGTTCCCCTGCTGTGTAGTCGGCATCGTGTCCAGCACAAGCCACGCTGGCACAACTGACCAAAAGCTGCCACCAGTGCAGGCTTCGGCCTACACTCTGCTCCTCTCCTCCTCCTGCTGACCCTGGGCTCAAACACCTCCAGTTTCTGCCCGGAAGTGCTAGCTGCACAGAGAAAAACACCAGCCAATGTGTTAGTGGGGTTCAGCACCGCCAGCTGTTCCCCTGCTGTGTAGCCGGCAACGTGTCCTGCAAACGTCACGCAGGCACATGAACTGAAATTGAAGGGAGCCTGCCCCCCACCCCCAGGTGTTTCTATGTATAACAGCCACCTTGTACAGCAGTACTGCTGCATTTGTACAAGGTGGCTGACTTTTTCTCCTTGCCCACGTGGAACTCAACACGTACAAAATGTGTCTCATTACAGACCATTCCACTGTCCCTGAGGTGTGACTTTCCTTTCTAATGATACGCAGCACCCCCCTTGGTAGTGCTTCCCGTCTTCTGACATCATTGGTTGGCTTGTTGAGCCTGTGCGTCGGCCCTGCCTGAAACAATGCTCCTCGTTGTCTTACTTATTTTGACTGCGAGGGTGTGATTGATGGGCACGAGCAGTGCATATGTTCGCCTGTCTTAACTCATCTCCTTCCGCCTTCTTCAGACTGTGCAGCCTCATGGCCGCGGCATGCGAGAAGGGATCAGCAGAGGCCGCCCAGTCTGAAGCAGGTGTAAGGACGTGTGTGAGCGGCCAAAATATTTACTGCTCAAGGCCACGAATCCCAGCACCGCAGTGTGACTTTATGAAAAGGCACTGTGGGTCTGGGATTTATGGCCATCGTTAACCGCACCGGCCAACATGAAATGAGGTCATAAGACGGGCAGCTCTAACAGGGCATTGCCAAGGGATAACACAAGAGTGCAGACTCCTGTACAGCAAATAACAACGCTCAGGAAGCTGCGCCAAGCACCAAGGCGTTATTTGGGACACCTGTGCTGCGTCTCCTTAAAAAGCCAAGTCACGCATCCACTACAGTTTGACTGTAGAATGGGCTAAATTGTGTACGTCTTTCATTCAGCGTGTGCAAGTAGACAAATTAATAGAGCAACCTTTCACTTGTGCAGCATTAATACTGCACAAGGTGTGTCTCTTGTACTTTGTAACACCTGAGGGGGGGTTAAATGTTTCCTTTGAAATTGGTTCAACTAGGCTTCGGCCTACACTCTGCTCCTCTCCTCCTCCTCCTGCTTCACCACGGGCTCTAACATCGCTAGTTTTTGCCCGCAAGTGCTAGCTGCACAGAGAAAAACACCCGCCATTGTGTTAGTGGGGTTCAGCAACGCCAGCTGTTCCCACACTGTGTAGCCGGCAAAGTGTCCTGCAAACGCAACGCTGACACAAAGCTGCCTCCAGTGCAGGCTTCGGCCTACACTCTGCTCCCCCTGCTTACCCTTTGCTCCAGCACCGCTAGTTGGGGCTCTAGGAAGACAATCTTTAATAGGCAACGCATCTGGGTTCCAGCACCGCCAGCTGGTTCTCGGCAGTGTTTTTGTCACTGGTACTCCCTCGTGCCAAACCTGGTTCCAGCACCGTCAGCTGTTTCCGGGTAGTGTCAAGCTCACTGAGATGCCTATGCTTGCCCCGTCGTGGTGCGGTCGGGTTAGCCAACTCCAGGGTGCCTCCAGTTTAGGAGCTTCCTATGTGGGCTGCGTGAACTGGTAGTCAAGGCTGGTTCTGTAGTGCCAGTAGGCCCAGCTCCCCCTGTAGGACTGTTGGGGTTCGGTAACTGCGGCTGCCTCGCGGCCTAGCTGTTCTCTCTTCTCCTGTGGGCCTTGGGGTCCACCACCTGGTTCCAGCACCGTCAGCTGGTTCCAGGCCGAGCCTTTGGCTTAGGTGCCTCCTCCTGGGTATCCGAGTTCCGCCAACGTCAGGCGGTCCTTGGTAGTGCTTTTAAGCGCGGGCACCTACAGCTTAGCAACCGGGTTCCAGCACCGCCAGCTGGTCCTCGGTCGTGCCATTGGCTCTTGCACACTGGGGCAACGCATCTGGGTTCCAGCACTGCCAGCTGGTTCTCGGCAGTGTTTTTGTCACAGGTACTCCCTCGTGCCAAACCTGGTTTCAGCACCGTCAGCTGTTTCCGGGTTGTGTCAAACTCGCTGAGACGCCTATGCTTACCCCGTCGTGTTGCGGTCGGGTTAGCCAACTCCAGGGTGCCTCCAGTTTAGGAGCTTCCTATGTGGGCTGCATGAATTGGTAGTCAAGGCTGGTTCTGTAGTGCCAGTAGGCCCAGCTCCCCCTGTAGGACTGTTGGCGTTCGGTAACTGCGGCTGCCTAGCGGCCTAGCTGTTCTCTCCTCTCCAGTGGGCCTTGGGGTCCACCACCTGGTTCCAGCACCGTCAGCTGGTTCCGGGCCGAGCCTTTGGCTTAGGTGCCTCCTCCTGGGTATCCGAGTTCCGCCAACGTCAGGCGGTCCTTGGTAGTGCTTTTAAGCGCGGGCACCTACAGCTTAGTAACCGGGTTCCAGCACCGTCAGCTGGTCCTCGGTCGTGCCATTGGCTCTTGCACACTGGGGCAACGCATCTGGGTTCCAGCACCGCCAACTGGTTCTCGGCAGTGTTTTTGTCACAGGTACTCCCTCGTGCCAAACCTGGTTTCAGCACCGTCAGCTGTTTCCGGGTTGTGTCAAACTCGCAGAGACGCCTATGCTTGCCCCGTCGTGTTGCGGTCGGGTTAGCCATCTCCAGGGTGCCTCCAGTTTAGGAGCTTCCTATGTGGGCTGCATGAATTGGTAGTCAAGGCTGGTTCTGTAGTGCCAGTAGGCCCAGCTCCCCCTGTAGGACTGTTGGGGTTCGGTAACTGCGGCTGCCTCGCGGCCTAGCTGTTCTCTCCTCTCCTGTGGGCCTTGGGGTCCACCACCTGGTTCCAGCACCGTCAGCTGGTTCCAGGCCGAGCCTTTGGCTTAGGTGCCTCCTCCTGGGTATCCGAGTTCCGCCAACGTCAGGCGGTCCTTGGTAGTGCTTTTAAGCGCGGGCACCTACAGCTTAGTAACCGGGATCCAGCACCGTCAGCTGGTCCTCGGTCGTGCCATTGGCTTTTGCACACTGGGGCAACGCATCTGGGTTCCAGCACCGCCAACTGGTTCTCGGCAGTGTTTTTGTCACAGGTACTCCCTCATGCCAAACCTGGTTTCAGCACCGTCAGCTGTTTCCGGGTTGTGTCAAACTCGCAGAGACGCCTATGCTTGCCCCGTCGTGTTGCGGTCGGGTTAGCCAACTCCAGGGTGCCTCCAGTTTAGGAGCTTCCTATGTGGGCTGCATGAATTGGTAGTCAAGGCTGGTTCTGTAGTGCCAGTAGGCCCAGCTCCCCCTGTAGGACTGTTGGGGTTCGGTAACTGCGGCTGCCTCGCGGCCTAGCTGTTCTCTCCTCTCCTGTGGGCCTTCGGGTCCACCACCTGGTTCCAGCACCGTCAGCTGGTTCCAGGCCGAGCCTTTGGCTTAGGTGCCTCCTCCTGGGTATCCGAGTTCCGCCAACGTCAGGCGGTCCTTGGTAGTGCTTTTAAGCGCGGGCACCTACAGCTTAGTAACCGGGTTCCAGCACCGCCAGCTGGTCCTCGGTCGTGCCATTGGCTCTTGCACACTGGGGCAACGCATCTGGGTTTCAGCACCGCTGGTTCTCGGCAGTGTTCTTGACACAGGTACTCCCTCGTGCCAAGCCTGGTTTCAGCACCGCCAGCTGTTTCCGGGTTGTGTCAAGCTCACTGAGACGCCTATGCTTGCCCCGTCGTGGTGCGGTCGGGTTAGCCAACTCCAGGGTGCCTCCAGTTTAGGAGCTTCCTATGTGGGCTGCGTGAACTGGCAGTCAAGGCTGGTTCTGTAGTGCCAGTAGGCCCAGCTCCCCATGTAGGACTGTTGGGGTTCGGTAACTGCGGCTGCCTCGCGGCCTAGCTGTTCTCTCCTCTCCTGTGGGCCTTCGGGTCCACCACGGCTTAGGTGCCTCCTCCTGGGTATCCGAGTTCCGCCAACGTCAGGCGGTCCTTGGTAGTGCTTTTAAGCGCGGGCACCTACAGCTTAGTAACCGGGTTCCAGCACCGCCAGCTGGTCCTCGGTCGTGCCATTGGCTCTTGCACACTGGGGCAACGCATCTGGGTTCCAGCACCGCCAGCTGGTTCTCGGCAGTGTTCTTGACACAGGTACTCCCTCGTGCCAAGCCTGGTTTCAGCACCGTCAGCTGTTTCCGGGTTGTGTCAAGCTCACTGAGACGCCTATGCTTGCCCCGTCGTGGTGCGGTCGGGTTAGCCAACTCCAGGGTGCCTCCAGTTTAGGAGCTTCCTATGTGGGCTGCGTGAACTGGCAGTCAAGGCTGGTTCTGTAGTGCCAGTAGGCCCAGCTCCCCCTGTAGGACTGTTGGGGTTCGGTAACTGCGGCTGCCTCGCGGCCTAGCTGTTCTCTCCTCTCCTGTGGGCCTTCGGGTCCACCACCTGGTTCCAGCACCGTCAGCTGGTTCCAGGCCGAGCCTTTGGCTTAGGTGCCTCCTCCTGGGTATCCGAGTTCCGCCAACGTCAGGCGGTCCTTGGTAGTGCTTTTAAGCGCTGGCACCTACAGCTTAGTAACCGGGTTCCAGCACCGCCAGCTGGTCCTCGGTCGTGCCATTGGCTCTTGCACACTGGGGCAATGCATCTGGGTTCCAGCACCGCCAGCCGGTTCTCGGCAGTGTTCTTGACACAGGTACTCCCTCGTGCCAAGCCTGGTTTCAGCACCGTCAGCTGTTTCCGGGTTGTGTCAAGCTCACTGAGACGCCTATGCTTGCCCCGTCGTGGTGCGGTCGGGTTAGCCAACTCCAGGGTGCCTCCAGTTTAGGAGCTTCCTATGTGGGCTGCGTGAACTGGTAGTCAAGGCTGGTTCTGTAGTGCCAGTAGGCCCAGCTCCCCCTGTAGGACTGTTGGGGTTCGGTAACTGCGGCTGCCTCGCGGCCTAGCTGTTCTCTCCTCTCCTGTGGGCCTTTGGGTCCACCACCTGGTTCCAGCACCGTCAGCTGGTTCCAGGCCGAGCCTTTGGCTTAGGTGCCTCCTCCTGGGTATCCGAGTTCCGCCAACGTCAGGCGGTCCTTGGTAGTGCTTTTAAGCACGGGCACCTACAGCTTAGTAACCGGGTTCCAGCACCACCAGCTGGTCCTCGGTCGTGCCATTGGCTCTTGCACACTGGGGCAACGCATCTGGGTTCCAGCACCGCCAGCTGGTTCTCGGCAGTGTTCTTGACACAGGTACTCCCTCGTGCCAAGCCTGGTTTCAGCACCGTCAGCTGTTTCCGGGTTGTGTCAAGCTCACTGAGACGCCTATGCTTGCCCCGTCGTGGTGCGGTCGGGTTAGCCAATTCCAGGGTGCCTCCAGTTTAGGAGCTTCCTATGTGGGCTGCGTGAACTGGTAGTCAAGGCTGGTTCTGTAGTGCCAGTAGGCCCAGCTCCCCCTGTAGGACTGTTGGGGTTCGGTAACTGCGGCTGCCTCGCGGCCTAGCTGTTCTCTCCTGTGGGCCTTGGGGTCCACCACCTGGTTCCAGCACCGTCACCTGGTTCCAGGCCGAGCCTTTGGCTTAGGTGCCTCCTCCTGGGTATCTGAGTTCCGCCAACGTCAGGCGGTCCTTGGTAGTGCTTTTAAGCGCGGGCACCTACAGCTTAGTAACCGGGTTCCAGCACCGCCAGCTGGTCCTCGGTCGTGCCATTGGCTCTCGCACACTGGGGCAACGCATCTGGGTTCCAGCACCGCCAGCTGGTTCTCGGCAGTGTTCTTGACACAGGTACTCCCTCGTGCCAAGCCTGGTTTCAGCACCGTCAGCTGTTTCCGGGTTGTGTCAAGCTCACTGAGACGCCTATGCTTGCCCCGTCGTGGTGCGGTCGGGTTAGCCAACTCCAGGGTGCCTCCAGTTTAGGAGCTTCCTATGTGGGCTGCGTGAACTGGTAGTCAAGGCTGGTTCTGTAGTGCCAGTAGGCCCAGCTCCCCCTGTAGGACTGTTGGGGTTCGGTAACTGCGGCTGCCTCGCGGCCTAGCTGTTCTCTCCTCTCCTGTGGACCTTCAGGTCCACCACCTGGTTCCAGCACCGTCAGCTGGTTCTCGGCAGTGTCTTTTGCTCTTGTACCTTCTGCTCCCCATCCTGGTTCCAGTACCGTCAGCTGGTTCCGGGCAGAGCCTTTGGCTTAGGTGCCTCCTTCTGGGTATCCAAGTTCCACCAACGTCAGGTGGTCCTTGGTAGTGCTTTCGGGCACGGGTACCTCCTGCTTAGTAACCGGGTTCCAGTAACGTCAGCTGGTCCTCGGTAGTTCCATTGGCTCTTGGACCTTCGGCTACCCATCCGGGTTCCAGTACCGTCAGCTGGTTCTCGGCAGTGTCTTTTGCTCTTGTACCTTCTGCTCCCCATCCTGGTTCCAGTACCGTCAGCTGGTTCCGGGCAGAGCCTTTGGCTTAGGTGCCTCCTTCTGGGTATCCGAGTTCCGCCAACGTCAGGCGGTCCTTGGTAGTGCTTTTTAGCACGGGTACCTCCTGCTTAGTAACCGGGTTCCAGTAACGTCAGCTGGTCCTCGGTAGTTCCATAGGCTCTTGAACCTTCGGGTAGCCATCCGAGTTCCAGTTCCATCATCAGGTTCTTGGCATTTTCTCAGCCTTCTTGTACCTTCTGCTACATTTCCAAGTTGAAGACCCTAAAGTCGACGACCCGGAAGACCACCCCGATGATGACGACGACGACCCGGAAGACCACCCCGATGACGACGACGACGACGGCTGAGACGACGACGGCGGAGATGACGACACTGGAGACGACGACCCTGGAGACGACGACATGGAAGACCGAGAAGCAGAAGAACAAGAGGCTGCAGAACAAAGAGCAGAAGAACATTCAGCATAAGACTTAATATCAGAGCAAAAGATATCTAAATTATATGCAGAAGAAGACTAAGCAGTGTATGGGGGTGAGTCCGTTCCTCCTCGTGGTGCCCCTGGATAAAGCCTGATGCTGCAGGCCAAACTGAACGCGGACAAATGTAACTTTTGTGACTGGCAGAACGGAAGGTGTAATCTTCCAACTTTTATAGATAACAACTACGGGAATGCCTGTCACAAATGAGAATATGATGAAGAAGTAGAATAGGAAGAATAATAACAGTGGAATAAAAAGAATATGTAGAATAGGAAGAATAATAATAGTTGAATAAAATGAATATGAAGAATGTAATCAAAAAAAAAAAAAAAAAAGGTAAAGGATGAAGAAGAAGATGAATAAGGTGAAGAAGAAGTTGATGTCAAAGATGCTGATGATGATGAAGATGAAAGTGTGGGAAAAGAAAAAAAAAAAGAAAAAAAAGAAGGGGAAGGGCGTGGAATAGTGAAACATCAATATCTGACAAAATAAAAAAAAAAATTTACATAGTCAATATCTTTGTCACTCCGAACGTCTTAAAAAAAAACAAAAAACATGCTATTCTATTTGATTGGGATAAACCTCTATGACTTTAATGTCTCCGCCACCTCCCCAAATACATCCGGCATTATTCTTAGTTGTTTTCCTTCATGTAGAATGAACCTACAAGGCAAGAAAGGGTTTATTTTAATTCCGATATTTTGGTCCCATTGACTTGCATTGGGATCGGGTATCGGTATCGGCGATATCCGATATTTTTTGAATATCGGCCGATCCTATCCGATACCGATACTTTCCGATATCGGAAGGTATCGCTCAACACTAGTTGTGACACAATCATAGTTTTTAGATTTAGCATGTAGCAGAGCTCAGAAAGCTGTCCCCGCACACACCTAGCTCTCTATGTACATTGTCTATAGACAGTGAGGTGCTTATCACAGGAGGGGGTGTGGTCGGACAACTGATGTAGTCCAGCTGTGATTATCTCCTAGTGATAAAACCTTCATTACACGTAAACAACAGCACACAGCCTAATAAGTGACACATCGCTAAATTCAGTGTCTCAGCTGCTACCTCATGCTGTCCTCAGATTACATAGCAAAAGCCTTCTGACGGTTTCCCTTAAAGATATGCCCACAAGAAAAGGATGATACCGGGTTAGAATATGCAGTATAAAATATCAATACTTTATTGTTAAAACAATGACCATAAGTATATGGAGGTGACACACAGAACGTGACTAAAACAGTGCTGTGAAAGAGTTATAAGCAGGAGGCAATTTGGCAGGGGGTCCGTCAGTTAAGATAAAATAGGAAATGCATAAGAAAATTGCAATGATAATACTGCACTGGTATGGAAACATACAAATAGTATGGACAAAACAGTCTCCAAAAAGAGGATCCCAACCTAGTCAGGAGTAAGACAACAGACAATACATTGCCGCCAGCGAGGGCTATGGTTGTAAATATTCCTCCCTATGTGAAATTACTATAATGCTAAAGCTAGTACTCAGAAAATTGGAAGTGCACAGAGAGCGGCAAAAGTCAGTGTATACCCACCGCAGTATTGATGGACCTTCCCGCAAACCGCCTCTGCCCCCGTTTCCCTTAAAGTTAAAGTTTTTTGTGACTTGGAACGTGTGCAGGTGATAAATTGGATACAATATCCCTCTATGATGGAAAAAGATAAAAAGAGAAGAAAAATATCAGTGCTGTGTAATTGTAGTAATATTGATCTAACATTGAAAGAGTCAAAAACTCTCACATATTTTGGTTGTGCACGTGGACAACTCCTGGAAACATGCAGTAACGTGAATATTAAAATCATGTGCAGCCCATCAAGTCGGCTACTGATTTCTCTTCCAAACAAGATCCCATATCCAATATACCTGATGAAGGCTTGACATAACTGATGAGTTGTATTTTAACTATTTTAAATAAAGCCACCCTTCATGACTACAAGACAGTGGTTTTATCCTAGTTTTATCCTTGCCCATACCCAATCGGGAGCTCCAAAATTTCCCAATGACTTTTGAACTTATTGAAACTTATATAGTAATTGATGCCAGGTTTTCACACTATTACCCCATGTAATATATAGCACCTAGTCAGAGAGCAGCTCTTTATTACTAGCTCCTTTCTCTTGTCCATCAAAGAGGGTTTCAAGCAAGAAGCCCTTACTATATGACATAATTTTGCCAAAAACACAGAATAATGGAGGCATTCACTTACTGAGATAATCACTGGAAGTGATAGTGAAGCGTCCCCATGGGTCCGTGGGGTACTCAGTACTGGGTCCTTCGGTTCACAGGGGGATGTCACGGTGGCTGACCCGGTCCGTGGCACTGGGACGTTCGTGTAAAAAGGAAAGGTCTTTAAAGGGATAACGTTTGTATTCGTGACGCCACCTGTGGTATTCGGTCAGGGTGACCAACGCTGCTTTTAGGGTTCCGCTGGGGTGATGTTATGGCAGCTAGATGGTATACCTTCCCACAGGTGAAGTATATCCCCAGGGCTTCCCGGTGTATAGATGGTGGATGGTGAGAGGTGCAGTGAAGAACGAGGGCACAGGATTGCAGTCTCTTTACCTTTACTGAAGACTTCAGCATCCACAGTCCAGGGCACCAGATCACAGGGCAGGCAGAGTCTGGCTGGTTTGGAGGCAAGTCCAGAGTCCCCTTGTCCCGGTAGAAATCAGTAGCCTTCCCTTGCGCTGCAGTGTTGTGGTTCCTTACTGCCTAAGGCTTCACATAAGGTCCTCGCAGATGTAATGTCTTTCTCTCTGTCCCCCATATAGGATAGGACAAACCCGTATGACTGGTGGCTTGAGGCGGTTTATAGGGACTCTATCATGCTCTGGCCTCCAAAGGTTGCCACTGTGCCTCCTGGGTGTAGGGGGGACAGGTAACGTGAAATTAGCTGTCCTGCCGGTCCCTGGATCAAGGCATAAAGGTCATTGCTCCCTCAGTGTTCCGGCTACTGGGATTCTGCGCCTCAGAAGGAGGCAGCCTGTGCAGGGCTGTTCCCCTCCTGGTATCCTCTCCTTTGCTGCAACTTCCTTGCACGCTCGCTGCAATACAGTTCTGCCTTCGATGTCTCTTTCTAGGAGCTGCAGCTCTGAGGGCATGCACAGCTCCGTCTCCTTTCTCCTTCGTTCTCTGACATGATCCCACCCCTGTCAGGGACCAACTAACTGAGCTGAGCTCAGCCAGCAACTGACTAACTTTCCCTACAGGCGACCAGTTTTACCTATGTGGGGAGTAACTTAATAAATAGGAGCAAGAGCTCCCCCTGGTGGCCTGGAGTGTGAAATGTGTTGCATGTTTGTGATACCTGGATGCAGTTATCCTTCTTTGCCTCCAAACGTAGAATCACTCTCCCCGAGAGGAAAGCAATACCACTGCGACGACCAGAACCCTGGGGCGCTGCAATAGCATATCACTAGGGTATTCCATGAGTTTCTGATCAGTGACCGACTGTCAACTTATATTGCAGACCACTTATAATTGAAGTAAATGGATTCCCCTCCCAGACCCCTTTATAGTCAGTCCTGGTTGGGGTCTATAGTGATTTGCTTCTTTATAACCTCACTGCCACATCCTATTGTACATGAATATGTTGCCATTAGATTGTAAAGAAATAAAACTTCAGTCACATAAATACTGCTACCCACACTCGCTGCACAATAACAAAAGCAGATGTTAATTTATCTCTAGAGGTTCTGTGGGAGAAACACAAAAACAGAAATCCCCAATTCTGAAAACAAGAAACAGACCAGAAAAAACACATAAACAATGTGGCTGGACTAATGTTTCGCCAGTTGTGGCTTCCTCCAGAGCATGAAGTTACATCTGATGAAAGTTAAGTAGGAGACGACTCTAATCAGTAGAGATTACAGTGATATAAAGGGGAGGGAATGCTATGTACACAATTTAGAAGAATGCTGGGGTTAGCAGTCGCACAGTGCAAGACAGGGGGCTAACATTGGCTCTTAGGTCTGTACATTACTGCTGCTTGCTATGGCATACCTACCCATTTTCATGCTCTAGCACTAAAGGGAGTCTGCCAATCGAAAGGTAGCAATGATGTATAAAAAATATTTATATAATAAAGTTTCCTAATAGGATTATAAAAGTAATTGTCAAACAAAGCAAAGAAAATTCACTTGACGTAGGCCACATTGAAGCTCTAGCCACAGCGTGTCCCAATGGCGCTCACAGTGACCGTGAAGGACCAATAACCCAACACATAGGTCAGAATGTGGGTAAACAAACAGAAGTGTAGCATAATTTTTTCATGGTTAAGAAAATCTTATATGTTAATCACTAATTATATGAACCCCCAAATAAAGCCGTAAAATCATGGCCTAAGACAGAGCCAAGAAAATGGAAACATGTGTAGGCAGAAATGTGTGATAAACTATGCTTAATGCAAAAACGAGCTTGGTCCTTATGGGGTTATTGGTTAGATAAATAAAGAGATGATTTCTAGTGTAAAAAGGTAGAGAAATCTAGCGGAAATTTAGTTAAAATTTGTTGCTTCTACAATGTAAGTGATTTTGAGCTAAAAGACCCTTTAGATTGACTTCTATTTGTTTCTCTTTACTTAGAAAACAAACAAGTTAAAGTAAATTAGATTCATGGACGATTAACTCCCAAACATGAGCTGCATAAAGTTATCAGAGCTTCCCTAATGAAGATTTGTAATCAGCGATCGTCATTAATAGTTGTAGGCCTCTAGTGACATCTAGTGGTAGAAAGAGGAATGATGCACTTGATCAAAGTATTGGAAACCTTATGGCAATCAAAGCCAGGCTGGATATTCGCAGCTCTGTGGTTAGCACTGTTGTTTTACGTTACTTAGTCAAATACCACCAAGAGCAGCAAATGCATGGTGTTAACGTGCTCTCTACGTGCTTATGTTGCTTCCTATGCTCTCACACAAATCCAACAAAATGAATGGGTTAAGTTATCTGTATCCAGGTCACACAAGAGATCTGGCTGTCTCAGCTGCCACAATGGGTAGTTTACTCCATTATAATTCCAGGGAGCCCATATAATTCTCAGTCCTTCTTGCTGGGAAGTGTAATTCAGTGCAGTAATCCAAATTAGTATAGTTTTCCTGTCTCTTTCCTCATGTGCAGGCATTGCAGGACCTTAGGCATCTATGGTTACCACTAGAGTTGAGCGACTTTTACTTTTTTAGGATCGAGTCGGGTTTCGCGAAACCCGACTTTGTCAAAAGTCGGGTCAGGTGAAATCGGCCGATTATTTCGAAAAGTCGGGGGCCGACCGAAACACGAAACCCAATGCAAGTCAATGGGGAATCAAAGTCGGCAGTGAGTGGAGGACAGGAAAACACCTACAGTGCCCATTTTAATGCCAAAAACATCAATTCTTATTTCTTAAGCTTGTCAATCTTAATTTACTTTATAATAATAGTTATGCATTAAAAACAGGGGGTCATTTGGCTAAAGTTGTGAGGGGGTAGGGCTGGCTCAAGATTTTCGTGGGCCCAGGAAACGCAGAATACGTTGCAGCGGTGGAGCAGGGAGAGGTAAGTATTTAAACTTTGCAAGTGCTGTGAACATGAGCAAGCAGGAGGGGCCCACTCGTTGGCACTGGCACAGGGCTCCTCATAGTACAGCGGTGTTTTTGATGGCGGGTGGCGCCTCCCACTGCCAGAGACACTTTTGTGTACTATGAGGGGCCCTGTGCCAGTGACGTCGCCAACGAGTATGCCCCCCCCCCACCTGATGAAGAAACCTGCACTTTCATCTGCACCTTCCTCTTTGTCCCCGTGTATGGTGGTATGGTATGCGGGAAAAGGAACCTGAGTTTCAGCAGGGTCAGATTCAGGCTGTGTAGAGTGCAAGGGGAATGTAGTGGTCTGGGTCAATGTAACAGCCAGGCGCGGACTGGCCCAGGTGGCAGGAATGCATATGCCCCCCGGGCCAGTGCCTAAGCAGCTGCACAGGGCCGCTGGAGGACTAGCAGTAGCAGTGATTGCAATACATAGCGCCACCTGTAGTGCGCGGTGGCATCATCTCACCAGCAGCCGACATGTAGGCTGCAAGGGTATGTGATGAGCAGGCTCCTGTGCGGCGCTGCCACTCTGAGGGAGAGAGCCAGCAGCAATTAAGATGAAAGGTCAGCGACTCAGCATACCTCCTGTGTGTGCACGGAGCTCCGGCTTCTCCTGCTCTTATCTGCTATCCTGGCAGAGAAGGAGAGATGGGGGAGGTGCCTGGACAGTGCAGAGCTGTGAGCAGGGGAAACTGAAGAGCTGCACATGGACATCAGCCGCTCCTGCACCACAGAGGAGATTGTGTGATGTGTGTATGAGCCTGGTATCTGGTGTGTTGTGTATGTGATGGCTGCGTGTGTGTGATGGCTGTGTGTGTGTGATGGCTGCGTGTGTGTGATGGCTGCATGTGTGTGAATGCTGCATGCATGTGTGTGATGGCTGCGTGACCAGGGGCGGATTATAAGAGGGTCAATATTGGCGGTAGCCCAGGGCCAAGTGGTGTGGGGGGGGGGCCCTGGGCTACCGCACAGATTGCCCACCGCCATCAGGGCATTACTGCCCGTGCCCTGACTGGCGTATCATTTATGGGCCAAATTGGCAGAGAGGGGGGGCCCGCATCAGGCACGTCTCATCTGCTCATCAGGCCCCTACCGGCGCTGCGGCGGTTTCCTATTGACGTGTGGGCGCGTGCCCGCACGTCAATAGTTAACAACAACAGCCGCCAGCCAATTGGAGGCTGGCAGCTGAAGTTGGCCGTAGGCGCACGCGCAGCGCACACGTCGCCGGCTTCTGACGTCATTGTCAGTCGCCGGCGAATGCGCGCTGCTGGAGGGAGCTTGCCGCCTGGAGCACTGGTAAAGTGAGGAGAACTCAGTTTGTTGTTTTGTTTTTTTTTGTTTTTTGCTAGCCTAACGATTGCTGGACACACTGGAGCAGATGATTGCTGGAGACACTGGGGCAGATTGCTGGAGACACTGGGGCAGATTGCTGGAGACACTGGGGCAGATTGCTGGAGACACTGGGGCAGAATGCTGGAGACACTGGGGCAGATTGCTGGAGACACTGGGGCCATGCTGGACACACACACTGGAGCAGATTGCTGGACACACTGGGGGTAATATGCTGGACACACTGGGGCAGATTGCTGGACACACTGTCTGGGGGCAATGCTGGACATACTGGGGCAGATTGCTGGACTTACCAGGGCAGATTGCTGGACACACTGGGGGCAATATGCTGGAAACTCTGGGGCAGATTGCTGGACACTGGGGCAATATGCTGGACATACTGGGGCAGATTTCTGGACACACTGGGGGCAATATGCTGGAGTCAGACACTGGGGCAGATTGCTGGACACACTGTCTGGGGGCAATATGCTGTACATACTGGGGCAGATTGCTGGACACACTGGGGGTAATAGGCTGGACACACAGGGGGTAATATGCTGGACACACTGGGGCAGATTGCTGAACACACTGGGGCAATATGCTGGACACACTGGGGCAATATGCTGGACACAATGGGGCAATATGCTGGACATACTGGGGCAGATTGCTGGACACTGGGGGTAATATGCTGGACACACTGGGGCAGATTGGTGGACACACTGGGGGCAATGCTGGACACTCTGGGGCAGATTGCTGGACACACTGGGGGCAATATGCTGGAGTCAGACACTGGTGCAGATTGCTGGACACACTGTCTGGGGGCAATATGCTGTACATACTGGGGTAGATTGCTGGACACACTGGGGGTAATATGCTGGACACACTGGGGGTAATATGTTGGACACACTGGGGCAGATTGCTGGACACACTGGGGCAATATGCTGGACACACTGGGGCAATATGCTGGACACACTGGGGCAATATGCTGGACATACTGGGGCAGATTGCTGGACACACTGGGGTAATATGCTGGACACACTGGGGCAGATTGCTGGACATACTGGGGCAGATTGCTGGACGCAGTGGGGGCCATGCTGGACACACTGGGGCAATTGTTATGACCTGGTGGTTAGGACAATAATGGACCTGGTGGTTAAGAGCACACGGAAAGACCTGATAGTTAATAATAATACAGGACAAGCTCTGGGACGTGGGAACTCTGCTGACCGCAATCCCTAATCCTATCACACACACTAGAAATAGCCGTGGATTGCTCCTAACGCTCCCTATGCAACTCATCACAGCCTAAGAACTAGCTAGCCCTAAAGATAGAAAAATAAAGCCTACCTTGCCTCAGAGAAATTCCCCAAAGGAAAAGGCAGCCCCCCACATATAATGACTGTGAGTTAAGATGAAAATCACAAACACAGAGATGAAATAGATTTTAGCAAAGAGAGGCCCGACTTACTGAACAGACAGAGGATAGGAAAGGTAACTTTGCGGTCAGCACAAAAACTACAAAAAACCACGCAGAGGGCGCAAAAAAGATCCTCCGCACCGACTCACGGTGCGGAGGCGCCCCTCTGCGTCCCAGAGCTTCCAGCAAGCAAGACAAAAATCAAAATAGCAAGCTGGACAGAAAAATAGCAAACAAGAGAAAAACAAGCAGGAACTTAGCTTCTGCTGGAGAAGACAGGTCACCAGAACGATCCAGGAGCGAACTAGACCAATACTGGAACATTGACAGGTGGCATGGAGCAATGATCTAAGTGGAGTTAAATAGAGCAGCCAGCTAACGAATTAACCTCGTCACCTGTGGAAGGAAACTCAGAAGCCACAGCCCCACTCACAACCACCAGAGGAAGCCCATGGACAGAACCAGCCGAAGTACCATTCATGACCACAGGAGGGAGCTTGACAACAGAATTCACAACAGTACCCCCCCCTTGAGGAGGGGTCACCGAACCCTCACCAGAGCCCCCAGGCCGACCAGGACGAGCCAAATGAAAGGCACGAACCAGATCGGCAGCATGAACATCAGAGGCAAAGACCCAGGAATTATCTTCCTGACCATAACCCTTCCACTTGACCAGGTACTGGAGTTTCCGTCTCAAAATACGAGAATCCAAAATCTTCTCCACCACATACTCCAACTCCCCCTCAACCAACACCAGGGCAGGAGGATCAACGGATGGAACCACAGGCGCCACGTATCTCTGCAACAACGACCTATGGAACACATTATGGATGGCAGAAGAAGCCGGAAGGGCCAAACGAAATGACACAGGATTGAGAACCTCAGAAATCTTATACGGACCAATGAAACGAGGCTTAAACTTAGGAGAGGAAACCTTCATAGGAACATAACGAGACGACAACCAAACCAAATCCCCAACACGAAGTCGGGGACCCACACAGCGCCGGCGGTTAGCGAAACGTTGAGCCTTCTCCTGGGACAATGTCAAATTGTCCACCACATGAGTCCAAATCTGCTGCAACCTATCCACCACAGTATCTACACCAGGACAGTCCGAAGACTCAACCTGCCCTGAAGAGAAACGAGGATGGAAACCAGAATTGCAGAAAAACGGCGAAACCAAAGTAGCCGAGCTGGCCCGATTATTAAGGGCGAACTCAGCCAAAGGCAAAAAGGACACCCAATCATCCTGATCAGCAGAAACAAAGCATCTCAGATATGTTTCCAAAGTCTGATTAGTTCGTTCGGTTTGGCCATTTGTCTGAGGATGGAAAGCCGAGGAAAAAGACAAATCAATGCCCATCCTAGCACAAAAGGATCGCCAAAACCTCGAAACAAACTGGGAACCTCTGTCCGAAACGATGTTCTCCGGAATGCCATGTAAACGAACCACATGCTGGAAAAACAATGGCACCAAATCAGAGGAGGAAGGCAATTTAGACAAGGGTACCAAATGGACCATCTTAGAGAAGCGATGACAAACCACCCAAATGACTGACATCTTTTGAGAGACAGGGAGATCCGAAATAAAATCCATAGAAATATGCGTCCAGGGCCTCTTCGGGACCGGCAAGGGCAAAAGCAACCCACTGGCACGAGAACAGCAGGGCTTAGCCCGAGCACAAGTCCCACAGGACTGCACAAAAGAACGCACATCCCGTGACAAAGACGGCCACCAAAAGGATCTAGCCACCAAATCTCTGGTACCAAAGATCCCAGGATGACCAGCCAACACCGAAAAATGAACCTCAGAGTTAACTCTACTAGTCCATTTATCAGGGACAAACAGTTTCTCCGCTGGGCAACGGTCAGGTCTATCAGCCTGAAATTTTTGCAGCACCCGCCGCAAATCAGGGGAGATGGCGGACAAAATTACCCCCTCTCTGAGAATACCCGCCGGCTCACGAACACCCGGAGAGTCGGGCACAAAACTCCTTGACAGGGCATCAGCCTTCACATTCTTAGAGCCCGGAAGGGAACGAAACCACAAAATCAAAACGGGAGAAAAATAGCGACCAACGAGCCTGTCTAGGATTCAACCGTTTGGCAGACTCGAGATAAGTCAAATTCTTGTGATCCGTCAAGACCACCACGCGATGCTTGGCTCCTTCAAGCCAATGACGCCACTCCTCGAATGCCCACTTCATGGCCAACAACTCTCGATTGCCAACATCATAATTGCGCTCAGCAGGCGAAAACTTTCTAGAAAAGAAGGCACATGGTTTCATCACCGAGCCATCAGAACTTCTTTGCGACAAAACAGGCCCTGCTCCAACCTCAGAAGCATCAACCTCGACCTGAAACGGGAGCGAAACATCTGGCTGGCACAACACAGGGGCAGAAGAAAAACGACGCTTCAACTCCTGAAAAGCTTCCACAGCCGCAGAAGACCAATTGACCACATCAGCACCCTTCTTGGTCAAATCAGTCAACGGTTTAGCAACACTAGAAAAATTACTGATGAAGCGACGATAAAAATTAGCAAAGCCCAGGAACTTTTGCAGACTCTTCACAGATGTCGGCTGAGTCCAATCATAAATGGCCTGGACTTTAACAGGGTCCATCTCGATAGTAGAAGGGGAAAAAATGAAACCCAAAAATGAAACCTTCTGAACTCCAAAGAGACACTTTGACCCCTTCACAAACAAAGAATTTGCACGAAGGACCTGGAACACCATTCTGACCAGCTTCACGTGAGACTCCCAATCATCCGAGAAGACCAAAATATCATCCAAATATTCAATCAGGAATTTATCCAGGTACTTTCGGAAGATGTCATGCATAAAGGACTGAAATACTGATGGAGCATTGGAAAGCCCGAATGGCATAACCAGGTACTCAAAATGGCCCTCGGGCGTATTAAATGCTGTTTTCCATTCATCGCCCTGTTTAATACGCACAAGATTATACGCCCCTCGAAGATCTATCTTGGTGAAGCAACTAGCCCCTTTAATACGAGCAAACAAATCAGACAGCAGCGGCAAAGGATACTGAAACCTGACTGTAATTTTATTAAAAAGGCGGTAATTAATACAAGGTCTCAAAGAACCATCCTTCTTGGCCACAAAAAAGAACCCTGCTCCTAACGGTGATGACGACAGGCGAATATGACCTTTCTCCAAGGATTCCTTTATATAACTCCGCATAGCGGCGTGCTCTGGCACAGATAAATTGAACAGTCGGCCCTTAGGAAACTTACTACCAGGAATCAAATTAATAGCACAATCGCAATCCCTATGAGGAGGTAGGGCACTGGATTTGGGCTCATCAAATACATCCCGGTAATCCGACAAAAACTCCGGGACTTCAGAAGGGGTCGATGATGAAATAGACAAAAATGGAACATCACCATGTACCCCCTGACAACCCCAGCTGGACACAGTCATAGATTTCCAATCCAATACTGGATTATGGACCTGTAGCCATGGCAACCCCAAAACGACCACATCATGCAGATTATGCAACACCAAAAAGCGAATATCCTCCTGATGTGCAGGAGCCATGCACATGGTCAATTGGGTCCAGTACTGAGGCTTATTCTTGGCCAAAGGCGTAGCATCAATTCCTCTCAATGGAATAGGATACTGCAAGGGCTCCAAGAAAAAACCACAGCGCCTAGCAAACTCCAAGTCCATCAAATTCAGGGCAGCGCCTGAATCCACAAATGCCATAAGAGAATAGGATGACAAAGAGCAAATCAGGGTAACGGACAAAAGAAATTTCGACTGTACCGTACCAATGGTGGCAGACCTAGCGAACCGCTTAGTGCGCTTAGGACAATCGGAGATAGCATGAGTGGAATCACCACAGTAAAAACACAGCCCATTCCGACATCTGTGTTCTTGCCGTTCAGCTCTGGTCAAAGTCCTATCACATTGCATAGGCTCAGGTCTATGCTCAGATAATACCGCCAAATGGTGCACAGCTTTACGCTCACGCAAGCGTCGATCGATCTGAATGGCCAAAGACATAGACTCATTCAGACCAGCAGGCATGGGAAATCCCACCATGACACTTAAGGGCTTCAGAGAGACCCTTTCTGAAAATTGCTGCCAGGGCACATTCATTCCACTGAGTGAGCACAGACCACTTCCTAAACTTCTGACAATATATCTCTACCTCATCCTGACCCTGACACAGAACCAGCAAGATTTTCTCTGCCTGATCCACTGAATTTGGTTCATCATAAAGCAATCCAAGCGCCAGAAAAAACGCATCAACATCACGCAATGCCGGATCTCCTGGCACAAGGGAAAATGCCCAGTCTTGAGGGTCGCCACATAACAAAGAAATAATGATTTTCACTTGTTGAACAGGGTCACCTGAGGAGCGAGGTTTCAAAGCAAGAAACAATTTACAATTATTTTTGAAATTCAGAAACTTAGATCTATCCCCAAAAAACAAATCAGGAATTGGAATCCTAGGCTCTGACATCGGATTCTGAACCACGAAATCTTGAATGTTTTGTACCCTTGCAGTGAGATTATCCATCCAAGAGGACAGACCTTGAATGTCCATATCTACACCTGTATCCTGAACCACCCAGAGGTCTAGGGGAAAAGAAAGGCAAAGCATAGTGCAAAGAAAAAAAAATGGTCTCAGAACTTCTCTTATCCCTCTATTGAGATGCATTAATACTTTGGGCCACCTGTACTGTTATGACCTGGTGGTTAGGACAATAATGGACCTGGTGGTTAAGAGCACACGGAAAGACCTGATAGTTAATAATAATATAGGACAAGCTCTGGGACGTGGTAACTCTGCTGACCGCAATCCCTAATCCTATCACACACACTAGAAATAGCCATGGATTGCTCCTAACGCTCCCTATGCAACTCGTCACAGCCTAAGAACTAGCTAGCACTAAAGATAGAAAAATAAAGCCTACCTTGCCTCAGAGAAATTCCCCAAAGGAAAAGGCAGCCCCCCACATATAATGACTGTGAGTTAAGATGAAAATCACAAACACAGAGATGAAATAGATTTTAGCAAAGAGAGGCCCGACTTACTGAACAGACAGAGGATAGGAAAGGTAACTTTGCGGTCAGCACAAAAACTACAAAAAACCATGCAGAGGGCGCAAAAAAGACCCTCCGCACCGACTCACGGTGCGGAGGCGCCCCTCTGCGTCCCAGAGCTTCCAGCAAGCAAGACAAAAATCAAAATAGCAAGCTGGACAGAAAAATAGCAAACAAGAAAAAAACAAGCAGGAACTTAGCTTCTGCTGGAGAAGACAGGTCACCAGAACGATCCAGGAGCGAACTAGACCAATACTGGAACATTGACAGGTGGCATGGAGCAATGATCTAATGGAGTTAAATAGAGCAGCCAGCTAACAAATTAACCTCGTCACCTGTGGAAGGAAACTCAGAAGCCACAGCCCCACTCACAACCACCAGAGGAAGCCCATGGACAGAACCAGCCGAAGTACCATTCATGACCACAGGAGGGAGCTTGACAACAGAATTCACAACAGGCAATATGCTGGACACACTGGGGGTAATATGCTGGACACACTGGGGTAATGTGCTGGACACACTGGGGTAATGTGCTGGACACACTGGGGCAGATTGCTGGGCACAGTGGGGGTAATATGCTGGACACACTGGGGTAATGTGCTGGACACACTGGGGGTAATATGCTGGACACACTGGGGGTAATATGCTGGACACACTGGGGTAATGTGCTGGACACACTGGGGGCAATATGCTGGACACACTGGGGTAATGTGCTGGACACACTGGGGGCAATATGCTGGACACACTGGGGGTAATATGCTGGACACACTGGGGTAATGTGCTGGACACACTGGGGGCAATATGCTGGACACACTGGGGGTAATATGCTGGACACACTGGGGTAATGTGCTGGACACAGTGGGGGTAATATGCTGGAATGCTGGACACACTGGGGTAATGTGCTGGACACACTGGGGGCAATATGCTGGACACACTGGGGGTAATATGCTGGACACACTGGGGTAATGTGCTGGACACACTGGGGCAGATTGCTGGACATACTGGGGCAGATTGCTGGACACAGTGGGGGCCATGATGGACACACTGGGGCAATATGCTGGACACACTGGGGGTAATATGCTGGACACACTGGGGCAGATTGCTGGACACACTGGGGCAGATTGCTGGACACACTGGGGCAGATTGCTGGACACTGGGGCAATATGCTGGACATACTGGGGTTAATATGCTGGACACACTGGGGGTAATACGCTGGACACACTGGGGTAATATGCTGGACACACTGGGGCAGATTTCTGGACACACTGGGGGCAGGACTGGAGGCATGGGCAGAATGTAGATACGGGGCATGATTGGAGACACGGGGAAGAATGAAAGACATGGGGCAGGATTGGATTATGGGGCAGGATGGAGACAGATGGGGCAGGATGGGGAGATCATATGGATCATATGAAGTAGAATGGATACTCATGAGGGCAGGATGCGAGAACATATGGCTGGAGTCAGGACTGAGATATACGGGGCCAGGATGGGGAATATTATTACCATAGGGGCTAAATAAGGGATAATATTACTGCAGTGATGCATTTATTTTATTTTTTGAGTATACTGTTTTAAATGGGGGGGGCGGTCCTGTTACTGTGCAGAGTGACACTATGTCGCCTTTTTTTCTTCATGTGGTGTTATGTAGAAGTTGTGAAAAATTAAGTAATGTGTTCTGCAAGCGGAGCTTGAGATAACTGTGTTATTTCCTGCAGAAACGAGTCCTGGCTGGAAGAAATGATGGCAGTCTGTGCTGGATGAAAGATGAAGGAGTTCACCTAGAGACGTCACTGGTGAGTCAGTGTTACCTATACACTGACACTATACACTGTATACTATATACAGAGGTCCGGTGTACAATGTCACCAGTGATCACTGTATTACCTATACATTATATACAAAGCTCCTGTGTATAATGTCACCAGTGGTCACTGTATTACCTATACATTATATACAGAGCTCCTGTGTATAATGTCACCAGTGGTCACTGTATTACCTATACATTATATACAGAGGTCCTGTGTACAATGTCACCAGTGATCTCTGTATTACCTTTACACAGACACTGCATACTAAATATAGATCTCATGTGAATACTGGCACTTATGGTGATAGTATTGTGGGTTTTTTTTTGTTTTTTTTATTACTGATCAGTGTTGTACTATTCAGTCACTATGTGGTGGTAATATGTGGTCTGGAAATGGTGTTGTGGTATTTGTCCCTTGTGTGTGCTATTTGGTCACCAAGTGGTGGTAATATGTGGTGTTGACATGCTGCGGTGGTATTTATTCCTTGTATGTGATAATATGTGTATGTGTGATGCTGCGTGTGTGTGTGAGCTGCATGTGTGTGCTGCGTGTGTGTGAGCTGTGTGTGTGTGAGCTGCATGCGTGTGTGTTCTGTTGTGAATTCTGTGGTCAAGCTCCCTCCTGTGGTCATGAGTGGTACTTCGGCTGGTTCTGTCCATGAGCTTCCTTTGGTGGATGTGAGTGGGGCTGCGGCTTCTGAGTTTCCTTCCTCAGGTGACGAGGTTAAGTCGTTAGGTGCTGCTCTATTTAACTCTACCTAGTTCTTTGATCCTGGCCTCCAGTCAATGTTCCAGTATTGGTCTTGCTCTCTCCTGGATCATTCTTGTGGCCTGTCTGCCCTGCATAAGCTAAGTTTTGCTTGTGTTACTTTTGTTTGCTATATTTTCTGTCCAGCTTGCTATATTGGTTTTTCTTGCTTGCTGGAAGCTCTGAGACGCAGAGGGAGCACCTCCGTACCGTTAGTCGGTGCGGAGGGTCTTTTTGCGCCCTCTGCGTGGTTGTTTGTAGGTTTTTGTGCTGACCGCAAAGCTATCTTTCCTATCCTCGGTCTATTCAGTAAGTCGGGCCTCACTTTGTTAAAATCTATTTCATCTCTATGTTTGTATTTTCATCTTTGCTCACGGTCATTGTATGTGGGGCGCTGCCTTTTCCTTTGGGGAATTTCTCTGAGGCAAGGTAGGCTTATTTTCCTATCTTCAGGGCTAGCTAGTTTCTCAGGCTGTGCCCGAGGCGCCTAGGTCTGGTCAGGAGCGCTCCACGGCTACCTCTAGTGTGGTATGATAGGATTAGGGATTGCGGTCAGCAGAGTTCCCACGTCTCAGAGCTCGTCCTATGTTATAGTAACTATCAGGTCACTTTGTGTGCTCTTAACCACTAGGTCCATTGTGGTTCTGAATCACCAGTTCATAACAGTACTGGAGGCCCAAAGTACCAATGCTTCTCAATAGAGGGAAAAGAGAAGTTCTGAGACCATTTTTTTTTCTTTGCACTGTGTTTTGTCTTTCTTTTCCCCTTTACATCAGGGTGGTTCAGAACACAGGTATAGACATGGACATTCAAGGTCTGTCCTCTTTGATGGATAATCTCGCTATAAGTGTACAGAACATTCAAGATTTAGTGGTTCAGAATCCTATGTTAGAACCTAAAATTCCTATTCCTGAGTTATTTTCTGGAGATAGAGCTAAGTTTCTGAATTTCAAAAATAATTGTAAACTATTTCTGGCTTTGAAACCCCGCTCCTCTGGTGACCCAGTTCAACAAGTAAAGATCATTATTTCTTTATTACGTGGCGACCCTCAAGACTGGGCATTTTCCCTTGCGCCAGGAGATCCTGCATTATGTGATATTGATGCGTATTTCCTGGCGCTCGGGTTGCTTTATGATGAACCTAATTCAGTGGATCAGGCAGAGAAAATCTTGCTGGCTCTGTGTCAGGGTCAGGATGAGGTAGAGTTATATTGTCAAAAATTTAGGAAGTGGTCTGTGCTCACTCAATGGAATGAATGTGCTCTGGCAGCAATTTTCAGAAAGGGTCTCTCTGAAGCCCTTAAGGATGTCATGGTGGGATTTCCTATGCCTGCTGGTCTGAATGAGTCTATGTCTTTGGCCATTCAGATCGATCGACGCTTACGTGAGCGTAAAAAGCTGTGCACCATTTGGCGGTATTATCTGAGCATAAACCTGAGCCTATGCAATGTGATAGGACTTTGACCAGAGCTGAACGGCAAGAACACAGACGACGGAATGGGCTGTGTTTTTACTGTGGTGATTCCACTCATGCTATCTCCGATTGTCCTAAGCGCATTAAGCGTTTCGCTAGATCTGCCACCATTGGTACGGTACAGTCGAAATTTCTTTTGTCCGTTACTTTGATCTGCTCTTTGTCATCCTTTTCTGTCATGGCATTTGTGGATTCAGACGCTGCCCTGAATTTGATGGACTTGGAGTTTGCTAGGCACTGTGGGTTTTTCTTGGAGCCCTTGCAGCATCCTATTCCATTGAGAGGAATTGATGCTACGCCTTTGGCCAAGAATAAGCCTCAGTATTGGACCCAACTGACCATGTGCATGGCTCCTGCGCATCAGGAGGATATTCGCTTTTTGGTGTTGCAGAATCTGCATGATGTGGTCGTGTTGGGGTTGCCATGGCTACAAGTCCATAACCCAGTATTGGATTGGAAATCAATGTCTGTGTCCAGCTGGGGTTGTCAGGGGTTACATGGTAATGTTCCATTTCTGTCTATTTCATCATCCACCCCTTCTGAGGTCCCAGAGTTCTTGTCTGATTACCGGGATGTATTTGATGAGCCCAAGTCCAGTGCCCTACCTCCGCATAGGGATTGCGATTGTGCTATCGATTTGATTCCTGGTAGTAAGTTTCCTAAAGGTCGACTGTTTAATTTGTCTGTACCTGAGCACGCCGCAATGCGGAGTTACGTAAAGGAATCCTTGGAGATGGGTCATATTCGCCCCTCGTCGTCGCCATTGGGGGCAGGGTTCTTTTTTGTGGCCAAGAAGGATGGTTCGTTGAGACCTTGTATTGATTACTGCCTTCTAAATAAAATCACAGTCAAATTTCAGTACCCCTTGCCGCTGTTGTCTGATTTGTTTGCTCGGATTAAGGGGGCTAGTTGGTTCACCAAGATAGATCTTCGTGGTGCGTATAATCTTGTGCGTATTAAACAGGGCGATGAATGGAAAACAGCATTTAATACGCCCAAGGGCCATTTTGAGTACCTGGTTATGCCATTCTGGCTTTCCAATGCTCCATCTGTATTTCAGTCCTTTATGCATGACATCTTCCGAGAGTACCTGGATAAATTCCTGATTGTGTACTTGGATGATATTTTGGTCTTCTCGGATGATTGGGAGTCGCACGTGAAGCAGGTCAGAATGGTGTTCCAGGTCCTGCGTGCAAATTCTTTGTTTGTGAAGGGGTCAAAGTGTCTCTTTGGTGTTCAGAAGGTTTCATTTTTGGGTTTCATTTTTTCCCCTTCTACTATTGAGATGGACCCTGTCGAAGTTCACGCCATTTATGATTGGACTCAGCCGACATCTCTGAAGAGTCTGCAAAAGTTCCTGGGCTTTGCTAATTTTTATCGTCGCTTCATCAATAATTTTTCTAGTATTGCTAAACCGTTGACTGATTTAACCAAGAAGGGTGCTGATGTGGTCAATTGGTCTTCTGCTGCTGTGGAAGCTTTTCAGGAGTTGAAGCATCGTTTTTCTTCTGCCCCTGTGTTGTGCCAGCCAGATGTTTCGCTCCCGTTCCAGGTCGAGGTTGATGCTTCTGAGGTTGGAGCAGGGGCTGTTTTGTCGCAAAGAAGTTCTGATGGCTCGGTGATGAAACCATGTGCCTTCTTTTCCAGGAAGTTTTCGCCTGTTGAGCGTAATTATGATGTTGGCAATCGAGAGTTGCTGGCCATGAAGTGGGCATTCGAGGAGTGGTGTCATTGGCTTGAAGGAGCTAAGCATCGCATGGTGGTCTTGACTGATCACAAGAACTTGACTTATCTCGAGTCTGCCAAACGGTTGAATCCTAGACAGGCTCGTTGGTCGCTGTTTTTCTCCCGTTTTGACTTTGTGGTTTCGTACCTTCCGGGCTCTAAAAATGTGAAGGCGGATGCCCTGCCTAGGAGTTTTGTGCCCGACTCTCCGGGTTTGCCTGAGCCGGCGGGTATTCTCAAAGAGGGGGTAATTTTGTCTGCCATCTCCCCTGATTTGCGGCGGGTGCTGCAAAAATTTCAGGCTAATAGACCTGACCGTTGCCCGACGGAGAAACTGTTTGTCCCGGATAGATGGACGAGTAGAGTTATCTCTGAGGTTCATTGTTCAGTGTTGGCTGGTCATCCTGGAATCTTTGGTACCAGAGATTTGGTGGCTAGATCCTTTTGGTGGCCGTCTCTGTCGCGGGATGTGCGTTCGTTTGTGCAGTCCTGTGGGATTTGTGCTCGGGCTAAGCCCTGCTGTTCTCGTGCCAGTGGGTTGCTTTTGCCCTTGCCGGTCCCGAAGAGGCCCTGGACACATATCTCTATGGATTTTATTTCGGATCTCCCCATCTCTCAAAAGATGTCGGTCATTTGGGTGGTTTGTGATCGCTTCTCTAAGATGGTCCATTTGGTACCCTTGTCTAAATTGCCCTCCTCCTCTGATTTAGTGCCATTGTTTTTCCAGCATGTGGTTCGTTTACATGGCATTCCGGAGAACATCGTTTCTGACAGAGGTTCCCAGTTTGTTTCGAGGTTTTGGCGAGCCTTTTGTGCTAGGATGGGCATTGATTTGTCTTTTTCCTCAGCTTTCCATCCTCAGACAAATGGCCAAACTGAACGAACCAATCAGACCTTGGAAACATATCTGAGATGTTTTGTTTCTGCTGATCAGGATGATTGGGTGTCCTTTTTGCCTTTGGCTGAGTTCGCCCTTAATAATCGGGCCAGCTCGGCTACTTTGGTTTCGCCGTTTTTCTGCAATTCTGGTTTCCATCCTCGTTTCTCTTCAGGGCAGGTTGAGTCTTCCGACTGTCCTGGTGTGGATACTGTGGTGGATAGGTTGCAGCAGATTTGGACTCATGTAGTGGACAATTTGACATTGTCCCAGGAGAAGGCTCAACGTTTCGCTAACCGCAGGCGCTGTGCGGGTCCCCGACTTCGTGTTGGGGATTTGGTTTGGTTGTCGTCTCGTTATATTCCTATGAAAGTTTCCTCTCCTAAGTTTAAGCCTCGTTTCATTGGTCCGTATAGGATTTCTGAGGTTCTTAATCCTGTGTCTTTTCGTTTGACCCTTCCAGCTTCTTTTTCCATCCATAATGTATTCCATGGGTCATTGTTGCGGAGATACGTGGCACCTGTGGTTCCATCCGTTGATCCTCCTGCCCCGGTTTTGGTTGTGGGGGAGTTGGAGTATATAGTGGAGAAGATTTTGGATTCTCGTATTTCGAGACGGAAACTCCAGTACCAGTGGGGCTTTGCGTGTGTGTCATTATACAGTGGGGCTGTACGAGTGTGTCATTTTACAGTGGCGCTGTGCGTGCGTGCGTGTGTCAAACAGTATGGCTGTGCGTATGTGTCATTATACAGTGGGGCTGTGCGTGTGCCTGTCATTACACAGTGGGGTTGTGTGTGTGTGTCATTATACAGTGGGGCTGTGCATCATTATGCAGTGGGGCTGTGTGTGTGTCATTATACAGTAGGGCTGTGCGTATGTGTCATTATACAGTAGGGCTGTGCGTATGTGTCATTATACAGTGGGGCTGTGCGTGTGTGTCATTATACAGTGGGGCTGTGCGTGTGTGTCATTATACAGTGGGGCTGTGCATGTGTCTCATTATACAGTGGGGCTGTGCTTGTGTGTAATTATGCAGTGGGGCTGTGCGTGTGTCTGTCATTATACAGTGGGGCTGTGTGTGTGTGTGTCATTGGTGCATTCACTGTGTCATTCTATGTGACTGCAGACTTGTGCATCTCACATTGCTCGCAGAGCTGTGGTTATTTGGCGGGTGTCTGGCTGCAAGTTTGTGATTTGCATACATGCGGTAACATGCCGACTAGACTTGCATGGCAAATGCAACTGTATTGAACAAGGCCCAAAACAGTCTAGTCGAAATGTGGCTGGGAATATATATATTGCATGATTGTGGTCACAAGACCACCTGTTGCCGGCACCAGAGAATCTTCACAGCGCACAATGCGCACGATATGAGGATTCACATATAGTGACTGTAGACATGTAGCATAAGATCCGACAACCCCTTTAAGGATGAGCCGCTCCTCATGGGCCACTGCTGTGTGCTTGCCCCCCAGGCCAAAATTTGCCAGTCAGCCCCTGGTACCAGCAGACTCATCTAGCAGTGGCTGGGCAATGGGCAGGAAGAGGAGGAAACACAGCTATAGGCTCAAATAATAAAGTAGGCTAAATGCAGTTCAAAATTGGTAACATGACTAAACAGGCGGCATAGCTTTGTTCAGTGGAGGACAACTGTAATGAGTGGCAAAGACACAGTTAGTAGGCCCAACATAAAAAAGTAGGCGTAGGCTAAAAGCAGTTCAAAATTGGTAACAGGACTAAACAGGCGGCATAGCTTTGTTCAGTAGAGGACAACTGTAATGAGTGGCGCAGACACAGTTAGTAGGCCCAAAATAAAAAAGTAGACTAAAAGCAGTTCAATATTGGTAACAGGACTAAACAGGCGGCATTGCTTTGTTCAGTGGAGGACAACTGTAATGAGTGGCGCAGACACAGTTTGTAGGCCCGCAATAAAAAAGTAGGCTAAATGCAGTTAAAAATTGGTAACAGGACTAAACAGGCGGCATAGCTTTGTTCAGTGGAGGACAACTGTAATGAGTGGCGCAGACACAGTTGGTAGGCCAACAATAAAAAAGTAGGCTAAATGCAATTCAAAATTGGTAACAGGACTAAACAGGCGGCATAGCTTTGTTCAGTGGAGGAGAACTGTAATGAGTGGCGCAGACACAGTTAGTAGGCCCAAAATAAAAAAGTAGGCTAAATGCAGTTCAAAATTGTTAACAGGACTAAACAGGCGGCATAGCTATGTACTGGGGTAGGCTCCTCTGCTGAGTAGCAGACAGTGGTAGTAGGCGCAAAGTATTAACTGGTCAAAACGGAGGCCATCTATCATTTCAACAAATTTGTATTGGCAGTGCCATTGAAGGATTTAACAGCACAGACTACACAGTGGTGGAGCAGGGAGAGGTAAGTATTGCAAGTGGTAGAGCACTGTTCGAGCTGGGGGGAACACTCTCTCGTGGGCAGCGGTACTGGCACAGGGCCCCTCATATTACGACGGTATGTCTGACGTTGGTTGTGCACCACCACCGTCAGAGACACTTCATTGTACTATGAGGGACCCTGTGCCAGTGCCGTCGCCCAAGAGTGGGCGCACCCACCTGTCCAGGCAAATGGCATTCACATGGGTGCTTGTGCCAGGTGGTGACCACGGCCCTGTGGAGGGAGTCAGCCCATTTAGGGAGGTATAAAAATGGCCTATGGTGGACATTCAGCAGCTGCAAATGGCGGAATTGGAGAAGTCAGTAAGAGGAGGCCAAAAGCAAGACATTTTTCAGGCAAGCTAAGTGTCAGCAGGAGAAGGTGGGGCAAAATAATTTGAAATCCATGATTGGTTCATTTTAATGAAGGTTAGATCATCAACATTCTGGGTAGCCAGACGTGTCCTTTTTTCGGTCAGTATTGAACCAGCAGCACTGAAGACTCTTTCTGATAGCACACTAGAAGCAGGGCAAGCGAGCTCCTGTAATCCATATTCTGACAATTCAGGCCAGGTGTCTATTTTAGATGCCCAGTAATCAAAGGGGAATGACCTGTGAAGGAGAACATCGATAAAGGAGGAAAAGTAGTTCGTAACCATACTGGACAAATGCTGTCTCCTGTCACTTTGAATCGATGCAGCAGTACCTGTCGTGTCAGCGGTCATTGCGAAATCACTCCACAACCTGGTCATAAAACCCCTCTGTCCAACGCTACTTCGGATTTGTGCACCTCTAACACCTCTGCCATGTTGCCCCCTACGGCTCGTGTGAGAACCATCACCGCCGCTGTGTGCTGGGAATGCCTGAACCAAACTGTCTACAAGAGTTTCTTGTTTGGTAGCCAATATTTGCTCAAGGTTCTCATGTGGCATGATATTTTGTAATTTTCCTTTATATCGTGGATCCAAGAGGCAGGCCAACCAGTAATCGTCATCGGTCATCATTTTGATAATGTGGGGGTCCCTTTTTAGGATACGCAAGGCATACTTAGCCATGTGGGCCAATGTTCCAGGTGTCAATTCACTGCTTGTGCTGGGTTGAGGAGCAGTTTCTTGCAAATCAACATCACTTGTGTCCCGCAAAAACCCTGTACCTGACCTTGCAACGCCACCAGTTTCTATTGCTCCCTGTGAAGCATCCTCCTTCCATAAATATTCATCCCCATCATCCTCCTCCTCCTCCTCTTCGTCCGCCACCTCGTCCAGGAGAGTTCCCTGAGCAGACAATGGCTGACTGTCATCAAGGCTTCCCTCCTCCTCGGCTGCAGACGCCTGCTCCTTGATGTGCGTCAAACTTTGCATCAGCAGACACATTAGTGGGATGCTCATGCTTATGATGGCGTTGTCTGCACTAACCAGCCGTGTGCATTCCTCAAAACACTGAAGGACTTGACAGAGGTCTTGTAGCTTCGACCACTGCACACCATACTCCATGTCTGCCATCCAACTGCCTGCCCGTGTATGTGTATCCTCCCACAAATTAATTAAAGCACGCCTCTGGTCGCACAGCCTCTGAACCATGTGCAGTGTGGCGTTCCACCTTGTTTCAACGTCGATTATTAGGCGGTGCTGGGGAAGATTCAGCGATCGCTGATGGTTCAGCATACGGCTGGAGTGTACGGGCGACCGGCGGATGTGCAATCAAAGTCTTCGCACCTTCAGGAGCAGGGCTGGTAACTTCGGATAATTTTTGAGGAAGCACTGCACCACCAGGTTCAAGGTGTGAGCCAGGCAAGGTATGTGTTTAAGTTCTGAAAGGGCTATGGCAGCCATAAAATGCCTTCCGTTATCACTGACTACCTTGCCTGCCTCAAGATGTAAACTGCCCAGCCATGACTGAGTTTGTTGCTGCAAGTACTCGGCCAGTACTTCCGCGGTGTGTCTGTTGTCGCCCAAACACTTAATTTCTAACACAGGCTGCTGACACTTACCACTAGCTGTTCGATATTGGGACACCTCGTGTGCAACACTGGCAGCTGTGGATGGAGTGGTCATGCGACTGCCCTCTGTGGACGAGCTTTCGCTTTTGGGGAGGAGGAGGAGGGGTGACGAACGCCTACAGCCAACTATTTCCTAGAACGTGGGCTAGGCAGAACTGTCTCACTATGGCTGTCCACTGTGGACCCTGCATCCACCACATTAACCCAGTGTGCCGTGATGGACATGTAACATCCCTGGCCATGCCTACTGGTCCATGCATCTGTTGTGAGTTGCACCTTTCTACTGACTGACTGCCTCAGTGCATGGACAATGCGGTCATTGATATGCTGGTGGAGGGCTGGGATGGCTTTTCTCGCAAAGAAGTGTCAACTGGGTAGGTCATAGCGTGGTACTGCGTAGGCCATCAGGGCTTTGAAAGCTTCGTTTTCAACCAACCGGTAGGGCATCATCTCTAACGAGATTAGTCTAGCAATGTGGGCATTCAAACCCTGTGTACACGGATGACAGGATGAGTACTTTCTTTTCCTAACGAGAGTCTCTTGTAGGGTGAGCTGGACTGGAGAGGTGCATATGGTGGAACTAGCGGTGGTGGTGGTGGACATGGCGGATTGAGAGAGGGTTGGTGATGGTATTCTCGATGTTAGCCTACATACAGTGTTTCCTACCAATAACCTTGTGATTCCCTGATTGCTTTGGCCTTGTGACGATACCTCCACATTTGCTGCTGGTGGTGTCCTAACCGGTGGGCTTACAGTGAGGGAAGCAATGTAGCGTTGCTGGCTACCTTCATTCTGAGCAGGTGCACCAACAGTACGGGACATTTGGTAGTTAGTCCAGGCTTGCAAGTGCATGCTGGTTAAATGTCTAAGCATGCACGTTGTATTTAAATTTTGAAGATTCTTCCCTCTGCTAAAGGTCTTTGAGCATTTCTTACAGATAACTTTTGACTGATCATTCGAATCTTGGTTAAAAAATTGCCAAACTGCACTCTTCCTACTATGGATTACCTTTTCAGGCATTGCACGCTGTGCTACTTTCACCGGATGGCCACGCTGTCCTAAAACTGTTTTTGATTTTGACAAACATTTTTGGCCTGATACGGGCCTGCCAGATGACAGCTGTTGCGATGTACATGGCTGCTGCGGATCATCCTCCTTCGCTTCTGAGCTACTGGCAGTGGCACCCTCTTCCCCCAATGGCTGCCAATCTGGGTCAACAACTGGGTCATCTATCACCTCCTCTTCAATGTCATGTGCACCTTCCTCTGTGTCACCGTGTAAGGTGCTATAGCGTTCGGGACAGAGCACCATAGTCTCATCAGGGTCAGATTCTGGCTCAGTACACTGCGAGGGCAATGTAGTGATCTGAGTAAATGGAACAGCATTATAATCTAGCTGTGGCTATGCATCAGTGCACTCCATGTCCGATTTATCTTGTAATGGGCAGTTAACAATTTCCCGTTCTAACCCAGGCACAGTATGTGTAAAGAGCTCCATGGAGTAACCTGTAGTGTCGCCTCATGCATCCTTCACTTTTGGTTTGGGTGAAAGACACAAGGAAACATCTAGTTCCTGACCGGGAGCATCCACTGACGACTCGCTGCTTTTATATTTGGAACTTTCTGAAGAGGAGACGAAAGAGCTAGAGGCTGAGTCAGTAAGGAAAGCCAAAACTTTTTCCTGCTGCTCCGGCTTTAAAAGCCGTTTTCCTACTCAGAGAGCTTTCGAGGCCTTGTGTAGCCAGACGATGATGCTGTCTCAACACCTCCAGCCTTAGGTGCTATTGTGCTTTTGCCACTACCACCAGATGCACCACCACCACCATCAGTACTAGCTCTCAACCACCGCCCACGGCCTCTTCCACCTGACTTCCTAATTTTTTGGAAAATTTAACCAAAATAACAACCGCTATATGGTACTGTAAAACAAGGTAGAAGGTGTATATAAACGTGTTGAGATTTTAAATCTCCCTTTTTTTTTGGGAGACTAAACAAAAAATCAGGCCCTGTGCAAAAAACAACACAATGTAAGTGGCTGAAAGTGGCTGGCTGATATACGACAAACTAAAAGGACAGAAGTATATCCACTTTGTGAGAATTTGAATCTCCCCTTTTTTGGGGAGACTGAACCACAACTTAGGCCCAGTGTATATAACAACGCAATCTAAGTGGCAGAAAGTGGCTGGCTGATATACCACAAACTAACAGGACAGAGGTATATCCACTTTGTGAGAATTTGAATCTCCTTTTATTTTTGGGAGACTGAACCACAACTTAGGCCCAGTGTATATAACAACGCAATGTAAGTGGCAGAAAGTGGCTGGCTGATATACGACAAACTAACAGGAAAGAAGTATATCCACTTTTTGAAAATTTGAATCTCCCTCTTTTTTTTGGGAGACTGAACCACAACATAGGCCCAGTGTATATAACAACGCTATCTAAGTAACAGAAAGTGGCTGGCTGATATACGACAAACTAACAGGACAGAAGTATATCCACTTTGTGAGAATTTGAATCTCCTTTTATTTTTGGGAGACTGAACCACAACTTAGGCCCAGTGTATATAACAACGCAATGTAAGTGGCAGAAAGTGGCTGGCTGATATACGACAAACTAACAGGAAAGAAGTATATCCACTTTTTGAAAATTTGAATCTCCCTCTTTTTTTGGGGAGACTGAACCACAACATAGGCCCAGTGTATATAACAACGCTATCTAAGTAACAGAAAGTGGCTGGCTGATATACGACAAACTAACAGGACAGAAGTATATCCACTTTGTGAGAATTTGAATCTCCCTTTTTTGGGGGAGACTGAACCACAACTTAGGCCCAGTGTATATAACAACGCAATCTAAGTGGCAGAAAGTGGCTGGCTGATATACGACAAACCAACAGGACAGAAGTATATCCACTTTGTGAGAATTTGAATCTCACTTTTTTGGGGGGAGACTGAACCAAAACTCCGGCCCAATGTATAAACCAACACAATGTAAGTGGCAGAAAGTGGCTGAAAGATATATAAAAAAATACAAGAACTGTAGTATAATTTCAATCTCCCTACAATGATCTCAGGAAAATTATGGCAGCAATAAAAAGGACTGCTGCTCACAAAAGTGTGGACAAATAAACAAGATAACTGTGCAGAAAGGAGCAACAGGATTTTTGCTTTTAAAAAAGCAGTTAGTTTTCACAGCGGCGTGCAAACAGCAATGCAGCTATCAGGGAGCTTTATAAGGCAGCCTAATAAGCTACAGAGCTGATGCACAAAAATATAGCCTCCACTGTCCCTGCAAACAAATGGTGGTGTTGGAAATCGCTACAGCACAAGCAGTTTCGGGGCTTAATCTTCCCTCCCTAACTATATCCCTTCTGATGAAGCTGCGGCAACCTCTCCCCATGCTACGATCGGCAGAAGTAAGATGTCGGTCGGCGTGCATGCCCCTTTATAGCCCCTGTGAAGCCGCAGAAAGCAAGCCAATCACTGTCATGCCCTTCTCTAAGGCTGGTTTCACATTTGCGTTTTTTTGGGTGCGTTTTTGCGGTAAAAAACGCAAAAAAACGCATGGTGAAAAAACGCATGTAAACGCATGCAAACGCTGCGTTTTTTTGACGCATGCGTTTTTGCATGTGGTGTAAAAAACGCGGCGTTTTACCGCGTTTACATGCGTTTTTTCATGCGTTTGCGTTTTTTAAACGCATGCTGAGAAATGTGTGACAGCTGCCAAACATTAAAAAAAAGTAAAAAACCCACTATAAACAGAAATAGTTAGGGTTAGGGGTAGGGGTAGGGTTAGGGGTAGGGATCATAACCCTAACCCTAAAGAGATCCTAATCCTAACCCTACCCCTAACCCTAACCCTAACCCTACCCCTAACCCTAACCCTAACCCTAAGGGATCCTAACCCTACCCCTAACCCTACCCCTAACCCTAACCCTACCCCTAACCCTAACCCTAAGGGATCCTAACCCTAACCCTAACCCTAACCCTACCCCTAACCATAAAGGGGTTAGGGTTAGGGTTAGGGGTAGGGTTAGGGGTAGGGTTAGGGTTAGGGGTAGGGTTAGGGGTAGGGTTAGGATCCCTTAGGGTTAGGGGTAGGGTTAGGGTTAGGGGTAGGTTTAGGATCCCTTTATCACCTTTACGTTGGGTGGTGGCATATTAGTGTGTTTTCAGTGTTTTTAATAAAAAAACGCATGCGTTTTTAAATGCAAAAAACGCATGCACCAAAAAACGCATGCGTCCCCATTGACTCCAATGCATTTTTTGACACAAAAAAAACGCATGAAAACGTATGCGTTTTTCTTTGGTCCAAAAAACGCTTCTAAAAATACTACAAGTAGCATTTTAGAAAAAAACGCATGCAGTAAAAAAACGCATGCGTTGCAAAACGCGACCAAACGCATACACAAAAAAACGCATGCGTTTTCAATGTTAAATATAGGAAAAAAAACGCATGCGTTTTTTTGAAAAAAAACGCAGCAGACAAAAACGCAAGTGTGAAACCAGCCTAAGATGGTGGGGACCGAGATCTATGTCATCACGCTGCCCACACTCTGCGTCCTCCTTCATTGGCTGAAAAATGGCGCTGAAAGCGTCATACAAAACGCGACTTTGGCGCGAAGATTGACGACCTCATGGCCGATCCCACACTAGGATCGGGTCGGGTTTCATGAAACCCGACTTTGCCGAAAGTCGGCGATTTTTGAATTTGTCTGATCCGTTACGCTTAAGCCTAGTTACGACCACTAATATAGCGATAAATAGCTAGTGGTCATAACCATGGATACCTAATAGCAATACCAAAGCTTGCACATGAGGAAAGAGACATCGCAAATCTGAAAGACTATACTATATTTCTAATCGGAAGTATTTGCTAATATTATTATTACACCTACTACATATTGAACAAGCAAAAAACCGGGTCAACACTTCTGTGCGCCATCTATTCAGTCACTGTGCAGAGAGCCGGAAGATGGCGACGCTGAAGAGTCCATACCTGTAGTCAGCGAGGAGAGGTGAGTATTTTTTTTAATGTATGGAGCATTATATGGGGCCCATACTGTATGAAGCATTATTTTGGGGCATTATATGGGGTACATTAATCTGTATGGAGTATTATATGGGGTCCATTATACTGTATGGGATCCATTATTCTTTATGGAGCAATATATGGTCCTATTATTCTGCATGGAGCATTATATGGGGCCTATTATTCTGTATGGAGCAAGAGAAGATAGTATTCTTCTACAGATGGATCTGTATGGAGCAAGAGAAGATAGTATTCTGCTACAGATGGATCTGGATAAGTTGGAAACTTGGGCTGAAAGGTGGCAGATGAGGTTTAACAATGATAAATGTAAGGTTATACACATGGGAAGAAGGAATCAATATCACCATTACACACTGAACGGGAAACCACTGGGTAAATCTGACAGGGAGAAGGACTTGGGGATCCTAGTTAATGATAAACTTACCTGGAGCAGCCAGTGCCAGGCAGCAGCTGCCAAGGCAAACAGGATCATGGGGTGCATTAAAAGAGGTCTGGATACACATGATGAGAGCATTATACTGCCTCTGTACAAATCCCTAGTTAGACCGCACATGGAGTACTGTGTCCAGTTTTGGGCACCGGTGCTCAGGAAGGATATAATAGAACTAGAGAGAGTACAAAGGAGGGCAACAAAATTAATAAAGGGGATGTGAGAACTACAATACCCAGAAAGATTAGCAAAATTAGGATTATTTAGTCTAGAAAAAAGACGACTGAGGGGCGATCTAATAACCATGTATAAGTATATAAGGGGACAATACAAATATCTCGCTGAGGATCTGTTTATACCAAGGAAGGTGACGGGCACATGTTAGGTCTCGAGTTCCCGCTTCTGCACAGGGGGAATGTCGAGCCATCTCCGCTGCGGTCTCCCATTCTTATCCAGCCGCAGTGGAGTCTGCTCAGCAGGGACGTCGGTCCCAGCGTCTTGCTCAGTCTCACTCTGTACAGAGAGTTACTGCTGCTTCTTCAGCTTCTGCCATTAAAGCCAGTGCTGGTCAGCAGCGAGCGGACTTCTCTGGGACTAAGTCCTTGTCTGCACACACTGAGCATGCCCAGGGCAAGATCTCCCGTTGGAGATCGAGGGTCATGTGCTCAGGCTCTGCAGCACATTCCATTGGTCCTCTTGGCAGGTCTTGGAAGGGCAAAGTTTCTGTGGCCACTTCCTGTGCTGCAACTATATAAACTGCGCATGACCGCACGGCCATGCGCTAGTGTACATTTGCTTACGTGTGTTTGTTGTGAGTGCAAGTCATCCGTGGATACTCCTTTCCTATTGAATGTCTGTTCGCGGAAGGTGTATGGTTGCTATCTAGCGCCCGACTTATCCTACAGCACTAATCACACGTTACAGCGTCCAGTTGCTGTGACCGCCAGTACGGCGCCGTGCACTTCCTCTGTGCTTTCCTTACCCAAGCCTGGGTGGTTAGTGGCGTTCGTCAGTGCGGCACCGCATGCACTCTTGTGCCCTAATATTGTTATTCAGCTTCCTTACACACCCAGTTGCGGTGTTGTGCCAGCAAGGGTCTAATCGGACTTCAATCCTAGTTGGGGTTGAGTTCGCTGACTACTTGCTCGCCTTCTATGTGCGGTACCGCGATCCTGTGACGCAACAGGATCGCTTCCTTCACGCTGGGTGAAGTTTAACCCACGTGTGTATACTTATGAGTACCGCCATATAGTCCGTCATTACTCAGCAGCAGGTTCCATCTCTGCACGGTGGACCCCGGGCTGCGAACGCACCATACACTGTCTTATTATTTGGTGCGTTCCGCTAGCCCTAACATTACACTAGCGCCAGGGTCTGGCTAGTAATGACGGACAAACATCAATCCTTGCGGTATATCCAGCAGCTGGAGGGTAGGTTGGCGGCTCTTGAGAGCGCAACCTCAGCTGTGGATGTTACCGCAGTTGCTGTACAGGCTGCTAGCGTGGCTGCAGCAACCCTGTCCATTGCCACCCCTGCTCCGACATTTTCTCGCCTCCCGCTGCCAGAAAAATTTTCTGGTGACAGCAAGTTTTGTAGGGGATTTGTGAGTCAGTGCTCTATTCACCTCGAGCTCCTGGCTGCACGTTTTCCCACAGAGCGGGCTAAGGTGGGATTTATAGTGTCTCTCTTGTCGGACAGGGCGTTGGAATGGGCTACGCCGCTGTGGGAGCGTGGTGATTATGTGGTGCAGAGTGCTCCGCTGTTTCTGAGCACTCTGAAACAGGTCTTTTTAGGACCTCAAGTCACCCATGATACTGCGCTCCAACTGCTGGCATTAACTCAGGGTGAGTCCTTGGTCAGTCATTTTGCCGTCCAATTCCGCACTTTAGCTTCTGAGCTGGATTGGTCGGATAAAGCTCTTATCCCCATATTTTGGAGGGGCCTGGCTGACCACATTAAGGACGCTCTGGCCACTAGGGAGATTCCTGCCACACTGGAGGAGTTAATAACTGTCTCCACTCGAATTGACCTCCGTTTTAACGAGCGGAGGTTAGAGCGAGCCCAATGTAGGCAGAGGTTTCGGCTGGCTCCTACCTTCGCCAAACCTCTGGAATCTCCGGTCCTGGTTCCTGAGTCACATGAGGCCAGGGAAGTGTCACAAGCGGGATCTAAGTCTCGGACCGCTTGTGCACTCAAGGTCTGTCATGTTTGCCAGCAGTCAGGACATCTAGCCACCAGATGTTCTCAGCGGTCGAGGAAACGTCAGCGTCTAGTGGTAGTAGGTGGAGGTACTCTAGACACGGCGACGTTTGCCTCTAAATTGTCCTTTAAGGGGACAATTACTATAGGCTCATTCTCCCACTCGGTAGAGCTCTGCGTGGATTCTGGGGCGGAGGGCAATTTTATGTCTTCTGCCTTCGCCCAATGTCACGCAATACCCCTGGTTATGCTAGCTCAACCAGTAACGGTACGAGTGGTGAATGGGTCGACACTGCCCTCACAGATAACACACCAGACCATCCCTTTTACTCTGTCCATGTCGCCATCTCATCAGGAGATTGTATCTCTGCTCGTCATTCCAGAGGGAATTGATGAGGTCCTGTTGGGAATACCTTGGCTACGGTACCACTCTCCTCATATCGAGTGGTCCTCTGGCAGAATCCTGGGATGGGGTGAATCTTGTGGGGGTAGGTGTCAGAGGGAGTGCGTTCAGGTTGCTACTACAGAGGTACCCGCAGATCTTTCCTCTCTCCCCAAGCAGTATTGGTCTTATGCAGACGTGTTCTCCAAAAAGGCGGCGGAGATCCTTCCGCCCCATCGCCCCTATGACTGTCCTATTGATCTCTTGCCTGGTGCTGAGCCTCCCCGGGGTCGAGTCTATCCGCTATCTCTCCCGGAGACGGAGGCAATGTCACAGTACATCCAGGAAAATCTGGCAAGAGGGTTCATTAGGAAGTCAGTGTCACCTGCTGGGGCAGGGTTCTTCTTCGTGCAGAAGAAGAACGGGGAATTGCGTCCATGCATAGACTACAGGGGTCTTAACGCTATCACTGTTAAAAATAAGTATCCTTTGCCCTTGGTATCTGAGCTCTTTGATAGGCTTCGGGGAGCAAGGGTATTTACTAAACTAGATCTGCGGGGTGCTTACAACCTGATTCGCATCCGTGAGGGGGACGAATGGAAGACGGCTTTTAACACCAGGGATGGGCACAATGAATATCTGGTGATGCCTTTCGGGCTCTGTAATGCCCCAGCCGTTTTCCAAGACTTTGTGAACGATATCTTCCGGGATATGCTTTCCACCTCGGTCGTAGTCTATCTGGATGATATTCTCATCTACTCTCCAGATATTGACTCCCACCGGAGAGATGTTTGCAAAGTCTTCAACCTCCTACGGGCAAACTCCCTCTATGCCAAGTTGGAGAAGTGTATGTTTGAGCAGGAGTCCTTACCTTTCCTAGGCTACATCATCTCTGCCCAGGGATTGGCTATGGATCCTGCCAAACTACAGGCTGTGATGGACCCCATTCTCTTAAAGCGGTGCAGCGCTTTATGGGGTTCATTAATTATTATCGCCAGTTCATTCCGCACTTCTCAACTTTGGTAGCTCCCTTGGTTGCCCTCACCAAGAAGGGGGCGAATCCCAAATTGTGGTCTGAGGAGGTCTCCAAGGCCTTTAACTCTATAAAGTCACACTTCGCTAGCGCTCCCATCCTACATCGCCCTGATGTTGATAAGCCATTTATCATGGAGGTGGATGCCTCTTCTGTTGGTGCTGGAGCAGTCCTCTTCCAAAAGGATGCTCAAGGTCGGAAGCATCCTTGCTTCTTTTTCTCCAAAACCTTCTCACCAGCAGAGAGGAATTATTCCATCGGGGACAGGGAGTTGCTAGCCATGAAGTTGGCTTTCTCGGAGTGGAGACATCTCTTGGAGGGAGCACGTTTTCCCTTCCAAGTCTTCACAGACCATAAAAATTTGGTGTACCTGCAGACAGCTCAGCGGTTGAATTCTCGCCAGGCCAGATGGTCCTTATTCTTCTCCCGGTTTCATTTCACCCTCCATTTTCTTTCTGGGGAGAAGAACATTCGGGCCGACGCTCTCTCTCGCTCCGTTGTGTCATCTGCGGAGGAGGAGGAGCCTCGGCTTATTGTCCCCACCGAGAGCTTGAGAACTGTGGCCCCGGTTTCGCTAGAGTCTGTGCCCCCGGGCAAGACTTTTGTTCCATCCAATTTGCGACCGGAGGTTCTCTCTTGGGCACACTCGTCCAGGGTGGGTGGACATTTTGGTACCAAAAGGACATCTGAGTTACTGGCGAGGACGTACTGGTGGCCGCATATGGCTCGTGATGTCGCAGAGTATGTTCGGGCGTGTGTCTCTTGCGCCAAGAACAAGACTCCTCGGCAACGGCCAGCTGGTTTGCTTTTTCCTCTGCCGGTGGCGGACAGGCCCTGGGAGATGGTCGGGATGGACTTTGTGGTGGGCTTACCCAAGTCTCGTAACTGCACCATTATCTGGGTGATCACCGACCATTTTTCCAAGATGGTGCACTTGGTGCCTCTTCCACGGCTACCTTCTGCACGGGCGTTGGCTGTCTTGTTCGTCAAGCATATCTCTCGCCTACACGGTATGCTAGACAAAATTGTTAGTGACCGGGGTCCCCAGTTTGCGTCTCGTTTCTGGAGAGAGCTTTGTCGTCTACTCAGTATTGAGTTGAATCTCTCTTCGGCATATCATCCCGAGACGAATGGGTTGGTAGAGAGGGCCAACCAGACCTTGGTCACATATTTACGACATTTTGTTTCTGCCAGGCAGGATGACTGGGCATCCTTGCTACCGTGGGCAGAGTTTGCACTTAACAATGCCGTAGCCGACTCCACCGGTCAGACTTCATTCCTCCTAAATTACGGCCAGCATCCGCGTGTTCCTGTGCCCATGCCTGTGTCTTCTGCTGACTCCAGGGTGGCAGACTGGGCTGTGGAGGCACGGGACATTTGGGACCACACGCAGGATGCCATTCGGGCCTCCAAGGAGAGAATGAGGTCCTCCGCCGATGTTCATCGGCGCCCCGCTCCGACCTTTGCTCCTGGCGACTTGGTGTGGCTCTCCGCCCGTAACATCAGGCTGCGAGTTGAGTCCACTAAGTTTGCTCCTCGCTACTTGGGTCCCTTCAAGGTTCTCGAACAGGTTAATCCTGTGGTCTACCGTTTGGCTCTTCCTCCACGCTTGGGTATCACCGACACCTTTCATGTGTCCCTCTTGAAACCCGTATACATGTCCCGGTTTTCCGAGTCATCTGCCGGGACATCGGGTTCGTCTACGGACGATTACGAGGTGAACGCTATTTTGGGGTGCAAGGTGGTACGCGGCAAAAAGTTCTATCTGGTGGATTGGAAGGGTTATGGCCCAGAGGACAGGTCATGGGAGCCTGCTGAAAACATTCGGGCCCCACAGCTCATTGCTGCCTTTGAGCGTAGCGAGGCCCGAGGAGGGGGGGGCCCTAGGAGGGGGGGTAATGTTAGGTCTCGAGTTCCCGCTTCTGCACAGGGGGAATCTCGAGCCATCTCCGCTGCGGTCTCCCATTCTTATCCAGCCGCAGTGGAGTCTGCTCAGCAGGGACGTCGGTCCCAGCGTCTTGCTCAGTCTCACTCTGTACAGAGAGTTACTGCTGCTTCTTCAGCTTCTGCCATTA
The DNA here is from genome assembly GCF_032444005.1 of Ranitomeya imitator. Lineage (NCBI taxonomy): Eukaryota > Metazoa > Chordata > Amphibia > Anura > Dendrobatidae > Ranitomeya > Ranitomeya imitator. The sequence goes on along the minus strand of NC_091283.1, from coordinate 491,095,161 downwards.
AAGCCAGTGCTGGTCAGCAGCGAGCGGACTTCTCTGGGACTAAGTCCTTGTCTGCACACACTGAGCATGCCCATGGCAAGATCTCCCGTTGGAGATCGAGGGTCATGTGCTCAGGCTCTGCAGCACATTCCATTGGTCCTCTTGGCAGGTCTTGGAAGGGCAAAGTTTCTGTGGCCACTTCCTGTGCTGCAACTATATAAACTGCGCATGACCGCACGGCCATGCGCTAGTGTACATTTGCTTACGTGTGTTTGTTGTGAGTGCAAGTCGTCCGTGGATACCCCTTCCCTATTGAATGTCTGTTCGCGGAAGGTGTATGGTTGCTATCTAGCGCCCGACTTATCCTACAGCACTAATCACACGTTACAGCGTCCAGTTACTGTGACCGCCAGTACGGCGCCGTGCACTTCCTCTGTGCTTTCCTTACCCAAGCCTGGGTGGTTAGTGGCGTTCGTCAGTGCGGCACCGCATGCACTCTTGTGCCCTAATATTGTTATTCAGCTTCCTTACACACCCAGTTGCGGTGTTGTGCCAGCAAGGGTCTAATCGGACTTCAATCCTAGTTGGGGTTGAGTTCGCTGACTACTTGCTCGCCTTCTATGTGCGGTACCGCGATCCTGTGACGCAACAGGATCGCTTCCTTCACGCTGGGTGAAGTTTAACCCACGTGTGTATACTTATGAGTACCGCCATATAGTCCGTCATTACTCAGCAGCAGGTTCCATCTCTGCACGGTGGACCCCGGGCTGCGAACGCACCATACACTATCTGTCTTATTATTTGGTGCGTTCCGCTAGCCCTAACAGCACAAGGGAGCATTCTTTGCGTCTGGAGGAGAGAAGGTTTTTTCCACCAACATAGAAGAGGATTCTTTACTGTTAGGGCAGTGAGAATCTGGAATTGCTTGCCTGAGGAGGTGGTGATGGCGAACTCAGTCGAGGGGTTCAAGAGAGGCCTGGATGTCTTCCTGGAGCAGAACAATATTGTAACATACAATTATTAGGTTCTGTAGAAGGCCGTAGATCTGGGGATTTATTATGATGGAATATAGGCTGAACTGGATGGACAAATGTCTTTATTCGGCCTTACTAACTATGTTACTATGTTACTATGAGGCCCACTATACTGTATGGAGCATTATACACACGTGGTCAAAATTGTTTGTACCCCTCATTTAATAACAGAAAACCCCACAATGGTCACAGAAATAACTTGAATCTGACAAAAGTAATAATAAATAAAAGATCTATGAAAATGAAAAAATGAAAGCCAGACATTGCTGTTCAACCATGCTTCCCCAGAATTTTTTCCAAAATAAAACTCATGAAATAGGCCTGGACAGAAATGATGGTACTCCTGAAAATAATGTGACAAAAGGGACATGTGTCTGAACTATACCTAGCATCACAGGTGTATATAATCTTGGAGTCAGTGAGTGGGCCTGTATATAGGGCTACAGATACTCACTGTGCTGTTTGGTGACATGGACCAGAGGAAGCAAAGGAAAGAGTTGTCTCAGGAGATTAGAAAGAAAATTATAGACAAACATGTTAAAGGTAAAAGTTATAAGACCATCTCCAAGCAGCTTGATGTTCCTGTGACTACAGTTGCACATATTATTCAGAAATTTAAGATCCATGGGACTGTAGCCAACCTCCCTGAACGTGGCCGCAGGAGGAAAATTGATGACAAATGAAAGAGATGGATAATTCGAATGGTTAAAAAAAAAGCCCAGAAAAACTTCTAAACAGATTAAAGGTGAGCTTGAATTTTTTTTTTATTATTATTACTTTGTCAGATTCAAATTATTACTGTGACCATTGTGGGCTATTCTGTCATTAAACGAGTGGTACCAATAATTTTGACCACGTGTGTATGGGGTCCATTATTCTGTATGGAGCATTATATGGGGCTCATTCTGTATGGAGTATTATATGGGGTCCATTATTCTGTTTAGAGCATTACATATGTCCATTATTCTGTATGAAGCATTATATGAGGCCCATTATTTTGTACGGAACATTTTTGGGGATCTGTTACTGTATGGAGCATTATATTGGGTCCATTACTCTGCATGGAGCATTATATGATGCCTATTATTGTTAGTGGAGCATTATATGGGACCCACTATTCTGTATGGAGCATTATATTGGCCCATTATTCTGTATGGAGCATTATATGAGGCCCATTATTCTGTATGAAGCAGTATATACTATATGGAGGACTATGTGGTGCCCATAATACTGTATGGAGGACTATGTGGCGCCCATAATACTGTTTGGAGGACTATGTGGTGCCCATAATACTGTATGGAGGACTATGTGGTGTCCATAATACTATATGGAGGATTATGTGGTACCCCTAATACTGTAGTGACCAAGCCAATTTTGATCTTAATGACCAAGTCAAACTTTTGAATTCTGACCAGTGTCACTTTTTGTGGTTAAAACTCTACAATGAATCCCACTGATTCTGAAATTGCTTTTTCGGGACATATTACTGTATTTCATGATAGTGGTAAAATTTCTTTGATATGACTTGCATTTATTTGTGAAAATATCAGAAACTTGGTAAAAAATGCGAAAATTTTGCAATCATTAAATCAGAGAGTTATGTCACACAAAATAGTAAATAACATTTCTCACATGTCAACTTTACAACAACACAAAGTTTGAAAGATATTTCTTTTTTGTTAGGAAGTTATAAGGGTTAAAAGTCGACCAGCAATTTCTAATTTTTTCAACAAAATTTACAAAACCATTTTATTAGGGACCACATCACATTTAATGTGACTTTGGGGGGCCTATATGACAAGAATTACCCAAAAGTAACATCATTCTAAAAAATGCAGCCCCCAAGGTACTCAAATTCAAGAAGTTAATTAACCCTTCCGATGCTTCGCTGGATCTAAAGAAATGTGGGGAAAAGAATGAACATTTAACTTTTTTCACAAAAATTAACTTTGGCACCAAATTTCTTATTTTTACAAGGGTAAAAGGAGAGAATGAACCCTAAAATTTGTTGTACATTTTCTACTAAGTACGCCGCTAGCCCATATGTGGGGGAATGCTACTATTTAGGTGTACGACAGAGCTCTGCGCGAGAAGGACCTGCCATGACATCACGGTTATGTGACCGCGACGTCATCACAGGCCCTGCGTGCCTGCGCGAGAACGACCTGCCATGACGTCACGGTCATGTGACCGCGACGTCATCACAGGTCCTGCGCGCCTGCGCGAGAAGGACCTGCCATGACATCACGGTCATGTGACCGAACTACAAGGGGCCCTCGGAAGGTGAGTATATGTTTATTTTTTATTTTTTAACCTGTGACATACGTGGCTGGGCAATATACTACGTAGCTGGGCAATATACTATGTGACTAGCCAATATACTACGTGACTGGGCAATACACTGCGTGGTTGGGCAATATACTGCGTGGTTGGGCAATATACTATGTGACTGGGCAATATACTGCGTGGTTGGGCAATATACTACGTGGCTCTGTGCTGTATACTACATCACTGGGCAATATACTACGTCACTGGGCAATATACTACGTGGCTGGGCAATATACTACATGGCTGGGCAATATACTACGTCACTGGGCAATATACTACGTGATTGGGCAATATACTACGTGGCTGGGCAATATACTACGTCACTGGGCAATATACTATGTGACTGGGCAATATACTACGTGACTGGGCAATATACTACGTGACTGGGCAATATACTACGTGGCTGGGCAATATACTACATCACTTGGCAATATACTACATGACTGGGTAATATACTACGTGGCTGGGCAATATACTACGTGACTGGGCAACATACTACGTGGTTGGGCAATATACTACGTGGCTGGGCAATATACTATGTGACTGGGCAATACACTGCATGGTTGGGCAATATACTGCGTGGTTGGGCAATATACTATGTGACTGGGCAATATACTGCGTGGTTGGGCAATATACTACGTGGCTGGGCAATATACTATGTGACTGAGCAATATACTACGTGGCTGGGTAAAATACTACGTGGCTGGGCAATATACTAAGTGACTGGGCAATATACTACGTATCTGTGCAATATACTACGTGTCTGTGCAATATACTACATGGCTGGGCAATATACTACATGACTGGGCAATATACTACGTGACTGGGCAATATACTATGTGGCTGGGCAATATACTACGTGTCTGTGCAATATACTACGTGACTGGGCAATATACTACGTGACTGGGCAATATACTACATATCTGTGCAATATACTACGTGTCTGTGCAATGTACTACGTGGCTGGGCAATATACTACGTGACTGGGCAATATACTACATGACTGGGCAATATACTACGTGGCTGGGCAATATACTACGTGTCTGTGCAATATACTACGTGACTGGGCAATATACTACGTGACTGGGCAATATACTACGTGACTGGGCAATATACTACGTGGCTGGGCAATATACTACGTGGGCTGTGCAATATACTACGTGGACATGCATATTCTAGAATACCTGATGCATTAGAATCAGGCCACCATCTAGTAGTAAATATCTGTGATTAGTTATAGCACCTCACTTCTCTTATTTTCCCATCACGCCTCTCATTTTCCCCCTCACATCTCTCATTTTCTCCCTTACACCTCTCATTTTCCCCCTCACTCCTCTCAATCCCCCCTAACACTTGTCATTTCGACCTCACATCTGTAATTTTCTGATCACTCCACTATTTTCCCTCACTCCTCTCATTTTGCACTCACATCTTTTCATTTTCACCTCACACCCCTCATTTTCACCTCACACCTCTCATTTTCCCCTCAGCATATACATGTTTGTCATCTCCCTTATATATAGTATGCACCTGTATGTCATCTCCTATATATAGTATATACCTGTATGTCATCTCCCCTGTAAATAGTATATACCTGCTGTATGTCATCTCCTCCTGTATATTGTATATACCTGTGTCATCTCCTCCTATATATAGTATATACCTGTATGTCATCTCCTGTATATAGTATATACCTGTATGTCACCTCGCCTGTATATAGTATATAACTGCTTTATGTCATCTCCTCCTCTATATACCTATGTGTCATCTCCTTTTATATAGTATATACCTGTATGTCATCTCCTCCTGTATATAGTATATACCTGTAAGTCATCTCCTCCTGTATATAGTATATACCTGTGTGTCATCTGCTCCTGTATATAGTATATACCTGTATGTCATCTCCTCCTGTATATAGTATATACGTGTGTCATCTCCTCCTGTATATAGTATATACCTGTAAGTCATCTCCTCCTGTATATAGTATATACCTGTGTGTCATCTGCTCCTGTATATAGTATATACCTGTGTCATCTCCTCCTGTATATAGTATATACCTGTGTGTCATCTCCCCTGTATATAGTATATACCTGTGTGTCATCTCCCCTGTAAATAGTATATACCTGTGTCATCTCCCCTGTATATGTATGTACCTGTATGTCATCTCCCCTGTATATAGTATATACCAGTGTGTCATCTCATCCTGTATATAGTATATACCTGTGTGTCATCTCCCCTGTATATAGTATATATGTGTGTGTCTTCTCCTCTTGTATATAGTATATACCTGTATGTCATCTCCTCCTGTATATAGTATATACCTGTGTGTCATCTCCCCTGTATATAGTATATATGTGTGTGTCATCTCCCCTGTATATAGTATATACCTGTGTGTCATCTCCTCCTGTATATAGTATATATCTGTGTGTCATATACTCCTGTATTAGACCTCGTTCACATGTTATTTGCTCAGTATTTTTACCTCAGTATTTGTAAGCTAAATTAGCAGCTTGATAAATTCCCAGCCAACAGGAAGCCCTCCCCCCTGGCAGTATATATTAGCTCACACATACACATAATAGACAGGTCATGTGATTGACAGCTGCCGTATTTCCTATATGGTACAGTTGTTGCTCTTGTAGTTTGCTTATTAATCAGATGTTTATTTTTTAAGGATAATACCAGACTTGTGTGTGTTCTAGGGTGAGTTTCATGTGTCAAGTTGTGTGTGTTGAGTTGCGTGTGGCGACATGCATGTAATGACTTTTGTGAGATGAGTTTTGTGTGGCGACATGCGTGTAGCAACTTTTTATGTTGAGTTGCATGTGACAGGTTAGTGTAGCAAGTTGTGTGCAGCAAGTTTTGTGCATGGCGAGTTTTGCGCGTGGCGAGTTTTATGTGTGGTGCGTTTTGAGTATGTGCAAGTTTTGTGTGAGGCAACTTTTGCATGTGTTACAATTTTTGTGCATGTGGCAATTTTTCCGCGTGTGGCGAGTTTTCCATGAGGTGAGTTTTGCACGTTTGGCAAGTTTTGCGTGAGCCTAGTTTTCCACGTGGCGTGTTTTGAGCGGCGACTTTTGTGTTTCGACTTTTATGCTGGATGTCCTCATATGACCTCGAGGCTGGGAAAATATTCAGAAAAGTTCCCACGCTCAAGGTCATATGAGGACATTCAGCAGAGGGCGCATCACCGCGAATGAAGGTAACTACAGGTCATTAACCTACATTACCTTCATTCCACGGGGTTTTACAGGCACGAGCACAGCTGCATTATAGCAGAGCTCCTGCCTGTAAAATATTCTAACCCCTTCAGATGGATTTACATCGTGGCAAGTGACAGATCATCGGAAGGTATGGGATATTGTTGGTTTATTATTTTTAATTTGTTACAGGTCGAGGGTCTTCAGGTGGATTGAGAGTGGAATAAAATATTACAACAACCTGTGTGTTTATTTCATTAAAATACTTTGCAATATTGTGTGTGTGGTTTTTTTAACCATTTCATACTATTGGATTAATAATGGATAAGTGTCATAATTGACACCTCTCCATTATTAATCTGGCTTAATGTCACCTTACAATAGCAAGGTGACATTAACCCTTCATTACCCCATATCCCACCGCTACACGGGAGTGGGAAGAGAGTGGCCAAGTGCCAGAATAGGCGCAGATGTTCCAGATGTGCCTTTTCTGGGGTGGCTAGGGGCAGATGTTTTTAGCCAGGAAGGCCAATAACCGTGGACCCTCTCTAGGCTATTAATATCTGCCTTCAGTCACTGGCTTTACCATTCTGGCAGAGAAAATTGTGCGGGAGCCCACGCCAATTTTTTCCGTGATTTAACCCTTAAATTTAATAGCTACAGCGCCCAAATTTTGCACATACACACTACTAACATTAGTAGTGTGTAATATGCAAAAAAATGGGAATATGACATGGTTTACCGTATGTAAACCATGTCTCATATCATGTCGGGTTTAGGAAGGAGAAATGAAAAGCCGGCAATTGAATAACCGGCTTTTCTGCTATATCGCGCTGAAGTAAATATAAATATATATATATATATATATATGTGTCTCAATGACATATACATATATATATATACATATATATATATATATATATATATATATATATATATATACAGTGGGGCAAAAAAGTATTTAGTCAGTCAGCAATAGTGCAAGTTCCACCACTTAAAAAGATGAGAGGCGTCTGTAATTTACATCATAGGTAGACCTCAACTATGGGAGACAAACTGAGAAAAAAAAATCCAGAAAATCATATTGTCTGTTTTTTTAACAATTTATTTGCATATTATGGTGGAAAATAAGTATTTGGTCAGAAACAAGCAATCAAGATTTCTGGCTCTCACAGACCTGTAACTTCTTCTTTAAGAGTCTCCTCTTTCCTCCACTCATTACCTGTAGTAATGGCACCTGTTTAAACTTGTTATCAGTATAAAAAGACACCTGTGCACACCCTCAAACAGTCTGACTCCAAACTCCACTATGGTGAAGACCAAAGAGCTGTCAAAGGACACCAGAAACAAAATTGTAGCCCTGCACTAGGCTGGGAAGACTGAATCTGCAATAGCCAACCAGCTTGGAGTGAAGAAATCAACAGTGGGAGCAATAATTAGAAAATGGAAGACATACAAGACCACTGATAATCTCCCTTGATCTGGGGCTCCACGCAAAATCCCACCCCGTGGGGTCAGAATGATCACAAGAACGGTGAGCAAAAATCCCAGAACCACGCGGGGGGACCTAGTGAATGAACTGCAGAGAGCTGGGACCAATGTAACAAGGCCTACCATAAGTAACACACTACGCCACCATGGACTCAGATCCTGCAGTGCCAGACGTGTCCCCCTGGTTAAGCCAGTACATGTCCGGGCCCGTCTGAAGTTTGCTAGAGAGCATTTGGATGATCCAGAGGAGTTTTGGGAGAATGTCCTATGGTCTGATGAAACCAAACTGGAACTGTTTGGTAGAAACACAACTTGTCGTGTTTGGAGGAAAAAGAATACTGAGTTGCATCCATCAAACACCATACCTACTGTAAAGCATGGTGGTGGAAACATCATGCTTTGGGGCTGTTTCTCTGCAGAGGGGCCAGGACGACTGATCCGGGTACATGAAAGAATGAATGTGGCCATGTATCGTGAGATTTTGAGTGCAAACCTCCTTCCATCAGCAAGGGCATTGAAGATGAAACGTGGCTGGGTCTTTCAACATGACAATGATCCAAAGCACACCGCTAAGGCAACGAAGGAGTGGCTTCGTAAGAAGCATTTCAAGGTCCTGGAGTGGTCTCCAGATCTCAACCCTATAGAAAACCTTTGGAGGGAGTTGAAAGTCCGTGTTGCCAAGCGAAAAGCCAAAAACATCACTGCTCTAGAGGAGATCTGCATGGAGGAATGGGCCAACATACCAACAACAGTGTGTGGCAACCTTGTGAAGACTTACAGAAAACGTTTGACCTCTGTCATTGCCAACAAAGGATATATTACAAAGTATTGAGATGAAATTTTGTTTCTGACCAAATACTTATTTTCCACCATAATATGCAAATAAATTGTTAAAAAAACAGACAATGTGATTTTCTGGATTTTTTTTCTCAGTTTGTCTCCTATAGTTGAGGTCTACCTATGATGTAAATTACAGACGCCTCTCATCTTTTTAAGTGGTGGAACTTGCACTATTGCTGACTGACTAAATACTTTTTTGCCCCACTGTATATACACAGTACAGACCAAAAGTTTGAACACACCTTCTCATTTAAAGATTTTTCTGTATTTTAATGACTATGAAAATTGTACATTCACACTGAAGGCATCAAAACTATGAATTAATACATGTGGAATTATATACTTAACAAAAATGTGTGAAACAACTGAAAATATGTCTTATATTCTAGGTTCTTCAAAGTAGTCACCTTTTGCTTTGATGACTGCTTTGCACGCTCTAGGCATTCTCTTGATGAGCTTCAAGAGTTAGTCACCGGGAATTGTTTTCACTTCACAGGTGTGCCCTGTCAGGTTTAATAAGTGGGATTTCTTGCTTTATGAATGGGGTTGGGACCATCAGTTCTGTTGTGCAGTAGTCTGGTGGATACACAGCTGATAGTCCTACTGAATAGACTGTTAGAATTTGTATTATAGCAAGAAAAAAGCAGCTAAGTAAAGAAAAACGAGTGGCCATCATTACTTTAAGAAATGAAGGTCAGTCAGTCCGAAAAATTGGGAAAACTTTGAAAGTGTCCCCAAGTGCAGTGGCAAAAACCATCAAGCGCTACAAATAAACTGGCTCACATGAGGACCTCCCCAGGAAAGGAAGACCAAGAGTCACCTCTGCTTCTGAGGATAAGTTTATCCGAGTCACCAGCCTCAGAAATTGCAGGTTAACAGCAGCTCAGATTAGAGACCAGGTCAATACCACACAGAGTTCTAGCAGCAGACACATCTCTACAACAACTGTTAAGAGGAGACTTTGTGCAGCAGGCCTTCATGGTAAAATAGCTGCTAGTAAACCACTGCTAAGGACAGGCAACAAGCAGAAGAGACTTGTTTGGGCTAAAGAACACAAGGAATGGACATTAGACCAGTGGAAATCTGTGCTTTGGTCTGATGAGTCTAAATTTGAGATCTTTGGTTCCAACCACCGTGTCTTTGTGCAACGCAGAAAAGGTGAATGAATGGACTCTACATGCCTGGTTCCCACTGTGAAGCATGGAGGAGGAGGTGTGATGGTGTGGGGGTGCTTTGCTGGTGACACTGTTGGGGATTTATTCAAAATTGAAGGCATACTGAACCAGCATGGCTACCACAGCATCTTGGAGCGGCATGCTATTCCATCTGATTTGCGTTTAGTTGGACCATCATTTATTTTTCAACAGGAGAACAACCCCAAACACACCTCCAGACTGTGTAAGGGCTATTTGACCAAGAAGGAGAGTGGTGGGGTGCTACACCAGACGATCTGGCCTCCACAGTCACCAGACCTGAACCCAATCGAGATAGTTTGGGGTGAGCTGGACCGCAGAGTGAAGGCAAAAGTGCCAACAAGTGCTAAACATCTCTGGGAACTCCTTCAAGATTGTTGGAAGACCATTCCCGGAGACTACCTCTTGAAGCTCATCAAGAGAATGCCAAAAGTGTGCAAAGTAGTCATCAAAGCAAAAGGTGGCTACTTTGAAGAACCTAGAATATAAGACATAATTGCAGTTGTTTCACACTTTTTTATTAAGTATATAATTCCACGTGTTAATTCATAGTTTTGATGCTTTTAGTGTCAATGTACATTTTTCATAGTCATGAAAATACAGAAACATCTTTAAATGAGAAGGTGTGTCCAAACTTTTGGTCTGTACTGTATATATATAGACAGTACATATGTTTTTATTATTTTTTGAACACATGGATCCACTGTATGTCTGTATGTCGGTTTTGCAAGCCTGCGAGAAAATCTCGCAGTACGGATCACATATTTCCCATTGACTTGCATTGGGTTTCGTGTTTCGGTCGATCCCCGACTTTTCGCGATAATCGGCCGATTACACTCGACTCGACTTTTGAGAAAGTCGGGTTTTGCAAAACCCGACTCGACCTAAAAAAAGTAAAAGTCGCTCAACCCTAGTCGCGGTCTCTGTCTGTCATGGAATCCAAGTCGCTGATTGGTCTCGCCAGCTGCCTGTAATGGCTGCCGCGACCAATCAGCGATGGCCACAGTCCGATTAGTCCCTCCCTACTCCCCTGCAGTCAGTGCCCGGCGCCCGCTCCATACTCCCCGCAGTCACCGCTCACACAGGGTTAATGCCAGCGGTATCGGACCGCGTTATGCCGTGGGTAACGCACTCCATTACCGCCGCTATTAACCCTGTGTGACCAAGTTTTTACTATTGATGCTGCCTAAGCAGCGTCAATAGTAAAAGGATCTAATGTTAAAAATAATTTTTAAATAATAAATCATTATATACTCACCTTCCGCCGCCTTTCCCGCTCCTCGCAACGCTCCGGTAACTGCTCCATGCAAGCGGCAGGTTCCGGTGGCAAGGATGGTATGCGACAAGGACCTGCCATGACGTCACGGTCATGTGACCGTGACCTCATCACAGGTCCTGCACGCCTGTGCGAGAAGGACCTGCCATGACGTCACGGTCATGTGACCGCGACGTCATCATGGGTCCTGCGCTACCAACCCTGGGACCGGAAGCTGTCGAGTGCACCGCACACAGGCAACATGACTACAAGGGCTCCCTCGGAAGGTGAGTATATGTTTATTTTTTATTTTTTAACCTGTGACATACGTGGCTGGGCAATATACTACGTAGCTGGGCAATATACTACGTAGCTGGGCAATATACTACGTGACTGGCCAATATACTACGTGGCTGGGAAATATACTACGTGGCTCTGTGCTATATACTACGTCACTGTGGAATATACTATGTGGCTCTGTGCTGTATACTACGTCACTGGGCAATATACTACGTGGCTCTGAGCTGTATACTACGTCACTGGGCAATATACTACGTGGCTCTGTGCTGTATACTACGTAACTGTGCAATATACTACGTGGCTGGGCAATATACTATGTCACTGGGCAATATACTACGTGACTGGGCAATATACTAAGTGGCTGGGCAATATACTAGGTGGCTGGGCAATATACTACGTGACTGTGCAATATGCTACGTGGCTGGCCAATATACTACGTGGTTGGGCAATATACTACGTGGCTGGGCAATATACTACATGGGCTGTGCAATATACTACGTGGACAGGCATATTCTAGAATACCCGATGCGAATCGGGCCACCATCTAGTTCTTCATATTCTTTTTATTCAACTATTATTCTTCTTCATATTCTACTTCTTCATCTTCTTCATATTCTTCTTCATCATATTCTTATTTGTGACAGGCATTCCTGTAGTTGTTATCTATAAAAGTTTGAAGATTACACCTTCCGTTCTGCCTGTCACAAAAGAGTTACAACAGGATTAGTCCTCGTTCAGTTTGGCCTGCAGCAGCAGGCTTTTTCCAGGTGCACCACGAGGAGGAACGGACTCACGCCCATACACTGCTTAGTCTTCTTCTGATTAGAATTTAGATAATATCTTTTGCTCTGATTTTTAGTCTTATGCTTAATGTTCTTCTGCTTTTTGTTCTGCAGCTTCTTCTTCTTCTTTTGTTTCTCGGTCTTCAGGGTCATCATGCTTAGGGTCTTGAACTTGGAACTGTAGCAGGAGGTACAAGAAGGCTGAGGAACTGCTGAGAACCAGCTGACAGTACTGGAACCCAGTTACTAAGCAGGAGGTACCCGTGCCAGAAAGCACTACCAAGGACCACCTGACAATGGTGGAACTCAGATACCCAGAAGGAGGCGCCAAAGGCTCTGCCAGGAACCAGCTGACGGTACTGGAACCAGGATGGGGAGCAGAAGGTACAGGAGGCAAAGACACTGCCGAGAACCAGCTGATGGTACTGGAACCTAGATGGGTAGCAGAAGGTACAAGAGCCAATGGAACAACCGAGGACCAGCTGACGTTACTGGAACCCGGTTACTAAGCAGGAGGTACCCGTGCCAGAAAGCACTACCAAGGACCACCTGACTTTGGTGAAACTCGGATACCCAGAAGGAGGCACCTAAGCCAAAGGCTCTGACTGGAACCAGATGACGGTACTGGAACCAGGGGGACCTATTCAAGATTGTCTTTCTAAGAACCAGCTAATGGTGCTGGAACTCAGATAGGCAGCAGAAGGTCCACAGGAAAAAAAATTGCTAGGCCGCGAGCTGGCCGTAGTTACCGAAAACCCACAGTCCAACAGGGGGAGCTTGTCCTATTGGCACTACAGAACCAGCCTTGATTGCCAGTTCCCGCAGCCCACATAGGAAGCACCTAAACTGCAGGCACCATAGAGTCGGCTAACCCGACCACAACATGACAGGACAACGTATTGGAGGCAAAGTGACCTTGACACTACCCGGAAACAGCTGGCGTGCTGGAACCAGGCTGGCAGGAGGGAGTACCCGTTCAAAAGACACTTCTGAGCAGCAACTGGCAGTGTTGGAGCCCAGGGATTACATGACAAACAGAGTGTAGGCTGAGGCCTAATTGGAGCAAGTTGAAAGGGAACCTTTAACCCCCCCCCCCAGGCGCTTGCAACTAGAAGAGCCATCTTGTCCAGCAGTAATGCTGCACAAGGAAAAGGTGGCTCTTTTAATTATGCTCCTTGCACAAGCTGAACGAAACATTTATAAAATGTGGCCCCTCATACCGTGAAACCGTCCCGGAGGCGGGACTTTCCTTCTTAATGAGACGCAGCACAGCCGCTATTCATACCCCCTTGGCGCCGGGCGCAGCCTCCTGAGCCTTGTTTGTTTCTGTCCCGGAGCCTGCGTTGTTATGTTTTCCCTTGGCCATGCGCAGTTAGCGCTGCCCGTCTTATGACATCATTTGATGTCAGGCTAACTGCGCCTGTGCGGTCGCGCTGCCTGAAATCCCGGTGTTGGAGCCCAGGGAATACAGGAGAAGCAGAGTGTAGGCCGAGGCCTAATTGGAGCAATTTGAATGGGAACCTTTAACCCCACCAGGCGTTTGTAACTGAAAGAGCCACCTTCTGCAGCAGTAATGCTGCACAAGGAAAAGGTGGCTCTTTCAGTTATGCTCCTTGCACACGCTGAACTAAACACTTATAAAATGTGTCCCCTCATACCGTGAAAGTCCTGGAGGCGGGACTTTCCTTCCAAATCAGATGGGGCACAGCTGTCATTCATACCCCCTTGGCACCATGCGCCGCCTCCTGAGCATTGCTTAAATCTGTCCCGGAGCCTGTGCTGTTAGGTTTTCCCTTGGGTATGTGCAGTTAGCGCTGCCCATCTTCTGATATTATTTGTTGTCAGGCTGAATGCACCTGTGCGGACGCACTGCCCGAGATCCTGCCCCGCAGTGTCTTCTGATTTATTCACACTGCGGGGCTGGGATTCATGGGCATGCGCAGTGCATATCTTCTCCTCTCACTCATCTCCTTCCTCCTTCTTCAGACTGTGCGGTGTCACAGCCGTGGCATGTGATTAGAGATCAGCTGACGGCGCACAGTCTGAAGAAGTCGGAAAGAGATGAGTGACAGGTGAAGATATGCACTACGCATGGCCATGAATCCCATCCCCGCAGTGTGAATAAATCAGAAGACACTGCGAGGCGGGATCTCGGGCAGCGCAGCCGCACAGGCGCAGTCAGCTTGACACAAAATGATGTCAGAAGACGGGCAGCACTAACTGTACATGCCCAAGGTTTAACATAACAGCGCAGGCTCCGGGACAGATTCAAACAACGCTGAGGAGGCGGCGCCCAGCGACAAGGGGGTATGACGGCTGTGCTGCGTCTCATTACAAAGGAAAGTCCCACCTCCGGGACGGTTTCACGGTACGAGGGGACACATTTTATAAGTGTTAAGTTCAGCGTGTGCAAGGGGCATAACTAAAAGAGCCACCTTTTCCTTGTGCAGCATTAGTACTGCACAAGGTGGCTTTAAGTTACAAACGCGTGGTGGGGGGACAGGTTCCCTTTAATTTCTAGAACCAGAAACACATGGGCTACTTGCACATTGAACAAGTCTGTAGGAACCTGTTCACACACCACCAAGAAACTTGAAGACACAAAAGAGCACAGTGAGGTCAAAAATACTCTGTTGTAAAAAAAAATCACAGTAATAAGCAAGTGCTAGTCAAAAGATGGAAAAAACAGGGTATCTAGTTTATACTTTTTTTGCAAAAAAATGTATACTAAGCTGCTCCACCAATCGTCAAGGTATAACCATATAGAGCAGTCCTAACTAATGTATATAATCCCTATCTGATGTATATAAAAACCTGATCATCTGTATAGTACCTGTATAAGCAGGGTTCAGAGAAGGAATATCCATGTGGACATGCTGGATGGAACAGCTTTGATGCAAATGACCCATAAGGAGAGGTGGACTCCCCAGTCTTGTAGAAACAAGAGAACAATTATAGAACCAAAAACACATGGGCTACTTGCACATTGAACAAGTCTGTAGGAACCTGTTCACACACCACCAAGAAACTTGAAGGGTATGTGCACACGTCAGGATTTCTTGCAGAAATTTTCCTGACAAAAACCGGACATTTCTGCCAGAAATCCGCATGCATTTTTTTCTCGTTTTTTCATGCGTTTTTGATGCGTTTTTTGTGCGTTTTTTCCCAAATGCATAGAATAGCGGGAAAAACACAGAAAATCCGCAAAATTAATGAACATGCTGCTTTTTTTACAGCGATGCATTTTTTTCACAGAAAAAAACACATCATGTGCACTAAACATGCAGGATGCATTCTGAATGATAGGATGCATAATGTATGCGTTTTTAATGAGTTTTTATAGTGTTTTTACCGTGAAAAAACGCGAAAAAAACCTGAACGTGTGCACATACCCGAAGACACAAAAGAGCACAGTGAGGTCAAAAATACTCTGTTGTAAAAAAAAAATCACAGTAATGAGCAAGTGCCAGTCAAAAGATGGAAAAAAACAGGGTATTTAGTTTATATTTTTTTTGCAAAAAAATGTACACTAAGCTGCTCCACCAATCGTCAAGGTATACCCATATAGAGCAGTCCTAACTAATTTATATAATCCCTATCTGATGTATTTAAAAACCTGATCATCTGTATAGTACCTGTATAAGCAGGGTTCAGAGAAGGAATATCCATGTGGACATGCTGGATGGAACAGCTTTGATGCAAATGACCCATAAGGAGTGGTGGACTCCCCAATCTTGTAGAAACAAGAGAACAATTATAGAACCAGAAACACATGGGCTACTTGCACATTGAACAAGTCTGAGTGTGGGGATAGCAGGAGCAATTGCCGGATACACAGCAGGGGAGCAGCTGACGTTACTAAACCCCAATAACACGGCAGCAAGTGTTGACTGTGCAGACGGCACTTCCGAGCAGCAACTGGCGGTGTTGGAGCCCAGGGAATCCAGGAGAAGCAGAATTTAGGCCGAGGCCTGCACTCTAGGCAGTTTAATATCTGTTGTTGTGTCAGCGTGGAGGTAGCAGGAGCAATTGCTGGATACACAGCAAGGGAGCAGCTGACGTTACTAAACCCCACTAACACCGGAGTGAGTGTTTTTCTCTGTGCAGACAGGACTTCCGAGCTCCAACTGGTGGTGTTGGAGCCCAGGGTCAATCAGAGTGTAGGCCGAGGCCTAATTGGAGCGAGTATAATATCTGAAGTAGTGTGAGTGTGGAGATAGCAGGAGCAATTGCTGGAAACACAGCAGGGGAGCAGCTGACATTACTTAACCCCACTAACACAGGAGCGAGTGTTTTTCTCTGTGCAGACAGCACTTCCGAGCACCAACTGGCGGTGTTGGAGCCCAGGGTCAATCAGGGTGAAGGCCGAGGCCTAATTGGAGCGAGTATAATATCGTAGCGTGAACATATTTTATAAGTGTTAAGTTCAGTGTGTGCAAGGAGCATAACTAAAAGAGCCACCTTTTCCTGGTGCAGCATTTGTGCTGCACAAGGTGGCTCTTTGAGTTACAAATGCCTGGGGGGGGGACAGGTTCCCTTTAATTTCTGTAGAAGTGTGAGTGTGGAGGTAGCAGGAGCTATTGCTGGATACACAGCAGGGGATCAGCTGACATTACTGAAACCCAATAACACTGGGTCAAGTGTTGACTGTGCAGATGGCACTTCTGAGCAGCAACTGGCGGTGTTGGAGTCCAGGGATTACAGTGCGACTTCTTTGTGCCTGATGCAGCTGGTACTCCATTACTGCTGGCTGCTGCTCACACAACCGCTCCAACATATGTAACGTTGAATTCCCCCTGGTGGGTAGGTCACATATGATGCGATGTTCCAGAAGGCGGAATCGGCGCTGCAGAGCTGCAAGGCGCGATCTTGCCATGCTGGAACGCTGCAAGTGAGCGCACTCTAGGCGGACCTTGTGCAGCAGTGCATCAAGATCCAGAAAGTCCCTCAAAAAACTCTGCATGACCAAGTGGAGCACATGTGCCAGACATGGTATGTGAGTGAGGTTGCCTAGGCCCAGAGCTGCCACCAGATTTCGGCCATTGTCACACACTACCATGCCTGACTGGAGATTCGCTGGCACAAACCACACGTCGCTCTCCTGCTTAATGGCATTCCAGAGCTCCTGCGCTGTGTGGCTTCGATTCCCCAAAGAAATTAATTTCAGTATGGCCTGTTGACGTTTGGCCACGGCTGTGCTCATATCGGTCGTAACAGGTAAGCGTTCACGGGTCAAGGTGGAGGTAGACCGTGACGGCTCCTCTATGTAATCCTATATAGTGTTTTTCCACAATCTAGCAGGATACGGATGGAAACCCACTAATAGGATAAATTTGAAAAAATGTGCAGCAGGCAGCACTAATTGAAAAAAGGACAATGGAACAGTATGAGGCAGTGACGCACCCTGAGCTGACAACAACCGGCTGTGGCGGCAGAACAGACTACAGAGTGAGCTGCACTCACATACAGACCGTGCAGACAGCCGTGAACGGCGCTGCAAGGCCAAGAAAAGCTCCTCTATGTAATCCTATATACAGGTCCTTCTCAAAAAATTAGCATATAGTGTTAAATTTCATTATTTACCATAATGTAATGATTACAATTAAACTTTCATATATTATAGATTCATTATCCACCAACTGAAATTTGTCAGGTCTTTTATTGTTTTAATACTGATGATTTTGGCATACAACTCCTGATAACCCAAAAAACCTGTCTCAATAAATTAGCATATTTCACCCATCCAATCAAATAAAAGTGTTTTTTAATAACAAACAAAAAAACCAACAAATAATAATGTTCAGTTATGCATTCAATACTTGGTCGGGAATCCTTTGGCAGAAATGACTGCTTCAATGCGGCGTGGCATGGAGGCAATCAGCCTGTGACACTGCTGAGATGTTATGGAGGCCCAGGATGCTTCAATAGCGGCCTTAAGCTCATCCAGAGTGTTGGGTCTTGCGTCTCTCAACTTTCTCTTCACAATATCCCACAGATTCTCTATGGGGTTCAGGTCAGGAGAGTTGGCAGGCCAATTGAGCACAGTAATACCATGGTCAGTAAACCATTTACCAGTGGTTTTGGCACTGTGAGCAGGTGCCAGGTCGTGCTGAAAAATGAAATCTTCATCTCCATAAAGCATTTCAGCCGATGGAAGCATGAAGTGCTCCAAAATCTCCTGATAGCTAGCTGCATTGACCCTGCCCTTGATGAAACACAGTGGACCAACAGCAGCAGCTGACATGGCACCCCACACCATCACTGACTGTGGGTACTTGACACTGGACTTCAGGCATTTTGGCATTTCCTTCTCCCCAGTCTTCCTCCAGACTCTGGCACCTTGATTTCCGAATGACATGCAAAATTTGCTTTCATCAGAAAAAAGTACTTGGGACCACTTCGCAACAGTCCAGTGCTGCTTCTCTGTAGCTCAAAAGTGGCTTTACCTGGGGAATGCGGCACCTGTAGCCCATTTCCTGCACACGCCTGTGCACGGTGGCTCTGGATGTTTCCACACCAGACTCAGTCCACTGCTTCCTCAGGTTCCCCAAGGTCTGGAATCGGTCCTTCTCCACAATCTTCCTCAGGGTCCGGTCTCCTCTTCTCGTTGTACAACTTTTTCTGCCACATTGTTACCTTCCAACAGACTTACCATTGAGGTGCCTTGATACAGCACTCTGGGAACAGCCTATTTGTTGAGAAATTTCTTTCTGGGTCTTACCCTCTTGCTTGAGGGTGTCAATGATGGCCTTCTTGACATCTGTCAGGTCGCTAGTCTTACCCATGATGGGGGTTTTGAGTAATGAACCAGGCAGGGAGTTTATAAAAGCCTCAGGTATCTTTTGCATGTGTTTAGAGTTAATTAGTTGATTCAGAAGATTAGGGTAATAGGTCGTTTAGAGAACCTTTTCTTGATATGCTAATTTATTGAGACAGGTTTTTTGGGTTATCAGGAGTTGTATGCCAAAATCATCAGTATTAAAACAATAAAAGACCTGACAAATTTCAGTTGGTGGATAATGAATCTATAATATATGAAAGTTTAATTGTAATCATTACATTATGGTAAATAATGAAATTTAACACTATATGCTAATTTTTTGAGAAGGACCTGTAGTGTTTCTCCACAATCTAGCAGGATACGGATGGAAACCCACTAATAGGATAAATTTGAAAAAATGTGCAGCAGGCAGCACTAATTGAAAAAAGGACAATGGAACAGTATGAGGCAGTGACGCACCCTGAGCTGACTACAATCGGCTGTGGTGGCAGAACAGACTACTGAGTGATTTGCACTCACACACAGGCCGTGCAGACAGCCGTGAACGGCGCTGCAAGGCCAAAAAAAGCTTCTCTATATAATCCTATATAGTGTTTTTCCACAATCTAGCAGGATACGGATGGAAACCCACTAATAGGAGAAAAACAGGAAAAATGTGCTGCAGGCAGCACTAATGCTAAAAAAGGACAATTAAACAGTATGAGGCAGTGACGCACGCTGAGCTGACTACAACCAGCGGTGGCTGTAGAACAGACAACAGCGTGAGCTGCACTCACACAGAGAACTTGCAGACAGCTGTGAACAGTGCTGCAAGACAAAAACAAGGTTCTCACACAGCGGTTGCTAAATTAGCCTGGGTTAAGCACAATGAAGCAAATTGCTATATCAAAACTGGCCCTCAGTCAGAACACAGCATCCTGTCCCTAACTGAATTCACAGCAGTGTGAACCCAAAATGGCAGCGGCGACTTTTATAGTGCATCATGACATCATTTAAGCAGCCAATCACAGCCATACCAGTAGTTACATGCCTACCATGCAGAACAGGATGTGCCCACACTTCTAATCATTCCTCATTGGCTGAATTAAATGAAACTGGCTTTTTGCATTATGGGAACTTCCGATTCCGGTATCCGATATTGCTAAAGTATCGGAACTCGGTATCGGAATTCCGATACCGCAAATATCGGCCGATACCTGATATTTGCAGTATCGGAATGCTCAACACTAATTGTTAAGCTAATGAAAGCAATTTATGACCTTGAGAACACCCCTTGAAGGCTTCAATCAGACATCCATATTTCACTGATAGCCTACAATGGTTACCTGTTCTATGTGATTGTTCACACATCTATGTATTTTTGCAGGCTGAGGGTTTTTTTCCCACAGGAATTTTTGGTTCATATAAAACAAATGGTCACCTGTACAACTGAATTCCCAAGTGCTGTCTGTATTATGTAAATTTTTGGACCGAGAACACAGTCACTTGAATGTATTCAGCCTTAAGGTACCGTCACACTTAGCGACGCTGCAGCGATACCGACAACGATCCGGATCGCTGCAGCGTCGCTGTTTGGTCGCTGGAGAGCTGTCACACAGACCGCTCTCCAGCGACCAACGATCCCGAGGTCCCCGGTAACCAGGGTAAACATCGGGTAACTAAGCGCAGTGCCGCGCTTAGTAACCCGATGTTTACCCTGGTTACCATCCTAAAAGTAAAAAAACAAACGCTACATACTTACCTGTTGTGAATTCTGTGGCAGAGCTCCCTCCTGTGGTCACAAGTGGTACTTCGGCTGATTCTCTCTGTGAGCTTCTGTTGGTGGAGGGAAGTGGTACTGCGGCTTCTGAGTTTCCTCCCTCAGGTGATCTGGTGAGGTCGTTAGGTTCTTCTCTACTTAACTCCACCTAATGCTTTGATCCTGGCTTCCTGTCAATGTTCCAGTGTTGGACTTGCTTTTCCCTGGATCATTCCTGTGGCCTGCTGCTCTGCATAGCTAAGTTCTTCTTTGCTATTTGTTTGCTATTTTTTCTGTCCAGCTTGTCTAATTTGTTGCTGGAAGCTCTGGGACGCAAAGGGTGTACCTCCGTGCCGTTAGTTCGGTACGGAGGGTCTTTTTGCCCCCTTTGCGTGGTTTTCTTTAGGGTTTTGTGTAGACCGCAAAGTAACCTTTTCTATCCTCGCTCTGTTAAGAAAGTCGGGCCTCACTTTGCTGAATCTATTTCATCTCTACGTTTGTCTTTTCAACTTAACTCACAGTCATTATATGTGGGGGGCTGCCTTTTTCTTTGGGGTATTTCTCTGAGGCAAGGTAGGCTTATTTTCTATCTTCAGGCTAGTTAGTTTCTCAGGCTGTGCCGAGTTGCATAGGCAGAGTTAGGCGCAATCCACGGCTGCCTCTAGTGTTGTTTGGAGAGGATTAGGGATTGCGGTCTGCAGAGTTCCCACGTCTCAGAGCTCGTTCTATCATTTTGGGTTATTGTCAGATCACTGTATGTGCTCTGACCGCTATGTCCATTGTGGTACTGAATTGCCTTTCATAATAGTACAGGAAGCCAAAAGTACTAATGATTCTCAGTAGAGGGAAAAAAGAAGTTCTGAGACCATTTTTTTTTCTTTGCACTGTGTTTTGCCTTTTTTTTCCCCTAGACATTTGGGTGGTTCAGTACACAGGTGTAGCGATGGACATTAGAAGTCTGTCTTCATTTGTGGATCAGCTCTCGGCAAGAGTACAAAAGATTCAAGACACTATTGATCAGAAATCTATGTTAGAACCAAGAATTCCTATTCCTGATTTGTTTTTTGGAGATAGAACTAAGTTTCTGAGTTTCAAAAATAATTGTAAATTATTTCTGGCCTTGAAACCTCGCTCCTCTGGTGATCCAGTTCAACAGGTTTTGATTGTTATTTCTTTTTTGCGCGGCGACCCTCAGGACTGGGCATTTTCTCTTGCGCCAGGAGATCCTGCATTGAGTAATATCGATGCGTTTTTCCTGGCGCTCGGATTGCTGTAAGATGAACCTAATTCAGTGGATCAGGCAGAGAAAAATTTGCTGGCTCTTTGTCAGGGTCAGGATGAGATAGAGGTATATTGTCAGAAATTTAGAAAGTGGTCCGTGCTCACTCAATGGAATGAATCTGCGCTGGCAGCTATGTTCAGAAAGGGTCTCTCTGAAGCCCTTAAGGATGTCATGGTGGGATTTCCTATGCCTGCTGGTTTGAATGAGTCTATGTCTTTGGCCATTCAGATCGGTCGATGCTTGCGTGAGCGTAAATCTGTGCACCATTTGGCGGTATTACCTGAGCTTAAACCTGAGCCTATGCAGTGCGATAGGACTTTGACCAGAGTTGAACGGCAAGAACACAGACGTCTGAATGGGCTGTGTTTCTACTGTGGTGATTCCACTCATGCTATCTCTGATTGTCCTAAGCGCACTAAGCGGTTCGCTAGGTCTGCCACCATTGGTACGGTACAGTCAAAATTTCTTCTGTCCGTTACCTTGATCTGTTCTTTGTCATCATATTCTGTCATGGCATTTGTGGATTCAGGCGCTGCCCTGAATTTGATGGACTTGGAGTATGCTAAGCGTTGTTGGTTTCTCTTAGAGCCCTTGCAGTGTCCTATTCCATTGAGAGGAATTGATGCCACGCCTTTGGCCAAGAATAAGCCTCAATACTGGACCCAGCTGACCATGTGCATGGCTCCTACACATCAGGAGGTTATTCGCTTTCTGGTGTTGCATAATCTGCATGATGTGGTCGTGTTGGGGTTGCCATGGCTACAAGCCCATAATCCAGTATTAGATTGGAAATCCATGTCGGTGTCCAGCTGGGGTTGTCAGGGGGTACATGGTGATGTTCTATTTCTGTCAATTTCGTCATCCACCCCTTCTGAGGTTCCAGAGTTCTTGTCTGATTACCGGGATGTATTTGATGAGCCCAAGTCCGATGCCCTACCTCCGCATAGGGATTGTGATTGTGCTATCAATTTGATTCCTGGTAGTAAATTCCCAAAAGGTCGACTGTTTAATTTATCCGTGCCTGAGCACGCCGCTATGCACAGTTATGTAAAGGAATCCCTGGAGAAGGGGCATATTCGCCCGTCATCGTCACCATTAGGAGCAGGGTTCTTTTTTGTAGCCAAGAAGGATGGTTCGCTGAGACCTTGTATAGATTACCGCCTTCTAAATAAGATCACGGTTAAATTTCAGTACCCCTTGCCATTGTTATCTGATTTGTTTGCTCGGATTAAGGGGGCTAGTTGGTTCACCAAGATAGATCTTCGTGGTGCGTATAATCTGGTGCGAATCAGGCGAGGAGATGAATGGAAAACTGCATTTAATACGCCCGAGGGTCATTTTGAGTATCTAGTGATGCCATTCGTACTTGCCAATGCTCCATCAGTGTTTCAGTCCTTTATGCATGACATCTTCCGAGAGTACCTGGATAAATTCCTGATTGTGTACTTGGATGACATTTTGATCTTCTCGGATGATTGGGAGTCTCATGTGAAGCAGGTCAGAACAGTTTTTCAGGTCCTGCGTGCTAATTCTTTGTTTGTGAAGGGATCAAAGTGTCTCTTTGGTGTGCAGAAGGTTTCATTTTTGGGGTTCATCTTTTCCCCTTCTACTATCGAGATGGATCCTGTTAAGGTCCAAGCCATCCATGATTGGACTCAGCCGACATCTCTGAAAAGTCTGCAAAAGTTCCTGGGCTTTGCTAATTTTTATCGTCGCTTCATCTGCAATTTTTCTAGTATTGCCAAACCATTGACTGATTTGACCAAGAAGGGTGCTGATTTGGTCAATTGGTCTTCTGCTGCTGTGGAAGCTTTTCAGGAGTTGAAGCGTCGTTTTTCTTCTGCCCCTGTGTTGTGTCAACCAGATGTTTCTCTTCCGTTCCAGGTCGAGGTTGATGCTTCTGAGATTGGAGCAGGGGCTGTTTTGTCGCAGAGAGGTTCTGATTGCTCAGTGATGAAACCATGCGCTTTTTTTTTCCAGGAAGTTTTCGCCTGCTGAGCGAAATTATGATGTGGGCAACCAAGAGTTGCTGGCCATGAAGTGGGCATTCGAGGAGTGGCGTCATTGGCTTGAAGGAGCTAAGCATCGCGTGGTGGTATTGACTGATCATAAGAACTTGACTTATCTTGAGTCTGCTAAGCGGTTGAATCCTAGACAGGCTCGTTGGTCACTGTTTTTTGCCCGTTTTGACTTTGTGATTTCGTACCCTCCGGGCTCTAAAAATGTGAAGGCGGATGCTCTGTCTAGGAGTTTTGTGCCCGACTCTCCGGGTTTGTCTGAGCCGGCGGGTATCCTCAAGGAAGGAATAATTGTGTCTGCCATCTCCCCTGATTTGCGGCGGGTGCTGCAAAAATTTCAGGATAATAAACCTGATCGTTGTCCAGCGGAGAGACTGTTTGTCCCTGATAGGTGGACCAATAAAGTTATCTCTGAGGTTCATTGTTCGGTGTTGGCTGGTCATCCTGGAATCTTTGGTACCAGAGAGTTAGTGGCTAGATCCTTTTGGTGGCCGTCTCTGTCGTGGGATGTGCGTGCTTTTGTGCAGTCCTGTGGGATTTGTGCTCGGGCTAAGCCCTGCTGTTCTCGTGCCAGTGGGTTGCTTTTGCCCTTGCCGGTCCCGAAGAGGCCTTGGACACATATCTCTATGGATTTTATTTCTGATCTTCCCGTTTCTCAAAAGATGTCAGTCATTTGGGTGGTCTGTGATCGCTTTTCTAAGATGGTCCATCTGGTACCCTTGTCTAAATTGCCTTCCTCCTCTGATTTGGTGCCATTGTTCTTCCAGCATGTGGTTCGTTTACATGGCATTCCAGAGAATATCGTTTCTGACAGAGGTTCCCAGTTTGTTTCGAGGTTTTGGCGAGCCTTTTGTGGTAGGATGGGCATTGACTTGTCTTTTTCCTCGGCTTTCCATCCTCAGACTAATGGCCAGACCGAACGAACCAATCAGACCTTGGAAACATATCTGAGATGCTTTGTTTCTGCCGATCAGGATGACTGGGTGTCCTTTTTGCCTTTGGCTGAGTTCGCCCTTAATAATCGGGCCAGCTCGGCTACCTTGGTTTCGCCATTTTTCTGCAATTCTGGGTTCCATCCTCGTTTCTCTTCAGGACAGCTTGAGTCTTCGGACTGTCCTGGTGTGGATACTGTGGTGGACAGGTTGCAGCAGATTTGGACTCATGTAGTGGACAATTTGACCTTGTCCCAGGAGAAGGCTCAACGTTTCGCTAATTGCAGACGCCGTGTGGGTCCCCGACTTCGTGTTGGGGATCTGGTTTGGTTATCTTCTCGTCATATTCCTATGAAGGTTTCCTCTCCTAAGTTTAAACCTCGTTTCATTGGTCCGTATAGGATTTCTGAGGTTCTTAATCCTGTGTCTTTTCGTCTGACCCTTCCAGATTCTTTTTCCATACATAACGTATTCCATAGGTCATTGTTGCGGAGATACGTGGCACCTATGGTTCCATCTGTTGATCCTCCTGCCCCGGTTTTGGTGGAGGGGGAATTGGAGTATATTGTGGAGAAGATTTTGGATTCTCGTGTTTCTAGACGGAAACTCCAGTATCTGGAAGGGTTATGCTCAGGAAGATAATTCCTGGGTTTTTGCCTCTGATGTCCATGCTCCCGATCTTGTTCGTGCCCTTCATGTGGCTCATCCTGGTCGGCCTGGGGGCTCTGGTGAGGGTTCGGTGACCCCTCCTCAAGGGGGGGGTACTGTTGTGAATTCTGTGGCAGAGCTCCCTCCTATGGTCACAAGTGGTACTTCGGCTGATTCTCTCTGTGAGCTTCTGTTGGTGGAGGGAAGTGGTACTGCGGCTTCTGAGTTTCCTCCCTCAGGTGATCTGGTGAGGTCGTTAGGTGCTTCTCTACTTAACTCCACCTAATGCTTTGATCCTGGCTTCCTGTCAATGTTCCAGTGTTGGACTTGCTTTTCCCTGGATCATTCCTGTGGCCTGCTGCTCTGCATAGCTAAGTTCTTCTTTGCTATTTGTTTGCTATTTTTTCTGTCCAGCTTGTCTAATTTGTTGCTGGAAGCTCTGGGACGCAAAGGGTGTACCTCCGTGCCGTTAGTTCGGTACGGAGGGTCTTTTTGCCCCCTTTGCGTGGTTTTCTTTAGGGTTTTGTGTAGACCGCAAAGTAACCTTTTCTATCCTCGCTCTGTTAAGAAAGTCGGGCCTCACTTTGCTGAATCTATTTCATCTCTACGTTTGTCTTTTCATCTTAACTCACAGTCATTATATGTGGGGGGCTGCCTTTTCCTTTGGGATATTTCTCTGAGGCAAGGTAGGCTTATTTTCTATCTTCAGGCTAGTTAGTTTCTCAGGCTGTGCCGAGTTGCATAGGCAGAGTTAGGCGCAATCCACGGCTGCCTCTTGTGTTGTTTGGGAGGATTAGGGATTGCGGTCTGCAGAGTTCCCACGTCTCAGAGCTCGTTCTATGATTTTGGGTTATTGTCAGATCACTGTATGTGCTCTGACCGCTATGTCCATTGTGGTACTGAATTGCCTTTCATAACACTTACCTACCGCTGTCTGTCCTCGGCGCTCTGCTTCTCTGGTCTGGCTGTGAGCGCCGGGCAGCCGGAAAGCAGAGTGGTGACGTCACCGCTCTGCTTTCCGGCCGCTGTGCTCACAGCCAGACCAGAGAAGCAGAGCGCCGGGGACAGACAGCGGTAGGTAAGTATGTAGCGTTTGTTTTTTTACTTTTAGGATGGTAACCAGGGTAAACATCGGGTTACTAAGCGCGGCCCTGTGCTTAGTTACCCGATGTTTACCCTGGTTACCAGCGAAGACATCGCTGAATCGGTGTCACACACGCCAATTCAGCGATGTCTGCGGGGAGTCCAGCGACGAAACAAAGTTCTGGACTTTCTTCCCCGACCAGCGACAGCACAGCAGGGGCCTGATCGCTGCTGCCTGTCACACTGGACGATATCGCTAGCGAGGACGCTGCAACGTCACGGATCGCTAGCGATATCGTCTAGTGTGACGGTACCTTAAAGGAAAGTTGAAGCTTTGCAATTTTTTTAAGCATATGAGAAAATTCCAAGGACACCTGAGAAACAATGAGACAGTTGTATGTACATCACATAGGAGACACAGAGACAGCTGTGTACATCACAAAGGATACAATGAGACTAATGAATATACATCACATAGGATACACTGAGACTACTGCAAACATCACATAGGAGACACCGAGACTGCTGTATATACCTCACATAGTGAACACTAAGACTGCTGTATATAAACATAGTGTAATGCTGGTGGATGTGGACCCACTGCACAACTGAGGAGGCATGCAAGTTACCACCATGACAGTATCCCCCAAACACCCCTCCTTTTTAAGCCAGACAGCCGAGGGAACGTCTTAGGAATGGTACATTTTTGGCAGGCTTGTTCCTAGAGGATTCACTATTACTAGCGCACTGTGGACAAGCGGCCTCAAAGTCCCAAACATTCTTTGCTGGCTTGGATTAATTTCTCCAGGACTGGATTCTCCTCCTTGTTGAAGCCAAGGTCTTATCTGGAGGAACATCTCTTACAAGAACAGGAGCCACTTCAACAACCTTACCAGGTTAAAGATGTGCTGATATACCTCCTCTGAATCGGACACGTCAAAGGATCGAGACAAGACATGAGTCTCAGTCATGGAAGGCCGGACAAAAGGCATGGAAGGTGGGGACTTGGGCACAACCTTGCCAAGGCAGTTGGTAGAACATGATGATCTCATTTATAAGTAAGACCCAGAAGAACAGAGTTTACGGAGCTAAGTAGCACATGAAAAGACACTCTTTCCAAGTGCTGGGTACCAATTTGCAGGGCAACAGGCAGCATGACATGACGAATAGGCTCCACCAGGGGATGTCCATTAGTGAAGGCAACAACCAGAGGACGAACAAGCTGTTGTGTGGGAAGCTGAAGTTGATGAGACCTCTCTCCCCAAGCCCAGGTGACTTGGATCAAAAGTTATCAAGAACTAGCTTTCCTATCCACAGTCATCTCTGGACTGTCCCAAGACGCTGTAGGCCTTTGGGCCTCATTGGGTACTGGCGAACATAATTTTCCTCGCTACCACAGTACATGCACACGTTGTCAAGATACCGCTGCCGCTCTTGTACAGAGAGTTTAGCTCGCTCTACCACTATCAGCTTTACAGGAGGAGCTGGAGCTTGTGCCAGCAAAGGGAACTGGAAGGTTGGAACCAACCTGGGATGCTCCCTGAAAACAAAAGAGTCTTGAGCCTATTTTAGAGCTTGCTCATACAAACGGAGATCAATCCTAGTAGCTAGGTGTATAAGGGCATCCAGCGAGGATGGTAGATCTCTGCCTGCCAACTCATCGTTGATACGACTAGACAGGCCCTGCCAGAAGATTTTCACCAGGGCTTCTTCATTCCAGACCAGATTAGCAGCCAGGGTGTGGAAGAATAAGGCAGAATGAGCTACAGTATCTGGGCAGTGTCTTGGAGTCAGCAGGGACGAGGCAGAAGATGAGGTGTGGCCAGGTTCCTCAAATAACGCCCGGAATATCTCCAAGAATCTTCCTACATCATGACTTTCAGGACCACCATCCCAAATGGGGTTTGCCAAAGTCAGGGCTCATCCAGATAGAAAAGAGACCATAAACGCAATCTTGGTCTGGCCTAAAGAAAAAAGATAAGCATTGAGGGTGAAGTGGATCTGGCACTGGTTAAGGAAGCCGTGGCTCTCCTTGAGATCTCCATCAAAGTGAGATGGAAGTGGAAACTGAAGCTTATCTGCTCCACCAGACACTGGAACTCCAGACGGCTCCCCTGGAGATGATGTTGATGTTGAGGAAGGTAGACCTGACAAGGTTGAAGTGCGGGACAGTTTGGACACAGAAGTGGACAAATCCTGTAGCAGAGTTGCCATCACATTAATTGCCTGCATAAGCTGGTCTTGACAACCCAATAAGCACGTACCTACATATACAAGACTTGTAATATAGACCTAGGGTCACTGGGTCCCAATTTGTAAGCAGGGTCCATGGCCCGCACGTAATGTAACCCTGGTAGGTGTGGTTCCCGCTGCACCACAGGTCTGGTTTACCATGGAGGGACGCGACTTGGCGTCAACCGCTTCTCCACTAGAGCTTCTGGTGGTAAGGATAAGCTGGACAGCTGGTAGACACCCGGTACCACTCCAGGTCAGTCCCGGGACTGCAGCAGCTGACTGGAGAGTCAGAGGCACAGGTACGAGGTACTGGAGGGTGAAGACAAAGAAAAGGTCCAACGGTCTGAGCTAGGGGCAAGCAGAATAGGTTTCAAGATACAGGCCGAGGTCAGGTGCAGAACGGTCAGATAGGATGGGTATACAAGCCAGGTCAATAACGGGAGAAACAAAACATTCACACACAAAAAGAACACTAGTAGAACAAACTTATGGGACATGAATGATGGGAGGAGCTGCCTAGTAAAGAGTCTGTTGGCACAGGATAGGCCAGGGAACCTAATCTCTAAAGGACACGGAATTGATAAATTCCTGCAGAGACCGGCCATGCCCTCCTAAAGACAAATGGAAACACATTCAGATGCAGTAGTACTGCAAGTGGCAGAACTTAGAGAGCCGGCCTGACGTGAAGAGAAACTGCGTAGTGATCATGGTGATAAGGGTGGCATAGAGGAGATGACACATAGGATATATCAACACTGCTTTATACACATCACATATGAGATACCGAGACTGCTGTATATATATCACATAGTACAGACTGAGATTGTTGTATACATCATAAAGTATAAATTGAGGCCGCTGCTTATATACATCACATAGGAGACACCGAGACTGCTGTACATACTGTACATCACATAGGAGACACTGGCACTGCTATATAAATCACATGAGACACCAAGAATACTGCATGCATCACAATGGATGCACTGAGCCTGATGTACAGTTGTGGCCAAAAGTATTGACACCCCTGCAATTCTGGCAGATAATACTCAGTTTCTTTCTGAAAATGATTGCAATCACAAATTCTTTGGTATTGTTATCTTCATTTAATTTGTCTTAAATAAAAAAACACGAAAGAGAATGAAGCAAAAAGCAAAACATTGATCATTTCACACAAAACTCCAAAAATCGGCCAGACAAAAGTATTGGCACCCTCAGCCTAATACTTGGTTGCACAACCTTTAGCCAAAATAACTGCGACCAACCACTTCCGGTAACCATCAATGACTTTCTTACAATGCTCTGCTGGAATTTTAGACCATTATTCTTTGGCAAACGGCTCCAGGTCCCTGATATTTGAAGGGTGCCTTCTCCAAACTGCCATTTTTTGATCTCTCCACAGGTGTATGGGATTTAGGTCTGGACTCATTGCTGGCCACCTTAGAAGTCTTCAGTGCTTTCTCTCAAACCATTTTCTAGTGCTTTTTGAAGTGTGTTTTGGGTCATTGTCCTGCTGGAAGACCCATGACCTCTGAGGGAGACCCAGCTTTCTCACACTGGGCCCTACATTATGCTGCAAAATTTGTTGGTAGTCTTCAGACTTCATAATGCCATGCACACGGTCAAGCAGTCCAGTGCCAGAGGCAGCAAAGCGACCCCAAAACATCAGGGAACCTCCGCCATGTTTGACTGTAGGGACTGTTATGATCCGGTGACCTTGGAGCCGCATGAAACTTTCTCTGGAGTAGGTGGAAACTGTACTGACCGCAAATCCTAAACTAACACCGCAACTAGAAGTAGCTGTGGGGTGTGCCTAACAAACCCTAGACACCTCGACACAGCCGGAGGACTAAATACCCCTATAGATGGAAATAGGAATTCTACCTTGCCTCAGAGCAGAACCCCAAAGGATAGGCAGCCCCCCACAAATATTGACTGTGAGTAGGAGAGGAAAGACACGCAGGCAGAAAACAGGATTTAGCAAAATAGGCCACACTAGCTAAATAGGAAAGGATAGGACAGAATACTAAGCGGTCAGTATTAAAACCCTTCCAAAAATATCCACAGCAGATAATACAAAAAATTCCACCATCTAACTAAAGACGTGGAACGTATATCTGCAACTTCTGAGAATCCAACAAGACTGAGAAAATACTGACACAATCTAAGCTGGACAAGAAAAAACAAATGAATAGCACTGAATTATCAAGCACACAGCATGTGTGCCACAGAAACAAAACCAGACACTTATCTTTGCTGATTTGGCAGCAAGGCAGGAGGAACCAGACAGAGGTCCAACACCTCCCAACAACCATGGACAACTGGCAAGGACTAATGAATCCTGCACACCTAAATACCCCAGTCAGGACTGCAATCAGCAGATACACCTGACCAGGACTGCAACCCAGGGACAACTGCATTACCACCTACAACCACCGGAGGGAGCCCAAAAGCAGAATTCACAACAGTACCCCCCCTTGAGGAGAGGTCACCGAACCCTCACCAGAGCCCCCAGGCCGATCAGGACGAGCCAGATGAAAGGCACGAACCAAATCAGCAGCATGGACATCAGAGGCAAAAACCCAAGAATTATCCTCCTGGCCATAACCCTTCCATTTGACAAGGTACTGAAGCCTCCGCCTCGAAAAACGAGAATCCAAAATCTTCTCAACCACATACTCCAACTCCCCATCAACCAACACAGGGGCCGGAGGATCAACAGAGGGAACAACGGGCACCACATATTTCCGCAATAAAGATCTATGGAAGACATTATGGATAGCAAAAGAGGCCGGAAGCGCCAATCGAAAAGACACCGGATTAATAATCCCAGAAATCCTATAAGGACCAATAAACCGAGGCTTAAACTTAGGAGAAGAAACCTTCATAGGAACATGACGGGAAGACAACCAGACCAGATCCCCAACCCGAAGCCGGGAACCAACACACCGACGACGGTTAGCAAAACGTTGAGCCTCCTCCTGAGACAACACCAAATTGTCCACCACATGAGCCCAAATCTGCTGCAACCTGTCAACCACAGAATCCACACCAGGACAGTCAGAAGGCTCAACCTGCCCAGAAGAAAAACGAGGATGAAAACCAAAATTACAAAAGAAAGGCGAAACTAAAGTAGCCGAACTAGCCCGATTATTAAGGGCAAACTCGGCCAATGGCAAGAAGGCCACCCAATCATCCTGATCAGCAGACACAAAGCATCTCAAATAAGTCTCCAAAGTCTGATTAGTTCGCTCGGTCTGGCCATTTGTCTGAGGATGAAATGCAGAAGAAAAAGACAAATCAATGCCCAGCCTAGCACAAAAGGCCCGCCAAAACCTAGAAACAAACTGGGAACCTCTGTCGGACACAATATTCTCCGGAATACCATGCAAACGAACCACATGCTGAAAAAACAATGGAACCAAATCTGAAGAGGAAGGCAATTTAGGCAAAGGCACCAAATGAACCATCTTAGAGAACCGGTCACAAACAACCCAGATAACCGACATCCTCTCGGAAACCGGAAGATCAGAAATAAAATCCATAGAAATATGCGTCCAGGGCCTCTCAGGGACCGGCAATGGCAAAAGCAACCCACTAGCACGGGAACAACAAGTCTTGGCCCGCGCACAAGTCCCACAGGACTGCACAAAAGAACGCACATCACGTGACAAAGAAGGCCACCAAAAGGACCTACCAACCAAGTCTCTGGTACCAAAAATACCAGGATGACCAGCCAACACAGAACAGTGAACCTCATAAATCACTCTACTAGTCCATCTGTCAGGAACAAACAGTTTCCCCACTGGACAGCGGTCAGGTCTGTCAGCCTGAAATTCCTGAAGAACCCATTGTAAATCAGGGGAAATGGCAGAAAAGACCACCCCTTCTTTCAGAATGCCGACCGGTTCAAGGACCTCAGGAGAATCAGGCAAAAAACTCCTAGAGAGGGCATCAGCCTTAATATTCTTAGAACCCGGAAGATACGAGACCACAAAATCAAAATGGGAAAAAAACAAGGACCATCGAGCCTGTCTAGGATTCAGCCGTTTGGCAGACTCGAGGTAAATCAGATTCTTATGATCGGTCAAGACCACAATACGGTGCTTAGCTCCCTCAAGCCAATGTTGCCACTCCTCAAATGCCCACTTCATAGCCAACAACTCCCGATTGCCGACATCATAATTGCGTTCAGCAGGTGAAAACTTACGGGAAAAGAAGGCACACGGTTTCATCAAGGAACCAACAGGATCCCTCTGAGACAAAACGGCCCCTGCCCCAATCTCAGAAGCGTCAATCTCAACCTGAAACGGAAGAGAAACATCCGGTTGGCGCAACACCGGAGCAGAAGTAAATCGGTGTTTAAGCTCCTGAAAGGCAGAGACAGCCGCAGAGGACCAATTCGCCACATCAGCGCCTTTCTTCGTCAAATCGGTCAAGGGTTTAACCACGCTGGAAAAGTTAGCAATGAAACGGCGATAAAAATTTGCAAAACCCAAAAATTTCTGAAGGCTCTTCACGGATGTTGGTTGAATCCAATCATGAATGGCCTGAACCTTAACCGGATCCATCTCCATAGATGAGGGAGAAAAAATGAAGCCCAAAAAAGAAACCTTCTGCACCCCAAAGAGACACTTAGACCCCTTCACAAACAAAGCATTGTCACAAAGGATCTGAAATACCATCCTGACCTGTTCCACATGAGACTCCCAATCATCAGAAAAAATCAAAATATCGTCCAAATATACAATCAAGAATTTATCAATATAAGTCCGGAAGATATCATGCATAAAGGACTGAAAAACAGATGGAGCATTAGTGAGCCCGAATGGCATCACAAGGTATTCAAAATGGCCTTCGGGCATATTAAATGCAGTTTTCCATTCATCACCCTGCTTAATACGAACAAGATTATGTGCCCCCCGAAGGACAATCATCGTAAACCAACTAGCCCCCTTAATCCTAGCAAACAAATCGGAAAGCAAAGGTAAAGGGTATTGAAACTTGACCATGATCTTATTCAAGAGGCGATAATCAATACAGGGTCTCAAGGAGTCATCCTTCTTAGCAACCAAAAAAAATCCCGCTCCCAACGGTGAAGAAGATGGCCGAATATGCCCTTTTTCCAAAGACTCCTTAACATAACTCCGCATGGCGGTATGTTCAGGCACAGACAGGTTGAAAAGTCGGCCCTTAGGAAACTTACAGCCTGGAATCAAGTCAATCGCACAATCACAGTCCCTGTGCGGTGGAAGGGAACTGGACTTGGGCTCATCGAATACATCCTGAAAATCAGACAAAAACTCTGGAATTTCAGAAGAGGAAGAAGAGGAGATTGACATCAAAGGAACATCATTATGAACCCCCTGACAACCCCAACTAGTCACAGACATAGACTTCCAATCCAACACAGGATTATGTACCTGCAACCACGGAAAACCCAGCACGATAGCATCATGCAAATTATGCAACACCAGAAATCGACAATCTTCCTGATGGGCTGGCGCCATGTGCATGGTCACCTGTGTCCAAAACTGGGGCTTATTTTTTAGCCAAAGGTGTAGCATCAATGCCCCTTAAAGGAATAGGGTTCTGCAAAGGCTGCAAGGGCAAACTCAAAGTCCATTAAGTTCAAGGCGGCGCCTGAATCCACAAACGCCATGACAGAAAATGATGACAATAAGCAGATCAAGGACACAGATAACAGAAATTTAGGTTGTACAGTACTGATGGTAAATGAACTAGCGATCCTCTTTGTCCCCTTAGGGAAGACTGAAATGACATGAGAAGCGTCGCCACAATAATAACACAACCTATTCTGACATCTGAATCCTTGTCGTTCCGTTCTAGACAGAATCCTATCACATTGCATTGGCTCAGGAATCTGCTCTGAGGACAACGCCACAGCGCGCACAGTTCTGCGCTCCCGCAAGCGCCGGTCAATCTGAATGGCCAGAGACATAGAATCACTCAGACCGAAAGGCGTGGGAAACCCCCACCATAACATCTTTAACGGATTCATAAAGACCCTGTTAGGACTGGCGGAACGCACCAAGACAGATGATAAAGGTGCGTTCGCAGTCCGGGGTCCACCGTGCAGGTGAGAACCTGCTGCTAGCAATTTGCAGACAATATGGCGGTACACTAAAGTATACACGCGTGGGTTAAACCTCACCGAGCGTGAAGAAAGCGATCCTGTTAATTCACAGGACCGCAGTACCGCACTAGTGCGCGAGCAAGTGGTCAGCGGACTTAACCCCAGAAGGGATTGAAGCCCGATTAGACCCTTGCTGGCGTAACACCGCAACTGGGTGTGAAGAGAACCTTAAGAAATATATGTGCACAAGAGTGCGAGCGATGCCGCACTAACGGACGCCACTAACCACCCAGACTCGGGTATGGAAAGCGCAAGGCAGGCGCACGGCGCCGTACTGGCAGGCACAGCTACAGGACGCTGAGATGTGTGTTTAGTGCTGTAGGCTAAGTCGGGCGCTAGATAGCAGCCATACACCTTCCGCGAACAGACATTCAATAGGGTAGGGGTTTCCAAGGACGACTTGCACTCACAACATACACACATAAGCAATTGTAAGACAATACTAGTGCATGGCTGTGCGGTCATGCGCAGTTTATATAGCAGCAGCACAGGAAGAGGCCACAGCACCTTTGCCATTCCAGGGCCTGCAAAGAGGACCAATGGAATGTGCTGCAGAGCCTGAGCACATGACCCTCGATCTCCAACGGGAGACCTTATGCTGGGCATGCTCAGTACGTGCAGACAAGGACTTAGTCCCAGGGAAGTCCGCTCGCTGCTGACCAGCATTGACTTTAATGGCAGAGACTGGAGAAGCAGCAGTAACTCTCAGAACAGAGTGAGGATGAGCAAGACGCTGGGACCGACGTCTTTGCTGAGCAGACTCCACTGCGGCTGGACAAGAATGGGAGACCGCAGCGGAGGCGGCTCGAGATTCCCCCTGTGCAGAAGCGGGAACTCGACCCCTAACATGGCCCCCCCCTCCTTGGGCCTCGCTACGTTCGAAGGCAGCAATGAGCTGCGGAGCCCGAATGTGCTCAGCAGGCTCCCAGGATCTATCCTCAGGGCCGTAACCCCTCCAGTCCACTAAATAAAATTTTTTGCCACGAACCACCTTGTACCCCAAGATCGCGTTCACCTCGTAATCGCCCGTAGACGAACCCGACGTCTCAGTAGATGACTCAGAAAACCGGGACATGTAGACGGGCTTAAGGAGGGACACGTGAAAGGTGTCGGTGATACCCAGGCGTGGAGGAAGGGCCAGACGGTAAACCACAGGATTAACCTGTTCGAGGACCTTAAAAGGACCTAAGTAGCGAGGTGCAAACTTGGTGGACTCAACTCGCAGCCTGATGTTACGGGCGGAGAGCCACACTAAGTCGCCAGGAGCAAAGGTTGGAGCGGGGCGCCGATGTGCATCGGCGGAGGACCTCATTCTCTCCTTGGAAGCCTGAATAGCATCCTGAGTGCGATCCCAAATGTCCCATGCCTCCACAGCCCAGTCTGCCACCCTGGAATCGGCGGAAGACACGGGCATGGGCACAGGTACCCTCGGATGCTGACCATAGTTAAGGAGGAATGGAGTCTGTCCAGTGGAATCAGCGACAGCATTGTTAAGAGCAAACTCCGCCCACGGTAGCAAAGATGCCCAGTCATCCTGCTTAGCAGAAACAAAATGTTGCAGATATGTGACCAAGGTCTGGTTGGCTCTCTCTACCAACCCATTCGTCTCGGGATGATAAGCCGAAGAGAGATTCAACTCGATACTGAGAAGACGACAAAGCTCTCTCCAGAACCGAGACGCAAACTGGGGACCTCGGTCACTGACAATTTTGTCTGGCATACCGTGAAGACGAAAGATGTGTTTGACAAACAACGCTGCCAAGGCCCGTGCAGAAGGTAACCGGGGAAGTGGCACCAAATGCACCATTTTAGAAAAATGGTCGGTGATTACCCAAATAATGGTACAGCCACGAGACTTGGGCAAACCCACAACAAAATCCATCCCGACCATCTCCCAGGGCCTGTCTGCCACCGGCAGAGGGTATAACAAACCAGCTGGCCGTTGTCGGGAAGACTTATTCTTGGCACAAGAGACACATGCCCGAACGTAGTCTCCGACGTCACGAACCATATGTGGCCACCAGTACGTCCTCGCCAGTAGCTCAGAGGTCCTTTTAGCCCCAAAGTGTCCACCCACTCTGGACGAATGAGCCCAAGAGAGAACCTCCGGACGCAAATTGATGGGAACAAAAGTCTTGCCCGGGGGCACAGACTCCAGCGAAACCGGAGCTACAGTTCTCAGACTCTCCGAAGGGACAATGAGCCGAGGCTCGTCCTCCTCCTCCTCAGCTGACACGAAGGAGCGAGAGAGAGCGTCGGCACGAATGTTCTTCTCCCCGGCGAGATAATGTAGGGTAAAGTGGAACCGGGAGAAAAACAAGGACCATCTGGCCTGACGAGAATTCAGCCGCTGGGCTGTTTGTAAATAGACCAAATTCTTGTGATCCGTGAAAACCTGGAATGGGAATCGGGCATCCTCCAAGAGATGTCTCCACTCTGAAAAGGCCAACTTCATTGCCAACAACTCTCTATCCCCGATGGAGTAATTTCTCTCCGCTGGTGTGAAGGTCTTAGAGAAAAAGAAGCATGGATGCTTCCGACCCTGAGCATCCTTTTGATAGAGGACTGCTCCAGCACCAACGGATGAGGCATCCACTTCCAAAAGGAATGGCTTACCCACATCGGGACGATGTAAGATAGGAGCGCTGGCAAAATGGGTCTTTATAGAAGAGAAGGCCTTGGAGACCCCTTCGGACCACAATTTGGGATTCGCTCCCTTCTTGGTGAGGGATACCAAGGGAGCTACCAAAGTTGAAAAGTGGGGAATGAACTGGCGATAGTAATTTATGAACCCCATAAAGCGCTGCACCGCTTTAAGAGAATGGGGTTCCTGCCAGTCCATCACTGCTTGTAGTTTGGCAGGATCCATAGCCAATCCCTGGGCCGAGACAATATAGCCCAGGAAAGGCAAGGACTCCTGTTCAAACACACACTTCTCCAACTTTGCATACAAGGAATTTGCCCGTAAGAGTTCGAAGACTCTGCCAACATCTCTCCGGTGGGAGTCAATATCTGGAGAAAAGATGAGAATATCATCCAGATAGACTACGACCGAGGTAGAAAGCATATCCCGGAAGATATCGTTGACGAAGTCCTGAAAAACGGCTGGGGCATTACAGAGCCCGAAAGGCATCACCAGGTACTCATAGTGCCCATCCCTGGTATTGAAAGCCGTCTTCCACTCGTCCCCCTCACGGATACGAATCAGATTGTAGGCACCCCGCAGATCTAACTTGGTGAATATTTTAGCTCCCCTTAACCTGTCAAAGAGCTCCGATATCAGGGGCAACGGGTATTTATTCTTAATAGTGATAGCATTGAGACCCCTGTAATCGATGCAAGGACGTAACTCTCCGTTCTTCTTCTGCACGAAGAAGAATCCCGCCCCTGCCGGAGACACTGACTTCCTTATAAATCCTCTTGCTAAATTCTCCTGAATGTATTGAGACATAGCCTCCGTCTAAGGGAGAGAGAGGGGATATACCCTTCCCCTAGGAGGTTCAGCTCCCGGCAAGAGGTCGATAGGACAGTCGTAAGGGCGATGGGGCGGTAGTCTCAGCAGCCTTTTTAGAGAACACGTCTGCATAACACCAATAATACCTGGGAAGCGACGAGAGATCTGCGGGTACCTGGGTAGTAGAGACCTGTACACACTCACTCACACATCTGCCCAAACATGACTTACTCCAGCCCAATATTTTCCCTGAGGACCACTCAATATGTGGCGAGTGGAAACGGAGCCAGGGTATTCTCAGCAAAATCTCATCCATTCCCTCAGGAAGGACAAGAAGGGAAATAATCTCCTGGTGGGAAGGAGACATGGACAGCGATAACGGGACTGTCTGGTGCGTGATTTGCAGTGGGAGTGTTGCCCCATTCACAACTCTAACCGTTATTGGTTTGGCGAGCATGACCAGTGGTATAGCATGACGTGTAGCAAAAGCAGAGGACATGAAACTTCCCTCTGCTCCTGAATCCACACAAAGCTCGACTGTAAGAGTGGAGGAGCCTAACAGGATTGTCCCTTTAAAGGACAGTTTGGAGGAGAATGCTGCTGTGTCTAGTGAACCTCCCCCAATGGTTACTAGACGCGATCGTTTCCCACCGCCGCGGACATTTATTGGCGTAATGTCCATGTTGTCGACAGTTATTACAAACTATGGGTACTCGAGCGGCTAGAGATTTAGGTCCCGCTCGAGAAACCTCCATGGCCTCATGAGAATCTGACGCCAAGACAGGAGATTCCAGAGGTCTGGCGAAAGTTGGAGCCAGCCGAAACCTCTGCCTACACAGGGTCCGCTCCAACCTCCGCTCGTGAAAACGGAGGTCGATGCGGGTAGACACGGAAATAAGTTCCTCCAGTGTGGCCGGTATCTCCCTAGTGGCCAAGGCGTCTTTCATGTGGTCTGCCAGTCCCCTCCAGAACACCGGAATAAGAACTTTGTCTGGCCACTCTAACTCTGAAGCTAGAGTCCGGAACTGAATGGCAAACTGGCTGACCACGGAGGTACCCTGTGTAATGGACAACAATTGGAGTGCGGTGTCGTGGGTAACCCGAGGCCCTAAAAAGGCCTGCTTCAGAGTGTCCAAGAAGAGAGGAGCACTCTGTACCACACGATCATCTCGCTCCCAGAGTGGCGTTGCCCACTCCAACGCCCTGCCCGACAAGAGAGATAGGATAAATCCCACTCTCGCCCGCTCCGTAGGAAAACGTGACGCCAGGAGCTCAAGATGTATAGAGCACTGACTCACGAATCCACGACAATGTTTGCTGTCGCCAGCAAACTTGTCAGGTAGTGGGAGACGGGATAAAGTCGGAGCAGGGGTGGCAGTGGACAAACTGGCTGCGGCTACACTTGCAGCCTGCACAGCTACAGCAGTGACATCCACAGCTGAGGTTGTACGCTCAAGAGCCGCCAACCTTCCCTCCAGCTGCTGGATGTACCGCTGTAAACGCTGGTCGTCCGCCATTTTACTAGCCAGACCCTGGCGCTAGTATTCTGTTAGGACTGGCGGAACGCACCAAGACAGATGATAAAGGTGCGTTCGCAGTCCGGGGTCCACCGTGCAGGTGAGAACCTGCTGCTAGCAATTTGCAGACAATATGGCGGTACACTAAAGTATACACGCGTGGGTTAAACCTCACCCAGCGTGAAGAAAGCGATCCTGTTAATTCACAGGACCGCAGTACCGCACTAGTGCGCGAGCAAGTGGTCAGCGGACTTAACCCCAGAAGGGATTGAAGCCCGATTAGACCCTTGCTGGCGTAACACCGCAACTGGGTGTGAAGAGAACCTTAAGAAATATATGTGCACAAGAGTGCGAGCGATGCCGCACTAACGGACGCCACTAACCACCCAGACTCGGGTATGGAAAGCGCAAGGCAGGCGCACGGCGCCGTACTGGCAGGCACAGCTACAGGACGCTGAGATGTGTGTTTAGTGCTGTAGGCTAAGTCGGGCGCTAGATAGCAGCCATACACCTTCCGCGAACAGACATTCAATAGGGTAGGGGTTTCCAAGGACGACTTGCACTCACAACATACACACATAAGCAATTGTAAGACAATACTAGCGCATGGCCGTGCGGTCATGCGCAGTTTATATAGCAGCAGCACAGGAAGAGGCCACAGCACCTTTGCCCTTCCAGGGCCTGCAAAGAGGACCAATGGAATGTGCTGCAGAGCCTGAGCACATGACCCTCGATCTCCAACGGGAGACCTTATGCTGGGCATGCTCAGTACGTGCAGACAAGGACTTAGTCCCAGGGAAGTCCGCTCGCTGCTGACCAGCATTGACTTTAATGGCAGAGACTGGAGAAGCAGCAGTAACTCTCAGAACAGAGTGAGGATGAGCAAGACGCTGGGACCGACGTCTTTGCTGAGCAGACTCCACTGCGGCTGGACAAGAATGGGAGACCGCAGCGGAGGCGGCTCGAGATTCCCCCTGTGCAGAAGCGGGAACTCGACCCCTAACAGACCCTTTCTGAAAATTGCCGCCAAAGCATCATCATTCCATTTAGTCAACACAGACCATTTTCTAAATTTCTGACAATACAATTCTGCCGCCTCTTGACCCTGAGACAGGGCCAACAAGGTCTTCTCCGCTTGATCCACAGAATTCGGTTCATCATATAATAATCCTAAAGCCTGAAAAAAGGAGTCTACATTAAGCAAAGCCAGATTCCAGGGAAAATGCCCAATCCTGTGGATCGCCACGCAGCAGGGAGATGACGATTTTAACCTGCTGAATGGAATCACCGGAGGATCGAGGTCTCAGAGCAAAAAACAGTTTACAGTTGTTTTAAAAACTCAAAAATTTGGACCTGTCACCAAAAAACAAATCAGGAGTAGGAATCTTCGGTTCTAAAACAGAAGTCTGAACAATATAATCAGAAATACCCTGTACCCTGGCAGCAAGCTGGTCTACACGAGAAGCTAATTCCTGAACATCCATGCTAGCACAAGACTCCTTAGCCACCCAGAGAAAAAGAGGGAAGAGAAGACAAAGCAGACTGCAGAAAAAAAAATGGCTCAACACCTTTCTTCCCTTCTTCTGAGATGCATTTAACTCATTATTGGCCAGTTGTACTGTTATGATCCGGTGACCTTGGAGGCGCATGAAACTTTCTCTGGAGTAGGTGGAAACT
The DNA here is from genome assembly GCF_032444005.1 of Ranitomeya imitator. Classification (NCBI taxonomy): domain Eukaryota; kingdom Metazoa; phylum Chordata; class Amphibia; order Anura; family Dendrobatidae; genus Ranitomeya; species Ranitomeya imitator. The sequence goes on along the minus strand of NC_091283.1, from coordinate 491,053,237 downwards.
GTACTGACCGCAAATCCTGAACTAACACTGCAACTAGAAGTAGCCGTGGGGTGTGCCTAACAAACCCTAGACACCTCGACACAGCCGGAGGTCTAAATACCCCTATAGATGGAAATAGGAATTCTACCTTGCCTCAGAGCAGAACCCCAAAAGATAGGCAGCCCCCCACGAATATTGACTGTGAGTAGGAGAGGAAAGACACACGCAGGCAGAAAACAGGATTTAGCAAAAGAGGCCACTCTGGCTAAATAGGAAAGGATAGGACAGAATACTAAGCGGTCAGTATTAAAACCCTTCCAAAAATATCCACAGCAGATAATACAAAAAATTCCACCATCTAACTAAAGACGTGGAACGTATATCTGCAACTCCTGAGAATCCAACAAGACTGAGAAAATACTGACACAATCTAAGCTGGACAAGAAAAAACAAATGAATAGCAATGAATTATCAAGCACACAGCATGTGTGCCACAGACACAAAACCAGACACTTATCTTTGCTGATTTGGCAGCAAGGCAGGAGGAACCAGACAGAGGTCCAACACCTCCCAACAACCATGGACAACAGGCAAAGACTAATGAATCCTGCACACCTAAATACCCCAGTCAGAACTGCAATCAGCAGATACACCTGACCAGGACTGCAACCCAGGGACAACTGCATTACCACCTACAACCACCGGAGGGAGCCCAAAAGCAGAATTCACAACAAGGGACCGTGTTCTTTTCTTTGAATGCCTCTTTTTACTCCTGTAAACTCTATGTTGATGCCTTTGCCCAAAAAGCTCTACTTTTGTCTCATCTGACCAGAGAACAATCTTCCAAAACGTTTTAGACTTTTTGAGGTAAGTTTTGGCAAACTCCAGCCTGGCTTTTTTATGTCTCGGGGTAAGAAGTGGGGTCTTCCTGGGTCTCCTACTATACAGTCCCTTTTCATTCAGACGCCGACGGATAGTACGGGTTGACACTGTTGTACCCTTGGACTGCAGAGCAGCTTGAACTTGTTTGGATGTTAGTCGAGGTTCTTTATCCAACATCCGCACATTGATTGCGTTGAAATCTCTTGTCAATTTTTCTTTCCCGTCCACATCTAGGGAGGTTAGCCACAGTGCCATTGGCTTTAAACTTCTTGATGACACTGCGCATGGTAGACACAGGAACATTCAGGTCTTTGGAGATGGACTTGTAGCCTTGAGATTGCTCATGCTTCCTCACAATTTGGTTTCGCAAGTCCTCAGACAGTTCTTTGGTGTTCTTTCTTTTCTCCATGCTCAATGTGATACACACAAGGACACAGGACAGAGGTTGAGTCAACTTTAATCCATGTCAACTGGCTGCAAGTGTGATTTAGTTAGGTGCCACAGGTAAGTTACAGGTGCTGTTAATTACACAAATTAGAGAAGCATCACATGATTTTTTCGAACAGTGCCAATACTTTTGTCCACCCCCTTTTTTATGTTTGGTGTGGAATTATATCCAATTTGGCTTTAGGACAATTCTTTTTGTGTTTTTTCATTTAAGACAAATTAAATGAAGATAATAATAACAAAGAATTTGTGTTTGCAATCATTTTCAGGAAGAAACTAAGTATTATCTGACAGAATTGCAGGGGTGTCAATACTTTTGGCCACAACTGTATATACATCACTTAACCCCTCTGTGACCTTAGACGTACTATCCCGTCGAGGTGCCCTGGGCTTATCTGACCCTGGACGGGATAGTACGTCATAGCCGATCGGCCGCGCTCACGGGGGGAGCGCGGCCGATCGCGGCCGGGTGTCAGCTGCTTATCGCAGCTGACATCCGGCACTATGTGCCAGGAGCGGTCACGGACCGCCCCCGGCACATTAACCCCTGGCACACCGCGATCAAAGATGATCGCGATGTGCCGGCGGTGCAGGGAAGCACCGCACAGGGAGGGGGCTCCCTGCGGGCTTCCCTGAGACCCCCGGAGCAACGCGATGTGATCGCGTTGCTACGAGGGTCTCACCTCCCTCCCTGCTCCCTCCAGCCCCGGATCCAAGATGGCCGCGGATCCGGGTCCTGCAGGGAGGGAGGTGGCTTCACAGAGCCTGCTCAGAGCAGGCACTGTGAAGCCTGCAGCGCTGCATGTCAGATCAGTGATCTGACAGAGTGCTGTGCAAACTGTCAGATCACTGATCTGTGATGTCCCCCCCTGGGACAAAGTAAAAAAGTAAAAAAAAAATTTTCCAAATGTGTAAAAAAAATAAAAAAAAATATTCCAAAATAATGAAAAAAAAAAAAAATATTATTCCCATAAATACATTTCTTCATCTAAATAAAAAAAAAAAACCAATAAAAGTACACATATTTAGTATCGCCGCGTCCATAACGACCCGACCTATAAAACTGTCCCACTAGTTAACCCCTTCAGTAAACACCGTAAGAAAAAAAAAAAAAAACGAGGCAAAAAACAACGCTTTATTATCATACCGCCGAACAAAAAGTGGAATAACACGCGATCAAAAGGACAGATATAAATAACCATGGTACCGCTGAAAGTGTCATATTGTCCCGCAAAAAAAGAGCCGCCATACAGCATCATCAGCAAAAAAATAAAAAAGTTATAGTCCTGAGAATAAAGCGATGCAAAAATAATTATTTTTTCTGTAAAATAGTTTTTATCGTATAAAAGCACCAAACCATAAAAAAATGATATAAATGAGGTATCGCTGTAATCGTACTGACCCGAAGAATAAAACTGATTTATTAATTTTACCAAACGCGGAACGGTATAAACGCCTCCCCCAATAGAAATTCATGAATAGCTGGCTTTTGGTCATTCTTCCTCACAAAAATCGGAATAAAAAGCGATAAAAAAATGTCACGTGCCCAAAAATGTTTTCAATAAAAACGTCAACTCGTCCCGCAAAAAACAAGACCTCACATGACTCTGTGGACCAAAATATGGAAAAATTATAGCTCTCAAAATGTGGTATTGCAAAAAATATTTTTTGCAATAAAAAGGGTCTTTCAGTGTGTGACGGCTGCCAATCATAAAAATCCGCTAAAAAACTCGCTATAAAAGTAAATCAAACCCCCCTTCATCACCCCCTTAGTTAGGGAAAAATAAAAAAAAATGTATTTATTTCCATTTTCCCATTAGGGCTAGGGTTAGGGCTAGGGTTAGGGCTAGGGTTAGGGCTAGGGTTAGGGCTAGGGCTAGGGTTAGGGCTAGGGTTAGGGCTAGGGTTAGGGTTAGGGCTAGGGTTAGGGCTAGGGTTAGGGCTAGGGTTAGGGCTAGGGTTAGGGTTAGGGTTGGGGCTACAGTTAGGGTTGGGGCTAAAGTTAGGGTTAGGGTTTAGATTACATTTACAGTTGGGAATAGGGTTGGGATTAGGGTTAGGGGTGTGTCAGGGTTAGAGGTGTGGTTAGGGTTACCGTTGGAATTAGGGTTAGGGGTGTGTTTAGATTAGGGTTTCAGTTATAATTGGGGGGTTTCCACTGTTTCGGCACATCAGGGGCTCTCCAAACACGACATGGCGTCCGATCTCAATTCCAGCCAATTCTGCGTTGAAAAAGTAAAACAGTGCTCCTTCCCTTCCGAGCTCTCCTGTGTGCCCAAACAGGGGTTTACCCCAACATATGGGGTATCAGCGTACTCAGGACAAATTGGACAACAACTTTTGTGGACCAATTTCTCCTGTTACCCTTGGGAAAATACAAGACTGGGGGCTAAAAAATAATTTTTGTGGGAAAACAAAAAGATTTTTTATTTTCACGGCTCTGCGTTATAAACTGTAGTGAAACACTTGGGGGTTCAAAGTTCTCACAACACATCTAGATAAGTTCATTGAGGGGTCTAGTTTCCAATATGGGGTCACTTGTGGGGGGTTTCTACTGTTTAGGTACATTAGGGGCTCTGCAAACGCAATGTGACGCCTGCAGACCAATCCATCTAAGTCTGCATTCCAAATGATGCTCCTTCCCTTCCGAGCCCTCCCATGCGCCCAAACGGTGGTCCCCCCCCACATATCGGGTATCAGCGTACTCAGGACAAATTGGACAACAACATTTAGGGTCCAATTTCTCCTGCTAACCTTGGAAAAATACAAAACTGGGGGCTAAAATATAATTTTTGTGGAAAAAAAAATATTTTTTATTTGCATGGCTCTGCGTTATAAACTGTAGTGAAATACTTGGGGGTTCAAAGCTCTCACAACACATCAAGATGAGTTCCTTAGGGGGTCTACTTTCCAAAATGGTGTCACTTGTGGGGGGTTTCTACTGTTTAGGTACATTAGGGGCTCTGCAAACGCAATGTGACGCCTGCAGACCATTCCATCTAAGTCTGCATTCCAAATGGCGCTCCTTCCCTTCCGAGCCCTCCCATGCGCCCAAACGGTGGTTCCCCCCCACATATGGGGTATCAGCGTACTCAGGACAAATTGGACAACAACATTTAGGGTCCAATTTCTCCTGCTAACCTTGGAAAAATACAAAACTGGGGGCTAAAATATAATTTTTGTGGAAAAAAAAATATTTTTTATTTGCATGGCTCTGCGTTATAAACTGTAGTGAAATACTTGGGGGTTTAAAGCTCTCACAACACATCAAGATGAGTTCCTTAGGGGGTCTACTTTCCAAAATGGTGTCACTTGTGGGGGGTTTCTACTGTTTAGGTACATTAGGGGCTCTGCAAACGCAATGTTACGCCTGCAGACCATTCCATCTAAGTCTGCATTCCAAATGGCGCTCCTTCCCTTCCGAACCCTCCCATGCGCCCAAACGGTGGTTCCCCCCCACATATGGGGTATCAGCGTACTCAGGACAAATTGGACAACAACTTTTGGGGTCCAATTTCTCCTGTTACCCTAGGGAAAATACAAAACTGGGGGCTAAAAAATAATTTTTGTGGGAAAAAAATTTTGTTTTATTTTTATGGCTCTGCATTATAAACTTCTGTGAAGCCCTTGGTGGGTCAAAGTGCTCACCACACATCCAGATAAGTTCCTTAGGGGGTCTACTTTCCAAAATGGTGTCACTTGTGGGGGGTTTCAATGTTTAGGCACATCAGTGGCTCTCCAAACGCAACATGGCGTCCCATCTCAATTCCTGTCAATTTTGCATTGAAAAGTCAAACGGCGCTCCTTCCCTTCCGAGCTCTCCCATGCGCCCAAACAGTGGTTTACTGCCACATATGGGGTATCAGCTTACTCGGGACAAATTGGACAACAACTTTTGAGGTCCAATTTCTTCTCTTACCCTTGGAAAAATAAAAAATTGGGGGCAAAAATATAATTTTTGTGAAAAAATATGATTTTTTATTTTTACGGTTCTGCATTATAAACGTCTGTGAAGCACTTGGTGGGTCAAAGTGCTCACCACACCTCTAGATAAGTTCCTTAGGGGGTCTACTTTCCAAAATGGTGTCACTTGTGGGGGGTTTCAATGTTTAGGCACATCAGTGGCTCTCCAAACGCAACATGGCGTCCCATCTCAATTTCTGTCAATTTTGCATTGAAAAGTCAAACGGCGCTCCTTCCCTTCCGAGCTCTCCCATGCGCCCAAACAGTGGTTTACTGCCACATATGGGGTATCAGCGTACTCAGGACAAATTGGACAACAACTTTTGAGGTCCAATTTCTTCTCTTACCCTTGGAAAAATAAAAAATTGGGGGCAAAAATATAATTTTTGTGAAAAAATATGATTTTTTATTTTTACGGTTCTGCATTATAAACTTCTGTGAAGCACTTGGTGGGTCAAAGTGCTCACCACACATCCAGATAAGTTCCTTAGGGGGTCTACTTTCCAAAATGGTGTCACTTGTGGGGGGTTTCAATGTTTAGGCACATCAGTGGCTCTCCAAACGCAACATGGCGTCCCATCTCAATTCCTGTCAATTTTGCATTGAAAAGTCAAATAGCGCTCCTTCCCTTCCGAGCTCTCCCATGCGCCCAAACAGTGGTTTACTGCCACATATGGGGTATCAGCGTACTCAGGACAAATTGGAAAACAACTTTTTGGGTCCAATTTCTCCTGTTACCCTTGGTAAAATAAAACAAATTGGAGCTGAAGTAAATTTTTTGTGTAAAAAAGTTAAATGTTCATTTTTATTTAAACATTCCAAAAATTCCTATTAAACACCTGAAGGGTTAATAAACTTCTTGAATGTGGTTTTGAGCACCTTGAGGGGTGCAGTTTTTAGAATGGTGTCACACTTGGGCATTTTCTATCATATAGACCCCTCAAAATGACTTCAAATGAGACGTGGTCCTTAAAAAAAAATGGTGTTGTAAAAATGAGAAATTGCTGGTCAACTTTTAACCCTTATAACTCCCTAACAAAAAAAAAAATTGGTTCCAAAATTATGCTGATGTAAAGGAGACATGTGGGAAATGTTACTTATTAAGTATTTTGTGTGACATATCTCTGTGATTTAATTGCATAAAAATTCAAAGTTTGAAAATTGCGAAATTTTCAAAATTTTCGCCAAATTTCCGTTTTTTTCACAAATAAACGCAGGTACTATCAAAGAAAATTTACCACTATCATGAAGTACAATATGTCACGAGAAAACAATGTCAGAATCACCAGGATCCGTTGAAGCGTTTCGGAGTTATAACCTCATAAAGGGACAGTGGTCAGAATTGTAAAAATTGGCCTGGTCATTAACGTGCAAACCACCCTTGGGGGTAAAGGGGTTAAGATACACTGTACCTGATATATATACATAGCATAGGAGACACTGAACCAGATGTACACTAATGAGCAAAAGGATAACAATGAACTTTTGACTCTCAAGCTCCATATCTCACCATCCGCTACTGCTTTGAACATGAGACTACCATCACTGTATAAACAATCATCTTGGTTATCTCATAAATTTGACTGCATGACTGCAGCCAACCCGGTGCGCGGAGAAGCTGGTTCAGATCAGACTGGATGGCTCCATTACATGAACTCCTCACACAGTAGCCAGTGTCAGACACAGTTCTTCACTTGTACAATTAAAGGTCTAGCTGTATGGGGGCCACACTGAGAGATATTGTGGGCTGTAAACAGTCCATGAGCCGGACGTTCCCAACCCCTGAATGTGAGAAAATCTCACCCAACCCCCCCCAAAAAATGCTTAGAATTGTTTACAGAAAATGCTTCAAGACAAAAAATTTCCTAGAAAATGCCACATAGAAGATCTTGCCGTTTTTGACCATCTCAAAAACACTCAGGTGAACATACACTTAGGCTAGGGTCACATTGCGTTAGCAGCAGCCCGTTCAGCACATACGCTAACGGGCTGCTGCTAGCGCAAGTGCCTGCGCTACATCACGCTAGCGCAGATGGAGCTTCTGCTAGCTCCATCTGCGCTAGCAGTGACGGACCCGGAAACGCTGCAGCCAGCGTCTCGGGTCCGTCACTCAATGACGGCGCATAACTAGCGCACGCCCATTTTGGGCGTGCGCTAGGCGATGCGTCCGACATTGCAATCAATGGCGGCGTTAAAGGAGTACGTTACACCGCGTTATGCTGCGGTGTAACGTACTCCGTTTAACGTTGCCCCTGAACGCAATGTGAACCAAGCCTAAGGAATAAAACAATATGAAAATGGCAGAAAGGTATATGTTTTTGGGAGCATAATCTTTAGGCATTAATGGCAAAAATTAGTACTGAGTTAGGGTAGCGGATAACCCCTTTAATCAGCCATTGTCTATAAGACATGCAAGTATTTATGACCTCCATAGCCAGCAGAAAACACATATAGCTGTGCAAACAAAAATACAAGTAGAAAATAAAACACAAAGTAAAGTCATTTCTGTTTTTCTTTCTCTTTTTCCCGACAAATCTACAAGCAAACATACAAGAGATGAAAAGAAAACAATAATTTATTAACTGGAGACCTTGGCATGAATAGCAGTAAGGAAAGACTTAAAGAATAAACGTCATTTCAACTTTTATATCATACATCAGTAGTACACATGAAAATAATCAACTTTGTAATATATCTTATCAGAATAATTTGCTTATTTCTTTTGATCAGCCTCAGAATTCTCCAATCAGGGGGAAAATCTGTATTCAGTGAAGACAGACTTCCCCATTACTGAGAAAGGAAATGGTGGCTACTACTGATAAGATTCTATGGAGGAGGGAGGAGCTCCCCTCCATCCCTCATCCATCCATCCATCCCTCATCAATCCATCCATCCAGTCATCCAGCCAGCCATCTCTCCAGCCGACTCAGCCTCAGTGACCGGAGGTAGCCTCAATGACATCACCGCTAGTCACTGATGCTGTACTCACAGCAGCTCATTCTCCCAGTGGTTCTCAGCCTGGATGGTCGTATCTTGGCACCATCCAGGTTGAAAACTTTATCCCCAGGCATGGATTACGGCATGGGACAGAGCAGACAGGTGAGGGATATGGTTGTTTTTGTTTTTTTATTTTTGTTTCATTACAGGAGACGAGGGCTTCAATGGAATGGGCATAAGGTGAGTACAACGGTGCTTGTTATTTTTAAATGACAAATGAAAAGTGTGATTTGCTTTTATTTAAAATAAAAGACTTTATACTGGCTGTGTGTTTATTTACCATACAACTATAGGATTAGTAATGGAGAAGTGTCTAATAGACACCTCTCTATTACTAACCCTTGGGCTTGATATCACCGGACAATACAAAGGTGACATTAACCCCACAAATGTGAAGCCCACTTGCTACAAGGCAAGTGAGAACATCCGGCCAAAGCGCCAGAATTGGTGCATCTAATAGATGCTCCCTTTCTGGGTGGCTGCGGACTGCTATTAGGATGGGGGGGGGCAATATCCATGGACCCTTACCAGCCTGAGAATACCAGTCCCCAGCTATCTGTTTTAGCAAGGCTGGTTGTCAAAAAAGGAGGGAACTCCACGCTGTTTTTTTAAATTATTTATTTACATAATTTAAAATGAAACAGTATAAGGACCCCTCTTTTCTTGTTAACCAGCCTTGCTGTACTGTTTGGGTTTTCACATCTTTAATGCTGATGCTAGGTCCAGCACCCCAGAGAGTCTTGGAGAAACCCGGATTACTCTGGGAAAGACTGCTGAAGGATTGTGACTCTCATCTCCTGGGGAATTTATCCCCTTACTGGACTGTATCCATGTTCCTGGAATATTTTATCCTGTATGTGGTGGATTGTTTTGTGGACCTTTCGGTTCGCATGTAATAAAGGTTCTTGTCACTGTTCACTCATCTCTCGCTCTGTTAATTGTGTGATAGCGAAGAAGGACCATGTGAAGCTCGTAGCAGCAGTGGGATCAACAGAGCACAACCCAAAGGAGAATCACCCACAGAGTGCATACAGAAATTGAACTGTATCCAGTCTACAGGAGACAGCCAGAAATCTGGGTTTGATCTACCAGGGATTGACTAAACATGCTTTAATTAACCTAACAAGTGCTAGCCAGACCACCTTCCTCCCAGATGTCTAATGGACTAGCGCTGGAGACTGGGATCCCAACCCCAAAAAGCCTGTGGTTGATGTGGACGAAGAAGAGATGATGGTGCATCTCAGGAGGAGGCTGCTTGCCAAGCAGTGTGGAAACAGGAAGCAATAGAGCCCGAAAGGGGGAGTAATGTGATTTGAAGCGTACACCCAACGATCCGGGAGCTTGTACGGATCACCAGGATGGACTTCAAGCCATTTGATGAGACTTCCGAAATGTGGGGAGGTTCTTCAAGGAAAGGACGTTGAGCAGCAATGTGCTGTGATGGAGGTGCCCCAATCTGGTTGGATGCATTTGTAGTGGGACTCCTGAAAGGAAGCATGCCAGAGACTTACCGAACCATTGACTCACAGCAGAACCGGGATTATAACATTGTAAAACGAACTATCCTGAATTACCATGCTATCACCCCAGACTCATATAGGGCCTAGTTCTGAGACCTACCATGCAGCACAGGTGGATCGTTTAGGATCTATGCCCATAAGATGTCCCAGGCATGTTGGAGAGGGCTGGAAGTGGAAAATGCCTTAATTGTGGAAGATGGCAAGAAGTTGTTCTATAAGAATCGCCTGTATAACAAGTGCCCCTCAGAAATACAGGAAAGATATATATCTTGGTACCGTGTTAGCCAGTGGATAGAAAAATATTTAGAATTGAGAGTCCTCAGTAGTTGATACCTTTTAATGGCTAACTGAAAAGATGGTAACAAATTGCAAGCTTTCGAGACTACACAGGTCTCTTCATCAGACTAAAAGAAATTCTGGAGAATCACATATTTATGCACAACACATCACAGAAAAAAAAAAGAAAAAAAGAATATGGGAATATAAACTGATGATGACCTTTGACACTCTTAGTGCAAGAATGAATGTGTCGTGCAGCGCCCCAGAGACCTGGTCGTTGCAGTAGTATCACTCTGCCACTAAGGGGAGTGATGGTACGTCTGATGGCACTAAAGGAGTTCATCTGACCAGGTATCACCAGCACACATTATACTTCACACTCCAGCCACTAGGGGGAGCAAAAGGTTTTATTTATTAGGCCACTCCTCACACTGGTAAAACTACGGGTTGGATAGGAAGTTAGAGAGAAGCTGACTGGGTTTTGTTCAGGCAACATCCCGTGGCAGGGGGTGTTGCGGGGGAAGATTCAGGGAGGTCATTGTCAGGCGTGGGAACCTGGCAGGCACCTAGCGACAAGGATAGAACGTTACGGAGCCACGCCTGCGCTATCTGCAGCGGCATCCAAAGAAAGGACATGAAGCGAAGGATATTGTGGACAGTGAGAAACGAGATCAAAGCACAAAGGAGAGCCAGTAGGAGTCGTGCCCAGAGAATGGCAACATCCTACTGAGGCGTGTAGCTGGTGCCCGGAACACCGAGGAAGTAACTGACTTTATGCCTTACTTCAAATACCGCAGGACAGTTAATTATAGGTTGGCTGTCTACCTTACATCACCTAAGCAGACATAGGGGGCAACACGTGGAGAGGGGCATCTCTAGGGTCCCGGAAGAGGTCCAATCCTTCCCATCAAACGGGTGCGTCCTAGCCATAACAAACCTGGGGGACGGAGAATAGAAAGAACTAGAAAGAACTGGAACTAACGAGAACAGAAGTTGTGAGGACTATCCCGAATGCTCAGCAGGGAAGCACTGCACCACACAGGCGCTAGTGGTAGGCCACAATTTCCACCTGCAAAGGGAACTCTGGATGTGCCTTCGGACCGGCTGGTCTCAGACAGCCCTGTTAACCGTGCTCTGGATTGCGGATCCTGAAGCCTTCAGTAAAGAGGTAAAGAGACTGCAACCCTGTGTCCTCGTTATTGACTGCACCTCACACCATCGCCATCTACATTATCGGGAAGCCCTGGCGACACACTTCACCTGTGGGAAGGTATACCATCTAGCTGTCATCACATCACCCCAGTGGACCCCAAGCAGCGTCGGTCTCACTGGCCGAATACCACAGGTGGCGTCACGAAACCTTGAAAAACTACCATCACCCCTTTTATTGGATGCCCCTTAGCAGGGTCACGGACTGGGTCCAGCCACCGTGACAACCCCAGAACTGAGACAGAGAGGACCGGTACCGAGTAACCTGTGGCCCGGTGTCTGGGGGCGCTCCAACTTGGCGTCACCAGCAGGATCGTACTTAAGCCTGAAGGATCAGGTCATGTGTGCCTTGGAACTGTGATTGAAACGTGTTTGAACTGTGATTTATTGCAAAGACTGTGTATTGCTATCTGCCGCAAGATTCCCACCAAAACTGCCGCTATTGCAGCGCCACGAGGAGCGCAGGAGAAGAAGAAGGGCGTGGAGGTGGGCGTGAGCAAGCTGAAGAGCGCGAAAGATAATGGCCGCCCAGTCTAAATATTTCTGTACCTTGAGGACGTGTCTGTCAGCAGCCGAGATCCGCCTCTTGATTCTCAATGGAGGGCGGAGACACAAGAAACGGAACCGCCCACGAAGGAGAGAGCGGGAAAGAGACCAGGAAGTGATCCACGTGGAGGACGCCATGGCCAGTCGCTCAGACCCAGACTGCGGGGTTGAAGCAGAGGACTGCCCCAGCTACCCGGACGAGCACGGTAGCCAGATCTCCACAGTTGGGATGGGCCTCCTGCAGATTGAGCTGGAGGACTTAATGGAACAACTCCTCCAATTGCAGATGGAGACCAAGGCCTCGGGCCAGGAGGCGCTGGCAGAGGATTCCCCGATGTCGGTTCCTTTGCCGTCACTGGAGCCAGCTGCGATAGAGGAAGCCGCATCGGCTAGTGAGTCTGCCGACCCCACCCCGCTAGCGGAGGACTTGCTGATAGGCCCCGTCGCAGCACCCCCTCTCCCTGGGATCCATACGATCCAGCGCCTTACGCAATGGGATCGGGCCACGGGCGTGGAGCACTTCCTAAAGGCCCCGATCTCGCCGCTCACCATGCCAGGCGAGGTCTATGCAGAGTGCACAGTGTGCCGCTGGGTAAACCCGGGATCCGACTTTATGGGGTTCCCCGGGGTGAAGACACAGGAAGGGGAGATGGTGGAGGCCCTCAGCTGGGAAGAATACCAGGTCCAGCTAGACCGACAGTGGGAAGAGAAGGAGAGGGAGTACCAGGCCGGGCGAGAGGCTCACTACCAGTGGGACCACGCGGTGAAGCACCGGGCCCGCAAAGATCGCACCACCCACCAGGCAGGCCACCGTCGTCAACTTCAAGCTCCGTGGGGGATGGTGCTTCATTAAGGAGTCTGACCTATATGCGGAGGTCTTCGTGAATCGGAGGGATGTGGAGTCCCATCTCAGAGAGGGCCCCTGGACCGGGATCTCTACCCGGGGGACGAGGTCACCTACACCCAGCACTTTGGGGAAAGGGGGTGGTTCGCCTTGAACGTCCACAAGCGGCGAGGCCCCGTGACATGCCCGACTAAAGCATCAGAGAAGCTGTCCCCCGTAGCAAGGGCGCCCCCTTGTGACCGGTCTACCACTATCACCAAGACTATGGTGGTTACCCCGACCTGCACCATCGTCAAGACTACCACGTGCCCGTGGATACCACCACCACAGTAGTGGCCGAAGGATCGGCCTCAGTGATGGCTAGCGCCCAGGCCGTTTCGGGGTCCAGAACTGTAGCCACCCAGACCCCTGCCTGGAGCGAAAGAGCTCCCGGGATCACACCTGGTGGCCGCAGGTATCCGGGTGGATGGCCCCGCCCACTGCTGCCTGCGGAGCTACAACCACCAGAATCAGAGTAAACCTCGAAACCCCGACAACTATATATAGTTATTTAACTGTTTCCTGTTTTGCTGCTTAAAACCCGTCCAGGGTTATTTTTTAAAGGGATCCCTTTGTTGACCCGGGATTCCTATTGTTTTACATCTTTTCTATTTTTCTACAAGTTCATCATTGTTTAAAGGACTGCCGAATCATGGACAGTGAATGGTTCAGAAACTGCTTTGTAAATAGTTTGCACCTTCTTAAAGGTGCCCTCTACTGGTTTTACAAAAGAAGGAAGACTTTGCGAAGAGACTGTTTTGAATACAGCACAGAAGGTCTTGCTTTCTCACGGACTTGCAGACAGAGAAGATCTGCACTACCTCAAAGAGACTTGGTTTCCTCTTAAAGGGAATGTTCACATGTTGTACTTAATAATAATGTTGCCTTAGGAAAGTTAAAATTGTGATAATGTTGAGATTTAGGAAAAAGTTAATAATGTTGTTAAAGACTGAGAACAGGAAAAATTGGAAGCCGAATTTCAACACAGTGAACCCATAGGGGTTAGAAAGTCCTCCTGAGAACCATAGAAAGATGATTAGTTACGTTAACAGAAGAACAGATGACAGTAGGCCAAGGAGCTGGGCGGCCCTGCATTTGTGAAGTTAGAAAAAGTAAAGAAAAAGTTGAGTTTGTCTTATAGTATTTTATAGTAAGCCTTTAGTGTGTTCAGCCTATACGCCCTTAAAGGAAAAGTTAAATTATTGTTCAAGCATTTGCACTTAGTAGAATACCCGGCTGGGTAATAGGAATTATTTATAGTCTGTAGAATAGAATGTTATTTAAAATATTTAAACTTGTTTCTGTTTGTAACGTTCAAGTGTTCTCACCTCCCATAAAGGGAAGCATTGTTATATTTATTTGTTCCTTGCATTCCAAAAATTTGCATGACTTTCGCTAACATGTATTGTTGTTCTTCTTCCCAGTCCAGGAGTACTGGACTTAACCGGGGGGGGGGGGGGGGAGGGGGTGCAGTGCCCCAGAGACCTTGTCGTTGCAGTAGTATCACTCTGCCACTAAGGGGAGTGATGGTACGTCTGATGGCACTAAAGGAGTTCATCTGACCAGGTATTACCAGCACACATTATACTTCACACTCCGGCCACTAGGGGGAGCAAAAGGTTTTATTTATTAGGCCACTCCTCACACTGGTAAAACTAGGGGTTGGATAGGAAGTTAGAGAGAAGCTGACTGGGTTTTGTTCAGGCAACATCCCGTGGCAGGGGGTGTTGCGGGGGAAGATTCAGGGGGGTCCCTGTCAGGCGTGGGAACCTGGCAGGCACCTAGCGACAAGGATAGAACGTTACGGAGCCGCACCTGCGCTATCTGTTGCGGCATCCAAAGAAAGGACACGAAGCGAAGGATATTGTGGACAGTGAGAAACGAGATCAAAGCACAAAGGAGAGCCAGTAGGAGTCGTGCCCGGAGAATGGCAACATCATACTGAGGCGTGCCCGGAACACCGAGGAAGTAACTGACTTTATGCCTTACTTCAAATACTGCAGGACAGTTAATTATAGGTTGGCTGTCTACCTTACATCACCTAAGCAGACATAGGGGGCAACGCGTGGAGAGGGGCATCTCTAGGGTCCCGGAAGAGCTCCGAGCCTTCCCGTCAAACGGGTGCGTCCTAGCCATAACAAACCTGGGGAACGGAGAATAGAAAGAACTAGAAAGAACTGGAATGAACGAGAACAGAAGTTGTGAGGACTATCCCGAATGCTCAGCAGGGAAGCACTACAACACACAGGTGCTAGTGGTAGGCCATGATTTCCACCTACAAAGGGAACTCTGGATGTGCCTTCGGACCGGCCGGTCTCAGACAGCCCTGTTAACCGTGCTCTGGATTGCAGATCCTGAAGCCTTCAGTAAAGAGGTAAAGAGACTGCAACCCTGTGTTCTCGTTATTGACTGCACCTCACACCATCGCCATCTACATTATCGGGAAGCCCTGGGGACACACTTCACCTGTGGGAAGGTATACCATCCAGCTGCCATCACATCACCCCAGTGGACTCCAAGCAGCGTCGGTCTCACTGGCTGAATACCACAGGTGGCGTCACGAAAACCTTGACAAACTACCATCACCCCTTTTATTGGACGCCCCTTAGCAGGGTCACGGACCGGGTCCAGCCACCGTGACAACCCCAGAACTGAGACAGAGAGGACCGGTACCGAGTAACCTGTGGCCCTGTGTCTGGGGGCGCTCCAGTCGCATGGATTTATGTCTTTTTACATCAACTAAGGAACTAAGGAGTTTGCCCCTCAGACCATGTTCGGTCATTACAACAGAACCAGACCCCAAACAATCCTTATCTAAGAACTGGTCCAATATTTATGGACATAACTGTTTATCACTCATGGTAATTCTGCTTCATGTCACCTGTCTAATCCATGTTTTTTTCCGTTTTTTTTTTCTGTAATGTGTTGTGCATAAATATGTGATTGTCCAGAATTTATTTTAGTCTATGCCTGATGAAGAGACCTGTGTAGTCTCGAAAGCTTGCAATTTGTTCCCATCTTTTCAGTTAGCCATTAAAAGGTATCAACTACTGAGGACTCTCAATTCTAAATATTCCTCAGAAATACAGAAATAGGTCCGGGAGCGCACACCGCGCACCTTGGATAGAGCTGCAGCCCTGGCCAATGAGGCCCTTACTACCCGACCGCAATGGAGGAAGCTTCTGGAGAACAAACCACAGCCTGCTCCCACGTCCGAGCTCCCTCCGATTATGTCTGCCCCTCCACCCAGCTGCAGTCCGAAGACAACCACGTCTCACAATCCCGGGCCACAACAATTCTGACCATGACCTGGGGAAATCACAGAGAGGAAATGTTATGGGTGCAGGCAATCTGGGCACCTGCAATCCAGCTGTCCCTCAAGGACTCGGAGGGAGCCCCACGCACCCCCACCTCATCCAATGTATCTTGTGCACTCCACCTGAGGAAGAGTTAACACCACCTACACCAGAGAGGACGACCAATCCCTGCACCAAAGATATGCATTCTGGAGTGTATGGCCTCTGGCCTTTGTCCCAAGTCTACCCAGAGCAACGGCAACGACACCTGCAGGATATCTTAATTGATGAAATCAAAGTGTCGGGATTTAGAGACAGGGGGGCATTCCTGACTATCGTTTTAATGAAGAATTTCTTATTGCGAACTGAATTAAGACCAGCCACGATGAGCATCTCTATGGATAATCTAGTATATCCAGACAACCAATTGATTTCAATGGGCACCATGTAATTTCATTTCTCCTACACTTCCCTCATACAAAGGGTTTTTTCAAAAGAGGACTGACCCTTTCACTGTGTGCAATTGAGGGGTATATTCATGTTGTAGATTCAAGATATAAAATTATCAAAGTCAGATTTATTAACCCCTCTGTGACCTTAGACGTACTATCCCGTCGAGGTGCCCTGGGCTTATCTGACCCTGGACGGGATAGTACGTCATAGCCGACCGGCCGCGCTCACGGGGGGAGCGCGGCCGATCGCGGCCGGGTGTCAGCTGCTTATCGCAGCTGACATCCGGCACTATGTGCCAGGAGCGGTCACGGACCGCCCCCGGCACATTAACCCCTGGCACAACGCGATCAAAGATGATCGCGATGTGCCGGCGGTGCAGGGAAGCACCGCGCAGGGAGGGGGCTCCCTGCGGGCTTCCCTGAGACCCCCGGAGCAACGCGATGTGATCGCGTTGCTGCGAGGGTCTCACCTCCCTCCCTGCTCCCTCCAGCCCCGGATCCAAGATGGCCGCGGATCCGGGTCCTGCAGGGAGGGAGGTGGCTTCACAGAGCCTGCTCAGAGCAGGCACTGTGAAGGCTGCAGCGCTGCTGTGCAAACTGTCAGATCACTGATCTGTGATGTCCCCCCCTGGGACAAAGTAAAAAAGTAAAAAAAAAATTTTCCAAATGTGTAAAAAAAATTAAAAAAAATATTCCAAAATAATGAAAAAAAAAAAAAAATATTATTCCCATAAATACATTTCTTCATCTAAATAAAAAAAAAAAAACAATAAAAGTACACATATTTAGTATCGCCGCGTCCATAACGACCCAACCTATAAAACTGTCCCACTAGTTAACCCCTTCAGTAAACACCGTAAGAAAAAAAAAAAAAAAACGAGGCAAAAAACAACGCTTTATTATCATACCGCCGAACAAAAAGTGGAATAACACGCGATCAAAAAGACAGATATAAATACCCATGGTACCGCTGAAAGCGTCATATTGTCCCGCAAAAAAAGAGCCGCCATACAGCATCATCAGCAAAAAAATAAAAAAGTTATAGTCCTGAGAATAAAGCGATGCAAAAATAATTATTTTTTCTGTAAAATAGTTTTTATCGTATAAAAGCGCCAAACCATAAAAAAATGATATAAATGAGGTATCGCTGTAATCGCACTGACCCGAAGAATAAAACTGATTTATCAATTTTACCAAACGCGGAACGGTATAAACGCCTCCCCCAATAGAAATTCATGAATAGCTGGCTTTTGGTCATTCTTCCTCACAAAAATCGGAATAAAAAGCGATCAAAAAATGTCACATGCCCAAAAATGTTTTCAATAAAAACGTCAACTCGTCCCGCAAAAAACAAGACCTCACATGACTCTGTGGACCAAAATATGGAAAAATTATAGCTCTCAAAATGTGGTTTTTGCAAAAAATATTTTTTGCAATAAAAAGGGTCTTTCAGTGTGTGACGGCTGCCAATCATAAAAATCCGCTAAAAAACTCGCTATAAAAGTAAATCAAACCCCCCTTCATCACCCCCTTAGTTAGGGAAAAATAAAAAAAAAATGTATTTATTTCCATTTTCCCATTAGGGCTAGGGTTAGGGCTAGGGTTAGGGCTAGGGTTAGGGCTAGGGTTAGGGCTAGGGTTAGGGCTAGGGCTAGGGTTAGGGTTAGGGCTAGGGTTAGGGCTAGGGTTAGGGCTAGGGCTAGGGTTAGGGCTAGGGTTAGGGCTAGGGTTAGGGTTAGGGTTAGGGCTAGGGTTAGGGCTAGGGTTAGGGCTAGGGTTAGGGCTAGGGTTAGGGTTAGGGCTAGGGTTAGGGCTAGGGTTAGGGCTAGGGTTAGGGTTAGGGTTGGGGCTACAGTTAGGGTTGGGGCTAAAGTTAGGGTTAGGGTTTAGATTACATTTACAGTTGGGAATAGGGTTGGGATTAGGGTTAGGGGTGTGTCAGGGTTAGAGGTGTGGTTAGGGTTACCGTTGGAATTAGGGTTAGGGGTGTGTTTAGATTAGGGTTTCAGTTATAATTGGGCACATCAGGGGCTCTCCAAACACGACATGGCGTCCGATCTCAATTCCAGCCAATTCTGCGTTGAAAAAGTAAAACAGTGCTCCTTCCCTTCCGAGCTCTCCTGTGTGCCCAAACAGGAGTTTACCCCAACATATGGGGTATCAGCGTACTCAGGACAAATTGGACAACAACTTTTGTGGACCAATTTCTCCTGTTACCCTTGGGAAAATACAAAACTGGGGGCTAAAAAATAATTTTTGTGGGAAAACAAAAAGATTTTTTATTTTCACGGCTCTGCGTTATAAACTGTAGTGAAACACTTGGGGGTTCAAAGTTCTCACAACACATCTAGATAAGTTCATTGAGGGGTCTAGTTTCCAATATGGGGTCACTTGTGGGGGGTTTCTACTGTTTAGGTACATTAGGGGCTCTGCAAACGCAATGTGACGCCTGCAGACCAATCCATCTAAGTCTGCATTCCAAATGATGCTCCTTCCCTTCCGAGCCCTCCCATGCGCCCAAACGGTGGTTCCCCCCCACATATCGGGTATCAGCGTACTCAGGACAAATTGGACAACAACATTTAGGGTCCAATTTCTCCTGCTAACCTTGGAAAAATACAAAACTGGGGGCTAAAATATAATTTTTGTGGAAAAAAAAATATTTTTTATTTGCATGGCTCTGCGTTATAAACTGTAGTGAAATACTTGGGGGTTCAAAGCTCTCACAACACATCAAGATGAGTTCCTTAGGGGTCTACTTTCCAAAATGGTGTGACTTGTGGGGGGTTTCTACTGTTTAGGTACATTAGGGGCTCTGCAAACGCAATGTGACGCCTGCAGACCATTCCATCTAAGTCTGCATTCCAAATGGCGCTCCTTCCCTTCCGAGCCCTCCCATGCGCCCAAACGGTGGTTCCCCCCACATATGGGGTATCAGCGTACTCAGGACAAATTGGACAACAACTTTTGGGGTCCAATTTCTCCTGTTACCCTAGGGAAAATACAAAACTGGGGGCTAAAAAATAATTTTTGTGGGAAAAAAATTTTGTTTTATTTTTATGGCTCTGCATTATAAACTTCTGTGAAGCCCTTGGTGGGTCAAAGTGCTCACCACACATCCAGATAAGTTCCTTAGGGGGTCTACTTTCCAAAATGGTGTCACTTGTGGGGGGTTTCAATGTTTAGGCACATCAGTGGCTCTCCAAACGCAACATGGCGTCCCATCTCAATTCCTGTCAATTTTGCATTGAAAAGTCAAACGGCGCTCCTTCCCTTCCGAGCTCTCCCATGCGCCCAAACAGTGGTTTACTGCCACATATGGGGTATCAGCGTACTCAGGACAAATTGGACAACAACTTTTGAGGTCCAATTTCTCCTGTTACCCTTGGTAAAATAAAACAAATTGGAGCTGAAGTAAATTTTTTGTGTAAAAAAGTTAAATGTTTCTTTGAATTAAAAGAGGGGTGTACACATTTTCATTTCCCTCTCTAGTCTTTAATGGGCTTATAGGTTGGAGTCTGGTTTGCGGTCCTTGGGGGCTGTAAGTCTATAAAACAGGACGTTCATTATCCATTGGGATATTTAGGCTATGAGCCATTGCCATACCCTGCAGATATACATATTTCTCCGACCCAAACATAGGGGGTATTAAGGGGAGATTTTATATATTTTTTATGGATTTACCTAGAGGGATCTCTTCCCCTATGCCTAGCCACCTCCTCTCATGGCTATATCTAAGAATATCCTGGCATAGCGGTTGTTTTCTTTACTAAGAAATAAACTAGCGTTATGTAATTTTCCGGTACTAATATAGGGATCAAGGTGATCATATTAGGATATTAACACACACCTCTCACTAGTATTTATACAAGAAGCAGAGGTACTAGGAACTTGATGCACCTGACTGCGGAGCGAGTAATGGTAGACACAAAAGAAGTCCGCATGCGCACAGAGGCGAAAAAGATTGGGGACCTGAGCTGCCGGCCCGCATAGCGCGTGATCACGGGTAAAAAGGTCGCATGCGCACTACCATGACATATCGTGGGCAGTCATGGGGATGGAGACGCAGGCAAACAACAGAGCGGATCCTGAGTCGGGACTGCGCAGGACCGGACATAACGAGTATTATGAACCGGAAGTGAGGGCGGACTCAGCAGTGGGCAGAGTCCGCATGCGCAGTAATGGAGACCGGCTTGGTACTCGGACGGGCGTTCACATGGCAACATGACGCCGGGAACACGCAGGAAGCTTACCGGCCATAACCATTAACCGGAAGTGAGGTAGGACGCCATGTAATTAGATTGAGAGGGGGTGAGACTACATTAGGGAGTATGGTCCCTGCGTGCATCTCACCTCACCATAGTCCACACTGGAAGTCAAGTGCACTGGACACATAGGAGCCGCCTGCCAATGCAGGGGCTTGATATCCCCAAATAGAATATCGCATTATATGCATACCACCGTCATTCTATTCCCCTGATGAATCTCCCCTATGGGAGAGGAAACGCGTAGGGAAAGTAATCTGTTTGTGGTGGGTACAAAACTTAGCCTGACTTGGGGACTGTCCTTGTCAGGACGGGAGCAATACAGGGGCACGACTGGGTAGCATAGTTATTGTGTACTTTTCCCTTGCCCTTAAACATACATGAGGACGCTCCTGAGAAACGACTGATGTGGTGAGATCAAACCATTTTTTATTGAGCACTGGTTATTTTGAGCACTTTATGCACTTTTCACTGTTTTGTCCATAAGAAATCTTTTTAGAAGAATACAAATAAAGGTTATGTTTTAGATTTATCAGGTTCCTCCTGGCTTTATATATATAGACTTTCTATTAGAGGACCTTACAGGGGTACCATATCTGGTTACTCCTAGTATTTGGCTATTTCCTTGCTGTCAGTGGTGCTTTCTTGTTATGGCTGGCTTCCTGGCGACGGGACCAGACACTGATCTATGGCTTAGTGAAGCTAAAGATATTTTCTCTGAGAAAACATTTGCCCAGAAAAAATATACTCCAACGTATACAGCAGCATTCAAAGATTTAAACAAAGTATATAAAGAACATACGAGTTCATGGTGGGAAATTCAGAGCCTTGAAACATATATTAAGAACAATATAGTGCCGAGGGATTACGTATTACCCTGCTGCCGGCCCCTCGTTGTCGGAATCCACAGTTGCTAAATCTTTGGGAAAAAGAAGCAACTAATAGTTCGCTAAGGTTTATGAACCTATTGGTCACTGAGGAAAAAAACAACTTTGAGAAATTAAATACAAAATTAAAAGAACAAATTGAGATAGTTACAAAATTTAAAGGAGAAAGTGACTTCAGTATTAAGGAAACACAATTACAGAACTCAATTGAAAAATTCCAATACAAATTAAAAGAGAGAAAACACAAACAATTTTTAAGGGATCTCCAGGATTTTAGAGATAATAAAATCTATCAGGTTCTGGGAGACCGCGGGGAGAGAGGAGAAAGGGAAACAGACCTATCCTCAACAGAAACCGATATCTCAGACACAGAAACAAGACAAAGATCAACCCGTGGCCGGCAGAGGGGTAAAAATAGAGGCTATTCTAGGGGGGGCAATTTTCATCCAGCCTCCAGACCTGGTTTTTTAGACAACCCATACTCACTGAGAAGCAGGAACCCCTTCAACAGGGATTAGAGCTTCAGGTTATTAACCTCTCGGACAGAGAGATCAGTGAAATAGAGATGACGGTTTTGAGTAAGGGGCTATCATTCATTCCCACCACGGATTTTTCCACTTTTGATTGTGTTAAGGACATAAACTTATTTGTTAGAAAATTGAGATGGCATAAATTTTTTAAACAACAGAATAGGCGGATTTGCGCAGGGCTGGACATCCCAGTGGATATACTCCAGGATGTGCAGCTCTTAGCTAATCTTGACCACACATTGCCATCGACAAGCGGCCAAGGTCCTTTTTCATCTCTGAGAAAAGCGAGTACTAGGATGCCACCAATCGGGGGTGATGTTTCCGCGATAGATGTGTTTCTTCAACTAACCACAGAGGAAATTAAACAAAATGAGAACATCCATACTAGACACAATCTAACTAAGAATCAGATGGAGGCTCTCCAGAGTTTAGAAAGAGATACATCTATAGTGGTGAAACCCTCCGATAAAGGGGGAAACATAGTGGTTATGAATACAGGGGGATATAGGGACATGTGCCTCTCCTTGTTGAATGACACAGCTACGTACACCCGGGTTAGGAGTAACCAGATGGATACCACAAAGGAAAAATTAAAAAATATTCTTGATGGGGCTATAAATAAAAAACTGATTAGCCAGGAAGAGTATGACTACCTCTTGCCTAAACACCCAGTGATGGCCACGTTTTATGCGCTTCCAAAACTGCATAAAGGGCTTCACCCTTTGAAGGGAAAACCCATTGTATCGGGGATTGGGAGTATAAGCCAAAATGTGGGTACTTACCTGGATGAGGTTCTTAGACCCTTTGTGAGCTCACTGCCATCATATTTGAGGGATACGGCTGACCTCCTGAACAAATTGGACAGTATCATTGTGGAACCAGAGGTACTCCTAGCAAGCATAGATATTGAGGCCCTGTACTCGTCAATTCCACACAACTTTGGAATTCTGGGTGTTAAACACTTCTTGGGTACAAGGGGTTGCCAATGTGCCCCCCATAATGAGTTGATTATTGCCCTTCTTGAATTTGTCCTGCAGAATAATTATTTTACCTTTGATGGTAAAGTCCTCCACCAGCTCAGGGGCACCGCCATGGGTAATCCATGTGCGCCAAGTTACGCAAATCTGTTCCTGGGCTGGTGGGAGGACACCATCGTATTCTCAGACAGACTGATGCACCTCACAAGTAAGGTGGACCTATGGGTCAGGTTTATAGACGACGTCTTCATCCTGTGGCGGGGTACGGTTTTTGAATTTCGGGAGCTTATTGATCAACTTAATCAAAATGAGATAGGCCTGAGGTTCACTTATGAAGTGGACCCTACTAGATTGGCATTTCTTGATGTCTTAATAACGAAACCAATAAATGGGGACACATTAGAAACTACCATTTTTCGAAAACCTACCTCCACTAACTCTCTTTTGAAGTGGGAGAGTCATCACCCATATTCCCTTAAGAGAGGTATACCTAAGGGCCAATACCTACGTTTGAAAAGGAACTGTTCAAACCCTAGGGATTTCAAAACCAAGGCGGATGACTTACGGCAGAGATTTCTGACCAAAGGATACCCTGATCGAATACTGAGAGAAGCATTTAAATATGCAAAAGAACAGAACAGGAGGGAACTCATGATACCCAAAAAGAGAACTGAACATCAGAATGAAAAGGCCAGGCTTATTTGTACTTATGATAACGGGGCCCAAATGGTCAGACAAGTGGTTCAAAAGCATTGGGGCATCCTTCGGATGGATGAAGACATTAGAGAGTTCGTAGGTGAAAGACCCCTGATCACATACAGAAAGAGTAAGACCATCGGTAATCGACTAGTACGTAGCCACTTTGTTACACCTGCCACGAGGGAAACCTGGCTACCAACGAAGACCAATGGCTGTTATCGATGTGGGGACTGTATAGCCTGTGAACACATAATGGTGGGAAAAAAGTTTGAAGGTGTTGATGAGTCCTTTGAGATCAGGGACTTCATCAACTGTAAAACCAAAGGTATCATCTATCGCATTCTGTGTAGATGTGGTAAGGCCTATGTAGGCAAAACATTTAGAGAATTTAGGAGGAGGATAGGTGAGCACTTAGGTGATGTTCGGAATAAAAGAGAGACGTCGGTGGCCAGACACGTCAATGTTATGCATAATGGGGACATGAAGGCCATTAAGTTTATGGGTATTGAGAAAGTGAGACCACTAAGGAGAGGGGGTGACTTTGATAGGATTTTGCTCCAAAAAGAGTCAAGGTGGATTTTTCGCCTTCAGACCTGTCATCCGCAAGGTCTGAATGATCAATTGAATTACGGCTGCTTTCTTTGAATTAAAAGAGGGGTGTACACATTTTCATTTCCCTCTCTAGTCTTTAATGGGCTTATAGGTTGGAGTCTGGTTTGCGGTCCTTGGGGGCTGTAAGTCTATAAAACAGGACGTTCATTATCCATTGGGATATTTAGGCTATGAGCCATTGCCATACCCTGCAGATATACATATTTCTCCGACCCAAACATAGGGGGTATTAAGGGGAGATTTTATATATTTTTTATGGATTTACCTAGAGGGATCTCTTCCCCTATGCCTAGCCACCTCCTCTCATGGCTATATCTAAGAATATCCTGGCATAGCGGTTGTTTTCTTTACTAAGAAATAAACTAGCGTTATGTAATTTTCCGGTACTAATATAGGGATCAAGGTGATCATATTAGGATATTAACACACACCTCTCACTAGTATTTATACAAGAAGCAGAGGTACTAGGAACTTGATGCACCTGACTGCGGAGCGAGTAATGGTAGACACAAATGAAGTCCGCATGCGCACAGAGGCGAAAAAGATTGGGGACCTGAGCTGCCGGCCCGCATAGCGCGTGATCACGGGTAAAAAGGTCGCATGCGCACTACCATGACATATCGTGGGCAGTCATGGGGATGGAGACGCAGGCAAACAACAGAGCGGATCCTGAGTCGGGACTGCGCAGGACCGGACATAATGAGTATTATGAACCGGAAGTGAGGGCGGACTCAGCAGTGGGCAGAGTCCGCATGCGCAGTAATGGAGACCGGCTTGGTACTCGGACGGGCGTTCACATGGCAACATGACGCCGGGAACACGCAGGAAGCTTACCGGCCATAACCATTAACCGGAAGTGAGGTAGGACGCCATGTAATTAGATTGAGAGGGGGTGAGACTACATTAGGGAGTATGGTCCCTGCGTGCATCTCACCTCACCATAGTCCACACTGGAAGTCAAGTGCACTGGACACATAGGAGCCGCCTGCCAATGCAGGGGCTTGATATCCCCAAATAGAATATCGCATTATATGCATACCACCGTCTTTCTATTCCCCTGATGAATCTCCCCTATGGGAGAGGAAACGCGTAGGGAAAGTAATCTGTTTGTGGTGGGTACAAAACTTAGCCTGACTTGGGGACTATCCTTGTCAGGACGGGAGCAATACAGGGGCACGACTGGGTAGCATAGTTATTGTGTACTTTTCCCTTGCCCTTAAACATACATGAGGACGCTCCTGAGAAACGACTGATGTGGTGAGATCAAACCATTTTTTATTGAGCACTGGTTATTTTGAGCACTTTATGCACTTTTCACTGTTTTGTCCATAAGAAATCTTTTTAGAAGAATACAAATAAAGGTTATGTTTTAGATTTATCAGGTTCCTCCTGGCTTTATATATATAAATGTTCATTTTTATTTAAACATTCCAAAAATTCCTATTAAACACCTGAAGGGTTAATAAACTTCTTGAATGTGGTTTTGAGCACCTTGAGGGGTGCAGTTTTTAGAATGGTGTCACACTTGGGCATTTTCTATCATATAGACCCCTCAAAATGACTTCAAATGAGACGTGGTCCCTAAAAAAAAAATGGTGTTGTAAAAATGAGAAATTGCTGGTCAACTTTTAACCCTTATAACTCCCTAACAAAAAAAAAAATTGGTTCCAAAATTATGCTGATGTAAAGGAGACATGTGGGAAATGTTACTTATTAAGTATTTTGTGTGACATATCTCTGTGATTTAATTGCATAAAAATTCAAAGTTTGAAAATTGCGAAATTTTCAAAATTTTCGCCAAATTTCCGTTTTTTTCACAAATAAACGCAGGTACTATCAAAGAAATTTTACCACTATCATGAAGTACAATATGTCACGAGAAAACAATGTCAGAATCACCAGGATCCGTTGAAGCGTTTCGGAGTTATAACCTCATAAAGGGACAGTGGTCAGAATTGTAAAAATTGGCCTGGTCATTGACGTGCAAACCACCCTTGGGGGTAAAGGGGTTAATGATTGTCACAGAGGAATGTGGAGATGGAACGTTAATATAACATTCTGTCTCAATGACAACCCCTCCAAATGTCCTGCTATGTTCTCTACTTCCCAAATTATCTATTTATCCATCCAAAATATGTTTGGTTATATGCAACTTGGATAGTATTTCTGTGTGACAAGAGCAAGACCGCGTGACTGTGTAATCATATGTTGTTTTATCAGCAAATACAGATGGGGGAAAACACAAGGATGGCCAAAGCTAGGACAAACGTGCTACGTCAGGAGGACAAATATATAATCTAGTGACAGTCAGGGGCTAATGACTGAAATAAGAATCTGTACTGTGTCGGTATTATCCCTTTAATACTAATTTACAAAGACATCGGAGTTGGAAAATGTCTTACAAAAAGTTACAAACTAGGAGCAAGGGTCAAAAGTGAACAATTTGTGACCTAGTGATAAAAAGACAAGAAAATAATGAGGCATTCAGGCAGACAGTTTAACACATCACACATCATAACCAGTGCCCTCCATCACCAGCACAGACATATGCTCCAACCCAAACCCATTAAATACAAAGTGTACCAGCTCGGACCCAACCACACGTACTTGTATTCTATGCTATTCTATGTATTCTATACTTGTATTCTATGCTATTCTATTCTATTGTGCTGGACGTACACAGCAGTTTTCCATGAGTTTACAGTACCATGTAAACCTATGGAAAACAGAAACCACTGTGCCCATGCTGCGGAAAAAAACGTGCGGAAACGCAGCGGTTTACATTCCGCAGCATGTCAATTCTTTGTGTGGATTCCGCTGCGGTTTACACCTGCTCCATAATAGGAATCCGCAGGTCTAAAACCGCAGGTGGAATCTGCACAAAATCCACGGTAAATCTGCAGGTAAAACGCAGTGCCTTTTACCTGCGGATTTCTCAAATCCGCAGACCTCAAAAATACGTTTGCACATAGCCTCAAAAAGTTCTCCAGATCCAGTCACTTCCACATCAGGAGATGACCGGCGCTGATGGCTTTACGTCAACAGATACCTGCAAGAACACAAGCACGGTCAGCAGATGTCGTGTACCTGCCATATTTATTACAATAGGACAAGTGTATAGTACATCATCAATGCTGTTCACCTTATGATGCAGAAGTTAGCACCACTGGAGAATTCTTTTAAGGACCCATATTTATTAATGGGGTTTTCCATTTCTGAAAATCCCTGATCACCAACTGCAGTTAGTTTTTCATGCCATACTCACCTTATCTGATCCTGCGATGAGTCTCTGCTGCTACTCCTGTTCTGACGTCTATTACTGCAGGCAGTGATGACATCACATCAAAAGTGCTGCCGCCAATAACCGAAGTCAGTGGCTCATTACATCTATTCACCACAGCCTCTGAGCTGACTGGATGCAGCATTTTTGATGTGATATCACCACTGCAGACAATAGTAGACACTGATAGCAATCTCAAAAACTCAGTGCTGCACTCGGGGAGGCTAAGTATTGAAATATAGCGTAGTAATTTTCTTTTAAAAAAACAAACGGCAGCTGCTGGAAAGTGGTTTTCCGAAGCCAGGAAACCCATTTAATTTAGATTAAAGTTGGTCAACCATCTAACATGCATGAGGGCTTCCCATGTTACCCCTGTATAGATTACGTCGAAGGAGACAAGTATTGGCTGTTTTTAATTTACAACCTTTTATTTCCCTGGCAACAATTTACTCCGTTGTCCCCATACAGAACACATGCATGCTTGGTCAAGCAAAATGTGCGTGTGTATGAGGAGAGTGGAAGAGGTAGCTGTCGGTTGAACACTAATTCCACTGACAACTATTTCAGTGTACTGTATAGCCACATGATGCCTTCCTCAGTCAGCAGTACATCTGTGAATTCATGATACCCTCAATGAAATGTAGCTCCCGAATTACCAGCAACACTCATGCAGCCCATGAGTGCCTACAGTGAAACATGGTGTTGGCAGTGTCCTTAAGTAGGGCTGCATGAGTGCTCCTGGTGTCGGGGAGCTACATTTCTGTTACGCCAGCCATTCGGACGCCTTCTAAGCTCCACAGTACTCACCATGTGTTTTGCTCTGCTCCACCCAATACCTGACCATGGCTTAGTAGCGTTATGCTGGTTGTGAGTCATGGGGGGGCGTGGCCAAACTCTGCAAGAATTTATATCCACTCTACTACAGTGATTTGCCTCCCCAGCCCATCACCTACTAGCAGGTGATATATCATGCAACTTCATCCTCCATTCCTCAAACATTGGTTCCTAGCCTGCCAACACCTTGTTTAAGTATATCTCCAGAGCCGGCTCCAGGTTTTTAAGGGCCCCGAGTCAAAGAGTCTCAGTGGCCCCCCCCTTTAACACATACCACGAGAAGAATATAGGTATAATACAATGCCAGATTTCACTTCTTACATGAGTGATAGCTATTGTAAATTCTATAATACCATACAGCAGAGGGGCTTTATATAAGTCAACCCCTTATAGGTAAATTTTTGTGACCTACTCCCTCTTCCTCAGTTACCAGTAGGCATTTTATTGTTAGCTGAACTTGCTGCAAAGAAAAAACTACATACATTGAATATGCCAATTTTTTAATGGAAAACTTTTTAAAGTAAACATTAGAAAGTGTTAACATAGAACATTTGTAAAAGTGCAAAATGTGTAGCATATATCACAGCCACGCAGTATATAGCACAGCCACGTAGTATATATCACAGCCCATGTAGTATATAACACAGCCATGTATTACATAGCACAGCCACGCAGCATATGACAGCCCACGTAGCATATAGCACAGCTACGTACTATATATAGCACATCCATGTAGCATATAACACTGCCCACGTAGTATATAACACGGCCACATAGTATATAACACAGCCCACGTAGTATATAACACAGCCCACCTGGTATGTAACACAGCCCATGTAGTATGTCTCGCCCTCCTGTACCTCGTACCTGCACCTCTGAACATCAGCTTCTGTAGCTCTGGTACTACCCTGTAGTGGCACCTGGTGTCTACATGCAGCCCAACCTATACTAACCATTAGAGGCCCTAGTGAAGTCCAGTTAGAGACTTAGTTATGCCCCTTCAGGGTAAGCTCGGCCCATGGAGCAGTGGGTTCAAACTCACCAGGGCTACAATTTCATTAATGGTTTCATGAATTCATAGATGCACTGCTCTCTATTGAAAGAGAATATGCTACCATCATTCCGTGCCCTTCGTAGATGTGCACGTTTCCAAAATGACAATGGTTCAAAACACACATCTGTTGCATTTATGAAGAAGAACAGGGTGAACGTGACTCAGTGGCCAACTGTGTCTCCTGATCTAAAACCAACTCAACACCTATGGGGAATTCTGAAGAGACAAATTGAGCTTCACTCTCTCCATCCAGAATCCAGGTTCTAAAAGAGGTCGTTCTTGAAGAATGGAAAAAGACAGATGTTGCAATATGTCCCAAACTTGGTAGTTCCAAGCCTAAAGAATTAGTGCTTAAAAATCATGGAGGTCTTACAAAATACTAGATGTAGTATTTGAGGTGGGGTGGATTCATTTTTGCACCAACTAATTTGAGTAAAGCTGAAGATTTTGTAATGAAAGTTACATTATTAACCTTTCTTTTGTGTTATGGGTTAAAAACATTTCTATGAAACTCAGCCTTGTCAACATTTTGGAAATTGTTCTAGTGTTCAGTGAGATATTGATTAAAATCTTATTTTCAAAAAGGTGTCCTCATTTATGCAGAGGTGGGTGTGTGTGCAACATTTGATGTAAAAAAATAACCCATTATTGATGAAGAAGATGTGAATCTGCTGTTCCATTTGCCATGTATAAATACAAGTTGGGAGTGTTAGCTGTCTGCCATACAGTAGTCTGCTTCACATTTATTTTGCCGGTATAAACATTGATCAATAGACAAAAAAATGACAGGCAAACTTTTTCATTTTGAGGGAGTAAGCTAAAAATTCAAGGTTAAATCCTAAAAGCTGCCAAAATCAAAGTGCCCTTTACCCCCCCATCTGAAGCTTTGCAATGTTCTATCTCTGTTGACAGTAAATCATTATCTGTTTTATACTGATAAGAAAAAAAGTTCTTTTTCAGCTGACACTTGAACAAATGCTTGTTTTAGGGTTTTCATCCTGTCGATTTTCCTTTACTAGGCAAATATGAGCATTGAACAGCTGTACATATGATTTTTAGACTTAAGTAGATGCATAGTTGACATTGCCTGGGAAGACACTCCACAATAAAAAGCTTCCTTGTTACATAATTTTTCTCAAGATGTCAGGATAATATCATTAATCTGACATGTTTATATGTAGGTGTTCAGGAGGAACCTTAGGTGTCTCACATTATCCTCAAGACATGCTGTTCCCCACCTGGGATACGATACTGAGCTCTGCAGATGTCATGTTTTGAAGACCAACAGGACCCCTTGACTTCCATCAAGATGGTAGACCTTGGAAATGGTTAATATGGTTGATCTTCTATGGATGCTAAATTTGATTGTAATGTTTTAGTTTTTTTGCCCTTATTACCACTCAATCATGGGTCATTTTTCCACAGAGGGACCTAAACTATCAACAGACATCCACAGCATAAAGTCATCTCAAGCTAAATCCAAGCCCCACCTCCATTGATGTCACACAGCCTCAACCATATAAGCTAAGCTCTCAGAGTGAGACTGAGTATTTGGATACAAAAAGTTTGCTGAAGAAGTGTAAACTATTGCTTAAGACCTGGACAAAAGAGTGAAAAGATATAAAAGTGACACAGACCTGAGTCTTCATGACAGCTGTAAAGGGAATTTCAACATTGCCCCTCAGTCATTGTCGCTTCTTAAGTGGCGGACGAGGCTCTGTGCTCCATCAACGTGCTCAAACTAGGGATGTTCCCACCAATGAAGAGCAAAAAAATGCATCTAATCAAAGAGAGACCTCTAAGGAGTCAGGCGGCACCTCCTCTATGGTTGAACGCTCATTGCTGAGAAGGGATATTCGAGCTTTCTTAAAAGAGTGTGGTGGGACACCCAGTGAAGCACGGCATTGGCTTGTCCAGTTCCAAGAGATGCATTCCACTTATCAAAAGGCCTTTGCAGTTGTTGAGGTAAGTCCTACCAAAGGCAATTAAATTGTTTGTCCAGGATTAGAAAACATAGCTGCTTTCTAAACACCGCACTACACCTGTTCATATATGTATAGTATTGCAGCTTATTCCGAATCATTTCGGTAGAGGTGAGATGCAATACAATACTCAATCTATAGATAAGGGTGGAGCTGTTTTTGGAAGGGGACAGCAGAATTTCTGTTTCTCATTGTAAGTAATAATGGCATAGTTTACTGCACAGTTTCTTAATGGCAAGAAGTTCATGCCTGATAAAACAACTATAAGTCCATGGGATCCCTCAGGATCTGTCACCCAACAGATCCATGATGTCCATCATGGCGTTGCAAATGATGGAGTCACTCCATTGTTAAAAACGCAGTAAACCTTGTACACATACCCTAATGCAGGGGTGTCAAACTGCATTCCTTGAGGGCTGCAAACAGGTCATGTTTTCAGGATTTCCTTGCACTGCACAGGTGATAATTTAATCACCTGCAGAGAATGATTCCAGCACCTTGTGCAATGCTAAGGAAATCTTGAAAACACGCATGGTTTGAGGCCCTCGAGGAATGCAGTTTGACACCCCTGCCCTAATAGCTAAATTTCTGGGTGGAACTTGTGCTGCACTAGACCAGCCTCTGTCTACCAAGTTTGAGGTCCCCTAGAAGATGACCTCTCACTCCCTGTTGGCCAAACATAGGAAAGGAATAGAAAATTTAAATAAATACAATATAATAATACATAAACTCATGAAAAAGTTTTAGAAGACCTCATTGACCCCTGGACTACATTACCTTGCTGTCCAGCAGAAAGTCAGCAGCGGTATCTCACGTCCCAGGTCGTGCTTGCTCTACAGCTATGTCCTTTGGTTCTTTAACCTCGCCAAACACCGTAATACACTTTCCTGCTATATTTGTTAATGTTTCATAGGTTATAAATGAACTTTTTTTTTCACCTTTTGACCATTTGCTTTGTGCAGACGCACCCTGAAACCTGATACGAAAGGAAATGGTCATAGAAATCTACGTATATCTAATATAAATTGCTGCACCATGACTTTGTATTATGCAGATTTAGTTGCCACGTTCACATATGGATGTAACAATTGTTTGGTCCATCAAGCAATTGGACGGGTGACGTTGCGCACCATCGCAAGTGCAGTTTAACATTGCAACACCTGTACAATAATAATAATGTCACATAAGGAAAAAACTACAATTAAAGTGTCACAATAATAATGTCATAGAAGAAAAAACACATATTAAACTGTTCCTATAGACTTAGAAATATTTATTAGATTGTAATTCTATGACCATCTTTAATCTGAAAACTCTTTACCAGTTCATAATTTTCCTTCTTGCACACAAAAAAAGAAATAATCAAATATTTATAAAAGTGTAAAATAGAGACACCAGACAATGCATTCTTCACCCAGGGACACCATGCATAAAGGATTAGGAAGCTACGGAAAAAGCATCCATGAGGAGTGACGCTACATGGTGGAATCAGCCAGCAGCAGCATCCGTGGGGAAATTCCATGACATTTAGCTATATAACCATGTACACTGCTGTTTGGAGAGCAAATACAAAAATGGATTTCTGCTGCACTTTTGTGCCTTCTTTAACCCTATCTAGCTAGGCACCGATGCAAAATCCATAACCCCACCATATCATATTCTGTATCATTATCTATTGAAACTGACGACTTGTAGGTAGAGGGACCTGCTTCCTACTGTCTGCAATATGGCTGTAAAAGACTGAGCTATGATAATAAAAGTCTATATTTAGTTAAATTGATGTTGGTATGATAGGGAAGTCTAGGGGGTAACTGTATTTAGGATCTCTATCTCTTAAATCAATAGTACACAAAAAACCCCTTTGTAATATATAGAGTTGAGCGAATTTGATCGGCAAGCTATAGCACTTACCAAATAAGCTGCAGAGGGAACCTAGCTGTTTGGCTCCGCAGCTGCATGTGTCCCGGCTGTGTGACATGGCGCGATACAGGAAGCCGGGTTTCCTCTGCAGCTTATTTGGTAAGTGCTATAGCTTGCCGAATAAGCCCTGACCCGATCAAATTCGCTCAACTTTAGTAATATACAGTGGGGGAAATAAGTATTTGATCCCTACCTGATTTTGTAAGTTTGCCCACTGACAAATACATGAACAGTCTATAATTTTAAGGGTATGTTAATATTAACATTGAGAGATAGAATATAAAAAAAAATCCAGAAAATCAAATCACATTGTATAAATTATATAAATGTTTTTGCATATTGCAGAGAGAAATAAGTATTTGATCCCTCTGGCAAACAAGACTTAATACCTGGTGGCAAAACCCTTGTTGGTAAGCACAGCAGTCAGACGTTTTTGTAGTTGATGATGAGGTTTGTGCACATGTCAGGAAGAATTTTGGTCCACTCCTCTTTGCAAATGATCTCTAAGTCATTAAGATTTTGAGGCTGTCGCTTGGCAACTCAGAGCTTCAACTCCCTCCATAAGTTTTCTATGGGATTAAGGTCTGGAGACTGGCTAGGCCACTCGATGACCTTAATGTGCTTCTTTGTGAGCCACTCCTTTGTTGCCTTGGCTGTATGTTTTGGGTCATTGTCTTGCTGGAAGATCCAGCCACGACCCATTTTTAATGTCCTGCTGGACAGAAGGAGGTTGTCACTCAGGAGTTTACGGTACATGGCTCAATCCATTCACCCATTGATGCGGTGAAGTAGTCATGTGCCAGTAGCAGAGAAACACCCCCAAAACATAAGGTTTCCACCTCCATGCTTGACAGTGGGGATGGTGTTCTTTGGGTCATAGGCAGCATTTCTCTTCCTTCAAACACGGCGAGTTGAGTTAATACCTCAATTTTTTGTCTCATCTGACCACAGCACCTTCTCCCAATCACTCACAGAATCATCCAGGTGATAATTGGCAAATTTCAGATGGGCCCGCACATGTGCCTTCTTGAGCAGGGGGACCATACTGTCACTGAAGGTTTTTAAACCTTTACGGCGTAATGTGTTAGCAATCGTTTTCTTGGTGTCTGGTGTCTTGGTGTCTGCCTTGAGATCATTAACAAGATCCCCCCGTATAGTTTTATGCTGTTCTCGAACCTACCTCATGATCAAGGATACCCCACGAGGTGAGATTTTGCGTGGTGCCCCAGATTGATGTCGATTGATAGTCATTTTGTATTTCTTCCATTTTCTTACTATTGCACCAACAATTGTCTCCTTCTCACCTAGCATCTTACTTATGGTTTTGTAGCCCATTCCAGCTTTGTGCAGGTCTATGATCTTGTCCCTGACATCCTTATAAAGCTTTTTGGTCTTGCCCATGTTGTAGAGGTTAGAGTCTGACTGATTAATTGAGTGTGTGGACTGTGGACAGGAGTCTTTTATAAAGGTGACTATGTAAAACAGCTGTCTTTAATGCAGGTAATGAGTTGATTATGAGCGTCTAACTGGTCTGTAGGAGCCAGAATTCTTAGGGTATGTGCACACGTATTCTGGTCCACTGCGGATTTTTCCGCAGCAGATTTGATAAATCTGCAGAGCAAAAACGTTGCGTTTTTGCTGCAGATTTATCACGGATTTACCGTGGATTTACTGCGTTTTTTCAGCGGTTTTCACTGTGGTTTTCCATAGGAGCAGCTGTAAAACCGCTGTGGAATCCGCAGAAAGAAGTGACATGCTGCAGAATGTAAACCGCTGCGTTTCCACGCGTTTTTTTCCGCAGCATGTGCACAGCGTTTTTTGTTTCCAATAGGTTTACATTGTAATGTAAACTCATGGGAAACTGCTGCGGAAACGCTGCGGATCCGCAGCATTTTCCGCATCGTGTGCACATACCCTTAATGGTTCGTAGGGGATCAAATACTTATTTCTCACTGCAAAATGCAAATAAATGTATATAATTTATACAATGTGATTTTCTGGATTTTATTTTTGACATTCTATCTCTCAATGTTAAAATTAAACTACCTTTAAAAATTATAGACTTACAAAATCAGTAAGGGATCAACTACTTATTTACCCCACTGTATCTTATCAGATAAATCTGCTTCTTTCTCCTCCTGAATCCTGAATTGATCTTTCACTTTCAATTAATGGGTAAAATCTGTAGAACTTCACAATACTGATACAGGAGATGATATTTACTTCTCATAAGATTCTATGGAGAGGGGAATCGGAGGAGTTAGAACAAGACACAAATATTCTGCTGCATGTTCAGTGTGAAGGATCCCTTGGCCCTTATCACGCTGGGTGAAGGATAAGTGCACAAAAGTGGGGAGAGGGAGGGGAGCCCAAGCACTAGAGAAGTTGGGAGTGGAGACCCCTAGGCAGATCTGAAATCAGCCTGTCTTCAATAAGCATACCTATATAGGTTTTGCACCCATTGCCAAGCAGGAACCTAATCCCTGCCTGACCCTAGCGATAGGCCCTGGTTAGGGAGGGGATGGGGTAGCACTAGTCACTCCCCACTACAACGAAAGACAGAGAGGGAAGACGAACGAGGGGAACTCTTAGCTTGAGAAGACAACCGAGATATCACGACAGAAATCCTCCAAGAGTCCTCTAAGAAGGAACTAACCGACTGTTAATACTTCCAACTAGACAAAGGCAAGTGCTAACATCAGCACCATGCTGCAGCAATTGAATGTATTTTAACCTACAGCACAGGTGTGTAATTAGCAACAGAAGGTGGAGATAACTATTGGGTCCTAGAGGGAGATGGATATCGCTCCACAACAGAAATGCAAAAATCAAGAAGGTGCTTGAGGTAATCATAAAGACCGTCTACAGCTGAATCCAGGATGACTGTCTGTCCCACCTGAAGCACCCATGACAGCTGTCCATGTGACTTCAGTTACAATCTGACTGCATTTCCCAGTGTCTTCTATATTCTTGCTGAAACAGAGCCACCTAGTGGCAACTGCACAATCTGCAACAAAACAAAAGCTAACCTACAGTACATACACCTCATATTTGTACCCCCTGTGTAAATCAATGTTACTGAAAACAATAAAGCACTCCTTTGCATTGTTGCTGACAGCTAAAAAGTCAGGCATCCAGGCAGCCACAGCATCCTTACCAAGCAATGCTACAGAACATGTACAATAAATATAAAATACTGATAACGCATGTCCACATAAAGGAATAGGCAGACATTTAAAATATATATTTCATTAGTCATTGTGCATAAATTGGAGAACAAAAATATTCACTCTCCTTACAAGTTTGTCCAGTATTACAAACGGCGCCACTTTGTCTGTAGGCTGCTTTTGGTATTGCAGTTCCAATCGCTTATATGATAACATGTAAACTGCTGATTTCTCTCAGGTGGATGAAAACGTGTTCAGCTGCAAGAGGTCTTTGACCAGCGTCGCATTCGCCCTTGCCTTTCTCCAGAGGATGGATATGAAGCCACTGGTGGTGATGGGGCTGCCCAGCACATACTGTGCTCGACCTACAGCTCCAGATGCCAAGTCTTTACTTGTCCACAACTGCCAAACTTTGGTGGATGCCATCCATACCAACTCTGGTACTGCTTTGCCCTTTTTCAATGGAGGATCTGTGCTGACTGCTCATGAGCAAGACGGCGGGTACTGCCTACAATCTGTTATTATTGTCTATCTCCTAGGTCGCTCAAAAGTAAGGAACCACATAATTACTCAAAAGTAGTGGTCCACAGAGGGTTGAGTGTTTCCCTACTTTTGACTCATCCTGTAATGATATTAATTTGGATTGGTCTGGTGAGCCCAAAATAATAAGTTGATGGTTCATGGACTGTTGGAAATAATCAAACGAGAATTTAGCTGCCCATAGTGTCAGATGGTCTGCAGGCAGATATCTTCTGGGGCTACCAGCCCTTCCCCATGTCCATAAGTTAGATGAAGGCCTGACCTGTCTTCCCAGTCGTGCTTGATAAGAATATCTAAGGTGTTATTTCTCTTCTAGTTATGGAACAGTGTCGGCGGTGGACATTAACCTCCTCACCTGGTGCCTCAACTCTGGGAACATTCCCATCATCTGTCCTATCGGAGAGACACCCTCAGGCCGTTCTGTTCTCATGGACTCCTTGGAAGTAACCACAAGCATCTCACGGGTTTTGAATCCACTTAAGATGATCTTCATCAATACAGCTGGTGGCCTGAAGGACCTAAGTGAAAATGTAAGGCACATCAAAATCATACCTAGACGGGCTCAATGATCTAGTGAGGGGCAGGTCCGAGGTCCTAATTTACTGTGACCAGTAATACTGTGAATGTTTCTTAAAGGGTAAAGTCACTTCTCTCCTATCCACAGGATAGGTGATAAATGTCTGATTGCTAGTGGTCTCACTGCTTGAGCACACCAATCAGTGGAAGGAAGACCGATGCATGGGTAGCCCCATACTATTGATCAGTGGGAGTCCCAGAAGTAGACTCAGCAGTCAAACATTTATCATCTATTCTGCCTCTTATTAAAAAAAAAACCCCTTAGATTATGTTCACACGGAGGTTTTTTTGTACATGAATTTTCAGGTGGATCCGCTCCAAAATCTACATGACAGAGTATTTGAAGTGAGTTTTAAGTGAGTGGATCTGCTTAAATAATCACCTTGTACATAGGTGGTGTTTGGCATCACAGCACAGCCTCATTCATTTTATAGGGACAGCAGTGTGAAACCAGACCTATATACCGCATTTTCGGGAAGAAAGCAGCAAAGATTTTTCTTTTTATCTCATCTGTCAATATTCCGTTTTTTTTTTCTTTCAAGTCCGCCATACGGTTCTAGACATATGAGCCTTTTCATTTAGTGCTGATTTTTATGATCTGTACAAGGGGGTGTGGTTCACAGGGTAATAATGCAAAGTAGCCTAGAGACATGCCCCCAAGGAACTCTGAGCCACACCCCCTAAAAAAAAACATTTACACTAAAAAAAAGGCCATTATGTCTAGAATAGTATTGCAGATTTAAAAAAGAAAAGTGGAGTACTCAAGGGAACAGCGTGAATAAAATATGAGCCTAAACTGTCCACTTTTCGCCTGGTGACAGGTCCTTTTTAAAAACCCGTGATCGATAAGCAAATGTAGTAGAGCAGATGATGTCATTTAGCACTTTCTTCCATGCCGATCATGATTAGTGTCCAATGTAGCAAAATCATTTTTTGGCTCATCTGCAGATCTATGAGAAATGCTAAAAACAAAATCAGGATCTCACCATATGACAGAGCTGACTCTGCTACATCCATAACTATGCACTACAGTCTACACAACAAAAAATTGCCAAATCCAACTTCTCTGAACCTACTAGCGCCAGTAACCTGCTCACTAGAAATCCCAAAACTGATTGTTACAGGCCTCCTACCATCCTTACTGTAACCTCACTATAACCTGCAGGTCGTGGGACTTGTGAATCTTCCAGCAGA
Organism: Ranitomeya imitator; assembly: GCF_032444005.1. NCBI lineage: Eukaryota > Metazoa > Chordata > Amphibia > Anura > Dendrobatidae > Ranitomeya > Ranitomeya imitator. The sequence goes on along the minus strand of NC_091283.1, from coordinate 491,014,267 downwards.
CTTGGAATTGATGAGGAACGCCGTATGGATGAGCGAGAGACAGCGCCAGCAAGTGACAGTCATTGTGGATCTCCTGAACCGCCTGCCTCATTCATCCTCCGCTGTCATCACTTCAGCCCGGACCCTGCTCAGCGAGCTCTTCAGCAACAAAGGTAAGAAGGTGAATGAGCGTACAGATGTAGCAGAGCCGAATTTGTCATCTTATCATGCCCATGCACCTAGGATACAAGTTTGATGAACTCTTCTCTTTCCTACACAAGCCAAGAGTGCCTGTGTTTTCAATGGGCAGAGAGAACTAAGCCAAGACTTATTTCACATCATTTTCTTCTGACACCCTCATCTGACCAATGATAGTCATATCTGTCTGCCATTGAATACGGGAAAAGGGATATGATCTTTTATCATGATCATGATATACCACCGAGGTGCCCACCTGATGGATAGAATGTGTCATGTTTCCTACATCATGTAATAAAACAGCCTTTTAGGATGATGTCCCCGACAGGCGCAGAGGTCTCTTTTGCCCCACTCACATACAAAGAAATATTATAAATGGCCCATAGTAGATGGGGGCCCCATTACAAATTCTGTATTGTGCCCACAGAGAGCTGTCATTTACACCCTAGGGCTTGGAGAGTAGTTTACAAAATAACAAACTCCCTTCTGCTACATCAGTAGACGAATGTCTGGTTTCTTCCACCTAGACGTGTGTCTTGATTCCTCACCTTGTGTTCCCCCCATAGGATCTGGGACCCTTTTTAAGAACGCAGAACGAATGTTAAGGTTCGATTCCGTCCAGGACATTGACACCGATCGCCTAATCTCCCTGGTGAACAGATCCTTCCAGAAAAAGCTGAAGGAGAATTATATCAGCAATGTGGCGAAGCGACTGCACTCGGTCTATGTATCTGAAGGGTAGGCACAACTTAGTCTGCAATAGCGACCCCTTGTCTTGGATAGCAATGGGTGGATGCACCGAAGGGAAACGGACAGTATAAGAAAATTCATGTCTGTTTTTGCAAGAACAGCTCCCCTCCTGTCCATGGCTAACTAAGGTATTGCAGTTCGTCTTTATTCTAGTGAATAATACTAAGCAATACTATGCAATTCCAGACACAGCCATGGACAAAAGGTGGCACTGCTCTAGAGAAAAAACGAAATAGCCTTTATATCTAAATCCGAATATTTTAAATTATGGATATTCTGGCCACAATGAGTAACACAATAAATTATCCTACAGGTATAACGCGGCTGCCATCATCACCACAGAACCGGTGCTGGGAGGAACCCCCTACCTGGACAAGTTTGTGGTCAGTTCTGGGCGACAAGGGCAGGGATCCGGCCAGATGCTATGGGAGTGTGTGCGACAAGACCTACAGACACTGTTCTGGAGATCACGAGCCACTAATCCTATTAACTCCTGGTAAGTCGAGGTCGACCACAAAATTACTAAATAGTAAAATACGTAACACCAATAATCTAGAGTTTTACGTTGGCTTCATACCTCAATTATTGGTCCATGTACAGACTGCAATTTCTGGACCGGCACTGGGCCTCCTGCTAGTCATATAAGGCCGAGATCACACACAGCGAGATACGTCCGAGTCTCGCAGGTTAAAACCAAGCTCTGGCACCGGCACTCCAGAGCGAAGCGTGTGGCCGCATAGCAATACATGGAGCCGCACGCTCCACTCCGGAGTGCCGGCGCCAGCGCTTGTTTTTAACCTGCGAGACTCAGATGTATCTTGCTGTAGTGTGACTCCGGCCTAAGAGGCTGTTACTTTGGGTCAGGAGACCAATGGCCGGTCCCGAAATGAACCATGAAATACAGAGGTGTGAAGCAAACATAAAGGGGATAAGAGAATATAGCTACTTTCTTTCAAAAACAGTGCCACGCCTGTCTAAAGGTTGTGTCTGGTACTGTAGGCCATCTTCATTCATTTCAATAGGGCTCAACGTATTGATAGACACGTGAGGCGCTGTTTCTGGAATAAAGCAGCCATGTTTTTCTAATCTTAGACTCCATGTAAATTGGATGTTTATTAAAAAAATCAAAAGGGAAGATTGGAAAACATGGCCGTTTTATTCCAGAAACAGCGCCGCTCTTACACACAGTCTGTGTCTGGTAATGCAGCCTATTTTCATCGATTCACTCTAATAAGATTATCTTTAAATCATAGGTGTAACAGGGTGGAGATTTCATATTTAACAAAAATAAAAACAAAACTTTGCTATTTGTGGCCTCATGAATACTGCACAGCAAGAAAAAAAGTCACAAATACAGCTCTGCTTCATCCGTATGTTGAACTGTGGATCTAATTCTAACACCAGTCTCACATTTATATATGTACTAGATGGAGGCCCAATGGTGGTAATGTCGCAATGGGGGCTGGCTTTGCAGGGTTGACAATCTCTCCCCCCATGTGATCACCCACCTATCCACTCTCTCTTCCCCCGTGTGCTGACTTCTCCCATCTGTGCTCTCCTCTTTGACCTGTCTACCCCCTGTGTTATCCCCCTGTCTCTCTCCTTCCTGTGCTATGTTCTCCCCTCAAAGACAATACTGACATTACAGCAGGAGATCGCAGAGGATACATTTTGTGAGGTAAAATATTTTTTAAAAACAGTCAGTGAAATATTTTACCTGACAAAAGAAATCCACTGTGATCCCCTGCTGTAATGTCAGTATTGTCTTTTGCTTCCTCCCCTGCCCAGACAATTTTTAAAATTAACTTTCGTTCATGGAAACCGCTTTAATGTGACTGGCGTCCTCTGCCTGTAGACACGTCGCGCATCTGCTGCCGTGATCAGCTGAATGAGTCACTGCGCCTGCGCATAAGGCTGCCGTCACACTAACAGTATTTGGTCAGTATTTTACATCAGTATTTGTAAGCCAAAACCAGGAGTGGGTGATAAATACAGAAGTGGTGCATATGTTTCTATTATACTTTTCCTCTATTTGTTCCACTCCTGGTTTTGGCTTACAAATACTGATGTAAAATACTGACCAAATACTGATAGTGTGACGGCAGCCTAATTCGCACAGGCGCAGTAAATCAGACCTCCACCATCTTTATGCAGACAGATAGCGGCGGTCACATTAAAACTGTGCATGCGCTCCTCCTGTACAAAGATGGCGGGGGTCAGTGAATCATTCGGCTGATCCCGGCAACAGCAGGTTTGCGACGGTGTTCCACTGGCGGTACCACACAAGAGGCTGCGTACAGCATATACAGTGTGTGTGTGAGTGAGTGTGAGAGAGTGAGTGTGTGTGTGGTGCGACAGTGTTCCACTGGTGGTGCCGCGCAATAGGTTGGTACCAGTAGCAGTTTCCATATTGAGACACGCATCACTTGGGTGTCCCAATATGGCGGTCGGTGAACTTCCTCCGCATGGAATTCTGGGATACGGTGACATCTGGACAGAACAGGAAATTAAAACATTACAAGGCAATTATATAAATAAATAAATTTATATTTCGGTAACAGCCGAGTGACTTACTCCAGAAACACCAAGTATCTTCTGCTGATCTGCAGCTACAGACTGTAATATGCTTCAGAGCTTCGCTCACAAATTCTGCAGGCTCAGAGCTGAAACTTCAATCTGATGTAGTACAAACGAGCCGCCAGCTCTTAGTATGGGTTCATCCCAACTGCCTCTCTTACACGTTTTTCATTTCATGCAGGTATTTTAAGAACAGTGACGGCAGCTTTTCAAACAAGCAGTGGATATTCTTCTGGTTAGGACTTGCGGATATCAGGGATTCCTATGAACTGGTAAACCATGCGAAGAGCCTGCCTGATTCATTCTGCAAGAGTCCTATGTTATGACACAGACTGACGCCACTTGCTGGACAATCACCAATACTACAGCAATGATGTCAAGTAAATGGAAAAAAAAGTCTGTAATAAGCCAAAGTACTCCAAAGACTGATAGAAAATGCTGTGGGTAAATATATACTTGCCATCCATTCTGCTGTTAAGGAATGCACATTATATGGATGGGCTCATCATTTGCACTACTAGGCGATTTGGATGTCATAGTGGGGGGGTTTCTCTTCCTCTGGACCCTTCCAAAGTGGTGTCCATAAAAAAGAAAAGGCAGAGTTAGTGTGATTTAATTTCCAGGACCTAGTCCGCTGGCCACATTGGTAGTGTGTGGCCACTGGATGGGAGCCTCTTACCTGATGGTATCTAAAGCTTTTCTGTAGTTGGCCTGGTGTGATGTCATTGTTGCAGCGTGACATCATGCTAGGCCTGCTAATCAAAAGAACAGCCGAGGATGCCGGGAAGTAGAAGGCGATTCTTAGGGATCTCATCCAGCAGCCAATGAGTACTGATGTGGCTGATGAACTAGGTCCTGCAAGTCAATTCTCACTCTCTCTGTTGTATGTGTAATACCCACTTGGTCTCCCAACTGTGTGCCACTTCTTAGCATAGGTGCCAATCAGTTTGCAGAACTGAGTCCATCAGCCATCTGTGGCTCTTCTTTTGATTAGCCTGGTGTGGCATCACACGTGTCACCACATCAATGACGTGTCAGGCTGGCTACTCAAAAGAAAAGCTGTGGATGCCAGGAGGTAGAAGGCAGTTCTCAGGGCTCCCGTCTGGCGGCCACCCATTACTGACATGGCTGATGGATGGAGTGCTAGGAATCCATTTGCACCAACTATTGCACTCGCTTAGGAGACCAAGTGGGTATTATATAGACATCAGAGATAGTGAGAATCGATTGACATGACCTGGTCCATTAGTCACATCAGTAACACCACCCCAGGCCGACCTACCAAAAGAAGAGCTGCCATCAGGTAAGAGGCGGGTGTCAGGGCTCCCATCTAGCGGACATAGATTACCAACATGGCCAATGGACCAGGTCCTGCAAAATGGCTCACACCACCTGTGACAGCCAGTCATATAAACGACTAGCACATAATGCTGCAAAGGAGACTAGCAGGTGAAGGCGTCACTAAGGAAAAAATGAAACCCATAAATAAGAAACACTATTACTCATATGTATCGGACAGAAATAATTTATTCATTTTTCATCTGATGCCTTGTGACATACAAAAAAAAGCATAAAGATTGACTAGTTAAAAAAAAAAATATCCTTAAATGTGAAAATAAAGGCAAGATACTAATATACTGTAATGCTCACAAGCATCCAATCGGCAGAGATCCACTAGTCACGGCAGCCACACTTCCAGGACAGGATATCCTATGTTGGCACATCATCAGCGCTGTATGGCAGGGGTCCCCAACCTCTCTGGCCTTGAGTGCCACATCCAGCTCCTGCCCCACTCACAGTAGTGACACCCAGAGAACTCATTACCGGTAATAATGACAGCCAAAGCCTTTTCCACAAAAATCACACCAAGGTAGTATGCCAAGCTCCAGGGTTTCCTATCTTACCCCGATTTAGATCTGTTCCTCTGTGCAGGGCTCCACACAAGAGTCACCATCTAGAGATCTACCCTTAATGGCTGTTTGCCTCAGATGGTGCTAATGCACCAAGCTGGCAGACAGCAATCAGCCACAAATCATGGGCCGGCGAGCCACATGTGCTATAGGCTGGGAACCCCTGCTGTATGTGAAGAGAGCTGGCATCTATATTCGATAGCTGGGCCAGATGCCTTCACTGGCTATAAATCTGCCGCAATAGAGAAGGGGCTGGCTTTGCTATTGAAATGAGCCAGCCCCTTACCAAACAGCACCGCACAAGAGGGAAGCTTAGATCTCGGACTTGAGCGGAAATCTTCAGAATGTAAATTAGTAAGTTGTACAACTTGTATTTTATACACATTTAGGGATAATCAAAATTAACTGGACATCCCCCACATCCATACAGTACTTAATAAAAGGCAGATAAATAAAAAGACATGCAACACTGCAGTGCCGAGCTGAGGACCAATGATGGCCACCCTTGGGTGTTCTGCGCGGAGGCTGAACACAATACACAGTATATGACAAGAAAAGTGGAGTCACTTTGTGTACAGATATCCGGGCATCATCGCTCACAGCTGAATTCACAGTTCTGACAGTTTCAGCGCTGAAATCTGCCAACAGATTCGTGTCTGGATAGAAAAATGCTTTGACGATTTCAGCTGTATCGCACAGCAAGCATGCTGACTGTTTCCTTTCGCAACAAGACAAATTGTGAGTGCAGCTCTGGAGTACAATACATGCGGTAACAGAGCATTTTGTAAAAGATAAGCAACTAAATACGTTAACAAAAGTGACTCACAAGAAATGTTGATGGAAGGCGAGCAATTGGATGGAGACAAATAAAAGGTCTGGTTCTGAGTAGCTTCATTTGGATTTTGTTTTGCATCATCACCGCAATTGAAGATGGCATGATTTCAGGGTATTTCTATGAAAAATGGGGAGGTGGGTAACGTGATATTTGCTTCAATGATTGGAGATTGCACCTAAGGGTACGCTCACACTTGTGTATAAATTGGTCCCATTCTCATGCAGGAGAGCGGGATGATCTTCTCACTTGTCATCTGTGCGTATACAATCCTTTTTTTTTTTACTTAGCAGCTACTAATCATTTACAGAACCATTTACCGTTTCCTATGCTACAGAATTGTAATGTATCCGTAAAAATCGGATTCTACTCTGATGGTCTGTATGGCACGTGATTTTTTTTCTCGTATTGTCCAACTTCGGGAGTGAAATCACAGCGTGCTGCAATTTGTTTTTCATGATGAATACAGCTGAGAAAAAAATATGCAGATCTGCACGGCCTCATTGAATATAATTGGTCCGGGTAGTACAATCTGATTTATATGATAGTGTGCGTGCGAGCCCTAATAGTAAACCTCCACTGCCTCTGGTAAAGGGAAAAAAAAAGCAAACATAGTGGTGCCCGCATGCTCCTTACATCCATGCCAATGCAGTATGCGGGCGCTGGATCATGGTGCGTCAGGTTAAGGCAGTTCTCGATATTCTTTGTATAAATCTGTCATATGTGTACAGATAACATATCGGGGCTGAGGCTTACAAAACCATGATCCATTTCATAGCACACGACAATCAGATATGCAGACTGACTGGTATTGTCTGTTTGTTGCAATACCCATAATCTAACATTGCTGCGTCCAGCGAGCACAGTGCGGCATCACAAAACTGAAACAGCAGTGTCTCGAGCCAATCTATAAGAGGTCACTTCCCATTAAAGTCACTGGGAATTATGGAAACAGCCAATCATGTTTGCTCTATACCAACCATATTCTAAGTGTGCGATCAATTCCCGGCTCAGCCTTGCAATGTGAACATGTGTCCGACCATCACAGCTTTCCCTTTAAATAGCTTTTTTGTAAGTGTTCCCTTAAGAGTCATTTTTTTTCTTTAAAAATGGATGTGGACCAAGCCACTGCTGCTTCCGATACATCTGCTCTTTAGTCTTCACAGGCAGCAATGAAGGATCGATCTCTATGATGGGAGGTATAAGTAACACTTCCTGATTGTTCCAGGTAATTGTAACTGCATGAAATGCACAATATGGTGTTCATGAAGCCATGCTGGGCACAGAGGTCTGAAATAAATGGCAATCAAGAGTGTAAACTTATATGTCCGAGAGTTGTTTTCCAGAGATCTGATGGCCGTGAGGCTTTTGAGCTTCATTACTGTAATGTGGTCTTGATCAGCCATCAGTGGCTAGTATGACTGCTGCCCCAAAAATGCCAACATTCTGCCCGATCATTCGCATCTGATTCCAGAACTCCACTCGTCGGTTGTTGTGCCAGTAGCCCAGGTTTCCATCTACAAGCAGTAGAGAAAAGGGGAGGAGGACGGCAAGAACTTGGGCTGAGAACCGAACATAGTAGCCAGATAGAAAGGACAATGCCAACACGCCATACAGGACAAACAGGATCTGAAGGGCCGGCTCTCCTCCAGGAAGGAAGTCCAAGTGTGACAGGCGGTCCTCCTTACTGTGCTGTAGGGTGTATGCCTAGACAGGGTTGCAAGTAAAGACACCAATTACAATGGACCCTTCACAGATTCTATACATGGCATAGCTCTGCTATGCGCAATGTGTGCACCGTCACTCCTTTCAGGATAGGGCTACAGAGCCCTCTTCTCAGGATCCCTGGAAGTCCCAATGGTTGGACGTCCAGTGATCAACAAGTCCTTCCCTATTCTATTCATAGGTGATAACCATTTCAAAACAGGCATATCTGTTTTTGGCAATAATAATTTTTGGGAAGTGTGTGTCAATAAAAATGTTGCATCTTTTTGCCTTCTATAGGTTTAGTGTTGCACTGCACATTGCTGGCTGCAGAAGCCGATAACTGAGAATTAGTGATGGGGAAACGTGCTGGGATAAGGTGTGATCTAAGCATGCTCGGGTGCTAACCGAATGTCTTTGGCGTGCTCGAAAAATATGTTTGAATCCCCGCAGCTGCATGTCTCATGGCTGTTTTACCGCTGCAACACATGCAGGGATTCCTTAGCAAACAGGAAATTAGCCATGAGACATGCAGCCACAGGGACTCAAACATATTATGTTGGGCACGCTGAACATACTCTATTAGCACACGAGTATGCTGCTCAGATAACACCTTATAGGAGCACGTTCGCTCATCACTACTGAGAATCATTCATTGAGCTTGTTCTGATGGGCCAATGCGAAGTTCTTAACTCTGATCTGTGGTTTTTCAGCTCCTCTCTGCCGATTTATGACCACAGACTACAAACCAGAAAAAACAACCCCAACGACACCAAGTCAAGTCACAAATGCACAAACAAGATGCAGCAGACCACCATTATAAAGGCAGGGGAAGCACAGGTGCAAAATACTGATGGAAGCGGCCACTCAAAAACCTACCTGGCAGCCTATTAATGACACCCATAATATTAGATCAGGTGTGCTGTCCAGCACTGTATGAGTGCACCCCACAAGGACAGACGCCCCAGTGCACCTAACCAATAAAAAAGGGCCCGGCTGCATCCTGCAAAAAACGCCAGTCCCACACGTACCCCTGTCTTTATAATGGGGGTCTGATGCATCTTGCTTGTGCATTTGTGATCTGACTTGGTGCTGGCAAGACTGTTTTTTTTTAAATAATTATGTGCTTTATGACCACAGACTACATCAACGTTTATTATGCAGTGAAGCAACAAGCCTGTGACAGGAGAACGGTGCAAAATTTTTAATGTAACTGAATTGCAAAAATTATTTCTTCCTCAATTTATATTAAAAGGGTTGTCCGCATCTTGATCTCAATGTTTGCCCCCGTTAAAATAAAAACAGCTATACTCACCTCCCGTGTCGGGACGTTCCAGCAGTGTCGGCACTTGCGGCCCCGCAGCTCATGTGTGGTTGTTATAACACGTGCGTCACTGTCCCCACCTTTAGACGTATTAGTAATCAAGAGGGAGTGAACGGCCAGCCGCAGCCATCACTGCCTCCTGATGTATGATTTGTCCAAAAATCAGGGACAGTGACGCCAGCGCTGATTGGTCGCACGGGTCATAACAACTGCACATGAGCAGCGGGAACGCGAGTGCCAACACTGCTGGAATGACGCCGGCAAGGGAGGAGAGTATAAGTGCTTCGATTTTCACGGGGGCAAACATTCAGGTCGAAAAGGGTTTGTCCTAGTAGTGGAAAATCCCTTTAAGTAAAAAAAATAAATAAATAAAAATTCCCCATAGGTGGACAACGTCTTTTAGACATCAGCATATTTTATTATGTATGTGCAGACGAGCTTCTGGATGTTTAGCAGAAGACCCCTTCATTGGCCATTGCTGTACTACAGAAAAGGGGCACGTGGGAGAGCCACAAACAAAAGAAAAGACCTCAGAATTTGGCAGAGAACTTATTCCCTATGTAATCGTGGGTCTCAGCACCCCATTAATAAATAATGAACCAAAAATAATAAAGTTTGAGATGTTAAATGACCCTTAAAAGCTTCATTCAGAATTATAGTAGCAACCATTTCATAGGGAATCAGGGGTCTAAATCTAGGAGACCCCCATTAAAGTTCCAGGATATTTACCAGACAGATAAGGTAGATGCCCAGGAAGACCTGACCGGTGGACTGCAGAGAGCGGCTGCGAGGCTTCTGCCTGTAGATCTCCCCGGCACCGCTGGCCACGATTAGGAAGCCTCCAATGACGGCGATGGTACGAGAATACATGCGGACCTAAAACACCAAGACAATCTAAATAACGAGATACATTCTTATACTACAATGGAGAACCAGCGTGAGAAAAAGTAACACTCACCTTCAGCCAGTCACCATAGTGGACGTGTCCCCCGATATGGGCCGCATAGGTGCTAATGGCGAGCTGCAGAGCAGAACCCAGAGCGAACCAACGCCGCTTCACCGCAAAAGACATAAAACTGGCACAAAGCACCGCCACACCCAGGTCAAAGTACAGGAAGGGCACCGGGATGTCAGGTTTCCTGAAGAAAATATTACAAGGATTAATAAATGACATCTATAATAAAGCTCCGAGGAGCGGACGTCGGGGTGGTGATGGTATCCAGCTTTGTGGCTCACGTGATTGGCTCAGGGGGCACAATTACAATAACTGCCTTATATGGATGGAAACCACGGAGATCTGGTGGTGATGTGATCCCCAGCGATCAGTGGTATTACTGGAAAGCAGATCCCTGCAGCGGCCACTGCAGGAGAAGGGCAGTACTACAGGGGGATGTCAGTGAATGGCTCAGTACTAGTGGCAGAGGGTCCTCCAGATAGGTGGGGTCCCTCCTGTATGACAGCACACACACGGATATGTATGTACATATGGTGCACGGTACCTCTTGGCCTCTGCTCTCTCCGCATATAACATAAGCTGACTGAAGCAAAACCAGAAAGGGCACCGGGTGAGAAGCAGCACCCCAAACCGGGTCACCAGCTGCAAAAGCTTCTTCCGACCACTCAGAGCCATTCTCCCCTAACACCGGGCGACTGACAACCAACACCGCGCCTCACTTCCGCCGAGCGACAGGACAACTCACTTCTGCCAACCAAACCATTCATTTTCCTGCCAACCATCCAAATCCTAACGTCATATCCGCCTTCCGGGTCACTGACGTACTTCCATCAGGCCTGATACTAGGGTTCCAGCTGGTCTGCCAATCAGCCGTAAAGAGAACTTCCGGTGCTGCGCTTCTGAGCGTTGCCAACCACTCAGAAATAGCGCTTTTGCCAACCAGCTGTAAAGTGATCTTCCGGCAGCGGAAAACTTTCACACGGCTCTTAAAGAGACATGCACGTGGACGCAGACTGTGACATAAAAACTGCAGGCTGCCTGTGCCCCAGAGAATGGATCTCACCCCAATGATCACTTGGATCTTGGATGCCCCCATTAGAGACGTACAAATCTCAAACGCCTTCAGTGCCCATACATCTGTACACGTGTCCGCTCGGCTTGGGCCAGCGTGCATGTGCTTTATCTACAGATAGGACAATGGAGCAGAGGCTACATCTATAATATAATAATGATTTGTATTTCTATAGTGCAAACATATCCTGCAGCACTTTACATTGCAGGGGACTTGTACAGACAATAAAGACATTACAGAGTTTCACATAAATCAGATGCCAGGAGGAGTGAGGGCCCTGCTGCCCTCAAGCTTACAACCTATGAGGAAATAGGGGAGACACAAAAGATGAATGGTAAAAAAATGCTTGTATTGTACGATCCGGCCATCAATAAAATACATAGAGGGATTCAAATAGTGCCGCATGATCCGATCACCAGCCAGTGCAAGTACAGGCACAGAGGGCTAATAAATCCATGAAGAGTGTGTGAACAGATGATACAAGGGATCTGATGCTGAAGAAAGTGTTGTGTGCGTAACACAGGGATAGGTAGATAAGTGAGGTGAAGAAATGCGTTTTTAGGCCATGGTTAAAACGATAAGTATTGGGAATTAATTAAATTGTCCTGGGTAGTGCATTCCAATGAATTGGTGCAGCACGTGTGAAGTCTTGGAGACAGAAGTGGGAGATTTGGATTATTGAGAATGTTAATCTAAAATCATTAGACCGGAGGGCGCGGGTAGGGTGGTAGACTGAGACCAGGGAGGAGATGTAGGGTGGTGCTGAGCCATGGAGCGCTTTGTGAGTGAGAGTGATGAGTTTATATTAACCTCTGTAGCCAGGGCCGGCATCAGCACCCGGCGCAAAATATATATACACACACTGTCCCTCTGCAAACTACAGGTGATCTCACAAAATTAGAAGTTAGTTTATTTCAGTTCTTCAATACAAAAAGTGAAACTCATATATAGAGTCATTACAGAGTGATCTATTTCAAGTGTTTATTTCTGTTAATGTTGATGATTCTGGCTTACAGCCAATGAAAACCCAAAAGTCATTATCTCAGTAAATTAGAATACTTTATAACACCAGCTTGAAAATGATTTTAAAATCCGAAATGTTCTCCTACTGAAATGTATGATCAGTAAATGCACTCAATACTTGGTCAGGGCTCCTTCTGCATCAATTACTGCATCAATGTGGCATGGCATGGAGGTGATCAGCCTGTGGCACTGCTGAGGTGTTATGGAAGCCCAGGCTGCTTTGATGGAAAATTATATATTTAGCACACTCCAATAGATGTGATGCAAAAGGGGTATTTAAAGGGAACCTGTCACCCCGAAAATCGCGGGTGAGGTAAGCCCACCGGCATCAGGGGCTTATCTATAGCATTCTGTAATGCTGTAGATAAGCCCCCGATGTTACCTGAAAGAGGAGAAAAAGACGTTAGATTATACTCACCCAGGGGCGGTCCCGCTGCTGGTCCGGTCGGATGGGCGTCTCTGGTCCGCTGTGGCGCCTCCCATCTTCATTACAAGACGTCCTCTTCTGATCTTCAGCCACGGCTCCGGCGCAGGTGTACTTTGTCTGCCCTGTTGAGGGCAGAGCAAAGTACTGCAGTGCACAGGCGCCGGGCCTCTCTGACCTTTTCGGCGCCTGCGCACTGCAGTACTTTGCTCTGCCCTCAACAGGGCAGAGCAAAGTACGCCTGCGCCGGAGCCGTGGCTGAAGATCAGAAGAGGACGTCTTGGAATGAAGATGGTAGGCGCCGCAGCGGACCAGAGACGCCCATCCGACCAGACCAGCAGCGGGACCGCCCCTGGGTGAGTATAATATAACATCTTTTTCTCCTCTTTCAGGTAACATCGGGGGCTTATCTACAGCATTACAGAATGCTGCAGATAAGCCCCTGATGCCGGTGGGCTTACCTCACCCGCGATTTTCGGGGTGACAGGTTCCCTTTAATATCATACATACAGTAGTCACAAACGTTTCGGTCTGCAAAGACCTTCATCAGTGTGCTAATGGTAGCAAGAGTGGTACATATAGTGAAACCCCTGTAAAGCTTATTTGCATCAGTAATAGGAATAAAGTGAATATGTTGGAAAAATGTGGAGGGCTGTACAACAGGCCAATCCAGCCGCCAGAGGGCTATGGGGGAGAGAAAGGAACTACGCGGTATCCACCGCAAGTAGATGGTCTGATACTGCGTAGTTCCTTTCTCTCCCCCATATCCCTCTGGCGGCTGGATTGGCCTGTTGTACAGCCCTCCACATTTTTCCAACATATTCACTTTATTCCTATTACTGATGCAAATAAGCTTTACAGGGGTTTCACTATATGTACCACTCTTGCTACCATTAGCACACTGATGAAGGTCTTTGCAGACCGAAACGTTTGTGACTACTTTATGTATGATATTAAATACCCCTTTTGCATCACATCTATTGGAGTGTGCTAAATATATAATTTTCCACATATTATTAACCCCTTTACCCCCAAGGGTGGTTTGCACGTTAATGGCCGGGACAATTTTTACAATTCTGACCACTGTCCCTTTATGAGGTTATAACTCTGGAACGCTTCAACGGATCTTGGCGATTCTGACACTGTTTTCTCGTGACATATTGTACTTCATGATAGTGGTAAAATTTCTTCGATATAACTTGCGTTTATTTGTGAAAAAAACGGAAATTTGGCGAAAATTTTGCAATTTTCCAACTTTGAATTTTTATGCCCTTAAATCACGGAGATATGTCATGTAAAATAATTAATAAGTAACATTTCCCACATGTCTACTTTACATCAGCACAATTTTGGAACCAAAACATTTTTTTGTTAGGGAGTTACAAGGGTTAAAAGTTGACCAGCAATTTCTCATTTTTACAACACCAATATTTTTAGGGACCACATCTCATTTGAAGTCATTTTGAAGTAGACCCTATGATAGAAAATAACCAAGTGTGACCCCATTCTAAAAACTGCACCCCTCAAAGTGCTCAAAACCACATTCAAGAAGTTTATTAACCCTTCAGGTGTTTTACAGGAATTTTTGGAATGTTTTTAAAAAAATTAACATTTAACTTTTTTCACCAAAAATTTACTTCAGCTCCAATTTGTTTTATTTTCCCAAGGGTAAGAGAAGAAATTGGACCCCAAAAGTTGTTGTGCCATTTGTTCTGAGTATGCCGATACCACACATGTGGGGGTAAACCACTGTTTGGGCGCATGGCAGAGCTCAGAAGGGTAGGAGCGCCGTTTGACTTTTCAATGCTTAATTGACTGGAATTGAGATGGGACGCCATGTTGCGTTTGGAGAGCCCCTGATGTGCCTAAACATTGAAACCCCCCACAAGTGACACCATTTTGGAAATTAGACCCCATAAGGAACTTATCTAGATGTGTGGTGAGCACTTTAACCCACCAAGTGCTTCACAGAAGTTTATAATGCAGAGCTGTAAAAATAAAAAATCATATTTTTTCACAAATATGATCTTTTCGCCCCCAATTTTTTATTTTCCCAAGGGTAAGAGAAGAAATTGGACCCCAAAAGTTGTTGTGCCATTTGTTCTGAGTACGCCGATACCCCACATGTGGGGGTACACCACTGTTTGGGCGCATGGCAGAGCTCGGAAGGGAAGGAGCACCATTTGACTTTTCAATGCAAAATTGACTGGAATTGAGATGGGACACCATGTCACGTTTGGAGAGCCCCTGATGGGCCTAAACATTGAAACCCTGCACAAGTGACACCATTTTGGAAAGTAGACCCCCCAAGGAACTTATCTAGCTGTGTTTTGACAGCTTTGAACCCCCAAGTGTTTCAGAACAGTTTATAATGCAGAGCCGTGAAAACAAAAACATTTTTTTCACAAAAATTATATTTTAGCCCCCAGTTTTGTATTTTCCCAAGGGTAACAGGAGAAATTTGACCCCAAAAGTTGTTATCCAATTTGTCCTGAGTACACTGATACCCCATATGTGGGGGTGAACCACCGTTTGGGCGCATGGCAGAGCTCGGAAGGAGCACCATTTGGAATGCAGACATAGATGAATTGGTCTGCAGGCGTCACGTTGCATTTGCAGAGCCCCTGATGCACCTAAACAGTAGAAACCCCCCAGAAGTTACACCAATTTGCAAAGTAGACACCCTAAGGAACTTATCGAGATGTGTTTTGACAGTTTTGAACCCCCAAGTGTTTCACTACAGTTTATAACGCAGAGTCGTGAAAATAAAAATTATTTTTTTTCCCACAAAAATGTTTTTTTAGACCCCCAAATTTTTATTTTCCCAAGGGTAACAAGAGAAATTGGACCCCAAAAGTTGTTGTCCAATTTGTCTTGAGTATGCTGATACCCCATATGTTGGGGTAAACCCCTGTTTGGGCGCACAGGAGAGCTCGGAAGGGAAGGACCACTGTTTTACTTTTTCAACGCAGAATTGGCTGGAATTGAGATCGGATGCCATGTCGCGTTTGGAGAGCCCTGATGTGCCTAAACAGTGGAAACCCCCATTTCTAACTGAAACCCTAACCCCAACACACCCCTAACCCTAATCCCAACCATAACCACACCCCTAACCCTGACACACCCCTAACCCTAATCCCAACCATAAATGTAACCTTAACCCTAACTTTAGCCCCAACCCTAACTTTAGCCCCAACCCGAACCCTAGCCCCAACCCTAACCCCAACCCTAGCCCTAACCCTAATGGGAAAATGGAAATAACTTCATTTTTTAAATTTTTTTTATGTTTCCCAAACTAAGGGGGGGTCTGATTTACTTTTATAGCGGGTTTTCTAGCGGATTTTTATGATTGGCAGCCGTCACACACTAAAAGACACTTTTTATTGCAAAAAATATTTTTTGCGTTATCACATTTTGAGACCTATAATTTTTCCATATTTTGGTCCACAGAGTCATGTGAGGTCTTGTTTTTTGCGGGACGCGTTGACGTTTTTATTGGTAACATTTTCGGGCACGTGACATTTTTTGATCGCTTTTTATTCCGATTTTTGTCAGGCAGAATGACCAAAAACCAGCTATTCATGAATTTCTTTGGGGGGGGGGGGAGCATTTATACCGTTCCGCGTTTGGTAAAATGGATAAAGCAGTTTTATTCTTCGGGTCAGTACGTTTACAGCGATACCTCATTTATATAATTTTTTTTATGTTTTGGCGCTTTTTATACGATAAAAACTATTAGAAAAAATAATTATTTTTGCATCGCTTTATTCTGAGGACTGTAACTTTTTTATTTTTTTGCTGATGATGCTGTATGGTAGCTCGTTTTTTGCGGGACAAGATTATGTTTTCAGCGGTACCATGGTTATTTATATCCGTCTTTTTGATCGCGTGTTATTCCACTTTTTGTTCGGCGGTATAATAAAGTGTTGTTTTTTGCCTCTTTTTTTTTTACGGTGTTCACTGAAGGGGTTAACTAGTGGGACAGTTTTATAGGTCGGGTCGTTACGGACGTGGAGATACTAAATATGTGTACTTTTATTGTTTTTTTTTAATTTATTTAGATCAATGTATTTATGGGAACAATATATATATATATTTTTCTTTATTTAGGAATTTTTTGTTTTTACACATCTAAAAAATTTTGTTTTTTACTTTGTATTAGGGGGGACATCACTGTATAGTGACAGATCGCTGATCTGACACTTTGCAGAGCACTGTGTCAGATCAGCGATCTGGCGTGCCCTGCTGCTTGGTTACCAGAGCCTGCTCTGGACCCGGAAGTACTCCCTGCACGACCTGGAAGTAGCCCCGCGGCCATTTTGGATCCGGGGCCTGCAGGGAGGAGACGCTCGGTACAAGGTGAGCAAATCGCCTTGTACCGATTGTCTCAGGGAAGCCCGCAGGGAGCCCCCTCCCTGCGCGATGCTTCCCTATACCGCCGGAACACTGCAATCATGTTTGATCGCGGTGTGTCGAGGGTTAATGTGCCAGGAGCGGTCCTTGACCACTCCTGGCACATAGTGCTGGATGTCAGCTGCGATAGTCAGCTGACACCCGGCTTGTGGAGTGTGTCAATGACTGACTTCTGATTGCATGATTGTGGAGCCTAATGAAACTGACTAAGGGACCTTTTTAAACATTTAGGAAGCTTTTGCAGGTGTTGTTTTGTTAATTATTCTAACTTACTGAGAAAATTACTTCTGGGTTTTCATTGGCTATAAGCTATAATCATCAACATTAACAAAAATAAACACTTGAAATAGATCACTCTGTGTGTAATGACTCTATATAATATATGAGTTTAAATTTTTGTATTGAAGAGCTGAAATTAACTTTTTGATGATATTATAATCTTGTGAGAAGCACCTGTATATATACACACACACACTGTCTCTCTGAATAAAGCAGCTCCCCATCCTCACAAGCTGCCTCTAGCAAAACTGTCAGAACTGTGCCCACTTTCATAATTCTTCTTTCCACATGATTCATTTAATGTTCCGCTCCTCCTGGAGCTCTTACTAGAGCCTGCGCTGTGTCTGCTCCTCCGCGGCACAGGGAGCAACGTGATGAGGTCATCACACTTCTGCACGTCGGACCCGTGACTGACAGGCGCTCCTCTGCCCCGATCCCAGCACAAGACGGTTTAAATGTATTTGCATCTAAAAGACGCAAATACATTTGAACATGGGAATAAGAAAGCGGCGTCTCCCGAGCCTGGCATGCGTGCCCACAGTGAGGGCACAGAATGCCACCACTGTACTAACCTATCAATTTTCTGTCTCCTCCTTTGTCCTGCAGGCTGTGTCCTCATCGCACTCCTCTACCTATTTTCAGGTGCTTAACAGTCGCTGCGACCACTGATTGGCTGCAGTGTTGATATGATATTGTTTAGTCACGTGACTGACATATAAGGTGCTGATATCGGGGGAATGTCACTGGCCCGGCTAATAATAAGGGGTTGTTCGGTATTAGAGTCCCAGGATTTGGATCCAACAGCTCTCACGTGTTGAATAGGTGATAATTTCTTTAAATCAGATTAACCCTTTAAGCACCTCACATCAGTTTTCTGCCAGATGAGCTAGATTTCAATTAGAATTGATCACTTAAGGTATGGTTCCACGTTCTGTATTTGCTGCGGATTGGACGCTGCGTACAGCCGCAGCGTCCAGATGTTACAGCATAGTGGATGGGATTTTGGACAGCGCTTTGGACAGAGCGGGTATCTGCTGCGCCCAAAGCGCTGCCTTTACGGAACGTGGAAACATACCCTAACACACACACCACTCATTGCTAAGATCCAAAAATTGGGCCTGACATTGTCCAACTAACACTCACAAAGTAAATTTTCCCGTGGTCAGCCTTGGATTAAAACAGTATTTTTTAACCCTTTACTACTATTGGATTAATAATGGATAGGTGTCATAATTGACGCCTCTCCATTATTAATTTGGCTTAATGTCACCTTACAATAGCAAGGTGACATTAACCCTTCATTACCCCATATCCCACCGCTACACAGGAATGGGAAGAGAGTGGCCAAGTGCCAGAATAGGCGCATCTTCCAGATGCGCCTTTTCTGGGGTGGCTGGGGGCAGATGTTTTTAGCCAGGGGGTGGGCAATAACCATGGACCCTCTCCAGGCTATTAATATCTGCCCTCAGTCACTGGCTTTACTACTCTGGCGGAGAAAATGGCGCGGGAGCCCACGCCAATTTTTCCCCGCCATTTAACCCTTTAATTTAATAGCTAGAACGGCCAAATTTTGCATATACACACTACTAACATTAGTAGTGTGGAATATGCAAAAAAAAGGTGATATGAGATGGTTTACTGTATGTAAACCAGGTCTCATATCATGTCGGGTTTTAGGAAGGAGATAGCAAAAGCTGGTAATTGAATTACCGGCTTTAAAGCTATCTAGCGCTGTATGAAATATTAATATATATATATATATATGTGTCTACTGACATATATATATATATATATATATATATATATATATATATAGACAGTATATATGTTGTTTTTTTGTTTTTTTTACACATGGATCCCTGGATCCCTTGTATGGAGCCGTATGTTGGTTTTGCAAGCCTGCGAGAATAACACGCAGTACGGATGCCATACGGATTACATACGGAGGATGCCATGCGCAAAAAACGCTGAAACACCCTGCCTACGGAGGAGCTACGGACCACTATTTTGGGGACTTTTCAGCGTATTACAGCCGTAATATACAGACCGTATTGTCTTACGCTGAGTGTGACTCCAGCCTAAATGTGATTGGCTAATTTTGGACACAACCACATCTTCAAGGGTGTTTACACTTATGCAACTAGATTATTTTATTTATGTTACTTTTATTTTCCCTCTCAAAATGCTTTTTCTTGGTATGATTTTTTTACATGACAAAAACCTGGCATCTTAACAGGGATGTGCGGACTTTTTATATCTACTGTATCTCACTTGGACATTATCAGTTTTGGGATCTTAGCAAAAGTATTCACATTTAGTGATGGCAACAAAATATATTGAAAATGGTAACTAAAAGTACAATATCTCAAATACTGACCTAGGTCAGGAAAGCAACCTCTAGTTATTAAACACAGGGAACAACGTCAACTTGAAGAAAAAAAAACAGAACTTTTAGATGAACCCACAAAAAATCCTGAAATATTTTCTGTATACAACACCAAGTTGCTAATCCAGGTTAACTACAGTTGTGTGAAAAAAATATTAAGGGAAAAAGAAATCCAAACATACAGGGCCCTGTGTGAAAAAGTGATTGCCCCCCCCCCCCCTAAAAACATAAATTAACAGTGGGTTATCACCAAAATGACCCCAAGCGCACAGTGATGACTCATCCAAGAGGTCACAAAAGCCCTCACAACAACATCCAAAGAACTACAGGCCTGACTTGCCTCAGTTAAGGTCAAAGTTCTATAGTCAGGGGACACAAAAGTTGAACTTTTTGGAAGGAGTATGTCCCATTACACCTGGTGTAGAAGTAAGACAGCATTTCAAAAAAGGCGCATCATACCAACAGTAAAATATGGTGGTGTGATTGCCTGGGGCTGTTTTGCTGTTTCAGGACCTAGAAGACTTGCTGCAGTAAATGGATTCATGAATGTTACTGTCTACCAAAAATCCTGAAGGAGAATGTCTGGCCATCTGTTCGTGACCTCAAGCTGAAGCTCACTTGGGTTATTCAGAAGCACAATGATCAAAAACACCCCAGCAAGCCCACCTCTGAATGGCCTAAGAAAAACAAAATTAAGACATTGGAGTGGCCTAGTCAAAGTCCTGACCTTAACCCCTCTGTGACCTTAGACGTACTATCCCGTCGAGGTGCCCTGGGCTTATCTGGCCCTGGACGGGATAGTACGTCATAGCGATCGGCAGCGCTCACGGGGGGAACGCCGCCGATCGCGGCCGGGTGTCAGCTGCCTATCGCAGCTGACACCCGGCACTATGTGCCAGGAGCGGTCACGGACCGCCCCCGGCACATTAACCCTCGGCACACCGCGATCAAAGATGATCGCGATGTGCCGGCGGTACAGGGAAGCACCGCGCAGGGAGGGGGCTCCCTGCGGGCTTCCCTGAGCCCCCCGCAGCAACGCGATGTGATCGCGTTGCTGCGAGGGTCTTACCTCCCTCCCTCCCTGCTCCAGGCCCGGATCCAAGATGGCCGCGGATCCGGGTCCTGCAGGGAGGGAGGTGGCTTCACAGAGCCTGCTCAGAGCAGGCACTGTGAAGCCTGCAGTGCTGCATGTCAGATCAGTGATCTGACAGAGTGCTGTGCAAACTGTCAGATCACTGATCTGTGATGTCCCCCCCTGGGACAAAGTAAAAAAGTAAAAAAAAAAAAATTCCAAATGTGTAAAAAAAAATAAAAATAAATATTCCTAAATAATGAAAAAAATAAAAATATTATTCCCATAAATACATTTCTTCATCTAAATAATAAAAACAAAACAATAAGAGTACACATATTTAGTATTGCCGCGTCCGTAACGACCCGACCTATAAAACTGGCCCACTAGTTAACCCCTTCAGTAAACACCATAAGAAAAAAAAAAAAAAACGAGGCAAAAAACAACGCTTTATTATCATACCGCCGAACAAAAAGTGGAATAACATGCGATCAAAAAGACAGATATAAATAACCATGGTACCGCTGAAAGTGTCATCTTGTCCCGCAAAAAACGAGCCGCCATACAGCATCATCAGCAAAAAAATAAAAAAGTTATAGTCCTCAGAATAAAGCGATGCAAAAATAATTATTTTTTCTGTAAAATAGTTTTTATCGTATAAAAGCGCCAAAACATAAAAAAATGATATAAATGAGGTGTCGCTGCAATCGTACTGACCCGAAGAATAAAACTGCTTTATCAATTTTACCAAACGCGGAACGGTATAAACGCCTCCCCCAAAAGAAATTCATGAATAGCTGGTTTTTGGTCATTCTTCCTCACAAAAATCGGAATAAAAAGCGAATAAAAAATGTCACGTGCCCGAAAATGTTACCAATAAAAACGGCAACTCGTCCCGCAAAAAACAAGACCTTACATGACTCTGTGGACCAAAATATGGAAAAATTATAGCTCTCAAAATGTGGTAACGCAAAAAATATTTTTTGCAATAAAAAGCGTCTTTCAGTGTGTGACGGCTGCCAATCATAAAAATCCGCTAAAAAACTCGCTATAAAAGTAAATCAAACCCCCCTTCATCACCCCCTTAGTTATGGAAAAATAAAAAAAATGTATTTATTTCCATTTTCCCATAAGGGCTAAGGTTAGGGCTACGGTTAGGATTAGGGCTAGGGTTAGGGCTAGGGTTAGGGTTAGGGCTAGGGTTAGGGCTAGGGTTAGGGTTAGGGTTGGGGCTACAGTTAGGGTTGGGGCTAAAGTTAGGGTTTAGATTACATTTACAGTTGGGAATAGGGCTAGGGTTAGGGCTAGGGTTGGGGCTACAGTTTGGGTTGGGGCTAAAGTTAGGGTTAGGGTTTAGATTACATTTACAGTTGGGAATAGGGTTGGGATTAGGGTTAGGGGTGTGTCAGGGTTAGAGGTGTGGTTAGGGTTACCGTTGGAATTAGGGTTAGGGGTGTGTTTGGATTAGGGTTTCAGTTATAATTGGGGGGTTTCCACTATTTAGGCACATCAGGGGCTCTCCAAACACGACATGGCGTCCGATCTCAATTCCAGCCAATTCTGCGTTGAAAAAGTAAAACAGTGCTCCTTCCCTTCCGAGCTCTCCCGTGTGCCCAAACAGGGGTTTACCCCAACATATGCGGTATCAGCGTACTCAGGACAAATAGGACAACAACTTTTGTGGTCCAATTTCTCCTGTTACCCTTGGGAAAATACAGAACTGAGGGCTAAAAAATAATTTTTGTGGGAAAACAAAAAGATTTTTTATTTTCACGGCTCTGCGTTATAAACTGTAGTGAAACACTTGGGGGTTCAAAGTTCTCACAACACATCTAGATAAGTTCATTGAGGGGTCTAGTTTCCAATATGGGGTCACTTGTGGGGGGTTTCTACTGTTTAGGTACATTAGGGGCTCTGCAAACGCAATGTGACGCCTGGAGACCAATCCATCTAAGTCTGCATTCCAAATGATGCTCCTTCCCTTCCGAGCCCTCCCATGCGCCCAAACGGTGGTTCCCCCCCACATATCGGGTATCAGCGTACTCAGGACAAATTGGACAACAACATTTAGGGTCCAATTTCTCCTGCTACCCTTGGAAAAATACAAAACTGGGGGCTAAAATATAATTTTTGTGGAAAAAAAAAATTTTTTATTTGCACGGCTCTGCGTTATAAACTGTAGTGAAATACTTGGGGGTTCAAAGCTCTCACAACACATCTAGATGAGTTCCTTAGGGGGTCTACTTTCCAAAATGGTGTCACTTGTGGGGGGTTTCTACTGTTTAGGTACATTAGGGGCTCTGCAAACGCAATGTGACGCCTGCTGACCATTCCATCTAAGTCTGCATTCCAAATGGCGCTCCTTCCCTTCCGAGCCCTCCCATGCGCCCAAATGGTGGTTCCCCCGCCACATATGGGGTATCAGCGTACTCAGGACAAATTGGACAACAACTTTTGGGGTCCAATATCTCCTGTTACCCTAGGGAAAATACAAAACTGGGGGCTAAAAAATAATTTTTGTGGGAAAAAACGTTTGTTTTATTTTTATGGCTCTGCATTATAAACTTCTGTGAAGCCCTTGGTGGGTCAAAGTGCTCACCACACATCCAGATAAGTTCCTTAGGGGGTCTACTTTCCAAAATGGTGTCACTTGTGGGGGGTTTCAATGTTTAGGCACATCAGTGGCGTCCCATCTCAATTCCTGTCAATTTTGGCATGAAAAGTCAAACGGTGCTCCTTCCCTTCCGAGCTCTACCATGTGCCCAAACAGTAGTTTACCCCCACATATGGGGTATCAGCGTACTCAGGACAAATTGTACAACAAGTTTTGAGGTCCAATTTCTTCTCTAACCCTTGGAAAAATAAAAAATTGGGGGCAAAAATATAATTTTTGTGAAAAAATATGATTTTTTATTTTTACGGTTCTGCATTATAAACTTCTGTGAAGCATTTGGTGGGTCAAAGTGCTCACCACACCTCTAGATAAGTTCCTTAGGGGGTCTACTTTCCAAAATGGTGTCACTTGTGGGGGGTTTCAATGTTTAGGCACATCAGTGGCTCTCCAAACGCAACATGGCGTCCCATCTCAATTCCTGTCAATTTTGCATTGAAAAGTCAAACGGCGCTCCTTCCCTTCCGAGCTCTCCCATGCGCCCAAACAGTGGTTTACTGCCACATATGGGGTATCAGCGTACTCAGGACAAATTCCACAACAACTTTTGAGGCCCAATTTCTTCTCTTACCCTTGGAAAAATAAAAAATTGGGGGCAAAAATATAATTTTTGTGAAAAAATATGATTTTTTATTTTTACGGTTCTGCATTATAAACGTCTGTGAAGCACTTGGTGGGTCAAAGTGCTCACCACACCTCTAGATAAGTTCCTTAGGGGGTCTACTTTCCAAAATGGTGTCACTTGTGGGGGGTTTCAATGTTTAGGCACATCAGTGGCTCTCCAAACGCAACATGGTGTCCCATCTCAATTCCTGTCAATTTTGCATTGAAAAGTCAAACGGCGCTCCTTCCCTTCCGAGCTCTCCCATGCGCCCAAACAGTGGTTTACTGTCACATATGGGGTATCAGCGTACTCAGGACAAATTGGACAACATCTTTTGGGGTCCATTTTCTCCTGTTACCCTTGGTAAAATAAAACAAATTGGAGCTGAAGTAAATTTTTTGTGAAAAAAAGTTAAATGTTCATTTTTATTTAAACATTCCAAAAATTCCTATTAAACACCTGAAGGGTTAATAAACTTCTTGAATGTGGTTTTGAACACCTTGAGGGGTGCAGTTTTTAGAATGGTGTCACACTTGGGTATTTTCTATCATTTAGACCCCTCAAAATGACTTCAAATGAGATGTGGTCCCTAAAAAAGAAATGGTGTTGTAAAAATGAGAAATTGCTGGTCAACTTTTAACCCTTATAACTCCCTAACAAAAAAAAATTTGGTTCCAAAATTATGCTGATGTAAAGTAGACATGTGGGAAATGTTACTTATTAAGTATTTTGTGTGACATATCTCTGTGATTTAATTGCACAAAAATTCAATGTTTGAAAATTGCAAAATTTTCATAATTTTTGCCAAATTTCCGTTTTTTTCACAAATAAACGCAGGTACTATCAAAGAAATTTTACCACTATCATGAAGTACAATATGTCACGAGAAAACAATGTCAGAATCACCAGGATCCGTTGAAGCGTTCCAGAGTTATAACCTCATAAAGGGACAGTGGTCAGAATTGTAAAAATTGGCCTGGTCATTGACGTGCAAACCACCCTTGGGGGTAAAGGGGTTAATCTGATTGAGATGATGTAGCATGACCTTGAAAAGGTGGTTCCTACTTGGAAACACTCCAATGTGACTGACTAACAACAAAGATGAGTGGGCCAAAATTCTTCCAGAGCGTTGTAAAAGATTCATTACTAGTTATTGCAAAAGCTAGATTGCAGTTGTTGCTGCTAAGGGTGGCCCAACCAGGTATTAGGTTTAGGGGGCAATCACTTTTTCCCTTTGGATTTTGTTTTCCCTTAAAAATAAAGACTTTCATTTAAAAACTTCATTTTGTGATTACTTGTGATATCTTTGTCTAATATTTGGTGATCCGAAACATTTAAGTGTGACAATCATGCAAAAGAATAGGGAAACAGGAAAGGGGCAAACACTTTTTCACACAACTGTAGATCATGAGGTACATTATTAGTAAAGCTTAGCATATATGACAAAGTTTATTAATGTCCCTCATTGTCATACGCTCCTCTCGCAGTCAGCAGTATGTTGCTTTTGGTATTTACCTCTATTATTGTTCTTCTGGCAGAACAAAACAAAAAACTAGGCCAAATTCAGAAGGGACATTATCATGGCATCATTTTTCATATAATGTATATTAAAGTTGAGTGAAGCCTTGGCACACAAATGAGTATTAGGTGAATTAGTGTAAACGTTTCGGTCATATTATTCTGACCTTTCTCAGTGTACTACAGAAGAGAATTAAATATACCATATTTATAAAAAGTATGTATAAACATGTAAATTCCAAATACAAAATCAAACATCAAAAAAATTCTTTTTACCAGTGTTTTTACCAAATATATATAGGCAAATGGGCAGAGAAAACATCAAAGCACATAATGAGATGAATTATCATCCCATTTTGTCACTGTAATTAGTGACGCTAATTATAAAATAACTCAATATTCAATAGTAAATACTCATTTGTGTGCCAAGGCTTCATTCAACTTACTAAGGTCTGGGACTCTACTTGAGCACCAGCTAACAAAAGATTGTGCCACGTTATTGTCTTAACATACTGTATATTAAAGTCATAGCATACTTGCCAACATACCTGATTTTGCTGGGACACTCTCATGGCAGGGACATATAAAGGGAGTTGGACTTATTTAAACCTTGTCCAAAGATGGACAGTTTGGTGCCATTTTTGGTGTTCCTAGGATAGGTTTTAACCACTTCACGACCTTGGGATTTTACATTTTTGCGTTTCTCTTTTTTGCTCCCCTTCTTCCCAGAGCCATTACTTTTTCTGTTTTTCCGTCAATATGGGCGTGTTAAGGCTTGTTTTTTGTGGGATGAGTTGTACTGAACGATACCTTTGATTTTACTATATTGATACCCCCTAATTTACATAATGAATGTTATACAGTTTGGGCCATTTATATGGATACACCTAAATAAAATGGGAATGGTTGGTGATATCAACTTCCTGTTTGTGGCACATTAGTATATGGGAGGGGGTATTCGGCCCCCTGGAACTTTTCAACCTTTTCCCACATATCATGCTTCAAACACAAAGATACCAAATGTAAATTTTTGGTGAAGAATCAACAACAAGTGGAACACAATTGTGAACTTGAACTAAATTTATTGGTTATTTTAAATCTTTGTGGGAATTCAAAAACTTAAAAGTGGGGCGTGCAATATTATTCAGCCCCTTTAACTTAATACTTTGTTGCGCCACCTTTTGCTGCGATTACACCTGCAAGTCGCTTGGGGTATGTCTCTATCAGTTTTGTACATGGAGACACTGAAATTCTTGCCCATTCTTCCTTGGCAAACAGCTCGAGCTCAGGGAGGTTTGATGGAGATCGTTTGTGAACAGCAGTTTTCAGCTCTTTCCACAGATTCTCGATTGGATTGAGGTCTGGACTTTGACTTGGCCATTCTAACACCTGGATATTTTTATTGGTGAACCATTCCATTGTAGATTTTGCTTTATGTTTGGAATCACTGTCTTGTTGGAAGACAAATCTGCGTCCCAATCTCAGGTCTTTTGCAGACTCCAACAGGTTTTCTTCAAGAATAGTCCTGTATTTGGCTCCATCCATCTTCCCATCAATTTTAGCCAACTTCCTTGTCCCTGCTGAAAAAAAGCAGGTCCAAACCATGATGCTGCCACCACCATGTTTGACAGTGGGGATGGTGTGTTCAGGGTGATGAGCTGTGTTGCCTTTATGCTAAACATATCGTTTGGCATTGTTGCCAAAAAGTTCGATTTTTGTTTCATCTGACCAGAGCACCTTCGTCTACATGTTTGGTGTGTCTCCCAGGTGGCTTGACAACTTTAAATTACACTTTTTATGGATATCTTTGAGAAATGGCTTTCTTCTTGCCACTCTTCCATAAGAGTCAGATTTGTGCAGTGAACGACTGATTGTTGTAGATCTCTGCAGTTCATGCAGAGTGATCAAGGGCCTCTTGGTTGCATGTCTGATCAGTCTTCTCCTTGCTTGAGATGAAAGTTTAGAGGGACGGCCGGGTCTTGGTAGACTTTAAGTGGTATGATACTCCTTCCATTTCAATATGATCACTTGCACAGTGCTCCTTGGGATGTTTAAAGTTTTGGAAATCATTTTGTATCCAAATCCGGCTTAGCACTTCTCCACAACAGTATCTCGGTTCTGCCTGTTGTGTTCCTTGGTCTTCACTATGCTCTCGTGCTTCAAACAGAACCCTGAGACTATCACAGAGCAGATGCATTTATACGGAGACTTGATTACACACAGGTGGATTATATTTATCATCCTTAGGCGTTTAGGACAACATTGGATCATTCAGAGATCCACAATGAACTTCTGGAGTGAGTTTGCTGCACTGAAAGTAAAGGGGCCGAATAATATTGCACGCCCCACTTTCCATTCTTGAATTTCCACAAAAATTTAAAATAACCAATACATTTCATTCAACTTCACAATTGTGTTCCACTTGTAACTGATTCTTCACCAAAAATTTACATTTGGTATCTGTATGTTTGAAGCATGATATGTGGGAAAAGGTTGAAAAGTTCCAAGGGGCCGAATACTTTTGCAAGGTACTGTACTGTACATACTGAAAAATAACCTTCTGCAGGGAGGCACCAGGTGTGGCACTTGCGCTACAGCATGCTCACATATGTACTGTGTATATAATTAATATGTTTGAGGTTATCCTGATATTCCTAAATAAAACAAATCCCTCTGAAAATGGCACCCACCGCGCTTGCGCAGTAGCAGCTATGTGTAGCAGAAATCATCTCCTATGAACGCCGGCTACAGGCCTTTGTCCTTAGCAGATCAGCAATGACAACCATGGGGGTCTTCTGCAGACCCCAGGCTGTCATGCCAATCCATCGGCACCCCAGTGATCATGTGACAGGGGCGCCGATGGGATTAGTTACACGCTTCTTTGAAGCACAAGTTAAATGCCGACGTCAGAGATTGACAGCGGCATTTAACTAGTTAACAGCCAAGGGTGGATCTTGATTCCACCCACGGCTGTTAGGGGCACACGACAACTGATTAAATCAGCTGTCATCTGCTGGAAAAGATGCGGGCTCAGAGACGGAGCCCATATCAAAGGGAAATACACAACCTATGACGTACCTATACGTCATAGGTTGGAAGGGGTTAACCCCTTTCTGACCTCGGACGGGATAGTACATCCGAGGTCAGATCCCCTGCTGTGATGCAGGGCTCAGGCGGTGAGCCTGCATCAAAGCCGGGACATGTCAGCTGTTTTTAACAACTGACATGTGCCCGCAATAGCGGCGGGTGAAATCGTGATTCACCCGCTGCTGTTAACTAGTTAAATGCCGCTGTCAAACGCAGACAGCGGCATTTAACCGGCGCTTCCGGCCATCGGGCCAGAAATGAGCGCATCGCTGACCCCAGTCACATGATCGGGGGGTCAGCGATACTTCCTTGAGACCTCTATGGTTACTGATGCCGGTTTGCTGTGAGCGCCACCCTGTGGTCGGCGCTCATAGCAAGCCTGCAATTCAGCTACTTTGCAGCGATCTGATGATCGCTGCTATGTAGCAGAGCCGATCGAGTTGTGCCAGCTTCTAGCCTCCCATTGAGGCTATTGAAGCATGGCAAAAGTTAAAAAAAAATGTGAAAAAAAAAAAAAATATAAAAGTTTAAATCACCCCCCTTTCGCCACATTCAAAATAAAACAATAATAAAAAAAATCAAACCTACACATATTTGGTATTGCCGTGTTCAGAATCGCCCGATCTATCAATAAAAAAAAGCATTAACCTGATCGCTAAACAGCGTAGCGAGAAAAAAATTTGAACCGCCAGAATTACGTTTTTTTGGTCGTCGCGACATTGCATTAAAATGCAATAACGGGCGACCAAAAGAACGTATCTGCACAAACGTGGTATCAGGCTGCCTCGAGAAGTGGTGAGTTCTTCAATGGAAGTTTTCAAACAGAGGCTGGACACGTCTGTCTGAGATGGTTTAGTGAATCCTGGATTGAGCAGGGGGTTGGACACGTTGGCCTTCCATCTCTAACATTCTATGATTCTATGATTTCAAGGGGTTCCAGTGGTCTGGCCACAAGCAATTAGGAAGTTTTTCCCTATAATTTGGATTTGATTTTTTTTTTTTTTACCAATAACGCTTTTAATTTCTTGAGTTTGGACATCAAAAGTTGGTATGTCATTAACACCCAGATATCTCCCTAGAAGTTGTACTGAACAGAACTTACATCTTGGTTATCTAGGTATAATTCAGCAGAAACGTTAGGGACTGCTGCAATGCGAACACTAAAATGTGGCCATGTTAATGCCTGCATGATTCATCCTAAGGCCTCATTCACAAGTCCGTGATTCTTCATGTACACAAAAAAATGGAGCGAGTGTCATAAATGTTTTGGATCCGCGTTTCACCAGAGCCCCATAGACTATAATGGGTACATGAAAAACGCATCTGATTGAGATTGTAGAGAGTTTTCTGGTTTAGAAAACATATTCTCAAAGACAATATAAGGAAATATAGTTAAAAGAGGAAGGTTCCTTCATTTAGTAACTCCATTGGTCAAAAAAGCCACATCAATGCATTACAAAAACAGGGTATAGATTCCCATGAGTGCCATGTAATTCTTTATTTCTCCTGTGTTGGCACTGAGGGGAAATTGAACATATGCTTATGGATTCTTACAAAGATCACAGCTGATCCCTGAAAATCTCAGTGGTGGGATTACCTGTGGTTAGATCATCATCTAGTGAGCCTTCAAAATAAAAAAAAACCCAAAATACATTGCTTACAACATACAGAACCTACAGTGAAGATTTACACATCCAAGAATTTTTTTATTCTATATTATTTACAATATCTTGGGGTTGAATAAAAGTAAGGGAAGGACTGGAAGAGAATGATATCTCTGTATATCATATCAACCAATCTATACAATAGCAAGCATTGTGAAATAGATTAAGCTTTCATTTATTTTAACTTCCCCAGGTGCATATGGTCTATATGGGTCCATCAAATCTCTATGGCACACTGCAAAATATACAGGTTCATTATGTGCAATATATACGAGGTGTCATCTCCGTGAGGGAATCAGTTCATCCAGTGTCACCCAAAAGTTTTCCAGTGATTTCTCCAGAGCTTCAAATCTGGACATTCTTGGTCAAAAATACGATAAAACTTTATTTTATGCATAATTGATTTCTGTTTCCAGTGCCAAAGTCGTAAAAAGCAAAGAACGAGTCCAGGTCTCCGTACCCATGATCATGTTCCTCCAGTGTCTCCATAATTCCAGTGCTGCAGGATAGTCTTTAGTCCAGTGTTAGGTCATACCTTCCCTTTCATGGCACCAATGACAGACAGTCTAGTGCCTCAGGATACCTTGGTCTTTTTTTCTATTCCATCATAGTAAAATAATAATATTCCTATATAAAGTCATTCATAAAATAATCTATAGCAGCCCAGCATCCCCCCAACCCGTTTCATAATGTCCCCAATGTCATTGAGAAGCCAATGTCATAGAAGGAGATAATCCAGCTCCCGATGAGTCTTGGCAGTAGATTGCTTTCAGTAGTATCTTGCCGTTTCTTTCCAGGTGGTGACCCAATGTCTTTGGCTGTTAGGTAGCCTGCCGCACAGCTCTTGTCGTTCTTCTTGGCGAACACACACAGCATAGTGAGTTTGACCCAGGCTGTACTGTCTGACACGATGGAAAAATCCAACCTACAGAATCATGAGAAGCAAAGAAACATGGTGGGAGGAACAACATGGGTGTTAGAATATGTTGAGATGGACATGAAAGGTCATGAGAAAGTTGACAAATCAAAGGTAGAAATGAGATGAAGAAAGGAGTAACCAAGTAGTGCAATGTGTTCGTATGCCACAGTCACATAGACGAAGACATTATGCATAAGAACAGGTTAAAATGGTGGTGAACATAAATAAAATAGTGTATAGATAGAAGAGTTTGTAGGTAAAATTTAGGGGTGACATTTGTAGATGGTTAGGAGTGGTTAGGAGTGAAACAGACATAAAAGGTAGACAAATATAAGTTTCTTTGTAAAATTACTCCCAAAAAACCGATAAGCGTGATGATAGACCCATAAATTCTGCAAGAGACATGAGCTTTAAGATTATACAGTAAGTAAGAAGGCACCATGGAACCCATTACATAAAAAGAGAAAAAGTGGGAGGAGGTTGGAAAGGTTTGCAATAGCTTGGCTGAAATTGTCTGGTTACCCGAGGGGCAGGGTTGGAGGTCAGTGGTCAGAGGTCGTACTCAGGAATCCTGTGTTAATCTCTCAGTCTCCGATGGTTGCACCTTCATTTCAGCCTTCTGACCTCTGACCTCATACTTGGCACGGGTGTTGGCTCTCCGGAAGAATCCACACTATAAGGCAGGAGATTGATGAGGGGCCGAGCAGGAAAATCATTGGGCAATGTCACAGATTTATTAAAAAACAACAGTGCAAGAGACCAGAAAGCCTTGGTTGTCTTGGGCTGAAAAACTGTTGAAGGTGTCTGTGCATTGGGAGGACATGAATAAATCACTCATTATATAAGCAAGCAAGGGAAATTAGAACAAGCAGGGGCTAAAAGGTGTAGTTTTCATGGATAGTCTTGACATTTTCAAGTATAATTGAAGCTTATCACCATGCAACCATGGTTGGACTGGCCCAACGGAGCACCACAGAATATTCTATTGGCCCATGCGTTGATGCAACATGACTCCAATGGACCAACAGAAAACAACCCCATATGGAGGTGACTTAGGAGCCAAGCATTTGCCATTCTAGTCTGTTTCTTATAGGTTATTCTACTGGTGGGTCCAATAAACCCTAGCCCAGCATTGCTTGCAAATGTCTATGATTGCTATGTAACACGTTTAGAAGGTCCAG
This sequence comes from Ranitomeya imitator, assembly GCF_032444005.1. NCBI lineage: Eukaryota > Metazoa > Chordata > Amphibia > Anura > Dendrobatidae > Ranitomeya > Ranitomeya imitator. Next base: position 490,981,725 of record NC_091283.1, on the reverse strand, counting down.
CCCATTATTTTATCAAATCTTTCACCTGGTGAACATTAATCAGCAATGGTTACTTTCTAAAGTACCATCAGTCGATTATGTCACACAGCATGAGAACAGATTAAGGCTCCTCTTACATGAGCAGATAAACTAACCAGATTAGACTAGATTGTGGGCCCCATTGAGGACAGTGATGATAAAAGGTACCGTCACATTTAGCAACGCTGCAGCGATCTAGACAACGATGCCGATCGCTGCACCGTCGTTGTGTGGTCGCTGGAGAGCTGCCGAAGTCCCCGGGTAACCAGGGTAAACATCGGGTTACTAAGCGCAGGGCCGCGCTTAGTAACCCAATGTTTACCTTGGTTACCAGTGTAAATGTAAAAAAAACCAAACACTACATACTTACATTCCGGTGTCTGTCCCCCGGCGTTCTGCTTCCCTGCACTGTGTAAGCGCCCGCCGTAAAGCAGAGCGGTGACGTAACCGCTGTGCTTTACGGCCGGCCGGCGCTCACAGTCAGTGCAGGGAAGCAGAACTCCGGGGGACAGACACCAGAATGTAAGTATGTAGTGTTTGTTTTTTTTACATTTACACTGGTAACCAGGGTAAACATTGGGTTACTAAGCTCGGCCCTGCACTTAGTAACCCGATGTCTACCCTGGTTACCAGTGAAGACATCGCTGAGTCGGCGTCACACACGCTGATTCAGCGATGTCTGCGGGAGTCCAGCGACAAAATAAAGTTCTGACCTTTCTGCTCCGACCAACGATGTCACAGCAGGATCCAGATCGCTGCTGCATGTCAAACACAACCATATCGCTATCGAGGACGCTGCAACGTCAAGGATCGCTAGCGATATCGTTAAGTTGTTCAGTGTGAAGGTACCTAAAGTCTGTAAATCGCTGTGGAATATGAAAGCGCTATATAAGCAAAGCATAATAATAATAAATAAATAACCAGGAATGAGTGCTGATTGATGAATTAGCAAGTTAATGTATGGTTGTTACTTCCAATCTACATCATCTACTGTTTGTTCTGATGATCATTGATTAAATAAAGTCAGAATAGGTGGTCACTGTCTAATCTTCCCAACTGGACACCATTTCCTACAGGTCATGTTTTAACTTTAACAATAAGAAACTTATCCTCAAACAAATGCAGAGCAAAAGCTAAGGTTCTGGTTGAGCTTGGTACTATGGCCTAGGCAAAGTGGCTTGATAGCACCCTCTGGTCCTGGCCGCTTCCCTGAGCATACCTTGGAGATCCTGTTTGTTGGGATTTCATCTCTTACCTTCCACAGAATGATAATGATAACTCCTAGAAGCAAAATTCCAGACACCACTGAAACAATGATCACCCAGAGCGGGAGTTCAGCCGGAGGTGGTTCTACAAGTTCAGAGTCTATGGTAACTGAAAACTGAATTCACAACATAACAAGGAGGAGTAGAAAGAAAGTATGGTTAATCCATAAGGAAATTACAGATTCATAATCAGAAGATCTAACACTACATAGTGACACCTACTGAGACATGTTGGCTCCGCATTTTTATAGAGTCAATATCGCTTTTCAGATAAAGTTCTGCAGCTCCTTCCACCCAAACTCTGTCAGAGTATCTATAATCCTGAGGAACAAAGATAGAGAGGGAGTTCAGGCACACAAAGAAAGTGTGATGTTTTAGATATGAACTTAAAAGGAACATGAGAGATCTGGATTCATAATATGGATCTTCAATGTGGTGGGAGGGGTGTGGGTGGCTACCCTGCCTATGGAACATTCAAATCCATGCAAACAACCAGCTGATGATGTAGGATGTTGATGAAGATTCTTTTATTGAGGGATCAACAAGTACAACACATTTTGAGGGCCATTCCTGGGCCTCTATCTCAAGTAACACAAATAACACCTACGATTTTGTGTTATTGAGAAAGAGGCACTGGAGTCTCAAAACGTGTTGTATTTGTTGATACCTCAATAAAAGAATCTTCATCAACAGCCTACATCATCAGCTGGTTGTCTACACAGTTTCCAATGTCCCATTGGAAGGGTAGCCATTAGTGATGAACGAACGTGTTCGGATAACGTTCATCTGAGCATGCTCGTGTGTTAACCCAGTGTCTCCCAGCTCTTCGACATCATCAACACATGCAGGGATTGCCTGTTTGTTAGGCAATCCCTGCTTTTATTGCGGCTGTCGAACAGCCATGAGACATGCAGGTGAGGGGAACTCCAACATATTATTTGAGCAAGACAAATTCAATCGGTTAGCACACGAGAATGCTCGGGTAACTCCTTTTCCAGCAAGTTCGCTCATCACTAGTAGCTACCCACCCCTCCCTCCACATTGAAGCTTCATACAACTCACAATAATGTCAGGACACAAGCAATGATCTTATTCAGCTATCTGGCTTCATTGGAGTTGTACCTACAGCACAATCTCCGAAGATGAGCTTATTTATAAGGTTTTTGTGGCTGTTTTTCTTTACATACTCACCCTATGAATGCATTGATTCATAATATGGAACCCATAGGGCATTTGGGCTCACACTGTCCTTTTGTGTGTCCACCAGAACATGGTTCCTCTTGGAGGCATTATATGACAGCACATGCCTATGATGTTCACTGATGTAGGTGTCCCACCATAAGAGTCCATGCATACAGCATTGCCCTACAAAATTAGGCATTTAGTAGACCATGTTTCTCACCTCTAAGAATGTGCTGTTCCAGACTCTTGCAAGCACAGTGATCTCTGCGAATTTCTCCATGTCATTTAAAGGGCATTCAAAACGCACACAGTTGGCGCCTCCACCCCCGCACCTCTGGAAATGCAATGCAAAGGATTAGTATACAGGCTGTACAGTAACACTGCAAACAAATAGGTATTTCTTTTCCTGAAAAGCCAAAGAAAATATGAGACCACAACAAGTATGGGGTATTGAGGTTCGGATTAAAAATATGTCCTCATGTTCAAAGTCGTCTAAATAAAATCTAGTTTACATCCAATGTCTGGTGACTTCTTAAAGTGGTTGCCCCATGATTAAATCTTTTTAGTCTGTTTGATCAAGAAAAACAGAACAAGTTTTCAAATGGAGAAATTAAAAAAAATAAATCTCTATTCAAACATAACTATAACAATCGTGTTATAACTCCCTGGTGATCTTCTGCACTTTTATACATTATCCCACTTGAAAAGTTTGGGTCTGATTCATCAAAGCTTTTCTGCCAGTGTAAAATGTTTTTTTTCTGGCGGACTCACGCCTTTTTGGCCCAGCTCTGACAAAGAGGGCACAGCTGGGGAGGGACAGCGAAATGGCGATCACCGTTCATCAAATTTATGACAATCGGCGACGTTTGCTACGCCACAAATCTTACTTCAGCAGGGACTGGAGAAGTATTTGAGGCAAGGTGCACAAAGAGGTGAACGCCACTTGACCAAAGCTTCTGATACAAGAAGTGGCATACGTGTCTTCATGAATCAAGAGCATCTGACTCCAGCACATTTGCTTATCAAGACATGACCAAAGCCGGTCTTGTTGAATACGGCCCTTAATGTTATGTGTCATCAGAATCCATTTTTTATTTGGGGGACAGCGCATTTAATGCATGAACGATAAACAAGAAGGTGGGACAATAACCATCTCATGATTTCAGTAACCCCCCTAACCCACGATGACACACACTGAAGTATCTAAAAATTTTATGGAAGTTTTGCTGACAATTTCTTTTGATTCTCACCAGAACAGTGTTCGGCCTTTTAACAGCTGGTAAGACTTGTACATCTGGCAACTCAAACTTTACAGCCTCTCTCCTCCATCTTTTGCTCTCAGACAACTGAAGAAAAGAAAGAAAAAAGTTTTTAAAAGGTGTGTGTCTAATAGCTTGGTAAGTGAAAATGCAAAGTAAATATTGCAGTAGGCATCTTATTTTTGTCATAGTCTTAAAATGGGCAAAAAACACACAAACAACATAAAAAAGCAAAGGGTGATCCCGATTCAGACCCCTATGACAATGTGAATGATCCCTACGAAAAAAACATCTTTTCTCTGGAGGACCCAGCATGTTCCTAAGGTTGGGGTCACACTTGCGAGCGTGAGGCAAGAAATTCACACGAGTCTCTCGCATAGAAATACATGCAGCTGCACACTCTAGTCCTGAGTGCCAGCGTCAGTGCCAGGTATTGATGAAAGAGACTCGCGCAAATTTCTCGCATCACACTGGCAAGTGTGACCACGGCCTAACTGAAAGTAATAGCTCACTGATTTTATTGGGAGGTGTGATTCTTAATTTCTCCTGTAGAGTCACTGAATAATAATTAAATACTTAAATATCCCCAGATTGTGAGCCCCAATGGGGACAGCAATGATAATGTGTGTAAAGCGCTGCGGAATATGTTAGCGCTATATAAAAATAAAGATTATTATTATTATTATTATTATTCATTATTATTATTATTATTTATTTATTTATATAGCACCATTGATTCCATGGTGCTGTACATGAGAAGGGGTTACATACAAGTTACAAATATCACATACAGTAAACAAACTAACAATGACGGACTGATACAGAGGGGCGAGGACCCTGCCCTTGTGGGCTTACATTCTACAGGATTATGGGGAAGGAGACAGTAGGTTGAGGGTTGCAGGAGCTCCGGTGTTGGTGAGGCGGTAGCTCCGGTGTTGGTGAGGCGGTAGCTCCGGTGTTGGTGAGGCGGTAGCTTCGTTGGTGATGAGGCAGCAGCGGTGTCAGTGCAGGCTGTAGGCTTTCCTGAAGAGATGAGTTTTCAGGTTCCGTCTGAAGGATCCGACTGTGGTTGATAGTCGGACGTGTTGGGGCAGAGAGTTCCAGAGGATGGGGGATATTCGGGAGAAGTCTTGGAGGCGATTGGATGAGGAGCGAATAAGTGTGGAGGAGAGAAGGAGGTCTTGGGAGGACCGGAGGTCACGTGAGGGAAGATATCGAGAGATTAGTTCAGAGATATATGGAGGAGACAGGTTGTGGATGGCTTTGTAGGTCAGTATTAGCAATTTGAACTGGATACGCTGAGGGAATGGGAGCCAGTGAAGAGATTTGCAGAGGGGGGAAGCGGAGGAGTAGCGAGGAGAGAGATGGATTAGTCGGGCAGCAGAGTTAAGGATGGACTGGAGAGGTGCAAGGGTGTTAGCAGGGAGGCCACAGAAAAGGATGTTGCAGTAGTCAAGGCGGGAAATGATGAGGGCGTGCACAAACATTTTAGTAGATTGGGGGTTGAGGAAAGGACGGATCCTGGAGATATTTTTGAGCTGGAGGCGACAGGAGGTGGAAAGAGCTTGGATGTGTGGTTTGAAGGACAGGGCAGAGTCGAAGGTTACTCCGAGGCAGCGGACTTCGGGTACAGGGGAAAGCATGATGTCATTGACTGCGATAGATAGGTCAAGTAAGGAAGATTTGTGGGATGGAGGAAAGATGATGAGTTCAGATTTGTCCACATTGAGTTTGAGGAAGCGAGAGGAGAAGAAGGAGGATATGGCTGATAGGCACTCTGGGATTCTGGACAGCAGAGCGGTGACGTCTGGGCCAGAGAGGTAGATCTGAGTGTCGTCAGCATAGAGGTGGTACTGGAATCCATGGGACTTTATGAGTTGTCCCAAGCCAAGTGTATAGATTGAGAAGAGTAGGGGTCCTAGAACAGAGCCTTGGGGGACTCCAACAGAGAGAGGGTGGGATGAGGAGGTAGTATGGGAGTGGGAGACGCTGAATGTGCGGTTGGAAAGGTACGAGGCGATCCAGGATAGGGCGAGGTCTTTGATGCCAAAGGAGGAGAGGATCTGTAGTAGGAGGCAGTGGTCAACTGTGTCGAAAGCAGAGGACAGGTCTAGAAGGAGGAGTACAGAGTATTGTCCAGTAGCTTTGGCGGTAAGTAGGTCGTTAGTGATTTTGGTCAGGGCAGTCTCAGTTGAGTGATGGGGGCGGAAACCAGATTGTAGATTGTCGTACAACAAGTTAGATGAGAGGTGGGAGGAGAGTTCAGCATGGACGTGCTGCTCCAGGAGTTTGGAAGCAAATGGGAGCAGCGATATTGGGCGATAGCTGGACATAGCAGTTGGATCGAGGGTTGGCTTTTTAAGGATAGGTGTGATTGTGGCATGTTTGAACGCAGAGGGGAAGGTGCCAGAAGTTAGTGATAGGTTGAAGAGGTGGGTTAGGGATGGGATAAGTGTGGTGGTGAGGTTGGGGAGGAGGTGGGATGGGATGGGGTCGAGCGCACAGGTGGTGAGGTGGGATTTGGAGAGGAGACAATTAAGTCCCCCTTCAGTGATGTTGGATAGGGAGGTTATGGGGTTTGGGCATTGGTCTGGTATACAAAGGGGTTGTGGTGGTTGAACAATAAAGTCTTGCCTTGTCTGGTCGATCTTATTTTTAAAGTGTGTGGCAAAGTCCTCAGCAGAGATGAGGGAGGTTGGAGGGGGCAGTGGGGGGCGGAGGAGGGAGTTAAATGTTTTGAATAACTGTTTGGGGTTGTGGGATAGGAAAGATACGAGGGTTGTGAAGTAGGCCTGTTTAGCAGAGGTGAGTGCAGATTTAAAAGCGAGTGTTGCTTGTTTGAATACAGTGAAGTCGTCTTGCGAGTGTGTTCTCTTCCAACGCCGCTCCGCAACCCTGGACACTTGCCTTAGCTTTTTGGTGGTGTTATTATGCCAAGGTTGTCTATTGATACGTTGCGCTCTGCCATGGACGAGAGGGGCAACCGTGTCAATAGCTGATGCGAGAGTGGCATTGTAGAAAGCAGCAGCACTGTCTGTGTCGTGGAGTGAGGATATGGATGCCAGTGGTAGGATGGAGTCAGAGAGTGTGTGGGTGTCTAGGTGTGCAAGGTTTCTGCGTGGGTGCGCATGTTGCTGGATATGGATGATTGGTGAGGAGGACAGGGATGAGAAGGTGAGCAGATGGTGGTCGGATAGAGGGAGAGGGGAGGTGGTGAAATTAGATAGAGAGCAGAGACGAGTGAAGACCAGGTCTAGTGTATGCCCGTCCGTGTGGGTGGCTGCGGAGGACCACTGAGTAAGTCCAAAGGATGAGGTAAGGGACAGAAGTTTGGAGGCTGTTGACTGAAGGGTATCAATGTGGATGTTGAAGTCACCCATGATGATGGTGGGAGTGTCAGCAGAGAGAAAGTGAAGAAGCCAGGTGGAGAATTGGTCAATAAAGGCAGTGGCCGGGCCCGGAGGTTGGTATATGACGGCCACTTGGAGGTTGGAGGGAGAGTAGATGCGGACAGAATGGACTTCAAAAGGGGGGAGGATAAGGGAGGGAAGAGGTGGGATTGGGTTAAAGGTGCAGTTTGAAGAAAGGAGAAGACCCACTCCTCCACCATGTTTGTTGCCGGGTCGAGGGGTGTGGGTGAAGTGGAGGCCTCCGTAACACAGCGCAGCAGGGGAGGCGGTGTCAGAGGGTGTTAGCCATGTATCTGTGAGGCCAAGGAAGGCAAGATTGCGGGAGAGAAAAAGGTCGTGAATCACATGAAGCTTATTGCAGATTGAGCGGGCATTCCAGAGTGCTCCAGAGAGAGGGAGCAGGGGGGTGGGTGTCAGGGGCACGGGTTTTATGTTGGAAAGAGTGCGGAAGTTCATGTTGGATAGGGAGTGATAGGAGGGAGTAGTAATGGGAGGTATGAGATGTGGGGGGTCCAGGGATGGGAGATATGTCTCCAGCAGTGAGGAGAAGGAGAGAGAGAGAGCAGGTGGGAGAAAGAGAGTGGCCGACTTGTTTTATGTGTTTGTTGGACAGATTTGAGGTTGAGGAGCAGGTCAGCAGAGGAGGACAGGTGGGGAGGTAAGAGGGAAGGGGAGATGATTATTAGGTTAGAGAGTGCTGGGATTTGTGATAGCGAAGGAGAGAGAGGACTAGTGGAGCAAACAATGTAGGGGCATAGGTAAACATGGCAAAGAAGTAAGATGGGTTAATAGAAAGCTAGATCCAAGTAATAAGAAGTGCTTACTCGGAAGACACACCCAGAAGAAACAGAACATAGAGTGTGGTCCTGACTCATCATGTGCAGTTGTTTTCCAAGTCACTTTCCTTTTCTGTCTTGTAGTTATTATTTACCTTTTTTGCGCCACGTTCTTCAAAATGGCACAATCAATTTACAAATTTGGTATAAAATGTAAAAAAAAATTCTGTCTTGAGGTTTTTTTTTTTTTTACTTTTTAGAGCAAAAAGGTGCAAAAATTTAGCCATTATACTGAAGTACAACAAAATACAGCTGGGTGGGGACAGTAGGAGTGAAGTTGCACCAAATTTTGCACCTCAATGAAAAAAATCCCAATGAATGAATCAAGCAAAAACATCTGAAATTGCTAAACTCTGCCCACAAGTCGGAAAAACAAACAAACAGGCGAGCACTATATATCTACTATATATTTGTCTAAGGCTGGCTTCACATTTGCGTTTTTTTTTTTTTGCGTTTTTGCGCAAAAAAAACGCATGCGTTTTTTTCCTATACTTAACATTAAAAACGCATGCGTTTTGACGCGTTTTTGCAACGCATGCGTTTTTTCTCTGCATGCGTTGTGTTGCAGAAATGCAACATGTAGTAATTTTAGCGGCGTTTTTTTGCCGCAGAAAAAACCTATTGATGTCTATGTAAACGCATGCGTTTTTAAGCACATGCGTTTGCATGCGTTTTTATAGAAAAACACAAGAATACACACTGAAAAGCCACCCCCCATCCATGGGCTCTGTGCTGTATACTACGTCACTGGGCAATATATTATGTCACTGGGCAATATACTACGTGCCTGGTCAATATACTACGTCACTGGGCAATATACTACGTGGCTGGGCAATATACTACGTGACTGGGCAATATACTACGTGGCTGGGCAATATACTACGTAGCTGGGCAATATACTACGTGACTGGGCAATATACTACGTGGCTGGGCAATATATTATGCGGCTGGGCAATATACTACATGGCTGGGCAATATACTACGTGGACATGCATATTCTAGAATACCCGATGCGTTAGAATCGGGCCACCATCTATATATAGAGAGAGAGAGAGAGAGAGAGAGAATAGACTTCAAAAAAGGCACAAAAAGAATAATGGATTGTGTACAAACAAAAAAGATGCAAAAAAACTGAACTAGACAAGGTACAGGTACGAAAGTAATAATGCATGGGGGCCTTAGGCCATGTTCACACATTACGTATTTGATCAGTGTTTGTAAGCAAATTATATTTTATTATCAGGGAATGTTTAGCTTGCAAAAAAGAATGCTAAGAGGAAACTTAATAGCGGTCTACAATTGATGTCTGAATTGATGTCACAGTGTAGAGGGATCATCCTTATTCTCATTTGCACATGGAAGCACCAGAATCAATGGAATGAAACTGGGAGAAGATATAGATTAAATATTAGAAAAAAAATTTTGACAGTGAGAGTGATCAATGAGTGGAACAGGCTGCCACGAGAGGTGGTGAGTTCTCCGTCAATGGAAGTCTTCAAATGAGGCTGGGCAGACATCTGTCTGAGGTGGTTTAGTGAATTGTGCATTGATCAGGGGGTTGGACATGATGACCCTGGAAGACTCTTCCAACTCTAATATTCTATGATTCTATGATCTAGTATAGATTGCTCAGTGTGCGTTGTTTGCTCTGGTCTCATGTAAACATGCATTCAAATGACCGCCGATCAGTCATGATGTTGTGCTGCTGGTCAGTGTAAACAGACCTTTAGGCTCACCACAGATCAGAGCTGATCACTACAGGATCATATTATGTGATAAGCTTATTGATGGGGGACCCTCCTAACAAACAGCGACTTTAATGATCTTTCCCACATCTTGAACTGATCACTGCTGTTCTCTGCCCCAGGATTGTACCGATGTGCTGATGTCTTGCCCCAGGGTTAGGGTATGCTTGACACTAGCATATATTCTATCATGCTAGGAAATTCGGCAGATTATGTTAATGATACTTGGCTCAAACTCTGTCAGAGCTTGAGCCGAGTGTCATCTTACTGTGATCTGATTCTCTCACATGAGAGAATTATATAACAGTTGCAGAGAAGATGGAGAACTTATTTCTCCATCTTCTCTATTGTCTCTGTGAGCGTACTGGACTAAAGGTACCTTCACACATAACGATTTCGTTAACGATATCGTTGCAACGTCACGCTTTTTGTGACGTAGCAACGATCCCGCTAACGATCTCGTTATGTGTGACAGCGACCAACGATCAGGCCCCTGCCGGGAGATCGTTGGTAGCTGGGGAATGATCAGGAACTTTTTTTGGTCGCTGATCACCCGCTGTCATCGCTGGATCGGCGTGTGTGACGCCGATCCAGTGATGTGTTCACTGGTAACCAGGGTAAATATCGGGTTACTAAGCGCAGGGCTGCGCTTAGTAACCCGATATTTACCCTGGTTACCATTGTAAAAGTAAAAAAAAAACACTACATACTCACATTCCGATGTCTGTCACGTTCCCCGCCGTCAGCTTCCCTGCACTGACTGTGTCAGCGCCGGCCGTAAAGCAGAGCACAGTGGTGACGTCACCGCTGTGCTCTGCTTTACGGCCGGCGCTGACACAGTCAGTGCGGGAAGCTGACGGCGGGGGACGTGACAGACATCGGAATGTGAGTATGTAGTGTTTTTTTTTTTTTACTTTTACAATGGTAACCAGGGTAAATATCGGGTTACTAAGCGTGGCCCTGCACTTAGTAACCCGATGTTTACCCTGGTTACCCGGGGACTTCGGCATCGTTGAAGACAGTTTCAACGATGCCAAAGTCGTTCCCCTGATCGTTGGTCGCTGGAGAGAGCTGTCTGTGTGACAGCTCCCCAGCGACCACACAACGACTTACCAAAGATCACGGCCAGGTCGTATCGCTGGTCGTGATCGTTGGTAAGTCGTTTAGTGTAACGGTACCTTAAGATGACATCTGAGTGCAGTCCGATGTTTAACTTACACCCATACACTTGTATATATGAATATTGGAGTCACTCACAGCATGCTGCGATTGTTTCCTCATGCCGAATCAGTGTGAGAAACTAATTGCAGATCTGCACCATCCCACAGTAAAACATCGGATAGCATTCGGCCGTGTTACACAGCAGTGTGAACGAACCCTAACTAAATAAGATAGCCACAACTTACCCTTACTACATGAGTGAAAATATGTGCGCCAGTTGTTCCTAATATCTGACATTCCCAATATCATAGGTCAAATCTGGAGACCACAACCTGGATGTGGCTTTCTAAGCCCAATTGTCAGTTTAGATTTTATGAGACCATGTCTCCTATACACTGGCTAATAATACGTTTGTAAAATAACGCATGAGATGTTTACCAACAATATTCCCAAATGATCCAGAATATAGGCTTACTGTGAGATTTAAAGGGTCAATTATGCCTCCTGCCGGCTGGCACTGCATCACGCTCTTGGTCTTCACTCTCACTTCTGTGAGATATAAAAGCCACTTCCCATTGGCCACCTCATATGGCCATTCCACAGCTAGGATGAGGGATACCAGACTATTGAGGGGTTCACCTTCATTTTCAACCTACAATGAAAAGCTGACATGTGTTAGGTCCATGTCCCCCATTACTGACCTCTTTTATCTGATCTCCTAGCCACCATGCAACCATATCTCACCGTAAATACGAACGACACAGGGCTTCCCACATCATGTGCAGTCTTCATGGCTGATTCACCCATCACGTTACCACTGAAATAGGTCTGTAGGTTCTGAGGTGTACTGTGCATTCCATCATAAAGGAGAAGGAAAGAGGATTAATTTATTATATCCCACTCTGGACTCAAAATATAGAACTGCATTCCCTACAGCAGGCGCAGCCGGAAATGAGTGGTGGTATGGAGCTCCACCCGGTGATACCAGCTCATCACCAGGGCTTAGTGAAACTGTACCAATTGGATCAGCTTCTATTTAGAACGGTTGTCCAGGACTAATCTATTCATGATATATCTGTGGAATAGGTTATCGTCACTATGAGACGGGTGCAGTCCGACACCCGCAGAGATCTGCTGAAAACTGTTGCGGCAGTGGCTGGATGTAAGCAAATAAATGGGAAATAAACTATACCACTTGGCAGCGCCCCCTAAATAATGGACGGTGCCATGATATCCTGCTGCATAGAGTGGGTACGGAAAGTATTCAGACCCCTTTAAACTTTTCACTCTTTGTTTCATTGTAGCCATTTGGTAAATTCAAAAAAGTTCCTTTTAATGAACACTTTGTACCCCATCTTGACTGAAAAAAAGCAGAAATGTAGAAATGTTTGCAAGTTTATAAAAAAAAAACCTGAAATATCACATGGTCATAAATATTCAGACCCTTTGTTCAGATAAGTATTCAGACCCTTTGATCAGACACTCATATTTACAGTTAGGTCCACATACAGTGGGGCAAAAAAGTATTTAGTCAGTCAGCAATAGTGCAAGTTCTACCACTTAAAAAGATGAGAGGCGTCTGTAATTTACATCATAGGTAGACCTCAACTATGGGAGACAAACTGAGAAAAAAAAATCCAGAAAATCACATTGTCTGTTTTTTAACATTTTATTTGCATATTATAGTGGAAAATAAGTATTTGGTCAGAAACAAACAATCAAGATTTCTGGCTCTCACAGACCTGTAACTTCTTCTTTAAGAGTCTCCTCTTTCCTCCACTAATTACTTGTAGTAATGGCACCTGTTTAAACTTGTTATCAGTATAAAAAGACACCTGTGCACACCCTCAAACAGTCTGACTCCAAACTCCATTATGGTGAAGACCAAAGAGCTGTCAAAGGACACCAGAAACAAAATTGTAGCCCTGCACCAGGCTGGGAAGACTGAATCTGCAATAGCCAACCAGCTTGGAGTGAAGAAATCAACAGTGGGAGCAATAATTAGAAAATGGAAGACATACAAGACCACTGATAATCTCCCTCGATCTGGGGCTCCACGCAAAATCCCACCCCGTGGGGTCAGAATGATCACAAGAACAGTGAGCAAAAATCCCAGAACCACGCGGGGGGACCTAGTGAATGAACTGCAGAGAGCTGGGACCAATGTAACAAGGCCTACCATAAGTAACACACTACGCCACCATGAACTCAGGTCCTGCAGTGCCAGACGTGTCCCACTGCTTAAGCCAGTACATGTCCGGGCCCGTCTGAAGTTTGCTAGAGAGCATTTGGATGATCCAGAGGAGTTTTGGGAGAATGTCCTATGGTCTGATGAAACCAAACTGGAACTGTTTGGTAGAAACACAACTTGTCGTGTTTGGAGGAAAAAGAATACTGAGTTGCATCCATCAAACACCATACCTACTGTAAAGCATGGTGGTGGAAACATCATGCTTTGGGGCAGTTTCTCTGCAAAGGGGCCAGGATGACTGATCCGGGTACATGAAAGAATGAATGGGGCCATGTATCGTGAGATTTTGAGTGCAAACCTCCTTCCATCAGCAAGGGCATTGAAGATGAAACGTGGCTGGGTCTTTCAACATGACAATGATCCAAAGCACACCGCCAGGGCAACGAAGGAGTGGCTTCGTAAGAAGCATTTCAAGGTCCTGGAGTGGCCTAGCCAGTCTCCAGATCTCAACCCTATAGAAAACCTTTGGAGGGAGTTGAAAGTCCGTGTTGCCAAGCGAAAAGCCAAAAACATCACTGCTCTAGAGGAGATCTGCATGGAGGAATGGGCCAACATACCAACAACAGTGTGTGGCAACCTTGTGAAGACTTACAGAAAACGTTTGACCTCTGGCATTGCCAACAAAGCATATATTACAAAGTATTGAGATGAAATTTTGTTTCTGACCAAATACTTATTTTCCACCATAATATGCAAATAAAATGTTAAAAAAACAGACAATGTGATTTTCTGGATTTTTTTTTCTCAGTTTGTTTCCCATAGTTGAGGTCTACCTATGATGTAAATTACAGACGCCTCTCATCTTTTTAAGTGGTGGAACTTGCACTATTGCTGACTGACTAAATACTTTTTTGCCCCACTGTATATTTGGACAGAGACAACATTTTTCTAATTTTGGTTATAGACATTACCACAATGAATTTTAAACAAAACAATTCAGATGCAGTTGAAGTTCAGACTTTCAGCTTTCATTTGAGGGTATCCACATTAAAATTGGATGAAGGATTTAGGAATTTCAGCTCCTTAACATAGTAACATAGTAACATAGTTAGTAAGGCCGAAAAAAGACATTTGTCCATCCAGTTCAGCCTATATTCCATCATAATAAATACCCAGATCTACGTCCTTCTACAGAACCTAATAATTGTATGATACAATATTGTTCTGCTCCAGGAAGACATCCAGGCCTCTCTTGAACCCCTCGACTGAGTTCGCCATCACCACCTCCTCAGGCAAGCAATTCCAGATTCTCACTGCCCTAACAGTAAAGAATCCTCTTCTATGTTGGTGGAAAAACCTTCTCGCCTCCAGACGCAAAGAATGCCCCCTTGTGCCCGTCACCTTCCTTGGTATAAACAGATCCTCAGCGAGATATTTGTATTGTCCCCTTATATACTTATACATGGTTATTAGATCGCCCCTCAGTCGTCTTTTTTCTAGACTAAATAATCCTAATTTCGCTAATCTATCTGGGTATTGTAGTTCTCCCATCCCCTTTATTAATTTTGTTGCCCTCCTTTGTACTCTCTCTAGTTCCATTATATCCTTCCTGAGCACCGGTGCCCAAAACTGGACACAGTACTCCATGTGCGGTCTAACTAGGGATTTGTACAGAGGCAGTATAATGCTCTCATCATGTGTATCCAGACCTCTTTTAATGCACCCCATGATCCTGTTTGCCTTGGCAGCTGCTGCCTGGCACTGGCTGCTCCAGGTAAGTTTATCATTAACTAGGATCCCCAAGTCCTTCTCCCTGTCAGATTTACCCAGTGGTTTCCCGTTCAGTGTGTAATGGTGATATTGATTCCCTCTTCCCATGTGTATAACCTTACATTTATCATTGTTAAACCTCATCTGCCACCTTTCAGCCCAAGTTTCCAACTTATCCAGATCCATCTGTAGCAGAATACTATCTTCTCTTGTATTAACTGCTTTACATAGTTTTGTATCATCTGCAAATATCGATATTTTACTGTGTAAACCTTCTACCAGATCATTAATGAATATGTTGAAGAGAACAGGTCCCAATACTGACCCCTGCGGTACCCCACTGGTCACAGCGACCCAGTTAGAGACTATACCATTTATAACCACCCTCTGCTTTCTATCACTAAGCCAGTTACTAACCCATTTACACACATTTTCCCCCAGACCAAGCATTCTCATTTTGTGTACCAACCTCTTGTGCGGCACGGTATCAAACGCTTTGGAAAAATCGAGATATACCACGTCCAATGACTCACCGTGGTCCAGTCTATAGCTTACCTCTTCATAAAAACTGATTAGATTGGTTTGACAGGAGCGATTTCTCATAAACCCATGCTGATATGGAGTTAAACAGTTATTCTCATTGAGATAATCCAGAATAACATCCCTCAGAAACCCTTCAAATATTTTACCAACAATAGAGGTTAGACTTACTGGCCTATAATTTCCAGGTTCACTTTTAGAGCCCTTTTTGAATATTGGCACCACATTTGCTATGCGCCAGTCCTGCGGAACAGACCCTGTCGCTATAGAGTCCCTAAAAATAAGAAATAATGGTTTATCTATTACATTACTTAGTTCTCTTAGTACTCGTGGGTGTATGCCATCCGGACCCGGAGATTTATCTATTTTAATCTTATTTAGCCGGTTTCGCATGTGCCACCCTGTTTTTAAAGGGACCAAAAGTAATTGGACAATTGATTCCAAGGCTATTTCATGGACAGGTGTGGGCAATCCCTTCGTTATGTCATTCTCAATTAAGCAGATAAAAGGCCTGGAGTTGATTTGAGGTGTGGTGCTTGCATTTGGAAGGTTTTGCTGTGAAGTAAACATGCGGTCAAAGGAGCTCTCCATGCAGGTGAAACAAGCCATTGTGAAGCTGCGAATACAGAAAAAACCCATCCGAGAAATTGCTATAATATTTTGAGTGGCAAAATCTACAGTTTGGTACATCCTGAGAAAGAAAGAAAGCACTGGTGAACTCATCAATGCAAAAAGACCTGGGCGCCCACGGAAGACAACAGTGGTGGATGATCGCAGAATTATCTCCATGGTGAAGAGAAACCCCTTCACAACAGCCAACCAAGTGACCAACACTCTCCAGGAGGTAGGTGTATCAATATCCAAAACTACCATAAAGAGAAGACTGCATGAAAGTAAATACAGAGGGTTCACTGCATGGTGCAAGCCACTCATAAGCATCAAGAATAAAAGGCTAAACTGGACTTTGCTAAAAAACATCTAAAAAAGCCAGCACACTTCTGGGAGAACATTCTTTGGACAGATGAAGCCAAGATCAACCTCTACCAGAATGATGGAAAGAGAACAGTATGGCGAAGGCGTGGTACAGCTCATGATCCAAAGCACACCACATCATCTGTAAAACACGGCGGAGGCAGTGTGATGGCTTGAGCATGCATGGCTGCCAGTGGCACTGGGTCACTAGTGTTTATTGGTGATGTGACACAGGACAGAAGCAGCCGAATGAATTCTGAGGTATTCAGAGCCGTACTGTGTGCTCAGATCCAGCCAAATGCAGCCAAACTGATTGGTCGTCGTTTCATACTACAGATGGACAATGACCCAAAACATAAAGCCAAAGCAACCCAGGAGTTTATTAAAGCAAAGAAGTGGAATATTCTTGAATGGCCAAGTCAGTCACCTGATCTCAACCCAATTGAGCAGCATTTCATTTGTTAAAGACTAAACTTCAGACAGAAAGGCCCACAAACAAACAGCAACTGAAAACCACCGCAGTGAAGGCCTGGCAGAGCATCAAAAAGGAGGAAACACAGCATCTGGTGATGTCCATGAGTTCAAGACTTCAGGCAGTCATTGCCAGCAAATGGTTTTCAACCAAGTACTAAAAATGAACATTTTATTTAAAAATTATTGAATCTGTCCAATTACTTATGGTCCTTTTAAAAACAGGATGGCACAGGTTAAGGAGCTGAAACTTCTAAACCCTTCATCCAATTTTAATGTGGATACCCTCAAATGAAAGCTGAAAGTCTGAACTTCAACTGCACCGGAATAGTTTTGTTTAAAATTCATTGTGGTAATGTCTATAACCAAAATTAGAAAAATGTTGTCTCTGTCCAAATATATATGGACCTAACTGTAAGTCACATGCTGTCCATTTCCTTGTGATCCTCCTTGAGATGGCTCTACTCCTTCATTGGAGTCCAGCTGTGTTTAATTAAACTGATAGGACTTGATGTGGAAAGGCACACACCTGTCTATATAAGACCTCACAGCTCACAGTGTATGTCTCTGTATACTGCATTGATTTTCCATGGTATGCACTGACTTTACCCAGCTCTCCCTGGCTTCTGAATGCCTCTGTATATTGCACTGGCTTTTCTATGCTTCCCCTGGATCTGAGTGTCTTGGTGCAGCACATATAATCCTTTTAGTATGCTTTCTCACCTATGAGCTTGTTTCCATGACCTGTTTTTATGTATCCCATTGTGTGATCCTGGCATCTCTTTGAGTGGTCAGTCTTACCCCTCCCTCACTTTATGACCTTTGCTTAACTCTCTACATCTGGTCTCCCATACCCAGCCACCCCCTCATTCACACCTGATTGCCCTTAACTGGGGATATATTCACATGCAGGAGTCTGCTACAGACTCAGTCTGCTGCAAATCATCTTTTAACTTCCATCTTTTAAATTACATCTTTTTAATTATGATTCTGAATTAGACTGAATTGGACTGGAAGGTAACAGACTACTAACCACTACAATGTTTCGGTTTCTTTTCTCTTTCACCCCCATACTACTTTCCTTCTTACAATCTCCTGCAATCCCTCCACCTAGTAAGGAAATAGTCATTTCTCCCTCATTACTCCCCAGCCATCTCACCTTCTCCTCAGAACTGTTCCTCCACATACAATCCTTTTTATCCAGACACACACGGCCGCATCATGTCCTATCCTGCTCCCACCTTCTAATGCTCTGTCTGCTACTCCTCATTGCTGGTGACATATCCCCAAATCCCGGCCCTCCCCAATTCATCCCCACACTCGTTTGTAACCCCCTGCCACGATCCTCCGCACGTTTTCCCAACCACGACAACCTCATACCCATTCATCCAGCCCCCACTCCCCCGGTCCCCCTACCTGGAGCACTATGGAACGCACGCTCCATCTGCAACAAACTGCCATTTATCCATGACCTCTTCATCACCAACAAACTCTCCTTCCTCGGCCTCACCGAAACCTGGCTCACTCCCTCTGACTCAGCCTCTCCAGCTGCGCTCTCCTATGGCGGATTCCACCTCTCTCACACCCCTCGCCCCAGCAACAAACGCGGTGGAGGAGTTGGCTTGCTCCTGTCCGACACCTGCTCCTTCACTCCAATACCGCTACCACCCTCCGCTTCTCTTCCCTCGTTTGAGGTGCACTCTGTCCGCATCTATTCCCCCTCCAACCTCCAGCTGGCTGTCATCTACCGCCCCCCAGAACTAGCCATCTCCACCTTTCTCGACCACTTCACCACCTGGCTACTTCATTTCCTCTCTGTTGACATCCCCACTATCATCATGGGTGATTTCAATATCCCCATTGACACTTCCACCTCAGCTGCCTCTAAACTTCTATCACTGACTGTCTCCTTTAGCCTCACTCAATGGTCCTCTGAGGCCACTCACAAAGATGGCCACACGCTGGACCTCATCTTCACCCGCCTCTGCTCCCTTACTAATCTCACTAACACACCCCTCCCCCTGTCTGACCACAACCTACTGACATTCTCGTCCCTCTCCTCTCCTAGTGTGCAACCCCCACTCCACAAACTCACTCACCCTCGCAGAAATCTCAAACATCTCAACTTACAATCACTCTCTGAGTCCCTTCTCCCTGTCACTGACATAGCTTCCCTTCATGACACAGATGCTGCTGCCACTTTTTATAACACCACAATAACAGCAACACTCGATTCGGCCGCCCCACTCATGCATAGTAAAACACGTACAATTAACAGGCAGCTCTGGCTGACCAGCCTGACCAAAGAATTGAGACGGGCTTCCAGGATTGCTGAGCGGAGATGGAAGCGATCCCACTCTGCCGACCACTTCACTGCATACAAGCAGTCCCTCGCCAGCTTCAAGTCTGCGCTCACTGCCGCAAAACAAACTTACTTCTCATCCCTCATATCCTCCCTGTCCCACAACCCTAAACAGCTTTTCAACACTTTCAATTCTCTTCTCCGTCCCCCCGCACCTCCTCCCTCCCCCCTCATTTCTGCTGATGACTTCGCCTCTTTCTTTAAACAGAAGATCGATACGATCAGAGAAAGCTTTGGCCCACAGCGCCCACTACCCCTCTTAGCTCCTCAACCCTGCTCCTCAAAAACCAGCTTCTCCACCATGACAGAAGATCAGCTCTCCACCCTCCTGTCAAGATCACACCTCACCACCTGCACGCTTGACCCGCTCCCATCCCACCTCATCCCTAACCTTTCCACGGTCTTCATCCCAACCCTAACGCACCTCTTCAACCTCTCACTCACAACAGGTGTCTTTCCCTCATCCTTCAAGCATGCCAAGATCACACCCATCCTCAAAAAGCCCTCCCTTGACCCATCCTCTGTGTCTAGCTATCGCCCAATATCTCTTCTCCCTTATGCCTCCAAATTGCTGGAGCAACACGTCCATCTTGAACTGTCCTCCCACTTCTCCTCCTGCTCCCTCTTTGATCGGTTACAATCAGGCTTCTGTTCCCATCACTCAACTGAAACTGCCCTAACTAAAGTCACCAATGACCTACTAACTGCCAGGAGCAAGCGACACTACTCTGTCCTCCTTCTCCTGGACCTGTCTTCTGCCTTTGACACTGTAGACCACTCCCTTTTGCTACAAATCCTCTCATCCCTTGGCATCACAGACTTGGCCCTTTCCTGGATCTCGTCATATCTGACAGACCGAACATTCAGTGTCTCCCTCCCCCACACCACCTCCTCACTTCGCCCCTTGTCAGTCGGTGTTCCTCAAGGCTCTGTTCTAGGACCCCTACTCTTCTCCATCTACACTTTCGGCCTGGGACAGCTCATAGAATCCCACGGTTTGCAGTACCATCTCTACGCTGACGACACGCAGATCTACCTCTCCGGACCTGACCTCTCCTCCTTGCTTACCAAAATCCCGCACTGTCTGTCTGCCATTTCAGCCTTCTTTTCTGCTCGCTTTCTACAACTGAACATGGACAAAACAGAATTCATCATCTTTCCCCCATCTCACTCTACCCCTCCACCAGACCTATCCATCAATGTCAATGGCTGCTCACTATCCCCAGTCCCACACGCCCGGTGCCTCGGGGTGATCCTCGACTCTGCCCTCTCTTTCAAGCCACATATCCAAGCCCTCGCCTCCTCCTGTCGTCTCAAACTCAAAAATATTTCCCGGATCCGTGCTTTCCTTGACCGCAACACTGCAAAAACGCTAGTGCATGCCCTTATCATCTCCCGCCTCGACTACTGCAACCTCCTACTCTCTGGACTCCCCTCTAGCACTCTGGCACCACTCCAATCCATCCTACACTCTGCTGCCCGACTAATCGACCTGTCACCCCGCTATTCCCCAGCCTCTCCCCTGTGTCAAGCCCTTCACTGGCTTCCTATCGCCCAGAGACTCCAGTTCAAAACCCTCACACTGACATACAAAGCCATCCACAACCTGTCTCCTCCATACATCTGTGACATGGTCTCCTGGTACCTACCTACACGCAACCTCCGATCCTCCCAAGACCTCCTTCTCTACTCCCCTCTCATCTCTTCTTCCCATAACCGCATCCAAGACTTCTCCCGTGCTTCCCCCATACTCTGGAACTCTCTACCCCAACACATCAGACTCGCGCCTACCATAGAAACCTTCAAAAAGAACCTGAAGACTCATCTCTTCCAACAAGCCTACAGCCTGCAGTGATCCTCAACCTACTGAACAGCCGCACAGCTAGCTCTTCCCTCTCCTAGTGTATCCTCACCCACCCCCTGCAGACTGTGAGCCCTCGCGGGCAGGGTCCTCCCTCCTTATGTACTCGTGTGCCTTGTTATCTGCTCATGTTTAATGTATTTGTCTATATTTGCCCCGTATTCACATGTAAAGCGCCATGGAATAAATGGCGCTATAAAAATGTATAATAATAATAATAATAATAATGTCAGACCAAATGAGAATCATGAGGTCAAAGGAACTGGCCAAGGAGATCAGAGACAGAATTTTGGCAAGGCACAGATCTGGCCAAGGTTACATATGAATTTCTACAGTACTCAAGGTTCCTAGGAGCAAAGTGGCCTCCATAATCCTTAAATGGAAGAAGTTTGGGACTACCAGAAATTTTCATAGACCTGGCCATCCGGCCAACTGAGCAATCTTGGGAAAAGAGCCTTGGTGAGAGAGGTAAAGAAGAACCCCAAGATCACTGTGGCTGAGCTTCAGAGATGCAGTAGGGAGATGGCAGAAAGTTCCACAAAGTCAACTATCACTGCAGCCCTCCACCAGTCGGGCCTTTATGCCAGAGTGGCCTGACGGAAGCCTCTCCTCAGTGCAAGACATATGAAAGCCTGCACAGAGTTTGCTAAAAAACAAATGAAGGACTCCCAGACTATGAGATATAAGATTCTCTGGTCTGATGAGACGAAGATAGACCTTATTGGTGATAATTCTAAGCAGTATGTGTGGAGAAAAAAAGGCACTGCTCATCACCTGCCCAATACAATCCCGACAGTGAAACATGGTGGTGACAGCATCATGCTATGGGGGTGTTTTTCAGCTGCAGGGAAATGACGACTGGTTGCAACTGAAGGAAACATGAATGTGACCAAGTACAGAGATATCCTGGATGAAAACCTTTTCCAGAGTGCTCTGGACCTCAGACCTCAGTACGAAGGTTCCGCTTCCAACAAGACAATGACCATAGGCACACAGCTAAAATAACAAAGGAGTGGCTTCAGAACAACTCTGTGACAATTATTGACTGGCCCAGCCACAGCCCTGACCTAAACCCAATTGAGCATCTCTGGAGAGACCTGAAAATGGCTGTCCACCAACGTTCACCATCCAACCTGACGGAACTGGAGAGGATCTGCATGGAAGAATGTCAGAGGATCCCCAAATCCAGGTGTGAAAAACTTGTTACATCATTCCCAAGGAGAATCAAGGCTGTACTAGCTTAAAAGGTGCTTCTACTCAATACTGAGCAAAGGGTCTGAATACTTATGCCCATGTGATATTTCAGTTTTTCTTTTGTCATAAATTTGCAAAAATTACCACATTTCTGTTTTTTTCAGTCAAGATGGGGTGCAGAGTGTACATAATTGAGAAAGAAAGAACTTTTTTGAATTTACCAACTGGCTGCAATTAAACAAAGAGTGAGACATTTAAAGGGGTCTGAGTACTTTCCGTACCCACTGTATATTGCATAAATACACTACTCAACTATAAAAAAGGGGACAATTCTGTCTCTAAATGTGTACCATTTGTCTCCACCTATGGCGCGGCAAGTGGACAGATTGGACACATATTGAGGAAACATTGGAAATGACTTCATGAGGGCTTACGACAGGTATCTGAATTTGCCTCTCAGCGTATGCTATCATATAGACGTGGGTACAATTTTAGGAACAAACTTGTCTGGGTTGTGCATGTTGTGTGAATATGTAAAGAGGTGATTATTTTCATCACCCGCATACTTGGAAGAAGTTCTCAATAAAGGAGAGATACACCTGCACTTCAAGCTTTGTTATCTATGTGCTTGTGTGCCCCTGTGGGCTGATGTATGTAGCATGCATGTAACCATCAGCAAACATAAGAGCACCATTAGGACTCATTTACTTGATTTACCGGTACCTATTTGTGAGTGTAGACATTCGGTTAACCAACTTAGGTTTAGGGTTATACATAGTGTTCCTTTACAGCGGGGGGGAGGGGACAAATTAAAGATTTTGAAGAGGAAGGAAATGAGATGGATCTCTAACGCTGGGCACGTTGTAACCCAGGGGACTCAATATTGATTATAATTTACAAATTTGTGTGACTTGACTCCCTGCTGTTAGTGGCATCTGATTGGTGGATTGTTTTTAATGTTTAATTTTTAGTTTTGTTTTTTTCTTCTGCTTTTTTCAGGTATAGGAAATTGGCACCGGGGAGTGACCTGAGAATATGGGGATCTAGAATCTGGAAGATCGCTGATAATTTATACATGCTTTTTTGTATGGTTGTTGGATTATTCCCCATACTCTCTGTTCCCTCCCTCGATGTCATGCGATATATGTTTTGTATTTATAGTTTTTTCCCTGGTCTAATTAGGTGCTTGGAATTAATGAAATGATTGATTTGTATAGCGAGGGATTAGAATCTCAACATGTGCTCATATGAACAATGACACTACAGCTCTTAAGTTACTCATTCGGCTAGTTTGGATACTAAACAGAGAATTTTTCTCCACTCTGAGTGTATCCCTGTTGCAATGGATATTCCATAGACACCATCGCTCCTCTGCACTCAGCTGTCAGCCTTGTGAGCGCGTGCACCGTGTCGAGGACCTGTGGATGTGGTCATGTGACTTGGTCACGTGATCATACTCCCGCGTCACTGATCTGGTGCGCTGATGCAAGCTGCAGGTGGTGAAGCAGCTAATGATGGCGTGTTCCGGGTTCACTGTGGTAGTGTGAGTACTTGAGATTAGTTAATGAAGCTGATTTATGGAGTGCCAATGTTTATATATGCACCTATTGGTCAGGGGCTTCTGTGTATGCGTCTGTCATGGGTCGGAAGATTGGATTGGAGTGCAGTCGCTATAACAACCGTGATGCCATAACATGATTGGTTTGTAATTACCGTAATTATGGGGCAGATTCTGTACAAACATATTTCTAGGTTATTGGTGTTTTGTCTTAATTTGATGTGATTTTTATATCGCATTTGTTAATGTATATATTATTGTGTATTTTGTGGTTTTGTATATGTTTTTTGTAATGATGTAAATTGGGCAGTACCTTGTTTGTGATTGGTGTGCATGTCTCACCACATTATATAAGGCTGCCATTTTATGCTTTGTGTATACTTGATAAAGACCAATTGTGGTCGAAACATCGTATCATGGTGGAATAAAGGCATTTTACTTTTTCATCACCTGGACTGGATGCTGTTCCTTTCTATTGTTTGTATCACTTGATGTCTGATTGGGTCATTGGACTTGGAACGTGCATCCTGGGACTGATATGCTGTGAGCAGATTTTTGTTTGCTTGAACAGTTCAGGTTAGGGCGCAGTCAAATGGCTGTATAGCACGGACGACGAAGGCATTGCAATGCTCGGACTGGCTGGCGGCTCTCCTGACCAGAGCATAACAGCCTGTATTTCTATGCATCTGTCACACTCGGGTCAGGAGAGCAGACAGCCAGTCCAAGCACTGCGATGCGATTGTCTTCCGTGTTATATGGCTGTCAGACTGCACCCTTCGAAGGAATTAAGAATCTATGTTTACTCTGTTGTCACTCAAGACCATTTCTTAGGGTGGTGGTCTTCTTTTTAATGGGAATGTACAGGATTAGAAAACCGTAGTTGTTTTTATCCAAAGACAGTGACAGACCCGATCACAGGCTGTGTCAGGTATTACAGCTCAGTCTAGTCAAAGAATGGACAGGTGTGGTGCAGGGGCAAACCAGCCATGTTTCTAAATCTCTCCCAGTTTTCAATGTGACCATTAGGGAAGTAGTTGGCACTTCCTGTTTTGTACATTTTATTTTTCTGCTATGATGTGAAAACTAGATTTTATGAGAAAGGTTACCAATTAGCATCCAACTAACTGACAGAGTATATTACTGGAGACTAGAAAGGCAAAACTATATAATTGCAGATTAGAGCCTGTAAATGACTATGGAAGCTATGGCAGCAGCCGCTTATAAAGCACACACCACTGCGGCACTCTCTTTTAATATAGCAGCAGCCAGTATAAAGCACACACCACTGCTGCACTGTCTTCCAACATGGCAGCAGCCGGTAAAAAGCACACACCACTGCTGCACTGTCTTCTAATATAGCAGCAGCCGGGAAAAAGCACACAACATTGCTGCACCGTCTTCCAACATGGCAGAAGCCGGTATAAAGCACACACCACTGCTGCACTGTCTTCCAACATGGCTGCAGCCGCTGTAAAGCACACATCACTGTCTTCTAATATGTTAGCAGCTGGTTTAAAGCACACACCACTGCTGCACTGTCTTCTAATATAGCAGTAGCCGGTGTAAAGCACACACCACTGCTGCCCTGTCTTCTATTATAGCAGCAGCCGGTAAAAAGCACACAACCACTGCTGCACCATCTTCCAACATGGCAGAAGCCAGTATAAAAAACACACCCACTGCTGCACTGTCTTCCAACATGGCAGCAGACGGTATAAAGCACACACCACTGCTGCACTGTCTGCCAACATAGCAGCAGCCATAAAGCACACACCCACTGTTGCACTGTCTTCCAACATGGTAGCAGTCGGTAAAAAGTACACACCACTGCTGCACTGTCTGCAACACAGCAGCAGCCATAAAGCATACAACACTGCTGCACCATCATCCAACATGGCAGCAGCCGGTATAAAGCACACACCACTGATGGACTGTCTTCCAACATGGTAGCAGCTGGTAAAAAGCACACACCACTGCTGCACTGTCTTCTAATATAGCAGCACCAGGTAAAAAGCACACACCACTGCTGCAACGTCTTCCAACATGGCAGCAGCCGGTATAAAGCACACACCACTGTTGCACTGTCTTCCAACATGGCGGCAGCCGGTATAACGCAAACACCACTACTGCACTGTCTGCAACATAGCAGCCATAAAGCACACACCCAATGTTGCACTGTCTTCTAATATAGCAGCAGCCGGTAAAAAGCACACACTACTGCTGCCCTATCTTCCAACATGGCAGCAGCTGGTATAAAGCACACACCACTGCTGCACTGTCTTCTAATATAGCAGCACCAGGTAAAAATCACACACCACTGCTGCACCGTCTTCCAACATGGCAGCAGCCGGTATAAAGCACACACCGCTGCTGCACTGTCTTCTAATATAGCAGCAGCTGGTATAAAGCACACACCGCTGCTGCACTGTCTTCTAATATAGCAATAGCCGGTATAAAGCACACACCACTGCTGCACGGTCTTCTAATATAGCAGCAGCTGGTATAAAGCACACACCACTACTGCACCATTTTCCAACATGGCAGCAGCCGATATAAAACACACACCACTGCTGCACTGTCTTCTAATATAGCAGCAGCTGGTATAAAGCACACACCACTGCTGCACCATTTTCCAACATGGCAGCAGCCGATATAAAACACACACCACTGCTGCACTGTCTTCCAACATGGCAGCAGCCGGTATAACGCACACACCACTGCTGCACTGTCTGCAACACAGCAGCAGACATAAAGCACACAACACTGCTGCACCATCATCCAACATGGCAGCAGCCAGTATAAAGCACACACCACTGATGGACTGTCTTCCAACATGGTAGCAGCTGATAAAAAGCACACACCACTGCTGCACTGTCTTCTAATATAGCAGCACCAGGTAAAAAGCACACACCACTGCTGCAACGTCTTCCAACATGGCAGCAGCCGGTATAAAGCACACACCACTGTTGCACTGTCTTCCAACATGGCAGCAGCTGGTATAACGCACACACCACTGCTGCACTGTGTGCAACATAGCAGCAGCCATAAAGCACACACCCAATGTTGCACTGTCTTCTAATATAGCAGCAGCCGGTAAAATGCACACACTACTGCTGCCCTGTCTTCCAACATGGCAGCAGCTGGTATAAAGCACACACCACTGCTGCACTGTCTTCTAATATAGCAGCAGCCAGTATAAAGCACACACCACTGCTGCAATGTCTTCTAATATAGCAGCAGCCAGTATAAAGCACACACCACTGCTGCACTGTCTTCTAATATAGCAGCAGCCGGTAAAAAGCATACACCACTGCTGTGCCGTCTTCCAACATGGGAGCAGCCGGTATAAAGCACACACGACTGCTGCACTGTCTTCTAATATAGCAGCAGCTGGTATAAAGCACACACCCACTGTTGCACTGTCTTCCAACATGGCAGCAGCCGGTATAACGCACCCACCACTGCTGCACTGTCTGCAACATAGCAGCAGCCATAAAGCACAAACCACTGCTGCACTGTCTTCTAATATAGCAGCAGCTGGTATAAAGCACACACCACTGCTGCACCGTCTTCCAACATGGGAGCAGCTGGTATAAAGCACACACCACTGCTGCAGTGTCTTCTAATATAGCAGCAGCTGGTATAAAGCACACACCACTGCTGCTGTGTCTTCTAATATATCAGCAGCCTGTAAAAAAAACACACCACTGCTGCACTGTCTTCTAATATAGCAGCAGCCAGTATAAAGCACACACCACTGCTGCACTGTTTTCTAATATAGCAGCTGCCAGTATAAAGCACACACCACTGCTGCACTGTCTTCTGATATAGCAGCAGCCAGTAAAAAGCACACACCCACTGTTGCACTGTCTTCAAACATGGCAGCAGCCGGTATAAAGCACACATCCACTGCTGAACTGTCTTCCAACATGGCAGTAGCCGGTATAAAGCACACACCACTGTTGCACTGTGTTCCACTATGGCAGCAGCTGGTATAAAGCACACACCACTGCTGCACTGTCTTCTGATATAGCAGCAGCCAGTAAAAAGCACACACCCACTGTTGCACTGTCTTCAAACATGGCAGCAGCCGGTATAAAGCACACATCCACTGCTGAACTGTCTTCCAACATGGCAGTAGCCGGTATAAAGCACACACCACTGTTGCACTGTGTTCCACTATGGCAGCAGCTGGTATAAAGCACACACCCACTGCTGCACTGTCTTCTAATATAGTAGCACCAGGTAAAAACCACACACCACTGCTGCACCGTCTTCCAACATGGCAGCAGCCGGTATAAAGCACACACGATTGCTGCACTGTCTAAGATAGCAGCAGCTGGTATAAAGCACACACCCACTGTTGCACTGTCTTCCAACATGGCAGCAGCCGGTATAAAGCACACACCCACTGCTGCACTGTCTTCCAACATGGCAGCAGCCGGAATAAAGCACACACCACTACTGCACTGTCTTCCAACATGGCAGCAGCCGGTATAAAGCACACACCACTGCTGCACTGTCTGCCAACATAGCAGCAGCCATAAAGCACATACCCACTGTTGCACTGTCTTCCAACATAGTAGCAGCCGGTATAAAGCACACACCACTGCTGCACTGTCTTCTTATATAGCAAACACCCGGAAAAAAGCACACCACTGGTGCACCGTCTTCAAACATGGCAGGAGTCGGTATAAAGCACACACACCACTGCTGCACTGTCTTCTAATATGGTAGCAGCTGGTTTAAAGCACACACCACAGCTGCACTGTCTTCTAATATGGTAGCAGCTGGTATAAAGCACACACCACTGCTGCACTGTCTTCTAATATGGTAGCAAATGGTTTAAAGCACACACCACTGCTGCACGGTCTTCTAATATAGCAGCAGCTGGTATTAAGCACACACCACTGCTGCACTGTCTTCTAATATAGCAGCAGCCGGTAAAAAGCACACACCACTGCTGCACTGTTTTCTAATATAGCAGCAGCCGGCAGAAACCACACACCACTGCTGCAATACCTTCTAATATATCAGCAGCCAGTAAAAAGCACACACCACTGCTGCACTGTCTTCTAATATAGCAGCAGCCAGTATAAAGCACACACCACTGCTGCAATGTCTTCTAATATAGCAGCAGCCAGTATAAAGCACACACCACTGCTGCACTGTCTTCTAATATAGCAGCAGCCGGTAAAAAGCATACACCACTGCTGTGCCGTCTTCCAACATGGGAGCAGCCGGTATAAAGCACACACGACTGCTGCACTGTCTTCTAATATAGCAGCAGCTGGTATAAAGCACACACCCACTGTTGCACTGTCTTCCAACATGGCAGCAGCCGGTATAACGCACCCACCACTGCTGCACTGTCTGCAACAAAGCAGCAGCCATAAAGCGCACACCATTGCTGCACTGTCTTCTTATATAGCAAACACCTGGAAAAAAGCACACCACTGGTGCACTGTCTTCAAACATGGCAGGAGTCGGTATAAAGCACACACCCACTGCTGCACTGTCTTCTAATATAGCAGCAGCTGGTATAAAACACACACCACTGCTGCACTGCCTTCTAATATGGTAGCAGCTGGTTTAAAGCACACACCACAGCTGCACTGTCTTCTAATATGGTAGCAGCTGGTATAAAGCACACACCACTGCTGCACTGTCTTCTAATATGGTAGCAAATGGTTTAAAGCACACACCACTGCTGCACTGTCTTCTAATATAGCAGCAGCTGGTATTAAGCACACACCACTGCTGCACTGTCTTCTAATATAGCAGCAGCCGGTAAAAAGCACACACCACTGCTGCACTGTTTTCTAATATAGCAGCAGCCGGTAGAAAGCACACACCACTGCTGCAATACCTTCTAATATATCAGCAGCCAGTAAAAAGCACACACCACTGCTGCACTGTCTTCTAATATAGCAGCAGCCAGTATAAAGCACACACCACTGCTGCAATGTCTTCTAATATAGCAGCAGCCAGTATAAAGCACACACCACTGCTGCACTGTCTTCTAATATAGCAGCAGCCGGTAAAAAGCATACACCACTGCTGTGCCGTCTTCCAACATGGGAGCAGCCGGTATAAAGCACACACGACTGCTGCACTGTCTTCTAATATAGCAGCAGCTGGTATAAAGCACACACCACTGCTGCACCGTCTTCCAACATGGGAGCAGCTGGTATAAAGCACACACCACTGCTGCAGTGTCTTCTAATATAGCAGCAGCTGGTATAAAGCACACACCACTGCTGCAGTGTCTTCTAATATATCAGCAGCCTGTAAAAAAAACACACCACTGCTGCACTGTCTTCTAATATAGCAGCAGCCAGTATAAAGCACCCACCACTGCTGCACTGTCTGCAACACAGCAGCAGCCATAAAGCACACACCACTGCTGCAGTGTCTTCTAATATAGCAGCAGCTGGTATAAAGCACACACCACTACTGCAGTGTCTTCTAATATATCAGCAGCCTGTAAAAAAAAACACACCACTGCTGCACTGTCTTCTAATATAGCAGCAGCCAGTATAAAGCACACACCACTGCTGCACTGTCTTCTAATATAGCAACAGCCAGTATAAAGCACACACCACTGCTGCACTGTCTTCTAATATAGCAACAGCCAGTATAAAGCACACACCACTGCTGCACTGTCTTCTAATATAGCAACAGCCAGTATAAAGCACACACCACTGCTGCACTGTCTTCTAATATAGCAACAGCCGGTAAAAAGCACACACCCACTGTTGCACTGTCTTCAAACATGGCAGCAGCCGGTATAAAGCACACATCCACTGCTGAACTGTCTTCCAACATGGCAGTAGCCGGTATAAAGCACACACCACTGTTGCACTGTGTTCCACTATGGCAGCAGTTGCTATAAAGCACACACCCACTGCTGCACTGTCTTCTAACATGTCAGCAGTCGGTATAAAGCACACACCACTGCTGCCCTGTTTTCTAACATGGCAGCAGCCGGTCTAAAGCACACACCACTGCTGCACTGTCTTCCACTATGGCAGCAGCTGGTATAAGCACACACCACTGCTGTACTGTCTTCCAACATGGCAGCAGCCGGTATAAAGCACACAGCACTGTTGCACTGTCTTCTACTATGGCAGGCCAAAGTTACACATGTAACATTTATCATAGATCTCTACTGGTGGGGAACTCTGCTCCGTCCAGACCCTGTAAAATTTAGTAGATTTTAGGGAGTACTTACACAGATAATGACATCTCTAATGTGTAGTCAACCAAGAATTCGGCATATTCTTCCTCCAGACCATCCTGTTTGCTCAAACTGAAAGGAAAACACAGATAAACTTAAATGCATCCTTTAAGACATCCCACATTTTACTATGCATGCTTCTACTCCTATGTGACCTCACTAACCAGAAAGAAATTACTCCAAGTCACTATTATAAAGGTCTTAGATTTAAAGGTTTTCTCCATTTTTTTTCTACACTTTTTATGTTGGAAGAACCTCCAGCTGAACACTGGCTATCCTGCATTTTTTAACCCCTGTGATCAGCTGTAATTGTCAGGGAACCTGGCAGCAAGTGTTCAATTTCCCTGCAGTGCCCCCTCAGGAGATAAGAAGCATTAAATGTTATACATTCAAATTGATGAGTTGTTCATGTTGGGTCCTCCTGACAAAAGACAGCCCAGAATAAAGAGCTCCTTCCCCTGTATTATTAAGTTTTGAAAATTAAACAATTTCTTAGACTATGTTCCCATGATGTTCTTTTGGTGAGTTTTTGATGTTGTAGATTTTCTGCACCCATTAAGTGAAATAGGTTACTTGCATTTTTTTCAAAAATACACAATGCAAAACAACTCACCAAAAGCTCATCGGGGGAACTTACCGTTTCTTTATGGGAAAATAGATTGTCTGCTGACACACCTATGACATATAAAACCAATAGATAGTAGATATCTGAAAGTTCACTGATATGTTCAGGAAAAATGAGGCAAATCTGTTAATCATCTTCAGTTCTCTCCCAAATAAAACTAGGGTGAAGCTGAAGATTATTTGCAGGGCTCTTTGTTAAAGGGGTTTTCAATGGCACACAGATTATTAAAACATGGTAAAGCCTTTGAGAAATGAAGAGAAATGTACTTGCTGGTAAAATTATCCTCTGTTCCTGAGCTGTCACATGGTGTCCTGTGACTTCCAACCCTTTACTTCCAGTTATAGTCCATTCAAAGTACAGAGTACAGAGATTTCCCATCTGTGCTTTAAATGGAATGCCGCCTATCAGTCAAGCACAGTCCTACATGCAGACGGCAGGACCCAGACAGTAGCTCTGCAGTGTACTGTGAATGTGATGACATGGTGGACAATGGCCTGTGACCCTCGACAAGTTTCACAGGAAGGGAGAGCAGAAGCAATGGAGGCAGGGCAGGCTCCATATACAATGAATAGTAAGCATGTGAACTATTGAGTTTGGTGGTGGACTTGAGGAGAACTAGATTACATTACAATAAACAACTACATTACATGACTCGTTACTTTCCCCCAGCAGACTGAACCTGTCTGTTGCCAGTGTCAGCACCTGTAACACTATTGCCTGCAGGAGAGTCTCAGGGTAGCACATATGATATGAAATAGGGGGAGTGACTAAGTGTGTAGTAAATTTATCCATCCTGAGACTGAACAGGAGTCTCAGGATGGTGCCTTGTAAATGGAGTGGACAGGCACCGAGGGTGGGAGCGAGGAAGCTGTGGGACACAGACAGCTCTACCTCTTGGAAAATTTAGTCTGGAGGCACAGAGAAATAGAGCTGGCATGATGTTCAGGATTTAAACAAATCAAACCACAAGGATGGCTGGAGGGTTATGAATCAAAGCAAAAAATGAAGGTAATTGCAGACTCATTACAACGACAGCCAGATCGTTTTTCAAAACTTTTTTGTGCTCATAAAACCTCTTTAAGGCTAAGATCACATTAGCATATCTGTGCGCAGCATATCATCTGCGTGCAAACGTATGCCGAAAAACATTTAAACGCATGCTTATGCTGCATTTTTTATCCGCATCAGATTATCCATGATGCAAAAAAAAAAAAAAACGCTGCGTGTGCATGCATTTTTTGCCTGCGTTTGCGTTGTTTATGCGCATGAGTTCGATATTTCCAGGAGGGCGTGTCTCAATGGGCGTGTTCCTGGACATGCGCAGTCCGAAGTACGCAAGCGCATCAAACGCATGTCCTTGCGTACCATTGCCTTCCCATAG
Source organism: Ranitomeya imitator (assembly GCF_032444005.1). Classification (NCBI taxonomy): domain Eukaryota; kingdom Metazoa; phylum Chordata; class Amphibia; order Anura; family Dendrobatidae; genus Ranitomeya; species Ranitomeya imitator. The sequence continues at coordinate 490,948,684 of NC_091283.1, read as the reverse complement.
ACAGTAATGTGTTGTTTATATGCACTCATCCGCATGCGCATGACTGCACATATTTTACGTGACAAAAAACGCAACATGTTGCATTTTATGGGCGCGGCGAAACAACGCATGTGGACGCATCCACATACAAACTGATGCCAACACATGTCCCTGCGTACACAAAGTTAAATATAGGTACGCAAGACGCATGCGGATCTATGCACAGATACGCTAATATGAACCCGGCCTAAGTGCCACAGTTCCTTGGCCCTAGCTACAAGTAACAGTCACAACCTATTGGCAGTGAGGTTATTCCACTTGCTGAAGACACTGCACCCTCATTTTTACATCGATTAGTCCCAAATTCTGTGGGTATTTCTTACGTGGACAACTGGAGTCCAGTTATCACCTCTCTGGTCTTCAAGTCAATTCCAGATGCTTGAAATGTGATGTCAATCTCAGCCTATAAAGTACAACAATAGATAAAAAACATGGCAGAACAACCTGGAAATAGTTAGAGAAACAGTAAAATTATAGACAGACTACTCACCCTTTGATTCCTGCGGAAAGGGTTCCCGAGCTGACACAACACAGTGGCACCTTCAAAGGCACAAGAGCCAACCTGTCAAAGTAATAATACAATGAAATTAGGCTAGAGATCTAGTGATATAGCGTTACACTAATCTCTCGTGTTACTACTTACTGGACGCGCTGCAGAAAAAATCAGTTCATTCGGAAAAGTGACATTTAATATGGATTCATGAGCATCATCAGCCGAGGAGGTGGGAGTAGGTTCATTGGTCACAACTATTCGAAGGTGCAATTTTTTCACATTTTGGTCATAATAGAGAATCTGAGATCCATCCACTCTATGGTAAAAGGATAAAGAACATTATGGGAAGATATTATATAAGGTAATAGAAGGAGATATAGGGAGGCTATATGGAGTAATAGGAGGAGATATAGGGAGGTTATATGGAGTAATAGGAGGAGATATAGGGAGGTTATATGGAGTAATAGGAGGAGATATAGGAAGGTTATATGGAGTAATAGGAGGAGATATAGGGTGGTTATATGGAGTAATAGGAGGAGATATAGGGAGGATATATGGAGTAATAGGAGGAGATATAGGGAGGTTATATGGAGTAATAGGAGGAGATATAGGGAGGTTATATGGAGTAATAGGAGGAGATATAGGGTGGTTATATGGAGTAATAGGAGGAGATATAGTGTGGTTATATGGAGTAATAGGAGGAGATATAGGGAGGTTATATGGAGTAATAGGAGGAGATATAGGGAGGTTATATGGAGTAATAGGAGGAGATATAGGGAGGTTATATGGAGTAATAGGAGGAGATATAGGGAGGTTATATGGAGTAATAGGAGTAGATATAGGGAAGTTATATGGAGTAATAGGAGGAGATATAGGAGGGTTATATGGAGTAATAGGAGGAGATATAGGAGGGTTATATGGAGTAATAGGAGGAGATATAGGGAGGTTATATGGAGTAATAGGAGGAGATATAGGGAGGTTATATGGAGTAATAGGAGTAGATATAGGGAAGTTATATGGAGTAATAGGAGGAGATATAGGAGGGTTATATGGAGTAATAGGAGGAGATATAGGAGGGTTATATGGAGTAATAGGAGGAGATATAGGAGGTTATATGGAGTAATAGGAGGAGATATAGGGAGGTTATATGGGGTAATAGGAGGAGATATAGGGAGGTTATATGGAGTAATAGGAGGAGATATAGGGAGGTTATATGGAGTAATAGGAGGAGATATAGGGTGGTTATATGGAGTAATAGGAGGAGATATAGGGGGTTATATGGAGTAATAGGAGGAGATATAAGGGGTTATATGGAGTAATAGGAGGAGATATAGGGAGGTTATATGGAGTAATAGGAGGAGATATAGGGGAGGTTATATGGAGTAATAGGAGGAGATATAGGGGGTTATATGGAGTAATAGGAGGAGATATAGGGGGTTATATGGAGTAATAGGAGGAGATATAGGAGGGTTATATGGAGTAATAGGAGGAGATATAGGGAGGTTATATGGAGTAATAGGAGGAGATATAGGGGAGGTTATATGGAGTAATAGGAGTAGATATAGGGAAGTTATATGGAGTAATAGGAGGAGATATAGGAGGGTTATATGGAGTAATAGGAGGAGATATAGGAGGGTTATATGGAGTAATAGGAGGAGATATAGGAGGTTATATGGAGTAATAGGAGGAGATATAGGGAGGTTATATGGGGTAATAGGAGGAGATATAGGGAGGTTATATGGAGTAATAGGAGGAGATATAGGGAGGTTATATGGAGTAATAGGAGGAGATATAGGGTGGTTATATGGAGTAATAGGAGGAGATATAGGGGGTTATATGGAGTAATAGGAGGAGATATAAGGGGTTATATGGAGTAATAGGAGGAGATATAGGGAGGTTATATGGAGTAATAGGAGGAGATATAGGGGAGGTTATATGGAGTAATAGGAGGAGATATAGGGGGTTATATGGAGTAATAGGAGGAGATATAGGGGGTTATATGGAGTAATAGGAGGAGATATAGGGAGGTTATATGGAGTAATAGGAGGAGATATAAGGGGTTATATGGAGTAATAGGAGGAGATATAGGGAGGTTATATGGAGTAATAGGAGGAGATATAGGGAGATTATATGGAGTAATAGGAGGAGATATAGGTGGTTATATGGAGTAATAGGAGTAGATATAGGGGAGGTTATATGGAGTAACAGGAGGAGATATAGGGAGGTTATATGGAGTAACAGGAGGAGATATAGGGAGGTTATATGGAGTAACAGGAGGAGATATAGGGAGGTTATATGGAGTAATAGGAGTAGATATAGGGAGGTTATATGGAGTAATAGGAGGAGATATAGGGAGGTTATATGGAGTAATAGGAGGAGATATAGGGAGGTTATATGGAGTAATAGGAGATATAGGGAGGTTATATGGAGTAATAGGAGGAAATATAGGGAGATTATATGGAGTAATAGGAGGAGATATAAGGAGGTTATATGGAGTAATAGGATGAGATATAGGGGAGGTTATATGGAGTAATAGGAGGAGATATAGGGAGGTTATATGGAGTAATAGGATGAGATATAGGGGAGGTTATATGGAGTAATAGGAGGAGATATAGGGAGGTTATATGGAGTAATAGGAGGAGATATAGGGGAGGTTATATGGAGTAATAGGATGAGATATAGGGGAGGTTATATGGAGTAATTGGAGGAGATATAGGGAGGTTATATGGAGTAATAGGAGGAGATATAGGGAGGTTATATGGAGTAATAGGAGGAAATATAGGGAGATTATATGGAGTAATAGGAGGAGATATAGGAAGGTTATATGGAGTAATAGGAGGAGATATAGGGAGGTTATATGGAGTAATAGGAGGAGATATAGGGAGGTTATATGGAGTAATAGGAGGAGATATAGGGAGGATATATGGAGTAATAGGAGGAGATATAGGAAGGTTATATGGAGTAATAGGAGGAGATATAGGGGAGGTTATATGGAGTAATAGGAGAAGATATAGGGTGGTTATATGGAGTAATAGGAGGAGATATAGGGGGGTTATATGGAGTAATAGGAGGATATATAGGGAGGTTATATGGAGTAATAGGAGGAGATATAGGAAGGTTATATGGAGTAATAGGAGGAGATATAAGGGGTTATATGGAGTAATAGGAGGAGATATAGGGAGGTTATATGGAGTAATAGGAGGAGATATAGGGTGGTTATATGGAGTAATAGGAGGAGATATAGGGAGGTTATATGGAGTAATAGGAGGAGATATAGGGGAGGTTATATGGAGTAATAGGAGGAAATATAGGGAGATTATATGGAGTAATAGGAGGAGATATAGGAAGGTTATATGGAGTAATAGGAGGAGATATAGGGAGGTTATATGGAGTAATAGGAGGAGATATAGGGAGGTTATATGGAGTAATAGGAGGAGATATAGGGAGGATATATGGAGTAATAGGAGGAGATATAGGAAGGTTATATGGAGTAATAGGAGGAGATATAGGGGGTTATATGGAGTAATAGGAGGAGATATAAATGGTTATATGGAGTAATAGGAGGAGATATAGGGAGGTTATATGGAGTAATAGGAGGAGATATAGGGAGATTATATGGAGTAATAGGAGGAGATATAGGGAGGTTATATGGAGTAATAGGAGGAGATATAGGGAGGTTATATGGAGTAATAGGAGGAGATATAGGGAGATTATATGGAGTAATAGGAGGAGATATAGGGAGGTTATATGGAGTAATAGGAGGAGATATAGGGAGGTTATATGGAGTAATAGGAGGAGATATAGGGAGGATATATGGAGTAATAGGAGATATAGGGAGGTTATATGGAGTTATAGGAGGAGATATAGGGGGTTATATGGATTAATAGGAGGAGATATAGGGAGGTTATATGGAGTAATAGGAGGAGATATAGGGAGGTTATATGGAGTAATAGGAGGAGATATAGGGAGGTTATATGGAGTAATAGGAGATATAGGGAGGTTATATGGAGTAATAGGAGGAAATATAGGGAGATTATATGGAGTAATAGGAGGACATATAAGGAGGTTATATGGAGTAATAGGATGAGATATAGGGGAGGTTATATGGAGTAATAGGAGGAGATATAGGGAGGTTATATGGAGTAATAGGAGGAAATATAGGGAGATTATATGGAGTAATAGGAGGAGATATAGGAAGGTTATATGGAGTAATAGGAGGAGATATAGGGAGATTATATGGAGTAATAGGAGGAGATATAGGGAGGTTATATGGAGTAATAGGAGGAGACATAGGAAGGTTATATGGAGTAATAGGAGGAGATATAGGGAGATTATATGGAGTAATAGGAGGAGATATAGGGTGGTTATATGGAGTAATAGGAGGAGATATAGGGGGTTATATGGAGTAATAGGAGGAGATATAAGGGGTTATATGGAGTAATAGGAGGAGATATAGGGAGGTTATATGGAGTAATAGGAGGAGATATAGGGTGGTTATATGGAGTAATAGGAGGAGATATAGGGGGTTATATGGAGTAATAGGAGGAGATATAGGTGGTTATATGGAGTAATAGGAGGAGATATAGGGAGGTTATATGGAGTAATAGGAGGAGATATAGGGAGATTATATGGAGTAATAGGAGGAGATATAGGGAGGTTATATGGAGTAATAGGAGGAGATATAGGGAGGTTATATGGAGTAATAGGAGGAGATATAGGGAGATTATATGGAGTAATAGGAGGAGATATAGGGAGGTTATATGGAGTAATAGGAGGAGATATAGGGAGGTTATATGGAGTAACAGGAGGAGATATAGGGAGGTTATATGGAGTAATAGGAGGAAATATAGGGAGGTTATATGGAGTAATAGGAGGAGATATAGGGAGGATATATGGAGTTATAGGAGGAGATATAGGGGGTTATATGGATTAATAGGAGGAGATATAGGGAGGTTATATGGAGTAATAGGAGGAGATATAGGGAGGTTATATGGAGTAATAGGAGGAGATATAGGGAGGTTATATGGAGTAATAGGAGATATAGGGAGGTTATATGGAGTAATAGGAGGAAATATAGGGAGATTATATGGAGTAATAGGAGGAGATATAAGGAGGTTATATGGAGTAATAGGAGGAGATATAGGGAGGTTATATGGAGTAATAGGATGAGATATAGGGGAGGTTATATGGAGTAATAGGAGGAGATATAGGAAGGTTATATGGAGTAATAGGAGGAGATATAGGGAGGTTATATGGAGTAATAGGAGGAGATATAGGGAGGTTATATGGAGTAATAGGAGGAGATATAGGGAGGATATATGGAGTAATAGGAGGAGATATAGGAAGGTTATATGGAGTAATAGGAGAAGATATAGGGAGGTTATATGGAGTAATAGGAGGAGATATAGGGGGGTTATATGGAGTAATAGGAGGATATATAGGGAGGTTATATGGAGTAATAGGAGGAGATATAGGAAGGTTATATGGAGTAATAGGAGGAGATATAGGGGAGGTTATATGGAGTAATAGGAGGAGATATAGGGAGGTTATATGGAGTAATAGGAGGAGATATAGGGAGGTTATATGGAGTAATAGGAGGAGATATAGGAAGGTTATATGGAGTAATAAGAGGAGATATAGGGAGGTTATATGGAGTAATAGGAGGAGATATAGGAAGGTTATATGGAGTAATAGGAGGAGATATAGGGAGGTTATATGGAGCAATAGGAGGAGATATAGGGAGGTTATATGGAGTAATAGGAGGAGATATAGGGAGGTTATATGGAGTAATAGGAGGAGATATAGGGAGGTTATATGGAGTAATAGGAGGAGATATAAAGGAGGTTATATGGAGTAATAGGAGGAGATATAGGGGAGGCTATATGGAGTAATAGGAGGAGATATAGGGAGGTTATATGGAGTAATAGGAGGAGATATAGGGAGGTTATATGGAGTAATAGGAGGAGATATAGGGAGGATATATGGAGTAATAGGAGGAGATATAAAGGAGGATATATGGAGTAATAGGAGGAGATATAGGGAGGCTATATGGAGTAATAGGAGGAGATATAGGGGAGGCTATATGGAGTAATAGGAGGAGATATAGGGAGGTTATATGGAGTAATAGGAGGAGATATAGGGAGGTTATATGGAGAGGTTATATGGAGTAATAGGGGGAGATATAGGGAGGTTATATGGAGTAATAGGAGAAGATATAGGGAGGTTATATGGAGTAATAGGATGAGATATAGGGATGGTTATATGGAGTAATAGGAGGAGATATAGGGAGGTTATATGGAGTAATAGGAGGAGATATAGGGAGGTTATATGGAGTAATAGGAGGAGATATTGGGAGGTTATATGGAGTAATAGGAGGAGATATAGGGAGGTAATATGGAGTAATAGGAGGAGATATAGGGAGGTTATATGGAGTAATAGGAGGAGATATAGGGAGGTTGTATGGAGTAATAGGAGGAGATATAGGGAGGATATATGGAGTAATAGGAGGAGACATAGGGAGGTTATATGGAGTAATAGGAGGAGATATAGGGAGGTTATATGGAGTAATAGGAGGAGATATAGGGAGGTTATATGGAGTAGTAGGAGGAGATATAGGGGAGGTTATATGGAGTAATAGGAGGAGATATGGGGAGGTTATATGGAGTAATAGGAGGAGATATAGGGGGTTATATGGAGTAATAGGAGGAGATATAGGGAGGTTATATGGAGTAATAGGAGGAGATGTAGGGAGGTTATATGGAGTAATAGGAGGAGATATAGGAGGTTATATGGAGTAATAGGAGGAGATATAGGGAGGATATATGGAGTAATAGGAGGAGATATAGGGAGGTTATATGGAGTAATAGGAGGAGATATAGGGAGGTTATATGGAGTAATAGGAGGAGATGTAGGGAGGTTATATGGAGTAATAGGAGGAGATATAGGAGGTTATATGGAGTAATAGGAGGAGATATAGGGAGGATATATGAAGTAATAGGAGGAGATATAGGGAGGTTATATGGAGTAATAGGAGGAGATATAGGAGGTTATATGGCGTAATAGGAGGAGATATAGGGAGGATATATGGAGTAATAAAATGAGATATAGGGATGTTATATGGAGTAATAGGGGGAGATATAGGGGAGGTTATATGGAGTAATAGGAGATATATGCAGGTTATATGGAGTAATAGGGGGAGATATAGGGAGGTTATATGGAGTAATAAAATGAGATATAGGGATGTTATATGGAGTAATAGGGGGAGATATAGGGGAGGTTATATGGAGTAATAGGAGATATATGGAGGTTATATGGAGTAATAGGGGGAGATATAGGGAGGTTATATGGAGTAATAAAATGAGATATAGGGATGTTATATGGAGTAATAGGGGGAGATATAGGGGAGGTTATATGGAGTAATAGGAGATATATGGAGGTTATATGGAGTAATAGGTGGAGATATAGGGAGGTTATATGGAGTAATAGGAGGAGATATAGGGAGGTTATATGGAGTAATAGGAGGAGATATAGGGAGGTTATATGGAGTAATAGGAGGAGATATAGGGGAGGTTATATGGAGTAATAGGAGGAGATATAGGGAGGTTATATGGAGTAATAGGAGGAGATATAGGGAGGTTATATGGAGTAATAGGAGGAGATATAGGGAGGTTATATGGAGTAATAGGAGGAGATATAGGGGAGGTTATATGGAGTAATAGGAGGAGATATAGGGAGGTTATATGGAGTAATAGGAGGAGATATAGGGAGGTTATATGGAGTAATAGGAGGAGATATAGGGGGGTTATATGGAGTAATAGGAGGATATATAGGGAGGTTATATGGAGTAATAGGAGGAGATATAGGAAGGTTATATGGAGTAATAGGAGGAGATATATGGAGGTTATATGGAGTAATAGGAGGAGATATAGGGAGGTTATATGGAGTAATAGGAGGAGATATAGGAAGGTTATATGGAGTAATAGGAGGAGATATAGGGAGGTTATATGGAGTAATAGGAGGAGATATCGGAAGGTTATATGGAGTAATAGGAGGAGATATAGGGAGGTTATATGGAGTAATAGGAGGAGATATAGGGAGGTTATATGGAGTAATAGGAGGAGATATAGGGAGGTTATATGGAGTAATAGGAGAAGATATAGGGAGGTTATATGGAGTAATAGGAGGAGATATAGGGAGGTTATATGGAGTAATAGGAATAGATATAGGGAGGTTATATGGAGTAATAGGAGGAGATATAGGGAGGTTATATGGAGTAATAGGAGGAGATATAGGGAGGATATATGGAGTAATAGGAGGAGATGTAGGGAGGTTATATGGAGTAATAGGAGGAGATATAGGGAGGTTATATGGAGTAATAGGAGGAGATATCGGGAGGTTATATGGAGTAATAGGAGGAGATATAGGGAGGTTATATGGAGTAATAGGAGGAGATATAGGGAGGTTATATGGAGTAATAGGAGGAGATATAGGGGAGGTTATATGGAGTAATAGGAGGAGATATAGGGAGGTTATATGGAGTAATAGGAGGAGATATAGGGAGGTTATATGGAGTAATAGGAGGAGATATAGGGGGGTTATATGGAGTAATAGGAGGATATATAGGGAGGTTATATGGAGTAATAGGAGGAGATATAGGAAGGTTATATGGAGTAATAGGAGGAGATATATGGAGGTTATATGGAGTAATAGGAGGAGATATAGGGAGGTTATATGGAGTAATAGGAGGAGATATAGGAAGGTTATATGGAGTAATAGGAGGAGATATAGGGAGGTTATATGGAGTAATAGGAGGAGATATCGGAAGGTTATATGGAGTAATAGGAGGAGATATAGGGAGGTTATATGGAGTAATAGGAGGAGATATAGGGAGGTTATATGGAGTAATAGGAGGAGATATAGGGAGGTTATATGGAGTAATAGGAGAAGATATAGGGAGGTTATATGGAGTAATAGGAGGAGATATAGGGAGGTTATATGGAGTAATAGGAATAGATATAGGGAGGTTATATGGAGTAATAGGAGGAGATATAGGGAGGTTATATGGAGTAATAGGAGGAGATATAGGGAGGTTATATGGAGTAATAGGAGGAGATATAGGGAGGTTATATGGAGTAATAGGAGGAGATATAGGGGAGGTTATATGGAGTAATAGGAGGAGATATAGGGGAGGTTATATGGAGTAATAGGAGGAGATATAGGGGAGGTTATATGGAGTAATAGGAGGAGATATAGGGAGGTTATATGGAGTAATAGGAGGAGATATAGGGGAGGTTATATGGAGTAATAGGAGGAGATATAGGGAAGTTATATGGAGTAATAGGAGGAGATATAGGGAGGTTATATGGAGTAATAGGAGGAGATATAGGGAGGTTATATGGAGAGGTTATATGGAGTAATAGGTGGAGATATAGGGAGGTTATATGGAGTAATAGGAGGAGATATAGGGTGGTTATATGGAGTAATAGGAGGAGATATAGGGGGTTATATGGAGTAATAGGAGGAGATATAAGGGGTTATATGGAGTAATAGGAGGAGATATAGGGAGGTTATATGGAGTAATAGGAGGAGATATAGGGTGGTTATATGGAGTAATAGGAGGAGATATAGGGGGTTATATGGAGTAATAGGAGGAGATATAGGGAGGTTATATGGAGTAATAGGAGGAGATATAGGTGGTTATATGGAGTAATAGGAGGAGATATAGGGAGGTTATATGGAGTAATAGGAGGAGATATAGGGAGATTATATGGAGTAATAGGAGGAGATATAGGGAGGTTATATGGAGTAATAGGAGGAGATATAGGGAGGTTATATGGAGTAATAGGAGGAGATATATGGAGGTTATATGGAGTAATAGGAGGAGATATAGGGAGGTTATATGGAGTAATGAGGAGATATAGCGGAGGTTATATGGAGTAATAGGAGGAGATATAGGGAGGTTATATGGAGTAATAGGAGGAGATATCGGAAGGTTATATGGAGTAATAGGAGGAGATATAGGGAGGTTATATGGAGTAATAGGAGGAGATATAGGGAGGTTATATGGAGTAATAGGAGGAGATATAGGGAGGTTATATGGAGTAATAGGAGAGAGATATAGGGAGGTTATATGGAGTAATAGGAGGAGATATAGGGAGGTTATATGGAGTAATAGGATAGATATAGGGAGGTTATATGGAGTAATAGGAGGAGATATAGGGAGGTTATATGGAGTAATAGGAGGAGATATAGGGAGGATATATGGAGTAATAGGAGGAGATATAAGGAGGATATATGGAGTAATAGGATGAGATATAGGGAGGTTATATGGAGTAATAGGAGGAGATATAGGGAGGTTATATGGAGTAATAGGAGGAGACATAGGAGGGGTTATATGGAGTAATAGGAGGAGATATAGGGAGGTTATATGGAGTAATAGGAGGAGATATAGGGAGGATATATGGAGTAATAGGAGGAGATATAGGGAGGTTATATGGAGTAATAGGAGGAGATATAGGGGAGGTTATATGGAGTAATAGGAGGAGATATAGGGAGTTATATGGAGTAATAGGAGGAGATATAGGGAGGTTATATGGAGTAATAGGAGGAGATATAGGGAGGTTATATGGAGAGGTTATATGGAGTAATAGGTGGAGATATAGGGAGGTTATATGGAGTAATAGGAGGAGATATAGGGTGGTTATATGGAGTAATAGGAGGAGATATAGGGGGTTATATGGAGTAATAGGAGGAGATATAAGGGGTTATATGGAGTAATAGGAGGAGATATAGGGAGGTTATATGGAGTAATAGGAGGAGATATAGGGTGGTTATATGGAGTAATAGGAGGAGATATAGGGGGTTATATGGAGTAATAGGAGGAGATATAGGGAGGTTATATGGAGTAATAGGAGGAGATATAGGTGGTTATATGGAGTAATAGGAGGAGATATAGGGAGGTTATATGGAGTAATAGGAGGAGATATAGGGAGATTATATGGAGTAATAGGAGGAGATATAGGGAGGTTATATGGAGTAATAGGAGGAGATATAGGGAGGTTATATGGAGTAACAGGAGGAGATATAGGGAGGTTATATGGAGTAATAGGAGGAAATATAGGGAGGTTATATGGATTAATAGGAGGAGATATAGGGAGGTTATATGGAGTAATAGGAGGAGATATAGGGAGGTTATATGGAGTAATAGGAGGAGATATAGGGAGGTTATATGGAGTAATAGGAGATATAGGGAGGTTATATGGAGTAATAGGAGGAAATATAGGGAGATTATATGGAGTAATAGGAGGAGATATAAGGAGGTTATATGGAGTAATAGGAGGAGATATAGGGAGGTTATATGGAGTAATAGGATGAGATATAGGGGAGGTTATATGGAGTAATAGGAGGAGATATAGGGAGGTTATATGGAGTAATAGGAGGAGATATAGGGGAGGTTATATGGAGTAATAGGAGGAAATATAGGGAGATTATATGGAGTAATAGGAGGAGATATAGGAAGGTTATATGGAGTAATAGGAGGAGATATAGGGAGGTTATATGGAGTAATAGGAGGAGATATAGGGAGGTTATATGGAGTAATAGGAGGAGATATAGGGAGGATATATGGAGTAATAGGAGGAGATATAGGAAGGTTATATGGAGTAATAGGAGGAGATATAGGGGAGGTTATATGGAGTAATAGGAGGAGATATAGGGAAGGTTATATGGAGTAATAGGAGGAGATATAGGGGGGTTATATGGAGTAATAGGAGGATATATAGGGAGGTTATATGGAGTAATAGGAGGAGATATAGGAAGGTTATATGGAGTAATAGGAGGAGATATATGGAGGTTATATGGAGTAATAGGAGGAGATATAGGGAGGTTATATGGAGTAATAGGAGGAGATATAGGAAGGTTATATGGAGTAATAGGAGGAGATATAGGGAGGTTATATGGAGTAATAGGAGGAGATATAGGAAGGTTATATGGAGTAATAGGAGGAGATATAGGGAGGTTATATGGAGTAATAGGAGGAGATATAGGGAGGTTATATGGAGTAATAGGAGGAGATATAGGGAGGTTATATGGAGTAATAGGAGGAGATATAGGGAGGTTATATGGAGTAATAGGAGGAGATATAGGGAGGATATATGGAGTAATAGGAGGAGATATAAAGGAGGTTATATGGAGTAATAGGAGGAAATATAGGGGAGGCTATATGGAGTAATAGGAGGAGATATAGGGAGGTTATATGGAGTAATAGGAGGAGATATAGGGGAGGCTATATGGAGTAATAGGAGGAGATATAGGGAGGTTATATGGAGTAATAGGAGGAGATATAGGGAGGTTATATGGAGAGGTTATATGGAGTAATAGGGGGAGATATAGGGAGGTTATATGGAGTAATAGGAGAAGATATAGGGAGGTTATATGGAGTAATAGGATGAGATATAGGGATGGTTATATGGAGTAATAGGAGGAGATATAGGGAGGTTATATGGAGTAATAGGAGGAGATATAGGGAGGTTATATGGAGTAATAGGAGGAGATATTGGGAGGTTATATGGAGTAATAGGAGGAGATATAGGGAGGTAATATGGAGTAATAGGAGGAGATATAGGGAGGTTATATGGAGTAATAGGAGGAGATATAGGGAGGTTGTATGGAGTAATAGGAGGAGATATAGGGAGGATATATGGAGTAATAGGAGGAGACATAGGGAGGTTATATGGAGTAATAGGAGGAGATATAGGGAGGTTATATGGAGTAATAGGAGGAGATATAGGGAGGTTATATGGAGTAGTAGGAGGAGATATAGGGGAGGTTATATGGAGTAATAGGAGGAGATATGGGGAGGTTATATGGAGTAATAGGAGGAGATATAGGGGGTTATATGGAGTAATAGGAGGAGATATAGGGAGGTTATATGGAGTAATAGGAGGAGATGTAGGGAGGTTATATGGAGTAATAGGAGGAGATATAGGAGGTTATATGGAGTAATAGGAGGAGATATAGGGAGGATATATGGAGTAATAGGAGGAGATATAGGGAGGTTATATGGAGTAATAGGAGGAGATATAGGGAGGTTATATGGAGTAATAGGAGGAGATATAGGGAGGTTATATGGAGTAATAGGAGGAGATATAGGAGGTTATATGGCGTAATAGGAGGAGATATAGGGAGGATATATGGAGTAATAAAATGAGATATAGGGATGTTATATGGAGTAATAGGGGGAGATATAGGGGAGGTTATATGGAGTAATAGGAGATATATGGAGGTTATATGGAGTAATAGGGGGAGATATAGGGAGGTTATATGGAGTAATAAAATGAGATATAGGGATGTTATATGGAGTAATAGGGGGTGATATAGGGGAGGTTATATGGAGTAATAGGAGATATATGGAGGTTATATGGAGTAATAGGGGGAGATATAGGGAGGTTATATGGAGTAATAAAATGAGATATAGGGATGTTATATGGAGTAATAGGGGGAGATATAGGGGAGGTTATATGGAGTAATAGGAGATATATGGAGGTTATATGGAGTAATAGGTGGAGATATAGGGAGGTTATATGGAGTAATAGGAGGAGATATAGGGAGGTTATATGGAGTAATAGGAGGAGATATAGGGAGGTTATATGGAGTAATAGGAGGAGATATAGGGGAGGTTATATGGAGTAATAGGAGGAGATATAGGGAGGTTATATGGAGTAATAGGAGGAGATATAGGGAGGTTATATGGAGTAATAGGAGGAGATATAGGGAGGTTATATGGAGTAATAGGAGGAGATATAGGGGAGGTTATATGGAGTAATAGGAGGAGATATAGGGAGGTTATATGGAGTAATAGGAGGAGATATAGGGAGGTTATATGGAGTAATAGGAGGAGATATAGGGGGGTTATATGGAGTAATAGGAGGATATATAGGGAGGTTATATGGAGTAATAGGAGGAGATATAGGAAGGTTATATGGAGTAATAGGAGGAGATATATGGAGGTTATATGGAGTAATAGGAGGAGATATAGGGAGGTTATATGGAGTAATAGGAGGAGATATAGGAAGGTTATATGGAGTAATAGGAGGAGATATAGGGAGGTTATATGGAGTAATAGGAGGAGATATCGGAAGGTTATATGGAGTAATAGGAGGAGATATAGGGAGGTTATATGGAGTAATAGGAGGAGATATAGGGAGGTTATATGGAGTAATAGGAGGAGATATAGGGAGGTTATATGGAGTAATAGGAGAAGATATAGGGAGGTTATATGGAGTAATAGGAGGAGATATAGGGAGGTTATATGGAGTAATAGGAATAGATATAGGGAGGTTATATGGAGTAATAGGAGGAGATATAGGGAGGTTATATGGAGTAATAGGAGGAGATATAGGGAGGTTATATGGAGTAATAGGAGGAGACATAGGGGGGTTATATGGAGTAATAGGAGGAGATATAGGGAGGTTATATGGAGTAATAGGAGGAGATATAGGGAGGATATATGGAGTAATAGGAGGAGATATAGGGAGGTTATATGGAGTAATAGGAGGAGATATAGGGGAGGTTATATGGAGTAATAGGAGG
This sequence comes from Ranitomeya imitator, assembly GCF_032444005.1. Lineage (NCBI taxonomy): Eukaryota > Metazoa > Chordata > Amphibia > Anura > Dendrobatidae > Ranitomeya > Ranitomeya imitator. The sequence continues at coordinate 490,933,563 of NC_091283.1, read as the reverse complement.
AGATATAGGGAAGTTATATGGAGTAATAGGAGGAGATATAGGGAGGTTATATGGAGTAATAGGAGGAGATATAGGGAGGTTATATGGAGAGGTTATATGGAGTAATAGGTGGAGATATAGGGAGGTTATATGGAGTAATAGGAGGAGATATAGGGTGGTTATATGGAGTAATAGGAGGAGATATAGGGGGTTATATGGAGTAATAGGAGGAGATATAAGGGGTTATATGGAGTAATAGGAGGAGATATAGGGAGGTTATATGGAGTAATAGGAGGAGATATAGGGTGGTTATATGGAGTAATAGGAGGAGATATAGGGGGTTATATGGAGTAATAGGAGGAGATATAGGGAGGTTATATGGAGTAATAGGAGGAGATATAGGTGGTTATATGGAGTAATAGGAGGAGATATAGGGAGGTTATATGGAGTAATAGGAGGAGATATAGGGAGATTATATGGAGTAATAGGAGGAGATATAGGGAGGTTATATGGAGTAATAGGAGGAGATATAGGGAGGTTATATGGAGTAATAGGAGGAGATATATGGAGGTTATATGGAGTAATAGGAGGAGATATAGGGAGGTTATATGGAGTAATAGGAGGAGATATAGGAAGGTTATATGGAGTAATAGGAGGAGATATAGGGAGGTTATATGGAGTAATAGGAGGAGATATCGGAAGGTTATATGGAGTAATAGGAGGAGATATAGGGAGGTTATATGGAGTAATAGGAGGAGATATAGGGAGGTTATATGGAGTAATAGGAGGAGATATAGGGAGGTTATATGGAGTAATAGGAGAAGATATAGGGAGGTTATATGGAGTAATAGGAGGAGATATAGGGAGGTTATATGGAGTAATAGGAATAGATATAGGGAGGTTATATGGAGTAATAGGAGGAGATATAGGGAGGTTATATGGAGTAATAGGAGGAGATATAGGGAGGATATATGGAGTAATAGGAGGAGATATAAAGGAGGATATATGGAGTAATAGGATGAGATATAGGGAGGTTATATGGAGTAATAGGAGGAGATATAGGGAGGTTATATGGAGTAATAGGAGGAGACATAGGGGGGTTATATGGAGTAATAGGAGGAGATATAGGGAGGTTATATGGAGTAATAGGAGGAGATATAGGGAGGATATATGGAGTAATAGGAGGAGATATAGGGAGGTTATATGGAGTAATAGGAGGAGATATAGGGGAGGTTATATGGAGTAATAGGAGGAGATATAGGGAAGTTATATGGAGTAATAGGAGGAGATATAGGGAGGTTATATGGAGTAATAGGAGGAGATATAGGGAGGTTATATGGAGAGGTTATATGGAGTAATAGGTGGAGATATAGGGAGGTTATATGGAGTAATAGGAGGAGATATAGGGTGGTTATATGGAGTAATAGGAGGAGATATAGGGGGTTATATGGAGTAATAGGAGGAGATATAAGGGGTTATATGGAGTAATAGGAGGAGATATAGGGAGGTTATATGGAGTAATAGGAGGAGATATAGGGTGGTTATATGGAGTAATAGGAGGAGATATAGGGGGTTATATGGAGTAATAGGAGGAGATATAGGGAGGTTATATGGAGTAATAGGAGGAGATATAGGTGGTTATATGGAGTAATAGGAGGAGATATAGGGAGGTTATATGGAGTAATAGGAGGAGATATAGGGAGATTATATGGAGTAATAGGAGGAGATATAGGGAGGTTATATGGAGTAATAGGAGGAGATATAGGGAGGTTATGTGGAGTAACAGGAGGAGATATAGGGAGGTTATATGGAGTAATAGGAGGAAATATAGGGAGGTTATATGGATTAATAGGAGGAGATATAGGGAGGTTATATGGAGTAATAGGAGGAGATATAGGGAGGTTATATGGAGTAATAGGAGGAGATATAGGGAGGTTATATGGAGTAATAGGAGATATAGGGAGGTTATATGGAGTAATAGGAGGAAATATAGGGAGATTATATGGAGTAATAGGAGGAGATATAAGGAGGTTATATGGAGTAATAGGAGGAGATATAGGGAGGTTATATGGAGTAATAGGATGAGATATAGGGGAGGTTATATGGAGTAATAGGAGGAGATATAGGGAGGTTATATGGAGTAATAGGAGGAGATATAGGGGAGGTTATATGGAGTAATAGGAGGAAATATAGGGAGATTATATGGAGTAATAGGAGGAGATATAGGAAGGTTATATGGAGTAATAGGAGGAGATATAGGGAGGTTATATGGAGTAATAGGAGGAGATATAGGGAGGTTATATGGAGTAATAGGAGGAGATATAGGGAGGATATATGGAGTAATAGGAGGAGATATAGGAAGGTTATATGGAGTAATAGGAGGAGATATAGGGGAGGTTATATGGAGTAATAGGAGAAGATATAGGGAGGTTATATGGAGTAATAGGAGGAGATATAGGGGGGTTATATGGAGTAATAGGAGGATATATAGGGAGGTTATATGGAGTAACAGGAGGAGATATAGGAAGGTTATATGGAGTAATAGGAGGAGATATATGGAGGTTATATGGAGTAATAGGAGGAGATATAGGGAGGTTATATGGAGTAATAGGAGGAGATATAGGAAGGTTATATGGAGTAATAGGAGGAGATATAGGGAGGTTATATGGAGTAATAGGAGGAGATATAGGAAGGTTATATGGAGTAATAGGAGGAGATATAGGGAGGTTATATGGAGTAATAGGAGGAGATATAGGGAGGTTATATGGAGTAATAGGAGGAGATATAGGGAGGTTATATGGAGTAATAGGAGGAGATATAGGGAGGTTATATGGAGTAATAGGAGGAGATATAGGGAGGATATATGGAGTAATAGGAGGAGATATAAAGGAGGTTATATGGAGTAATAGGAGGAGATATAGGGGAGGCTATATGGAGTAATAGGAGGAGATATAGGGAGGTTATATGGAGTAATAGGAGGAGATATAGGGAGGTTATATGGAGTAATAGGAGGAGATATAGGGAGGTTATATGGAGTAATAGGAGGAGATATAGGGGAGGTTATATGGAGTAATAGGAGGAGATATAGGGAAGTTATATGGAGTAATAGGAGGAGATATAGGGAGGTTATATGGAGTAATAGGAGGAGATATAGGGAGGTTATATGGAGTAATAGGAGGAGATATAGGGAGGTTATATGGAGTAATAGGAGGAGATATAGGGGAGGTTATATGGAGTAATAGGAGAAGATATAGGGAGGTTATATGGAGTAATAGGAGGAGATATAGGGGGGTTATATGGAGTAATAGGAGGAGATATATGGAGGTTATATGGAGTAATAGGAGGAGATATAGGGAGGTTATATGGAGTAATAGGAGGAGATATAGGAAGGTTATATGGAGTAATAGGAGGAGATATAGGGAGGTTATATGGAGTAATAGGAGGAGATATAGGAAGGTTATATGGAGTAATAGGAGGAGATATAGGGAGGTTATATGGAGTAATAGGAGGAGATATAGGGAGGTTATATGGAGTAATAGGAGGAGATATAGGGAGGTTATATGGAGTAATAGGAGGAGATATAGGGAGGATATATGGAGTAATAGGAGGAGATATAAAGGAGGTTATATGGAGTAATAGGAGGAGATATAGGGGAGGCTATATGGAGTAATAGGAGGAGATATAGGGAGGTTATATGGAGTAATAGGAGGAGATATAGGGAGGTTATATGGAGTAATAGGAGGAGATATAGGGAGGTTATATGGAGTAATAGGAGGAGATATAGGGGAGGTTATATGGAGTAATAGGAGGAGATATAGGGAAGTTATATGGAGTAATAGGAGGAGATATAGGGAGGTTATATGGAGTAATAGGAGGAGATATAGGGAGGTTATATGGAGAGGTTATATGGAGTAATAGGGGGAGATATAGGGAGGTTATATGGAGTAATAGGAGGAGATATAGGGAGGTTATATGGAGTAATAGGAGGAGATATAGGGAGGATATATGGAGTAATAGGAGGAGATATAGGGAGGTTATATGGAGTAATAGGAGGAGATATAGGGGAGGTTATATGGAGTAATAGGAGGAGATATAGGGAAGTTATATGGAGTAATAGGAGGAGATATAGGGAGGTTATATGGTGTAATAGGAGGAGATATAGGGAGGTTATATGGAGAGGTTATATGGAGTAATAGGGGGAGATATAGGGAGGTTATATGGAGTAATAGGAGGAGATATAGGGTGGTTATATGGAGTAATAGGAGGAGATATAGGGGGTTATATGGAGTAATAGGAGGAGATATAAGGGGTTATATGGAGTAATAGGAGGAGATATAGGGAGGTTATATGGAGTAATAGGAGGAGATATAGGGTGGTTATATGGAGTAATAGGAGGAGATATAGGGGGTTATATGGAGTAATAGGAGGAGATATAGGGAGGTTATATGGAGTAATAGGAGGAGATATAGGTGGTTATATGGAGTAATAGGAGGAGATATAGGGAGGTTATATGGAGTAATAGGAGGAGATATAGGGAGGTTATATGGAGTAATAGGAGGAGATATAGGGAGGTTATATGGAGTAACAGGAGGAGATATAGGGAGGTTATATGGAGTAATAGGAGGAAATATAGGGAGGTTATATGGATTAATAGGAGGAGATATAGGGAGGTTATATGGAGTAATAGGAGGAGATATAGGGAGGTTATATGGAGTAATAGGAGGAGATATAGGGAGGTTATATGGAGTAATAGGAGATATAGGGAGGTTATATGGAGTAATAGGAGGAAATATAGGGAGATTATATGGAGTAATAGGAGGAGATATAAGGAGGTTATATGGAGTAATAGGAGGAGATATAGGGAGGTTATATGGAGTAATAGGAGGAGATATAGGGGAGGTTATATGGAGTAATAGGAGGAAATATAGGGAGATTATATGGAGTAATAGGAGGAGATATAGGGAGGTTATATGGATTAATAGGAGATATAGGGAGGTTATATGGAGTAATAGGAGGAGATATAGGGGGGTTATATGGAGTAATAGGAGGAGATATAGGGGAGGTTATATGGAGTAATAGGAGGAGATATAGGGAGGTTATATGGAGTAATAGGAGGAGATATAGGGGAGGTTATATGGAGTAATAGGAGGAAATATAGGGAGATTATATGGAGTAATAGGAGGAGATATAGGAAGGTTATATGGAGTAATAGGAGGAGATATAGGGAGGTTATATGGAGTAATAGGAGGAGATATAGGGAGGTTATATGGAGTAATAGGAGGAGATATAGGGAGGATATATGGAGTAATAGGAGGAGATATAGGAAGGTTATATGGAGTAATAGGAGGAGATATAGGGGAGGTTATATGGAGTAATAGGAGAAGATATAGGGAGGTTATATGGAGTAATAGGAGGAGATATAGGGGGGTTATATGGAGTAATAGGAGGATATATAGGGAGGTTATATGGAGTAATAGGAGGAGATATAGGAAGGTTATATGGAGTAATAGGAGGAGATATATGGAGGTTATATGGAGTAATAGGAGGAGATATAGGGAGGTTATATGGAGTAATAGGAGGAGATATAGGAAGGTTATATGGAGTAATAGGAGGAGATATAGGGAGGTTATATGGAGTAATAGGAGGAGATATAGGAAGGTTATATGGAGTAATAGGAGGAGATATAGGGAGGTTATATGGAGTAATAGGAGGAGATATAGGGAGGTTATATGGAGTAATAGGAGGAGATATAGGGAGGTTATATGGAGTAATAGGAGGAGATATAGGGAGGTTATATGGAGTAATAGGAGGAGATATAGGGAGGATATATGGAGTAATAGGAGGAGATATAAAGGAGGTTATATGGAGTAATAGGAGGAGATATAGGGGAGGCTATATGGAGTAATAGGAGGAGATATAGGGAGGTTATATGGAGTAATAGGAGGAGATATAGGGAGGTTATATGGAGTAATAGGAGGAGATATAGGGAGGTTATATGGAGTAATAGGAGGAGATATAGGGAGGTTATATGGAGTAATAGGAGGAGATATAGGGAGGTTATATGGAGTAATAGGAGGAGATATAGGGAGGTTATATGGAGTAATAGGAGGAGATATAGGGAGGATATATGGAGTAATAGGAGGAGATATAATGGAGGTTATATGGAGTAATAGGAGGAGATATAGGGGAGGCTATATGGAGTAATAGGAGGAGATATAGGGAGGATATATGGAGTAATAGGAGGAGATATAAAGGAGGATATATGGAGTAATAGGAGGAGATATAGGGAGGTTATATGGAGTAATAGGAGGAGACATAGGGGGGTTATATGGAGTAATAGGAGGAGATATAGGGAGGCTATATGGAGTAATAGGAGGAGATATAGGAAGGTTATATGGAGTAATAGGAGGAGATATAGGGAGGTTATATGGAGAGGTTATATGGAGTAATAGGGGGAGATATAGGGAGGTTATATGGAGTAATAGGAGGAGATATAGGGAGGTTATATGGAGTAATAGGATGAGATATAGGGATGGTTATATGGAGTAATAGGAGGAGATATAGGGAGGTTATATGGAGTAATAGGAGGAGATATAGGGAGGTTGTATGGAGTAATAGGAGGAGATATAGGGAGGATATATGGAGTAATAGGAGGAGACATAGGGAGGTTATATGGAGTAATAGGAGGAGATATAGGGAGGTTATATGGAGTAATAGGAGGAGATATAGGGAGGTTATATGGAGTAGTAGGAGGAGATATAGGGAGGTTATATGGAGTAGTAGGAGGAGATATAGGGGAGGTTATATGGAGTAATAGGAGGAGATATAGGGAGGTTATATGGAGTAGTAGGAGGAGATATAGAAGGTTATATGGAGTAATAGGAGGAGATATAGGGAGGATATATGGAGTAATAAAATGAGATATAGGGATGTTATATGGAGTAATAGGGGGAGATATAGGGGAGGTTATATGGAGTAATAGGAGATATATGGAGGTTATATGGAGTAATAGGGGGAGATATAGGGAGGTTATATGGAGTAATAAAATGAGATATAGGGATGTTATATGGAGTAATAGGGGGAGATATAGGGGAGGTTATATGGAGTAATAGGAGATATATGGAGGTTATATGGAGTAATAGGGGGAGATATAGGGAGGTTATATGGAGTAATAAAATGAGATATAGGGATGTTATATGGAGTAATAGGGGGAGATATAGGGGAGGTTATATGGAGTAATAGGAGATATATGGAGGTTATATGGAGTAATAGGGGGAGATATAGGGAGGTTATATGGAGTAATAGGAGGAGATATAGGGAGGTTATATGGAGTAATAGGAGGAGATATAGGGAGGTTATATGGAGTAATAGGAGGAGATATAGGGAGGTTATATGGAGTAATAGGAGGAGATATAGGGAGGTTATATGGAGTAATAGGAGGAGATATAGGGAGGTTATATGGAGTAATAGGAGGAGATATAGGGAGGTTATATGGAGTAATAGGAGGAGATATAGGGAGGTTATATGGAGTAATAGGAGGAGATATAGGGAAGGTTATATGGAGTAATAGGAGGAGATACAGGGAGGTTATATGGAGTAATAGGAGGAGATATAGGGAGGTTATATGGAGTAATAGGAGGAGATATAGGGAGGTTATATGGAGTAATAGGAGGAGATATAGGGAGGTTATATGGAGTAATAGGAGGAGATATAGGGAGGTTATATGGAGTAATAGGAGGAGATATAGGGAAGGTTATATGGAGTAATAGGAGGAGATACAGGGAGGTTATATGGAGTAATAGGAGGAGATATAGGGAGGTTATATGGAGAAATAGGAGGAGATATAGGGAGGTTATATGGAGTAATAGGAGGAGATATAGGGGAGGTTATATGGAGTAATAGGAGGAGATATGGGGAGGTTATATGGAGTAATAGGAGGAGATATAGGGAGGTTATATGGAGTAATAGGAGGAGATATAGGGAAGGTTATATGGAGTAATAGGAGGAGATATAGGGGGGTTATATGGAGTAATAGGAGGAGATATAGGGAAGGTTATATGGAGTAATAGGAGGAGATATAGGGGAGGTTATATGGAGTAATAGGAGGAGATATAGGGGAGGTTATATGGAGTAATAGGAGGAGACATAGGGAGGTTATATGGAGTAATAGGAGGAGACATAGGGAGGTTATATGGAGTAATAGGAGTAGATATAGGGAGGTTATATGGAGAAATAGGAGTAGATATAGGGAGGTTATATGGAGTAATAGGAGGAGACATAGGGAGGTTATATGGAGTAATAGGAGGAGATATAGGGAGGTTATATGGAGTAATAGGAGGAGACATAGGGAGGTTATATGGAGTAATAGGAGGAGATATAGGGAGGTTATATGGAGTAATAGGAGTAGATATAGGGAGGTTATATGGAGTAATAGGAGGAGATATAGGGAGGTTATATGGAGTAATAGGAGGAGATGTAGGGAGGTTATATGGAGTAATAGGAGGAGATATAGGGAGGTTATATGGAGTAATAGGAGGAGATATAGGGAGGTTATATGGAGTAATAGGAGGAGATATAGGGAGGTTATATGGAGTAATAGGAGGAGATGTAGGGAGGTTATATGGAGTAATAGGAGGAGATATAGGGAGGTTATATGGAGTAATAGGAGGAGATATAGGGAGGTTATATGGAGTAATAGGAGTAGATATAGGGATGTTATATGGAGTAATAGGGGGAGATATAGGGAGGTTATATGGAGTAATAGGAGATATATGGAGGTTATATGGAGTAATAGGGGGAGATATAGGGAGGTTATATGGAGTAATAGGAGGAGATATAGGGAGGATATATGGAGTAATAGGAGGAGATATAATGGAGGTTATATGGAGTAATAGGAGGAGATATAGGGGAGGCTATATGGAGTAATAGGAGGAGATATAGGGAGGATATATGGAGTAATAGGAGGAGATATAAAGGAGGATATATGGAGTAATAGGAGGAGATATAGGGAGGTTATATGGAGTAATAGGAGGAGATATAGGGAGGTTATATGGAGTAACAGGAGGAGATATAGGGAGGTTATATGGAGTAATAGGAGGAAATATAGGGAGGTTATATGGATTAATAGGAGGAGATATAGGGAGGTTATATGGAGTAATAGGAGGAGATATAGGGAGGTTATATGGAGTAATAGGAGGAGATATAGGGAGGTTATATGGAGTAATAGGAGATATAGGGAGGTTATATGGAGTAATAGGAGGAAATATAGGGAGATTATATGGAGTAATAGGAGGAGATATAAGGAGGTTATATGGAGTAATAGGAGGAGATATAGGGAGGTTATATGGATTAATAGGAGATATAGGGAGGTTATATGGAGTAATAGGAGGAGATATAGGGGAGGTTATATGGAGTAATAGGAGGAGATATAGGGAGGTTATATGGAGTAATAGGAGGAGATATAGGGAGGTTATATGGAGAAATAGGAGGAGATATAGGGAGGTTATATGGAGTAATAGGAGGAGATATAGGGGAGGTTATATGGAGTAATAGGAGGAGATATGGGGAGGTTATATGGAGTAATAGGAGGAGATATAGGGAGGTTATATGGAGTAATAGGAGGAGATATAGGGAAGGTTATATGGAGTAATAGGAGGAGATATAGGGGGGTTATATGGAGTAATAGGAGGAGATATAGGGAAGGTTATATGGAGTAATAGGAGGAGATATAGGGGAGGTTATATGGAGTAATAGGAGGAGATATAGGGGAGGTTATATGGAGTAATAGGAGGAGACATAGGGAGGTTATATGGAGTAATAGGAGGAGACATAGGGAGGTTATATGGAGTAATAGGAGTAGATATAGGGAGGTTATATGGAGAAATAGGAGTAGATATAGGGAGGTTATATGGAGTAATAGGAGGAGACATAGGGAGGTTATATGGAGTAATAGGAGGAGATATAGGGAGGTTATATGGAGTAATAGGAGGAGACATAGGGAGGTTATATGGAGTAATAGGAGGAGATATAGGGAGGTTATATGGAGTAATAGGAGTAGATATAGGGAGGTTATATGGAGTAATAGGAGGAGATATAGGGAGGTTATATGGAGTAATAGGAGGAGATGTAGGGAGGTTATATGGAGTAATAGGAGGAGATATAGGGAGGTTATATGGAGTAATAGGAGGAGATATAGGGAGGTTATATGGAGTAATAGGAGGAGATATAGGGAGGTTATATGGAGTAATAGGAGGAGATGTAGGGAGGTTATATGGAGTAATAGGAGGAGATATAGGGGAGGTTATATGGAGTAATAGGAGGAGATATAGGGAGGTTATATGGAGTAATAGGAGGAGATATAGGGAGGTTATATGGAGTAATAGGAGTAGATATAGGGATGTTATATGGAGTAATAGGGGGAGATATAGGGGAGGTTATATGGAGTAATAGGAGATATATGGAGGTTATATGGAGTAATAGGGGGAGATATAGGGAGGTTATATGGAGTAATAGGAGGAGATATAGGGAGGATATATGGAGTAATAGGAGGAGATATAATGGAGGTTATATGGAGTAATAGGAGGAGATATAGGGGAGGCTATATGGAGTAATAGGAGGAGATATAGGGAGGATATATGGAGTAATAGGAGGAGATATAGGGAGGTTATATGGAGTAATAGGAGGAGACATAGGGGGGTTATATGGAGTAATAGGAGGAGATATAGGGAGGCTATATGGAGTAATAGGAGGAGATATAGGGAGGTTATATGGAGTAATAGGAGGAGATATAGGGAGGTTATATGGAGAGGTTATATGGAGTAATAGGGGGAGATATAGGGAGGTTATATGGAGTAATAGGAGGAGATATAGGGAGGTTATATGGAGTAATAGGATGAGATATAGGGATGGTTATATGGAGTAATAGGAGGAGATATAGGGAGGTTATATGGAGTAATAGGAGGAGATATAGGGAGGTTATATGGAGTAGTAGGAGGAGATATAGGGAGGTTATATGGAGTAGTAGGAGGAGATATAGGGGAGGTTATATGGAGTAATAGGAGGAGATATAGGGAGGTTATATGGAGTAGTAGGAGGAGATATAGGGAGGTTATATGGAGTAGTAGGAGGAGATATAGGGAGGTTATATGGAGTAGTAGGAGGAGATATAGGGGAGGTTATATGGAGTAATAGGAGGAGATATAGGGAGGTTATATGGAGTAGTAGGAGGAGATATAGGAGGTTATATGGAGTAATAGGAGGAGATATAGGGAGGATATATGGAGTAATAAAATGAGATATAGGGATGTTATATGGAGTAATAGGGGGAGATATAGGGGAGGTTATATGGAGTAATAGGAGATATATGGAGGTTATATGGAGTAATAGGGGGAGATATAGGGAGGTTATATGGAGTAATAAAATGAGATATAGGGATGTTATATGGAGTAATAGGGGGAGATATAGGGGAGGTTATATGGAGTAATAGGAGATATATGGAGGTTATATGGAGTAATAGGGGGAGATATAGGGAGGTTATATGGAGTAATAGGAGATATATGGAGGTTATATGGAGTAATAGGGGGAGATATAGGGAGGTTATATGGAGTAATAGGAGGAGATATAGGGAGGTTATATGGAGTAATAGGAGGAGATATAGGGGAGGTTATATGGAGTAATAGGAGGAGATATAGGGAGGTTATATGGAGTAATAGGAGGAGATATAGGGAGGTTATATGGAGTAATAGGAGGAGATATAGGGAGGTTATATGGAGTAATAGGAGGAGATATAGGGAGGTTATATGGAGTAATAGGAGGAGATATAGGGAAGGTTATATGGAGTAATAGGAGGAGATACAGGGAGGTTATATGGAGTAATAGGAGGAGATATAGGGAGGTTATATGGAGTAATAGGAGGAGATATAGGGAGGTTATATGGAGTAATAGGAGGAGATATAGGGAGGTTATATGGAGTAATAGGAGGAGATATAGGGAGGTTATATGGAGTAATAGGAGGAGATATAGGGAAGGTTATATGGAGTAATAGGAGGAGATACAGGGAGGTTATATGGAGAAATAGGAGGAGATATAGGGAGGTTATATGGAGTAATAGGAGGAGATATAGGGGAGGTTATATGGAGTAATAGGAGGAGATATGGGGAGGTTATATGGAGTAATAGGAGGAGATATAGGGAGGTTATATGGAGTAATAGGAGGAGATATAGGGAAGGTTATATGGAGTAATAGGAGGAGATATAGGGGGGTTATATGGAGTAATAGGAGGAGATATAGGGAAGGTTATATGGAGTAATAGGAGGAGATATAGGGGAGGTTATATGGAGTAATAGGAGGAGATATAGGGGAGGTTATATGGAGTAATAGGAGGAGACATAGGGAGGTTATATGGAGTAATAGGAGGAGACATAGGGAGGTTATATGGAGTAATAGGAGTAGATATAGGGAGGTTATATGGAGAAATAGGAGTAGATATAGGGAGGTTATATGGAGTAATAGGAGGAGACATAGGGAGGTTATATGGAGTAATAGGAGGAGATATAGGGAGGTTATATGGAGTAATAGGAGGAGACATAGGGAGGTTATATGGAGTAATAGGAGGAGACATAGGGAGGTTATATGGAGTAATAGGAGGAGATATAGGGAGGTTATATGGAGTAATAGGAGGAGATATAGGGAGGTTATATGGAGTAATAGGAGGAGATGTAGGGAGGTTATATGGAGTAATAGGAGGAGATATAGGGAGGTTATATGGAGTAATAGGAGGAGATATAGGGAGGTTATATGGAGTAATAGGAGGAGATATAGGGAGGTTATATGGAGTAATAGGAGGAGATGTAGGGAGGTTATATGGAGTAATAGGAGGAGATATAGGGAGGTTATATGGAGTAATAGGAGGAGATATAGGGAGGTTATATGGAGTAATAGGAGTAGATATAGGGATGTTATATGGAGTAATAGGGGGAGATATAGGGGAGGTTATATGGAGTAATAGGAGATATATGGAGGTTATATGGAGTAATAGGGGGAGATATAGGGAGGTTATATGGAGTAATAGGAGGAGATATAGGGAGGTTATATGGAGTAATAGGAGGAGATATAGGGAGGTTATATGGAGTAATAGGAGGAGATGTAGGGAGGTTATATGGAGTAATAGGAGGAGATATAGGGAGGTTATATGGAGTAATAGGAGGAGATATCGGGAGGTAATATGGAGTAATAGGAGGAGATATAGGGAGATTATATGGAGTAATAGGAGGAGATATAGGGAGATTATATGGAGTAATAGGAGGAGATATAGGGAGGTTATATGGAGTAATAGGAGGAGATATAGGGAGGTTATATGGAGTAATAGGAGGAGATATAGGGAGGTTATATGGAGTAATAGGGGGAGATATAGGGAGGTTATATGGAGTAATAGGAGGAGATATAGGGAGGTTATATGGAGTAATAGGAGGAGATATAGGGAGGTTATATGGAGTAATAGGAGGAGATATAGGGAGTTTATATGGAGTAATAGGACGAGATATAGGGAGGTTATATGGAGTAATAGGAGGAGATATAGGGAGGTTATATGGAGTAATAGGAGTAGATATAGGGAGGTTATATGGAGTAATAGGAGGAGATATAGGGAGGTTATATGGAGTAATAGGAGGAGATATAGGGAGGTTATATGGAGTAATAGGAGTATATAGGGAGGTTATATGGAGTAATAGTAGGAGATATAGGGAGGTTATTTGGAGTAATAGGAGGAGATATAGGGGGTTATATGGAGTAATAGGAGGTGATATTGGGAGGTTATATGGAGTAATAGGAGTAGATATAGGGAGGTTATATGGAGTAATAGGAGGAGATATAGGGAGGTTATATGGAGTAATAGGAGTAGATATAGGGAGGTTATATGGAGTAATAGGAGGAGATATAGGGGAGGTTATATGGAGTAATAGGAGTAGATATAGGGAGGTTATATGGAGTAATAGGAGGAGATATAGGGAGGTTATATGGAGTAATAGGAGGAGATATAGGGAGGTTATATGGAGTAATAGGAGGAGATATAGGGGAGGTTATATGGAGTAATAGGAGTAGATATAGGGAGGTTATATGGAGTAATAGGAGGAGATATAGGGAGGTTATATGGAGTAATAGGAGGAGATATAGGGAGGTTATATGGAGTAATAGGAGTATATAGGGAGGTTATATGGAGTAATAGTAGGAGATATAGGGAGGTTATTTGGAGTAATAGGAGGAGATATAGGGGGTTATATGGAGTAATAGGAGGTGATATTGGGAGGTTATATGGAGTAATAGGAGTAGATATAGGGCGGTTATATGGAGTAATAGGAGGAGATATAGGGAGGTTATATGGAGTAATAGGAGGAGATATAGGGAGGTTATATATGGAGTAATAGAGACTTAATAAGACATCCTGTATAGAATCTCATTGGATGAGGAGCAGACAGACATTGCTCGGACCTTGGCAGTGGCTCGGAGTTTTCCCCCAGGTACTCATACTGCATCTGCAAGTTGCTCCTACACACATTGTCTAATCCACACTCTTTCTGAAAGTGAATCTGGAAAACAATAGCACAATCTTCTTTTATTATACAGCACCTGATATGACAGAGCGTTTGGATTTGTTTGTATTGTGTCAATGGCAGAATGGATATTCCTCGTATATTACCATCCAGTCACACGGGGACTGCACTGAGTGGGTTCACAATCTGTGTTTGCCCCATCAATCCTACAGTGTATATTGAGACCTTTTCCAGACATATACTGTAATTTTGCCATTCACCAGTGGGGTCTTTCAGCCTCCATCCTGTAGTTAAGCATCTGCTCATCGCCTTTTTTACAATTCTTTACAGTGGATCCCTAGGATGGACGGCTGCCTGGGCATTAATCCTGACTGTGCCCGCTGTTGAACGCATTCCTCCCATATGTGGGTACAAATGCATTGTGTATCTAGCCTGATACCGATGTCACATGACTGGACTGACAGGACTTGGAGATAACTTGGTTTCTATTATATAAAGGGGTTAGTCCTGGTTGTCCCCTAACTTCCGCTTCGAGAGGTGACTAGGGCAGGTGATGTCACGGTTACTGATATCTGCCGAGACACGAGATCGATTAGGTATTATCTGGATAAAATCTCACTGTGGAAGTGAGCAAAGGAGGACCAGTTACATTTTAACCAGTTTAACCAGTTACATTTTGTACTTGATAGCTCTCTCTCCCCATGGGGGGCAGTCTAATTAAAGTTCCTGCAATGTTAGCATTCCTATTAAGTGCTATCACCGCCACAAAAAGGGCTTAGAGCGAAACGCGCGTAGAGGACCCTGGCATCACACTCCAGCTCTACCTACTATGCTTCTATATATATCCTTTGGTCTAGTGTGTTCTATAATCATGCCTTGATTGGAGGCTTGTCTCCATATAGGAAAATAACTGTTTGTGTTACTGAGTGTCACTCCATTTCATTACTTACATATCTATACACGTCGGTGTATGATTTTTGATCAACTAAGTGTCACTCTACCACACTATATCAGTGTGTTCCTATAGATTATGCTATATTGTGGCTTTTTTTCTGGATTAATCTACTTTACTTAAACCAAGGATTGTATACTTATATTTTGATACTTTACCTTTGCTGGTTGTTGATGCCAAGTATTGGCTAACTATTTATGTAATTTTTAAAAGATTTTCAATAAAATGTATTTTATACCTCTTTAGATGCTGTGATTTTTCTATATGAGAGTTGATATAATGGAGTTTATATCCAGGACAAGAATAAAGGGTTAGAGTGTTTTACTAATTCTACTATATACAATAGTTATATTTTGATACTCATACAAGTTGCTGATCTATGCTTACACACAAAACAGGTATTTTGTCAAAACTACAAGAAGTGGCCCAGTAAGTGATACATCCCTGAAATCATGCTTTCTTGCTCGACATTTTGCTACTCTCAGATTATATAGCAAAAACCTGCTGACGATTCTCTTTAAGAATAGAATGCTGGAAGGACAATTTACTGCAATGTGCAGAATATGGCACAGTCAGCTGTAGATTTACTAAGTAGCAGCCAGTAAAGGAGAAATGTAGTATCACATGCTGCCATTACAATAAGTGCCCATTAATAAATACATCAATTGCTCGAGTCCATTACAGCTAAAGACATTGTTTCTTAGCTGCTCTCGGCTCATAGAGAGGGGGCCTTGCATTACAGGACTTTCCCATACATAGTCAATCCCATTACCTCCAGCATGTCCTCCGTGCTCTGATCTTGGTTAAGGATAGGGAAGTTCATCATATTAACTATCCTCCTGGTATTTTTCTGCTCACGTTCCAGAATATTATATTTAAGTGAAACGTGGATTGGATGGAGCTTATCTCGGATAGTTTCCTGGTGTGAAAATAAATGAATTAAAGTAAGATACAGAATTGGGCAGTGGCAAACTGAATGAAATATAGGATGTGAAATTATAAGTAATTCTGAATAAACAGGTTCTAAAAACATACATGGCCAATGGCGTACCCAGGCAATTTAGCTTACTACTCAGAGGTCCCTGGTGAAAGCCCTGGCACTAAGGCCTCTTTCACACTTCCGTCGGAATGTGAACGTCAAAATGCGTCGTTCTGTGAAAAAAAACGCATCTTGCAAAGTTGCCCGCAGGATGCGTTTTTTTCACATAGACTTGTATTACCGACGCATCGCGACGTATGGACACACGTTCCATACGTCGTGCACTGGATGCATCGGTATTTGGCCTGTCGTTACGAAAAAACGTTCAATGTAACGTTTTTTCGTCTGTTGAAACCACCATTTCCGACCGCGCATGCGCGGCCGGAACTCCACCTCCTCCTCCCCGCAACTCACAATGGGCAGAGGATGCGTCTGAAAACTGCATCCGCTGCCCACGTTGTGCGTCCGTCGGTACGTGGGGCTGACGGTTTGCGACGGCCCCGTACCGATGGAAATGTGAAAGAATACTATCCTGCTTCATTCTGTGTAATCGCATGATGCTTACCTAAAGTCTTCTGGAATGGTGGAGTCTGATCTGCAAGACCAAGAACTAATTGCCAGAACGAGGACTTCTATTTCTGTTTTATGGAGCTTGAGTGTGCATGCCTGAGCTCCATTCATTCTTTATGAATCTGCTAGAGCGCCGAGTAGTATGCTATGAATGGAGCATAGTATGCTATGATGACATCATCATTCAGCGCCACGGCTGTGCGAGACAGGAAGCTGCTAGCGATGGTGCGTCTTCAGGATACTGTGAGCAGAGGTGAGGTGAGTGTGTGTGTGTGCACAGAGGTGAATGGTGCTGTGTGTGTGTGCGCGCAGAGAGGTGAATGGTGCTGTGTCTGTGTGTGCATGCAGAGAGGTGAATGGTGCTGTGTCTGTGTGTGTATGCAGAGAGGTGAATGGTGCTGTGTGTGTGTGTATGTGCGCGCAGAGAGGTGAATGGTGCTGTGTCTGTGTGTGTATGCAGAGAGGTGGATGGTGC
Organism: Ranitomeya imitator; assembly: GCF_032444005.1. Lineage (NCBI taxonomy): Eukaryota > Metazoa > Chordata > Amphibia > Anura > Dendrobatidae > Ranitomeya > Ranitomeya imitator. The sequence continues at coordinate 490,916,062 of NC_091283.1, read as the reverse complement.
TGTGTCTGTGTGCATGCAGAGACGTGAATGGCGCTCTGTGTATGTGTGTGTATGCAGAGAGGTGAATGGTGCTGTGTGTGTGTGTGCGTGTATGTAGGGAGGTGAATGGTGCTGTGTGTGTGTATGCAGAGAGACGAATGGTGCTGTGTGTGTGTGTGTCTGCAGAGAGATGAATGGTGCTGTGTGTGTGTGCATGCAGAGAGGTGAATGGTGCTGTATGTGTGTATGCAGAGAAGTAAATGGTGGTGTGTGTATGCAGAGAGGTGAATGGTGCTGTGTGTGTGTGTATGCAGAGAGGTGAATGGTGCTGTGTCTGTGTGGGTGCGCGCTCAGAGAGGTGAATGGTGCTGTGTGTGTGCGTGCTCAGAGAGGTGAATGGTGCTTTGTGTGTGTGTGTGTGTGTGTGTGTGTGTGCACAGAGAGGTGAATGGTGCTGTGTGTGTCTGTGTGTGTGTAGGAGAGGGCAATGATGGGGCATAATACAATGTTTGAATTGACAGAGATGGGAATGATGGTGTGATGGGGCAGAAGGCAATGATTGGGTTGACGGAGAGGGCAATGATGGGGCAGAAGGTAATGATTGGGTTGACGGAGAGGGCAATGATATGGGTGGTGAGGGAGGAGGAAATGATGGAGGTGGTGAATGGGCAATAATGGGGGTGGTGGGGAGGAGGAAATGATGGATGTGGTGTAATGGGCAATGATGGGGGTGGTGGGGGAAAGACAATGATGGTGGTGCGGGAAAGGGCAATGATGGGGATGGTAGGGGAGGAGGCAATGATGGAGGTGGTGGAATGGGTAATGATGGGGGTGGTAGGGAGGAGGAAATGATGGAGGTCATGGAATGGGTATTGATGGGGGTGCTGCGGGAGAAGACAAAGATGATGGCGGTGGAAAGGACAAAGATGGAGTGGTGGGGGAGGAGGAAATGATGGAGGAGGTGGAATGGGTATGATGGGGTGGTGGGGGAGAAGGCAATGATGGGGTGGTGGGAAAGAAGACAATGATGATGGCGGTGGAAAGGACAATGATGGGGATAGTGGGGGAGGAGGAAATGATGCAGGTGGTGGAATGGGTAATTATGGGGTGGTGGGGAAGAAGGCAATGATGGTGGCAGTGGAAAGGACAATGATGGGGGTGGTGGGGGAGGAGGAAATGATGGAGGTGGTGAATGGGTAATGATGGGGTGGTGGGGGAGAAGGCAATGATGGTGGCAGTGGAATGGACAATGATGGGGGGGGGTGGAGAGGAGGCAATGATGGAGTTGGTGGAATGGGCAATAATGGGGTGGTGGGGAGGAGGCAATAATGGAGGTGGTGAAGAGGGCAATCATGGGGGTGGGGGAGAGGGCAATAATGGGATGCGGGGGGAGGAGGACAATGAGGGGTGTGGGGGACTGGGATGGGAGGAAAGGGGATTTATAATGGATTTACGAACAGGGGGGGTGGAGGAAGACGTTATCAATTATTATGTCTAATATATATATATATATATATATATATATATAAATATATATATATATATATATATATATATACATACAAACATATATATATATATATACATATATATATATACAGTACAGACTAAAAGTTTGGACACACCTTCTCATTTAAAGATTTTTCTGTTCTGGGGGGACTTCAATATGTACTGTTGTGTTTTTGTAAAGCTTGTTATCTTTTCTCAAGAGGTGATGTTATTAGATGGTTGTATTGGATAATGGGCAAGAGATTGGGGGGAGGGAGAGGGGGGTTGGTTTGGGGGTAAGGGTGTCGTTTAGTAAAATGAAAATGTATTATCAGGTTATGTATCTAACGTATGGTATTTGTCTGGAGATTGTATCGGACTGTGTTATTGGCGTTTCATATGCTTAAATAAAAAAGTACATGATTAAAAAAAAGATTTTTCTGTATTTTCATGACTATGAAAATTGTACATTCACACTGAAGGCATCAAAACTATGATTTAACACGTGGAATTATATACTTAACAAAAAAAGTGTGAAACAACTGAAATTATGTTTTATATTCTAGGTTCTTCAAAGTAGCCACCTTTTGCTTTGATGACTGCTTTGCACACTCTTGGCATTCTCTTGATGAGCTTCAAGAGGTAGTCATCAGGAATGGTTTTCACTTCACAGGTGTGCCCTGTCAGGTTTAATAAGTGGGATTTCTTGCCTTATAAATGGGGTTGGGACCATCAGTTGTGCTGTGCAGAAGTCTGGTGGATACACAGCTGATAGTCCTACTGAATAGACTGTTAGAATTTGCATTATGGCAAGAAAAAAGCAGCTAAGTAAAGAAAAACGAGTGGCCATCATTACTTTAAGAAATGAAGGTCAGTCAGTCCGAAAAACTGGGAAAACTTTGAAAGTGTCCCCAAGTGCAGTGGCAAAAACCATCAAAGTCATGAAAACACAGAAAAATCTTTAAATGATAATATATTCTTTGTGGTAGCTCCCATGTGGTTTCCACAGAGTAGCTTCTGGTCAATGGAGGGAGAAGAGGTTGAAATGGTCTTAAAACTTGGTCAGTACCAGAGAGGTGAGTTGGGAAAAAGTCCAGGGGAAACGTGAGGTAAAAAAGGATTACAAACGTGGATCAAATCCAAAAAAGGAATCCTAGGATTTATTTAGCAGAGTAACAGATTCAAGGGCCAGAATACAGAAAGTCAATCCAATATAGGAGCGCAGTAAACAATACATTAACTGGCAATGGACCGAGAATTTCATTAGGATGTTGTGTGCCCCACTGGTACACTGATTGACTCCATCAATTACGGTAGCCAGATTGAAGAGCATACGTTAAAAAACAGAACCGAGTAAATGACCGGGTGAAGCACACAACACTTACTAACAGCGAAAACAGTCTCTTTAATAGGAAAACACTAAGGTGAATTAGGTGGACAGCAAGCAGACTCCACATAGTGGTAGGAGAGAGTTCTCTTCTGGTGGTGACACAATCAGCGCCTCCACTGTCAACGACACCGATGGGAACAAAGCAGCACCTGACAGTGGAAGGGAACGATGATGGAGCTGGGACAGGTGAGCATATTAAAAATATTCAGTAATGGTGAAAAGTTACTTTCCAGACCTTTTACGCAGCACATCCATCACATCAAAGCATTATGACACAAGCACATCGAATACATGTATGGCTATACCTTGTGCCAAGGCTAAGAGACTAAAACTATATTTCAGTTCCTCACCAACAACAGAAGCTGTAGGGTTTGGCATTTGGTGTCCGGCATTGAGAAAAATCCTTTGTAGACAGCTCCAGAAGCCCCTAAGAATTTCACTCGAGTAGGACGTTTATCAAAGTCAGCTTCCACTGTGTACTGGAGGGCTTCAGGGGTAGAAAATACATAACTGTTATCATCTTAAAGTTATTACTACTTATTTACATAAATTCCCTGTTTGGATCTGGTAAAAATTACTAGAAGAAGCTAAGGAGCTTACTGCATACTGGTTATCCATAAAAAATAACATAGTATGAAGTAAATGGCTGGGCTCCCTCTAGTGGAGTCTGCAGACAGCTAGAATTTTCTCATTAAAAGGGGTTGTCCACTGCTCGGACAACTCCATCTCAATCACAATGTTTCCCTCTTAAAAAATAATAATATAATAATAATAACAGCTATATAGTCATCTCCGGTGTGGGCGCAGCTCCAGCAGTGTAAGTTCCGGCACTCCCAAGGCTCACCTGACATAGTTATGTTACATGATCCCTGCAGCCAATCAGCATCTGCTTCACTCTCCGCTCTTTAGGACAAATCAAACATCCGGAGGAAGTCAGAGCTGTGGCTGCTCTCTTATTTCCTCTAATGTCTGATTTATCTGAAGGAGAGGACAGTGAAGTGCTGACTGGCCGCAGGGATTGAGTGACATAATAGTGTCATACAAGCCCTGGGAGAGAAGGCCCTGACACCATTATTATTAAGGGGAAAACACAGTGATTGAGAAGGGGCTGTCAGAAAAGTGGATGACCCCTTTAATGGGAGTCTGTCACCACCAAAAAGCAAATTAAACCACAAAATATATGCAAAATACTCACTAATATTATTTGTGTAACTGGCATTGCCGGTACTCAGCGTGTACGAGAAGCAGAGATTAATATCGATGCTGTAAGACAGGAGTGAAGGAAGGTTGTCAGTACAGAACTGGGCGCTAATACATACTTAGTACAGAATATATTCAAGTTGTCAATTTCTGTTGTAAGGTTTCACAGAAGATTTCACCCTTCTCCAATGCAAAGGCTGAATCCTGACATATGCGTGCAGTGCTTCCACAACAAGGTCTGTACCATCTGATTTTGCCACTGGGGAAATTTTGCATCACAAATTTCCTCTGTGAATGTATCTAAATACTTCTCACTACTGGCTGCTATGTGGACCACACATGGGCAGCAGAAATCTCTCGTCTATCCTAGAAAAATATTTAGAATTGAGAGTCCTCAGTGGTTGATACCTTAATGGCTAACTGAAAAGATGGTAACAAATAGCAAGCTTTCGAGACTACTCAGGTCTCTTCATCAGGCACAGGCTAAAGCAAATTCTGAAAAATCACATATTTATGCACAACACAGCACATAAATAATGTCATAGATAAGAGAGGTGATGTGAAGCAGAATTACCGATATGGGAGAGTGACAAACAGTTGGTCCATAAATATTGGGAAAGTTCATAGATAAGGAGTGTGAATGTTTTATTGTCCTCTGATTGGGGTCTGGTTCTGTGTTGTGATGCCCCCACAAGGTCTGAGATGCAAATTCCTTAATTGATGTAAAAATACATAAATCCATGTGACACATTCATTCCTGCACTGAGAGTGTCAAAAGTCATCATGTGTTGTACTCCCAGACTCTAATATCCAGAATCCATCGTCCATCCTAATAATGTACTGGCAGGCATCACTGCTGGTAAATATAACAGTCTGGCTTAAAAATAGTATTAAGTCTGCACAGGTTACTAACTTGTCCATCTGCATGAGATGCTTCCATTCACTGACTGCAACAAAGATTGGAACACAAACATTGCAGAACTTTTCATTAAATAGTAGATTACTGCTCAAGATGACGCTCACCAGGGAGAATAAGAAGTACATTTACTGGCATCAACAAGTAGTGGGGTCGCAGAGAATGTCTTTGAAATATTGATAACGGGCCGAGACCTACGACAAAATCAAGAGAGATGAGGTCAAAGATATAATATGATAATATACAGTCTGTCACTCTCTGACATTATCCAAGCAAGAAAGCCTAAAACCAGCACTATGGCCTCCTGTATCATAGTCAGATTCTGCTGTATCATACAGTATCACTAGTCTGCTGTATCATAGCCCTAATCTGCAATATAGTAGCCATAATCTGCTATATCATAGCCATATTCTTCTGTATGATACTTCTAGTCTGCAGTATCACAGCCATATTTTGCTGTACAATTGCCCTAGTCTACTGTTTCATAGGCATATTATGCAGTATTATAGTCGTAGCCTGCTGTTTAATAGCTATAGTCTGCTGTTTAATAGCCCTAATCTGCTGTATCTTAGTCATATTCTACTGTATCATAGCCCTTGTCCGCTGTATCATAGCCACATTGTACAGTATAATCGCCCTAGTCTGCCTTATCAGTTATATTCTGCTGTATCATGGTCATAGTCTGCTGTATTATAGCCCTAGTCTCCTGTATCACAGCCAAATTCTACATTATAATCGCCATAGTCTGCCTTATCAGTTATATTCTGCTGTATCATAGCCCTAGTCGTCTGTATCATAGTCATATTCTGCTGCATCATGTCCCTTGTCTGCTGTATCATAGCCATATTCTACCATAAAATAGCTCTAGTCTGCCTTATCAGTCATATTCTGCTGTATCATAGTCATAGTTTGCTGTATTATAGCCCTAGTCTGCTGTATCACAGCCATAGTGTACTGTATTATAACCCTAGTCTGCTGTATCATAGCCATATTCTACTGTATAATCGCCCTTGTCTGCTGTATCATAGCCCAAGTCGTCTGTATAATTGCCCTAGTCTGCCTTATCAGTCATATTCTGCTGTATCATAGTCATAGTTTGCTGTATTATAGCCCTAGTCTGCTGTATCACAGCCATAGTGTACTGTATTATAGCCCTAGTTAGTATTGTATTATAACCCTAGACTGTAGAATTATAACTCTAGATAACTCTACGATGGGCCTGATACATTACATGAAAACCCTCGTATACTATATCATAGCCGTAGTCACTGGTACTATAGATCTGATCTAAGACTAAAACCTCAAACTTCAGCTTAGGTTCCCTGAATCACATAGTGCCAAGAGACAGATGTAGTACCTGAGCAGAGCAATACGATCAGATAAACTGCCAACCAGCAGATCCGGGTAGGAATTTCCATCAACATCCATTCCCCCATTGACTGAATATCCAAACATTTGTATCCCACCAACCTGGGCTCCATCGATTATCTACAAGAACACAAAAGATGTCTTTCTACACAGTTTTTTTCATGTTTAAAGGGGTTTCCATCTCTTGCAAGTGACTTCAAGGCATAATTACTTTTTACATTTTGGCACCTGTTACGTGTCAGGTGCTATCCAGGCAGGGCCACTGACCCGGTCACGCATAGTCACCTCACTTTATGTACCACACCAACAACACCACCACCATAAATGGTCTACCGCGGTCATGTGACGCTGGACAACAAATCGCTACACCAGGAAGTAAAGAGGGACCCCGGCTACAAGGGGCACAGGTGTTTTATTGAGATTATAAAACCTTTTTAAAGAGGGATAAGTCCAGCTTTGTCACTATTTTTTCACACCACATCTAAAATAAAAAGTAAAGATACTAAGCAAATAGCCTTACATAACAAAAAAATCATATTTGTACGTGTGTACAGCATTGATGCAGACCCAGGTGTTTCCATGGTAACAGACTACAAACAAGTCCTGTGTAGTCTGACCTTGCAATTCTACTCCTTTCCACATGTTTCTTGATAATATACCAAATACAGTACAGACCAAAAGTTTGGACACACCTTCTCATTTAAAGATTTTCCTGTATTTTCATGACTATGAAAATTGTACATTCACACTGAAGGCATCAAAACTATGAATTAACACATGTCGAATTATATACTTAACAAAAAAGTGTGAAACAACTGAAACTATGTCTTATATTCTAGGTTCTTCAAAGTAGCCACCTTTTGCTTTGATGACTGCTTTGCACACTCTTGGCATTCTCTTGATGAGCTTCAAGAGGTAGTCACCGGAAATGGTTTTCACTTCACAGGTGTGCCCTGTCAGGTTTAATAAGTGGGATTTCTTGCCTTATAAATGGAGTTGGGACCATCAGTTGTGTTGAGCAGAAGTCTGGTGGATACACAGCTGATAGTCCTACTGAATAGACTGATAGAATTTGTATTATGGCAAGAAAAAAGCAGCTAAGTAAAGAAAAACGAGTGGCCATTATTACTTTAAGAAATGAAGGTCGCTCAGTCCGAAAAATTGGGAAAACTTTGAAAGTGTCCCCAAGTGCAGTTGCAAAAATCCCCAAGTGCTACAAAGAAACTGGCTCACATGAGGACCGCCCCAGGAAAGGAAGACCAAGAGTCACCTCTGCTTCTGAGGATAAGTTTATCCGAGTCACCAGCCTCAGAAATCGCAGGTTAACAGCAGCTCAGGTTAGAGACCAGGTCAATGCCACACATAGTTCTAGCAGCAGACACATCTCTACAACATCTGTTAAGAGGAGACTTTGTGCAGCAGGCCTTCATGGTAAAACAGCTGCTAGGAAATCACTGCTAAGGACAGGCAACAAGCAGAAGAGACGTGTTTGGGCTAAAGAACACAAGGAATGAACATTAGACCAGTGGAAATCTGTGCTTTGATCTGATGAGTCCAAATTTGAGATCTTTGGTTCCAACCACCATGTCTATGTGCAACGCAGAAAAGGTGAATGGATGGACTCTACATGCCTGGTTCCCACCGTGAAGCATGGAGGAGGAGGTGTGATGGTGTGGGGGTGCTTTGCTGGTGACAGTGTTGAGGATCTATTCAAAATTGAAGGTATACTGAACCACCATGGCTACCACAGCATCTTGCAGCGGCATGCTATTCCATCCAGTTTGCGTTTAGTTTAAAACCATCATTTATTTTTCAACAGGACAGTGACCCCAAACACACCTCCAGGCTGTGTAAGGGCTATCTGACCAAGAAGGAGAGTGATGGGGTGCTGCGCCAGATGACCTGACCTCCACAGTCACCAGACCTGAACCTAATCAAGATGGTTTGGGGTGAGCTGAACCGCAGAGTGAAGGCAAAAGGGCCAACAAGTGCTAAGCATCTCTGGGAACTCCTTCAAGATTTTTGGTAGACCATTCCCAGTGACTACCTTTTGACGCTCATCAAGAGAATGCCAAGAGTGTGCAAGGCAGTCATCAAAGCAAAAGGTGGCTACTTTGAAGAACCTAGAATATAAGACATAATTTCAGTTGTTTCACACTTTTTTGTTAAGTATATAATTCCACATGTGTTAATTCATAATTTTGATGCCTTCAGTGTGAATTTACAATTTTCATAGTCATGAAAATACAGAAAAATCTTTAAATGAGAAGGTGTGTCCAAACTTTTGGTCTGTACTGTGTATGTAAGTAAGAACTATAGTAGGTGATAGATGAGATGAAGTAAAAACTCCAGCATCAGGCTAAATAAATAGGGTTTGTCTGTTGTTTTTGTTACCATGGAAACACATAGGTTGGCATAGGAGCTGTAGACACAAACTATGAGACTTAAGACTTTTGGCAAAGTTGCTTCATGTTTCTTTTTAGATACATTGGAATTTGAAAAAAAAAACACATTTGCTAAAGTACGTTTAAAGGGGTTATCTTCAGTATAGATGATAACTTGCTGTGGGTGTCTCACTCCTGGGGACCACAGATCAAATAATTTTTATGGTCTCTCAATTAGACGTCCGAGTGCCACTCCGTTCATTATTTATGGTACTGCAAGAAAAATTTGAGCCCAGCCCCATGGGGATGAATAAAGCAGCAGTTAAGCTTGTGTGCTCCTGCTCTATTCTAGCAAGGATTAAAGGTTGGACACCCACTGATCAACAAGCATAGGTGACAACTTGTACTACCTGGACAACCCCTTTAATATAATCTTTGCACATGAGTGATCAACGACTTCATAATACGTTACCTGGCTGGGTTTGGACTGTAGGCCAGTAGACTTGCTGAGGTAGATGTACAATTTGCCCATTTCATCGTATGGGGCTCCTACAGCCAGGTCTGAACAGACAAGAATTTGCATTAGGCTACATTCACTGAGGCACGAATAGGTTACAAGACAGTGAGTCCATTATCCATTGTATAATATATGCTGCTTACCCGAGAACCCATCCTGATTAATATCACCAATGTTCGCCACGGCAAAACCAAAACCAGATTCTGTCGGACCATGCAATACTAAAGATGGCATATCAATGAAACTTCCAACCTCATTCATATAAATGTAAACCGCTCCTCCAATTTCCTTCCTCTGATCAAAATAATAAGGAGCGCCAACCGCTATGTCCTGCCACCTAGGAATAAATCAGGGCAAAGGAGATTTACCAATATGTGTCCAAGGTCAAAATGTGCAACAGGTCAATTTTTTGCGGGGAGAAGCACAAGCACCGATTGTACTACTAAGTGTCCTTCTACTACTTACCCATCATTATTAAAATCAGCCAGGGCAATGATGTTGCCAAAGTAGGAGCCCACTTGGTCCCCACTTAGCACCTGTTTCAGTTGTAAATTTTTCTCCTCCATTTCCATCAGGTACACAGCACCCTTATGGTTCCAGCGAGGAGCCCCAGAGACAATGGTGATCTTGTTTTTCAGCAGGACATCCATGCCAAGCTGTACAGAGTACCCTGTGGGTGAGAATAGAAATAATACATTAAACTTAAAGAGGTTGTAAAGTGAAAACAAGTTATCATCTATCCTTGTTGATCGGCTAATGTCCCACCACTGGGACCCACACCGATTGGCAGATCAGGGAATATTAGTGCCGGACAGGAACGTTCATCAAAATGGCGTGGCAGGTCGGATGCACAACCGCAGCTCCCTTCCTTCTCTATGAGGCAAGAATGAATGGAGTGAAGGCCACATATGCACTGGTGCTCTATTTTAAAAAGTTCTCGATTCTGCTGATCGGTGCTGGTTCCGCGGGTCAGACCCTTACCAATCATTAAGTTACCATCTATACTATCAATAAATAGTAATTTTTTTAACCAGACAACCCATTTAAGCTGGACATACAGATTAGCTGCTTGCCAACAATCACTGAGCTGACAACTATCTCCCCTGATTACTCCATACCCCGCACACAGTCATGCTTGGCCGAGGTTCCCTATGTTCTCTAGGAGATTCCTTTCTTGTGGCACATCTCACCACTGAACAACAAGCTTTGGTGTCTGAATTCCAACCATATGATCCTTATCTCCCCCAATGGCAGTCAGGACACACCCATACACATTAAACCAGGGGTGCACAACCTGTGGCCCACACTGCCATTCTGTGAGGGCACCAACCATCTGGTCACAGACATATTTGCTTCTGTGTGGCTGCTAAATTTTGTTTCCATACCCAAAGAATAGAGAAGTGGTAGGTAGCCCTCTCTATGTTCCCATAAATGTTAGGAGAATGAGTTATCTTGACCTATTTGGCTCTGCTGAAAGGTGTATACAATTTAAAGGTGATATAAATGTATGCGGCTTTCACCATGGTAGGTTACGACAGTTGAGTTTGCGATGCAGTGATACGTGAGCCCATGGCCTTCTGCTCTCTGGAGTTCTGATTAGGTTCCACTTTCTGGACTCTCTATCTATCATGGCATATACTTTTGATGCCAAAAATGTCTCAGACGGTATCATTGTGGTCCGTGGAAGTGATTCAACATGACAATGTTGCCTATGGACCAGAAAAGGATTTGAGCTCTTGTATTAGATAGTTGACCATCCCTCCGGAATGGGCAAGTTCAGAGAATGTCTAATGTCTCTGAGAGCCTTTGGGGTGAAGGAACATGATAAGATCTACATTAAAATACATTACTCAGTTTGGGGTAACTTGACCCCCATCTGAACAAAAAAGATATAATCTGTGTAAGCAATGACCATGTTCTGGGATGGCTCCTATCAATGCAGATGATGGATATTTACCAAGTACACTTTTTAGCAGAATGGAGTCATCTAGAAGGATAAACTATCTTCAAAGAACAAAGTGCGACATCATAGCAGGAGCAGCCCAAACTTTACCATTCTACCAGTCTGCACCCTACCCATGCCCTCTGTTCTGCTAATGACCTGAGGTTAGCATCCTCCATAATCAGAACCTCCCACTCCTGTCTCCAAGACTTTTCACATGCTGTGCCAATTCTTTGGAATGCACTACCTAGGTTAATACGATTAATCCCCAATCCCCCCAGTTTTAAGCGTGCCCTAAAAACTCATTTGTTCACACTGGCCTACCGTCTCAACGCATTAACCTAACTATCCCTGTGTTGCCCATTCAAAATTTTTACCATAATCAGGTTCCTTGTATCATGTTCTCACACGCTTTATGCAGTTATTAGCCCTCTGTGTCTGTACTGTTACATACTTAGGCTGATAACCGGTTCATGCAGCTTTACATGAACACCCTATTCTTACCCTATGGCTGGTCCGAACAACGTAAGTAATTGTTACCATCCACCTCTCGTGTCTCCCCTATTTCCTCATGCGAGCAGGGCCCTCATGCCTCTTGGTATCTGTTTTGATCTGTGTTTATTGTTATGCTGTAATGCCTGTTGTATACACAAGTCACCTCTAAAATGTAAAGTGCTGCAGAATATGTCGGCACTATAGTAATAAAATTATTATTATTATTTTCACAAGAGGCCCCACAACACGTGGACACGGGCTTTGCTTTGTTTTGGGGGCTGGTACAGTAAATTTGGATTGTATTGTGGTAAGCTATACAGAAGATAATGTCTCTCCTATGGAAATGTATTGTAATCTTATGCTGGTAGTATTTTTGCTGAATAAATAGTTTCATAGTTTCTATGGTTGAAAATAGACAAAATTCAATTGAGATCAAGGAATAACCTATCAAATTAATGTACATTAATATGGGGGCTTTGTGCAGATATTGTGACCTGAGCACAGGAGTTTATAAAGATTGTACCTTTAATATAAATAGGCATGCATGTGCAGATTTCTTCTTACTACAAATTCTGTTGGACAGTACTATTGAAATGGGTTTAAAAAAGTGTACGACTAACTTTTTTTGTGTGGAGTAATTTCATGATATATTTCCATGTTTATCAGACATCTATTTTTCTAATCCTGAGCTTTAAAAACCCTACTGATCCTTATGTGGACATCTGGAGCCACCACTAGGTGGTGCTTAAGAGTTTTTTGTATACTATTTCTATGTAGTGAGCTCCCCCTGGTGGTGGCTACAGGATATAAGCATGTTATTTCTCAATGCAGGGGCTCTACTGTGAATGTAAGGTTCGCTTTTAAATATAGAATTTAAAAACCTCTTAGGCACATAAGAGGGGGATAGGGTGACGGTCCTTGTTCTGATTTTCCTGGTCATGTGACTGTCATCACACAATGCATTCTTGTATTGTAATAAAACGGTAAATTAAAACGTATTTTCTTATCTTCTCTTCCGTCTGCCTGTCTGGAAGTTAATGATTCCCTTGGTTTCTGCTTGTAAATCTGTGAGTGAAATATATGGCTTCACCACTAACAGGGCAGCTTATTACAATATATCTGGTGTAATGTTTTCCCTGTTTAGTCTTTCTTTTATGTTAGTTTTAGCCACAATGAGGTTCCCACAATCCCACAATGCTACAACATGGAGCCATCACTGTCCCAGGGGGTAGCAGAGGTAATGGGGCTCATGGCACATCAACTTTTAAAAAACTGAGTTGTGGGAACAAGGTCAATGAGCCAAGACAGCCATGGTGTCTGCTGACAAATATCCCAGGCACAGGACAAAGCAGGACAAGCTTTTCTAATAAGCTTGGCTTTACTTACCATTCCTGGGTCCAATGCTGAGTTGCCATGTCTGCTATTGTAAGTAAAGCTGATAACACATTGACAGCGCTGCAGCCAATCAGTGAGCTCAGCAGCTCTGCCAAAGTTGACAGCATGAGTCACTCACAGTCGCTGAGCTCACTGATTGGCTGCAGTGCTGCAAAGTGATGTGAGAGCTGCAGACATTGAGAACAGTGGCGGAGACTCAGCGCCGGACCCAAAAAGGGTAAGTAACAGAAAAACAAAATGCAGATTTCCGAAACCAGAAAAGTCCTTTAAAGGGGTATTCCAGTGCCAACAGATACACTTTCTTATTGTACAGTTTTCTAATATACTCCAGGCACCCATTCCCAGCTGTCAACATCTCTGCTTGCTGTAACTGAAAGAAGAGCTCCATTGTCTACACACATGGAATGGAAATCTGTGATGGAGCCAAAGGTGGACGTCTTGTTAAAATTCATTGATTGGTCCTCATTCAATGATTGCAAGCAGAGAGCTTGAAAACTTTGGAAAAACTGCGGCAAAGTAGATTAGTACATGACCTTTTACCTTTGTTTGTTGAAAAATGTAATATCCCTTCATCTTCCTGGACGAAAGTATGTATACACCTGCGTTACTATTCTTTCCTATTTGCAGGTTATTTGGGTGTATGTCTCTTTAAGACCCAGGCTGCACTTGGATGTGTCCTACATCTATATAAGAAATACAGGGCTGGGGAAATATTCTATAATGTCCAATAAGGCATTGAATAAACCAATGCAGGACACATCGAACGGAGGCCGTCATCAGAAAATGACGCCATAAGTGTAACCTTCCTTAGAGGGAGGTGCTATGCTAGGGTGCCCCTTTAAGAAAAAATAGAGAGGGGTGCTATACTAGAACGCCCTATTAAGAAAACACACCTAAGAAAGAGAGAGTGAAAAAAACAAATAAATGTAATGACTCACGTTGACAAGCGCAGAGGAAGCTCCGCATATAACAAGTCCTGACCAAATCTCTAGCATTCCTGACAGCTTAGCGTGATCCTTCTATCCAAATGATATAAACTTATACCACAACTGCAGTCAGATCACCTGATACAGGGGCACACGTCAAGAGCCTCATTAATGGGGACAGTGAAAGACAAAAGTTCCTTCCGCATGCCCTTTATGCACAATGGGGAGGGTCTAGACGTGGCTTCACCGGCCATTGTTAAGCTGGATGACCGGCTCGGGAGCAGCGACCATAATGGTTATCCAAGAGAAGAATTGTTCTGGGTCACGTAATGGTTTATGTTGTATTTCCACAATCTGATTTCAGACCATTATCGAGGTCAGATCAACTACAGTATATAAAAATATTCGGCACATTATTACCGACCTCTTTAGACTGGCGAAAGAAGGCTAGGGTTGTAGAACGATCACTTATGGGTGGTTCTGTGCTCATACAATATCATGTTATCAGCAGCACATTGGCACCTGTGGATGTGCTGCCGAGAACCAATCACCCAACGAATTAGCGATTTGATTGATCGTTGGGTGATCGCTGTCATGTTTATTCCAATGAACGCTTGTCTGCAGTGCTGGCATTTATAAAATGAGATGCTGCACACATTTCATATTACACACTCCATGCTATACACACTGTATGCTACATACATACACACACTCCATGATACACACATTGCATGTTCCACAGACACACTCCATGTCACACATACTCCATGCTGTACACATATACACATTGCTTGTCACACACATATTCCATGATACACACATATACACATTGGATATCACACACACACACATTCCATACTAGACACATATACACATTACATGTCACACACACACATTCCATGCTACACACATACACATTTCATGCTACCCACTTATACACATTGCATGTCACACAAACATGCACACCCCATGCTACACACATATACACACTGCATATCATACACATTCCATCTACACACATTCCATCTACACACATATACACATTGCTGTCACGCATACACGTTCCATGCTACACACATATACACATTGCATGTCACACAAACATGCACACTCCATGCTACACACATTTACACTGTATGTGACACATACACATTCCATGCTACACGTACTGCATTAGGCCTGTTTCACACGTCAGTGTCTCCGGTACGTGAGGTGACAGTTTCCTCACGTACCGGAGACACTGACACGCGTAGACACATAAAAATCACTGCATCTGTTCAGATGTCAGTGATTTTTTGCGGACCGTGTCTCCGTGTTTGGCCGTGTGCCAAACACGGAGACATGTCAGTGTTCGTGGGAGCGCACGTATTACACGGACCCATTAAAGTCAATGGGTCCGTGTAAAACACATACCGCACCACGGACATTGTCCGTGTGCAGTCCGTGTGCCGTGCAGGGGACAGCGCTACATTAAGCGCTGTCCCCCCACTGGTGCTGAATCGGCGATTCATATCTTCCCTGCAGCAGCGTTTGCTGCAGGGAAGACATGAATAATACTGTTTAAAATAAAGATTTATCTCCCCCCCGCCCTCCCACCTTCTGTGCGCCCCCCCCCCCCCCCCCCCCCCGCTGTGCTGAAAATACTCACCCAGCTCGCTCCCTCGCCGCCGCTGCTTCCTCTCCTGGCCGCAGCTTCTCCTGTATGTGGTCACGTGGGGCCGCCGATTACAGTAATGAATATGCGGCTCCACCCCTATGGGTGGTGGAGCCGCATATTCATTACTGTAAATGAGTCGATGATCATATACATTTCTGGTTATCATCTGTTCTTTTTATGTAACCAAGGCATTCCAAGTTCTTAAAGGGAATCTATCACCAGGTTTTTGCTATGTAATCTGAAAGCAACATGATGTAGGGGAAGAGACCCTGATTCCAGAGATAGGTCAATTGCTGGTCTGCATGGTGTCATTATGATACAATTTGCTACATACTGACACATTCCCTTTAAAGCTATCCCACCTCATCTTTTTTCGATGTTCCACCTATGCTCTCTTATCCTATCTACAATGTACTTTTCATTAAGTGCAAAGTTTGATCAAAAATGTATCTTCAGAATGGACAATGATGGAGTATTTACCCAAGTAGATGTTAAAGGTGTCCGTGTTAGGGTAGGAAGAATCTGTTAAATCCCAATTATCTCTCTGTACAGCATAGTCTGTACCTAAAACAAAACAAAAAAAAATCACTTATGCAGGCCCGTTTTTTGTACACAAAAATAAAAATCACCAATTTAGTCATAAACACGTATCATTATATTTATAGGTGTCCTACCTTGCCAGTTAAAGGCACCTGGAGCTCCAAAGTACACCATGTTTTCAGTGATGCCTCCACTCATACCCATTTGGCACATGCCAGTTTTGAGGTGGTCACCGCCAGAGTCACACATCTCATAATGGTAGGCCTGCCAGTCATCATTGTCATTGAATTCTAAGTTGTTTCCTCGTATGTAGCACTTGCCTATCATCTTGGGTTGGTCTTCAGACGGCAGAACCACAGAGTATCGATGGGCGCACATCTGGCAAAGAAATATCTTGGTGAAGGTTTCATGCTATATCTGCCTATATCTTCTCACTATAGGTCCTTATGTCATTTTACATCTTTTATAATCAGCAAATCAATCTTCTCCGATGTTGTCTAGTATGTGGCGGCCTGCAGTCATACTCACAACTATCGGCTCTTGGCAAGAGTGAGAGTTGGCACAAACAGGAAAAGACCTATCCTGTCCTGCATTACTTTGACAACCTATTGATTTAAATGGATACTGTGAAAAACAAAATGGAGATATCCAGTAAAAACAGGATATCACCAATTCACGAGATAGGTGACAACTTACAGATTTGTGGTGGTCCGACCACTAGGACCCGCATCGATTGCCAGAACAAGGAATTTTTGTTGTTGTTTTCATCGGACAACCACTTTAATTTCCCTGTCATGGTGCTGCAGGTAACCTGAACACTGGAGATGATCAAAAAGAATTGAAATACCCTGGTCCGGAGTCCTTTGTGGCACCGAAGATCCTCAGTCCGGGATCTTGCTCATTAATAGGACGTCATAGGGACCTAGTAAGCAGCAAAAACGCCCAAGATGCCGGACAGTGAATTGCCAGCACAACTGTGACTACCTTGAAAGACCAAACTGGACGCCGGACCTGAGTAGTATAAAATGTACTTGCTCATCTCTAGTGTTCAGCTAACCTGCAACCCCATCACCTCTCATCCGTCCCGAACACTTAGGCCACGTTCAGTATTTGGTCAGTATTTTACCTCAGTATCTGTGTGAAAACCCAGCAATAAGGCCACGGTCAATATATGGTCAGTATTTTACCTCAGTATATGTGTGAAAACCCAGCAATAATGCCTCGGTCAGTATTTGGTCAGTATTTTACCTCAGTATGTGTAAGCCATGACCAGGAGTGGGACAATCAGAGGAAAAGTATAATAGAAACACGTCATCACTTCTGTATTTATCACCCACTCCTGATTTTGGCTTTAGGCCGGTTTCACACGTCAGTGGCTCCAGTACGTGAGGTGACAGTTTCCTCACGTACCGGAGCCACTGACACACGTAGACACATTAAAATCAATGTATCTGTGCAGATGTCATTGATTTTTTGCGGACCGTGTCCCGTGTGCCAAACACGGAGACATGTCAGTGTTCGTGGGAGCGCACGGATTACACGGACCCATTAAAGTCAATGGGTCCGTGTAAAACACGTACCGCACACGGACGTTGTCCGTGTGCAGTCCGTATGCCGTGCAGGAGACAGCGCTACATTAAGTGCTGTCCCCCCCACTGGTGCTGAAGCCGCGATTCATATCTTCTCTGCAGCAGCGTTTGCTGTAGAGAAGATATGAATAATCGTGTTTAAAATAAAGATCTATGTGCCCACCCCCCTCCCACCCCCTGTGCGCCCGCCCGCTGTTATTAAAATACTCACCCGGCTCCCTCGCTGGCTGGCGCTGCTTCCTGTCCTTGCCGCATCTTCTACTGTATGAGCGGTCATGTGTTGCCGCCGATTACAGTCATGAATATGAGGCTCCACCTCCCATAGGGGTGGAGCTGCATATTCATTACTGTAAATGAGCAGCCCCACGTGACCGCATACAGTAGAAGGTGCGGCCAGGACAGGAAGCAGCGCCGGCGAGGGAGCGAGCCGGGTGAGTATTTTAAGAACAGCGGAGGGGGGCGCACAGGGGGTGGGAGGGCGGTGGGGACATGGAGCTTTATTTTAAACACGATTATTCATATCTTCTCTACAGCAAACGCTGCTGCAGGGAAGATATGAATGGGGCTTCAGCACCAGATGCTGGTGCGTGTGGTACCCAGTGGGCACATGGGCGGCACACGTATGCCACACTGATGTGCCACAGAAACGCACGGGCACACGGACAATTCCGGTACCGATTTTTCCGGTACCGGAATTATCTGGACGTGTGAGACTGCCCTTCCACATACTGCGGTAAAATACTGACAAAATACTGAACATGTGACCGTGGCCTTATTGCTGGGTTTTCACACAGATACTGAGTGTTCCAGCTTACTGTAGAGACTCTTCTAAAAGGGTCAGATTGCCCAAGGCAGACAACTTCTTTAAAAGGGGTAGAAAAAATAAGAAAAACATGGCTTCTTTCTTCTAGAAAAAGAGTCACTCTTGTCCTAAATAGTCCTGCGCGCTGCTGTATAACACGGAGCCAGCAAATTAGAGCGGCGCTGTTTCTGGGAGAAAGCAGCCAAGTCTTTCCAGTTTCCAACATATACCTTAAAGGTATAAGAATAAAATGTGCCAAAAGATAAAATTGCTTTATTGGTGTTCTGTGTGCCAATACATATTCTATTATATTAAATTAATTTCCACAAATATATTATAAGAAAAAAGCCCTGAAATTGCAGTATGTTAATTATACTGTGAGTATTGCCAACCTCCACAATTTTGATTCCAGCATTGAACATAAAGGATAATACTTGTTTTGTCTGGAACGCTATTTTTGCTGATGAGGTAATTCTACGTTAGAGGGATGTTGTGTTGAAAGGTTTTTCATTTCTATGGTCAAATCTGTACTTGTTCCTTCCAACATCAGCCACTAGAGGCACTGTAGATTCTAATCTAGGAACTCCTTAGAGTAAAATCTATGGTACCCCAGCAAACAAGTTTTGTTTGGTGAGTGAGTCAAAATTTGCATTATTCCCCTCAGATCTCCACAGGATCAAGTCAACCAATAAATGAAACTATAAAGTTAAATTGACATTTTCCCTTTAAAAAAACAAATTGATTAGTGAGCAGGTGCATACATCTTATAGGCATCTATGAAATCCTAAAGCCTTCTTCTTCCAAAATATAAATTAAGTGTAACAGGATCTCACTGAATTGTAGCTTTTTAAAGAAATTTTAACTAAAGCATTGCCAGTGGGAAGAAGGTTAACTCCACTTCCTTTTATTTTTTTCTGATTTATCTGTATACTGTGTTTTTAGGTATTTTATAGGGATACAAAAAACAACAGGAGTAACAAAAAAGCAATGTTTGTTTGCAATACTGTTAGCAAGCTAATGAAACTTGGCAGAGAAACAAGAACCTATATACCGTGGTTGGAAACCAATCAAAGGTATGGTGGTTAAGTAGATGGGGCACAGCTTAGCCTTACATTACGCCTTTGTATACAGAGCAGTGGGGAGAGGTTTCTGCTGCAGCAATCTGCCTCGTGGGAGGGGAAAATGTAGTTGCTGTCTTACCATTTTTGTTTCACAAGCAGTTGAGAAAAATTGTGTGTTTATAAACCCATAATCCAAAAGTGGAAGGCTTATGGAACAACTTACCATTGCATGGCCGTCCACCTAAACTGACATCCTAAGCAAGGAGATCAATAGAGAAGCAGCCATGATGCTCATTGTAACTCTAGAGGAGCTACAGAGATCCACAGCTGAGATGGGAGAATCTGTCCTCAGGACAATTATTAGTCGCATACTCCACAAATCTGGCCTTTATGGAAAAGTAGCAAGAAGAGAGTAATTTTTGAAAGCAAGCCATAAGAAGTCCCATTTGCAGCATGCAAAAAGCTTTGTAAGGGACTCAGCTAGCATGTATTAGAAGGTGTTCTGGTGAGATGTGTCACGAGGGTGTCACGTCCCCTTGAAAGACCTGGACTTAGACGGTCAAGTGGGGGTAATGAATTGCAGGTTTCCTTTAGAGATGGTGTGATTCATGTCCTTTTTTAAATGGATTTCCTTTCCTCCAAGTGCTGAGAGGGTTAAGGATTCTTTAAATGCTGGCTGAGACCATACAGTCTGGTTGTGCCCAGCAGCAACTTCTTATCATTTACTCCCTCTATATGTAGTGGCACTGGGCATTTAGTCCCTGCTGGTGAAAGATTTGACTTCCTGTGCTGAGTGCTAAAGCTAAGTGGTTGGAGTGGGGTTGTTGTAGTAGTGATCTGTAATTTGCTGTAGTATATATGTGTTCATCTCCTGGTCCATATTCCCATTTAGTTCCTTCCTCCCTGTCCCTAACCTCCACCCTATTGTTGGTTTGTGCTTTTGTATGATAGAGGTTTTCTGCTATCCCTGTTTTGTGTTTGTGTCTTGTTTACCTTACATTTATGTCCCATGCCTCATGGGGTGGGGAGGGGACAGATTAGGGTTTAACAGGAGCATAGTAGGGTCAGAGACCCGGGCCTCTCTACCTTCGAGAGTATCCCTAGGACATTGATAGTTAGGGTCCTAGTTCCAGGGACAGTTTGTGGCCCCCTCCCTTACCGAAGACCATCACAGCGAGACATTATGAGACATAAGTAGAGATTTTAGGGCTAAATGCAAATCGTTGAGTGGCGTAAAACTAAAGCTGTGTGCCCAAGTTGCGTTTTTTATGCGTTTCCGCTGCGTTTTTGCTGCAGCGGAAACGCTTAAAAAACGCATTCCCATGCAATCCTATGGGATTCCACAGTTGCTGTGCCCATGCTGCGGATTTTCCCGCTGCGGAATCGCATAGCGGTAAAATCCGCAGCATGTTTATTATTTCTGCGGAATCGCAGCGATTCCACTACCATAGGATTGCATTGAAACGCTCACTTTACAGATGTGGCTATGCCCACCATGCGTAAAGTAAGCGCTACATGTGCGGATGGTACCCAGGATCTGGAGGAGAAGAGACTCTCCTCCAGGCCCTGGGTACAATATTCCTGTAAAAAAAAAAAATTAAAATAAAAAATAGGGATATACTGTACTTACCTTCTGATGGCCCCCGGAGTCCTCCCGGCTCTCAGCGGTGCACGCGGCGGCTTCCGTTCCCAGGGATGCATTGCACGAATTACCTGAGATGACGTCGCGGTCACACGACCGTGACGACACAAAGGTCCTTCGTGCAAAGCATCCCTGGGAACGGTACGTAGCGGGAGCGCCGCTGAGGAGATCGGGGGCCGTCGGTAGGTGAGAATAACCATATATTTTTTTTTTAATTTTTTTAACATTCTATCTTTTACTATTGATGCTGCATGGGCAGTATCAATAGTAAAAAGTTGGTCACACTTGTCAAGCACTATGCTTGACAAGTGTGACCGCCCTGTCAATCACTTTTCCAAGCAATGCTTCAAATCGCTTGGAAAGCGCAAGCATTCTGCAAGCTAAAAACGCTTGTGTTTTGTGGGAAAATGCATGCGAAATCCACATGCATTTTGCCCGCGGCAGGGAGTTGCGGAAGTACTGCAGACCTTTTTGCAGCATTTCTGCAATGTGGACACATAGCCTAACACTAAACATCACCCTTAAAACACCATCTCCACTATCAAATAGGTGGCAGCAGCATGCTATGGGGATGTTTTTATTCAGCAGAGACAGAAAAGCTGCTCAGAGTTGGTGGGATGGATGGAACTAAATACAGGGCAATACCTGGAGGAAAACCTGTTAGAGGCAGCAAAAGACTTGAGACTAGGGAGTAGACTCACCTTCCAGCATGACAACGACATTAAACATACTGCCAGAGCTACAATGGAATGGTTTAGATCAAAGCATATTCGTGCATGCTAATGGCCCAGTCACAGTCACAGTCCAGACCTAAATCCCGTTCAAAATCTGCGGCAAATTTTTACATTTGCTGATTACAAACACTCTCCATCCAATCTGATTGAGCTAAAGCTATTTTGCAAAGGAGAATGGGAACACATTTCAGGCACTGGATATGTAAAGCTGGTAGAGACTTACCCCAAAAGACTTGCTGCAGTAATTGCAGCGAAAGGTGGTCCTACAAAGTATTGACTCAAGGGGGGTGAATACAAATGATTGTCACAATTTTCACATTTATATTGTTCAAATAATCAGAAAACCAGGTATCGTTTCCTTTACACTTCACAAATACTCACTACTTTGTGTAGGTATCTCACATACAATCCCAGTAGAATAAAGTTAAAGAAACACTCCTCCTCCCATCAAAATTGTTATCCTTTTAATATATTGCAGTTGTCATATTATATAGCACTGTGTACTTACAATTTCTCCTTTTACTCTTCTACCCAGATAATTCTTCTCTTTTCAATTAGGTCTATGACATCACGTGATTAAAAACTAAGTGGCTGAATCCTAAGCTCTATATAGAAACAGGAAGTCAATTTTCCCTGTATGAGTCATAAGTCCCTGACAGGGGGAGCGGTGGAGCAGCTGGGTCAGGAGCTAAAGAGGGGCATGATAAATGCAGGAAGACGAGACTTCCTGTTTCTACATAGAACAGAGAAAAGAGAAGAATTATTTGGGTAGAAAGGTAAAATTAGCAATTGTAAGGACACAGTGCTATATAACATGATGATTGCAATATATTAACAGGATAAAAACTTTATGGGAGGAGGAGTGCTTCTTAAAGTTTGCAGGAGGTGAAAAAAAGGGGAAAAGTTCACAGACTAAGAATAGATTTTCAAGGCACAATATATATATATATATATATATATATATATATATATATATATATATAATATATATACACTGTATACACACACACACACATACACACACTTCTTAGTGTTAAGGAATAAGGAAACTGCTTTGCCTCTTCTCTAAACAAGCTGTAAAGATTTTATTTAACGATCCATATTCTTAATACATTAAACATAATCAATGCTACAAATATTAAGACGAGAACCTTGTTCTGTACTCTTCTTACGAGTCCTATTGATCCAGGGTATGGATGAATTGCATCGCTACGTGAACTTTGCACAGCAGTCGGCTGCCACATGTGCTATAGACATACAGGCTGGATACATAACTGCAATGCTGCCATATTAGTCGCCTCTCTCCTTTCCCCAGATCAGACCATGACAATCACCGTATGCTCTGAATGTATTTTATTTTGGGGAGGGCTCTTATATATTTCTTATAACATGAGCCACATTGTAATTTAGGACTACTGCTCCTTTAAGACCATATGACCTACACAGAAATGTGAAGATCAAGCACCAGGACAAATCTAGTAGCACTGGTTTCACAATGACATTGCATCTAGGTAATTGTATCAGACGTCCTCCCGTAATAACAGGCAGTGACAATTATGATGCATTGCAGATGCGAGGCCGCCTCCAGTATCCTTGTGTGCCCGGCACGCTTGGGACAGTGCCATAGTGAGCAGAAATGGCTTCTGCACAGTATAAAGTGAATTATAAGGAATTATTTGAGTCAATATTTTAATTACTTTCCAGACCAGATACATAGCGAGAATCTCCTGGGACCCATAGTAAAATCTGTGCCAGGGTCCCCACCTGCATATGTGGCATTTATATAGTACATTGGGGGCACCAGGGTCCTGATGAGACAGTTACCTCTGCACCCAATATCCGGGCTGGTAACAGAGGGAATATCCGACAAATAATGACTCATGTGGTGCAACATTACCTAGAATCATTAAGCGATGATAAATAATTCATCTGCAAAACATTAGAATATTTTTCTACACTTTTTTGGAGCTGTTATCTAAGATACGTCACGCCATCACCCACCATCTCACTTACCAGAACCCGACCTCCAGGTCCCTGCGATGCCAGTGTAACTCCCAGCCACATGTTCTCAATGACATTGCTGCCAGGCACATCTGTATAAGAATACTAGAGTGTGAGTAAAATGCAGTATCTTTCTCCACATATAAACCATCTACATTTTCTATAAAAGTTGTCATGTAATAAAAGGCCAGAATAAGCAAAAAGAAAAGTCTTCCTTTTTTCTCCAAAGCAGCACCATTCTAGAACATTTACTGTATCTGGTATTGCAGCTTAGTTTGGTGCCATTGAAGTGAATGTGACTAAGCTGGAATACCAGAAGCAGCCTACAAACAAGCATTGCACTGTCTCTTGTAATCCCCGAAATCTTCTAAAGGGTAATTCATATACATTTCTTTCATTTATTTTTGCTCTACCATCGCACATAAAATGGTTAAAAAACACAAATTAATAACGTTCAACGTGGGCAATGGTATGTGGTGGGGGATGGGGTGTCCATCGGCCGAGTCTGCAGTCTCTGGCCGCTCGATGGGATGATCACGAATCTCTTACTTTTCAGGATCCCAGGCGTGGTTTTTGAATAGCCGTGCTGGTGCGACATCATCATTGAAGGGTCGTGGATCTTGGAACATAAGAGATTCGAGAGTCTCCCATCTTCCCATGAATTAATCCGCCCAATTCCATCCACCCCTCTCCAGCCCCTCTCCAGCTGTACTGTGTTCCCAATGCTGGAGAGGCTAAACTGCTTCATGGCAACATTGAGATTGAACACAGTTCAGGACAGCAGAGCGACCACGCTGTGGGCATGAACTGTCACTCAGGAAGGAGCATCCGCCCCCTTGCAGCTAGGAAATCGGGAGGCTCGAAAGTGATGAACTCCTGAAGAGACACCAGTTAACTAGTTGACTTTCTGATGGTGGTCACCCAAAATTTTACGTCAGTATCTACACAAGGATCAATAACGGCCAACAGATATTTCCTTGGTAATCCAGGAGGGCAACAGACAGATTTTGTATCACCTGCTTTGCGCAACATTACTGCAGTGGCACAAAAAAAGAGACCAGTGGATCATTTGAGCCCCATTATGTATGGTTGGCCAGTAAGTCTAGACCCATGTGTTCCATATTGACCACAGACCTTCATTATACTTACTAAATTCAGCTGACAGTCTAATATGTACGGTGGCCGCCCGTCTGTCCCCAGACACATCATCCCCAGACAGGGATCCGCATATACAATTTTGGACTGCTGATCCTTTTGTTCTCCATATGCCACTGTCACTCATAGAGAACACAGGAACACATGTCTGAGTGTGCGCTCCTGGGTATGGGAAAATCGGTCAAGATAGCTGCCGGCTGAACAATCATGCAAACCATCATTCAGCTGACAACTATCTAAACTGTATGATGTGACTTTAGGCTGACATCCAGAGTAGGCAGCTGCCATCTGAACTTTCTCTCCAGACTCCCTCATACACAGGAATGCTCGGCTCAGGGATCAGAATGCCATTCCCAGAATCATCTCGCCACCCAAAAAAAAAAGATTGAAAAATGTCCTTATGTTCCCCAACATCATCTTTTGAGGGACAGTCAAGAGGCCCCAATACATATTAGATAGTCAACCTATAAAAAATAAGTGAGTTCGGATGACTTTTATCTAATGGGGCTACAGGACTTTTACATAGAACATGTTTATCACCTGATCCACGGCCTGACCAGTGGATTACCAGATTTCCATCCCTCCCTCAGACCTAGTCATATTCCCAACACAGATGCAGATCACTGGGAGTAACATCACCATCTTCCACGTCTCAGCTGCACTGCAGCATTAGCACAGACTCCGAACCCGGCAGTCAGGATCTGCTGGACAACAGCCAGACAGCCGCAGGTTGGAGACTACTGCTGTTCTCCAGCTGTCAGACCAAACCTCCCACCATCCTGTGCCTCCTCAGGACTGGAGGCATGCCGAAGTTGTACCAGCAGCCGAGAAACATCAGGTCTGTAGACCCCTGACACATGAAATTCCGGGAACAGCAATAATAACTGAATCTTTACCCAAGTGCAACTGAAAGAAGCCAGGTCCGAGCTCCATGATACATTCAGGTACAACCACAATATACTGATAAGAGGACGCACTCAGCTTTCCTAGAGTCCTGAATGGCAAATCCTCCTGGTTGTATTGCAGCACCACTCAGCAGATTTACCATTTAGACCTCTAGGAAAGCAGGTCTTCGTTGTCTGACTGGTTTGCCGATATCCACCCATCCCTATGTTCATTTTATGAGATATGATAGGGGCATCAATGTGATTGGACCATTTTTTATGCCAAATGACGATCATAAATAAGAAACTGTGATACAACTCAAAATTACACCCAATGACCAACTCAGCTCAGCTAAATATTAATGTTCAGCTCAACGATGCCTTATTAACTAAACTATGGCACATCTAATAACGTAAGAAACCTCCGTCAGATCTTGACATCAATCAGAGACCACCTTTTCACGTAGATCTTGGATGACAGTCATTAACTGACCTTTTTATACCCCCCACTCTTATTTGAAAGAGGACACGATCTCCTGACGAGATAATTTTAGTAAATACATACAAAAAAAAATCACAATTCTGGAGCACTTTATTTTTTAACTCTGTGTTGAGCAGTTCTTCCACAATTCCTCCTGGAAATGTATAGATTGTTACCACCTCCTCGTCATTGTGTCATGTCCCCTACATAGGAATCTCAGCACAGTTGTCTATTTAGTCATATTTTTCCAGGAAGAGTAATGGAGGATCTTCACAACACAGAGTTTTTATTTTATGGGAATATAATAATTTACTAACAGAGATTAGACAGGTGAAAGATCCACAGCCAAAAAAAAAAATTAAAGGGCGTTTTCCATGACCAAAACTTTACTTTAATCAATAGATCTTGGAATAATAATAAGTTCCACAATTGGATGTATTTACATGAAATGTTCCTGTGCTGAGATAATCTTATATATGTGCTGTGTAATGGCTGTGTCTGACTGTGCAGGAACATGGTCTGATCATACCACAGCTCCTGGCCGAGGTGGGGGGAAATTGTACAGACATTACATAGTAAATGATTCTAAGTAAAACATTGTTTAAAAACAGGCAGGGGAATGTTTTTACCTCCCAAAAAAGAATCAGATGCGATCCCCCGCTGTGCTATGTGTATATTCTTTTTTTCCACCCCCCTGCCAAGGGGCTGTGGTATGATCAGAAGACCATGTACCTGTACGGTCAGACACAGCCATTACACAGTACACAGCAGGGGTACATTTATAAGATTATCTCAGCACAGGAACATTTTATTTAAACACATCCAATTGTGGAAATTATTATTATTATTATAAGATCTGTTGATTAAAATTAACTTTTGTTCATGGGAAAACCACTTTAAGGGCAGTCCCACACGTCCAGATAATTCCGGTACCGGAAAAATCGGTACCGGTATTATCCGTGTCCATGTGCCCGTGCGTTTCACACGTGTGCCGCCTGTGTGCCCACTGGGTACCACACGCACCGTGCAGGAGACAGCGCTAAAGTTTAGCGCTGTCCCCTGCATCTGGTGCTGAAGCCGCGATTCATATCTTCTCTGCAGCAGCGTTTGTTTAAAATAAAGGTCCATGTCCCCACCCCCCTCCCACCCCCTGTGCGCCACCAATTACAGTCATGAATATGCAGCTCCACCTCCCATAGGGGTGGAGCCGCATATTCATCACTGTAAATGAGCGGCCCCATGTGACCGCTCATACAGTAGAAGGTGCGGCCAGGACAGGAAGCAGCGCCAGCCAGCGAGGGAGCCGGGTGAGTATTTTAAGAACAGCGGGCGGGCGCACAGGGGGTGGGGACATGGACCTTTATTTTAAACACGAGAAACAAAAAAAAAAAAGTATTATTCATAACTTCTTTACAGCAAACGCTGCTGCAGAGAAGATGTGAATCGCGGCTTCAGCACTAGTGGGGGGGACAGCGCTTACTGTAGCGCTGTCTCCTGCACGGCACACGGACTGCACATGGACAACGTCCGTGTGCGGTACATGTTTTACACGGACCCATTGACTTTAATGGGTCCGTGTAATCCGTGCGCTCCCACGAACACTGACATGTCTCCGTTTTTGGCACACAGAGACACGGTCCGCAAAAAATCAATGATATCTGCACAGATGCATTGATTTCAATGTGTCTACGTGTGTCAGTGGCTCCGGTACGTGAGGAAACTGTCACCTCACGTACCGGAGCCACTGACGTGTGAAACAGGCCTTACATTCACCTAATCTATTGTCCAAATTTAAGACTCCTCTCGACACCTGTAGTTGGATCAGTGAGCGTCCCATGTGGACACATTGCTAGGCGCCTGGTACTCCAATAACGATTAACGCGCAGTGATATGGAACACATGACTGACTCACATTCCTGATCGATGGAGACTCTGAAACAGTCGGATTTCGACGTTGTGATAGGACAGGCGTAGACGGCTCCTGTTCTGTTAACATTCACATTTGGGGGTGCTGCATCTTGGGGAGCTCCTGACAGCAATCTGTAGGGGCAGATAATAGGATTATTATGTAATATATTACACCTATAAACTATGATAAAGGATTCTATTACAGAACTTACCATATATACATACATATAGAAAAACTGGTGCTACATAAGAATATGAAATGAGCCAAATGACGTAGGTGCGAATTGTGTGCATGAGTATAATACTTTCATATTTAAAGCGTACAAGTTTTAACAAAAAACTGTCTGTGTACATCAGGAATAGTACGACTTAAGCATTTTTCTCCAATCTCTCTATTTTCAGATTCAATTTCTTATTTTCAGTTGTCACTGAGCTAGTGGGTAGAGACTCGCAATTATGGCGTCTCCCATTCACACAGTGACATGAGGGATTCCTGCTCTCCTGCCTCACAGAAAAAGCAGCACCATGGAGGGCATTATACTGCTGTACTGAGCAGTGCGGCTGTGAATACAGCTCTGAGGTGAGATAAACAAGACAGCACCAACCCGGGTCAAAGTATATTATTATGTGTGTCTCTTTAACTCTGCTCAGCAGGTTTTCATATTGGATGATGAGTTCAGGAGGCAGACGGGAAGAGAAGTGCATCATAAGTAAAGAAAGAATCAGCTTTATCTGATAAGAAATTACTACGTTTCTAATTTTCACTTGCACTATTGACTTATACAAAGTTTTCCAAAACAATACTGACCATTTCAACTCTATATGAATGGGACCTGTGTTGTATGGGGCATGGAATTAGCACCCCAATAGGTCTTAAGTTCATATTCTCGCCTACAGTAGTCTCACCCATCCCTTGTAGATTGTGAGCCTTCACGGGAAGGGTCCTCTCTCCTCCTGTACCAATCGTGACTTCTATTCATTAAGATTATTGTACTTGTCTTTTATTATGTATACCCTTCCTCCCATGTAAACTGCTATGGAATAAATGGCGCTATAATAATAAATAATAATAATATTCCTCTTGTATTAAAGGGATAATACCAGAGTTTCAAGTTATCGATAGGGTAGGTGATAATTTGATTGCTAGGGATTAGAATGCTGGGCTCACTAGCGATCCCGAAAACTTGGATCTGGAACTACAAGAATTGACCAGAGGTGCATGTGTTCAACCTTCACTCCATTCACACTCTAGAAGACTGCCAATAACTTAAGTACAACCCTTGGCTATTACGGTACTTTGCGATCCCACAGAGTATGAATGGAGTGGAGAACCAGCCTGCACCCTTCGCCCCATTTTACACAGGGTTCTTCACAACTCCATCATCGTGGTTCCAAAGTCCAGTTCTCGGGATTACTAAGTACACCAGCATTCAGACCCTCAGCAATCCGTAAGTTAATTCCTATCCTATGGATAAAGGAAGAGTAGCAATTCTTGGACTAAATCCCAGTCGGTTAGAAATCCTATGATGAGCTGCATGGCATCTCCCACTCTTGCCCAGTAGGTCTACGCACCTAATTACAGCAAAGTATTCCAATCATGTATCATGGCTTGTTACAGCTGCCCCGTAATACCCAAAGAGCAGTAATAAATCACATTTGTAGAGTCCTCCGAGATAATCCTACAGCAGGCTACAATTTATTTCTTTCCATAACTATACACACCCACCATCCTCCGCCATCACCCACCAGTATGCTGATACCGTGTTTAGACTAAGGTTGGCTGGTTTCAATCACCACGCTGGGAATGTTTCTGGGTAATAGATCTGAATAATAATGCATCGACCCTTCAAAAAGTTACCCTTTCTGGTGATTTTTAACATTCACCCCCTCCCACCCCACTTTAATAGAGGGCTGCACAGAGCCTGTATAAACCCCCTTTCAATGGCTTATTGCTCCCTTGCTTGCTAATATGGCGATGTCTATAGCAGTGGTCTGTCGTCCTCCAACCTGGGGTGAGACTACAATGCTCAGCACGATCTGTGCACGCTGGGAATTGTATTTATGCCATTACTCATGGACCAAAGGTTGCAGACCAATGGTCTACAGAAAGGATGATCCTTTCCCAAGAGGGCAGGTATGGGGTCCTCAGAAGCCCAGCACCCTCTCTATGGGGCCCATAGCAGCTGCAAAAGCTGATTCAATATGATGTACAACTGGTTGCCAAATCATGGTGGGATACATAGCTTTGGTGGGCTGTTTGGATGGTTGACAACATATGGGTTGTATAGTCCTACCTAATGTATTCTATAGGACGTAATTGCTGTAATGAAATGGTTATTATCTGATGATCTATACCAAGACATAGTGAGATTTGTAGTGCCCATCAGCAGGATTGTCACAAGAGATATAGGAGATGGTGGGTGTTGTGCCTGTCTGTACAAAATTCTTCAGACCGGAGGGGGTTAACGTCTGGCTCTACACCCCAGGATATGATATCTGGTTTTGCAGCAGAATTAATTCAACATTTGCCTTACAGCACCTGTAAGTGTTGTGTCACTGATCTGCGGGGGAAGTCAGGATAGATACCCCTCCTGGGAATATGATATGAATTTCTGCTCGATAAAGGGTTAAATCATGAATGATCCCACTGGCAGCTAACGGAAATAAATTTGTCGGTGACTAACAGGAGACTACCTGCATTTCTGGCATGCCTGGGGTGAATCAGAGGAAGAACACTTATCATGCCACACCCGGAGTGACACACAGCGGGTAGTGCCAGCCTCCATACACACTGCAGCATAATGACGAGCATGGGCAGGACACATGGGTACTGTGCCAAGCTGCAAAGGCATACAGTACTACATAGAGACCAGGCCGGGACTGTGCCAACACACATTCACTGCGCTATGAATGAATGTAGCAATGTCTACAGGGCATAGGTGCCAAATCACATGTGTAGTAATACCGCAAAGTGACAGCAAAGCTGCATATACAATACAATAGTGCCAATGCATATACCTTAGGGTGGGCACTGAGGGTGCCATATGGCAACAACTACCGACTATAATCTAGTGCTGAGCTGATCCCTTCTAGGTTGGCACTTAGATAAACTGATAGCAGAGCTGTTAACCTTATAAAAGGAAAGGAGTCCAGCTCAAAGGACAGGTTCAGCTTCATTCAGAGAAAATTCATGCAAAGAACATCCGGTAATCATGATTAATGGTGCTGCGACACCTGAAATGCGTAGATGCCAACACTATTTTAGGGCCAATTCATTCGCCACCATCTCACCTGAGGTCCTTTGCATGAATTTTATCTGAATAAAGCTGAACCTGTTCGCTGAGCTGGACTCCTTTCCTTTCTATTTGCATTTCTGGGCCGTGACAGAGCCAGTGTCCGAGCTACGAACGCGTTGGGAGATTACCAATGGTGAGCTGGAATTATTATTACACAATCTGTTAACCTTATACTTATTATTTTTCTGCAATGCCAAAATGCTACTATATATGACAATGATTTTGACATTCCATTATTGGCATTAGAGCAGTGACCAAGTAAAAGCCACACCAGGGAGTCAGAGGTAAAACCACCCCAGAGAATCGGGCTACCCACCATGCCCACTATTCTGCAAGCAAATGGAGTTTGCACACTCATCCATTATAGTCCACAAGATCATAAACCTAAAGGGATTCTCTGGGACTTTTTTTTTTATAGACCATTTTGATGGATCATTGGACTTCCGAAGTCCAGGACTCGCGCCATTCAGCACAATAAGGGTATGTTCACACACAGCGCTTTGCAGCTTCAAAAACCAGAGTCAAACCAGGGCTCTTTCCCACCACAGCTTTTATGGCAAAGAATGAAGAATAAGGCACTAATAAATGTCAGAGAATACCATAAGCCAACAAAAGAAAAGTGACTTGAAGAACTTGCAAATGATGAATCATGTCCTGTGTGTCAAAGGTTGGGAAGAATAGCTCCATATCACTGACACAGATAATATAAGTCTCCAAGGCAAATATCCTGCAAGCAACACTCCATATCTCAGCTGCCTGGACTCCTGTGAGTCTGGCGGTAATTTATCAGGTTTTAGGGGGTGTAAGTATTTAACAATGGTAATATATCTAAAAAAACATGTAAATATAATAGTATATGCAAGAACGGACCAGTATAGGTGCAACGTGATATGTCCTATGAGGAAAGTCAGCAGCATGCCGCACAAAGCACAAAACTTGTGTCAGAAGCGCTCACATTGACCCCTGAGATAAGGGAGCTGAGTGAAGTCTACAATGTCTCCTGCCTCCTCCTTTCTTGCATGTTCCAACATGAGAAGTGCCCAAAATAAGCTGTGGGCTACAAAGACAGACATTAGGCTAGGACGGCAAGTGCGTCTGTAGTTTACTGTATATATCTATGGGCACTGACTGAGTTGGTGTGTAAGTAAACACATTCACAAATCTAATCGGGTTGGAGATACCATTTGAAACAAGCAATATATCTAAAACTCCTGAACAGACCCTCTAAGATAAATATGAGCGAGTTGAGGTCCTAAAGGGTGTGCATAGCTTAGTAACTATTTTGATTTCTCTAATGTATTTAAAATAAAAAACAGGCAACTTTGCAAACAAACAAAAAATATCTCCTTCTGTTATGTGTCTACACCTTTTAAAAAGACCTATGTGTCTCCATGGCGACAGACTACAAACCCAAGCAGTGTAGTCAGATACTGCAGTGATGTCATTCCACCCCTTCTTGCTAAATTAAGTTGCCCACAGATATTAGATAGTTGCTGTCCAAACGTTTCTTCAGCAGACAGCTTTGACCTCCCATGCACATGAGCGGTGTGGCCGCTGCACTGAAGGCCCAGCTACTGGAGTGAATGAACTTTATTCCTAACGGCAACCTCCGGCTTTCAGGCATAGAAGCACAACATCAGTCACCGCTTGGTACATACTGTGCGGCGGCTGTAACCGCACCCCAGCACGGACTGAGAATCAGGAAGCCCCCGTTCACATGGCTCAGAAATTCCCACAAAACCAGCTTTTTTAGCTTATGTTAATCTAATGTGTGTGGGGGCCTTTACAGATAGTAGAAAGGTAGGCAGATGGAGAAGCGTTAAGGTACCATCACACTGAACGGTATCGCTAGCGATCCGTGACGTTGCAGCGTCCTGGCTAGCGATATCGTTCAGTTTGAGAGGCAGCAGCGATCAGGATCCTGCTGTGATGTTGTTGGTCGCTGCAGAAAGTCCAGCACTTTATTTCGTCGCTGGACCTCCTGCAGACATCGCTGAATCGGCGTGTGTGACACCGATTCAGCGATGTCTTCACTGGTAACCAGGGTAAACATCGGGTTACTAAGCGCAGGGCCGCGCTTAGTAACCCGATGTTTACCCTGGTTACCAGCGTAAAAGTAAAAAAAACAAACACTACATACTTACCTTCCGCTGTCTGTCCTCGGCGCTGTGCTTCTCTGCACTGACTGTGAGCGCCGGCCAGCCGGAAAGCACAGCGGTGACGTCACCGCTCTGCTTTCCGGCCGCTGTGCTCACAGTCAGTGCAGGAAAGCACAGCGCCGAGGACAGACAGCGGAAGGTAAGTATGTAGTGTTTTTTTTACATTTACGCTGGTAACCAGGGTAAACATCGGGTTACTAAGCGCGGCCCTGCGCTTAGTAACCCGATGTTTACCCTGGTTACCGGCATCGTTGGTCGCTGGAGAGCTGTCTGTGTGACAGCTCTCCAGCGACCAAACAGCGACGCTGCAGCGATCGACATCGTTGTCGGTAACGCTGCAGCGTCGCTGAGTGTGAAGGTACCTTTACACGTAACTCTAAAATCAAATTACTTCTTCAGCGAGGAAGAGGACTTGAACTCTAGTGCCGTCCATTGGAAGTAGCAATCCTAAAAGTCAATATTGACCCTTTAAGGAGCCTAGGAAAAAGCCAAACAAGAATCATAATTTGCAAATGTGTTTCAGGGTATTACCCCTCCTCAGTGCAAAGCATGAGATGTGATTTTGCTGTACGAGAGGCCTCTAACTGGGTTCTAAGGGGTAACGTTTCTCCATGTGGAGAGTGACATGCCTGACATGCCAGGGTAAAGAGACTTAGAGGCCATACAATGCAAATTTTGTCATGCTCATTAAAGGGTCAATACTGACTTTTAGGATTGCTACTTCCAATGGGTGGCACTAGAATTCAAGTTCGTTTCCTATCTGAAAAGGCAATTTTTATGATCAGATTACAAAATGTTTGTGCTCTATAACTATGGGGACACAAAGTTCTGCATAGGAACCGTGAACAAAAGACAGTAAGATATTTTTAATTATCATTATTCATTAAGTTGTTTTACTTTTTATTTTATATTCAGTGGAGCAACAAATAATGTGCTGAAAAAGAATACATACCCTTGAAATGTAAAAGTAGGTTCTGGAGGCACTATCTGTGCTATAAAAAAAAAGGTTCCGGAAGTATTATAGAAAATTGGTTTAAAAATGAACTCACAATGGTTAAAAGTCAGAATGATATAATCTACAGAAGAAAGATGAACCAGGGAATAATATACGGTGATAGTTAATCATCGTTATTAATAACTGTACTAACCAAGAGAAATGATCAATAGGAACGCAGCAGGAGACATCAGATACTAATAGGTCTAGGAAAAACACAAACAGAAGTCTATTAAAGAAACTCAACAATGTTTGTAAGTTCTGTTTTAGCAAACATGGTTTCACTTCGAGGTGAGTATGTTTCCAATGATGCTAGTAATGAAAATCCCAAAACCCACCAGGAAAAAATAATAAACCACAGATATAAGATATATACATTAGATTAATGTCAAACCCACTGACTTCATCGCGAACTGATGACTAATGTAATAGTACCCCGTCAAGACCCTAACCCTGCAACATGTCAGTCGAAAGGGTGGAGCTCCAAAGTCACCTTGCAGCTCCAAAATGGCTATCATGAACAGGCTTGGCGCAAAATACTCCGTTTCCTAGAACCCAGGGTTTGCCCTGGCCTTCACCCTTTAACCCCTGTACAGGGATCTGGACTTACACAGGGGTCCCTGGGCTAGACCCACAGAGTTAGCTGCTATTCGGTGGCGCAAGTTAGCAAGAAGTACAGTCAGGTAGCCGGGTCAGAACCAGGAAGTTGCCTCAGGAACAGAATCGTAAAAGGAGTGGGTAGTCAAATGTTAAGCTGAGATCAAAGAATGGGAATAATCAGGACAAAACACAGGCACACAGCACAGATGTATATACCAGGGTAACAGAACTATTGACTGGCAGTGGGTACTGGCTCTCGAAGGTTTATATAGACCAGTCATACCCAGTGCTGACAGGAGATGGAAACCCAAATTAACAAGATTAACCCCGTAGCTTCTGGAATGGTTAGAGCCAACATTCTGCACCATAGGAGCGGTGCCATCTTGCAGTAGCCGGCACAGATGTTACAGTTTTATAGATCACGTTATCACGTTCTATGTTTTCACTCATATTCAGGTCACCACATAACAGGCAAAAGACAATATAGTAAGGCTCCCTGTTGTGATATGGTTTATCCAATATATTTTTATATCTCTCAACTCTTTCCCCCAATTTTTTCCCGCTTTGCAGTTTTTTGATTGTTGTATCTGTAGTCCAATATCCCAGGTTTCTAGTTTTCTCATTTTTCAGCTACCTGATTGATCACCTATTCCATTTGTTGAGCACATCTTTTTGTTAATTTCATACACGTTATACTTTCTTATGTTGTACGATGTTTTTGTGTTCATGCTTAGCCTGACGAAAGGTCTGTGACACAAAACGTTGCGCTCACAAGAAATTATATTCATAAATGAAGTGTGTTTATTTTTGATTCTGCATAATACACAATAAAGATGTTTTGAGGCAATTTTGCTAATTTTGTAGAGCTGTTCCATCCTTTTCTAAATGTTCTGTGAGGATATCTACTAAAATACAGAACAAGACGGCCTTTACATAACTGGTCACCATGGATGAACACAAAAATCATGGTTCACACGGGAAAAAGACAAAGCCATTGGCTCATTTGGTACTGGGTGCTGTGCCAGTTGGTCTATGGGAATTTGACAATATGCCACTGGGTCAACACAAAGAGGCTGTACATGATACTACAGAGTAAACAATTAGCTACAGAAATGCTTCTAATTTTCAAGGAATGCAAATCTTTAAATGAACCATTACAAATGGAGAACACAATACACATACCATCTGGATGAAGCTATCCATTTATTAAAGTCTTAAACTGTAACTTTGGCCTTAGGTATACATAATTATGATCCATACATCATGAATGTCCAGTGTAGAGGAAGTGACATCACTTGTGGAGGCGGCGCTTGTCTCTGCATGCCGGGTATTCCTACATGCACTGACAGTGCGCTCTGCTGCCGGGTGGCTACTTCTGATCAGAGATGTTGAGAACACACTGTCATTATGCCCATTGCACAGTGACAAGAATCTACTGAGCATCCGTTGGAATTGACTGCCGACGCATACTTAGTTTAGCAGGGACTAACTCAGCCCCTGAAACGAAAATCACTGACGAGCAGAGATTGGGGGCAGAGACTGAGTCATTGATACTGTCCCTGATGATGCTTTGTTTGAGCATCCCGGAATGCACAGGGATACTCAAACAAAGCATCATCAAAAAGGAAGCATTAAAAAAAATAATAAAGTAGTTAGATCTTGCGGTTTGTGAAGGATAGTGAATTTTTAATTAAAATATATTAGTATTGAGTATCCCAGCCTGCACTGGAATACTCAAATGAAGCGTCATCAAAAAAATAGAAAAAATAAAACAGTGAGATAATGTGGTTAGGGAAGGATAGTGAATTTTTAATTAAAATGTATTACAAAATAGATTCGATTATGGCATTAAATAGATAGGCATTTAGGATGAAATTGAATTTCTGTTTGGCACCACCCTTTTAAGCCTCAGAGCATGGATTGAAGAGAAGAAGTGGTGTGCCCACTTATGTCTATTACACCCTCTATTACATCTATCTTATAATCCTAATAAAAGTGCCCACTCTCTAAAAGGTATAAACATCCTCTTTCCAATACTACGTTAAATGGGTAGGATGTTGACTTTGTTATCCCCTTTACCCCCAAGGGTGGTTTGCACGTTAATGACCGGGCCAATTTTCACAATTCTGACCACTGTCCCTTTATGAGGTTATAACTCTGGAACGCTTCAATGGATCCTGGTGATTCTGACATTGTTTTCTCGTGACATATTGTACTTCATGACAATGGTAAAAATTCTTTGATAGTACCTGCGTTTATTTGTGAAAAAAACGGAAATTTGGCGAAAATTATGAAAATTTCGCAATTTTCCAACTTTGAATTTTTATGCAATTAAATCACAGAGATATGTCACACAAAATACTTACCGTATATACTCGAGTATAAGCCGAGATTTTCAGCCCAAAATTTTGGGCTGAAAGTGCCCCTCTCGGCTTATACTCGAGTCAAGGTGGGTGGCAGGGTCGGCGGGTGAGGGGGTGAGGGCGCTGAGGTATACTTACCTAGTCCCAGCGATCCTCGCGCTGTCCCTGCCGTCCCACGGTCTTCTGTGCTGCAGCTTCTTCCCCTCTTCAGTGGTCACGTGGGACCGCTCATTACAGAAATGAATAAGCGGCTCCACCTCCCATATGGGCGGAGCCGCCTATTCATTCCTCTAATCAGCGGTGCCGGTGACCGCTGATAGAGAAAGAAGCTGCGGCACCGAAGACCAGGCAGAGGGACAGCGCGAGGATCGCCAGGACTAGGTAAGTATAGCATATTCACCTGTCCTCGTTCCAGCCGCCGAGCGTCGCTCCATCTCCCCGGCGCCTCCATCTTCCCGGCGTCTGCGCTCTGACTGTTCAGGCAGAGGGCGCGATGACGCATATAGTGTGCGCGGCGCCCTCTGCCTGATCAGTCAGAGCAGAGACGCCGGGAAGATGGAGGCGCCGGAACGAGACGCCGGGAGCTGCAATCAAGGGAGGTGAGTATGTGTTTTTTTTTTTTATTGCAGCAGCAGCAGCGGCGGCGGCAGAGATTTATGTGGAGCATCTATGG
Organism: Ranitomeya imitator; assembly: GCF_032444005.1. NCBI lineage: Eukaryota > Metazoa > Chordata > Amphibia > Anura > Dendrobatidae > Ranitomeya > Ranitomeya imitator. The sequence goes on along the minus strand of NC_091283.1, from coordinate 490,877,523 downwards.
GGCACAGTGAACGGTGCAGAGCACCGTATATGGCACATCTATGGGGCACAGTGAACGGTGCAGAGCACCGTATATGGCACATCTATGGGGCACAGTGAACGGTGCAGAGCACCGTATATGGCACATCTATGGGGCACAGTGAACGGTGCAGGGCACCGTATATGGCACATCTATGGGGCACAGTGAACGGTGCAGGGCACCGTATATGGCACATCTATGGGGCACAGTGAACGGTGCAGAGCACCGTATATGGCACATCTATGGGGCACAGTGAACGGTGCAGAGCACCGTATATGGCACATCTATGGGGCACAGTGAACGGTGCAGAGCACCGTATATGGCACATCTATGGGGCACAGTGAACGGTGCAGAGCACCGTATATGGCACATCTATGGGGCACAGTGAACGGTGCAGAGCACCGTATATGGCACAGCTATGGGGCACAGTGAACGGTGCAGAGCACCGTATATGGCACATCTATGGGGCACAGTGAACGGTGCAGAGCACCGTATATGGCACATCTATGGGGCACAGTGAACGGTGCAGGGCACCGTATATGGCACATCTATGGGGCACAGTGAACGGTGCAGAGCACCGTATATGGCACATCTATGGGGCACAGTGAACGGTGCAGAGCACCGTATATGGCACATCTATGGGGCACAGTGAACGGTGCAGGGCACCGTATATGGCACATCTATGGGGCACAGTGAACGGTGCAGAGCACCGTATATGGCACATCTATGGGGCACAGTGAACGGTGCAGAGCACCGTATATGGCACATCTATGGGGCACAGTGAACGGTGCAGAGCACCGTATATGGCACATCTATGGGGCACAGTGAACGGTGCAGAGCACCGTATATGGCACATCTATGGGACACAGTGAACGGTGCAGAGCACCGTATATGGCACATCTATGGGGCACAGTGAACGGTGCAGAGCACCGTATATGGCACATCTATGGGGCACAGTGAACGGTGCAGAGCACCGTATATGGCACATCTATGGGGCACAGTGAACGGTGCAGAGCACCGTATATGGCACATCTATGGGGCACAGTGAACGGTGCAGAGCACCGTATATGGCACATCTATGGGGCACAGTGAACGGTGCAGAGCACCGTATATGGCACATCTATGGGGCACAGTGAACGGTGCAGGGCACCGTATATGGCACATCTATGGGGCACAGTGAACGGTGCAGAGCACCGTATATGGCACATCTATGGGGCACAGTGAACGGTGCAGGGCACCGTATATGGCACATCTATGGGGCACAGTGAACGGTGCAGGGCACCGTATATGGCACATCTATGGGGCACAGTGAACGGTGCAGGGCACCGTATATGGCACATCTATGGGGCACAGTGAACGGTGCAGAGCACCGTATATGGGGCACAGCTATGGGGCACAATGAACGGTGCAGAGCACCGTATATGGCACAGCTATGGGGCACAATGAACGGTGCAGAGCACTGTATATGGGGCACAGCTATGGGGAAATATGAAAGGTGCAGAGCACTGTATGGCACAGCTATGGGGAAATAATGATCTATTTTTATTTTTGAAATTCACCGGTAGCTGCTGCATTTCCACCCTAGGCTTATACTCGAGTCAATAAGTTTTCCCAGTTTTTTGTGGCAAAATTAGGGGGGTCGGCTTATACTCGGGTCGGCTTATACTCGAGTATATACGGTAATAAGTAACATTTCCCACATGTCTACTTTACATCAGCACATTTTTGGAACCAAAATTTTTTTTTGTTAGGGAGTTATAAGGGTTAAAAGTTCACCAGCAATTTCTCATTTCTACAACACCATTTTATTTTAGGGACCACATCTCAATTGAAGTCATTTTGAGGGGTCTATATGATAGAAAATACCCAAGTGTGACACCATTCTAAAAACTACACCCCTCAAGGTGCTCAAAACCATATTCAAGAAGTTTATTAACCCTTCTGGTGCTTCACAGGAATTTTTTGAATATTTAAATAAAAATGAACATTTAACTTTTTTCACAAAAAATTTAATTCAGCTCCAATTTGTTTTATTTTACCAAGGGTAACAGGAGAAAATGGACCCCAAACATTGTTGTACAATTTGTCCTGAGTATGCCAATACCCCACATGTGGGGGTAAACCACTGTTTGGGCGCATGGCAGAGCTCGGAAGCGAAGGAGTGCCATTTGACTTTTCAATGCAAAATTGACAGGAATTGAGATGGGACGCCATGTTGCGTTTGAAGAGCCACTGATGTGCCTAAACATTTAAACCCCCCACAAGTGACACCATTTTGGAAAGTAGACCCCCTAAGGAACTTATCTAGAGGTGTGGTGAGCACTTTGACCCACCAAGTGCTTCACAGAAGTTTATAATGTAGAACCGTAAAAATAAAAAATCATATTTTTTCACAAAAATTATCTTTTCGCCCCCAATTTTTAATTTTCCCAAGGGTAAGAGAAGAAATTGGACCCCAAAAGTTGTTGTACAATTTGTCCTGAGTACGCTGATACCCCATATGTGGGGGTAAACCACTGTTTGGGCGGATGGGAGAGCTCGGAAGGGAAGGAGCGCCGTTTGACTTTTCAAAGCAAAATTGACAGGAATTGAGATAGAACGCCATGTTGCGTTTGAAGAGCCACTGATGTGCCTAAACATTGAAACCCCCCACAAGTGACACCATTTTGGAAAGTAGACCCCCTAAGGAACTTATCTAGAGGTGTGCTGAGCACTTTGACCCTCCAAGGGCTTCACAGAAGTTTATAATGGAGAACCGTAAAAATAAAACAAAAATTTTTTCCCACAAAAATTATTTTTTAGCCCCCAGTTTTGTATTTTCCCGAGGGTAACAGGAGAAATTCGACCCCACAATTTGTTGTCCAATTTGTCCTGAGTGCGCTGATACCCCATATGTGGGGGGGAACCACTGTTTGGGCGCATGGGAGGGCTCGGAAGGGAAGGAGCTCCATTTGGAATGAGACTTAGATGGAATGGTCTGCAGGTGTCACATTGCATTTGCAGAGCCCCTAATGTACCTAAACAGTAGAAACCTCCCACAAGTGACACCATTTTGGAAGCTAGACCCCCTAAGGAACTCATCTAGATGTGTTGTGATAGCTTTGAACCCCCAAGTGTTTCACTACAGTTTGTAACGCAGAGCCGTGAAAATTTAAAAAAAAAATCTTTCCCCCCAAAATTATTTTTTAGCCCCCAGTTTTGTATTTTCCCAAGGGTAAGAGGAGAAATTCGACCCCAAAAGTTGTTGTCCAATTTGTCCTGAGTACGCTGATACCCCGTATGTTGGGGGAAACCACCGTTTGAGCGCATGGCAGAGCTCGGAAGGGAAGGAGCGCCATTTGGAATGCAGACTTAGATGGAATGGTCTGCAGACATCACATTGCGTTTGCAGAACCCCTAATGTACCTAAACAGTAGAAACCCCCCACACGTGACCCCATATTGGAAACTAGACCCCCCAGGGAACTAATCTAGATGTGTTGTGAGAACTTTGAACCCCCAAGTGTTTCACTACAGTTTATAACGCAGAGCCGTGAAAATAAAAAATCTTTTTTTTTCCCACAAAAAATATATTTTAGCCCCGAGTTTTGTATTTTCCCAAGGGTAACAGTAGAAATTGGACCCCAAAAGTTGTTGTCCTATTTGTCCTGAGTACGCTGATACCCCATATGTTGTGGTAAACCCCTGTTTGGGCACACGGGAGAGCTCAGAAGGGAAGAAGCACTGTTTTACTTTTTCAACGCAGAATTGGCTGGAATTGAGATCGGACGCCATGTCGCGTTTGGAGAGCCCCTGATGTGCCTAAACAGTGGAAACCCCACAATTATAACTGAAACCCCAATCCAAACACACCCCTAACCCTAATCCCAATAGTAACCCTAACCACACCTCTAACCCAGACACACCCCTAACCCTAATCCCAACCCCATTCCCAACTGTAAATGTAATCTAAACCCTAACTGTAACTTTAGCCCCAACCCAAACTGTAGCCTTAGCCCTAACCCTAGCCCTAACCCTAGCCCTAACCCTAACCCTAGCCCTAGCCCTAACCCTAGCCCTAACCCTAACCCTAGCCCTAACCCTAGCCCTAACCCTAGCCCTAATGGGAAAATGGAAATAAATAAATTTTTTTAATTTTTCCCTAACTAAGGGGGTGATGAAGGGGGGTTTGATTTACTTTTATAGCGGGTTTTTTAGCGGATTTTTATGATTGGCAGCCGTCACACACTGAAAGACGCTTTTTATTGCAAAAAATATTTTTTGCGTTACCACATTTTGAGAGCTATAATTTTTCTATATTTTGGTCCACAGAGTCATGTGAGGTCTTGTTTTTTGCGGGACGAGTTGACGTTTTTATTGGTAACATTTTCGGGCACGTTACATTTTTTGATCGCTTTTTATTCCGATTTTTGTGAGGCAGAATGACCAAAAACCAGCTATTCATGAATTTCTTTTGGGGGAGGCGTTTATACCGTTCCGCGTTTGGTAAAATTGATAAAGCAGTTTTATTCTTCGGGTCAGTACGATTACAGCGACACCTCATTTATATCATTTGTTTATGTTTTGGCGCTTTTATACGATAAAAACTATTTTATAGAAAAAATAATTATTTTGGCATCGCTTTATTCTCAGGACTATAACTTTTTTATTTTTTTGCTGATGATGCTGTATGGCGGCTCGTTTTTTGCGGGACAAGATGACGTTTTCAGCGGTACCATGGTTATTTATATCTGTCTTTTTGATCGCGTGTTATTCCACTTTTTGTTCGGCGGTATGATAATAAAGCGTTATTTTTTGCCTCGTTTTTTTTTTTTTTTTCTTACGGTGTTTACTAAAGGGGTTAACTAGTGGGCCAGTTTTATAGGTCGGGCCGTTACGGACGCGGCGATACTAAATATGTGTACTTTTATTGTTTTTTTTTTTTTTATTTAGATAAAGAAATGTATTTATGGGAATAATATATATTTTTTTTTTTTTTCATTATTTTGGAATATTTTTTTTTATTTTTTTTACACATTTGAAAATTTTTTTTTTAACTTTTTTACTTTGTCCCAGGGGGGGACATCACAGATCAGTGATCTGACAGTTTGCACAGCACTCTGTCAATCACCGATCTGAGAGCAGTGCAGGCTGCTTCACAGTGCCTGCTCTGAGCAGGCTTCTGTGAAGCCACCTCCCTCCCTGCAGGACCCGGATCCGCGGCCATCTTGGATCCGGGGCTTGAGCAGGGAGGGAGGGAGGTAAGACCCTCGCAGCAACGCGATCACATCGCGTTGCTGCGGGGGGCTCAGGGAAGCCCGCAGGGAGCCCCCTCCCTGCGCGGTGCTTCCCTGCACCGCCGGCACATCGCGATCATCTTTGATCGCGGTGTGCCAGGGGTTAATGTGCCGGGGGCGGTCCGTGACCGCTCCTGGCACATAGTGCCGGATGTCAGCTGCGATAGGCAGCTGACACCCGGCCGCGATCGGCGGCGCTCCCCCTGTGAGCGCCGCCGATCGCGCTGGACGTACTATCCCGTCCATGGTCATAGGGGCCCACCCCACATGGACGGGATAGTACGTCCGATGTCAGAAAGGGGTTATAGATTTGCATGCCTGTAATTTAACACTCCAACCTTATGGAGATTGCAGGTTGCCTACAAACAGTCCTTACACAAGCTGAATGAGAATCACACGTTGGAATTCCTGTTTACATACTCATTTTCACACAGGTTTTTACTCGTCTACTGGAATTCTTGAGCCAACTAAAACAATCGGACTAAGACTCATTGCAAGAGTTAAATATGGTTCCTCCCAGAGTAAAGCTGAAGGTGAGATCCAATCTTAGCACTCAAGCAAATTTTCGGATGGTTCTCCAGAGTAGATATTCATTTCTAACTAGTCTCTTGGCATTTACATATAAAGGAGGTCCATTTGATGATAATAGATTTGATGGTGCTCCGGGGGATCATCAGATCATGAGATATTTTTTTTTAATATCTCACCCCTGACTTGTACTTATCAACAACTTTGTCCCTGACCTGTTGGGAGATCTCCATGGCCTTCATGGGGTTGTTTGGTTAGTGGTGCCTCTTTGGCCTTTCAGGATAGGTGTGTATATACTCACAGACCATATGACACTTAGATTCCCCCCCCTTCCCCGGTTGGACTTCCTCTCATTTAGCATGTGACTTTTGAAGGTAATTATTAGCACCAGAAATTTTTAGGGGCTTCATAGCAAAATGGGGGAATACATATGCACATGCCAATTTTTAGTTATTGAATCTCATAAGTTTAATTTATGCCTATATTTTTCTCACTTCACTTCACCTACTTATACCATTTAGTTCTGATGCATCACCCAGAAATCGGATTACAAAAAAATTTAAACACAGGTTGCAATGTAACAAAATAGGTAAAACACCAAGAGGGGTGAATACTTTCGCAAGCCACTGTACATCTAAAAATGCCATAATAAGCTCCATAAAATAATTACCGGTAGACGTTTTCCATTAATTTAGAAAAAATTATTACAGGATTCTTCCCATCTTCATAGATGGATATTGTTGGAAAGTGACAGTAAATAAGCAATTTTGCAATATACTGCTTATTAAAATTTTCAGCCATTCTTGAGATATCAACACTTTCCTTTTGTTTACAATTCATTGTCTTGGGAGACCGACCACTGCTGCTAGATGGCTGGACATGCACAGGGGCTAAATAATTATTTTCTACTGAGTTTGTAAGCACTGTGTTAAAGCTGGTCATATTGCTGGAGTACGCTTTTACCTCCTAACCCAGTCAGCTTCAGCATTGCGCTTGCAAGCTTGATATCAGAAGTGGTCAGTCTCCTAGGTAATGAGATGTAAACAAAAGAAAAGTGTCAATATCTCAGGGAAAGGCTGCAAATTTTTATAAGCATCAAATTGCAAAAGTGCTTGTTTTTCCAAGCCCTATCTGACAATATCGATCTATGAAAATGGAAATAACTCTAAAAGGAGCCCTTTAAGTAGAGGCTTTCCTGTAGACTTAGGAAACAATTTTCAGCCACGTGGTTATTGTATTTTTTCTCAAGGATTATGGGATTTCAGTCCTATTGTTTCCAAGTACAGTAGACAGTGCCAGGAGTGTGATCCGCACTCTGGTATAGCCTCAGAAGCATTACTTTCTTTAGCTAAAGGGTGAATGAATGAATGAATGAATGAATGAATTCTGCCCCCACAGGGCACAGATTTTTTAAGAGATGAGGTATGTACAGAAGGGAGGTGATGTGAGAACACACCAAGAATCTATGGAATGCGTGGCAGGAAATGAGGACTAAACACACACACCTATATACTCACTCCTGCTATACACAGCACACTCCTACTAACACAGGTAATATTGTGCCACAGCTACGGTATATAACTACCTGCGTGATCTTCATCTAAAATGTTATATTTTAACCAAACACATACTAAAAAATCATTTAAAAAATTATATTCACCATGAAGGTTGTATATATATGTATACTGCTCAAAAAAATAAAAGGAACACTAAAATCCCACATCCTAGATATCTCTGAATGAAATATTGAAATATTCCAGTTGCAAATTTTTATTCATTGCATAGTGGAATGTGTTCAGAACAATAAAACATAACAATTATCAATGTAAATCAAAATGAATATCCCATGGAGGTCTGGATTTGGAATGATACTCAAAATCAAAGTGGAAAATCAAATTACAGGCTTATCCAAGTTAAGTGGAAATGCCTCATGACAAGGAAAAGATGCTCAGTATTGTGTGGCCTCCACAAGCCTATATGCCCTCCCTACTGTACAACGCCTGGGCATGCTCCTGATGAGGCGGCGGATGGTCTCCTGAGGGATCTCCTCCAAGACCTGGACTAAAGAATCCGCCCACTCCTGGACAGTCTGTGGTGCAACGTGACGTTGGTGGATGGAGCGAGACATGATGTCCCAGATGTGTTCAATCGGATTCAGGTCTGTGGAACGGGCGGGCCAGTCCATGGCTTGATTGCCTTCATCTTGCAAGAACTGCTGACACACTCCAGCCACATGAGGTCTGGCATTGTCCTTGCATTAGGAGGAACCCAGGGCCAACCGCACCAGCATATGGTCTGAGGATCAGTCAGGCTAACTCTGGCGAGCACATGGATGGCTGTGCGGCCCTCCAAAGAAATGCTACCCCACACCATTACTGACCCACTGCGAAACCGGTCATGCTGAAGGATGTTGCAGGCAGCAGAAGCAGATCGCTCTCCATGGCGTCTCCAGACTCTGTCATGTCTGTCACATGTGCTCAGTGTGAACCGGCTTTCATCTGTGAAGAGCACAGGGCGCCAGTGGTGAATTTGCCAATCCTGGTGTTCTGTGGCAAATGCCAAGCGTCCTGCATGGTGTTGGGCTGTGAACACAACCCCCTTCTGTAGATGTCAGGCACTCAGACCATCCTCATGGAGTCAGTTTCTATCAGTTTGTACAGACACATGCACATTTGTGGCTTGCTGGAGGTCATTTTGCAGGGCTCTGGCAGTGCTCCTCCTGTTACTCCTTGCACAAAGGCTGAGGTAACAGTCCTGCTGCTGGGTTGTTGCCCTCCTACGGCCCCCACCAACGTCACGTTGCACCACAGACTGTCCATGAGTTGGCGGATGCTTTAGTCCAGGTCTGGGAGGAGATCCCTCAGGAGACCATCAGCCGCCTCATCAGGAGCATTCCCAGGCATTGCAGGGAGATCATACAGGCACGTGGAGGCCACACACACTACTGAGCATCATTTCCTTGTCTTGAGGCATTTCCACTGAAGTTGGATCAGCCTGTAACTTAATTTTCCACTTTGATTTTGAGCATCATTCCAACTCCAGACCTCCGTGGGATATTAGTTGTGATTTACGTTGATCATTTTTAGGTTTTATTGTTCTAAACACATTCCACTATGTAATGAATAAAGATTTACAACTGGAATATTTCGTTCAGTGATATCTAGGATGTGGTATTATAGTGTTCCCTTTATTTTTTTGAGCAGTATATATATACTATATATATATATATACTATATATATATATATACACATACATACATACAGAATATCAGTGAATCACCTCCTACATTACAAAGCTAAAGAAGAAAATAACCGGGTGCCTCTAGTAGTCACCTACAATGCAAATCTGGAGGTGATAAGGGGAGCTGAACGGAAATTACGATCTTTACTACGCAAAGATGTATTATTCCTGTGTCCTGTTGTGCATAAATATGTGACTCTTCAGATTTTGTATCATTCTATGACTGATGAAGATACCTGTGTAGTCTCGAAAGCTTGCAATTTGTTACCATCTTTTCAGTCCGCCATTAAAAGGTATCAACCACTGAAGACTCTCACTTCTAAATACTTTTCTTACAAATGTAGATATTTAAAAGATGAAAAATAATAAAAAAAAGTCAAATTTAAAATTTGCAAATTTATAAAACTACGTATTGTTTAGAATGGTCAGTTGTAATTATAGACAACCTATGGCTGTCAGAGAATGCTAAGAGTTTTAGTTTGGAGAAGTAGAGGATGGAGGTCATGATTACAGACTGTCTGTAGACTGCTGACTTTTGTATCCCATTAATGCAATTCCTTAAAGGAGTATTCCCAATCTCCCAAGATCTTATCCCAATATGTAGTTGATGTAATAAGAATAATAGTGGCAAACACCTCCAATTAGAACTGTAGTATAGTTTTTCTGATGCGCTATGTCCCTTTCCTCATGTGCAGGCATTGCAGGACCTTAGGTATCCATGGTTACGTCCACTGATAAAGTGACAGTTAGCTAGTTGCTAGTGGTCGTATCCATAGGTACCTAAGGTCCTGCAATGCTTGCACATGAGGTAAGAGACATAGTGAATCAAAAAAACTATACTACATTCCTAATTGGAGGTATGTGCTAATATTATTATTATTACACGTACTACATATTGGGATAGGATCTTGGAGATGGGAATACTCCTTTAAGGTTTGGTTTTAGGTCCATTCTTCCACAACGTGTCCTGTCCAGGCCTACTGTAAGTATACAGCTTATCGACACCTCCAGTGGCATCCTGTCTGGAAGACAGACAAAACTTTCCTCAGGAAATGGGATGGCATCACCCATTATCATGTAAGACAGAAGGACTGTGGTCAGAGACTATAAATGTACTAATAAGCAACGGCAGTCAAAACAGCACACAAAGAAAATCTAATAAATTAACACAATAATTACAAAATCGGTCCTGGTGAGGTCAAATATGACAAAACTCTGCATGCTCTGTAATGAAATCTGTCTGCTATGTTACTTGTGCACAATGGAGGCATATTTAAAGCAACACTTCAGATAAAAGTTGTACACCGTATTATATCTAGTCTAAGAAATTAGAGACCAGCATGACTCTCACTTTTTCAGAATGGAGGGTGACTACATTGATCTGCCCACGAACATGGAGTTACAGAGTAGTCACCTGCTGATTACAGCTGTTGTTGCTAGGTAACAGTACAAACTGATTTGGTTGCTACCTCACATTCTCAGCACCCATTGGGAATTTCTTGAACTTGTACCTGAATCTTTTTACATTTCCTTGATTTCCTTGTAAAAGGGGTCGATGGACTGAACACCATGAGTTCAGATTCTAAAATCTCCCGAAACAGCTCCATATTTCAGAATGGTAGCATTACAATGTAATATACAGATGGGACGAGTCCTACAAACAATAAGTCCCTCATTGTCAGCTGTAAGATGATGCTGTCAATATATATGAGCAGCCACCAGACATTGTCAGCAATGTTTCTGACTGGATAGGTGAGGCCATTCTCCATTTCAAACCCAAGCTCCTGTGTTATTAGTGATACTTTCAGACATAATACAGCCGCATATATCACTGCTGCTATAAAACAGTATGGGCAATTAATTTTCCCGAGGGGCCACATGAGAGACCATGACTGTTGTGGAGGGCTGAACCAATAGGCTGAAATTAATTCTGCTCATTATTAATATTAACATATTACGGAAATTAATATTGAGCAAAATAAAAGTATGCTGACACCCCCCTATATAACGTATGAGACCGCATGCAGCCTCCTATATACCATAAGAGCCCACACGCAGCCCCTATATACTGTAAGAGCCCTCACACAGCCCCTATATAGAGAATGAGACCCCACATAGCCTCCTACATTCAGTACCAGCCTCCACATAGCCTCCTATATTCAGAATGAGCCCCCACATATCCTCCTATATACAGTATGAGCCCACACATAACATCTTATACGCAGCACAAATCCTCATATAGCCTAGTATATACAGAATGAGCCCCCACATAGACTCCTATATACAGTATGATCCCCCACATAGACTCTTATATACAGCGCTAGCTCCACATAGTCTCTTATATGCAGCATGTGCCCCACATAGCCTCTTATATAAAGCATGTTCCCCACATAACCTCACTAGATACAGTATGAGCCCCCAACATTGCCTCCTAAATACAGCAGAAGCTCCCCAAATATCCTCCATATATACAGTGTGAACTCCACATATCCTCCATATATCAGTGTGAGCCCCCACAAAGCCTCTATATATACAGTGTGAACCCCACATAGCTTCTCATTTACAGTGTGATCCCCACATAGCCTTCTATGTACGGTGTGTCCCACATAGCCTCACTATATATAGTATGAACTCCCCACATAGCCTCACTATACAGTATGAGCCCCCACATAACCTCCATACCATATATACAGTATGAGCTCCACATAGCCTCCATATATAAAGTGTGAGCCTCACATAGATTCCATATATACAGTGTGAGCCCCACATAGCCTCCTATATACGTAAAAATATCCCATCCCAAAAATAAATAAATACTTTCCTCGCTCTTGATCTCCCAGTGCTCTGCTCCTGTCTTCTTTGCACAGATTGTCAACAGCAGCACAATGAAATGAAGTTTCAACCCTTTGGCTGTCTGGGTCCACGGCCTGGACTACAACAGCCAGGGGGCCAGATGTGGCCCATGGGCCATAGTCTGCCAGGTCTGACCTAAAGCCATTGTCTTGTATCATGGGATGACACTGGTCTACAGGCACCCATTACACATTAGATAAAGATCAGTCAAGCCCACCAAAATCTTCAGGATCAGCTAGCCATCCCTAATAGAAGATCTCAGCAGAAGAGAAGAATCAAGCAGTTGTAATTGAAATGCTTTTTTTTACAACTTCTATATTGTCATGCAGCAAATTTTTGATTTTAGCTAACTGAAAACTCTTGGCCAAGTATTCAAATATAGGAGGGAGTTTGGAGAGAGCGCTGTCAATCACGAGAGTGACGCCGACAGCTATATACTCTATGGACAAAAGTACTAGGACAAACCTCTTAATAATTTTCATTCAATTCCATTACCCCTAGTGTATAATATCCGGACCCTCGCCATTCAGTCTGGCTTTACCAATATTTGTGAAAGAATGGCTCGTTCTAAAGAGGTCACTGAATTTCTATAATGGTAATGTCCTTTGGTAACAAATTAAGATGATGTAATTTCTTCCCTCATAAATATGCCATGATCACCTGTGAGTAACTTTATTGAGAAGTGGCATCTCAGCCATGAAGTGAAAAAAAGTTCAAGAGCTGTTGCATGCCAAGCAGCCTTACATCACCAAACACAATACCACATATTGTGTGACGTGGGGTAAGGCTGCCATAATTGGACTCTTGAGCAATGGAAACATGTTCTGTGGAGCCATAAATCACACTTTTCTATCTGGCGTCTGAAGGACAAGTCTTGGTTTAGAGGACATTATCTGCCTGTCTGCATTGTGCCAGTTGTAAGGTTTGGTGGAGGGATAATAATATGGGTCTGTTTTTCAGGGGACAGTATAGACCTCTTTGTTCCAGTGAAGAGAAACCCTTACTCTTTAGCATACCAAGACATTTTGGACAATTGTAGCCTCCAACATTGTGGAAGCAGTTTGGGGAAGACCACAGTTCAGTGCACAAATTAAGATTCATAAAGGTGTGGTTGGGTGACATTGGTGTGGAAGAACATGACCGGCAGCACAGAGCCCTGACCTTCAAACCATCCAACACTTTTGGGTGAACTAGAACTATGATTGTGAGCCCAGACCGCTCATCTTATATTAATATCTCACAAACGTTCTTCTGGAGGAATAGACAAACATTCCCATAGATAGTAACATAGTTAGCAAGGCCAAAAAAACACATTTGTCCATCCAGTTCAGCCTATATTCCGTCCGAATAAATCCCCAGATCTACGTCCTTCTAAAGAACCTAATAACTGTAAGATACAATATTGTTACACTCCAGAAAGACATCCAAGCCTCTCTTGAACCCCTCGACTGAGTTCGCCATCACCACCTCCTCAGGCAAGGAATTCCAGATTCTCACAGCACTAACAGCAAAGAATCCTCTTCTATCTTGGTGGAAAAACCTTCTCTCCTCTAGACGCAGAGAATGCCCCCTTGTGCCCGTCACCTTCCTTGGTATAAACATGCTATAATGCCATTCAGAATTTTGGAGAAACCCTTCCCAGAACACTGGAAAGTGTTATAGCTGTAAAGGGGGGACCGGCTCCATATTAATATCTATGGTTGTAGAATGGGATGTCACAAAAGCTCCTGTAAGTGTAGTGTGGAGTCCCTATTCTTTTGTTCATATTGTATTAGGAGTAGAATTACATGCCAACCATTTAAATGGCTAGATAACAACATAATAGAAAGGTGCGGCAGGTCCTCCAGAGTATTAGCCACTCTTCATAATCTCCATACTCTCAGTCTGTAGTGAGGAGACCCCCATATTAATGTCTGTATGTCCTGTTCTGACAGATGGAAAGGAGTCGTCTGACCCTTTCGTACCTCAAAAGCTAAGTTTTCTAACGTTTTTTACCTTTTAAAGCTTTAAAGGAGTTGACCTCATTTTACTTGAAGGTAACAGCTCTATTTTAGCATCTGTATCACTGTTGCTCTAAGGCAAACTGAAGATACCTAGACCCCCTAGTCTTGTACAATGGTGGTCTGACACCAGGGAAAAGAGTTTCATACAT